>NC_066366.1:27580000-30080000 GCF_013377495.2 Cygnus atratus
ATTTGCCATCCAAAAAGAGGTTTAAATCTTTTGTAGTTGTGTGGGTTGTATGTAATTACCAGTATTATAATCCAGATGAAACATCTGGAGTGGAGGCAGAAAATTCTGCATGCAGTATCAGCTTAACATATATCAATCATAATATGAGTTAGAATATGAGCTATAGGCAGAATTCAGACAGAATCCTAGCTTCTTCCCTGCACCAGTTTAATGCCCAACTTGGCTACAATCAAATACACATTGAGCAGAATTATAATTACTAATGAAATATAATTACTAATATCATTTAACAAATAACTGCAAGAAAAGCTCTGTTATAGGAAACGCAGGAAGTCAAGTATTACAATATTAGTTTTTGCTGAATTGGCTCCAGTTCTAGATCTGCTCAAACAACGATGGTGTTACAAAGAGTGGTCATAGCCTAATGAATCTAGGGACGCTGGGTAGTGGTTTGAAGGTCGTTCATATAGGGAGGTCTTCTCTTTCATCATGCCCTTCCAAAACTCTTTCAAGCATAAATGTTTAATGTCTGTCACAAATCTCAATACTCATTAGGGCAAACTCAGATACATTGTAATATGTGACAAGTCATCTCTTCTAATGCACATACTTGAATCTGGAAGCACAAAGAAACATCTCAGCCAAACCAGAGGTGAAAAAAGAACTTCAGAAAACAGGTAGTGCAAGTCCCAGGGGGTCTTCTGTACTGGTAGGAAGCTATATAGTGTGACACATAACGGGGTAAAATTTCTGGTGTGAGGCTAATGCACAACTGTGTGTCATTCTCATATTTGTCCTCAACAGTCATGGACTTATTTCTGAATTGGCATTTCTAGAGTCACCACCCAGAAGTAGAGCATGACACTGAACAGCAAATAAATAAGGAGGTCAAAATGCTATGAAAATTCTCCTACATTTACAAATGGAGGGAATCTGTAAATGTATTTGTTGGAGAAAAATAAAAAACAATTTGAATTCATAATGTCATTTGGGCACATCTATAGTTTCAGTTGGCCTTGTAGAAGATCATTGTGAGAGCCTGAGTATTACATAGAGTTTAGCAGCTTTCCAGAAAAAATTCTCAATGTTTGAAACTGCTGACCGTAATGATGATTAAAGCAGAAGCTGAGATTGCTTATGAAATATGAAAGTCTTTTGTACGTCACTTCCTGAGACACAGTGACCCTATATCAAGAATCAGAGACTGACTTTGTTCTCTGAAGAACAAATGAGGAAATGAAGCTATTTCAGAAAATGGCAATCTTAGGAGATCTGTCAGAAACAGACTGACATCTAAACTTATGACCTGAATAGTTTTAATATTTTCCCATGACTGCCAAACAGCATTAGCAAGCATTGGATCTGACTGACCCTTTCTGTGGTGACCTCTGAGGAGAAACCAGGTGTGGATTTACAAGGTGATAAAAAAGGATTTTAGATTTCATGTTAGTAATGTTGGTGTGTATCTATAACAGTATAACATTGTACAATCATATTGGCCCAGTCTTCTCACATTCCTAACTCAGAAAGGATCTGTGTTTGCCCAGAAATTATCTTTGAAATGACAAACTGCAGCTGCTATGTGCAGGATCAACTGAGCCTGGTTTGAGAACTGGGGGAAGTTGCTATTGTTGATGCTCAGCTGAACAGAAGAAAGGGCTCGAGAGCTGCACAATGACTTTTCATCATTGGGTGCATTTCATCTTGAACATCTTATTTTCATTTTTTTAAAAGAGACATTCATAAATCTTCATGTCAAATGAAGATTTTTTTTACATTTTACATTTACTTGTCTTACATTCTAAGACAATTAGAGGAAAAATCAAAGTGAAGTCTTTTACTACCTAAATAATATAAAAGGTATTTGTCTGTTATCTAGAGAGAACAAAACATAGATTTCACGTTACTTCATATTGCTGTTACAAAGGACACTATCTAAAAATGATTTCTTCTCAGTCAAACTGACTTGGAAGAAGTACATATATAAGGAAATGCTCTCTTCATAAAATAGAAATTCATAGCAAAACATTTTAAATATTGTCCTAATAGCAGTAACTATTTCCATTTGTGACATTTTTTCTAATCCTGCCTCTTGGAGCAGAGTAGCTGGATGTAGAGCTTCTCGTTAATGAAGAGGCATCATTATTGACCAGGAAAATGTAAAAATAGCATAAATATAGCCTTTTGTCCCTTGTAGTCAAGAAAGTGACATTTAATGTGCCCTGAGAACCATTTCCTGAATAAGAAGCCATAAAGTTCTTTGCATTGTAATTTAGTATACCACAATACACTATAGATTTGTTTGCCCCAAATTTTCTTCCCCCTATTTTATATTTTAAGCAGGTGTGAGTAAAATGTTTTAACAGGGCCCTTCTCCAAATAGTTTCCCATTAGCTGTGGTCTTCCTTCCAATGTTTCATTTTGCTTTGTCTGGAAATCAAGAGTAAAGAAATATCTCCTTAGATTCTGCAAGTAAAGATGAACTACACTGTGGTGGCATGCCCAGTTGAGCCTAACTTCTCCTGTAACTTAGCTCTTCATCCTTGTGAGAAGCCTGTCCAACCTATAGCAGAACTGTGGTGTTCCCTTACACCCCTTTCTCTCCGTTGGCTGGCGTCTCAGGGATGAAGCATTTCCCATGACTGTTTTGAATATTTGGAGCCACCAAGGGGGACACAGCCAGGCAGAGAGCATTCTGTTCACCCCAGGAGCCTCTCTCCTTCCCTGGCTCTTTATTATACCCCTTCTGCTTCCTTTACCCTCAGGAAGCCAGATGTTTTTAAAGAAGAAGGGACACAGAGCTTCCAGAACACTGCGGAGACAGGCCTACCAGATTGGTGAGCACCGTTTTTAAAACACTTGGGACATTGAGGCACATGCATGCTCACAGGCAGGCTCAACTAGGTGTCTGTCAGTGCAGAGCTTTGAGCACCGATTCTACCGATGGTTGCCACAGAGAAGCAAATGGTATTTTATTCTGTCCGTCAAATGCTTACGCACAGTGCATTATAGGCATATATGGCTCCACAATGCTGATAGAATTAAAGTTCTGTTAATAGCAAGAGAGATTACATTACTCATCAGTAGCAGGGAATGCCTTTATCCTTCAAATTTTTTCCCTTTTCAAAATAGAGCAAAATAGGAATACACCTGCTTGAAGGTAGTAGTGGAGTACACCTCTAGGGAAGCCACTGTTATGACTCTTCATAACTTCTTTTTACGCATACTTATTTTCCCATTACCATGCTGATCATCTCTAAAGCAGGCTAACTGGAATGTTTGTGAAATCTCTAAACAGTCCACTATGTTTTTTTTTTCCCAAAAATACACATACACTATCTCCTTATATACATATATATATATGTACTTATTTCCTATCACAGGCAGGTCAAAGGGGCAGGAGTGGTAACAAAAGGGAAATAAGCTATTTGTAAATTTCTCCATTAACAAAAAGAAAAAATAGTTTGTATAGTTTGATTCTTGTGGGAATTAAAAATGGACAGAAAAATAATGAAAAACCTATTAAAAGCTAGTACCTGAAAACTTCAGGCATGTAAGGACTCTCAGTGAGGTTAATGAGCCTATTTTTATAGCAGAAGGTTGCAAGATTGAATTATATCTTAACGTTTGCTTTGCATACTAGAAAAACAAGCTTCTGTGCTCATTACTGAATCAATCTGTCATATCCTTAGCCTTCAAAAGACTTGTTCTTGTTTAGCAATTGGTTATTCCTGCTGAAGCCAGATTGTCATAAATCTAGATCTTCCTCATTAAATTGACTAAAGAACAGCCCACTAGAATATTATGCGATATTCTACACATCTCAAAAAACTTAACTGCAATTAGCTTAAAAGCATCTGCAGTCTTTAAAACATTTTAATTAAATGTGAAGAACATGATGTAGATTGTCTGCCTTTATCAGAAGTTGCTTGGAAACTGGAATCTAGCAGGAGCTGATCAACTTGAAATTCCTCATACAAGTCTAATCACATATCATTACTAACAACTTAAATCTAGAGGGCACATATTAAAAGAGCCTTTGGGTATTTCTAAGCCGTGCTAGGGCAAACACCAACAAAAAGAGCTGGTAGAGTAAAGCCCTGCTACCTGTAACAGGAGAAATGAAAAAACGCTTCTGCTTCTGGAGCTGGAGAAAACACCATGAGTATTTTCTTACATGAAAAACATCTTTGTGCTTGAAAGAATATAGCCAAGTATTACAGATACAAATGAAGTTCTAGTTTCTTCCATTGATTATCAGCTGTTAAAAAAGTGATTGGCTCACGTGAAACAAGATAAGTTTCTCTTCTGTTCCTTCTTTTCACTTAGTTCTCATAAGCTGTAATTTACTCTTCATGTAGAATTTGTATTATGTTTTAGTATTTTTTATTTTATGACATTTTCTTAAAACAAACAACAAAACAAAAACTATTAAGATATAGCCAGTAACAAGAAAAAAATTTTGAAAGCACTTTCCTATTTTCTCTGACCTGTGGCTGCCAGGTCAGTTTTCTCCTGGAGACAGACATTTTTTCACGTGACTAAGTCATGTTTCTGTCAAAGGTTGTGTTTTTCAGAGAAAGCCTTCATTTTGAGGCACTGCATTTAGGGACTGCATTTCTACCTATCACAGAGACATGCCTACTGTAGTTCAAGAGCAATTACACTAATTTAGAGAATTTAGCTCTGGAATTCTTACTTAAAATTGAAGCTAAAGCAAAATGTTAATAAGGTAAGAAATTCCACGATAACTATGCCGTGACACCACGTGCCAGATTTTGTAATACTGTCTGCGTTCTATAAGCACCTGGCACTAGTTACATCAGTCGCAATATTCTACTTTCAGTGATGTCTGTATAAGCCATTTCTCATATTCCATAAGTTCTCAGAGAGAGAACTAACCAGCAGAACCATATTTACTCTTCAGACTCACGAATGCACTGTCATCTTTGCTGATGAGCAATGTCTTTGGCATTGATTATTGTACTGTGTGGTGTAATCTTCAGTCATATTAGTTCAACCCAACTACAATTATAATTGTGGAATATTTTGCACTCCAAAAGTAAAAAAACTTTTCAGTGAATCCATATAGACTAAGAAGGAAGATAAAATAGAAGCTACTATATTTAGTATTGAAATCCCATCCAACTTTCTGGAAAATATCATGGATTTCTGGTAGGTATTGGAATTGAATCTCTAAGGTTCATTGTCCTCAACCAATAAAATAGCCGGGGAAAATTTATTGATTAATGGAAATCAGCAGTTCTCAGACTCCTCCTTTCTTTAAGCGGATGCATGCTAGCCTGGATTTAGATTGGATATTGGTACTGTTACAAGCATCTAAGCATCGTGCTTTTGTCTCCAGACACCGGGGAAATAATCATCCAGAACCAGTCACCCTAAAAAAAAGGAATCCTTTAACACTTAAGTTTACTCCAAGACAGCGTTCTACCAGCAACAACACCAAAGTGCTCAGTGGTATACAATGGCACAGCACCTGAAGACTAGAACCTACTATCAAAAGTTTGTTCCTGTACTTTCAGTCTTGATGAAAAATATCACAGTAATTCACAAGCAAGTGATTGCAAATGAATGATTGTACACAAGCAGCAGACAAGAATGGGATACAGAGCCAACCATCAATGATGTAATGCCATCATATAGGAATGTACTCCACAGTACATAAAGCACCTGGCTGCTACAACATGGGAGCTTTTCCTGTTGCATTCCCACTGCTATCTCTGTTTTTAACATCTCTTGTCTTTTGTCATTCTGTTACATATATGAGTGGGAGTCTTCTGAAACAGTCCATAAAAACAGTGGAGTACATTGTCACCCAGATGCAAAGTTTAAGACATTAGACAGATCTCATGGTAACTTGAATGAGAGTTGAACACCTCTAAGCAAAGTCTTTTTGAGTTCATAGATGTAAACATGAAAAAGATTACTCTGGGAAATAGTGTTCTTATTTGCAGCAGCATCAATTTAAAGGAACAGCAAAAAGTAAAAAAGACGGGTTCTTTCTATGTTGCTATCAGATAAACAAAGCTTGCATACTCATGTTAAACAAGCGAAATGCTACAGTAATTATGCCAGCTTTCCTCACAAGCTGGCCTATATTCTTAGGAAAAACATGTTGCATATGTTCAAAGTGATCCAGGGGAATACCACAGAAGGTAGAAGGAAGAAACATTATGAGAACATGATGGAATACAGTAGAGAATTTTGAAACAAATACAGTTTAAGAAGAGTGCCCATATGTTCTTACATACATCATCAAAGTTGAATCAGTTTCTACTTTAGAAAGCCATACTAGTCAAAACACAGAGTTCCTATTACCTTCAAAATATACTCTATGGAAGTTGGCTTTAGTTAGCTAAACCTTACAGGGCATCTATTCACTATTCCGCATCCTGCAAATTACTGATATGCAAAATATTCGTCTCAGCCATGAGGTGAGAAGTGCGTGACAGACTTTGTCTTTATGCCCAGCTGCATCCATCTCTTCATTTTGAAATCTGTCACCTCAACCGAATGAGCACAAGAAGAAAAATGAGTTAATCAAAAAGGATCAAATCCATATCCTGTCTTTCCTCAAATGGAAATGTCATTGCGCTTGATGAGATCTCTGTCTGAGTACAGTAAGTACTCTCAGCTTTTTGATGAAAGTTTTCGTTTATTAAATTCTTTGTTGTTTTTCCTTTTCTTTTTCTTTTTTCTGAGGTGGAAGTAGAAACTATCAGGATCTTTTCACATGAGGAAAATTTCTGGCAGGTCCTTGTAGTTTTGTTAAATCTTTTCTTCTTCTGGGAGATCTGTTTAACCGAAAATAGGCCTCAGAAGATGCAAAAACAGCACAAGCCAGCGTTCCACATGGAAGCAACCATAAAATGCTAAACTCTAGGTACCTGCAGATGATGGCACATAGACTTTCAAAGTTTGCCGTCAACTGCTGTAGTTTAGAGGAGCAGCTGATCTACTTTGGTCTTCAATGTGATTAGTGTAGAGCCACTGCTAGAACTTCTGTTTTCACTATGTGTGCAGGAATCTGTAGATCCTCTGAGTCTGTGAGGAGTCATGTTTGAAGGGGTACCTATTTCAGCATGTAATTGAAATGTATAAGACATTTTCCAATGAAGTAAAACAGTAGACAAGAAAGGTTATCCAGCTCTGCTTTTTACTCACATAAGGCACTTCTGCATGTATCTGGCACATTGTGATGCATGCATATCTTTTTGTATTTATGCCCAATATATTTGTAAAGCACTGAGGTTTAAGGTGCTAAATGTGATGTTTTGCATGCACCAATTTAAAAAGTAGTTTTCCAAAAGTAGTTTTCCAAAAATAATCTGGGTTTATAAAAGCCTGGGCTGCCGTGTAGAAGAATATGACTATCAAAAGAATTTCTATTAGTCATTCAACAGTAATAGCTGTATATGGCGAAGTACAACAAGGACTGAAAATGACTGTCAGATAATGAGATTGTTTTGAACAAATGAGACAGCTATGACAAGAACTTGGTGGAAATGGTCCTAGAAATCCGGAATGAACTACAGATTCTGCACTGTGACAATGTATTGATAAGTCAGTCCTAACTAAAAATGTCCCAGTTCAGTTTTACAGGGATCACACGTTTTACTACTGAGGGGTAGGTCATGCAGCTCACGATTTGTTGTTATTTGTTTTCTGAATTAAATGATATAACTGAACAATTCATAGAATCATAGAATCAGTCAGGTCAGAAAAGGCCTGTAAGATCATCTAGTTCAACGTTTAACCTAGTACTAACGTCCACCACTAAACCATGCTACTAAGTTTTACATCTACACGTTTCTTGAAGACCTCCAGGGATGGTGACTCAACCACTGCCCTGGGCAGCCTACTCCTGTGCTGCACAACCTTTTCCATAAAGAAATTTCTCCTAACATCCAACCTAAACTTCCCCTGGCACAACCTGAGGCCATTTCCCCTCATCTTATCACTCAGTGCTTGGGAGAAGAGCCCGATGCCTACCTCGCTACAACCACCTTTAGGGTAATTATAAAGTACAATAAAGTCTCCCCTGAGACTTCTCTTCTCCATGCTAAACACCTCCAACTCCCTCAGCCGCTCCTCATAAGGCTTGTTCTCTAGACCCTTCACCAACTTTGTGGCTCTTCTTTGGATATGCTCCAGCACCTCGATGTCCTTCTTGTAGTGAGTCTTGTAGTGAGTTCAGTTGCCCATATCTCAAATTGATGGTGTTAAGGGTTGTATCACAGATGAGGTTGACAGATTTATAATTCGTGACAGTAAATCAAAGCAATAGGATCAACAGAAATTAATTAACAAACATTGATTTTATTTGGAAGAGAAAACTATACTGTAATTTAAGGTACTTAAAAGTGGCACTTTAAGCAGAGAATTCTTTGGTCCTGACTACACTGTAGCTATTTTTGGATAGAGAGAAGGGAAAAAAGCCTTTTACATAGTTGATGACTATTTTAATGAGGCTTGTATCATTTTCTTGTTCAAGCTCTTAAGCTCTTGTATATCTTTTCAGTTTGGTGACAGATCAGCAATCAAGTGCTGCATAACAGTTTTCCACAAAACAGCTTTGATAATCAGATTTTTTCATGAATATAGAAGGTGTTCCTATTCTGGTACACTGCCATCCTGCAAAGGCTCTCTTCAAATTAATGAAATCAAGTGGCATGTCAACTGAAATGACATGCATATGCTTACTGGATTGTACACATGCTGCTGACACTATGCAACAGATATCCTCCAACTAATTTCCAGATTGTAGTATGCTTTCTGTTTCATAAAACTAAATAAAGATCAGGAAATTGAGGTGGTAAAATAGATGTTCTGTTTATCAGGCTGGTGTAATTAGTGGAGAGTATTAAGATATACATAAAAGTACATGGGCTCTTTATATAAAGCTTTATGTCTGTGTCTTTAAAAATGTAAGTACAATACACATACACTTGTGCATACACAACCTGCTGTAAATGGAGATTTCTTTCTTTTTTGAGAGGAAGTTTGGATTTGTCCTTACCTGTATGAATAGTTTCGTAAACTTCATGTAATCTTTATAGAACAAATTTTTTTCATTGTATTCACAGAAGATGCTGGGATGTAATCTGAAGTATACAGAGAGTTCTGTATATAGTTTCTTTAATCAATTATCAATTCCAGCATGTAAGAAAAGCACGCTCTCTTCTCTTGCACAGTGTCACACTGACTTTGAAAATCACCAAATGATACAGAATAGTTTTGCTATCTGGAAATGAGACTTCCCATCAAAATCTCCTTTACATTGATTAAGGCATTCACTATTATATTTGAGCACCTGGTACAGTCCTGTCCACACACACAAAAAAATAAAAATAAATAAAAAATCCAAGAATAGCACTTTTGGAAGACATTTTTAAGGATTTATTCTAGTAAATGAGACCATTAGTCTAGCTAATCCAGTATCCTGCCCCTAGCAATTGCCAGGGTTTCAGAAGAAAGCTTCTGATCTGTACCTGCTCAGACATGAGTGTTACTTCTCAGCTTCACAGTGATTTGTCACAGGCCCATTAGAATGATCTTGTCTTATTATGCTCAGATGCCAAAATTATTTTGTCTGTTCTTCCAGAAGTTAATAGTCTTAAGTTATTTATTCAATTTCTATGTCAATCCAGAGGAGAAGCTGCTCATTTTTATGCAACAAGTGAAAAGAGAAGTAATATCTTGTTATCTGATTATATTTATATCAAATATTTGTTAATGTGCAATCTGAGTGATAACTCTGCATGAACTCCACTAAAGACAATGGAAATGTTTGCTGCGATGTTGATTGAACATTACAGCAGGTGACTCCTGTCATTAGAGTGTCTTGTATTAACTGCAGAAGAAGTGAAACTACCAGCTTCGATTAGGATATAAAGAAGGTTAGATAGACTTGAGTGACAAAAAGTATGCCAAATATGTCAAAAGAAAGAAGCCTGCTACAAAGACAAGTGAGGAAATCCAGTAAATCTTTCCTTCAGAATGAAAGCAAAACTAGTGTAATCATTCAGTTTATTATTATGTTTTTGTCATATCTTTCATTTGGAGGAATTCAATTCATTTTGCAACTAACTGAAGAGGATATGCAGTGCTATTGGTTGAAAAATTTTAGCAATAGAATTTTTAAATATTTTCCATTATAAAGATGTTTAAAAAAATGATATATTATGCAAGGCATTCTACTGGAAATGCTAAAAAACCCCACCAAGTTCAGTAATCTTTAATCTTTTTACATGGCATGTAATAAAAAAAACTCCATGATGAACTACCTTCAGTGGTATGCCTCTGTCATAAACAAAGTTGTGAATTGAGCCCTCACCTGTTCTGAGACTGGGTTTATTTTGTTTTGTTTTTTCCTTTGGCAAGAAATATTATATTTTATAAAAATATATATTTAGTATACAAAATAAATATTTTCAGTATATAAATAAGAGCACTTCCATTCTATTTAACAGTAGTTATATATAGACTTGTTTGCTTTTTACTGTTCCTTCCATTATTCTCAAACCACAACCAAAAGCAAGCACGCTTCATAATCCAGAATTAGAATCTCCTCAGACAAGTGGTCTTGCTGCCTATGAATAACCTTTAAATAATTAAGCAAGATAAAATGAAACAGCCTGAAGCAAGCTCCAGATAAGATCCTCACCTGCATCGCAACATAATGAGGAAACTGCACTGAAAGCAGTCTTAGCCTAAGAATAATGGCATGAACATCTGTCATCGCGCTTCAGCAAGGCTTATATCCACCTGTGTAATGAATACGTGTTCCTTGGGGCATTCCAGCCTGCACCCTTGTTCGCAAGTATTAAGGAAGACTTAGATGCTGAGCGACTTCTGTTACAAACTGTAATAATCTTAAGCAATATCTTACTGCATGCGTTGCTTCTTAGGTTGCTTCTTAGACCATCAATATGAAACAATTGGTTCTGAAGAAGACACAACTATAGCCAACAACAGACTTGTTTTTTTCTTCTAGCCTTCAAAACTAGTGAAGACCCATGCTGTTTTTTGAATAAAATGATACTGAGATTTCAGAAGGGGCAGCTGAGAAAATGTCTCTGTTTCCTGAAGAACAAAGAAGGAGAGGGTTGTGTTTGATTCCGTACATTTTATAATCTCCCCTCCACACCCCCCAAAAAAAATGTGGTTTAGCCATTCATTTGTAGGCTAGTTAGTGTATCCAAGATAGGCACTACTATAAAACAACTTGCCACTTAAGACCTTACATGAGTCTTGGAGTCACACCACGGTATGTACAGCCACTGCTTCCATTAAAACATGGCAATATTTAATTACAGCTGATTGCTTACAGCCTATGCTGTGGCATCAGTAATGTGCTTTTCTTTCTGCTGTAATTTGTTGCTTACCTCCTACAAAGCAGTATAACCTCAAGAGTGGCTGTAATCCAACATAAACAGAAAAGTTGTGCAGGTTAACCACACTGTGCGATGCCAAAGAGGATGCTGCATCAGTCACTGGAAATGGTGGAGAAAGGGTCCTGGAGTCTTTCTGCCTGGAAGGCAACCAGGGTGGAGGACACTGGACGGCTCTCTGCTGTATAGATGAGGAGTGTGCAGAGTTGCATGCACCTGAATTATCCACTCACTGAGGGAGTGCAGTTGTCCTTGTGTTACATAAAATGTAATGCACCCAGCAAGAAGTAATGCTAACTGCTGCTTAAGTCATATTTCACCAAGCCATGGGCAAAGACAGGATTCTCAGAAGAAAGGATTTCTCTTTCTGAGTCCTTTTGGAACACACAAATTCTGCTAGTCTCTAAAAGGTCAAAGAGGACTTGCACAGTATTTCTGCTTTTCCTGTTTCCAGTTCAAACCCCAAAATAACTGCAGGGATTCTATTTTTTAGTGACATATAGCAGAAGTTCCCAAAGTATAGCCGACATGCCATTTGCAGCATGAGGAGCCTTGATAATCCATTTTAATATGTTTTGTAATTGTAGTGTAACACTTAACTGAGGTCCTGTAGTCCAGATGAATTCCTTTATACAGTTGCTAGCATTATTGCTAGTTCTTTGAACAGCATTCCGGGAAGGAACAGCCTCCTATAAAATAACTTTCAGAGTACTTAAAGGAAAAAGACAGTGTTGAAGGAACATTACATACAGTCCTAGAAATTGGTTAGCTTCTGGTCAGTTCACAAATGTTAAATGCAAAGTATGCATTTAAAGTCTTGAAAATTGTTTTGTATTCCTTTAGTATTCTGGTATAATTTGTGTTACCGAGTCCCGACACTGTGTGCCTTTAAGCTCTATGTTAGCATCAACACTGCTGTTAGGCAGAGGATAGCTACTTCAAAATTACAATTCCTGTTTAGATCTTAAAAAAAAGAGAGAGGTTTAAGACACCAAAATTGAAATTATACTCAGTTGCTGTCTTTCACCTTTGCAATTACGCTCTTTTTTTACGGAGGAACACGACAACTCCTTATACACTGTTTCGCATGAAGGTAAATAGACACTTGAACAGAATTGGTTGTGGTTTTTCAAGATGAAGTGCATGTACAGCTGTCTTTGCTGCAATGGCATCTAACGGAGAAGATAAACAAAGGATTTACTCCCACTTTTCACTGATGGAAGTTTGAAGTGGAGCCTTACCCCCATTTTTTGCACACATCAAAAAAGTCAGACAGGTAGTAGTGCAGCCTGCTTAGAGGCCAGAAGTTTTCATGTGTCAGGTCTCTCTACATAGCTCTGTTGGTTCATCTAACTCATAATTTGTATTGCTATGAACTGTGCAAGTGGTACACTTTTATAGACTTGTGTTGGTGTTCTTCAGTCCCAGCCTAAAGCATCCCTCCATTCCTGTTGCAAAGCTTTTAGATAGAAAGGTGGCAACCTGTGTGATGTTCACTTAATGAGACTTCAATTCTTGAGTTGAACAGAGCAGTGTGGAGCCTTCAGAGGGAAAAAAATCTCAATATTATCCTAGTTGTATCTACTTTTTCAAGTGTGTGTGTGTGTATATATACATCTATATTTGTGCACACGGGTGCTTACTTATGCTGTAACTCTTAATAGTTCCATGCCACTAATCTGCTTGCCTGTTCTTTTCTGTAGCCCAGATGATTTACTGAATGCACTGAATGAGGGTATCAGTCGTGCTGATGTGATCATTACATCAGGAGGCGTATCTATGGGGGAAAAGGTATGCTAAATTTAAGTATGACTTCCTAAAATATATATATAAGAATTTCAAGCCAGAGTCTGTCATCAGAGCTTCTGCCTTTGTATTAATGTTTATTAATAAGGGATCTTACTTTTTTGTGTGAATTAAGTAAGAAAAAAGCCATCAATGCTGTCCTCATTTACTTTGTTCTTATTATAGTAGATGTAGTACAACAGGGAAGATTCTAATTCTCGATGTGATTTGCATTTTTTTTTTTATTTAAGGAATTAGTTGTATAGTTATGATAACAAAGGTGATTGGTTAATAGCACGAGAAGACAACAGACTTCTTTCTATTCTTAGAGCAGGTGAAATGTAGGCAGAATAAATCTACTTTGCAAGTACTGTGAAAAGCAGCTGAGTATATAAATAGCTCTTTCTTACTCAGCAGATCTGTTTCCTGTGTGTGCCAGAGCTATATCTGTTGCAAAAATAGTCTGATCACATTTTACACCTGATAGTCCTACAGAGGCAATACATACGAGACACAGTGAGCTGATATATTTGCCTTTTGAATCATTAACAGAATTGTTGATTGAGTTCCTGTTGGTAATCCCTGTGCCAAAACCATCAAAGAAAATAGGGATACAAAGATGCTGGTGGGGCGTAGATGAACCTGCAGGACATTTATTAATCATGACTTATGCGAAGGAAAACTCAGATTACTTTTTGATCCCAGGCTGAATCTGTGAGTTTGGCAGGTAAAACAAACATCTCTCCTTTTATAACTAACAGATACTAAAGACAGTCATTAGGAGATGACAAGCATCAGTACTGTTTTTGTCACTTTTCTGAGTAGAAATCATATTGTTGGATACATCATGGAAACGGATAACAAGTTAAACCAGTGCCAATTACTTTCAATTCCATTATTCTCCTCAGTATTCGTAGAAAAATACTCAAGGACAAGTGCTGATCTTTAAATTGGGAGTGTAGTAATGTAGTAAATTGGGACATAGTACAGACGTGGGAACTCTAGGAAGTGACTAGACTGCTGAATGTTCTTACAGGCATTTTGTGCATTTTGGCTAACTTCTCTGTAGCCTGAATTTTAGGCAACAGCATAAAGTCAATAGGCTCTGTATTCCACTGACAGTTCTACCTCTAATACTGAGTTTTTAGCAGGTTTAATGAAATAACTGAGCATCCAAAAATTAAATGGCAAGTAAAAATGTGGTTAACACAATCAATAATCAATAAGTGAGAACTCATGCCTGGCTGAAAAAAAATTGCTGCTTTCCAAGTATTTGAACAAAAAAGAGTGAGAGAGATGGGAAAACTGCAAGGGAGCTTCAGATTTACTGCTTCTAAAGTCTGCCTTAACAGTTGATTGTTATGTCCTGTGTCTTAAGTCTCACTAAACACAACAGACAGGATACTACATCTTTGAACACAGCAATTTTCAGTAAAGACCGAACAAGTAATTCCAATTTTTTTAATAACTGGATCGATTGTGTTTATGCAAAAGTGTTCAACTTGAACTAATGCACAAGCCACCTACAGTTTTTCTTTTTTAAGAAACTTAGGACAGTTAAACCTGAACACTGTGAATTAGACCATGTCCCCAAGAAATTACAATAATTGCAGTATCCTGAAAAACTATGATTTCTACAGTCTTGATTTCAAAAGTACTAGGAGATCTCTAACTCTGCCTCTAGATAGCTTCTGTGGCAAAAGTTAAATAGCTTGATGATTTGAAGGCTTAACTTTGAATTGCAAAGGTTGTTTTTTTCCTATCTTTTACATAAAGAATGTTCTAGTAATAGGTATTTGTGGGGTCCTCTTAAGATTCCGATGCTGCAGCTGACTTTTAAGTAAATATATTAGTATGTCTTTGTGGAGTCAGGTTTGGCACCTAAAATCAGTTTGTTCTTCACCCCTTCTTTTTGAAAATACTTTCTTTCAAATACTGGAAATTCCCCATTGGACCATAGCACTTTCAGGATATAACAAGTCTTTCATCTTCACTTGATATTAATTAATTGCTTTGAACACTTAGATGATATAAGCCACTTTGATGTTACTTAATTGATTTTCTTTTTTTAATTTAAACAGGACTATCTTAAACAGGTGCTGGATATTGATCTTCATGCACAGATTCACTTTGGCAGAGTTTTTATGAAACCAGGGTAAGAAATCTTTTTAATGAGGTAGCATGGATTGAGGCTATATTTGGCCAAATATAAGTGCTATCTAAGTGCTTCAGTAGATTCCAGTTTTCCAAATACATTATAAACCACGTGGTAGATACATATGGGAAAAAAGCAAAGTCCATCCTATTCATATTAGTTATCATGTTTATAGATGAAATTAAACAGTGAGATTACTTCTTATCACTAACACATATTTCTCAACAACTGCTGCAAATCAGGTGTTTTTGGAGGAACTAGCATAGTTTAAGCATGTCCATAATCTTCACTGTGATCACAGCTAAGATACTGACATTTGTATGAAATACCTGGGAAATACAGGGACATTTAAATGCTGTTTTGTTTAACAACCATCTCACTGCACTTCAAAATTTACATAGGTCATACCACTATAAGCAAACAATTTATTGAGAAAGATGAAATGGCAACTAATTTAGAAAGTTTTATCTATTATAGTATGGATTTGGAGGTCTGGCACACAGTTCCTGTTAAAACAAAAACATCAAACACCAACATCCCCTGATAAAATATGATTCTGATTAGTCCTAGCAGATAGAAAATTAGGCAGTAATGATCAAAGTGTGGCAAATCTCCCAGGTACTGCTGACTAGATGGTAGTTGTTAGCTCAGGATGAAGCCAAGGAACTCAACCTAATCATTGCTCCTATGAAGTATCATCTCTAATGTTTGAAAGGATTATATTAACATAAGTATATAGAAAACTTTTTTAACATGAGTCCCTTTTCTTTGCTAGCCACAGTCTTGGAATCATCACATTTCTGTCGTATTTATATAACTGTAACAGCCCCAATAACGAGTCACAAAAGTCTGAATTTGTTCATCTGCAGACTATATAGCATTTGCTGCTCTGAAATACTGCTCCATTGTCAATACTGCTCCATTGTCAATACTGCTGTAGACACGGGAGTAAAGAGAACTAATCACTAATCTTACCAAAAAAAATGGAGAGCCATCTATAGAAAGCAAATACAGCTCTGTTACTGTTTAATTTTGGTGTTACTTCTTTGTTATTTGGTTTCTTGCATGAAGACAGAATGTAGATTTTTTATTAATTCAGCTACTTTTAGGTGGTTTGTCACCAGAAGCAAAATCATCATTTGTTTTATTTTCTAAATAGTATAAATAACAACATAATAAGGTTCAGTCAAAGTCCAGTGCAGATCATAAATAGCTTTCCTTTTCCGTAGCCTGCCAACAACTTTTGCAACTCTGGATATTGATGGCGTAAGAAAAATAATCTTTGCGCTCCCAGGTAAGATGTTTTGTGGTTTACTTTTGTTGCTGTGCACAGTTGACAAGATGTGAAACAATACCATGTCTTGTGTTCCTGCTTCCGTCCTCAGAATGTGCTGGTGTACAGACCTCACAATTTTTTCCATCCAACAATTCTTTTGGGTTTTGTAAATACACTGTGCAGGGGTGTTTTTTTTTTCCCATAGCTCCCTTCACCTTCCCAATAGAGATTCTGTGCACTTAAGTCAGTGCATCAACTCTGAAGTACTGAAAGTTAAGACAAGACCTACAGAGGGCCAAGGAACACAACATCACAGAGTGAAGGTTGTTTTGTCATCCTTGTACTTTGGAACCAAAAGAGGGCAGCATTGCTTCACCTCCTGCATGCTGGGTCACCATGAGAAAGTTCAGAATAAATTATTTCTTTGGGAATCTAGCTATAAATCTGTCCTCCTAAGTTAGGAAGAATGTATTTTATTCTTACTGCTCTGGCTTTGCATGGATTTCTGACAACAAGGAATCTTGTTCTTGATAAGCTAGTGATGTTCAGAAGTCTCTCAACTTTTTTCTCTTGTTTCTCTCTCTTGCTGCAGTACAGGGTTGGGGTTTTTTTGTTTGATTGTTTGTTTTTCCAGGAGAGACATAATGGAGTATCTGTTGTCACGTTTTATATTTTATAATTGTCATATAAGGGAGGCTAGATGTGTAAGACAAGTAGTGTTTGACAGAAGTTGGTCAAACACCTCATTTGTGTGTCAACAGAAACCATGTAAGTCAGTAGAATTCTCCTCAGCAGTTGTACTAAAGCTTTTTGCCATCTGTTAGGGAATAGAAAGTTATTTAATATTACCTATTCTTCCATAGGTCATGGAAACCCTAATCATGAATCAAGCACCAGATCAGCTTGGACCTATGCCTTTGCACAATAAACATTGCCCCTGCCGCAAAGAAAACTAGATGTAAGAAGAAAGGCAGCAGAGGAATAGAGGCAAATGGCAGGGCCTGAGGAACATGGGGCGGTAGTGCTCAGAGCAGGATTTAGCACAACATTAGCCAGAGAGTGTAGCTTTGAGCAGTTTTACTTGCCACATGCTGCTGCAGACTTAAGTGGAAAGTTTCCTGTACATAGCATGAAAAGCTCCTTGGAATCCTTTAGGGTGCAATTGCTATAAAAGTAGGAGATTGCCTTCACAGAGTAAGTCAAGAAAAAGGGTGTAACTACCAGCTGTTCTTTGTCCTACAGGCAATCCTGTGTCAGCTGTTGTCACCTGCAATCTCTTCGTTGTTCCTGCACTGAGGAAAATGCAGGGTATCCTGGATCCTCGGCCCACCATTATCAAAGCCAGGGTAAGAAGTTTGTCCTCTATCTAAAAAGTCTCTCAAGTTGTTGAAACACATCTCTTTGAGCTCTGAAAGACTGTCTTGTTTGGGGAATCAGAACACTAGGCTAATTCTGACAAGTTGAAGGAAGTTCACAGAAAACAGAGGTTCATATTCAGTCCCATAATTCCTAAGAGTGAGATGGCCATGTAATGGAGCAAGATGTACACAGGCAGCCATTTGCCAGTCAGGCAGGAAGGACATTCTGCTGTATAAAAAGTACATTCGTGATGTACCTGTGATAAAAAATGTAGAGTAATCTGGAAATACCAGAGTTAGGTAATTTTGTATTGCCAATAGAAAATGCAAATTTGAAAGCCTTTCTGTTCTTGAATTGATTATTTATATAAGTAATCTACATGATCCCCACTCTAAGTAATGTAAGTCCTTTAAACTATTCGTGCCACTCTTATAAGAAATTGTGGATATAGTAACTCTGTTTAATATAGATTCAAGGCATATTATTATAATGTGTTATTCTACTATTTTTGCTTTAAAGAAGGTATCAAAGAACAGATTACCTTTTATAGTTTTCCTAGTCTTCCTGTCTATGCACAGACATTTCTCTTGCAGGGTATCCCTTGTGTCTCTCTTACATGCTTCCTCAGCAGTCCGTTTTTTCCTTTATCTCATGTCTAAAGTATTGGAAAACGGACAGAAATTTGTAGCATTCCAGTTTTGAGGAACATGATCCTCAAACACAACGCTCACTTTTGCATGCCTTTTCCGATATGCTTCAATTAAATTGCATTGTGAGTGATACCTTGTGTGTCTTTTCGTTTCAAAGACTGGTCATTTCCCTTTTGTCAGGGCTAGCAGGTTTTTGAATGTGAATACAAGTTTTAGCTTTACACAATGTAAGCCAGAGACCAGAGGTGATAAAGCTTTTTTCCAGAGAGATAATATCTTTGAATTCCTGTAAAAGAACAGCTTTGCAATATTTCACTTAAAGCTTGCAGATTCCATCATGCTCTTTGATATTATAATATCATAGTTGTATTTCCCTTAAATACTGCAGTCTTTACATCCTACAGCTTTTGATATTGCACTAGACAGCATGTGGCCTGGAAATGCAAGTTTTTAAAACACTATTACTAAGGGAAAAGATTGAACAGATGATTCCATTATCTTAGACAGTGATATCTTAATGCATGACATTTTCATCCTTTCTTTGCTGCTTCTACAGTTATCATGTGATGTAAAATTGGACCCCCGCCCAGAATACCATCGGTGCATACTGACTTGGCATCACCAAGAACCACTACCTTGGGCACAGAGTACAGGTTAGTGCCCAGTCACACAGACTGACAGACACGCTCACAGGTCCTGTCATTCCTTCATGCATGTTTAAAAACAACCAAGCACATGCACATGTATTTTCATATAACCTTTCTTACACAGACTGACTTGCTCACGTGAACATGCATTTTCACAGTCATTTAATTCATTCATGGTATTGAAATTCAGTCGTGGTATGACTCACCAACTTAAAGTTAAAACCTTTATCAGAATAAGCTGCCTTTATACATACACAAAACACACTTGTATGTTTGCATATATGCACACATTCCTTTTTGTAAATACTCATCCATGCTCGCTTGTACTCACAGGCACATTACTCTTTGTGCATGTACTAAACAAACATGGGTTGGGGCATAGTTAGAAACATTTCATATAAAAGATGTGTGATTCTAGCTGAACTGGAAAAGTAGAAGAAACATCAGTGGCAGTATATGTTCTCTTATAGCAGACTAAGACTTTTATTAGTCTTGTTTGCCATCTAGGGATGCTTCTGGATACTCAGCTGCGGTTGAGGTAAATAGTACATTTGAATGCTTTTTCTGTTTTGTTATGTGCCACTTCTTTCTTTATGCAAGGAGACTGTCTGGAATGATTTCTCTGTCAATCCAAATGTTAGGAAAACCAAGAAATTAATGGGCATGAGTTCCTACTGCATTTTAATTTTTTTGTCACTACAACCAATACTCTACTGTTTATCTCCAGGGTATATTGTATAGCTCAGTGTCCTGAAGGAACCCGTTCTTTTGAGTTGGTGTATTAAAAACATTCTAGACTGTGCTGGTTTTGGTCTCTGTACAATCTGAACTAGATACACAAATTGAAAAATTAAGTAATTTTGATAGAAGTAGAAATTCCAACAGAAAAGCAATTAGCAATTTACTACAACAAGATATGAAGTACAGATAAAGACTTAAGGGGAAAAATGTGGAAGACTGGATAGGAAAGTAATCAGCAAGGGAATGAGTGTTTTGAGAACCAGAACGATGGGAGGCTGACTATTTCTCTACATAGTTCTCTATTCCTTTCTACCTTTGAGCAGCTAAATCTCAGCTCTGTGAATAAGTTAGTAACATGAGTATCTGTAAGAACAGCTCTTGTTTCCTGCCTGGTGTGTTGCAGCATTTGAAATAACTGAAAAACTAATTGAGCTTTTTCTCTGACTCTTCTGTAGGGAATCAGATGAGCAGTCGTCTGATGAGTATGCGCAGTGCCAATGGACTGTTGATGCTACCTCCAAAGACAGAGCAGTATGTGGAGCTTCACAAGGGGGAGGTGGTGGATGTCATGGTCATTGGAAGGCTATGATGTCACCAGCAGGAGCGAAGCTTTGATGCATGTCCACATATCATTGACTGTATCCTGTAATATGCAACGGCACAGCTAGTTTTTCTGATTTGGATAAAAGTTGATCAGTATAGTCAACATCTTGAATTATATTTCAAATGGAATTTAAATAAATACCTTTTAAAAAAATCTTTAAAAAGAAATCTTAATGAAGAAATTTATTCTGATTATATCAAAGCAACTTTTTCCTTTCCTTGCAATTGCTTTGTGTGTTCAATGCTAGTTCTAATAGCGGTAGCTTTTAGTAGACAGCAGTAGGTGCCTGCAGAACTTGTGTTTTTTCTCATCTTTAAGATACAACTACTTATGCTCTTAAAACAAGGCTGTCTGCTTATTTATACTAGCGTAGACAACACTTGGATTTCCCTTATCAGTATGCTTCATAACCGCTTCACAGAGAGCTTCTGCTTGTTCTTTATCTTGTATCTCGTGTTGATGTGCACAGTGCCAAAAGCGGAGTGGCTGCACTGGGAACCCAATGAAGCCCCGAGGTTTCCTCACCTCGCTGCGCGTTCAGGGATCTCTCTTGTCCCAGCAGCCACCCAGCTCAGTACTCTTGGGCAGTAACTGGATACCTTTTATTTCAACAAACAAAAAATTGCTTCCTTAAGTGCTGACAGCCTTTTTAACCAATACATTTAAAAATGTACAGAACTAAAAACTAAAAAAAATCAAAGACTGATCTTGTACAGATATTAGTGTTACCAGCATTCGTGTGGAAATTAAATGAGCAAAGAAATAAAACTAATGTTAAACAACTCTGTACCATAACATTTTCTGTAATGATATTGAAACTTAAATGAATAAAAAAAATCCTCAATCATTATTTAAAATTTCACCTGTTTAGCCTTGTTGTTTGAACGAGAAAAAAAAAAGTGTTTTAAGAGGGTATTTGGGATGGGGGAAGAGGAGAGGAAGGAAGGGAAATAGTAGACAGAATCTAGAGCCTTCCCTAATGTACAGTATATCACTGGCAAACTGAAAATACAGAGTGAGCTCTCTCAAACTCATCTCCCAGGGGACAAAATGGAAGCAGCATTTGGAGGGTTTTACAATTGGACCAGTCAAAGCTGGAAAATACTTTTTTTTTCCTGTTTAAATTGTGTAGCAGTTGCAAAACAGCTCTTGTGCTGCTTTGTGTGGAATTTGATAGAGCTTTCAGTTTCTTTTTCTGAGGTTCTCCTTTTGATACTGGGACTGTTCAGCCCTTGCCAGATTTCATGTTTCATCTGTGATTAAAATCATATCAGTGCCATATTGCGCCTTGCTTCCTGAAGTTCTTGGGTCAAATACTATCCCATCAACTCCATTCATGAAGTCAGAACTTTTGCGTATAGTATTGTTAGAGGACTTAGTCAGGAACAAGGACACAGAAAATTGTGTTTAAGTCCTGACAGCCACAGTGGATCAGAGTTGTAGTTCTACAATAACTGGAGAAGGCATCCCCGAGGCTGGTTTTAAGACCTAACTCTTTGCCTTGCAACAGCCGGAATACTCCCTGCACAGGCCTTTACAAAGGTAGAAAGCAGGTAGGTGGGCATACACCATGTTCAAAGGTACTCCAGGGAATGATCTTTCAGAAAAATATTAATATAACTTGCTGATCATATTTCTTTGTTCTGGACTACATGTCCACACTTGTTATCTCTCTATATAGCGGCAGGATGGCATCAAGTTAAATTCATGAATGCCTGTATTTACTGTTCCAATATTGTAAACCACAGCAGTAGCAGGAGAGGAAAGTTTAACTCATCTCTGAGAAATAATGTACAACATGGCCTATTTTAAGCAAAAGGATTATTACATAGCTCAGGGTTATTACAGGCCAATAGTAGGCAGCATATACAGTGAAAAATCGGAAATTTATAAAGGACATCAGTAACAATAATATGAGAGATTGTTCATACAATTGGAAATGCTAGAGAAAGATAAAAGAGAGATGTGAGGAAACCTATCTGCAATATCTTGGGTCTGGCTGACATTAAAACCATTACTCAATACAAATGTGGCTGAGAAGAATTGGCAGTATGCTGTGTATGATGCATGGCTCCATTTAAACCATATCTTGGCATCATAACACCCACCATTGTAACAAATAAAGCATTTAGAGGTTAAAAAAATCAAGATTTTTTTTTTTTCAAATCACTGCTAATATAAACTGTTTTAGCCACCCTGCTGTGTTTTGTAATGCTCTTTGCCCAGTGTTCAAGGTTTTATGCAAGAAAATGAACTTTGCAGTTTCTGAGAGACACACACAGAGCAAAGCCTTCATTAACACTGAAAGCAATAGAAGTATGTTGGAGAGGTAACTCTGGGAGCAGTTTAAATCATTATTACAACTATGTCTCAGTTATCAAGCCTAACGTCTAAAGAATTTGGCTTAATTGTTGTAATAAAAATGAATACAAATGTGACAGATAAATTGGAATCACTTTTTTAACATTCCCAAATCACTGTTGGTTGGCAGCTTCTGAAAAGACATCAAGGACAAAAGGGTCTTCAGGTATGTGGGTGCTTTGATTCAAGGACTAAGACTTGCAAATGGAAACATTTAAGGAGTATTTTCTCTATTTTTACTTCTCTAGATAAGGCTTTAGCATTGTCAAAGTAGCAATGTATCTTAATGAGAAGCAATGCCAGCAAAGACTGAAGGCTGGTATTCCAACATTTGTAGTTTTCTTCTTTTCACATACTTTTCTTCAGCACCCATACATGGGAATGATCTTGGGTAGAAACATGTAGTGGGCCTTCTGAGTCCCATTCATCCAGCTGGGGGAATCCTACAATGACCTACAAACAACTTTTGTGTCCTGGCCAGCTGACAGCAAAACTTTGACTGTACACTTGGATGTGAAACACCATACAAAAAATTGGCTGTATTTGATCAGGTAAATAGAAGTATACAGTGGCCTTTTCTAAATACTAATTTCAAGACCTTAATTACAGAAATTACAACATTAATTCTATCTTGATATTAAAATACTCTAGACATGAAATGTCTTTGATCTCTGGGTAGTTATTAGAGAGCTGCGTGACTCCAGAGATTACTAATTAACATGGAATCTTTAGCCTTTTTGATTCTGAAGCGGAAGGGTTGCACTTAAAAGATATTACAACATGGGTTATACTTAAGGACAACATACAACTGGAATAGCTTTGCAGTTCTGTCTTTGCCCTCCCCACCCTGCTGCTCTGCGCTGCGTGCTGAAGCTTGTCTCTTTTGACATGTCTCAGTCCAGAAGTGCTACCTGCCTCGTGGCCAGTAAAGATGGTCTCCAGGCCACAGACAGCCTGCACAGAAGTTCCCAGTGAAGTGACTGGATCCACCTTGTCCACCCAGTTCCCTTGGTTCAACATCTGTCAGTGTTATAATGGTGTGTGCCTGCCTTGTTGCCTTGGTTTGGCAGCAATGCTAAGGGCCTGCCTGATTTGTGCTTGGGAAAGTTCCTCAGGTTTCCTTCTGCCAGCACTTACCAGGCAGGAACTACATCTGGGAGCTGAGACTTGACAGTAAGACATCTTATTTTGGAGATCAGGTACCAGACTAAGATGATGCAGCACTTCATTATGTTCTAATACTTAGCTTCTCAAAACCAGCACTGTCACCTGAGCAGTTTGTGAGGTTTTGTGTTGGATAAGAAAAATATACAATAACACAAAACAAAAGAAACATACCACAGCTGTGTTTTCTTACATCACAACAGCACTGAGATGTTTCCAGGTACCTATATTTACAGTTCACAAAGAAGACAATCAAAGGGAATTGTCAGATACCAAAAAGCAATAAGTACTGGTTAGTGCTGATGGCACATTTCTCAGGAAGTGCATAAAGCAGTCAAGTTGAATAGGTGGTTTAAAGGTAGAGTCTATATCTTGGATGCTTTTTTGGCATATTTGCAGATACAGCTTTGTGCTTCCCATGACTAGGTGGGACAGTATTAAATGAGGAGTCAGACACCGATTCAGGCTATGTTATCGAGCAATACATTGGTCTGGCATGTAATAATCCTTATAGTCTTCCTCTTATCTGAAGGGAAAATAAGAATAGGAAAGAAGAGGCTAGATGTTGAAATTTCATGCACAAAACTTGCCAAAAAATCTATTTTTTTACTTTGCATGAAATTTGAAAGTAGCTTTTAATACCAGAAGAGAAGTGTGAAGATTGTCTGTCATTTATGCTGACACTTTCAAAAAAAAATCTGGTATACTTTTATCCCAAATAGATTGAGGAATATATCCCCAAACTAATATTCCTTTTGTGAGGTTATTTTAAGCATTTCCCAACATTCCTGGGCAGAAACTCTGCTTAGGTGCCTTGTATCTATGGCAGTCTCTTTGCTGAAGCTAGTTAATTGGTCTTACTCCCATGAAGAAGCTAAAGAAAACTTTAGTACTGCAGGTTAGATGGGCAAGGACATTTCTGGATGTAGTCTAAGAAAGCAGAGACGTTTCTAGGAGAGGGGGATAACAAAGTGGTCAAATTCACAGCCACAAAAAGAAAGTAAAAGGGGTTGTAGCAGGGAGAACCGCAGCAGCCGATAGTTAAAGCAGCGATCTGTGTTGAGAAGAGCCAAGGCATAATTTCCCACAGCAGTATTTGGTCAGTATGTTGCAATTAAGTACCTTAACCTCATGATGAAGAACATGATCTCTACTAACTGTAACTACAGAATGGTCTGGCAACCTCTTCACCTTTCCAAAGCCAGCCAGTTTCCACAGAAAAAAAAACACAGTATTCACTGTGCCTTCAACACAGTACTGTCAGCAGCTTCATTTCTGTTTGCTCAAAGTGAAAAATCAACATTGTTGTTTCTTCTGCTTTTCTTTATTTATTTATTTATTTATTTTCTGTTGTGGATTCTTCAGCCTTGATCTTTGTTTTCTAGTAAGTATATCCCAGCCTCCACACAGAAAGGTGAGTCTCCGCGCTGGATTTAAACTGTGTATTGAAATGCAGGCACTTCCTGGATAATTCATGGGGAGAAAAAGCCTGTGGGTTTTGGAAATGTTACAACCTCATGACGTGCTGCTAGCTGCATGTTTTCTGAAAGGGCTTAGTGACTCATATTCAGCATTAGAGTAAGACTTGCCCTGTGCATTCATGCCATATTGCACACAAGCTGACAAAGTTCTTGGAATATAAAGCTCCAGAGGGCAATGCACAGATGCTCAGTGGCTCTAGTTGTCAGACTGGTCTGGCTGGGATTACTGGTTCATCACAGCACTGCATGGTGACTTTCAGCGTGCTTTATCTCTCTGCAAGAACTTCTGCATTTGTATGGACCCGGCTTGGGTTTAAAAATACAGAGAGCAAACCTAATTCTTTTAGAGGTAATTACAAGCAAACCTGAGAATTGGTTGTGTGCCAGTAACTCTACACAAACATAGTAGAGAAAGTAAATGCACTTGCATGATCCTGATAACCAGTGACTTGAAACTAGAATTAAAGTAACTTCAAGGAGAGTGTAAGAGGAGAGTTTTCCAGAAGAAAAGTATATAGCTATGCAAAAAAATACCTTAAAAACAGCAGCAGAGGAAGACTCCAAAATCCTGATTTACTCTTTTTGTCAGTATGGGATAGTGCCAGATTATAACAATCATATCCTGATGCATTTCTATCTATAAAAAGAAATCATACTTGTCCAAGAGCTAGATGAAATGTGAAAATGTCTTAAAATAGTGGATTGGGCCTAAGAGAAATTGGATCAAGATGAAATAATCTGAACACAAATTATAAGTCCAGTGAAGTCACCAACACAAACAATACTGAAGTGTTTCCAGACAGTGGAATAGCAAAAAAACTGTCCCACCCAACTGAGAAGAAAGCATGCAAAGTACTCTTCATCAGTACCTGACTTTCTCCTTGTGGATTTTATTGTGACCTGAGATGGTCTGAAGGGATGCCATTATCAAACACACATCTAAAAGATCAGCAGGGCAAATGAGAGCTAGCACATCAAGGATGTAAAGCTTTTCAAGAGCAGCACAGTATTACCAACCGGTCTGACATTTACTAACCAGATGTGTGTCTGTGGTGGCAAAGTGAACGATCACTTCATCATTTTGAAACGTTGTGCTGTTTGGACCACCAAACGGGACCCAGCTCTGCAGTGATGTGCAGACCAGGTACTGGGCCAGGAGAAGCCACTCTAATGTTTGCAAACAACTTTCTACACTGGTAATGACTGTTTCAAGCAGAGAAGGCAGCTTTTGTGGAACCACTGAAGAAACTGCCAAGAGAGAGGCAACAGAATCCCTGTGAGATTTTAGGGGGAAAAAAAAAGCCTTCCCCCTGCAAAAAAAGAAAAAAAAAAAAGTGGTTAATAGCTCGTATCTCAGGGAGAGTACAAATTAATGGCAAGTAGATGATACATCTCCCAAATACTCCTCCAGCACCCACAGTGTTTGCTACAAGAAGTCCCACAGCTTAACAGTGTGAAGCATTATCTCCTCTGTTTTGTTCTCCATCTGCCACCTCCTAGTTTCATTTGATGCCTCTTAGTTTTCATGCTGGACCGAGCAACAAGAAGCCACCCTCACATTGCCACCCACAGATTCGTAAACGGCTCTCATCTGGATTAAGAATCCTAATCTACATAGTCTGCCCTTTGTGTGTGGTCATGCTCCATCTCAAAGAGCCCATAAATTGGATCATCCCTGCTGCATGTCTTTGCACCCTCTTCAGTTTTACTGTAATCTTTCTGAGACAAGGAGACCAGAACTGCATGCAGTAGTAAAACACATAACTGTCTTTTATAACAGCATAATAATGACTTCTATGCTCCTCTGTTTCCTAATATTAATTGTTGTTTTTCAGTGCTTCTGACCAATGTGTTTTTATAGCGCTTAAAATCCAGATAACCTTGAAGTCTCACTCTTAATTGGTTGTGGTCAACCCAGAAACAGTAATTTTAGATGACAGTTCAGGAAAATATTTTCCTCATATGCATCATTTGACTTTTAGCAGCGTTGAATTTCCTCAGCTGTTTTAACACATTTTCACTCAATTTTGAGCAATCTGTCTGCAGTTCTTTGTAGGGGTCTTTGTCTTTAAAAATATATTAAAATATATTAGAAAAGGGATGAATGGTGAACTGATAGAGCCTGTTGACAATACTAAGGTATTTGGAGTATTAAATATCTTCATTAGCTGAAATCTTCTGGACTGTTTCTCCAAGGAACTTCTGTACCCCAAGAAAAGGGCTTTTGAAGGGGGTATGAGGAGGTGGGACAACAGATATTTTAATCCATATTTGCTATTCTTAATCTTTCACTCTATCAGGGGAGATAGGAGCTCAGGAAAACTTACGGCAACCCTAACATCTTTACAAAAGGACATTCATAAATATCCATGTTACCCTAGAGTCCATACAAGCAGCTGCCATGCTGCTGTTGCATTATGCTGGAGAGCTGCCAGCTGATCTAATAAATCCTACCTAAGGCAATACCACTCTCGTCCACAAATAGAAAAGTTGCAGTAAAAAAAAAAAAAAAAAAAAAGGCTTAGTATTTTCCCATAGCTGTCCTGTATTCGGATGAGGTTCCTGGACCAGGCAGGTCCACAGTAAATCCTGGTGGGAAACCTGTTGGGATGTGGCTCTGTGGAGCCCGCTGGCAGGTGAGCGTGCTGTGCCTGGGGGAGATTTGTGCACAGGGACTTGGAGGGACCCGGAGCCAGCTGGTTGTGGCGCACAGTGCCTTTCTGAAAGCACAGCCTGCCGGGGCTTTTGGGTCAGCACTACATAGCTGATTGTCACTAAAGGTGTCAAATAATTAAAATGAATGGCCCAAGAGCTACTAATCCACCAGTCTTTCAGGGGGGAGATGGTCACATGGAGATGCAATACTATTTGAGCCCATCCAAATAAAAGATGGTTAGCTGGCACTGTACATCCATGAGTGGCTTTCTGTAATTTTCTGCTGGCCAAATCCAATCAATTTGCCCAATGTGCTATAAAAAAACAGCGACCAAAGCAGAAGACAGGATTTAGTATGCTGTTGGCAGCCTGTGTTGCTAGGGAGCCATGCAGCTGCCTTCTCATTACCTGGTGTTTTTTCTAAGAGGTGGTGTCTAGGGTTAGATTAAAACAAAAATAACAAAAATGTTAGGGTGTGTGTTGAAAAGCACACAGACAAAGGAGAACAGAGAAGATGGCAGGTGGGAGAACCTAAATAATACCGTGCACCAGCTACTCTCAGGTCCATCACGGGAGCCTTCAGCATGTCAAAGGTCCATTTCCACAAACCGAGAGGACCACAGGGGCAAAATAGCAAGTGGGAACACAAGTTACGGACAGGAGGGCTGTCACGAGAGAGCCTCAGCCCCTGCCCAAGTGTGAAACCCATCAACTTGAGGCAATGGGAGGGCTCTCACAATCAGTTTTCAGACTATCTGGAGACTACACCTACACCTAGGGGTGTAGGACATGTTAAAGGAAGCAGGGAAGAACTTTTTAGGATTGCATAAGATTTTTGGTATGTTTAGGGGAGGAACCAGCGGTGGTGAAAAGGGTGGGTGTAGTGGTTTGGCGGAGGAACAAATGTAGGAAAATAGAGGGATAAAGGGATAAAAGAAGCCAGTCAGGTATAAACAGGCACACTTGTTTGGCCTTGCCCAGTCACCACACTCTGTCATGTCTTATTCAATGTCATTTCTTTTCCTGGGTGAGGAAGAGGTGAGACCATGCCAGGAGCTAGCTACTGGAGGAGCAGGGGAATCCCAGCTGGAGAGACCATGGGGTCTGTGGGACAAGTGAGACCCATTTCAGGGGCATGGGGGAGCTGAGTGAGGGGTCTGTACCAACATGAGTGGGGCTGCATCCTCGGGGCCTCATATGTCCAGGTGCCAGCAACTGAGGAGACCGAGATCCAGGGGTCAGCTACAGGGCAAGCTGGGTGTCTGCGCCCTGCCACTGGAGGAATCAATACTGCACATATGTCTGTATTTCCCAGTACCAGCCTTCATACCGATCCGCTAGAGAGGGGCACTGGGTGAGGCCATTGGCACTGCCTGTGTGTGACTGCTCTATATATACATGCTGTATATGTGAGTTTGTATTTCACCTGTTGGGAATATATGCTTGGCCTTACTGTTGGCGGAAGCAAGGGGCATGGAGCTGCAGCAATCTCGCTTCTGTCGGGCTACCAGATTCACTCCACACTCCATACCCTAAAATATGATACAAAATTTGTCTTGAAAAACTGATGGCAATATCCTTTTTAATAGCCAGTAAACCAATGGCTAAAGAACTGGGAGTGAAAATCCATGTCAACACACTAGAGCAAGGCATGATGCAGTCACCTGAGCTAGCTAGCACTGTGCCAGCACACGCACCTGGCACAACAGAGCATCATATGGCAATACTGTCTTAGGTCTAAAAGTGTTGCTATCCTGCATTACAAGAGTTCTCGTAGCTCTGTTGCTTCCTAACACAGTCTTAGCTCAGACCCTCCTTCCTCTGGTATCTTCATACCACATATGCATAGTCCAAAAAAGTGCCACGTGTACATGTGTATTTGGAGTAGGTAGACAAGACTTGAACCTTCCCTGGTTTAGGCGAGAGCTGTGAGCACTTGACTGTGGAATCAGTGTCCTCCAGCTCAGTTGCTCACCTGTGGTGGTGTTTAGAATTACATTTCTATTGTCTAGAAATGGAAAGGCAATTCAGTTTTGGAAAAATGTTTTCTTCTTGTTGCTGATAGAGCAACAATTTATCCTTCTCTGTCCTTGTAAAATCCAGCCAGTAAGGCAAAGCATCATTGTTTTCCACACTGGAGCAGAGCTGTTTTGTATAGCAGAGAGAACAGAAAGCATTTGTGCTGGACGCTGCTGTGTCAGTGCATAGTACTACCAGACAGTCAGGAAACTGCCTTGGTGGGTCTTACCTAGGCAAACGGTAGATGTGTACCTACACAAAGGAGGCTGCAAAGAAGATTGCACAATAGTTCTTCAAACTGACAGACAGCATAGTTCTCATTTTGCAACATCTATACTGCTTCAACCAGCCTGGTGCTTAATCATGGCCTGAACCCCCTTGTCCAAGCACTAGGCTCAGTTGGAAGCAAAATTTTTATCACATAGGGTTAAAAAAAAAAAAGGTTACTCCAGCAAAAGAATGTATATAGAGAAGCTAAAACCTACAAACCAGGGCAAGACACATGAATACAAACACCATTTTACATTGGCTCATTAACGCTCTGGGCTTGTGCCAGGGCCCTGAGAACACCAACAGGCCTTAATTGCTCTGACCAGCCTCAGCTGGCACCTCCACCCCCCACCCCATGCCCATGGGTCTGAGAGCTACACTTAAGCCTTGGCCTGAGCCCCCTAGTCCTTCTCAGAGCTAGGCTATAGCTATCTACAGAGTTAGGCACATCTATCTACAGAGCTGACTCTGGGGTGGACTTCTTTGGGCACCTATTACAGTCCTGCCTCCAGTTCTCCTTCCTCCTGCTGACTGGACTCCTGGGACAGGAGATGTGATGTGTGAATGCTCAGCCTGTTCTCTTTGGATCCTGCAGGTTTGGAGGACTGTGCCCTGGCTGTTGAGGGCAATGCCTCTGCTGAGGTTATCATTGGCTCCCAGCTTATCATCATCCCTCATAGAGCAGCCCCAGTCTTGCTGTTCCCTGGCAGCCTGCACTGAGCAGACTATATCCACGCAAAAATCTCTGCAGCTCTCATGTACTCAACTTGTTCATGTTGAAGGTGAATCCACGCTACCTGTTACCACTATGCCCTGATTCAACCAAGAAATGGAATTGCTGCCAAGACTAGTGAGAGCACAAAACAAATGATGTATTGTGATGCCAGCAGTGATGGAGCTGAGTTCTTCCCATCCAACCTGCCTGCTTATTATGACAAAACTTGCTGGCTCGCGTACAGGCATTCATGTGTCACATCTCTTCGTGTCATCAGGCATTGAAGAAACTCAAGAAGGGAAACTGTGTCATCAAGACTGTGCCTGATGCTGCCAATCATGGGTTTCTAGAGCTGGGAGAATTCCAGCAGGCTCTGCAGAAGGGACTAACACGTGTCTTCTCTTTCCATGGATGTTCTCCTCTAGCTATGTAATGAATTTTCCTAAGTGAAAAAAGGTATGAATGGGAAGTAGAAGTCTACTACTGGATTTTAAAAAGACAGGGGCAGGATATTTCTAGTCTTTTTGGCATTCTGCCACTCACTGAGCAGTCTTGAACAAATCATTTAACTTTTGTATCTACTAGGGATAATAGCTTATTATCTGTCCAGTAAAGATTTGTGAAACATAATTAATGACTAGCCTTGACTTTTTTTTCACTGTGAGTCAATTAATACTATGTTAGTCTCCAGCTTTTGTGTTAAAGTCTGCCTGGTCAGCTGCTGGAGACTTTCTGCTTCACAGCAGCTCCAAAGTCCTGCCATCTTCTTGACTCCATGAAAACACATATGTGATCCAAGAAGCATAAAGACAGAAGTCACCATCCCAGACTAGTACTGAGAACAGCCTAAGGGTTTCTATCGTTATTTGCAAAGCATGTCACTATACTCATGTTAAAAAAAAAAAAAAAAGTGTTTAGTTTTGGTTTTTCGTTTTGTTGTTGTTGTTATTGTTTTTTTGTTTAAAAAGAGGATTCCAGAACTGTGAAAAAGCCCTACTAAGTTCCCCTTTGCACTTGAGATTGCATGGTCTTAAAAATGTGTGTATTGAGGATAAAGGTTCTGCTCTTTAGTAGTATAATGAAAGCTATCAGAAAATATGTATTTTTTTCATAATCTCCATTTTTTTCAACATATAAGCATTCTTATATTTTCTTTTTCATGTGTAATTTTTTTGTTTTGTAGATAGGCAAAATGAGTACTGAGTTCGATTTTAGGACCATCATTTCAAGTCAGACATCCATCATGGGTGACCTTCAGCAACTTCTTAGCCAAGGAGAATATGCTCCTTTTACGTCTGCTCCCATGTTTGAAAGCAAGTTCGTTCAGGTAAAAAATCATTCAAATGAAATTATTTTGCATGCTTAAGATAAAAATTGATCAAATAGATTACCTTTTTTTCCTCTCGCAGCTAAAGAGTTATTCATTTATTCATTCATTCATTCCCACCATCCTTATTCTTGTTTAATACACACACGGGTGTTTCCCTCCCCATACAGACTTATGTTGGTCTCACTTTACAGACAATGGTATGGCAACAGCAATGCTGAAAATTTGGAGAGGGCAAAGAGTGATGTTTTTGCCCTTCTTCGTTAGTCCCTTACATCTTCCTGTAGCAAGTTAAGACTATTCACCTATTTTCTGATTCTGTGCTAGTTCATTAAGGTTGTTTAGCCATTAACTTTATTTCTGCCTAACATAAATGGCAGCTACCCTTCCTCAGGCACCTCCTTCCTTTCCATATCTGTGTAGGTGATCTCACAACCTTGCCTATCACTTACCCTAAGCACCGGCCAAAGAACCCTGCCTGACTCCAACAACAGTCTAAACACCTACGATATTACATTCACAGTGTGTCTAAAATGTGAATTCTACTTGCATGATGGACCTCAACAGAGATTTTCATAGGATTTTATTACCTCACTGTAATAATTGCAACATCCTTTGCTCTTGCGTTGATTAATTCAGTCTTGCATTGCTGATACACATGCAGAATGCTAATTAGCTGCTAGTCCCTATTTTCAAGGTACTTGATTGATCTCTGCTTTATTTATCAAGCACCATTTACTATCAAGGAGTCTGCTGCCTTAAACAAGCAGCCTGAGAAAACAGCTTCAGCACTGACTCACTCACATTCAAATGTAAATTTTTTTGCCTTTTATCTTTTTTTACATTCTGTCTCTCACACTTAAGAGAGTTTCTACTAGACATCCACTAACTACATACACTGTTGTCCCTCAAACTCCTTCTCAGAACACACTTTTTTCTGCTGCCTACCAAAGCCAAACCCTGACAGCAGTAGATAACATGATTTGATCGTGTTATCTTATCATTTTACTTCCTTGAATTTTCTCATCTATCTTTTTCTGTAATTTCATGTCTTATACAGAAGTTATCTGGGATCTTTTTCCATCCTGTGTTTTTACAGCACCTAGCAGGATCCTGTTTCAGAATGAGGTCTCATTAATATCACAGTAATACTGACAAAGACAATGAATCATCAGGACAGTGCCTCTTCCATCATGTTTACACTAAGAGAAATTAAAGTTAATGGTACTCAGGACTTTTCTTACTTCAGCAGTCAGATACACAATAATGGGGACTACACAAGTACCAGTGATTTCCAGTCCTTCTTTATCCATGTTTAACTTCCTTCCTCTCTTTTCATTCATACGTATTTGTCTCATTATTTCACATTCCCCTCTCTCCTCACCACTCCATTACGTAAGTTCTAGGACTCCCAGACCAAAGCACCATGAAATATACTGCTTATATACTGTCTGAGAGGTCTTGTGGCAAATGTCAGTGTTGAATTTGTTGTTATTGTTCAGGTTAACAGAAGAGGGGAGACAATGAATATCCACAAGCAGCCCACCTGTGTCACCATCGGCATCTGTGCTACCAATCCCAGTTCACCGATGCCCAATGGGATGCTGCTAGCACACACAGTGCCTGTATCCCCACAGGAAATTATGACAAATTTCCAGAAATTCTCAGAGCGGTCATCCCAATTGGAACAGTTAGCACTTAGCAGGTGAGCGAGCACTAAGTCTTTGAAGAGTAAATAAAAACATGAATGTATTTCTCCTTTCTGTATGGTGTTTTCCTTCTTTTACAAGTCAGATTATTAACAGACCTCACATTTGCACCCTTTCTCCCAGCGCAAACACAGTGAAGTTAGGAGGATCACTGAAGTTGAAGTACACACCTTTAGGCCCCACTCTAGTCATCATTTCAGGCCAATGCTACCACACAGACAGATGATGACTGGCAATACCTAATAAGCCTTTTTCTAAATCTATCAGAAGCTGAAAATTGATGGGAAGATTGGAGGTGCAGCATTGTCAGGGAACAATGCAGTAGAATAAAGGCATTGTAAAGAAGCTGATATCCTTTGCCTCCATTTTGTGCATTTCTGCTCAGCATTTCTTCCATAGTCAGATAGAGCCACTTAGAGAAGAGTGTCTAGATCCACTCCGCAGATTTTTACTGCTCCAGTCTCTCACTTGCAATCTTACCCTATATTTAGGCTTAACAAACACAGCATCTTCTTTGGGAGGAGTCGTTACTTGTGCTTGATGATGAGTTTCCTTTTTTTTTTTTTTTCCTTACAGGTTCTTGCCCTTGAAGTTTGTGGAACTCTCTGTCCACAGCACAGACAAGCACCAACTCATGTTAAAATTAGTAAATGGACGTTCCTACTATCTAGAGCTCTGTGCCCCACCAGACCAGCAACACCACCTATTCCAGCACTGGTTGCAGCTCATCTCTCTCCTGAAACCTCCAAAAAATCCTAGCAATACCAACATTAACATAAGATGCAAGGATTCTCGCACAAGTCATGAGAAAGCTTCCAGCCCAAACAATGCATCAGAAAATGTGAGTCTTTGGCAAATAGATATCAAACCTTCAAGCTGAACAGTTAGGAAGTATAATCTGTGCCAATATCGTTTACTATCGCTCAAGCCAAAGCTTTTGTGTGCTTTGAGGGATCTACAGTTCTGTTTATCAAAATAGCTGTCTTGTTGTAAACTACCTACAGAATTCACGGCAAAAATAGTGACAATACTGGGTGCACCGTAACTCTGATACAATTTTAAGAATTAATTAATAGCATACTACATATTGTTCAGTGTTTAGTTTTTCCTCACAGTCATTGGTATGTTCTTAAATGGATCTTTGGAGCTGAATTCCACAACCCACTGAAAAAAAAGCAGAGAAGGATGGACATGGCACAGCTGAGACCCAAGCAGGGACAGATAAATAATGAGCAAAGAAGGCAAGGACATTTGATCCATTCAAAGTACAGAAAGAAAAAATTAAAGGAAATGCTACAGTGGACTGCCAGATGAAGGCAGCTATTTGCTGAATATTCAGTGTATAGGAGATTATTGTATAGGAAATTATCACAAAGTTCCAGATGTGCTGATCAGCTCTGTGCAAAGTATTTTTAATGTCTGTTGCTACTGTGTCTGATAATCTTTCCTTTTTTTTCTTCTAGAGGGCCATCCCACAAGATTTGCCTAACCCCAAAACAGAGGAAGAAGTTGTTCCCAAACAAACCACCTCCAACCAAGTTCCCCTCTCAGGTAGTGTGGGTCCCACAGAAAAGAGTGGAAGGGAAGGGGTAGCAGCCTTTGCCAGCCCCCTGGAAGCAACCAGGCAAGAAACCACCATGCAGTCAAAGAATATAGACCCTCTGGATACAATAAAGAGTAAAAGCAAAGAGAAGAGGAAAAGTAGGTAGGTGTGGCTGGGAAATGATTCTGATGTACTTGGTTTCTGCTGCTGAACTTTGCAAAGTAAAATGTGTTGTTTTGTCTTCAGAAAATACATTAGTGCGACATCTTCACAGAGTTACTGGGGATTTTCCTTATGTTTTTAAATAGACTGGAAAGCTGAAGAATACAGGGTGGGGTTTCCTAGTATCCAGACTTTGGCTTCTCAAATGTTCAGGATCTTTCAAAAGTCTGTTCCTGTGTGCCTGCACTTCAAAGCAAGGCTTACTACCTCATTTAGCAATGCATATTTCTACTACAAACAGAGTTTAAAATAGCATCTATTTGAAACTGGTACATAATGAGATTGTTAGGATGAGGCTTTTTTTTGAGTTTGTTGGCAATAGCATCACGTTTTTTTCCTGACTTTTTTTTTTTTTTAGGATAGACAAAACAAAGCCAAAAAAAGAAAAAAAATCACAACCTTCAGGTATGACAATTTTTCCAATATTTACTCACTTCCCCATTACTAGTCCTACTTCAAAAATAGATGAGAGAAGCTGAAACTTCATGAACTGGGAGCTGTGTTGAACAAATGTTCCTATGCTCATGTTAGCTCAGCACTTGTACAGACATATTTTTAGAAAGTACCTTGTGCTCAGTCCCTGTTCTGATCACACCTCACCTTGCAGGGTTCAGTGTCAGATTTCTTCTAGAAATGCCTTGACACTTGACTTATTTGGCTGATGTCATCTGTGCAATATCACTGCAAAAATCAGATGAAATACAGCATGGTGGAAAGGGTCAGAAGGCTGCATGCCTAGGCATCGCAAAGAGATAGTGTTGGCCCATACTTCCTCTTTTGGTGTACTGTGAGGCTTCCCAAAAGCCCATAGCTGAGCATAAATTTACTTCCAGACAGTGTGTCTGCAGTGTCTTCAACCATGAGGTCTGGTCCCATGTTCCTAGCAAAATGGACACTCTCCACAATGTCATAGGGGATTAGCATTAGCATCCTTTTTTATATCCTGCATTTCTGCACCTAGCTCTACAGAACATCCATCTGGGACAAGCAAGCGTCTGAAAGGCAGTCTATATTACTGCTCACAGCTCCCTGTATTCAAAGTTCTCTGTTTCTTGTCAGTGATTAAGCACTGTTTCCTATGTCTGCCAAGGCTCAACAAAAAATGGAGCCGCTTAGCTTACTGATGCCCCTTACCTTGTGTCTAAACTCATAATCAATCTGCATGTGAGTGAATCACTCTCTTGAACAAAACTTTTTATTGCCTTCCTCTATGTACTTCTCCATTTTACTAAGTCACAAAAGTTTGAATGATCTTTTGTCCAATCAACCTCATTTTTTTGTGTGTGAACATGATGCTACTGCATGCTCCTCTTTGTAGCTCGCTGGTGGGCTGCATGCAATTCCTTGTCCTAGCCAAATGCAATTCCCATTGTTCTCTCTTTTCTTTCAGTTACCGTTTTTGTTTCTTCTCTTGTTTTAACTGTTTCTTTTCCTCAGCCATGCACATCTGTTCAGCTTTCCCCTCAAATCCTGTTCCTTCTCTCTAGCTCTAATTACCCTCCTCTCACTTTCCAAGTTCTTTTCACCCTGTTCAGTGCCTCTTAAGTTCTACCTTCCTCCAAAGATGCATTCCTCCTCTGTGCAATTGTCTCCCCTCTTTTTCATTTGCTGGTCATGCATCTCCCAGTCTGCATTCTACTACCTGTTCCTGGATTTGCCCTGTTGAGGCAAAGGCAGAGTCTGGTCTCCCTGAGTTTACCAAGTCCTGCAGACTCTGTTCATTCTCACCCTGCTGATCAGCTTTCAGTAGGGAATGGAAATGATCTTCACGTACGCCCAGGCAGCTGAGAAGTATGCCAATATCATGTCAACTGATACCAGCTATGCACAGACTTTTTACATCTCTCAGGTGTTCTGCAAGGACTAGATATTATTTCTGCTTTGAGGTGAGTAGGTGAAAAGTAGTTTGTAGAAGTGACTGAAGGAGAACAGCATGGGAGAGACTGGGAAAAGGCCAGTTTGGAATACAGAGCAGAAATTCTAGTAAATCCCATCATTTGTAGACTGAAAAGAGAAGTAGTGAGAAAAGTTGAAAATCAGTTGCCTCTGGTCAGTCTTTCTTCCTTTGTGGTTCTTGGTGTATGTTTATGTTCTCTGTCCTTTTCTCTCGTTTGAGTCCTGTTTCTTTTTCTCTTTCATCTTCTGCTTTCCCGCGCTGTTCTGAGCACATCCTCATTGTGTTTGTTTTTCTTTTTGTTTTTCCAGGAAATAGAAAGAGTGGCATTATGTCAAGTGTTGGCTGCTTCAAGTAATAATTCAGGTGATTTGTCAGTAAGAAGGAATAAATAAAATAAAGCAAAGTATCCTGTATCAGATGCAGTTGGAATAGGGGCAAGATGTGCATATATTTTAAAAAAAAAAAAAAAAAAAAAGAAAAAACTGTGCTGCAGAGTTCAATTCTCTTCATAATCATTTGCTATTGCAAAACTAACAATAACTAAAACATGAACACTGCATTTCTCTGTATTAATTCACAACTAGCAGCAACAAATGCATTTTGATCATTGACACTGGAATCAGTACAGTAAGTACACTGTACAGTACACTGGAATCTACAGTAAGATGTAGATCTTACTGTAACTGAGGCCATTTTTCAGGGAGAAGACTCTGTTATGTGGAGCAGAAGACAAAGAAATAGACACTTGAATTAACAGTAATGCTTGAATATAACTTATATAGGATTGGGAAAGCTTCTCATGCAAGCAATTTTCAGAACACTGCAGGGGAACAACTGAGAGAGAGCAATACCATGTCACGGCCACAAAATCATATTATCACAATTTTCATTTCTGTGAGCTTCTAGAGGAATGTGAGCAAATCACTTATCCTCTTTGTTCCTCAGCTTCATTTGTAGAATGAGGATAGCCAGACCTCTTTTGAAAATCACCATGTGATGTACTAATGAGAACCATTATATAAGAATTAGGTATTGCTGTTTCTATTATTATCACTTAGACATTATAAATATTGCTATCCTTTTCGAATACTGAGCAGCAGTTTTTATAGGTCATACTTGCTGCACTACTAAGCATTTGGCATTATGCCAGACAAATATCTTACTTTCTGTGACTGTATTCGCTATAAAGGTAAAGGCAGAGACCTACAGTAATGAACACATCTACGCTGCGTTTCTGGGGCACTGCCTAGCACTAATCCATAGTACACAGGACCGCTGCATCAGTCTTGGTATGACAGAAAGGCTGCCACCACCTGAATTACCAGTATTCCTTTAGGCAGTACCCAAGAGTTGATGGGAGGTATCCCACTGAGAGATCAATTTACCTTATTCTAAAAGCTAAGTTAGCAGCCAACATGGCATGAGTTGTTCATATTTAAATTTCTCCTTTCAATTTAGAATGTAGTTGAACTTTTTTGTCTTAAAAAGTAAAAAATAGACCTGTTCCAATCTATCCAGCGACCATTCATTCTTTTCTTCCTTCCTCACCTCAGTGATTATCATGCATTTCAGACCTTTCCAGAACTACTCAAAATTCACAGTTGTTAGTACAAGAACTTTTTCTACAATTCTGCAACAATGCAGCTGTCTTCCATCTCTCTGCCCACCACACAGAGAAACATCTGAGGCTTTACAACATTTACCGATTGATGAAATAACAGATAGTGACCAAAACAACAGGTGAATTCCCCTGACTCCGGAATATTTGTGTAATTTACAGCATGTAAACTTTGCTATTTTACTGAAGTTTTGAAGAGTAAGTTCTACGTAATCATAGGTAAGCATGAGAGATGGAAGATGGTAGGCTTTTCTCCAAGTGAGCACAGAGGATATACATAATTCATAGCTTTCGCAGAGACAAATGCCAATCTAATGTTCCTTAAGAATATAAATTAACTGAATACTCTTTGAGGGCAGCCTACGTGTAATCAGATTCCAGCCTAGGATGCCATAAGAAACAAGTAGTGGTAAATGCAAATTCTAGTTATCACCAAAAACATGAACAAGGGTGAAATACCAGTCAGTATACTTGGAAATTCCGATGTTATTTTCCACGGTGAAAAAACTTTCTGGATTTTTGTTCAGTGAATGAACAAAGTTGCATTTACTGACAAGGAAGAAACTTTTAGGCAGTCCCTGAGAAAGTGGTTGTACAGCCTATTTTCTGCTTGAGGGATAGTGAGTATTTGAATGATACATGATTTATGAAGTGCCATTGTCCACTCCATGAACAAACATAAAATACCGCTAGAACAAGGATCAGTAACAGTATCTTCGGTATCATCCATAGAGAGACTGGCTGCAGATGTTTACTGTCAGTGACTTCACACAAGACAAAATTAAAATTGTAGAACACTGGAAAACTCACAATACATATTTTGAATATTTTTAAGTAAAGCATACTGCATTCAGAAGGTCTTTTGCATTAATCAGAAACAATTGTTTTGCTAGCACAGAGGTAATAACTATGACTGATTTCATATCAAGATATACAGAATATACTAGGTAACACAGAATGGAATGCAATAAATTAAAAATTTAACTAGTAATACCTCCCTCATAAGCTAAGTACCATGTCTGGGAAGCATCACACATTACCTATGATGATAAAGAGAAAATTAGTTTGCTTCCAAACAACCTGCCAATGCGTAAGACCAGCACAGATAACCTATTCCTAAGGGAAAAGTTAAAATCTGCTAAAGCAAAGTGATCAGATGTTCAAGTGCATTTTGAGAAGAGTGCCTTTCAGTTGGGAAACAACATAAAGGTTTTACACTTTCTTGAAATCACAGAGCTAAACTGTTGTGAGTAAATATACTTGCTCCAATTATGTGTATTTAAATGTCATAACAGAAGACAAGCTGATAAGCCAGGATGGAAGAACTGACAAAACACTTCCACAGATACTTAGGTTATGTTGTGGTAAGTGGGACAAAGATGTCCACTAAAGCTTGTGACAGTTGTTCTGAAGTCATTAATGTAGCAATGTGACACTTATTAGAATAATTCCAACTCTTGAGCACTGTTTCTCTTCACTGACTGAAGATGTAGATATAGTCCTTCACCTGCAGAAACCAGGATCAGTCTCAGAACAGTATCTTGTGTTGCCAAAAATAGCCACTCCTACACACAGAGTACCCTAACCTGGAGGTACATTTGCAAACCTTGAAGAGACACAAAAGACTGCCGCACTATGCAAATGGTACTGTTCAGCCTCAGTTCACTGGAATACAATCTAAAATGCTCTCAGTCAATGCTGAAAAGAATAAGCTACTTCAGACTATTGTGTTTCCCAGACTGCAACGCTGCGAAGAAGGTTGAATTGCTTGCGTTGCAAATGCAATAAAGAAATACTGTTAATTGCTAGGCCTGGAGCAAAGAAAAATAAATCAGCACAGATGCTTGCTGGGTTACATACCAGAGCAGTCTTATTCTGAGCTGATTCAGTAGACTGGTATGCAGCATTGGCTCAACAAGCCGATGCAGTCTATCAGCTCCTCTGAAAGAAAAAAAAACTGCTGGGAGAAAGACAGTCACTGAAGATCCTGCAAGCAGTAGAGCTACCAAGCATAATGTGTTTGACTACACTTTTTAGGAAAAGTAGAGTGGTGTTCATGTAATGCATTCCAAAACAGTTTTCGGTTTGAATGAATTTTATTTCCTCTGCAACTTTCTGTCAAGGCGCAGATTTATGAGAATGGTTTAGCATTTATCCTGTACCTCACAGATTTATCCAAGGATCATGAAGGCTGTCCGTACAGCTCCACATAGTTACGTGGAAATGATTATTCTGTTGGTGTCAAAACAATGCCTTCCTTAGAGATGACTGTGAAGCTGCTATTGCTTTATTGGGAATGGTGGTTAAGCATACTGGCTTTGCTTATGGCAACATATGAAAAGTGTTTTGGGGTTGTCCCTTATAACCACACATTTTCACACAGTAAGCATCTGAAACGTGCCTCTGTTGCCCAAGAAGCAGCAATGGAAACCTACTGGCATCTTATGTCTGTACGGAAGGCATTATGCTGAGATCAGCATGGATATTTACAAAGAGACTGGATGCCAATCTGGAATTTCCTGTGCCATGACACTCCAGATTTATGCATACGATGAAACACACGAAAGATTTTTTTCTGACTGTACACAAGCAATACACCCAGCACCCACCCAGATGCCCATATTCATTTCAAAAGTTATGGCGTCTTGGCTGAGACTGGATTTCTTAATTCCAGGTCATCATGCAGTTGAGGGGACAGAAAATTAAGAAACCCAGACGTCAAGAGGAATAACATATTTTGGTTTCAAATCAGGAGCTCTCAGTAAGTGCTGGTTAGCTGGCCAGCAATGACCTATACATGTGAGGATTAGAGGGAAGTGATATAAAACTATGCATGCTTGCAAACCTAAACAACTTTAAACTAGAGTAATTTTTTATGTCCACATCAATAGCATTATTTATTACCTGTATTAGTGGGTTTCAAGGTATGCCTCAGAAGTCACTATCTATCATTTCTAGGGTCATACACAGAGCACATTATTTTCTACTAGCATGTTTCTCAAAGAAGAAAATGTCAGCCTCTTTTAATTTTAGTTTCAGAATATTCCCAATAAAACTTATGCAGTTATGCAGATGTTTAGTTTTCAAATAAAATAGTTTTTAAGCATTGCTTTAAATGCTGGGGAACTACAGACATCCTGGCTGGTAGTTAGCTGCTCCAGACGTTGTTTATAATCTGCTGAAAGCAAGCTCAAAAACGAAAAGCTCAAACGAAAGTTTTAAGAATAATAATTCTGAAAGTGATTCTTCCTCAGAGAAATTTTCTATATAGACACTCGTGTAAAGCTACAGTACAGAATAGCCACAACTGTTTTTGCGTTGGTAATTAAAGTATAATAGAGATGCACAAGCTGAAAACCTACACTAAACACCAAAAACATAGCATACGAGATTATTTCAGTGAAGATTCAGAAAAAGGAAACAGGAAGCAGAATTTTGGTGTTCTTTATGTAAATTTTACAGTATTTTACAGCTGTCTTACTGTACATGTAACTTGCTTTCAGGAGAAAGATTTATTGCATTTCTGGTTTATGCAATATATATGAACAATATACTGTAGTGTCTTACTTTTGACAAATACATAAAGCTTAAGCTTACAATGAAGCATTATCAAACAGGTGGGTCTCATCATTAGTATAATTACTACTAATAAGCTGCTTTTCAGGAAAGATGATTGTACCTGGGGAGAATCTAAAAACCACAAACGTCTTATTTCATTAGGATCTACTACTTAAGCAGTTTCCTTAGGTGGTGTGGTTTAACCCCTGCAGGCAGCTCAGCACCAGAAGGCTGCTCACTCTCCCTAGGTGAGGTGGGGGAGAGAGTCAGAAAGGTAAAAGCACAAGAACTCATGGGCTGAAATAAGAAAGCTTGCTAGGTAAAGCAGAAGCTGCTTGCACAAGCCAAGCAAAACAAGGAATTCCTTCACTACTTCCCATCGGCAGACAGACATTCACCCTTCTTCAGAAAAGCAGGGCTCATCACACATTACGGTTTCTTGGGAAGCCAAACACCATCACTCCTAATGCCCCTCCCCGACCCCCACTACTTCTTTCCCCCCAGCTTTTAGTCCTGAGCATATGCCATATGGTACAGGATATCACTTTGGCCAGTCTGGGCCAGCTGTCCTGGCCGCGTCCCCTCCCAGCCTCTTGTGCACCCCCAGATTCCTCACCAGCAGGGCAGCACAAGAAATAGAAAAGTTTTTGGTTCTGTGTAAGCACTGCTCTGCAAGAGCTAAACCATCAGTATGTTATCACCACAATTTTCATTCAAAAACACAAAACACAGCATCATACAAGCCTCTATGAAGACAAGTAATTCTATCCCAGCCAAAATGTGGACGGGGGTATGAACTGTTGAAATTTTTGTTGGTTCTTGCTCTATTCTGTCATAGATCTGTGAGTTATCTCATGGGTTTTATTTCTTTACAAATACATTTACATACATTTACGAGTATAAGAAAAGAATCTACACAGAGTAAAATGAGTAGAAATGAAAAATAGCTTTTGTTCTCCATTCATGGATTAAAACAAAGTAATCAAACTGCCAGATAAACCCAGCAAAAAAGCATGTGCAAGTTGACAGTAAGGCAGGGTAGCACTAAATGATAAATAAAATTCTGTCTTGACTTTGGGCTTTAGGATACATCCAGACTCGAAATGGCAAGTCAGGGAAGAACAGCATGTATTTTGTTGCAAATTGATAATTGTTATAAATGGCATGGCAGGAGACTGTTTTCCAGAGAGTATGTACTTTGGGTCCTTATAGATTTATTCAAGATCAACCCAAAAATGGAGAGTTGCACTGAGGAAGGCACATAGATGACTGAAACAATATCAGAAAGACAGACACGTATAAGAGTAACATATAAACTACTCACAGAAGATCAAGAAGCAGCAAACAGATGTAAAAAGCCAAATGAAGTAATCACTAATTTGAGTATAACCATATAGGTAAAGAGAAAACAGTGGCAAGAAAAGATCATTTTTATTGCCTATTATCTTTCTGGACTAAACGTAGTGCCCCAAATTGTTCCATTAACAACCCCACTTCCAGTTTTACTTTGGAGCACCCATCTTCTGGGAATGATTTCTACTTCTGGGCTTAAGACCTGTCATTGAGAGATGAGTAATACTCCCAGAATCAAGACCTCTCTTCTGGAGATTAACCTTTTTCTACAGCTGAGCTTCTGTTGGGTTTATGACCTCATTTGTAAACACTGTGATCTTATTTGGAGTTGTGCAATTTTAGATCTGAAGGATTAAGGGATAGCAGAGGACACTAAAAGCCAGAGAGGAAGATGTTTCAGCCATACAGATGAACAAGAATAACAAGAATGAAAATGTAGTTACTGGATAGAAAGGAAGGAACAGTTCTGGATGCTATCAAGGATTAGAACATGACCATATTTTAACCCTTAGTATTTGTTGTTATTGCTGAAGGAAGGCTGAAACGACACTGAATTGCTGTATTAATTTCAAAATTCAGGGTTTCTGTTGCTGGATTGTGGAGGCCAAGAGATTTTTTTTTTCATGCCTAATACATAATTTAGCATTTGGACTTTTGTATTTTGCACTCTTCTTTGAAATACTAAATATCAGACACAGCAAGCCCTACAGGTGGACTAGTTGTTTCGGATGGTTGGTTCTTGTGTCCTACTTAGGGTTAAAGCAGTCACCAGATTTGTAGTGTGGAGACATCATATTGCTATAAATCAAATTGGAAAGACTGTTGCTAGAGATCATCTTTTCCCCTGCAAGTCAGGGACAACACGCAGGGAAAGTCTGAGCAGGAAGCAGCTTTCATTCATATTCAGTTAGAGGTGACATTTAAATGTGATCAGCCACGATACTGTCAATATCTGAAGGCCAGGGGAAAACCCCTGTGAAGTTCTCGGAGACAGGAAAAAAAAGAGACTATTTAAATTGATGCCAGACGTGAAATTAGAGAGCTAAAAATAAGAGAAGACAATTTCTCAAAACTTTGCAAGAATAAAAGATCACGAATGAAAGGGTGCTCAAGATAATAAAAACAGCAGAAAGGTTAAGAAAGAGGATGGAATATAGACTCTGACATCAGACAGGCAAGAATTCTTTAGGGATTGCATAAAAAATTGTTTTGGCAGATAAACAGGGATGACAACAGCTTGGAAAGGATCCAAGATAAAGTTGGAAGAGAAAGTACATCTGTTGTAGAATAGATGCTCAGTGAGTTTAGCGATAAAGAGTTTAGAGATAAAGGGGAGGAGAGTAATGGGGCAGACAGATGGGGATTAGTTCTCCTCCAGCCTTCACTGACAATAAGCACTGTGGCCGCTGTGGGTCTTCTGACAGAGCATTCCTTTTTGCATCAGTAAAACATAAATTCAGTTACGCAGCGACATAAAAGGGAACTTTTATCTAATCCTTCTGTGATTTTTCATTCCCCCTCCAGAGGGCAATGGTTTCAAAGAAAACATTTTGTCCTGTGTTTGGATGATGTCACAGATTGTCAGAAGCATTTTTCCCCCCAACTGATTACAATCAGCCAGATTTATACTGATCAGCGGTTATATCAGCATCTTCTTGGCCAACGTGTAAAATTCAGTTCACTGAAGTTAAATATATTCTTTATTTAAAAAAAAAAATGTTTGTGGAATGAATGCATCAACCTTAGAAAGAAGATTCTTCTTCAACAATAAGTTAAGTTGTCTAAACACATTGGTTCTATAGCTCCAAGAATGCTTTAATGATCCCATAAACACTGATAATAAAATGACACATCTAAAATCAAGGTGTTCTAAGATCCAAACTCACAAAATGTCTCACTTGCATATTTCTTTTTTGTTTATTCCTGCTTAATCATTGAAAACTTTGAAGAAGAGATGGAATAGCTTGTTTATAGTTGTATAGTACTTTGGTAAGTAATTTTCTAACTTCCTTTAAGAGCTGTCTTAGTACATCCTCATATGAAAGATTAGTCAGGTAACACGAAACAAATTACAAAAATTTTGATTTCCCAAATCAATCAACCGTTGTCCTTCCTCATCCTCCCATATGCCTTCTCTCTCTGCACCCATTGTTTCTAATTTGAGTATTTTGTTAAATTTAAATGTTGATTTTCTCACAGCAATTTTTGTGTGTTCAGCATCCAACAAACAGCACCCACAAAGCAAAATGAACCAACAAACCTGTCTATTTAAATTGCTAACAGAATGATTTAAAAGACAGAGGTTATCTGAATCTTTACAAATAATGCTGCTGATCCTGTGCTCTGTTGTGAAACATTTTCAGGTATGACAACTTCATAGCCTGACAGAATATTTTAATCTGTTGGATAAAATTATCCAAGCACACCTAATTCAAGCATCTTATGAATGGATTTGCCAGCTGAGCAAAGGCTAATATTAGGGTTTGTGAAAGCCAGAGGGAGGAGATTGGTTACCAAAGAGACAAACAGATCCTTAAGCAGATCTATCCAAGAGGTATCCCAAGCTCAGCCTTAACCTGGTCTGGCAACCCATTCTGGCAAAAGATGAAAATTTCAGCTACATGTACAAGAAAACAAAGGAGGGAAAGAGGAACTCTAGAGCTAGCGTGAATGCTTCTTTGCTTTATGACAAATTGCACAACATACTGAAGAAAACTCCCTTACCTTGGTATAAACACTGGCTGTAGGGGAACATGCAAACTAGAGGCAATGAGATGGTCTGGGAGAGGAAGGAGAAATGTTGTCAGCTGAGGGAAGCTGTACTCAGGACTTTGTTTTCAGTTTTGTTTTCTGTTCATCTCAACTTTGGATGTAAAGACATTAACCTAGCGATCAGTTTGGATGACAACAGGGAACAGCAAGCTGCTGAACCTACGTATTTTTGCAGTTATTTTATCTTCTGTGCAAGTACTGTATTTTGGGAAAGTCTTTTCTGCTTCTCAGGTCTTTTGCCAAAGAAGTTTGTAAAAAAAAAAAAAAAAAAAAGTTCATCTGAACTTCCACCATTGTCACAGGCAAGTGAAAGGAATTGCCCTTGGCGCTTGTGAGGCACTACCACCAGGTCCCCTCTGGTGTTATTTCCATGTACGTAACTCTGCCACCCACTGCTACCAAATACCCCACAGTCCTTCCATCTGTCAGTGGTCACGCAGCAAACTGCTGGCTAGGTGCGGTTACACGCCACATGTCGCGACAGACACCAGGGCAGCCGGGCCACGAATCACCACGTGGCGCCCACCCCCCAGCGGCCGTTGGCAGCGACCGTTGGGAGCGGCCCCCGCCACGCGCGGCCGGCAGGGGGCACGCGCCCGCGGGCGGCCCCGCCCCGCCCCCGCTGTCCCTGCGGGGGCCGCCCCGCGCCTGCGCGCCGCGGCCGGGCGGGGCGGGGCCGGGGCTGGCGGCCGGCCCTGGGAGCGGGCGGGGCAGGGCCGAGCTGCGGCGGCGGCGGCGGCGGCTGCGCGGCGCTGAGGGGGCGGCCGCGGTCGCGGCCGGGCGGCTCGGCGGGGAGCGGGGCGGCGGAGGCCGGCAGCACGCACGGTGAGCGCGGCGGCGGAGCGCGGCCCGCGGCCCGGCCCTGCCCTGCCTGCCCGGGTGCCCCGCAGCGGCCCGGCCCGGGCTGCCCGGTTGTCCCCCCCCTGCCGGGCCGGGCGAGGGGAGGCCCCGCGGTCGCAGGGAAGCCCGGTGGTGGTGGCGGCGGTGGGAGCGGCTGGCAGGGTGTGCTGTAATCCGCCGGGGTCGGGGAGCGTGCCCCGGGAGCAGTCGGGGGAGCCAGGCTGAGGGGGGTGGGTCTGGTACCGGGGGCAACAAAGGCACGGTGCCCTGCGGCTCGGTGAAGCTGCCTGCGCCGGAAAACGAAATACGAAGTGTGCGAGTACCACAATACACCTTCTGTGTCAGTGGCGGTGTGTGGCTGCCTGCAGGCGAACTTTCCCGAGGCGGCTGGTCCCGTGCCTTCTCGGGGGCTGCTGCCTCGGTGCGCGGCTTCCGTGCTTTGAGGGACCCGGCCTTCTGCTGGGGGACTGGGATGCTTTGCCTGAATCCTCCAAAAGAGCACATCTTTGAGTTGTCTTTAACTGTACGCCCATCTAAGCCTGAGAGCTTTTCTTTTTAATCTGCCCTCGGAATTTCCACAAACACTATACCTTTTTTTTTTTTTTTTATTATTCTTACAATCATCTTAGAGCTGTTACTAAAAAAAATGTAAATGTCCAACGCTTTAGAGTCTGGCTGTCTTTTATGCAGACATTAACTGTTTTCCAACGCGCTGTGGTCCAAAACACCCTCTGTGTTTTATGCCTTAAAAGGTTAACTAATGGTCGGCGTGGTGCACGGTTTAACAAGGCACCCAATGCTGAATTTTCAGCGCTTTGGGAAACAGCTGTCTCGAGTGGTACATTTAATTGCCATTACTGTTAATGCAGTAACGCAGAGCTCAGTGTTAATACGTGGTCATGTAACTCTTCTCAAAGTAATGCTTGCAGACCTTACGCCCTTCCAGTGCTCAAGGTATGGAATAGCTGTGGACCGGAATTTTTGCTGGATAGATTAAGGTGATGGTAAAGATGATAGTTTTACTTAAATGTTAACATTTCTTTCAAGAGATCTGAACTGACTTTGTAATGTAAATCGAAATATTTCTTCGCAAGCCTGATTTAGCTTCCTCAGGAATTTGCAGGAGTTCCTGAGGCCATTGAGGGGTGTCGGGTGTCTTTCATTACCACAACAATGCGAGGTACAAGCACTATAAACGCAGCGTGGAGCTTGGCATCCCTACCGAGGGTTATGGACACAGCAGGCTTAATGTAGGCTGAGGTTCATATGTATCTGTATGGTTTTCATGTAAATAATTGCATTTTCATAACACTTCATATGGTGCTTTTTAATTAAAATCTCTTGGCATAGGTTGAAATGGCAGTCTTTTAAAAATGCTACTGCATTCTTAGATGTAAATTCTGTTGGGATGTTTTCTCAAAGACCGAGCCTTAACATCAAATACAGTTGTAACTACGTGTTTCAGGTACTCATTTTTTCTAGTTTGCCGTTTTGATTAACTGCATTCTTTTACAATATTAGGCTGTAGGAATTCCGAAGGCTAAGCTCAGTCTACTACTTCGTAAATAACAGGATCCGTATTCGTATGTTTCAAGTTCTTAAATCGTCTGGCAACTGGCTTATATTCTATTCTTTTTAAGTACTTGATGCTATGGGCAGTCTTGCAGAAAGGCCTGATGTTACGGTATTTGGAACAGTAATTACTGCTTTGGTCATTCATCAGAAAGCCTCAAGACTTCTTGTAAATATTAATTAAATACTGTTGCATTGTTTTCCTTTTATTAATGGGCAGAGAGGCATTTATATATTTGAAAAGGTTTGCTGGTATGTCTGTGATAGCGTAAACTGTTTCCTAGTGAGTTTTCTGGTATAAAACTGGATATGCTGGGAAAATGTTTCTTCTAGTGTAATTATCTGGTTCAGAACTTTCTTCAGCAGTTGTGACAGAAGAAGTATTTTATGTATGCATCCTCCTTCCTGCACTCCCAACATAGCTATATGATAAAATGTTTTCAGTGTAGCTCACTGTAAAATGTGAAGGAAAACTCCAAGCAAAAAGAGGATAATTAACTAGATAAGTAGTTTATATACCAGGCTATTTGAAAATTAGCTTTGATTTTCCTTAAATGGAACTGATAAACTATGTGTATCTATTGGTAAAGAGTTGTTTCAAGCTGCAAGGGTGTCTAATTGCCCACTAATGCATAGCTGTGTGGGAAGAAAAAAATGCTGTGACTCTAAAAGTTTGCATCAGTTTAATTAGAAAGCAAAGAGATACTATTAGTAATGCAGAACTGTACAAGGAATGCCTCTATGCTTTGAAGCAGGAAACACAAAAAGACAGGCCTGATCTTGCACACTTTTTTTTTTTTTTTTTTTTTTTTTTTCAGAAAAAGGATGTGATATTGCCTTTTGTAACAGATAGGTTTGAGTGCGTTGCCAGTATGTTGAGATTTGTGTTCAAATACCTCTACTGTATGGGGGATCTTAAAACCCACGTCTGTTAGTTCCCAAGGGAATGCCCTGACTGCCAGGCCACTGGGTGCTTTGCTGTGAGATGCTGCCAGGTGCCAGCCGGTTTCATTCCCAGGCAGTAATACTTGGGAAGGGAGCGAGCCCAGGGACGGGCTGGTAGGAAGCGTGATTGGGTACAGACTGGTGGCTTGAACCCATGTCTCCTGCTTTGCAGACCTGGTGATGAACAATGAAAAGGTGTATTTCCTAGCATGACGTTAAATTCTGGGGAATTGTTTCTAAGCTTTCTCTTTAGGAGTATTCCTGGCTGACTTTGGCAGTTCCTCCCAATGTTGAGTCTGACATTCAAACAGCATCTCCAGTGTGCCCTTTCTGTTGCAGAGGGGAGCTGGGTGGCTTATCTGTGGGCTAAGTCTCATAGGAGGCATGGCATTTAGATTCTCTTGTGGATCAGATTCTATGTTCTTATAAGATGCTAAATAAATAGATACAAAAATGTAATTATTTCAACATATGTGTAATTACTATCTGTTACATAAAGATCAACTCTATGCCTTGTGTTTCCTGAATTGATTTGCCTATTGCATCATGATTCTGTTCTGGTAGGCCATAATTGGTTTAAGAAAAATGCTGAGTAGTGAATAGTTAATGTGATTTTATGCTAATGATTTTAGTACTTGATTTTAGTTCAACTCGATTCTTTCATATTTTGAATTTCTTCTTTGGGATTAGAGAAGAGGCTTGACAATTGGCACGTGTGACAGTGCAGCTTGTGGTTGATAATCATACACTTTAGTATTTTGGATTTGCTACGCTTTATCGGCATAGAAAATGAACTCGCTCAGAATTCTAAAGAGGAGAGGCATTTGATGGAAATTCTGGGGGAAAAAAAAAAGTTACTTTTTTCAGAAAAATAAGATAAACTATAAATTTCATCCTTGGCTTCCACTGGAGGATTCATCTTCTGGGGAACCTGTGGAAAGATCATACTGGATTATTTGGCCATAAGAGGTGATTCAAAGATTCTCAAAAGTTTTGGGGAGATAAAGTAGTTTAGAACCAGAGCTGATTTCTGATAAGGATGTGTTAAAAGTGATAGAAGTATGTGGTCCTTTACAAAAGGTATTAAGGGTACTCAAATATTGTATAGTCAGAGTGCATGTTAGCACCTACAATATGTAGCCGTGTATTTGCATCAACTGTTGCATGAAAAGTCACTGTGGATTGCCTGACTTTCATAGTGTCGAGTTGTTCAGTGGTATCTTCATGCTCTCTGAAGTGTTGAATGTAGCAAACCTACAAACCTCCAATAATCAGGAAGTGCCAGTACAACTTCAGCAACTGCTCTTTGACCTGGCAATGGCTGTTGGGAGGCCAATGTATGCATTCCTATTCTGTTTCCAAATGTAATGGTGTATTTTAAAGTCAGAAAGGAGAGGCTGGAAAAGAAGTATTCATTTAGCACCAGCAGTGTTGAGTTGCTTAGTTGTGGAGTTCTGATTACAAATACATGTGATCAAAGGGTGGGGCAATGTATACCACTGCCTAAGAGTCACTTCCCCTTTCAATAGTATATTATAAATACTGCCAGTGATACATGTATGAGCTATTCTTAGCAGTATGTTGGCATATGAGTGATTTGCACTTAATGAGGTGTATAGGAAGGAGTAACGAAATGTAAAGTTTGTCGTGTTCAAGGCTGAAAGGGAGGTAAAATGTAACTGGTATGTTGCCTTGGTAAAAACACCATTAAGAAAAAGGGCTTCCCTTGATGTTTCCCATCACCTGTCTGTTTCCCAATAGCTAAATTTTGATCTCTGAGCAACAAAGAGATCAGTCAAGTCAGCTCTCATCCAGCTATTCAAGTGTAAAAACCAAGCGTTTGAACTGGGATGATCTTCACAGTCAAGGATAATGACGGTGGTATGCCTTGGTCACTGCTTCTCTATTTGTCAGTTATTTAGGAGCTGGTCTCTGGTGAGGCAGAGGAGAAATCTAGGGAAGGAAGCATCTTTTTCTTCATGGCAGTTGTGGTATTCAGTTGCTAAATTTTTCAGTACAGCAGGTATGACAATTTTTCTATAGAATGTGATACCTCTGCAGTTAAAGCTAAGGCTTGACCTTGATGTCAGATCACGCAGTGTCCTGATGGAGAAGTGGTCACCTGTGGTGTTATCATCTTCAATCAAATTGGCCCTGATTTGTCTGTTAATGAAGCTGGAGATAGACTAAGCATGGATTAATGCAGTGCACCTTGGCTAAGAAAATTAAAGCTGCTTTTGTAAGAAAAAAGTGTTACAGATCACTGCAAGTCTTATACACGCATTCTCCTAGCTAATGTATCTTTGTTTTCAGAGAGCAAATCTTTCTACCCCAATGCCTGAGAAGGTATATGATGTCAGCAGACAAACTAATTCCCGTGTTAGTGGGAGAATATAGTATTAGTGGACATCACATGCTTTCTGCAGTCTGTAGGATCAAGCAGTGATGGAACTGCTTAGCGTCACTGTGCAATGGCATTTACATTTTATTTAAATACTGTTAGTAACTCCCCAATGTGGGGAATTGAGTGGAAATTGAACTAGATATGTGTATTTAAAGGTGGTGATTGTTGTTGCAGGATAATTAAATGTAATGCAAGCTTGTACCATTTCATTTTTTTCCAGTAGTCAAGATGTGTTCTATATTAGTAACCTAATTACTTACAGGGAGGAATTAGCACAGTCTCTTAGAGTAAATGAGGTAAAAGCTGATCAGCTTGGCATTGTCTTGTTTGTTGGGCTGGGTAAATGACTTATGAGCCCCGTAGTGTTCGGATTTTGACCAATGGAATAGTTTGTTTCACGTCTTGAATTGTTTAAGAGCTATAAACAGCACTAAAAATCTGTTTGAAACAAAGTCCTTACCAGCTGAGTGGTCTTTTCCTCCTGAACTATCACCTTGATTCTTGTGGGTTTTAAAAAGGTTGTGTGTGCTGAGATCATCTCTCAAGGCTTTTATTGTCATCAATCCTGTCCTGACAAAGCAGGTTGCTTCAAGCCGTTATGATGACTACTAACTAGGATGCTGAAGAGGCCAATTACTTGACTTCAGTGGAAAGAGGAGGAAAGTGGCAATCTGATGTTTCTAGAGAGTTTGATAAACACTTCTTACCTTTTAGCTTTCTTAAATTTCTTCTTTCTTCTTTGGCCTATCAAGCAAGATGAAAAGATTAAGGACTGAAAGTGTATCCCAAAGAAAGTTAGGAACACAAAAAGTAAATGGCATTTGTCCTTCCTCCCAAACGAAAAAATCCTGAGGATGGTTTTAAGATAACAGAATAGGTGAAAGCTATTTGAGACTGGTTATTTTGACATATTTTGTAGGTTACTACTTTCTTTAAGTTTTTGTCAGTTTTCAATTAAGGAGAGGTCAAAATGAAGTGCAACTGAGAGCTCTTTCTTCTTGGCTGAAAAAGCGAACTCTGCATCTGGTTATATGATGTTCTGAAGTGGCAGTTATTTTGGCTTATTGCTTATGAAGAAATCTGGTGTTTACACTTTCTACTTTGATATCAATGTCGTGTTTAGAGTAGTAACCCTATTGCTGGTAGGGAGTAGTCATTTGATCCATATTGAATGCTCATGATATATTGCTTTTCCTTAGCTCTTTCCCATTTCTTGTGGACTTGTATTTTTGCCACTGCTGTTTTTGACAGCTTTTCTGGTTTTCATTTTCTTGTGCTCTGTAATTCTGCAGACCTTCAAACATGAGTCTTTCTGAGAGCTGAGTCTAAATAGGCAAGACAGACAATATTGACAAGGAAACAAAGGGTTCTCTGATGAATCACAGCATTCCTACGCTCTGATAAGTCTTATGACCTTTTCCTTTCTCTTTTCCATTGACTTGTTGCCTTGTGTCTTAAGGTTGGATTGGCCTGTAAAACCATAGCTATATTTAGCATTTCATTCTGCAGTGCTGTCTGTTATTTAGATCTTCTGATGCTTGTATTCTCTTACCTGCCTCTACAGCTTTGATACATTCAATGTTACACCTTTTATTTCTGTGGAAAATTGCAAGAACAAAATTAAACGGGAATATTGCTTTTTTTATGGGACATAATGACTAGTATCTAGTAGTATGGGAAGCAGAGTAGTTCAGTGTCAGGAGCTCGAGAAATAATTTTTAGCATGTGTGTGGTGGGATGCTGTCTGTGAAGAGTAACAAAATTGGGACTCCTAGTTTCTGTAGAACTGGTGAGAAAGGTTTCTTTAAACATAGCGTCTATTTGCTGTTCTTTGTGTAGTGTGAGTGACAGCCAGAAAGCCAACAAAATGCTAAATGTATCAGGAAAGGCATAAAGATGACAAAACATAATATTGCAGCTGTGCAGAAATCTTGCTGTCTTCACTCTGGTGTATGGCTTTTCTGGCTACTCTGGCTTTTGCATTTAAGGAACTACATAGCAGAAGTAAAAGGTAGAAGAGAGCAGTAAAAGCATTCAAGGGATGGAGCCTTACAAGAGGAGACTACAAAGATGGGAAATCTTCAGTTTGAAGAGAAGAAGGCTGGAAGGGGAATGTGATGAAGATTTTAGAAAACAAGCATAGAGCCTGTGAATCTTCCAAATACAGCATGCCGTTGATCAAAACTCTAAGTCTGAAGCAGATATAAGAAGCTGGTACTGAACGTGTTGGGTAGTGAGTGGCTTTTATTGCTAGAGGAGTATTGGGAAGCAACTGGTATCAGCATGTTTAAAAAGGGGTTATACAGATTCCTGGAGAGCAGGTCCACTGATGGATATGTTTAATGGTTCACAATTGAATAGGCAGGAGTGTAGCATGATGTCCTTAATCAACCATTGTGGATGGACAAGTTGTCCCTTAACAGCATGCGTGGTTGCTTCTGTCAGACACGGAGTTGGTCTGACCAGTAGGGCTTTTCTTAGAGTATCCTAAACAGCCAGAAACCCAGTTTTATACCTTATAGACCAAGTTTCAGTAAAAATATGGCAGATTATCCCAAACAGATACTGTACTGCACTGGGCTACAAGTGTGTAACAAGCTGGGGTTTGGGGTTTTGTTTACTTTTAAGTAAAGGGGGAAATAAAAGAACTGGGAAATCACAGCAAGGGAGAATCAGAATGACTAAAGATCCCAGTCTGTCTAGTAAGGCATTCGAGGTTTCCACTGTGAACTCCTGTCTACCAAAATGTTGTATTTTGGTCTTATTTGGGATTCTGTGCTGATTGCTCAGTTTTGATCAATGGACAATATGCAAAGCTAGGTTATTAATGCATTTTCACAATGCTGATCTTGGACTTTATATTATGTACTTGTTTGTAAAAGCAAAAAATCTTATAAGCCGAAAAAACACTGTTAAACGTGTGTGGGAAGGGTCAGTATGCAGAAGTGAGCAGTTAGGCCTAATTATTATGTGCATGCTCTTTTTGAAGCTTCGAATGTGCTTTATGGCCGATCAGTGGCAATTCTTAATTTATAAACACTATATGAATTGAAGTTTTTTGTGTGTTTAATCGTAACAAAGTACTAGGGCGATAACTTCACCATACAAATTTCAAGAATTGTATTTAACCGATTGTATGCAATCTGAAAAAAAATAATAAAGATTAACAACTTGAGTTGCAAACTGGCATCTGTATACTTCTTCCCCGTGGCCACTTTTAGACTTATGTTGGTGAGAACTTTGTACAGTTCTCCTTCTGTCAATATTTTTGAAGTCTTTTCTGTACAAATATTTAATGAATGCAGCTGCATACCTAAGTGACTGAGTAGTAAGTGTAGACTAGTTTTTTGTTCCCTCTTAAGTGCACACTTGTCAAATCTTAGAAGGTTATTTAACACTGTTCTTTTGGTATTATGTGCGTTAGAGCTGTTTATAACTTCTGTTGTTAGGACTTAATGCAATAATTAAAATTCCATGCAAGACTTCAGTTCTTGATTTCTTAAAGCTAATTTGAAGTTCAATATTTAGCTTCTGAAGTACATAATATGACTAATCAGTGCCGGTTCAACTTAATAACTAATTGCTTAACAGTTTACATGTTACTTTTCCTCACTTTTTGGTATTTATTTTCTTGAATGACTTTGTGACAAGTGGCACATCTGATTCTAGTTACTTCACAAGCAATTTAGCTTACAGCTATAGCTCTGGGAAATCTTGCCATATTTGGTGGTTTGTCTTTTTTCTTCTTTTACCTTTTCATGTTCAGCTCCTCTGCTGTATTTCGGCCCTTGCAGAAATGGCAAAAGTGCTTGCCGCCTCAGTTGTTGAAGTTCATAGTGTAATGTCTGAGGGAGAGGACCCAAACAAAGATGCCAGTCTTTTAGTACTGAAGTGGCTGAGGTGTCAGCACGCATTCCCTTCTGCCAGCTCTGCTTTTGGGATCAGTGACTTCTGACAGGAGCAGAGTCTACAGCTGAGGATAGTAACTTAATCTGCTACAACAAGATTTGCTAGAGCTTGTCTATCAACATCTTTAAGCTTGCTGTTCCTTCAGCTCAGCCTATTATGCAGCATTATTTTCTTCTTTATTTGGAAAAAAAAATAATGCAAGGAAAAATAATAATTTGCATTATTTTATGATTCTTTGCAACAAGTTCCACATCTAACTTCAAACCTGTACTTTGAGAAACCGATAAACAGTCGAGCATTTTACTGCTGACCATTACACAATTCCAGGTATTAAGGATTAGTATATCATAATATTACTGTATATCATAAAACTGTAAGAATACAGTAATATTAGATTTCTGAAAAATTTTATTCAGAAGGTAAAATTTGTACTGGCTTTGTTTTCCATATATGTAGTGTACCATCATCCAGAAATGCATTGCATTAGTTAGCTATATACGACCCCTGTGTGTGCAGAACCAAAAGCAAAATAGAGACATCAGTTTAAAAACGAACAAAAAACTTATAACTGAAAGTAAGGCTCTGAAATATTATGTATGGATACTATTTGAATGGATGCTTAAAGTTTAGAGGAACAAGAACGATGCAGAAACATGTTCATGTGTTTAGTTGGTTAAAGCTTAGTTTACTAATAAATACCCTTTATTTGTATTCAAAATTCCAGAACTGGTCTTCAAAGAATGTAAATGCATACTTAAAATGATTAGAGTTGAGTTAAAATGATTACAAGGTATTCATAAATCTCACTGATTGACCTCACCTAATAGATTCAGATTTCAGTACTTAAATTGTTAATGTTTTCTTCTGAAACTCAGCATGTTTTTAAACTCTTGAATGTCTACTGGAAATGATTATATCTTTTTAATGATGTAGAATTTTATAAATGTAGAATCAAGAACAGAAAGGTTATGAATGGTGATTATATTCAGTTATACGCTCTAGAGAAATCTGAGTAAATGTTTCTCTCTTCTAATGCAAAATGTCAGCTGGTATCAGGTTGAAAATACATCCCAAGTAGATAAGTATATTACAACTGACTGATCAGTTGGAAAAGTGAATGTGAATCTTTAGTTTCAAGCTCAAAACTTCTGAAAGTAGTAAATGAAATCTGGCCATCTGTATCCCAAGCTGTGAGATACCTGAACATTCCTAGTTTTGATTTATTATGCTCTCTCTGGAGAAAAAAAAAAAATGTTGCTACTGCAGGTGTTGTAGGCTTTGTAGTAGTGGAGCAAAACTTCAGTCTGCTTGCATTGCTGAGAGGATTTGCAGTCTCTGGGAACCAGAGGAATACAATTCCTCCCAAACTCTTTCTTTAAACCAAGTGGAATAAAGCCATTTTATTTAACAGAATGTCCCTATTGAACAGATATGTCAGAAGGACTAAATGGTTGATTTGATCCGAAAAGTTGCAAATTTCTGCAGCTTTAAAAGCAAAGACCATAGACATGACTTGGAAAACTTGAAGGCGTTATTGTAGGTGTTGGGGTTCCTGGGTGATTTGTCTGTTTCCACTGAGAATCGCTAATGGCTGCTGTTTTGGATCATTTTCAAATGGATTTAAGGTATGACTTGACCTAAATTGCATTGTAGCAATTCAATTTCAAGTGGCAAAGCAAAACTATGGACAACAGGTAATCTATATCCAAAAATTAATTGGCTCTTAAGTTGCTGATGGTAAGAAGCAATGATAAAATTTAGAAGCTCTGTCGAAACTCGGAGAAAATCAGATATACTTGCTGCAATTTGCCTGACTAACATGGTTGATTTGGCACTAAAGGTTAAACCCAGTGACCAGACTTGCCAGTTGATTGCTCTGAGTAATTGGCATGTGAACAGTGTTGCAGCTTTTGTTCAGGAGGCCAGCATTTTTCTGACACTATTTGAAAGAGTGGCTGATGTTTTATGTGCTCAGGTTCCAGGTAAAATGCTAGAGTCTCTGTGATGTTCTGGGATTGTTCAAGAAAGTATCTGCAGGTTTTTTTTAAGTTGGGGGGTTGTTTTTTCTTCTAAAGAAAAAATCTCAGTAATCAAATGCTTCATTAGGGCAAGAATTTCAGTGTAAAATTAGAAAGCATAATCTTGGAACCTTGCTTTTTTTTCCTTCTGTCATCGCATAGAAAGTACGTACCAAGTGCTCAGACGGGTGGTGGAAAAGAAAATGATGTGCAGAGCAGCTAAAGGAGAACCTCTGTCTGTGAGGCATGAGAACAGTCATCAGAGGAGCTGCGTTCAAGTAAGGTGTCAGCACTGTTCGGAGTACCTGCTGGGCTAACCTGTCAGGCTGACTAGAAGATGAATACTGCATCATTTCTCCACTACTCTTGATTTCTAGGTTCAGTTGAACTTTAAAGTGCAAAGACTTGCATTTCCAAAATTTATTTTATGGGCTTAAAGGTGACATTTCAATTCTGAGACAAAATTCTGCATTAGTAGTATTTTTAGTCTGCCCAGCTTTACCTGAAAGACCATATTAGATGGCTTCACAGTTACACAGTATGGTGTCTACAGGAACAACAGTTGCGTATGCTAGTGAGTGGAAGAATTTCAGGCAGGTGTCTGGACAATAGCCTGCAACCTGGACAGGACCCTGCAGAACCCTCTGGTATGCACTGGAGTTGGAGAGAGCATCCTGTTGTAAGAGCACTGTTATTTCTTTTTACTTGTGATAAAAATGCAGGTGTCTGAGGTAAGAAGTCATCAAGAACATGGAGAGCCTGGTTGGCACAGAACAGAGAGAAGTTATATTCAGCATGGTTTATTATTTTCAGGTCACTGCCAGTTGTGCTGGAGCCAAGCACTTCAGTGTCACTTGCTTTTTATTTTTTGCCTCTGTCCTGTCCTCTGACATCGTACCTGCAGGCTTTGCCATTATGCAAAGTATCCCCATCCATTCCTGCTTATTGGGAATGTTGACTGTACAATGCTTTTATTGCAGATTTACAATGTATTTCGTTGCAGCCATTATACTGAGGTGGTACTTTGAAAACTATGTTAGAAAACTTTTGTTAATTGACTTGCAGTCACGTCAGACCTCTTGATTACACTCACCCGTTTCTCTGGTGGTTCTTTTTATTTATTAGTTGAAAAAATTTGTTGAGATAATCTGAGGTCCTGACACTTCTCCTTGAGCTGGGAAATGAAGAGAGTCAGCAGCATCTCCATAACAGTTGTGTTTAGATACTGTAGCTGTATGATGGGTTGACTAAAATTATTTCCTTGTATTTAGATCTATTCTAAATCCATTCTCCATTTTTTGCAAATATTTGAATCCTTTTATACATTGTACTCAGTGTAAAATCTTGAAGTCATGTCTTCAGTAAGCAAACCATTTTTTATTCTAACTCTTCTTGAATAGCCCGTTGTTCTTTAAATTAAAAGTGGATGGTTTGACTTCTGCAGGCTGTTCCTTATCTGTACATACCTTTTGTGTACTTCCTTACTTTGTTTCATGTGCAAACAGAATCACACAATCACAGACTGGCTGAGATTGGAAGGGGCCTCTGGAGGTCATCTGGTCCAACCCCCTGCTCAAGCACCTTGGTGTGTCCTGACTAATTTACAGTACTGATCTTCAGATGCTTTTGGCTCTTTCAAAGAAAATGAGCAAAAACTGTTCCAGGTGAAGTTGTGCCTTGTTTTGTTTGCATAAAGAAAGCTGAAACTTCCCATCTTCTGTAAATTAAGTTTGCTATCCTAGTAGAGAGTAGTCTAATCTCCTTTTTAATAGAAAGGATCTAGTATTTTCCTCATAATGTTATGTAAAACACCTGGAAAAATACCTCTTATTATAAATATAAATTACAAATGTAATAACACTAATAAAACTACAAATAAAATAAAAACTGTAAATACAAATAACACTAATAACACTAATTTAAAATAGATAGCAAGAAAATACTGCTAAAACAGTAGCATTATTTGCATCAGATGACATTAGTGGATTGCATTCTAATACATTTTATGGCTCTCATATTTGCCAGAGCACAAAAGCTCCGATGTGTAAGTGGGACACTAAATTTCTAATCCTAGTCTTAATACCACAATTTCATGGTTAGGATCTGGATGAATTTTCTCAACTGAAATCTCTTTTGCTAACCAGGCTGTTTTTTAGGGCAACTGCAATGAGACCTGAGTAGACTGGTGTGCTGTTCTTACAGCTGTGACACTTCACAGTGATATGAGAAATTTCATCTGCAAACTCGGTTGCTTTTTTCTGTTGCTTACAAGGTAGATGCATCAAACTAGATTGTTTTCAATTTCCACTTATATTTTCAGTTTATTTTTCATCATTTCTTTTACCTGAATAGAGACAATACTCTTTTCTTTCTATATCCCTGTCATACAGAGGATACAGAATTTTTCCTCTACCAGTGGATCACAGCTGTTATTATTTACTGTTACCATTTGGCTGACCTCTTTGATCTGAAAAACTGTGTAATGACAGCGGCAGCTTCCTGAGGGGCATATAGAAATGATGATACTGGCACTGAGCCATGCAACCACTTAGTGATCTTGCCGTCTCAGTTTTGGCATCTTAGCCTTGTTCATTGACAGTGGATTCTGCTTTTAATACAGGCAGGAAATTTCAGGTAATTGAGCTTTGTTATTCTTGTGATTATTGCTTCAACGAAAAATTACTCAAGTTTCTCCAGTTGGGAGCTTCTCTCCATATCATGCAGGTCTAGACTCTTCCCTTTTTCCTCCCCTGAATTTTCATTTCTTTGGATTTTCTCATAGAAAAACAAGATCCATTCCATCCAGCATTCATACTGTGAGTAACTTCTAGCAGTGGTCTGTGGAAGCAACAAGTGAAGTCTTGACACATGGTTTGGCAACAGGGCAAGAATGCCAGGGTTTGGGGCAAAAGTGCTGACAGTTTTTCAAGTTGTCCTGTCTGCATCATTGTTCCAGACATAATGGTGAATGCCAATATTTGCAGCATATTTTAGTAAATTATTTTGTACGGGGTAGCTTCGTAATTGTAATACTGTTTTCGTGAATGCTTCAGTGTCACGAGTGTCATTAATGCAGTGAGTACACGAGACTGGTATTAGATTACTGATTTTTCTTTGCCTTTAGTGGAAATCATCTATCTATGTGGTCTCTGCATGAGAGGGCAGCATACCGGATCATCACAAATGCCTTGAGTGTTGTGGCGTTTTTTTATTCAGAGGATTAGTATAAAACTAAAACTTTAAAACCTGTTAAACACTAATTTACTGAAGGCTTTATTCTTTAACCCAAAGCAGAACTGCCAAATATGCAGCTTACATTCTTAGATAAGCTTAGCTATGGGAAATTTGGCTCTAAGGTATTGATTTAAATAGCACTTTATATTCAGTTGGATGGTGTCAGTGTGTTCTTATGAAGCTCAAACTTCCAAAGCAGTCAATACTATGAAACTAAAACTAAATAGCAATTAGTGAAGTTACTGCTGCCTAAAGTGGCTATAGATGACAGTTTTATGTTTGTCAGCAGGATTATTTTGGGACACTGAGTTCTTACTGTCTGATTCAGAAGTATCTGATGACTGAGTTTAAAATATTGGAGCAATAGAATGTGTGTTTTTGTTTGTTTTAAGAGATTTATCAGCTATGTTGGTGTAATGCATATAACCGTGCTTGCATCACTGGTATGTAGAGCTTGTACAAACTTAATCTTTAAGTATTTAAGGGTTTAGGTGTGTGATTGATTCTTCTAAGCATTGCTCAATAACTTCTTTGAATGTGTTCTTATTGTTCAGTGCCCTTTTGTATAATACCCGTATGATTTACTTCATTGAGTGGCAAAATGCAAGGATGCCCTGTATTAGTTGAAGCTGTTCCTCTTCTCTTCCGTTTTCCCCTTATGAAATGTCTGAATTGCTGATATCTGACATCCACACTGAGAGGAAAAATTTATCTGTTATGGAAAAATTTTATTATCTTGCATCCACTAAATTTTGATTTAACTTAGTTTTTATGCACATTTACTTCAGGTAGAGGTGATGTTCAAATATCTTACTAGTTTTCTACTCCTATGTTGAGAAATTTGTTTCAGGTATTATAACAGTAAAAAATGTGCATGAAAGGTAAGGTGGGGCAAATCAGTGAATTTTGAACTTCTTCAGAAAACTTTGAAGACTGACTGGCTGTTCCTGAATTTTGATTTCCATCTTCTCATGCTGTTAAAATTTACTTTGCTGGGTGATCGTTATTGAAGTGGATATCAGCATGTAATAAAAGTTTATGGAGCTAGTTTTAATTGTCAGACACTAAAATGTATCAAAGTTCTAATGATTCAGCAAACTCTATACTTTTCTTTTTGAATGAATAGTTGTGCACTAGTTAATATAAGCAAGTGTAAAATACAGATTAGCATATCTTTCACTGTTTATCCACTTTACTGGTGCACACGGATGTACTGGATAGAGGGCACCAAGATGATGAAGGACAAGAGCACCTAGTCTGTGAGGAAAGGCTGAGAGAGCTGGGACCATTTAGCCTGACAAAGAGGAGGCTCAAGGGGGCTCTTATCAATTCTTATCAATAAATACCTGAGGGAAGGATGCAAAGAAGACTGAGCCAGGCTCTCTTCGGTGGTGTTCAGTGCCAGGAAGAGTCCATGTGCACAAACTGGGACAGAGGAGTTTCGGTCTGAACATCAGGAAGCACTTCCATGTTGTGTGGGTGATGGAGCACTGACACAAGGTGCCCAGATGTTGTGGAGTCACCCTGCTTGGAGATCTTCAAAAGCCACCTGGACATGGTCCTTGGCAACCTGCTCTAGTTGTCCCAGCGTGAGCAGGGGATGGAACCGGCTGACCTCCAGAGGTCCCTTCCAAACTCAGTCATTCTGTGAAACTTCTCAAGATGATTGAGAATTTTGTGTGTTAGAAGCACAAGTTAGTAGTGTTTTCCCCTGACTTGTATAGTGAAGTTTAATACCCTAGTTCAAGAGATCAAGCGATGACATGGCTTTCTAGGCAGGATTATTGTACCTCTACATGTGAAATAAGTTTGCCTCTCTTCACACAGAAGGAAGTCTTGCATTCCTGTGACTTCTTCAGTTTTCTAATGTTTAATAATGTCTACATAAACAAATTTTCAGAAACTGAATTTATTTTTTTTAATTTAGCAAAAAAGTTGAACTGTGACAGAGCTCTGCAGCCTCAGTGCTTATTATGTTTGTGTGTTCAATTTGCAGAAGTGTGTGTGTTCCCATCAGGGTTTTATTTTAATTTTTGTAATTGATTGCTAAAATTAGGCCCAAGAGTCCACTTACATTTAACAGGAGGGAGAAAAACTGTTTTTAAAAGGTATAAAAGGCCTCAATTGTTATGTTTTTATAGCCTTTGTGTAGCTTTCTTGTGCATTTTTATTATGAAGTCTAGCAATGTAGGTTATTTACAAAGGATCTCTTTTCACACCTTGTGGTGTAATCTCACACTTTTTGTAAAGTGTTTTTCTACAAGTCTTCCTTAAGATCTATGAATGTACAGAGATGTTCACTTTTCAGTAAGACCTTCTTTAACAATCCTTTCAAGACATGGGTGTTCAATTTACCATTTTTGTTTGGGAGTAAACATGCTTCAAGATAAATACATGTGTTTCAGTCCTTTACACCTACTGTGTTTGGAAATTTGTCTCAGGTTATGCCATTTAAGAGAGACTAACATTCTTTCACCATCCTTTTTACATCAGAAAGAAATGCCAGTGGTTGTAGGTGTGTGGTCTTTCGGGGGTGTTTTTTTTTGTCATTTTGTTTCTTTAGTAGAATGAAAAACACTTTCAAAATCAGCTGTTGATGAGATTAGGGGGGATGTGGATGAATTCACAGAACGTGATTCTGTGAGATGAGGTTCATTAGACTTGGCTCCCTGGTGCCAGAGGCGGGCGTTTCTGCTGGTCCATATCCTCACCTCCCTGGTGTCAGCCGCTTGTTCCTGCCACTTTGCTGTTGCCTTTCGGGTCACTGTGAGCAGCTTTAGTTTAGCATGATGCTTCAACCAAAAACTAAACAGGAAAAAAAACAAACCTTGTAAGGTTCTTCAGTATTGGTGAATTAAGGTGACTTGCAGAGGAGTTTGACAAGCATCAAAGCTATCAAAGGGTGTTGGCTGTACAACCCAGAAGAGGTGAGGGTAAGGAAGCAATCAAGAGAGAGGGTTATGGGACAGCAGTCTTTGGCAGCAGCAAACTCAGCTTAGCAGGCCAAGGAACCATGCTGACAGTCAGTTTTTCTTTTTGTGGTACTTGTCATAAATTCATTAACTGTGAGATCTGTGTTTGGAGGGATCCAAAATTAGGTCACGCTTGAAAGCCTAGTCAGGTTTGTTCTGTGCTAGCAGTTGGGAAGTTAAAGCTGTACACAAACATATTCATGTAACTTCCTTAAAGAAATTACAGAAATAGTCTGTAAATGTTCAGTAACATGACTGACGTAGGGCAAAGAAACAACAAAACTTTGCAACTTCTGAATGGTTGTTTCCGTCTGCAAGATTCTGAGTTCTGACTTTGCTGCTTGTCTTCTCAGGAGGGAGAAACATTCCAGCAGATTTCATGGATACAAATTCACATGAACGTAATCCTTCTGTGCAAACTGCAATTGTGACCACATATTTCTTTGGGGATATATTTGCCATAGCTACCTAAGGCATTTATCCTGTTAGGGCATGGTTTCTTTTTTTTTCTGTAAGGGCTTTTTGTCTAACTGTTCATCTCAGCATAATAATAATATTGAAATTTTGTCATAGTAAAACTGACATCCATTGCGTGGCTGGTATGCTTACAGTGTCCTCCAGGAAAAGCAAGTACAGATGGTGTTAGAGAAGACCTTAGGGGACTGTGGTCATGAAGTGAAAGTCCTTCAGAAGAAAACTTCCAAAATTCATGCAGCAAATTGTTTGAGACTTGCTCAGTGTAACTGTCACCATAGTCTCAGATGAATTTAGGAATGAAAAATTTGTGATATCAGAGACCTGAGTGTCTAAAATAGCTTATATGACTTTTTCTAAAACAACTAGAGAAGAGCTCAAATGAGATCTGGTTTGTTCTGGGGGTGTGGTGAATAAGTAACTGTGATGTCTATAAAGTGCAAAGATCATCAACTGTCGTTTTTGTGTCTTCTGTATTTCAGAATTTCAATATTTAGAAGTTTCAACTCATTTTTGTGGACAGAAAAAAATGTCAGAAGATCTTTATTCCCCGCCCCTGATAACTACAAATAACGTAGTGATGGAATTAACCGGGTTAAAGCATTAAGGACAGTAATTCAACAGGAAAAAAAAGAAATCACTGCTCTTACCCATTCACCTGATATTGGGGGTGGGGATGGGTGTTGAAGAGAGCTTAAGGAGGAAGGCTAGCACGTCTTTGCATAACGTTGGGAGATCTTGCAAAGCTTGATAACGTGAAGTTGAAAGACAGTCTTGGTCCCTATATCTAGCCATTTTGAAGGCTGTTGAATTAGCTAACGTTTCAGAATTTGGGGATGGAAACCTGTGAGGAATGTCTGTCTTCCCCTTTTCTCTATATGATGTTTCTAAACATGTTTGTCAGATTCACCAGGTATTAGAATAATAAAACAGAAGTAAGGAAGAATTTTTTCCTTCTCTAGAGTATGGTAAGTAATAGCTTTAGAGCAACTTCCTGTGGATAATTAAAATAATGCCATTTTGTATTATATGTTGGATGAAAAGTAAAATCATGGAACATTGTCTTGAATTTAATCTGGAATTAGTATAGTTTGGGTTCCATTTCATCTCTGAAGTGGAAGTATCATTTGCATATTAGTACTCATGAGCATTTACCATGAATGCTGTTTTACATAGTGAAGCAGTGAAAAGCATTGGCATTAAAAATAAAATGCTTAAAAAACATGGGGATTAAAGTGAGACCAGGACCTGAGTCCAAGCCAAAAAAGGTACAATTTAAAGGGGATGGGGTGGGGGGTGTGTGTGGAATCTTTTTAGAGAATAAAAATAGCAGCAGTATTTTTAATTCACAGAGAATTAAAGTTTAAGACAAGGACAGGCATGTTTACTTTTAAGACAATGAAGTCTGAAGCCTTAACTGTCTGTGAATAGGTGATAAGAAATGACTGTCTTGTTATCGTGCTTCTGGCTGTCCTGTGAGATCTGTTAACATCCCTTGGAATTCTAGGAATTTCTTTACTCTTCATTTGTTATGCTTTTAGGTTCCTAAACATTTGGAATGAATGTTCAATTAAGATAAATCATTTTTTTCACTGTTTATCTTCTTTTCATTGCAGCCCATAGACATGAGTGTTGTCCACTTTCATCTTTATATAAAATTGCGGAGTGGGGTAGACAAATGGTGTAAAAGACTTGATTAGAGTATTCAAATATGTGCATAGTTGTAGCTTATTAATCTAAGCTGTAGTGGGATGCTGGAGTAGTAGATCTATGTACTGTTTTGGGGGTAAGTGGATGTCAGACTATTTAATAAGCTATAACTTTGATTCTTTCTGAGGGCTACTTTTTGAAACTGAATGTGTTTCTTTTTTCACATTTGTTAATTGGCGCAGAGACTGCCCTCTGCTGTACTCTTCAGCTAAAGGAGCGTTTAGGTCTTGTAAGCACTAAGGGTAGCTGCTGGTTAAGTGAGCAAAAAGTGTTAAACTATGTTAGAGCTTTATTAATGATATAGGATAGCAAAACAAAAGCAAAGGTCAAATAGGATATTTCTGAATTTAAAAATATCCTTAAGTGACCATGGCAGAGGTCCGTATCTAGTGAATTCAGGAAATAAGATTCCTGAAGCCTGCTCCGATTTCTTTCTGCTGTCATACCCTCCCCTAATACATCTGTATTAGTATACATCCCAACTGAAACATTATTCCTCCAAATGTCTATTTTTCATTTGGTCTGAAAAGCAGAAATTAAACAATGCTGATGTGCATTGCAAATGCTAGTGTATATTTAAATCAAAGGGAATCGTGTGACAGGTAAGGTGTTCGTTAGTGTTATCAACAACTGTTTTTTATTTCAGTCAACTTTGGAAGCACTTTAATTTTTTGTAACTGAGACCAAAGCATTTATACCACAGTAAAAAGTCTAATTTGTTAAGACTAAACCCTCTTGGGTGGTGGTTCTGCTTGACCTGTGCTATCACTTTTAACAGATCGAAGTGTCTCGCTATTGAGATTCTAATCGAGGAAAATTGTTGCTAATAGAGCATGCAACGTGTGTTTTTCACTGAGACATCAGTATGAATTTAAATAAGATTTGTGTTCTCCCTCTTCATATCTTCATTTCATATCTTCATAATTTGTATGAATTCTGTATTGCTTCTTTTATGAAAATTGGCCTGTTCAATTTCTTAAAATTTAGATCATGCTTATTCTGAGGGGCTTTGATTTCTTTAGACCTAACAGAGCTAAAATATATTATTAAAATTAATCTATGTGGTGCATCTTGCATCTCTCTTCACTTGATTTCACTCACCTGAGTCGCTAAGGCTTGTGAGCATTTTCTGATGGTCGACAGGAACAGAACAGACAGCTGAAGTGCTGTTCTTCAGAGGTTTTTACTGGTGTCGGTACTGTTGTGTACTGAGAGGTTTTAGCCATCTGCTGACCAAGCTCGACGCGACTCACAAAAAGTGCTTTTTCACCTCAGGGTTCGAGTAATCCTCTCGATTCCAGCCAGAGCTGAGCGAGCAGCTGCCCCTGCCTCAAAATGGCAGGAGCAGAGGCCGAGCGCATTGAGGAGCAGCACTGCAGAGCTCACGTAGGATGCGAGTCCTGCAGCTCTTTGCAGGAGCTGGGTAGGAGCAGACAAAGCTCTCGCCATGGGAACCAGCAGTCCTGCTCCAGAGAATGGCAGAGGAATGCCGAGCTGGTGGTGTGCATGAGGAGCTGCAGCTGCTGCCGGGGGGGCAAACATCACGGCCCTGTGCCGCGCTGACCGGCCGCTCTTGTGGGCGTTTGGCACTGAAGAGGGCTTCTTTGATTAATGGTAATAATCACAAATCTTGCATGTGATACCAAAATAATACAGTAATGTGCTCACGATTCCCCTTGTTTATATGGCAAGCAATTTATGTATACTGCTTATGAAACTGAATCTAAGCATCTGAAACTTCACCATTTTCTTCACGCTTTCATGTTGTGAGCTGACAGTCTGATTCCTCTTGTACAAATGTAACTAAGCAGCAACAATCAAAATTGCTTTCCTTTCGAGGGCTTAGCCCTTTTTGCTGTTGATCCACATACCTTGCACATTGAAGTGAGCGTGGAATGTTAAAACCTTTCGGCATGTCTGATAGCCCTTTGAAATACACGCGTTGAGCTGAGTTACTCTGCTTGACGGGTTTTCTAATGAACCCTGGACTGAAGTGATTAGAAGTAAGAGTCAGCTGGATATTGAAGGAAACGTTTTCTTCCAATACCAAGACTACGGTACAACATCTATTTAGAGGAAATGATGTAAAATGTTGTAGACTTAAGGAAATAATCATAGCAGAAGTCAGTCTTGAATATATTGCAAAATTAGTGTAAGAGTTTTTTTCATATCACAGAATTTTTGAAAATTAAGAAAAACAATATCAAGCTTTCCTAGGGTTTGCAACTTTTACTTGCTTTTGAAACACATCAAGCTGCTTAAGTTTGTATCAGGTATTTCAGATACTATTAAGCTTCATATGAGATCTGCAAAGTATTTTCTACTATAAACTCCAATTTTGAATTCTTGTCAATTAGGTTATTTTATGCTTTACAAAATGATTTGTGCTGTTTTCCTTTATGTAATTGGGTTCCAAGACTCTTAATCATGAAATACTGTTGAGGAAACAGATGGTGCTTGCGAGATGATGCATTGGAAGTTTCTGTAATTATTCATCTTAAGACCTGATGCAATGCTTATTGGTTTGAGTAATTTTTTTTTCTGTTCCTGGTGTCTGCCTCAAGCTGATTCTTGTTTTTAACCTCAGCTATACCACGCCTTAATTTGAGGAATGAGCGAACGTTTTACCGGTGTCACGTTTTACATTTTAAATTCCTTAGGACTGCTGTAGAGGGAAACTTCAGAGTTAATCTGAAGATTTTTTCCTTGTGCTTATTTAATTTGTTGCAATTGGGTGGTAGCATTTTTCCAAAATTGTTGGTGGTGAGGATTTGTGATATGTGAAGTGCTCCTCAGAAAGCAGAAAGAACAGTGGACTGAGATTTGGAGGGGGTTGCCCATTACCACAATTCCTTTGATTAAAGGAAGTTATTCCAGCATTCCAGACATGCAGCATCCCTCTGCTTTTACCAACTAGATATTTTCAGGGGGTAGGGTTTGGGGGAGTTGGTTTGGTATTTTGGTAATGTTAAATCTTAGCTTGCCTGACAAGTGGGGTTTCGTATCTTTTGTATTACCTGGGTGTGATTACTTGGCCTGTACTGCTTATTGCTTGCTTAAGAGACATCCAATTTTCTGGGATATCAAAATTATTTTCTACTTAAAGTGCTCCTGAAACTCCTAATGTTTGATGTCTGTTTCCTGAATATGGATGTTAGTGTGACTGCAGTGGAACTCTAGCTTTCCCTAACTTTTGTTTCTTTCTTAACTGACTTAACTCAGATCTTATATACTGAAAGTGAGTAGCAGTTATTACAAGTCACTTATGTCTCAGTTAGTCTTTCAGGAATTTGTATGCCCTTGGCATCTTGCATAGAGTTTATGCTGAAAATGTAAGCAACATTACTAATGTTTGCCTAATACTAGTATTTGTCTATTACTAGTGTTTACCTTAGATTGTTTTTGTTTCTCTGGTCTTCAGTGTTCATTGCTATGCAAAAGGGGTTTAAATTTCTAAATCTATATATACACAGATGCATAAGTTTTGGTTGTGCCCTTTCTCTGATTTAACCTCAAAACCTACTCTTTTTATGTAGCTAATGATTTTAAATTTGATGGAGGAAATGTACCTAATCTCACCTTCAACATTTTTGATCAGTTTTTAAATATTGGCCAGTAACTTTATTTTGTGATGTGTAGATTCTTTAGTGTGACATTACTTAGCTTACACACTAAGTGTTATGATGGTATCTTTAAAGTTGCATTTTACTTCTTGCATATCCTTAGATAAAGTTTTGACTTCCTTGGTGCTGAGTAAATGAGTATTATTCATTCCCTCAAATTGTTTTGACACCTGTTAGTCATCGTGTGTGGACTGAGGAATGTAAGCTTTTTGTCAACTTGTCAGAGTTGAAAATAGATGAATGTAACTTTCAAAGGGCTCAGTCTTCAGCCAAGTTGCAGCTAGTACTGTGTGCGTGCAATAGAATTTGAATTATCTTCCACTCACAGCTCTGCTCTTTGCAATTTCATGTTACTCAGGGAGACTTTGTTTTTGAAAATGGGCAGTTGTGTACAATGACATTGCCTTTGTCGAAAGGGAAATTGGGCATTCTGAGGGTCTTTTTACTAAATTCTTATCTTCCTCTCTCTGAATTTCAGAGACCCCATTTTGCCAGTGTTCTTCCTGAATACAAACTTTGACTCCATTTTTCAAAAAGCTGTTTGCTTAGAGAAAGTTTTGCAGGCGCTAGTTGACTGTGCAATACTTGCAGTACTAGCCTCAATACTGTATAGCTTTTGATGGGCTTTTCTTGGTGGTTGCTTGATTTTTGTTTATTTTGCATATCAGTGCAGGGCAGTTAAGCATCTTTAGAAGGCAAAAAAGATTTTTCATGACCTAGAAATGCTTTCAGATTTACTGGTTGAATATTTGAGAATAACTGGTTGTAGTCGTTAGGCAAGAAACAAGTGAAGAAAATTTTGCTGTTGCTGTATACTACTAATGAAAATAGAAAACTGTACATTCTTAGAATTGCAAGCTGGCAGAAACTTGTGTAGGAGTGTCTGTTGCTGCTCCTCCAAAGCTGTACTATTGCTATTTAATTTTCAACTTAATTACAACATAACCAGCCTTCCTGTCCTCCTCCAGACACAAACATTTGGTCTGACTTTTTTTTGCTTGTCTTGGTGCTTGCAGTGTTTTTGTGTAATACAACTTCGAGATGCTTTGTAGTATTTAGGTATGCATTGGAAAGGGTTGCCCGGGGTGGTGGTGGACTTACTGTCCCTGGGGATGTTTAAGGAAGGGTTGGACGTGGTGCTTAGGGACATGGTTTAGTGGGTGATATTGGTGGTAGGGGGATGGTTGGACCAGATGACCTTGGAGGTCTTTTCCAACCTTAATGATTGTATGATTTCTTTTGACTCAGTAAATAATAGATAGCAAAAGAAACCTGATAAAAAGGAATTTAAAAACTCAAGCACAATTGCTAGTTGTAACTCTGTACAACTATTTATTAATTTTATTACCTTCTAATTTGATATATTGAGATTGATATATCCATGTCTTTGTGACAGAGAAAGCAGAAAGAAAAAGGCCATGTGGTGTAAGACACACCTATACATTGTATTTAAGAGCTGAAGTGTTATATTTAAGAGTTAAGTGGCTGCATTTACCAGAAGACCGATGTTCTTTAGCCTGAATCAACAGGAATGATAAACCGTATCAGGATGGAAGGCTGGATTTGGAGTATAGTGGAATGTCACTACTTGCCTGTGTAAATTACTGTATACTGTCAAATATACATGTGTTTGCACGTGTGAAGATTTCTACTCTTGTATTTAATACTTTCCGCTTTAGTGCATATCTACAGGAAGTATTAAGAGTAGCTGCTCACGTGAACTTATCCTAAGACTTTATGGCTACTTGGAATTGTGTAAGTGCAGCTCCAGACTGCTTGAGATAGTATCTTTTGGAAGAACTCCGTGCCAGACCTGTCTTCTCTAAAACCTGGGAATCTGTGTTTACATAAAAATACTTCAATTTTTGAGCAATAGACGCCAATATTTTTACGTGTTTATTGAACTTCTTGTAAGCATGTTGTCTATAACAAGTTATTCGTGTTTAGTGTTTGTAGGATCATAGGCATAGATTGTGTTGGAATTTTTAGGAGTGAAAGGATAAGTTAAAACTGATTGAGAACTTTCAGAAATTGCTAATTTGCAATTGTGTATGTTAAATGCAAAAAATATAATGCTTTGACATGGATTTATAAGGAACTTTAGCATTAGTTTTAACAGTGCTCTTTCTAATATCAGCACATGAAAATTACTAAAATGATTGAATCAGATTTGTGAAGGTTCTGTAGTTCTTAATAAGGGAAGAAGCACTATGTAAATGTGGAGGGAAAGTTCCATTGTTCTCATGTCTGGAGCCTTGAAAAACTGTCTTAGGTGTTTTGTTATTAATACAGTTACTGACTAACTTCCTTTGAATGTCTTTCGTTAGATTTTCGTCCTGGATTCTTCTTCAACTGCCTTGCGATGGAAGGGAAATATTACTGAAGTTATAATGGATTTTACACAGCATCACAACAAAAACTGGCCTAATAGCATTTCTGTCTGAAGAGAATAGGCATAATTACGCATAATCATGACAACTTCTCATATGAATGGACACATCACAGAAGATTCTGACAGTGAAACAAAAAATGTGGATCTTGCATCTCCTGAGGAACCTCAGAAGCACCGAGAAATGGCTGTTGATTGCCCGGGGGACTTGGGCTCCAGGATGATGCCCATGCGGCGGAGCGCTCAGCTTGAGCGAATCCGTCAGCAGCAGGAGGACATGAGGCGCAGACGGGAAGAAGAGGGAAAGAAACAAGAACTGGACCTTACTGCTTCTATGAGGCTTAAGAAATTAGCACAAATTCCTCCTAAAACTGGAATAGACAATCCGATATTTGACACAGAAGAAGGGATTGTTTTGGAGAGTCCTCATTATACTGTGAAGACACTAGGTAGGTAAAATGCAATAAATGGGGTAATGGAGAAAATATTTAATTGAATGTTAACGTTCTTCTAGGTGACTAAAAACACGGTTTAGCTAATTCTTGCTACTTGGATTCCAAGTCTTCTGGTCCTTCAGACTTAAGGTTTTTCTTCATTTAGCCATCAGGGTATGTTCTCCAGCAAGGGGCTTTTCAAAACCGATCCATTTGGGGGGCATTTAAAAAAAACTGTGGAGTACTAATGGGTTCCTTGGATGTCTCTATCATCTTAGGGTGGGGAAAACTGTGCAACTGCCACCGAATTTCGTTATGTTTGATGAAGGACAGACCAGAATAAGCAATGAATAAACATGTTGTTTCGTACAATAAAATGTTTCATACTTTGTTTGATTTTACTGAATTTCTGAACTATACTGCTTCTGATTCTTCCCATATTTCCACATTTGCTGTCCAAGTGAGCCTGAGTAGTCACTTGACAAATCTCTAACCTTTGTTAACAAAACCCAAATAAAAATTGTCAGGTGCTAATGAATTACAAAGATGTTAAACTACTGTTATTGATTCATGTTTAAAAAAATGGATTTTAGCTTAGCTTTTTTTGTTAATCCATAACATCTTCACAAAATATAGTGGTTTAAATAACAGCATTGACCCAATTGTCTGTGGTTTTAGTTTTGAAAATGTTTCATAAGTGCTAATGTCTAACTAATTTGGTATATCTTTGCCAAGCCTTTAATCTTTTCATCTTAAAAAAAAAAAAAAAAAAGGATCTTTTTATAAAGGCAAAATGGGACGCTTAATTAAAACAATTTCAAAGGGCATGTTTGTTATCAAAACAAGATGTGATTTAGACAGCTGACCTAGTGGAAATACACTTCTGAACATCTAGAACATGTGCATTTAAGTATTTAGCTGGCTTGTTCACAGCAATGTAATTCTCTTAGATGCAGAAAATATTTTGTTCGCTACTGTTTATTCTGCTAATTTAGTTAAATGAGTAACTGATGCTTCAAGTAAGTAAACCTTTTGTAACTACAATGAAAACTTTTTTGGAGGGGAGAACCTGCTTATTTTTTTATGCATTTGGCAAAGATTACTTATAAATTGTTTTATAAATATAAACAAACTTTTAGAAATCGTTTTGGATAAAACAGTTTTCTTAGTCCTGCGTTTCAAGTAGTATATGGAACATTAGAGAGCTAGCACTAGCATATCAGGTACTCTAAAGAGATCTATACAGAACTTAAGAATTAAGGTATTGGTGGTAGTAATATATGATAAAGCCAACTTAATATCACTAAGTTTGTTCATTACTTTTTATTTGAAGTGATAAACACAGCTATTTTCTTTTGCTCTTTTTCTAATCTAATGTGTTAAGCAGCGACCACGGGTCCTCCCCTGCAGTTACGTATTTTTTCTCCGGCAGTCTTTTGATTAATAAGTATATTGCACAGTGCTCCATTGCATTCCAGCCATTTCATAGTCTACTGGAAAAAAAGACTGCAATGTTTCTTGCAAAAGAAGACTTTAGAAAAAAAAACAGTGGATTGTTAATTGGTCTGCGATTTAAAATGGACTCGTTCTGCAAAAGAACCCTGACTTGTCTGTGAGTAAATGCAGATGTTAGTCATTTACTGAACTTCTTTCTTCTAGACAACTCTTTCAATAGCGAATGTCTAGAGAATGGAGTCTTGTTACCCGGCGTTTATTTAAAACAAAAACAAAACTACAAAAAAAAATCTATAATTTAGAATTCATAAACAGGGACCTAGAAAGAGTTAGTCATGAGTAAAGCCAGATTTTCATGTGTTTTTGCTTATGTTTTTACAATTAAACAAATTACTAAGGAAGTGATTTCTAGCTTAGTGGTAATAATTTCATTTTATGCATTTCAATCATTTTTTGTGATTCTTCTTGAAGTATCTTGATGGGGGGCAGGGGTATTTGCTGTTCCTTGAAGGATCATCATTTGATATAGGGCTTTTACCTCCAGCACAGATGAAGATTCAGTGTGGAGGGGAATTAGATGGGGAGGAGAGTACTCTGGTAGATTTGTAAGAAAGGGTGAGATAGGAGGCACTAGCAAAGTACTGAAGAGGAGAATATGTAGAGGTATCTAGGAAGGGGCATTTTCTTATTACAGCTATACAGTAGATATCCATCATTCTACATTGATTTGTATCTTATATGGAGTATGTATTACAGATCAGTGTGCATGTGTATTACCAACCTGTGTGCATATATGTCTGAGGATTCAAGTACATGCATACATAAGGGAAGTAGAGAATTCACAAATAATTGAATAAAATCATTTATGTGCATAAGGGGTGTTACAGAGAAGTTAGGTTCTCTAATGCCTCACTTCTTTGAACCTGGTAACAGTAACAACAGAATTTTGATGTGTGTTTAACTGAATAGGTATTAGTAGGAGCTTTATGTGCAATAACATCTGTTTTCCACTACACTTTTTTTTAAGGCTTGGAAATAATATGCTTCCTCAGTCTCAGATAAACTGGTTGCTGAGATGCTTTGGTAGTTTTGTATACTCTGCTAGGCAAGAAACGTGCCAGCATACCACATCCTATTTAGCAAATATTCTTGCAATCTAAATGTTCTTTAGTCTTCAAGTGGCTTTTCCCTGTGTGATGGGCAGTATATTTTGTATACAGTTCCCTAGTGAGAGGCTGGCCTTCTTAATTACTGTTCTGAGCTATACTGGATTTCACCTGTGGAATATCCTGCCCAGCCTGTATCTGAGCTTTCAGCGCAGCTTTTGTACTGCTCTTTGTTTCCTTGGTTGCTATAGGAAGAAGCCTATGACCTTTGGTGGGTAAGATATTTTTAACATGTGTGGAATGGTTTTGGGGTGTGTTGTTTTAATTGTCCTGCAGACAGTAAAATACTCTATTGGGAGTGTTTGTTTCCTTTCATTGTACAGAAGACTGACTTAACAAACTCAAAATTGAAAACATTTATTTAGGTATGCTATGCCTGAAATTAAAAACATTACACTTGGTTGATACGCATATTTTACAAGGTTTTACAGATTTCATGTGCCCCTTGATCAGTCATTTTAAACTTGCACTCAAAGTTTAGCTTGAGTCTTGTGTTCAGTGTACTGATGAGTCTGAGGTTAAAAATAGGTAAAGGAAACGCCTTGGTAGAGTATTCAAGTTAGTGATCCAAGTCTACTGTGATTTTTTTTTTAAAAAAAAAAAAAAGCAACCTAGCTAGTGTCCTGATAACATTCCTATTTTAATGTTATTTAATTAGCTCAGAATGAATAAATGAAGATCGTGAAAACAAAAACAATTTCCAAGCTGGTATTTTGTTACCAGTAAGGGAGGTTCACCTCAGTATCAGCCGATAGTTTTAGAATTTGGGATTTTCTTTGCTGTTGAGAAAGTTTGATTTTTTTACATAATTTGCGAGAAAGCATACGTTATTTTCATACGCACAACACCCACTATATTTTGGCCTGCTGGAGGATGCAAAAGATACAGACTTTTAGTGCAAAAGACTTCCATGATTTTGATCGTAGATCGTAGATTTTTCCCTTTTTATTTTTCATACCTTGTTATTTTAAGCTTGTAAGACCAAGCATAACTTTATGCTTATAAATTGTGTAGTTTACTTATCAATCACTCATTGTATAAGTAAGCAATATATAATTTACATATACACACATGGGAAGGTCTATTGAAATAACTCTTAGTACACAGTGAATCAAGATTAGTTTAGCGAAGCAGTTGTTTTCATATTGCAGAATAGTCCCTCTTTCACATTTAGTTATACATGAACTGCAGTTATTGGATCTTTTACATATCAGTGACTTCAGAGAATTTTTTAGTATGGAATTAAAATTTAAACCATGTATCAGCTTGTTTATATCTTATAGTGACTTGTGGTCCTTGTTTTGATTCTGATATGTTCTGCAAATAAACATCAGAGTGAACAATAGATAATAAATATACATACATCATTGCTGATTTAAAATACTGAACAGCAAAACATTTTTGGTAAAAATCTTAGTACAAACATTACAACATTATCAGTCTGTTAACTTGTAACTTATTTTTATTTTATTTCCTACCTAGAAGTGGAAGAACTGTTAACTTCTCTTAAGCATATCCAGCACATTCTGGTAGACCCTCAGAGCCAAGAGGATATCTCTCTCATTTTACAGCTTGTTCAAAATACTGATTTTCAGAATGCATTTAAGATACACAATGCAGTTACAGTGCATATGAACAAAGCCAGCCCTCCATATCCTCTCATCTCCAATGCACAAGAACTAGCACAAGAGGTATGTACAGTATGCATCTCTGTGATATATATGTGAAACCTATAATCATAGCTGTTGTTGAAATATGTTCTTGGCAAGCTTGTCTGGGTTACTGAATGTTAAATATAAAATGGTTATAATAGTCACTGATTGCTATATCCAGTTTTTCCACATTTCCAAACAGTAACTAGAAAAATACTTTAGGGATAAGAACTCCCTTTTTTAGCATGGATAGATAGATATGCAACAGAAAAGGTATTGCTTAAACATAGAAAAGAGAGCAATTATGAAAATGTAACTTTTTGCATTCAGTATTCTTTATTCCAAGCATTCAGAAATTGAATTACAGTTCTGTTATTGTGACTTTTCTCCAAGTTGAGCCATGGTAAAGAGGCATCTCTGAAAATATAACTGTACTGGAAACAAGCATTCTGTTTTAAAGGGAGCAACAGATACCTTCATACTTAATTCCTATGTTTTGGTGACTGCTGTGCTAGTCAGATTACATTTAATTTTGTCTGACAGATGACAGATCTTTTATAAGACCTGATATGTTTTTTAGAAATTATTGAAGTATACTTTTAGAAATTTAAGATTTTTAACTTCAGTCTTTTCAGTGAGATCTTAACCATTTGAAATACTTTGAATACAGTTTCAGCCAACTGTTTTCTTTGAGTTTTATTCACTTGAATACTGATGATCAATACATGTATACGATAGCTTTATAATCAGTAGAAGTAATTTGTGGAAAATTCATCAGATACGAAGTTGCTGAGAACAGAATGAGTTTTCACACAGGGCTGGATGTGACTAGACCCTCTGAGAGCATGGCTGCTTGTTCACATTACCTCCATGCTCCATGACCTGGTGCCTGATAGTATTGCAGGGCAGCGAGGCTGCACCTTGTATGGACATACCTTTATTAACTTGAAGTTGGCTAGTATGAATGCACCACAGTATGAGTGCGGTGTAACAAGGTTGTATTCAGCAAAGCCAGATCCAGTGGCCGGTTAAATGCACCCAGTCAACCAAACTCACCTGCTGAAACCTGGCTCATGTGAGCCAGTATATAAGCATTTTCCAGTTGCTCAAAGGCTCCTCACTTCAATTTCAGCATGGCAGTAACATGATTTTCCTAGGATCTGGTTTTCTTTGTCCAATTAGAAGCAAATTTTTCAACATTTTTTTTACACTGTCCTTTTTCTAGTTCTTAATCTTGCAAATAAAGAAAACATTGTAGCAAGCTTGGAGTTCTTTTGCAGAAGAAATTGCTAATTCTTGAGGGATGTCACTTAAATGGTCTCTAAAGGCACAGTGTGCTGATTAATTTGCAGCTCTGGATTTTCCTGTTTAGGTTTGTCAGTGAGATTGCACCAAAACCAAGTGGGAGTATTTTACGTATGAGCTTGCCTCTGGCTTATTAGTCTGCCTCTAGGCTGCTACAAGATGCTCACTAGGCTTCAGTGTCTGCGAACCTGAAGGAACCTTTTAAGTTAACTTCCATTTGTAAACTACTTCCCCAAACACACACTTTATCCAGACCTAGTTTGTGTTTTTACTCAGATGCACGTCAGTTTTTGAATCTCCACTTATATATATGAAGTTACAGATTTATCTCTTAGGAAATCTGGTTGGGTCATCATCCCGTTGCCACCCCCCAGTGGATATGAAGGTGCTTAATGGATGTTTCCAAGAAGAGTATATGCTTTCCAACTCTAAATTACTCTTGCAAGCCACAATCTTCTGCTGACTAGCAAAGCTTTATTAGTGTAGGAAAACTATAGGTTTGTTTTCGAACTTTCATATTCTTCCCTGCTATCTTCTCTATCCCTCACTTTCTCAACACATTCCTCTGTTTTTTCAGGTAGTTTCATAAATCCTAAGATCAGAAGATAGTGCAAAGCCAACTCTGTTTGTCTTAGCAGTAATACAAAAAGAAATTTAAGCATAAAGAAAATATTTAATCCAATGAATTCTGTCATCACCCAGAAGAATATTACATAAAAGGCAAACATATTCCTGCTCTCATTTTGATATTTCATCTCCCATCCCTGTCTTGCTCCAGCCTTGAAATTCCTGAAGAGGCAATATATTGCATATGTCTGTTCCCATTTTCTGATGTAATTTAGATTCAGCTTCTTGCATGTTTAAGTGACTTATATTTTGCAATATGTTAAGTAGGATCCTGAAGTGATTAAGCTGGAAATTCAGGACAAATATTTCTGTGACTAACAAAAGTGTCTCAAGAGGAAGACCTTAAGGCCTCCGTTTGCATTATTCTGTATTTTCTAGTCTTGTCTGAACAGAAGAGACAGACTCATTTTTCAGATCTTACTCCTTTTGGAAAGGTCTCTTTTATGGCCTGTGAAGGTCTCTGTTAACAAGAAAGATTATTTCTGCTTCAGAAAAGGTTATTCTCCACCTTCCATCCCAATCAAAGTCAAAGTCTCCGGCTTGCGTTCCCAGTTTTTTGCTTGTAGTGTGGCTTGTTTGTGCCTTTACCCCTAAACACAAGCATGGGAAGCTCCCCCAGAAAGCAGTTTTCGTCTTTCTAGAGCTTTGCGTACTTCAGGGCGTTTTTAAAGACACTTGCAAAAGCCTGAACAACAAGATACTGATAACATCTGACAGTACAAGACATTACAAGAAAAAAAATAGCATATACATGCATAACATTATGTTAATGTGCATATTTTAGTGTACAGGTCATCAGTGACAGTATACAACCCTGAAACAGTTTTGTAGCGCATGTCCCAGTTTAAAGCTACAAACATTTATTTTGTTGGAGGCTTTATGGTGTGGAAGAGAACCTGTTTTAGAGTTCATGCATCTGCAGCCCTAACACAAAAAGTTCGCAACACAACTTCATATTGCAACAGAAATTTTCATCCTCCCTTAAAAGAAAAAAAGGTAAAGATTCATATTAAACATATTTCCAAAGGTGGAGTTTGGGGGACATTTTCATTTGCCACACTGAACTTTGATTCAAAAATCTGTTTTCATTTACTCTTTAAATGATTATTTACTTTTATAAAACAATGTGTGTGAACAACGTGTTGTGAAATCTTTTTTAGCTTTCAGTTTTTTTGTTAACCATCAGCAATACATTAGAGGGGAATGGTGCACTTTTGTTTTCTCATCTTCTGTAGGGAATTCTTAAAGTTACTAGTATACTTGTACTTAAGTTTTGTCACTGATTCTGGTAATCAGGCATGAACAACTCAAGATTTTTCTTTACTCTTATTTTTAAGAAATTTTTATTGAATTTAAAAGGTGGAATGGAGCATTTAGGCTTAAGGAATTTATTTTAGAGAGCTAATCTCTGTAAATGTGTAGTTGCCTCTTAAATAAAAATAGCCATTAAATATCAAGTGTAATTAAATTGATTTTTAATCCATTTAAACTTGACCAAAATGGGGGCAAGGATTATGGGAATATGATTTGAATCTTGACCTTGTAAGAATATTTGATTTATCATTCAAGACAGTGTGTAATTTGTGGCTTGTAACACCGCATATCAGATACCTTGAAGGTGTTCTTGCTATTAAATATACTTAATAGAGTCGATTTATATAAGCTATATTTTTAAATACTTAATACTGTTCACTTCAGCAAGTGTAGCTAATTAAAATAGATCAGTACTTCTCAGAGGATGCACTGAAAGCTTGTAACTTTTGGTATTAATGCATTAGTGTATGGATGGTACATACATAGCTGCTGACAGTCCTGCATGTTAGAGTTAACTGCGACATGGTTTTGCAGGTGTGGTTGTATTCTAAATGGTCAGTATCACTCCAGTGTGCCTCCAAATTGTGGCTTTTGTAATGAAACCACTTTAATAGCTTTTTTTTTTTAGGGCTGCTTGAGCTAAAGTTAAAGTAATTAACAATAAAAACAAGACTGAATAGTTAAGAAGTTAAGAAAATACTATTATTGCCACGTGTTTAATGGATTGCTTATGCTATCTGTAGGGTCACTTCTAGAAAGTCAGCACAGATTCATACTTCATCTGATAAAACAGGTTGTTTTTTTATCATGAATAACAAAGCAATACTGGTGTAGTAAGTGTTGTACGTATCTGACCGAAACTTTCCTAGTGCTTCAACATTGATATTAAATTATTACATAATAAATTTATCTTTCTATTAGAAAAGGGGGGAGGTAAGGAAGGAGGAGCTAGTGGAGTATTTGAATAATGTAATTATTCAAAGCAAAAGTTCAGTTGGTTGGGCTAAGTTGCAAGGCATGTCAAAATAAAGACGGATGGGAGATGCTCTTCCTGGCATTTTGTTCATAAAAATCCCACTTTTTCTGGTTTTGTCTGGAAAACTGCAGGAGGGGCAAGCTAAACATATAAATGCCTTACTGTAATTGTTTGTTTGCGTTTATTTCAAGGACATTTCATCTGTGCATCATGTTGCAACTAGGAAAATGTTACCCTAAATAATGTATATTTTTGGTAGCTCTTACACAAAATATTTTATTTCTTGTACAAATTCACGGAGACTTGCAAATTCACTTTTGAGAAATGTAATAATTACAGACATATGTATTACATCTTTTCCTCTGGCATCTGGCCACACATTCAGAATGTTGTCTTGCTTGCAGGACTTTTAAATTTCTTTCTGAAAGGGTTTTTCTAGTTTTTAAAAACAAAACAAAAAACTCAGAGGTTGGATAAGTAAGGCTTTAAAACTTCTTCTAGATTTTTGAAGACAAGAGATGAAAGACCATTGAATGTTAGAGACCTTAAATAAATCTCTGAGAAATTGTCTTGTGTAAAAGAGTCTCTTCTTTCAACAGAGAGGAAAAGTTTCTGATTCCATTAGTGAAATATATGACATGCCAAAATTCAGACTAAGCTTCCTGGCAGCTACAGAGATATAATTGAGGTCAGGTCTATATGCAGCTGAATTTTTTCTTTTCTCTAGAATTTTGAAGAGACTAGTTGTAGGGTTTTTTTCCAAAAAAAAAAGGGGGGGGGGGGGTTGGGGGGAGGGGGCGCAAAAAAAAAAGACAAGAAGTCTGACTTCTTGTTTGACTTTTCTAAGTTATACTAGGTTTGTTTACCATAAGGCGTATTCTAGAGATGTCAGAAGGAAAGCTGCTGGAGGCTGTGCCAGGTTTATTGCTAAGCTGAGGAACTTGTTCCAGATGGTGGTGTTTTGTTGGCAATGTGAAGATCTTGCTCCATGGAACAATTCATTTAGTTGCTTTTGCTAGACTTTGAAAGTTATCTTTACTGTTTTCAGTTCTATTATCTGGTAGCATCCACGAGAGTTGTTAGCATTTCTACAGGTAATTGCTCACAGAATAAAGGCTCTTTAGACATTGTTAGTTCAAAAAAAGTTTAGTTATTTTCACTTTGTAAATTGTGTTTTCTGAATTATATTACTTTTTTTCATTTGTAAGAGTAAAAAGCTCTTGGGAAAAAAACGTTTTCCATCTCACAGAAAGCTGCTGTTATGATATTTGTAATCTGCTCTTGATGCCTCCAGATTTGTTAGTGCTTCTGGACTGGTGTGTTTTTGATGCAGATTAAAAGCCTGAAGGTAATGGCTATGGAAAGTATCTTCTTCAGTCTTGCCTTCAGATACAGGGAATGTCCCTGCGCTTGGCTTTCCCTTGAAGCATACAGGGAGGGATTCCTTGCCAGAAATGATGGCAAGGACTCTTCAACTGAATGAGAGTGCAAACCTTTTTTGGCAACAAAAGCTGCTTGACCAAAAACAGTCTGTGTTAATGTGCATTATGTTATTTCCCTGGCAAAAATCAACTCAAGAAACCTGGTTTATTGGGATTTATTGGTATTTTAAGTTTTGACTCTTACGCTTTCTGAGGCAGGGGCTCCAGCAAGTGTTGCAAAACCTGTTTTGGAATAAAACCTGTTTTGGAATCTTGGTCTTGCTGCTACTCAAAATATTGGGCAGAAATAAACCATCTGCTTTTAAGGAAAAGGAAATGTAGTCACATTAGTGAGAAATTAGTCCATTTTAAAAGACCTAGCATATTCACATAGTAGAATTCATGGTGGCTGATTGTACTATTAGGTTCCTTTCTGGAATTTAACTTTTTTTGTGTACATCTTCTGTGGTAGCTGAGCTCATTGTTAGTTTCTATTGACAAATCTGTGTCATGTACTGGATACCAGCTTATGTTCAATAGATAATTACCGAAGCAAGACATGCTGGAGTAGTCCTGTGGTCTGGTCACGTTTTTCTAACGTGTAACAGACTAGGCTTAGTGAGTCAGTGTAACAATTATGTGCACATATTTTACTTGTAGTAAAACAAATAATTGCAACTATTTTTTTTGCTTGAGTTAGAGGAGGGAGGATTGATAAATCACTGGGTAGAGTAAGAGCTTTACTACTTGATTTCTTTTTAGGTACAGAGTGTTTTGAAACCCAGTCACCAGAAGGATGGGCAGGAGCTTAATGCTTTGCTGAATGCCCCTCACATGCAGGTAAGACAAAATGGGGCGTCTAATCTGTAGGATGTATTTCCTGATGCTGGTTTAAGCACCAGCACCAATGTCTGGGGTTTTTTTTAGGAAGGAGATGCCATAAGTATAGTCACAACGTTGTGTTCGAAATAGTCATTGTAGTGTTTTCCAAATTAAAAGGAAAATTTTGCCAAGTGTGTAGCAGTAGGCACTACATAGCTGTGTTAAATCTTTCATTGTTTTAGTCAGTTTGCAATATTCTGTAATTACAAAGACTTTTCAAATTGTGTAATTTTGTTGATTTTTGCTATTTTGTATACATATAAAATGTGAAATTTTCTCTAACAAATAGTTTTCTTTAACACTAGGCACTTCTACTGGCTCACGATAAGGTTGCAGAACAAGAAATGCAACCAGAGGCTGTGACAGATGAAAAAATTTATGAGAATGTTGGGACATATGGAGGGGAGACGGTTAAAATAGTTCGTATTGAGAAAGCACGAGATATTCCATTGGTAAGTGTTGGTACTCACTCAATTACATGTAAAGCAGGTAAGCTTTTATGTCCTTCACAGATTGCTGTGAGAGTTTGAAAATTGGGATGTGGAAGTTATGTTTAGCTTCTAACTCTCATCATCCACCACCCACCTTAATGAGAAATGGTCACAGATGATAAACTTGTGTGCATTTTGTTATAGCAGTAGACATGTTACAATTTAGAGTTTGGACAACTTCTGTCAACCTGAATTTGGACTTTGACAGAAGTCACTATCCCAGGCTTTGTTTCAGGAGAGCTAATATCCTTGAGCCAACTATGGAAGGTTGTTTTTGATGCATCTTTTAAGCAAACCTCATCTTCTGTGTTGTATCTTTCAAATACGTGTTTGGTTTCCTTAGGAAAGCTTTTAAAACAATTATGAATCTTATGCTGTAGAGCAGTTCAGTTCTTTAATCCGTGCCACTTAAAGAAATGTTTTTTTCTAAACTCAAGCATTGGTTGTATGCATCCAAGCTCTTAATTGCATTCTCTTTCAGTCTAAAATGTTCTTCCACTGGCTTGAAATACGTACAATAGATGGCTTCGAGTTTCATATTTTTAATAAATACAGAATTTGTTACTACTACACAGGGTGCTACTGTTCGTAATGAAATGGATTCTGTCATCATCAGTCGAATAGTCAAAGGAGGTGCTGCAGAGAAGAGTGGGCTGTTACATGAAGGGGATGAAGTTTTGGAGATTAATGGCATTGAGATTCGTGGAAAAGATGTTAATGAAGTTTTTGATTTACTGGTGAGTTGGACACTTACTGTTTTCTTGTTTTCACTTCTTGAGCAAAAAATACTCATAAGACTGAAGCCTGTTAGGTCTGCTTGTCATTTGCATTTTCATATTTAATATTAGAGGTATTTTCATTCTGATGGCTAGTGTTCACATGTAAAAGGCCATTTCAAGCTTTCTTTCTCATGGTAAGTGTGATATTACTGACTATGATGGCAGTCAAATGCAAAAATGAATGTGAAAGATGGGAGAAGAGTCAAATGTGAGTCAAGCTGTCATCTTTAGACTTGCTTTTAATGACTTCTAAGAACTTTGCTTACATATGAAAAGCCATGATTTTTTCCATCTTCATCTGGCTTAGTCTACAATTAATATATGTGCTTGCATGACTGTGGTCATGTCAGGCTGAGATGGAGTTCATCTTCATAGCAGACATATGGTGTTGTGGGTTTAGACTGTAACACCAATGTTTCAGCTGTTGCTGAATGGTGCTTGCCTACTCTGTCCCCACTCATGAGTATGCTTGGGGTGAGCAAGAGGTTGGGAGGGGACACAGTTGGGACAAATGTCCTGAATTGACCAGAATGGTATTTCATACCATGTAATGTCATGCTCAGCAACAAAAAATGGGCAGTGAGTGATTACCTCTGCATCACTTTTTTTTAACATTCACTTATTAAACTGTTTTTATCTCAACCCAAGAGGTTTTTCTTGATTTTAGTCTCCTGATTCTCTCCCCAGTGTGCCTTGGGGAGGGGAGGGAGTAAGCAGTTTGCGGAGGGGGGCTCATAGTTGCTGGCCAGGCTTAACCAACCACAAATTGTTTCACATGGGACTTTTACATGACCAGACTTCTTACTCTTTTCCTCCTGATAAAAATTTTTGTCTAGTGGTTTACCAAGATAGGTATTTTTCTGTTTGTTATGCATTTAACATTCATGACAAAGCTATACATCAGTTCAAAAGCTGCAATGCAAAATAGGCAGAAAATCCATCAGAATCTAGTAAATGTAGAAACATTCTCTCTAAGGACCTGCAAGGTAGGATGCTAACAACTGGGAATTATACGTATTTCCTTTTGCCCAATACTGCTCTCATGTTCTTCCGTGTCATCTGCTATTGATCCAGGTCCGAGATTGGACAGTTTTGAATGTGCTTAACAGATAATTCAACTCTGGCAGTTCAGTTCTCTGCAGAGATCTTGTTCTGCACTTGAACAGGTCCTGCAAATGAGAGTTCCAGAATAAAACTTAAAGCCATAAAACGTAAGAGCAATTGGTTAAAAAAATAAAATCTTAGTTTAAGGAACTAATTTTCAAGCTTTATAATTATTTGTTGTCTTTTTTATTTTGTAACGCAAAGTTGAAGTTTTAAAAAGCTTCATTCCCCAAGTAATACATAACAAGCACAGGAGAAGGAAATTACTTTCCTTCTAATTCTTGCCTCATCCCTTGCAACTAAAATGGTAATGAACTGGTGCATGACTTCAGTAAAGATTATTCATGCTATCGCTGGGAAATTCTGCACATTCCTCAAGCTGTGCATACTGACTAAAAAGGTGGATTTTCCTTTCCTGCAGCCTAATCATGTTATGCTCAGTTATGTTTACTTTATTTAAGCCCTAGGTCTGAATATTTTTGTGATATATCTATACACTTTAGTTTTATGAACGTCAATCATTATGGTTCATGGAATGATGTATAGAAAGTGAGACACACAGACCTCTTCAGGGGTTGGCACTTGCATTTTATCTAGATGTTCATTACTTGTGCAAAATCACTCTGAGAACAAAAGTATGCAAACAACTAAGAGTTCTTTAAAGACAGGATGTATTAAATTCTACTTTCTTTGTAGATACTGGCTATATCAATATTAGATACTTTACAGAAGCAGGAGTTGAGTGTGCTAATTAAATTTTTAAAAAACGTTCTGTATCCTTTGGTAATGTTAACAACATAAAAGCGTAGTGGTAATGTTTAGATTTGAAAATGCTGTTCCATTTAAGCAATTTTAGGATCATCTCCTATATATTTTTTTCCTGACAGCATAGATAATGTTTTCAAATAGAACAAGAGAATATAATTCTTGGTAATCCATTTCTGTCAAGTCTTTGAGTGTTACAGGTGTTCCATTTCAAATAAAATTATTTTATGCATGATCTGGAACTCCAGGCTTTTTAAATCTGAATTGGCTTTCTAGTCTGTTGCTTAATCACTGCATCTGTATCTGTACTGTATTTTTAAAATCAGAGATAAATGATGTGCTTTCAGGAACTGTTGTTTTCTGAATTTTTGAAACATTTCCTAAAATGCTATTTATTAAAATTCTTAAATCTTAAGGCAGATTTTCATACTGTATGTTAAGAATCTATTTTTCATCTCAGGCTGACATGCACGGCACCCTGACCTTCGTATTGATTCCCAGTCAACAGAGCAAGCCACCTCCTGCGAAGGAGACAGTTGTAAGTAGTTTTACGTAAGTTCTTGACCTTGATACATACCCTGTTTTTCCAGTAGACCTAAGAAAGTTGTTCTGTAGGTCATTTACATTGTAGGAAAAAAAAAACAGTTGTTGTAATTGTTTAATCATTACCAGACTAATGCCTGAATTAACTATTGAAAATTGACAGTGATAAGCTGAAGCATACAGTGTATTTTTAACTCTGTTTCTAAAATAGTAAGAAATTATAAAAGTGGCAACACCTATGCTTCTGAAATTCTATTTGGAAGTTCTTAGTTTCTCTCTGTATCAACTGGATACTCTAATTCTGTAATTTTTACTGTAATTTGCAAGTATCCTTTGGGAGAAACAAATTGTATACTGGGAACTTTGCTCAATATCTTTTTCTCTGACATACTTTTCTTAAGATAGCTTCAACAGTTGGAAGAGAGAAGGCATGGATTTCTATCAAAGCCAAAAAAAACCACTTCGGTGGCAAAGTAAAGCATTTTTAAAGCAAAACTTCATCTAAAACACAGAAAATGGGTTTTAATCTGTGTTTATTATTTAAAAACAAGTCGGAATATCTGTGATTCTTTTAGAGTGCAAAGGCCATAAATTGGTAGTTCATTTTTTTTACCCCTAAAGTGGCGAAGAACTTTTGTAGACTTTAGAATTAACAAGATTTAAGTTCACGCTTTCATCTCTAAACTATCACAACTGTCTTTTCCATTGCTAACATAGATTCCATTCCAGTATCTCATGTATGCACCAGATAAAATGTCCATTCTAAAGGATTTTGGAGTTTTTGTATATCAGGCCTCCACTGCAATCACAGAAAATGGGAATGTAACTTTTCAGAAGTCACAGATTTTTCTTGTTTTTACATTTGATCTTCCACAGATACATGTGAAAGCACATTTTGACTATGATCCTTCTGATGACCCTTACGTCCCCTGCCGAGAGTTAGGCCTGTCTTTTCAAAAAGGAGATATACTCCATGTGATCAGCCAAGAAGATCCAAACTGGTGGCAGGCTTACAGAGATGGAGATGAAGATAACCAACCACTGGCAGGCCTTATTCCTGGTAAATTAAGCTCTAGAAAAGCCTTGACAGGCTGTTCCCATAGCTGTAGGGGACAATATTCTGGTTTTCAAAGACTCATATACCCTAAAATATCCACTTCCTTAAATATCTGTGACTTTGAACTTCTTGCAGCAGAGCCCACTGTTGGTTATGTAATATACTTATTTAAAAGATAGACCTTTTAGAAGTATCTCCGTGTATAGATGTTAAACATAGAGTAAAACCACCACTTCCACTGCAGTTCATCTTTCCTTATTCTTTCACCCTGGGGACTCTGTGGATGCAGAGTTCCCTCTGCTGGCTACAGCAGAAAACTTAGACTTCAACCTGCTCGTTAACTCTGGAGATGAGAGCAGCTGTTAGGTTTCTCATTATTTCAAGCTTGAAAAATAAATGTTTTCACTTAGCAAAGAGCTTCAGTTACTTGCAACAGTTATGCTCCTTTTCTAACTGCCGGAGGCCTTTGAATAATTGAGGTTTCAGAAATTGAAGTCATCATATTTCAATACAAAAATTACATGTACTGCTAGTCCATTACAGATGTGCTGATCTGTTAAAACAGTGAACAAAAAACTTTTCAAATTCCATTGAATAGCCCTGTTATTTTATGATGTTTGAGTGAGATGACAGGAACACTGATTTTAAATAAAGCCTAATGTTTTTCAAGCTGAAATTCAAAAAAAAAAAAAATCTAGTATAAATAGAACACACATAACAACAACAAAAATTAGAAAACTATATCATCATAGTGGGGAAATGTAGTCTTTCCTGTTTTTTCAATTCTCAGGCAAAACTATCCAGAATTGTACAGGTGCTCTGCACCTCTTCCTTGATGCATGTGTTTTGGCAGCAATAAATGGGTTTCTCAGCAACTTTAACCTCCATAAGTCTCTGGGAATTCTTTTGAAAGGGTCAATTCTATCTAAAATCCAGAGAAATTTTGGGACGCTGTGGGAGGGAAATCAGCTCGTTCCTTAGTTCCCACTCACTACTAACATAGCATTGTTGCATTCCTGAAGGAAGTGATAGACAAGCTATATGAAAATTCTGAGAAAATACACAAATGCATTTGGTGATAATACTAGGTATATAGCTTGACAGCAAACGTGGGCCTTAAAAATAATGCTTATTAAAAAAGCACCTTATGAATGCTACAAAACATGCTCAAAAAAAACCCCTGAAATTTTACTGTAGAAGTCACCTGAAATAGGTAATGCCATCAAGGCAACAGACACATTTGCATAAATATGAGTAAAATCACTTCCAAATGCTGTCGGTTTTAAAGGGTGTTGCTAATGTACATGTTCCATGCAGATTAATTGTGGTCTTGATTTTGATTGAGCTTGACTTTTTTCTTTTTAAGATTCATTCTATTAGGGTAAGATAATTTTACATCTCTGTGAAAAGCATAATTTCCCCATTGGGTTTCTCCTTTATATGACATACTCCACTAGAAGCGTCAGGGATATAAAAGCTTGGGAAAAAGTAAAATGAGGAAGTCATTAGAAGAATGTATGGAAATATATATACACACACACACAGCTATACGTGGAAATGTTTTTCAAATGTTAACTGCTTTTATCTTTTTTAAATGCTTTAAGGAAAAAGTTTTCAGCAACAAAGAGAAGCAATGAAGCAAACTATAGAAGAAGACAAGGAGCCAGAAAAATCAGGTTAGACACATGCTTTCCAAGGGGGGGGGAAAAATCTAAGTAATAGAGGTGCTAATTACTATTACCTGGAACCTTGTCAGTGTAGAGTTACAGAAAATTCTCCATTTTTATAATACAAAAGTAGTGATTCTTTGAAATACTTGATGTAAATGAAAGCCTAAATTTAGTGATACAAATCTCATTATTTTATCATAATTATGGACAATGTAATTAGGTTAACGTGGAAGAATTTGGAATGCCTCTTTTCTTAAATAATTGTATTTACCAAGTCTCAGTTGAAGTCCTTGCTATGCAGCATTTGCTTCATATACCCTACTGTTGTAATAAATCGAAAAACATTGTGTTTTCAAAACTGCAGATCCAGATAGTGGGTGGGATGGGAAGCTTTTTACTGCATGGTTATGTGATTGTGATGATTTTATTTTGGTTAGGAAAACTCTGGTGTGCAAAGAAAAACAAAAAGAAACGGAAAAAGGTTTTATACAATGCAAATAAAAATGATGGTAAGTAACCTCTTCTATACAGCGTGCATTTAAAAGCAACTATAGAAGATTCTACAAATAGCCTTGTAAAAAGAATGCTTAAATCCAGGCAGTTAGAAATACTGCCTGATGGTGTTCTGTGTGGTAGCACTAATATGGTTTGTAATAGCATTTAGTGAAAGATACAAAAGAGGTGGTGAGATTAGTAGAGTCATTTAGTGTCTTTAGAAAAGATGAGATAAAACAGCTTTTTAGGCATGGAAGCACTCATAATCTTACAATGGTGAACCACTTTATTATGGTTTTGTAATATGTCACTATGTATAGTGAAGTTTAGTAAATGGAAACTTGGTCCACAGTGAGTTATGTAGGCTACTTATACTATATTTTTACAAAAGTACTTTGGGATTGGGATGATGATTTTTGTTGTTAGGCATAGTGTTATTCTTGTACCAGAAACTTGTTCCTTGGCAAGAAAGCTGTTTACTTAGTTTATATGACTGCTTATGTCATTAGGAAGTGGAAACACCCTTTCTTTCCCCAGAAGGGGAAAAAGAATGACTTGGTTTACTGGACAAATCATAATCTTCCGGGTTTTATAGGGGAGCTTCCTGAAATTTTGTACGGCATGACAGGTGCTACATGCAACTAGCAATAAGAGATAAATTAAATGCTGTCGCTTTTATTTTGTTTTTCTGTCAAGATTATGATAACGAAGAAATTTTGACCTATGAGGAAATGTCACTGTATCATCAACCAGCAAATAGGAAACGGCCTATTGTTTTGATCGGTCCTCAGAACTGTGGTCAAAATGAATTGCGGCAGAGACTTATGAATAATGAAGTGGACCGCTTTGCCTCTGCAGTTCCCCGTAAGTTTGATGGGCAGATATGATTGCTTATTCTAAACGCTGTTTATTGTCAAATCTTGTGATAAGAATTGTAATTAGGAGTTTGGGGTTTTTGAGTCAGCTCTTGAAGAAAGGACAAGTTATGTCATGTGTGGCAAAAAGTGGCTTTGGAAAGTCAATGCAAATCTAATGTCTCAATGTAATGCTTCTATAACACTATGACACATGCATATATTTCAGTTTGGATAAAGTTGGAATGAGTTACGGAAGTTTGACAGATGTGCCAGTTTCTTTTTTAAAGAACTTTTGAACTAGCCATCCTGCTTAATTTTAAATTTAGGTGTCCTCAGTGTCTTTCCAAGCTACTTATATTCTACTGAATTTTTTATTTTGTAATGTCTTCTGTACCTGAAATTAGGTTTATAAACAGCTTAACATTATAATGTGTTATAAACAACCAACAGTTCTTTCCATGTCCAGAATGCTGCCACACTGGTGAAATTATGCCTTACATAATTGACTGTTTATTTCCTAGATGAATATAAGAAGACATCTAAATGTATGTTCAGCCTTTGACAGTTTAATCTCTCCAGGGATATTTATTACATAAAATACCTGTATTTCTTGGATGTTTCAAATGCCTTCTTTGCTTGATAGTAATACTTCTTCTAACAGAAATATTGATTTCTCCCCTTCAGTTCTACAGGTATATAATTGTCTCAGTTTATTTTTTGTTGCTTTTGTTGTAGATACCACTCGGAGCAGGCGGGAGACTGAAGTAGCTGGCAGAGATTACCATTTCATTTCCCGACAAGCATTTGAGAATGACATAGCTGCAGGGAAGTTTATTGAATATGGAGAATTTGAAAAGAACCTCTATGGTACCAGCATAGACTCAGTGCGGCAAGTAATCAACTCTGGCAAGATATGCCTTTTAAATCTTCATACCCAGGTATAGCAAAAGCTGTTGTCTGTTGTGCTTTAATTCTCGCAGCTACTATGAAAATCTAAAAGCTATAGTAGGTTTGTGTAACCTTAGTCTGTTCAAGGTCTATTTCCATGTTTATTCCAAGTTTTTTTTCAGTGATGTTTAGTTGACTCTATTTAGTGCCTGTGTATATTTTCAAACAAGGAACAAGAAGGTTACATTTATAACATCTTCTGTATCTGTGCTAAAGTTAAAAGGGACCTTGGTTTCTAGATATTTCTCACCAAATATCTAAATTGAAAAATTAACTAAGATAAGATTTGTCTCTGTTGCGATTACTCTGGGAGCTCTGAGGTTTTTGAAGACGAAGTTGTTTGTGATTATACTTGGAAACTGCATTTGGGGAATGTGTTTATGCAGTCCTATAGGAGGCAGGGTTAAAGTACATCATATCAACAAAATTGAACAGCTCTCTAATTATGACCTTTTGATTATAGAGAAAGAAGAGACAAACTATGCATGCAGACCTCAACTTTGAAATTTAGGCAAATGTAGGAGGCAAAGTCATGGAACACAGCTGATCTGCTATGACATACTGTATACGTGTGGTCTGCTGCTGTTTCAAGTGCTGTAAGAGATTCCCTAGAATTTAAACATGTCATTAAAGTCTGGTAGTATGGATGCTAGAATAAGCCATCATCAGTTGGGACTGCGATGCTTTGCTAGAATCGCTCATGGGTATCACAAAGCACGTAATAAGTTGAAAATTTTTAATACTTTGAAAATTGACTTGGTCTAATTCTGTGGTTGCAAAATCTATCTCAGAGATAGTAGCTTGTCCCAAGACAGACAGAAGGAAGCTTTTGGAAAAATTAAACTACAGTCAGGTTCTTTTTATTTTCCGTCTCTTGATACACATGTAGCCTGCAAAAAGTATGCTAAGGATGTAGTGTATTTAGTGTCCTGTATTTTAATCTTCAGAACAGGAAAGGATAAATTGAAATTTTCTTGATTGGTATTTAAAGGTTCTTCTCTCAATTAAAAGCTTATACCATTCCCTAGCGTTGTAAGGAAATTTGCTTCAATTTAGGTGACTTTTTTGCTTTTGCATACTGAAAGATGTTCCTTCAGTTGAAGTTAGTCTTGAATGAAAGTAAATGTTTGGGTTCCATAAAGTTAAAAAAAAAAAAAAAAAAAAAAAAAAAAAAGTTGGAATACCAATTTTATAGCCTATGGTTACTAAACTCTGAGTGGTAGTAATGATACTGTTATGGTCAATTGTGCAGAAATTGGTTAGCTGTTCAATAATTAATCCTTTTTCTGCAGTCATTGAAGACACTACGGAATTCTGACTTAAAGCCATACATAATATTTGTTGCACCACCTTCACAAGAGAGATTACGTGCTTTATTGGCCAAAGAAGGGAAAAACCCAAAGGTAATGCATCTAACACCTCTTCTGAAACCTTTATTTTATTTACAGATCTGGAATGTTTTTGGTAAGCAAATTAATACACTGTTTCTTTGGATTTGGGAGATGGTAATGGTACTGATGGTACATGGGGAGTGGTACAGTTAGAGATCTGTTTGCTGCAGGTCAGTAAGCAGACCGTACTCAGAGGGGCACACGGTGCTTTCCTTAACTGAATGTGAGAGGTATGGGGCAAGAAGATCCATTGCTAGTTCAGTTGTCCTGGGTCACAGTGCAGGTCCCTGCATTTGGGTACAAAAATGTGACCCTTTATTTCAAAACTATAGAAATCCAGCTCTGTCTTCAAGTAAATCTTTGAGGAACTCCAAAGAGCATTTTTTTTTCCTTTCGGAATTTATCTGGCCTTGGAAAAGTACTCACTTGAAAATGTATTACGAAACTTTTTAGATAAAAATTTTTTACATTTGATCTTGTAGGCTTACTTTTTGAAGTTTTAGAGTTTTCCAAGATCTCAGCTTAACCAGTTCAGGTGATTTTGTTAAATGAGAAGTTAGTTCTGCAGAGTAGAATTACAAACCACAAATGTATCCAAGATGTCTGAAAGCTCTGAAAAGGTCATTATTGGTTTAAGGGATACAAAGTGCATATTGCTATGATAATGCAGTATGTTAATCGTCAGCCTTCTAACTGGAATCTACCTTACAGTGGGGAGTGGGGAGTACTTTTCCACCCACACAGTGTTAATTTAGCATAATGTCATTCAGACTGAGGAAGAACAGTTCTCACAGCATAACTGCATCTACTCATAAGGACTCCTGATACAGCTGTTGATCAGAAATTGCTTCTCACTCTGTTCTAAGCTGTGTTTTGCCCTCCTTACATGATGCAAGGGTGATGCATGTATTGTATGGATGTAAAATCTAAAAGGGCATTAAAGTCAGAGTCTTAAAACAGGGATTTTTTTTTTCCAGGATTAAAAATAATCGTATTCTCTACGTGGATAAGTTTACTCCTCCTCTCTGCAATCTTCAGTCTTTTCTAGAAGGATGATAGGCATAGTGACCTAATTTTTTGAGCCTCAGTCAGATGCATGTCATAAAAGGAGCAATGTTTTGTCTTCCTCATTTACTTCAGTCTGGGACAGTTGTACTGGAGTGCCACTTGTGGCCAGCCAGAAATCATTGTCTTGAGTGCCCTTGGCTTTAAAATATGTTATGGTTCATTGTAGTCATAAACTTAGCTATAAGTAGCTGATGATGCCATGAAAATTTATGTAGAAAACCTGAGTTGTTGTATTTCCCTACTCTTGTTATGGGGGGAGGTGTACACACATACAATAACTCCCTGTTTTTGATTGCAGCCAGAAGAGCTGAGAGAAATCATAGAGAAGACGAGGGAGATGGAACAAAACAATGGTCACTATTTCGATACAGCAATTGTGAATTCTGATCTTGACAAGGCATATCAAGAGTTACTTCGGTTAATAAACAAACTTGACACAGAGCCCCAGTGGGTACCCTCTACCTGGCTACGATGAGAGAGAATCATTCCAAGGGACAAATGGATTTCGATCTAGTGATCATTCTAAGGGGATCGTACGTAGGTCTGCTCAGTTCTAGTAAAGTGTGTGAGCCCTGTAGACCTCAGTGGCTGCATTCTTTGCAAGTGGAATAGTTTATTATTGGAAAAAAAGTACTAATCAGCTTGAGCTGATTTAACTGATGTAAAGATTGTCCAAATGTTCTTTCTCTGTGGTCTAGAAATGGAGACCTTGTCAGTACTAAGCTTTAGATAGATTTTTCTAGCAACAACTTTTATATAAAAATCCACATTTTTCTACCTAGTCACTCTTAGGAAATCAAAGATTTTAAGTGTGTGTGTGTGTATGTGTATATACAGTCCATGTTGTCACATAGTTATAAATATGAATGTTATTTAACACTTAACTTAATGACTTTGTGGGACATGATGGTAGTTTGAGCGTAATTCTACAGATCCTTGGGCGGAGAAATAATATACACATAAAAAATTTTAACATTAATGACAAATCTCTACTTTCCAAAAAATTGAAAAACAAAGATGCCACTGTTGTGGAGCTGCCCTTTGAGGCTTGAATTTATATTTTAATTCTAAAAAACATTCCACTTTCTAAATAGCACTGTAATTGGAAAATGTGTATAATGTAAATATTTCGATCCTTGTATCTTTTTAGTCAGACTTTTAAAATCAGATTTGACTGCACGTTAATTTTAGGTCCAATCAAAGATGAATATTATATTGATCTTTTAGATTTGATATTTTTATGGAATTTTCTTTAAAACATTGGCTGATTGGAGCCCCTGTTCTCCACAGATCTCTACAGATATTTAGAAAGGCAGAGGTTATATTTTTATGAAAAATATATAGTTATAAAACACTGCTTGGAAGTCAACTTAAGTTCTCATGTTTTATAACAATACTGGCTAAAACAGACTGATATGCTGAACATTGGAAGATAAGTGGGTATTTTAATCTCTGCAAATGGTTTATGGTATGGCTGTTGGTCTAATGGATAACTAACTGGAATTAAAATAGCTGAATGTAGCTACTGCGTTATAAACAAGCGTTGTAATTCACTAGCCTACATGCTGTCCTGCATTTGCTCAGTACTGCAGTAAAAGTATGCATGAAACACTGGTAACTGAAGTCACAAGAATAGAATGCAAGAAAGGGGAATATTTGTAATTGTTAGAACAAAATCTTGAAACAAGTGAACAAAAGGCAAGGTCTGTCTGTATCCTAGTGTGTTTGGCGAAGCAAATGAGAATATCTCTGCATCCTCAAATTCTGAGCTGTGAAGGCTTAACTACAAAGGCTACGCATCTGCAGTAGGGCTGTTCTATTGCTGAAGCTGACTGAGTAGTAGTGTCTCAGCTGTTTTGGTTTTGGGTAGCACAAAGAACCCTGAATGTGAATATCTCTTAATTTTAGCCATGGTGTTTCTGAATTCTTACAGGTAAAACACTGGAGTTAATGTCAATGTGTAGTTCACTCCTGTCTATTGCTGAAGGATTAAAAAGTAGTTGATTTTTTCCATACTGTCTTGCATACATTCTTTCTTCAAGTTTCAATGGAACAAACTCATACCCATAGTTGAATAGAGAACTCCAAGTATACAGCAAATATAAAGAAATTTTCAGATAACTTTCCTAGTTACTGAGTTAACATTGCGCATTGAAAAATTAAAGTATAGAGTGCATTCCTGTCTTGTTAGGAAGCATTTGCAGGTTTAATATTTAGGGCTGAGAAGCAATAAGCAGTTAATGAGGCTAAGTAATGACCCTTCAGAAAAAGTTCAAATCTTTAATATCTTCAGTTTGCTGTTAGAAGTGTTAGTTAAAGTTCTAGCTGTTGGTTTAAGGGCTAGATATTCATGATAATAGCTTTTTGCCTCACATTGCAGGCACATTCTCAGTTTAATAAATTGTTTGAAAACAACACCATTCAGGTATATTGGATAGTGTTTCATAGATGACAAAATATTGTATCAATTCTACCCTTTTTAAAGAAAGATGATTGTAGAAGTATTAGGCTTTTTGGTATTGACTGTTTCATAGTTGGACAAGAAGATGGAAAGCAGTAAAATGTATTCTTTAAGGGTAACCTAGCTCAGCTACATAAGTACTGTCCAAATTCCTGCAGTCACAATCCACTCAAGACAGTTGCTGAACCCCCTTATGTAGTCAGTGTTTATAGCCAGCGTCTTTCAAAGTAAATCATACTGTTAATGTATTTGATGTTCTTCTCCCCAGTTTTTCTGAAATGGTGTACAGAGGCTGCTTTATGCCAATAAGTTTTTGAATGTAGACTTAAGTAATGTTGAAGTTCAGCTCTACTCTCTTAATTCCCAAGGCACGCAGTACTTGCTGATACCCATATAAAGAGGTGCTATGGTAGTTATAACCACTGAGCAATGTACCTGGCGGTCCATTTGCCACCAGTCTGGACCCGGAACTACCTTGTGTAAGAAATGATTCTGCCTTTTTTTTAATGAAGAGTGTGTGTTAATTTCCTTGAGAGTAAAAGAGAATATGCAAACTTCACTGGTGAAACACTCTATCACAAGCTTTGTAGTGAGCTGTGTCAGACTGAAATGAAGGTATCTGCATTTTTACCAGTCCAGATTTAATTAAAAATAAACGTTAGCTGAATTGCATAAATTTTTGAATGTAATTATATGTGACTTTTTAAAATATATGGTGGGGGTTTAATGCCTTAATTAAGGTAACTTTACTGAGACCTGTGGTTAGCCCCACATTGTACTTTTATATGTGTATCTGCACTCTGTATTTTGAGACGTCATGAACTGCACACTAATGTAAAAATGTAAAATATTTCTAGATTTAAAATAAATCACTGTACAATTTTACTATTTCTAGTGGATCTTGGAAGTCGTCTTCCTGCTGTTTTGCTGGATGTGTATGAAAGATACTGTGACCCATTAGTGCCCTAGATGATGTTCTCCTTACCTCTCCCACTGGATACATGGTGTCAGAAGGGAACAGACTGCAGAGAGAAACTGTAGACCTGAGAAGACTGCAATCTCACTGTAGCTTTCTTACTGATGCTGCCTGATCTTCTTAATTTAGTTTAATCCTTGTATTTCTTTGGGGGAAAAAAAATCGTTTCAGCTAAATTCCAAGACTTTATGAAGTTAACATAGTAAGTTTTAGCTGTCCATCAGCTGTCCTGATGTGATCTATTTTCAGAGGGACAAGCCTGTCGTCTTATTTGACAGCCATAGAATTTCATGTCAGATGTCAGTGAGTTCCAGACTTACAAAAATTTTTTGATTGTTGTTTTTTGGATTCATTTGTACTTTATACTACTTTAAAACCATCTTCAGTTGAATTCTACTCCAGCTAAGATAATAAACTGCCGTATGATAAATTCACATCTGCAGAAGAGGAAGGAATGATGCTATTACAAAGGATAGTCCAACAAGGTGCAAAAAAAGAGCTGTTCAAACAGCAAGTACAGCCATCTCGGTAAATCTTAATCTCTGGGAGCCTAAATGAAAATCCTTCCTAGGTTGACTAAATAGTCATTTCATAGAATCATAGAATGTTTTAGGTTGGAAGGAGTGCTTAAGGATCAGTCAGTTCCAACCCCCCTGCCATGGGCAGGACACTTCCCACCAGACCAGGTTGCCCAAAGCCCCATCCAGCCTGGCCTTGAACACCTCCAGGGATGGGGAACCTACAGCTTCTCTGGGCAAACTGCTCCAGAGCCTCACCACCCTGTGAGTAAAGAATTTCCTCATATCTAGTCTAAATCTACCCTTTTGTAGTTTGAAGCCGTTGCCCCTTGTCATATTACTACACTCCCCAACAAAGAGTCGTTCTTCAGCTTTCTTGTAGGCCCCCTTTAGGTACTGGAAGGCCTGGATTTTAGCCAGCACAGTACAAACAAAATAATTCTTAAGGACGACTGTACTTCTTTCCTTTGAGGCAGTAAACATCTGTTAGATACGGATCCTCTTTTCTATCACTACAATAAGAATGTGTGAATACGTTCCTTCCTGTACTTAGCTAAAGCAGGACACAAGGAACAAAGTGGGTGGGGTTCTTGGTCTTTTTTGTTTTTTTGTTTTTAACCAGTTGAATGATGCTGCTCCTGTTGAGGAAAGTATCTGACAGAACACAGGTGGGCTAGGAGGTAAGAGGGTTTGACGGGAGTTCAACACAAAAGCAAGGGGCTCTCTCTTTCAAGCTGGACCAACCTGTATCTTAGGCTAAAGTATGGACTCATTTAGCTGTGCTGCTTTCAGCTTCTAAAGAGGAAAGAAATGGCCTTTTGCTTCATAAAATTGTAAAATGACGTTTAAAAAGGTGCTAATAGAAATATTTTTTCTTGCATTTGCCCTGCATCTGCTGTTAAGTGCTGGATCATGTTTAAAACAAGGTGCTTACGTTGAAGAGTTTATTACTAACAGAATAAATCTATCCCATGGTGCCCACTGCATATGCCAGCTTATTCATCTCTTTCCTAAATTCCTCTAATCACCCTAGAATGCAAAAAAAAAAAAAAAAAAAAAAGCACAAGAATGGACTACTGTATGTCCAACCCTGCTTGCCTGCCTACTTGTGATGAAGATTTAAAGCAACATGGAGCTGGATAGTTTAAAAGAGCTTCTATGTGTTTGTGGCAAGAGGATATGACCTCTCCTTGGCTGTTTATCTAAAGAGGTAAAGGGTAAGTGAATTTGGACACAGGATAAAAGGAGATGTGCCCAGTGCACATTATAAACTGGGGGGTATGGGATGAAGAGAGGGCTATCTTGCAATCAGCATGACAGTTTCCAAGCTTTTAAGACCATCATCTTCTTGCAGCAGGACACAGGCACCACATATTTAACATTTAGAACTTTTACTTGTTTCTAGCACAGAATACACAAATTGGCAGAACCTCTAATTAAAACCACAGATGTTTTAGGCCAGTGGTAACAATCATGCAACAGAAATAAATCATAAAGACTGTGGATTTCATCAACAGGTTAGAAAACTGGAGTTGCGTTTACTTAAATTTGACTTCAGTTGTACCAATACCTGTTTTAAGCAACTTTCAAGTTAATTCACATTTCAGCAGTAAAGAACAGTGCATGTATCTCCCTCCCTAAATAACATTTTCCTCTGCCTGCAGTGGTAAGAGGAATGATTAAAAGGGAATCTGATTAGGCAAATCCAGAGCCACCATGCAAAACAGGTATGGACAATCATTCCTATTAAATGAAGAAACAGATTGAGCACACAACAGAAGGCTTTCCTGATAATAAAGCACCTTACTGATCTCTCATTTTCCTCCTATGCTACAGTCAAGTTCCCAGATTTCTAATCTCCCAGGAGAAATCCACAACCCAGTCAACTCAAGACTTATACACCAAATGAGAAGCCACTTAAGTATGATTGAGGCAACATGTCCCAAATTATACTGCAACTGGGCCTTCTGTATTCTGGGTCCCCTGCTCCAAATATAACAACTGCACCAGGTTACTCAAAGAGAAGGTCTTCATCCTTCTCTTCTGCTAAGAGGTTAGCTGGTTCATGTTCCCCACCAGCAGCCCTTCGCAGCTCCCGTTCTTTCTCAGATTTTTCTTTCAGTACTTTTTTCTTTTCCTGGATCTTCTTTAACCTGTGAAGAGAAATTTGGTTTGTCTGTGAAAGCGATGTGATGTTTTCATAAAACAGGCTAGCAGCAAAGATGTCGTACAAGTTGGCTGTGATAAAGCTGCCTGGAAAAGTTCATCAGGAAATGAAAGTCCTGTAATAAGTGACAAAATGCTCTTTTTGCAAGCTGCCACCCTTCAAAAATATTCATCTCTACAGATTAACTCACTTTTTCACCCAAACTCTAAATGACATTTTTTACCTTAAGTACTGCATTATACCACTACTCTGCTTTTCTTGAATGAAGGCAACTTAGCTTTAATTCATTTCAGGTTTGACACCTTAGCTTCATGTAGTGCAGAACACCAGCCTCTGTGACAAGCTGTCCTTAAAGCAGAACACCTCAGTGTACTGTATTCCATCATTCGTGCTGGAGACATAGCTGAAGACAGCTATGTACAACCTAGTGGTAGGGATTCATCTGTAACTCTGCAACCAGTAATTGCAGGTCTACAAGTGCCCAGCTCTGGAAATTCAATGTGCATTAAGAACCAGGTCATACTTAACAGCGTTCACTGCCAGATTTGGCAGTTCTCCTAAGTCCTCTCTGAGGAATGGTCTATTCATCCAGTCTGGTCTTGTTTGAGATAGTTACCTGTAAAATTCCTCTCGTTCTCTTTCATCCAGTTCTGTGATGATATAGGAAAGAGTGCGCTCAATCCTGGGAATAATCACTAAAGAAATATAAACAAGGAAGTTGTTGGACTGCTACTATATTACTCAGAAGTTGTCATAATGCAGTGCACAAATGGTTATTTAAAGTAAATCTAGTAATTCTTTTGGCGAAGGGGAATTGTCTTTCATGGAAGATCACACTATTCCATTAGACAAATATACAAAATCGTTTTCTTCAGTAAGTCCAGGACTAAACTAGGACTCCAAACATCACGGAATCTCTGATAACACATTCTTCTGAAAGATATGCAAAGGAATTGAAAACACTGATTCTTGACTTTTTAATAAGGTCTTTTTTCCCCACTGAACTGGTTAAAAAATAATCCTTCAAAAGATGGGCGAGGTTAGAAGTAAAGCTATATTCATCCATCACATTCTTTCAGAAAATTTTGTTCGATATAGGACTTACACAAAGAATTATGATCTTAGTTGGAAAAAGCCATCAAGGAAACAAATGCTCAAATATACTATCACAGGGGAAGATACAAGACATCAAAAAAAGCTTTAACGCACCAACTGAGCGATTCTGAAAGCCATGTGCCAGAACCACTTTTCCAAAGGAGAAATCTGCTAGCAATGCTGCCAAATTTATTTGGAAGGCCGCAGAAGAAAACTTTTCTACAGTCAAATTTGCTAAGGGATAAGCTGCAGATAAGGCCTGCAAGTTTGAAGTAGATCTATGGAAAAATATACTGAAAGGGATAGTTTAGAATCATCTGCTGAAGTAAGTTATTGCATACATGCAAAATTCCAGCTATCAGCAACTCAGAATGGAACTGGGCTTTTCATTTTTGTTATTTGCAATGTGCTTCATTGTAATGCTCTCTCAAACATTCTTGAACTGGTTTGAAATCCTACTAATGAAATCAGTCAAAAGAAGAGTAGCTTCCAGGACCCAGCTCCCCATCTTGCATGGAGACACAAAAGCATTATGCATCCCAGACAGAAAAACACTCACCATGTTCAATTGCATTCACACGTCTGTTTGTTATTTTGATGGCTTCATCCAAAGTAATAAAGGATGTCTGTGGAACAGGAATAAATAATTAATACATAACAAGACAAACTAGGCATTTCGATGTATTGTGCACACAAAAACAAACAGCACTTGTAAGCCAAAGCTGCTCACTTGATGGAAGCAGAATTGTTTCTGCTAATGTTTGTGCTCTTACTATCACCGGATTACATCTGAACACCGCACATCAGCAGTTTCAAATACCAACTACACCCCATAGCAACTCCACAAAGTTTCTTTATAGGGTTGTAGAGTTCTATGAAGTGGTAGTATAACTGTGTTTTATAGCTGAAAAAGGTTTGCAACTTTGTAGAGCACTGGGACAAAAGGTATATATTACAGCTGAAAGTACTCAGCTACAACCACTGAGACTATGTTACTTTTAATTTCAGAACAGGGAGAAACCAAAGACTCCTCCCCACTCCCCAGCCATTTTTTTCTCCCATCAACCTGTAAGGAGGCCAGTTCCACAAGCAGCTCCACGGCCTTTGCATAGTTTCTCTTCAGCTTAGCCAGCTGTTCTCCACCCCTGGCCAAGCCAGTCAGCTCATAGCCTGAAAAAAAGAAAACGTGAAATTTGTTGCTAATGCTACCATGGTGTTTTCTTTCTAGATAAAAATTAGTACTTTATGAACTACAGGGATACAGATAGCTCAGAAAGTGATAAGCTAAAGTCTTTCCCCATTAACAAATCAATTGTTATAATGGTTTGTGTTACTACAAATCATTGCTGTGCATGTCTATAATAAGATCTATCAGTCTCAAAAACCTGGTAAACAAGCCTTCTCCTAGTTTGAAAAATTCAACAATTTAGAAAATTAAAATCCACTATGACACCTTAATAATCTCTCCATATTAGAGGAACAGGACAAAGCAAAAATAGCTTTGCAAACAGCAAAAGACAGAGGAAATACATTCTCCTATGCCTGTGATGTAAACTGACTTATCAGCAAAGTATGACAAGTATTTTTCTACTAGCACAGAATAGCTACAAGTACATGTAAGATAGCACTTGTTTTGTACTTACTGTCCCCTCCTTCCTGATAGTGCTCAAAAACCGGTAAGGTTACACCTGGCAAAAGTGAGCAAGTACGTGTGTAAGAGACATAAGGTTTTATATTTTTTTTTAATTACAACTCATTTTTACCCCATTTGCTTCTAATAAATTCCATAAGCTCAGAAGCTTTGTTTCCAAAATCTCCCCATATAGCTTGGAAAGATTTAATCATGCTGATTCTTCCACTTTAACATGGAACTTCGAAATTATATTGAGATCATGGAGATCTAGACACATGAAAAATTCAGAGAAGTATTCCATTGTATTCAGTATTCAATTTTATTATGTTACCACTTAGCAATATATTCCCCATGCTTAAGGAATATTTTCAGCATTCAATCTTGATTATTCTTTCCTGTTTTCTTCATAGACAATTACTGATATTTAATTTCTTAAAATTTATTTAATTCTGATACTTAATTTCCTGGTTTTCTGATTTACTTTCAGTAACAGAAATTATGCTTTATTTGAAAATCTAAAAATTGGACTACAGTTTACGTACACTTGTTTCATCTTATGAAATGAGGGTAAACGACTAAACATAGATATCTTCTGTATCTGAAAAATCTTAGTAAGTTAGAAACGTTCCTTCTGTGACATTAATAAGAGGAATAAGAGGAGATGGTGTTTGGAAACACTCCTGCATATTTCAGTCACCTCCCATGATTCCCTTGAAAGTTGAAATACCCATACTCTAGAGAAGAGTCACCTGCTACATTGTCCTTCTTAGCTCTGATCTTGACTTGAGCTTTGTTCACATTTTGGATCACAGTGGTACTGTGAGGAAGAAAACATACATCTTAATCATGAGCACTGAAGTGGTTCATTAATTCACCATTATAGGCAACGTGAAGTAGTTATCAAATAGCTGTAATGATTTGGAAATTATTTTTAGTTCAGTACTCTGTGCAGTTAATTGCACAGTCTTCAAAGCTAACACAGAAGCTTTCAAAGAAACAGTTTTCCAGCAATGTCTGGAAATGTAAAAGAAACAGACTCTGAAATGTAACTCTGGAAATGTTTTAGGCTAAGTATACAAAGCATACCTAAAAACTAGCCAGTTATCTGGCAAATGACTTTAAAATATTTCAGTAACGTTGAGTCTAATCAACCTGTGCAATTCTCTTCCCACTAAAAGCAAAGGAATTTCAAGGCTTTAATGTAGACCAAGGCCACAACACTCTGTTTTTATGAGTTCATATTTATTTGTTCTTTCAGAACAGTAAATGAGTTTGTTTACCCGCTAGCTCTTACCGTGTTAACGAACTTAAGCTTGTACAATTCATCTTGAAGGATTCTAAAGCGTCTTAAGGTCTTCCAAGAACAGGTCACTGTAGCCAACTCTTCCACTATAGTACAATTTACTTTCAGGGTGGAATCTAACTATTGTTTATACCTAAATACTGCCTGGCTAAGGCAGGAAATAGCACCACATCCAAATGCGAGTAAAAAGGCTTTCATGGATGCTGTGCACCTCCAGCAGCACACAGGTTACTACTGCATCCGATCGCTTAGCTCTTCCCCATTAATTGGTGGTACCATCAGCTGAATCATTAACACTACAAGAGCTACATTTGGATGAAGTACACAAACAGCCTAGTTAGAATTGTAATTTATTAAAATGCACTTAAAAATAACGCACTGGAGGAAAAAGCTGTCTCCCCTCTCACATACAGCCCTCACTAGCCCTAGTGAGGCAAGAGGTCGTGAGACAGGATGCTGAAACACTGAGCAGAATCTCCAAATGGCTTACTGGGAAACAATACCACATATGGGATCCTGTCCTCAAGTCCACAACAAAAATCAAAATAATACATAATCCAACACTCTGATATACAGTCTTGTATACCTATGTTTTAGCTTCCAAGTTGCAAAAAACAACTTCTCAAGTCAAGGGTCTGTGCATAATTTGTATGTAAATTCTGTTAATTTTTCAGCTTCCTTTTTTATGCATTTTCATCACACAAGTTCTCTCTCTCCTGCAGTGATGTTTCTCACCTTTATTTGATGGAATTCAGTTCAGCCTGTCCTACCTTGCCCACTGCCTTTTTTCTTTTAAAAAGTGTGTTTAAGAATTTTACTTATTTCCAGAAGAGAAATCAACAGTTTGTTGATCACACTTTCCCAGGGGTAGGATACCCATGAGACCAGCAATCCTCACCTGAAATCTCCTGCTGTAAACTTTGCCTCAGCAAGTGAAAAGGCAGCTTCTCTCATCACCTCACCCATCAGCAACTTAGTCTGTTAAAAAAAAAAAAAAAAAGAGGCAGCAAATAAAAGGTATATTACTCTTTTTCCAGGATGAATAACTAACAGCATAAAGAAAACAATGAGAAATTTAAGAGAGTAAAAAGGAGAAAATCTGATATCTCTGTCTCACTCTCAAACTGCAAATTGCAAATCATAATTCCCAGGTGTCTGTTTTAAAAAGAAATACTTCAGCTGTTTCACTCACCCAGTGTAAGAACTCAAAGAAACTGCAAAAGACTCGTCTGTCTCAATAATCATAAAATCCTGCTACATGGGGGTTAAATTGCAACAATAAAGTGTCTCAGCAGGAAATCACTTTTCCTTCATATTGTACTGGACACTATGAGACTTCTGAAGTTGTTTTTCAGCGTACAGGTGTCTGTAACTTTGTGAAGCTGCTCTCTCCTCCTACTCCATTTTTTCTCATTTTTACACATTTCAAGGCCTTGCAGCTAAAAACCACGCTATTGAGAAGCAAGAGCCTTTGTGTCTGTAGACAACTAGATACAGAGTGCCAAGAGCTTGTCTACAGCAAGGTAACAAAACACTACTGCTACCCATAGACATCGTAGCAGTTCCAGCAAAAACAGTACAACTAAAACCTGCCTAGTATGGTAGGAGAGAACAAGCCATATTAGGCTCTGCTGAATATCTTGGATTTGTCAGTCATGTTACAAAGAAAGAAGCAGGACTTGATGTTTCTTCATAAAGGAACAAGGTCCATCTGGACAAAATTTCTTGTCTCTGCTTCCTAGTGTGCCTAGTCATGCCAAAAACATTATAGATCTGCAGCATCCTCTCAGGCCAGATAAAGCAATGAAAGTAGCACTACAGAACATGTTAGATCCACTCATAATGTATTTGGCACCGTCAGAGCAAATTTTCTGTAACCCAGAAGAGATGGTAGGGAACCACAGCCGAGGACTGGTTGGAAAGAGGTGAAGAATATTAACTTTCTGTACCACTGCAGCCAGGAAAACGTAGTTCTGCTCACCTGTCCTCAGAAGCTTCACTTACAAAGAACAGGTTATCTACAATGTTGTCCTACGTTCTAGCCTATCTAGTGAAGTTAGCAGAATGGGAATGCACAACTGACAAACAGATTTCAAATAAAGAGAGACAAAAAAAATCTAATTTACCTACCTCAATAATTTTCTTAAGGATCTGCCTGAATCGAAGTGTCAAAGCATCAGATTTTTTCTTCAAGAGGTTACGACCTGTTTGGGCTCCTTTCAAACGAGCCTTCATGATGGTCTGAGCCCTGTTAAACAAAGGAAGAAATAAAAATGTCCTGCATCATCCAAAGGGATTAGGAAAAAAATTACACATGATTTTCTGACATGGACATGACAGAAAGTATGAAGCAATGAAGAAACATCAACGTGGTACAACAGCAGAGACAATTCAGGATAGAATTTTATTTATTCATTTATTTATTTCCAGTAGCAAACTTCCAGGCTTCTGGTGCAGAATTGGGAACTGAAAAAGGATCCAAACTTTGCTTCCCTCTCTGCTGTCACATATATTTTAATTTGACGAATCTTTTGAACTAAAATTGCAGTAGCTATACTACAAAATCCACTGTGCTAACTTAAGCTACTGCTTTGTATACATAGTAAGTGTGCACGAAGAATGACATTCATGTCTGTACAGAGAAGCCTATACGCTTCCTCTCTGACCTTGGAAAACGTAAGCATAATGAAGATTCTGCCCGTGCAGTGGACACAGTTACTTCCTCACTCTACCGACATGTTATAAGAATAGCTTCATTAATGCCTACAAGATTGTTATAACCGAGAAGCAGATATACTTTATGAATGTTCGTGATAAAAAGACAAAGAACAACAAGGCACCTTAATTTTCACAACAAGCAGGTCACTGTTACCACCTTGAGCTACCTTCTCACTCTGTTCCCTACCTGACCGAGACTGGCTCACTTTCTAGTTCAAGCAAGATTTCACAGGCTCTGTGAGTGCACTAAACAAAGTCCTGTTTACTGTCAAGGAGACCAAGCAGCTTCTGTGAGTGATCATATCCAGCCCAGAAGAGGGTCATACCAGCAAAAGAGAACAAAGCCAAAAACCTTGTAAAATTCAGTCCCGTCAGTTAACAAAAAAATTGTTCTAGAAGAAGGCCATCTTTACTTTTAACATCCTAACTCACATTCCTATCAAAATATCTGCCGCATTATTACTCTATTACCTCATTTGAAACAGGGCTCGTAAATATTAAATCTTTGTACATCACTACCTCCTTGCCACAATGATCTGTCAGCCCACAAAAACAGATACCTTTCAGAAGTGGTTGAGATGCCTCCTCCTCAGACATGTAAATGGCATGACAAGAGCAGTATTGAAGAGCAGGCGACTGGGTGACTTAGTACATGCAGTCATTTATTTCTGAACTGAGGTTCAAAACAGAACCTTTACTACGTAATATATTAATATTTCCATATAAGCTGTTGTTTTGTATGGCCTGAGCTCATTCATGAGGGAATAGTTATTATTTTACGTTTGAGGTTTTCTATCCTGCAAGACATCTTCCTATAAAGATCATATCCAGTCATCAGCCTAATTTTATGCAGGAAGATTTGAAACAGCCTTTCACCCCAAGGCAAAGTCTTTCTGTCCTGGAGAGTCCTGCAGAGGAGCAGCACTATGAAAACTGCATTTTTAATACTTTATCAATTTTAAATGTTCGCATTCATTCAGATGTTGGCTGCTTTCTTAAGCCTGGTCAGGGGACATCTGACTGCATGACAAACGGTTTGCTGTCACAACCTGGAAAATTACTTGACTGTCCACTCACTGCACTTCCTTTTTTTAAAAAAATTCTTTATGGCCAACCTCTTATACAACATCAGTTAAACAGTGAAGGGAAGGTATGGTTTGATTGTGCATTTTTGCTTATGTTTATGTTCTATTTTTAAATCCTGGCTTGCCTAATGGTACGACTGTAACCCCCCCACACCACCACCCTGGAAGCTGCTTATGCCGTGGCTCCGGGTGCCGTGGCAGCCCTCAGATGGCTGACGGCTAATTTTGAGCCGCCGGAGAAGAGAAACCACAGAGGAGGGGATCCAGCCGCGGCCCCACAGCGCGTTTCACCCCAAAACACGGAGGGAGGGAGGGCGGCCCTGCCGGGGGCTCGGCCCGGGCGCTCCCCCCGGCGCTGCCCACCCGCCCCGGGCCCGCCGGGCCACTCACATCCGCGACGGGAAGATCTCGATGCGGTCCTTGCCCGACATGGTGGCGGCGGCGGCGGCGGCGGCGAGCGGGGGCCGCTCCGCCTCTCACCGCCGCGGCCGTCCCGTGACGCGGCCGCGGGCCGAGGGCGGGCGCTGCCGGTGCGGGTGGCGCCGGCGGCCGCCTGCAGGGGCGCTGCAGCGAGGGGCGGCCGCGTCTCCCCGCCCGGCGCCGGGGCGGGCCGGCGGCTGCGCGCTGTGCGGCGGGGCCGGGTGCACGCTGAGGCAGGAGCAGCGAGCGCGCAGAGGGACCCTCAGCCGCCGGCAGGTAGCGGCCCGGGACGGGCGCCGCGGCGTCGGGAGGGAGCTCGGCTCCGAGCGGGGCTGGGGATGGGCCCGGCCGCTTGGGCGCAGGCCGGGCGGGAGGGAGGGAGCGGCGCCGCCCCGCAGCTGCGGCCCGGCAGCCCGTGGGCCTCGTGGGGCCGGGGGTGGGCTCCTGCGGGGGCCCCGACCATCCCGTGGCGCTGCGGCCGGGCTGGGCGTAGCTCCGGAGGTCGGCCCAGTGGGAGGCCGGCGGGGGAAGTTCCCTCTGGGGAGAGGAGCGGCGGGGCCCGGCGTGCCGAGCTGTGCCTGCCCTTCCTGCTCGCCGTGCTGGGGGTGGCTTGGCGGTCTGTGCGGCCTGCCTCACGGGGGGGGGGGTTCGCTGGAGTTGCGTTAAGTGGCCTAGAAATGTCGCCTGTAACAGTTTTGGTTTTAATCTTGGAGCTGTTTGTTTCAGCTTCAGATTGTACGAAATTTTATGTCTTTATAATTGTTTGTTTCTAGTAGTTTCTATTAGTAGTGTATCTACTAGTTTGTATCCCTTTTCTGAAAGGTAAAAATGAAAACGAGGGCAGACACGGCTTTCTGAATTGTGTGGCCGTGTTTAGTAGCACTTGGTGTTACCATCGTGTTCTCTTTGTAGAGCCTCATATAGCTAGAAAGCACTAGTGCTGCTGTGAAGATCAGGAGCACCACTTTGAAATGGCGATTAAACTGAAGGAGCAGTGCATTTGACTCAATGTTGTAGGCTCCTGCTTCTAAAATGTTCTTAAACTTGTGCGTGAAGCTGACAAAAGCCCTGGGCCCAGCCTCACCATTAGTGGTGAGTACATGGATCGCTGTCAGCATCAGGAGAGGGAGGCAGTTTGAGCGTTCCATCGTGTCACCACATGATTACTAAACATGAATCTGGTACCTTTTTTGATTCAGTGACAAAGAAATCCTGTTTATATATATATATATATATATATATATGTTTCATCCTGGCTACCTATATGTTAGGCTTTTTTAAAGTCATTTTTAGGGGTCTGTTTTCTGTTTAGTGCTTCACTCACGTCAGGCTCGTTCCATCTTCTGGTTGTTGCCTTTGCTTCCTTTCAGTGCCGACAGGTGGCCCCTGGAGCAGTTCTTGCAGGACTATTCCAACCATCCTGTGCTGAGTTCAGAAAAATATCTTCTGGAATCTGGAGTCTTCCTTCTCAGTAGTAGTAGAGAAGCATCACTCTACCTCTTATTTCCTCAGCCTTTCACATGCTGTCTATTGCTGTGCATACAAATACCTTTGTTGGCACTGCAAGCTTCTCTCCTGTGTCCTTCTGTTGTTGAAATCTGGTTTCTGACTTAAAACTTTACGTGGTCTTATGAATTTAGATGACTGTGAAGAGTGCAGTGCCTTCTTTTCACCACTTGAGGCCTCTTCTGTGTGGTGCACTATGTACAGACAGCATGACAGTTGAAGTGGACAATAAAGTTGGGGTAGCAAGCTTTCTCTTCTTTTATGCAAAAAGTGAACATTATAAAAAATGTGGCAATTTTGAAGTATTAATCAATCTATTGCTTATTATCTGTTAAAACCTAACTATACATTGCACAAGCCTTATCCTACTTAGCAGTTTCTAGTATCAGTGTTTCTCTCTATCCTCACCAGTCCCTGCTGTTTTTTACCATGCTTGTAGGAGACTTCAACGATGTACTGTGAAATAAGTCATCCTTGTTTCTTTTTCCTTGTTTTCTGTTCAAATTCCAGAATGCCAGTACTAAGCTGTAGATTCTACCAGCATAAATTTCCAGAGGTGGAAGATGTAGTGATGGTCAATGTTCGGTCCATCGCTGAAATGGGGGCTTACGTCAGCCTGCTGGAGTACAACAACATTGAAGGCATGATCCTCCTCAGCGAGCTGTCCAGAAGACGTATTCGTTCCATAAACAAACTCATCCGCATTGGAAGGAACGAATGTGTTGTGGTCATAAGAGTTGACAAAGAGAAAGGTATTGGGGATATTATGGGATATATCAAGATTGAAGTCATAACAAGAAATGCAGATTAACTGGGCGGCTTAGCCATTCATAGATTTTGCCAGGGGTTCTTTATTTTAGACACTTAAGCAAAATAAACCATCATCCTGCCATCTGATGTTTACAATCATTTTTCCCTTTGGTAATCAGGTTAATGAAGGTCAGTCACGTCAGTTAAGATTTGCTTAAATGGGTCCTCACCAGCTGACTGTTGGTCAACAAACCATAGGGAAGTGGAATTTTTTTGGTATCTATGCAGATTTTTTAGGTCCTGACTGAAGAGAGGGGTCATCTGATGTAGTGGTGAAAATTTAATGCTCACATTCCATCCTGTGCCTTAAGTCCTGAACCTTGGCTGTCAAATAGATCACATATATGTAATTATCGTATCACGTACTTCCTATAGAAGGTTACAAGTAGAGATTGTGCAGACTTAAACTTTGCTTTCTCCCGTCTTCTGAACAATTGAATCTTTGACTTTAGAGGTTTTTTTAATATATTTTTCTGCTTAGGACGTGTTTTTCAATAATATTGTTCATGCAAAATCTGTATCCATGTATAAAGAAATAATGAAAATGAGCACCAAGCACATCTGATAGGAACCTGTTTGTATGGTATTTCTCAAGTAAAATGTTTTTCTAGAATACTTTTAAAATTACAGTTAACTTCGAGATTAAATAATGAATAGCAGAATACCAAAAAAGCAAATTCTGGTAATGATTTGATCAAATTCATTAAGCTTTAGTTTTGTTACTTTCTTTAGCAACTGATAGTGTAGACAAGGGACAAATCTTGAGCCAGATTGCTTGCTTGTTATGCTTTTCTCTTGAAGCAGTTAGACTTAGTTTGCACAATGCCTGACACTTTGAAAATTATTTTCCCTATTAGGTTATATTGACTTGTCAAAACGAAGAGTTTCTCCAGAGGAGGCGATCAAATGTGAAGACAAATTCACAAAATCAAAGACTGTAAGTTGCTTTGCTTTATTCAGGCACTGTGTTGTGCTGTCTTCTTTTCTGAGCAAACAAAGTGCGCAGACATAAGATAATATGAAAAATAAAGTATTATTCTCATCTATCAGGCATACTCTGATTCTCATTTACCTTTGCAAATATATCAGTTTGTCTGTGAGTGCTCTGGTAAGCTGCTTATTAGTTAATGAATACATCAAGTAAGATGTCAGTTGAAAATTTGTGATGCAAACTGTGATATTCAAAGAATCAGAAATTCAAAAGCATATGCAGGTTTAACACACTGGGCAAATTTTATTGGAAAGGAGTAAGGATAATTTAAGGCATCAGATCCCACCCTTACTACTGTGTGGCCTGAAGTTTCTGAGTGAAACACCATTAATTATTACCTTGATTCTAACTTTTTTTATATGTGTACAAGTTTACTGCTTGTTTAACAACTTGTTAATACTTTTCATATCAGTTTCCATAAGAGAATGATTTTGTCTTTATAACTGCACGATAGAGGTTTAGGTTAATAAAATGTTTTTGATATTTTGTAAACCCCTAGATCTCAGTATGTAATTTATTGTTAAGTATAGGGAAAGATTGTTTTCAATCTTACACAGTGTTTAGAATCAAATCTATTGGTTCTGGGCTTTAATCTGCAGGACATGATTTTATGCTGCGCAAACTGAGAGTAAGAACCAGTCATTACCTAGCAGGGTGAGACTGGATAAGTGTGAGGGGATGGCTGTTTTGTTTTCGTTTTGATTTTATTTATTTTATTTTTTAACACCCCATTTATGTTCCAGGTTTACAGCATTCTTCGCCATGTTGCTGAGGTCTTGGAGTACACTAAGGATGAGCAGCTTGAGAGTCTGTTCCAGAGAACTGCCTGGGTATTTGATGACAAGTACAAAAGACCTGGATATGGTGCTTATGATGCATTCAAGCATGCAGTCTCGTAAGAACATCTTTTCTGTTTCTACGGGTTTATTTCATAATTGCAAAGAAGTATTTTCTGAAATATATCCACCTTTTTCTTTTTTCTGAGAGTCAGTATATGTAGACTAGAATGTAGTGGTTAAGTTAACCTAGTGCGTCTTGACATCGGCCTTCCAGTTGTTAATTATAGGTTTCTCTCTCACTACTTTTCTTCAAGTTCCCAGTGCTCTTGAGAAAGAAGACTCAGAGTTGATTTGTCTTTATCCACCTTTGAATATGCCATTCTGCGTATGTCAGTTTTTTAAAAGTAGTAACTGAATTTGTTGTGGGGGAATACTGAGAAACTCAGTGAATATTTTTAAGAGAAACTTGAATACAAACACTGAGGAGATTTATATTGCTGCAGCTGAGCCTGTGGCATTACTAATAGAAGCAGCACTAATCTTGGCTTCTCTGTCAGAATTTACCTATTCTTAGTCCAAAGCAGATATTTTCACTCATATCTAGCTCTGTGTCTGAAGAAATTCCAACTCATAGCTGACGCTCACTCTTCCACTGCCACAGGCGTTATTTTTTTTTTAATACAGCAAGTTGGCTTTTTACTTTTCTACACTTTCAATCTTGAAGAATGAAAATGGGATGACGAGTTTAGAAATGAAATTATGAAAAGAAAGAGTTAGAAGCTGTGAATCTCATGGAGCGTGCACCAAGATGGATTGTTCGTAGGTTTTTATGAAGTCTGGCGTTTCAATTTGCTTTCAGAATTAATTAAGCTATTTGGTTTCCATTTAAATTTACTATCATGAAATTGGCAATTCACAAATAGATTTCTGAGTAAGCATTTCCAATTTTACTCTTGTAAATGAACTTCCATTTAATGCTAGTTGGCAGTGATAAGATTCTAGAAAATTGTATTGATTTTAAGAAGCAGGGCACTTGGCAGTATTTTTGATTGATCAGCTCAAAACTGTTTTTGTGGTTTTGAGAAGAGACAACTTGTACTGTCTTCGTATAAACTGAATGTGTTCATAGAGTAACAATGCCTTTCTAATGATTGCAAGTTTACTGGTGAAGGACTGATCTGGGCACATTGCTGCAGGAGAATTTCGGGGTCATCCTGTAACTGATGAATGTTTTAACACCTGTATGCCAGAAAACCAAAAAACACCAATTACACTGACTGTTTAAGACTCTCTCAAATTCAGAAACTGAAAAAAAAATAAAAATTCCTGAACACATTTGGTGTGCTGCTGCTTATCTGTTACACAGGTTGGAGCATAAATTTCTGAAGCTCTCTTTTCAAAACATCTTTCCATCAGTAATACCTTAAGATTTCCAATAGATTGTATTTTTTTTCCCGTTTTGCACCTACATAAAGCTTTGACATGGAACAGAAGTGTGTGGATACTGCTGCCTTTCTACCTTTGCTGAAATGCTAACTGGCAGCCTAGTGTGCCCCTTAAGAGCTTGACTTGGTATTTCTTTCTGAGTGCTGAGAATGAATGTTTTGGGGTGTCGTGCAGCGGGTACCTGTAGTAAAATTTTAAAGTAGATTTACACTTTAATTATTAAAAACTCAACATCCGGGAGCTATTTGTTGAATGCCTACTGAAGGTCATGCAAGTAACTGGAAGATTTAACAGAATAGATTGTAAAGGAAGAAACAGAATTTGTGAGTCTAATAAATCATGTCTGCCTTATGGATTCATATTTTTCAATGTGTAAAAAAGATCAATTTCTGGCTTCTGTTCAGTTACGTTTGGCTTTTCTGCTATCTACGATCAGTATATAAAATCATGAAAGATGACATTTTATTAATAGTGGAGACCAGTCTCCAACATTGCCTTTGTTCTGGAGGGCGTTTTGGTCCACGTTTGCCAGCTAGTAATGTTTTATAGGCAGTCTGGTATTGCCCTTCAGAGACCTGTCCTGTTTCTGAAGAATGTAATCACAGCATTGCTTCTCTTAGGCAACAAAATAGGAATGTTCCGAAAATTTTGATCAGGCACAACTGAAAAAAGAAAAAAAAGCAGCTATAGGGCTAATAGGAGTGATTTCTCTGAAGAGCTCTTTGTTTTCTGTTTCAGTGGTATTTTCAGTAAAACTAATACCATAATAAAGAAAATGATTGCCTGTGATCTAAAAACTATCCTTTCTTTAGCTGAGACTGTAGCCAGCAGTTAAGTATGTCTGTGATCCAGTTACTTTTTAAAAAGCTTGAAAGAATGATGTGGAATTAGTATGGGTTACTTTGTAGAAAGACAGAAATCTTCCCTTCATATGAAATGCTAGAGTAACTCAAAAACCTCAGATTCATGGTGAATTTTCTTTCATACAATACAGGTTTATCTTCATATTGGAGGAAAGATAAATGCCAAGCAACTAGATATATTTCTCACTCTATATATAATTTACAAATGAAACTGGGCAGAAATCATTCCTATTTTTTGTTTGGTTAGTTGGCTTCTCAGAAAAAAAGGAAAAAGGGGAAAAATGAGTTGAATTAAGACTTTTTCCTCCAGGAACAGACTGAGTAAACTATTTATCTGCTTAGTTGTTAAGTGCTTCCATTAGAAAATACTCTGTAAATAGATGTGTGTATTTTCTTCCAGTGTTTCAATGGACTCTTAAGAAATTTGCCTGTTTTCTTTGCCTAGTAGAGCTTTATGATTTTGTTAAGAATATTGAAATAATACCAGAAGTTGATGTTGTGTCATATCCCACTTCAGTGTAAGTTCTGTACCGTTTCTTTGCTTGGCTCAGAGACCCAGCAATCCTGGATAGCCTGGATCTGACAGAGGAAGAGAGGCGTGTATTGATTGACAATATTAACAGGCGTCTGACACCACAAGCAGTCAAAATCCGAGCTGGTAAGTTCTCTCCAGATGTTCATTGAATAGACTTGACAAGTTGAGTGTATCTTGTAAACTATAAACTCATTTAAAACTAGTGGTTTGTGGTGCTGATGTTTGACTGAAACTGCTGTTCCAGAGTTAAGACATATTAGTGCTTGCAGAATGCCTGTATGGGTCCTATCTCAAAGTCCAAGGTGGTTTGGCTTTCCCACCCCCCAGCTGCAGGTTCCTTGGGACACAAGTTAGTTGTCCTGATATATAATGCAGTCTGTCACATTGCACTGGCATACAATGAATTTAAATATTTTATAGGTATTACTGAATCCGCAATATCCGTATTATTGAAAATGTTAAATTCTTTGGTTCTCTAACAGCATGATTGATCACTGTCAGCATGGCTGGGTCATATGTCCTCTCCTTGTCCATGAGCAAGTGAGAATAATTATGACTTTGCAGTGGGTGTATTTCTAGCTGATTGTTTGCAAACCTCTCAGACGGATGTATTAGCATATGTCTAATGTACTCATGAAGTTTATGAGCTGGTTTGTCTCCTACTAGCTCAGTTAGTGGTCAGAAAAAGCACATGACTCTGGTATACTTAGGAAGACTCACTACACAATTGTAAAGCTGGTTGTACAGGTAACTGAACAGCCTAAAAGCATGCTTGCCATTAAACAGATAGTCAATGATCAGAGTTGCATTTTTAACACCATTCAGAAATTGCCTTTGCTCTGCAAGGGTATATTGAAGAGCATTAGCCCTTCTTGATTGCAGTGGAGGGAAGAAAAGATGAGCAATATCCACATGACGGTGAAGTTAAGATGAGAGTGCAGAAAGTAAGATCATGAAAAATTCTTCTACCTATTGCTTTAGATAGCCAGGAGTTAACATAAACTTCAAATATGTAAGTAGGATTTGATTGCCATGAAGAAGGAAGTTGCTAACACGCATAATGCTTGATCACTTTTGAAAATAACGTGCCCTCGAAGAACGTGTTCTCTTACTTCATTCATCTTGCTGTTTTGTTCTGGTGGTCTAAGTTGGTTTTAGTTTTTTCTTCAAGCATAGAAATATTCTAGTGGCTTGTAGTCTCATCCTGAGACTGGCTGTGGAGTGCTTTTTTGTAAATATGATTATATATGGGAACAGCAAATTATTGAGAGTCACCTGGGAGTGAGGTTAACTTCTCTGTATAACGTAAAGTCTTGCACCATTGCTACGTAGGTAAACAAATCTTTGTCTTTAGACTAACTAGGATATTACAGATATGAACAGCATAAGCTTATGCCTTTGTTTCCCAACATTTAGAAAAAGCTGTAGCTAGCACTCATTATAACTATAATTTAATATAATTTATTTTAAAAAGATAATCCCTGTGCTCTTAAGGTGATGCCTTTCTTGTAGTTGTTGACAGAATTCTGTGAATTTGTGGCTGTGCACTTTATCAAGTTTCAATTTTCCTGATAGGTCTTTCATTTTATTTGGTATTTCTTTTATATCTCAATCTCTCGTTGTGAAATGCATCATCATTCCTGTTGAATTTATTGGGCAGTGAATGCAGATGTATGGTTTCGTATCTTGGATTTTCAAAGCACAATGTAAAATGTTATACAACTAAAGAATTTATGAAGACTTCTACCTCAGCCTACAAGCCAAGAAATTGAAATGTTTCCTCAGTTTTGGAAGATGCTGAGGATCTCATTGTGAATAAACATTGGTTGCTAAAAGGTTTTTAATAAAGCTTAACTAAAAAATCTTTAAACATTCTACAACTTTTGATAACTTTAAAGTTTTATTATTTGTATTCATCTGTCTTAGATATTGAAGTTGCTTGTTATGGTTATGAAGGCATAGATGCAGTAAAGGAGGCTTTGAGAGCAGGCTTGAATTGTTCCACAGAGACCATGCCCATTAAAGTAAGTAATTGTCTTAATTATGAAATCAATAGCAAAGTTTTCTGATGTCCTCGATAACAATACCTTTCGGTTGTCGCAGTTGCATAGGTGAGGCTGAGGAACCATGTAGGAACCATGTACGTGCTTTCTGGTTCTCCTGTCTAGCACAGGTACGGGACACTTCCCTAAAACTATGTGGTCGCAGTTGTTCCTGTGACTGTGCTGCGGCTTTCCAAGTTCAAGAAGCTGTATTTGTTCTCTTCAATTAATTAATGTTCAGTATTTGCATACTAAATACTTGCTGTTCCTTTATACAGCCTTATACAAGTAGAGCAAAAATTTTTATTTTCAGAGATAAGACTGTGTAAGAAAAGGAATATTTTGTCCACAGATGTTTGAGTGTTGGTAGAAAGCCTACTACACCCAGGTCTAAATTTTCTGCCCCAACCACTTAAGGATATTGAATGCATTACTGAATAAGTGTTTTCAGAAAAATGGAAAGTACTTCCTTCTTTGAAATAGTTTCTTAGAATGTTTTCTTTTAACAAAAGAAAAAGTTCACTCATCCAGTCATCTTAAAAAAAATAAAAATATCTATTGGTTGTTGCAGTCTTTTAATTGTTTGAAAAATTGTGATAGGCTGCTTTACTTACCTGCAAGGTGGGTATTCTCTCCGCTTAACAATATTTGTCTATAAGAGTATACTACGTAAAAATAATTGGTTTTGATACCAGAAATTAGACAGCCTATGTGCTTTCTTGTTTGTTATTTCATTCCATGTTATTTGTACTTCTAGAAATAACTTTTCTAATGGAAAAATATTTCTTTTTTTGTTACTGAGTGTAGGTTTTTTGTTATTTTTTTGGTTTTGTTTTTTCTTCCCTGCAATGTGATAGATTAATCTGATAGCCCCTCCTCGATATGTGATGACTACCACAACCCTGGAGAGAACTGAAGGACTCTCTGTTCTGAATCAAGCCATGGCTGTCATTAAAGAAAAAATTGAGGAGAAGAGAGGAGTCTTTAATGTGCAGATGGAGGTGAGAACACTTTGCATTCTGAAATGTAACTGATTTATTTTTTCCTCACAACATTTTATAAACAGAGCAAGATCAGTAGTGCTAAGAGACATCTTAGCAAAAGATATTAAGAAACTGAAAAAAAGGCATAATTTTTCTGTATTCCTTAAATAAATAGATGGCCAAAAATTCTAATTTTCCTAGGTTTTACTGCATCACTAGTGGATTTATTTTGATATCTTTCTCCTTAGGATCAGAGCCACCAACCATGACTTTATTTTCATATTTATTTGTAGACTGAAGAGGGTGTTTTTTAGTGATCGTTCATCATGTGTTGTGGTTTTTTTTTTTCAGCCTAAGGTGGTTACTGATACAGATGAAACTGAGCTTGCAAGACAGTTGGAAAGACTGGAGAGGGAAAATGCTGAAGTGGATGGTGATGACGATGCTGAGGAAATGGAAGCCAAAACTGAAGACTAAATACTCTGGGATTATTTAGAAGACAGAGCATATGAAAAATTAGAGACCCCGTTGCAAACTCTGGACTAAATGTTTCCAGTATTGAAAGCTTCAAATGCAAATACTTGAAGTGTGTTACTGTTTTAAAAAGACCAATACGTGGAAGCCTCTCCTAAGTAACATTTGATGCAGCAACTTACACAAATAGAATCCTTCAAAAGGAAGGTGCCTAGTCATATTCAAGACTCACATCTCATGAATAGAGGGAGGCTTCAGCCCCATGCTTACCATTTTCATACGTAACAATTCCAAATTGGCGATTACAGCTCAGTGCATCTGATAGTGATGTTTTCTGGGAGTACAAAAACCAAACAGGTTGAACAGTTCTATACAGAATGTATTTGACCAAATATTCAATAAATTTCTGAGCTACATAACTCCAAGCTTTTTTGATCTTCTGTCACATTGCTTAAATTGGTACGAATAAAACCTGGAAGAGTATGATCAGTCAGTAGCTCCCCTTTAACAATGAAAAGGGCTTTCTTTTGTTGTTTTAAATCAATGCAAGAATGAGTGGAACAATGTTTTTCTTAGAAATATGTTGATGCAAATTTATTTAAAAGAATATCTCCTCTGTTTTTTTTCTGTATTTAGGGATGCAGAACTTGTAAGTTGTGAACGTAGCTTTGAATATAGCTTGTTACAATTTCAATAAATATAGTTGAAAAATTACATATAGTTACTTTGCTCCTATATGTGAATATAGCAGGAGCTTTAATTAATTTATTCATACTTCAAAATAGACATTGCTGTCTTCCAAGCTCACTGTTGCTTGACCTTCAGTTCTGCCTACCCTAGATCTAGTTTGCATTGGATTGAGCTATTCACTCTATAAACAACCAGTTTATCTCCTCTGAAGAGGAGAAACAAGATCTGCTTTCCATGTTGCAATGAAAAAATCCCGTTTGTCCTTGTCTGTGGGAATTGGGGAAGTTATATTTTAAGTAACCTTTCCAAATTACTGAATTTTTAAATGGATTTATCTTTTTCATAGTCATATCCTATATTGCCTATGTCTTTTTCTTAATATTTTGTGCTGCTAGAGGAAAAAAATGGATGAAAAATGAGTCTTTGCACCTTATGTAGGAATTCTTAATGTTGCCGTAGTAGAAACAATGTCATTGCTACAAGGTGTTGCTAGAAAAGGCATTCACAAACTGTATATTGAAATACATGCTTGATTATCAGAAAAGTTCACGTGCCCAACTTTTACTATGCAAAGCCAAAAAGGTAACTTCCAGTCTTTGCAGAATGTTGGAAAATACTTGAGTATGTCATCACAAAGTGTCTTTTATGGTTACTTGATCAAATTACTTTCTTTTTAGAAGTTACATATGACAGCCTTGTCAGGGTTTGAAGCTGTATTCTCCCTTTGATAATTTTGGTTTCATTTTTATGAACAACTCTTCCTTTTTTGCCAATTCACTAGATAGTGAATTGACCTGCATTCAACATGATATGTGGGCACTGACAAAAGTACAAAGTTTTAAAAACTAAAACATCTCTCTGTGATCCATTTGCCAAAATAATGCTGTAAAGCAAGGCACTGAAAATGAGCCAGTCTTGCTCTTTACGTAAGAGTGTTACCAGGGGATTACAATTAATGTTGCCTCTAAGAGCTGCCTTGGTGTGTTAATAGGGGAGCATCACTTCTGTCAGTAACTGGATATTTCTCATGTGTTGCAGTAGCTGGAAGAAGGAGCTCTGAGATGGCTGCTTGCAAGGACTGCTAGCCTGTGAACTGTGAGTTAAGGGTCCTTAGCACAAACTGAGCTGATACCTTCTATTGCAACCAGTCTGGTGTGCTTGGAACTGTTTGCCTACAAAGCATTTTAATAAATGTAGTAGGTTTTGTATGAACAGCTTTGTGGAGTCAGTAAGAGGCAGTGGAACTGGCATGTTGTTCTCTGTAGCCAAATCTGTACTTTGGTATTTAATTTCTCATAAATCTTTGATCCAGGGAATACAGTTAAACAGCTGTTTTCAAACATTGCCACCTTTCTGCAGTTAACTGTAAAATGCTCTTACATCAGAATACTCTTGAACGCTTGTCTTTAACTTTTATCTAGAAATGTTTCATCAGTTTTTATTTTGATGTGGTTTGTTTTCATCTTATTTCATCCCTAATCCCCTAAAGGAACTATGGGTTTAATGGCGTCCTACACTGGAGGGCAAAGTCCTAACATTTAAAGAAGCTGTTTTGGAAAAGCTGAATATATGTAATCCCCCATGTGATGCTGTTCACATTATAATATTAATGGAAATTGTAGAGCATGCAATGGGGATTGTTCTTTGGGCAGGTTCTCCTAATCAGGGATTGTTAGCTTCGTGGGGGACTAAACTGGAGGTATCAGTAATGAAACAACTCAGTCTGTGTTTCCAGTTAACCCTGAGTCTGTGGTCCTGTAGTCTACAGATAGCTATTCTTAACCATGCTAATGCGAATTCTGTAATGTATAAAGTCTTTTGGAGTCACTTTTAATGGAAAAAATTGTCAGTTGCTCAGCTGTACTCTTTTGTTAAAATACTATGCTGGCATTTAGAAAACAACCTGTTAAAATGGATCTGATGAAACAGTCCTCCTCAGTGGTTTTCAAGTCCCACCAAAGACTTAGTTTTCTAAAGCTCTTTAGCTTTATATGGTTTGATGCACATCCTTTTCTACCAAAAGACTTGAATGCCAGAACTTGCCTTCCCAGCACATGCCTGAATATGACAGCCCAAATCTACTGACTCATTTGACAGTATATGACCCTTTTCCTACGAAGCCAAGAAATCTGCTTTTACTTAACCTCAGAGAGCAACATATGGGCAGTTTGTTAGCTTTGAATAATCTCTGTAGAATAGGGGGGTGGAGATGTGTGCATTACAAAAATCCCAAGTATTGAAAAAATGCTTGGAAGCATTGAAGAAATTAAAAAAAAAAATCTGTATTAAAAAAAAAAAACGACAAACCTGATACAAAACCTGTTGTTTAATGACCAGCTAGGGAAATTTTGCTTCAAAATTCACCAGCAGTTTGACAATAAATTTTTTCATTGCTAGTAGTAATTTTGCCAAGAAACTTCTGTAGTGTTGTGGGTGGTCTGCATGCTGGGGAAAAAAAAAAAAAAGCTCACTTGCTCAGATCTTCGACCAGGGCTGGTTATTGTGCAATTTTGAGATCACTGTCTGAGCGAGAGCCCCCTGCAAGCTTCTGCCTGTCCTCGCTAGCATGGAATTACCTGACCCACCTTGTTACGGATTGCCTGCAGTAACAAGCCAAGCAATGTGAAGTCAAACCTCAAGTACGGTGCAATGGAACACTTCCTGGAGCTGGTTGTATAAAGTGTGACGGTCTAGGAAACAAATGTGATGTTAATGTATCTTGTCTACTTAGACTCAAGGTTTTTTTCTTTGATTCAGTATTGGTCATGTCCTTGTGTGCTTCCTTTTGTGACTCGTTTGTATGTTATTACCTGAAGTTTAACAGTGGTGGGGCAGTGCAGGCTTGTAGAGGGCCAAGTTTAATTCTGATATACGGGGCATTCAGTAACCTAAACTTTTTCTTTCTGCTGACTTCCTCAGTTTTGTTCCCAAGATTCTGCTTCTGTACATACTTTTATTTGTATATACATTTATGCATATACACGGATACAGATCATTCTTTAAAAAAATAAAATAAAAAAAAGTTTCTTTCTACTTTCAGGTCACAAAAAAATAAATATTTTTCTTTATGAAAATTTATATTGCTATATTTGAGAACACTACATACCTGTAAGGAAAACTAATCCTCTAGGTGTCCTGTTAAGCTTACTGGACTCAGTTCAAACAGCCTGAAGAACCAGCTAACTGTGAACTGACTTACACAACTGGTTGTCATGGGACTGCCTTCTTTTTCCGAAGTGGCAAAGGGAGTATAGCAGGAGCTATGCACTTCATGTGGGTTGGCTGCTTTTGAAACCTCAGCTAGCATATTCTCTGTTTATACAGGAATGGATTTAAAAAATATATAAATAAAAAAAAAATAGTCTCAGTTACCCACTGTATTTCTCGTGATCTATGCAGAGTTGTTCTCTGGGTAGTCTCCAGCACGTTGTCATGTTTGAATACCTTCTTTGGTATCTCAGTCTTCCTCCCTCCTCATTAGAAATTAGAAAAATAATATAAAGATAAGGTAATGATTTGTTTGTTCCTTTTCCTCAATACAGGAAAGTATGACCAGTAATCTGATCCAGTATGCAGAGACTGAGATACGTGAGTCAACTTGTCTTACCTAAGAACTCTGGACTCTTTTTTTTGTGGGTGCATAGCAACAAGTGCTTTTGTTATTTGTTTTACTGTACGTCATTTTTCTTATCACAGTCTGTAGCTTTATCCACATATATCACCTTAAATTGGCTGCAAGTCATGGAATGCTAACAATACAGCAAAGACTGTACACAGCAGCTCTGTCTGAAATACTGTTACTAACACTGGCTTATTTCTTCAAGACCTATCAAATAGATTTATCATGGCTGAGGTTTTCAAAAATGAAAAAAAAAAAAAACCCTCAAGCTCATATTCAGGCACAGAAAAGGCACTGTTTCAAAAGCTCTCAGGACTTTCGAGAGGTCCCTGCACTGGGCTTATTTATCAAACCACTTTTCTAAAAACCCAAGTAGTTGCTTATGTAGAGATTTAGGATATTCAGTTGAAGTAGGCATATCTGGGAATCTTTGTTTACATGTTCAAGGATCACTGAATGTAGAGTGGGCTTTGGGAGACAATTGGGCTTCTTTGGTAAAATAAATTTCTATCAAAAGCAATTATTTTAAGGTTTGTAAAATTCTCATTGTAATTAATTATGTAATTAATTAATTATCAATGTAATTAATAATTCAGTATGATACACTCGAGGTGTTCTGATCTGTAGAACCCCTAGAAGATACACTTATTAGATGAGAAATTTTATGCCATAAAGTGGACTTTTCTGAAATTGAGATAGTTTTATAACTCTGCTTCTCCCTCCCATGCAGTTCCTGTGTCTCACCTCTTTTGTCACCATGAAGCTGTTGCTTACCTTGGCTTACTCACTCAAGGGTAGTTTTTTTTACTATACCAAATTCTATGAAATCCCTTTGAGATCCTTTTTAGACTTCCCTTTGTTTTCCTCCCTGGAGGGCAGGTAATGTATCAGAGCCAGCTCAATGTTTAACTAATGTCTCACAGAGCGGGAGAAAAAAGGGAAGGGAGAGTACGTCACTCAGGAGGAGGGTCGCGGAGAAAAATGAGCTTGCCTGAACTCCTCACGTGTAGAGAGACAGACTGCCAGGGATCAGGTTCTTCTCAGCGGGGGCTCATCTCTCCTGGCGGCTGGCCGTGATGCAGGAGGCAGCTGGAGTCCTGAAGGAGGGCTTCCTCGTCAAACGGGTAGGTGCTGCGGCAGCGCCGCGAGGGCTCCTGCGCGCGATGGTCTCCAAAGGTGGAAACAGCCCCTGAGAAGGGACCCGATGGAGCCAGGGCTCTTGGCGAGGTGGCATGTCGAGTGTAGGGGTTGAGGAGCTCCTCCAGATACCTACAGGCTCCTGTGGAGGAAGCTGTAGGAGCTGCAGGCCTTACCCGCCCTCCGTCCAGTTCCCCGTGTCAGCGTTTGCCCAGAGGAAAGTGAGCGAGCTATCAGTGTCACTCCCTTGGTTATCGGAAAGCTGGTACATCTGCACCTAGGGCACACCTCTGCGAAGAGCACATAAAAGTAATAATACCTGGTGAAAGGCTACGTGGCACCAGGGAAAGTGGCCACAGGAGGATGGGCAGAGGGGAGATGTTTGGAAAGTTTCTCAAGACAGTTTGTGCCTTCTTAAGCAGATGGCTGAGCAGGGTTTGTGAGAGGATGGAGAACAGATTTTCTTTTTAAAGAGTGTGAGAGCAATGTCTGATACAACTTTTCTTGCACACCCCAGAAGCTTCACTGTAAGAAATTTTCAGCTGAAGCATGGAGAAATCAACTGAGACACAGCATGACAGTTTTCAGCCTTTCCCAACATTTCTCCTCATGGGATCGAATCAGTTAGTAGAGGGCAATGGTGCAGGGGTCATGAGCAGCTTTCCGTACCAAGTCCGTCTCAGTGACTAATATGGTCTTTGATTGTGCACTTGAAGTGCAATTCAAAGGTTTGTTCAAAGCTTTGCCAAACCTTGGGAAATGCTTTCCTACAGTACGTGTCTGCTTCTGGTGCTACTGTGACGGTAATTCTCGTCGGGAGCTCTCCTGGCAGGGCTCACGGCTGCGGGGCGTGGGAAGTCCGAGCTGTGCCCTGCTGCCCCTTCCATGGAGAGTGCAGAGCAGCCCCAGCTCCTGCTCTGGGCTGTGGTCGTGTTTTGTGTCTCTTATGTGACTACCGAATTAGAGAGGGGAAGCGGAGGCACCGTGTCTGAGAGAGGAACGGGTGTCATCAGCGTGCTGAGCTGTAACTGCTGGCTGGCTGTGCAACATCACTGAGATGTGCAGTTTGATAGAAAGGAGACCAGAAAGAAGATGAATAAAGGACACTGAGGGAGGAGGGGATCCAGAGGAAAAAAAAAGTAAAGGGATGGGATCAGGTAAAGGAAATGGATTTCTTAAGAAGAGCAGATGCAAGGAGAAAGTATAAATCCATTATAAATGACTGAATTATTTATTATAATGTATAAGTACAATGTGTGACAGGTAAAATTGAAGGAAAAAAAAAGGTAATGTCACATCCTAAAAAGAGGAAATCTCTGAGAAGGAAAGAAAAGAACCGTGGCAAAGGAGAAGTGGAGAAGGGGATGTACATCAGGTGAAAAAGTGGGGAAGGTGAAGGGAAGGAAAGAACAAAACCAAACTAGATTAACTGTGTTGAGTATAGGCTAGCAGACATTAGAACTAACATGCCCTGGATTTTAGAGACTCATTACCCCGCTTCTGTGGAAATTGCTGGTTTTCCCCTTTACTCACAGCAAGTTAATGAGCTTTGATTCCTGCCACGACTGGACCTTGCATGTTCCTTCCTCCTAGCCGTGCCCACCTCTCCCAGGTGTCAGAGCTGCCTGTGCCCGGGCTTTGCCTGCAGGCTGTGATGCTCCGTCGTCGTCTGCAGGAACGCAAGGCAGCTCCCCGCACCACGAGGTGGGACCTGACCCCGTAGGACAGGACCGAGCCTGTCGGCACCAGCCCTCGCTCAGCTTGCTCTCCCATGCAGCTGGGTGAAAGACAGCCAGGGGCTGTTTATGGAGGGGAAAGAAGAGGTATTTTATTCCGTATAACCCAGGATGTACCTGACAGCAGCAGTTGCTCAGTCTTTTGCCATTAAAGAGAGTATTTGCAAAAAACAGTAGCACAGAGAGTGTTCTAGCCCAGGAAGTTGGAGGTAGGCAGGATAGAAATAAAGCACCATCTGGCAGCATGGGGGGATGTAAAGAAAAGGCAAGTCACACAGCAAAGCACTCTCTGGACCACTTGGCACCTACAGCTACGACCAAAATGACAATGAACAAAACAGATGAACACCCAAGGGCACTGAAGAGAAAGTGTTTGTCTCCAAGAGCTGCCAACCACGCTGACGCACTCACCGATTTCAGATTTAGCCCTGTTCCTGCCTGCTGCTGTCAGCAGGCGGGCACGCACCCAAATGACGGCTCTTTGAGATAATTCTTGTGAGCTGTTGCAAGAAACAATTCTTGCCAGCAAAAATGTTCTTTCTGCTGGAGAAAGAGCAAAGCACCTTTCTGTTCTTGCTCCCCGTTTTTACACTGGTGGAACTGTTATTTCATTGCTAAAGATGTGTATTTCAGGGAGAGCAAGACTGACGATGACTTCTCGTGTTTCTTTTCATGTGGTTCCCTGTTGGCTTATGGTATTTACATGAAAACAAAAAAGAAAACACCTATTTTTCAATGCTTGTATTAATATGTGCATTTCTTCCCCTCTAGGGACATATCGTTCATAACTGGAAAGTAAGATGGTTTGTTCTGCTTCAGGATAAGCTCCTGTACTATAAACTTGAAGGAGGCAAGAAGGAGTCTTCTCCAAAGGGCAGGATCCTCTTGGATGGCTGCACTATTACTTGTCCATGCTTGGAATATGAGAACAGACCGGTAAGACTAGAAAAATGTATCCCTTCTCACTGACGCTCGCTTTCTAATTTCTCTCTTGTGTTTTCCTCTCCCCCTGATTTCTTTGATTGCTGTAATTACATCACTGGGGCATGTGTTTCCAGAAGTAGGCTTCACTAAAAGCAAAACTGCCATTTGCAATGTAACCAGGACTAGCAGTTAACTGCCTCGTTGTGTCTTTGTCATGCTCTGTGCCCAAATCTGAGGTGCAGTCACTAACGAAAAGAAAAAAGGAAAAAAAAGCCTCACAGACATAGAAGAATAAATGCAAATGCATCATCCCAACAATATGTGGAGAGAGGACATGAGCAGCTCAATTAAACCTGAGAATGATAGGGAAAAAAGACAGCTTATCATCTATGGTTAGAGGCTGTAAACACTGTCCATATTCACACAGGGCTCTCAGGCAGACAGGTCAGACTCCCTTTTCCTTTCCCAGTGGGTCTTCACTGCTGTGGAAAGTTTCCAGCAAAAAGGCTTTGGAAAGGAAAGTGCCTCCTGGGCTTTTCCACTCACCCGTGGGCAGTGGTCACGCAGACTTCCCCTCAGAAGAGCCAGAAGGGAAATGACTCTGTAAATTGCTGACTATTTCGGTACATCTCATGGAAGAATGAGCCTAGTGAGAGTTTGTAGTTGATAAGCGAGAGATCTGGATGTGAAAACTCCACAGTCAGCAGCATGCTCCTATTTCATCCCATTTCTGGGCAGTGTGCTCTCTTTCAAGAATTACAAGCTCCACGTATACAAACCATGCTTGTAACCAAAAACCCAGGGATCTAAGGGAAAAAAAAATATCCCCAAAAACTGAACTGTATCCAGCGTCCTTCAGGCCAGTATTACCCAGGAGGGATACCGTATCACACGATTTCTGTGACTTGGGCTAGCAGTGAAAGAAAGCAAAATGCGAGTGGAGGGCAAGAGCTAAATGTTATTACTGCTTTGCACTTCTCTCTCCACAGCTACTCATCAAACTAAGGACAAAAACCAACACAGACTATTTCATTGAATGTTGCTCCAGAGAGGAGCGAGATTCTTGGGCTTTGGACATCACTGGAGCCATTCATGCTGGTCACCCAGTGCAGGTACAAGAGCTTCACAGAATGAAGAACTCTTTCAAACTGCTGGAGAATATCAGCCTCCAGTAAGTGCTTATAGTTTCACCTTGCACTGTCGCTGTAGTCTGCAAAGTACCTGAGCTGCTGGATGGGGAGGGTCAAGGGAAGCTTCTCTCTGCACAGATCTGCTCCTTCATGGCCAGGAGCCTCTATACTGGCTGCTCCGTCCTGGATTTGCACACACTTTTGTCAGGGCACAGGAATGCATTTTTTTCCTGACCCTCATTTTTGGGTGTATAGGGGCTCTGCACAGGCATGCCACTGCTGGCTTGAAGGCAGCTAGTCAGCTGCAGAGATATTCTGACTGAGGAGCTGCATTACCTTGCAAGTTGTAAGGTCACGAAAAAACAGAGATGACTGTGCATGCCATGTTGGTGAGCTTTCAAAGCTGACAGCCAGAATCCAGGCTAGGATTTTCCGGGTGCGTCTTGTTAAATGAGAACTTCTGTTAAGAAATAGGAAAATGGCATGAATTTGATTTGTGTTGAGATGGTTTGTGTCAGATGGAGTCTGACTGTAGCCCAATTTGAAGTGCTTTAAAATGAAAGATACTTTGAGGCATCTTTTTTAGTGTTGTGCATTGGGAGAATAAAGTTTTCCTACAAACTCAGGACTAAACTAATCCAGATTGTTTTCAAGCTTTATGCTGGTAATCATTAGGACATCCTGGGCACTGACAGAAGCATGTGACAGTTTCTGCCTGACTTTCTATTAAAGTAACATTGTCCTGTATACTCTTTTACAGCCACATAGTGGATAAAATGCGTGACAGCAGTACTGGAATTAAGCTGACCCGCAACTTGGAGCAAGGCAACAGATACAAAGAGACCTTCACAGGTATGCTTGCTGCAGACAAAGGACTTCCTCGCATCTGACATGCCACATTGTAGGGACAAGGGAGCCACTGTACTGATTTGATGGTGGGATCAGTTATGGCCCACTGGAAAGTACTGGTGCAGCTGAATTCTCCAACGCCTTTCTCTCTTGCTCTGTGGATAGATGGAAGCATACATAGGACCCCACTCTTTCAGTCAACCTTGCACTTCACTGACAGCCTTCATGATGGTGCCAAAGTGTTTCGTCAAAGGAAGGCCTGTTATGGCAGGAGACATTAGTCTCACTTTGGAAGAGCGGGTTGCCTTGGTCTGAGAGCTGCCTTTCTCCCTGCAGGCTCTGCCCTGGTGGACTGGCTCATCTCCAACAGCTTTGCTGTGTCGCGGTTTGAGGCCGTCACCTTGGCTTCCATGTTGATGGAGGAGAACTTCACCAAGCCCGTGGGAGCCCGCAGCATTGAGGCCATGCGCTACAGCGACCTCTCTGAGCAGTTCCTCGACGACTCTACCGCACTGTACATGTTTGTAAGTGGTGTGGCTGCCAGCAGAGGCAGCTCCTCTGCCCATGGTCAGGCATTTGATTTGAGGCAGTGGTAAAGGGGGACACACACAGCATGCACCCAAAGGCAAAATATGTAAGCTGTGAAAACAAGCACAAAAGGGGCTGCTCTGGGCTTTCAATAGTGTTTGTACTTGTATTTTTGCTGGGGAAAAAAATCTACAAGGATATGGAAGGATCTACAAATAAGGTAATTTGGCATTAAATAGGTTGCAGCCCTTGGCACTGCTGTGTCTGCATTTAACAGAGGCCATACAGAATTCACTTGGGGAAAAAAAGCACTAAAAACAGCTCAAGGAAAATAAAATGCAGAACTTTGTCCTTAAGATTAAAAATAAAAGTGGAGCCATCTTTTCTGTGTTTGCAGGCTGAGAGCAGTAAGAAAATGCTCAGCTCCAAGGAAGAGCTACAATTTAACATCTCTGAATTAAGTGGCACGATTGTGAAGCAAGGATTCTTAGTGAAACAGGTAAACACAATCTTTGAACCTTCACTGTGAAGCAAGAAAAATGACCGCTCTTACAGCTGCAAGGAGAGTGAATGAGAGTTACACAAGCATGGCTGGGGAGTTGTGTCCAGCAGACTTAAATTGCCCATCAACACGGTTATCAGAGATCATGAAGTGAAGAGTGTCTGGCTATAAGGATGTGAGCTATGGAACCTGCTGCTCTGGCAGGATTCATTGGATATTCTGTATATATTAAGTGTGTACTGAAAGGTATAAAATAATACTGAAAACAAAAGTCCTACACATATTCCACCAGAGTTGTTGTATTCACACCAAGTAGATCCACTGTCCTTCTGATCACACCTATCCCATCGGGATTGGGCAGGCAGCTATGATATTCTGCTGGCCACAGCCAAATTTCAAGGCTGGGAAGATTGGCTTTTGCATGAAGTGGACATTAATTTGTGGACGGTCACTCATGCACACACACATGCTCTGCTGGGGGTAAGTCCTGTGTTCTTCAAGTGTAATTACCTGTCAGTGGTAATTGCTTATGGGATCCCAACTCTTAGTCTGCGAGACTTAGTTTTAGACCCTTGCCACAAGCAAGATGAGGATCAATCACGTTGGTTCACAGCATAACACATCCACCTGCAGAAGGAAACCTGCCTGCCTTGCATGATCACATTTTTATTCTGGATTTTTGTATGAGGAACCGTGATTTTTCAGTACAAGAAAGGAGAGACTAAGAAATTATCAATCTATGAAGAAGGATGTTAGGCAGAAAATCCTGGGAGTTATTAAGATGTCAGATTTTTTTTTCTCTGTTGGCTGCAAAACTTCTATTTTCAGTACCTAATTAGGCCTTCCATAGAGCCTGCAGGAAAATGACCATTGCAGGAGGTATCTACTGGTGGTAACATTAATTCTTCCATTTTCTAGGGACACAAGAGGAAAAACTGGAAGGTGAGGAAATTTGTTTTGAGAGCTGATCCTGCTTTCTTGCACTACTATGACCCCACTAAGGTATGTGAGTGTGGAGTTGGTACCCTCAGAAATCCTCTTCCAGACCTAAATATTATAATGAAAAGACAACACAGTCATGCTGTAAATGTTTCTCTCTCCCAGATCTCCTGGATTCTTCTGTTGATGTCCTGGGAAATAAGACCTCTCTGGCCTTACTCTAGGAGGTTGTCCTTGTATGATTTTCTATCTCTGTGTCCCCTGCCTATCTTTTCCCCACTGAGATTCCCTTTCCTTAGCTGTGGGGCAGCAGTTTAGGGGTTCCTCTTTTGCTTGTACCCACACAGTCTGGGACCACGATCCTAGAGGGATTCTTCCTGGGCTGTGGTCTTTCTGGGCTGACATCCCAACATTTGATAGTGATTCTGCTATTAGGAGTTCCTATGTTCTTTTTACAATGCTGAATAGGGTCTCTTTGATCCCAAAATATTTACAGGAATTTCTGGCACTCAGATTTAAATGTGCTCAAGGAATAGTAGAGTTTGTCGTCATGGATATAACCATCGCAATGAGAGTGAGCCAGAAGGGCATGTGAATCCATCAGCCCCTGATGCACGGGGTTAATGCAAAGCCCAAGAGGCCACTAAGATGAATATGTTATAGCAATATTTCATGTAATTTTTAAAGAAAACTGAAACAGCATAACAGTGAACTTATGAGCCTGGTTCATGTTTTGTTGCCTGTTTCTTTGTGTGGGTTTTGGTTTTTTGTTTGTTTGTTTGTGGGGTCTTTTTTGGTTTGGGGTTTGGGCTTGGGTTTTTGTTGTTGGGATTTTTGTTTTGTTTTGTTTTGCATTGCAACTTGCCCTTGTAATGCTATAAACTCAAACTTTAGAGTCTGAAGTTCAGACACAAGAGCTAGCCTACTAGTGAAAATGGTCAGATTTTTTCCATACAGGCTCAGTGAATAGTTGCAAGCTAAAAACTTGCAGAAGTGTGTGTGTATATGCATATATTTAATATGGGTTGTTATTGATAAAACTGTACATAAGTTTGAAATGTGATTGTTAGCCTACCTTTTGTGCTTTTAATTGGTCTCCACCATTTCCAGATACATCAAAGAAACATCTGAGGCACAAACAAAATAGTAATACTTTTAATTACATGTTCTGACTTCTGTGACTTGGATGTTTTATATCCAGAAAGACTGGCATTACTTCTCCACTTTCATAAAAATAATTGGGGTGGTCTGGGAAGTGATTCCAATTATGATATTTTGCAGCTAAGCCTCATTTCCCTTTTCTTTGCAGGAAGAAAACAAGCCAGTAGGTGGATTTTCTCTTCGTGGCTGTCTTGTCTCAGCTCTGGAGGACAATGGAGTCCCAGCAGGTAAAGTATGAACCTCTAGACTTTGCTTCTTAGGTACCTATGCTATAACAACACAGTCTTTGGGAGTGGGTTTGTGTTTATGGCTGGCTGTATGAATGTGTGGGTTAGCTTTTCTTCTCCCTTGCAAGTGAGAGAAGGTATGTCATGAGACATTCCCATACTGATGGACTGTCCCATAAGGGGATTTTTTTGGAGTTACTTCTGGATATCCTGAGTTTTCCTTTTTTTTTTTTTTTTTTATGGACTACTCTTAGTCAGGTGACCCCTCAGAAAGTCTCAAGATACAGATTAATATTCCGGAGTTAACAGCCAAAGAGGAAATGCCTTTTTGGATGTTGTTGAACTCAAAGTCTTGAGGCACCCCTGATGCTGTCCCTTATTCATGTGTCCTCTCCACATGTATGTACTCTCATCTGGATCTGCTAGAATCCAGATGTAGGGGAGACTTAAAGACAGCAATATAAAAACCAGTTCTGCTAGAGAATATGCTTAGCTTAAGCATTTGTCTAGAATCTCAAACTCACAGATAAGTGTTTCTGCTATTAAAGCAGTTTATTTTATTATAGTAAGCACAATGTGTGGATCACAAATAGGGAATATCTTTCTAAAGACAGAAGACAGAGCCTTAAAAAAGATACAGACCAGGATGGAGGGCCATGATGAACAACGCAGCTCCTTACTAACAGGAACCCAGAGATGGGCAGGAACAAATCTAACCTACTGCGCAAACTGGTGGAGAGCTCATCTCTCCAACATACAACTCCAGTAAGATCATACCTACCGCAATGCAGTTCTCTATGCACTTTCCTGATCTGTCACATTTTTCTCTCTGCAGGAGTGAAAGGCAATGTACAAGGCAACCTTTTCAAAATCATCACCAAAAATGACATTCATTATTATATCCAGGCCAGCTCCAAGGCAGAGCGAACACAATGGATTGAGGCAATCAAACCACTGACATGAGTAAGGTGGACTCAATGGCAAAAGAAAAGTCACACTTGTGACCAAGTTTCCTGCTCCCTTTGTCTGGCTTTTTTTTTTTTTTTTTTTACTATGGCATTTTATTTTTGTTATTTGTATTTCCATAACACCTAGCAAATTCCTGACAGACCAGAATTCTAGGTGCTTAGGAGTCACACAGATCTGGAATAATTCTCCACCAGGAATTTACCGTCTAACCAAGAGACAAAGGACAACAGGTGGATACAGACAAATGATGTTTTACAAGGAAACAATGAGATATACTATTCCAAGATGGAAGAAAAAAGAATCTCTTGTACAAGTATTCAGTCTATATCTGACAGATCCAGGTTGTGCTTTATTCTAAAGCAGAAATGTCTTGCTCCTTTCCCCTTTATAAAGGGGCTCATAAACTTAATTATTTCATGTGGATAGAATCAAGGTGTGTGAACGTCACAGTCTGAAAGGTCCTGGTGTCTGAGACTGCCTGATACACTGTGAAAGAATCTTGTGCTAAGTCGCAATTATGTGCTGGGATAATTGCTACCGGGAAACAGACTGGGGGTCTCTTTGTCCATCCGTCTGCTCTACCGTTTGGCTCTCTGTTATGCCAGAAAAGACCAAAGGATTCTCATCTCCAGTACATCCATTATTCTTGTGCTGTTAATGACCCATCGTATTACACGATCCCGAGTATCAGATCAGTGGCATTTATTCTAGACAATGGCTGGTGCTGACTATAGTGGAAAAAATCACTCAGCCCTAAAAGCAAGACTTCCTCATGTTTATCACCATGAATCCATTTATGTGGAGCACCGTGTGGACTGAGAACTCTAATAGCAATTCTCATTATTGCTTTTTTTTTTTTACTTTAAGCCATTAAATTTTCAATTATGTGTCTAGCAAGCTTGACTCTGATATCATTAAACATATATTAAAAAAAAAAAATTCAATGCATTTGAATCTCCTGTGCTCTTCAGACATGATTTTTCTCAGAGTATATGATCATAATGGTTTCATACACCTTAAACTTAGAATAATATGGGAAGTGAGACATTATCCACAGAGCCAGAGTAGAATGGAATGTATGAGATGACTAAAACATCTGATCAGCCTGCTAATGTTCTATTTTTACAAAATTCTTCTGTTGTCTGAGTATCTGTATTTGACAGACTCTGCAGTCTCCAAAACCACTCTGAAGACAGCATGCTGTGTATCTTCCATAAAGTCACAGAGAAATTTGATATCCCTCTATCCACAGAACCATCTCTTCACAGATTTTTTGCCTTCTGAGTTAGGTATTGAAAAAAAAAAAATCTCTAATCAAGAGACTTTTCACTTCTTCCTGTGTTATTACCAAGCAATCAAAACTGAGCCAAAGCCAGCAGCTATGGTATTATAACAGCCACGTATTTGGGACTCTTTTATAGATCTACAGCAATGAAATCACAGCATAACACTCATTTGCAGTCAAATATTTAACAAAGCTGCTGAAGAAATTTGCCAGTAAAGATGAAGTTTTAATCAGATGCAAAAATGGGCAATGCAGTTTCAGCTACAGGTAAAATTTCAGAGGGCTGGTTCAGAGAAGGTTGTGAAATCTACAACTGTTGAAACTTTTCAGTCCCTGAGAACTCAACCTGCAAGAGACTGGGATGGTGGTAAGACATTTATTGCTCCATACCAGGAAGCACATATAGCTCATGCTGATTGAGCAGAGCTTCCTGGACAAGCAGTTCTCTCCTGATAATGTGAGACTCATTGGGGCCCTCCAGACTCCCTTGTTCACTCACAAGGAAATATCCCAATTCCCTTTTCTCATTCTCGCTACCTGCACGCTGCCCAGTTCTAGTCACATGGGTAACAGCCAGGCCAAAACAAAGGATTGAGCTCCATGTCTGGGGCATGAGGGAACCACGCAGATACAGGATACTGCATAGCATCATAAATCTTGCAGTTTGGGAGACCGACACAGTATTTCAGCAGAGGCTCTTTGATCTATCTGGACCAGCCATATCTGCAATTTTTGAGCGTGTATTAGAAAAAAAGTATGTGTATTTCAAACATATCAGCAAATGAAGAAAACACAGTCCCAGTTCCCCACAATCAGCCAGGAGTTTGGTAGGGGAAAGTACATTTTTCTTTGTCCCATGCTGATATTGTGGTTGCTGTTTATTCAAGCCACTTTGGTAAGATTGACATCCCCTGTGATCTGCAAAGCCTTCACCAAGTTCAAGGGCTGAATGCGGTGAGTGAAGTCACAGAGCTGCCGTCCATCAAGCAAGACCCGTATTTGCTGGTGTTCACATAAGAACTCCATCTGCAATGGAAAACAACAGGGGAGGGCTTTAGAGGCCAGCAGCAGAACTGATTTCATCAGCATGACCTTAGAACCCCCATGCAATAGGGACAGTGAAACACAAAGTATATCAATTCTTCTAAAGTGCCCATGATAAATAACCTACTCTATGCTGAGGTAATACTATTAAACTCTTTATAGGGAGTTCTCTCAGTAAAACTAGAGAAAGAAATTAATGTCTCCTGTGAGGGCTTGAGCTGTTGCTCTCTGTGCCATACTAGACTAGTATGCCAGGGTTGTTAACCTGGCAATTTCAAAAGCTAGCAATTTGAGGTGAAATACATAGCCTTCAGCCCTGCTCTTCTCCTTTTCTTCACCCTACGCGTAATATCCCAAAAATTACCTTAAATGTGTCCCCTGCTGTGAATGGGAAGTAGGGAATATTCTTCTCTTCTATCCCCCACTTCCCAGCAATTCGTGCGTTTCGGGTGATGGATTTGTCACTAAAGTTAACTGTAAATAGCATCCCGACATCTTTGTTTGCATCCACTGGATCACAGAGCAGAGTCACTGAAAAGCTAGAAAACAGTTAAATGACTGGGGCTTTCAGAAATGTAAAAGGACATGGGGAACATGGCAGATGCTGTTGATTTTCACACTGAAATGTAGGACTCCTACAGGGACTGTGCACAGGCTTAGAAGCTGCAGAAAGGGCTGAGAACAGGACATTCTTTGTTTCTCTTCCAGTTTCCAGTAGGATGCTAGTGACTTCTGATTTTGCTTTCCCTCTCTTGTGATTGAAATCAAATATTTGTAGATAACAATTCCAATTTGTGTCCTAAAAGAGGTTATGGAAAATGCTTCACCACTGAAAGGGCTGGAATTGATTGCCAAAGATGCGAAAAAAGTGTAATGATAGCACAGTTGCTGTCATCGACTAAACAGAGCAATGGCCCTACAATTCCCATGCCAAAACCACTATTTTTTAAGTGGTGTTGATTCCAGCCACCAGTGGACAGATATGGACTCTGAATTGCACCTCTTCCTGGAAGAGAAATGCCATTTGTTCACCCCCCTCTAGTTCATATTTAGATAAAGACAAGGAGTAGAAAATGCTGGTGGAACAGTCAGAAAGTCCAAATAGTGAATCATTTCTCAACATTCTCATCTTAATTTAAGAGCAGAAAAATTAAATAGAGACGTAAATTATGAATCTGTATGTCTTTCTTCCTCCCAAAGAGCACAGACACTCAAGAAATCTTCTAATTTAAGGCATGCAGGAGAACATATGGGAACAGGTGACCCCCACCTACCTCTTGGGATTGGAAGGTACCATCCCTATGACAGTGATTCTCATGGCAGGTCTCAGTCCACCTTTAATTTCACCGACATACTGCTCCACCTACAGGGGACGGGAAACAAGCTGCAGTAGGTTACCTCTGATAGCTTGATTGCATTTTTATATATAAAAAGAATTTAAAAATATCTCCCCCCTAAAGTACTTTTTACGGCTTTAGTACGAAGTCCGTCAGTTCTGGTATTGTAGGCAAACAGGAGGGCTGACGTGACCACAATGACTGATGCCGGCCTGGTGGCTGACTGACAGGACCATCGACCCTGGTGGAGGGTGTCTGACTAAGGACCGCCATACCTGTACCATACCTGACAGATACATGTGGTCAGTGATTACTGTTGAGACTGCCTGGACAGATGTGATCAGCACCATTGTCAAGGTGACCCTCATGCCTCAAGTGACAGGAGCCAGACAACTGCCACACCTCAGACAACCCAGTGATGTGACACAACAGTCTAATGACACAGAAAAATCAGGTCATGACAGCGCTCCACAGAGCAGATCAAAAGCTCTGCAGCAGCATGATGCAGGCCGTGTGCGAATTTACTGTCAGCTCAAATTTGTTAAAAAACATTGCTAGGTTAACTTGGTATCAAAAGGCTTCACACCAGAATGGGTAGTCTCTGTCCTCTGCCAGGACATAACGCCAGCACAAACTCTGTATTTTGACAGAAACACCACTGTGTCCTCACACCTGATCCCAACCACACTGCTACTGATGGATGACCAGCTAACACATGTACCCCATGCTAATCTTCCCTGGCTGTCATCTTGAGGTAGCTAATCCTCCCTGGCTGTCGTCTTCTTGTGGCTGTGCCACACAAGAAGTGATTTGGCAGAGATGCACTGGCTTTTTGCCATTGGGAGCAGGAGGTAGGCTGAGGGGCCCTTGGGCAGAGCCAGCAAGCGGAGATCAGTCTCCACACACTCACAGTGCACAGGATGGGTTGGGATAGAGTAAAGGTCAGTTTTATTGTTCAGCCTGGTTCACACTGCTTCCTTGTATTTAGTCAGAAGTTCCATTTCTTCTTTGTATTTATCAGAGGTAGACCCTGATGTGCCTTTAAGTACCTTTAAAATGCCATCACTTTTTGGTGATCTGCTTTTCTCCCGTTTACTGTAGGTGCAATCTCCATTGTAAGACCAGAGCCACATTTACTTTTTCCAAGTAATTCTCTGACTGCTTTGAGGGTCAGTGGAGAAACTAATAGAGGCGATGGTTAGCATGGAAAAATAAGAGAGATTTTGGAACCAAATAGTAGGGGCATTCTGTGTACTACGCTGTAGCATGTAATCACTCCAAATGCATCGTTGTTGGAGAGAAGCTGTTGTGAAACACTGAGTGTTAATAGCAGTTTGCATGACACTGATAATTGTCCAAGCCAGTGCACGACAGACACTGTTACAGATAAAAAGTGCCTTATCCTTCCAATGTTCCAAAGAAAAACTTCAGACATTTTTTGCTAGAACTGCACAGTATGTGTATCATTTAGTAGTTTGGCTATTAGAAGCACTACATTAGTGTGGAAACCTATGGGTTTCCATTCAAGTGTACATTGCTATGGGTATTTCATACATATTTTCAAATTCAGATGATTAGTAAATATGTTAGAATTTAATACGTTAGAATTCAAAAATGTTAGATGAATGCCAGCTTACTTGATGCGAACACAAATTCAAGATGAAAAATGTTTTACCTATGACATTAAACAATTTTTCCCTCCTAGATATTTATATCCAGCCAACTTTTACCACACCGCAGATGTATTAATATACCCCTAACTTCTAACAACACCAGTGTAAGAAGAAGTTAAAGAAAAATCCCTTCAGAAATGACAGCTCTACTGATCATTGTTAACGATGTACATTCACTCTTGCAGAACTGGGCAGGTGACTCCAGCAGGTATGTTGTAAACCTCGTAACAAAAGCAAAGCATCAGTCACCTGACATTTCTGAGGTGAGGAAACAGCTCCTCAAACATGGAGTCTGGCTCTAAGGAGACACCTAAAATCAAATTGCATAAACCATAGAATCAGAATGGTTTGGGTTGGAAGGGACCTTAACGATCATCTAATTCCATCCCCCCTGCAGGCACAAGCAGTTGGGCAAGGGCAGACAAAGGCAGGGACACCTTCCACTAGACCAGGTTGCTCCAAGCCCTGTCCAATCTGGCCTTAAGTACTTCCAGGCATGGGGCATCCACAGCTTCTCTGGGTAACCTGTTCCAGTGCCTCACCACGCTCATAGTAAAGAATTTATTCCTCATGTCTAACCTAAATCTACCCTTTTTTAGTTTAAAACCATTCCCCCTTGTCCTATCCCTACACTTCCTGACAAAGAGTGCCCGTCCAGCTTTCCTGTAAGCCCCCTTTAGGTACTGAAAAACTGCAATGAGGTCTCCCTGCAGCCTTCTCTTTTCCAGGCTGAATAACACCAACTCCCTCAGCCTGTCTTCATAGTGCATGTACTCCAGCCCCTTGACCATCTTTGGTGTAGGTCAAGAAATAGTTTGTGTAGTGCTGCACCATACGAAATACAGTCAATAAAAGCATATGGAATCGTAACTGAATAGATCAAACCACAACTGCACAGTTTCAACACTTCCAGCTTTTCCATCACAGCTGAAACAAGCTCAGAGGCATGACTACCCACGTGCCAACCCTCAGCTGATACCGAGACGACAGCATGGGTGAGAAATACTTAGGACCCCATAGCTGGTAGTGCTACAAGCTCCTGCAGCACCTTGTGGGCTGTGCAGGTGAGTACCAGCGCATGCATGGGGACATGGCCCCCTTCCCATATTTTCTGTTTGGTAGCCCTTGGGGACCCACTCGCTCACTTACTTTGGGACACCTCTCCTTCTCTGTCATCACTGCTCTGGGCGCACACTGGCCTCCACTGCAGGAGTCCCCGGAGGAGCTTTTGTTTCGAGTGAGGACGCAAACAAACAAAAAGCTCAGAATAAAGGGAGGATGTGGGGTGGTGGTGGTGGTGGTGGTTATCTCTGCCGAGCAGTGCCTGGACGCCACCCAGCCAAGCAGCTGAGTCACGGCCCCCATGCCTGGTCATGCCCCTCATGTCCCCCTGGGATGCTCAGAAACACCCAGGCTGTGTGGGTGAGAGGGTGGGGAGCCCCTGCGGCACCCTGCCACCCTGCATGGGAGGGCCGGGCGCGCGCTTTAGAGGAACACTTAATAACGCACACGTGTGTAAGACGTATTTATTTATTTACATACATTTAATGCATTTAAGTATTGTGTCTTTTTATAAAATGCATTTTTATGCCTCTTCCCTCCGTTCTTAAAGGGGTGAATATATATATATATGTCATATCTCCCTGTATAGAAAGCAGGATATACATGTAAGTGTATAAACATACTCAAGGGATAAATATATATATATACACGTCTGAATATACCTCTGTATGTGTACCTCTCTCTCCCATTCTCTCTGCATAGGGATATATGATATCTATTCACCCCTTTGGGAGAGGCCAGAAATGGTATCAAAGCATATCTATATTTACATGTATATTCTGGGATTCTGTGATGTGCTTATGAAGACAAATTTCAGTATTTACGCTCTGTATGTATATGTATACACCCCTATAAGTATACCTCTCTCTTATATTTGTGTGTATACAAATGTAAATAATGTTTGCAGATGTACATAATATACACAGGTACAGTACCCGCCCTGTGACCAGACGCGCGCCCAAGCGCCCCCCCCCAGCCCCTCAGCGCTACCCCGTCGGGAGCCCGCGCGCCGAGGGGAGGGGGGCGGAGCTTCGTGCGAAAGCCAATCAGAGCCACGAGCGGCCGGAGAAACACGAGAGGCGGGCGTGTGGGCGTGGTTACGGGAGGGGGCGTGGCTCGCGCTGCCCGGACTGTCCCGGCGCCGTCAGGCTCCCCAAAGAAAGATGGCGGCTTATTTACATTCTGCCCCGGCCCCGCCAATGGGCGCCCGCGTGCCCGCCCGGTGCCGCGGTCAGCTGAGGCGGCGCCCAAGATGGCGGCGGCGAGGGTCGGGGCGGCCGGGAGTGGGGTTGCGCTGCGGTAGAGCCCGGCGCCGCCGCGGGGGCCGCGTCCTCCTGCCCCGCCAGGTAACGCGGGCAGCATCTTGCTTGGCCCGGCGGCTGCCGGGCAGTTCCGATCCTTGTCAGCCCGCAGTCCCGGGTAGCAGCGGAGAAGCCCCGGCTGCCCGCTCAGCGTGAAGGAGAAATTCGGGGTGGGATGGGGGGAGGTGAGGTGGGGTGAGGTGAGGTGAGTTGGGGCGGGCTCCTCACGGCGTCTCTTCGGCGTGTGTCTCCCCGCGCAGGTGTCCCGGCCGTGCGGGGGAGATGCATCCGTTCGGCCGCGAAGAAGCGGCCTCCCAGGAGCGGCTGCTGGGGTTTTTCTGTGAGTGCGTGCGGCGCGGCGGCTGGGGGCTCGCCCAGGCCTGCCTGCCCCAGCTCTGCCGCTGCCCTGCCGACGGCCCCGAGAAGGTGGAAGCGATCCTGCGGGCGCTCGTAGCGTGTCCCGCGGCGGTGAGGTAAGCCAGGCGCTTCTCCTGTTCAGTGGGTCTGCGTGTGAGGTGGGGAGGAGCGGGTAGCTTAGTGGGTCCTGTAGGAGGCCGGTGGAACCTGGGGAATAGCTCTGGCTTGTGTGCTGAGGGGTGTAGGCAGGCAGTTACCTGAAGAGTGACGCCTTAGCACAGCCCGGGCACTTGGCAGGCTGCTCAGCCTACTGAGGTAGTGAGCTGGGGTCATTCATGTGGCTGGCATTGTGACTGCTACGAGCTTAAAACTATCTGGGAGCTTTTCAGAACTGACTTTGTTAGATTTTATTCAAGGATAGGAAGGAACATCTGAAACTGTATTCCTCTAATGCTGGACTTCAGTTGGTTTAGAAATGAACCACCAAGATCAGAACTGTAATTATTTAAAATATTTTCTTGCTTCCAGTTCTTGAAAGACCTTCCAATTTCTGAAATTCGAACTCTAAAAAATTCAGATTATGCTATTAATTTCTTAGTTCTCTTGCCCAGGATTTTGAAACAGCATTTAGTTTTGCTTGGGTGTGGTTATTTTTGATTTCTACTTTTCGGTAGTTGCATATGAAGGGTGACTTCCTAGCACTCCAGGGAACACTGGTGTTCAAGGGGAGGTTAAAGCTTAGTGCTGCTCCCCCTCTCCAAGTAGATGATCGCATCTCACGTGAAGATTTGTGCAACACTGTGGTAAAGATTCTAGGGCTTAGGGCAGTCTAGGGGATGATCATGTGAGACATAAACATATTTGTTTCTTTTTGTCCTTCGTAGTTGGGCTAACACATCTAAAGGCAGTTAGCACTGCTGAGATTTTTAAAGGCTGATGAACTGTCTTCTGCTTTCTCCTTTTCCTAGTTCCTTTCACAATACTGAATATGTTCCTGGACAGTTTAGGTTTTGGAATGTCTGTATAAGAACTGGAGCACGTGAAAAGCATAGGGAAACTACAAGTGTGTTTGTTTGTTTGTTTGATTAGTACAATAGGTTAATTTTAATTTGGACAAAGAGCTACACTTGTGCTACTGTGACATAAGAGTTTGTTTCATTTTGGGGGATAGAGCTAGACAGAACAGGAAATAGCAGAGTTTGGCAAGCAGTCAGATTTCAGAGAAATCTGCTGAAGTGCTGAAAGAGGTCTCTATAGACTGAACTTTAGACCACAAATAAATTTCAGTGTTTTGAAGGAAAGACCTATGGCAATAGTTGTTGGTATTTCACAGATCCAAAAGCATTTATTTGCACAGCAGAAATCATTAAGTTAATGTATAAGTAGTACCAATATTATGTTTTCTCTGTTCTTATCCTGTATGACTTTTCTTCAAAGATTTAGTCATCTTTATTTTTTTTATCATGCACAAAGAAATATATAAATCAGAATAAGCTCTGACAGTGTTTTCCAGGATCTAAGAGATGGGCAGAATGTTGTATAATCCGATATGTGTGTTTATTGCTTTTGTAGATGTGGACAGAATTGCAGCCCCTGGAGAACGGCATGGCTTTGGCTCCTTGTGCTGGAAAAATGGCTTGCAAGGAATCAGGTACAGAAGTTAGCTGTAGCTGACTTCCGAGTGTGAAATGTCTGCTGAGTTGCCTGATTAAAAATACAGGTTTTCCTGATGTTCACAGAATTAAGTTCTCAGGGTAGCTGGAGAGGTCCATTGTTTTAACAAACTTGTCAAGAAACAACTGTTAATCTTTGAAAGTTACTTTCTCTTCTGCATGCTGGAGAAAAAGTAGGGATGTTTTTATTTTTTTAGGTAATAAAAGTAGCCCCTTTAGCATCAAGAATTTCTGTAATTGGAAAGCATGAGTTTATCAACTTCTGCATTTTTGTAGCACCTTTCTTACCATAATAATGAAGTAATTCAGGCATCAGACAATTCTTTATAAGCTTTAGAGGCTGAAGGAGTATAACTTGTGCTTGCTCTATTGCTGTTTTCAGAATGACTAGTGTGACTTGCTTCATGAGTAAAAAAGAGTCTTTTTTCCTAGATTATTTTTTTTTAAATTGGTACACTGGGTCGTGTGATCATTTTGGTTTTTTTTAATTCATTTGTCTTTGTCACTACTTAGACTTGCACTTTTTCTTCACTATTTTAGTGAATTGATGGCATTGTAATTCCTGCAGAAGTGTCATTTTTCTCTGTTTCCAAAGTTATGTTTGTCTCTGATTTCTATGGAATCCACTGGTGCAGCAGCAGATTCTAGATGTGCGATAGTCTTCAAATGAGAATTAGATATCTTCAGAGACAGATTTGTCCGCTTCAAAAAGTTGATGCAATAGCTAAGATTCAGCTATGATAATACAGATAAATAAAAGTTATACTGGTTAACATCTTCCCCATTCTTTTCTGTTGTTTCAGAAAACTGTTCCAGTTGTTCTTCGGAGAGAAACTGAATTTTTATTGTTCTTGGAAGAATTGCAGAAGGATGTCTCTGAGGAAGTCCTAAAGGTGAGCTGCTTAGCCTGCCCTTCTTCTCATTATCGATATGCAGAATGCCAAACTGTCAGTTTTGGGAATCAAAGTTGATGCTTTCAGCAGCCTTCTTTCCATGAGATATGAATGTGTTATTAATCTTCTAGGCAATTGAAAGAGACTGTAATTCAGCTCCGTTTTAACTTAATCCAATGTATCTGAAAGTGATTTCTCTGGTTAGAGAGGAGGCTGTTGACAGGCAGGGAACAAGCTTTTCTTCAAGGTCTTTCTAACACGCTTCAGTACTGATGCCAGCTGCTTGTCCCAGTCTGACGTCTGTAGATGTCAGTAATCACAAAGCCCACTGTGAGCCAAAAGAAACCACAGTCAGCAAGCGCCTTTGAAACGTATGTCTATTTGCTTTTTTCCTTCTCCTAAAATCTTGGTTTCCATCACCTCTGCACCTTCCCGCCCTCTCCCTGGAAGGTTTTGAGTGCTGTACTGTTTTTAGTGATATTATTTGCTGGTTGGTACAACTGAGATCCAGAAGCCGTTTTTCCATTAATTTTTACATACAGACTGCTCTACTTGAGAAACACATTGAAACATGCAAAAATAGATTAATATCAAAAGCAAGTATAGGGCAGAAAATCGGGAGAGTTTCTAACTGTGGAGCTGTCCTAATATGATGTTGGTTGCAACAGAATTACCTGATGTGGCGTCCGAAGTGTCCTCGGATGTCACGTCCAGTTACATAGGTTCTAACTCATCAAAGATTTTTTCTAAGAGGAAAATTAAAACTTATTTTCAGAGGCTATTTGGAGCTCCTTAATGTGAATAAGGAAGAGACAGTCAATATTTCTATAAGGGTGCAGAATTAGCACTTACAGGATGAAAGCAAGCAAGGTAAACAAGGTGACTGTTGATTAAAATAAACCTGTTTAAGGTCTACTGATGACTGATGAATTTGGTGTATGTTACCGTCTAGACTCCAGATCAGATTAGATGAAAGATTGCACCATTATCCGCAGTGTTGCGCAGAAATAGGAGATTCATCAACCTCATCTCTTCATCACAATTTCTTTCAGAGACATGACAGTAGGTAGAGTTACATTTTAATCCAGCAATAAAGAAAAGGAGATTGTGGACTTGTCTTCCAATCCTCTAATTTCTGTACACACCAGCCACCTCTCCCCTCCATATTCCCTGAGATGCCTCCTCCAGGTGAGGATAACACACACACACAGTTACAGAAATAACAAAAGTGCTGCCTAATTGCTATTCAGCTGTTGCTAACTAGAAAGTGTAATGGTTGAGTTGTGCCTTGCCTTACTACCCCTCCTTGGGAGTGCTAATTGTTCCTGCTTGTTTGTCTTCCACTGCCTAGTTCTAGAACTGTAGGATTGCTTCTATTAGCAAGAAAAATTAGTGTTGCATAAGAGAGTAGTCAGCAAGATGGTTCAAACTGGCCAACAGATTCAGAAGCCAAGTTTGAAAAATTAGTGTCAATGAGGACAGTGCAGTGGGTAGGTAGATTATATGAATCAAGGAAAGCAGGATTTAAAAAAAAGCCTGGACAGTAAATCATTATGTTCTTACTGACCTAGGAAGATACAGGCATGTTAGTGTATTGCTAAGAGATAGAATAGGGTAGTGCATCAGCCGTTCCATAGGAGCTGCTTGTGTGAACTAAGGAATGGGTGTGAACTTGCTTAAGAGCACGTGGCCAGTGTAGTGTAGTTGTATGTTATAGGATTCCGTATATTTTGTTGTGTATTCTGGCATATCGACTCTTCTAGGGGGGATACTGGACAAGGTAGACCATATTTAATGGTTTTCTTAGGTAATTTGATGTTTCCAGATTGATTTAACTTCTGGCTTTCAAATTTCTTCTGTTTGTAGAAAATAACAATATCACTTATGAAGTCTGAAACGTGTATTTTTCTTTTCTGTTCTTTCCCTGCCAGGAGCTGTTTGAAGCATTTGAATGCACCCTGAACAAGCACACTGCTGACAGGAAAAGGAGAGATGGCTGTTCTCACAGATTCAGTTTGGATGTTGTTTCAGCTCTCCGGAAGCTTTTGTTACGGGCTCCGCAGAGGGCACAAGCCCTGCTGGAGTTCTTCCAGGAGGAACAAGGGACACGCGGCTCCTCACTCCAACAATATTGTTCTCTACAAAACATCTTTGTTGAATTTCTTCGCGACTCCTTGAAATCTCTGCAGAGGCTTCAGTGCGGTTCTGAGATTTCAGAAGTAGATCAAAGAGAACTAGTAGATACTATTTATTCTGCTCTCAGTATGGTGACTTTTGAGGTGGAGCATCAGACTGATGAAGTACGACACCTGTTCAGGGAGCTCTTGGATGTATGCTGGGCTGAGGGAAGCCTGCTGAGGGAGGAGAAGCTCCTAAGCTGTATGCTTAGGAAACAGAGCCACGGCCTGTTAAACCTATATAGCAGTGTTCTCATAGAAAGAACAAGAGAAAAATTTCTGGTGTCAAAATCAACAGGAAAAGGTTTGTTTTACCTTTTTGTTTGTTTGTTTGTTTTCATTTCTTGTTTAACAAACCTGGTTAGGCATTAGACAGGTAAGTTGTCAAGGAATTGGGCAATTCTTTTGGTAAGAGGTACCTTAACAAGCCATAGAGTCTTGTAAAAGGTGATGCTAAAATGACGAAAAGCAAGGGTCTGGCATAGGAAAACCACGCTGCTTATGTTTCTGTGGTCTTTGCTGCCTTTTTGTGTGAACGTTTCCTTTATCACCCCTTACTGTGCTTTATTTTAATCCGCTCAGTGTTTTTCCTGCTGAAGGTCTTGCTTGTAACTGGAAATTGACTTTTCACGTGTATGTAAAATTCTTACTGGTTCAGCTCCAGCTCAGAGTCATCAGTATTGGAGGATGTTTTACTTCAGGCCAATTCATTTCCTTTCACTCACAGGGTTTGCTGAAAGGAAGTTCAGGCTGGTGTGGTGTGGCAGCCTGCCATTTCTGGTAGTAATCACAGTTAGGGCTTCCTCATGGGGTAGAGAAGTGGAGATGTGAACGCATTTGCTCTTACTGGGAATAGCTGAATTTTCAGTTGGTACAGATCTGAGAAGTTCCTGTTCTGGACAAGTCTTTGCTAGGCCCTGTAAAGCAGCACAGTGTCTCAGCACAGAAGTGAGAATTCATGCAACATCCAGATAAGATGAGAATGAGGGGAGAAAGAAATGCAGTGTGACCTGAGCTAATGCAAACAACCCATGCACTGAACAGGCTTCCGCTAGGTTAACAACTGTCCGGTTTCCTATCTGTCCTCTTTCTTTTCTACCACATTTTTTTGCTTGGCTTTGTCATTATCCAGTAACAATATCTGAGAGTCTGAACTGTTAATATATAACAACTCGTTAGTATTCAAGGAAATGCTGAGGATTTCTCAGTTTAAATTAACAACAACCTTCTTTCAAAGGTACCCCTCTGCATTGTAAGGTAATCTGATAATGTTTTTTAGGTTCATCGGAGCAGCTGGATACAGAGCGAGCCATGATGAACTTGTTCTCAGATCCCAAGGAGGTTGCTTCCTGGAAGACTGCATATTTCTACTGCTTGAGCAGCAGCAAGCACTTTCTGGAACAGATTCTGGTATGGCCATAAAACCATTAAGAGGGAATCCCAGTGGTAGCTGAAGTCAGTCCTTGTATTGACCATATCTTGGTGATGCACAGAGGCTTTTTTATTTAGATAATACTTACGAGGATCAATGACTTTTAGGAACAAGAAGATAACTACTGATAACTCCCCTACTTCTAGCTGTATGATGAACTTAAAGCATTTGATGTGATTTTTTGAAAAGCTCACCTGCATGACGACTGAAGATTAGATCTTTAGGACTTGAGAAGTGCTATGTTCTACTTGCACTTTTGGTGAATGTGTCTGTTGATTTACCCCGTGGCCTTGAACTGGTTGCTTTGGTTTTTTGATGCTCGTAGCTGGGGCTGTTGATATTCAGGAATTGGCAAGGTGAAATTTAGTGGTTTAAAGAGCTTGAAGTTCTGGCAAAAGATATTCTGGTGTGATTTAAATTATTTGAATGTATCTACATGGAAAAAATAGAATCCAGGTAGGTGGTCACTGATTTAATGTGACTTTAAGTTTTTGAGGTTGAACGTAATTCCGTTTCTCGACAACCTGCTCAGTCAAGTTTCTTATATAATGCCCTTGGCATAGACATATTCCATAGAAAGATCCTAATGGTAATCTAGTGAAGGATTGTGAGGTGGTTCTATAGGAAACATTTGAAATCATGGTTTTCTTTCCTCGTTTTTACTGAAGAGTAATGTGATGGCTTGTAAAATACAAGTTTAGGAAAATTCCAGATACAGTGCTTCACCATTTTAGTGAAACTAATGTTGAAATGTCTCCTCACTCATATAACCTGCCAAGCAGGCATTATGAATCTTTGCATTTTGGAAAGATAAATGTTTCTCGTTTTGTTTTCTAGGTGACAGCATTAACTTTACTGAAAAGAGAAGACTTCTCAGGCCTGAGCAGCTTATTGCGGAGAGAATTCAACCCCCTTAGCCGCCTCTTGGTATTGCTAGGATGGACTCACTGTCAAAGCTTGGAATCGGCAAAAGCATTGCTATGGACTCTTCACAAAACTCAGGTAGCCAGCAGAAAGCAAGTGGCGATGTCCTGGTCTGTATCCAGTAAATACAATTTGTTTGCTTAGGTTGTTAGTTCCTGACTTTTTTTTTCTTTTTCTGGTTTGCCAGAAGAAAAAGCTACAACCTCAAATTGTGAGAACCTGAATCACGATTTTTCTTTAAACAAAGATATAAAACAGGGAGTTTCCAGTGAGCATTTTAATCTTTCTCAAAAGAGAACTTAAACTAAGATGTCAGTTTGGCGTAGATAACGGCATTGAACACTTGCCTTTCTTCTTACTCCTCAGCCATGATGCGAATATGATTTTGCAGGTGATTGTGAAAGTTCATCTTACGTGAGCTGTTCAGCCCTTCGCTGTTAACGGAAGAGAGAAAATTTCAGTAGCAGTCTATGACTAATTTTGAAAAGAGCCAGGGGATGTTTGATCAATGTCATTTTGCTCAGTGGATAGTGATTAACACGTTAGTTGTGACTAGAATTAAGTAACTGGGGAGCTTGGAAACTTCCCAGAGCCATTCTCAAAGTAGGGTGATCAATCATAGGAGCTGTGACTGAAAGATCCACTTTATTTGGGAGGAGTCTTCCTCTTCAAAGAAGAGTGTTGGTTCTAACTCTGGGCATGTAGTTGTAGCTCAGATGATGTCTGCCTACAGGCAAGTGGCTTGAACGACAGATGTGGTGAGACAGGGAGCCCTGTGCTGCTGGATCCTTGGGGCAGATCTAGTCTAGTATTGCCTTAAGCAAGTTACCATGTAATGTCTGTTCAGTAGCCTCTGCAAAGTGGAAGTCTCGGATCTAGTTTTAACAGGCAGGCATCGTAGTAGAAGAGCACATGGAAAGGAGAAGTGTCTGCTACCCAGTATATCATCTGTTCTGCTATGTAGTTAGTTCTAGAAGTTAAAGTCTGTTTTAAAAATCATGAGTTTTGTTTTTGAAAGCTAACCTTGAAAAGGGATGTAGACACCTTTCCATGATTTGTAGATGGAATGGAGGCTGATTTCGATGCTCCTTCATAATAGATCATCTTTTGCTGCCTTTGTAATAGAACTGGGAATTTTCTGTACTTGAAAGTTATCCCTGGGATTAACTAGTCTTGTGAACACCACATCTGTGGCATAGGCTTGGTTCTGCTGTTTGACAAGAGGATTTGTTGTAAAGGGATTCTTTCGTTTGTCTTTCCATTTAGAATCTGTGCAATGATTCGGTACTAAAAGATTTCTGCGATGGGCTCTGGGCTCAAGTGGAAGTTCTTGAATGGTGCATACAGCAAAACAGGTAAAATAGAAGAACTCTTTCCAAACGATCTTGGAAAAGCTGCCTATTAGTCAATTTATGTATGCAAATAGAAATTGTACTCTTTTCTGTGAATTTTGGCAAATAATCTCCTCGTGACTGCTTATCACAAGCTCTTAAAAGTGTGTCATGGGCATTACTTACACTACTTGTTTTACTTTAAATGCTGTAGTTTTGTTGAATCTGAATTAGAGGGGGGATATATCTTAAACCATGGCTGAAAGACCTAAATCTGTGCGCCACCTCTTTGTTTGTTCTCTTGCAGTATTACTATCCCAAGGAAGGTTCTTTTGCAACACTTGCACAGTCTAGATTGCCACACTGCAGTGTATTCTCTCCATCACCTCACTAATCTTCTTACACTGAATGAAGAGGATGTTATTGAGCTGCTTCAAAAAGTTCCTGCTAGAGACCAACAGTTGCAGGGTAAATGCGTAGGATAATGAGAACACAGGAAAACCCCTGAGCAGCACATACTTGATGTATCAGTATTTCTGCCAGGAAGAGTCTGTTCTTTTGACCTAATTCTGTGAATAGGGAAGATACTGTTTATCAGTTCTTTTGTGGGAGAAAACTAGAGAGCATGTGGAAATTACTTTAGAATTCTTTTGGAGACTAAATTGTCTCCAAAGGAGTTGTGAGATCTCTTTTGATCTTGCAAGGCTAGACCTCTGAAAGAGTCTTTTAAAGTCTCTATCAAGACTTTGCACGTGCTCAGAATGTATTCATACTTCTTACCAGTTTGTTTCAGAAAAGGCATTTAATGGTCTTCCTCTTGTTGCTTTAAACTGAATTAATTCTAAAACTGTCTGATGTGTTGTTCACTGTCACTTACATATTGTATAACACCCTTAGCTGGATCAGTAAGTGTATATTTTGGATTTCAGCTATCTGTGCGCTTCAATTTAAAACCAACGAGCAAAACCAAATGAAACTGGCAATATCTTATACTGTAACATCTTCACTTTGAAAAGATACAAAATGGTGGTGGTTGGTTGTTTTTTTTTTCCCTTTTAATATTAAATCTTAGTAAATCTACTTTAATGTTAAAATCCATAAGGCTTAACTACAGTCTGTCTTTACATCACTCTTTCCTTGTTTCTCTCATTTCCCATGTTCCAGGTTGGTGCCTAAAATTACTTGAGATTACCAGGCACATTAGTTCACTGAGAAGTGGCTGTTCTTGTACGCTTGTTTGATTGCAGCTTATTCTTTTCTGTCAAAAATCTTTCAACAACAGGAAGAGGCAGACCTGTCAGATCTTCTGGGGGCTGCATGACTAGCAAATAAGCTACAGTGTGGTTTCTCTTCTTTTTTTCAGATCACTTTAATTTACGGAACTAGTTAACGGCAGACAATTTCTCCCTCTCTTTTTAGTAAAATTCAGATAATTCTATAAACGCAGTTTAATAGAATCTCCTTTAAAATTATGTATTTTGAAATTTAAAGAGAGGATTGTAGTCATGAAGTTTAGATTTGTCTGGCTTGATAGTGCTAACAGGCATTTTTCTCTCCTCACCCCTCTCTCTTTCCCTTCTTCCTCTTTTAACGCACATCTGTTAGCTGCAGTAGTGAAACTGAAGTAGTGAGACCATTTGACAGCTGTATGCAGGCACCCTTCAGATCATAGAATCATCAAATGGTGTGGGTTGGAAGGGACCTTAAAGATCACCCAGTTCCAACCCTGCTGCCATGGGCAGGAGACCTCCCACTAGACCAGGTTGCCCAAAGCCCCATCCAGCCTGGCCTTGAGCACCTCCAGGGATGGGGCATCCACAGCTTCTCTGGTAACCTGTTCCAGTGCCTCACCACCCTCATAGTGAAGGATTTCCTCCTAAGGTCTAATCTAAATCTGCCCTCTTTTAGTTTAAAGACATTACTTTGTGTCCTATCACTACACTCCCTGATAGAGACCCTCTGTTCTCCAGATTAGCGCATAAGACGAGTTTGTGTGTGATCAGTCTCAGTAACAAAAGAAATTTCTGCGTGAGTTACTGAATTCAAGAATATGATGTTAGTACTTCTGGGATAGGAAAGGCAAGTGCTTATAGTTGCAGGCTATTTTTTCAGTATAGTTGCGAGGAGAAGGGCTGGTTTAGATACAGATACTGACTTGGATGGAGTGCGTCTGTGTCTTTCTATGTGGCAGGCAAAAATGTATTAAATTTGCATTTGATTACCAGTGTATGTCTTAACAGCATGTCCACCTAGCATCTTGCTTTTCATAGACCTGTGTCTATCAGACCTGTGGCTTTGCCTGCCTGAAGTCCTCTTATGACAGTGATGTTGGGAGGTTTTCAGGTGCTCCATAACAGTGGAGATCTGCTGGTGCATTGTAGCATTGCTCTGTCCCGGTGGGTTCTGAGAAGGACTCGTACTTGGGTGTTTTCTCAGTTCTGCCTGCTGTCTATATGATGTTTTCCACCACTGCTGCTATTTAGAATTGCAGTGCTAGGGAATAATGGGTTTTAAGCTGTTTGAGCGCTAAGGGCTTTGTCTTGGCTGTTCTGTAGTTTTCAGAAGAGTTCAGGCTGATGTTTTCATTTGAAACTGTGCTTAAGCCTTGTGGAGAGCAGTACTGAAACGTTTTTTTAGGTAATGCTGTTCAGTCTCAGCTTTTGAATGGGGATGTTACCAGTACATCAAACCAGTCTCTAGTTAAAATGCTTTGTGAATGCTTCCTCTGCGTTGACAGTAGGCAGAAGTGCAATTTATCCCCTGTATAAGAATGGAAGATAGTGGATTCTAGCACTAATGTAACGCATGGTGGTTTGATTCATCTAAAGCCAGCAGAACAGAAAATATGACTGTGTATTATGTTCCTGGGTGAAGGGCATGATGATGTGACTTCTACATTGTTTACAGCTTTGTTCTGCTGTAGTTAGAAGGGACCATGCCTCTGGCATGTGACAGTGACACCTCATTTTCTCCAAAAAAGAAAAAGAGGAAAGGAGGGGGTGTAGTACTTTTCTAAGATGCACGTCAGAACTGTGCGAAGACAACTATGGGACTGTGCTTTTTTGTTTAATCAATGGCAGGTTATGTGAGGTAAATATGGCCAGACATTGTGGATAGAATCAAAACGCAACATCTGTTTATTAGTACGGATTTGAGAAGTGGTGGCACTCTGATCTCGCCACAGTTGCAGCCAGTCTCACTGTCTCTCTGCTTGTCTGTTGTGTGATAGAACGCAAAATTCTTAAATGTTGGAACCAGACAGGATTCCTTCTGTGTTGTAAATGCAGCAGTGCAGCTTAACCACTTACTTCTAATGAGACTTATAATGAACAGATTTTGATCATTCTATGCTGTAGCCAAGTCCTGCAACACAAACTTGCAGAAAATTTCCTTTTCAGAAAGGTTTGTTTTTTTTTAAATGCTGATAAATAGCAGTGAGGTAGAGGAAAGGTGGGAGGGAAGTGGCACTGGGGAATAAAGTCCAGGAAAGAGTTGCTGTGTGGGAACTGCAGAAAAAAAATTCTTTTTTTTTTTTAACTTCCTATGCCCTCACCAACCTTGTTTTCCTCCACAGCAGCACCGCTCCCTAACACCCTAAGTCAGCAACGCAACCTGGCGCTCTTTCGAGCGTTTTGTGCTATGAAGTATGCTATCTATGCTCTCTGTGTGAATTCACATAAGCATTCCCAGTGCAAAGATTGCATATGCAGCCTTCTTGGTGATAGCCCTGAAGACGCAACTTCTGCAGAACCAGCAGGTGATTGGCTTGCTTTCTCAGGTTCAGTAGCTTGTGCTTCTCCATTTGCTGAGTTCTGAATTATCACTTAGGAGTACAGATTATCTTTCTATTCGGTGGGCTGTGGCTGCTTTGCAAACGAGTGTAATGGCATTTCTGTGACGTGCTGTTATCTCTAGCAATGATAGATATGGATAGAACAAGGGTCTGTGTTCTGAAACATTTGAGGTAATTGGATTAAAACATAATGCAAAAAGAAAATTGTATTAGATACAGGATGTTTCTGGCGGGGATAGTTTTGTAAGAGCTTGTGATTTCCCAGAAAATCAGTTTCCCAAAACCTGTGTGTTGTTTTTGTGTGTTTGTTGTTTTTTTTCAGCTAAAATGGGTGTAATCTGAGTTTGCATGTTGTTGGAAATGCTGATTGGTACAGCTGAGATTGAGGAGGCACACTGTCTTTTTAAAAAGTGTAAAATATTGAACGTATATGTACTTCATGTGTGGAGGAATGATGGGCTTTGAGCTATTGGGCAGTTGCACCTTCAAGAATTTCCTTAGAGGTCAAAGACAGGAAGAACGAATTCCTGGGAAGTGTTGTAAGCGTTCTTTATTTTTGTTTTTACATGTACAGATTACTCCTCAGTCTTTCCTCAGTACCTTGCGAAGTGTCACCAGTTCTTAAAGAGTGTTCCTGCTCCTTTGCGCCTGGAGGTTCTGGAGAACATCTTCTCCTTGCTTTTTGTTTCTTACAGTGACCTCCATAGTGAGAATTTTCTACCTGAGGACTATGCAGAAGATGATGATCTTGATAAAAAGAGTTGTACAGTGGGCGTAGAAAGCGGTATCAGTAGGCGGTCTTCTGCCTCTGAAAGTCCACAGCACCTAATAAAGGTTGAAAAGAAGTTAGAGAGTCATCTGTTAGCTGCTCAGACAGTCCACTCAGATCCCCGAGATCTTACTGACTCAGAGTTGCGTAGCAAAAGCTGTGAGGCCTCTAGGCTGAGCTATCTGGATCTAAAACACTTCACCAGTGGTGTCACTGGATTTTTAGTGGATGATGTAGCCATGGATGCCTTCCTCACGTTGCTCCTCAACCAGCTGGAAGAAATTCAGAGTTCTCTCCCATGGGACTCCAGTAATGTGCTTCGTGAAGAGCTGGAGCTTGTTGAGTGCTTGAACCTTTCTGCGAGCAGAGATGGCTTTGGAAGTCGTGTGTCACAGTTTTCCAAATACCTTTCTGAAGCTCACTGGCGATACAAGGTGGTGATGAGCAACAGAAATGCAGGTAGGCTTTGTATTTGGCACTTTCAGTTAACTGTGTTTGTGGGCTGTCCAGCTATTTGGTAATGTGTTTTTTTTAATGTGTTCTTTTACAGAACATCAGCTTGCATCTTCCCGCAGATACAGCTCTTCAATTAGGTCCAACAGCTTTAAGAAGCGAAGCAGATCTCAAAGGTACAAAACAGGTGAGTTGAGAAAGTGACTCGGAGAAAATGTCTCTGAATTGCAGGTCGTTTTGCTGAGCTTACAGCTGAATGCAATTAGACTTGAGCAAGGAGAGGTTAGAGATGAGCAGAGAGAGGTTAATTTATTAGATTTATTTTCTCTAGTTTTCTAACTAGTTTGAAGTGTCTTAACTCCAGTTCCACTCTGATTGGGTTGCTTCCCTGAAGCTCACCTGCACAACTAAAAGATATGTTGTTTTAAATTCAGATAAGAAAATAAATTCTTTAATACATATTCTGAGGAGGGCAGAGGAGAACCTTGCAATGACGGGACCAATTCTTCCCTTCCTCCACTATATCCAATGACTGTTTGCTATATTTTCATTCATACTGCAATCATATCTAGGGTACAAATTCACAGGAACCTTTGACTTGAAGGTTCGCTGACAGCTGTAAGAGAAAGCTTGGTTCCTCCTCATGCTTTTTTTATTTAGCCTTTAAAATGTATGTCTGGTTTGGGAGTCAGATGTTTAGAAATAAGAAGCTTTAAAGTATCTGTCATCCATCACTGGGCCACCCCAAAATAGTCTCTTGCCTAGCATTTTCTTCAGATTAGCAGTTTTTGCGTTTATCGTAGACATCACTGGTATCTCTGTTGTGAGATGCTTCTCAAGATCTCTTGCAGTTGCCTAAACAGTTGTTTGCAATAAATTTAAATTACCTTGTCTAGACAAAGTGCATTTCACGTGCTGATTTTGATTTGTTTCCATTTTAGATGGGAAAGAGGGAACTTTCAGTCCATCATTGGAAAGTACAAGTAGCGAGCTAAGCACCAGTACCTCAGGTATTCAGCCACAAAAGTACTGCTCCTTTGTCTTGTTGATGTGCAATGATGAAATACTCGTCTGACTGGTCAAAGTAAATTACTGCTCTGTGCAGGACAGAATTAGAACTTTTCAATTTCAGAGCTCCCATTTTTGGCTGACTTTTTCTAATTAGAATACTATATGTCTCTTCTGGAATAGGAAAACTTTTTCCTTGGTATTTTTGGCTTGCAGGAAACAGTATGAAACATAGCGATGTGCATACCGTCAAAAAAGCTAATAGATTAGCAGTAATGTAACTGAAAAGAAGCTTAGGCATACCGATTTGATATTAATAGGTCCAGTACTTAAGACTCCTTCCTTTATCCATACTGAACCAGTGCCTTAGCATTGCATCTGCATTATATAGCTGCTGAAGGGTTACGTCTGCATGAGATGCAAACTGAAGGTTCTGACCAAACAGGGAAATAAATCTTACAAGAATTTTGAACAAGGTGTTTATGTTGTCCTCTTTATCCTGAAACTTCCATGCAATTCTGCACCTATATTTTTGTGTTATATATGTGAAGTGCCCTTACCTCTTAGATGGCTGTTACCAGGTGAAATGTTTTTCTGTAATAGCATACTGATTAATTCTCTTGTCTTACAGAGGGAAGTACCAGTAATGTGTCTGGCTCAAGTAATTTGGAAAGTAGGGTGAGACCACAGCAGCAAAACCCCCTAATTCCTATGATGCTTTCCCCACCAGAATCACTATTAGTTTCTTGTGTTTTGAGAGGAAACTTTGTAGAAGCCCATCAGGTAAGTGAGTTGCATGTATTTTGTGCAAATTAAAATCTAATTTGATATTGGTATTTGAGGTTATGATGGCTGATGAAGTTCCTGCTCCTTCTGCGTTAGCAAGCACAGGCTGAAGCATCTTCATTCCAAGTGAAGGGGTCCCTACAGCAGTAGAAGCAAGCGAAAGGAGCAAAGATACTCCTATCGTGCCAAGGATTCTGGTTTTTTTATCCTGTTGTATAAAAATGCCTCGTCTAAGCCAATGTTCTCAAAGCATGAAAATGTTTGATCGGAGCTGGCCAAGCTGAGTCTTTCAGCAAAACGAATAATGTGAGGAACTCATGTGAAACCACATGAGGAAGCTTTAATCAGTGAATCAAAATCATGACTGTCTGCTACTTTTAAACTCAGTAGGAACACGAAAATGTATTCCTTACCCAAAATGGAGCCAAAGTGATGAACGCATTTATTTGAAGGTGGTACATTTTGAGGGTAAAATTCACAGTACTGAAAATAGGCAGAGAGACTTGAAACTGACAACCTGCACATCTGTAGCTCTTTATTCTCTCACGGCTACCTTTCTGTGTGTGGCTTTTGGGCTGATAGTCTGAAAAACATCTTGAAGTGTATCAGCAATTGCATCTTTCACAAAAAGCAGCGACCTTGCTGAGTTTCAGATAGCAATATTGAAGCAGTTGATACAGTTTCAGTCATTGCGCTAGCAGCAGGCTGCTGCTCAGTTCCTTAGTTCTGTTTGATGTCAAGTAGGCCACTTCATATTTTCCCTACTTAAAGGATCAAGAAGCATTTGGTTTGTTTTGTTACTCTGAATTTCAGTATTGCTAATGATAACAAATTCAAGCTTGGTTTGCATTCTCTTGTTGGTTGGCTATCAGGAATTTGTATAGCTCTGCTCATTTATTGTCTTTAAATCTCTAGAAGATATTCCTTGCTGAATAAGAGTTTGTTTAAAATAGCAAGTCAGGCCTCTGAAATAAACTAAATTTCCCTTGCAACGTAGTAAATTGAAATCATGTCATTATGAAGGATAGAGGAAATGAAAGTTAATTCAACTCCATTCTTACAGCAAATAATAGCTGAACGTTAAAAAAAAAAGCTGAAAATGTCTTTAAGGCCCCGTTTTTTACACTTTCAGGGAAAAAAAGGGACTATTTTAGCCTGCTTTTAGTGCATGTTTTTCAGATAAAGCATCTGTTTTATTCCCTCATTTCCTTTAAAAATCCCTAAAGCTCTTTGACCTTTGAAAACTTCTTTTGACGCACTCTGTAATTACATTTATTGTTATTTTTGAAAGGTGGCTTTGATGTTTAATCTTGATACTTCACCTTGCTATGGCGAATTGGTTTTCATGGAGCGCTACCAAGAGGCGGTACGAGAAATGGCCAGAGTGGAGAACAATATTGAGAATCAAGCATCAGATGGCACTGGAGGCATCAGGAAATCTGGCAGTGGCCGTTCAACGTTGCAAGCTATTGGGAATGCAGCAGCAGCTGGTAAGGACCACGTTTTTAGAGTCCCTCTGAAAAAATATGTGGCAGAAATGGAAAACAGGAGAAAACAATTTGGATACTGTCAGAATGAGTGCAGTAATTGTTCAGAAGTGTAAGTGGTTCTTCTTTGACAGAGAAGATAAGAATGCTTGAATTTACTGTTGATGCCCAATTTGTTTTATCCATTCTGTAATAAATGCTTTGTAAAGCAGGTCACCTATTGAATTGTTTTCTTAAAGGATTGGAGAATAATTATTGATGCCAGGATCTGAGATAAATATCCTGTTTAATTAGCGATTGTGTTTTTTGCTGACTTATGTAGGTATGGTATTTTATTCCATCTCGGATGTTACTGATAAATTGCTTGCAACTTCTGGAAGTCTTGCCCCTACTCTCCAAGAAAATTTCTGGATCAACAACATCCAGCTGGAGCATACTGATCCTCTCCGGGAAGTCCTTGAGGACCTCAGTCCTTCAGCAATGGCAGCATTTGACCTAGCTTGTACTCAGTGCCATCTGTGGAAGACGTGCAAACAGCTTTTGGAAACAGCAGAAAGAAGACTTTTCAACAGCCTTGAAACTCGGGGTAGGCTTTTGATTTTTGTAGAAAATGCCCTTGTATAATATAATGTTCGTGCTAACACCTGAGTCTTAATGAAATCTCATTTTGTGCTTTTTGTATTAGGAATGGAAAAAGGAAAAACTTTTATTTTGTGTCTTTGTCCCATGACTTTTTCAGGCCACCGACCTGACTTTGTTTTACTGCACTCAGAAGGTTTAAAGGGTTTCCCAGCAGTTCTTCAGCAATTAAGCAAAATTCTCAATTACTCATGCACATCACAAGGGCAGTCCAAGTCAGGTAGTATGCTTTACTGCTATGCTTTTTTGTTGGAATGTGCTTATTTCAAATTCTTGCCTTCTGTTGCAATGGAAAATTTAAGTTTTTTTCATTTCTTAGCTTAGTACTTTAAAAAGGCGGGGGGGGACAAGGGGAACAAAAAAACACTCAACCTCAGTTCTGAATAAACTGAATCACTCTGAATTTGGCAAACTAGTGATATTACAATACAGTTTTAGTTCTGTGGGCATTTTTCTGTGCAAACATAGTTCCGTATTTGTTATAGCTGGTATTTCTCTCTCCTTCTTTGTAGAGATCTCAGATGAGAAAATGGGCAGTTATTTTCGATGCAGTATAGTAGACTTTCTTCAAGCTTGCTATCCTGCCTTGACTGAAGAAAGCATTACTAATGAGATTGTTTTATCACAACATCTGGATCAAATCCTAAAAGCACTGACGCACGTTGAACGTTCTGTGGGTGAGTTATTTTTTTTGTGGTCATGAAGACTGACAAATGGATCTAGACTTTTTGCTTTGTCCCATCCTGAAAAATATAAATCTAGGAGTAATGCTCTTTGACTTGTACATGAAAAATACGTATTTTAAATTCATAAATGCAAAGTATAAAATCGGTCTGTATTTCCTATAATCCAAGCAGTCGTCTTCAGAGCTAAACCAGAGCTTGCCAGAGAAGAAAGGAAAATGTAAATGAGTACATTTGAGGTTACTTGTGCTATTTTTCTTCAATCGTAACAAAGAATTCTTTAAATATATTTTGCCCTGACAGTTTATAGTTAATCGGGTGTATTCTTACTATTGCTTTCTCCTTAGCTTTTACAAAAAGTAGATAAATTTGTAAAACTATTGTAACATAATATACCTTCCAATTTTCATAAAGCTATTAAAAATGGGTCATCCTTTTCTAAAGGAGTCTTCCAGAGTTGCGTTTTCTCTGCCTTTTCTCAAAGAGCTCTTTGTTTTATAGTATGGGATCTTTTGTTATGTCTTCTTTTCTGCGTTCATCAAACTTCTAAATGGCATGTGGGTGTTTATAAAACATTTAAAGATGTGAGTTTAATGAGCAATTTGTTAGGAGAGCTCTAAAGACCAAATGTTTTAGGGCATAGGAACTGGTCAACAGCTGTGTTTTGGAATAAGCTTATCTGTTAATGACACATAATTAGATATATTTAGGCTTTTCTAAGCTGCCAGATGCAAGGTTACCAACTTAGATGAACCATGGTTGTTAATGTTAAAGCATTTCTCTCACTTTGTTTTTTGTCTCAACCTTCCCCTCCACCCGCTGCCTTTGTCATTTAACACTGACTTGACTCTTGGATCTGTGTTTCTTCTTTTAAACCAGACTCTAAAGGGAGCTTGCTTGGCACCTTGGTGGAACAGGCATCTCTGAAACCTGTGGAACTGGAGAAGCACCTAGTTTGGAATCAAACACAGCTCCTGCTGAGAACTCTTGACCAACATCTCCAACCCATGTCAGAAAGCAACATGAAGACAAACTTTGTGAAGATCTTCTTTGACTATGTTACTACATTGGTTGCTGTTGTGTTACGAAGTCTGAATACGGAGCTAGGTATGGGGTTTCTGTCTGACAGCCTGAGTATAGGTGAAGATAGCCAGGCTGTGTAGTCTCTCTGACTTTAAGAAGTAACCATTTTAAAATGTCTCCCTTGTAAACAGGCCTGCAACCTCTGTGTAGTTCAGATCATTTAATTTCTATTATTGCACTGCCTTTTTTAGTTTCTTGACACCCAGGCCACCAACAGCTAAGATAAAAGTAGCTGATGGCAGTGGGTAAATCAGAACAGTAATGTTAACTGCTGACCCAGATTACGCACTTTGTTGAAACAAAGCAAATGACTCCTGACATCCCGAAATTCTGATCACTACCCTGCAGGCAAGGATAACTCTTGCATCCAGTGGATAGGTATGCTGTGTGCTTTTCATCTCCCTTAGTCATAACCAGTGCCCTTCTGCTCCGTAGGGATAGGAAGAGAGTGTGCAGACAGCTGCACAGAGGTAACCAGGAAGAATTTTTCTTACAGAATTGGCTGATGATAGTGGTATGTGAAAAGAAACTCATGACCAGCATATAAAGCTGTCAGAAGAACAGAATCGTTCACTGATAGGAGAAAGTTTTTCTTTTAATTGTCTCTAATTGAGCTGTGATAATATAGAATACCAGAGTACTGCTTTCAGAGAATACCTCGTCAAGAGGATAACAATTAATTTTCAGATATGCTGATTCAGCTCAGAACACTACCATGCTAACTGTAACCTCTGTATGGACATGAGTCAGTCCTCAATGACTAATTGCCAAAGCCGAAATATGTGCGATATTTAAAGGCTGAGTGAATTTCTGGGGAACTCTCTTATACTAAAAGATGAAAGGGAAATGGTAAACTTAGGAGAATATGTTTACTCAGCATAACTTAGTAGTGCATGGAAAGGTATTTCAGCAATACTCTCCAGGTTTTCAGTGCTTTTGTAAAAGCAGCTTTATTTCTGTGAATTCCAGTCTGTAGTTGCTGACTTTAACTCAAACAGGACATGGACTCACCAATCTTTATCCAGAGACTCCTCAGAAACCAAGACTGCACATTTTCTGTCTCACCACAAATACATGTTTTGGTTAAAGTATGTAGTAAAGTTGCTAAATTGTTTGAACCTAGATCTCTCTTAAAAGCCAAAGACTCTCCACTCTGCCTGTTTTGGTAATATGTCCATTAAAATGTGAGCCAGTGGTGCCAGGTCTGAGAGGAGCATTGTAATCACACGTGCCTTGCAGTTTACTCTGCGTTTTACCTCACTCATGTGAGCATGGACTTTTTGTGAACTTAGGCCAAGAGATTTCAGGCTCAGGCTCCTAAAATCTGTGTTCCTAATGCAAGACTTGGCCAGTCTATTCAGCTGATGTGTTTGTGTTGTAGTAAATATTCTGTCTCGCTCTGATTTATTTTTTTTAAAGACTTATCCTCAGAAGTGAAAGTGGGGAATCCTTTCATACTGTTACAGCAGAGTCCATCTCAGCTACTCTCCCAGCTCTTGTTTGAAAGACAGGTTCAACCTGACAGGTTGGTGCTTTTCAGATATGCTTCTCTGGGTGGTTTTGGATCTCAGCTAAGATTGAAATCTTATCTGGCTACTTAGCACAGGCAGTACAGCCTCTGTTTGCTATCTCCCACTAGTAGGTCACTTAATGCTGCAAGAGTTGGTGTCTAGGGAGAGCTTAGTATTTTCTCTACTATCACAAAGATTTTTACTAGGGAAAGCTACAGCTCCATATTTTTGACAGTTACCGTTTGTTGTGAAGAGAGAACCTTTATGGAGATTTTTTAAATCGAGTGTAGTATAGTTCAGAACACTGGACTTGCAGCTTAAAAGAACAGCAAAATAAAATATACCAGTAATGCTTCTTAAGAAGGCAGCTGGGCATGGCTCTTGCCCTGGTAAAACTGGGTAATCTAAGCTCCTTCCATCACAAACAACTAAATCAGGCTGTCTGATTTGACAAAGAAGTTCTTAAATTAAAAAAAAAAAAAAAAAGCACTAATAGTGAACTGTTATTAGTATGACTTGTACCTGAATACAACAATGTATGAGTCGTAAGTTCAATAATTTCTTTAAAGGAATGGCAACATAAGCAGTGAATTGTCAATGTTATGCTGTATAAATTTTCTCATACTGAGTGAATATAAGATTTGTACTCTTCTCATGTGAGGAGTATGAGGTGTTTGTGCTCACAAAGCATTTGGAATGTTTCTGAAAATCTGTAATTGTGAAGTACTGTTTATGTGTGTTGGGTAAGCTGGTTCTGTTTTCAATCCTGCAGGCTTGCTTCACTCTTGGCTAAAGAAGAGTTGAACTTGAATGTGCAGCAAGTTATTGTTAACTGTTGCTGTGAACCACTGTCCTTGTGCAGCGCAAGGCAAACCAGCCAGGCAAAGTCGCTTCTGACAACCATCAGCAACCTAGCGCATCAGTGTGCCTGCCACTGCCTGCCGGATGTTGAAATACCTACCCCCAGTCCTGCAGTGGCCTCTGAGGACATCTACACTCAGGCCCCATCCTCTGTGACTGACTTGAGCCAGAACACACTCACTGCCTCCTCCCTGGACTTCCTGAAGTCTCAGTCAAAATTAACAGCCACAGTGGCATGTCTAAGTGCATCTAATATACAGAAAATTTCCAAATCGAGTTTATCTTGGATGGAATTTCGAGGCAGACGGGAGGCGCCCTTAGGTTTGGAACAGATTTCCAGGGAGTGTGAGGCATTGTTGAAGGAGTTCCCCATACTGGAACAATTCCTGCTCGCAATGTTTGAGCCACTTCAGAATCAGCAAGAGGAAGGCGTCAGCTTGGCTAGCGCCTTCTCTGGCAAGACATACATATCTTTGGTTCTCCTAGGACTGCATTCCACCACAGCCGTTAAGGTATTAATGGAAGTCTTTGAACAAGCACTTGCTGCAAAGGATTGGGTCAGAGCTCTGAAGGTCTTGGATTTGTACAGTCAGGATGTGGAGGAGTTGGACAACATTAAGGATGTTGTGCTGAGCTGTGCAACTGCTGAAGGTAAGAAAGATGAAGTCAGGTGTTCCTTTGCATTCCTCTGCCTTCTGCCCTTTTCGTATTATGTGAAGAATACAGCCTGAAACAGGAGGTGGGAACTAAGGTAGTGGTCCATGAGCAAATCCAAAGACAGAAACAGATCTCTTCCCTTCTATCATCCTAAATTTGCTTTCTCTGATAGTGTAGTTCCTGTTTTGCTAATTTGCAAATCCTGACAGTAAACTTACACAAAACTTTTTTAGTACAAGAGAACTGGAATGTATCATGAGTGTTACTTGTATGTGAAGAGCTAGGTATGTCAGAAGACATAGTATTGTTAATGGAACATCTCTTACAGCAGTGTCATTGTCATACATGGATGATGTATCCCATGAAAAGAGAGGCCTTTTAGGAGTCTAAGGATAGCAAGTGTCCCATACTGACTTTGGTTGCTTCCTGAGAATCTGATGCTTGGCATGAGTCTAGTATAGGTTTTTCAGCTACGTTCTGTTTGTTTTGGTGGTACCATCCAGTGCAGATGAGGGTGTGTTGTGGTGGTGTTTTTTTTTTTTTTTTTTTAAATCTTTCTAAAATACAGAAACTGAGTTTTATCTGGTGGTTTGTTTTCTCTGCAGGTAAGGATGGTTGGCAGTACTTGTTCCCAGTAAAAAATGCAACATTGAGAAGTATGCTGGCCCTGCGCTGCCTGGACAAATGGCCACTTGATGCCTGTTTGGAAATACTAGCTTATTGCATTTCTGATTTGGGCAAAACTGATGAACTAAAAGCCAACTTGCAGAGCAGGAAGAAAGAACTTCAGGTTTATCAAAAGGTACAAAGCCATTACTTCAGTAACCAGTAAAATGAAACAGGCAGGAGGGAGAAAATATGCTTGCACTTCAAAAAAAAAAAAAAAAAAATTGGCCGTTGGTTCTTTTTTGATTGTAGTATATTTTCAAGTCTTTCATTCCAAAAACACATCATGTGTTTTCAGTACTGTAGTATCCAATTAACACACTCTTCTACCCTTTATAACTTTCCCATTCTCCTATGAGAGTTCAGGTCTGCAAATAAGATTAGACATAAACTTTTGTGCATGCCACTTTTTTTTTTACAAATAATTTGTTTTTCCATTCTGTATCAATGCTAGGACTTTTTGGAAGTTTTCCATTGCAATTCATGATTTTATCTGCCTGGGAGGCGTAGATATATCCAGGTATAGTGTAGAGGACTGCTGGTCCAATAAGCAGATCTGTATTGCAGGCAGTTTTTCTAACTGCAGGGGAGTTTAGATACCCAAGTTAAGTCAGACTAGCTGGCCTGCAATTCAGCGCAGACTGAAAAGGCAGATGGAGTGTAAAAGAGGAATAAATCCCTGCTGAACTCTGTATGGTGGTGATTCTCCTAACTGATGATTGTCTCACTTGTTAGCACCAGCAACGTCTGCAGTATACAGTATACGTTTACTCTTTCATCCATAATTACTGCCATGTAGTCTTCTAGAAACCTTCCCTTACAAACCTGCTTTGCAGCTTTGCAGAGCCATTTGTAGATTAACACCTTAGAAAGATCGCATAGTCTTTTTTTGGGGGTGGAAGTGCATTACATCATCCTGGTAGAGGGCTAAAGATAAATGTGGATCTCCTTTTAGACTTTTTTTTTGTACGAAGTATCTCTTGGTGTGGGCAGCTCAGCTGTTTTTCTGGACTTGATTTTTGTAGATAAAACTTTTGTGTGCTACAGTAATATTAAACTTTTTCAGATTTTGAATTTGCAAAACGAACCTCTGTGGAATGACTGGCAAGATCTGAAAAAAGCCTGCACTGATGATCCCCAGACCATCATGAATATCATTCTGAAGGCAAAGGTTAGGCATTGGCATGTGGACACGTTAAACATTGAGTGGATAAATTTGTTGAACTAGCTTTTTAAAACAGCAGTCAGCAGATATTAATACCTTGAGAGGAAGGATTCTTTTACTCAATTCTATGCTGCAGAAACAAATACAAGTATGTGCTTAATGTCAACACTTAAATGTAATTAATAATCCTTTAACTCTTATTCTGAGGTACAACCTACTCTTTTCTCTTAAAACTTTGAAGACTTTAATGGTATGACTTTTGGTGTAATACAGGCTTGATTATTATGTAAGCACTAATGCTGTAAATCTGGTTGGCTTGAAAAGTATCTCTAGAAAGTCAGTGTGCTTACTGTGAGGTGAGAAACTATTCTCAGTACAGGTTGCAACTGGCAAACTGGGTGTCATCTCTTTCCCCTTGTCATTTTCCTTTTTTATGTTTGCATGAGGGGAGAAGAGTCTAAGCTACAGAATTTCTTGAAGCTGATCAGAAGTTTGGGAGAAACTGCTGTATCAAATGGTAGACGGTTGTTTTTTGGTTTGGTTTCATTAGTGTTTTTTAATTGTTTTGTCTTATTCTTTAGGATTATGAGTTGTGTGAGGAATGGGGGCACTTATATCCTGTCCCAAGAGAAGACTTAATCAACCTTCACCGTGAGCACCTTCTCCACTTACTGGAGACAGGTGACATGGAAAAAGCACTGCAGGTAACAGCAAGACTCTTTCAGCCTTACATCTCAAGGTTGAATAAGTTGAGAACAAGGTATCCAAACTGTTGTCGCTGTCATTTACTCACATCACATGGATATTTGAGATATTTCAGTATCATCAGAAACGTGTTTTGTCTGCATATCACGTTTCGGCAAATTGTTTTGTAGTTACTAGGTCATAGAAAATTGTTTTATTTGGCATTTTTGTGGCCTTTTTGCTTCTTCGTTTAAGGAATGCTATTTGTTTAGATATGCTTTCAGGACCCTGCCTCTCACCTGGTCCACTTAAATGAAAATATAGCTTTGCAATCCAGTTGTTGGGCCAAGAACTTTAAATGTCTTTACAACTATTTTAATTAAATGGAAATACAAGCCACCTTTTATTTGAAAAATAATAATGAAGCACTTTTGTGCTGCTTAAGCAGAAGAATCAGAAGTGCAAGTAGTAAGATGAATTAGTCAGTTGTGCTTTGGTGCCCGAATTACCCAAGTGTGAATTCTTCTGGTTTTAATAATTAAGAGCTGTCGCTAATAACAGAGTAAAATAAGATGCAGGCTCTTTCAGACCACATAGTTTTAAAATCAAAGAGAAAAACTTAAGTGAGGAACGAGATATAAGATGCAGAATTAAAAGGTCTCCGCCTTGCTTCTAGAATACTTTAAAAGTTATTTTGATTATGAAATGGAGCAAATAGGCAATAAGTAGGCAAATGGATGATCTAAATAACCATTACATACATAGGACACTTGTGGAGGTTAATTTGCTTGTTGGACCATTGTAGGACAGCAATCTGTTATTCACTGACTGATATGAAGAATCCTCTGCAGGAATGCAGTAGGGATTTATTGTATTTCATATGTTTCTAGCTTTTGCAAAGAATAGAAGACCCTGGTATTTGCCTTGCAATCAGTGAGCAGTCCCTTGACCAGCATCCCAGCTTGGCAGCATCTCACTTCTTAGCTGATTACCTCACAAATCACTTCTACAAGAATCTGACGACAGCACGCCGTAATGAAATCCAGGCACTCTATATGGGATCAAAAGTGAGTAAAACTCCTTCATTGTAGGATTAACAGCAATATATAACTATAGAAGTACCTGCCTGTAGGTTTTTATCAAGCATTCTCAACCTATCAGGCTCAAGATCCTTAGTCTCAGGATCCAAAATAAGGTTAATGATGGCTTAAAACTTCTTTCCTTTCTCCATCTCGGCATTTCCTGCATCCTGAGGTGAATGTAGCTCCCAACGTAAACAGAGCATTCTTATTTCACTCTTAGTTGTGAGGAGTGGGGGACCATGTGGACTAAATGAGAGAAAAAAAATTGGGGTGTCTATCAGTACAGTTGCTATCTCTGTCCTGGTGAAAAAGAAAGCATCCTCAATTTATTCTCTGTGGCAGAAATGCCAGGCCTCCTTCCTGTGTAGTAATACAAATGTAAATTATGTTAAAAATGTGCCCACAGATATAGTGGGCTTTGATACTTTTCATGGCATGTTTCTCCTGGGTGCCCTGCAAAGGTAGACAGTATCGCTCCAGTTTCTGTATGGCCATTGCCCTTACAGAAGCCATGTAGGTTCTGTGCTTACCCTGGAAACAGATGTATTAACCAATAGATTACTTTAGTCAAATGTATCATAGGTGAACAACATGGAGGGCTTCCTGTAACTTACAGTTTGCTGCAGGACTACAAATGGCAGTTTGCTCCAGTGTTTTGCACAACATTAACTTGTTTCTTTATTTGTCCCTTTTGAAGGCACGATTTGCAGAGCCCATATTAACTGGTCATTTTTAGGAGAATTGCTCATATTTTCTCCTCATGTTTCCTGAAATGGTGTAAAGATAAGGATTGGGATAATGTTTTTTTCGTAGCCTTATTTTAACAAGAGAATGTGCTCTACTCTGCTACAACGTATCTGTCACAGGGTCACAAAATGCTTTCTAGTTTTCAGATGCCTCTGAAATAAGGCAGTGTTTGGAATGTGAAAGCAGAAGCTAAGTAACTTCTGCAAATTCGTATGTTAATTCTGTCACAGAGCTATGAATAGGCCCAAGAAGTCCCAACTCCATTTTTTAGCCTCTGCATGTTATTCCATTCCCTGTGTAAGCTGCTCAGACAGTTTATTGTCTTTAATCTCACAGCAAGGCAGATTTGGAGGCACATAATTTTAACTGTTTCTTGTTGTTTCACAGGTGTTGCTGACTCTACCTGAGCTCTCCCGTGTTAACTACTTCCACCTCTCCTCCAGGCCACTGCTTATGCTGGAACAGCTGCTCATGAATATGAAAGTGGACTGGGTAGCTGTGGCTGTGCAGACACTGCTCCAGCTCTTAGGTGGACATGAAGTTGGCTTCACTGTAGAAGACGTTGACAGTTTGCTCTCAAAGTATGCAGAAAAAGCCCTCGACTTCCCCTATGCATTAAAAGAAAAGCGATCAGGTGACTGTCCATTAGAATTTTCCGTTTGGGAAAGAAGGGCAAATTTTCCCCCAGAATTGTTTTACTAAGTATGCCATAACATTTTTAGATGTATGCCTCAGTTTCCCTCTAGCCCAGAATATGTTCTTGCCTTTCTTGTAAGCATATGTACTCAAAGACCAACAGCTCCAAAACTTTCTCACTTTTCTCTTTTGCTCCTTTTTAGGGTCTTTTTTTCTTATTCAATACTGATCGATTTTATTTCATTTGTTTAATGTGAAGCCACTGACAACTTCAGCAGTTCTAAAACTTGCACTCAACCACGTCTTTCCCCTAAACCAAATGAGACTTTGGGGGGGGAAATGAGTGTACTCTTCCCTCCTCCTAGACTCCTGTTCCTTTTTTTTTTTTTTTTACTGGTTCTATTTAACATTCTTGGCACAGCTCTCTTTTCTGGTTAGTCAGTCAGTTCTCATCTGTGTTGTCATCAGTTCTGCATCTGGCTCTGTGCCTGAGGGTTTTGTAACTGGAACGGCAGAGGGTGCTCCAGGGCAAGCCCAGTGGTATTGTCTCACTGCATTGGAAGTGCATGATGTGCTTGCCTGTCTGTATTTGTCTACCTGTTCCTACATACGTGGTACTAGCTTGCTTTATAGCAGTTTCAAAATGTTGATACCATTTCATAATTTAAAGACACAGCTCTCAAGGCATCAGACTTCATCCATCTCTTCCTGCCAAATGACCTATAACTTTGCAAGTATGTTCCTTCTGCTGCAATGTGAAACAGTATTTGCAATGAGTACCTTGTGTCAACTGATTGTTCTCACATGTGATACTTTTTCTCTGCTGGATTATTCCTGTGCCTGTCAGTAGTCCACTGCTTTAAGGATCCCTTTCTCTGTGTTTTATATAGTCTCGCGTGAATCATTGTGAGCTAATTTTCTTAAAAGATAGTAGTTTGTAATTACACAGCTAATCCTGTTTGTACTAACATTGTTACATACTCCTGTGAATGGATTCCTGTAACGTTTGTTAAAACAAGTAGATGTATAAACAATATTGTTCTCTGATTTTTCACTCTGCCCTAGATTCTGTGATACGTATCCAAGAAAATCTCAGTCAAATACTAGAGTGTGAAGCAACGTCTAAATCAGGATCATCAGAACTGTCTCCTGCCAGTTTTACTGGTAAGGGTAAGATCTCTATGCCATTTTCTTTCAACTTGTTCTTTTTATCCCTTATCTATGTTTGAAGTGCGTACCACCACTGCATAGTAACTTAGGTCTCTGTATTGGTGATTTGGGCCCAGTTAAAAGAAGATGTGAAGGAGAAGAGGAAGGGCATAGTTTTATTTCGTTTTCTGGTAGATATCTACAGAATGTCTGAAGAGTCAGCACACACATCCATTTCAGGCACTGCAGGGGGAAAAAAAAAGCAAGTCTGAACAGAGCACAGAAAACTGGATTACATCTGCAGGAAGAAAAAGGTTTATCTCTTTGTCACAGCTAGGTTGTAAGTGGATTAATGGTGCTGCAGGTTAATCTTCCTGTGTCTTGATTTCTGTGCTATCTTTGGATATATAGGCAGAGCTTTTCTGGAAGCCCACTCACTGTAGTGGTACTTCCTGTTCTTTTCTCAGTATCTTTTTTTTTCTTCTCAATTTTAACTTTGGTTTTACAGTAGAAATCTCATCCTTTTTCTTGTCTGTTTTCTTCTTTCTTTCAGTCCTTTAATTAATTTTTTTTCTAGGATCCCTTTTGCAACCTGAGGGAATAGCACACCTTGTTATTGTCTGAGAGGGCTCCACTCACAGTCCTCAAATACAAATAAATAGAAACAATAATTTAATCCAAAACAAGAATATTTGTGGCTTAAAAACAACCACAAATTCTTTTGTAGAGTCCATTCTGCATCTAATGCAAGAGATGCACGCTTCAGAAGATATATATTATGAGAGATGCGTAGTGTGTGCTCTCAGGAAAGGGCATCCGCAGACCAAATAGATATAGCAAAGGGTATCCGCAGACCTCCAAGGCTGGTGATTCTCAGCGAGTGGTGGGCCTGTGCTATCCTGATCTCCTGTTCAGGGCTCTGAACTATTATCTGGTTCTCTATCCTGAGCTGGTGATTCTGCTTGCACTGCATACGTGAGGTGACAGCGTGTCTTGGATTTGGCTGTGTAGCTCTTCAGATTCTCATCTAGTGGTCAGCTTAATATCTATATGTTGTTACAAAACCTGAGTGAATTGTCCTCTAATGTTCCTTTGCAATCCAGCATCTACTTGAATGAGTTAGCTTTACTGGAATGGAGTTTTTTTCTTTAGTTTAGTATCCATATACGTAGAAGGTGGCTTGTAGGGCTGGGATGAGCTGTTGAACTTTTTAGTTAGCCTGAAGTGTAACTGGCTCACATCATATAAACCAAGAGTCTATCTACTGCTATAAATTTGATTCAATTAATATTTCTTTGGCAAAGTCAAAGAAGCTAAAGGCCGAAGACTTAAACTTCTGCCTCTTTGAATTGATTTTACCAACAGTAGGTTTTAAAGCAGACCAGACAGGGAGGCATATGCTGTTGCTAGCAATGCCATACCTCTCCTGAGATAATAAAGAAAATTCTTAGTCTTCAGGAATGTCAACACTAGGTATCCTTAAGGTTCTATTTTACGCTATACCACTTATTTGGTATTCGTATTCCTGAGTGTTTTTTTCCCTCCTCCTCCAAGTCTCTGCTTATGATACAAGCATAGATGTTGAAGTTATCTTATACTTCTCTAATTGTTGTGGTAAAGATCTAGTAATAACTAAGTACTCTTGCTCATTAGCATTGAAGTATTAGAAGCTGACAATCTTAGTTTTAGCTTATAGCATTTATACTCCTTACACAATGTTACTCTGCTATGCCTAGGTGAAAGATAATGGTAGTCTTGTGAGTCTCAGTAAGTCTGTAGTGTTTTCTAGTATTCAAGACTCCATTAAACAGCTTAAATCCCTTTCCGTGTTTGTCTTGTCCTGGCTTTTTTTAAGGTGTAACAATGTCTGCAAGTCCCAGAGAAAGAAGTTTGCAGCAAAATTTGTTTCCTCAGGAATTTGTGCCACCTGAAAAGCCACCTCCAAAGCAAGAATGGATACCCGATGACACTGAAACGATATGTATGGTTTGCAAATCTGAACGCTTCACTATGGTAAGGAGCAAAAATTAGAACTGTGACCTTAATGTCAACAGTTGCTTGTAATATGTTTCTTAAAAGCCCTTAGCTACTTTAGCAAGTTTGCCTACATCACTGTAGGCTTGACAAGATTGCTAGTCCATTGATTTTTAACCATTAATTTCTATTTAGTGTAGCTGAGGAGACAGGCAGCAGTTACCTGGTTTCACTGTGAAGTGAAAAAGATTAATTTTGATTTTTGCAGGTGTGCTGGCAGTCTTGCCTTATATTGCTTAGAAGCAGTACTGTTTCCTCAAAATGCCTGTTGCTTTTGAATTTGGAAGTGACTAAGGTAGTGTCAGAAAAAGAGTCTACAGCTTCTGATTTTTCCAGGAAGCAATCTAAGTATCTTGGTGACCAAAATAGGAACAACTTGACTAGTGGAGAAAGTTGAAGACTGCAGCAAGTATATTAAACGTGTGTGTCCCTAGAAGGGAATTCTGGTAGTGAGAATCAATCATTTTATAGTTCTGAAAAGCCTCGTCATGTGTGCTGTGTCCTCTCATCAAGTGAAGTTTACTCATGAGTGGAGGCAGATACAGGCGTGGACTTGGGTAAGTTCCTTCAGTTGCTTATTCATGACTTGTGCTCAGTTTAACAGGCGTCATCACTGCAGGCGTTGTGGCAGGCTGGTGTGCAGTTCTTGCTCTACCAAGAAAATGGCAGTAGAAGCTTGTAGAGAAAATCCAGCTCGAGTATGTGATCAGTGCTATAGCTACTACAACAGAGATCATCTGCCTGGCTTGGTACATGACACAAGCACGTACGTCTTTCTATTCTAGTTATCCTCAATTCAAAATTGACTGGATCTGTTGAACACAGTTGTTTTAATGCTACTCCATAGTCCCTTGATTGTGACTTCTTGAACCTTGAGTATTCAAAAGCAAGTTCTTGATTAGATAGCCTTTTCATTAAGGGCACAGTTTCAAAGCCTGTGATGACAGATTTTCACGATCTGGTGGCTTTCGGCTGAGAGTTGGATGGGGATTCATTGTGCATTGGTTAGGCCAACTGGTGAAAAGTGCAGCTGAAAAGAGTGAGCTTTACTATTTGTGATCCCATAAAGCCTGCTGATAGCAGTATCAGCTATGGCAATATCAGGAGGCTTGTGAGGAATAGCAGTCTGAGGGGGAAAAAAAAAAAAGAAAAAAAGAAATAAGCAGTCACCTGTAGATAGATTAGCTTGAGTCAGAATGGTTGCTTATGCTACCAGATTAGGTCAGCAAAGCTTAGCTGTGAACTTGAATGATACTAGTCATGTTTTAATTGCTTGTGTTGTCTTTTTTTAATTGCAAAGTGTTTGTCTTTTGTTTATACTCACCTTATTTGTATTTAAAAAAACAAAAAAGAAAAAAAAAAAACCAGATGCTAAATCTTTCAGGTCAGAGACCTGGATCCCAAAAACGTCATGTGAGCTCTGACATGTTCTGGTACTGGGCAATTCTTATTCTCAGCATCTGTTTCATTATGATATGTGCAACAGCAAGTTGTTACTATAGAAGAAGTATGAGAACTAACTACTTAGTGTAGTTGAAATACAATATGTAGAGTCAGAATCTTGCACTTCAAGACAGCGGAGGGTAGGGACAAGGCAGTGGGTTGGGAAGGGCAGGGGAGAGAGACATGTTACATTTTTATAGTACCTTTTTCTGAAAAGGCTATCCATATTGATCCCTTTTCTTAAAAGTATGTTTTCCCCAGTGTGGAAAGGCATGGACTAGGCATGATGGTTCTTTCTGTCTTTTTATTGTAGCACGAAAGAAGATCAGGACCAAGTGGAAGGTAAGGAGTGGAATAGTATTAAAATGTGTTTTTTTTAAAGTGCATAATTACCAGTGCAGTTAGAGATGGCAAGCTGCCCTGCCTAGCTGTAGCTAAAGGTTGATCAAGACTTCAGTTACAAAATATCAGTGGTGTTTTTGCATGAGCAGTCTGAAATAAAGTATTCCAAACTTCTGTGAATGGGAAATTTGTGATTTAGGAGAAATGGCTGAGTCAATACTGAACAAGCAGTTTGGGGATTAAAGTACTGGGGAAAAAAACAGTTGGAGAAGGTACTTTGCATGCTAGAAATAGTCAGTGAGAGGCTGTGGTAAGAGTAGAAATTACTAGTCCACTATAGAGCTATACTGAGTGATGCTCTTTTTACAGACACTGCTAGAACAGTCTGTAAAAAGTGATCTCTCTGAATACTACTGCAGTGTGCTCTGATGTTTGATACCCCATTTTAGCTTTAGCTGGGGGTAGCAAAGGATGAGGCTTTGCTCATGGGTCTGGTTGTGACCTGAGTTCCATTTCCTTTGCTGGTTTTATAAATATCAACTACTAATTTCTCTTCAGTGCCTCAGTTTCCCCATCTAACATCATAAGACTTGAGGAGTAATAACAAAACTTCATTGGACTTTTTATTTTTTCCTGCAATTTTTCCTCAGATGGCATTTGTTGTTTGTTTCTTAAGTCAGGTGTTGGAGGTGATTCTGCAAAATTTTCATATACTGATGTGTTATTCTGCTGGACCAAAATAGTTATTTCAAGTGCTTATAGCAGTAATATGGTGAAAATCTTGTGTTTGTGCTACAAAACAAATGAGAATTAATATTTTTCCCTACTTGTCCCCTTTGAAATTTGGGCCATTTCAACGTTTTTGCTGTTGACAGAAGTAGCTTTACTGTTACCTTTGCTGCAAAACTGACTCAGCTGAAAATTAGTTTGAGCTGCTGCTTCTGATTAGATCCTTCTCTTCATTTGTGTTCTGTCTTTGTCTTGACCTGTAAGATTTACCCTGGTGCGTAAGGATTGTGACAGTGGGCTTGCAGGATTTTGTAATACACAAGGATATGGAGATTTTTGTTTCTTGAATTTCTGTATTACAAATTAGTGTGAATTACTACTTCTAAAGCAAGTATAGCAAATGTATATCTATTACAGTTACTACAAAATCACTACTGATAAAGTATATATTACAAGTTAGATAGCAAAGCAAATACGCTCATGATAAGTAACTTGTGTGTTTATATTAGTTATGCATATATAACTACATTAAAATATATATGTACAGATATATATTATACATAAATATTTCCAAGTGTACCTGGTATGGCACTCCCCAAGCTACTTCCAGGAGTGAGGCCAGTCAGTGATGGACCATGTCTCACTTCAAAGATGATCTCTGTCATGGAGTCAGCCACATGTGCCTGGCAAGGGTCAGATCTGTCCAGATCCCATGTAGAGAAGTTCATCAAGGGCAAGTTCTCAGAGAGAAGCTCTATTGTGGGTAGAAAGCAAGTAATTTTTTTATCACTAGAGACATAAGGGGATATCACTGCCTGGATCACCCTGTAGATGTTGCTAATTTCTGTTTTTTACCTGGGATAGCTAATAGATGATGATGGTTTCTACGTTCTCAGAACAATATTTACTTTCCCAAATGGTTTTCCTGTTTTTCCAGCTACAGCAGCCAACAGCTGTTGCTGTTTCCTACTTTCTCAGTCTGTTTTCCACCTTTCCAGATAAGTTCGTTGTTGCAGTTTCTTCTTTTTGCATTTATTGAGGATATCTCAGAATGTCTGTGGTTCTCTACTCAGCTGCACTTCAAGTATGCCAGCTTCACTTCTTAGGGATGCTCTGGGTTCCTAGGCTAGCAGTTCCCAGACTGGCAGGCATTTTCTTCTGTCAGTATTTCAGCAGACATCATCTCCTGTCAGTATTTTTTCCATTATACCAAGGTTGCCTTTATGGCTGCTCCCATTGCTTCTTGCTTTGATTCCAGCATTCCTACCTATCACCGGGCCCATATCATTCAGTCAGAATGAGTGAATCAGAACATGTTAGAGGGAAAGTGTTTTATCGGGCTGTTTTCCTAGCTTTTCTGTTGGAACTGTGAATACATCTTACCAAATGTTTTCAGACCTGGTTTGTTTTAATTATTCCACTCTCCGTTTCAATTTAGAAATAGCTTTTTTCTTTTTTTAGTTCACACTACAGTTTTAGAATTATTCACCACTCTAACAATTCTGTGAGCTCTAGAACAGTGAGTTTTTTAGTGTTTTTTTAATTTGTCTTGGTTTTGTTTTTTAAAACTTTTAAGCTTTTTCAGGGAGAAGTAGTTGATCAGGCATACAGGTGGCAAATTAGCTTTGTTCTCTGTTTTTCAATGTTGTATGAATGTCCATTGTTTCTCTGCCAGGAACCACAATCAGAAACCTGAGCATGCTGTGCTTGTGTATTTTCAGACGTGATTTGACCTGTAGCTAATCTCAGTTTTCTGGAATAATTCTTAGCTCAGTTTCAAAGTAGAACCAAGAATATATTTATTTATAGATATTTATTTTACTTATTTTTACTTTATTTTTACTTTATTTTATTTACCAAGAAGATATTTATTTAAATAATCTTTTGTTCAGTATCAGGTACAAGATGACAAATGGTACTACTGTACTACAGTGTCTGGGTTACTAATTTCGAAACAAATTTCGATAATCTGGCGCACAGAAAGTCTTTCCACAGAAGTGTCTTATGTTGAATCTTTTGATTAAAACTAATTTTCTGCCATACTACTTTGTAAGAAAACTTAACGCACAAGTTAGCTCGTCTTTTCAATGTCTTATCCTAAAGTTGCTGGACAGTATGTTCAAATAACTTGAATTCTCAAAAGAAGATACAGGCAGATAAGTAAACTTGGCTTTTCTCTTGCAACTGGTTCTTCAGTTTCCCTTGTTAGCTGTAACCTATAGGTCACATATTGCTATTTCCCTCCTGATCAGAAATGTTTAATACCTCATCTGAGAGAAGGCGAAAGAGGAAAGGTTGCTTTGTTTGATGTCCTGTAGGATAAAGATTGGTTAACTATTTGAAGACGTGTTACTGGATCCAGGTTTTGGTGAAAGGATGTTGATGATAGAGTGAGTTTAGGTACTGTTTGGTAGCCTGCTGAGGAATGGAAATGTTTCTTTAACGTGTGTACTAGACAAATGATACTGACAGGAATTGGTACAATGAAAGCGTCACAGATGATTCTTTTAAGACTGTGGGACTGCTCTGCATCATGCGTCTTTAGCCAGGTTTGTTGCTACTTGCACAATGATTCTACCTGTTCTTTCCTTCCTGGCTGCAGAAGCTCCTGATAATGAGTATTCCACAGTGGTGCGAATACCCAAGGCAACTGAGCTTGAATGGATTTTTTCCCTGAATGAAGAGGAGAATGAAATTGTGCGCAGTGAATTTTATTATGAACAGGTGAGATCCGGAGAAAGAGAGTCCAGTATAAGCAGTTCCCTGGAGAAGTACCTCAATATTCATGTTTGTGTCTTTCCTCAATTTGTCAGGCTCCCAGCTCTTCCTTGTGTATTGCCATCCTTAGCCTGCACAGCAACAGTATAGCGTGTGGCCACCAGCTGATAGAGCACTGCTGCAAATTGTCCCAAGGGCTCACTAATCCTGAGGTAGATGCTGGACTCCTTATGGACATCATGAAACAGTTACTCTTCAGTGCCAAAATGATGTTTGTAAAAGCTGGAAGGAGCCAAGATCTAGCGCTCTGTGACAGGTGATTTATCAGATATTCGCTAGGATGTATTGTCAAGATCATTATCTCCACTAGGGAGTTGGAGGGCGGGAGGGTTGCTTTGTGATTGTGCTGTGGACATCTTACACTATGAAATTCTCTTCCTGTTTAAGAATAGTATAAGAGCTCAAGTGATAGAAATTCGACTAATATGACTATGTAATAATTACTGAGAAAATTCTTAGAGTAGGAGAAATAATTCACAATAATTGAAGTAAATATTTTACTTCTACTGTTGTGGTGGGTTTTTTTGTTGTTGTTGTTTTGGTTGGTTTTTTTTTTTGCTTTCAGTGTGTATTCCAATATAGGATTTTAAACCTGTACTTCCTGAGAACCAGCATATTACTCTTTCTTCAGACTTTGTCCTCAGGGCTTTAAGTGGCAGGAGCAGTGTATAAATTTCAAACATACTATTTTGATTCTGTAACTTTAGTTGGTGTCTGCAGCCAGCATCTGCCAGTACTCCATTGAATGTTGGGAAGAAAAAAGAGTAGCCTCAGTAAGATAGTAGAACAGATAGAGAAACCTGGTGTACTGGTGAGTTAGGAACCACTGTTCTAAGAGTTGTCTTGGACATAAAGTTTTTTTTAAGATTCTTAGTGTGTGTGATAATAGTGGAAGTGTATGAATTTGTTTAACCTCTTTGTTTTCTCCTAGCTATATCAGCAAAGTGGATGTGTTGAATATTTTGGTTGCTGCTGCCTACCGTCCAGTACCATCTTTGGATCAGATTCTTCTCCCTGCAGCAGTAACAAGATTAAGAAATCGGCTTTTGGAAGCAGAGTACTATCAACTAGCTATAGAGGTAATGACAATAGAAGGATGTGAATGTTAATCTTTCTGTGGTGGTTTTTGTTTTTCTCTCTCTTGAGTTTAAATGGATGTGATGTGTGAAATGGACAATATTTAAACTGTTACAAACTGGGAATAAGTTTTTAAACAATGAAAACAATCTTATCTGAACATTGGGGGAAAAAAAAGCTTCTGAGAAGGAAGATGTATTCTGCTGTGGAGCAATCTGCTAAAAGGAAGGACAGGGGCCTTGTTTTCTGGTACAATTAAAATGGGGATAGACTAACTGCCAGACAGTCATTATGTGAAAGAATGTTACATCCAGCAGAAGGGCTGAGGCATACTTTGTGGCAGGATTTTGTCTGAAGCTTGTATGTTTGGTTTTATTTGTCCGTAATATCACAGAAGATTTTAATAAGGCAACTTTAGTAAGCATTTACTTGAAAAAGAGCAATGGTGGCAAATCTGTCTGTCAGAGCTCATGTGGTTTATCTTCCATCCTGTTCCTGCTCCTAGTATTTCACAAGCCTCTGTTTATGGCATTGCAATTTGTAGGAAGAGGATTATGACGCTGCAAAACATATTAGGATTTTTAAGGGTAACAAGCAGCAGAAATAAATAACATATTTGAATAAAAAGGGTTCATGTTTAAAGGCAGGTGATAGACTAAAGAAAATCAGGAATAAATTTGATCAGCAGAGTTTTATGAAGTAAAAAAAAATCTTGGCAGTTCATGGGGCATTTGCTATTGTTTTGTTTTTTAAACCACAAACCCAATTAACTTTACTATGTAAAAATCATTTGCCTTACGACATTTTCACATCAGGAACAGATTTTTTTGTAAGGCTTAAAACTGCTGAATTGAAATTTCCCAGATATGTGACTGCCTAAACGTGTGCAATAAAAACATTGATTTGGAAATCGTGGGTGTTTCAGTAGCTGGCACTTTGTGCCAGTAACCTACAAATAATCAGCATGTCATTTTTTGTTTGTTTTAATGGGAAATGCAGTTCAGGAAGTGAAAGGTCACAGTCTCCAATAAGCTAGCTTTCCTATTTTCTGTATTGGGACTGTATTGCAATATTACCAAATTATTTTGAATTTAGGTTTCTACAAAGTCTGGCTTGGATCCAAGTGGAGCATGGCATGCCTGGGGCATGGCTTGTCTTAAAGCTGGAAATTTAAGCTCAGCAAGAGAGAAGTTTAACCGGTGTTTAAAGCCACCTGTGGATCTAAACCAGCTGAACCATGGTTCAAGGCTTGTCCAGGATGTGATACAATACCTGGAGTCCACAGTGAAGCCCGTACTCATTGCGGTAAGGGTCTTCTATTCTGCCTACTGTGAAAGGCTATGGCAAAGCCAAGTATTGATGCTATAAGATCTTATAGCAATGCAGGATACAATATCAGGTATCAGGTTTCTTCTTTTGTCATGATTGTGTATTGCAAACTGAATATTGTTGAGAAGTTCACTAGCTGCTTCCTCACAGTGAATTGGTGGCTGAGTACCAGATCATAGTGTTGTTTTTTGTTTGTTTTTAATAGCAATTTGGGGCATGGTCAGTGGATGGGAAAGAAGCTGTAGTGGTTAACGTGTTATTACTGCAGTCTGAGGAAAGTAAACTCCATCCCAACAATATGTTGTGGTGTTGCAGTGATGTAATTTGTCTATCAAAACTCTAGTAACTTAGCACATATTCAAAGCTGAGGTTAAAAATGTGATCTCACAATTTTTCCCTTGGCTGTAAACACTACTACATGGTTTGGGGTTATCTCTGGAAGTTCTGATTAGGTATACAAAAAAAAGACTCTTAGTACTAAGTAAATACAAAATCATAATGGTGAAAGACCTCTTAGGAAAGTATTCCAGGAGAATAAAAAAGTCTGCTTGAATTAGGTTATTGAAGTAGCTGCTGGAGTGTTTTGTTTAATAAACAAGCCTCCCATCTGTCCCTGAAAACAGAGCTGTGTTAGTCATGAGAACATTCAATGTCTCTGATAGCACAGCTTCAATCTAATTTTTATAAAAAGCATTCCTGGAGACTAACCCCTCCAAAGCGATGACCATTTTCAAAACAAGAACGAAAAAGCTTCAGGGCTGGGTGACAAGGTCTAATTGAAAAGAAGGTTCTCTTCTTAGCCATCACCTATCACTGATTTTGTTTTAACAGCAGGATGATGATTACTTTGCCACATTGAGGGAACTTGAAGCAACGCTGAGAACAAGAAGTCTCTCTCTGGAGATGATGTGTGAGGGGAAGGTTCAACACAACAGCTACTATCAGGAGTGCTTGTTCTATTTACATAGTTATGGCACTAATCTGGCAATAATAAGCTTTTACATGAGACATGACTGTATGAGAGAAGCACTGCTTCACTTGTTAAATAAGGTGAGTAATCCAGTTTGCTGTCACTTAAAATTAAATTTTGAAAAGCAGCTTAAGAGGACTTCAAGGCCAGTCAAGATGGTAATGAGCATCATAGAGCATTCTAGAGAGCATGTTTTTCTGCACAGTAGTTTTTCAGTGTCCTGAACATTATCACACAGACTGTCCAGTGACTGACAAGAATTCAGTGACATGGGAAAATAATGTTGATCTTTACATCTTGTGTTTAATCTCTCTTCCTCATTGTGCTGAAACAGTGGCTTCTAGAGAAAAGGAAAAAGTTGTTTTCTTTTTTTTTTGTAGAGCCACTGTATCAACACTGCTTTGTCTTTTTACTATAAAGCTGAAAATCTGCACCAGTTGCTAATACAGAGAGAAAGAAGATTTTTGAATTCCAACACGGTGATAACTTTAGACAGTTCATCACAGGGGCCTTAAGCACATGATGTATGAGGAAGGTGACGAGGAGTGTTTTTTCAGTTTGAAAGAGAGAGCAGGCAAGGGAAGACCTGTGTGCTGATTTCAATTACTGAGTGGGTGATTATGGACAGAATGGATTCAGGCTTATTTTACGTGCACAATGAAAGAGACAATGGATGCAATTTGGAGCAAGGGAAGTTCCAGCTGAATATAAGGAAAATGTGTTTTGTTTTGTTTTGCATTGACGTGAGGATGTTTAGGCTGGGAACTAGGTCCCAGAGAGGCTGTTGAATCACCCTGCTTGGTAGTACTCAGAATGTGACTGGGTAGATCTAGAGAGGTCACTCTTTGAGTGAGGGTTTGAACCACATGACCTCCAGAGATTCCTTCCAACTAAATTATCTGTCAATTCTATGATCTCTGTCACTCGATACTGCTCTTATATAAGGAAAATCTACATGCCACAGCTGCTTTGCTTCAGGCTACTTTTCTGGTGTTTGTGTAGGAATCCCCATCAGAAGTGTTCATTGAAGGGATCTTCATTCCAAGCTATGAAAGTGGAAAACTGCATATGTTGGAGAACTTGCTGGAAACCATTGATCCAGGATTGGAGAGCTGGGGTATCTACTTGATTGCGACCTGCAAATACTTGCAGAGAAAGAACTACTACCACATTCTGTATGAGCTACAACAGTTCATGAAGGTAAGATGAGAAATGTTGAATGCTGTCAGGCTTTGGGTTATTTATTTTGCTGTAAATCTGCATGGTGGACAAGTATATTTTTGCTACTTTCCAATCCTGAAAAACAGATGGAAGGCCTGGACTGACTGCAGCTGACCTGGTGTGTGTTTCTGTGATGGATCTGGCACATTGCAGTAGCTTAACTATTGCTTTAAAGAAAACAGAGCATTGCCTGCTTTGTGTGAACACTTCATAGAGACAAGGATTAGAGAAGGTGGTTTACTCTGATCCATCTTAGTGTTCGATATATTTCTTCTAGGATCATGTTCGTGCTGCTATGACCTGCATTAGATTTTTCACTCATGGAGCAAAATCATACACTGAACTGGGAGGCAAACAAACGTGGCTTGTAAAGATTAAGGACCATCTCAAAGTCTACCTGCAGGAGGTCTCAAGAAGTTCAGGAAGGAAGAAAATGGTATACACTTTTCGGAAGAAAATGTCTGCTACAGATGTGTCGAGGTATATATAAACAACAAGCTAAGTTATGGGAAACAGGAAATTCTGGCTTTGTCTTTTCTTAATAGTTGTGTTTGGGCTGAATTTAGCTAACACATGCTAGGTGGGCCTGACCAAGATCTGACTAGCTAGTTGCAAGTATAGGATTCCCATTACTTTTTTCCCCAGCTACCCAGAAGATGAGCAATTATTTTCACTAAATAATCTAGTCTATCATCTACCTTTCTTCAATTTAAAAAAAGAAATCAAACAAAAAAAACATTCCATGCATACACAGTTATATTTAGCTGGCTATATTTGTTTGAATTTTAATTCAGCTGTATACAAGTTACAAGCTTCAGTATTAACTGATTCCTTATGTTCAAAAAATGAAAGTGTAAATTTAGCCATATATCTTTTGTACTTGGGCTTTTATATCTTGATTTTCTTAGTTTTTTTTTCTTTCATATTTTTAAGGCTAGACACTAAGCTTAAAGTTGGGGGGGAGTGGGTATAAAGAGGTCAAAAAGAGAGAGCAGATACTTGTTTGGGATTCAGATTTTCTGGATCACTCTTTAGAACAATGCAAATAAGGCTTACCTGCAGCTTTCATTTGCTGAGTGCACAAATCTAAAAAGAACCTCATTGCTGTAGATTTGGCTACATGAAAAACAGTCCAATAGTAACTAAAATAATTACTGTTTGGAAATACATGTCATTATGAAATATATTCAAGGAAGTAGTAAGTTTACATGAACAGTAATTGACACTTTCTCTATTTCAAAATGAAGTGAGTTTTTTTTTTTCCTGCCTAGGCACATCAATACAGTTGATCTGCAGATGGAAGTAACTAAGTTCTTGCATCGATGTGAGATCTCAGGAACCTCTCAAATGACAGGTCCCTCCCTGCCCACACTCTTCGGAAACAATAGCATGAAAATGGATGTTGCTTGCAAGGTACTTACTGCTGTTTAAAACACAGCTTTTTTTATCAGCAATACTAATGTGATATAGAGGTTGAAACATTTGATGGTTGGAGCAACATCTGGTAGTATTCATGGGCAAGTTATATGTGCATGTATACAACCTACAGTTAATGAAAAAGTAATGTTTTCTCCTCAAAGTAGCAGAGAACACCTAAGAACCTGGAGCTTCTGTGCTCAAAATGCTTACCCAGTGTTCCATAGTGAATCAATGTGACAACAGACCCCGTATTTGCTCTACTTCTTGTTGGATGGCGTTGTTTTCTGTTGAAGTAATGTGGTGTCTTCTGGACTCTAGGCAAAATCTAGAAATGCAAGCATTATTATTTAACGATAGGTCACAAAAAGGGAATGTGCATCCTCAAACTCGTCTGATGCCTCTCTTTTCAGGTCATGTTGGAAGGCAAAAACATTGAGGAGGGATTTGGGATTGCCTTCAGAGTCCTTCAGGTATGGAAAAAACTGGTAGAACTACTACTACTATTACCAAAGAACCTACTGCAAAGAGCAGTTCTTTAAGCAAAAGACTTCTGCCGAAGGTCTTTTAATCCACAAAATGGAAAATCTCTTATCAGAGAAGTCACTTGTTCAAGTCTTAAACATTCAGAAGTTTGAAGTAAGTTTGAAGTAAGTTTGAAGTAAGTTTGAAGTAAGTTTGAAGTAAGTTTGAAGTAAGTTTGAAGTAAGTTTGAAGTAAGTTTGAAGTAAGTTTGAAGTAAGTTTGAAGTAAGTTTGAAGTAAGTTTGAAGTAAGTTTGAAGTAAGTTTGAAGTAAGTTTGAAGTAAGTTTGAAGTAAGTTTGAAGTAAGTTTGAAGTAAGTTTGAAGTAAGTTTGAAGTAAGTTTGAAGTAAGTTTGAAGTAAGTTTGAAGTAAGTTTGAAGTAAGTTTGAAGTAAGTTTGAAGTAAGTTTGAAGTAAGTTTGAAGTAAGTTTGAAGTAAGTTTGAAGTAAGTTTGAAGTAAGTTTGAAGTAAGTTTGAAGTAAGTTTGAAGTAAGTTTGAAGTAAGTTTGAAGTAAGTTTGAAGTAAGTTTGAAGTAAGTTTGAAGTAAGTTTGAAGTAAGTTTGAAGTAAGTTTGAAGTAAGTTTGAAGTAAGTTTGAAGTAAGTTTGAAGTAAGTTTGAAGTAAGTTTGAAGTAAGTTTGAAGTAAGTTTGAAGTAAGTTTGAAGTAAGTTTGAAGTAAGTTTGAAGTAAGTTTGAAGTAAGTTTGAAGTAAGTTTGAAGTAAGTTTGAAGTAAGTTTGAGCTTCAGCAGGACACCTCCAGACTAATTGTCTCTTACAAATGAATTATGTGGAGCTTTTCTTTTGCCTTGCACCTTGTTTAGTGACTCAGTGCCGGCAAACCACTATCGGTGATGTGAGTAGAGCTCTGACATGGCAGCTCTCTGTGGTTTGTGACAGCCGCGCACATATACCAGATACATAAGTATCTCTGCACTGTTCTCCTAACTGAGAGAGCAAAGCTAAATAACTGAAAACTGTCTCTGGAGACCTCATCCTCTTCATGTCTGGGCAGGAGCTGAGGTGCTTACAAGCTAGCGTAGCACATTAGCCTCCAAACTTTTCTGTGTGTTCCTCATCCATATGTTGGGAGTTGCTAAAGGACATTGCTTTGTGCAGTGTGGTGTTGCAGTTGCCTCCCATATGGGAGAGAGGATATAGCAGGGCATTTTCTGGACAGAGGTGGCACAGTGAAGGAGTATCTGTGACCCTGCTGCCTGGTACATTTGTGACTGATGCATATGTCAGACCCTGCTTCTTCCTTTGGGTCAGGATGTACAAGGCAGAGCACTTGTTTGGAGTGGGAAAAGTAGCACTTAACAGCAACAGTAGTCACTACCTCCCAGTAAAAAGGGAGCAACAAGTCCAACTGCCAAGCATCACTTCTGTTTCCTTTTTTTTTAATTCCTTGCCTTATTCATGGCAGGATCAGTCTGCATCTTTTATCTTTCTTCATATGGGAGGTATATCATGATCAGATACCTCTTATTTTCCAGGGTACACAAGTGGTGTCTGCTGGACAGGATTATAATGGGAGCCTGCTAAGTGAGGTAGCAGTGGGTTGGGACTAGGAAAGATGTTCTGTCAGAAGCAGTAAAATTTACTTTTGTCACCCTGGAAAAGAAGGTGACAATGTCCTTGTTTTTGAGCAAAACTGAAATTTACCGGTCTGATTATGAAGAAGCTTTGAGCCAGTCCTGGGCAGTGGTGACTGGAAACTCAGAACCAACCAAAACAGTTTTCACTTTTTAAGAGCATAGTGTGATATTTATGGTATGATATGATATTGTGTAGAGTCCCTCTGAGAAAACCTGCTGAGAATGTTTAACGTGTTGCTCTGGTGTTCACCTACCTCTAGGACTTCCAGCTGGAGGCTACAGAAGTGTACAGCAAAGTGGCCAAGCAGCTGGTGAAGCAGCAAAAGTACAGTGAGATCCGGCAGCTCCTCAAGTGTGTCAGTGAGTCTGGAGTGGCAGCCAAAAATGATGGGGATAACATTATCTTAAACTGTCTAAATGAATTCAAGAACATACCTGCTGAGGTAATTCTATTCTGCATCATGTCCTTTTTGAAGTAATGCGGGTAAATACAGTACAGGCTACAGAGAGACCATCCTGTGCTGCTCTTCTAGTAGTATCTTCAAACATTCTGGCTCTGTACTGCATGCATTGTTTAAAGGTGGGAGTGTGTATTTTCCTTCCTTAAGCTAGCTCCTTTGAGAGGAGATGATAGCCTACCCTGCACTTCCCAAATGAGTACCCACGGCAGGGACTGAATCTTTTCCTGACAGGACCTGCTAAATGCCCCTGACTGGGGTGGGAGGTGTTCCCTTCAGTGAAATTTCCCTGGCTAACGCAGAGGATATGTGGAGATAGACCTGCTGCCTCCACTGGAAACAACTTTAAAATTCCCTTTACCTACCAAAGTGTCTTTTCCATCCTTGTGAAGAAAGCAGATGTCCTCTAGCCTGACTAATAGAACTTGATAGAGGACAAGAGATTGACCTCATAGTGTTCTCTAGGGATACCCCACAGACAAGGCAGGTAGAAGAAAGCTGTGGTAATAGGAGGAATTGGACTTTGTATTTTCTGTGTGTATGGTAGTGGTGGTTGGTGTCGTGTAAACATCTAGCTGTGATCTCAGCAGCCCTTCTTCTAGGCAGAGGTTTGGTCCCTGAAGGAGTAAAGGTTTGCAAACGGTAGTCATTCTGAATGTGAACACCTTTTCCCTTCTTTGGATACAGGATCTTGATAATCTGATCCAGGATATGGACAGTGATGAAAACAAGGTATGTATAAGCACAGTAAAGGAACTCCTTTAGCAGGAGCTGAACAGCCCAGTCTTGGTCTGAAGGCATTGTGCTCTCTTCCAGCATCTTCTCTCTCATCCTCACCCAAGTCAAGGTTTTGATGGCCACTGCCTAGATTGTAGAAATCAGTGAGTTGGTTAAGGCTGTGGTGATTGAGTGTAGAGCTGTGAGATGAAGATATGGATTGATGTTATCCTTATTGATTCATTGACAGTCCTTGGAGTGAGAGCTAGGCATTTGTAATAGTGGGAAGAAAAGTATTTCAGAGATACCTCTAAGGTGGCCATTTCAGCTTATCATTCTTTCAGGATTATATTGTTTTTATTGTGATTGGGAGTTAATAAAATTTCTCCAATTCTGTTATACACTTTTCCTCTTAGAGGAAATGAGGCCTGAACTACTTGGTTTTTGTTAGCTTAAATACCAGCCTGCCAGGCCCCCGGAGAGTCACGCTCTGCGAACTCTGGATGCATGTTTGTAGATGAAGAGACTGTGGTTCAGAGTTGCAGACTGTCATAGATCCTGAGGGCCATAACTAGGAGTGAAATCTAAAAATTTGTGACTCTTCTCTGTCTTGCTCCAACTGACAAACTCGGTGTTTTATGTGGATTGAAAAATGGGCTTTTAGATCTGCCTTTTATGCAAGATTTATTACTGAAATGTATTAGCTCTTCTACAAGAACCATAGAAGAGCAGTACAAGAAAATGACTTTTCTAATCTTTGTCATGGGGATATGGTAACTTAATGCACAAAATAGGATTATTAATGTTGATTTCATGGTGAGACTGTAAAGGAGTTTCCATAGGAGACAAACTGAGCAAAATACTTGTCTATTCATCTTTCACACTGGGATCTGCTCTGTGCAATACTCTGTTTCATAACATGCTGCTACTGCCTTGTACAAGAAGCTTCTGAGCTAGATAATTCCAGTGAATCCTGGCTTAAGCTCGTTGCGTTAGCTTGCCATAGTTTTCTCACTGAGTTCTGCCTGCCTTTTCTGCTTCAGATCCAAGCGTACCTGATGTGCAACAAGTTGCGTTCTGCCTATCTGGTCTCGGTGAGACAGGAGAAGACCAGAGCAGTGCAGCTAGTCCAGCATGTGCGCCAGCTGGCTGAGAACAGTGGAGAAGATGTTGTGCAGGCTATCTGTACCCAGTGGCTTGCCGTGCACCAGCCCAAAATGAGAAATCGCCTTGCCCAGGGCAGTAGGAAGTAATTGACGTTCGCCATCATGCAGAAGGGGAAGACTTCAAGACAGCTTAAAGGCATGCAGTCCACCAGTCTCTTGGTAAAAGGGAAGTCTCCTGACTTGTGTTGGTGGCAAATGGAAGCTGCTAATGTGCCTCTGGTTGGAAGGAAGGGAACTAAATTACAAGTGCCAGTATTTTGACAGTGACTACCTCAGGGTGTTTTTTGGGTATTTCTTTGATTGGGGGGGTGGGAGGGTGGCATTTGCAAACTGAACAAGCAAGATTTTAGGTTTATGGAAGAGAGCACTTGTGTTTTTTAGAAATGCACTGACCTTTATTGCATGTATTTTATTTCTAATCCAGAAAACCTGTATAGAGAGGAGAGAAAAATCTCACCAGCTCAATGTAGCCTAAAGTATAAAACTTTGATTGTGGGTTTCCTGTAAAATTTTTCAAGATTGGAGAGCTCTTTTACAAAGACTGAAATTCAGAGATGATTGTTTTTAAAGCCTCTATAAAAAAATTATTGCTACCTTCCCTCCCCCTCGTCCCCCCAGTGCAGTGTGCTCAATTTCTGTAGTTCATTTGAAAAAGTATGAACTGATTCTTCATGGCAGGTTTCTGCTGACCACTTGCACTGGCTGATGTACGTAGGGCAATTGAGTCCTTACTAGATGGATGAAATTATAAAGGGCATATCCAGCAAAGGGACTACAAATGGAAAATCCTTTAATTTTTTTTTTAATTACCTACCTCTTTCTTTGCTATGGTAATATCCAATGAAGTGTTGTGATGCAGCTTTATCACTGAGCAGATGCCAGTAAATTTCAGGTGTGGCAGGAAATACGGAAAGATAGAGCTGTGGTAAAGTTCAGCAGGCACTCTGTATTCCTATCACACAGGGATTTTTTTGTTTTTGTTTCTTAGGAATATAACCTGTCCCTGATAGGTACAACAGAACGCTAGTCTGAATTTGTATTAAGTGGACATACTGTATAGATTATCATGCCAGGCTTTGCTCTGGAGTGCGTTAGGGTATGTGAAAAGACAGTATTCTGTAGTGCAAGGAACGGGACAGTAGCTTCTGCGCAGAATTTGTCTGTGTGGATGGGGCTTACTGTGACTAGAAACAGAATGGAATTCTTAGGGTTAATTGGTTTCATGAAAGAGCAGATATCTTTGTGTAATTTCTGTGTTGAAGGATGCATAAAGAAGCAGCTGCCTCTCTGCAACCATGAGTGGGACATGAGAAATGAGCAGAAGAAAGGTAGACAGCAGTAGGACCTTCTAAAAGAAGCAACACACAACGTGGCCACGAGAGTTTGTTTGCCAGTAGCATGTACTTCAGCATGAGAGGTGGGAAAACTAGTTCACTTTTTTGTGAGATTGGTTAGTTTTTTTTACTTTCTGCAAAAGAAACAACAGTATTTCTGAAGTGTAACATAACTGCAATATAACTTTTAGTACATAAAACAATTGAGACTGTTTTGTACTACCCCCGAACTCACTGCAGTGACGGAATCGGCTTCCATAGCATTGAAAAGGGACTTGCTCTATCTCCTTTGGGTGTTTCAGGAGCTGTGCTCCACTGACACTAACCACATTTAGATTTCAGAATCTCCCAATCACGGATTTGCACAATCTCATTAGTGAGCAGTACTAATGACAGCTGCTTTTGTTTTCTTGGCCAAACTGACCTAGCTTGCCATCAGCTTAGAGCTGTTAGGCTAATCCTAAAACGTGACACTATCTATCTCTTTGATGACTTCTAACTCACTTCTGAATAACTAGGGGGGGAGGTTCTACGGTAGATGTGCTTTCCTGTAACACCTACACTTCTGCTCAAGTTCTTTACAGCTGCATAGAGCACAGAGTGGAGTTTTTCACGCAGACCAGTCAGTTCTATACCTGCCTTTCTCCTTGACCTCTTTGCACTGTACCTTATGCACTTTATACAGTGTTTGTTGTAATTTGATGTTCTTAACCTGGAATTGTAGGGATCTATCTTTCACTGGAACTGGAATTTTGATCCTGACCAACTGCCTTGTGTCATGAATAGTGCAATTATCAGGAGGCTTTGAATTTTTGAGCTTCAGAAATGAATTGAGTACTGCCATTTAAACTTTCTATATTAATGACCAAGGATTGTTTACAATGGGAAAAAAAAAACAGAATAAAGTGTTCTGACTGAAGGTTTCAATATATCTTCTGTTTGTTTTTTATCTCAGCGTAGCTGGGACTCTTGTTCTAGATCTGTATTTTGCTTTTGGCTATGCTCAGCAGATAAACTAGAAGGGGAAGAATTGTTTTGTCATGCAAAAATCTCTTTGCTGTGATGTTCTCAATATTTAGAGCAACTGGAATATCACCTCTTCAGAGGTCGTGCCAGTAGCTAGTTCAGCTTATACATGCACTCTCACAGACTAGTAATCCTCCTCAGAGAGCTTTGCACGGTAATGTAACTCTCTCTTACAATGCTCCCTTTAAGGCAGCTAAATGAGCTTAAGATCTCATTTTACAGATCAACCTAGAAGGTGTAAGTGACTTGCCCAAGGTCAGACAGAGAAAGAGACAGACACTCTATGTAATATATAGTTGCATGTCTTACATTGAATCTACCCACAATCTGACTTCTTTAAGAAGAGCACTGACCTGCAAGGGAAAAATATATGGCCTAGACAGGCTTTCTGCACTTTTTTTCCTGTTTATCCTGAAAGCTACTTTCAAGATTGGAGACTCCCACAGAGAAAGCAACCCAAGCTTGCAATGGTAGATAACATGCCACTGCTACATTGTAGTTGTCGGAGGAAAAAAGGTCAAGTGACTGGGAGAAAGGCAAAGGGACTTCATGATGTAACCCAAACTGAGCTTTCTAAGTTAGTCGGGCAGGTACAGTCGTCACCAACACCAGCTAAACTGCTGCAACATTTCTGAAGGAAGATACATGTTCTCTTGCTGAAAAAGAAGATGGCTTTATTTAGTATTGCTCAGAGGTAGCACAGGACTAATCTGCATGGATAGCTTCTAGACAGCATTAATCATAAAATTAGCATTTGCTTTCCAAAACTGGCAGTTGTTCAGAGGAATGTTCATACACAGGTCCAAACACTTCTGGATTTTTTCAGAAGCAGAAGATAATCTTATAAGCTGTGGCACTTGTTTTCTAGCTGCTTAACTCTTTCAGAAATAATCTCCGATCATGGGTCCCATTATAGCAATTTGCATTAGACTCCCAAGACAGCAGTCTCATGGGTATCTGGATTGACTGAGCTGCCTCCTGAACATGCAGGCTGCATGGTGCCATGTCAGGCTGGCAGTTGTGGTTAGCCAAATCTCGTAACTGCTAGGCAAACAAACATAGGGGTTTCAGTGCAAGTCTTATTCTTGTCCTGTAACTACATTGACCATAATATTAAGATAGGTCTCTGCTTCAGCTATTCAGCTCAAGGTAGTTTACTGTTAAAGCAATGTTAAAGTCTCAAAAAAATCATTTCTTTCTCACCTCAGTTGATTTTTTGTTATTAATTCTGCTTTTTCCTAGGTTTGTAAATCATTTAGAGCACAGCTCAGGCTTTTGTGACAACTCTTATACCATCTCTGTTCAGTGTTTCAAAGCAGAGCTGTTAATTGTTTTGAATAACGTAACTTGTCAATGCACAACTGCAGCCTTCCTGCAGCTTTTAACCTCCCAGTCAGCTGCACTGAGAGCTGGGTTCTCAAAAGATACACCAACCTTCAGTTAACTTACTGCAATCAAGGAGCAAGATATTTCAGTGGCTAGAGGCCAAGTTCTGACAGAATACAGAGAACAGTACTTAATTCCAATTAAAATCTGTACCTAATGCTTGGTACAAAAAGGCCAGCACCTGTTTCTGTGTACTTGAAAGCACATTATATGTAACTGCCAGAAACTTGAATACTTGCACTCTGCCACGTCAAAGAGAACGTAAGTTTAGCATCCTACCTTTTTACTATTACTACTATGGAGGAAAAAAAAACAAAAAAACAAAAACACAAGCTTTCAATACAGGTGATCTAATCCTAAGATGGTAACCTCCATTTCTAGTCTAAATACAGACAACAGCCTCTGGCTGTTGCGAGAGATATCAAAGGTTGCTCACTGCATTGGTGCTCTAAGTCTTAGCTACAAAAGGGGACTGGTTGCTTACTAATCTCAATCCTTAAGTGTGCTATTCCAGAAATTCCTATCAGATTGTGTCCACAGAACCATCGTGAGGGCAGCTGAAGTATCGGCATTCTTGAGTTCTCTCGGCAGTGTTCTTCCCAGGAGCAGCATTGCTGTGCTCAGCCAGGTGTGCGCTTGAGGCGTGCGCTGCTCAGTCCCAGTGGATGCCAAGGAGCTCACAACTCACGTTCCAGAGCTTCTTTGCTGTCTCATCATCCCGACCCCATGAAGATACATATGCTGGCCGGCAATCACTGTAAGGGAAACATTATTTTTTTTTTTTGATCAAAGATCTTCAGCTGCATTAGCACAGTGAAGTGGCTATGGTAAGGTGAGGGAAGTGCTTTTACCCATTTAACTTCAAGACCAATTGAAGGAAGGGTGGGGAAAGCTATCCAGCAAATGAGCAAGCACTCCTGCTCAGCAACTGTGAGAAGCTTTTCTTTCCAGCTGGCTAGGAAAGAATCGCTCCCTACGGCACCAAGAACTGGCAAGTGAGTCTGTCCCTGTCTGCTGTCTTGATCTTTACAGAAACCTACATATGCTTTCCTCTTCTGTGTAAGTTCTCCTTCGTACTACTAAAAAGGGCTATAAATGTTAACCAAGCTTCTTCAGGAACACCTTTTTTAGCAAACTACAAAAAAGCCCCTCAAACAGCCCTTTGTTCTAAACTATTTATTCCCTCCCATTCATCCCACTGTATTGCCACTGCATGAAAGGCAAAGCTGCATCTGAATACTAATACTGTAATAACCACGTATGGGTTCACATTATCCCCTTTTCCATTGTCCTCTGAACTGCAGCTCTTTTCTTCTCAGCTCCTACACTCAGACAGAACAGCCTCTGGAAGAGGGATCACGTGTTCTCATCTGTAATGCTAGATGCTGCAAATCACACGGAAGTCTAAGAGAACAGATGATGACATTTTATCTGATGAAATCTGAGATTTCTATCCATGCTAGTGTGTTGGTTTTTTTTACAGCCCAAAATGCCTAGTCTCTGATGTTCCTGAATACTTGTAGATTCTTTTTTTAATGTGTATAGTTATCTTTTATATTCTGTTGCCTGGAAAGTGGAAAGACTTTGAGGCCAGTCCAAGGTAAAACCAGGCCTGCATGTGAATTATTGTTAAAGCTATTCCTTTCCCACCACATTCGTTTATGACTTTAAAATCCACCAACGTTTTCTGTACTCCAGTACATAAGTGCTCCACTTAATCTTCCCTGTATGACTGTCTTTCCCAGAATATAAAACATCTATTTATATATTTAAGTGTGATTAAGATATACAACCTCCCAAGTGAAGATCAAAGTCATTTCAGAGAGTGATCTGGTCACTTACCACATGAAAGGAAAGCTCTGCAAAGGCTCTAATACTATCTATGTGGGGAAAAAACCAACAAGTTTTTAAAATACAGCCACTATACCCACTGAGGAGCTGATAGACGCAACTGAAGGAAACTGTTCAAAGGGTAGTCTCCACCTCTAGGATGATGTGGACTTGGACCTGAAAATCTCATCTCCTAGCTGTGCAGCACCATCAAGCCTCTCCTCTCTCTGGGAGCACAGGCCTTTTTTGCTCCAGTAGAGTAAGACAACAGAAAGAACCAGACTGGTCTGTCCAAGCTTGACTCAGGCGACCTCGTTAACTACACAGTTCTGCTGCAGAGTGATTTACCCCAGTTTAAGACAGATTGTGATCAGAGCTCTAAGCATGTGACAGCCTTTCCTCCACTTCGAGTACAGAATATGCCGAGCACTAAAGGAACTGCTGCTGTGTGATGTGTTGCACAGGTCAGGGATCCGTTCTAACACGATATCCATTGCAACAGGCATGGAAGGGATAATGCTCTAGTATTTGTCACCTTCAGTCTTCCTGGCGTGAGTTACACCAGCCTCTTGCATAGTCCCTTCTTAATGAAGAATGACAGTAACGCTCGTTTTCTAAGCCAGCAAGGTTTCCTTCCACAGTACATCATTCCATCAGCTTGTACCCACCTGAAATACTGTCCTGTCACAGATTCTAGCTCCTCTGCTACTGCACAGTACACACTGGTCTGAGCTCCTTCCCAAGGAGTCTTCAAGAAGAATGAGAATATCCTCCACAGCCACGTCATTGCTAACGAGTGCCGGACCAGCTCAGTATGGACAGAGCCAGGGTGGAGAGCATTGGCTGTAACTTTAGTGCCTATGGCAAAAGAAAGTAGCGCAGGACAAAACAGCACGCGTCAGAGTGCCTTTAAACAAAGGGTAACACCCTCCTCAATTCTACCTGCAAATATTCTGTGACTTAAAGGAGTCCAGCCACGGATACAGAGAGAGGCAGTGAGATTCTTAGTAGTTACTGCTTGCTGGAGCACTTCCCCACTCCCTTCCAAACACTGCAGTCACTTGTATGTCTTCTGTAAAAGAACGTGCTAAGCAGCCTGGATGCTCAAACAGCAGCAATTCCTGTCAGGCTTTGACAGCACTAGTTTTCTTTAACTTACTGTACTACTAAATAATGTCCTACTACTAGAGAAGACACTGCTTTTGTTTTAGTAAAATAAATACTAAAGTTTATGAAAAGGACTGAATAGCAAGGCTGTGACATACATCGTGACTTAAGAGGTACTGTCTAGTCCTACGCTTCTATTTTACAGTCCTTCAGCATTGAAAGCAGCTACATCTGCCTTAGCTTTTCCATTGCAGACTGCTATTTGACACAAGTACAATAGCACAATTATCTGCTCGGATGCAGTCAGTTTTTGACAAGCTCCAAATTAAAATTAAATCCTTTCAACTGTGCCAGGCTACTGAACTCCCCTGTCCTGTTGCTGTGAAGGCAATTGGTGCTTCAAGTTTCCTGGCTGCACAGATAGGAGCTATCCTTCCAAAGAACTGTCGGAGACCCTGCCTCAAACAGTTTCATTTCTGCACAGGTAATTTCCAGACCTTTCTGCAATCCACCTTCCTCACCCGCATAGCTCAACAGCCAAGAAAAAAACTGCTCCGCTCTCCTCTGGGACTTACCTTGCAGCCGCCTTGCCAGCTCCCGGGTGAAAAGCACGTTGGCCAACTTGCTGTGACAGTAGGCGAGGCCACGATTGTAGCTCTTCTCACCATTGAGGTCATGGAAGCGGATTCGGCCTCCGTGATGACCCAGTGAGGACACGTTCACTATGCGGGCCGGGGCCGACTGCTTCAGACGCTCCAGCAACAGGAAGGTTAAAAGAAAGTGACCTAGGGTTGAGAGGAAACTCAGTCTTTCTCTAAAGGGTTCCCCTCCTGGAATTTCAAAGTACTTTCAACATCTTACGTATGCGTCATAGCTTACTGCTTTCCTCATTTCAAGTCCAAGGGGAAAAAAACACCCAGTGAATCAACAACTCAAGGTTTCTGGGGCCATCATGTTCTACTCCTCAGCTTCAAAAAGCTGGAACTGTTATACATTGCAAACATCCCAGGCAACATCTACAGATTCTTAAATTAAGTCCATGATAAGCAAATACATTGCATTATTCTTTTTCACAACACTTGAACCCCAAGGAAAGCAGCTTCCATTTCCAGAGCTCTACCTCTGGGCTTCCATTCCATCACAAGAAAGAAGGACGAGGACACCTGGAAGGAAAATTACCCTCTGGCATTTTGTCACAGATACTGAATGAAAACATGACTCCACTGGCCTTACCAAGATGATTGACTCCCAGGTGCATCTCAAAGCCATCAGCTGTCTTGGAGTAAGGGCATAACATTACCCCAGCATTATTAATGAGGATATGGAGCTCCTTCTCCTCTGCAAGAGAAAACACATCATTAAATAGGGAAACAATGACAGAAGACAGACAGCCACAAGTCAGCCAAAAAATCCCCACCCATGCCTACATTGCAGCCACATTGTCTCCATAAAATAAGGATAACTGTCCTACCACAAATCCATTCACAGCCTCTGGCAGGCCCCGCTGCCAACCACAATGCCCAATGTGGTACAGAATTATGTGGGTCAGGAATTTGGCATTTGCTGAAAAGCCCCTGGTGCCAGCACAGAACCCCCTTCTTGCCTGGGCACGCAGACAATAGCGGAGTGGAGCTGCCCTCCAGGAGAGGCTCATCTTTCTGCCTTTGCCCAGAATGGAGATTGTTGCGCAGTTCCAGATACAGCAGTTCCAAGTACAGAACAATTCCAGATTCAGCAAATGAAATCCGTATAACGAAGGGGAAGATATTTTCATAGTCACACCAACAGCATGCAGCACTTGCACAACACCCTCAGCTTGCGCTTTTAAAACCCCTACAATATTATGGACGTGGTCACACTGGAAGTCAACGGCAGTTCTGGGAACGGAGCAGGGAAATACTGCTCGCCAGGCACACTCTGCTGTATCCCTTCCCTAGCTCTGAAGGGTAGGCACCAGTCACCCACAAAATATGCTCACTGAAAAGAAGGACCTGGAGGCCTCACCTGCTAGAAAGTTGTCAGCAAACTCCCGGATGGACTTAGTATCAGCCAAGTCCAGTTTTTTCACAACGACCTGCGGGTTCCCTGTCTCTGCCCGGATTTCACTGGCTGCAGCTTCTCCCTTCGCTGTGTCTCTGCAAGCGATGATCACCCTCGCCCCTGTGAGGCGAAAAAAGCAGGAACACAAGCTGAGATGTCACTGCACGCTCAGGGCTATGCCACGCAGGCTGACCGGTCATGGCGCTTACAAACAATGTATTGTTTCTATACGGAGCTGAAGTCAGTCAAGGGGGGCAACAAGCACAAAGCCTTTTCTAGCAGGCAGTTAGCTCCAGTTCAGCCCAAACCTGTTTCCAGGTCAGGAAATGTACATCTGAAGTGCCTCTGTCCCGCTTCTCCCCGGTCAGGTGCGCCTATCACCGCCATGGTGTGACGGGGTTGTATCGGCCTTGGGGACATCAGGCCAGTGGCATGTGAACATATCTGGACTCCAGCCAGAGTGACTTTGAACAGGTTATGAACGGGCAGGTCCGCTGCCTTACTGAAAAGGCATTTAACCCAAATTAGCTTGAAACGCGAGCAAGCGAAACCCAGAGCGGTGAGCCTAAGCCATTTCCCTGCTTCAGACCAGGAGAACGCCGCGGTGCCAGGAACTTCCCCGGTCCCCCCGAGACACTTGCGGCGCAGGGCACTTTTCACGTCACAAGGCGCATTTCCAGAGCCCAGGCAGCGCCAGCGGCTGAGGGACCGGGAGCTCGCGCTTCAGCGGCTACAGCCCCGGGGGAAGCGCGGCTCGGGCTGGGCTGAGGTAACTTCCCGGTCCCGCGCGTTCAGTGCGGGCACCCCGCTCCTAGCGGCCGGCCGCGGGGGCTGCTCGGCTGCTGCTCACCTCTCCGCGCCAGCTCCCGGGCCGTCTCCTTGCCGATGCCGGTGTTGGCCCCGGTGATGACCGCCGCCTTCCCGTCCAGCCGGGCGGCAGACTCGCACCGCCCGCCCGCCACGAACCTCCTGCGGGGGGGAAGAGAGGCAGGGACCGCGCGGCGGCCGTCAGCGGCTGCTCCCGCGGGCGGGCGGGCGGACAGACGGACAGACAGCCACACCCGCCGCCCACCCGGCCCCGTACCTGATGCAGGGCGCCGCGGCCAGCAGGAGCAGCGGGAAGCCGACGGCGGCGCCCAGCGCGGCCCCCCAGTAGCTCACCCCCACCGCCGCCATCGCCGCCGCTGCCCGCACTGCCCGCCCCGCTCCGCCCCGCCCCGCACAAAATGACTACAACTCCCAGCAGGCACCGCGCGCCACCAGGCCCCCTCGCCCCCCTGCGGCCGTCCGCGTCAGCGCCTGACGCGCCCCGTTGTCTCAACGCCGCCGCCCCGCCGCCAGCACCGCCGAGAGCCCCGCCGCAGCTCTCCGAGCGGCTCGGCCCCGCAGGGAGCAGCCCGCGGCGGCGCCTCCCGCCGTTACCTCCGCGGCGACGCGGCGCGGCGATCGGGCGTCTCTGCGGGCAGCCTCGCGGTCGGCCCGAGGCCCCCCGCGGCGGCCGATGGCGGGCGGGCTGGACGGGAGGGAGGCGGCCGCCCGCCATGGCGAGCCGCGGGGCCGCGTCCTCGGAGCACCTGGAGCGGCTGCACGACATCTTCCGCGGGCTGCACGGCGACCTGCGCGGGGCCGCCCAGCGACTGCGCCACGGCGCCGCCGGTGAGTGCCGCCGCGGGGGGGCGGCGGGGCCGGGAGCGGGGTGCGGCCCTGAACGGCCCGGCCCGGCCTCGCCTCGCGGCCCCACAGCGGAGGGCAGGGGAAGGGGGCAGGGGGGCGAGCCCGGAGAGCTCGGCTCGGGTCACGGTGCTTGTCGTCCTCGTTTGGAAAGTACACGGGAACCAGAACTGCAAACGGCAGCCCTCAGAGCTGGTTTAGTTTCTCCAGAACCAGCCAGAGCCACAGGCATAAAGGAATAAATGCCCCCGCCTGGGAGAAGGGCCCTGACCGTGGGCTTAACTCGCACAGAATTTGGTGAAGTGTGGTTCGGGGAAAGGCGGTCGGCCTCGCTGCCTGCAAACGCAGCGTCTGTCCTACTGCCTGGCAGGAAAAAAAAAGGGGAAATGGAAAAGTTGAGGAAAGAATGGGAAATGGCCACACGCACGCTGTCGTGTTTCCGAGGCGCTGCGGGATAAACGAGCACGGCAGGGAGCAGTGCTTCACGCTGGGAAGTGCCACACAGCAGGAGGCACAAAACCTAGGCTTAAAAGGACAGGAACTTCCTGTCGGAAATCCGTATTTCCTTGTAGAAAGGAGCCCAGTCGGTTTGGTGGTACAGTAAAGCTCGGTCAGGTCTCCCTGGAGCTGTGCTACTGTCAGGCAAGGAGTTCTGAGCTATGGGCTTAAACAGAATACTTACAGACAGCCTTTTTTCATTGCTTGTAGACTTTTCAACAAGTAATTACAAAATGATTTTTAGTCATGCTATGAAATGATAGCATTCTGGCCTTACTCTTACAATTTGTTGCTGAAAAAATCCCAGTAGTACTTGTGTAAAGTACTTGTAAGGGAGTTTAAGATAAGCCAGGAATTTGCCTATCTGGTGAAGGCACTCGGCTTTCGTAATGTGCTTTGTCTGCTTCTTGTACATACGGTGTGCAAGCCTTTATTTTGCAAGCTGTCTGATCCTGAAGAATTCATGAGATGATAAATGGTATCGTACGGACACTTTTAAGGTGATTGGCACCTTTCCAAGCTCCAGGGAGGACAGAATGTGTCGTTCTTGGGCCGTCTTTGAGGGACTAGGAGCTTGGAAACGTTATTTCGCTCTGTATAAGCAAGATAACAAATTCCTAGGCCCAGAAATCTTTTTTTCCTTTCAGACTTGTAAGAAGGCAGCCTGGATCAGTTTAAACAGCCTGGATCGGTTTCAAATATAGACACTTTTCTTTAAGTAAATGTTGTTAACTGTACTTTTGAACTGACTCTGTTTCTGGTTGATTGGAAGTAAATCACGTCAGTGCTGATGAGGAAGTGGGTAATGTTACTGTGGCTCAAGTGCAGTGTCTTATTAATCTGACCGGGGGCACCCGGAGGGTAAAGTCCTGCTCTTCCAGTACTGCTCCCGGTTTCAATCAGTTTGAAATAGCACTTGTTTTAAGAGGGCACCGCATAAACCAGATTAGTGAAATGACCTGTGTGAAACGAAATATTGATTTCTGGAAGTTGTTTTCGTGCAGTTTGTGTCCGCGTTTTCACTTCCAACCTAGCCACGCAGGCAGTTGTGTCAGCACAAGTGTACGTGGCAGAAAACCAGAACAGAAGTTGAGGAGACCCTGTTCAGGAACCTCCCGAGTCAGCATTTCCTCCTGCATCAACTGTGGTGTGAAACTGCTTCGTTGATAGCAGCCAGTGCATAATATACTAGTGTTTATAATGTAGCTTGGTCTGTAATAATTCTCCTGTGTGCTATCTGAGAGCAGAGCTGTTGGTTAGGTGATGGTTTTTAACTCCCTCCCAAGTCCGCTGCAGTTCAAGCCCTGAGCTTAATATGAATTGGAGCTGAAAGGGAGAGCCCATGGCCTGGGGAGGTCAGGTCCATGAAACGAGCTGTGTTAAAATGCTTTGATCACTTCAAAATTTTCTCTTATTGCTCTGTTGAGAGCTCAGTGGTTTAAAAACTGCTCCTTTTGCAGAGGGCCATATTTACAAAAGGTGTTATCAATGGTAGGTTTTGACTGCAGCAGTGATTTCATAATGGTGTCTATACAGTTTTATCAAATTAGAGGAGTTTTACCAAGGTCACTGTCTGTATTTTCTGCTACTCAAAATTTTGTTTAGGACTGAATCAGTCTCTTCCGAGAGAGATGAATTAGGTTACTGCACATTTATCAGACTTCTGATAGAACTTGGTTTAATTCTGAAGTACTCTACAAGAGTGTCCTGGTGGTGGTCTTCAGTGCTTCTGCAAAAGCTTATGAAACATAGGTTTTTGTTCTGTTGAGATATGAAGAGTTCGAGAATTCTGCATTTATTGATCTTGGATATTAGATACGATAGTTTGTTAACACATACAAAATACATGTCTTAAGAGTTTTCTCTAAAAATAGAAAAACAATGGTGAAAATGAAATGAAAACGAAAGCCACTCTTTGGCTTCCACAGCCCTAGACATCAGTACGCAAGCAAATGACCATTTTGAACAACTGAAATGTATGGTTTTGTTGGCAGATTCAAATGCCTGATGTCATTCCAGAAGAGAGAATCATTTGGGCATTAGGCTGGGATCCTGATCTGATATCTTGATGGCATCTTTAATGTCAGGGTACTCCAGAGTGCTTATCCTGTTTAACTAGTTAGTTTATTGAGACTGTGAGAGTGCAGGATACCCTGTTTGTTGGAAACTTCAGGGGGCACTTGGAGATGCAGATCGCCTCGATGTTCTGTGCTAATCCAAGTCACAGCTTCAGCCTTCGGTTGTCTTGCCGAATATGCGTGAAAGTATGAAATGATGAGCTGTTTGCCGACCTGTTCTCTTTGTTATTCTTTCACGTTAAATGTTTGTCAACAGCCAGAAAAATATTTGGGGTTTGAAAAGTGACTTTTGTCTGCCAAAGCTAGTGGCCAGCTGGTGGAAGGGTGGTTTTTTCCCTGTCCTCTCCCTTTCCCCAGCTTTTGAAAGATAAGAACAGGCTGTTCCTGTTTGAGGTAAGTTTTGACCTGGTGCCTCTAATCAGCCATTGGAGCAACTTTGTTGCCGGTAAGATTGAGTTCTGCTGTCATTTCTCCAGTGTTTATCTGACATGCTGCTTTTCCTTCCACAGAAGAGAAAAAAAAGCTAGTTCGAGAGTTTGATGAGAAACAACGTGAAGCAAATGAAACGGTAAACAAGTCTAGAATTGTGGCCTTTGTGACCGGTTGAAACATTGCTAACCTTAACAAGGACAGTACTTGCAAATTCCACCTTCTTTATGTTCATATGCCAGCAGATGAATGTTGTGTATTTTTTATGTTTGATTCATTTATGTGATTAACAAGTGTGTTTGTCAAGACTATGTGTGTGTATTTATACATAGCATGTATAGAGATACAGACACATATTCATATTTTTGCTTCTTAGTGCTCAGTTTGGATATCTCCTTCCCTTTGTTGAGCAAAGGAGGGTGGCGGAGGTACAGTTAGAATTGCTAGAGATCGTAGGGAGGACATGTAGAGAATCTGCTTTATGGTTTATTTGTTTGTTTTTCCTCCTGCTGTCTTTTTTCATGTTGGCTTAACCCATGTGATCTTTCTGTGAGTCTGATGGCTAAATGTCAGGGGTCCTGACTATTTAAAACCTCTATTGTGTGGGCCTCCTGGACAGCAGGTGACATGGAACAGCACACACAGAAGAACAACCAAACAAAACACATGAGGCTTGTCTTCTGTGCAAAATGTAATAGATTAAGCTTTCTTTTCTCAGTAATACGCTATTTCTTGTTAGCAGTAGAATACATTTTTAGCTTGATGAGGGTTGTTGTCTTAATTTCTTTACCACAGTAGTCACAACAGAAATCTCCCCTGGCTCTTCCTAAGAGAATTGTTTATTGTAGGTTACAAATTTATTTTCACAATTGGTCACTTGAGAAAGTGACCAATTCTGTACTGTGATTTGCTGTGCAAAATGGTTCTTGATATATTCTGTCAGTACTCACGTGCAGAAGGTTATGCCTTTTAGGGGAAAAAAAAAAGTTTGAAACACAGATCTGAAAATGAGCCTCCCTTGCAGTGAAAGTAAAGCGAGTACCAATGGAAATAGCGGATTCCTCTAAGTAAGGATGCTTTGGGGTCACAGCTGAACATTCTTTTGGGAAAGATGCTTTATTCCTCTAACTTACTGGATTTTGTTGAGGTGTGTCTGTATAGATTCTGGCTCATACAGGAGGACAGCTTTAAGCGTTGTGAATTTGTAACAACTGTCACCGAAAGCTGATGTGCAAATTCACGTATCCAAAATCTCAGGGTGTACAAATCCTACCTCCAGCCTCTGCTATCCATTCTATAGACGTTTAAACAATGCGAAAGTGAAAACTGCGCGTTTTGAGTTGCAGAGTGAAACTTCAGAAAATACCAAGTCTTTAACCTTGGCCATTTTTTCTTGAGGCACTGTATAGCTGAAAACCCATGTGGGCTGAACAGCAATAGGCAGAATGGTGCCATTGATACTAGATGAGGGGCTTGGGATTAATAGCCCCAATCCCCAAATCACATAAAAACATGTGAATCTCTTCATCTGGTGGTAAGTTTTGAGTATAGCTGTTGATAAGAATAAATTTGATGTTTTAAAAAAATAAACACTTTTTTTTTCCTTAAAGCTACGGGAAATGGAGGAAGAGTTGAAGTATGCTCCTCTGCCGTTCCGCAACCAAATGATGAGCAAAATCCGGGCGTACAGAAGAGACCTCTCCGTCTTCCAGAGAGAGATTAGAAGCACAGATTTGGGATTGGGCCCTGGAAGTCAAGGGGATATGAAATATGGAATCTTCTCCACAGAAAACGAACAGAGTGTGAGTATCAGATGTAAATTGTATTGAAAACTTGTGTGATTATTTAAAAGAATATTCCAGATGTGTTGCTTACAGCATTCTACTTTAATCCACTTGATTTCTTGCGTAATTCCCTGTGCATCTCTTTGTGCATAACATGAATATCTTAGGGAGGAGAAAGAACACCTAGAACTCATAAGAGAGCTTTTCTGTTCTAAAACAAAGATATTAGTGTAATCAAAATGGTACTCCTTGGGTACCCTGTGCCTAATGACTTACACGATGCATTTAAAAAAAAAGACTCATTAAGTGTACTGAAATACTTTATTTAATCATTCCCCTGCAGCAGTGAAAATACAACAGTGATGCTACTGACTTCACTGATCTCGTTTTTGTCTCCAAAAATGTATGCAAGTCACATACACTGTAGAGGTTCTTCCACAGAGTTCCCTTTTAAGTGATCTCAGTTTAAATAATTTCCAAATAACATACGAAGTTGTCTTCTACTTTGTACAGTGTCGATATGCTGCTACAGTGCAAGAAATACACCAGTTTACCATATCTGCTTAGATTCGTCTGAGCTAGTGGGACTGAATTTGCTTACTGTCTTCAAAGATTAGTGTAATCTGTATAGAAAGTTCATAGAAGTGGTTTTTGTTAGGTTGGTTGGTGTTTGTCTGTCTGCCTTAGTTAAGGAAGGTTTAAGGGAGGCTTTTTCCTTAATGTCTTATTCTACAGTAGTAGGTATTTTTTTGCATTAGATTCCTCTTGGTTGGTTCCTCTAAAACGCGAGAGCAGGATGTTAGACTTTCTGAGGCTTAAGAAAATACTTTTTGAGCTACCTTTTGACCCCAAGGTCAAAAAACATTTCTTATTCTGTAGCTGAGGCAAGTGGAATGAAAAGAGTAGCTTTTTTACTTAGCAGTCCATCTGTTAGTGCTGTTTGTCTGTAATCCTTTTGGCTGTGTAAACCCTTAATAATCTCCGTAGCAACCAGCTGCAAAGTCACAAATAACAGTTGAGATATGAGTGAAAGGAAAAGTTAGCATCTGGAAAGCAGACACTGTTTTCATGTAGATGTTATTTGATAGAAAAGTGAATTATTGCATGGACGGGGTATTTTTTATAACTGTTATAGGTATTTATAACTCTTTAGCTGCATATCCTCCTTTTTCAAGGTTTAACTGGATTTGACCATGACCTTACGTGAGTGAGAACCCTTTCAAAATTAAACAGGCTTCATCAGTTAACATAAGACGCCTAGTACAAATGGCTTGTAACTTTTTAATACATCAGAAGCCCAATACCTCTCTTTGTGTTTAATATTTAAGTGTATATTGTTTTTCAGACTAATCTGCAGTCACAGAGGGTGCTGCTTCTCCAGGGAACAGACAGTCTGAACCGAGCCAGTCAGAGCATTGAGCGCTCGCACCGAATTGCAGCTGAGACAGATCAGATTGGCACTGATATAATTGAAGAACTTGGGGAGCAGCGAGAGCAACTGGAACGCACCAAGAGCAGAGTAAGTGGAGAAACTGTGGCTGTTGTGTTGGAACAACCTGATGTTAGCTTATTAGTGGGAATTGTGTGCCAGGAATTACACTTGGAGACCCCCCAGACGTGGTAGTCCAGTTAGTTGACATTTTGGGCTGCCACATTGTTGTGCTGTGCTCCTAAAAGCAAAATAATTACTGTTGATGGGCCCAAAGCGTGTCTGTTACTTTGTCTGTGCAAGACCAGGTGATTAGACCTATATACTGCTGCTTGAAAGATTTAGCATTACTGAAAAAATTACTGATCTAAAAAAATGCTATAGAATTGCCCACCATATAAAGATTAATAGTAAAGGTTTAGATTTGGGAGACAGTAAGTTCCTTTAATGAAATTAAATTTAATAGAAGCAGCCAACACTAACCTTCCAATAGTTGTTGGCTAGCTAAGGCAACAATTCATTTCTGAGCATCATAAAGCTGAAACGGATTATCTATTAACAGTTCAGTGCTCAGATGCATTGGGTCACACAGACCTGTCAGTGCAACATGTTTCTTTTCTTGCTAGAAATGTAATGGCATTTCAAACAGGTCTAGAAATGCACTATGGGAGTATATGTTAATACCAGGAGACAATGATACTGACAACTCAAATAATGAAATTAAGTTGTAATGAAAAGGGCTAATACCAACTTTCCAATAATTTTAAATTAGGTAGAGGGGTAGGAAGTGATCCTAAATTGCATATAATTTTTGCTTGTATCTAAGGAAATGTATACCTGAAAGTCTTATTTCTGCTTTATTAAGGAGACAACTCTTCAACCTGTATTGTGCTTGGAGAACAATGTTGTCTCTGAATTTTGAGAATACGTGGTTAGCTTTGAACCCATTATTAATTACATTAAACACCAACTTCTTGCATGCGAATCTTCAGAGTTGATGTAAACTTGTTGAACTGGCAAATAACTTCTGTTTCTTCTTAGTTGGTGAATACAAGTGAAAATTTGAGCAAGAGTCGTAAGATTCTGCGTTCCATGTCCAGGAGGTGAGTAGAGTAGCATGACTGACATACAGCTGTGCAGTACTCAGCAGGTAGTAGTGTTGCTTGCCAGTTTACAACCAAAAAAACCAACAACCTAATAACCCACAGCGTCAGCTGGAACTGCAGGGAGGTTTTAGGAAATGCGTAAATGGAGCATGTGCCCGTGTGAAGATCTAATTTGTGTTTTCTCCTCTCTGGTAATTATTCCAGTAACGGAGTGCAGTGTAGGTGAGTGAACACTACTGAATCTGTGCTGCTCATTTAAGATAGTGCACAGGTTGTCATGCATGATAAAACGTAGCAAAGGGGAGGGATTTTGACATAAGCAAGTTCCAGTGAATTGCTGTTGGTAACTTTTGATGAAATTCTGTTATTCAGGTTGGAAGAAGTTGTGCTACAAATCACTGTGGCATTAAGTGCTATAGCTGCCTGATGACACAGACAAATCCATTTAACCCACACTAATACCCTAGCATAGCTTGACTGTCATATGAGAAACTCTGAACTTGATCCTATACTATTTTTGATGACTGAAGTGTATTTACAGTTTCTTAATTATGTGGTTTAATTATTCTTATAAACCAGTTCATGGAATGTGATATTTCAACTTGAGTGAGAAACCAATGAGTTTGCCTCTTCTTGCTTTTTAACTGCTATTCAAAATAGTACTTTCTGATGTAGCAGAAACAGGGATACTACTTATGGAAGGTAAGAATCTGCTTTCATAATCAAGAAAAAGAACTACCTTGGATTTTTTTTCTTTTTTAACTCCAGAGTAGCCACTAATAAATTGTTGCTGTCAATCATCATCATCCTGGAACTAGCCATCCTAGGAGGAGTGGTCTACTACAAGTTCTTTCGCAGCAAATGAATCTTCATGACTGAGATGAGTTGCTCCACTGCTGAGGAAGGGGATGGGATGTCTTTCCTTTCACTGTCTGAGGACTGAACTGTCTCATGAGACAAGCATGTTCAACTGAAACTGTACTGACAGTAGAAAGACAGTGAATGGAAGTAAAGGAAAATGCAGAGACAGCCTTGAACTACCGGTGAGATTAATAAGAAGGTAATAAATATTTTATTGTCTCAATATGTATATACTTAACTAAACGAATAAATCTTGGAATGTAATACAGTAGCCACTGATCAAGTGGAAAAGCTAGTTTATTTAAAAATTGAGAAGTTAACAGTATTTGCCAAGTGTTAATCTACCCCCTCAAGTGCCTCAGCAGAGCTATTTAATGTCCAACGTACCCAGCACTTTGGGTTCCTAAATCCGCACTTGCTCTTCACTGTCAGATTCATCTGGAGAACTAGGTGTTGGGAGTTCATCAAAAGCAGTGTGCGCCCCTTCTCTCGTCTGTCCAAAGCACGTTGCTATCACGTCGACTGCAAGGCTAGCAGTTGCGTTCACTTCCTCTTGAGAAGCTCCAAGCAGTGGGTTGACTTCCACCATGTCTACAGCCGAAAGCATTCCTGTGAAAATTATTTGCAGCTTTGTTACTGTGAAAAAGGGTTAAATCTGTAGTAGGGTTTCTTCTGTAGCCTTTCACTGTGTGTAGCAAGTCTAAAACTTGAACTTGTGACCAATAGTACCCATGCATAAGTAAAATGGGCTCAAGTGAGGGAAAAATTCTTAGATGCAAGTTTGTGGTTTATCTTTAGTTTTCTTACATTGTCACTACCTCACTCATCCATGCTTTTAGCATTCAGGAAAACCAAGTTTGATGTTCCACCTATGTTTCTGAGGTGCACTCTTTTTTAAAATCCTGTTTTCTCCTAATCCACAAGATAGGGGATGTAAAATAATCTTACGTAGTAATTTTTGCCATCCCAGTCATGATTCTGTTGAAGTCTGTTTTCTTTTTCCCTGTACCATCTTTTACTGTAAAGAATTCATTGTTAAAACAAATTAAATGAAACCTTTATGGCAGAAGGAGGAGGATCTTCATATTATGTCAACTGCAGTATATAATTGGTGAAAAGTTGATTTGCTAGCCTCAAATCCTACAATAGGAATTCTGAACTGTTCAAAATCATTTGCATCCTTTTCCCCAGGTGCTCGGTTTTTGCATCTGTCCTAATGTGGATAGGAATAGGGGGGGACAGTATTTTACAAAGTGAACAAGCCATTTGTGGTATTAGTTGTCAATATACATATGCACTTTTATTTACTTTTGGTAAAACTGAAGTTGATTTAAGCTGCTTCCATCTCCTGGGGTATTGCCTAATGGTAGGATTTTTTTTCCCTTAGTAAAGGTTGAATTTACTTTTTAGGCACCTTTGTGATGGGTACGTTCATCATATTAGCTAGTGATACATGAAAAACATATCTAGTATGGGCTGTATGTAGTTTGTCCTTGTCCTGTTTTAGTGCAAAAATATTGATCAACTCTTACCTGTGTTGTGTATTTCCTCTGCGATGTACATGCCTTCTCTGTAAGTTAATCCGCCTAGAACAGGAGTCCCAGTTGCTGGAGCCAGTGAGGGATCAAAAGCATCGATGTCAAAACTCAGGTGAATAGGTCTCTGTCTCCTGGAGACAATAAGACAAGAAAAGCAATGTTAAAACCTTAGACTTTTTCTGCTTGTATTTTTTACTGTCCAGTCTGATCAGCAAAGTAGCGTCATGTTGCACGATGTTAAAGGTCCCTCCCCTTTAAAGGTCCCTCCCCTAAGTCCTACACCATGTCATATATATTTGGGAAATATATTTTTTTTATTCTTTGGATTTTCTGGAACATCTTTTAGCTCAGAACTTTCTCTAATGTGCATTGGGAAAACAGAAGTTTGTCTTTCAGTTTTCACTGAGAATCTGCTCTGAATTGATGTGGCTGAAGATTCGTTAGTTCTGACCATATTATCTGGTACGTCTCCCTGGCTGCAAGAACATAGAGAAATATGATATAATCCAGCCTTCCCTCCTCTTGTTTAGAAAGACAGGTTAAAAGGCTGAAACACGGGTTTGCATGGTGTCTAAGATGGAGAAAGCAACAAAGCTTGAGGATTTCCATAGATCGGTGGTTGAAGGCTCCAAACTCCGCCACATAAGCCTAGTTGATGGAAAAAGTGAAGCATGATCTCAAACCCGAAAGGTGCATTGCTTACTACAGGAAGTCTGGCAGTCTGTGAGAACTTACTAGGACAATGCTTGTCACTCAGATGAGCTGTTAAAGAAGTGGGCTGTGTACTTCCAAAGTACTGCAGATGTTTATCTGGATTAGCAGTTTTGTTACTTGGCACAGCTGCAGCTAGAAAACTTGAGCACACCTTTGGATACAAAAGCATGCAGTTAGGAAGGTTACCCTTCCCAGCTTTGATCCTCTCCCTGTGTCCCTATGCCTTCTAGCATGATTTGTTCCCTGACCTGGTTCAGCAAAATCAAACAAGGTTAGCAAAGACTTTGGTATTGAACTCGAGTAGGGGCGCAGTTTAAGTGATCTTCACTAGTTGAACTGAAAATAGCAGTTATCAGGACAAGATATGTGAGCATAATCTAAGGAAGAAGCCATAAAATGCTTTTACCTCATGTACTGAGGGCTGAATTCAGGTTACTGTCAGTTCACACATTAATATATACACACATGTATATATAAGTATGTGTAATTATTATTAATGTAAATTATATATTAATATAAATAATTTAAGGGATACTCTAGACTCAGAGTGGATTCAACCCTTTTAAACTGCAGCAAAATACAGGATTCCTCAAGAAACAGGACAAATAATACACAACAGGTTCTACTAGTCAACACAGTTGTAGTTCCTCTTGTAGATGTTTGCCAAACACTGTGAAATGGTTGATTTCAAGATGTGTGGAAGTCAAGGACTAAATTCAGTGCTAAGACTTTACAATTTACTGGACACTTTCATAGTTCTGTTAGGCTGCCTTACATCAACAGTGACAGTGACCTTCACCTACGTAACTTTCAGGAAAGTAGATACTCAGTGAGCAGATGACAGAGTAGTTTAAGTGCGTCAGACCCATAGTTTGTTACCTGCGCATCAGTTGTTCAAATGTTCTTTCCATAACTTTCTGAATCCCAAGGCGATCAATATCCCTCATGGAGAAATAGTGGATGTCATAGTTTTTCAAAATATAGCTGTTAGAATAGAATTTTAAAAAAATCATTACTGGCTTAAACTTAAACCTAGCAACCCTTGTGAACAGCCAGATATGAATAGAAGCCCGTGATTTCAGAGTTTACAAAAATCCTTTAAATCAACTTACTATTCAGCAGGATCTACATCCCTCAAACCAATGTACACAATATCTGATGCAGAAAGGCAGGGCTTTAGCCAGGAAAAACCAGGAAGCTGTGGTACCTGCAAAGTTTTGTATTGGATTAGTTTAATGACATATATAACAAACCTGTATTTAATACTTCCCTCAAAAATTTATTTATAGCATCCTTTCTCTGCCTCTACAGAGAAGAGTTCGGCACTCAAGAGTTTGGTTTCCTGATTTAATCCATCCCTGACTATGTCATACCATTTTACCTGAGCTGAATGTTAATGGATGAAGTTTTTAATTTTACATTTTCTAGGCTGAAGAGAGGGAATAAAATGCGCAAATCCACAAGCAATAGCTAATTAGCATCAATGAATATATTGGGAAATTATAAGAAGCTAGATACCCAGATGTATCACTTAAATCATGCACTTAACAATAAAAGTGTAGAGCCAATACAACAAGACTTTGTTTCCCTCCCTCATATACTTTTTAATTACTAATTATATTCTAGTGACAATATTGGAATTTGTTTTTAAAGTCATAACACACCCATAGCTATATGTATTCACATTGGGACTAAATAAGCACTCAGTATAAAATATATATACATATATATATTTGTTACTCTTTGTTCTAAGACATACAAATGTTCACCTTAGGTGAGCTTCAAAATTGACAAGATTTTCTTTTGCTCTCTTTCCTACAGAAGTGGGCACAACTGCCAAATAAAAGTCATCCCCATTAACTTATGGGAAATTAACAAGAAATTCAGCAGCCTTCTATATTAACCTTCTCATGTCCTGGGGATATTTCAAGAAGGCCCATTCATTTTGCATTACTTTGGGACTTCTAGCAAGTTTGCAGAAACCATACAAAAATTATTAGAAAGAGGGAAGAATTTAAAAGCACCAGATGACACTATTCACTTGTAGATAGAATTTGTTCAAATGAATTTGGATGAGAAAAGCAGAAGAGCTTTACCAGGTAACAGCAGTCTTTCTATGCCAGACAGGTACTAATGCAATAATCTGTTCAATAGCCATAAAAACATTCAACACTCTTAATCTTATTTGGAAGAAGCATTCTTCCATCAACACAGCACCCACGAGATTTATCAGGAAAAAAACAAGACAACTACTCGAGTTCCAGAATAAAATCAGGAGTCTGCAGACCTAGTGTCCATTCTCAATGTGCAGTTGCTAATCCTGTTCCCCCTCTCCAGCCTAAACATCAGCAGAAGCAGATTGCGGTAGGAACTTTGATAGAAACAACAAAGGCCCCAGCTATTGGCAAATGCATAGGCTACCCCTGTAGTGTCTCCAGTAGATGCCACAGGTATTTCTAGAATCATCCAGTGGTTTGGGTTGGAAGGGACAATAAAGATCAGCCAGTTCCAACCCCCCTGCCATGTGCAGGACACCTCCCACCAGACCAGGTTGCTCCAAGCCCCATCCAGCCTGGCCTTGAACACCTCCAGGGATGGGGCATCCACAGCTCCTCTGGGCAACCTGCTCCAGGGCCTCATTGCCCTCTGAGTAAAGAATTTCTTCCTAGTACCCAATCTAAACGTACTCTTTTTTTAGTGTAAAATCATTACCCCTTGTCCTGTCACTACACCGATAAAGAGTTCCTTCCCCATCTTTCCTGTAGGCCTCCTTTAGGTACAGGAAGGCCACTATATGGTCTCCCCGGAACCCTCTCTTATTCAGGCTGAACAACCCCAATTCCCTCAGCCTCTCTTCATCAGAGAAGTGCTCCAGCCCTCTGATTATCCCTTCTTGTGCTGGGGGCCCCAGGGGGAGATACAGTCTGCAGATAAGTCCAAAAGGACATAAAGGCCTTGGGCCAACCTACTACTTTTAGCATCTTGACAGCAGCAAAAAACAGCCATGCGCATTCCATATGCCCCGGTAAATGGCTCTTTTTGACAACTTTACCTATTTCAAAGACAAAGACTCTCTCTTTAAAAGCACTTGTAAGCTGGTCCAGCTGTCCTGATTTGCCAGTAGCACTAAGACTAGAGAGGCCAGGAATCATGCAGGAACAGCCCATGTCAGGCCCCAAGGTTGTCAAAACACGCAAGAGCCAAACTAAGCAGAAGAGGCATGCAAGGTACGCAGGAGCCAGCTGTCACCAGAGGTGAGCTCAGCACAGCTCTCACAGGCTCAGCTGGGGGGAGGTTCCCTTTTTTCCTCCTGGTGGTGGAATTGCAGCTGTTGCACAGCCTCGGCACCAACTCAAGTCATTATGCAGACTGGCACCATGGTCAGCTGCCACGTGGACTTGGGTCAGCCCTTGCTTTCTGTACAACCCACAGGAGTGCTAACCCAAATAAAAGCTTTTTCTCATTCTTGGTTCTAAGTCTAGGCATATGTATATATATTTACATGCATTTGTGCGTATGTACATAAATATGCACATATATACACATAAACAATACATACTATTGCTTGTACTCAGATAAAAAAAGGCCTGCATTTGCAATACTTAAGAAAGCACCTCATGCCAGAAAAAGTAAAATGCTCAGAGGATTTCAATGTAGGCTAACTGTACGAGCAAGATACTTACTTTATCTTGAAGCTCTTTCAAGAGAAATGAAAGAGGTTGTCCATGGAGGTTTCCAGACTGAGTTGTAAGAGGGGTGTTGATATCAGCATGCGCATCCACCCAGATCACGCCGAGGTGCGGGCACTGCCGTGCGTGGCCACTGACAGAACCAAGTGCCAAGCTGCAAGTACAGTAGCAAAGTCTTTAGTCAACTGCGCAAAACATTGTCCTTGTTCTGAAGGAGAAACAGGAAGTCTCTGCAACTTCAGACAGCAGCAGTCATGTTTCAACACATCAGGCACTCCTGATGGTGAACAAAGGGCGTGTCCCATACAAACTGCATGGCATGCCCACTCCCAAGTAACTCTACAGGACAGTATTTGTAATGAAAGATTAGAAAGAGCTCTTTTCTCTCTCTCCATCGTCACCCTTCCCATGCTCTAAACTTCAAGCGTTCTAGCGCCAATGATCTCTCAGAAAAATCTAATATACTAACAATCAATTCTGCTGTTCACCCATTTTGCCATATCACTTTCAAAACTAAATTCATTCTTAGATGCCCTACCTTCTTCAACCGATTCTCACACCAAAAGTTAGTGAAAAAGAAGAAAAACAGTCTGACATAACAGCTATGAAAAAGTGGCCTGGGTGTGGGCATTATAAATCAATCCTAAGAGTTGACATCCTGAGAGCAGAGGGTGCAGAACAGACATATCACTAAACATTCAGAGAACAAACAAATAAACCTGCAACAATTTCTAAAAGGACCTGATCACACAAACCTTCCCAAATAGGAAAATTTAATTTGCTATTGTATTTTGTTGTATTATTGTTTTTTGTATGTTTGCAGATTGCTGAAGTCTGGAATTAAGCAGTGCTGTCTTTAGAAGGCCAGGTTTTTATAACTGACTTTTATGTCCCACCCTAAAAGCCCCAGCAATAACATCAAAATGCTACTATGGTACTACCAGGAAATGACCCCCAAGTTATTCTTGCTGTCCTCCTATTTTTTATTTAAATTCTTACATTCCCCTTCAAGCTTCAACCCGCAGCACACACCACTAATTGCTCCTAGTTCGTGAGCTCACCTGTGATCACCTCCTATAGTGACACAGCTGTGTCCGGCAGCTACCGCTCTGCTTACGGCATCAGCCAGCACCTGGCTGGCTAAACCCACTGACCGTGGGTACAAAATCAGGTTGTTGTACAGCTCGTCGTTGGGAACTTGAGTGAAATTCAGATCTCCAAAGTCATACACTTGGCATCCTGGAAGCACAACAGCAAAAGGAGGAAGTGAAGTTAATAAACAAGTGCCCAAAGAAACATTCAAAATAAGGTCCCCTCAAAAATCAGTTAGGCAAGTTTGAAGGGAACAACGGGAAGGGAAATGATTCATTTGAATATTTGCATATCCTTGCAAACAAACATCTCACAACTTTACAGATTAGAAAGCTTAAGATAATATTGTCACTTTAATTTACCAATGATATAGGCCAATCGTATAAAGTCACCTAAAAAAGCAGCTTTGTTTAATTTCATTATTTGCAATTTTAGCACAAAAAAGTATAGTTTGTATTACTGTCTTCCTAATTAGCCAAGCTGTATACAACCTTACATGAGCTTAGTTGCTGAAAGATTGCCTAGGACTACACTTCAACAAATATAGCTGAGTCCTAAATGGTATTCTCCATTTTTGAACCCCATGAAAATCCAGGCACAAGAGCATCAAGTTAACAATAAAGGAACTTTTCCTAAAGAACTCCTGAGCAACTAGTGTCTCATAAGAGAACCTGACTATTTTCTTAATGCAAGATGTTCTAGATGACATTTTAATTCTGGGACTTTTATCTCAACCCTCTTTTGAGATCCTGGCGTTGCAAGTTACGACTTAAATGACTGTTGAAACATGACAACATTCTTGATCTTTAGAAATTCCTGTTAAGAATTTCTCTCTATTTACTCTAAAAACAAGTTCCTTCAGAGATTAGGAAACAAGGGAACATTTTTGGGTGCATTTCCCCTCTCCCACCCAACAGAAAAAAAGTTTACTTTAGTTGGCTGCATCTTAACTCTTTTCCATACACATCTTGGAGCTCAACCTTTGAAGTTCTGCTGCCCAACACCATGTGCTTTCATAACAGTCTTTCAGATCTCAGAGGCCAGAGCCTCAGTTTCAGATAGGCCTATTTGCTGCAGGCACTGATGAGGACTGTAAAAGGTATTTACAGCTACACCAAAAGTAATACCAGTCGTGCCTCCCTAATTTGTTCCTCAATCAGTAGAGTCTGTTCACAGTTCAAAGCATCCAGGCGACAGCTCGACATTTTGCCTTTAGCCATTCAATGCCTACCAAGGAGCTTTGAAAAATTAAGGCAAGCAAATCACTGTGAAAAAATATCCCACTTGGGACTGTGTGATCTCTGCCTCATTTCCATTAAACCATTACCTTAATGTCTAAGGAAAAGGCTCTGTGAGTTTCCCTGGTGGAAATAAGATTAAAGTAGCATTAACAAAAACATGAGTTTATCATCATTTGAAAGGATTTTGGACTGATGAACAGAACAGAGGAAGAAGGTTGTGTCACTTGTGAGAATTAGGCTACTGGGAAATAGGCAAGCATATTTTCTATGGCAAGGCCATACGTGGACATATATTTGCTAGGAGAGGACATGGTAGCTAAGCACAGGTACTTGACAAAGGATTAAATGAACGCAGCGTCAGCTAGTCTACAAGAAAGCACATTATCTACAGATACTTAAAGCAATAAGCTGGACCATGACATACCACTGCATGGTTATCAAAAGACATCCCAGGCATACACAAGATTTTTTTCCCCACCCTCAAGCAATACCTAAATAGCCAGCAGGACAACAGCTCTGGAATTCTGAGCTCATGTTTTTCAGATTTCAATGTGCTATCTAATCTTAGTGACTTTGCCATTCATCATACATATCTCAAAGATCTCTTTTTTTCTTTTTCCTTTTTTTTTTTTTGTGTGTCTTCCCTCAAGACCACTTCTGAGGCCCATGCATGCTGTTGTTCATTTCAGTATTAAAGGTTTGATGAAAGTACCCAGGTATGCTTAGAAGACAAGTTTTGGGAATAAGACTTCAAGGCACTGCATTAGTCAATAGGTATCAAGAGCTTTAGAAGATGCTGTACAAGTTAAAATTTTCCACAGCCCTTTCGTTTAATAACCGCTGACATCTGGGGGGAATAAATCTGCAATCGGGCAGCTGTATTCATTGACAGCACATTAAATACCACATAACAGAGAAAAGGACTGCCACATAAGGCTTGTTCTCTTACAGGACATAGGGCACATCACAATATTTTTACCCATTAAAGGGTGAAAGAGAACAAAAGGGAACTATACCATGAAGTTGTATCTCTAGATCAGTGTAAAACAAAGAGCCAACCATGCCATCTTTCACAGCACTTTAAGACTCTTCAGGGTATCCTCAAAGCAGGACGAACATGCCAGATAAGACACGTTTAAAGGAATATCACTTATGCTCAAGATTTTTATTTTTCCTTCTTTACTCTTCCCAACACTATGTGTAAGGCAGAATAACCTGGTTCAGTCTCTGAATAAAAAAAAAAAAAAAACAAAAAACAAAACATATGTAAGTCATATGAACCCAATGGTGATTGTAAGAAACAACTGGGATATATCAGAGATTGCCACACAATTTTAGGGTCAAGAATTCTGGGAACTTGTCCACGTTTTGGACAAACAGTACTCCTACACCTCCTGTATGAAGATGCCTCTATTTCTATAAAAAGCAGAATGTCTATTAAAGACAATAGATGCCATCTTCAAAAGTTTATTGTTGTTCACATGGAGTTCATAAACCTTGTATCAGCTTCTTTTCTCAGCTTTGTGTTTCCCTCTTATTTAGGCCCACTGTGTTTATATACTTGCAGAGGATAGCTCAGGCTTCCCTGGGTGACTTAAATGGTTTCAGCCAGCTCTCCCATGGTTATCTCATTAGGATACAAACAGACAATCTCAGAAGTAAGCGCTAACTGGATCCTAAAACTTGAGTATCTTCTCTTCCTACTATATATAGTGTATATATGTACACATACAGAAGATTTTAAAGAGCATATAGTATCTAGATTATGTTTATATTTTTTTAATATGCTTAGAGTTTTGAAAGCTATGATTGAACAACCCTAGTGGAAGGTTTAATGAATGACAGAACAGTACATAAACCATGCATCCTGAGGCGATTAGAAGTATGTGCACATGTACTTTTTAGGAATGAACAGATAAAGAAATTAAAAACTGGCATGTGCATTTGTCTTAGTGCTTACTGAACAATGCAAAAGAATCCATGTCAAATTGTCAGGGCTACTAAAGTCTTTTCTTCAGTTCTCTTTGAGGTGTCTTTGATAGTCTAATGCTTAAAGACCTGAATTACTTGCCACATGATCTGCCTGTACATAGTTTTGATTTAAGGAAGTTTAAAAACTAAATCTTTCTCAACTGAATTTTGCTGCCTAACAGAAGTTACTAGATGGATAGACATGCTGTAGTGCAGTGCAGTCTAGTGTGTCGTGCTGTTATTTGGCTATTAATGAAAAAGTTGCATAATTCACCACCCCTTACTTTCTTTGGTAGTTGGGCTACTCTGTTTTAAGATACTAATAGCTATAAACAAACAGCTTTTTAGACCAGCATGGGAAGTTAACAGGAAGAATATATGTGCACCTTTTGAGACACAGGTGATCCAGGTTCTCAGAACTGGAGAAAGATGTGGGCAAACAAGAAAGCTAGCTTCCTTACATTCATTTAAAACACAGCATGCACACTGTTTGTCAGTGCAGCTGGTCAGGTCTGGTCAGAAACAGTAGGGTACCTACTTCAGTGATCAAAAGTATTTGTTCTACCATGTGAAACTTTGTTTTCAAACAAAAAATAAAACACGGGAGAAAGTTGGGCTGTGACCAGCAAATTCATTGCATCTGTGACATAATCAGGTTACATAGAATGAAACCAATTTCTTTTCCCCCACCAGCTGTGGGGACTTGCCAGCAGGTGTTTTTGTTTCAGACATAATTGTATTATCTGTCAAAGCCACACAAAAAAGTATCAGTTAATAGGAGAGATGAGAACTCCAGTTGCCCAGGCTCTAACATTCCATCCCCCCGAACTATCAATAACAGCTTCATGGATGTTACCTCCTGTCTACCAGTCTCTACCTTAGCTTTTTTTTTTTTTAAACAGAAATCAGGGAAATGTCATAAAAAGCTCAGTTCCTCCACCCTCGTTACCCACCCATTTTACTAGTTTTACAGTAAAAAGCAGCATCAAGTTAGTTTGTTTTTAAAAAGTAACTTCAAGCAGAAATACTTTCAAGCTAAGATTCTTTTGGAGTTAGGCTTTCTTTTTAGATGAAGCAGTACCATTCAGTACTTAAAAACTAACACCACAGATGTTTGCTAGTAACTAAAGAATATTAAATTAAGTATGATTAAAAGAAGTCTTTTACTGCACTTCAAAGCTCTAACAGAAGATATTTTTCATTTTGATGTAATTTGTTCAATTAATGAGTGAATTACCAACACTGCAGGAAGTGTTTAACCAAATCCATACAACTCAGCTTTATCAGCACGCTTGCTCACTACCCATTTTAAAAGATCACCTTTTCAAGCGAGGGATAAAATGGCTTGATTCAACTTGTGCTGTTACAGGAGCTTGAAAGAGGTATTGGGGAGATGAAGGTGTCTGTCTGAATATGAGCACAGTATAATTGTATAACTGTACATACTAGCACACAGTCCTTCTGCTACTATCAAGGATTGTGTGAAGACAAACATCTCTTTTCTGCAGCTGAAGAGTACAATCCTTAGTGGCTCATTTCCCCCTATCAGGTTTTCAGTCAGCAGAGCTTCTTGGGTGCGCATTTCAGCCAAAATGGAACATTAGCTTGAAATATTTTGTACAGTAGATCCTTCCTAGCTCTACTTCTTTTGAGCAAGACAGGTTAGGAAAAGGTCATATAGGCATTCAACCAGCAGACAAGGGGATAGACGGCAGTCATTTCTTCAGCTTACACAGCCAGAACCAGAACTTTAACTGGTAAAGAAAAATCAGCATTTTTCAAGATTAGGCACCTAACTTGTAATTGGAGAAGGGAGGGGAAAAAGTAGAAATACAAAGTAAAAACATACTTAGGAAAATAGTTTCCTGCTTGCCTTTTCAAATAAGCTAGCAATGTAGCACTGTAGCACGAGGGCTCAACCCAATGATGCTTACAACTAGAACATAAGGTACTGTTTAGCAAGCTATCTGGCAATGGCCATGTTCATTTCCTATCATCTTAAGCGCAACGCAGGTCTTTTATTAAGCATTCACAGCAGGTAGTAGTTACTATAGCAAGTCATTTCCCAGCACAGATTTAGAGAAAATTGTTCTGTAAAAGCAGATGACTCAAGTCTGGGAGCATTTAACTGAAAAACATCTGGGTAGCAGCAGGGAAAGCCTCCCCATCCTCTTTCTACTAGGATGCTGCACCAGAGCCATAGGCAGGAATTTGACAGAAGGGGATCCAGCTTGCAACATCCAGGCTGGCTGCTGACATTGCCCAATGGCATGCTAGTGTAATACACTTACAGCGAGTCTCCTAGGCAGCAAATGGGAACTGAAACAAAAGCATGTGGAACATGAGGTAGAAGTGATCTCTTGATACAGCCGTTTTACTCTGGATGTTTGTGGACTAGAGGAGGGAAGAAATAAATTAATGGCAAAATTTAATCTGGAAACCCAGAAGAGGAGAGATGTAAGTAGTCCAGCAGGATTAAGAAACACCACTGTTAGCACATCTCACTTTGTGCTATGTGTTATATAAAACCACTCACATGAAAGCATCACTCCTGCTTATGCAACAGAGCCATTTTCTCAGATTACGGCCTCCTTAGCACAGAAAGGCTTTTCAGGAAGCAGGGGGTATTATGAACAATGTTTATAGACAACATTTTACTTCCTACGAATAAGAAGGACTACAAGCTGTTACCATCCTTTTCAGTATACGCTCAATGACTCACATGGACTTTACTTCGTAACCCCTTCTCTGAGACACAGGCAAAGTGTTGCACAACAGCAAACAAATGACTGGTTCATTATGACCGGTGCATTCTGAAGCCTATTTTAAGACAGTTTTAACCCTCCAGATTCATCTGGGAAGTGGGTATGTAAGAATAACTACGTAAGCAAGGGCATACTTTTGTTTTATATGAATGAAACTAGGCTAGCAAGGTTCCCACTACAAGGGACTAAAGCTCCAGCAACGTAGTTTAATCATAAACCCTTTTGCTTTGAAGCTCATCACGCACTGTCTAATTCTCTTTAATACATATCTGCTGGAAGAAATCTCCTATTAACTGCAGACATTTGATGGTTCAATGGTTTTCAGCTACAAAATTTCACTGAGGGAAGTTCATGTCTCAGGAATTTCTACCCTCCTTTTGGCATTCAGACAGGTCTGGTTTTAGACAAAGTTTCTGTATCAGTACCTGTTTAAGAGGCTTCTGCTCATCCAGTAACAACAACAAAAAACAAACTCAACTCCAACTGCTACCCCAAGTCTGAATTAGTCTGAAGATGTCCTTTGTATACAATTAGCCAAGAAGTATTTTTCCAACCCCAAATTAAGCAGCTACCTCAATTCCCTTTGATACCTTTATAACTTTAATCACTTACGAAATCCAGTACACTTGACCTGAAGAGGTCTTCAAAAACGTCAGCATCAGGTGTTGAGAAACATTTGTACTGTGGCTTGCATCAGAGAGGAGACAAGGCTGCAGCTATTGTGCTCTGTCACTCCATTGACAAAGCCCAGCACAGTTCCACTTCCCTTTCAATGAGCTTAACCCAGAAACAGTTCCTGACAGTAAAGAAGCGCTCACAGACATAGGATGTCATAATACCAAAACAGCTTTCCTCCACCAGAAGCTCCTCATGCTTTAGACTGTTGCAAAAGCAAATAGTTGTTTTATTAGTTAACCCCTTAAGGTAACACAAGGACAGGAGAGCAGAACATATTAGAGCTTATTGAAGGTGTCTCCCTCCCTTTCAGCTACTACCGAAACTAGTATCAGACCAGCTCGTTTCTTTATACTATAGTGACAGATTTCAGATTTTGCATTTGATGTTGGTGCTTCATACTCTGCTTTTCACCAGATAGTTTTTATAACTGAAATGTAAGATTTCCATCTGAAAGTAATCCTCCATATCATATCCACACAAGCACATACCTATCATAGGTGCCTTGTTCTTGTGAGTCCACAAAGAGACGGAGCTATAGTTAATAAGAAAGCAATAAAGTATTCCATGCACTGTAAAGCAGATCAAAAAACAATTCGTTATCTAGTTTTTCCAATCATCTCTGTTCATCCCTCCCCAATAACTCCTCTCCTTCAACACCATTCATAGTAAATAAATATATATATATATATAAAAAAACAGATTGTGGATTGGAATAAGTGCAGGTAAGAGCTGAATTTCTTCACTCACAGAATAAATTAAGCCATGCATTAAAACTGATTTTGTAATACAAGGATGCAGGGCATCACCCATAGAACTAGAAGAAATACAAAGCCTCGAGAAACTCTGTTCTTTGATCATCTCCGTTTACTGCAAGACTAAGAAGAAATAATTGATTCAAGCTTCCTGATCTGCATCAGTTTAGCTTTAAACGCCTCTAAAAAATTAACTAGTATGATGAACAATTAAAATTGAAGCACCTTGTGTGCTTTAATCTAAGTTCACTAAGTTTCTTTTGAAGCCTACTTAATGGATAACGTACAACCTGTAATATGCATCAGCCAAATGGAGGTGGGAAATCAAAAACTGCCCAAGGGCTTTCCAGACTGAAGAAAAAGTAGTAGATGGTGTATTTCATCAGTATGGGGAAGGGAATAGGATTGCTGACCTATCACAAGGAACGCTTAAGCTCCATGTACTTTCACTGCTGATGTTTCTCCAGTAACTTATAAGACTGATATTTGCATGATTACCATTAAAGTGTCCATCACTTAAAAGGATGGACCGTAACTGGTGTCAGAGCACACTCCCCTACTTCCAGCTTAGCTTTCTGTGCTCAGGGCCAGCTAGCGGATACGATCTGTTGCAAAACAGCAAGAGCATATTAAAGTCTTAACGGATACAAGCAACTCTGCAATATCTTAGTCATATTTACTGGATGGGCTGATGAAAATTATTTTCTTAACACTGCAGCTACAGCTCTTACCAGTCTGCCTCTGCTGAACCCCAGCACTAGTACTTACTATCCATACCTTGGTGCACAATTAAAAGACTATTTATCTTCCTCTTGAAATTTTCACCTGAGAAGATTTAGGGTGAAAAAAAGGAGATATGTAGAAGCTGCTTCATGATTTATAATCAAGGCAGAAACTAACCATAAGATCATCTGTTGGTGAGACAGAAGAGTTAAATTGCTTTTTAAAGGAGCAGATGTCAGCAGGAATCCATTGGTTTTAGGCAAAGCAGGAGAATATCTCCAGTCACATGGGGATTAGCAGCCCCTTTCCTCCTTTAGAGGTTACTCCTTAAGTTTCACTACACTGACCTCCTGCATCCTATTACTGGAGAGCTTTGTTCCTGTGAAACAAAAGAACAGTAACATGATGGTTATTCTCTTGGACAAGTCTAATCTGTTTCTGTCTGTAGGCCACATGCCTCTGCAGTCTACCAACTCATCAAGCAAGCAACTCAGTTCCAAACTTTTAAAATCTATTCTAGAGTAATAAAAACCCAAGTCTGACTAAACTCAGCAACCCAGCCACGTGCAGCTCTAAATAGATAAGTAAACCTAAAATAAATCAACAGTCAACATCCATGAATGAAGACTTGGGAAGAAATTTTATACTAGAATTGTTTCCATGTTAGCAACAGCAAGGATGCTCTAAGTCACCTCAAGGACTACAGTGATTAACACAACAGCTACTTATAAAATCTGAGTGGTCCTTTTCTCTTCCAAGGAAGGGGGGGACCAGGCAACACTCCAGATTTAAGTTGGATCAGATTGTCTGCTTAATCTACAGTAGGCGTGAGAGGTCCAAAAAACTCTTAGAGAAGAATTCACAAACATGACTTCATACTTTGCATCTTCTGTAGCTTAGGTCAAGCTCAGAACTGTATGCCCTGTCCTCCTCCACACCCCAGAGTTATGAATCTCTATTTTCATATTACATATTTACTTCTTTGGCAAGATTGAAGAGTCCTTTAAGGTGTTAATATTTTAGTTTCCCTTCGGAAAAGGAACAAGGCCAAAAGACAGACATCACCAGAGTGATTAAGAAGCCTTGCAGGCTTAGTCAGTTATACTTTAAATTATGCTTGCTACAGACTTGCACACCCACTGTTTTTGGCTTGGGAGTTGGATTCCTGCTACATTAGCTCTGAGTACACCTCAAGCTACTACCACCATGTAACAGCATTTGCTGTGCTTCTAACGAGGGGATGGACAACAAGCTAGTGGCTCAGGTTCATCTCTGACAGTCTGATACAGGCTAGTGATACCATCTGCCCCTCAGCTCACTCCTTGAATTTCAGCCTAAGCATAAACAAGCTGTTCAGCAGCAGTCATTATCCTAGGTGGCCAAAAAAAGATATCACACCATGTGACTACAGCCACAGTCTCTTTCAAGGAAGGGATCCCCCAGGAAGTAGCAAGTAGAGCAGCAGCTCAGGAGACTGCAACAGAACTATTAAAGATCAGATATTCGGACAGAGTGAGAGGAACAGATTTTCGCCACCCACCCACACAATACAGTGCTAAAAGGATGAACAAAAGATTATGGTGTTCTCACTCTTTCTGACGTACCTTTAACACTATCAAATGAAGGTATTAAATCAGCTATACAAGCATAGAAAAAGCCATGCGGTGCCTTGATATTCAGAGTACTGAAGCATAAGGCTAAAACAAACAAGTGGTGCATGCACCTTACTACCAGAATGCTGCAGTTCTAAAGCAGACTTAAGAGCATCTTCATTTTACACAGATCAAATTGAATATACAGATGGAAAGTGAGCAAGTTGAACCTTACAATTTCAGGCAGATTCTATTCAGAAATCTCTTCCACTTGAACTGAGTGCAATTTTATTTAAGAGTCACTACATGCAGATTTCATTATAGGAATGCTGCCTCCTTTTCTCCATCCATAATTGCTCTGACTGCCCTGAATCCACCTTTCCTTTTCCGCTGGGAAGCATCTCCCCATCGCTGGCCTCATGCCCAGTTCCAAGCTCGTAATGACAGACACACCGCAATCACATCTATAGCAATCTCCAACATCCCTGCTGGAGCCCCCTCCAGGGGCAGGGTGGGGAACACTTTCTGTGGACACAAAAGCTTCAGAACTAGCCAACACATATAGAATAGAAGCCCTATATATTAGGCAGACATTTATTTTTTAATGAGAAATCTGCTCTGCTGCAGTATTACCTACCTGCTCCTGGAAAACAAGCAACAAGGTCCCATGAAAACAATTCTTTTAACAGAATAGATAACTACAAGACTCTACAAGATTCAAGGTAATAATGATAAAACCATTGTTCTACTGCCTTCTTCTGTAGATAAGAGAAAGCATTGTGTTAGAAAAACGAAGACAAAGAAAAAAAGCAGCTAAAGTTTTAGAGCCAGTTCAGTGTACCACAGGAGGCCAACCAGCAGCATTATCACATTACTACAGGCAAAGCTTTCCTGCCAGCCTCCCCAAACCAGTACTTTAAGTTTCCATGAAAAACAGATGTGCACAATATAAAAGGCTACCCAGTAGCTTCCTCCTCCATCCAAACACCTAACCCTCAAGCAGATTGCCTTTGTAACATAGACAGCTGTGTATGCTGGTGACTGCAATTGCTTCAGGATGGGCCCTCCCAGCAGGATCTGTTACAGTTTGTGTGCCATCTGAACCTGCTCGGATGAGAGCTGCAGGGAATTTAGGCAGCAGTATAAACATCAACACCAACTGAAAAAACCTATCCCAGTGGAAGAATACGTCAGTAACATGAAGCTGAAAATGCAGGAGGAAGAAATCCCAGTCTTTAAAAAAAATCTTAAGGGAAGAACAATAGAATATTTCCATGTTCATCACTGATTAATTAATAAGCGGTCCATAAGCAACTAAATAAACAGTGAAAGTATTCATCACCTTCCCCTGATTTTTGAGTTTAACTAGATTCATTTCTATCCTCGCATTTTTTGTTACTGGAACCCAGAAAGGGCTCATAGCTTCCTTTCTGCTCACATTCTCCAAGTTTCTACTGGAACGAGTTTGTGTCATGCAAATGAGTTTTTTTTTTAAAATAAGGATTCTTATAAAATTGGAAGTATAATAGCTAAACTATTTGAAAGAAAATGCCAAGCCTTCCAGTACAGAATTCTATCATCAGTTGCTAAAAAAAGCCTGCTGTCTACCTTCTTGCCTGGAATAACGTATCCTTTCAGACCTGATAATTTGTCAGTTTTCATTACCTTTAAGCTCAGTAACATCTAGACCTGCCTTTATTCCAGCGTATAAGAACTCTTTTGGACACCCTCTATTTTTGGTGGGGTTACAGATCATATTCACTGTGAATTCAAATGCTGCCACAGATACGCAGGGGGTGCCGAGACACGTATCTCAACTTTGCACAACACAAAAGAGGAAAGGCTCATCTACTCATTTGATCGCAAATTGGGGTTTTCCAGCTCGTGAATCATGAAATATGCACAGGAAGCCCACAGGGCTGCGCAGAACAATAGCCTCCATTTTAAAGGTCTCATAACTCAGATTAAGTTTGCCAGAGGGTTATTAAGCAATTATCTTTTTTCTTCATGCATCTAGATTCTATTAGCACTAACCACACGCACAGCAGATAAGTTCTTTCTGTTGCTGGTCCAGCTCTGCAGTCCATCACCATACAGCTTTCAGCGATGCTTTCTAAATTAAGGATTCTCTGGGACAGAATTTGGTTAAGTTTCTCTCATGTAACGTTTCTAAAAACCGTGATACTGTATTCATCAGTTTGCAGACACAATAGATGGGAGAAGTTGAAGCCTGAATAAAGGCTTGAATTTCGTTAACCATCGCTGCTGGTGATGATGATGAAGACCACCACCTTTCCATTCGTACAGCCTTACACTCAGTGCTTACAAAGGAAAAGCGAATCTGGAGGTTTCTCCAGAAAGTTCTGCATCCCATCACTCGGGAGCATACAGCTGCCTTACGAATAAGCTTGGTAACCGCGATGGACAGAAGAAAAGACACAGCGTGAGAAGCGAGGACCACGCCAGGCCGCTCCCCCCGGCCCCCCAAGTGGCCAAACGCGGCCCCCCCGGCCCCCCCCGCCCCGGGGTCGCCCCGCGGGAGGGCCGTGCCCGTCCCCGCGCCTCACCGAGCCCAGCCAGCCGCTCCAGCAGCCCCGCGGCGCGGACAGCGGCGGGGCCGTGGTCCACTCCGCGCCGTTTCTGCGGGACAAAGAGAAGGCGAGGCGTTACCGAGGCGTCACCGGCCGCCCCCTCCCCAGCCTCCCCTCCCCTCCCTCCGCCGCCCGGCCCGTCGCCCACCTGCCCCCGGGAGAACGGGGCTCCCACCACCGCCACCGAGTGCGCCTGCCTGGGCCGCTGCAGCCCGGCGGGGGCCGCCTGCCCGCGGAGGAGCCGCACGAAGCCGCCGCGCAGAGCCATGGCGCAGGAGCCGCGCAGCCACCGCCCGACGCCGGCCGCCGCCGCCGCGCTCCTCTTAAGCCGCTCCAGCCCCGCGCGCGCCGCCGGCGCCCCGCCCCCGCCCGCACACCCCCGGGCCGCCCGGCCAACGGCGGCGCGCTCGCGCGGAGGTGTGTCCCGCCCCCCCGGCCCCGCGCGGCCGCGGCCAACGGCTCCGCCTCCCCCCCCCTCCCCCCACGCCGGCCCTGAGGTGAGGGGGCGCGCGCCCCCCCCGCCCCTGCCCCTGCCGGCCGTTAGCGGCCGTTAGCGCCCGGCCCCGCGCGCCGCCCCTCACCTCCCCTCACGACCCCGGCCCCGTCAGCTCCTGCCTGCCTGCCTCGGCCGCCTCACCTGCGCTTCACGTGCTTATTCCCTCTTTAAAAACCGCAGCTTCATCATTCTTTTTTCCTCCCATGTAAGCGTTTTTCACCCTTTTATCCCCCATCTCCGCAGTCCCTTTGCCCGCCAGGTGTTTTTTCCTCTGCTGCCTCAGCTCACCCTTTGGAGCCCCGGCCCACCCCTCCCCTTGGCAAGGTGCAGGACAAGCCGCAGGGCCTTCTTCACCTCCTCTTCCTCCTGCCCAGCCCGACCAACGACCACCCCCAGTGTCTCCCTCCCTCTCACGGCGGCCTTGCTGCCCCCAGAAAGGTGAGCGACCGGGTCTGTGCACAGCACCCCCGGATCCCAGGGCACCCTGCGTGCAGAGCCTTGAATGACGGCATCATTAGGGCTGGAAAAGGCCTCCCAGGTCATCTGGTCCAACCATCCCCCTACCACCACCATCACCCACCAACCCATCTCCCCAGCACCACAACCAACCTTTCCCTAAACGCCCCCAGGGACACCTGTGAGGAGAGCTACAGGCATGCTCAGTGCCCTGGGGTGGGGAGGGCAGCACAGGTTTGGAAATCACCGACCTGCAGCTCCGCATCAGTGCCAGGTAAAGCACCTGAGATATAACTGCAAAGCATTGAGAGCACCGTGCAGAGTCATTAAGTCTTTGTATGCAAAGCCAAGCCTCCAATTCCTTATCTGCTTAGATGGCAAGGACCCAGAAAGCACTGCTTTAAACTCCCGAGAAAGCATCACTGAACAAAAAAGCCTGTATGTAAGGATGGCACGGACAAAAACAGGCAGGGCAACGTTTATGCAGTAGGAACGTTAAAGGCAATAGATGAAACCCCCGCCCGCTTCACGGCGGTGGTGTGGCACAGGAGCCGAGCGCGACCCGCGATGCGGACGGCCGGAGGGGCCGCGTGGTGCGGGCGAGGCGCCCGGTGGCGGCGCTGCGGGCCCAGGCGCTGCCCGCCGCCTCTCCCCGCCCCTTCCCTTCTCCCCGTCCCCCCCCCCGCCCCGGCGGAAGCGGGGACGCACCGCGGCATGGAGGCGGGCCGCTCCAGGCCGCCGCCTCGGTGCCCCCCGGGCGTGGAGGAGCGGCCGTACCGCTCGGCCTCGGGGGCGCCCCTGGCGCTGCGGCGCCGCCAGCACAGCGCCTCCTGCCGGGAGCTGGCGCTGCGCCGGCCCCGCCTGCAGCTCCGCTCCCTCAGCGCCGTCACCTCCGCCGTCTGGCTGGCGGCCTACGGCATCTTCGTGCTCAGCGAGGTACGAGGCCGGCCGAACCCGAGCCCCAGGGGCGGCCCCCGGCGGTCCGCGCGTCCCGCCGGTGGGTGTTTGCTTGGTAGAGGAGGGGAGGTGCTGGGGGAGGCGAGCGAGCGCCAGGTGGACGGCCTGGGGTTGTGGTGAGGGAGCCAAAGAGCGCTGCGCCGCCGCCTCTCGCTGCTGTCGGTCAGACCGTGGCAGCACAGACTGCATAAGCAGCCGAGAAACGCTCAAGTGCTGGCTCCGGTACCTGATCTTTGACCCATACTAGCACAGAAGGGCCAACTGCCAGGCGCAGACCTACTGGTTAAAGTCAGTGGCCTGACTCAAAAAGCTTGACTGTGACCAACACTATGGCACTTCTCAGTAATCTTCCCCAGGAAATGAAGGCAGGGATGGAGACTTGAGTCATGTGGCAGTGATTCTGATATGAAGAGGTGGTTCACTAGTCTCTAACTGGAAGCTGTTTTCAAGTCTTATTTGTTCCAGAAATATACATCCCAGCCAGAGGTTACCAACCACCACCTTCCTCCTTGGTTTTACATGTGCTCACGCGTCTCGTATACAGCTACAGTCCTTGCTTTCTGCCAGGAAAGGAGATCTGAATGTCTGTTTCTCTGTGGATTTCAATTCCTGTGATTCATTACTGCCCTTTTCCATGGTGACAAACCTTGGGAGAAATCCTGTATCCTTTCTCTTTGGATGTGGCCGTGGCTGCTTTACAGCTCGAGTGGTAGAGCTGTGCAGTTCTGGTCCTTTAGGAAGTGTCAGTTTCAATTTCAGTCCATAGGTATGTGGCCTTGAGCTCTCTCAAACATGTCCCAGAAATAGGTTGCAGATTGAGGATCCTTAGGATCTATTACCAGGTCTTCAGATGGCTTACTGTTGCTGACCTACTCATGAAAGATGACTTACTTATGAAACTTACATAGTATTAAACTTATGTATTACCTTATGAAACAGCAGTCCAAAGACTACAACATGCAAAAGACAATTTATCCTTAGACAAAGGACAGGAGAAAGCAGATATCCTCTGGCTTGGTATTTAAGGCAGGAAGAGAGACAAAGTTTTAACAAGTTTAGACTCACAGTATATTAGAAGAAAATTTGGATCTCCTACGTAGGCCTAGGCTAGTGCTTTTTGCTAAAAGATTCTTCCTCCCTTCTGAGACGCCGTCCTTAGTTCCAGTAAACATTTAACAACATTTCTCTGTCAGTGACGTTGTCTCTATAGCTGTTTGTGTAATATGCTGTCATTGTTTTATATAATTGGTTTGGGTTAAGATTTTTGCGCTAGCTTTACAAGGGAATAGTTTCTTCTTGCTGATTTCAGTTTCAGCTCCCAGTTCTTTCAGACCATTCTATGAAGACTGATGTTTGGTGATGTAAATCTCATTATGCATAAAGCAGCCAGCCTTTTGAATAAACGGACTCACCTATATAAAATCTGCTTTGTAACTGTAGCCTTAATATTATGTTTTACTGTGCAGTGTTTTTTTTGTTTTGTTTGTTTGTTTTTTGTTTTTATTTTTTGTCTAAAGCCACGTTCAATTAATTGTACGACCAAAGCTCTGTCTTTGCTTGGCTTGTGTTACAGAATAGTATGGTGCTTTCTGCTGCTATATTCATCACGCTGATTGGCCTGATCATCTACCTGCACTTTGTGAAAATCGACCAGGAATCCCTACTGGTCATCGGCTCCCTTGGCATTCAGGTGACTTCATCCTATGCTTCAGGGAAAGAGAGCACAACCTTCATTGAGATGAGTCGAGTGAAGGATGTGGTTATCAACGAAGCCATCCATATGGTAATCAGTGTTTCTTGTATATCTGTGGGCACACTCACATCAAGTGTATTTTCACAAGAGTGTTTTACCAGGGCAATTAAACACAGCAGCATCCATAACTTTACTGACATCAGGAGCTTTGATTCAGATTTCTCTCTTTATTCTATCATATATTCTCCTGCCTTTAAAGGAAAACTGAAGCAAGTACCCTCAACAAGTCAGATCCATCCCTTAGATAATGCCACTGGCAGTGAGCTAGTCACTTTAGTTCTCTGTATTATATTGTACTGATGCTGATGCCTAACTGCTGATGCCTAACTCTATAGGAGTCTAGAGGGAGATAAGAAGATAGACAAGAATAAGAGTACATCAGATCATGCCTGGCTTGCAAAAAAAGATGCCAGCCCAAAGTGAGATATTTCTCCCCCAAAGTATTTTTAGCTATGTTTCTTTCTCCTTTGCACTTTCTGAAGTCAGTGTTTTTCCAACTAATTTGAGTGAGACTTGTCTTTTTGGAAGTGCAGTCTGGGAAGATCACTTGGAGATTAGCATAGATCCATATAAAGTTTTCCAGCAAAAGGAAGCAAAGGTGATGTTGAGCTCCTTTTCTTTCTCTTTATAGGCAAGGGAAGCAGAAAAGCCTTTGCACTTATTTCAGGTTTTTTTAATTAATTTTTTTGTTTAAGACTTGCTGGGCTGCACTATCATCATTGTTTTGTTCAAACACAGTTATGAAGAACTGAGGTCACTCACACTGTCACCAGTGTGTGTGAAGTCGCTGTAGATGAAAACAAATTCTTACTAAGTCCTCACAATCTTCAACATATTCCAACATTGTGTAACTTCTTAGAAAGGCAAAACAGATAATTAGCAAAATGGTATGCATCAAAAAAGCATAAGAGAAAAGCATTGTCAGCAGGAATGTGTAGATCCTGTGGTGGCTTTCTTTTTTTTTTGCCCTGTATATTTTGTTGTTCTTATGTTTTGTAATATCTAGAACTTAGTGACTCAAATAGATTTGGGAGAAGAATGGTTTTGAAGAAGGGATGGGTTTTCTGAAAATCTGACTGCTACTTTTTTAAATAAAAATGAGAAGTTCGTAGGGCAAAACCATTCTTATATTTTTAAGGCTGAACACAAATAGGAAAAAAAGAGAAGGTGACTGATTGCAGGCTTCTTCATACATAATTTTGAAGCAAAAATATTTACCTTCATGAAACACAGATGTTTCTGCCAATTTATCTTTAGAAAATTTTGCACACTTCGTTCAGCCTGAGTTGAAACAGGTCCTCTTTCTGTGATAACTCCAGGTACTCTGGTAGCATTTTCAAACTTCAATTATTTTGTTTGTTTTGTAGCAAAAAGTTATCTATTACCTGTGCATCCTCCTGAAGGACCCTCAGGATCCTCAGGGGGTATCTGAGGTTGTGCCACTCTTTCAGGTGAGTGTGACTGAATAATGGAGAAGTCCAGTTCCGTGGCTTGTGTGTGTACCAGACGTCTGCGTGTATCTTTGTTCCACTATGTGTAGCCGATCGCAGTTGCCTTTCCCCGACTGGCGGGTCTTAGACCAGTGTGCAGCATGTGGTATTAGAAGTCTCACAGAACAAAGTACCAGGGACAGAACAGGGAGCTGTTCTCCATGCAGAGAACAGGGAGCTGTCTAATTCTGAACCTAACCAGCAGCGTGCATGAACTAGAAGTCTGGCTCACATAGGGTACCGTGGACTTGCACGGCTTCTTATGCACTCTCCTGCTCAGTGTTACCTTCGTAGCTGTAGCACTGTGCTGTAGTTGATTTTTCTCTCAGTTCTCTGTGCCAAAAGATCTTGTAAAAAGCTCCTTGGTTTACAATAACTTCCCCTATCATACTCATTGACAAAGATCACAGTACAAGCTGTGAGCAATTTGCTTAATGTATAATAACTTGTTTGCTTTACCATTACCCTGTCTTCCCCTTCTCTTCTCTTCCTAACCTGTTCTGACCGTTCATAATCCCATTTTTGGGATGGAATTTCTTTCTGCCTGTGTGTGCCTAACACAACGGTCCCCTGATCCTTGAGTGGCAGTAAGCTGTACAGATGTACCTCACATCTTAGACTGCTGATGTTGTGTTTATAGCCCTCCCTGTCCTTCTTAATTCGCCCACTGCTGATGAATATCAGTTCGTAGTCCACATCCAGTTTATGACTGGATGCAGTTAGTCTTCAGCTAAATACTTACAGGTGCAAATGGACTGATCCATTGGTTAGTGCTGCTAACTCAGTCCCACCATTGTAAAGACATTTCCTAATGATAGATAGTATACATGAAGTATTTCACACAGAGCCAAGGGAGAAGAATGGATTTGCTGGAAGCCTACAACCAGTGAATTTCAGGCAGCTGCACTCAGGAACCTGGTTTTTATTATACATGCTCCTTTTCAGCTCCAGAGGGACTGCCTGGCATTAGTGGTTTTTTTTTGTTTGTTTGTTTTCTTCCTAGCTCAACTCTGAACAGTGTTATTTCCCTGGCAGTATCTTAATATTGGCAGAGTTGATGCCACCAGCAAAGGAGGTACAGAAAGAGCTGCGTCAGTTTGCAGTTCATTACCTGTCAGTAATTCTCACTTTAAAGTGCAAGTTAGCACGTTACTTAGTTTTGAGGGAGCAGTAATTAGTAACTTTATCGCATCTCCTTTGTTGGGTTTTTGTTCCTCTAAGGTACATCTGCCTTCAAAAGTACAATTTGCTGTGTCACTGAGCCCAGGAGCACTTCTGTGCTGAGTTGACCTATTGTTCTCTTAAGCAACACTTGCAAGGAGAGGTATTTGATGGACTTTACACATTAGTGCTGTTTTGGGAGCTCAAAAGTCATGGGACCATAGGGACTGTGGGCCTGGGAAACTTTCACCTCTTTGTTGGTTTTAATCTGGTCCAGGTTAGAAGTGATGAAAAAACATTATACTTTGACCACCATTCCCCTGTTTGTGTGAACTGATGTTTTCAGTTAACCTTCAGTTGTCCTCTTGCTGACAGTACTAGCAGAGGCCAAGGGCCAGGTGTCTAAGCTCCCTGTCCTGAAGGTAGATTTTTCAGGGTGGAGGTCTTTTAGAGCGGTGGACTAGTGCATGGAAATCTACTTTTTTGTAGGTCTCTAGAGGGAGCACAGCCTCGTAGATAGGTTAGTGTGTTAGAAGGTGTGGATTACCTTCCATACTGTCACTGTATGTTGTGAGTCGAGGAAGGAAGTGATTTCTGATTTGGTGAGAGACTCAGGCTAACTGAAGAATGGTGCTGCATGTTTTGACCTGACAGCTTCAGGGACTGGCACTTTTTTTTTTATCACAGAGCAGGTGTGGCTTGTGCAATGGCTTTGCATTCCTTTATCAACGGCTTACATCAAACACCTCCTGGAATTTGATGAATTCTCAATGAACACGTAAAAAGGAAATCTATTCTCTGTTGACTTAATGTGAGATAATAAAGCTAATCAACTACAGATACCTTGCTGTTGCTTTCCTTCTACATGCATGCTTCTGATCTGTGGCTTTGTGTCAGCTGTCTCCACGTTCTTGTCTCTGCCTGACAAATCTCACTGTTTTACAACCAGTTCAGAGCCTGTTCTCTGTTGTTTGATGTGATTTCTAGAGCTCCCAGCCACGTCTGGACTGCTTGATGGAAGTGTACAAAAGTTGTCAAGAAATTCTGGATCAGAGGAAAGAAGCTCCACAATCAAGTGGAATGAAGTAATAAAAAATAATCAAGGTGGAAAACTTGCTGCAGGACCTGGACAGATGCACGCAAAGCAAGCAACACTGACCCGTGGCTTTTTTAAATTAGAGGTTTAGAATGTGGTGCAGCAGTAGAATGATGTTATTGGTAATAGTCTGCACAGACTCACAGAGCTGTTATAGGAGGTGCCAGCTCAGGCACACAAGTGAACCTTGAAATTGGCTGCTGTGAAGAAAGGTGAGCAGAACTCTCTGGAAAATAAATATGGCAAGGGGAGGCAGGAATATGCATCAAACACTTAAACTTCCGTGGATCTGAGCATTCTGATAAACACGTGATATAACCTTGACCAGACTGACAAAAACGTACGGGCTTTTTTATTTATTTTTTAATCCTTTCTTTGAAAAAAGCATATACCAGTCTAGAATATCAAAACTGAAGGGTGGGCTAGCGCAGTAACTTCCTGATCAACAGGGGAATTTCAGAAAGAAAATGACAGAAAATTAAAATACACTGTTGCATTCAATTATGTTTATGGAAATAAGCATAGGGGAGCATACTGTGGTTTCTTCAGGGATCTTCTTGAAAGAGTCCCATGGGATAGGACCCTGGAGAGAAGAGGGGACCAAGAAAGCTGAGTGATACTCAAGGATCACCTTCTCCAAGCACAAGAATAGTCCATGCCATCCCAACAAGCAGGAAGTCAAGCAAAAATGTCAGGAGGCCTGCATGGATGAACAACTGCTCCCAGCAAAATTCAAACACCAGAAGGTGGAAGCGGGGACAGACAGGTAGCCTAGGAAGAATATAGAGACACCATCTGAGCATGCAGAGATGTGGTTAGGAAAGCCAAAGCCTATGTGGAGTTGAATCTATTTAGGAATGTCAGAGACAGCAAGAAGGCCTTCTATAAGTACATGAGTAACAAAAAGAAAACAAGGAAATGTGGGCCCACTGCTGAATGGCGCAGGGGCATGGTAACACAGGACATGGAAAAGAAGGGTGCTGAATGCGTTCTTTACCTCAGTCTGTACTAGCAAGATCAGCCTTCAGGAATGCCAGGCCCCAGATATCAGGGGATAGAAGGAAGACTTACCCTTGGTGGAAGAGGATAAGTTTAGATAATACTTAAGCAACCTGGACACGTGTAAGTCCATGGGACCTGACAGGAGGCACCCACAAGCGCTGAGGGCGTTTGCTCGTGACACACAACTGTGAGGAGTGGCTGTTACGTCAGAGGTTTGTGCTGCCAACCTGAGGGACCTGGACAGGCTGGAGAGATGGGAACACAGGAACCTCCTGTAGTTCAACAAAGTCCTTATGGACACCGAGTGAGCAGGAGCCGGCAACGTGCCAATGCCACAAAAAAAAGGCTAACAATGTGCTGGGCTGTGTGAGGAGGAGTGTTGCCAGCAGGTCACGGGAGGGCATCCCTACCCTCTCCTCAGCACTGGTGAGGCCATGCCTGGGGTGCTGCATCCAGTGCTGGGCCCCCAGTATATGGACGTACTGGAGAGAGACGAGGAAAGGCCATGATTGTTATGGGGCTGGAGCGTGTGAGGAAAGGCTGCGAGAGCTGGAGCTGTTCAGCCTGAAAAAGGCTCAGGGAGGGAATCCTATCAGTGTATTTAAGTGTATATGGCTGAAGGGAGAGTGTAGAGAAGATGGAGTCAGGCTTTTTCCAGTGGTGCTCTGTGACAAAACAAGAGACAATGGGAACAAACTGAAACACAGGAGGGTCTGTCTGAGTATCAGGAACTTTTTTATCGCGTGGATGGCTGAGCCTTGGTACAGGCTGCCCAGAGAGGTGCTGGAGTCCCTTGGAGCTCTCCAAAAGCCACCTGGACGTGGGCCTGGGCACCCTGCTCCAGGTGGCCCTGCCTGAGCAGGGCTTGGACCAGGTGGGCTCCAGGGGCCCTGCCAGCCTCAGCCAACAGGGTATCAATTGCTTTGAGATGACGAGGAAAATATGTTGTTGAGAATTATAATAATGACTATGTCAATAAAGTAGCTTCACTGAGACTAACTTAATGTTGGAATATTCTTCTTAGTTGATGATCTAAAAGTTACTGTAACTTTTAACTGGTATTTTTCTAGCCTTTTTTTTTCCTACGACTCCTTAGTGATGTAACTTGGCAGGAGCCTTGGGTTTGTGCTTAATCTGCATACAGTGCTGTGCTATAGGTGTGAACATAATGTAGAATTAAAATGTGGTGACGCATCATCATATAGTGTTGTAGAGAGAAGGTGTGTTTTTTTTTTTTATTTTTATTTTTTACTGTGCCATGAAGTTTTAAAGATACAGGTTAGCTCTTATCACTGAAGTATTTTGGTTGTCAAAGTGAAAGGCAGCAGCTTTGGGAGGCATCACTGGCTTTTGGTAACCCTGTCTAGCTACTTAATTTTTTTTGTGTTTTTGTTTCTCACAAATGCTTTAAATGATGGCGTTTGCCATAATTTTAAGTCCAGTTCTGCCGTAACACAAGTTGTTGGCGGTGGGCTGCGTGCTCTCTCTCTGAAATTAGTGAAGCTGTACCCTGGTACAAACTGGTTGCAAGTCCTGGCAGAACTGGGGAAGCTGGGTGCTGGGGCAGGAGCAGAAACTGGCTCTTAACAACAGCAGCAGGCCCCAGGAATGTGACTACAGCAGAGGTCCTTTGACTAACACTCCTGTGGTATACTTAGAGCTGGGTACAGAGCTGCTCAGGGGCCTGGTTTGGGCAAGTTGTGTTTCTTTATGGGGGAAGGGAGAAATGGTCAAGAACCTCGAAGAGCATTATAGCAGCAGGAAGATTTGCTGAGCTGTGGGGAAAAGGTGTCAGAAGAGAAATAAGTCTTGGACCTAAGAGTGTGCTGGGAACATTGCCTACACTGCAAAAATCCCATGAAGTCCTGTGAGTACTGAAGAAATGCAGGTGGAGCTGTATCACAGAAGGAAGTCTGGACGATTGCTTTAAACATCACTGGAAGGAGTGGACATCCCATGCCTGTAGGAGTGCACGTCAGTGATCTGCTAAAGCTGAAAGTTAGACGATGGACAGAGAGAACCAAGGACTTGGAGTATGGCAGGTGTGCACCAGGTATGTGCCTGGATACCAAACACAGGTTTTGCCCACATTTGTTTACATCAGGGCTACTTTGGCTTTTAAGATAGTTTATTTCAATCTGAGAAGAAATACAAGTTCATTCATGATAATTGCATTTTATTAAGAACAGGAATCTCACAGTATCTCCAAGACAGTCTTTTACACACACACAGCAGTTAGGAAAACAAAGGCTTCAGTCATCTCACTCTATACTGTAGCAATAATCATAAAAACCATTTATCAAAGAATCATACAAAATAGATACCTACACAGGGTTTTTTTGTTTGTTTTAAAGTCAAGTAAGCTATAAATAGGAGGTATACGTGCATCCATTGGAGTGGGGTGGTCCCTGAAATACTCAAGTATTAATGAATGTAAGAAAGGAAGAAAAAAAAGTTCCATATGCCATGGTTGTAAATTTAAAGTGCAATTATGGCATAAAATAATGAATTTTATGACAGCTCTTGCTTATTCAACATCTCTGCTCCCTGTTTGCCCTGACACAAGTCCCTGGGGCTGTGAATGTTAGCAGTGCAAGGTAAGTACCTCTGAACAGTGAACTGGAGGCTTTCATGCCTTGAGCATCCTCAGAACAGATGACAATGAGTTGAGCTCAGCTCATTCTGAGGCATCTCTGTTACTGGCAGGACATAAGAAGCAGGCTGCCAAACAGACCTCCACATACCGGAGGAATTGTTTGTTGTATGTGACTATGTAAGGAGAAAGAACACTTTTTATTCAAACTTGCGTATCTATACTAAGATAGAGAGAAAATGAGAATATAAACTACTGACTGTTCTATGAGGATTTATTGTCACTTAGAAGTATCTAAGGAGAAAAAAAAGACTAAGACAATACCTTCGCAGTATTATTTTTGGCTCAGAAAGTTTCTACCCTTTCAGTAAATTCAAGGGATAGTCCTTAAATTCATGACAAGTGGGTACATTACAGTATGTGCAAATAGGTCTCTGTATACATAATCTTCTGTTTCAAGTCTTTGTTTCCACAAACCACTTTTTTTTTTTTTAATATGGTGATAAGAGATTGTTCAGAATGATTTTGTCTGCCCCATGTTCTTCTAATTTGTGGCTTTGTACCCACCATAAGCTTGACACAAAAACTTCTTGCAGTATCAGCTCCATTGTGTGCATTAGTTGGATGTTTGAGGGTTGGTGGCAAGTACTAGGAAGTTAAAAAACACTGGTATGGTTGGTTTGTTCATTCGTGACTAGCTTTGGTTTGCTATTGCTGAATTCTTTATAATGGTTGGATTCACACTGTTCTAATTTGGGAAAGTTGCCCATGAATGCATAATTATTATGAAGTTGCACATGGTACTTTTGAAAGGGCAGTTCTTCTTCCTTAGCTTTGTGGAAGACATCAAAATAATCAAACTCAAGCCAGATTTAGAGTTCTCAAGAGGCATGGCTGTTTTTCTTTTGTTTAAAATCGATTAGGCTTCCCAATCAGCACAAAGTCCCTTTGAAACCGATCAAAAAACACTCCTTTGGAAAATTTGAAGAACAGTATTTGAGTGTCTATTTGCTATCTACCTCCTCCTTGACCTGGTAGCATGAAGGAAGCAGGAGTTTTAAAGGAACAGCTTCTGTGAAGTAAGAAGGGCAGAGTGGGTTTGAGAAGGTCTGTTCCAGTTGCCGAAAGACAGATAAAATGGCAAGGTTTGCTTGCCTTGTCTTCCTTTGTCTGAGATCATGTGCAGTTTCAAACACATCCCAAAGCATCTGTAACGGTGATTAAGGGAAAGAGTCTGGACGTGCATGTTAGAGGAGCATGTGACACATTCAGCCCTGCAGCAGAGATCTGACACATAGAACAGCATCAGCTGTCGAAACACATCCATTCTGCAAGAGCTAGGGCGTCGTTTGACACTGTTCCAGTCCCAATTGTTCTGAGACTTCAACATGCAAAGATGTCAGCTTTTCACCTTTATAAAATTATTAAGGTTGAAAAGATTCGTATGTACCACTGAACTCTTACTCTGTACTCCCTATTTCAGGTCTTAAAATCACCCTTGACATGCATCAGAGTTCTTTTTGTCAGTTTAGTTCCTAATCCCTCTCAACAGCTTCTTCCTTTCTTTCATGTCTGGGGCAAGGACTTGGAAAGTTTCTGTCTTTGAATTTTGGCATCAGTTTCAGGGAGGAGTCAATGTAGCTTTAGGAAAAAATAAATTGTCTTGGTTATGTTAAGCAGTTGCATAAATACAGAGAGCTTTTTTTTTTTTTCCCAGAAACTACAATAGTTATCTTAATAGTTGTTCTGAGTGGCAGGAGTGAATTTAAACACCAGTCAAAACTATAATATGATAGCTATTGATAACCAGAGCATAGACATGGTTATGTCTAAACTACTTGGCCATCTATGTCTTATTAATCTTTACAATCTGGTAATAGATTTTTCAGTGTGTGTCTAGTTTATGAGGAATTGATAGGCAGCTCCTTATACAGGTAATAATCAGCAGGATGCATCCTTGTACAGGGTTCATGCCACATGCTACAGTATCCCGAACCACCTGTTTTTAATTTTAATAGGACTGTGTGCTCAGCCCACTGCAGTCAAATTCAACCCTACACCACTCAAATCTGCCTTGCGGAGGTTGCAGTCTAATGCAGGTAAAGAGTGAACAAGTTAGTGACTGATGCAAGCAGAAGATTATTGGAAATAGTGGGAATAATTGAAAGGTGCTGTGATGAGGAAAAGAGGTCACTAGGAGTTTAAGAGCTGGACTGAGGTTCCAAGCATAAGGTGCAGTGCAGCAATCTAAAAGCAGGTGCAAAGCTGAAAATGGATCAATGCAAACTGTATGTGCTTGTGAGCAAAGCTGTAACAGCAGGAGATGGAAGAAGAATGGGTGCAAGGGAAGAGCAGGAGATGCAGTGCGACTGGAGCACTGTGCAGGGAAAGGACCTGAGGCGTGGCATCTTGGGTGGAGTGTGGCATGGAAAAGAAACTCCTGCACAATCCCCAAGATCAACACTTTTGAGGAGAAAGGACACTGCCTCTACCCACACTACGGAACTTTGTCTGTTTTTAAGGAAAAAGAATCAGAATCTGCATTAAAATAAGGTGTACAACTGGCAAAATCATAGCAGTCTGCAAGTCAGTACACAGTAGTGTAAAAAAAAAAAAGAAACAAAAGAAAAATCCATGAACAAAAAAATCTCCAAAGTAATTTGGAATGAGCCCTCAGAGCAGGGTGGGCCCCTTAGTGCTTCGAGGCTTGGAAGGAAAAAAGCACCGACTTTCTGTCTCCCAGAGCTTGTTAGCAGGTGTTGCGTTTCGGGAAGGTTGTGTAGAGGGTAGAAGTGAAGCTGTTGAACGGTAGTTAATATAGCTGGCAATAAGAAGTGTTGCTTCAACAATCTAGGGGAAAAAAAAGAAAATGATTAACTGTAAGTCAATTAGAGGGAAAAGTGCCCTTTGATTTTTAGAACCTATCGACTGCATAACTTTTGCAAATGGCTGTGTCTCACATAGAGTTGTTCAGTTTTGAATTCAAGGTATGTCTTTAAGAGCTGGGTAGAAGTCATTCAATTAAAGGTTCCACCTTGCAAGGGATTTCTTGAATGTACACAGCTTGTGCAGCAGCCAGAAGTACCAGTCCCCAGTGCTTGTACAACATGCCCAGCTGTGATGCTGGCAGCTGCAAAGATACTCATCCTTCATTTTGTAATTACCTTTGGAATTGCCATTGCGAAAAGGAGTTTTTCTGTGCTGTTTTTTCCAGAACTCCTTTCTTTCATTTGACTGACTACAATCATGAAGTCATCTCGACAGCCTCCAAAGGTCAGCACGGAAGAGTACGAATAAGAGAGCTTCAAGTGCTGCAGAAAACAGACAGTTGAAAAGAGTCATATTTCTGTAAAAGAAAAAATGGCCACCTCAAACTCATATATTTGCTATTTAGAGCAAGAACTTCAGCTTTCCAGCAGTAATAGGTAATTGGCTGTAGAGGTAACAGTTGGCAGAGAAATCTCAGAAGAGAATTGCATTTCTAGGATTTTCCTAGCTTGCTTGATGCCCTGCTGCTTCAGAGCAATGGTGCACACTTTGCTGTATCCCAGGCGGTAGTAGTGAAGCACACACCGCTGAGGTTTTACGAGATGTCTGTGGTTGTTCGCTGCCCATCAAAGGGACAGATAGCAGTTTTGTGGAACCTTACCTTACACTGTAGCTGTAATTTTCCTTTGTTTATGTAGCGTTAAAACATAGCCCTCACTTCCCTCATTTCTGACTTCTACAAATTAACTTCTGGATCCAGCTGAAGTTAAAGACAAACTTTTACTGACTTTAAGTGGTTTCAGGGGAAGGTCTTTCTGTGGGAGATGAGTTATTTTCCTTAAACAGTGTTCCTCACCATACCATAGTGTTATAATCCAGTATGCTGATACCATCTTCATTCACAGCTATCCAGACTGGACAGTCTTCCAAGGAGGAAGGCAAAATAGGCTGGAGAAACAGAAAATGTTAAATTTAGACATTTCTTGTATACTATAAAGAAGAAGTTTCTGATACAAAACTTGGGATTTAAGGATAAAGTGGATGTGAGAGAATCCTATAGGCTTATGTGTGTGACCTGGTTTGGTTTTTAAGATGATTTATTTCAAAATCTGGAGTAATATTTTCAGATTGACATAGAATTTGGGGACTAGCAGTACATGAGATGCAACAATGGCAGAGATATTGAGATTAAATGCCATCAGTGTAGTTAAAACTGAAGGTAATGCTAGGACAGTGACAGAAGAGCAGTTCTGTTCTGGTTCTTACTCTGCTGTTGTCTTTCAGGCAGTGAAGCCTGTTGGTTTCCATAGTACCAATGCACATACAGTGCCATCACATCAATGCATTTTTTTTTTCTTACAGATTTTGGCAAACGTGCATCAATTATCTGTTAAAGATGAGTTATGTGTTACGTCTAATGACATGAATCTTTCCTGGGAATCTGCTGCTATATGGCTAATGCTGTAGGTTTTGCTGTTTAACTATTGAAAAATTATAAACTATGTAGTTATCAGAAATACCAATATTATTTAAACTGTGGGTGGTACTCTTCTGCTTCTATTACCGATCGTGGAAATAATCTTCTCATTTAATCAAGAGGGTCCGTTACATCATTAGACTTTATTCAATAACTATAATAGCTTTGGCTTCAAAGCAAAAGACATTAACCATGAACAAGACACTCTCTCAGGCTTTCAATAGAGAATTCTGCTGGGTTGGGGAATATGGCTGAGGCTGAGAAGTCTTGTTTTGGCGTTAGTGTGCTGAGACGTTAGTTTAGTCAAGAGTAATAGGTACAGAGCTCTAGCCTGAAATGGGCTGAGGGATGGTACGAGCTTCTGGAATAAGCACCCCCCCCCTCAATCTGGTTCTTTGCTGTCCTGATGATGCCTGTGGCAGCTTACCCAATATATGCTTCATTTTTTTCTGTTTCTGCAACAGGACATTAGCATTGCTTGCTTTTCTCATGTGGCAAGGAAAGCAACCAGCTCAGTGTCAAGCAGAGAACAGAGCTGAAATACCCATTCTTTCAGCTAGCATCAGCTACATGGTATGATTTATGGGAGACTACTCCCTTTTTCCTCTCAGTGGTATGTACATAGTATTTTTAAGCTATTGCAGCCTTGATGACCAGAGAAATACCTGCCTGTAAGAGCTTTGGCAAGGGTTTGTAGGAAGAGGTAGTACTTTGTATTACGATGAACTGATGCAGCCAGAAAAGCTTCGATATCTGTTTATTGAACACTAGCAACCCCTAGTGTCCAGAACGCATTTCTCTTCCTTCTTTCTAAACCGATGTGGTACCAGAGCTGTTCATTCAGACTAGAGGAGTTTAGTTTGAACTCTTCCTGAGATAGGAGCATTTTCAATCTGTGTTACCAGAGATCACAGATACACCTCTGCTCAGAGAGTTCATTCTTGGGGGGAGAAAAAAAATGTGTTCCAGTTACCTTAGCAGCAAACATTTTGGTTCCAAAGAGAGGCCATTTGCGGGCCACTGTTAAATAAATTCGAACACATTCCGGTGGAGAGCATCCCTGCAGCACCATCCACTTTGTCGCCAGCCTGTCAGCCAGTTGCCTTTCAGAATCCAAGACACAAAACAGCACCATTTACTAAAGTCTTCCAAGGGAGTGTGAGTAAAATTATATCAGCTAATAAACATACCACTCAGGGCTATTCTACACAAATACTGTAGATAGGGCTGTTAGCACTGTCAGTTAGGAATGTTGTGCAAAGCTGAGTTTATTTTAGAAGTTTCTCTGCTTCCACAGTAATTTTACTACTAGTTATACTGTAATGTCTAGAAACCCCAGTCACATACTGCTTGTTCACTGGTGTATACACTCAACAACTGAAACTACAAACACTTAGGCAGCTGTTGCAGTAAAATCCTGCCCAACTTTATTCACATTTGATTATACTCTCACCTTCATCTTAACTTGTCTGTAGTATGCTCTAGATGGAGTAGCAATACACATCAACACTCTTTTGCTTTGGCTCACTAGGGATGGCTTGACAGTTATCTTGCCACATACATATGGAATTTACTTCCAAAAGAAGGTAACTGCATTAGTTCCACCTCTGCATCTCTCAGTAACTTTGGATCTGGGAGATACCACTCTCTCTCGCTAAAACAGTTAGAGCTGAGATCCACAACAGCGTCTGAATTCTGTGTTTGAGTAATTGGGATCACTGCATAGTGTTTGAGAATTTCTAAGTCAGAACATCAAAAAGCCCTGTCAGAATTACTGCATGGCCTGAAGCAGCCCATATGTGCTGGCTTTGCGGCATGATGCAAATGGCATCTGGGTTCAATTGAGACTTAGGGGAAGGATAAAACAAAAATTCATGAACAGAATTCATTTTAGGCTTAGACATGCTGGAATTTGTTGGAACTGAGTTGCATAATCTGGAAGTGAAAGGCTTAAACTTCTTGATTTGGGGAAAGCTAGTTGGTGATTTGGCTATTTTTTTATTAGTTAACTACCATTTTCTTTTAAAGGAACCTTTTTTTCTGACACTTGTGTTGTTTAAGCTTCTACATTAATATAAGCTTGATGTGCTCCTTGAAACTTCTTAAGTATCAAGAGAGAATTTTGCAAGCGTAATAAATTGTTTTCAGTGCAAACTTTAAGAGGACAAACAACTTACCTGAGCTGTTCAGGAGCAATGTTTTGCTTGTAGCGTTTGGGGTAGAATTTATCTAAGACCTGGTGGAGAAGATGCTGCATTTTGGATTGTGATGTTCCCCCAGGGCTTGAAGATCCTGGTCGATCCAAATCCCCATATTCCACCTAAGATAGCATGTACCATAAGGTTTGTAGTACAACAGAACTATGGGGTTTTTAGTGCAATAGAACATTCCACAGGTTCCCATACTGCTATCTACTGTTTTAACCAGTCATGCAAAACAACATCATCAGGCTGGGGAATTTTGTCTGCAGTATTTACAACAATGAGTGTACAACAGAGCAGCTACAGGAGATATGACTGCTCAAGGAATTCTCTACTGATCTAAGAAAAAGCAAAACAAGATTTGGGCCAGCTACATGTAGGAAGACACTTCTGTATAACTGCCAAGCTTATGGGGTTTGTTCTCAATTAGCCAATTAAAACAACAGCCTATTTGTAAATAGCATGGACAATGTTCCCAACTTCTTCATCTCTTTTTACATTGTTTTAACAAATGCAACAATTGGTTTCAGCTCAGTAAAAAATGATTGTGCTGTTTATCATGCCCACAACTCATACAATGTGTTTTATGTGGTAAAATGCTAAATGTAAGCCTGGAGGTCGAATGGAAGATCCTACAAAATGCTGTTCCTTGAATAATAAGAGGAGGCTATTGGCAGTGCAATGGTGAAAGCTTTTACTATTAAGCAGACTTCTAATAGGCGATACTATTTCCATATCTTTACTAAGGCACTAATCAGAGCAGTTTTGGGGAGAGTCCAGCCCCATCGTGTTTTCCAATATTTTTCTTCAGAAGGAAAGAAGAGGCTGTTCCACATGAAATTTCCTTACAGCAAGAGGTGTTCTACTGATACAGGTATGCTGGTGTGTTTGGCATGGTATACCTCAGACCGTATGTTTGGTAAGAAATATCACTTTTGATGTAAAAGATAGCTGCTTACTCAAAGACATTCAGCATGCAGCTGAACTCTCTAGAGGACCAAGAAACAGTGATTTCTGCCCGTACTTATGCTCACCTGAGCCATCAGAGCAACCATTTCCAGAGCTAATTCCTTATTAACAGGAAACCTTCCACTGGCTATTTCATTGCTGACTTGGAAGGCCAGCAGCAACCGCTCCCGGTCTGTCTCACCCTTGGCTTGGCTCCGAAAATACAGCCTAAAAAGTAGAGGATTATAGGTGATTAGTCTGTCCCCATCAAGCACAGACAGGCAGTATTTAAGAGATGGCCTTCTCTGCTTATCACAGAATACAGAGCTATCTCTGCTGTAAGGCAAGAATTGTACAAACTTCTACATGGTGGCCTTGCAGACTTGTTATTTTTTACCAACTTTGTTTTGAGTGTTTACTCTCAAATTGTTATTAAAAAAAATGTTTTAGCCAGAAATAAGGAACCCAATTAGCAGGCTTTATTGCAAAAAGTAAGGCATTCTTGTAAAAACTACTAGAAAGCTTTGGTTTTTCTCTTTACACTCAATTTCTTTGACCTGGTACAGCAAGAAGACTAATGCAGGCTGAAGATACTAGCAGGGGGAATGCTTCCCCGAACCATTCCTCATGCATGCCTATTACAGTCCACACCATCTAATTCAAATATCATTTTAAAGTTACACCTATGATGATATATTCCACAATGCCACACAAGATACTCATTCTAGTGGTTCAGTTAATTATTTTATGTCAATTCAAAACTCACAACACCATATGGACCACAGTGACCTTACACATCTTATCAGAGTCCTTGCCATTGGAACAGACCAACCTTGGAAAGACCTTATCAAAATATCCTTGCTGTACAGTCTAAGCACATTCCAGTCCAACAAAATAATATTGCAAAGGTTCACTCCTGAAAAAAATACTTTTGAGTCAAAAGCAGTAATTTCTGCTTCAAAGCTCACAGAAACTTATTTTCACCACTACTGTCACCAAAATCTTCATGTGTTCAATGCAAAACTTTGTGGCTTTTTTAAATCTAGGGGGAGGAGGGTTGTTTCGCCTCTAAACAGAATTCACAGGCAGAAAGCCATTACTAGTTCTCATGCACAGCTCTCCATTCACTTTAATTCAGAATTCCTGTCTTTAATATAAATGATGAACTTGTTCCAGTTTTCATTTTATACCTGTGTCTCCTACTTTTATCCTCTATTATCTTTCATCATCTAGGTTTAACATTTCTCTCTTTCTTTATAAAGTCTGGGCAGTGCTGCTACATGTCTCCTTTACAGCTCTTGCCATTTAGAGTGTTGTTCTTGTATCCTTTTCAACTCCATAATTCTGCACTTAATTGCAAGTTTCATTTTCACTGGTGATTATTCCCCCCAGGTTTCTCTTGCTCTCACCTAACACATGTTATTTAATTACATTTTAGGATCTAGGCAAATGAAATTGTGCCAAGTAGTTAGTTTTTAGCCCATTTTAATTCTGTTCCACTATTGCAAAGTGTTTTGGGTTTTACCTCTAGACCATATACCCTCTTGTATACACATACCACACACAGACAAAAGTCACTGCATCTCATGTGGGATCTGACATCATCTTAGCTAAAATAGTTTTGGCACTGACAGTACTATAAATTACTGGCCATCTACAGAGATATATGTGGTCTACAAGTGTTTAATTAACAGCAGTAGCGAGGCCAACAAAGGAAGCACAATACCTGTTCTTATAGGTCAATTTCACGATTCTTGTGCCACCTTCATATTTCCCAGGGTGCAATTCTTTTAAGGCTTGTTCCCATTTAGAAATGACATCACAGATCTTTAAAAAAATATTATGGAGAGAGGAAAGACAAACAGGTGAAACGTAGAGTCAAGGCTTGAGGGGAAAGTGAAAAAAGTACTGTGGAACATAGAAGGTAAAGAAATAGATGGGATCAGCATAAACACAGCCAAAAGTGACAAAATGATTCATTTTTCTGTTACACGGTATATAAAAATTAAAGCTTTGCAACAGAAGCCTCCATTGCTAAATCTGCAGAGGGACATCTGTAAGTGAATTCTGGCCTGGTACCAACTCTGTGGTTATGCTTGCATGAGCAAGTCATGTAGCCCAGGAGGAGCAGATCTGCACAGTGAGACAGCTGTTCCTAAGACCTTCAGCCCACACTATGTGAGATTTTCCTTTGGACTAGCTTTAGTCTGATCAAATTGCCCGAAAGCCCATTATGTTGGATCACATCTTCCAGCTCATGTTTCATGTGAAAAAAATCCAGTTCATGCTAAAACACCTCCACAATGTGAACCAAAGCATAGTTAATAGGAACGATTTTTTTGCCTCAGAAGTGCCCTGCTGAGCCTACCGAAAGCAGTAATATATGTTCTGAATGGCAGCTGTATGCATGCTTGGCTAAATTCACATCCCTTGGATGTGAATGTCCAAACTCTGGGAACATTGGGATTTAGATTCCAACTTCATACATCACACATATTATTAGTAACAACATGGTTAACCTCTTTGGTTCCATTCAGATTCTCTAGGTTATTCCAGTTCGTTCACAATTGATCTCATAAAGGTCCCTAGTTGTCTTTTGATAGCATCTCAATAAAAGGAATGTAAACGTAAGAAGCTACATGAAATACATAATCAGATATCCTATCTTCTCTTAATAAGCTGTTGAGGTTGCCTTGGCCAGTGAATAATAACCTGTTAATAACGACTAAAAGCAGTGCCTCTGTTTGTCTCAGACTCCTTCATTTACTCTAATATCTCGTCTCCCAGAGAGTGGTTCAATTATCAGGAAAGCTCCAGATTACCTGATCTGTAACAGGCCATGAAAGCGAAGTTTATCATTTTAAGCTACTTGTGGTAGCTTCCTCTTCAAACCATCTAATTTAAAGTTATTGGCATCTTCTCCCTGCATTGCCGAATGTGAAATTTTACACTGTGTAAAGGTGAATTTTTATGTCCCTTGCAGATGTCAGGGCCTATTTAAAGTCATCACTGCCACTCCATCAATGCTGTATAATGAATTCCTCTCCCAAGTTAGTACCAAAATTTGATGTGTCTCATTCACGGCCGCTAGTCCACATACTTAAGCCAGTCACCCAGCAGCAGCCTGAGTAAAAATCTCCACTTGAAAGATTCATTAATACTTTAACCGCTTTCCCTTCCTTTTCCTTTGATCTAGGCACTCCTCTCTTTTAAAGTGAAGGCACTCTCAGCAGAGCTTTTTCCCTTAAGAACACTCATCAACAAGAAAAGCCAGTGTTATTTGGAGATAGCAAGGAGAAAGATGCTTCATAATCCAACAGATAAGATTTAAACAGATGTGCCAAGAGATCCACAGCCTAACATAAATTTGTCTCAATCAGGAGTGTCACCCTTGATGTTAGTTGTGATATCTGATCATGCTAGCTAGCTCAGTCATGTTTTATTTTTGTGGTTGAGACAAATTAAACTTTAATATGTGCTAAAATCTGAGTTAGAGCCTTTTTTTAAAAAATTACCAATTTATCACCTATTAAAACAGAATGTGCTTTGTCTTAACTAGGATCTCGGATGAGATATTAATATCTCATCTCTAAATACTAATCTGGATAGGCAAGACCCACATGCATTTGATCTTTTTCATCAGCATTAAGAAAAATTTAGCAGTCATTTAGCAGCTCTTCAAAGATGTACGCTACATGTAGCAGAGGAAGAAAAAAAATTACCTTCATGTTGCCCTGCAAACAGTGTTCCAAATCCCTGCCAGAAGGATCATCTGTGAACAGAGAAAATCCCATGTGGGATGGTTTTCTCATTCCTGTCTCCTGGTTCAGCCGCTGGATGAATTCATCAACTGTTGAGGAGCCATCAAAACCTACAACCTGTGATGCAATAGGAGCTAATTGAGCATAACTGTCAAAAAGCATGACATTGATGAGTATCACGACTAATGAAGCCTGGTTTTCTACAGAGTGGTGTCTCACAATTTACCATCAGTGACTGCATGTGTATTGTCTCCTTTCACATTGCATTCTTTCTCATGCTGAGACACTTGCAATGTCTCTTCTTTCTCCCCAGCTACCTTTTCTTCCTCTGACTTGTATGGCTGGGACTGGATTCCTTTCATTTTATTAAGAACAATGGCTAAAATGGCAAGGAGAAGGAATAGTGTCTCTCTCTATATGTCTGATACATATAAACACTATAAACACTATAGTATATTGTGCTACCCGCTCACGTGAAGGAGGCAGGTTAAGGTGTAGTCCTCTAGTGCCCAGAAGAAAGGCAGCTGCAGTCACTTACCTGGTAGGTTCCGTTCATAAAGTGCACCGGGATGCTGAAGGGCAGTGAGTGGTGGTAGGGATTTCTCAGCAGGATGGACACGATCTCCATCCGTGACGGCTTGGCTTCCCGCTCGCCAGTCTGCACAGTGCGGTCCACTGATCTCTGGCAGTAGATGGCATACTTGCCTATTTCACTCCTAAGCAACGAGATGGAGATAAGTCACAAACATATGCTTTAAGTATGCCTTGTCCTCATCCATTTCCATGCTGTGACAAAGCATTCCTCCTCAATTTTTTGCTCAAGCAAAGATACATCTCTGTGTAGATATCCTAGTTCATTTCAACAGACTAACAGCTCATGTGAAAAGCTACAAAACAAACCTGAGCTCCACACTTCTGTGAAATTAAGGTAGACTACAAACCCTCTGGGAAGCACAGGAGTATTCCCTGCTCCTGAGTGGACCAGATATAGTACAGGAGTGTCCTCTTCTGTACCCTGTTGCCATCGTAATATCCATTGAAACAAGACCAGGTAGTTTGCCCTCACTGTCATGCCAGAGGAAATTAGTTACTATCATGTCAAGTCCTAATAAGAACTAATCATAGATTTTAATGTATTAGTTTCAGTAACAGGATTATATAAATTGTTTTTATCAATTTACATGGTTATACAAATTACAAGTTCTCACATATGAATCCAATCTGCCAGTCAATAGCAACTTTAATTCAAAGCAGGCTCAGATTTGTTCATAGTTCAATACAGTACAGGGACAGTTACTAATATGATTAGTTTACTACATAGTGAAGATATTGCTCCATTGACCAAAAGGATTTAGCCACCTCTAAAGCCAGGCAGGTCAATAACACCTGTAGGAAAAACGTTAACAATGCATATAGTGAATAAGTTCTGAAATTGAATGTAACCCAAGGATTTATAACAATGCTTCCACTTTGTAGGTGAGGAGTGGGGAGGACAATTCCATTGAAGATGCCTTCAGGAGTTCAGTGCTTGATTAAATCTCCAGTTAAATCCCTGCAAGCAACACGGAAGCCGGGAGCTCTGGCTTTTCACTGTAGCAAGATGCTGCTTGCCTCCCCAGTAACGTGTTTGAACAATTTTCACAAGGGAGAATCTTGCTTCAATGAGAAACTGTTGCTTCTGGCTCCCAAATTCTCCCGAAATGATCCTGAGCCCTGCACCTTATAACTAGAACAGTGCCCTGCTTGTGGAGTGTTAGATATATACTTCCATGTCACTTTTCACACACACAAAAAAAACAAAAACAAAATACCTAGAATGAAGATCTTACTTAAATCTAGATCATAGGCATTATGCAGTGTAAACATCTTAGCATCGTTTGCTGTGCGAAGCAGGGAAAGAATATCTGCATCTAAGTGGTCACGAAACAGCCTTGCTTGCTCCCTGCAGAGAGACTTGCATATCCCTAAAGCCAGACGGCAGGAGTTAATCTAAGTCTCATTTAGTAACTGCTCTAAATTTCATCTGAACTACAGGTGAATATAAGCACAGTTTGCTGCAACTTCTGTATATTTGTTTCTACCCCTAAAAACTGTTGCATTGCTGGATTGTATAAACAGGTTTCCCTCTTTGCTTCTGTCTGAAGTTATTTGTTGATAAAGGTGCTTCTGGACTAAGAACATGGCAGACAGTTGGCATAGTAATGCTTAAAATTGATGTATTAATTCAGTTTCACAGAGCTCAGCACATCCTTATGAAATTGAATAGTCCTTAGGGGTAGTACAGCAGCTCCACTGCTGAGTTGTGTAGGCCATTTTGGGAGCTAGTAAATGCACAGGGTTGAAGAGATAGTTTCCAGTACTAGCCAGAAGATCCCTAATGTGTTGCCTTAGACAACGGGGAGACAGCCTGAACACTGAGGAGCTGTGTTTTGCACATCTGTGCTTTACTTCTGAGAAGAAATAGCAAATGGGAGGCAGCATGAAAAAAATAAAATCCACTTGATAGGAGTACACTGATTCCTTTTTCAATAGCAGGACAGTTTTAGCTTGAGTTTTGAAGCATACATTGGCTGAGTATTTAAATGAATATTTGATATGAAACCACTCTTTACCTATTTCTGAGTACAGACTGTTCAAACAGACAACTAGAGATCTCTAGCCCTGACCCTGCCAAGGACATAGACATGCTGAAGATCACATCACCATGGAAACACACAAAGAGCACAGCATGAACACCAAAGAGCATACTGCTGCCACAGTAATCTTGCATTGTTTTCGTAGGGGGGAAAATGTTACCCTGTGTAACACACTGAAGAGGTAACAAAAAAACCAGAATGTATTTCAGGTTTGTTTTTTGTAACTTTTTATGGTGAGTTTTAATCTGCCTGATTTATGCATTGCCAGTATGCTTACTAACCAGACAACAGAATGTAATCACCTAAAATTCATTCTAAATTTAGCCTGTAACTCTATTAATAAAAGAAATTAATTGCACCAGCAAAGAAATAAAAATAATTTTTAAAACTCCCTGGGTAGCTCCAGTTGCATCTGCAAAAAGTTCTGCTGCTAGTTTTGTGAACTAGTTTAATATAAGTGACAAAATGAGTGTGAATGACTGAAGGGGGACAGCTAGATTCCTTTAGGAACCTTCCATCCCCTCCCTCAACTGATTTTTGCAGGTGAGTTACAAACTGGTTTCCATCTATTTCTGTAGTGGATACAGAAGGCAATCAGCTTAGCAAAAGAAAATGTTGCAGTACTTACCTGGGGTCTGCATGGCGCTGGAAGTGCTGTTTGATGTACCAGAGGAAGTGATGTTGTGGCAGGAACAGAGGAGCACATAAAGCCAGGAGTTGCCAGCACTGTGAACATAAAACTGGTCATCATTCGTTCTGTACTTCTTGCCTGTTTTCTTTCATAGAACACTATAACCAAAATGTTGGATGGTGACTAATGCTTCTAGGAGCGACCTTTTATAGAGTCGCACACGGTTCAAGCATTAAGATTCTCCAGCACACCTTTTGCCTCGTTGCTAATTATTAAAAACATGGAATTAAATAGAAAGTATTTACAGAACAGAAGTGACAAAGAAGACTTCACCTGAATGACTGAGTGATTCTGGGGCTGTCGGCAACTTGTCTGTTTAACAAGCTGACAGTAGATTTCATTCTGCAGCTCAGTATGCGTCAAGCAGACCTGCAGTGCTGTCTGGGCAAGTGACACATGGTAATCAACAGAGGATGCTTCCACGGAGACATTGATGAACAGCTGACAGGACTGTAAAATAGGGAAGTTAATCAATGCTGTTAATACAGTGACTCCTCTCTGGTGCTTTCCAGCCCAGGTTCCCAAACACGTTACAATTAATTCTTCTAAATAACCCTGACAGGAGTGTGTGGGGATAAATACTAAAACGTTATCCCTCCCTTTTTACAGCTGTGGCAACTGGGAAATTTACTTAACCTTCCCCAGCCTGAGGAGCTCACAATCAGCGGAAGAATCAGGAAAATGTGCTTCCTGCTTTCCATGTCTGCCTTTATTTTGCTAAGGCTATCCAGTCTTAGTGTGGATCCTACTGTCAGTTCAGCTGTTAGAGAGGAAAGAGGAAGGTAAGGCTAACTTCGAAGCATACAGCCTTTGTGGGACATTGCTTCTAGCTCCAGATTACCTACAAGGAGAAGTTAAAAACTCCCAAGAATGGGTGACACCTTAGGTTGACAGTTTTATTGTAATTAAACAACCCAGCAGGCCTGTCTAAAGCAACCAATGGTGACAGTAAGTGTTGTGACTAACAACAATATGACCAATGTTTTTGCCCCAACAACTGAGCAAAGTAGCTGAAAACCGTGTAATGTCTCTAAGTACCTTGAAAAGTTTCAGAGCTTCAGTCTGCAGAGCCTCAGATGGGAGGGTGGTAAGGGATGTGTGCAACCCATCCTTACTGTAGCACAACATAGGATGTTTCCACAGAGGAGAATCTGAAGCAGCAGAGAGGCAAAAACATGCACTGTCAGAACAGAAACAGAAGATACCTAACAGTCCCCATGTTGAAAAAGAGCCTTGCTGAACTGGCAGAGCACCCTGGAAAGCTGCACTGCCCCATTCCATATTTATTTTTGGAGCCACTGATCTTATCAATGCCTGCCGTGAACAAGGGGTCACCAGCAGCATTAATCAGCAGCAGAAAGGACTTCCATCCACAACCCTGCTGTCAGAACTTCTCATCAGCTGGATTCTGGTGAGAAACTGCTCAGCTGTGTTTTCAAATGAGACATACGCTCTGCCAAGGCAGCCACACGCTATGGGGAACTTTGTTAACACAAATTACTACTGTACTCTAAGTAAGGTTTGCAGTCAGGTGTAGGAATGTGTGTGTGCAGGGAAGAGTATTAAGTACAAATGCACGTGTTAATACACATTTGAGAACATGGTGCACAAACATATGTAAATGAGTGAATACCAAAGATGAGGGGGAACAGACAAGTATGGATGTATGTGTGAGGGTTTACGCATGTGGACAGAGGAACAAATGTGAAGGCAAGTGTCAGTGCGTGCACTCAAAAGAAAGCACGTTTGTACAGTCAAGATTCCCACAAAAGGAAAATCAGGACCAACAACTACAGGAAAAATTAAAGCTCCACTTCTTAATTTTAATTAATGTTACAGAAGATTCAGATGCTTTGATAAACAACATAACAATGTGACAGATTTGTCTAATTTCACTACAATGCCCGTACCCTCTCAAGCTGTTACTGTGGAAGTAGGGGTGAAATGCAGCACATCGTGCTGTTCTACTGAGAATCCCCTTTCCTCACTTTTGGCTGGATTAAAATGGAGGATTGAAATTATCCCTCCTTACGCTTTCCGACCATGAAAAACAGTTTGTGGTTTCTACTTACTAGGGTCTCCCTCTGCATCCAACAGTTTTCCAATGAGTTGTTCGTATGATGTTCCCACTGTGGCATTACTGCTACCAGCTGCTACTGTCAGATGGTACAGCCAGGTATTCTAGGCATAAGGATGAAAACAGCGTGGGTCAACTTGGATCTTGTTTTCTACAAACACTTTCAGCCTATATTCCCCATTTGTTGGCTGATCCCCAAAAGACTCTTGCTCTCCAAAAGGACTGCCATTTTTACCTTCTCATGTTTTGTGCGAATGAGTAAGTACGTGGGACTCTGGTCTTGTGGGTGAATCACCAAAGTGCAGTGGGATGAGAGAAGTCCTCCACCAGTGGCTTCATAATCTTCATCAGAGTCACAGGAACGGTCCACTTCTTCCACCTTGGACTCACGCAAAGGCAGATGTCCTAAGGGACACTAGAAGGAGGAAGCAAGCTAGGTAAGTATAGTTAATATATAAATATGGACAGGAACACTGGGATAGAAAACCCCGTTCAAAATGTTAGCAGTTCTGTAAAACGTAAGGAACTAACTATAATTCACTGCCTAGCTAATATAATTATATCCTCTTATATCATTTCTATAGAACCTTCTCCAAGTAAAGTACTTTAAAACTCTGATACTACCACATTTCTTGCAGGGGCATCTACAGGTCAGACTGAGAACATGCAAATAAAAAATATGATCTTTTCCATAAATCATTGCTCTCCTCTCATTATAGTTATTGGTTGTGTTTACATCATTGGCTTTCCAATGTAGGATGTGTTTTCTGATGGTCAACTGTTCAGTATCTTGAGCTACTGGATCCTGACCCTGGTCTTATTTTCTACTGGAAAATAAGTACTTTTAAAATTACATAAAGAGGTAGATGGAGACACAGAGGGTATCTGCTGTGCTAGCTCTGAAGGTCAATTCCAAATATGAGTCACAGTATTCCTTGATACGCTAAAACATGTGTTTAGACAAAATAATGGAACACTGGGCCAAGCCTCCAGAAATGGAAGAACTGATTAAGAACTTCCTCTTTCCATATTGTTGTTGCTCCTTCTTTTCATGACAGTATGCAGAATATACTGGCTACTGTATAAAACAGCCTGTGCTAAAGCTTTCACAAGGCCAAATGTAGATAGTGAGAAACAAGATACATACTGATCTCAGAAAGAGCAGTCACTTGCCTTTTAAGTCTTTTGTAATTTTATTTTATTTTTTTTAGCTATTTCAGAAATAATATATTCTTCTCATAGATAAGAGGCTATTAGAAAGGGATAAATAAAGCCAAGGAATATTTTGAAGCAGTAGAGACAGAAGCAGTAAAAGGAAAGAAAGTTTCATAAGAAATGGGAATGAAGGGTTCAAGAACAAGAAGGGAAAATGAATTACCTTATCCTCATGATTTCGATAGTAGTAAAAAGTTTTTCCAATCAGTGCACACCAGACCAGCTTAGAGTGACCATGCTTGACCTATACAGAAGACAGAGAAATACATACTGTTTTTAACATCAGCAGTACTGCTGGCACAACTTTCTAGAATTTCTATTTTCAATTCAATTCTGTTACAATCTTGCATATATTATTTGTTCTACGTAAATATAAGCTCCTCTCAAAACATACAGGGCCCCATTTTCAAAAGCAGGTAGGTACATCCCATCTAAGTAGATGGGACATAGGTGCTTGTGGAAGATAATGTATGGAAATGGCATAAAGCAGATTAATTTCCAGCCACTGTACTTTATACACTTGCAGTCTGTTATTATGGAAATAAATGCTTTGTTAGAACATATAAGCCATTTCTTTGAAACTGTCCTATATCAACAAGTTCAGATCAGGTAAATGTGACACTTTTCCTGGGTTTTGTTTGTTTAAACTCTGAAGCGTTGTGAGTTCTGTTGAAGAAAAGCCTACAGACGCTATACATGTTACTACTCACTATTTGACAAAGTCAGTATCTCTCAGTAGCCTTGTTGTCCTATTCCCTATCACTTATACAAACCTTCCTCTCTGACATGCAGAGGAATACTGTCATATTACTGCCACTTTCTTGTCACATTCTTCTAGGGGGTATTGAAATACTAATTTATTGCTGACATTTACTGTGCAAACCAAGAGGTTGGTACACTGTCAATACTGAGGTAAACTGAATAAAGTCAAAAGCAGTATTTTACCTTGGTGAGCCAGCCTTTCACAGTAGGTTTAGCATCACTATGAGGAACACCAACAGGACTGGTCACTTGCACTCTAAGGATGCTCTGTAGGACATGAATCCATTCCTCCAGGATGTTGGGAGAGTCTGCTGTCAGGAAGTAGGTTCTCTTCTCTGTCATGAGCTGGAAGGAAAAGTAGTGAGGAAGTACAAATCTGCATACCTACACATTTTTTTTTTCAGTCGCTGAGTCTCATTATCCCATACAGACTATTTTTTTGGTGGTTGAGGAAAGATTTTTTTATAAGAAAAAAGCTGCTAATTCTCAATGCCCAAATGAAAGATCTGGAACTCATATAGATGACACAAATTCCCATGAGCTTTCTTGGGCATTGCGGCTCTCTCATACTGTCTTGTTTCTCAGTGCTGCTGCTATTTTTTTCATTTTAAAGGTGGCTGCATAAATATTTTTTGCGTCCTTCACATTGTATTGCCTTTTGCCTTAAATAGTTAGTTACTCTTTGAGAGGCAAGACACTGAATTTAAGAGTATTGAGTCTTAGCTTCTTCGATTTCATAAAGACAGAAGGTAGCTCACAGACCAGGCCATGTGCCTTTCAGAGTATGACAGAAACTTCAATGACTCCTTTACAATGTCCTTTAACAATAATGACTTAAAAGCCCCGTGATGAGAGCTAACTTTTAATGCTTTGGAAACTGAATTATAATAGCAATGCAAAGCTTTAGATTTTTCTTCAGATCATCCAGACGGAATCATAGAATGGTTTGGGTTGGAAGGGATCTTTAAAGATCATCTAGTCAAACCCCCCTCTGCCATGGCAGGGACATCTTTCACTAGATTACACATGCAAAGTCAGGCTGGAGATCTTGTGAGAGGAGCGTCTCAGAGAAGATCCTATGTATGCTCTAGCTCTAGGTCTTCTAAGAATGACTTTTCTCACAGATTTCAAGCTCTCAGTGTCAACTGCAAAAAGAAAGTGCTACAGTTTAAAACAAAATAAAAATAAATGAGAATTTCTTTCAATGTCAAAAAGCTGTATTTTGGTTACAATTTCCCCATTGTTTATAAAGCTAACTGCCTGGCTGTTGCCAACAAATACGGGAGGCAGATAAAGTTAGCTCTTATCAGTTGAGATGTACAGTGCTACTCTGCCTGAAATAAGCTTTCAATCACCCAGCCATCAAGCGTGTGGTTACCTGCAGGATGAAAAAGCAATGCTTACCTGGAATGTTTGGGACCCTTCACCTCTGACAATTTGGCACGAGGAATTCAGCTCCATCTGCCCTTGTGGTTTGCGGATAACATCGCTCTGGGGAAAGAAAAGCCAACAACTCTTTCAGTAGGAAGAAATTACATGAGTCTCAGAGTACCTAACTGCAACATTAACTAAATAAATAAACGTGCATATTTATGTCATCTGTACAAAGTTAACCAGTAGGTGTCAAACTTCTGCCTTTGTGAACAACCATTCAACTCCTGGAAACTGCCACCACAAAAAGCTTCACTGCCTGAGCACAGGATCCATGGTTGAGCCTGTGGGTCAGACACAAAACTCTGACAGGGCATTTTGGGGAAAGCTTGTCCATGGCTGCCCAATCTGCCAGTGCTACCAATCTGGAACTCATTCTGCAGCCAGCCTTCCTCCTGAGCCTTCACATAGGAGTAAACACATCTCAGTGACTCACCGGAGACTTGTAGTACATGATTTGTCCATTTCTTAAAACAAACCATCGTCTCTTCCACATCTTCACCTGACTGCCCATTTTCAGCAAGTAACCTGATTTCTCCATGGATTCCTGGAGGGCAAAGAGCAAGGTGGGGTTATCTTGCACCTCTCACACTTCCATGCAAATAACAGTATGAAATTGAGCTCAGACATCTGCTGTATCTCTGTCAGGTTTCTCTTTACATCGTCAGATGGGATAAGCATTCATCCAAGGTCAGCGCTCTTTGCTCAATTTGAAGAAAATCCTAGACTTTCTAAGCAGCTGTAAACACTGCGTGAAGAAGGCACTATCCTTTCTTCCGCTTTCCTCTGAATTTCCAAACTTATTTTGTCACAAAAGTATAAGGCCATCATTAAAGGAGAGCATGACCACAGGAAAACAGTACAGGTTGTCAGGAAAGAATACAGCCCTCAATGCTTTTGCTTTTATCTGACCATGTAACAGAAGTTACACCTTCTTCTGAAGCCTAAGGTGGCATCTTTTGTTACAAACCAGCCGGACCAACAGTCCAGTATACTATACTATCATTTTGCATCAGAGAACTCAATATATTGTAGATATGCTTTTCTCTTTCATGGCCAAGGCCCTGTTTGTACCCCCTCACAACTGACGTAGCAAGACTTACAGTGCAGATTCCACCATCAGTGGAATAGGAAGATGTCCGCTGTAGCTTATGTTCTGGCTCTGAATAGTCCCCATCCAAGGAGTAGGCATCAGGAGGGATGGCATAGTCACTCTCAGAGCTCAGTGAGGACATAGAAACACCTGTTCAAAATAAAAGAAAGAATTAGAATCATAGCTAAGCAGAAGTAGGCTTGGGTGTAACTTGCACCTGGATAATGAGCACTCTGAAAACGTTTTTAAGTTCACCATTAAGGCTCCTTTGCTCAGGAGGAATACATCAGATCAGCCTTTGGAAACTCACATTACACTAATCAAACTTCTGAGACTTTTTTTTCCTAGGAAGACAAGCAGTGAGAAAGTTCTGGATACTAACAGTGAAATAAATCTGCTGTTGAATAAATAGAGATAAAAATCAACAGACTTTTTATCTAAAGCATAGACATCATGTTTTCAGTCTGCAAACATACATTATAAAGCCTCAGTCCTCTCCCATTCAAACCAAAGGCTCTATCACCAGCAAGGGGGCTTTGCTTTTTATGAATCTTCCACCACCGCTGGGCATTGCCCACACATCAACCTATGCATCACAACAAAAATTAAACTACATTTAGTGAGGTTATATCTTATTGATTGCCAATTGTAATGAGTATTCCACTCTAGGACCCAGTTTGACCTTCCCAGAAATCAAGGGAAACTGTCCTAGCTAGGACCCAAATTACTTGACGCCTCTCAAAGACTGGAAAAATTTGTTTACTGGTCAAGGAATTATCAGTCAGTGATAGAGACAAAAACAAAAAACAAACAAACAAACAAAAAAAACCCACTATTTTCTTTAATGTATCAATATTGGCTTGCTCGCAAGAAGTCATAGAAAAGGTATTGATGGTTCACTCAATGTATGATTAATTTGGAAAATAATCCTTCCCACAATCTTAGCTTAGCAATTGTCTGTATGGAAAACTACCAGCAGCAAAATCCATCTAAAAGGAGAGGTTTCTACTAAAGCTACTGATGCCTGCATGTATGCTGTGTCAAGTTGTTAGCATCACCAAGGCACTGCATTTGCCTGCTTGTCACTGATGACACTGTTCAGGACACCTTGCCTCATCTGGGGGGACAGCATTCATGCAGCACAGTAGCAAGACTCCCACTTTACCTCTTTTCACTGCACGAGGGCTGCCTGGCATGCTAGCTTTCCTGTTTTCAGATCCAGCAGTAGAATTCCTGAAGCTGGCATGGGAGCCACAGTCATCATCAGAGCCCGAAGACTCATCTAAGAAAGGCACGTTGCTGATCTGTGTGGCTTTCTGGAAAACAGAAAATTTGTAAGGAAAGAGTTTCTCCAGGACCATCTCTTCTCATAAGGAGACAGCAATCAAAGCAGGCCCTTGCTTTTCACATTGCTTTGACCACTGCTGTCCCAGGGCTCCTTATTTCCTCCCCTTCTAGTCTGTGAACTTCCAAGCTGGACTCTCTAGTCCCATCTGTTTGGGTCTCCTTTGATTATACCCTCTTATTGTTCCACAAACCTAATTCTTCCCCTTGAGCTCTCAAGATTCCTCTTCCATTTCATTCTATAGACTACATCCACCACCAGCCCTAGGCTTCTACAGCTTCATGATGCATACTGCAGCTTCCCGGCCCAAAACTTGCCGCAGTGTTGTGTATTTCTAAATACTTTAATGATCTGCTGCTCCTTCTGCATTCCTTTGGTCTCCAGTCCTTCCTAGCATTCTCTTTCTTTCCTTCTCTGCACAGCTTCACCCCATTCTCTCTCAAATTAGTGGTAGCCCTGGCCCATGCTTTTCATAAGAGGAAAAGTGAGATAGCTCCTTACCCCCTTCAGCGTAGTGTAGACTGGCACTGCCATGTTTCTGTGGATGAGACCAGTAAATGGCCCAGAAGCTGAACGTGAGAAATTTGGAACTGGGAAAATTCAGTGAGAAAGCAAGAGAACAAACAATACAATCTGGTGAAAAGAAGCAGGTTTTAATGGAGAGGTCCATGTATGTGTGTACCTCATGTAGACTTTAGAATACAATGGAAGAAGACTGCCATCCTGGACAGTGTGGCCCCAGAAAGGCTAGCAGATGTGTTATTAATTACATACAACTACCAGAGGCAGCTGCAATGTTCTCTTCATTTAGCTGGTTACACTTCTTACCCACCCCATGCTCCCCATGGTATGATTGCAGACCATGTCCAAACAGGTAAAAGCCATCATGGGCAATCTGTTCCCACCCTCACTGGGACCCATTTCATGGCTACTTTCCTCTTCCACATTGGTTCACAAACAGGGGAAAGTAATGGTGAAATCACAAGGCTAAAAGCAGGTCACAACCATGCTGGGGCAGAACAGTTTCAACGTAGTGAGGAAGGAGATAACAGAGCCCCCTGAAGATGTTACTGAACGTGGGGCACAAAGAGCCCAGCAGCAGCCATCCCCAGGATCACATATACCTTCTGCCCTTCCTTTCTCTATCATGGCTACCTGTGAAATCAAATTTACTTTGAAAACAGACAGATGCTCAGGTCCCATACTGTCACCCCCTTTAAAGATGGATTTTATCTTGAACTTACAGCAGCTGGAAGCATCGTTCACAGTGGCTGCTTCAGACAGCCTCATGCCAGACTTGGCCATATCATAGATTCGACTTTCCTGGAACAATAATACCATGAACAGCAATGGTCAGTCAAAAACACCATTCCTGCAGGAAAAAAATGCTCATGTCACAGAATCACATAACCCTTTGGGGCAAGAAGGAATGTCCCTCTAAGAAAACTTGCTCCATTTCACCAGATGTTGGGTAAATGACCATTAGTGGAAACGTGCATGTGCATGTGATTCCCTGAATCACATCAGACTTGGTTTAGAAGTGCTACAGATGACACCCAGACTGGGACGCCTACATGCAATTGCCAATAAATAACTGCATCACAACATATAAAAGGTATTTTTTCCTCTTTTATGAGCAATGCATTAAAATGAATCAAGAACAGCCCTAAAATAGAACAAATTATTGAGTCACCACCTGCAAAGGGGTCCCATTCTCTGATAAGGGAATGAAAGAAAGACCTGGAATGTTCTTGATAAGCTTGTGTCTTGGTTATAACAACACATGGAGCTTTCAGTACAAAGGATCTCCAAGTGCTTCACAAATTAAAAAAATTCCAAGGGAGGGACTCAAACCTGTAACTAAGTATAATGTTCTAAAACATCAACCAGCCTAAAATGGATAAAATCAAAGCTAGAAGTCTGAATCCTCTTGCTGTTCCTTAAAGCATACAATCACTATTGGGTAGCATGCCTAATACATATATGCCAACGTACCCGAAGACTGCAAAGCCGTACCCGAAGCTGTACCTGAAGACTGCACACCAAAAAAAGAAGTAACAGAATTCGTATTTTCTGTATACTTATGCAATGTGATTTAGCCTCTAATGAAATGTGTGCAGTTTTTTTTCCCCCAGATACTTCCTATTCAGGGCACAAAATGGATATTTCTTACTAATTAATCTACTATTTAATATTCTATTAATACTTAGATACACTCATCTGACTGTGGCCTGAAATCAAAACAATGGATTTTCTCATAAGCTTTCCTGTGGTGTTCCTGAGTATAATATTGTAATGCTTCACAAACATTAATCGCAGATTTTACAGAAACGCTGGGAGGGACGTTGATGTGTGTTATCTCTAAGAAATACAGGTATCTCTTAGATATCTAAGAGGAATTCAGAACTAGGTTCTTTCAAGTACCCACTGTCTTTGGAGTACCTATTCTGAGATGTCCATGACCTGACTTTCTGAGAATTTAGCATCATATAACATTGTCTGCAATGAAAACTACTGAATACAGTTACAGCAGATAGACTGTTCAGCATTTCTCCAATCAAACTTAATTGCCAGTCTCCAGTTGGACATTCCGAAAGCATGCGTGTGGGTAGCTAGCAATCACCTGTGAAAAATTTAGCTTAAGGGACTGGAAAAACCTTACATGGGAACTCTAGATTAGAGAAAGGGACAGAAGCCAATCTCAGATTTATTTCCCTTCTTTCAAATGAGTGCATTGCCCATGACACCTTTCTGACTTCTGCAACAAATAAAATATCTTGAAAACTGCAGTTTCTTCACTACACTGTCCAGCTTCATTCTCAACACAGCTCCATACAATGGACTGAATAACAAGAGATTCCTTCTGAAAACCAGCTATGATTATACTGCGGTTTAGACTGGTATCGTAGAGGACACATCCAAAGATCACAAATTAAGTTTTTGTATTAAAAAAAAACAACAACACACATAATAAAACATGACGATTAACACAGTGCTTGACTTTGCACCTTCAATAAACCACTTGTTTGTCTATGCCTTTAAAAAAGCAAACTGAAAAAAAAAACTGATTTATCTCCTGGGATACTGTATTGATTTTCACCAAGTTTTATCAGTTGGATTGACACATTAGCAAAAATACAGCCATCTGAACTAAGAGGTAACTGAAGGTGACAATAACAGACCTCTCTCTCACATAAAATAAGCAATAGGACATGTATACTCAACTTTACCAACTGTTTTCATTAAATTTTCCTGATAGCAAAAGAATACCATGAGATAGGAATGCTGACATCTAGTCCACATATCTGTTCTTGTATTTACAGCTTCTTCTGACCCTGAACGTACCTGGTCTAGTCCATTCACTTGCACTTAAACCTTTTTTTCTTTCTCTTTTTTTTTTTTAAATCTTAAACACATAACAACAGAACTAAGGATGGACTTTTGATGACCCATAAGGACCAGCCACAATGCAGCATCTATTGATTTTTGTTTTCACTTGTTTCTTGAGTACTATATATATATATATATATATATATACACACACATATTTTAATAAAGGGAAGAGAAACAATAAAATTGTCAGTGGAAGTAGCATGTCCCATCCTTGGAACTGCCAGACTAGGTGGTTTGGAAATGTGATTTATGTCACAAGGAAATGATTGTTTGAGACCAAAAGCAGTTCTAGGCTAACTACTGGGCACTACTCAAAGATGAACAGCAACTCTCAGACTGGTGTCCTTGCGTTTCTTACCCATGACGGGAATCTGTGCAGCGGTGGTGTGGGAGGTTTACCTCCTGGATCAAGTATGCCAGCCTCAGAACTCACAGCTTCTCTCTTTGCAGTTAAGTGCTTGATCTCATACATTCCAGCTTCTTCCCTCACCAGGCCACCTTCCGTCTCCATCTTATCCTGCACCCTATAATCATCAATGTCTGTTTCCTCCACTGGCCCATGGCAGACTGGGAAGTCTGTTATGGGCTGGAAGGTGCTAGCCTCTAAGTTCATTACACGATGGAAAGAACCAGCACCTGACTGTGGTTGGCTGTAATGTCTCTTGGCTAGTTGGATACTGTCTCTTGGCGCATTGGGAGTCCGTGTTTTTGGAAAGGTCATACTACTTCCAAGGCCACATTCCCGCCCTGGACAGATGGAACCTGCTGTAACAGCCGACGTTGACACGGCCAGGGGTGGCCCAGCAGTCTGGAGGGGGCCCTCAAGCATGCTCATTATTCCTCCTGAGGAAGTGGAATCCAGGTGGTGGGAACGGAACCTGGCACTCAGATCATCAGAGGAGCCAACTCCATCCAAAGACGTTTGTTGCAAGGTGCTCACAGTGCGATGGTTTCCCTCTAATGAAGACCGGAAAGTCAAAGCCTCAAGGATTTTTGTGGGCTCAGCTGGAGGGTCCAGAGACACAGGATCAGAGCACCCTAACCTGTGTTCAGAGCTTATGGTTGAAAATATGCCTTTCTCTGCAGAGAGATTCCAGCTTGATGGGTCAGACATGAGCTTCAGTGTGTTCTGAGAAAGCAGAGATTTATCCCCTCCATCCTCAGTGAAGGTGTCATTGGCAAGGACGATGCTTGTTGTAGAGAAGACACGTTTGGTAGGTCTTGTTTGACATACCTGCCTGAAACCAGGTGCAAGAAGCATAGATGTCTGGTCTATCTTCTCAGGTAAAGAAGCCTGTGGTGCTCTGGACTTCAGAGAATTACAGCTCCAAAGAGATTTAAAGGGAGAAATGCTGGTCATACCTACAATGGAGGAGAATATATGGTTAGGGCATTCAAATTCTTTATTGTCTAAAATGTTGCTTGCTAGCATAAATTGTGTCAGCTGTATTTCAACAGCAGCCATAACTGGACAGGCTGTAGGAGGACCTTGGCCTCACTGTGACTACTGCCATCCCTCTTCTATTCTGTGGGGTCAGCTATAACAAAAGTGTTGGATATTTAGAATTGGGAATGGTACAGAAAAGATTTATAGGAAACGATTAATAACTGTTAAATTAATCTCACAAAAGTGGAATTAAGGGGTACCTTATGAAATTATCAGGCGATGTGTTTGAAATTTGAAGAAGTAAGGTGATGGTGTGGGTGTGGTGTTTTTTTTTCCTTTTTTTCTTTTCCCCAAACATGGAAATGCAATGTTGCAGTGTCCAAAAGGTTGGCCAGAAAAAGTAAGGCAGAGTTTCTGACCTATGAAGTTCCTAACAAACCGACAGCAGAAGCTGGAAGGGTACATGAGAGACGGACAGCTCTACTGGCAGTGCTTTCTACATTCCTTCCTGCAGCTTCCCCAGCGAACCGAAAGACAGGATACTGGCCTAGGCAAGCTTTCAGTCTAGCCCAGTACAGCAGTCCTTTTATTCCCAACTACAACCATGTCTCCTCCCTTAAGACAGCCATAAGAAGGACGTGCACCTATCTACACAATACTTTGTCAGAAACCACCTAAGTAACCAGCACACTGCTTCGCACGGATCCTTTGACTTCAATTCTCCTGTTCAGTTCTACTGAATAGGAACTTTAGGGTATAAGAAAGCGTGGATAAAACTTGGAGTAGCAGAGGATATTACTGATCAGCGAAGCCTATGCTGAAGCCTTGCACTTTGTCCATGCTTCTTGTCCACCATGGCAAACTCCTGTGGTATCCCACAGGAGATTATAAACTCAGGCCTTTATTTCCTAGCACTAAGCTTAGGCAAGAAGGCCACAATTAACCTTGTGGTAGGTTCAGTCTTGCTTCTGTACAGTTGGGATAGGGACAAGAAACCTCAGGGATTAGCCACATCTGCAGTCCCATCTCAGTACCACAGCACATCTGTGCCAAAACTCCTGCAAGGCTGAAAGAAGATTGGGAAGCAAAGCTCCGTGAATCTCTCTGGGCCAGACACACCAGCATCTTACTTCTGTTATCTGGAAATGGGAAGTAGTCTAGAACTTTGTCATTTTAATCTGTGGTTGTGAAAAAGCCTCATTATGTTTCTTCACTTCTAATCTTCTCAAGTACTCTTTTCTAGATTAGCTAGATTTCCAGTGTTTGCTACTTAAGTATGCGTATGACCTCCGGCAGGATGGTGTATGGTCACTGATCACTTCATGATTTTCACTTACCTTGGCATTTATATGTTATCTTATTGAAAAGCAACAACTCATAACACGCTTTGGAATTCGCAAAAAGCTGTGCAGAGTCACACTCACCATACATGATTGAAAATGCTGCCTGAATATCAAACTCTACAGGTATTGTTAAGAGGAAGTAGAAACAAACTGAAGACACAAAGTAACAGAGGAAAGGACAAACAGCACAATAAATTACTGTTGATTGTGGAGAATTAAACCCATTTCTGGAAATACAGCTGAGAAAAACCATCAGAGCTGTTGTGACCTTGGCACCCCCCAAGGCACAAGAAACTGGATGCTACCTTAGCTATTCCTAACAGACAGGCCTGGCACACACTCTCCCCTGCATCTGAGGCAAATCATTAGTCTAGACTGGAAAAAGGCCATTCATTTTAATTTTAAATATTACTGATATATTTGCAGCTTCCTGGATGTGACAGGAGATTAAGCAGAAGAAGCTCTTATTATTAGCGTGGCAAGCAAAAAGATTTGTCCCTCTGCAGGGGCCTCTGGATTTAGCCTGGCATAGTGAGAAAAAGTGGGATAAGAGGACAGGGTAGAACTGTTCATTGCCCAGAGCACTGGGCTACAGGGAACACTTAATACCAGATTATTAACGCAGCTTACCAGCCATTCTCTTTTTGTAAACAGTCAGAGTCAGAGGGGATGAGAAAAACCTATTCAATAAAGTATTTAGCTAGAAACATGGTGGGATTTAGAAGGAATTTTGCCCTATTCCCTTGTGGTGGATTGATGGGAATGCCAGAAAGAGACATCTGCAGCAAAGAAACGCCCCTTTCTTGCATGTCCAGTGAAGTTCTGGAAACTAGCTCACCTTAAGTGACCAAACCAACCCCATTAAGAAACAAAAAAAAAAAAAAAAAAAAAGGAAGAAAATGGTAAAGAGAATTTCCTCTTTAAAATGTGTTGCGATGAAAGGTGCTGATTTCAAGCCCTGAAGACCAAAGCTCCCCATCTGTTGTCCCACAAGAACCACAAAAGCACTAGCAATGTAAGCTGCTTTTTCCACCCCAACCTGACAGCATGGAAGAACCTAGCTTTGAAAGGCACACCAGGCAGCTGCTGCCTTGGCCTACTCAGTACTCAGTTACTCAATTCACATGCCAGCAGAAGTGGCAGAGCTGTGGGAATGAGGATACTTCACGTGTGGAGGTGAAGTGAAATACCTCAGGGACTTATATCCCACACCACTGAAGTGAACAGAGAGCTTTCCTATGGATTTCAGTGAGTGCTTTTAATTCAGGAGCTCGCTGGCTTATTTTAGTGGCAAAACCAGACTCTCAAAACAGGGGCCTATGTTCAGTCCCAGATGGGAAATCAATGAAGAGCTTTTAAGGCAGCTAAGCAATGTTATTCCTGTCTTAAACACAGACCCACTGAGACACAGAACAATTATACTGCTTGCTCACGGTCACAAGTGCTCATTTCTGACAAAGTTAAGAATACAACCCGGGAATGCTGCCTTCCACTCTTGTGCTGGTTACTAGGCTACAATGCCAGGTGAATGCATTTACCTTGCAATGTATCCTGAAGGGCTTCAATTTGCTCCGTCAGCCTCTGATTACAGTTTTTCAGGTGGTAGTTTTCTAGCTCAAGCTGTGAAACAACAATAAGAAAAACTGAAAAATTATGCATAACTGTGTATGCACTTGTGTTCCTCTACACAAAGCAAGTCTTCAACTTTACTTACATTCAAGTGTCTGAACAGAAAAAGGAAAAAAAAAGTGTGAATTCTACCCATCACCTTGAAATCCTTCTCCTCAGCAGCTCCACTTTGCTGTGCTTTCTTAAATAGCCTCTGTATATGCCATTTGAAGTTCTCAGATAGATCTTTTAATTTTTTTGCCTGCTATTGTTTATCACTTACCCTTGTTTCAGAAATAACTGTTAGGACAATCAAATAACTACTACCCAGTAGCAGAATTTTCCCTCTCCCCCTGTATGCGTAAAACAAGATCCCCCCGATTTAGGGGATCAAACAGAAAAACATTATGGATGCATTTATATCTGCAATTAGTTCATGAGTGATTTTTTCCAAATTTTCCTTATATCTTTGTTTGAAGTGTCCCAACATACAATCAAACACAGCAATGGTGCATCCGAAGAGGCTTCCCTTTGATGGAATCAAGGCTGAAATTGCACTCATGGTGCCATCCAGGGCAACCTATTTACAATGTAGATGCAAAGTCCTTCAGTCAACAGTGGTCTACTTATGTATGAAATGCTCCCAGAATCACCATCTGGCATGAACTTCATTGCCAATAAAGACACACGTGAATGTATGGTCCTGGATTCACAGCAGGTCACTCTAAGTCAACCCTGTGTTTCCTTTTTTGTGCTGCACCAGCCAGTACCGTAGATGCACCTTAAGTTATCTCATCCAGGAGAATGAAAGAAGCACAGCTTTCTAGCACAAATTATCTAGGCAATGTAATGAGATTACAAAGTTGTATCCCAACACAACTAGTGCCCACAAAGACTACTTCTTTCACCTCCAAAAGATTATTTTCTGGTATAGATTGGGAAATTTATGGCTTTAATTTGGAATAAAAAGGAAAGACTGCATAGACCCAACTCCCAGACACAAACTACTACAGCATCTTTAAAACTGAGTGCTGACCCACTGCTACCTCTTAGTTACTCTACATGATACTGAATTGGGCCCAGATGCAGATATAAGCCTACAGGATGGATAAAAGAGAGAGACCAGACAAGAAAACTCTGGGCAGAAGAAAAACAGCATTGGTCAGGGACAGCAAATTAAGGAAGAGCAAAGGATAACGTGGTGTTTGTGTCACAGCTGCTTTGTCAGGAAAAGATACAGAAACTGCACCCTCAGAAAAAGGGAGAGGCAGAAGAAAGCTGGGGGAAAGGCATCTGTGCCTAGTAAAGGAAACAATCTTCAGAGACCTCTTTGGGGCATTAGCAACTTGGCAGTCATTCACACTTTGCCCAAATCAGTCAATATCCCTAAATCAGAGGGGTGACCCTAGTCCTGCAACTGAATGCATCCAGGGGCAAACAAGGTGAAAGCTTCTGTGGCAGACTGACTGTCCTCATGCTATTGTCCCTACATAGGAGGACGCTGGGAGTGCAGTCACTGCATCTACCCATAGGCCCTGAAACATGGCAGCAAGCTGAAGACTCACCTCTCTCAGCTTAAATGTTACCCACTCTTTGATCTTGGCAGCTTTTTCTTGAACAATTTTGGCTTCCTCAGTCCTCAGCTGTTTCTGTGCCAAAAAAAGATTAGATGCATCAGGACAGTATAACTGGCAGTATTCTCAGCAGGTTACTGCATCAGGAGTGACTTATTCACTGAAGGTCCCATTCCAGATGTAAAATTTAAGACTGCTGTTTGGATATTATTATCCAGCTGGCCGATGAAAAGTCAAACACTTTAAATTATTTTACGTGGTCCCTGGAGTCAAAATCAGAGGGTTGTTTCAAGAGACTCTTGGGGAATACCAAAATCCAACTTGGGTAATGATTGCCTGCCTCCCCCAGTTTCATTTGAGTAGTCTCCCACTTTTCTTGTTTTAGATGGTTTTGCATTGTTGCTGTTGAGCATCGGTAGCATCCCTCCTCCCCATACACACAATTCTTCATTAAATTTCAGCCAGCAGTAAGTAGTGCCTGTAGATGATTTATAAAACTGTGTAATTCTTGCAAGCCAAAGGGATTCAGTTGGTGCAGGTGTGGAGTATAGATCTTAAGGGCAGGTAAGACGGAAACTCGTAACAATATATTTGTAACGCACAATATTCTCATGGAGAACATAAAGACGTAGACTCAGGTTGGAAAAAGCTCCAAAACTTGACCTTGAAATGCTAAGACCAGCCAGGAGGGTTTTAGATGGTGTAAGTGGTGGTATATTTACATACTGGCTCAAACTGGTTCTAATCTACACAAAGGTGTTATGGGAATACTGGTGATTTGTATAATGAACATTTCTCCTCCCCCACCTGAGCTCCTTGGGCAATGTTGCTACATCATTTTTGCAGCTATGTTTTCTCAGCTGCGTTTTTTCTTTTCTGGAAATTTCCTTTGAAAGGCACTGGATTGATACTACAATCACCTGAAGCATTTTGTTCATCTCCTCTGTGGGTTCATCAGGAGCACTGCCTTCCATAATGATTTAAACTACAAGGAGACATCAGTTCTAGGAGTAAGGTATAGAGGGGGGAATATATTCTGTATGGCACAATTAGCCCTTAGTTCTTCTAATTAAATAGAAAAAGATAATAGCTGCGGGTAGCAGTTGGCAATTTCTCTGCTAGGTTGTGTTTTTTTCCCCATGATGTGAACAAATACCACTCTCTCTTATTCTCATAATTAACGTATATGCCTCTTTAAAAACAAACAACAACAAGAAAACTGAAGAGAGCGTGTTCACTGAATGCCACACAAAAACACAGTAGATTACAGGAAGTTGCCAACATCTTCACATCACTTTAAAATCATGTGCTGATTAAATCACAACCACACATTTAAAAGCTTTTATTCAAAAATGCTTGCTGAGCTTAAAATAGATCTTGGCAACACTCTGGGCAGCAGTAAAAGTTGCAGTTGAGGATAATGAAATAAAAGTAATCTAATCTCATGCTTCAAGAGAAGGATTTAGTTTTCCTCCCTGAACATGGCTGTGTGTGTTCCTAATTATCAGGTACCAGCCTTTGGTGGAGTCAGAATATTAGACATGACTATTAGTCTGAAACAATCTGGCAAATGTAGTGGATTTACCATAGTCCTCTGAAGAACCATCACACAGTTACATCTTCGATTCCCTAATAATTCAGGGACCAAGCGGTAGGAGATTCATTGTGTAGTATAGCAATATTTTGAAGTGCAACATCAAGATTTTACTTAAGGTCCTAAATTAGAATAGCAACTCTACAACAGCATTGTCACAGAGCTTAGTAAGCCCTGCCTTTAAGCAGAACCAATTCACTCAGGCACAGCATCTGTAGAAGCAGTTACTGTGCTTTAAGATCCAGGAGCAGTTAGGGATTCGTTGTGTCCCACACTATTGTGTGGTGCAGACATGATCTCAGTGTCCTCTTAATAATGCTCTGAACTGTACAGCTCTCTCCAACCCAGTGAAAACAAACAGGATTGCAATATTACATTAATGACCTTAATGACCTTCCAGAACTCCCACCATCTGCAACTAAACCAGTGACCCAGAGAGAGAGCATTTCTTGTCTGAAATTGTCAGCCTTCAGCTTTCATTTCCAGAAGTCTCATTTTGCCTCTTGTTGCTGGAATTAATAGATTTCTACTAACAGAAACATTTTTCCAACTTGTGTTTGTTGATTTTAATCAAATCACACCTTGCATTTCTGGGTAAATCAGAATTTTTTCCATCTTCCATTACAAGAGCTGCTTCCAGATCAAGATCACTGTTGTAGCTCCTTCTGAACACCTTTCTCTTCCAAAATGCAGAAACTTCATCTACATTCTGCCAGAGCAAGTTGGCCCAGGAAAGTGACCTGAAACCCAGAGTATCACGGAGACCTGATGCCTGACCTCCACACTATCCTTGATCTAAGTTCAGACAGCTTACTGATCTATTTTGCCCTTGAAATAGGTGACAATTAGCTACACGTAAAGTGCAACTCAAACTGCAAAATAATTGTGTAAAATTCTAACAAACTATTTCCATTAAAAAGAAAGTAATTTACTTAGCAACATAAGATTATCGCATTCCTCATGTTATGAACAAGACCATAGGGCCAAGGCCTTTAACAGAGCTGAAATACAAGTCCTGCTGTAGAAGTAGTTCCTGCCTTCCATGTACTGAGAATGGAAAAGACCAAGAGCTGGTCTTTTATAATGAAAACATCTGGCAAGATAAGAACTATGCCAAAGGGTCGCTGAGGACTGTGAAAGTTCCCTTCCAAAGATGTAGCACATGCCGAGTTAGAAACGAGCCCCAAAATGAATTTGTGGAGTAACCTATATAGCCAGAGAAACCCCGTCACCAGCTTTCAGCATTACAACTTAGGGTCTCGGTACTGACTCAAGTCCGACCTAATGAGTCCTTCAAGGACACTGACCAATCTCCTGTAATGAAAAGACAAGGGCTACTGAGGCTGAATGGAGGCTTATGCCTTAAAGGAGAATTGAAGGAGAAAATCTCACACTGAGCAGGGCATCGTTGCCTTCAGATCAGCTGTAAGAGGACAACATGCAATGTTACATGAGCTGTACCTTAAAACCATGCATTACAGAATCCCTCCAGCTCATGAAAGCTACAGATCTCCCTACAGAAGGTATCTTTACCTGTTTTGCTAGCTGAGTCTCCAGTCTGTTAATCAGGTCTTCTTTTCCTTGCACTGTACCCATCAGCTCCTGGTATTTCCTGTACAGAGTGCTGTCTGATTCACCAGTCTTCATGTTGGCTAGTTTTATCTCCTCTTCCATAATTCTGACCTGTAAGGACAACCAGAGGGAGACCAAAACCAAATAATGCACATGAAGCTGCTTGTTTAGTTAGTTTACCAGACTGACAGGGTATTTCTGGAAGTCGGGGTTTTGAATAGGAAAAAAACTAGGGATAGGAAGAAAGACGTCAAGTCACAGTTTATTTTCACATATGTGGAAACAGCATTGTGCATTCATTTGCATTGCTGAAGGAGTAACAGATGTAAAGTGAATAATGAACAGATAAACACATTGTGGATTGTTAAATATTTGCATGTTATTGGTCAGAGAGACCATGCAGGAACTATAGTCTATACAGACATTTGGGAAAGGTACAATGCAAAGGAGGAAAACACAATAGTATGGCCAGCTTTTTTCCACCATTTAGCACTAAGATATACACCAAAAAACACTCCCAAAAAGACTACTTCCTTTTTCCTACAGTCTTCAGCTTAAGATAATGTTTTGGCAACTTCTGGCATTCTGACAAGCATTTTCTCTAGACGTAAGGTGTTACCACTTTAGATTTAACAGAAGCTTTGCCTGTCTTTGAGCTCCTGCCAGCACCACCACTTGTTCGTCTCAGCAGGAGAAGCACCAAAGTAGCATTCCTTCGCTACAGACAAGGCTTCAGTGCTTTAAAATTTAGCTGCTGCTGACCCCTTTCACCTTTAATTGACTTTGAAAACCTCTGTGCTTTCTTTAAAATCTATGTCTCTCAAAATGCCAGTCTCTTTTATAATCATCTTGTCCTATCGCAAGGGATTACAAGACTTCACTTCTAAACTTGAATGGGTTTCTGCGACTTTAACTCAAACCTGCTAAATGCAGCATTTGACAACAGGAAAATATCTGCTTCCAACACATCCCAGAGAAACCGAATCTGCAAAGAAACCAGTTCTAAATACTATTAATTTAGCCTGAGTTTGGAACCAGGAAGGCTGAAGACGGGCAATAAACTGGACACTTCATAGAGCCTGTGCAAGAAAGTTACTCATGCTCTGTTGAACAACCTGCACCTCATGCTTGCAGCCATGTTTTGTCTTCCTGTCCGCCTACATTAGGCAGAGAAGCAAACTGCCTCTTCCTCATACTGAATCCGAAAGGTAGGTGCCCAACATCTGAACCAGAAAACTAAGCCTGCTGAGTCAGATGTGTTTTCATTAGAGTTTAGGGTGATTATAGTAAAAAGAGGTGGCCCCTCCTTTCTGTCGGATGCCCAAATGCTGACTCTGTGCTAGAGGCTCAGAGTGGGGACTGCAAACATGTGATTTCTTTAATTGAGGTTGGCAGCTACAGGGAGCCTGCTGAATTAACAAATCCAATCCCCCAGACTCCTGCAGTGAAAGATAACAAGGGATTTTACACTTGATGTGGAGCCCTCTCTTTTGTAAGCTGCTTCTCATTCATGGCAATGACACTTGTTAGTGGAAGGGAATGGACCTACTCCTCACGCTGTCGCATGTTGTGCTGCTAGGCAGCAGTGAAGCATACATCTAGCAACATTCCTCTCTGGATGGGACCAAGTTCCTGGAAAGGCAGACCCTACAACTTTGAAGACTGCTAGTCCTTAGGACCTGCCAACACATGGCTGCAGTACCATGGCAACCTCCATTTCTGTTCAGTTCCCTTTCCTACACCTTCCCAGTCAAGTTCTTTGTTGCCCATTCTCTGATCTGGATTTGACTTGACATCTGCTTCTTGGTGTCACTGCATCTTCCCACATCAAGGACACTATTCCTGTCACTGAGGTGTCACCTTGTACAAAGCCTCCTTCACGGTGCTGTCACAGAGACATTACCTTTGCCTGTCTTGGTTGTGTGTGGCAATTGCTAATCCAGCATAGAGGCCAACACCATTGTGATATGACATAGTGTTGTTCCTATACTTAAGCTGGTGAGAAAAAAATCTCACCAATACCAAACTGATGATAACTTGGAATAGTACATTCTGCAGACGAAAGTTCCTGATTCCAAAGGAATGTGTTTCCCATTGCTTATAACATTCTGTTCAGTCCTTCACTACATAAGTCCTCTTTGACAGCCATTCTCAGACATTTTGGACAGTTCCTGGCTGCTGTGTTTATAATACTCCTTACGGTGCAGACTGTACAACAGCCTGTTTCCCAAGGATACATTATTCTTTGTAGCATGTTCACAAGTTGAAGTCTGTCACTTTAGCTGTTATTCAAGGAGCACAGAAGGACTAGCTTACATAGTATGCCTAACTTTTAGATGGTGTAGCCATCATGCCATGGATCCTGTGCTTACTGCTCTTCTCCATTGGCCCCTCAGCCAGAACAGTAATTGATGAAAAGAAAGTCTAAAACAATTGATTTTGCAGACACATCCTGCTTCTTTTGCAGAAACTTCTCTACTTGTAGACGAGTTCCTACCAGTATTGTTATATATTTGTTTTCTGAGGGCCTGCCAGACAGTTTTATCTTTGCACCTTAGCTGAAGTAAAACATCCCCTTCCTTTTCCATAATCAAGTGGGCTAATCATGGATGAGCAGGTGAAGGCTTTAAAGTAAAGGCTTTAAAGAGAGGCAGATATAAGGTACTGGTTTTCACTAAGTATTGAACCTATTTAGGCACCTGTTCATAACTCAGGCTCAAAGACCAGGGAGCGTGACCAGAAAATCCACTCACCACCATGAATCAGTGTTTCACTACTATATTACAGTGCTGCAAAGTGCTCTCTGTATGATGAATTGGAAGAAGTTGAGAGTAAGCTCCTGCTGGGCTTGTACCAGAGCCACGTAAGATGATCTCTTACCTGTTTCTCTGCATCCTCAGCTCTTTGCTCCGCTTCCATTACTCTCTGCTCCAATTCTTGCATCTTCAGAATCAGAAGACAAGTGAGGGAGAGGGAAAAAGAAGAAATTAACGTCATCCAGATGTTAATCCATCATTCAGTTGTTTGACTTAAAAGCCTTCCATTTCTTTTTCAGATCACAGATCTTTGGCATCTTTCGGGTTAAGTAGTCAGGTTTGACCAGGAAAAAAGCCTTTGACCTTTTCCAGTCATCTGCCCCAACCTTAATTTACCGGAACTGTTTTCTCATTAGTAAGGTTCATCATTCGTTACACGGGTCAAGGGAATAGTCCCGGAGTCTTGACCCTATTTCTACAATTTACACACCATGGGCTGTCCCTGCAAGAAGCCTGTCTACAGACCACCATTCTTTCCTGTTTTTATTTCAGCTAGGATTTATTCACAATAGCAAATAAAAATGAATACATCTTAGAAAGCTCACAACAAGTTCTGAGATGTCACTTCAAAAGCATCACAGGCTCATACCTGACAGAATTATTGGTGTTCTTAGTTTTCTTGTTCTTCTCATTTTAAATAGCTTTGCAGACTGACAATTGTGCGATTTTTAATCTGAGCATTGCTTCAAGTACAAGAACCCTGTTTTTCTTTTTCTTTTTTTTTTTTTTTCTTAAACTAGCAGTAGGATTTTATTTGATGCTTGCAAGGTTGTCTTCTACCACCTGCCCTGCCTTGATGAGTCTCAGATTTTAGCCCAGCAATATCAGCTCAGTAACTCTACATTTCAGCCATTGAGCTGCAAAATTTGAATAATGCTGTGTTGAATTTTGAGCATGTACTAGTGTTTTATTCATGAAAGAATGAGATAGAAGAAACTTCAAAAGATTAAAAGAATCATGCCTCAAGCAAACAAACAAACAAAGATTATAAGGGAAACAACTCCTCTACCCTGATGCGTTAGATGACTAGACAAAGCATCAGAGCCAAGAAAGTCAGGTAGGACACTATGAGAATCAAATCAATACTTCTGAAAATGGAACTTATTCGTCTTGTGTTGATCACCCTGAAAGGAGATGTCAGTATTCCTTTGTTTCCACTTCCTATCCTTTAGATAGCAATAAGACTCTCCTCTTCATGGACACACATTGATCATAAGAGTGGACTGACACTTACTGACAAACGTATCAGAAAAGTACACATACATTGACTTTAAGTTATATGATCATTGATGTGTCTTTCTGTATCAACTACAAAGCACGAAGATCACAAATTGCCACATTTAGCATGACACATATCTGATATATTTTTTCCAGTGGAGCAGTCAAGGACATCACAGACTATGAAGCTTAATCCACAAATCACTGAGGACATTTTGGCAGAGGATGAGAGGTGCTACTGAAGATTGCACAGACAGCTAAAGCAATAGCTGTTCTGACCAAACACAGACTTTGAGAGTCTTGGTAGAGACTGAGATCAAGGCAATCTAACATTAACAGCAGTTGTCTGGGCACAACATTTTCCTCTGTCCATTAGGAAAAGTGGTCTGCCAAGGAATTTCCCTATTTGTCTCTGAACAGTCACAGCCACAGACAGGTAGTAGCAACATATGTTGGTGAAAGACAGATGCAAACTGGAGGCATAATACACTTTCTGAAACAAAGACTGTTTCTGACAGTAGCTTCAGAGTGAACAGTTTCTGCTAGTTTTCTGATGAATTGACACCATCGGGGACTACATCCAGAGCACAGATTTCAGATGAATCTATCTATTCCCCTGACTATCCTCTTAGAATAACAGCTTGATTCTCTACAAGGTTGGAGATCTCCATGAATGACTCAAATTATTCGCTGTTCTGAACAAAAAATGTCTTGTTCCAGCAGGTTCCTCATGCCAGTTTGTTTTCTGTTGGTAGTAGTCCTGGTTCCTGATCAGGACAGAATAAGTTATGTTGGGACCATTCCTGATCACTAAAAACTTATGAAACTTCTTGTGCAATCAGGATGGTCTGGCGAATTTCCAGGCAAATCAATTACATTCTGTCACCCTAATTCCCTCCATAGCCTTAAATGAACTTGCACTTTTCTTAGCTTCCTGTACTACATTGTTGGGTTGCCCTAGTATGAACTGTTAAATAACCACTGCATTTCTCATATCCACAAAGTGATTGCTTCACCCATCCATGGTGTCAGCTGTCTCACTGGAATACATTCAGTTTTAATACATCCATGCCTGTAAGGCTCTTTCAAATCCCTCAATGAATTAATAATAATACTTGGTATTTACATGGGTCCTTTCATTCAAAAGGCTTTATAGCTTGACAAACGCTACTTAGTAACTTGACCCAGGTCACACAAAAAAAAATCAGTGGCAAAGATGAATTCAAGCAACTCTTCTTCCAAACATTAGCCCAGACAGCTTGAATAAAGAGAGAAACAGGCCCAGTTGTATAGCCATGCTTGCGTGAGACAGAAGAGGCTTTTTCCAAGTGTTCATTTTTATTGAATTAAGACAGAAACAGGTTAAAAGTTACCCAGATGGCCCTTCTAAAAGCAGCAAAAGATCCTCCTATCAGCCATTCAGACAAGCTTTCCCTCTCCTGACTGCTCAGAACACGTGAAATAAAACCAAGGGGAAAAAAGTTGAGGCATGTCTCAGCCTCATTTTCCTCTTGTTCTCTTCAAGTGCTCACTTGTGGCCAGGCCACCTCGCTGCCAAGGCAACAGCCTGCTACGTCACTCACCAACAGAGGGGCCTCAGAGTGAAATAACCCCTGTGTCCAGGGACACCAGGCCCCTGCTGAGGTCCACACGGAGCCTTGTGCCCCACGGGGGCCCAACAGGCCGGGACCGGGGCCCTCCGCCATGCCCGCCCAAGCGGCGCTGGTGTGTGGTGAGGCCAGGCCGCACGCAAGGCCGGTCGCGCCGTGCCAACACCGTGCCAACTGGGGCGCTGGCAGTTCAACTGCCTCAGTTTGCATTCCTCCTGTTCTGAGCAGCGATCCAGATTATTCGGTCTAAGCAGATTTTCAAAATCTCAAGTATTTAAAGTGTTAGCGTGCATTGTACTACCAATGTCAGACATGAGCGGGCTTTTCTGTTTGCTTTTTTTAAAGTTAAAATAGTAAAATCTGCCTTGAAATTGTAAAATTTGTTAAAGACTGATTTAAAATTTGGGGAACAGGTTTCCAAGCTTTTGATCCACAGCTTCCAGAACCCTTGGATAAACTGGCTAGCGAGCAAGTATCACACCACTGCTAACACTGTTCGTTGCTTTCTCTGGTAAAACTTTTTTTTTTTTTTTTAATTTTCTGTTGCTGTAAACGATATCAGAGGATCTCAGGGGCACCACAGGTTGACAACCCAGCTTCAAATTGTGCCCATTTCTCATTTTTCAAGATTTTCTCCTCCTTCCCTCAAAACCCTTCTAGAAACGCAGTATTTCAAAGACATATGAATCTCTTCATTCTCACTGATGGAAGTAAGTAAAAACAGAGTCACAGTTGCTATAAAACATGACAGAAATCCCTGGAGCTGGCATCCCTACACTGAGCATGCATCTTCCTTGTTTCTGCATCCCCACCTGTCTAAGTAGTGGGATGCAGCGTGGACAGGAGGCCCAGTGCTGTGACTGCTGGAGCACCCTGTGGCGACAGAAAGGGAGAAGATGATGTCTAAAGAAGTCACCACAGAGCAGTCAGGAGTACAGGGCATAGGAAACTGGCCAACAGCCACGTTCAGCATGAGCATCACATGCTGAGCACCTGCTCTGGGGCCTAGAGTCCACCTGCGTCAGGAGAGGACACCGGAGCTGGTCCACATGCCCAGGAGTGCTTTTCCCTTCCCGTATGACATTCAGAGTAGGGAACTGCAAGCCTGCTAGCTCTTTGACCCTCCAAGTAAGCCTAACAGGGAGCTGTACAAGTAGTTACAGAGTAACCTGATCACTGAACCAAGCTGCTCCTTAATCTTAAGGAATGGAATATCGCTTTGCCTGAAAGGCTGGATTAATTGCAGTAGGGCCCCTCCTCAAGGACCCCCCTAAAGCTGATGACAATTTTATTCTCTGTTGTGGCCCACAGACCCCCCTAAAGAGATATTCCAACAGGGGCCTAGCAAGTCTGTTCTCCAAAAAGAAGGTTGATAGCTAGGTGGTAGCAAGGAAGTTTCTCAGAGCAGAGTTAAAGCACACAGCTACATCTCCTGCATTATGGAGTCTGTGGAATACTGCACATCACGGTTGTCTTTACCAGACCTGTACCACAGCTGTGCAATGATTTTTACACTACTTTATCTAAACTGACTGTAGATGTTGCTTTCCTTGGAGAATATTAAAAATAGTCATAACGTCCACCTCCAATCTACACTGAAAAGATGAACAGGGTGCTAGAATTGCAGCATTTCTTAAAACAATGAGAGGTGGAATAAATGTCTCCCATACAGCATAAAGCATTAGTCGAAGTGTAATTAGACTGAAAACAAGGATCAGAACTGCTCCACTCTGAAGAAACTCATTCAAAAGCATCCGAAAAAACAGACAAGCACATACACATAAAAGTTGCATAACCCAAAGTGGAGTAAAAGTGAGTTAGAACACATCTATCATCAAGTAAAACTTACTGTTCACAGTAAACTGCAGTCAATCACAAAGATTTCAACTCAACAGCAAACTGTGACTGAAAGAAACTGTTCTCACCTTCCAATAGTAATTGAATGGCTGAACAATCTTAAACCGGACTGTGATATTGTAAGTCACATTTTGAAACAAAGAACTCCATAACAAACTACAAACTTGGATTATGTGCAAATTAGAGCTTAGTGAAAAAGCTTGAGTTCAAATTGAAAGATTGTGTAAAGAAAATCTATACACTATGATGGAAGTTAAAAACAAAACAAAACAAAAAAAACAACCACAAAAACATACACCAAAACCTCAGATTTTTGCCAATCCTCTCTCCTAGGACTGCAGGTGAGTTTATCTAATGCACTTGAAAGAGAGATTGGTAGGAGAGGCCTCTAAAACCAGACAGATGCCATGTAAGTTTCTGACATCTAGATCTCATAGAGCACCTCAGTCCTGCTCTTCAGCATCCCCAGAACATTTCAGAATGTTTTGACTGGATATGCAATATTATTCTGCTGTTATAACAGTATACATACCACTGTCCAGTCTTCTAACATTATACCATAACTTGTCTGGCAACAGAGAAGCTTATGGGAGGACAAGTCCTAATCCCACCATTCTTATAAAAAATACCCATCTTTGCTCTGTAGCTGCCTCACTCACTTGAGGTCTAGAATCTTGCTGGCACAGCGTTTTCAGTACAGTCAGAATACCTGGTGATTTTCCAGAGAACAAGGCCAAATTCTTACTTTCACTAACATCACTTTACACCACTGTGGCAGGAGTATCCCTGTATCTCAAGTGATGAGCAGACTGAAACGACCTACTGTAAACGGGAAAGAGATCCCCACTACAGGAACAGTTTTACTCAATGGTTCAGCATTTAAGGTATTTTTGCCTTCATGTCATAACTCAGTACTAAGTAGAAGAAGCCATCACTGCCTCACCTTCTCAGCTAACAGTTCTCGGATCTTGCTTGCCTGCAAGCGGAATTTGAAGAGCTGGGACTCCAACGCAAGACATCGCTTTTGCCAGTCCATGCAGCTGCCATTCTCCATGGTGAGTTCAGCCATTGTTCAGCTATCCACTTGGGATGTCTCCTGAGGTCCTAGAAGTCCTAGAAGGTCTAGAAGTCCTAGAGAAGAGAAGGAGGGGAAAATAAATAAAAAAATAGATATTTTTTAGGCTGACAAACTTTTCATTCCTTGGGCCTAGTCTCCCTCAGTCCAGTCAACAGGACTAGTAACAGAGCCCATTTATTCTGCAAGCAGAATCATAGAATGGTTGGGGTTGGAAGGAACCTTAAAGATCATCTAAAGGTACTATCCCTAGTTACAGACATTTCCCTCTGCCAGAAGAGGCTCTTCTCCCTGCTGTAGCAGATAAATGGATCATATGACAGCTTCCTGATATGCACTGGTCAGGTCAGGCAAGTGAGCTGACCTTGCTAATGGCCAGCACAGGGGTGATTAAGTGCAGTGAGTTAGGAGTACTTACCCACATCATTCTCCCAGCAGACAGAGAATGATGGTTTCTAGCTGAGGAGCAGAGACGAGCCCCAGGCAACAGCAATACCTTTCACAGGTACAGCTGCATTTGGGAGAGGACACGCATCTAGAACCTGAAAGAGCAGCAATGCTACCATGCAGCTACAGTGTGTCCTTCTATGGCCACTCCATTATGGGGAGAACTCCATTAGAATCAACTCACAACAGGAAACTCTATAAGTTTTTGCCTCACAATAACAATTATAAATTAACATTGGCACTACATTAGAAGCCAGGGATGTTACAGATGAGCATAAGCGAGCATTTAAACGTACATAAGCCAGCAGCTAATGGATAACAGATAAATATTCAAATAAACTTTTACCTTTAAAGTGAGTAAATAATTTACTAATGCATCACATCGTGTATTCCACAAACAGCCGTCTTGCCATCCTTACAGACCTGCTCAGCCTCTACCTATATACACGCACTAGAAAGATTTTCATTCCTGCCTCCTTTATACCACTATGGCTGCAAACTTTCAAGTCACTAAAACTTTAGGTGTGGCTCAGCTCCCACATTCATTACAAATTTGAGACACCGGTGTCTTATCTCACACTGACTGTGAGAAGATCCAATATATGAAGTAACAGTTCATTTGTTCCAAATCCCTCATTACTTGATACAGTTAGCCCACGACACGCTGCATGTGATTCGTGGTTGCCCTCAAGAATTCTTCTCCCCCTCTGAAAAACCAGTCGGCTCTCCTCCTGTTAGCTCTAAGTCCTGCTCTCAGGGAAATGCCAGGCAACGCACATGCTACTCAGTATTGGCAGTGGAGCAGGACAGAAGGTCTCAGGAAGGACTAGAGAAGCTCTGCGTTTTTTAAGATACAGCCCTCTCTGCATCCCCTTGCTGGCAGAAGGATCTGTGCTTTCCTAGTCAGCCAGCCAGCATCCTGGTTTTGTCGTATTGTTAAATAACCCTTTCCAACTTTGAACAGCCCCAAGTCCAGGCAGAACTTCTGCACCATTTCTGCCCGAGGTTGCTACAATAGGACCTGCCTATACACAGAGATAAATAAGTTCAGAAGAAACAGTTACATGACCAGAACCCCGAGAAGGTTGTACATTTTCTCCTTCTAATGCGGACTCTGGCTTAAAGTAAAACCTTTACAACACAAGTGGTTTTTACATGGTGGGAAAGTCTTCTCTTGTTTGGGTGTATGGACCACCAAATCCTTTCCAACAGAGTTGCCTGGCAGTCCACTGAATCATATCTAGAAAAATTTGCTGCTGTGCAAAAGCAACTCGAGGGAGAGGGGGGAAAAGGGACAAGAGAGAACAGATTTGTTTCTTGACTAATCCTACCACTGTCTTGGGTGGAAGTTATCTTTCATTAAGAGGTTACAAACTAACTGAAGAGGGCAAAACACAGCGGGCCAAGCATCCTGCACAGTAACAGCCCCTCTATCTCAATCAGCTCCGTCTCAGAGGTACTCAAGCACTGCACAGAGTAGAATAGAGAAAGCCTTTTGCATTGGAAGCACTGGACAGTTACTCAGGACACATTCAACTAAGATTATCCCTCCACACGCTGACATGTTCCCATTTCACTCTCCAGGAACACATTTAACACTGAATTCCAGAAATAGGAGATGGAAAGGACCTAATGGGTTGAGCTAGGGCAAGTCTTATAAAATTAACCACAAAGGGGAAAAAACAGCTTCCAGGTTTTCCAAAGTTTACAGGACTTTCATGCTCCTTTCCACTAAGGACATTTCTAGAACAATTTTGCCAGCAGGAAAATCTGAGAACTATGAACTAACACTCATACATCCAGCTCCACCTTTACCATACCTGCTCCACCTGTGCCACAGAGAGCAGACTTTCATGACTACAAGCATCATCTGGCTGTCTTCAAACAGACTAAAACATACATATGCGGTGCACTTCGTTTCCTCACTTCAGCTTACCTTATTGTAAGGCAACACAGGAAGAGCTATAAAGCACAATCTCCATGTTCTGAGGTTCATTTTTACTGCAGCTAGCTTAAACATTTCAGTTTAGCCCAGTGCCCTCAGCCACCAGATACAATGGAGGATGACAGTGGAAGAGTATCACTCTACTAAAACATGCAGAGACCCCAGCTGGGAACAAGCTAGGTCTGAAGACCAAACATGCAGTTCTACTGAAGTCCTTGTAGAAAGTGATATATATAACTCCACAAAGTGGAAGAAGCTGTGGCTTTTGGAGTTGTTTTTATTTTCTTACTCAGTAACTGTTTAGAAGTTTCAGACACGGGGCTCATTTTAAAAGACATGCAGGATGCACATAATACGTGTCCTTAACCAAATTCAGGAGTTGGTGAGCACTCACGGATTATAATACCAACTGAACGTGTGCAGTCCCGCAGCCAGTTGTACAACCCTACAATAACAAACGTTTGCAAAGCCAAAACAGTTATTAGTTCATCAGCTTCATCACAACACTGAAATCCGTACTTCAGGACTTCGCACATGCTCACAGGCAAACTCTTTCCTGAACTGGGGCCAAAGTAACAGGCCAAGACTTGGTAGACAACAGTGAAGTCACTCAGCCTCACCGCCTGCACCTCTGCCTCTGCCGGGTGAGAAAGCTTTAGATGTCCCTCTGGTCATGTGTGCGCCCCAGAACACCTGGCTCATATTTTGCAGGTAAGAGAGCTGAGCTTCAGGTTACCCTAAGTATACATAATAGTGTAAGTTTACATAATACAGCAGGCCACTTAACTCAGAAGAGCAAGCATACAGCTGAATAAAGGGAGACATATTATACCTCTTAGCTACAAACATCAGCTATGAGTTATTTTGTATACAGGTTGCTTTGTTCAGTAATAGAAAGTTTTCCAGGCAACGAGTTGCCTGCCTTTCCAACGGTTTGTGAAACTGTTCTAGCTCACAAGAGGGGCTTAAAAGAAAGAGAAGGCAGACTCAATCAGTACTGCATGGCTGAAAGAACTCTGCGATAGGAAGGAAGACCAGCATTCTCCAACCAGCACACCTACAGCTTTATAGAAACACAAGGCAGCCCTTTCCACAGACCAGTCCAGCACATCAATATAATCTCTAGCCCTAGTTCCTTGCCAGGCATTTAACCAGGCTACCTTAGGCACACTACACAGGATCACAGGGTTTCAATCTCAGGTAGTGATACCACCCATTCTCAACCAAAAGAGGATCACTAGTTGTGGAAGGATGCTACAGCACTAAGTATGTTTACAGGTAACTATGTTCTGGATGTAATACTTCATCTCTCAAACAAAATTCTATTTATTTATTTTTTTATACAGGCATAAAGAGATTTCAGTCTTTATTCATAGAATTTAAGTCCAAAGAGGACATATAGTCGACGAACCTGATTTACCACACAGCTCATGCCAGAGCAAGAGTAACTTCCTCAGACAGTCTATCACTTGAGGAAACTAAAATACCCAGTTCTGAGAAGTCCAAGACTGGGACAGATGTCCCAAATCAGTAAGTCTAGTTCCCTTTCACTGCTGGCAACTGCATCATATAAACTCTTTCATAAATGAATGCAGCCATTTTTGCTCCCACTATTCCTGTTGTTCTAGAATCTCATCCATCTGATGAGCCGCCTTCTAATTACCGGCATAACTATAATCAGAACCAGCTTGCATCTGTTCATTCTTGCAAAATATTGCCCTTCAGCTTAACTAGTTCTCCCCCCATGTTTACCTCTTGGTGTATTTATAGATATCAAAAGCTTCACCTTAGAGACCTCGTTTTGCAAGACTAGAGATAAGGAGCTCTTCTAGGCTCCGAAGAAAAGCTTACCCCTCTCCCTCTGCACCTGTTCCCACTTTAGCACACATAATACGAAAGGGCTGCGTTTTGTCTTTCTCACTCCCCTTCACAGACACAGGTGACCACAACCGCAGCTGGAAGGCAGCGTGCAGTCTCCAAGCCTTATGTATTGGTACTTTTCACTCTCCTAGGGAATATCACACCTGATTGCATTTGCCTTTTTTATAGCCACACTGTACTGGTGGTCGACATTTGTAGACAAGCCAACCCTACTGGAGCAAAGGAATCTGAGCTGGCTTTGCCTTCCAAGTGCCAGACATAGGAACACGTGGGGGCCCACTACAGTGATCCTGGAACAGATTAATAAAGTACAGGTCTGTGCCAGACTTCCACAAGATCAAGGATCTCCACAGTACAGTCCACTGCAAAATTTAACAAGTCCATGGTTATCCTATGGTCAATTAGTATATTCATATATTCTTGTCCCCTGCTGTTTCTAAACAGTGGTCTCCCAGATTTTGTGCACATTTCGTTACCACTTCTAATGGGTGATTTTAGAGTATGACATTAGAGTTTATCCCATCTTTCACTGATCCCCTGAGTAATTTGACTCTTCTATTAAAATACCTTCTAACAGACCCTCCCCAGTATAGTGGTGTCACATTCTCTTTTGTCAGTTCTTTGCTTATCTTATTCTTCTATTAATCCCCATTTCCTCTACTTAAGCTAATAATTTCCCCATGTGTTATCATATCAAATGATTTCTGAAGGCCACAGATTAGATTTAAAGTTTGTTCGCTCTCTAGCAAAAAATGCACCTTTTCAGAGAAAGATGCTGTATCGTGCTGAAGCAATGCTTAACATCCCACATTCACCTTCACCCCCTAAATTGCAACTTTCTTTCAAGCTTATTCTGAATTCTCAGTTTCTGTTAAATGCATCATTCCTCCCCTCCTCATGTCCTAAACGTAAGCAGGCCATCCATACTTTATGAATTACAACCTCAACTTTGATTTGACAGACTGACTTTAAATCCTTGCTCCCGGTGTTATCCCTAGGACTTGCCATTTCACAACCTCCCAGCTCCTGCCCCATGATTCTTAACCATCTTAATCGCTTAAGTTTTTGGATATTCTTATAAAATTTACATTTTATATATTTTATACAGTTATACAAACAATATTTGTATTGTTATATAAAACTGATTCAACAGCTTTTTTTTTTCCTTTGGAATACAAAGAAATTGAGAAACATACTTTCAGGTGTGGTATTTCTTTAGGGACATGGGAAACAAAAAGCAGCCACAACTCAGAAAAGCTGAGATCATCCGAATCTGATTCATAAACGCAGCCAGACACGCCCTGAAGAGCAGCCTGATTTTCTGAGCGTTAGATAGCAGACAGCTTCCAGTGAAGATAACGGGAGCTGCCGAGTCCTTAGAATTTTGTGGGGGAACAAAAAACGAGATGGGACCCACCACTAAATGTAGGTGTGAGACTTCTGTTTTTGACATGTATGTAGGTTTCAATGAAGAGCGACAGTTCTGGCTCCAAACACTATATCCGAAAGATACATGAATGTATTTACTTGGAGTGCCCAAGGTGCAGTTCTGCTGAAGTTAAATCCCATGCCAGATAAATACCATACCAAAAAGTCATTTTTCCCCTTATTCCCCCACCCTGATCTAGCGCGGAGGACGCAGGGCGCGGGGCGTTGCTCCCAGCACCTGCCGGGCACGGGCCGGGCCCCGCACTCAGAGCCATGCCGTTAACCACCCCCGGCGCCTCCTTCCCCCCTCACGACCAACTTCACCCCCCGGCTTTGTAACCCCGGGGCCACCGGGTTTGTCCAGCCACGGACTTTTTTCTTTCCCCACTCCAATCTTGCGGCTTGGGATGCGCGGAACACGGGGAAAGTTGGGCGGGAGGGCGGGCTGGGCACCGGGGAAATAAAAAGTAAAATCAAATCCCTCTGCGTGAGCGCAGGTGGCTTGACCAGAAGCCAGAAGGCAGGCAGAGGGCTCACGCTTCTGGCACTCTGCCTCCCGAGGTCTCTCCCCGCACGCTGCGGCTCACCAGGAGGACCCAGGGGACCGCAGGACGGACGGACACCTTTACTCCCGGGCTGCCCGTCCCTCCCCGCATGCACGCCCCGGGCCGGGCCAGCCCCGCACCGACCGCCCCCGTCCCCCCGCGCCGAGCTCACCGCGGGGCTGGCTGCAGGCAGGTGCCCGTCGTGGCTCCGGTGCCGTTCAGCACCTCGCCCGCCTGTGCGGGCGGGACAGCCCGGCTCGGATGTCAGAGCCGGCCCTCCCGGGGAGCGCAGGAACTGACATCAGCCGCCCCGGGCCCTTAACCCCTTCCCGGGAGCGGCGGCCGGGCAGGTGGGGCGGACGGCGCCCTGCCCCCGGTGGCCCCTGCGGGGAGGAGCTGTGCCCGCTCCCTGTCCTTGACCGGGGACGCCCTCCGCGCCCAGCCCGCGGCCCTCCGGGGCTGCCGGTGGGGCCGGGCTGCGGGGAGCGGCTCGGTACTGCTGGGGCGGCCCCCAGGGGCTGCCCGCGGCCGCCCCCTCAGGCGGGACAGGTGCCGCGGGGCGGCCATCTTGTTGTGCCAGGCGCCTGGGGGCTGCGGCACGAAGTGGCGGGCACTGCCCCGGGGGCCGCAGGCACCCTCCTCGTCCCCGGAGTTGGGCCCTTCACGTCTGGGGTCCCCACTGCAGTCATCTCCACGATTTATGAGCCGGTGTTCCCAAACCATCCTCAGCCCAGGGGTGCAGCAGTGTTTTCTGTGGGGGCAGCAAGCCAGGGTCACCCACAAATACTTTTGGCCACACTCATAGGAGTGGCCAGGTGGAGAGTTGGCATCTGGGCCCCCACAGCAGTACGCTGCCTTCACCTGCTGCAGAGCCCAAGGGGCTGGTAGAACACCCCAGGGCCCAGCCAGGGCCCCTCTGTGAGCCGTAGGCAGCTCCAGGGCACGGGTTGGTGCTGGGATAGAGGTGAAAAATCAATTAAGTGTCATAAGCGTTTCCCAGCTAGAAACACTATCCTCACCATATGCTTGGGCCACCTCTCACACAAAATGGCTCAAACGCGCCAGCCTGCAGCTTCAAGCATTTCTAACATGAGCTGCCAGCACATAAAATATTTTATTCAGTAATAGGGCCACCACTTACTGAGCTGCTTTACATTTAGCATTCCCTTACAGGAATACATACTGACTTACAGGCACACTGACTTACAGGAATACATACTGACTTACAGGAATACATACTGCATGTTTCTCACATTGAGCTGGCAACAGGGCTAACAAGGAAGGCCGGCCTGTGGTGGGAGTGCACAGGCCTGCTGCTGCCCTCTGCTGCAGGCAGCTCATTGCCTCCTCTGCCTGAGCCTCAGGCGGGTGTGTGGAAGACCTCAGCTAAATGAAGGCTTCAGGACCAAACGCTCCCAGGGCCTTGTGCCTTAGACCAGCATGTTTCAAAGCAAAATGTAATTCATTCAGATTCAGTATCTTGGTACTTATTCCATCGTCAGGTGCATGACTTCTGCTGAAGATACTTTACAATTTTCTCTATGAAGCTCTTCTCAGAGGAGATGCCTCATTATCCAAATAAGTAGTCAGATTTCCAAAGATTCAGTGGGCCTTGCAGTTCCCTCAAGATTGTTTTGCCTGAGATTTCTCATCCATTTCCAGTTTCATGGGATTTTGGCTGAATGAAGCTGCCTCTTCCTTTCCAGCTACAAGACAAAGCAAGCATTGCTGAGCTGCTTCAGTCAGAGAGCAGGATAGCACTACACAGAGATGGCCAGAGAGCCAAGTGGAGACAGTCAGAGAACTGAAAAGAAACAGGCATCTGGCAAGGAGATATCCCATTTGGCCAGTTGAGCAGGGACAGACAGGAATACAGGCAGAGATGGTGCTGGCTGCTGTCACACTGTCACACAGAGAGATTTCTCAGTACAAGGGATTCCAGTTGCCTGAAATCTGCAAGTTTTGTGTGTGCCTGTATTAATTATTACTCCCAATGATCAAGGAATTGTAATAAATAACCGGAACCAACATGACTTGTGGCTCCCTATAGGTATTTCGGCAGGGTAAAAGGTAGCTTCAGGCTTCACAAAGTCCTCTCCTGAACTGAGGCTGACCAAAGACAAAATGGGGAAATGAATTATTCCCTTCATTTTCTCTATACCGTTCCTGATTTCTTTCAGCCACACATGCAACCAGTGTTCCTTAATTTTATGAGGTATTTTTGTTCTTCCTTTAAAGTCACTGGTCAAGTTCTCTCATTTGCACCAGCAAAGCCAACAGGATTGTATCACTGACTGAAATGTCAATCCAGCCTTGAGTTTTTCCTAGGCATTGAAGCTTAACTGCCAGGACATTCCTCAGCCACTGAACTTTATACAAAGTACCTCCCCAAGAACTGCCTGCACACACCTTGCTTTAACTCCTGGAGTCCCAGAACCACATCAGCACTCACAGATCTGTTTGCTGCCATTTCTTTAATGCGAATATTCTACAGTGCTATGCCTCCTTACACCTGCTGTCACTTCTGTTAAATAATTTAACAAAATTATTGAAAAATATTAATTAGAAATGTTCCTTCTTTTAGATAATGCAAATAGAAAATTTGTTTTGACTTCAGAGAAAGGAGGTCCTAAGAACAGACAGCAGTATCGCACAGTTCCCAAGTGAGTTCCCTTGGCAGTTATCTTTAATATGTCTGCTCTAGCACTCTGTCAGGTCTTTGAAATTTGCAGACAAATCATTCATCAAAAAAATAAAACTAAAAATAAAATTATATTTACTATAAACAGCAACTACCTTATTGACAAAACAAACTCTCTGGCAAATCCAAGAGAACTAGCTTGGCAGTGTTAGCCTATCGTTATCACAACACAAGCACGGACTGCTTTGTTAAAAGCACCTTATCTGAGATACCTAAATAGAAGAGCAAAAAGATACAAGAGAACTAGTTGTCAGAAGATTAGAGCAGAAAAAACTCTGTCTCTAGAAAGTGAAGTTGTTATAGTCCTGCAGGCAGGAGACAGCATTACGTTCCTGACGGTGCTGCTGAAAACTTACCAAAGGGGCAAAGACACCAGCCAGACCCAGTCCATGTGGGAGCCCCACTGAAGGCTCAGTCCTATGCGAGGAAAACTTGCACAAAACCAAGCCAGTGCCGTGAAACACCTGTCTGAGGGACTTGTTCCTCTCCATTGGGAACTTAGGCTTCAGATAGTAGTTCTCTAAATTCCACCCATGTTAGGGGCTTAAAGAAATTGGAAATGGCCTTTGTGCCTAGTGCCCTTTCTCTCTTTCTTGTGGGCTTGCAGCATGCTGACAGATGCAACACAGACCTGCAAACCTCTGCTGTGCTTCTCTTCTAATCAGCAATGACAAGCTCATACAGCAGAAAATAAAAGACTGGCAGCTGTGGATCACCTCACTGCATTAACCAGTTGCTTGTGGGAGGACCCAGTGGGAGGGCCAGGAAGCCATTGCCTTCCTGTACTGTATCAGCTGGGTTTGATTGCGTTATGGTCATCTCGTCACACCTGACACACAGGACATAAAGACCTTTGTGTGTACTAATCAAGCCAGAACTCCTGCTTGAGCAAGAACATATGTTTTGTATACACAGTCCTGACTGGCAGAGAGCAAAACAAAGGAGAATTCCTATTATCCTCAGGGAGTCATCCCAGGGGTAACTCCAGTGTTAGTCTCAGTATTAATAGCTAACACCTTGTTTCATCTCTGCATTTCTCCAATTTCAGCCTCCAAGTATCAGATTTCATTAGGTCTTTTTCTGTTAGATTAAGACATTAACTATCATTTAAGTAGTCTGTGGAGAGAAAAAAAAAGCCTTTCTCTTCTATAAAAATACACAGATTTAACATCTTTCACAATAATTAATGTTTCCTTGTGTTTTTATCCTTGTAGTTTTATCTAGATCACAGATTAGATGAATGGAGTTTAAAAAACAAATTTGGGGTTGTTGTCACCATGCCTGTGTGTCCATGTCAAATTGCTATTGCAGATGGGAGAAGAAAGGAGGACAGCACGTGGGAGTCTTCAGGCTGAGGAGCAGGAAGACAGTCCTTGCAAGCATATTTGTTTTGTGTGGTCTTTCGTGTCTGGTATTGGCTGGTGTGCAGGCCATAAGGCTCTCACATACCACAGCGCTCTTTGAATCTGAGTCCACAGACTACGGAGGTTAATGCTGTGCAGGTGATGCCATACATGATGTATCTCACAGGAACACTGTATCAAGCTCAGATGCTGTGACTATGCTAACAGAGCTGGCTCAACAGCACTTAGAACCCTGAATGTTGCTGCCCCAACGATGGGAGGCCTGCCAAGGAAAAGGAGGTATAGAAAGGGCAGGGAATGGAGCCGGGACAAGGTGCTAGGATGAATCAAGGAGAGCCCTGGAGAGCTGGACCTCCTACTTCTGCAGCCCCAGTGATGTGAGGGATGGTCACAGTTCTGCTGCTGCAAAGGGGAGTCCATGTCCCTCGACCCCTACCTGAAGCAGCAGCAGCAGGTCTGCCATCCCGTGAGTGCAGCACAGGCAAAGTAGGCAGCAGACTATGATCAACTTGTTTCCTCAGGTTTCCTGTGAAATGCCAAGATGGCTCTGGAAGCACAGTGTAAAAACCTACGCTAAGGAAAGACACAAACCATGTGGGGAGCCGAGTACAGATTATAGATTACTGGTTTGAATTCAGGCCAAGTAAAAGAAATAAAAAACTGCTACCCTCTGACAAGCAGCAGCAGAGACAGCTATGTGGACAAACTAGTGTTCTCAGCCCAATTCTTAAACATCAGCTCTCTGAGGGACACACTTACTAGGACTGAGCATTGAGGAGGCAATAGGGTGTGCTGCATAGACCTCTGTTACTGCTATCGTAGCTCTGCATCAACCCGTCACTGCAGACAGCTTCTCAGCAAGCAGATTCAGACCAGATGGGATTGTGGGGAGTGAACTCATGTCTGAACCCTACTAGACCCGTGAAAAGAGTTGTTGTTGGATGGGAAGGGTTTGAGTAGGCCAGGAGAAGGGGTATCCTTGTCCCCATACCCCTGTGGCAGAGCTGGCGGGAAAGTCCATTTCAGAATTGTTAAATCAATTCTTTCAGTAAAGAGGAAAGTAGGTCCCAGCTGGCCACTCTTTGGGTGCTGACCTGAGAACTCAGGCCCAGGCAGCTGGGGCAGCTCTGTGGCCAGAGCAGGAGGGGCTGCACAAAACACGACGGGGCACTCCTCTCCACAACCGGCAGTTCGCTGGCTGGGAGCGGGGCAGAGAAGACACCCGTAAGAGATGGGGCTGGTCTGTGGAAAGGGCTTTGGCTGCCTTCCCGGTCTTGCACTGAAGTCAGGCCTACAACTGCCAGATGTCAGGATGGGGTGTGGAGGGGAACGAGGTTCCCCACCGTAAGACCCTGACTTGCAGAGCCCCTGCTGCTGGAACCAGCAGGCGGGCTGTCCGACAGGGGGTGCGGGAGGGAGGCTACTCTAGCTGGAGAGGTTTTTGGCTCCTTTCCTGGTCTCACACCGGAGCCAGGCACACAGCTCTCAGATGGTTGTGATCTCTGCTCTGGGATCTTTCAGGCCTGTCAAGGCATTGCATAAAGGGAGGAATTATTTCACTCCCATGTGGGAGGTGGACATGCCAGGAGCTCCCACTGAGGTCCCTCTGCCTGCCTCTCCCAGGAAGGGTCACCTGCAGGTGAGCAGCCCTGGAGAAGGCTCCATCTCTCCGCAGGCGAGATCCCCAGACAAAGTGCTCTGACAGCAGCAGTTGCCGAGCCTCCCTGACATGGCTCTGTTCCTGCCGGTTCCCATGGTGATCCACAGAAACAGCAGAAAAGCACTGATCTCTTTGGAAGACAAATGATAGGATGTGATAGTGCCAGTGGCTGTGGAGGAGGGGACAACCCTGCTTTTATGCTGTTACCCGAGTTCCTGGGGTCAGTCCTGGGGCTTACCCCACCAAGCTGGCACGGAAAGCGCTGCTGTACCATCCCCAAAGGGCTAGGAGCAACCCAAAGCACCAACTCCTGTTTACATGCTGCCATAGGCAGGTTCAAACGAGATTGCAAACTGGGTTTTATTTACAGCATCGGCAGCTCATGCAAGCAGTGTTTGATAGCACTTTGACTTGGAAGGGGTTTGTAGGAAGTGCTGCTGGGGAGTCCAGGCTGTGTCACCACGTGCCCCAGCATACAGACACAGGCATTACACGCGGAGAAAACATGCAGGCTGCTCTCTCTTCTGCCACGTCTACAAGCACATGGACAAAATCTCAAACTTTTCATCTCGGTCATAGAGGGAAATTATCCATGCGTAAGGAACGAATTCCACAGTCCTTCCAGCACAGTATCGTTTCACCAGGGCTTCACCCACTGCCCTGAAGGTCTCAGCCTGCCCTTTTCTCCATCTCAAAATCAGCATGTGTTATTCTCACACTTCCCCACGCAGTCTGGAGGTACCTGCCTGATACTCACCCATCCACTTGCATACAGCAATTGCCAAACAGCACAGCCTCCAGGAAGAAACGGCATGGAGGAGATGGGTGGAGCAGTGGCTTTTCTGATATGTATCATTTTTATGATGCAGTTAAAGATTTCCAGAAAATTCTAGAAGGACAGGGTGGTGATGGTGAAATTGATAAAGGATAAGATGGCTTTCAAACACAGCCAATAAGCACCTTAAAAAGCAAACCTAATTTTGTGTGCCTCCGCCTCTGGGCAAAACGTTCTTGGCTTGGTTTCCAAGGTGCAGGGAAATTCAAGGGTTGGGTATCTCTGAAAACAGGTCTCAGTGCCTGCAAGAGGGTGACCAGAAAAAGGGGCAGTTCTGAAAATTTCATCTTAAATTGCATTGATTTTGTAACTTCCTACCAAAGAGCACTCCCCAGCAGGCTCAGGGATTGACCTAGAACTTGTCTTTCCATCCATGCCCTGTCCGAGGTAAAACTCCTTGCAAGAGAAGTCCACCAGCTTGGCCATAGATTTCGGCCGTGCTCAGATCTCATTGCGCTGATGGCTGCCATGTGAAAGACTCCCACCCATTTCTTCACAGCGTGCTTCCTTGTCCAGAGCTGTATGATCCTGCAAAGGAGCTTCTAGGGACCAGGTCACTGCCCAGGATGGCCTCCCCTGCCCCTGGGCAGCCCCCTCACCTCAGTCCCCATGTAAGGGTACTCTCTGCTTGGGTTGTCCCTCAACAAGAGCTGGGCTCATGCCCGCTGCACTGCAATGAGCACACGGAGCTGAGGTTTGCCAGTTACCCTTTGTTTCAAGTCTGCACAGCATCAGGTACCAGGCAGTAATTTGCAAAGCAAGCACACCCAGAGCTGAGTGCCAGGCCTTTCATACAGTCCAAAAAGCAGGTACAGGCAGGTGTAGAATCACTCATTGGCTGCTTTCGGTTACATCACTTGCTCAGCAGCGCACGTGCAGTAACACACACGCCTGAGATAGGTGCTAGCTCATTAACCTAAGGCAGTCACTAATTATCATGTCAGATCTCCACTCAGGGGTGTGTGCTTTATCATGCTAATGAAGCAGAAGTTACTTTAGAGCATCCTTGCCTCTTTTGTTTGTGTTGACGTTTGCACATGCTTGTGGTTACACACTTATGTGCCCTTGTCCTTGCATGGTAACTCTCCGACCTGGGCTCCCCCCATGAGGCTATGGACTTTGCTGAGAAGTTCCATAGTCCTCACCTTTCTCCATATTTAGGTTAAGGAAATATTCCATATTACTGCTTTTCATTGTCATGATATGTTGGGGTCACTGACATGTATTTTTTCCAAAATCCCAGGCATTCAAGTAAACATTGTACCTTAAGGCAGCACACAGTCATAATAAGCAAAAATACAAATACCACAAACAATTGTTTCAGCCACTCAGAATTAGGTAACCATGAGGTCAACCGTGAGAAGTCAGTTCCGCTATTCTGCTTGACCTCTTAAGCCAATTTATGGAGCTGTTCAATTTTCTCTTTGACTAGTCTGACAGATCGAAACAACTCCTTTCACTTTAACTGCCACATGAGTGTGAAGCAGGATGATATATGGTCCTTTCCACTCTTCCTGTGAAGGTTTATCTTTCCACATTTGTGTTTTTTTTTTTTTTACCCAATGTTCAGGTCGGAATGTATGCACAGGGGCATCCAATGGAACCAATAATCATTCCTGTGTATCCGTGGTATAATGGCATACAGAAGGTGTCTAAGATCCAATACTGGAGAAAAATAAAAATAAAAATAAAAATAAAAATAAAAATAAAAATAAAAATAAAAATAAAAATAAAAATCTTCCTCAGATATTGTCATCTGGAGAATATGAGGGTTAGATACCACTGTGTATGTCTTTCGTTATGTATGGCTCTCAGGTCCTGCACAGACCTATATTCTGTACTATTTAGTTTCTTTACTTGTGTATTGCGGTATTAAAGCTGGACTGGTCTTCACGAATTAAACTGTACAATAGAAACTTGTCTATCAATAGCTCTAATCCTCTTGTTGCAAAACTGATTTGATATTGGGGTACCCATACAGGTATTGCTGTCAGCTTTAACTTGATCTGGACTGGGGATGTGTTTTTTGCTCTCTCAGGTTGTTTTCCTGTCCAAACTAACAGAGTTACTGTGTTTAAAACCTCTTCAGGTACCTGCTGGTCCCCTTCTGGCTCTAACCAGAGGGTAAATTTGGGCTTTCCAAGAGTTTTCATTTAGAACCTTAACTTTTACCTTGTCTGTGACAAAACTCACTTGGGATTTAATTTTCACAGTAAGTCTCTTCCCAGCAAAGGGAAAGTGCACTCAGGCATATATAAAACTGGTGTGTCAACATTCTTCCCCCAGTTTTACAGTCCATCAGCTGCAGGAGCGGTCTTTTACAGTCTGTCACTACAGAATTAGTTGCACCACTGTCTCAAAGAAAATTGATGGTGTCTCCCCCAAACTTAAAAGGAACCAGGGCATCTGCTGGAGAGACCGCAATTTCATCCCCTGATTTCCATCATTCTGACTCCAAATCTTCCAACATAATCAAATGATGCTCCTCACTGCCTCTTTTCAGCTCCTTTTTCTTTTCCAGTACACACTCATTTTTCCAGTGTCCCTCTTCCCTGCACCAGGCATCCTGGTTGGAGCCTATGGGTTTACTCCTTCCTGCCCCCCCCCCTTGTCCATGTCCACAACCCTTTAAAAATTATCTTCTATATCCACCTCTGCCTCTTCCCTGAGTTCCTTCCCCTTCTACAATAGCTGCTGCCAAAAGTAATGCCTACAGCTTATTTTTTTCTCTCTAGTTTTGCATCTCTCAATTATTATAAACTTTGTATGCAATCTCAGTTAGCTGAGAGACTGACATTCCCCCAGCCCTAACTACCTTCCACATTTTTTTCCTAATATCTGGAGCAGATAAACCGCATGTTAAACATTTTCTTATTTGCCTTATCATCTGGGTCTGGATCCATCCATTTTCTGACCATTTCAAAGAGGTGTTTGAAAAGAGCAGATGGGCTCTCATCTGGGTTCTGGCAGACCTCATACAGTTTAGAGGCATTTTTCAGTTTTGGTGCCTCATGTTGAATCCCAGAAAGGATTACTTACTGGTACTGCTTTACCAACTCTCAGCCCTTGCCAGTGTTTGGGTCCCCCTCAGGGTCTCTCTTAATCGGTACCAATGCTTCCACATCCTCCCAGGGGAACCTTTGCCTTGCCTCTGCCTGAGTTTTTTGCAGAACCATTCTCCTTTCCCCTGCAGTCAGAATGGTGCTTAATAAAGCTCACGTCTGCCCAGTTGGGATTATGGGTTATCATTTTACTTGCAAATAATTGGTGCATCCCCTGCAGATTATCCCTATAAGGCCCAGCTGACTGTTTCCAGTTCAGCAAGTCTGATGTAGTGAATGGTACATGAACAAAAACAGGCTTCCCCAATGATCCTACAGCCTGCCTCAACAGGGTTTGGATAACTGGCCTTCCCTGTTTGGGATGACAGGCAATTGGGCTAAAATTTATGCTGCTTCTGTTTGAATTAGTTGATTCATTTAGGGGAGATAACAAGACCCCTGAACTTGGGGAGGCATCCTGTACTTCCCTTGCAGGGCTCACAGGTATGCTTCCCTGCCCTGGTGACAGCAGGGTTACAGAGCCTTGGCTTAACCTACCGAGCCAACTAAGGAGGGCTCGCAGGTTACCAGCCTGGTTCTGTCACACCATGGGATCTACATGTGAGACTGACAGAAAACTTAAACCTGCCCCCCTTCACAAAACCCATATATGATGAAGGGTGTGCTCACCAGCCCACTGGATCCCCCCCCCCTGTGTGCAGGGGACCTCTACAAGCGTTGTGCCGCTGTGCCACCCGTCAACTCCAGGTTTGTGGAGGGCTGAGGCCAGACCTCCGATAAAGTCCCATACTTGTGGTTACACACTTCTGCGTCCTTGTCCTTGCGTTTTAACTTTTTGTCCTGGGTTGGCAACACTTGTGCCCTCAGAAATGCTCACAGAACAATAGCTGATTAAAACAGCCCGAGGAGCGCCAACACATAATCCAGTTAGGACCTTCTGTGAAGGATGTCACAGAGTAATTTTAATTATTGCTTAATTAGTGTTAATTGCCCACAGCAGAAGGCCAGAACTCAGCCTTCAAATGTTTGGTCAGGCAGTCAGCACAACCTCTCTGGCCACTCAGGAAGCCCCAGCCATGGGGCACCATAAAGAGCAGGATTTGCGCTTGGCCCTCATGATGGCGCTGGCTAGCAGGTGAGTGAAACTCGGGGGATTTGTTCTGGAGCAGAGAGAGGACGTGCTATCTGTGTAATCGTGTAGTGCCTACTAAATTATAACAATAAGCGTGTTACATGAAAACACGGTCAGCTGAAAGAAACCCCACAACGCCATTCTGGTGTTCGGTATTGCCGGAGGACCAAGGCGCCTGGCCGGCTGTGCTCTGGTGCCACCTGCTGGCCGGCGGTGGGGGTGCTCCCCGCGGGACCCGGGGCGGATTTTCTAGTGTTTAAAGATCTTTTCTAAAATATTTTACAGCGGGAAACTCTGTGGAGGCCTTATTCTACATAGAAATGTTCCAGCGCACAGCATTTAATTGGATCCCGTGAAGTACTTTTATAAGCCATGAGTTGCGCCTCCTTTGCGTTGTGTTCCTCCTCTGGCCTGAACCCTGTGCCATTTGTTTTAGGCCCTCTGCTAATTACAGATAATAAAGACTTTTCTTCAACTGAAATAGAAAAGAAACCCTGTGAGCTACACCCCTGCTGCTCCTGGCCATACAGCTCTGAGGAGAAAGGCACTATAAATGGCTACGAGTTAGTTATGGGCCCTAGGCCTTGGCCCCAAATCACGCCTCTGAGAAACCAGGTGCACACGCTGTGGTGTGATCCTGACTCAGGAAGCGCCTGGGCACTTGTTCCTAAAAAGCAAACAATCACTGTATGGCTTATAAACATATGACGGCTGTACAGGAGAGTAGGAAATGGTGTTCCTAGGGCAATGGTTGCATTCCTTAGCTGTGGTCAGTTCAGGCATTAGTTCAAAGAACCAGTTTTTTCTTTGGTGCAAAGTCACTGAACGCCTCTAGACTTGTTTCTAATTTTGGCTAAAGCTGGATGTAACCCACTCCCAGCCTCACAATAGGTCAAAATTCAAGCCTGATGTTTCTGTACAAGATTGTTGTCTCCTCTCAGCCTTGACTTTTTTCTTATACGGACTAATAACATTAGAGCTTTTACCATTTACATTTGCCAAATATTATTTGGCTTCTCAGGAGATACCAGAGAAGTTAAATGTCTTATATCAAACCTTTAAAAAATTAAGACCTTTAACAAAATATTTTTCTGCTGGATCAAAATTAATGTGTGATTCTTCTAGCAAGTAAAAGTAATGCTGCTATTACTGCAAGAAACAGTTGCTTTTGTTTTTAAATTTGAGAGAGCTTTTGTGGTTAGACTTGTAGCTTTAACTTCACAAAGCAGAATACAGTACCCAGATTTCTACAGTCTTTGAAATCACTACCTACAGTTTACAGTCTGTGTTTATTTTTACTAGACTTATATTTAAGGTAAACCTGCTGTCATAAAAGAATACTCTTGAATGGTAGGCACATAGGCAAAAAAGGAGAGAATATTCAGGACATCTTCCACCTGTTTTCCTGCACAGGATCAGGCAAAATCCCACTGCTTGCAGGAGGTTATGCTCTCAAGGGTTTGTGATTGTTAATATTTTTCAACCTCCCCAGAGGAGACCACAGGTTTTGGATAGCAGCAGCTGTGTTCCTCTTGCAAGCTCATATTCATTTCTCCCAGAGACCAAAAATCTCTGGGAACTGTCCTGAATTTCCAGTAGCTGTTTACTCCACTATCACAAAATCGATCACAGATGGTGCTTTTGATTCTGGCAGGCTGAAAAAATAATCTCTTGGCTTACATCCTGAGCACATTTGATCTGGACTCACTGAGTGGAGTCGTGACAGTCCGTCATCTTCTCATTGACAGAGAAACACTCTCCTGACTGCAGCTAAATTTTGGGCCAGTATGAACATTTTCCTTTAAATAGCAAACTTCAGCCTTAAATAGTTACACTTTGCCCTTGCTGTTTGGCTCTCTTGCATACCAAAGACTTAGCTCTTAGCAACATGAAATCCCATCCTAATTAGCTTCTGTTTAACAATACCACTTTGTACCAGTCTCAGAATGCTGAGCTCCTTCTATTCTGGGGCTACAGAGGAAGGGAATATTTCATTTCAAGCCTAATGCAGTTCAAGACTCTTTCTGTGATTTAGTTTTTTTTGAAGTGTAAAGTAGTCCTTTATGTTAAACCTTACTCACTCTGTATGAGTAAAAATCACATTCAAGAAATAAAAGGCTATTAACCAAACATAGCCCAGTGTAAGGGCACAAATAAGTTCTGGAAAATTCTGCATTAGGCTGACATAAATGGTGCATGCTAGTCATAAAACTTGTGTGTAAATGGTCAGGTGGTATAACTCATTATAATTTGATACTCAGCTAGAGAGAAAAACGCTTAACTGCTGGGGAGGCAATAAGCTTTTATGAAATAGAGCAACTCTCACACATACAAGTAAGCAGTCTTTTGCATTTGAACCAATGCTTCCAACACCTCTCAAAAGCTCTGGTACCAAAAGTAGCTCTGTTTTAGACAACTGAGAAGTACGGTCTTGACATACCTGACCCTATATCTCAAACAGATAGTTTAATGTCTCACTGCAACATTAGCATATTTTCTGATAAAACTTCCACCATTAGTTATGGAGCTGCTTATTTCATTCGTTGATAACAAGGGTTTGTGAACATATAAACAAACATCAAAGGGAATTAATAAGAGACCTTATACTGAACCCTTAAGAACATTGTCATGAGAGTGTGATCATCTGAATATTTAGGAGTGGCTTTTTTAAAAATGCAGGCCTGGAGAATCATTTGCAGAAAGCCTCAAGAGCCGTGTACCTCCCTAGAATAAAAACAAACAAGGTGACGCAGGAAGATCTGTCCACCATAAATGCCAATGGTTAAAGATGATCAGTCACACATGCAGTTTTGTATTTGGTCCACTTTTTATGCTACTATAAATATTTTCCTCATCTTATAGGAAAATGTCTGGATTCCACTAAAGTCTCTTATCTGCAGCTATCTGAAGATACGTAGAGAGACAAGGCAGTGCTGGTTTTCTTTTCATCCTTTCAAGAAAACTATTTATAATCTGTTTCACTTACTATCCTTGGAACTTTGACCTAATTCCCATCCCACAAATCTGTTCTCCAGGACAACATTATTCATAATAATGAAAATAGTGAATTTCTGTACTTCGCGAAGTTGTGCAACCAACATGTTCGTATTCTTTGAAATAAGATTTTATATCTTCTAAAGTAAACAGGATTTCCATCTTGAAATGGGTTTGGTGCCTATTTTAAAGGAAAAACTCCGCAATCATATGACACATTCCTATCACTGTAAGTAACTGTAAAGCAACCTGAAAAAACCTTTGCTCAAAAAACTTCGCTGAGATAAACTTAAGATTGAAAGTTTGAGTTGATATTGGAGCCTCTGTAAATTGGCTTAGTCGTGGTCCTGAAATATAATATCCAGCAAAGCTTTATTTTTCACATCCTTCTGCCCATAAAGCCCTGGAGGCAGGGACTGCAATTTGTTGGGATAATTCCAGCATGCCTTGGTTTTTCAAACTCAATGGCATGCAAGGCGCAGGTAGGAAACATACATCAGTGGAACCCTTGACCTCCTGCTCTGTGGGGATGACAGACAGCTATGTAGTGCCACTAAATTTACCTCCGATGATAGAGCTAAAGAACCGTGTGCTTAGTTGGGTCTGGGGTCTGAATAAGGGCTAGCTGGTGGGGGTTCCTTCCAGATAAGATTGTTGGAAATTATCCAGTGTCACAGAGAAGGTTGTATTAGTTCCTTTAAGCATCTGTGCTTTTTTTCACATAATTACTGTTGGATATATGGATATCAGCATGGACAAATGTCTGTTTTGAGTCTGAGAAGATTTTTTTTTTCCTCTACCTCTGCCATCCAGCAGGTGGGAGGAGATCAACACAGTGAAATATAGGGTACTGAATGGATTGTTCCCTAGGGACATCTGATTTGCCTGTGCACATCTCCTCAGGGCATATCCAATTGCTCTAATTTTCATACAATTATCCACCAGCCTCAGGGAACATGACAGCACCATTTTTTACTCCCTTGGAAAGAAAAGAGTTGGGTATCACAGTGTTAATATTCATGAACCACAACAAAGGGCCCCTACTCTTGCCACACAAACTGTCCAGCAACGTTTACACCTAGAAATTGCCAGCTGGGGTTACAGGACTGCTGTTGGTAGGTGGAAGCAGCATAGATATTGACTCATCTATCTGCATCTTTTCACTTGTTTTCTCCATCTGTTTTAGATGTTTCTAAGGTTACTTCTGTAAGCATAACTTCTTGTGATGTCCAGAAGACATTGTTCTGCTATACCAAAAATGTCCTAAAAAATAGATTATTTGCACAAGTCTAGTGGAGTTGCTCTGCCGGAAAATGTTAACTTGACTGCTGAGTTGCCCACCTTGTAAAGAGCTTTAGTCATCTTTTATTATCCTGATCATGGGGCAAGGACACTGAGAATAAAGAGAAGGTAAAAAACTTGGGGAGAGAAAGGTGATGGACCTATTGTAGTGTAAGGGAGAGGTGAGAGACAATGTAGTCTGACCATGGAAGTAGGGTTTATGAATTCTGAGTTTATCTGTGTTTTATTTCTGCCACAGCGACGTTTGCAGATAAGTAATAGCCAAATGTTCACAGAATTATGAGCACATAAATGTTTTATAGTCAGTGCAGTATAGTTAGTAGTGGAGGTTCAAGTCTGGGATCACGCTGGAGAAATGGCTTATTTGGGGAAGATGTACTATATTATTTGTCCTCTGGTCATATTAGAGGATTGATAAGAATGTCAGCTGGTGGTTAAGACTGTACCTCAGAGGCTGGCTAATAGAGCACCCTTAATTGCTTGTATTTGGATAGATATCCTTAAGGAAAAAAACTACTGAAAATGTAGCTGACTCAAAAAGTATTTTATATGCTGATATCATCTTTGGCTGTGTTAAACTGTGGTAGAATATTTCTCTCTAATAGCGTGCCTAATGTTAGAACAAAATTTCCAATGGATTTGAATCAAAAAGCAACTATGACTTTTTTTGCTGAAGAAGCACAATTCAGTACTGGTACTTTTACTCTCAAATTCCCCTTCTATTAATGTGTATTTTTGCTTTGGAATGATATCAAAGAGCTAATTTAGTTCCTGTTTACAAAGACAATTATGGAAAAAGCTCTGAAAGAATTTGGTGGCATAGGTGTGATAGAAGTCAAGCTGTGAAAGAAGTGAGATTTACTTATGCATCAGAGACTAATTTGGACTTCTTTCTGACCCTCATTCAACCTGTTTAAAATCTGTCTCATGCAGTCAGCCAGGGTGTTATAAAATAGAAAGTACCTAGTTCAACCATCAGAGTGAGATTAGTTTGCCTGACTACCCAGAAGTGAGGCAGCTGTTCTGAACTACTCATCTGGCTCCATCTGTTGCCCATGGAGAAAGGGGAACTGGTTCCATCTGCCTAGGATGGAGTGAATCACCATCCAGAAGTGTCCATCTCTCATGATTGAGTACATGGGGAATTACAGGAGATAGAAAGCAGTAGACCACAGTATTCTTGTAGGCAGAGAGCAGCTAGTACAGAGTGAAGTTAGTGGGATGTAGGTATAAGCATAGCATATTATGAATCTGGGACAACCTTCCATGTTTGCAGCACCTCTAAGAGCTGAATCAGTCCATAAACGAAGTCACAAGTAATTGTGCAAATGACTTTCACAGCTGGGGAGATGAGAGGTACACCAGGATCATTGCTCAAGTTCCAGTTCACTTAATCTACTTTTGTGTTTATATTTCTGAGGTTGACTTCTCATTATCAGCATCAGTTACACTATTTGTAACTGAAATTTATGGAGGATTACTGGAATTGTTGGGTATCTGGAGCATCCTTTCTGGCCTCTATTAGAATAACAAGCCATAAAAATTAAGGTTTTAAAATTCACTGGGCTGATTATTTTTAGGCTGGGTATTGGCATTTGTAGTCAGCATAAAAATATTTGATAATTACAGATTACAATATGACAAAGTCTTATTTTAATACTACTTTTGGAAATGTCATGAACTAAACAATCTTCAGGGCTGTGCACTTAATCCCATTAAATTATTCACAAAAAGTTTCCTTAAAAACTTTCAAAAATGAAAACTTACTCTTTAGACAATGTGACCATTCCTATGGAGTCTGTGCTGGGTCGATGCTTATCGAAGGGAAGCTTTGCGATATTAGATATAGATGAATATTTGATGACGTAATTATTTATTCATTGTATCTGTAGAAGCAGAAAGTCTTTTTCATTTGACTCTTCTTAGTCATCAAGTGATTTGGGGCCATTTGGCTCCTACCCCACCTGACCTACTGACATTTGTTAGGATCATGTGTTTGTTGTGGGACTGCTATTGGGACAGTGACAAGACTCAAAAGGAAAAGAAGGAAAGAAAAAAGCCACTTTTTAAGAAAGTGAGGTAATCTCCTTGTTTATCGCTTTGAGTTCTTCATCATATTCATCATATGAATGTATATGGTAGCTGAAATAGGAGAAGTTAGATGGCTGCTTGTCCGTGCTTCTGGGTATTCTCTTCAGTTCTTTGTAATGAACTTCGGACAAATTTCTCTGTGCCTGAGGCAATCTGCTTTAATGGGAGAAATGTTCGCATGCAATGCATTCTGAAAGTAGCATAACAAAAATAATGTGACAGTGAAATAGTGGAGATGATACTCAACGAGCAATGCAAAAGGACCTTATTTCTAGCGGAACTGTTCTGTAACTCATCCTTGTGGACCAACTGAACCAAAGCCACAAAGATCGAAAACAGAGGAACACTTCAAGCAAATACACTGCTGCTAATGTTGGAAGTAGCAACACAAAACCAGAGATGTTTATTGCTAAGAACAAAATTAATTTAACCAGTGTTCTGAAACCTGCTGGAATACAGTAAAATTTCTTGGTTTATTTTGTCTCCAAGGAGAGACTATGAAAAAGAGGAGCATGAGAAAGAGACGGAGTAAGGAGGATATGCTCTATGTTAAAGACAATCATTGCTTATTTTGGAATTATTAATAACTGAGAACCACAGGCTCTTGAGTACATTATGGCTCAATGTACTAAATAATATCAAAGCAAAGTACCATTGGGGAAGAGGGATCTCTCAGAGGCCACTGGATCAAATTAGAGAACAGGATGAGGTACTTTATAAACACACCAAAGCTGAGGAAGAGAAGCTCAGATAGAAAAATATGAAAGATAAATGGAAGTTGTTTAAGAATGGTTACTAGATGGAAAAAAAGCCTCAATTTCATAAGCATGATAGAGAACAATGTTACTTAAAATTCCATCCTGAGCTGATGTGCAAAGTGAAGGCATAGCTAGAAAATAAAATGCCTACATAGCAAATGGTCAAATGGGAAATACATATTAATCGATATAAATTAGAAGTTATACAGTGTAAAGATAGACAAAAAAAGATAGACAAAAAAAAGACAACAGAGGAAAATCATTGTCTGGCAGGGCTTAAGATAGTAAAGTGAGTTAAGAGTATATTAAGTAGAGTATATTAAGAAACAAAAGTATTAAGGACTTAAGACTTAAGGACTGCTGTTGCTTGATGGAGATGATAAAATGATAATGCTGCAGAAAAGACAAATATTCAACAAATATTTCTGTTCTCCATTTGGAAAGAAGATGATGCACTTATATTACATGGACTGATGAAAAATTTTCCACTCCATTAGTGACCGGGGGAAATGTAAAGTATGTATTGGGAGTAAATATTTTAAAATCATCTGGTCTGCATAGCTTACACAGGAATACTACCAGAGCTTATTTAACTGATCTCTAGCCTGCTGAAACTGTTATTTAATATATCCTGCAATAGTGAGGAAATACCAGAATACTAGAGGAGTGTCTATTCTGTGTCAATATTAAAAAATGGCAAATTCAATAATCACAGTAGATGTGTGTCAGCAAGCCTAGCAGCAGTTAGGGGAAAAAAGTATTAACTGGTAGAGATTCTCTGACAAAGACTGAGAAAATCTAGGGATATATTTTCCAGCATCAGAATAATCTTGTTTAAAGGAAATGTCAAGAATAATTTAAGCATTCCTGCCCTAAGAAGGAAGATGATTAGAGGAGCTCTTAAAGCACCTTCTAGATGCATCTTCTGTGTTTCCATGGCTAAATAACACGGCTACCAACAGAGTACTCACTGGACAGGAATGAATGTATACAGAATGTATATACAGAATGTGAATTCTGCTTGATTTCTTAAATTAGTTTCTCATTGAATGCTTCTTCATGTCTAATATTTGGATGAAGGGCAGTGCTGGATCTTTATACCTGTAAGACTCCCATTCACTGAGAGAAACACAGGACAACAGGATCACTTAAGCGTGAAAGAAAAAAAATAGTCCAGCCAAGTCTGTGTGCTGGATGTAAAGCAAAACAGAGTAAAGCCATGTCAACAGTGCTTTGCAAAAGTCATGGAAATAATATTAGGATGAATTTTAGATTCAGTTCTGTTCAACATTTTCATCGTTGCCCTACAAGTGGATATAAACTCGCTGCTGATAAAATATGCAGATATTATAAAGTCTGGTGTAATGGTGGTGATGAGGGAAAAGCATTTATATAGAGCAGGCTGGGTCACTTGGTAGATCAGACACGTTTGACTAAAAAGCCTTTTAGTACAGCCAAATGCAAAGTTATGCATGTGGGAACCAGATAGGAGGTTAGGAGATGTGTAATCAGAAACTCTACCATGGAAAACAACACTCTGAAAAGGATCAGGGTTGTCAGAGTATGGAGCAATTTCACTCCAACAAGATACTGTGGCAAAAAGGGTGAAATCAATCCTCAAATGCATAAACAGGAGAATAGTGAGTAGAAGCACCAGGGTGCTTTACTTCCCTTTGTGGCGCTAGTGAGACTAATCATATGCAGGATATTTATTTTCAAAGGCTGTTGAAAAGCTCCTTCTGCGCCTTCCCCAGCTTTGTAATTATTCAAGATCGAAAGAAATTGCCTTATTGTAAAAGACTTACAGTGCTCAACCTGTCTGACTTACTGGAAAGGGGATGACTTGATTTATGGCTTGATTAATGAATTGGTACTGTTGGAGGAGTAAAACACTAGCAGGAAAGGCCTCTGAGCAGAGTAAATCTTAGCGAGGACTTAGTGCAGGAATTATAAAGCCAGACAAACTCAAGTGAAGAATGAGACAGAAAAATGATTAACCACCATAACAAGCTAATGTGGTGAATTCTTCATATCAAGACTAGATGTCTTCCTGATCGGCCTACAGCCAAATACAAGTTGTCAAGCATGAGTTATAGTGTTTAATAATGAAATATTGCCATGAAAATTAATGGTCTATGATATCAAAGAGGTCACTGTAAGTGATAGCAATCTCTGGGATCCATTATGCTGCAGGAGAGCAATATATTTATTATTATAATTATGCCAATAAGCTGTTGCTAAACATGCAACTTTCCCTGTGTTCTGTCCTTTAAGCGCTGCCATTTAGTGATAACCAGATGAATTAAGCTTGTCAAGGTAGCTAATGAAAGAAACCGGAGGATTTTAAGTCCCCAGCTGATTTTCTGTGTTCGGATATTCCAGTAGATGGCCATTACACATGTGAAATAGAAGTTGCTGGGTGACCTTCTTTCCCTTGTCCTTCTGTCTAGAAACTTCTTTCTTTGGCTGTGACATGCACCTATTGTAGGTAACCTGGCCTCACGCACACATTGCATTAACAACACCAGCTGAAGTATTTATGAAAGGCATGAACAGCAGTTGAGGTAGAGAAAAAGAAAAACAAAACAGTGTGCCACAGGGCATAACGTTTTCAACATAATTTAGATGCTTGAATAGGGGAACCTCATTTGCCAAAATGTTATTTGATATTCGTATCACCAAAATGAATAGGCATTAATTGATGCTAAATTGCTTTTGAGAATGCCTGTAGTAGTGACCTGCATATCTGAGTGCCTAAACACTTTTAAGATTCAAGCCCATGAAAACTTTCCTCCTCCAAAGTACTTTGGAGGCGTTCGTGGCTCTTGGGCAAAGCATGGGTGCTGCTGATAGTGTGCAGCCATTCCAAATAACAGTTTAAGAAAGAAACAAGAATCTCATCACTAATGCAACTTCAGAGGAAATTCAGGCAATGCAGAATGGAGAAGGGCAGTGTAGATAACTTGTATTTATAGTAGACAGCTTATCTGACAGATTTAGCTGCTGCTTTTGCTGCTTCAGCCCTGGTTGTGAACAGCTTTCGCTCATCTCAGATGTTTTTGTTACTCAGAAGTTCTTGGCCTGTGGAATGTTCTCGAGCAGCTCCTTGTGAATATTTGATACATAAAAGTAAAGAGTAATACTGTAATTCTTAGCTCAGAATTGCTTTTATGTATTCATTTGACTCATCTACTTTCCACATCATTTCAAATCTCAGAGGAACACTTTCTCAATTTCATTCATACTGTTTGATTGCTCACACCCTTCCTTACTGATCTCTTTTTATATTGCAACCCTTGTCTTTTCCATAATTTTCCCCCATCCCCTCCCCTCCTCTCCTCTCCCTGGTTTATTATCATTACTTGACTAATTTTTAGAATTGTATTCTAAGTGACTTGGAGCAGACACTTGTCATTTTACTGTTGTGCAGAACACTTTGCAAACATGTCATGTTGTATAAATAAAAACTACAGCTACAGAAATATTTAGTCTCTCAACCATTTTGCAGTATAATACATACCAGAGACATTATATGAAATAGAATTATTTATTATAATTATCCCATCTCTGGTACTGACATTCAAAAGCATTTTAGGTAAATCACGTGCTTTCTCTGTTCTCTGTCTCAGTTTCTTAGCTAGCTCAGAGTTACGAGATGTGTCAGTGAAGTGCTAGCATTTGGTTGTTCAGCACCCTAGAAACCTTTCAAATATAACACCTCCTTGCTTATCCTGCTTTCTACTGCCATATGAAAGCCTTCTCGTAAAGGAAGTGTGTTCCCTGTTTTACAGCTGGGGAAACAAACCCAGAGAGGTGAATTTGAGGGCACTGAGAAGGCCTGAAGCATGTCTGTGAACACAACCCAGGTCTCCAGGGTTCCAGTCACCTGCCATTTTTCCTGGGCAACACTTTCCTACAAAATAGGTTATTGGATCAAGTGGGACTGTGCACGTGCAGTTTTGTATAGTGACTTGTTCTTTGCAGAAACAACGCTTGCACGGTGTTAAACCTGGCAAAATAACAGAAAAGATATTTGCCTCCAAGCCCATCAGGATCTGTAATTTCCACATATATGGTATTTGCTTTTCTTCTGCACAACAATGAATCCAAAATAGAAACCATGAGGGATTCTTTGGATTATTATTAAAAACGCAAACAAACACAGGCTTACTTTGTCAGGCATCAGCCACACTTGTGGTGAGTTAGAACCAACCTGGTGTTGGTTCTAGAAGTCTCTGCTGCTCTGCTCTAAAGGACCTTGCTGGTATCTATCTAGTCCACGTGAAGGTAAAGATTCGGGAGGAGGCAGTGGAGGATACGAGCACTCTGCTGAACAATTTGTGAGTCCAAAGAGATGATCCATGAACAACACCCCAGAGGAAACTCAAAAGCTTTGATGGTCTCAATGAAAATGTCTTGCTGGAAGGTTCCTTCCCATGCATATCTTGAATGGAAACCCTGGCTTTCCTCAACAGGCTGCCCTACAGGAAGAGTGCTTTGCTGCGCGGCAGTTTCGTAGCATCTCCAAGGAGTAAAAGTTTCCTATCCATCATGCTTAGTTTCAGAGCCAAGCTCTCACTAAGCCACAAGGTATCACAGGTCAGGTATCTATTACAGAAAAATGTCTTGAAGAAAAGCAGATAGCTCAAAGCATCCAAACTTTATTATTACAACTTATATCTAGAGTAACAAATATGCTCTGGTATGGGAATGGTTTCAGCACTTTCAGAGAGAAAGACCAGAGTTTTCTAAAATAGCTCTGCGTTTCTTGGGGTTTGCTGCCCAGCCTTTAGCAACAGCCTTAGGAACAACAAAGCCATGCCACAAGCAAAAGAAAGAGATGAACCCGTTGGAGCAGGAAATCTTCCCCAGCTCAAAGGGATCATGTTTGAAAATTTCCTTCACAGCTTCTTCAATAAATTCACTGAAAGAGAGAAGGTAGTGAAAATCTGCGGCTTTTTTCCACTCTCCCCCAAAAGACAAAGCAATTTCCATGTTAATGCATGAAGACCTGTGCAGGCAACATAAAAATAAAATAGGTTTGTCTGCTTTGAGACCACATGTGATTTGTGGTATTCCTCAAAAGGCATTTCCTATTCCTGTTTGAAGAACATTTGACAATGCAGGGACTGGGGGACCTCTCAGGAAAAAAAAAATAGAGAGAAATGAGTTCCTTCTTTAATTTCCTTGCAAGCTTTAAGATTGCTCTTTGTTCCTCAGTTTCCTGACAGAGAAGCCTGTTTTGTATGTACATATGTGAGGGATTTATTAAATAAACACAGAGTATCTCCTCTCTTTTCTGTATACCCAGAGAGATGAAATGCTCAATTCCCAGTTGCAGGACCTTCGACAAGCAGAAGAAAAACAGCCATACCTCCCCAATTAGAAAAGCGACAACAACAAAAAAAAACAACCAAAACTGATTTCAGCTGCTTAGAGACATGCCAGGTTTTAAGCAACTGTGATGAAGTTTTCCAGGATGCGTGTCTCTTTCAATGCACTGGCTGACAGAAGTCAGACTGAACCAGGGCTGAGCAGAGAGCTGGGTGTGTTAGCAGGTGAGATTCCTCTTTTGTTTTTGCAGAACCCATCAGCATGTAGTGAGTGGGGCAGGAAATTAGGGTAAGGGTGATTTCATGAGGCAGGTGGTTAAACCCTGCTCTGGAGAGCTGGTTCCCATCCTCCATTAGTTCCTAAGCAATGTCAGACATATCACTGGACTAAGCTGGTGAGACAAATAGAAGTTCCAGATTTTCCAGGTGCTCCTTTTTCTAGACTGGGGCTGGATTCACAGAAGGGATGAGCATTCACAACTGGAATGTAAATGAAGGGAGCCATGTCAAACTAAATTATCTGTGGAAAAAGAGATGCTACAAGTCTCAAATTTATGATTCCTTTTGACATGTCTGGGCTTCAAATCCCAGACTGTAGAAGTGAGATCTTAGAGAATGGCTGTGCTTGCAGCAGTATTTGTGATGCACTCAGATACCAGTATAAAGACCACATTAAAGAGTTCCCAAAGAAGTAAGTCATTCTTTTTTTCTGTCTTGACAGTTTTACCATAAATAAAACACAAGCTACAGTGAGAGAATAAGCTGCCAGACCCAGGATGGAAGAGTGAGGAATCAGCATGAATATTTCTGCACTATACTTGTAGTGCACCCAGATGCAAGAGTGTAGTACCAAGCAAATATGATTATGCTGCTTTCCAAAATGTTTCCATACAGTAAGGTGCGATGCTACACCCAAATAAGTCTTTCCAGAACAAGACAGGGCAGTACAGAGACATCTAAGCTGGCTCTGGATGCACATACAGAGGAACTAGATCTGGTGCTGTATATCATGTGTGTTTTTCCAGATAAAGGCAAGGCACAAATGACAGGATTGTAAAACCATTCATATGATCAACTGCCTCTTCTGTGCCTGTTTACAAGTGGCTGCAGAGGGGCTAGGGCGCGCTTAGGTCATTGCAAACTTTTCATCTCAGAGCCAGCTTCTCGCATATGAACCTGGATGCTCTGCAGAGAACGATGCTCGCTCCCAGCACCAGGCCTCTGAGAGCTCAAGCATGCAGTGAACACATGACAAATGGGCAGTTCTGGAAATCCTCACACCTCCGTGTTCATCCTACTCCTTTTTTTTAATAAAGATTTTTTAAAATGAGATTTTATAATCTCAACTCCATTAGCTTTTTCTCTTCCATTCCTAGCTCAGGGTGAAAGAGAGAAGGCTGGATGAAGAAATAATAGCTTTTTTGCACCAGCAAACACAGGTGGGGGGAGCTGGGCAAGCCCTGAGGTGTACAGCACCATCAGCAGGTGCTCTCTCTGACATTTCTCCCTCCTGCCTGTCCCCTCAGCACAGAACAGCCTTCGTCTCCATCCCCCTCACCCCTGCCTCACTGCCTCCTCCTTCCTCCCTTCTCATTCTCGGAGCCCTCTCCTTCCTCCTCACCTCCTCCTCCTTCTCTGCTTGCTGTGACTAGAGAGGAGAATACAGATTTATGTATTCCCTACATGTGCTTCTCAGTTATTCCGGTCCATCTCTGGCTGTTGATTTCTCCTTCTCGTAGGTGAGTATCTCTTAGCTCTCTTCTTCCTTTCTCTTTGACCTTTCCTCTGCTCCTTGTAAGGCATTCTCTCCTCTAATGCTGTGAAATGATCTCTCTCATGCTCTCTCTCGACTATGTCTCTAGCCCAGTCCTCAGGACTTTCTAAAGGATGCTATTTCACAATAAATACACGAGCGCTGCATCTGACTGCTGTCCTCTGCATCTGTCTAACCAGAGACGGTATTTTTTTGAACATCAAAGATGTCTTAGCTATCCTAGCATATTTCTTTTCAGCTCTGTTGGAATATATATATGTGTGTATTTTTCTGAATCCAGCTTGAGTTAACCAGCACATGCAGTGCTGCCCTAGCTTGCACAGCTCGGTTGCTGAGGTAGTGCTAGCTGTGCGTTATTCTCCATTTCCCCTTTAAAATGCTCCATCTTTCTGACACTCCAGCTCTTGCAGTGAGATTGTGCGATCAGGTGACTCGGTGACAGGCTGGTTTGCTGCATTGTGGCATCCTTGGAGCAGCCACAGCGGTTTGCACGCAGTGTGTATGCTGAGGGGAGCGCCAGCCGGCACCCCGGGTTAGGCAGGGACGCACAAAGCTGCGGCGTTTCCCTCCCTGGTGTGTGTGGCACCTGCGGGCCCTGCAGCTCTGGGGCTGGAGGTGCCGTCCCTCAGCAGACAGCGGCCTTTCAGAGCGCCACTGTGGCCAGACATCTTGAGAGTCCTTCCCTGTAATTGCCTCGAGCCTGCACCGGGCTGCCATTGCCTCATCACTGTGACCATTTATTATTGATATCTGAGTTGCTGAGTCATTAAACAGAGGTCATAAAAACATCCTTATTCTGCTAAAAACATTAGCTCATCATTCCTGGTACTACAGAAGGCAGGAGAGACCCGGAAACCTGGTGACTGTCAGAAAGAGAGCGTGGACTGCCTGAGGGGCCTGGGCAGGCCCACGAGGCACCCACGGTCAGGTGGGAGAGGCAGGAGGTCGCCGAAATGCAGACCTGTGGGCTCTGGCCAGCTGCCACTTCTGGCGTTGTGTCACTTGAGGTTAGCCTTTCACTCCACAGTAGCTTGAGTTGTCTCTCTGTAAAGCAACAGACCCAGACATCTCCTTCACCTCTGCCTGCGGGGCGTTTTGGAGGCGTTAGTTAACCAGCTGCCGCCTGCTGCACAGCCCGCTTAGCTCCACTGTTCTGGGGGGCAGAGGTACCGGAGCTGGTTGTGTGCTCCTCAGCTCCAGCTCAGGATTTCTGAGCTTAGAGAAAGGTGTCTTCGTCTGTTATCATGCTGCATTAGAATTAATGTAGAATGAAAAAAGAATTTAATCTGTTTTACTATTTATGCCCTAAATTTACTTTCTTACTCCTCTTCCTTGGGCAATTTTCTGAAGCTGAAGAAGACCCTTCTGGGTGGAAAGACGCTTCTTGCAGGGATTATGTTTCCCTCTTTTACCAGCGAAGCCGCAGACCGATGTTTCCTCCGAGAGCCGCCTTTGATTTCCCGCACTGCAGGGCTGTCCCGTCAGCATCCAGACCCAGCCGCAGGCGGGCGAGGGCTGTGTCGCACACCCGCTCGGGTCTGGGCGTTACGGGTTGCTTTAGCAGGGTAAATAGGAGGCACCTTTACCGCAGGTACCGCCAGCACCGCGCACCGCCTCAGAGCAAGCGCTCCGGGCGGCGTCGCGAGGGCTCCCAGAGAAGGGTGCCGCCGGCACAAGGCTGCTCCCGGGGGGCCCGGGGGCCGGGAGGCAGCGCGGAGCAGCCGGGAAAGAGTTAAGGGAAGGTGGCGGGGCAGGCCGGCTGTCGGGAGCGAGCATGTGCAGATTGCGGCCGCATCGGGACTACGGGCGAGCGGGGCGGCCGCGCTTCGCCTCCCGCCGCCGGCCGCGGGGCGCCCATGGAGCCCGGTGAGGCGATGGGGCGGGAGGGGGGAGCGGAAAGGAGCCGCGGCACCTGCCCGGGGCCCGCCTCGCCGGCAGCGCTCCGGGGCCTCCCCGCGGCCCGGAGCCCGGGGATGCGCCGCCCGGGGCGGAAGGCGGGGGCTGGAGCCGTCGGTTTCGCTTTTCTGGCGGCGGGAACGAGACAAAGGCGGGCGGTGGCGGGCGGGGGGAGGCCGGGCCTGAGGGAGCCGCGACCCCCGGGGCGCCGCCGCCTCGCCTCAGGGGGCCCGCGCGGTGCCGGGGAGCAGCGAGGTGGTGGAGGCGGAGCTGCTTCTCCCTGACATCTGCCCCCTTTATTTATTTATTTTGATAAAACCGAGGTGGTTTTCAAACGTCTTTGTTGCAGCGATTTCAGTCAAAGTTTCACGCGGGGAAGGGAAAAATAAACGTGGGGCAGATGGGCGTTTTGGGAGCAGAGCCGGGAGGCTGGGGGCTGGCTGTCATCCTCTCAGTGAGTTTTCTGCAGTGCTGGGAGGTCAGAAACCCGGATATTATCAGCAGCTGAAAGCAAGGGATTCCTCCCCTTCTTTTTTAACCGAAATCGGTGTCAGGGTGTTTGCTCTTGTTCCATTTTTGGCGTGGAAAACGCATTCAGAATGGCTGAATTTCTGCAAGATGGGAAATCTGATTCCTTCTGTCCATCCTTTGCACCAGGATTTTGAAAGCTGTCCCTAGGTTTTTTAGTACCTGGGATGCGATGCGAAGTGGTTTGCCCTTCCCTCTCAGGGTGAGCTGGGTCCTTACGCTAGGACTTCCTAGAGAGCTTTTGGCACTGCTGGTCCAAAAGTGCCAGGGAAGCACAGACTTGTTAAGTCTCCTAATTACACAGCAGCAGCAGTAAAACTCTGCCAGGTGAAACGTTTCCTATTGTTCTCTGCCATCGTTTATTTGACAGGTTTGTCGTGTTTCCCTCTTAGTTCTAAGGTAAATGCAGTCCCTGGGGGAGCTGATTTTTTTTGCAGGCGAGGTGGGTGGCAGTTCGATGACTGCTGGAGCTGTGGGCGTTGGGGATTTGCAAGAGGACCACATTGCCCAAAGAGCCATGGCTTACAGGAATGCAAAAGCGTTAATATATGTACTGCAGCAGCTAGACACAGGGCTAGCCACCATTTGGTGGTAAATAGGAAGCTCAGAAAAAAAAAAAAACTGTAGAATTACTAGGAAACAGAAAGGGAAGGCTTATTGAAATGCAAGTGTTGACACCTGTAGCCACTTTTGGCCAATGCTGAGGAAAGCCCTGTAGGAAGTCTGTACTCACGGCACCGTGATGCCCACGGCACATCCTGGAGGCTCCTGAATCTCAGCACCTAGTCTCAGTGAGAAGGTACGGCCTCTTCTGTGCAGGGATGGCAGTAAATGCCTGTGTTCTGGGGAGGGGACAGCCCTATCTGGGGATAAATTGAGATTGTTCACTTGAAGTTGAATGTACGTATTTTTCCCCTGAGTGGCTTTGTGCATGCCTGCGAACTTCATAGTTCTTCACTGAACAGATGTTACCCTTTTTGTAGGGGGGAAGCTGAGGCACAGATGTTTGTTTTTCACTGGTAGACTTGAAATTGAAACACAAAGCGTTAACTCCCAAGTTGCAGCTTCAACTAGCAGCTGCCTAACTAAAGGACAGCAAAATTGTTACAAACAGGTTATTCGCTGCCTGTGAGACCCTTTGAGATCCTGCATGTTGAAGAAGGAAGCAGTATTAGCCTGTGGAAGGGAGATGGAGGGGCAAGCAGGTGCTGAGCTGATACTGCCTGTGCCTGCATAACGTCTTGCTGAGGTCTGGCAGTGTGGCTGCAGCCGTGGTCAGTGTTGCTGTTCCCACTCCGCAGCTGGGTGGCAGGGGAGGCTGGAGCAGCTTCCTCGGGAGAGTTCAAACCTTGGGATTCTCATAGCGAGATCCCGTGGCAGTCTGCGAGGAAGGTCAAGGGGGCTACAACGTGAGTTAAGGATAGCTTATTGACAGGTGGGTTGAGAGTAATGTAGATCTCTGCATGCGTGTGGAAATGATACCTGATAGTGGGAGCTCTGCAGTTGTGCTGACAATGTCATAATGTGATGTGGTGCGAATTTAACCTTGAAGCGAGATGCTGGTTCCTGACCTCACGTGTAACACAGGAAGAGATTTTTGGGTGAGGTGGAGTACTTTTGGAGGTGGTGGGCTTGGAGTCTTTAAAATGAGGTATCTGTTTACAATCTATACTTTAATTAAGCTCCTTAGAGAAGTCTTAAGGATTGCAGATGCAGGGATCCCTTTGGGCTTTTAATTTGTCTATGTCCTTATTCCTTCACATCAAGAGAGAATGAGTTGTTTTGCGGTGTCCTGAATGTACTTGCGTTACCTGTCCATTTGATTAAGGCAAGGACTGTACTCAGTTCTCGTGCTACAGGGCTGCAGGCAGTCACTGCATTGTATGCAGGAAGGATATTTTCTCTCAATGCGTAATTAGCCAGATGAATTTAGTTTTTGCCTTCCTCTGAAGCATCAGGAACGAGCCAGGTCGGGGCAGAACACGCAGAAGGAGGAAGTCTGGGGGCAGTGGGAAAGGAGGAGATTGCTCACCCTGCTGAGAACAGTGCACAAAGGTCTTTTTGCTGGCATTAGGTACTCTGTTGGCAAGTCCCGTTTGTATCCTCAGAATCATACTTACCGTGGAGTTTGGGGCCAGGCTTTTAGATTTCCTCTGCAGCACATCGTGGGTTGCAGTGGGTCATCCGTGTGAGACCCGTTGAAACAGTCCTTTGCCAGTTTTGGAGCTGCTGCAGGGGCTGTGGTGTGGTTTTTTGTGTTCTTTGTTCCTGGTATGTAAATCTAATCTCCTTAGACTAAAGGACCTCTGTCCTTATCCACATTACTGAGATCTGTTGCAAGGAAACTGCATGAAATTTAATAAATTGATATCCGGGAGGTCTGCCTAGGTTTTAGGCAGAGTCCTTCCCATCCTTAAACTTCGCAACCCGGAGTTTTTCCTCATGGAAGATGAAGGGAAAGCATTCTGAAAAGCTCCTACAAAAGTAAAGCCTGACATACCGGTACGGAGGAGACCTGTTTGCTGACACTGAAATCATAGAAGTGACAGGAAATTTTATTGTTGGCACTTGTGCCTTAGGATTCGTTGTTTCTGGATTGCCTTTAATAAATGTCATGCTTAAGGAAATGAAATCAAGTTGTTTTCTTTTAGTGTTTTTTCCAGTCTCAGGCTGCCTACTATTACATGGTAAGACAAGAGAGGTACCAACATGACTAATTAAAGGGCAGCAGTGTTTCGTTCCCATGGGCTAATTATTCTGTAGAAAATGGGTCAATTACTTAGATAAATTGTTTGCCAGCAGGAGGCAGGAAAAGCCTCTGCTCCCACCCCTCTCCTTCCTTTGGTGGAAGGCACTGCCCACGTCCATAGGCGGTTGCAATACCTTGGTAAGTTTTCAGATGCTGAAGGCAGGCACTGAAGGTGGGAAGTGACCCCTGCGCCAACAGCAATGTGGTCCCTCCTGGCCTGGGTGCTCCTGTGCTGCTGTGGGTGAAGCAACGTCCAACAGCGGTGTTCCTCTGCGGGATCTGGGGTGAGAAGTGAAGTTGACCAGCACGAATGGGAGGTCGCTTTTGAAACAAATCTGCCTGTTTCAAAAGGTGAGGTAGGGTATTTTTCCTTACTTCTTCTGTAAGAAGATTCATCGTCTAGGGAGCTAATGTTTTCCTACGTGAAAGGTAGTACCTGTTTGTGGCTATGATTGGTAGGGGGTTGTAAATGATCCCCTTTTACTTCTCAGATCTGCTTCCTGTATGTATTTTAATACCCTCTGGTGACTTGACTGCCTGCCTGTGTTGCTTGCTGTTAGCTCTGCAGGCTCTGAGCAGGCTGGGCAGGGGAGCGGAGGGCTGATTTCCTTGTACATCAGAAATAAATGCGGCTGGTTTTTCACGTTTCTGTGACGACACGTGAAGCAGGAGTATCCAGATGGTTTCTGAGCTCTTAGGTGAAGGTGCTTGTGCAGCCAACCAGAAAGAGTGCTGAAAGAAAGCCAGGCTGGGCAAAGGCTCTGGCTCCGCAGGAAGATTACCAACATCTGTGCCAATTGAGAACAAGGTGCTCTTTCTGGTCAGTCAGAGCGCTACATTCCTGGTTGTAAATGATACACCCAATAATGTCTGGTGCAAGCCAAAGCCTATGCCCTTCACAGGCCAGCTGAAACAAATGTAAATTCTATTTATTTGCAGGTGTATGCTGCTTTTTAATGCGTCTCTGTGTAGGCTAAATGAAAGCTGGACTGCTTTAGAAATGTGTTTGTAGGCATATCTGAATGAGAGCCTTTTGGTTACTAGTTCAGAGGTGTCTAGTTATTAGTGCGTGTAAAAGAGAGAAGCGTTTTATTGGCTTCATTTTGTTTTAGATCTTTATTAGCGCCAGCACACAAGGTTTGCCTCAACCTTGTTTCAACCCCCTCCACCCTCGCAGCCTTCCGTCAAAGCTGGATTAGATTACAGAGGGAATCTTCTCCACCGCAAACGTGTGCTGCCTTGCTTTCGTTGCATAAGATCCAAGCGCTAGCAGTCATTAGATAAGTGTTGATAGCATGAGCTGGTGGAGCTGTGGTTCGACTCCTTCCCGGCTGCCCCTTGCCTCTCAGGTGCTCGGGGTATTGACGGTAGCCTTTACGAAGGACTTCTGCGAGGCACCGTGCTGTGCTGGGGGCGTGATGAAGTATTTGTGAAGGCGGAGGCTCCCTCCTTAGCATGGATAGCTGCGTACTCCAAAGTGCCTGCAGGGCTCGGGGAGCCTGGCTTGGTTTGTTTTCAGCTGGAGTGCTCGCACAGAAAATGGCCAGACTCAGTCAGCTCCACCAGCCTAATCTTGGCTAAGAGATTCTGGCTGAATCGCGTCTATACAGAGCTCTAGGTAGGCTGGTTCCTCGCTGCGTGGGGCGGTGTGCCTGATGGGAGTGGTGTCTGGCAGCCTCCTCTTCGGCTAACCTCACCAAGGTAGGCATGCGTAACCTGCAGGATGTTCTTTGGCCAACGTGTTTCCCTCGGGTTTTGTATCGGTTGAGGCTGGTGGTGAGGATGTTTCCAGTAACTACTGGAAGAAGAAGAAGAATTTTTTTGTGCTTTCTGGTGTTTTCAACATGTGTATGTAGTTTCCCCTAGTGGCATGGTAGGTGCCGTGTGATTTGGTTTATTTTGATCCAGCAGTTCTTTCCAAGGTAGATCTCGAAAATAAGCCTTCAATTGGTAGTGGACTTGCACAAGAACCACAGGATGTAGGGCACAGTTCATAAAATTGCTTTAATGTCTACCAGGAAGAGAGGAGCTGCTGCGAAGGTAAGGTAATGATTCTTTAGCAATATAGATGTTGGCTGTCCTTGCTTGGGGTTTTCCATTGCCAGTTAATGCTTTACGTGGAGGTGAGATACTGGAGATAGATGGAGGTTTCTAAACCATCATCTTCAGTCACCTGAGCTGACAGGGGCTATATCCTATCAGCAGCGCCCCAGGCAGCTGAGCCGTCCACTTTCTGTGCAAAATGGAAAACAGAGGTGCATATATAAAGCTGACAATTTGTTATGTTATATTGGCATATAACTCGTGGATACTCAAAAGGTCGATCCTTAGGGTGCAAGTCAGCTCTTAGCTGATTATATCCTTTAGGAAACAATTCCTCGGTTTGATGTTTGCATCATGAGGTATTAGTGCTCACCATGAAGGCAGCTAAAGGCTCTGTTCTTTCATAGATTAGCTGGAGCGTAACTAGTTTTTCAAAGAGCAGGTCAATAAGTAGCACATATTCTTATCTAAAAACATAATGTATGTACATGTTCTGATTCACCTCTGATTTTCACGGTAGGAGCCCTAAGAGCTGCAATAATGCCTAGTAGTCCAATTCCAAGGTAGGGTATGCTACCATGGAGCGGGGGGGGAGGTTCGTTTTTTTTCTTTTTTCTTTTCCCAGCTACGTACCAGACGTACAAAGTGCCAGATTCTGATGAGAGAAATGTAGTTCTCATGGTATGAGATCGCTGTTTGGGAAACAAGGACTGGACAATGTCAGGACAATGATTAACATTTGCTGTGCTTTGGACCAGGGCTTAGCAACGTTTGGAGTACTAAAAGCTGGAAGTGCTAACACCAGCACTTCCGTGGCATCCTTCTGAGAATCTCTCTGTTCTTAATGAATTTTCAGTGCCTCTCTGTGAGGCTGGTATTATTAGTGTCATTTTGCAGACAAGTAGATAAAATAAAATGCTTGTATAAGCACATTCTGCAAGCCAGGAAAATTCCTGAGTAAAATTCAGGAATATTAGTGTTTTGACCAGTTCTTGAGCTACCACCTTGAACTTTCTCTTTCGCCAGAAAAGAGGCTAGGGGCATTACTTGCGGTAGCTTTTTTCTTGTTAGGTTAGGAACCCTGAAAGTGAGACATTATGCAACATATCTAAGTATGCATGTGATACTTGAAAAAATGGTAATCAGATAAGTTGCTAGGCGACAGTACCCTGCCTTCAATTACCAAAAAGCCAGTGACTTTGCTTTCATGATGTAATGTGTTCTGTACTTCTTCATAAAGCAAGTGTAGGTGGAGTTTTGTGAGAGTTGCTCCTTTTAACTCTCCTCCTGCTCAACTGCCATCCTGCAAGGTCAGGTTTAACCCCAGTTTTAGAAGAAAAAACTTCACAGAACCTGAAATCAACAGGAAAAAATGTTTGCTGAGCTCTTCAAGGTAATGAAGTTTATCTAAGTGTATATAAGTAAATAACCTTCTGTCCCACGGGATTTCACCAGCTTGTGGGAAGTAGACCATAGCTCATCCCTGGGAACATGATAATAAGGAAAAGGGTGAGAGATTCATGCTAAGAGGTACGTGGCAGGGATATGTGGCAAGCTGTGAGGAAACCTTAAACACAGAGACCTGTTTGCCCCAAAGTACTGAGAGCTGTGGCAATGCATGAGAACCCATGTGTAAAGCCAGCTGGTTCGTTTTCACTGCTGTAGCAGGGAAGGAACGGAGGGAACATCAGCAGTGAGGTATACGTGGGGAAACAGTCAGTGAGACTCTAATAGTACGAGACAGAGCTACCGGCACAGGGGAGTGTGTGTGTGTGTGTATGAAACCTGACTTTTTTTTTCTTTTTCTTTTTTTTTTTTTTTTTAAAGACAGATTGCAGGATAACAACAACAGGAAATAAAGGCTCTTGGCAGTTATTCCAGACCCGTTTCTGCTTTTTGGTGATAAATGGCCACAGAAGCATTTGCAGATATTGGAGGTGCGTGTGGGTGCCAGCACCTGCCTGTGCCTCTTCAGCTCTTGGGTGGTGGCAGGGCTTTTAAGAGGAAAATAGGAAACTGGGGGTCTGATGTGCTCCTCGAGGCTTTGCCAGAAGCCTTTAGTAGAAACAGTGGACTGCTGTAGAGGTATTTGCGAAAGTATTCCCCTAATCTTCCAGATACTTTGTTTTTCTCAGGAAATCCTCCTTTAGAGAGTTGGTTTTGGAACCTTGTTGTTGCTGCTCCTCTTCCAGAAGAGGAATTTCCTCTTGGGGAGGTGGGGATGGTGCAGTGGTGGCATGCCTGAGTTATGGCTGCAGTTTTTATTTCTTTTCTGTGGTTTTTATTTCTTCCCTCCTCTTGGGAAGGAGGCTCAGCCACACCTCCCGTGTTTGGGGTGCTGAAATATTCAGATCCCAGCTGGTCTGTGTGTGGGTTCAAAAGCCCTGATCGAAAGGCGTTGGGGAAGGAAGGGCGTGTTGGGAGTCCAGTTGGCAGTGACACCTGTATCATGCTCCGTGTAAGCTGTGCCAGAGCGGGGTGAGTTTCTGAGAAGACAGATGCTTGCTTTCTGTTTCCAAACCTGGCACTTTCTCCCCAGGAGAAGCCTAGATAAATTGAGCCACGATGCTGCTCAGTGGCTTCTCTGTTGGTGGAAATGTTCATTTTCATCACCAGGTAGTTGCGTGGACCTGAGCTTTCTTCTTTGGAGCACTTTGGAAATCAGGAAAAAGCATAAGTAGATAGTTGAAGGAACATGCAAGTAACCATTTCGCAGTCAGGAATTTCATCTCCATCATTCTCATTTGATGAGTGCTATTGCCTAGCTGTACTAAAGTGCAGGAACTGACAAGGAAGCCTGAGTCTGTGGATTTTAGATTTTGAAATCAAGCCTTTACCTTCAGCTCCACCTCTCTGCTCATGTGTTACGATGTAGTATTTGCTAATGAAGAGTTTCCTCAATGTTTATTTTCTTTCAAGTGTAGATATGCGAGAAACTAAAACTATGGTTTCTCAAGCGTTTTGAGCTCCTGGAAATGGAAGGCTTCCTTCTGTTTGTTTTTCTTCTCAAAAGAAGGAATTTCTTCCTGCTGGGTGGTGGCCCATGAGCCAAACCTGGGAAGTGATACGGCTGAGTACTACCAGCTTTTTGGGGGGTAGCGGTCAAATGGATGGCACGTTCCTTGGTCCGGGTCACTGTGGCACCGCGTGGGTGCCAGTGAAGGGGCTGAATTGTGCAGCAAGGTGCAGAGCAGGACGGCGTTATCCCAAAGTTAGGTTGGTTGAAGCCTCTGGGGAACAGCAGCCTTATGTAGGTGGGTTCTGGTGAGGCATCCGCAACGTCCTCCTGCGAGAGGGCCTGCTCGGCCCCGCTCTGTCCCTCTTCTTCCACGCCAAGCCTTTGAGACAGGAGGGAGCCCTCGAACTGTGATACCTTGAACTCAGCTGGCAATAAATATACCCCTTTGAAAATGTTGCTTTTGCTTTTTCCAGAGTGTGTTCAGCCTTGTGGCAGACAGTGGGGTGTATCCGTGACAGTTTATCGTCTGCGATAGGAGATGGGATCTGTTTCTTATCTGAACAAAGAAGCAAACCAGGTGACCCCGAGGCACAGCCCGTGGGTTAGATGCAATAGCGCGCTTTCTAATGCTCAGGTGTGTGCATTGAAGGAGTCGGGAGTGCGGTGTGGTTGTGCGTCTGGTAGCGTGTTGTTCTTCACTCTTTTAAAATCAATTTGCAGACAAATAGATCTGACTATGTAAAAAGAGCTCCCAGTATTCTATAAAAAGCGTTTCTTGGAAATACTCCTTGAAATGTTGTTTACATGTGTCTGATGAATAGTTCAGCAGAAACCTATACCCAACTGTGACAAAACACATACAATGAAAGTAGCATACGTGCAAATCATTTATGGGAACATTTAGTTTCGAGCAATTTAAACCAGGGCTGGTTAACAACAAAGTTCTTTTCCAATTTGATGTACAAATACCTGGCTGTTAAAATAGCAACTATTGCTCATGGTGAGAGAGGCTCCAAACTAGATGCAAGAATCAGCGCGTATGCAGAAAGCACTAAATGTGTCTCTATAATACCCATGTTACATTGATTTAATTAGTGGTTTTATGCTATTCATCACTCCGTTAATCTTGGTGGGAAGGTTTTGTTGGGGGAGGATTAGTTATTCAATCTGCGTTTTTAATTGGAATGTTTTTGTAGTTCAGTGTTATCTAAATAAAAACAGTGGTTTTTTTATTTTTTTAAGAGAAAATGTTTTGTTTCTCTTGAATTGCTGTTGGATTTAGGTGCTCAAACACTCTGAGATTCGTCAGGATAATGTGAAGATCCCATTTGTTACACAGTCTGGCACGTAAATGTTCCTGCTCTGTAACGTCTTCACATGCAATTAATCCAGAAAACGTCTATGTATAGACAAGCCCTCCGAGTGTAAGATCTGTGAGGCTGAAGCTAGTACGATGCTGGATATTTTTGTGTTGGAACTGGCACCTCAAGGTGTGACTTATGTGAAAACCAGGAGCGTGGCATCCTAAATGTCAGTGCTTGAAGAGATGGAGACGCTCGCGGGCTCTGCTCGCTGCCTGAGCCTGATGCAGAGGCAAAAGGCGGTCTCCTCGCCAGAGCAGGGGAGAAGCAGCAGCGCACGTGTCCCCCAAAACGGCTGGGGTGCGGGGCAGTGGCGGGGACCTGCCTATGTGAAGGCATGGAGTGGGGGGGAGAGACGAAGAAATAAGAGATGCTGGGAGAAGCGAGGAGGTGGGGGAGATGGGGAGGCAATGTTAGGAGAAGGAGAATTGAGATGAAAAGGAGTCAGCAGCTTACTTAAAAAAAAAAAAAAAAAATGGTTGATTGTCGAAGAAAAATATATAGAGAGAACGTGTTCTGGTAGACCCTTCAAGGGTTAACCGAGACCTTCGCTGAGATGGTAGCAGTGAGGAACCTGTTGTCACTGGCTCCAGTGAAGTTGCCCCGGTGTTTGCTGTGGCTGGGATCCAGAAGGACAGTGAAGAGCGGAAAGACCCAGCCCGGGCAGAGGAGAGGCAGCTGCCAGGAGCCAGCCCGGGCGAGGGGCAGGTACAGGCACCCACCTGGGGCTCTGCAGGGGTCAGGCCTCCCGCACCCCGTGTACTGGAGCTAAGCTCTTCACACACCTAGCTCTTTCAGTGCCTAAAGCCTCTTAGACTGCGCTCTGTTAAAATAAAACTGTACTGCTTTGCTCTAGGAAGGCTGTCTGGTCGGCGTATTAGCTGTTGGTCACACGCAGCGGGCTCGGAAGCGGCAGGCGTCTGAAGCGGCCTGGACCTGCTGGAGACAACCTGGCCGCTCTGCGGATGCTGTGAGCCAGGAGCAAAGCGGGACCCAGAAGTGGGAGAGCTCCAGGATTCCTCCCCAGAAGAGGTAAGAGCTGGGGACTGAAAGCGTCGGGAGTGGGCTCTAGAGCAGAAAATCAGAGCAGTTCTCCGAGCACAGAGGTGAGTGGTTTGTAAATGTGACCTTTGAAATTCAAATGTGTAGAGTGGATGAGTGATGGTCAAGAGGTGAAGTTATTTCCACTGGTTCAATCTCTGAATTGCTTCCCAGAGGTGTAAATAAGGTCGCTGTCTGCACACGTTGCCCTTGATTTCATTCTGCTTTGTGTCACGTTGTTCTGATCGCTCGTAATTTGTATTGCCAAACTTATTCCAGTGTTATTGTCTCTTTAAAACCTCACACACGCACTGCCTCAGGCAGTTAAAACAATCAGGACAGTGGAACAGCGTCTCCCAACTAAAGGAGAGCAGTAGGTAAAGAGCGGAGGGTTGATCTCTCTGCTGGTAGAAGCACAGGTGTGAGTCAGATGATGTGCAGTCTATTCCTGGCCCTGACAAGCAGTGCAGTCTCTGCACCTGATTCACCAACGTGCTACTCTGCTAATCTTCTCAGGCTCAGCTTGCCTCTATCTGTTGCAGCCCGCTACACTTGCGTAGAGCGGATGTAAAATGCTATCAAATCGGAAGGTGATTTAAAACCTGGAGCAAAGCTTTACATTGATGCTGGCAGATGGACTAGACACTGCGGGACCGCGATGACAGTCTCCAGATCCTGCAGCCTTTTCAGAGTGCTCTGCGAGTCTGCGGTACGTGGTGTGGTGCCCTAACAGGGGGCTAAGCACTGGTGCTCTGATACGGCTTGCAGCAGTTCAAGCTACAGTCTTGTTCTCTGTGTTGTGGATGAGGCTTCATGGTAGGTCGTGCACAGTGCTCTCTCTCTGACTGGGAGCTCGCTTTGAATTCTCCACATGTACCACCTACACGTGCAGACTTGTGTAGCACCTGCCTCCCTCAGCCTGCCCTCTGCCTCAGGGGTCTCATTGCCATCTCTCAGCTGGGGAGCTGACCAAGTCAGCTGCTGAAGGAAAGCAGCAGGCTGAACCGTGGCAACGCTCACGGAGAGGGGTCAGCTGCTGCCTCGGGCTCTGGGTGTGTTCGTGCTGCTGGTTGTGCAGCTGAACACGGGGCTTCAGTTGGTCAAAACACGTCATCTACTGAGCGGTAAGGCTCCGGCCACTGCTGCAAGGTTATGACAAAGCAAGTGTCAGCAGCTTCCCGGGAAGGTTGCTGCTGCTGGACTGAGCCCTGGAACGAATCCAGCCGTTTTGTCAACGATGCAGCTCTGAGTACTTCTGAAGAAAGCTGTGTCTGGCAAGCGCTGTGGTGTATGGTACTATTGCTGTGAGTAGAGCAAATGCTGCTTATCGCATGCCCTCAAGAGCCATCAAAGGATGCGCAGACGTCTCCTATTACTGTTAAAACAAAAACTGAGTGCCGCATGGGCACAAGAAAACATAGATCCATTGGCAGCAGAACAAGACTATGAATAATTCACTCCTCCAGTGCCTCCTGTATGTTCCATCCACTCAGGCTGTTCAGGATGCTGTCTGCCGGGGATGGAGACAGATCTGCTTCCACAGCCACGGGGACATGACCCTGCAGGCTGTGATCAGCACTCTGCTCGCCTTGCCCTCCACAAAACTGGCTTGTGCACTGTTGTTGTGACATCCTTGAGGACACAGAAGTAACCTTTGATCATCCTGTGGGCTGTTGGTAGGAACTCAAGTAGCACCGACAAAACTGGGACGTGTCCACTAATAGCAGCCTGGAATTGTCTGTGAGGTGGGGGAAATGAGTCAGAACCAAGGTGGAAGCACCGACTGCTCTGGCCTGTTTTGCGAAAGGTGGTAAGGGGGTCATCTGCTGTAAGTCTTCAGAGCACAGCTAGGATTTTTCTTTCCATTTGGAGCACCGTAGTGAAAAAGATAATGTTTAAATGGCTGTTTGGGAACTTCTGTAAAATATGTGGTGTTTTTTTTCTCAACTCATTTACTAGTGGTCGTTTGTCTACATAGTAGTTAGAAACCTTGTTGGCAGCCGAAGCTGAGAGGTGCCAAGAATTTATGAAACTGCAGAGGCTAAATTCTCTTCTCATAGCATGGACTGCTCTGAGCTCAGGTAAGAGGTGCATTGGGAGCTCAGGGTGAGAGAAAGCTTTGCTGAAGGTTCATTCAGAGGTTGTTCTTAAGCGCAAAATACACAGATGTGGAGGGGTTTCTACTCTCTTTTGCTTTTTCCCTCTGGCTTGTTGGTATGAAGATTCCTTCAGCCATGTCCCATACCTAGGCTGCAACATGTATACCATACTGCAGAGTTTTGAATATTTTTCCCCATTTTCTTTCTGCATCTTCCAGATTTGGTCTTGGCTATTAGGCTTTTGCTGAGAGGTATTTACACTTTTAGTGTGGGTAAAGGTACCTGTAACTAGCAGCTTCTACAGAAATGATGGGCTTCTTAAAGGAAAAGTTCAACCCTTGAACTTAGAGCTGACTTGTAATGTCCCCTACTTCATTTTGAGAGCAGTTCAAATGCTCTTCCACAAATATAAGCTCTCAGGAAGGAAACTTAAAGGCATTTCAATCAAGACACAATAACTTGCATCCAGAACAGTTTTCAGCTTCTGATTTCAGCAAGTTGCCTTAATTTGCCCCAAGAGTGACCCACCTTTGGAGGTGTCCTAGTCCAGAAGCTGAGGGAAGTCATGGATGGGAAACAAAGATGAAATCCCAGGCTGAGTTTGAAGAGCTCTCTTTGAAAGAAGTGGTGGAAGCATCCTGGGGGAAGTCTGCCCAGCTGGGTTGAGAGGTGTGGGGCCCCTCCCCAAAGCGGGTTCTGAAGAAAGAAAGGGCTGCTCCTGAAGCAGGTAAAAAGCATTTGTCCTCCTGTGGTCTGGGCAGCAGTGAGAAGAGAATAGACTGGAAAAATACTTTTTAAATTGGAGAAAGAAGTAGACAAACAGAGCAGGCAGTGGATTTGTGGTTTCCATGGTGATGAACTGTGGAAGCTTTTGTACGGCTGAGCTTTGCCTCACTGCAATCATAGTTGAAGGCTATGAGTATTCAACTCTTCTGCCAGGGAAGTGTAAATGTATATCAAACATAGAATCGGCTGAAAAATGCAACTGCCAGTCTGTTATTTATTATGTTCGTCACGTTACCTGAATACGTGGATGTCAGGAAGCTTGGCTCTATCATGGCTTATTTTTCCTTTCTGTTGTCCTGTGCCGTAACAATACGTGTGATAATACTGTGACTGTACCACAGTTCTTGTTGTACCAGTCAGTGATATGCTGACCTCTGTCCTTTGCTTTCTTCTCATGTGTACATGCATCTGTGACTCTCTGCTCATCTACACTGATCTCAAACAAGCACTGATCAAGAAACATATACCTAACTCTTTCAACGTGCTAACTGATCTCAGTACCACCCTGTGAAACTTGGGCAGGTGTACTTCATACTTCATGTAACCTCAGCTGTTCCTGCAGAAAACGGAAATAAGCTGCATGTGACATAAAGTCATCATTTATTTTAATAAGAATTTTGGGAGTGTTTTAATAGTCAAATATATGACCTTTTGGGGAATTCTTGCATATGGAGAGTGATGTATGCAATTAAGTGGTTGAATTTGAGAGTATTTAAATCTGGCTTTCAAGAGATGTTGGAGTGCAGAATTTTTTGGTATGATCAGCAGGTCACAGAGGCAGAGGAAAAAGCACCTTAGCGAGGATGTACACATCAGACACATCCCAGTCCTGCCTGCCCACCTGCACAGGCCATTCCTCATGAGTCACAGGCATTAGTGCCTCCTCTGCTACTGGATGTTTCTCGTGCTCACCCCCTGAACAGAGCTCCCTTACCTTGAGCATTTGTTTTCCTTGTTGGATGGATGTAATGGGTCATCTGTTCCCTTTATAGAAAGGAATGTTAATTATTTTCAGAATGCTAATTAGGTTGCTGATGAGGAGCTTTACTGCAGCAACATTTCCTTTAATTACTCACTCAACTGCTGTACGGAGCAGCTTATTGAGGATGCTGTTAAATACAAACGCGTGTATCTGGCTCAGAGATGCACCTTCAGGCTCCCTGGAAAAAAAATCTCTGGTAAATTCAGGAATCCACGTGACACAGATGATTGAGCAAACGAGGCTGGTGCTGAGAGCCGCCTAGTCATGCAGCCTTTTTAACTCGGTGTGAATTCAGTGCTTCTGCAGGCGGCTGGCTGCAGGTGCTCTCCGTATTCCAGTAGTGCTGCATGGCTTTTGGCCGTGTCAATGACCACTTGTGCTACCTGCCACGCTAATCTGTAGCTAGATGCAGCTCTTGCACCAAATAGTTTGGTCTAATTAGCCAGGTGGCAGCCAGAGGCACAGGAAGATGGGGTGACTCATCCAAGGTCATGCCTCAGATTCTAGCAAACCTAGTAATAAAACTGAGGTTTCACGAGTCCTGTGTTGCTACACAGTACTATTTAGCCTTTTGCGTCTCCCTTGGGACCACTGCACGACTTGCATCAGTTTGCATATTGCTTCATGAGGCAGCACAGCCTCGGGACAACCCAGTCCATGTGTCCACCTTGGCATTGACTTAGGAATGTCCTTTTGCTTCTCCATCTGAGTCCCGGATGCTTCTTGCTTCTCTCCTTTTTTTCCCACCCTTCATTGTAGAGATCTCAATGTCTTCTAGAATTGCTCTGGGAGAGCTACAATATTGTACATGGCACTTTAGTTGTACTCCCAGAATGAGAAGTATTGAGTTGGATCTCCAGCATCCCATACTACTTAAGTGCTGAGCCTTTCTGCAGCTCTGCAACAGAGCTTCACCTCCTTGCAGCATCCTCTGATGTGTGGTCCAATCTCCAAGACTTCATCCCAGTCTTCTAAAGCCTCTGCCACTTGATAACTCCTATGCTCTTTATCAGACTCGTGGAATTTTTCACACTCTGTGGCTCCACCAGGGAGGATGATGGGGGAGGGCTGCTGAAAGGAAGCTGCTTCCAGGCAGCAGAAGGAGCTCCCTGTGTTTGTATGCTGATCATCATAGACCCAGTCAGAGAAGGAAGGAGGATCTGTCAGTGCTACAGCTACAGTGCAAAACTTCATACCTTGTAATGTGCTGTCAGAGTGTCTACATTCATGTGACTGAGAGTGACTTAAGGCTTAAAGTGAGAAATACCTTAGAAAACTGTTACCAGCATGGGGTACCAAAAGTCACCCTCCAATTCTTGTGTGTTTTCAGGAGCGGATGTGTGCTGCTAGAACAACTTGTGTCTGTCATCCACACGTAACTACTGCCTTGGCTGGGCACCTGTGTTTAAAAGTTACCTCTGCATATGCAGCATTTCAGTCAACTCTGTGTATCATTGCAGTTGTGAGAACTCTGAGAGACAAGGAAGATACAGTAAAGCAAGCTGGTTAGCTACAGCGTAGGTACGATGTAGGTTCTGAGTTAGTATGGGTCTAAGCACAAAGAGCATGCTTGGGAAATGTCTGGGTAGCTGTTTTGAGCACCTTGGCATTGCTATAAACTGTTGTGCAAGTTAGTGGAATTCTTGCTGTTTGGCATGTGTGTGATGTGGCAGGCTTATTGTTGTGTGTATAAAGATTAGTTATATAATGGAAGCATATTCAGGTTGGTTTAGTCATGGTGGGCGATAAGAACTTATCTTCTTACTCATCCTACTGACAGTGTATTGCTTAGATACCCACTGACTGTCATAAAAGTCCTTACGTGCTGCAGGTACGCGTACCTCCAGAAAGGAACGGACGAGATGACCAGAAGGTATGCTTCCAGGACTGTCAATAGCAGATGCATGATTCAGGCACCAAAATGACAGCTCGTAAGCATTTTACATAAGCAGGGGCAACATATGCTGCTGCTCTGGTTCCATTTGCTGTGGGCCACCTGATGCTGTATTTGTTGAGCAGATTTTAAAGATGATTTAAAAAGAATTTAGGGTTTGGGTTTTTTGGAGAGTATTTTTTTCTTTTTTTAAAAATTGTTTTCCCTGTTAGCCAATGTGAGCAGGATCAAACTGCTCAAATTTGAAACTGAGGAATTCCATCTTTGTCTTGTCACAAGATAATTCCCAACACACACAAGAGAACTGACATGTTTGTTCAGTGGGCACTTTGCCCAGAAGCATGAGGTACCTATTGTTGCCCAGAAAGAAAATAAGATAGACTAAAAAAACTTATAAGACCTGGGGTTATCCTATGTAACCTCTGGTGTTTAACTGAGGTGGATAGATCAGGGTTCTACATGCTTTAAACACCTTTAAGGAGGTATGGGAAAGGTGCAGCAATGGTACCATCAGGAATGTGTAGGCTCTGCTCTTGTCTACAGGATATCCATCTCTAGCTGACATCCCAGGCTCTACTTAACTACCAATGAGAGGCTGCAGAGACAAAGCTTATATCTAAGGTGTCGTTACGTGCCTGAAGTCCATGAATGAATTTGGATATATCTACATAGTGAGAGGGAAAGTTTATATGAAATTCAAAAGCTGCTAAAACTGTGTCATGCAAATAATCCACTTGTTAGAACGCCATCGTGCTGCAGTAACGGTGTGAGGCAGATTACTGCAGGCTGCATCTCAAAGAACAAGTGTGCCCCAGTAAAGGCACGTTTCAGTCAATTTTAGTGAGAGCTCTGTGCCTGCACAGAGCTCCTCACTGCTTAACTAACAACTGTCTCCTAAAATAACAAGCAGTATTTTAGAGTATATCTTTATCTTTTATCTTCAGGAAACTGTAGGATAAACTGAAAACATGAGTCAGGAGTTAAGGGCACCTGAAATGAACAGCTGGGCAGAAAGACCCAGATAGAAGATAGTCTGACTCTGGAAAAACCCTGTGCTGTCCTGGAGCTGTGTGACAGGTCACTAGCTGGGCAGGACGCTTCTGTCACCCCTGGCTAAGGCCATTCTGTGTAAACACAAAAGGACAATTACACAGTAACTGGATAAAGCGTTAGATTGCAGTTGGACAGAATGAAGTCGGGTGAATTGCCCTGCAGTGAAAAGGCCTCTGCAGTTGCATGAGTCTCCAGAACATCACAGGGTTTGCCTCCATTCTGTCCTCCTTTCTATAAAGAGTGGCAGGGCCATGTTTTTTTCTTTTCTGGTTGTGCTCCCCAGGCTCCACGGGGAAGCTAAGTCCTTCCTACCAGGTGTGGAGCACAGTAAGCTTCCTTTGGCAAGTTCAGAGAAATTACTGGAGTGCTTGGTAAATGAGAGAAACTAATTACAGGAGGTGTTAAGAAAGAACTGAACTTGGCGGATGGGAAGTAGTTATCTGACCACTTCCTCTTATGCATTCCTGTCTGATGTAAATGACTCTGTAGAGCGCAGGCTGGTAGGTAATATCTCTTACAGCTGAGGGTGTCCTGGATATCGTAGGATTTGCTAGTAGGCTGCCATGAAACTTCAAGAATAACTTCTCCTGGGAACCAGCTGAGGTACGTTTGGTTCAGTATTCCTTTCTCTTCAAAGATCAAGCACAGTGTGGTTTTCTAAGGTGTGGTAGTATGTTTGGTTGGGTCAACTGATGATGACGGGGTGGTGGGGAACAGTAAGTTTCAGATACTAAGGCTGCCTTTGGGCGTGAAGCTTTTTGAAGTTGTGTCAGGTTTCTGTCCCTGATCTGGCCAGGGTAGTAAGACCGAAGCTACTGAGAACATGGTCTGGGTCTGCAGTGGGTCTGATTGTCCCCGGCACAAGCATTTTGCCTGTGGAGCCCAGCAGTGGAGACACTGCACATCGCAACGCCAGCTACCGGACAGAGACACTGGGCTACCAACTGCGCCTTCTCCGCACTCGTGTCCCCACGTGTTCCTGAAGCCCCTGTATGACCACCAAAGTATTTTTGTGAGGGGAATTCAGGGCTGGTGAAAGGTACTGTCTGGGCTGTCCAAAGCTACATCTGTGCTTCTGTAAAGGAAAAGAGAAATTCTGAGACTGAGAACATGAGCTTTCTGTGTTGTATTGATATGAGTCATCTGTTTTGGGAAGAGCAGCTTCCAGAGGCAAGTTTCGTTGTTGTTGTTGTTGTTGTTTTTTTTTTAAAGAGTCAGCTGGTGTCTGGTTTCTTTTCTGAGATGGCCAAGGATCTGGACTAATTAGTGCCTGTGGTTGGATTATGAGGGTATGTTTTGTCAATCATTGCAAATTAAATGTATATGAGAAAAGAGAAGAGCTTTATGTCTTAGAACATTTTATTTTAAAGCCCAGGTAACAGAATAATAGGATTCAGTTTTTTTAAATTTTGCTGCTTCTGCAGTAGTAGTGAATTAAGAAAGATGACATGGTATGATATGGCCTTTGAGGCACTGGCTGGCATTCTGTGTGCATTTGTACAGGCCCTTGGTACCTGCATTTTCTGATACCTGGCTACATCTTGTGGTGGCAATGTCTTAACTGCGAGGTATTCTGACACAACTGGATGCAATGAACTTGGCTGTCTTAATAAAATTCTGCTTTAGAAAGGTGGTATTTTTCCTCCTGTCTCCCACTTCACCCATAACGTTAGCGTTTGGGACAGATGGATGCAATGGCAGGATCTGGCATTTGGAGCTCTCAGCCAGTGATGTGTGCTGCTAGCCCAGGGCTGAGGCTGCAGGAGTTGATACCCAAGAGCCTTCTCCTGCTGCTGAGCATTCCGTTGGGGTGTTAGTCAATTGATAGCCGTGCCCTGCTGCAGTGCCAGGCTGGGGGAGATAGGTTTTAAAATAGTTGTCTTCCCTTTTTTCTCAGGCTAAAAGAGGCCAGTGGAGATGGTCTGGCTCTGCTAAGTCATTTTCTCCTCTTTCTGCATGCTGCAGCTTCTTCAGACGGAAGGGAGTGCTGAACTAGAGTAGCATAGAGTGAACTCCAGCCTGCAGAGCAGACTAGAATTTACTTTTTATAAAACTAAAATTGCGTCTAATGTCAAGGGAAGCCGTTTCCAGTGTAGTCTTCTGAGCAGAGTCATCTGAGACAAAAGACTGGCAGAGAAGCACTCTTTGACTTACCTTGGCACCTTTTATTTTGGGGGTTTTGTCAGCTCACTGACAGCAAATGCAGCCAAGGATAACAATCTTTCACTTTTCTCCCAGTGCTCTCGAGGTTATTTTTCATCCCAGAGCAGCCTTTTGATCCATATTCCACTGTCTCCCTCTTCCTCTTCCCATTCTTCTCTATTATGGCAGCTCAGCTTCCAAAGCAAGACTTGCAAAGAGCAAATCTCTCCTAACCTGGCAGTACAATTACATCCCTGGACTTAACTTTGCCACTCAACAAAACCGTTTCATTGTTCCAGCTGTGTTGCTTCTGTGTGTGCTAGCGCAGGAAGATAATGTGGCTAAATGGCTCCAGTGGAGCTCTCACAGGTCTTTTGTCTGTTGCCCTGGTTGGCCACAGAGAGGGTCTTTACATGTCTTCCCCATCTCCTCTGGTTTAGATGTCTTGTCCCCATCTGAGTGCTGCCTCTTCTCCGTGACCGCTCAGCAGGTCAGTAACGAGAGGAAAATAGCCTGTCTTCCAATACATTTTCTAGTCCCATCAAGGTTCTGAGGCAGGCTAGTTTGGAGGCTGTAAACTTTGGGTGGGTAGAAAGAAGTGGGATGGAACGTGTATCCAGGTTTTGTCTTGTCGCTGTACTAGCTGCAGAGAGCTATGGATCCTCACTATTATCTGCTTAGGTGAAGTTAGTGGTTATGAAACAGCAATGAGTTTACTTGTCCAACATCTGTCTCCTACAAGGATTCTGCTACTAATACACTTAGTTTTATTTCTACATGTGCACTCTTCCTTGTTTCCTTCTACTCTACAAATACTCCAGAGTCTTTCCACCCTACTTCTTTAGATCCATCTTCTGTTCTCAGTGCAAAGTTCTTGCAAAGTTTTTTTTCCAGTTAATTCTCACCAGCTTTCCCTCTCTTACTGTGCTTTGGCTCCCTGAGTCTTAGGAGAGCCAACACAAATACAGTAGCAGTTTTAAGGCAGAAAATCACTCCACCTCTTACTGTGGCAGCTGTGTGTGTGGACTTCAACTCAGGTATCCCTTTGTCTTTGTGCATTGACCTTTCATGACTGTGCCATCTTTCTCCACCTCAGAGTGGAAAATATCTCCTGTGCAGATCAACAGCTGATAGGAGTGAAGAGGTGACTATTATTTTAACCTCCTTGCTGAATTTAGGATTAGAGTAAGTAGTTCTTAAGGATTTTCTGTTCTAAGGTAGAAGCTTATGAAGGTGGAGAGTTAATTCCCTTTTCAGGTATTTAGCAAGTAGGTGGTCTTAACATGATACAGTTAAATTCCACTGGTCCTGAAGGAGATGCTTGATAGGTGCTATCCACGAGAGATGGTTTAGAATTTTTCAGAAGACTAAGTGTGTACATCAGATCTGGCTTAAGGGGTGAATAAGAATAGGATCTGAGCATCTACCACACCCCCAAACTGCTAAATCTGCAAAGCAATCTGAAGCTGTGATACCGCTTTATTTCATAATCTGGGCTACCCTGTGCTATGAAAGATGAATTCCTGGACTTGGCATACAGAAGTATCCGAAGCATCCCTGTGCACATATGTATTGACTCTTCTGTCTTATTTCAAGTAACCTGAAGTCTTAGATGAATGTTGACTAATAAATACAGGCTATTTGTGAAAATGCTGTCCTGTGAGTGATGAATCTGTGCACTAGTTTTATCAGGGAAACTGTTTAGTAAAGCATAGTCATTGGGACATGCTGCAGTTAAAAAAGGAAATGTGGAAGAAAGATAGAGGCATAATATTAAATGGATATACTTTCATATGGGCTGTGTAAAGGCTGGAATTGAACCTGCCCCGTGGAGCTGTGATAAATGATTGGCAGGCACAGGTAGGAATCCTGAATCCAGTAATAGCGTTTGCAGAAGGTCACTTCAACATAAAAAAAAAAATGAACATAATGAAAAGTAATTATAGGGAAAAAATCCATCCCTGTCGATTAGAGGAGAAGAGAATGCAAATAAAGCAAACAATAAGAACATATATGTGCCTATGTATTTTGATACATGTGTACATCTGTAGATAGCATTAAAAATTATGTAGGCACGGTGTGTTGGTTTGCCTTTGTTAAAGCAGATATCTCTGGTCCAGTCCCAATTGGAGCGTGAGAGAGCAGTTCAGTTCTGTGACTTAGGAGAGAAGCAGTAAGAAGCTCAGGAAGAACTGGACAGGAACCAAGGTGATGTCAGCTGTAGTCAGAAGAGAAGCAGGGCATCCTTATGATCCGGCTCGCTGGCTCATGAGCTGGAGTGCATGAAGCTGCAGCTGGGAGCACATGTTGCTGCTGGAAGAACAGTGCTGGGAGATACCTCTGGGACTGCACCTTCATAAGCTGACTGATTGGAAAAGGAGGGAGCTGCAGGATGAGGCAGTGAAAGCTCAAGGGCTGATGCTGAGTTAAACTGATGGCTGAAGAGGCTTCCTTGAATGGTAGGTGGAAATAGGTGGGCAAATGCCAGTTCCACATGGAGCGCAGATGTCGAGTTATTGTTTTATTTGAAAGACGTCATATGTAGCTTACCACCTTTCAGAAGGCTGATAATTTCAGTCAGATCTCCCTGTGGGAAGGCTCTGGTGCTGCCTTCTTGGGATATAAAGCACACAGTCAGATGAAAGACTCTGATTTGAGGAGAACTATAAACCACCAAACACTGGAGATTTATGAAGGATTTGTTGCTTCATGCCTACAAAAAAGGAAAATGGCAGGAGCGCATAAAAAGTGAAGATGGTGTGTATGTAGTTGTAACCCAGACGATAAGCTTCCTGACACTTTGAGGAAATAACAGCACTGAAAATGTAAGCCTGCTTTTGCAAAGATGTAAGTGGCAACAAACTACCCAACACAGTGGAGAAGTATGTCTGCTGTGTAGGAGCCAGGCCCTAAAACCTGATTATTTTTTTTTTTAAACTTGTTTTTCAGGACAGAGAAATCTGACTGGTCTGTGAAGACAGATATACTCACTGATAGCAGTTACAGGCTGCTTGCTGTTCTTTCTGAACTGAAATAAACCTGAACAATAGAGAACAAAACTCACCGCTAATTTATTTGGCCATACAATGGATTTCCACTGCTGATTATGTACTTTGCCAAGGCAGTGATGACATGATGGCATGAGTAATTCCCGTGGTAAGCTAATGGGTGGGCACTAGTGGGAGAAACTCTCTGGGAAACTGCTTCAGAAGAGCTGCCTTTCCCAGCTGCAGCCATGGGTGCCTACTTCAGGATCTTGTCAGACGTGGTGAGCTGGCGAGTAGGAGCCTGGGATTTATCCTGCTCTACCCTTCCTTCCTGGGATATTTCTACCTCTGAGAACCTAAGTGAACTAGAAATTAAGATGAGATAGCCACCATCTCAGAGGAGCCACTAGGATTCCTTGGGTAAAAAAGAACAATTTAGCAATTTGGGACTCATGAAGTTTCCTCCTCCAGGGATGTTAGGAGGAAATTTGAGGTTTCACAGCCTGGCAAATAGCAGATAGCACTTGGAAGAACTAGTTACTTCACATCTTAGTGGTAGTTTGATGTTAGGAATGAAAATATATATTCACAGAATACTAGAGGAGAAAATACTGAGGAGGAAAATAACTATGTAGAATTGCCATGAAGAGACTTCAAAAAGTTTCTTTCTATCTTTCCCCTATTGATGACAGTCTAGGGCCCTGTTTCTGAAGGCGCTTGAAGTGTTCTCTCTCTTGTTTTATCTGTCTTCATGCAGTGTCTTGTGCTTGCAAGCTTTAAACATAACTCAGCATAAGCCACCATCCGAGATTTCTTTATGGTCTGCAGCAGTTGTGGTCCCCCTCAGATGAAGAGTCACTGGATTCTTGCTCTAGGTGTTTACACTACCCGGTTACCAGCTAACTACTGTCAGTCGAACAGTGGAAGTTTATAAAGGCCTGTGCACTGGAGAAGAGTAATAAAAAGAGAAGGAAATAGTTCTTTGCAGTTGCGTGTATAAATAGCAAGAATTTTTAGAAGCTGGTTTTTTATGCTCCAGTAAAAGAAGCAGCCAACTTCTGAAATGCTGCTTTTAGTTTCTCCTGCAGCTGGCTAGGAGAGGCTGCCTTGGATCTGTCTACAGTTCTATTTTTTTTTGTCTTTTTACACTGCTTTTCTTCACAGATTTAAGTGACTTGGATTTTGTCACACTATTAGCAGGCTAGGATTTTAGATACACGTACTTCAGTGCCTTGATCATAAGACTCTTTTTTTCCAAGCTTCATTTTCAATGTGGAATGTGTTTGGATTTCTTGTCATTCTTATTGCCAAACCTGGTTTTTCTCCACTGCATGCAGATTCTGCCTTGTTGCTGCAGATTGTTCAGAAGAGTTGGGTTAAGCATGCTTAGTTGTTACTCTCAGAATGATATTGACCTCTGAGTTGTCCAAATCAATCTATTGTTGTAGGGCTGTTCATCAGGAGTGGACCGGTATACTTGTTTTTCATTTAGCTTTGGAAAATGGGGGAGAGGGGGCATTTGCTGAGAATAAAAAAGAGGAGGGGGAACTTTTTCAAAAAAAAAATAACTGAATTTCCAAACAGGCTTAAGAAATCATGAAATACAAGCATTGTGTCTTGACCTTAATGTTGTCTCTCCTTTATGTCTCTAGGCTCTTTAGTGGCAGTGGAAAGGATATTGGCTACAGCTTATACATTCTCAGCATGTTCTTAGGATAAACTCTCTCTCTCCATTCATCACTCTGTTTTGGGTTGCTTTTTCCTAGTAAGCCATGATGTGCATTATGTTCTCTGAAAGTCAGATTTGCTTCAGTCAGCTAATGCAACATGCTAAGCTCAAGCTTTCAAAACCAGCCGTGAATGTGGATTGCCGCTGTACGTAAGTGCATGCATTGAAATGAAGGTCCAGGCAGTGAAGAGCCAGGCAGTTGCCCACCAGGAACTACCAATGCTGAGATCTAGGCTGTAAACTTAACGGTAGCTTTGGAAAAATCACTTCTGGGAAGTCAGTTCTGCTCTCACTGCAGAGAATAAAGTAAACCTGGGCTACTGTTAAAGCTTTATTTTAAGGCTTTCCAGCAATTGAGCAGCCCAAAACTGGAGAAAAGCTGACGCAGATTCTGCAGGCTGGTTGTGCAGGCTCCCTGTGGGCAGACCTTCTGCAGGGCTGGTCCCCTCCTCTGCAGGGCTGACGGGGGGCTCTGCCCGCTCCTACAGCAGGTCCCTGGCTTCAGAGCCTCCACTCTATGCTGGGGCTGCTTCAGAGGCCCTTGGGCCCTTGCTGGACACTTGCTTGTTGGGGAGCCCTAGTGTCTGCACATGCTGGGGACTTAGGGCAGCTTTTCCAAATGGGAGAGTGGCAGGTTGAGGCACAGGGGAGTGTTCTAGCAGGAGGCTTGTAGGTAAGGTTGTGTCCTCGAAGATGTTGGGGAGACTCAGGAATAATAGTTCTAGATGTTGAGTTTTATCTCAGCCATTTTTCACCGATTTGTCTTGTGAGTCTTCTGTTTGCTTGACTCTTGAGGAGTCTTAACTTGTATCTGGAACATAGGAAACATCCCTCTTGGTCACTGTGAGTGAAAAGCTGCTGCTTTGCTTGCTCTTGGGGTAGGGTGGTCAATGTGGGCAGAGGTCTGTTACAGTAACGTGATGCTATGCATGATGCTCATGAATTCTCAGCTTTCTGCACTTCTATTGCCATTCATGAGATCACGTTAGTCAGAAAATTCTTTAAACTAGCAACGTCTTCACGTTTTCTCTTTGTTCTCTGAAAAGCCTCCCCCCTCTACACTTCCTACTGCTCCCTCCCAAGATGACCCTACCTTCCTCCACGCTGAGAAATGAAATGGTGCCTTCTGGGCAGCCCACGCAGACATTACTGGTAACAGCCACACTTCCCCATCCCTTTGGCTTAGATTGATAATTGGATTCATTTAATCTTCTTTTGTCGTCATTCTTTTTTTTTTTTTTATAACTGAATCCCAGTTCTCTTCAGAACAGATTTGAAAGATAGGCAGGGATCAGAGGCTGCCAGCAGGTCCAGAATGAACAGGGCAAAGGAACCAGGAGTGGCAGGGAAATGATGCACCTTGTAAGAGAAGGGAGATAGGGACAAAAACAAAACAAACAAAAAAAAAAACACAAGGGGAAGATGCAGACTGAAAATGGGGTGTGCTTTCTAACTCACAACACACGGTGTGTTGGTAGAACTCTGAGGAAGGGAGACAGTGCCTATCCTGATAGGGCTGGAGTCCAGAGAAAGAAGCAGCAAAAGGATTAATACATCAGAACTGACCGAAATCCCAGAGCTCCAAATCCATCCTGAAAGCGCTAAGAAAGGGACATCGAGTCTGTATTTAGAGACATCTGTCTGTGGCATGCTTTTAGCATTCGTTGTGAGGCTTGATTAATCGATCTGCTGGAACTATTCCACGCTTCAGTAGAGTTGAAATTCTATTTTCTGAGCCGCAGTTAATTGAGGCTCTCAGTTACCTGAAGGATGAATATCTGCTCAGAGTTATGACTTCAGCGCGTAAGTACTGCTAAGACTTTGCTGCATAAATCTTTAAGCACTAATGAACTAATGTCTCGGGGCAAATCCAGTGCTGGTGTTCTGTAAATCTTTACTCCCAATGGTTTGTGTGAGAATTGTATGAAAACATTGAAGACAGATCTGCAGCACATCAATGTTGTCCCTGGTTACACAGGCATGCTGATTTAATGCGTACTCACAGGGGAAAATAGAAAATAAGATAGGAAGAATTACATTTAAAAAGATATTGCTCAGAAAGCAGTTACGTTTATATAAATGCTGTTTGGATAAAAAGGGTCTGAAGAAGCGGCATATCATAAGCAGAAGAGCTTATGGTCAGGGAATGGCAGGTGCCATCTATTTCAGAGCTGTCTGATGCTCACGGTTCTCTTGTTTGGAGAGACTGAAGCATCCTGCTACAGGTCTTCTCTGTCTGCAGTTACTCTTTGAAATTACAAAGTAATTATGACATATTACACAAGGTTATAGATGTATCTAAGACATTCCTTAGAAATATGAACGTGAATGTTACAAAACTAAATATTACTAGTAAACACTTCAGATATGAATTTTTAAAATAACACTGAGTCCTATTTTTTTTACCTGACTACTGCAGAAACAAATGGGTGTTAAGAATAAGGAACTTACTGCAGCAGTTAAAATTCCCACCTGTGGTGAATCAAGCAGCTGCCAGAATTAACAGCCTAAGGCTGACAATCAGAAGAATTGTCTCATGCAAGTTTTTGTCTGTTTTTTTCTTTTATTAGCATTTCAGAGTTAATTCAGAGTATCTTGACTGCATCTTATTATAACTGTCCAGAGGCTGTGAGTCTAAATAATTCTTCTGGGGGACAAGAGATAATCAGGGAGAGACTTTCTGAAGCTCAATTTGGCTTGGTAGAAGGGAAATGGACAGAAAGCCACTGCAAAGGAGAGCCTTGGGGGAAAAGAAAGTGAACCAGACAGTGCTAGAGGGTTTAATCAGGCATAAATAGGACAGGCACTGATGTCTCCCCTGCAGCGCTCGTGCATGACAAATCTACCGTTATCTCTTGGTCTCCCATCAACCCATTTTCTGATCACTTGCCTGTTGTCTGCCTGGGCTACTCAGCTGCAAAACTGGAAGTGTGTATGGAAGTGTTCCCCTTGCACAGAAGTGTCTCGCATGTGAAACAGTACAGCCTGGGATGTATAGCCGTCTCATTACTTGGCCTGGTGCATCAGGTTGATCTGCATCTTACTCAACCTAACGGATGATTAACATCCCATTTGGAGTTGGTGTTCTAAAATGTGAAAGGATAATCTTAGTGCTGTTATAATATCCTTTTCTTGCAGCCCTAGACTAGAGTCCTGCCCTCATTTTCTGAGCCAAATTTCTATAGAGAAGCACAGCTCTTCACAGTCTTCCCGTTGCTAGGCCTGTCCTTGTCTACTGTGTGTGGAGAGGCTCTTGGCCCAGCATCTCACCAGCATCACCTGGGCAGGGACTGCTTGCTCCTCTGAGGGCCAGGTGTGGTTTCCACAGACTTGCCTTCTTTCTTGTCATTCTGTCATCAAGTTGGAAAAGAAGGTCCTGCTGGGGAGAGAGGGAAAACTTCTGAGCTGGCTTAGCTCAGTCTTACTAATAATATTGCATTTTGAGGAGCTACTTCTCTAGCTGCTTGAAATATAATCTGCTGGTGATGGGAGGTGTTTCCATAGCCTTGAAATAAGAAGCCCCCCGTTTTCCACAAAACACTGCAGTGTGAGCAGCAGCAGTACCAGCATTGCCATCCACATGCAGTCTCCACGACTTGTTTGCTCTCTGCTGAGACAATTGCATCAGTGGCAGCTGTGTTTCTGGTTTTCTGGAAGCTGCTGCCCATCCCACTGTAGCTACCTCACTGATTAATGCCTTTTGGTTTCCTCAGGGGACTGAATAGCTATCATATGATTAGAGCCTTTTGGTCTTTATTACTGTCACTCCCTTAAAAGTCTTGTATAACCAAGATCAATTATCTATTTGAAGCTTTTCATAAGTCTGCATCTCTTACTGAACCCAGCCTTCTGTCTGAATGCCTCTCCCACTAATGTCCTGCAACTACTTTCCTGCATGGTTCTTAGGCATTAATTGCTGTCCAATCAAACAGCACTTTTCTCCCTCATTTCCCTATTAAGACCTTCTTTTGCTATGTTGCCTGCCAAATATCAGCCAATTTGGTGTCACTGGCAGACAAGATACTTGGGAATGGCTGCAATGTTCATTATCGTAAATGCTCAAACAACTTGTAACCATTACCCTGTGGTGTCCGCAGCTTGTGCAAGGATGAGATGTGGCTCCTGTTCTCCCAGGGTATCGTTTGTTCCCTTCTATGTTTTACTGTGCAATTTTTGTCTTATTTTGAGTGAAATGTTTTACAGAAGGAGCTAATGGTTTACGGACTTGCTTAGTGCCCAGCACCAGATTATATTTGGCTGCCACCATTCAGCATCTGCCCTGCCTAGGGATGCTTTTAATCAGCAGGCAGCAGGGGAGGGCTGTCCTTCAAGCACATCAGAAGGAGGTTCCCATCCAACTTCAGCTGGCTAGACACCTGACAAGAGAAGAAAAATGCTGAGACAGTATTAGCACATTGATGCTTGACTTCTTGCAGTTGTGGTGAAAGGCTTAGGATTCAAAATAAATCAACTCTTTTTGTTGATCGTAATCTGATTGTTGTAGTGGGTTCATTTGTACTGCAGAGGTTGTCGCGGACCTGGTTTTGTGGTTCAGTTATTAGCCACAAGCTTCCAGTGTTGGAACTAGATACCTTGCAAAGTGTAAGAAAGAAGCAGAGGATAAATGGGTGATTATTATGTGGTGCACAAATCCAGGAAAGAGAAATCTTCATTTCATGGGGGAAATCTTCATTTCACGGGTAGAAGAAGACAAGGCTTGTTGGCTGTATATGCGTGAGGCTTTGGCGGGCAGGCCTAAGGCAACAGAAATAACTGGTGGCAGGATGCTTGGAAGAAGAAGGGACAGACTGAGAGGGAAGGACCTTCTGTGCATTTGGATAACTTCTTTTGTCGAAGATCCAACTTTGTAAAGAGATCTCAGAAATTACAAGGAAAACCTTACAGACAGTACTGCATGCTGTGGATGCTTGCTGCTATCAGAGTTCAAATACATTTCATGTAATAAAGGTGTAGAGGGAAGTGCAAGGAGTAAGTAACACAAGCAGAATAACTTAGATTTATTGAAGAGAGGAAAATCATACAACAGTTGGCAGTTTAGTAAAAACTTCACAGTCATTTTGTTCCCTGGAGAATGCCAGTTCTTTATTTCCTTGGTGCCTTACCTAGCAATAGGTATGACTTCTGAGGCCTCTGTGTCTTTTGATGTCTGTCTCTTCAGATATAAAAAATGTCTCCCTTCCTGCTGTAGCTGTATAATCCCTGTTCAGACAAAAGATACCTTTTCCTAGCACCTTGTACCATGGGGTTGACATGTGCAGAGCAAAGAAGTTAAGTAGTGCCTGATGAAGAGTCAAGAGAAACTCACCTTGAAAGAAAAGTTGCTAAAAAACAAAAGATGTCAAATTCACACTGAGGTATAAATCTGTCAGGCTTCAGTAAAATTAAGCAGCTTGTGCCAGTGAAGGTAGCATGGGAGAGCAATGCTTAGGACCTTGTAAATTTCTACTAAAAGTGTAAAAACTAATTGTGTCGAAATTGTTCAACGATAAGCAAATTGTATCTTTTCAAAAACCTCTTCACCGAGTTTCTTCCTGTAGAGACAAATAGAGTTTGTTCTCATTTCCTTTTTGTCATGACTAACCACCTCTCTCTATGCTCAGCTGTTCCTTTTTATTCTCGTCCTTTGTGCTTTGCTGTCCTGAAGCCAAATCTGAGCGGATTTCAATGGCTCTCTTGTCCTTTTTGACTTGGTGCTGGGCAGTCTGAGAGCATAAGAAACTATTCTCCAAATCCCAGATATGATGCATGAAATCTTTATCAAGAAGAAGTAAGAGTTCAGCTGCATAGATGCAAGGTGCGGTATGGGAAAATGTTAAACCTCAATTTTCTCTTCCAGTTTCCTGTCTGTGGCTTCTATCGAAGCTTAGTCTTTCAGTACAATAAACTTTTGGGGTATGGAGGTTGTAGGAGACAGCTGAAAGGACTCAGGTTTTTAACACTCTGTTGCATTGAAAATTGCATGTTAGAGGCAGAAAAGTTGGGGCAGTGCTGCTTCTTTAAATGATCAAGATGGTGATGTGTGCTCCTTTTGAGGTGCCTGTGTTTTTCTACTGATGATTACATCCAGAAGTTCTTTGGTAGCCTCGCTCCTGGCAAAGTCCTTGAACGTCTCAGCTCCCTCCTTGCTACCAGATGGAAAAACAGCTGCATCCCAGTCCTCAGGCAGAGCAGTAGACATTGTCCAGGTCCCTTCTGAAACGTAGTTCCTCGAGGCTTAAATTCACTGTAGTGAAAGTGAGGCAACTTAAAATTCAAATTTCTTAGAATTTGTGCTTTGTGGTTGTTACAAATTTGTGCATGTTGCAGTCTGGGTGATAAGGACTTGTGAATTCCTTGTTGACTCCTCTTCCTGTCTTCATTTCAGAGTGCCTGCTGGGGTGCGTGCAGAAGGATGGCTGCGGCAGAGCCTCTGACCGCTTTCTCCCGATGGTACCTCTATGCCATTCACGGGTATTTCTGTGAGGTGATGTTTACGGCTGCTTGGGAATTTGTGGTCAACTTTAACTGGAAGTTCCCAGGTGTTACCAGTGTGTGGGCGCTCTTCATCTATGGCACCTCCATCCTCATCGTGGAGAAGATGTATCTGTATCTCAAAGACAAGTGTAACATTTTGCTGCGCTGTTTCATTTACACCCTTTGGACATATCTCTGGGAGTTCACCACTGGCCTCATCCTACGCCAGTTCAATGCCTGCCCGTGGGACTATTCCCAGTTTGATTTTGACTTCATGGGCCTGATCACCCTGGAGTATGCCATTCCTTGGTTTTGTGCTTCTTTCATCATGGAGCAGCTGGTGATCAGAAACACCCTGCGCTTGCGATTTGATGAGACTGCTGAGCCAGGGGCCCCCACTCTCCCTGTAGCCTTGGCCAACGGCCACGTGAAGACAGATTGAACAGTGACTCAGAACCACGGTTAGCAATCTGAGAGAGCCCAGACCTCTACCACAAACTGTCGGCTCTGGCTTTGAGGTACTGCTCCTAGCTGTATGATAAGATTAATAAACCCCATTTTTCTAATGGGGTTGTGCATGGGATATACCGGAAAAAATGGAATCAATAGATTTTCTATGGATTTTACTCTTTGGGCTCCAAGGACCAATATCAGTTACTTGTTAGTTAGGTCATTTCTGATTTTAACTTATTACAGATGAAAGCAGTTCTTTGGCTTACAGTTTCATGTGGAGAAAGAAGAAAAGTGCTACAGTGGAAATGCATTCAAAAAGGAAAAACATAATCAGTGGATGGGCATGGACACGCTGGCTAAATTAGTGATTGGCTTACTCCATTAGGCAATATTCAGGTGCTTGCTTGCAACCAATACCTCCTGTGGGACCTGAGATGCTGCAGGAACAAGGAAAATCTATCTGCTGATAAGAGGAACCTAAGACTGGCAGTCTGCTGGGGAGGTAGATGGTGTTCCCCTCTTCAGGTCCCATTGGCCTCCCTCAAGGTTCTTTGTTGCACCACAACATGATCTGGTGCTGGACATCTTGCTGAATTTATACAAATCTTGTACTTCTTGAAATCTCAGTCCTGATACTCACTAGATTTTTTTTTTTTAAATAAAGGCCTTTTCTTGCCGAGTGAATTTTACCATAGTCTGTGCAATCTAAATCTTGGCAAAAGGCACAAGAAATAGCATAAGTCTTCCCATCTCCTCTGTCTCCCCAAAGCAGAACTTGTCTGAAGGGCTGCTGCAGATTCCAGCTCCCATCCCAATCATGCAAATCTTGTAGAGACTGTACGCGCCACAAGAGTTTTCTGCCTGCCTTCCCACATCTGTTTCTGGTGATGTTGGTGGCTTAGTCTGGCTGCAACCTATTGTACTTGACCAAAGGTCAAAATCTTCATGTGGCTAAAGTGGTACTCACGATTCAGTGCTCCAGCACTGACTGTCACCTCCTTCAGCACTGGGCAGAACTGAGCCAGGACTCAGTGTTCTCCTCAGTGTTTCAAGAGGATTTGCTTTTCCTTCCCAAAATCTATTTTCAATAACCACAGCAAACCTTTCTCATGGCAATTACTGGAGGCAGCAAAAGGTGTGCTGTGCTGTCTGATATAGGGAGACACGTTATTTTAAAAGACAAACAAACCCCTCCTTGAAGAGCACTGAGTGAGTTATGAGGTTCCAGTGAGGGCAGCAGTAGAGCTGGAGGTGCAGGAGTGCAGTGGCTCCCTTTCAGAGCTACCTGCATGGGGGCAGTTTGAAATTTGTCCTGTTGACAGCATTTACGGAGTATGGGGAAAGCTGCAATGCAAAGAAGGTGCTTGATACTGGCAGCCACAGATTAAATCATTTGCTTTGGTAAGTCTGTGCTGCCAGTGTCAGCCATGAACGTGGAGTTTCCATCTGTCAGATGTACCTCACTCCTAACAGCTTTAAGAGGCAGGTTTGCTGTAATGGTCCTGTAGGGCCAGATTAATTTTGTGTTTTCTTCCATCACAGTCAACTGAGCTGCAGAAGGGATGAATTTAGCTTGAAATGCAAGTGTGCTTGTATGGTTGTAGGGTTCCACTCCTGTGATGGAAGTGGCCAGGTTCTTTCTATGTTGGTCCTCTGAGAGGGCGTGCTTGGCTGTGTAGCTGCTCCTTGCTCTGGGGCATCCATTCCTGAGGGGAAAAGCACTTCTGGCCCTGTGAGGGGAATTATTTGTTGGTTCTGCTCTTAGGAAGGCAGTGTTAATCCTTTTTGTATCACACAGAGTGCAATTATTTTATTCCTCTCCCCCCCGCTTCTCACATGACATCCGTTGCTGGCAACGGGCACACAAAAACAGTGGCGTCAAGGAGTTAATCAAATCTGCCCTGGGGTGTGTAGTGTCTCCTGAAGCACTCAGAATACGTAGGTGGGTATTTAGAGTTCCCTTCTTAGAGATCATTAAATTAAAAGAGAACAAACACTGAACAGATTCTTTTTTCTTGCTGTGATGCCAGTATTACGAAATCAGAGAAACAGTATGTTGTTTATCAGCCTTGATGGTCTCAGGTGTGTAGACCAAGGCAAAATAGTCACCTGACATTGTACAAGAGGCAAAAAGGAGAAACCCTCAGCTTCATCCTTAGGATCATCCTTACATCGTTAGGACATCCTTAGGATCTGTGCTTTCTCCTTAGCTGTTACAAAGCTCTTAAAAGGAGTTAGCGAGATCGTTTGGTGACTCTGTACCAGCTGCAGATGAGACTAAGGGAGGAGGAGTTCACAGAGCTAACCTGGTTATGCAGTCATGTGTCCCCGCTAAATGATGTGGTTCTTTCACAGTGATATAATATTTCAGTGCTCAAATTATGGATGGGTTTCCCAGCAGCATATGATACCTTATTCTATTATCCTTATTGTTTATGCCATTGTAACAACTGTTTTAGTTTGCTTTCCAGTAATGTCTGATGTACCACCTAGATATTGCATCCTCACAGAGTTGTAATTTACACCCAGAAGTGCACTTTACTTGCAGCTTGCACACCAGAAACAGAAAGGGACCCAGCAAATTCTTAATTCAAATAATTCCCTGGACAGCTCATGTTATCACAGGGTTTGTTTTACTACCATGTACCTAATGCAGCAGAGTTAGCTAGACTTCTCCTTTCTGAGCAATGTGGCTTTGTCTCTTCTGCAAAATCTCCCTTTTTAATACGTGTCATGCTTCTGATAACATCTTACAGGGGAAGTGCCCAGAGCACATTACTGGGATCTTGGTGGCAGCTCAGCATGAGCTCAGGAGCTGGACTGAAGTTATAGAGACATTTACATTATGGAAAAAGAAAACAAAACAAACAAAAAAACAACAACAACAAAAAAGAACGCACAAGGCCTAACAATTTGTTTGTATGTGTATCTTCCTCAGCAGATTAAAGTTGCCTGTTTTGAGTTCACCAGCAATAAAAAAAAAAAAAAAAACACTTGTGATTTATCCACCTTGTCCAAACTCTGCAGCAAGGAGAAAGTGGCCCATTGGTGCTTTTTTGGGAGGGTGGTGGGTGGTGGGATACGGGCTTCAGTTACCCGAGGTTCTACTTTTGCCTCCCTTGTCTTGCTTATCTCCTGTACTGTCCACACTAAAGGATGTCGAAGTACTTCCTAAGATACAATCCGGTGTCCTCGGCGCAAGGGGGAGTTCAAGCATTGTCGTGATGTCTGTGCATATTGCAGTGATCTTGCTGGAGGGAAGTGGTTGGTTCAAAGCAGGGCGAGGCTGCATGTTGGTCTTTGGTGTTATAGTTGAGAGAAATGTGTACATATGTACCAGGTATTATTATGCCTTTGGTCTGAATGCATTTTGTAATTAAAGCAGAATAATCCAATCAATGTTTCGCTTGACTAGTCCTGTGACTATAAAAGGTAAAGAATTGCTGAAGTGCTTGAGCTGCTTGGAGAGTTAAGGAGCTGGTGGCTGAAGTCCTCTTGAGGTCAATAGCGTTATTCTGCCGTTGACTAATTTTTCTTAAACCTGCACAGAAAGAAAGGGGATTTCTTCGTTCACAGGAACTTTGGCTCTTTAGGTACTATGAATAAAATATGAGCTACCACTAAAATGTGAAATGAAACCAAATATTTTTCTATTTTAGTTTATCTCGAGCTCTGAATACATGCACTGTGTCCTGTATTCAAGGGCAAGGCTTGCGGACCCAAGTTCTTTGCTTCAGTCTTTCTGCCTGCAAACTGCAGCTGAACCCGCAGACAAGGAAGCCGCTTTGTCTTCCGCTTCCTTCCTGCACGTCCGCAGCTACCACATCCCTCTGCCGTCCACCCTGTGCTGTAGAAGGAAATCTCTCTTCTGGTGCATCCCCTGCTAAATCAGAAGCCATTCCCACCATGCACCCCCTCGCCCAGCTGCTTTGGCACCAGGTCGGGTCACAGAGGTGGGGACACCTCAGGAGGCCTTGCTGTCCTCAGCTGTCCTTGCTTTGCAAATGGCCTCCGCTTGCACCTGCCTTCCCACCTGCCCCTTCAGGTGTCTGGAGCCTGCCCTGGGGAAGCGGCCAACCCTTCCTTCCACCTCCAGCCTGGTGAATGGGGCAAGCCCCTCTGCGGCTGCTGGGGTGGCTCAGCACCACTCCAGGCTTTAAGCTAACAGAGGTCATTCTCAGTTTGGGGCGGGAACTTCGATTTTAAGAGCAGGCTCAAGAAGCATGACAATGAATTTGCACCACCTATAATGGCTTATTTCCAGGATGGCAAGGGTTCGCTCCATCAAGGGTTTAGGGACTTGGGCCGCTGCTTTGTGATCATCCAACGTGAGAGAAGTGACAGGAGGAGGTGGTGCCCTCCGTACCTGCTGTGCTCTTGGCCCTCGGTCAGCTGGCAGATGCCAGGGGGAAGTGTCCTGCAGTAAGTCCCAGGGAGGGGCTGGGGGGACACTGGTTGGTTGGTCGGTGTCCAAAGGTGCTGCTTCTTCAAATACACAGCTGCCCTTTCCCAGTGAGATCTTCACTGCACGTGGCAATGCAGAAGTCTGCTTGCACCACAGAGCGTGACTGCCTGGACTTGCTCTGAGGTACACGGGAGGTTCAGAATCTCTACTCGTCTTTTTTCTCTAAGGAATTCCCTACCGACATCTCTGTGGAAAAATGCATCACCTAGCGATATGCAAGTGAGTGCTCATTAGACTGGCTGAGGTACTAAAAGCCATACAGCACTGTGCTCCAACCTGGTAAGTTAATCGTGCTGAAAGGCAGAAAGCCTTGGCCCACAGAGTGCTGCCATGTGTTTCTGCCACTTCCAGCACCTGAGTTAGCCCAAGGGCCTACTCAGGAATGCGTTCTGCCTTATTAAATGTACTCTTAATTCCATGGGTTCCAATGGAAATGTTTTACATGGGAAAGCAGGAGGTCAAGAGGGAGAGACTGGGAGGAATACTGTATCAGCTTCATTACCATTTATGATCTCACTAGAGAGCATCTTGTTTAAAGTTGCAGCTACTTACCTGAGGCCGTAGACACCAAATGTGGGAAGGTGGCTTGTCACAGCCTTGGAGTGGGTCACTAGCACCACACACCCACAGTCTGTGTTGAGTGTGCCATGCCCTGTAATCTCGGTGCAGCCAGGAAGAGCTTCCACCATGCAAGGACTGTGGTGGTGCAAGAGCTGCTGATTAATGGTGGCAGAGCAAGGCCTGGTGGTGACATCTTCAAGACCTGGACAGGTTGGAAGCAGCTATTTCGTGCTCTCCGTGTCTGAGACTTCTCACAGGTGTAAAGCAGTCTGGCAGGTTTTTTTATTCTGGCAGAAGCTGAGCTTTTCCTTGACTCCTTCCTCTGGAGCCTGGGCTGCTCGCTCCTTTTGTAGCCACTGGATTTTCTGATGTGAACCACCTTCATTAGCTTCTCAGAAAATAGCAGTTTTAAATGGTAATCCCAAATACTTGACGTCAGTTTGTATTTATGCTCTAGTCAATTTTGGAGCTAAAGACTCTTAAGTATCTGGTAATGCTGTTTGTTTATACTATTGTGTGGCATGCTGTCCTGCTTTGATGCTATAATGAAGAAGAAGGAGAAGGAAATACAAGCAATTTGCTCTTTAATAAAAAGAAGTAAACATATGCAGTTGGGACAATCGATATTTATTAAATATCTGAGTTGAGATATGCACAGTCTTTGTAGATTTCTGGCCTTTCAAACCCAGGATACTTTCCAGTGCAGAATTTGTCACTGACCCTCTTTGCAACATACCTATGCTGCTGCTTTGGTATGGTTCCTCACCTAGTATTTCGGGGAATAAGAATAACAGCATTTGCCTTTATCAGTTTTCACTGAAAGATCTCTAAGTGGTTTTCACAAACCAGTGAAATATATTCCCACTTCAGGCCTTGAAGTAGGTCAGAATGAACCCAAAATACAACTGTCAGGGAGCTGATGGAAATGTCCTGACAGGTCCAAGGTGGTCTAGTCAGACCTGGAAAGAAAGTTTAAAATTTTGCCTGTTGACCATTTTTCCAGGTGCGAGGAAAAATGTTAAACTCCCAACTGTCCTGTGCATGACAGCCCCTGGAGCGGTGGGCTACCCACAGGCCATGGGCTTGTGACTGAAACAAGTCCCTCAGCTCTTCATTGGAAATGTCAGCAGCCACCTGCATGCGGGCTGCCCATATGCTGGCATGTGAAGGGGCTGTCAGAGCTGATACGTAGCATAGGTCTGTCGTGTTCAAAATAGGACTGATTTCCCTCTCTGTGCTACATAATCTCATCTTCATCATCAGAGTACTTTTGGGTAAATATTGCTAGGGGCAACAAGCCATGTTAGAGGCTAAACTGAGGTGACCATCTGCTCTATCAGCTCATGTTGTTGCAGTTACTGCAGAGCTTATCTACATTGCCCCTTCTGTTGTCAGATCCCTCATCTGATGCCACATCTCTTCCTATTGCTCCTGCTTCTCCATCAGGTCTTTTGGCAATCTGTCCCTTTCTATGCCTTACATCCACTGCAAGTCCATGTTGTGATCACAGCTACTCTAAGCTTCCTTTCTGGATCCCTCCTTTGGCAATTTAACACAAATGGACTGACTATTGATGAGCTGTGGCATCCATTAAAGCCCACAGCAGCTGCAGTTCTCAGTGCTTTGGAAGCTCAATGCAGAAAGCATTTTACACACTTGCCTTCAGGCACAAGGACAGCAGTAAGTTTGCAATTAATTTTCAGTGCCTTTGCTATAACATCCACACAATGGTACATAATAGGCTTTCAGGGCTAAATTCAGCTAAAAGGTTCTCCTGTCAATCTCTGAGTTTCAATGTGTGCAGAATAATTTGTAATTTCAACTGATTCTTCTTATAAATGCACATGGAGTGTATGTGTATGTTTACATGCACAAACATGGCCGATGGCCTCAACACTGTACCACTGACTGCATTGTAAATTTTACAGGCAAAGAAGAGCTGTAACCTGCTTAGCTGCAAACACTGCCGCAGATCATCTGCCGCAGATCATCTGCATCTGTCCACTCTGCCGCTTTCCTGAACATCTGAGATCCAGAGAAGAGCCAAGATGAAGCTCCACATACCCATGAAGCAGGCTAAGAGCCGATACAGCAGCTCTTGACCTTACAAGCGGTGTGTCTGCAGGTTTTCCGTAAGTTACACAAGTTGCCACCAGGCCGCGTCCAGCACCATGGCTGTCTGTGAGCTCATGGCTGCCCCCACAGCAGGCCTGAGGCCTGGCCTTGGCTGCTGCCATCTTGGTCTGTGTCTCTGCTTTACCTTCCACTGCTTCTGTCCTCTCCTGCCTCTCCACCTCACTAGCCGCCTCCTGGCAAGGACTTGTTGAATTTCAGGGTTTTGGTGTTAGCTTGGACCTGGTGACTTAATCGGTGCCACACAACAACTTTTCTTCCTGGCCAAGTTACCAGCAACGCAGGCCGCCACTGGCCACAGCAGACTTCCGCTCCCCTTCTGCTTCTCGAGTTCCCTGCCAGCCACTCTCCTCCTTTCTCCCTGGCAGACACATAGCAAGCAGGGGAGGCAGGGACATTGACCTCCTCTGCTGCTTCTGTTCACACACAAAGGAGAAAAGATTCACACACATTGTTCTTGCTATATCAACCCCACCTCCCGGTGCTGACTGGTGCTTCTCGTTCCTGTGCATTAACTTCAAGCATTCTGTAATCATCACATGAGCTCTTCCTTATTTGCCTGGCCTGTATGTCCCACTGGCTCAGCCCCATCCCCTGAGCGTCCCTGCTGTGCTGGTGCTGATGTCCCGGATGCCTGTTTCCCATTATTCATCCTGTACACAGAAGGTTTTCCTTTAGCTGGCCTGCCAGAACATACCCTTCTCCCCATTCCAGTCTGTCTTACCAGCCCTACAAAACCCAGCAAATTAGATCATCTGCATATCTATTTCACATATTTATGAGTGAGATACTAATCCCCACATAGTGAAAGGGTCATGTGTACAAAAGGGGAAATGAGGACACCAGCATTAAAGGGAGAAGTGGGGGGAAGGTGGGTAATGGCAAGGGCAGGGCAGATGTCAAGGATGGGAGTTTACAGTGTTGGGAAAAAAATATTAGAAAACCGAAACAACAGCAAAGCAAAATATCACTAAGAAGTCCCATCAATGCTCTTTCCTTGCTAGTTCTGCATTTAAGCTCCTGCTCCCTGCACCTCTGCCTTCAGAGCAGAGACCAAGTCCTCCAACAGGCTCAAGAAATCTGTAAAGAAATAAAAAAGCAGCAGACAACCCTTTTCTGTGTTCTTTTTGCAATAACAGACACCTCTCATTCCCTTTCACCGTCATGCCAAAGCTGCTCTGCCATGCAGACCCGTGTCTTGGGGTAACCCTTGCGGAGCCCCGGCCAAGCGCGCAGCCCAGCCCCTGGTCCTGCGCAGCTGGGAGAGCTGCCTCAGGGCTGCCCCACGCAGCTCCGCACCCTGTGGCTCCCAGCAGGTGCAGGACTCACATTCCAGGCTGCTACAGGGACCTCCCCAAAAGTCAGCTCCGTTTCCCATCTGTTACTTCCCCAGGCCACAAAAGCAGGTGAAATGTCTGTTGGATGCCACAGGAACTGCTCAGGCTGCAGCAGTGGTAATGTAACGCTTAGAGCAGCAGAAAGATCTCCTCTCAGGTGCGAGAGCTCCTTGCAGATTTTTATTTTTTTTTCATTGCCCTTTAAGGGATTCTGCAGCCAGCCAGTGACCTGGAGATGTGACAGTTGGGTCCCAGTCATGTTTTCACACGACGCAGACAGCAGATGCTTCAGAAGGTTATATTTCTTCATGTACATTGGGTCTCCAGGGAGATTACATGTTCAGGGTCAAGGGCTTTCGGGGACTGGCTCTGCAGCCCCAGAGGACGATTTTTCTGTTTCCAGCAAAAAATATCTGTAAAGCACAAGGCATCCTGCCAAGCCCTCTGTATAAAGTCAGCAGGAAATGCTGCTCCTGAGAGAGATTTTTACCTACAGCTCTGTCAGGGATAGCTTTTATTATAATCATAGCAGTTGATCAAATATTCCACAGAGCTACAACACCTTGCAGCCTGTGTATCAGGGCTGATCCTGACCTGGGGAGCAGCACTTATTGGACTGCAAAGAGGTTATTCATGTGGGGAAAAATCATCTCCTTCTGTAAAGGCAGGCAGTAATGGGCACTTTATAGTGATGCTGTGTTTTTGAAATGCAGATATCTTGGCCAGTTCAATCACCAGCTGGCCAGCACAGATTTTGCAAGGGAAAGAATTATGTCCAAAGATGCAACAAAAGCCCTCCTGGGGTCTTCACTGTGCACACTGACAAGCCAGAAATGATCTATGCTTTTAAGAGGTTTCATAAAGAGCCTGCCTCCTCCTCCTCCCAGTCCTGCATGACAGTTAATCGATCTGCTTGAGAAATTGAAGGATTACGACTGAGCCAGCCCTACTAGAATGGGAATTTCAGATTTGACATGTCTTAGGAACACAGGGCACCAGTCCCTCTGAAAGCCAGTCCTGGGAATATCCACAGCTACTAGTAAAATCCCAGCACAACGACGGGCACTGCAGGGTGCCCTTCATCCTGCAGCAGCTGCCACATACTATAGCCCACTGTCTTGCCGGGAAGTCACTTTAGCCGTGAGAAAGGATGGGCCAGGCTGCCTGCCAGGATGTGCTTCTCTGGCACCCAGCCCTCCCCTTGCTTGGTAGCAGCAGCATGGTGGTACTCAGCCTCAGGGAGCAGGGCGCCAGGACATCCCTGTGACATCTTGAGGAACAAGAGGTCTGCTGTAACTCATTGCGCTGCCCTGGTGAGCAAACCAAACAGAAGCACCACGTTTGGCCATGGCGTTTGGATCCAGATCTAACTTTTGTCAGGCTTGGGACTGAGTGAGTTTCTGAAGGGTATGCCCAGGACAGAGTTCTTCAGAAGCAATGTGACAGTAATTTTCATGTTACTGATGTCCTCCTGCCTTTGTGCATATGAACAAAGTCTTGCTCTTGTTGCACTTCCTCAATATCCACAGCATTGTGGCTAACGGGGTGGCAGCAGTTTCCTTTTTCTTGCTGTTCTGAACAGGCAGAAGGAGGATCAGAGGCGCTGATAAGCAAGTGAAGCTTGTAATGGGGAAGAGAGGGAAGGAATTCATGCCCATCACAAGCTATTTTTTCCATTTATTTTAATATATGTAGTTTTGATGTTATCTGTTGACTTAGATTTTTGACAGATTGCAGGAAAAGAGCCTATGTGCTACTCTAGGCATTTTTGGCAGATCCATAGGAAAGCTATCCAGTTAAGATCAGCAGTTAACCCACAGCAAAGCCTAATCTCCAGCCAAAAGCTTAATCTGACAGAAACCAAACATCTGCCCTCCTCGGGCATGCTGGGATGGAGACAGAGGCCTTGGCTTCTGGGGTGGCTCCAGGACTGTTCCTCTTCTGCCTCCTGCCTGGCTGCAGAGCAGGGCATGTGTGCTCACTCCGTGGGTTAGGTAAGAGATGGTGATGTGGGGTGGCAGATGCCAAGCTCTCAGAAACAGAGCTACAAAACCTCAGAATGAACCATACATAGATCGAGTACAATAACACTACCCCTCCCTTGCCCTGTAAAACCTTCTGCTATTTCTGGCCTTTTTCTCCAAGAGTCTCTTTTCATACACAGCAGATTGAGTCCATTATCTCCGGAAAAAAAGAGTCTGCACACTGCTTTTCTTTGCTGTATCTCATTCCTGACCTCTGCTGCTTTTTTTACTATTCTAGTCCTGCCTTATAATAGGAAATGGAAAGCCCAAAGATTTTTCTTCACATCTGACGTTCATTCATCCTCCTTGTTTCTTTTTTTTTTCCCTGTTAGATTAACAGCAGGGAGAAAGAAACAGTAAAAACACCACGGTTCATATTTTTTATACTCAAAAGCCTGATTCTGTTCTTAGTCTTACTTTCTCCTTGTGTACCCATATTCACTCCACTGACCTTATTCTGGATCCTTACCAACTTAAATGGGAAGTAGGGTGATATATTTAAAGAGTATTTATTTTAAAGACTATATTACGGATTAAGACAAACAAGTCTCATGCTCATCTGCCCATTTCCCAGCCCTGAAGACTTGTGTACATTCCTGAGCTTATCATTCAAGCCCAGCTATTTGAAAAGTGACCACAGATTTAGAATGACTCAAGTTTTACCTGCCTGGGACATCTCCGTCCTGATTTTGAGATGGCTCCAGTTGAAAGCATGACAGCTGTGCACCCCGGGGCTGGAAGTATTTCAAGTTGGAAGCCTTAAAATTAAGCCAGCTCAAATCAGAGACTTTTAAAAATCATTTGGCCTTGGTATCTGAGTCAGCAAGTCCCTGCTGAGAGGTGATGGATACAGGCAGCTCCTGGTGCAAGCTGAATGAAAGCCATTAGAATTAAACCTTTGGTGCCATAAGGCTGCTGAATCACACAGCCCAGGATACACCTGTCCCTGCTGATGCCATGAGAGTGCAGCTATAATGAATGCAGGATGGCTCCATCTTCTGTCATCTCAGAGGCACCTTTTCTTATGGTGCACTTTATTTTGCAAGGTCGGGAGTATTCTCATTTCATGATTTTTTTCCTCTTTGGTGTGAAAACTCCTAAGGTTTGGGAAAAATATGCCTTGAAAGGCTGGAACAGATTGGACTGACTGAGAAGCTTCCTGCAGATGTATAAATCTATGTTCTAAAGACCATCTGAAACAGTAGTTGAATTATCTGACAATTAATAGGACCCTGGTTCAGCAAAACAGCTAATCTTGCCTTCAGCTTCTTGCTGTACAAATGTCCTATTTTACTCCAATTAAGTATATGCTCAATGTGCTGCATTGTTCATTTAATATAATATGCTGCAGTGATTTAAAAAATAGCTGTGACACTGTAAAATCAATCTGTCGTGGGTAGTCAATGTAGGGTGAGGATAATGTGATCATAGCTATGGCATCATGCCCAAGCAGTGAGCAGCAGACCTGCTTGCCTGGATGCTCTCTATTGTAATTGAGTTTGTGGTTAGAGGAGTCCTGGGGTGATACTCGAATATATTATTGCTGTGTGCTCATCCCAGAAAAACAGATAAGAACTGCCATGCTTCAAGGTAAAAAATAATCACCACAGAATTAATTGAATGTCTTCTTTCCTCTGTGGGTAAATTCTTCTATAATTATCCTTTAAGAGATCTCTTGCATCTGTTCCTGAACGCTGATGAGACACAGGACATCAGGTCCCTGTTTTGATCTTGCTGGAGTCTGCCAAGTTCCTCGTAGGTAGCGTGTCAGAATAACATTCAGTCTCAAGGCATGAAGATGTCTCATTCCTTCAGGGCTGGGGAGAACACTAAGGCACAAAGACTCTGGGAGTGGAGACTTTCTTCGGCTTTTTCTGCCCAGGTTTGGTGATTTCTTCTCTTCCAGCCACCTTTGGAAGCAGTTCAGCAACATCTGGGGAGGACGGGAAAGTCAGGACTCTGTTTGGAGCAGTTACGTTTGTAATCCCAGCAATAGGGCTCTCATTCATGGTTTTAAAAAGGACTAGAATGAAAAGCATGCAAGAGCCAAAGGCCCCCGACTGAAACGATTCATGGAATTAAATGTTCCAGGCTTTGTTTGCTTGCTGGTTTGTGTTTGTTGTTTGAAATAAGAGCTACTGGGCTCAGTTCAGCTGCTGGGTTATCAGAGTGATTAATCTGTAACATCACAAACCTTTTCCAAAAAACTTTCACTACAATTGCTGATTTGGATATGCTCCTTGGGCAGTGAGCTGAACAAAAATATTCACATCAGGGTTTGTTTTTGACATCGTGCTTGAACAATTCTGTCTTTTTTTCAAGGGCACCACCATTTCTGGCAGCTGCACAGAGATGAGTGTCTGGGATCTGCTCTTCTCTGCTGATGTTGTCCATGCAAAAAAGCTCCTCTCTCTGTCGTGTCCACCTGCTCCCGTTGTCTTTTTTTCTTCAGCACAGCTCTCTGTGGAGGGAGTGAGGGCTGTACCTGAAAGGAACAGATGTCCTAATGGAGCCACTAAAACCAGGCACCGCAGGTACTCATTTCACTGCTGTCTGATTCGGTGTGTGGTTACAAGAGGTGCACAGTGCTCTTTTTCTACTGATCCCTGTGAAGTGCTTGGATCTTTATACTGTAATTGCTGCTTCTCAGTGGAGGCTGGCTGCTGTGAAGGATCACAGCACTACTTGCTGGATGCGTGCATCCCCGGAGAATTGGGCTGATCAAAGGGGAACCACTGAACTACTGAATTTGGCTCCATAGCTGGTCACTGCGAAACAAATCTGCTTCACAGGACATAAGCCTAAATGTAGCTCAGGTTTCTGAGTAACAGGATACATTCCAGTTTTTCCATGCTTTTAGCAGGAAAAAGCTGCAGTAGAGACCTGAGGATTTTCTCAGTCAGATACTGTCTTCTTTGTGCAATGCACCTAAAGGCCTGCTGATGCAAAATTTGCCATTCCTTCGTCTACCTCAGCAACCCAGGAGATGTGTGGTGAGAGTGGCAAGGCCTGCTAAATGCAACATTGCTATAGGGACAAGCTTAGCACCTCAGTACACAGAACCTCAAGGCAAGACAGTAAAAAAGGGTTGCTGGTAGGGCACAGGTGAAAGGCAGGATGAAGTTGGATTTGCTTCATGGAGAGTAAATTGGGTTTAGCATGTACTGGTAAAGATGACAACAACTCCCCATGGATTGTTATGCTGCTGCTTTGCTGGTTCACAGCCTTCTCATTTAACAGAAATTTAACAGGGAAATGTAAAAAGCCCAAAGACTTGAATGACTCCTGCTGTCCCTTTAACCAGAAAAAGCTAAATGAAGTAGGAAGCTGATCTTGGAGGGCGATCTGGTTAGATGAGTACAATCTAAAAGTGGAATAATCCCCAAGGTCTCTCATTTTGCTTGCTGTCATTTGGGCAGAAAGCAAATGCATCTGAATTTTTCAAAGCTGTAATGTGCAGGTGGGTCTGTGCTTCTGCCTGTGATAGCGAAGGTGGCTATTCTGCTGTTCTGTAAAAAGGGTAGGAGGTACAGATGCTCTCTTTCAAAGACTCTACATTGGTGCTGAACATTTCTGAAATGGTTTTGGGGACGGTGGGTAACTGAATCCTTTCTCACAGCAGCATGACCGGAGAGGTAGGAAATGGAGAGACACCTTCTGACTGTCCTGAGAGATAAGCTTCTTTTGCATGGGTGTAAATGTGTGTGGTCAGACAGGTCCTCACTAATACCTGAGGAGGATTCATTGTAATTGGTTTTAATCCTTCCTGAGCAGGAGGAAAAAGGTTAATTGCCTGGGGAGAGGCACTTATCTGGTCCACAGACTGTTCAGAGCAAAGGGGGAGGGAGAATTAACCAGAATGAGAAGATGGGCTAATTTTTCACAGGTCTGGTCTTGGTCTGTTTATTATAGCCAGTGATAACAATTAAGTTGAGCAGTTTGTAGGAACAATCGAAGGATGTTTTCCTTCCCCTCTGCCCCATCCCTACAGCAAATGCATCTGGGAGTCTCAACTGAGGTGTCTTTTCTAAAGCTCTACTAAAGTACATATGGAAAATAAAGTATTTTTAACCAGGGCTTCCTTGTGAGATCCTTCCAATTCCCTTTTTGAGATGAAGGAAACATCAAAGAGTTGGAAGTAAATGTCCATCTCCTTTGGGGAGGTAGTAATGGGTAGAATACTTCATCGGTGGTTCCTTTGTATGCTGTTATTGAGCAGCCTCTTGGGATTTGAGTGCCAGGAAAGCATGAGCTGGGCTATAATCACTTTCCAGTCTCAGGAGCACATGGGTTGCTTTTAAGAATGTGTTAGGCATCAAGTAGATATTACCAAGGAATAAGAATATGTTAGGCTAATTAGACACTAGTCAGCAAGCATAAGGTGGAAAACTACTCTATGAATTACTGCTGTGAGTCAGAGTTGTTGCTGTGTTCTCATCCAGTGTACTCTCGTAAGATGTTTTCCTTTCACAGAGGTAGGGGAACACTGCTAATTTTAAAGCAATAATTGATAGTTGGAAAACAGTAATGAAACTGCAGAATGAAGTCAATATCAGCAGGCTGATGCCGTTTTAGAAATTAATGATCTGAAATGTTCCAGAATGCCAAACTGTTGTCTGAAGTTACTCGCAGAAGTCTGTCTTGGGTTACAGGAAGATTTTATTTTGTTTATTTATTGTTATTTTTTTTGTGGATTCTTTTTCCAGGAAGGAAATATTTTGCCATTATCATTTGGATTCTGGAGCCTTGCAGAATTACTTAACAGCTGAGTATTTACTTGGATATGAACTGATAAGGATTTCCTCCTGCACCCTTCAAATCAGGTTTTGCTCCTTTTGGTTTGCTCATTAGCAAGCTAATCACTATTCCCATTTTTATTGTAATTGGTGTGTTTGATGTTAGAGCACTCTGGTTCTATGAGACTTCATTTGTTGTTGCTGTTATGCTTCATCTTTCTGTAACAGTCTTGCTCCAGTGTTGCCAGCTTAAAGGACTGTCTTAAATTAATGTGGTGAGTCTCAGTCTTATAAAGTAATCATTTCTCAGCTTTATTAATCCCTTATTATGAGTTCCAGGGGCAGCTAAAGGCTTAGACTAGAGCAGAGCCCTGCTGTGCTACGCTGGGCACATAATTCTGTCGGTTTCTTTCACTGCTTACTGTGTTTACAGTCTAAATACGTAAAACCAAAAATGAGAAGGAAAACAGATACCCTATCATTACAGAACTTGGCCAAGGTCACGAAGCAGTGGTGTTTGCACTCTGTTTGCAGAGTGTCCCGATTCCCCAGGGACCAATGTCCTGCTCAAACATATGGGAGCTGTGAAGCTGCCTACTGTGTTGCTGCTTGAGGACTTTGATAGTAAACTGGTGTATAAGACCACTTCTCTGGATATACAATACTGACTTTTTCAAGTCACGTGGAGAAGATGATGCATGATTAATTTCCAGTAGATTTAAATGTTTATATGAGAAGTCAAGAGGGGAACAGCTGTGACTCCACTGAGAGTTGTGATGCAAAGAACTTGAAGGAGAGACGACAGGGTGTCTTAGTTTTGCTTACAAATCTAAACAAGCTGGCTGATAAGATTTGTTTGCCTTGCTCAATGTCCCCAAACAATTCTCTGGTTTAATACAGGTACTCTGTTTTTGTGGAAGATGGGAAGGAAGGCTGTCAGTCTGGAGGTAAAGGGGAAGACCTGCTCCATTTGTGGGAGAAAAAAACGTCATCAAGGCAATATTACTTCTTCCACAACCTCTGGTATCAAAGTTGGGGCTCCTGCTTTTTTTTTTTTTTTTTTTTAACAAGCAGTAAATAGAATTCCATAACAGACGAATGGAATGGCAATAGAATTCCTATAATCATGCCCTCCTCTTTCCACTGAAACCAATGCACAGCAACAGCCATCCTTTCCCTTTAGCCAACTTTTCTCAATCGTGACTTCCATTTTTCCAGTCAACTTCTAAAGGCAATCTCCACCAGGAGGAGCTCTTTCTCCATCTTATCTCCTCTCCCCTCCCAGTTCAGCTAGCTGTTCACTAAACCCTGAGTAGCTTTTGTATGTGCTGCTTACTCTCTGTGCAGCTTCTTAACCCCCCTGGACTTTGGGCAGTTAAGCACCTTTCAGGGTATGAGCAAACCACTGATTCTAGCGAATCTTTTCGATGCTGTGGTTGTTGGGCATTTCACGACAATCGCCTTCTTGTTATGCACTATTTCTTGCTATGTTTTTTTACACTTGCTACTTTGGAAAAATAGCTGAAGTATTATTTTGAAGCTTCACTGTAACAGATGCTTATTAATACAGACAAAAAAACAGACATGCGGTTCTTAGTGCACAGGACTTCAGTAAATGTCCCAGATAGTATTAGTCCATTTTTTTTATTCAGTTACGTTATGTTCTACAACGTAAGATTACGTACACAGACAGTGTATCTAAAATACAAACTTCCATGCTTTCTAGCATAAACCAGAGTGAGTTGGAAAGCTCACCCTACGGACATTAGTGAAATCATATAAGTCTCATGTTTGATGACTAATTCTCCCTTTTACATTCACATTACAGAAAAATAGCTCCTTCAAAGTCAGCAGGCACTTCTTACAGAGAAGTTTATTTGTTTATTAACCAATCAGCATGTGTGTAGCACCCTTCTTGCTGAAGATTCTCAAGTTTTGTAGCTGCTTTATATGCAGACTGTAGGAATTCCTAGTTAAAACATGGAAGAAGTTCTACTGTAATAACTGATAGGCCAGTTTTTAAAGCGAGGAGAATAAGGACCAGGCGGCCGGGACATGATTGTGCCCTCCCACAGCGCGGCGCCGCCATCCCGACCGCCCTGTCGGTTCCCGCCCGCCCCCAAGAACTACAACTCCCGGCACGCCCCGCGCGCCGCCTGCCTTCACGGGTGCGGGCGATTGGCGGGAGCGGAGCCAATGGCGGGCGGGCGCCTTGCCCGGGGGCTGCGCCTCAGCGCGGCGGCGGCGGCGGGGGCGCTTTGAAAAAGTGGGGCCGGGTGAGGCGGGGGGGGTGGGGGGCACGGCCGGGGCTGGGCTCTGGGCGCTGTGGCGGGGCGGTGAATGGTGGGGAAGGGCACAAAAATAGGGATAAATGCAAATAACTGTGGGTTAAGGCAGGAAGGGTTGGTAGAGATAATCTTATCTGCTGCATGCGTTAGTTTTAAGGCTTTTCTGAGCTACTCGGAGGCTCTTTAAGCGGGAATCTCAAAGCAATAAATAAAACTTAGTAAGCCAAAGTGCTCGTAGCTTTCTTCCAGTACTGTTTCTTTTTTTTGTCATGTGTAGAACAAAATAATATTTACATTGTAGTTTTGATCTTCATATCCTTAGCTTTGGCCTCTGTTTTCTGTCATGTTATTGGTTAAATCAAAGAGCTCTCTTTTTATCAGTGTGCTTTTTATAAGCTTACCTAGAAGGTTATCAGGTGCTTTGAATAATTTGAATCTTGCACGCTACCGTGTGTTTCCAGAGCTTTGGTCTTTCTGGTGTCTCCTTTTTGCATCCCTGCTCTTTCAGCGCCTGTGACGAGCGCTCGCTCTCTCACCAGAACGGAGCGTTGTGCTTCAGCAGTTGATGTTCCAGGTCTAAATGCTCACTGCTGTTACCACACAACTCGTGTTAAGCCATTCAGAGAGAACCTTATTTCTTCTCAATGCAAAATAGCACAAGGAGCTCCTGTTGCTACCCTGAGGCTCATCGCTGAGTGATTTCCAGCTTGCTTCTCTCCCAGAAACCAATATCATATAGGCATTGCTGATTCTTCTGTTCGTATTGGCATGGCCTCATACACAGTCAAATATGAGGAGATGTAATTTAACACAGCTATTTTCTGAGCAGTAATATAATGTGGCATAGGCTTCCTATATTTATACACACCTTCCTTCCTATTCTTTAGCAAGGGGAGGGCGTAATTATCTGCATTGTCACATTCCAAGCAGTTTTCAAAAACTTGGTTGTTTTACCCTGCAGACTGGGGAGTATGGCTGCAAAGAAATTGAGAAGAGCAAAGCTGTCTGAAGAGCTGTGTGAAAGGCTGAGTCGCTATCAGATCACTACCTGTCAGGTGAAAGGGTTGTTTTATGGTTTGGGATTTATTTATTTATTTTACATTTATTTAACATGGAGCTTTACTTTCTATGGGTATTTCAGTCTCCATCTAGCTGCTGCCTTGTAAAAATGTAGCACTAAAATGGTAAATGGCTAAGATGTTTAATCTGGTATGTACTATCTTTTAAAACAACAGGAGGTGCTTTATTTTAGCAGAGGTGTGCAGCTACTACTTGAATGGAGTAAGACATACATTTATGAGCTCTCCACAAAAAAACGCATGCTATGTTACCTAGTGTATGTGAATACATTGTAAAATTAAGCTATCAGTTTTGGGTTGATTCACCGATAAATTCTGAAGTTGTCACGAATGTTTGTCTAAAGAGAGCAAGGAGGCCTTATACATTTCAGTAGTGTTCATGTTAAATACAGAATCTAGCCCTAGGACTGCTATCTAGAAAATGCAATGTAATCTGAATGTTTTTCAGGTAGTGAAGACTTCTGTGGGCAGAAAAGTGTTATGTTGCAACTTCATTGCACAGCTCTTGAATTTTTAATCCCTGATGCTGTGTGCTTTAAAATATGAATACAGTTTCTTTTGGTGTAGCCTGACTGGCATCAGAAAAAAGTAGGAGAGGTGTAGCAAAATACTGCATAACACAGCACAAGTGGCAAGTCTGGCGTTTGAAATTTATTCTAGTAGTGTATAAATTGTATCAGTGTAGTTCCTAGCCTCAATCTGGGCGTTAAAGTCTCTGAACTGTTTTATCTTCTTTCAGGACTTTTTGTGTCTTTCGCTCTTGGAGCTAATGAAGGTGACAGGACAGAGCTACAGAAATGTGCAAAAACTTCTTTGTCAAGTCAGCCTCGCTTGTGCTCCCAAAATGCAGACAGTAAGTTTGTGTTGATTCTATTTTTAATTCTTCGCCTGGGGAAAAAGCTAAACGATGTCACATACCTTTGTATCTGGGAATGGGGTGATCTCGGTTTGTGAAGTCTGTTTGACTGCACGAGGTAATACTTTAATATTTAAATCTGTGGAGGACTTTAGTTTGATACAGATAACTGTTAATAATCATCAATAAATTGAAGATAGATGGAAGCGTTAAGTAGATTTCTAGCACTTGCCTTTGCCTGTCACTTACATATCGCTATTCAGTCAAATTTTTAGATTAAAATAAATCTTTGCTGAGAAGCTTGGCAGACACTGAAATTTATCAGATGGCAATTGTCAAGAACTGTTAAGACATGATAGATGACCAAATAAGTAAGTGCATACAATACAGCACTGCACTTCAAGAAATAGAGATGTTAGCTGTTTTTAATGAGTGTGAATTGAATCTTTGCAAATGCTGGATTTCAAATGGACTTCAGGTCGGAGTGACCGAGGTAACATCATGATTGATGTAGCAAGGTATGACAAGGTCTTTGCCCTAAAAAAAAAATAGGTAAAAGGAATTATAAATAAAGGGAAAATACTGTCCAAATAAGACACTGGAAGCCCTGGTAACAGAACTTTAGAATAGGCTAAGAAATATAGAAAAACTCCTTTAATTTATGGGGTAAATCTGATGCCCGTGTTTCTCTCAAGGTTAGAGAAATCAGGTTTTCTCAAGCAGTTAGTCATGCTAGGTTATAGCAGTATGCCATGCCAGGGCTTCAAGAGTCTCTTGTTGGGCCAGGAGCCTGAAACCTCTGGGAACTCTTAATTGCAACTGGAGCAACAACTTTTACATCTTGGATTGTTCCTTTTAAAATCAAATGTCTGATGTTCAGCGATTGAGGAATGTGTTAGTTTTAGCAGAGTTCTGCAAGGTGCAAGGAGGACTTGTTTCTTTCAGAAGCGTCTTATGGAGCTTCCAGATCAGCACTTCCATTTTCTTATTTCTTCTTTGGATTTGATTCAGTCTCCCAAATGAAAATAATTCGTATGAACTAAGTTCTGATCTTGGACCAGTTCTAGTTAGCAGAGGAATTAGGAATCCAACTCTTCTCAGTTCTGTACCTGTCTTCTTGACTTGTCTTCCTCTCAAAACTGGAAAGGATAAGCCAAGACTTGTTCAAAGACTTGGAAATCTTTAGCAAACCTTTCCTTGAACCCAGGTAGTTTCAAACTGGTAATGAATTTTGGCCAGGGAATTCTTGGTTTTAGGTTTCACTGTGATTATTCTGCATTTGGTCACTAATAACACAGTATTTCCTTATTTGTAAAAGCTGGAGTTTTATGGGTAGAAAGCAAGCCTCGTTGAATGGGAACAGAGAAAACTTCTGAAACGTCATTATAAAAACCTGATTTAATATTGTGGTGAGAGAGACACAGTGAACTTTGAAATTTATTCTATGAGCTATAAATGGGATGTAAATGCAAGGAAGGGTGATGAGAAAAGAGGGGACTATAACTGAAGGTGGGAATTGTTTACTTATTGGCAAGTGTTAAGTCAGTCTAGGTTAATGAAAGCAAATGTGACAAGTTTCCTATTTCAACAATAAAAGCACTTTTCAATCTTGTGTGTTTTTTTTTTTCTCCTGTTGTAGGCTTATGAAATGAAAGTAAGGAGGTCTGTCAATCCCTCTTCAGCCTTTTTATCCACCACACTGCATAGTTTGGATAAAGTCTTGCATGGTGGTGTGCCCTGTGGATCCCTCACAGAGGTAATATTTTTTTCAATGTATTTTACTGTAGTTGCACACCACACCTAGAAGTCTTACAGGCTTGACCACCTTGTGTCAGGTTCATTAAACACACAATCAACCAAAAATTTGGTTTAGAAGTGTGGGCTTTTTAATTGATAAAGGCTACACTTTGGTATATTTCTGCAGCCTGTTAAGTAAGAAAACAACAACAACAAAAAGTAGATTTGGTGACCTATTTCAGTATAAAAAATGACTGAAAATTTGCCCAGAAAAAAAGAGGAGATTGTTGCATGGATTTTACGGAGAAAGGTGGAGTGTGGTTTAGTGGTCAGAGCACAAGGTGCTGGATCGGGAGTTGGTCTTGATTTTAATAACTACTCACTCTGACTTTAGCAAGTCATGGGTTTTCAGGAAGGCATGCTGAGTAACTAGGGCAGAAGTATGAAGTGTATAGGCATGAAAATTACAGAGTTTTATATAAAAGTGTAACTAATCTTTACAACAAATAAGTAATGCATTATTTTCTGAAAAGACGCTGCAATTAAGGCTTGCATTATATGTACACACATTATAATACTACAAATAGCATATGTATAGCTATTAACAGTCACTCTCTGGCCTTTGAATGCAATACAACTTTTTTTTTTGCTTGGAGTTTTCCTTTCAGAATAAGGGAGCGCTACATCTTCTTGTACTTTAAATCTCTTTTGCCTTGCAGAAAGTGATAATAAGTTGTGCAGCTTCTGTTGTCTGGAAAGACAGGATTTGTATAGATGCTTATAGGAGTCACTGAGTATTATAAAACTAGAAAGGCACAATCTATGGCTTAGGAAGTCTCTGAGCCACAAATGGAGATTGAGAAATGTGTGCGTTGGAGGGAGTATCAATGTGTATGCCCTCTTCTTAAGTTATTTCATAGCCATCTGGTTTAGGCCCTTGTTAGAGAAAGAATCCAGAGCTAGATGGGCATTGTTTTTATGCAATGTGGCCATACTTGCCTTCTTACAGTAAAGTTCTGAACTAATCTGTGCACTTGAAATGAGTGGAAAATTCATATTGTATGTGTCTCATGCTCTGAATTCAGACAGATTGAAACCATTTTATCCTCAGACACTTTAATAATCCTTACCAAATGTTTTTCTTTGTCAAATTTCAACTTGCAAATTGCCACGGTAGAGGAGTAGAAGTGAGAAGTGAGCAAAATGTTATAATGAGGAAAATATATATATTTTTTCCCATGGCCTGTAGTCAAAATAGCTTGTAGTCAATAGGTTTTAATCTCAGATAGAAATTGCTTATGAATCTAATAGAGACTTCAAACATATTGGAATTCAAGCAGCACTGGGTTTAAACTGTAACAGTTCCTGCTCCAGTGGGAAATCTAAGCTTTTATGTAACAAGGGGATATTACTTTTTAAATGTTCTGAGTATTTATTTTTGTATATGCTGCACAGGACTATACGTCATTCAAGTCTTCATAAAAACGTTTAAAATTGTGTCCACGAATTTACATTGATGTGTCAGAATTCATATTTTCTTCATATTTAGGTTTAGCTTCATTGCCAATTTACTGTAAGAAACCTACTGTGTTAGGATAGCCTTTGCACTTTAAATCTTTTGTTCTGAGAAAAACTTTCGTATGTTAGATTTTTTGTATTCTAACATGTTTTTGTTAAAAACGCAGAGACCTTCCTAATCGAGTTATCTAGAATATATGATCTCACTAAGTGATCAAAATATCGAAGTCTTTACAAGGTATCTCGTGAATCAGACCAGAACTGCAAGCACTAAGTCTTTCCATGAGTAGCTTGGTCATGGTTGCAGTGTCACAGCAGTTTAAACAGGAATATGCATCAGTATTGTCAATCAGAAATATTTTATAGACCTAGGTGGACGTCAGAAAGTAGAAGATGAATTTAGGAACAATGTCTTAATAAATAAATAAATTGCATTTTATTTTATTTTCTGGTGCCAAATCTGTGAAGTGATTAGGGAATGTATTACAAGCAAACAAAGGCAAGGAACAAATGACTCTGCAGAACGCTTTCTCACTTAATGTCACTCCAGAATCAGGCTTTATTAAAGGCATTTTTGCAAAAGTCGTGAGATCTGAAGTAGTCTCAAAGTTGGCAGCAAGCGTTCTTTGTGATCGTTAGATGATGTTTTAGTAGAATGCTATCAAGTGTCTGCTGCTGTTTCGATGCTGTACAGTAGCTTGTGAATGCTTTTCAGGTTATATTCTGTTTAGATTCAAGTGATTTTGGAGCTTAGTTGTTCTAATTTTCTCTTTTGTAACTTACTGGAGCGTAGCTGACCAGCAGATTGCTCTTTGGTAGTTTTGTTAATAGGCAGATGTTCCAAGTCTGAGAGAAGTTCTCTTGAAAAGTGTGTTGTGTGTAACACTTCCTGACTGGTGGGGCTAAATTGTCATCTTCCTGTTACTTTACCCAGCAGTGAGGGTGGTTGGAAACTTGGAATTTGAATGCATGAGCCACAGGGTCGAGTTCTGCTGGTATCTTCTACAGCCAAAGCCGCTTGCTTTTTGAGTGCCAGAGGGATTTGATTTGCCTTTCACTGTCTCGGACCATTTTTCCCCAAACCGCTATTAGGCTTTAAGTTGGAAATTAAATCGTAACTGAAACTTTGTGGTCAGATGTCAGAACTTTTGGCCAACTCCTCTGAGGAAAAATTAAAGTAATGATTTTGTGAATATTGAAGAGTTTAATCCCTGGGTAGCTGACGAAGAATTAGCTCCTTGTGACTTGATCCAAACCCGACAGAAGAGCCAGAGAAAATAACATATAGCTTATTGAAAAATAAAAGTATATTTTACTAGACAGAGGTAAATTAAAAACTGTTGTAGTCTTCACATTTCTGTCTGGTGGACTTTTGATTTTCAAAGCAAATTCAGTGTAAAGCAAACTGAGCAAGCTTTTTGCAGACATTCATTTCAAATTGCATTACAGGCACTTAAGTTTTTTTTTTTTTAACTAAGATTGTATTGATCAAAACATTTACTGAAAAAGTGGTAACCGTAATAAAATGCGATAGTTTGCTAAAATTGTTTGTTGTGGATTATTTTAAATTCCATGTAAATGCCCTTTAAAGGAATGCTGATAAAAGATAAATTGTTGTTTTGGGGAAGGGAAATTCTCTCTTCCTCCACTGAATTGCTTTCTTACACTAGCTAATACAGCAACATTCCCTGCCTTTCTCTGATACGATGCATAAATTCTCAGACACGTTTACAGCATCTCTGCTGAATTTACTCCTGCATCAACCATTGAAATCAATGTTGAATAAATTCCAAGGCACCTCCCAGGCAGGGCTCAAACTACAAACGTTTTTATGAGCTCTCCTCACAGTTGTCCAAATATTTTAATTTAGCAACTGGATTGATGCCCTTCTCTCATTCATTTCTAATTTTAATTAGAAGCAGCTGGTGAGACTCCTTGGCTATTACAATGTAAGAAATGTGTATTGTTTCTTCAAATTTTATATATGCTTTGGGTTTATGTTAAAATGTGGCAGCTATTGTTGGTACAGCATTCTGTTACTTAAGTATGATGGATGGAGGATGGATAATTGCATAAATACGACTAATTCCTGATCTGTAATCACTAAACATAGTGTGTGCTTCTAATCGTTTAAGTCATCTAATGTTTTCCTTGTGTGGAAGCTTGAAGTGGATTGACTGATCAGACTTGGTTTTCAGGCCTTGTTTAAAGACATAAGTGATTACAGAGATTTTAACTAAAGAACATGACAGTAGCTAATGCAGTCCCTCAGTATTTCCCTGTAAATTTCTTGTTCCACGTCATGCTGCTGCTGTCTGAAGTGCAACCATAGCAATGTTATTGTATATTGAGGTGCAACAGTGTTTGCAGTTAAAAACCGTTGTGCACTTTGGCTCAAAAATCAATTTGATTTTATCTGTGTAAGTTGTAAGAATGTTTCTTTTTTAAACTAAAACACAACCTCCAAAAAAAAACCCCAAACAGAACAAACAAATGTTGTTATGGCAGTGCTATGTATTTTGAAGGGGGTATGCTTGATTTTGTAGTTTAATTTCCCTGGACAGGTTTATGTTTATGTTGCGTTATTATTTAGTCCCTACTGGGGTTGGAATGAGAACAGTCTCCGTTTTTAGTGCCTAAATTCACTTCAACTTTCTATTAGCTGTTTTTTTCAGCTATCTTATTATTAAAAACATCATCATCTGCCTTCCCAGAAGCAGTGGCAGTTTGATACTCTATTTAAAACCTTTGTAGTACTAATGAACACATGATTATCTGAACACAGGGCCTGGGATTCATTTGCCATCTCCAAAATCTGCTGTGGATAAAGAACAGCCTAGTGCCGTCTCTAGTACAAAAAAGTCTTGCTCTCAGAAACTGGGGATCTCATCAAGCAATGTGTTCTCTTGATCCTTGTGGTTTTGGTCTTGGATCAAAATCATACTGGAAGCATTTCACACAAGTTGAGTATGTTCTTTTTGAATACTGCTTAACTGCAGTAAGCTTTTAGTAAGCACAGGTGAAAGCTTAAAATTGGTGTGCTGATCTGAATCAGTAAATGGTGTTCATGTTAAAATATGGTGATAGGCAATTAACACCACTGATGAAACACATGCTGCTTAGAAAGTAAATTTCATATAGTATGCCAAGCTAAAACTTACTTCCTATTACATTGTAGCATGAGGGTAGTCTCTGGGGAGGATAAAGTCTGTCTGCTGTATACATGTGGTTCATATTGCACATTCGGACTTCACAGGATTTAAGCTATCATCCTTGTGATTTCCAGGTGAGACCTGATTGTAACCGAGGTAATGATAATTCCTGAGCAATGACTTACATCTGTGAACTCAATAGCTTTTGACTTCATTTGCAGCTTTAAAGGTCGCTTGATGTCATGTGAATGTCAACAGGGAATTTTTTAATTCTGCTCTATTTTAGAAGGTAGCACAGAGGAGGAGATGGAGGGTAACTGGCTGTGGCTCTGTTGGGGAGTAAGAGGAGGGGAAGAAAAGGGGACCTCAAATATGAGACGCAGCAAAGTAGAAAGAGGAAGATAGAAAAGAAAGTATAAGCATAATGCTGCATCTGAAGAACAACTATTTATTCTTCAGTGGTGATGAGTTAGACTGCAAGGCACAGATCCAAAAGTAACTGCAGGTTGCTCTTTGTGGGCTTCGTATTCTATCTTTTTGTGGCTGTCTGCTTTGGTAACTAGAGGAGCAGAAGTTGAGGCATTCTGGCTGACGGGCCTCAGTTAAAAGTAGAATTAGTGTGAAACGAGTGTGAAATCTCTTGCTCATGTTACTAATCTTTTTTTTTGTTATAGATAACAAGCCCACCAGGTTGTGGCAAAACTCAGTTTTGTATTCTGATGAGTGTGCTGGCTACACTACCTGTAAGCATGGGAGGGCTGGACGGGGCTGTGGTATACATTGACACAGAGTCTGCATTCAGTGCTGAAAGGTAAGATGCAAAATTCTGACATTCACACTTTCAACTTCTGTGCTGCCTTTTATCTTGGAGCCTTCAATTATTTTCTGAGCAATAATCAAGCAATTATAACACAAATACCTATGGCAGCTATTAAGTATTCATCTGTTATATGCAGTTATTTCCCGATGACGAAATTCACCGAATTGAATGGTTTGCTCACCTTCCTAGTTTGCATGATGTTGCGTGTTCCAGTTGTGATATAGCAAGATGGATAACACTCTCTAATTTAAAAATGGTCATAACGTATATTGAAATTTTTCTTTGCAGTTTAGTTTGTGAAGTAAGCAAGAAGGCTTTGAGGATGTAAAGGCGCAGCATTTTGTGTGCAAGGAACATGGAGGTTTTTCAGTGAACAGTAGGACTAACACAGGCTGTTTTCCTTCAGATTTCTGTCCTACTTCTGCTGCGTGGGGCCTCCTGCCCTTCCTCTGTACTTCTCATTTCCTTCTGCAGTAAGTTCACTTCTCCCCTACATGCATAGCAAGCCATGCAGTACAATATTCCCTTCCCTCTCTAATATTTATGGTTTTTCTAACATCTCCTGCTTTACTCACACAACAGAAACTGCTCAGCTCTGTACCGATCATATTTTCCAATTGCAGAATGGACAGGAGACACATCCTGCATCTGTCTGAGAGTTAAGGATGTATGTGCATGTAGGTTACCACTCTTGCCTTGTTAACTGCTTAACTGTTGACATCATTCTGTAGTGTTTCATTAGAGGTAGCACTAATTTGCTTAGCCACCAACTGTCCTGAACCACAAAGGAATTTGATGTTTTTGAGATGTCTATTCCTCTGTTACCGCTCTACAGAATTAGTGAGTTCTCAAGTTATTAGGGGGTCTGGAGGAGGATGACAAGAAGTACAATAATATCATCCTTGTTTGTGTAGAAAAATGGGCAGAAAAGACATCTAGAGATTTAAAGTGACATAGTAGTTATGCTTGTGGCTTGAATCTGGAGTATCTAAACACACATATTTACGTTGTTTAATCATATAAATGTCATGGATGTTTAAATGCTTTATTTAATCTATCGTGGATGAGAAGGCAGGGCTTCTAACCCTACTTTTGTCAAGTTAATTTCACAAAAGTTTGAATTAGTTTGAACTGGAAGTGTAATAGAAAAAGAGAAGGAAAAAAGCTTCAAGCAATGGCTTTGCAAAAAGCAAATGATGTCCCCTTCTTGTATACAGCTTATTTTTTATTCCAGGTAATTGGAATGTAGATAGCAGAAAAGGGTGGGACCTAATGGGTGAGTTAAGACTTGCTGCTTAGAAATAAATGCTGAAGAAAAGGAGAAGAGGTGGACGTGGAAATGAAGCTGTTGAAAATAGAGCAAGATGAAAGGAAACATAGTAAAAAGTACATTATTACAAAGGATGAAAATATTTATTAAATTACATTGCTCAGTCCCAAATGATGGCTCAGTGTAACTTCAGTAGGCAAACTGCATTTTATACTTCAAATGTGTTGCAATTTTGTGTTGATGGTGCATTGAGGATGTGTGTTGATGGTGCAATTTAATAGAGGAGCATGCCCTGGTCTTTGCAGGTTGCTCAGTGCCGTTTGGGTGGGCTTTGTAGTCTGTTCTGGGGGGTGACGTCCTGACCCCAGAGGGACAAGTGCTTATGTGTATCACTAACTTGTTTCCAGGGGCTGCAAATGGGCTCCTGGCAGTTTGTTGGGCAGAGGTGTGTACAGTTTCATGGGACTTTGCTTATGCTGCTGTTTGCTGCTTATATACGGAGAAACTTTTTGACCATGAGGTCAGTCAGTTATTGGAGAAGGTTGTCCTAAACACTTCAGGTAAGAAGGCAAATATTCACTTCCCAGAAACTTATTTTAAAGGACTCAGTGGAGACATTTATCCGACAATGTTTTTGTGTAAAACTCAAAAGTCTCCATCAGAAAGACCAGGAAGAATGTTGATATATCTGGTGCTTTTTAGGGCTGAGAGTCGCTAAGTTGTAGCTGTTGTACTGGTTGTAATGCCTTGCTGTTTCTAGAAAGATACTGTATAAAATTGGCTAGTTTTATGTCATGCTAAAAGGCACTTTTTTTTTTCTGGTCATTCTGCCTGGAAGGTCTTAGTTCAGGGCAGGGAGCTTTCTGCCTCCACAAACTTTCATAGGCTATTACTTATTCTCTGTCATGACAGCTTAGCTCAATCTAATAGCAATGCTGAAAAAAGTGACCAGAATTGAGGCTGGTTTTCTAAGATATGCTGCTGTTTTCTGTAATTTATATATATAGTTTTTCTGCTGTGGAATAAAAAGCTATAACAGTGCAGACAGTGTCCACCATTCATTTTCAGAGTGTGGATGCTGGGACAAGTAGGTGGAACGGCCATACTAATTCTTGAAATTAAAATTGTTGTTGTCAGTTTTGTTAGGAATTCAGTTCAACTCTAGCTAGCCAATTAACTGAAAACATACCAAACTTGTTTAGAAATTCTGAATATAATGCATTCTGTTTACTGTCTAGCTATATTTATTGCTTGTGGAAAAACATGAGATGCACATTTCTGTGAACTAATGCTGAGAACAGTGAGGGATTTCCACCCTATGGGCCTCTGCCTTGGTTGCAGAGAACATGTTCTGTGCAGTTTTTGGGTTTATGACAAATGGGATTTAGATCTTAACTCAGAACCTGCATGTACTGTATAAATAATACTGTGATCTTATTAAGATTGTGGTGTGTCATTTGAAGTCAATTTGTGTAGTAGTCTTCTTTGTCATATGTATGCCTATTAATTAACTATGCAAATGTAAAGACAAGATCCTGCCCGTGGAAGTTGCTCAGGACAAGCTTTGATGTAGTAAGTAATGTATCAAATGAATGAGATTGAGGCTATTGCGTCGAAACTGCTTATTCAGAATAGCTAGATGAAAATACAACAGTATGCTTGAATGTTAAAGCTAAAGAAAAATGATTTAAGAGTTTTTCTAAAACGGCTTTTAACATTCTGGGCTTTAATGAAAGGGGCTCAAATAAACAGCATCAAGCTAGCCAGTAAGTTGTGTGTCCAAGTATTATCCACCAGATGTCGTTCTTCTCAAGCACATGAGCCGGGGGATATGGATGCTTAAAATAGAGACAATTAAGTACTTTCCATGTCTGTTCTCAAAAATAAAATCTCCACGGGGGTGGGAGAGGGAAATGTACAGGGCTCAGATTGTAACTATGAGTTTCTAAAATTAAATTATTGGACTCATTTTTAAGGACCTAGATAAAACTGCCTTGTGTTCACAGGCACAGAACTTCTTTCCACTGACTTCAGGAGAATTACGAGGCATTCAGGATTTCTAAAATGTATGCCTTTGTGTCCTCGATTTTATGTATACAGGTCAATTTAAAGTGTTTACCTTTCATCAGTAAATTGTTTAATTTTACATTGATGTGAGTTTTTTATTTTTAAAGCATAGTTTCTGAAAATAAAAGTATTTGATCCGTAGCCAACCATGGTAATAAACAGTTGTATGCTTAATAATTGTTATTCAAGGTTTCGAAGGGTCATGAATTTACTAAAAAGGTAATGGAAAATATTTAGTCATGAAATCACACATTAAATCTGTCAGTGAAGCTGCCATTTAAACTGTTTAATTGCATCATTTTTATCATATGTTAGTTGTACCTGGGCTATCTGAATGGATGGATGTTGTGGCCACAAGGCTAGGCTGGATGGGCTTTGGGCAACGTGATCTAGTGGGAGGTGTTCCTGCCCATGGCAGGGGGGCTGGAACCGGGTGATCTTTAAGGTATCTTCCAACTTGAATCATTCTGTGATTCTGTTGTAGCTGCCTGGCAGCTGGAACAGGCAGTCTCAGTTGCTTTGTGACACAATGCTGATATTTTTTGCTATGTTCTGAAAGTACATTTTATTAAGATTTTATAAGCTCTTTTTTCAAAGTGGTAACCAGCACAATGGGAATGGCTTCACTGTAGAAGTCTCTAATCCAGATGACCTTGTTCTTCTTTTTAAAGATAGATACTGTGAAAAGATTTTTACTTTGGCAGGTATACCTGCCATATACGTACTGCTTGCATAAGTGTTTGCTGGTGAATTGGGGTTCTCTGCGGTCTGACTACCACGTTGGCTGGATCTTGTAATGGGTCTTCTGTTTGTTATCATCTTGTTGAATTTCTGTGTTGATACAGGAACTGATTTCTGATTTCAATGCAAGGTAAATGTGGAAGGGGAGATGGTTTGGACTGGAGAGTACATTTGTTTAAATGAAATTAATACTTAGATATAAATAATTAAAATACGAGAATACTTAGCAGTTGACTTGAACATCTTATGCAAAATTGACAGAACTTTAAGTACTGTAACTGAAGAACATTCAGTACTGTAAACTTTCCAGTTTCCTTCTGCTGGAGATGTGCTGCCTTTTTGTGTATGGGCATATTATGTCTTTCCCAAGCCTACCATTGGCACTAGCTAGCATCACTGGGAATACAATCTAAATGTTCTGACTTCCAGTATTTCAGTCTGACTACTAAAGTGTGCTTCTCCTTTGAAAAAGACTTCCATTATTACATGGTATCTACTTATCAGAGGTTTGCTTTGTTTGTTCTGTGAATATTTGATGTGTTATTAGCCCACATTATTCCTTTTTCATTGTAATGTCTTTTGTTTTTTTTTTTTTGATAGGTTGGTTGAGATAGCAGGAAACAGATTTCCTACTTATTTTGACTCTGATGAAAAGCTGTTTTGCATGACCCGTAGCATTCATCTGTATCGAGAGCTGACCTGTGACAGTGTGCTGAAGAGGTATTCTTTCCCAGAACTTAAAAGGAGAAAAAACAAAAACATAATTCAGCTAGATTGTCTATAATATTTTATATCAAAGTTTTATGAAGAGTAATTCATTTCTTTGAAGATTTTTATGTTGGTAACAGCATGGTTCCCAACGAAGTAGAATTTCTACAGGAAGACTGGCATTGCTTTTTTTCATTTCATAGTTCTTGACTAATCTACTTGATGTTTTATGGTTTGGGGTAGACAATTTTTCTATAATCTGATCACTACAAGCCTTCAAAGGGGAGTATTTGTGTGACAGGTCTTGTCTTGGTTTGCGGAGAGACCATAGTGTAAGAGTTATATATGTCATGAAACAGAAAGGAGATATTGCTCCTCCAGAGTGCTCTTTGCTTCTGGGAAGACTGGGACTCCTCCAGCAGTGGGAGGGAAGAATTGATTCAGAGTCATCAGCCTGAAGCTGTTGTTGACAATATTGATATGTTGTACTTTATGTTAATTTGTGAACACACATTGTAATGAAGATGAATGAAGTTGTATTTCAGGATCTTCTTGTATATTTTAAATTAGTGGAAGAATTCTTCTAAAACTTTTTATCTACTGCAGCTTTATCAGAGAAGAGCAGCTATTAGCGTATTATTGATATGACAGGCTTGGCATACCATCTTTGGAGCTATATGGAAGGAGCTCTGACTTCCTGCATATATAGACACTAAGGATTTTGATGTTGGCAGTAGGATGCTGCTACTGTAAGCAAAGGCACAGTCTCAATGTCTGCTTAATTTGCTGTCTGTGCCATTCAGGGTTTGCGCAGTGCGATGTTGCTAACTAGTCTTCCAAACCTTTCTTCTGGAGGGGTCTGCTTTGGGTTGTGTGGCCTGTTGGAGCCTGAGATTACTTTCCAGTTCTCTTTAATGCATTCAGGTGTTAGTGGGGGTGGACTATAAGGGAGAAAGAGGGGATGACTTTCAGCTTATTGAGGTAAACCTTTTATTTAAACAATTTCAGGATTATAAAACAGTTGTATTGTATAAGTGTTATAAGTGACTTCTTGGTTTTTGCTTTTTTTAGGATTAAGTCTTTGGAAGAAGAAATTATTTCAAAGAAGGTTAAACTCATAATAATTGACTCTGTTGCTTCAGTTGTCAGAAAGGAGTTTGACACACAACTCCAAGGCAATCTGGCAGAGAGAAGTAACTTTTTGGCTAGAGGAGCATCACTATTGAAGTATTTGGCAGAGGAGTTCTCAATACCAGTAAGTTCTTCTTCCTTTCTTAAATTTCTGCTTTACAGAATCAAGTAAGAAAATCCAAGAAGAATGAAAATGACAAGAAGATGAAAAAACAGGTAAAAAAAAAACTTATCAGAAATATTCAGGCAGGTGTCATCTGGAAAACAGTTGGAGAACAGGAAAAAGTAACTGTTCCACTTGTTGTTTTTTATGGTGTTTTTTCTTCATATTTATTCTGGACTTCAAATGAGGTTTTACAGGATTGTCTTTCCAGCTGTTTTTCAGTGCTTTGTTGTTCAGGTTTCTTAAATATCATGTTTTGTTTTGCCCATAAAATACAACAGAAGAAGTGCAGGGACCGAGTGAAACTGATTAAAAAGTGCATTAGAAGATGTAAGCTCCGTGAATGTGGATGGATGGGGGGTTTCCTTCATGTTGTGATCAATGATGGGGTATCAGAAGCAGAAGTCAGAAGATATCATTGAGACTCAGCTGTAGGAAACATTTCATAGTATGAGTACAGTACTAATCACTCAAGTGAAAGAGAGAAACTGTGGCAAGAACTCCAGTCAGACTGGTCAGATCTTGCTTCTGAGGTCATGGTGACTATCATACCTGAAATGTACATGCTAGAGATGTTGAACTAACTGACTTAGCTGAAGAGGAATAGATTTCCTTCTGCCAGGTAATTTATAAAGATCCTTTATGGGGAAAATTAAACCCTGCATGTATGCCTTTAAAGTTCTGGTACAGAAGATAGCGTCCTAGTTAGTGTACCCAGTAATGTTTGTAGTGTCTAAAAAAAGTCAGGAAAGAATTGTGTGAGTAAGAATGTACACATCTGTATGTTAGGAAAATATGATGCGATCCTTTGAAAAAGGCGATGTGTTTTATGGGAAGATACTGTTCTCTTGATTTTCTTCTACTTTAGACACCCCTGCCCTCTTCACCTTCTGTCTTCATTAAAGTGGTGAAGTTGAGCTGGATTGGAGCCTCTGACAGCTCAGGCTGCTCTTCTGCTTACAGACAGAGACTGCTATTTACAGAGGTTTTAGAGTTGGACAGTATTAAGTAGTATGCAATTATGATTCTATTTCATCCTACATAAGAAGAAAACAAAGGTTGAATGTTTAAAGGTTTCCATTATGTTAAAGCTAATGTGTTTGCTTAAGGCATTTGTGATGGCTGGTGTGCTGCTTGTGTTCTTGTTTCTCATTATGAATGCTTCGGTAAGGAGTTTTTGAAATTTTGGCCAAGAATATGTGCTCCTGGCCACAACTGTCTTTTTGAATTGGTCCATGAGGTGACTTACCTTTAAATAAAATTTTTAAAGATCTGTGCAATATTCTAGAAAGGCCTTGGCTAGAGATTGGGGATCCCACGAGCAGAGATCCCTAGGCAATGTTGTGTATGTGTAAGGTGCAAAATCGAGCAGCTGTGTGTTATGCATCTGCAAGTGTTGATACATACATAGAGATAAGTCTGCTATTGCAGACTTATTTGAGGTTTTTGAGGTTAGAGAGCATCTGAAGTTCTTATTGTAAATAACTGTGTTGGAAACTTTTTCAAATGTTCTTCCTTTTGTATCTGTAATCTTCTACATACTTGGGATTAAAACATTAGTAAGGTTGCAAAGTGATTTAGATCATTAATAAACTGGACACTGAAAATATATGTTTCATGGCAGGGCTAGTGCAACTAAATATGGAGTTGGACAACAAATAGGGGGCCTTATTTGGAGACTTTGAAAAAGATGTGGAGTTAATGACTGATAGGGCTTGAACTTGAAATAAACCTTTTTAGCTGGTGAAAAACTGAGTAGGTGAACCAGCGAGTTGGAAATTAGGCTCTGGAGGCTAGACTTGAAAATGAATGGGAGTAGGGGACAGGAATTTCAATGACTAAGACTAAAATGCTTATTTTGTTTAGCTTAGCTAAGGAAACGTTAAGGATTTTTTCATTCATCAATATGTGCCTACTTGAAGAAGAGGTATCTGACAGAAAAGCATCCTTCTTTTCAGCTGACAAAGGTATAGTACAGTTCTGCGGTTGGAGCCTGAATTAAGCAAGTTCAGACTTCAAATAAGGGGTGTGTTCTTAATGGAGTAATTAATAATTGGAATAAGTTACTAAACTTAAGTAGATACTTGTCACTAAGTATTTTTAAAGGGGCTTCCCCGCATTCCCTAAAAAGGAAATGTATTCAGATAGGATTAAATTTGGGAAAACCTCTACTACTATGTTATGCTGGAGTTCAAGTAAGTTTAATGTTGTTCTTTCTCCTGGCACTGTAAACTACCTAGCTATGAATAATTGTGTGTTCATGTTGTCTGGATATTGAGTTGGGCTTGCAAAAGTGACTAACATTCATAGCTTCTACTGAATTCAAAAGGAGCTATGTTTCAAACCCAAGGAGCTCTATATGGTGTGAAGTATCCAGGGAGGGGGGGGAACAGATCTCAGCTGCCTCCAAACTGATGGTCATCGCTCAGTAATCTCTCTGCACCTCTGCTTTTGCTTTGTGAAATGGGAATAACAGCTGTTTGGTTGTGAGGTGCTGAAGATAAGCTCGTTACCATTCAGAAAGCACACATACTGTGTTCTTGAGCAATATATAGATGTCCATTGGAAAGTAGTACTTCCCATCTCCGCTGTAAAAAAAAATAAAATTGTGTGTAGTAATTGAAACTCTAATCCACCTTTTGAGATGAGAAAAAATGTTAAACGTATTCACTGAATGTGTCACCATCTTAGCCGCTGAATGAAACAAAATCAAACTTGTGATCATAAATTTTTGCTTGACTTAACGGTTTTTGAATCTTTTTAATGTATCAGCAACATAGGTTGTTTCTTGAGAAATGAGATATGTGATGCCTGATTTCCCCTTTTGATCCATACTTCATCCTAACTTGGCAGTAAACCTGGTTCCATCCCAGGTTCTTTAAGTGATGCCAGGGCAAGAGGCAACACAAGGTTTTGATCACTTCCAGACGATTGCTGACAGGCCACCTGGCAGCTGTACTGCTGACCGAATGGCTACGGAAGCTTTTTCCACCATGGGAATTATGTGGCAGTGTCCCTTTTCACCCTTCCTTGCACACAGCTGTGATGAAGAAGTACTTTTCTTTTGGGTTTGGTTGAAATGAGCCAGTCAGCCCCAAAATGATTCTTAGAAACTGAGAAAGACAGTTTGGCTGGAAGTCAAACAAAAAGCCCCCTAGTTTTGAAATTCAGTGAAGATGTAAACCTGTATGAAACATCTGTATGTTTTAGAACAAGTTGTACTTCTGAGTGTTTAGAATCTGAATGTTCTCTGTTATAATGTCTATTGATACTGTCTACCAGATTACATATTTAAGCAGCACTCCTCAGTCCTGTATGTTTCTTGTCTATTTTCCGGAGACCCTTGGTATTCTTAAAAGGAATAGAAAGCAAAATACATTTTGGATAGTCTTTTTCCTCTTCTTCCATATTCATAGGAAGCTATTTATTATTTGTAAGTGTTATTCAGTAAAAGTAGTTCAATGTTCATTCTGGTTGAAAGAGAAGTATTGCTGAATCCATTTCAGTAAAGAGCTAAAAACCGAATACCAATATGACTGGAGTTGTTGTGGAGATTTAACTGTTTAGTGTATAAAAATTGGTATTTATAGAATCTGGTCTTCCAGTTGTTAGTAGTTGATAAAATGTGTGAATCTGGCTCGACATCTCTGTGGAAAAGCACTCTAAAAGTGCCACTTGCAAAACCAAACTGCTTTAACTGTTCTTTTAAATATCGAATTGAGACTGAAGGTGGAACTTGCTTTGTAAATCCAGAAGGCTAATCAAATTACAACACTGGCTGTCCTTCGTACTTTTGTCTGGGTTGTGACCTTAGGTTTGTGAAGAGAAACTATTTATGATAAACATCCTGGCTATTGTTACTAGCAGCAAATGTATCATAGTATCTATCTTTCCTTTTTTATTCTGTTTTTGAAAATATGAAATAGAAACCTCTCCTCATAGAAGCCTCTCCTCCTAAGCTCATCTGTGATTTTATAGTGCAAATAAAAGACAAACTTTGACTATTCTGTGATGCTTTTAATTGCTGTGCTAAGCTAACAGTAGCCAAGAAGCCCATAATTTCCACAGGTAATATTTTTTTCCCTTTGATGTGACATGCTTTAGTTTAAAAACTACAAAAAAAATCCCTTTATCGATTTTAATAATATGACACCACTTAAAGCTGTTGTAGTCAATTTCTTTTCACATTCTCAGTTCTCACATTTGTCATTTCAGTGCTTCCTGCTTGTTTATGCATTCTGCTCTGTAAGCTTTATACCTAAGGTTTTAATTTGCTTTGGAAAGTCAAATGTTTAGTGACATGTATGTTTGTTTTTAGGTTGTGTGAGTTTTTCTTCTCAAAATCAATTTAAATGCACAAACTGCTTGACATATGCAGTGCCTTTCTGCTGTCTTTGGCTAAGTGTGTTTAATTGTATCATTTCAGCTTCCTGGAGTGAAGTTTCTTAAGATTTAGAATGCTTCTGTTGGTAAAGAGAGAACATTCAAACTAGTAATTTTCTTTCTTTACATGCAAGTATTTCTATTGGGCATCATCCTTGGTTCTCTTTTACTTTGTGGTTGCTGCTTGTCAGCTCCTCTGCACCTTTATCACTGTTCTGATATCTGAAAATACTAGTTTATGGAGATAAAAACAAACAAACAAAAAAAACAGAATGGAAGATTTCTGAAGAAAACTGTGTAATGCCAATTACTGTTGAACTGGTAATAAAATATGTAGAAAGTTTAGAAATATTACAGAATTGATTTGTTGTTACAGTATGCAACAACGCTGTATGCTGATTTCTCCAAAACTATGGAGATACGTTAGACTGCCAGTTTCATTTGTCTGTAGCTGGACCGTAATCTGCTGAAATACAAACTTTGTTTTTTCTATAGCAAAGTATAAAAAACAAAAACCTAAAAACTATTTTCCATATCATCCTGCCAGTGTTATAGAAATAGTAATTGAATTATCTTTGCAAGTTGTTTAAACCTAGAATAAGCAAAATTTTTCTCTACTTTGGAAGCTTAGAGCACCGGTTCCCTTTTGGAGCTTTCTAAAAGGAAATATTTTAAGTGTTACACCACATCGAAACATGTGTTTCTTTAATGAGGAGCTAACCTTATCAGGAGGAAAGCTTTTTGGAACTGAGTTGCCAGAATTTTACTAGCCATATTTAGGCCAGATGTGGTTCAAACAATTTCCACTGGTAAGATTTCAGTTGAAAGTATGGATCCTTTTCTGTTGAGCTGCTGCTGTGCATGTAGAGTGCCTTGATGCTCAACTTCAAGCATAATTTCTGTTTGTGTGTATGTGTGAACCTGAATAATTCCCAACTGCTAACAGAAAAATCTTTGTTATTTTTTCACAATTGTGCTTAACTGCTGGTCACCGCATTGCTAGTTAGTCCACCATCTGCATGCTGCAAAAGGTCGAGGTTTACCTGATAATATAATCCTCTTTTCAGTGTGGGGCTGCTTTTTTTTTCCCCCATTTTTATTTTATCTTTTATTTCCATATAAATGGAAAAATAAATTTTCTAAAAAGGCCTTGGTGCCTTTTCTTTCTCTCATGAAGTCTGGGTATTTCTCTAGGGAGCAGCACAAAAGTAAAAAAGTTTGTGACCGTTTGCTAAGAAGACTCAGAACAGTGCCACGGAAATTACAGAATTTTATTAAATAATTCACCAGCTACTTGGAGAAACTGAGCTGGCCTTCTATGAACTCAGTAGGATGAAAAGTGCCTTATGCTGATTGTATTTTGCAAGTTATCTGTAGAAACATAAATGCTTAGAATTGTGTAGATACTGCAGAATTTGCTGGCTTTCATTATCTTGTATGAATTACAGAAACATTGAGTAGCCCTAACTTTATTTTAACCTATGGAAAACGTGGTTTGTTTTCTAAACCAGGGAGATTTACTTCCAAAAATAACTTTCCTCTAAGAAAGAACAATTCTTGTTGTTCTTGTTAAGATATCTTACTCCCCTTGTTCCGAAATTGAAGTTGGTGTTCATCTTCATTAAGTAATGAGCTGAGTGGCATTAGAAAATTGTTTCTGCTAGCTGTATCATTTATAAGAATTTATTTAGCGTTGGTTTCAAACTTCTCTTTCCACCAAAAGACAATATATACCTAACCTTATCCATTGTGCTTCCTCAGTCTGAGTAATGAATAGTTCATGAAATAAATCATTTTATGTTAAGGATTCTTTCCATGTTATACCTAGCAGCATTTTCATGTCTGGAATTAAGTCTGTAGCTTTGTTCTTTTACTAAATATTCTAGTATTACCCTTTGTTTTCTTGCAAAAGCCTGCTTAAAATATAAGTGTCAGAATTTCACATATGTATGATCCCTGATGTTTGTAAAGTGTGGTTTGGAATGAATTTTAATTTGTGCAATTGTTTAATTAGGAAAACAAAATGCTTAAAGGGGGATTACAGACTAGAGTTCTTTCTTTGCCCTAACTAAAGCTTGGTGAGCTCACTTTTTGCTGTTGGCAGACAGTTCGTTTAAATACTGCACTCCATGGTACTGAGCAACAAATAGTTTTGATAAAAGGGAGTTAGGCTAACTGTAAAGTGCTGTTGCAGTGACAAAATTCTACTAGAAGGCTTTGTTTTCTGGTGAGGCTGTTAAAAATTATTCTCAGAAGGCACACCTTTGTTTTGGTTTTAAATGACTAGTTAAAATGTAATTATAACTATCTTCAGTACTGCTGCCATCTGTGTACTTTTTAATGCATGTCTGGAGAACATACATTTCTGCAGTTTATGGCCCGACACAGTGTTCCTTTTGGACTGTCTACACTCATAAAATGTTTAATACTGCTGAGGAAAAAGAATGAGAAATGGTAGAGCAGTATTTCCTGTTTTCACGTGGTGGCAAAGTATAGAAAAGGAGGTAGTTTAAAAATATACAATACTGGAATTAAATTTTCTTTTTCTTTTAAAGTACTCCCTCCATTGCTTTTTCCATTTTACGTTATAAGTGACTTTGCCAAAAGCTATGATTCTTTACAATTCTACATATGAAATCATGTAGAAGGAAGGCATCGGTATGTATTAAGGAAGGGAGCTGAGAGGAATGAGACTTTATTCCCAGATTTGGTTTTGGTCTGCTATATGATCATCAGTAATGCTTGTCAAAGGAGGACAGATACTTTCCCTGATGCCTGTCTTGACTTTGAATTTCTGAAAAACTTGATGGAAATAAATTATCAGTCTTATGTCTTCTAACCCTTGTTCTCATTATGCTTTTCTGGATTCCCTTCAGCTGGCTTACATTATCTTGAGAGTGAGGTGCCCAAAATCAGAAGTTGTATTCCAGGTGAATCTCTGACAGTGCTTAGCAGTGGAGAAGGATTTCTTTTCATGCCTTGCAGGACATCTGTTTTTTTTATGCATCATAGTGCACTGTTTGCTCTCTTTGCAACAGCCTGATGTCCTTTTCTTACCATACATGATCCATTAACCTGGACCTACATCTGCTGATTTGGTACTTCTGTAGTTGCTCCTCTCAAATCTGTGTTATTTTTCCTGACTGCTTTTCTGATTTGTCAAGACGGTTTTGAATTCTGATCTTACATTCTAGTGTTCTTGCAGTCTCTTGTCTTCTTTCTTATTTTTGCAAGGAAGATAATCTTTCTATTACAGCTTGTTTGTGCGACTTGAAGCAGACTATCCCATGCTGTTCAGTAAGAGGCTGTTAAACACTGCGAACTGCTGTGTGCAGTTTTCCAATAACCTTTGTATCTGATCTGTAATGGAATGGTCTAGGTTACATTTCTCTAGTTTTCAAGTAATGTACACGTATGAGATGGTCTATTACTAAAGTAAAAAATACTTCATTGTAATGTGTCTGGCCTGTCATGTTGTTACTCTGTCCTGTAGAAAATGGAAGTAATTGTACTGAATGGCTTTTATGCCTTTTATGGGGAGTTTAGGATTTGCCAAGATGTACTGTTTTCACTATGTGGAAAAATTACCAGAACCTATATGACTCTGCAGAGAAGTACTTATGCTTTTGAGTAGTCCATTCTTTTTGCATGTTGCCCTGTGCCTCCTTCCTGTTGTCCTTTTGGTTTTATGTAAACCATATATTCTATAGGAATATTTCTGTATTTGCATGATGTGTAAAAGAAAGGGATTCTAGTGTCCAGGTAGGATAGCAGTACAAAGAACAGTTGACTGGATTACAAGTTGTTGGAAAAATCTTACCTATATGAGCTCAGTATAGATTAATTAGTGGTTTGGTTTCCAGATATCCTAGAGTTGTTTGCTTTATGGTTACTCAGCCCCAGGGCTTCTGAGAATAAACAGGACTTCCTCCGCAATTGTTGCTCCTAAATAAAATTGTACCAGACCCTGAGGTGAAAAGGGATGGGGATGAGAGGAAACGAAGACAGAGCAATGCATGTGACTTAAATTTACAAATGTGCCCAGAGACCAAAAGTTAAAATCGTATTTGTTTGCACACAGTATTAGATAACTGTGTTGTTTTCCTCTTTGAGTCTACAGGACAGTTTTGAGAATATTGCATTTCTGTGGAACTGGGTGTGCTGCTGGGGCTGCCCTTTCATGAGGTATGATAGGGAAGCTTCATGATGCAGTCTGCTTGCTGCTGTTAACTAGAGATGCTGTCTTTTTCAGAGACTGCAGAATTTCCTCTTGTTCCACATAGTGAAGATTTGGATGGTAATGGACAACCAGACCAAACTATCACAGTTAGACATTTGATGATCCTGTGCTGCCTTGAAAATAGGAGCAGCTGGGTTAATGGGACAGGCTTTTCAGCCTACGCTTTCTCTTCTGTTGTTGAGGCTCTTGTGCATTAGAAGAGTAGTGGATTTTGTCCTTGGTTTCAGTCTTCTGTTTTGTGGTGGAGGTGGAATCTGTGAGCTATAGCTTAGGGTCTCCTGAGTAACTCATTAATGATTTTTCTACAGGAAGACTCCATCTTCTCTGTTGAGAATACGGATGTTTTGTATCGATGCTCACTGTTGAAATGATGTTTAAATAAAAACTGGGGTGAATAAATCCACAAATATCTGCAACTTTAATAAATATTTTAATCGATTTAGCAAAAGTTCATTGTAATCAAACCAAGGGAGTCTTGTTCTAAATATGGATTCCAGTGAGAATCTGTGATTTTAGTAACCTCATCAAAACTGTCATGCTGGTTCTCGCTAGAACGCATATCTGTATTTTATTTGAAAGTATAGTACTTCTGTTGTAATATTTTAGGTAAATAAAATTGGAGGGTTTTATTAAACAAGGCTGAGAAGTCCATCTGCAGAGTTTTGATTAGAAAGGAGTGAATAACCTGAATGAGTGGAATGAAATATTTGTTTTTTTGTTGGTGACACTAAATATGAATTACAGTAGGACAAGACCTCTTCTCCTCTCCCTCCTTCCCTTGATACTTTGCTGACCTTTTTGATACTCTGATTTGGATGAGCTGTGTTACCCACCCAGAATGCAAATTTTTGTCTTTAGATGACAGTATTTTCCATACTTTTGTATTTATCATATCTCATACTTCTAACCTGAGGCAGAGTGCTTTGCTCTTCAGTGATAGCAGAGGTCTTGACTGGATTCTTGGCAGACTCCAGAATTATGTTTCCCATGATGTGCTGGTTAGCAAAATCACCTCTGATAAATGAACTAAATGCTACTTTTTTCATGCAACTCTTCTTGTAGAGGAAGATAGCTTTAAAGCTACTTACTGCCTAGATGGTTTTTGAAGCTTCATCAAGATCTCCCTAAGGAAAACGGGGGCTTGCTTATGGGTGCAGGCACTTAGTAGTGCTGCAAGTGCTTTATTTCTCAAGGTTGTTAATTAAAACAAACCAGCTTCAGATGCTGACAATTTGACGGCTGGAAATGCCAAACTAGTTATTTCTCTGCATAGCCTATGAACAATACCAGCAAACTACTAGCAGATAATCAGAAGTTTTATGTAGTGCAATGTGTCTGGTTCTCTTTCAGTCTTGAATTTGTGCATCATCGCGTGCATGTTTTTTTTTTTTTCTTACGGTATTTGTGAGAGAACATGCAGTGAAAAGTAAGCTAGCTATACTGATGTGGCTTTTAAAATTCGGTCCCTGCCTTCTGTTATATTCTGTGATTTCCTGAAACAGTGCCTTATTCTAACAAACCTCAAGTCTGTCTAGAGGAGTTCTGGGATGACATCTAAGAACTATTCCCTTGTGTCTTTACGAAATTCTCTGGGAACAGTACAGGAGCCTGTTCAGTTCTTTTAATGATATGTCCTTTTCCATGTAATTTTCTAGCTCAATAGTGAAGACCTTGTTCGGAATGGAATTGACTAATTAACATCAATTTGCCAAAAATTGTTTGTGGGGAAAATCTTAGCCAAAAATCTTCTAAATGCGCACTGTCATAGGATTTCCTAGGGGTTATATACACAAGCTAAGGCTGGTTTGTGTCGGGATTATATAACTTTATTTGGTTGCATGGAAGAGCTCTGTCATGGCCCTTCCTGATGTTGTGATGGAAACAGTCATGCTTGGGCAAACATCGGTAGCTAGTACAAAGCTTCTGAGAAGGCCTTAGTGCATCTAGAATGTATGCACAGAACTAGTATGCTGTGTATTGGAACAGATATACCCTCCTTTGCTTCTGTGAGGTTCCTAAAGATGAGGCTACTAGAAGCAGGCAGATGCTGCTGAAGCAGTTTGTGAAGCCTGCTCCTCTTCGTCATGTTTTCAAGGAGCAAGCTGTCAATAGTAAAGGGTTTTGTTACTGGCTAGAGATACTGGTTTTGGGGTTGGCAGCAGTGCTGACTGTCGGGCCTCCTTTTTCATTAGGTAAAGGGATACACAGAAGAGAGGAGCTGATGATGTGGTGAAGCTGCTGCCTGACCTGCAACCCATTCTGAAGTTGCCCTAAGGAAAGAAAGCCACCAGATAAAATCTGCAAGCAGAATATATTGTCTGTGAACATCACAAGTGGCACGTGGGTAGCAGGTTAACCGAGCTTGCATTGCAGAAAGTTTGAGTAGTCCAAAATCAAGAGGTGGTCAGCCACTTTCAGATGCTAAATAGTGAAAACAGAACAATAACATGTTGTTTTTTTTCCCCATTCCTACCTGCCTTGTAATTCAGTGCAGTATAGAGTTTGCAACTGGTTCATACTTGCTGATGAGCCAGAACAAGGATGTAATCCAGCTGAAAAGTAACCTAGGAAAAAAATGTAGTGGGCAATTGTGCAGCTGAATAGGCACTAATGTAGGCAGAAAGGAGGGGCAGGAATGTGTGGGTTCTGGCAGCAGTGCAGATTTTGAAGGTAAAGCTGCATCTTCAGTAAAAAGGGTAAGAATGAGTAAAAATGCTAACCCAGTGATTACTGGGAAAAAGAAATGAAAGAGCGTTAGGTGCTTGAAGCATCCTTTTAGGCTTTTTACAGTTCTAGGAAGGATTTTGTCGCATACCATTATTGCAATGCTTTGTACTTTGACTAAAAGTGAGTAAATCCCTGTCTGCACACAGCCTATACTTATGTTGCTTAGGGCTTTTTTTCATCATTAGGTCAGTGTCCTGGTTTTAGTCTGCATGTTCTGGTTTTAAAATGCATCATAATAAGGTATATTTGGAGTTGTAATATAACCATGCATAATGAATTATAGCTGAGGTCAGAAACTATGCTGAATAGTAGATTTTCAAACCACAGTATTTCTTCCTATGCTAGAATTCAGAATGAAATGTATAACAATCCATAAAATAGCTGGTACAGTTCATAACATGCTTGCATTCCTTCATCATTAATAGTTTCATATCCATCTGTCAGCATGTTATGGCTAAATCATTAGCCAAGTTTTTGCAGCTGTTGTTATACAAGTCTGTAAAATGTAGTTATCTCCAGCTCCTGTTTTTTGTCTGCTGGTAAGAGGAAACTTTATAGAGAACTTAGTAAATGGTCCAAGACTGTAAGTTCAGTTCTAGGTGAAATTCAGTGATCTTGATTTAACTTACTTGGCCTGTGGCATTTTTCTCTGTTAGTTCTTTTGTCTTAATGGCATTGGTTGCAACAGTTGTTTGAAGTAGTGGTGGCTTGTTTAAGCTCATTAAAAATTCTGCACATAGTTGTAGTTCTGTACTTCTGTAGTTCTATTTTTAAGAACATCTCTGTGAAAATTATAGTTGCTGATTTGATCTGATGGTCTGTTTTGAAATAAATGTCTGTGGATGGCATGTGTAGATTTGTTGTTTTTTGTTTACTCCCACCATTAGAATGTGGCTGAAGATGAATACTGTTTGTAGTGAAAATACCTATCTATATGGAGAGAAGCATCCATGTCGACTGTGGGACTACTTTGTGCATGATACTGAACAGCTGCAGGGTAATAACTTAAAATTATTGCTACATCAGTATAGTTTCCTAATAATTGGATAGGCAAAGTTTCTGGAAATATTTGTGAGGTCTGGTATCCTTGTGCGTATGCACTTTAAAAAAACGTCAATACTGTCAAACTCCCAAGGCCGCAGTTTATAACTCCTGATTCATACCTGTTTTCTCTCCCATTTTTTGGTGCCAGATAAAATCTTTTAACATAAATGTGAAATTTCTAAATAGTAAAGTAATATTTATGTATACTTATAAGGCTCTGTGTGCTAGAATAGTATTGTTTATGCTGAAAGGATGGGATGAAATTTTTGTCTTATAAAACGCTGTGCTAGGAAATAAATTGCATTTTGAATACTTGACTGTTGCATCTGCATTCAGTCCAGTCACTTACCTCTGACCGGCCACTAACTCATTGAGCCTCTCACTGTTTTGATACGGTGGCTGTTGAAATAAGGGATTATGTTTCCATTTATTTCCAAAATCTGAAGTTTGTCATTTTCATGCCTAGAGCCAGCTGTTACCAGACATTACTCTAGAGTGAGGGTAGACCAGTCTGTTACTAGGCTCGTAGTTCAGTTGCTGTAATGTCTTGTTTTTCTGATGTTGGGGTGTTCCTCAGTGGGGTTAGTTTGAAAGACTTTTAATACTTGTTTTTAATTCAGGTGCCCTAATTTGCCCCTAGGCAAACAGTGATATTTCTAATACAGTTTGAACCTGGATTTGCACTTCCTTCTGAAGGAGTAATTGACTAGCAATAATAGTGATTTATTTCTCCTCTCAAGGACAATTTGTGCAGAAGACTGTAATGTTTCTTCTTGGTCACTGTAATTGAGTCCTTTGTCTGGATGCTAGAGGTAAGGTTTGCATACTGGTGAATAAGTCATGAGTTTTTGGTATGATGACTTAACTGCTGCTTATTTCATAGGGCCTTCCAAATTCAGGAAGATGCTAAACAAGGTAGATCTGCAAACAGCCAGGAAAGGAAAGTTTATATCGCAATACCATTTACAAAACTTAATTTGTTGTTTCTGGAATACAATCTCTGTAAGTGTCACTAGTTTGGAGTTAATGCAGCCTGAAGGAATGCTAAGTACTGCTTAAAAACATGAACCTGGCCCAAGTCAAGCTGTAGAGCTTTCTGGAGTTTTGAGCAGAAAACACAAACTTTTAGCCAGACCTGAAGCATGTACATGTCATACAGACACTCTTAGTGATTCTGTTGAATTTAACTTTGGTATTTTTGTTGTTCCTCTAATATTAAGAAAGTCTGAAGAAATGCTGGGTAATTAAGAACAATCAGTCGTGTTACTCCAGTTGCTCTGCAAAGGATAAACAGCACTGACTGTCTTGGCATAGCAAACAGTTTTCTTTCTAGTAGCTGAATACCTGACTTTTAAGATGTCATATAAAAGTCAGTGGCATTTTTTAGGCAAAATACGGTTTAGATTTGGTTTTCCATTCCCATCTCTTTTCTATTGGTAACTTGCCGGCTTTTTCATCCATAAGCTTAGCTGTATATGAAGAGAAAAAATAACCTTTTTCTTACCAGGCGAAGATGCATGGTTCATGATGTTGGGATATGAAGTGATAAAAGTTATCAAATAGGATGTATTCCTGAGCTCTAAAAGTACACGTTAACTCTATTACTGTCATGTGATTCTTTCAGAAACTATAGATGGAAACACAACATTGTTTTTATCAGTGCTGAAGTTTACGATAATTTGGGTACTGGCATAGTCTAGGACCTCAGAATATTTTAATTACCACCACTTTTTTACTCTGCTTCAGTAAGTCTGCTTCTTATTTTAGAGTTGTTGTCACTGAGATGAGGTAAAGATAAAGTGAAGAAAGATTGGTAGGGGGTGGTGTTGGAAGTCTCTTATTAATTCAATTGATACAGTCAGAAGGGAGAGCCCTTCACTAGAAACCTGAAGGGAAAAGCCTGAAAGCCTGCCTGCCAGTTGGTCCAATATAGTAAAGTATCTCTCCCTGTGAATTTTGTGTAATTGGGATTAGAGTCTGTAGAGTTATTGATGAGCAGAGGCATTAGGCTTACCTAGTTTCTCTAATAGTGTCGCTTACCTGAAAATTTCTTTTATGTTTAAATTGCGGTTTTGAAATATATGATATGCTGTAAGACACCAAACGCCTGTGGCCATTTACATCCCTTTGTGCACAAGTGATCTAGTAAGGTGCGCAGTACTGATAAGCTGATCATTTAGCATTAATGGTTTTTCCCTTTGGGATCCACTGTCTTAGAGAAGACACACAGAAATTTTAACGGAAGAATAAAGACAACATTTTTTTGCTAAACATGGGGAAGTAAAATGTTCTGTGGAGTGGGCAGCTAGTAGTTTATTTTGATGCTACTAAAATGAGAACAGAGTGCTAACACTCCTCCCCCTTCCTGCATCAAATTTTAAAGTAATTGGAAGTGAAAACTGACACTGTGCAAACCTCTCTTGAGTTCTTTGCAGTCATCACCATGGTTGTAATGTATCCTTGGTGTTTCACCTGTTGTATGAAGCAGCTGAGAACATCTGTCTTACTCATAAAGATTTTCTTTTTCCTTGCTTCACTGTGTACCTCAGGAGCAGTTAGAGAAAGATTTCCAAATTGAGTCCGGTTTTGGGGGCAGTTATTTCTTCTTTCATTGGTTTGTTCCTTTCTCTTTTTGCCTAGTATAAAGGTACTAAGAATCCACCTTAAAATCTAACATTTATTGTATGTTAAAATATTAAAACTATTTTCAATATCAGAGCTGAGCTGGCCTTGGAAAGGGTGAATGAAGTGGCAGTATAGTTTAGTTATTACTGCTCTGTGTTACTTTCTTGCTAGTCTTCTGTTTTCCCTACTCACCTTTGTTGTATTTTTTGTCTCATCCGTTGAAGGCTGAAGAGCTGGTCGTCACATTCTTTACAACAGCAGTCTGAATATGTAGTAAATTTACAGTGCCTATTTAGTCACTGTTGAATTTTTTGAATTTTATATTTTCTGAAGCAAACACAGCCATGAGGTCTTGGTCAGTTGGAATGAAAGTGTGGGTGGCTGACATTCAGGCTGTACTCATCAAACTTAGGCTTGCTAATATTTTGTATTTGTGTTTGAAGGTAAAATTTCACCTTAAACTCTTTGACAATGCTGTTTATTTATATATTTGTATGTGCATGTATACACACACATTTTTTCTCACACCTTATGTTACCTTTTCGCTTCTCACAGAAGCGCTTGTGCAGCTGTATAGCGAATTGGAGAACTGATCCAGGTGGAAAGTGATCTTTTAAGTTCTTTTTCCTTGAATAGTTTTTCACCTGAATGCAATATCCTTGCACCTTGACTTGTTTGCTTGTATTCCACTGTAGTCCCTCACATTTTTTGTAAAGCACACCTGCATTTCTAACTGGTCTTTATTTATTTTATGGTTATTCTTGTAGCAGCTTGTGGTTACCCATTCTTGAATTGAACCCACCAACTTCCCCGTTTTTTTCCCCTCAACTATTTATCCAGTCTTTTGAGACCTTGAAGACTAATCCTATCCTGTCCTATTCGGTTCCTTCCATTTATGGTGCTGACGCACAAGCATTTTGTTGGAACAGTGCAGTGAACTCTGCTGTGAGGGGGGAATAAAGAACTGAGAAGGTTTAAAAGAAAGAGGCAGCGTTGTTTGAGCCTGTCTGCAGAGTATTGCTACTGAACATCAGGCAGTGGTTTTTGTCCCTCTCACTAGAATGTACTAATTGGACAACAGATGTGTTTTTCAGCTGTATGGGTTAAAAACTAAACTTAAATGTGCTAATTCTTCCAAGACTTATTTTCTGTATGAATATAATGAAATGTAAGTATGGCAGGTAGATGATTTATAAGCAAATCATTTCAGCAAGGATCCTTAATTATACTGAAACCACAAGAACTGACTTTGAGTCATCACAACTTGAAGACAGAATTAATTCCCTGTGCTATAAGTCATTGCAGTTCAGTTTTTCTTCATTTTAGACATTGAAAAAATAGCATTTACATAAAGCTATTAACTAAAGAAACATTTTCAAGAATTGCAAACAGATTTTAAATTCTTATGGGTTTTATTGGTTGTTCATTTTATATAAATTGCAAAAACACTGGCAGTGTTGGTGGAGTACGGAGATGATGTATTAAGGAGTTGACTAACTTTTAAAAGAGGAATTGCAGGCGTTTTCTGCTTTCTGTTCTTTCTGAATACTGGCTATATACATTTTCTGAAATGTATTCTATTATTTTGTATTCCATCAGTACATTGTTACCTATTTTATATTGCATTAACCTTAGAATGTGGTTACAGCATTTTGATAAGAGGACATATTTTCTAGTAGCCAGACACTGAACTAGAAGTCATTTGGATTATTTTCTTAGCTGTGTTGCCTGGTACCTCCCCTGGCCCAAGTTTAACGTGCAAAGGAAAAAGAAGCTTTAATGAAAAGGTCTGTGGATGAAGGATTCTATTTGTGGCAAATATTGTTTGCTCACTAACTGAAGTAAGTACAATATTCTTATTCTAACTTCCAATGAACCATCCTGTAACAGCTTTGTGTATTTTATTTTTGCACAAAGGTGGTGGGCTGTGTGTTTGCACAGTGTCTGTTTGAATTCGCTTTTGACTATGACTGTTTGTTATTGCTTATGGAAAAAGATACAATAACAAATATAGGTGCAATAATGGAGAAGTTTATTGCTGCATGTTATAAGCAAAATTCCCTACTTTAGGCTTTTGCAAATTCCCTACTTTAGGCTTTTGCATAGCTGGTTTTGTTTTAAAAGAACTTCAATATTCACTTTGAGATTAAATATAATAAAACTTCAGCTATTCACTTCTGTTAGGCAGAATGCTTTGATAGCTGAAATACGCTCTGATATTTGTGATTTTTTTTTTTGTTATAAGAACCTTTTGAAATTTCTATTGACACAATTGGGAATTGGCTGTACTAGATCTTTTTCTGGCAGTTGGCGAAGCCTTTCTCCCAGAGCAACAACCGCAAGGTGGTGCCTTTTCATCACCTGAAAGGGGAAAGAACTCTGTTTCACGAAGTTCATGTTGGCTTTTGGCCTGTTGCTTGGCAGAAATGGGGAGCTCGGATACTGAAGTGACAATGTTGGTGGTTTTCTCCCTGGATACATGAACGCTATTGTTCTCCATTCTTTCCAGCCCTTATGATTGGAAACCGTTAGGTTGTAATGCTTAAAAGTTCAGAACTCTAAGTGAAAGATAATTTCCTATAAATCAAACTTGAGTCATGTTGGCAAAATCATGAAAAGATTGGCTGGAGAGTACTCAAGTTGTGCAGGCCAGGGAGGATAGATACTGCCAGAGCATCCTGTGAAACCAGACCTAGATCTGCAACTGCTTTTACCTATTAGGCTTAGGCCAGTTTGGTGGGACTATGCTATGCAAGAGCCTGGAAATGGAAGAAAGGGAAGTGCTTTAGGCAAGTGGTGTGCAGTTTGGGGGAATGCTGGTAAGGGGGAACTGGCGTGGTGTTGATGATTCTTTTTAGTTGCATCATAGCTCACCTTTGTATGCTCAGCTCAGTTAAAGATGAGACAGTTGGAAACTGGTCTGAAATTTTACTCTATTGCTGAATAAGACCTGAGAACAGAAGTATATAAAAAAAAAAAAATAGTTTTTCACATGACCTATATGTAATTCCCAGCTGTGAGCCCTCTGGCAGTGAGTGTGAAATCCAAAACAGCTGATAGGGGAAAGGGTTGTTGTCAGCTCACACTGAACACTTGAATATTCATAGTGTGGTGCTTTTACAAACAGATATTGAAGTACATGAGGGCAATTTGCTCTTGAGGTCTGTGCAGAACCTCTTCCTAGCAGTGTACATTTTCACATACAGTGACAATCAGTGTTGAAGGAGAACCAGGTGTGTGCCATACTGTACTAGTTTTCCTCCAAAATAGCAATTCCTCGACCCCTTTCATACCTCTCTGCCAAATTTCCTGCTGTAAATTGGTTTTATGTTTGCCTGTGTGTACCCTGTGACCCCTTCAGAATATTTGTGGTATTTTAAACCCTGCATTGTGTGCATGAAACAGTGTTTAGTTTGGATATGAAGTTTGATTTAATCACACATGCTGGTTGTGGTGTTTATTTTGGAACCAATAAGTGGGAGGCACCATTTTATGTTTTATTAGTCTGGATGAATTCTCCTTGTTACTTGATAACCATGTATAAGCTTGAACTAAAAATTCATGTTCAAAGGAATGCCGAAACATGGATGGCATTTGAATACAGACTCTCATCCACTCTGGGTTTGGATTCTGCTGGAAAACACTTTGGGTGTTTGTGGTTCGCTGTGGCGATAGTGATGGAGTGGCTGCTCTGATTTTAGAGGATTGTGCATTATTCCTCTCTATATGCCAGCGGAGCTGGAGAGGGAGCTGTTTTGGAAGGAGCAATGCTCACATTAGAGGAGAGGCCTTTTCCGTTTGTTTTGTGCATTGTTGCAGGTGAGCGGAGCTGTGTTTGCAGAGCGAGCTTATAGATCTGTGGCCCCAGCCTTATTTCGTTTGCTTCCCACATGGCTGCATTTACAGCAGAGTGAGTGAGTATTAGAAACTGATTTGCTGCCTTCCCTCCCAACCCCCACCCCAACATGCCAGCAAAACTGCTCCCATGGTCTGCAGTTAATAATGCATGTGGTAGTAATTCTGGCCCCAAAATCTTACCTTTTGATGAGTGTTGAGGGGCTGGAGAAAAAAAAAGGTGGTGAATTTCCATGAGTCCTGTTTAATAGAATGTGATGGAAAAAGAGATTAACAGAGCAAAAAGGAATCCACCAGCAAACTTTACAGCATTGCAAGGACACCTGTCTCTTCATTTTTTTGAACATTGAAGCAAAGTAATTTTGATGCATAGCTCTGTATGTCATGAAATGACAGATATTGTATGAGATCTAAAGCTGTGTGTTATGCATCTAGCTCCCAGCTGTATTTTTCCTGTAATATTCTACTTATGTTCTTCTATAAGAAACTTTCATTCAAGAGAACTGTTGGAACTCTATCCTATTAAAGCAATGCAATTAAAAGGCAAGATTTGCCAATCCAGGAATTGTTGAGATATACCATATGCTTTTGATTCCAAATAGCAGAATGCAATGTTATTTCCACTGCAGTTATCTGGTAGCTATAGGAAAATGCTATCTTTCTGGAGTTTGCTATAAGTTTTTCCATGTCTGATTTCCTTGATCTTGTGAAAATAAACAGGGTATTGTAGAAGCATAATCAAGGTGAGATAGAAACAGGCTCACTTTGGTTTTTATTTAATTATAAATCTGAGGATCTGCTTTAGATTGTTACATTAACTTGTATTCCATGCATCAAAGGTGACTGCGTAGTCCTCTCAGCATAGCATGTGTGCTAACCTGTGCATGGAGGACAGTACTTGAAGCTATGGTATCCAATCTGGCATAAAATTGATTTCTGATAAAATTGATTTCTGCATGATTTTTCGGTGCTAACTTCTGTTTGTTGTCTGTAGAAATACTGCACTTGACTGCAGACACAGTAGATGGCACTTGAGTCATTTGTTTTATGATGTTGGAATTAAAGCCAAACTTGGTTACAAAGTTAGCTGTTTGTAGAAACGGGCATGTTTTACTGGAAGACAGCTTCAAAGCTTTTGCTTTCAGTTAGATAGACCTAGAAGATAGTAAAAGATGCATATTTTTCTTCTGTACATACAGCCTCTCTCACAAATTGTTGAATTTTTTTAAGACTACAGATGAGCAGGACATGACCAGCCTGATTCATAAATACTGAATGGCAGATTCCCCTTAAACACATTGCTGGTGTTCCTTTTGGTTTTGTAATCTGTTATTTACAGCATACTTTCTAATAAGGTTTCTTTATTTCTTTCTAGTCTTCCATACCTGATCCATTTGCGATGTGACCCTGATAGAAAAGGAAGGGTGAAACCTGCTTACAAAGTGGATTTCTAACAATTTCATCTTATCAGAATAGTTTAAATACTGCATTCCTCTCTGTGGCTGAGCACAACCAAGGTTAAGAGTGTGCCAGTAGTTTTGCTAATCAAAATGTAAACACGTGACTTGAGAGTATTCCGAAGTGGTTACTTAATGCAGTGTTGGGTGCCGTACCCTTGGGCAGTACTACTTGGCCATTTACTTCTTCTAAACATTTTCATTTCAAATAGTAGAGAGTATTGCCAGTCCTGAAAGCTGAAGCGGCAATACAGACTTCCTCTTAATAACAACCTGTCACTGTGATTCAGCACTGATGTTTATTGCTGAGTTAAGAAGGTATAGTCAGACTTAGCTTATGATTCATTCTCTGGCCCTTCTACTGATCATTTTATTTTAATAAGGACACAATTGGACGTGAACCCTTACGTTCTTCTTCCTACGTCATTTTATCACTGCCAATTCCAGGTTCATAGAAGTGTTTGAAGGCTAGAACAGTGTATTTATTTACAGTCAGAATCCTCCGTCTTCTAGTATCTTTCATCTTTTTTAACCAATTTGTGTAAAATAGATAGAAATATCTATATATGTTTCATTAATGTTTATGGGATTGCAACTACATTTGGAGAAATGTTGCCTGTTAAACATGTGTTACCTGCAATGAAGTTTGATCAGTGTGACTTTGCAGGGAGCTTACCCCTTGGCTTGTTTTAACTTGAGTATTTGCCGGTGAGTTTCATCTCTCAGTACAGCTCTTTCTGATTCTGATTATACAGATATGTACTAGACAGAAAAGTAAAAACTAAGAGAAAAGCGTTGGTAACCTAATCTGAAGGCTTAGCTCCCTACTTAGCACAGTGTCTTCATCCCATGACTAGGACAAGTTCCCAGATGTTGTAGCTCAAACAGTCCCTAACTGAGGATGCTCTCTTCAGATCAGAGAGTATCTAAGTCTCTTTAGCAGCTAGTTGGTTTTGTTAATGTGTTTCTTCTTCCAAAAGACCAACTTTCTCCTCTTTGATTGAGACTCCTCTGCAGGAGGTACCTTTTTGCTTTGCCAGTTGGAGAAAGCCCACATAGACTATGCTGGAACTCACAGGCATTTCATTTTAATTCCAGGCAACCATCCCTTTGCTGCTGCCTTTGGAACAGCTCAGCTGTGGAAGAAGTGAGCTAATCTGGAAATTTGAAAGTGAAGTACTTAGTGAAGCCCTGGGGTTTACAGTTGAAGTAATTAAGGAGAGGAATTGCACACCCTGTACTTGATTTTTGTTTTAATTAGTCTTCCTTTGATCTAGTCTCTCAATTTAAATTTTAAGATTTGAATCAACAACCTGCCACCGTATATTGCTTAACTCCTTTCCTTCTTAGCCTGTGGAGGAGATGTAGATTCTTGTTTATGCTTTCTGTTTTCTATTTTGTTGCGGGAAGGTTTTGGCTGTCACTCCTGCTTTGTAATTTTTACTGGGATTCTTTCCACCTCTCCCATCTTCTCCATTCTCTCGCCCTGGCCTCCCCACCTACTTTCTTTGTCTTCAGACATTTCCACTAACTTCACACTCACTTCAGGATCCAGCTTAGAATTGTTGTAACTTTTAGAAATCTGCCCTAGGCATCTTCACTATGAATCAGTCCCACTCCTTGTTCTCCCCCATGACTTCTCATTTGTTGGAAGAGTTACTTTTGCAGCTGTTGTTAGTTGGAATAGGCTTGCTGCACTTCTCTGCCTTGCTGGATAAACTGTCTATTTTTAGCTGTTATTCAAAGACAGCTTTTTTTTACTTATAATTTCTGCCTTGGCATCTGAATCTGCCTTTCCTACATTAATATATTCTGTGTTTAAGTTTATCACCATGTTGCTTTCGTGATACGGTTTGTGAAAATATACTTGTGCATCTGCAATATAGATGTTGAAAGTGTCAGAGTCTTCAGTGATCGTATTGTTGATGAATGATCTATGTTTTTCTACTTTTTAAAGTAGAGTTTATGGTCTTTGAGCAGGTCCTCTTTGATGGAAAGAAACTTATCAGCTTCAGAAGGAGAATGGAAACTTAAGTTGAAGACATCAGGCCAACCGTGATTTCTTGAAGAAAAGTCATGAAAACATTAATATCAACTTGAAACAAATAGGACTTCAGTTTTTAAAGTCTTATCCAAAAACCTTTGTTGCCAAAAAACTGTTGGGCAAATGTGGTAAATGGCATAGAAACCTGGTCTATCTGCTTTGGAAAAATAAAACTTTATATTGACATTACCGAGATTTGAACCTCTAGGAGTAGTGTTTTTTTTATAATTCATTTAAGCTATGCTACTATGAAACTATTACTATCTCTGAGTGCGTACGTGCCATTTTGTATTTTACAAATAAGCAGAAAATGTTTGGAGCTTCTGATACGGTTCAGTGCACAAAAATGTTTATGGATGTATGCTGTAGTTGTGATCTGTCCAATTTTGAACTGACAAAATAAGAAGGGATTGTCAGAATTATTCTCAAATATAGTGGACTCTAACTTTCATAACTGTTTACTCTGTTGTGTGTCTCAGCTTTGAAACTTTTGCTGAAGAGTCTGATTCAATTAGAGTTTTATGTGACTTCATAGTATAGTAGTATGTTAGGTATACATACCAGGTAATATGTACCAGGTATATTTTTCTTCAAATGATGGAACTCCGCATTGTTATGGCCTGCAGACAAGCAAACAAAATGTAAAGGTGTACCTGAGAAACAACTGGGGAGAACCACACAGCCAAGATTCTTGTAATAGCAGTACACACATTAAATCATGTGTAATGTACGTTTTCAATTTAGTGGTTTTTTTTGTTGTTGCTTTTTAAGTGAGAGATCTTGTCTATAGTGGTTAGAACAGAGTTTTCAGTGATGAAACTGATCTTTCTTGAGAATTTGGAAAGAATCAATGAAGTAGGTGATAACTACCAAGAATACTGGCTTGGAAACCTTAGATTTCTTACCACATTTTATTTTTCATGAATGTCAGGCCTTATTTTCCATTAAGCTTTAGTTCCTGATGTCCACCAAGTGGAATATATGCATCTATTTCAATGATTTTGGTGCTTACTATTAACTGCTTAAACTGGGAGTTAAATCATCACATCAAAACTATTCTTATGGTAGTTGTTCGCAACGGTTGACACGGTAATATTGCCCAACATGGTTAAAAAAATCAAACTCATGTTTGAAAAGCTCTAAAATAAACATAAAAACGTACCTCTCCATATCCTGCATATAGAATTGACTCTTGATTTGTCATGGGAAACAACAGCCTGAAATTCTAAGGGATCTCATAACCCCTACCTAGTAATAAAAGTGAAGCTTTGCTGCTGCTTTCAAAGAATTTCTGTCCTGCAAGTTGTAGGAGAACTTGGAAGTAAGTAATTATTGGGCTGAGGCTTTCCCAATATCTGTAATTGGTAATTTGAAATATGAATTATAGCATGAGTAGCTGAGTATATGTGATGGTGTCCAAGAGCTGAGTGGGGTAAGGCTTAAGATAGGAGTAGGAAGTCTCCGAGTTTTTCATGATGCAAGAAATTTATGCTCTGCCTTGCCTTCTGTCTTGTCTTTTGAATAAAAGCTGATCAGATGAAATATAGGTGTGATAGCCATTGTCATAAAGCTTCATAAAAATGCTTCCTCTTGGGTCATGGATTTTTGGAAGCAGTGCTGAAGAAGGCAGTAAAGCATATCCAGATTATATTGGGTCTATTTTAACTTGAAATCAAGAAATAAAGATTATAGTCAGATGAGCAGTTTCAGCTGATAAATATTTCTCACTTTTTTAGAACTATATATTAAAACTATATCTTGTCAATTCCATCACAGAAGGAACTTAAAACCAAAAACAAATAAAAAGAACCACCACCTGGAACATTGTTTTTCAGTTGGTCACCAATTCATTGTGTGATTATTACTTGATTATTAAAGCCTTGTAATATTGGGAGTTTATTAAACATTACTACTACAAAGCTTTGTGCTCCAGAACCCTCTTCAGTTCTCTTGTTATCCTGTAGTCCTCAAGTACTTGAAGAACCTGCACTTTCTTCGAGTATGGTTTTGACTGTTTGTTACAAGTTTTCTAGAAAAAAGCAATGAGATAAGAGGCTTCCCAGTGGAACAGTGGGGACTAAAAAGAGGTGTTTTCTCAAAGGTTTTCGTTTCTGCAAGAAATAAGGATTAACAATCCTTATTAATTACATGTAACAATACAATTACAATTTTCACAAAAATACAAATACAAAATTCAAAAATAACAAATTTTCACTGTTTGGCCCTTTAAGATCTATATCACATGCACATTTCCACATTCTAAGCATTAAAAGCAAAACAAAACAACAAAAAAAAACCACAATCCTGGTTAATCCTGAATAAGATGTATTATTTCAGCACACTGGAAATGTAAAAAGCAAGAAAAATTCCTTCTGTTTTAGAGCTGGTGAATTTGATGAAGTACTGCATTGTGAATTGCAAGTAGTTATCTTGATTGCCTTATTTTTCAGAGATGTGCAGGATGATGGTTTTTCTGGTAATAACATTTTAAATAAAAATTTGTGCTATTGCAACACTGAGTGAGTCAGTTTAATTCTAGGTTTTGAAAAAGCAAGGTGAGGGTCAGTTACATTTGTCATTTTGTTTTGCCTTGACATCACTTCAAAATATTATAGAAGTTCGATAGCTGAATTCTGAGTGATTATTAAGATTTAGGATCCAAAATACAGGGAAATTTAAGACTTGGATAAGGTGATCAAACCAATAACTTTCATACATGGAGTATAAATATCTGTGGTCTCTCTGGGTCCATTGCGGAATAAATTAGAAGGAAATAAGATAATGTAAACTAATTGTTTAAGGAATACGCTGTTTCCCCAGTAACCTGTCTATCTTTGTCTCATATTGGAATGCTATTAGCTTGAGTATGCTGCAGGATAGGATTCAGTGGGCTAAAGCAGCTTAAAGACATGGAGTGTTTAGTAACATGACATGGACTCTTGAATATTATATCAGCAAAATGTTTTGCTGTAGATGGTATCAGATACTTTAACTCACTTTCATTCTTGAAAAAGCTTTCTCATCCTTTGCTAAAATAAAATCGCCTGATAACATGACCCTGAAGCTTAGGTTGTAGTGATTGTGCTTTATGTTGAGATACTTGCTTGACTGTAAGCTGTTTGAGTCTTTTTTGATTTTTTTTTTGTCACTTTAAGACAGGCCCTCCCTTTTCTGACTTGCTGAGAACAATACCAGTATGCTACTTTTTGGATGATATTGGTTCCTTCTAGAATATTTTGCTTTGGAACTTTGGACTTTTGTAGTTTAGCTTTCTTAGCTTTTCTTAGCCCCATGCAAATGAAGTGCAATGCTTGTTTTTAATTAATGGAGGACAGAGCAGTTGATTTGGAGGGGCTGGGGACAGGAGGTCATTCAGAACTGAGAGGAAGAGCAAACCTTAGATTGAGCTTTAAACCCACTTAAGCTGAACAATTCTAAGATTCAGGGGATGGAAACAAACAGAAATGTTGGGAGAGCTAGTGCGAGGAAATGGGAATTGCTCTGTGCCTTCCTTTTCATGGGAGCAAAGCCTCACTTTTTTGTGCATTTCTTGTGCTTTTTCCTAGGCTTGGTTCTGGCCAATTCTCCGTACTAGTAGCAGAATTTTCCACCCTTTGCTCTTGCTGGGTCTGGCCACTTTGGAATGAATCCTGTGCTATTCAACAAAATTTATTAGCTTAGGTTCTGTAATGTACTTTTCCTTCTTAAGGTGGTATGTATCACTAGTGAAGCTGCATTGGTGGGGAATAGTCATTTATGGGAGGTTTTTAGAAGCTTAGTGTTTAGGGAAAAGGTTTTCTCCACTGTATTAAATGCAGTGTCTTCGAATGGATTTGCTCTGTGCTATAACAACAAAATACTGTTTGTGACAAATCGATCACATTTATTTTGGCAATACTGGCTTCTTTATTAAGCCTTGTGCAGGTACCTCAGTGTCATTTAAGGAGGAACTTTCCTGCTAATGAAAGAGGCTAATGGGCAGGTGCTTGTCTTCACTAGATTACAAATATTGTTAACCCACTGAAGTCGATTAGCAAAAACAAGCAGATTTTCTCCACCTGTTTGATCTTAGCTCCAAATGTGTGGGTCAGCTTATAGACATGCTGTATACAGTTGTGGTGGTGCAGTCATCTCTCTGAGATGAGTCAGCAGTCAAATAATGGGCACAAACATAAGATCTATTTGGTCACATCTGTTGATTTCATTAGAAGTGCCATGAGATTGTTGTGCACTCACAGTAGAGGAAACTTGTTTTAAAATCTCATCTGAAAGATCCTCAGATGGAAAATTGAATTAAACTCTACTTACTTTCATCTGCGTACTGCTGCAGATTGAAGCTGTGGTTCCAGAGAGTCTAAGTATTTGAAACCTGAGGCCGAGAGCTGCATGTCATTCCCTGTAGTGGTTAATGGCATGACAGCATTTTGCTGTAAATCTAGTCAGACATCAGCTAGTAAATGGAGAAGGAATGGAAGACAATGGAAATGCCGTTTTCATTTTGACATACCATATGCTCTTTTTGTTTTGAAATGCAGATACCGAAGGGAGACTAAAGAATTATAGTAGAAAGACACTAGATTTTCCCCTCATCCATTTTGACTGCAAAGCAGATCTTTCAGTATTTTGTCAAGTGCTCTGAGCCTTTAATATTCAGCCCACGAAGACTGGCTGACTGTTGGGAAGGTTTGGGAAGGAGACATAAAGGGGAGGAGGGTAAGGGTGTGGTGTGTATTTACTTGTCAGAGATGTGGAATTTACAGATACTGAAGCAGAATTGGCGAAGGATTAAAACCTAAAGGAATGTACAAAAAGCTGTGCTGCTTTGGGTAGATGCTATTTTCCCTGTAGGCATTTGAATCTGAGTGAGGTTTGTTTTTGTGTAGCTGAAGATGATTTATGATTTCGACATGCCCAGTGGGCTAAGCCCTGAAAATGTTTCATAACAAAGATAACCAGAATAAATGGTGTATGGATTCTGTATTCATTTGAAGGTGAACCTCAAAGTAAACATCACTGGCTTCCTGAATGTTTAAGTGGTACTTTGCTATGTTTGACTAATGGGTGTTGCAAGTTTGAGAATTTCACGTAGCAGGATGGATTTCAGAGAGAATAACAGTGAGGGAACAGTGGTCTGTCCAGAGAAATCTCTTAACATAACTTTCTGTGTAAGTTAAAAAAAAAAGGTTGAAAGCGTGCATCGTGTGTAAAAAAAAAATTTAAAAAAAAAAAAATGTCTTTAATACTTAAATTGGGTTTGGATGCTTAGCCATTGGTATTCATTCAGTCTCTTAACAATACTGTTCTGCTTGAGAAAGCATGGTGATAGCCCGCATGCTTTTTTTAGTACAAAATAAAGATTGTAGGAACGGAAAAATGCATGTTGAACACAAACATGTGGCCTTTAGTCTATGCGAAGGTAGGATATTAAGAAGTAAAATGGGCCTATGGCACAGAGTTTAGAAGGGGGGAGTGCTTAAGTATCAGGACCTGCACTGGAGTTACAGAGCAATGTACTTTTTCTTCAGCTCTGAGTACAATTTGCACCTTTCTGCAGCAAAGCAAAAGAGCAAGGATATTAAAGCTTGACTGTAGATGGTACCAGACCCTTTAACTTATAATTTGATTATTGAAGGACCTTTCTCATCCTTTGCTAGAATAACATCACCTGATAACATAATCCTGAAGCTTAGGTTGTAGTGATTGTGCTTTACATTGAGATACTTGCTTGACTCTAACTGAGGCTTCTAGTTATTGCAACAAGCATGTATTCAAGTGACATTGCTATATCTTATGAATGCTGAAATAAAGGAAAACTATTTTTAAACTCATCAATGTAATGTGGGTAATCTGATTACGAGGTAAGTTGTGAGCTTATAAAGGTATCAAATGTCTTGTTCACCCCTCACCCCTTGATTCACGTCCTGATAATACTGCAAATAAGCTCTGAACATTACTTATTTCTGATCTATCTGTGAATATCTTGCAGTTTTACTTGTGAATCGTTTTTCAAAATGTTTCTCTTCCCCTTTTAAAAATACCAGTTTATCAGCTGGAACAACAGTGTCATACCAATCTGCTGTGTTAGAGTTTGTGCTGAATTTTGCCAGTTTGGATGCCATTCCTTGCTTTTAATCTCCACTGAAGCATGGTTATGATGTCCGCCAGTCACTTTTCACCCTTCTCTGACTGTTTGTACTGCATAATTTATAAAAGAGATTGGGATAGTTCTTCCACATCAGGGACTCAGGGGGACTACTGAAATTTCAAAGTAGGGTAAGGTGGCCGGTAGAGAATTAGAAACATGAATTCCTTGTAGATTCTCTTGTGGAAATCTTAAAGCAGCCCAGGCAACCAAAGGAGTAGGACAGCAAGGCTTGGAGGGGTGGTGTGAGTAGTTTACTGCATTTTTAGGTCACTAGAATTTGCTCTTAATAAATAGCTCTTAAAGCAAGCTGTGCGTGCCCTTATGCATGCGCTTCTGCCAGAACGCAGAACTTACCAGCCCTACTGAACTTGCTGGGCTTGTTTAGGACCTGAAGCAACAAAATGATTGTGGTGCTTGTGCAGCAGAGTTATCCCTTGGGCACTTCTTTTGTGTACGTGGTGCTGTATAGGTTGGGACGTTGTGTACCAATGGTTATATGTACCTCTATTAAAGAAAAGGCATTTCCTTGCTTCCCAAGTCTGTCTGATTTTTAATGGGAGGCACCACTGACTTCATGTGCTGTGTGTTACTGACACAGGTATATGCACATTAGTAGGAAACACACCCTAGTTTTCTCTAACTGATGATAAACAGATCTTGGTCTCACTAAGGTTTTTGTCATGACTTTTCCGTGTAAAGTTCCGTTCAAACATGCAAAGTGATTAATGCAATTTTCATCACAGAATCTGAACTATCTTTGCAAACAGTGAATTTGATTCCTTGTTCCTACCTCAGCAGACTGTTACCCTCCTATCTAATACACATGAAAGCAGCATATAATGTTAAATGTATTTCAGGAGATTTGTAGAGTTGCTCTCTGCCCAGGAGCTCCCTCTGATTTTGATGCATCTGAACACAATACCCATAGACAGTAAGTTGTTGAATGTCTTGGATTAAATTAACAGGTTGAAAATTAATGATATACAGTAAATGTATATCATTATATACACATAATTACTTTCTATTACACTGAACACATGTATATATGAGTCTATATAAGTCTATATAGTCTGTATAAGTCTATATAAGTCTGGAATCATACACAGGATACCAGTAGTTGTAATTTTCAAAATAATGTTGTTAACAAAATTGGAAGCTAATACAATTTGAGAAGTATTTAATTTTCAAATGTTAATAGCAGCTCACCAACCTTGTAGTACCTTTACATTAGATACTGAAGTATAAGAAATTATGATAATAGAGCAAAATACATACCTACAGAAAGGGGTAGAAGGCAGATTCCATATTCTTGAATTAAGCAGTGGTAAAGAATCTTTAAGTGAGTATCTTACACCAAGTCTGTGCCATCTAATAGGAATTTGAAAGGATACCTACATCTGCACAGATTTCTGTGGTTGTTCCATGCTGCTCTTTCAGTTTTTACGTAACTACTGGTCTCTGTATTTTTCAGTACTATGAAGTTAAGAGCTACAGTATTAAGCTACTACAAGATTTTTAATCATTTGCTACAGTAATGAAGTACAAGGGCACCCTGACTGGCTTGCTTTCACTCACCATTGTTAAATCCCATTTTTCAACCTTTTTCTTATTTGAAACCTTTTTTTCTTTGTCTCAATGCTTTCAGTATCACGTTTGCATTTAGATTTTCTTTTCTTGGATTTATTTTCATAGAAAGAAAACTAATGTTCAGGTAACAAATGATGCTAGGGGGACCTGAGAGACTGATATTCATTGTCTGCACTGACAGAAATATTTTAGTCTTTTTTCATTATTTTTTGTAACCTCTACTGTGGTCTTCTCGTCTCTCCATGAAGAACTATTTCTTCACCACTCTGACATGTTAGTACCTAGAAATGGAAGTAAGAAGCCTTTTAGTTACCACGTTAAACTGTTTGTGGCTCGTTCAAACCAACCAGTTGTTTTGCCTGGTTCAGAATAGGTAATGCAGATGAATGCAGTACTATGCAAACTGGCATTAGATGCATTTGTTTGACATTAGTTAATGTTCTGGTATTTGCATATTAAACACAAAGTATGTAAATGAAAGTATGATTTAAATAAATGTGTCCGATACAGGTTTGGAGTTTGCTGTTAATGACTTAACAGCTAACCAATTTAAGGTTTTTAGACCTATTTGAAATACAGAGTAAGCATGTTATATTTTATGCTGATGATGCTTATGGAAGTGCTGGTGTGTGCTATGGAATGTGATGGTGCTGCTTGTTTATCTGCTTCCATTTTTTGTTGTAAACGCTATTCCATAGCATGAATATTGAGCAAACAACTTAAATAAAACAACACAAGCAACATCTTTCTATACAGTTATCCTTTGCAAGACTGGCTTACACCTTCTGTTGAAGGGCTAGGGGGGAACGTGTGTAGTTTGGATGGAGTTGAAACGGGAATGATGCTGTTGGCAACTAGGCACAATAAATATAGTGGAAATGTGTCTCCAGGTTTAAAGCATAACTCCTAAACTGTTAAGAAGCTTTAGGTGACCGTAAGTACATCAAATTGATGACTCAGAAGTTACTGTTGTCCTTCTCATTGTTGAAAAAACTCATACAGACTTCAACTGCATCTTTCTGTAGTTGCTCAACCAGATATATAGGTAAGTAGATGACAGGGACGTAGTAAAAGGAAAACGTTATAGAGCAGTAGATGAAATGTTATAAACCATCTTAATTAGAAAGCCCTCAGGTAAAAGCAGTGTATGTAATATTGAACTCTTACAAATGTGTACTTTCTTCGTGATCACAAGTAAGGATGAAGTTAGCCCCCAGAGGAAATCAGGGAGCTGCCTCAGTGAGGACCAGTGCCATATGAAATGATTTATTCCAGAAACGTTCCCTCCAGCAAGCTTGCAGTACTGGCTTTAAGCCCGTGGCTTTGAAAGCAGAAAGTGCCACAGGGTCCCAGAGCAGTGCAGGTATCAAATAATGAGCAGTTCATGTAGTGAGATCCTTACGGTGGTGCTACGGTGTTATGCTTGTAGCCAGTTTGGCAAAAGGAGAAGCATGTGGAATATACGTCTATATTTTAGATGAGGGGTTTAGCAGGCTTCGTGTGGTTCAATATCTTAGTGTGTTTAAATGAAAAACTGTTTTAATTAACTGTCATTTTAGAAATGATCACAGGGAGATAAATACCAATTTAAAGTTCTCATAGCTCACAATTCTGATTAACTTGTAAAAGTTATGGAATTTTATATGCTTAAACAGCATACACTAAGCAGGATTTTTATCTGGAATATGTTGGACTATTATCTGAAACATATATGTTTATATACGTATAGGGGTGTATATATGGCCAGGTTATGATTTCTGCTAGATTAATAACTTAAGCATTTTGGGTTTTGATGTAGTCCATAGTCACTTAGGTAATAAGTAATAAACCTTTTGAATATTCTCTTCTAAAAGTTATTTTATTATTTATTATTTTATCAGTGAACATAAGGGTCCTTTCAGTTGTTTAGAGATTCTGCTAGAAACAAGTAAAATTCATGGCATTTTGTGGGAGGTAAGGTTGTATTTTCTTGGATAGATCAACATCTGTGGATTTCTGAGAAAAATAATGAAAGCTGTCAAAATCTCTACATAAGAGCAAAGGCTTTCAGGAAGGTAAAAGATGTCACGGGCTTCTTGCTTGGAAAATCTGATGTACTTAAAACTTGAACTGCTGAACTGGCAAACGTTTGGCTTTTGCAGGTGTAACTTGCTAAAAAGCATGCTATCATCATATTAAATATGAATTAAAAATATATTCTGTTGTTTTTTCCACTGGAAGTTGTTTTTCTGAGTTAGATGCATGTTGGTCAGCCCTTGTTAAAGGGATGCAGTCAAGATAAAAAGATCATGGTTGTTGGATCTCTTGTCTGTCTGAGGTGTGGAATAGAATAGGTATGTGCACAAAATGGGAAAGTGAAATGGTTGTGTAGTGTTGTTAGTGATCCCAAAAACTTTCCAGTAACAACTGATCCTTCCCAACAGCCTTGTTTGTGACCCTTTTAATGTATTTTAGAGCAGCCTTAGAACTCCTTTTGGAGTCATCGTACTTACTTAGGAAGTAAGCATAGAAAGCATTTGGATGTTGAAACTACTTCTGGAGTATGTTAGACTTTTTTTGCACAATGTTAAGAGTTTATTTTAACTGTTTAAAAAATGCTTGCCTTCCTATCTGATCAAATGTTTCTGTAGCTACTAGTTCAATGTGCTTCTTGATATTTTCCATTGTCTATAAACAAAAGCAAGTTAGAATTTGGAATTTACAGATTTTTGTTCTAGAATTTACTAAAGATAAAAATGTTTTTCAGTTAGCGATACGACTTGTTTGGAGGATACAGAAACAGCTCTGAAAGGATCTGACTTTTTAGTGACTGTTGAGGGTCCAATAGTGGAAAAATAATGAATAACTTTAACAAACATGTTAATAAAATCTCCCTTTTGTAAGCGTACCTTTACCCAACTGTTGTCTGAAGCAAGGTACAGTTATTTTCATATGAGTCTAAGGTTAAATGCACGACCATTTATTTAAAGCTAAATCAAAATCAGTGCTTAAATACATTAAACACATTTTATAGAGTTTTTTGGGTCTAACAGTTTGATTCTTTTGCAAACATGCAGAGTGACAGAGCTTAATGAAGTAAAAATTGATACTTCAGTGCTTTGTGTACTTTTCAGGCAGCTAGGAAGTGCTTTTGATGCATTTGTCTCTTAGACAGTTCAGTGAGGAGCATTTGTTAGCTTGGGCATGGAGCTGTGTTCTGATCAGCTTGGACTATGGGTGGAACAAGCCTCATCTCTGCTAAGGGCACAGCTCTGTCATCTGCCTGCAAAAGGTTATAGGGAAATATGTTGCTTCAGTCCAGCACAGCTTGCTCATTCTGCTGCATGTTAGCAGCCTGCCTGAAAGATATTCTTTGTCCTAAAATGGTGTTTCAAGTTCATTGGAATTCAAGTATTACCTCACGAGCGCTAAGGCTGTTTCAGGAAATGATGAGACTCTTGGATCCCCTACTGAGTTGGATAATTTAACATCCGAGGAAGATGTTTGCAAGTCCTTAATCCATGAAATGTGTAAAGAACCACGCTTAATGCATCTCCCAGTTTGAGAAGGTGAGCTCATTCTCTCAAATGTTTAGTGCCAACAAAATCATGGAATAAAATGCTGTTCACAGTAAAAGCTGGGAGACAGTTTAGGGGAATAGCTTCCCATTAAGGAGGTCATCTGCAACTTCTACTTTGTCGTGCTCCTCTGATCTTTAGAGTATTTGGGGAATTAATCCAATTAAAATATATTTATAGTAGTATAAGATGTAATATGTCAGGGGTCTTAATGCCTCGTAACTCATGGTTAGCTTTGTGAATCAGCGTCACTGTGTGGTGCCTTCTGCGGCCCTCAGCAGGTAAGCCCTTCTTTGTCCTCACCTTAAGTAGAGGGGTGGGAAAGATGCAGGCTCTCTGATAGCAGGCCTCCCTTATGCATTTCCCACCTGTATAAGAATATATCCCTAATGATAAGATCCAGATGTCTTAAATACAGAAAAGAATTTCTGAATGTCAGACCTTCTCAGCTTGACCAAAACTTATTCAGCCAGGGTTTCACATGTCCTCGTCTAAGATGTTTTTCCTGTAAATGGCAAAACAATTTCCATCACTGTCTTGGCTTGTCATGGGTACAGCGGATGGAGAGAAGGCTCTGGTGAGCACTCAGCAAAGGTTTTTTGAATCTGACTGTGATGGCATGAGAGTGAGCTAAGATACAGCCATGTTTTACTACTGTGGTGCATGTATCTGGTCCTTTTGAGGTGCTTCTCCCTCTTCCCCCCCTCCCTTGCCTGCACACAAAGTTCAAACGCTGCAATATCCTGAACATCTGTAACGCGGCTGTCTGGAACTCCTTGCATCCTCCCAAGATGACATTATGCAATTTTCTGGGGCGTCCAGAAAATGCTTTCACTTTATTCTTTTGAGACCTCTTATGTCTAATTCCAAATGAAGTGGCGGCTACCTTAGCTTTTCTTGCAGGGGAGCATGTGATACAGACAGCAACTTGGAGAAGGAAATGACACATTTCTCAATCGCTGGAATTCTTTGAGTTGTGGTTTGTGTATCCAGTCCTACATGCTATTTCTCTTTTCTGCATTGCTCTGTGTAGGGAATGGCAGCTGAGCAAAAACCTCTGTCTGCTCTCTTATAAAGATAGACAAGTCATGCACGTCATGATACCATGGTCCAAAACCAAATCCTGGCATTCCTATGAATCCATTTTTGCAAATGGCTTTGTGATAAGCTTTGTATTGTTTGAAATAGCCCCTAGAAGACCTTTAAAATCAGCAGTAAATTTTACTGAGAGTATCTAATGTAATAAATGGCAGTGTGGTCACTCAGCATTCAGTATGTATTGAAATGTCTTTACTTGGCTCACTTGGAACCACCTGAACACTAAGCTCTGGACTTGCTCTTTTGAATGATATGGTGCAGTTTGCTATAGTATTTACCTCTTTTTGTTTACTTATTTTTTTGTGGACCATTTAAAATAATGTGCTTTAATGCTTTCACTTTTTTTTTTAAAGGATGTAAGCCAAGTTGGGAAAGGAATTATTGGCACCTCCTAATTCTTGCTGTGACTGGAAAGAAAAAAAAAAAAAACCCTCCTAAAGCTATTTATTGAGGGTGAAGCTTCTTTTAAACTCTGAATTTCCTGGACAATTGTCAGTTGGTTACATGGTCTTAACATGACTTAAATGTAGCTTTTTTGATGTTTAAGTTGTGTTTTTAATGAAGAGGAGAAAGAAGGTATAAGAAGTCTTTGAAATACTACCTTGTACTCAGGAAATGAAATGTTTTAGCTTCTTGAGTAAATATGATGTTTGGCCGCATATGTAACAAAAAATAGTGGCCGTTACTTGCCAGATAGTTAGAAAGGGCTCGGAAGGAAAATACTCAGTCCCCAGGAAAGTGGTTAATCTGTGCATACACACCTTGGATGCTGGCCCATTCTCAGGGATTTGAATGGTAGTTAGGGGTACTGTTTTAGAAGGCTGGCTCTTAATCTACTCTTTGCTGAAATGCACCCATGTCTTCTCATGTGGGGTCCCATCTTATGTCCATATCCCTAAATATTCTGTAAGAAAACCCCATGAAGTGGGGAGGGAAAGATGGCTTGGATGACTTTTCTAAAACCAAAGAAATCCTAGAGTGACTCCTGATGATAGAAATAAATGGTAGAGGTGAAGGAGATTAGCAGCAAAGTAGGATTGGTGACCTGGATACGTTGGAAAGTTAGCTGTTTGTGCAGAACTAAAGTCTTAATATGTACTAGAAAAGAATTATGTACCCTTACTCTGTAAAAGGGGGAAAGGCAATGATGATGGTGTTGGTGCACCTGTTACGACAGAAGTGAGGATTTGAATGCTGTTTATCAAATTATTTTTATACTTACTAATATGATATAGTAAGCTCACTTTTCCATTAACTTGAAAAACAATTTTTAGGTTGCATATAGGTAGCAGTGCCTGGCCTTGTCTGAGAGCAGATTAAATTTTTCTAAAAGGGAGTTAGAATAAGCATGTAAGTTTTAGTTTGAATTCAAATTTACAGACAAAAAAAAAAAACCAACTGTTAAATCCAAAACCATGGGTTCTTGTAGATTGATGCGTATGAGAAAAAGCTGATAGAGACATGTCTTTTGATGTTTACCTGTTTAGTTATGAATCGTGTACCAAACTTCCCTTGTTTGAGTGCCGGCAGAATCACAGACAGTTTCTTTGCCCATATGCCAGAGCCATTTTCAGTAAATGCTTAACCCAAAAATTCTTTCTGTAGCACTGTCAAACTCTCTGGAAATTCCTTTTCCGTTTATTTCTATCTGATGTTTTTCTTCCATGGGAGTGCATGTATCTATTAAAGGCAATTACCAGCAAATTGTTTTAATTTCTTTCTGGATTCTCCTAAATCTCTAGTTTTCAGCAATGTTTATAAGCCTGCCAGTGGTTTTAGACTTCCTTTGCATAAAACTTAACTGTGTTTTTATAATAGCTTAAACACAGAATATAATCCCAAATTTGAATAACATTTGTTGGATGGAATGAATCCAATATTTCATAATTTTTTGGGTGATTGTGGAGGCAGATGTGTCCACTTAAGAAGTTGAAGGATATTTTTACCCCTCAAAGTAGTCCTGTACACTCTGAATAGATAACTAGATTTCATTTCCTCTCGCCTCATTGGTAACAGTCTACCTACAGAAAGCAGAGCAAGGGATTCTGTCATTGATTTGCAAACCAGTCCGTGCTGCTTTCTCAAAAAAACAGCTGATTGCAGTTGCAATGCTTAAAAAGAATACTTCTGTAAGATGGTGACTTGCAGACAGAAATAACAGATCTTCATTGTCTTACTGAAAATATCAGGTGCAAAACAGGATTTTTCATTTTATGAACAGTTTTCAGACTGCTCTACCAGGAAGAACTTACAACTGAAGTAACCCTATTAGCGGGATCCCTTTTGACACCTGTCTTGTTCAAAATTTACATTCTGCTTTGGTAGTTCTGTGGGAAAGCAAGAAAAATGTTGTAAAAATTGCTTGGAAAATATAAGCAGATTAAGCTCTGTATACAACTACTACTTTTTTGGTCATGCAATGCAAACCAAGTTCTTCGTGTGTGGATTTGTCTGTGAACTTCAGGTTCTAGAGGACCTGGTTCAAAATCTGCTGATATTTCCACTTATGAACCAGCTTTGGATCAAGCTTGGAAGCAGTACAATGAGGGCAGTGGTCTGTCCTTGTATGTGAGTAACTGTTCAGCATCTTCACATTGAGAGAGGAAAGTTATTTCTTAGTCTTTTAAGGTCAATTGAACACAAAATGTGATATTTCTCAGACAATGATGTACCAACAAAATGCATTTATTCTGTGGCTTTTCCTGTGATGCTCAGTGATGGGTTGACCCAGGCCAGCAGCTCAGCACCTTCCAGCTGCCTGCTTGCTCCCCCCTCAGCGGGATGGGAGAGAGCACTGGAAGAGCAAAACCAAAATAGCCTCAGGGGTGCAGACAAAGACAGTTTTAATGGGTGGGGAGCAGGAAAACAAAACAAATAATGCAGAGGCAGTTGTTCACCGCATCCCAGCAGCAGGCTAATGCCCAGCCAGCCTCCAAGCAACAGCTATCTCCACCACCCTGAGCATGCTGAAGCTATCTGGTATGGAATCTCTCTGCTCAGTTCCAGTCCCAGCTGTGTCCCATCCCAGCCTCTTGCCCTGCTCCCTGTGAGGGCAGAGTGACAGGCAGAGGCAGCCTTGTTGCTGTGTAGCCACCATTCAGCAGTAGTAAAACACCAGTGTGTTATAAATGCTGTTCTGGTCACAAACCTAAAGCACACCATTATGGGCTTATGTGAAGAAAATTGACTGTCCCAGCAAGACCCAGTACACTTTCTGAAGCTCAGAATCATCTTAATAGGATGTTAGGAAGGACATCTTGCTTCTCTGGTCATAGGATGTGCAAATAATGAGAGCTAGGATCAGCAGGGCAGAGACATGGTCTTTGGTGCAGTTTGATGTTTTAATAATATTACTATTTTAATTTTAGCTGTGTGGGACCTTGGAGGAAGAGTATCAGGTCAGGACTATACTGTTAATGTAGAAAGGATGAAATGGAGGGAGATTGACTTGTAGGCCTGTTTAGAAACAGATGAGATAGGTAGAAGAACAACTGCAATTTTCCATTTGAGGGTTTAGTTGTTACAGTATTTTGGCTAAGCTTCTGTCCTGTTTCTTTTTGGTTAGCATTCACATTGCAGAGCAGTTTCTCATCTTGCATTAAGAGCAACTCCTGGTGCGAGGCTGAAGCAAAGTTGACTTCCTTTGGGTATTTTACATATCTGAGGTCTGTCAATGGGACACCTGTCTGTAGTATGTGTTTTGCTTTTGCCTGATGTTCATTACTTCTTTGGGAGTGTCATTCCTGAATTTGTAAGCACTTTAGTAAGGCTGGCATTTTCAAATCTAAATATTTAAGGTCAGTTGTTGAATCAAGAAACGGAGTCTGTGCTCCACTTGAAGTTCATGTGTTCTCTGCTCAGAAAATCAAGATGCTGATATTTATGTATCCACCCCTGTTTTTTTGGTAACCTGACTTTTTAGCATGGAAGTATGAAAATAATAATCAGTTTTCACAGAGCCTTCAAGGGAGAAGGGTGCTTTATTTTTATTAAACTGTTGGCTTGCTCCATAAAATATTTTACAAAGTAAAGTAATGCTCCAATAATAATTTCTGTTTTGCTAAAATATTTTATCTTGGGATCTCAAAATGTTTTACAAATGCTGATGAATAAAACCTCCTTTCGCTTCTGTGAAGCACATGGTGGTATTCCCATTTAATGTATGGAATGGACCCCAGATGTATTAACTTACAGGCCTGTGCCACAAGCAGCAAATCATCTCCTCCCCTCTATTTTTACACAAATCGTCTCTGCTTTCCAACTCTTCAGTTTATGAGATTTTTAAATGCACAGAGCAGTGATTTACTGTTGATCACTTTTCTAACATTTTATTCTAAATGAAACAGCCCTGCAGGTTATGAGTTGCCAAATGACAGAAAACAGGAGCTCCCCCAAGTTCAAGCTGTTTTAAAGTCTAAAGACTTACAATAAAGAAAATAATTAAGTGAATGGTGTCAGAGGGGCCTGGGTTTTGGTGTTAAGCTGTCACCGACTCAGCTGTTAACATCTTTGTATTGACAAGTTTGCGGGGCTCACTTTTTTTATTAAAACTGTATTCTCCCTCACTGTTGAACGCACAACTAACACGGAGGTCTGTCCTTTCTGATTTTGTTAAATATCTTTCAGTCACTGTGCCTAATGATGTAGCCATTTTGTCTGATAGTTGTAGCATAGTTTCAGTTGCCGACACTGTAGTTTTGAATAAACTCAGCACATCTGTGATGTCCTTTAAAGCTCCAAGTAGGAGACAAATATCTGTTGCTGTGATTGTTGTTCTTACTGCGTGCTAAATCCATTAAAAAAAAGGCATTGGATTGAGGTAACTGCTGTACTCCATCAAAGGAATCTTGTGGAAAGATCTTTTACTGGTTACACTGTGCTGAGCGCCTGCTTGTCTCCAGTTTGGAGAAATAATGGGAAACGCAGGCGTTTTTCGCAGATTCGTCCTTGATCTGCAGAACAACAGATGTACGTGAATGTGAGTTGATCTCTGCATAGTGCCTCATGTCTCTGTTGAAGTTGTTTAGTTACTACACTCTACAATTATTTTAAAACATAAGTTTGGAAGGAATTGGGGTATTGGAAGAAGTTGTAGATGCATCAGCAAACACAAATTGCATTACTTTCTGTTGGTGTAGTTAGTGCAATTTCAAGATACCAGAGCTAGTTTAAGCTGACTCTGATACCAAAAGGAGATTAGGGGTAAGCAGCTCTTTTTTTTTTTTTCAGGTACATAGACTTGTTTGCTCTTCAAATGAATGGATTGTTTTAAAATCTTTTTTGAGAAATGAACATCTGCAAGGTCAAAGTAGAGAATGACTTCTGCAAAGCACTTACCAAAATGTAATACTGCTATATAAAGACTTTTCCTCCTCTCCAACACCATGAAACAACTGTACTTTTTCCAGAATAAAGTATTAGGAAGAAAGAAAGAAATGCCACCCCCACAACGTTTTTTTTCTCCCCTTGTAAATGAGTCACTGCAAGTGCTGGTTGGTGGGCTCGTGTGCAGAAGGGATGAGAGCAAAAAAGCCAAAAGGTAAGGGAGGGAGTGAAAAGCAAAACTTTTTTGTAAAGTCAACACTCGAGAGAACACTTATTAAGGAATTTACTCTGGAAACCAGTATGATAACCTTGGCTATGGAAAGATGGTTGTTCAAAAGTTATCTTACAGTTTTCAAAATTAGTTGCTCCTAGAACAGCTGCTCTCTGGTATTAAAATTATTGTCACGAGTTTTTTGTGCTGGGACGTCTTACTGGTCTGAGAGAAGCTCAACAGCTCTGAAGATCGGGATGCTTACCTGAATGTTCATTTCAGAATTATGAGCTTCACGTTTTCATATGTTTGCTCTTGAATGTTGCTATGTGTGTGCCAGTAAAACAGGTTAATTTTGAAATAAGGAGGGAGTATTTGGCTAGTAACTTGTAGTTTTTAGAAGAAAAGCCTCATAATTTCTGTTTCTTGAGAAGAGTTGGAGGAGAAACAATATATTGAAGAAAACGATAGTCCTCTGATGAAAATTATTTTAACCTTTTCTGCACAAGTTCAGTTGACTCATTATTCTGCCTTGGGTTTCCTGACGGTTCTTTAAGAAATGTTTAATCATAAACAATACTGCTGATGTTAAATAAACATCAACGCAAATATTCTACAAACATTGGCCCTGTTTAAAGGAAGACCTCATGCATCCTAAGTAGGCTTTGTAATTGCTGTTTCCTTTCCTGGCACATTGATAATACATTGTGCTGATGACTGCCTTGATGCTCATTGTAAATTAAATTATAAATTACTTAGTTGTTTGTGTATGGATGGTCTGGTTCTGAGTAAACCTGTCCATCAACAGTTTACGCTTGTAGACTTCTCGCCTAGACAGCGTTCATGCTCTTTATCTCCTGATTTGCGTAGGTGACCTAGGGCAGCCAATTTTTCTTGCTCACCAGTTCATCTTCTTTTACTCAAGAATTAGATTTGAATTCAAGAGTTTCTGCAGTCTGCTCCAGGTTGTTTGGTTAGCAATTGCTAACAATATAAAACGTGTTCTTTTTTTCCATTCCTTTTTGAACTCTCCAGTTGTTCAAACCAAGAGTTGGTCTCTTAATCAAATTTTCTTATTCCTGATGCTTAGGTTTGGTTATATTGGAGGAGGGCTTTGGATTTCTTTGGCTTGGGTTACATGGTTGTTCAAGCCAGCTGAGGCTTCATTTTCACTGTACTTTGTTCAAGACTTTGGCATGGCTGCTTCCAAACACTTGATACCAGGATTTGTCCCTCCAGTTAAGAGCTATGCCAACTATAAATGGGCAAAACATTTAAAGCTACTGCTCCTGGGAATCTTAAATTGCTGGGATATACTGTATTTGTAAATTGCTGAGTTCCTGATAAGGAGAGGCCAGTGTTCTTGCTGATTTTGGAAACCAAAGCATGTCTTTCTTACTTTTTACTTTATTTTATCCTAGTAAGCTAGGTCATGCTATAAAGTCTGAAATGGAGACTCTCAGAATGGGTTACAATCCTGATAAGAGCAGGTGTAGTTGGATTGGATATTAGCCTTAGCTCCAAGGCAAGCGTGTGTACTTGAAGTGTTGATACATGAGCCCCACATGCATCCTGCTTGTTCTACAGGTGAACATGATGATGTCTTTTGCAGTTTTATTTTTTTCCACGTATGTGACTGTAATATGTTTTGAAAGCACTAGTAAGAGTAGATTGGATCTTCATGTTTCTTATATTGGCATATTTCTTACACTTGTAAAGAAGCAAAAAGTTACAGTACTGTCTTGAGGGGAGGGTGTCGAGAGGATGGAGCCGGTCTCTTTTCAGTTGTGCCCAGCGACAGGACAAGAGGCAACGGGCACAAACTGCAGCACAGGAGGTTCCGGCTGAATATGAGGGGGCACTTCTTTACCGTGAGGGTGACAGCACTGGGACAGGTTGCCCAGAGAGCCTGTGGAGTCTCCTTCTCTGGAGATATTCAGAACCTGCCTAGATGCCATCCTGCACAATGTGCTCTAGGTGATCCTGCTCGGCAGGCGGGTTGGACTAGATGACCTTCAGAGGTCCCTTCCAACCTCAGCCATTCTGTGATTCTGTCAGTGAGTCTGAGAAAAGTAAAACAGGGATGAGAAGCAGATATGGCCAATGAGCAAAATCATTGGTGGTAGGACACTTGAAACCTGGATATGTCCAATGAATAACTCGCTTTGTTGTCTGTTGTGTTATTTTTAAAGAAAGATCTAACTGATGTGGTCGACAGCATTTGCTTGGGGTATGCAAGTAGTGTGAAAATGTACAATACAGTAATATGGAAATGTCCTCATTACATGCTACAAAAATACCTCAGTTTAAAAAAAGGGAGGAGAGAAATCTGCAAGGTAGAATAGTAAAAATATAACAAGCTGAAAAAATATTTTTTTTTCTTGAAACCTGGGCAGAGAGGCAATATGTTGGGAAAAAGCTGATTTTTTTGAGTAGTCACATTGGTGTTGTGTGCATGCAAGAGTTGTGTTCTTAGAAAGGGAAAATACTAACAGGAATGAAAATGACAGAGAAAGTCTTAAACTCCAGCAGCTCCAGAGCCAAGGTAACCGGTTTAAATGTACAATTTCATGGGCTACCCTTCCTGAGCCAGACTGTGCAGTATAAATAATGATGAACGTGCAAACAGTAACTGTGATAAAAGATAGATATCTTTATTTCCTGCTCTCAGAAGTTGCAAGGAGAATGATCCATGGATGAGCAGTTACAATTTTGTAAATAAGGCATCCTTTTTGGTGTGGAGAAAGTCTTGGATCCATTTATCTTAATACTCCTTTGCACTTGCATATTTATATCCCCAGGTACTTCTAGGGGCTTTACTTTTAATGTGCTCTTCCACTTTATTTCCTCCCCATTGGAAACAGGATCTAGCCCATTCAAGTTGCATTCCTGCTTGCAGAAAGGTAGAGAGAGGGAAATTACTATTTTTCTATTAAATCTGAAAATTGACTTAGAAAGATGAGATATTGATAATAGTTGCATTGCAGCTAGGCTGATTCTAGATTCAGGGCTTGGATACATGTCAAAACTATTTTAACCTGTAGAGGACCTCACAAGATTGCTCCAGATCTCTCCTTTAAGTTGTAACAGATGTTCGTTGTTTTACTGAAATGGTTGCTTTATTCCAGTGGCAGTGATGGATGTCTCCTTTGATATTTTGGGGAGATTGCATAGATTCTGCCACTCTACAATCCTTTGTCACAATCGCCCATTTTGCAGCAAAAAACAGTGACGTAGGTGCTTCCTCCTGATCAGCATGGTCACACTGGCTCTGTAATCTGGCCTGTCACATAGGACAGGAAGAAATCTTCAGAAATCTTGTTGGGATATGTCCTTCTTCTTCCAATGTGTATTAATGTGTGCTGACACGATGCTGAAGAGGCAGTCTGTGACATGTTACAAGGCAATGACAGTTTCCAAGAGTGAATGTCGTTGCAGATACAACACTAGAACTGCACAGCTGCTTTTCACCTAATTTGATTTTTTTAAGGATTCACAAGAATGGAAGTGCAAAGAGATCTTTGTTCTAAGGTGTGATTTTAGACTGTGTTTCCTCAGAATGTCTTGAGGTCATGCAACTCTTAAAGACAGTTGTAATTAACCATCAGTCACACTGCAAGAACTTGTGCCCTGCTAAGATGTTGTGGTTGTTCCATTTGTCATTCAGTACATTGTCCCAGTTTCTGAGTGTGTCATAAATATATTGTTCCAGAAGAAAGAACTGTTTTTTGGTGAAATGGAGTATAAAAGATGAGTGCTGCTTAGACAGGAGCACCTTCCTCAAGGAACTGTCAGGCAGCTTCAGGAAATAGGAATAACATTGGTTTGGGAGACCATAAAGTCTGTCTGTAAATGTTTACTAGGAATTGCAAAAGCTCTGTTTGAGGTGTGATGGGGAGCTATGTGAATATGCTTTTGGGAGAAGGTGGGGGAGAGGAAATTAAAGACAGTATCAGAAAAGCAGGAAAAATGAGCTACAGGAATACACTGCAGGACTCTCAGTGCTTCAAAGCCCTCTAGTCTACCATTATGGTGGAAACTAAGCTCCTTAAGAGTTTTTTAAGAGTTACTTTTATTTGCCAAGTGGTTGTACTTAATAACCACTAATAATTGATCACTGAGAATGTGTATTGGTACATGGCCGTTAGCTGGGAGTCAGTATCTGTGGCTCAGCCCCTGGTCTGCTGGGACTGGAGTGGTCCTAGTGGATGACCTGAGAATACAGATGTCGCTCCTCTTTCCCCAACCCTAGCCTTCACCTTTTCTATTTAGTTTCAGCATCGGGGTTAGGTAGCAGGCAGCTTCCCTGTTTTTTACTTCACTGAGCACTGATAAGAGTACAGTAGGCCCAAGGTTTTCTTCTGGTTCTATGTGCTACTGAAATATTCATTTTTGGTTTAAAAAAAATAAAGTAAAATATTTAATAGAGGTTTTTCCGTAACGATGAAACTTATTGCTAATAATATCCTGTGTTTACAATCCGTGGGTATTCCTCAGGGACTGATGGTGTCACAGGTGAGGTCACTTTCCAGCAATATTGTTAGTGCCAGCGAAGAGCTTGGTGATGTCACTGTTAATTAGAAACCTTTTAAATTCTGTTTAAAAAGTCAGAATTCTTGCCGATCAGAGAATGCCCTTTCGAATGTGTTTATTCAGGGAGTTGGAGGAAAAAGCCTTAAAGATGTTTTTTCCTATATATTCTATAAACTTCCATTTTCAGTCGCAGATCCTAGTAAATTCCAGATGCTTCAGTATTTTTGCACGAGCTTGTTCATCTTTCTACTTGATGGGAAATAATGAATACAAAGTAGAAAGCAAACAAAAATTTAAAGTACATCCCCACATCCCCTCCCTGCATCTAATCTGAAACAAGCAAGTGGAACTAACTGGACAAGTGAAGCAGGCCTGAAGCAGGCCTAAAGCAGACGTACCTTCCTAAAAAGTTAAGTCGTTCTTCCAGGCAAGTTCCTTCCCCTCCCTGTTTTGAAGGGGGGAGCATGTGTGTTTGGAGGTTGCAGGAAATGAGAAATGTGAATAACAGAAAATGAAGCCTCTGTAATGATTCAAAGCTAACTTGTTGAAATAACGTGCTTTATAAAGATGTTTTGTACATGCAGTGTATTCCAGTAAGGTTACATTTATTACCTCAAGTTGTGCCGAAAGTATCTTCAATGTGCTCCACCCAGCGTCAGCTCAATTAGCTGGCCATAAAGAGGGGAAGTACATCTCTACTGAGATTAGGGAGCCTAAACTGCAGCTGTTGTCTATGCTGTGTGTGTGAGCGAAGTAGCAGCACCTCCTCTGTCCTTGTGCTTACATTCTTCAGTCAGAGGAAAGCAGCTTTCCCGTGACCTCTACTCGAATGTACTTTTTTCGATGGTTAACCTAAATAGTTATGCTTTTTCTTGTACCAAATCCAATTAAGGCAGTTGGACTCTGAACCAGCTACTGTCACGATTAAGAAACATTTATGTGGGGTAGCATATGGAAGCAGAACCTGTTAACAGCTGCAAATTTTGTTTATTAAACTAGGTGCAGACAAATTTACAAGGGAAAACCTTTCTGTGAAAAATTCCAGTCCTGATATACAAAGGTGTCCTGACTATTTTCTTACCAATTTCCTAAGTTTCTTACCAAGAATAATACAAGATTTCTTATGAAGTGTTGACGCTGGAGGTTCTAAATGCTAAATGTTTTATCAATCATTTGGGTTGTCTTGAATCTCAGTAAACAAACATATGTATCTATGCAGACACCTGGAGATGCTCTTAGCCCTCTAAGACTGCATTCTTTGTAAGTGAGCATTCAGATCCCCGTGTGGCCATAGCACAGTTTGTTTGCATCATCTGCTGAGAGGCGTCACAAGGTAATGCAAGGTACAGGACACTGTGGCCTAATTTTTGTTCCTAAGTGCAATTTTGGGATAATAATACTTGCAACTTGTTTGGACAGGAAGACTGTGTGTGTCAAGCAAGATTCTAAGCTTTCTGAAAGCTTAAGATATTTTATCTTAGAATCTTAAAACACATTTCAAACAAACATTGTTTGATATAAAAGAAATTATATGGACAGGTAACTAAAACAAGGAGTGGAAAAATATCAACTTCAAAGATTGCTAAGTGAGTCAGAGGCAGACCCAGCATTAATGAAATAGTCTGCAATGTCAGAAGATTTGGACATCAAGTCAACAATTAGACCAAATACAATATAAAGCAATAGTGTCAAATATGTCTCACGTGTAAAATGAGATCAATGTTTTTACTTGTACATAAAGGCTTATATAATCTGTCGTTATTTGGGTGTTTTTATTTGTTTGTTTGTTTTTAGATTAAAGACAAATTCATAAAACTTCTTTCAGTTGCTGCTGGGAGCTTGATAATGTGCTTTATTGGTCTGATGTGTGTTTGCAGTGCTCATAAGCGACTAAAATTCAACTCCTGCATTTGCTACTTTGGTGTCATAAACCAGCCTGAAAGAAAAATCTGTACTGGAGTACAGTGGTAGGAATGTAAACAAATGTTTGTGGGTTGAAGTTTCTAATTCTCAAAGTATAACTATGTATACAAAAGCTTAAAAAAAAATCCATACTCTCAAGAATCTACTGGAGTATTTGGTATTGATTAAAGTAATTATGTCCATACAATTAAAAAAAAAAAAACAGTAACAAACAACCATACAAAAAACACCAAAAAAAGACTGTACTTGGAACCAAGCTAATACAGTTTTGAGTTAAATGTCAAACAAATGTAATTCTGCTATGAATATTCTTTGTTGTGTATTACAAATGGAATTTCTGGTACTTGGTTTGTCAGAAGACAGTATGCTCCGCTATTACAGAAGAAACAAATGTGCTTCATCAGGAACACACTCTTTCCTGTTTGGCTTATGTTTTTGGTTAATGTGTTGCTGCAAATGTGTGTATGTATCTTTTTCTGTTGTTCCAAGATGGTAATATTAGACAGCAAAAGAGTTTTTTTTTTTTTTTTTAAAAAAAAAAAGGAGAGTAATTTAACTGGTGCAAACCATTTTTGCTGATTGACAGATTTTTAAAGGGGAAAATTTAACGATTAATTACACCAGAAATACACTATGCGAAGAGCTCTGAAATGGCTTCAGTATCTCTGGAAAGAAAGAAGTGTTACTGAACACAAATTTACTTCAATATAACAGCAAATCTCCCTCCAACCCTCAGACTAAAGCTGTCTACTGGTTATGGGTCAGGGAATACGGAGCTTTCCACCTGAAAGGCAGCTTGTTCATACTTAGACCATGAGCTCAAATGAATCAGAATAATGCAATAATCTTTAATATTCTTAATAGAACCCATGTGGAAACATGGAGATATATAATAGTATTTAAATATATCAAAACATTATTGAGGGTAGTGTGACAGAGTCAAGAATAGGATATTAAATATTTCCATACAACAGTAATTTTTCCCTTTTAGTATTATGAAATAATCTAATCTCACTAATGTGTACTTTTATTTTAAAGGGTATCCCTGCCTCAATCTGTTCAGGGAATGGCTCTGTTTGCATTGAAAGAGACTGTAAGATCACTGCGTCATAGGTTGCGAAAAATGTTTTTTTTTTTTGAAGTAAATAATACATAATCAAGACAGCTGAATTCTTCCCTGGGGAATCAGATATGCCTTTGGTTTGGTAACTATGTAGACGTACGCTTAGGGATGACTAAATAATTGAGCAGATTTTTCATATCTGATCATTAGTATTACATCTCCTTTTCTAAATGCTTGATTTGTGAGATTAAGAGTGAAGTGCTCACTCATCTACAGCTACATTGAGTAGAGGCTGTTGTTTTAACAAATCAAATGTAACAGTGTGCCACATTAAACTGAACAATCAAGTCCTGAGTGGCTCAAGCAGGCACTCAAAACTAACTTTTTGTGGCTCCATTCACTATCTGAAAATGGAGTTAATCCCTTTCTCAGTACAGAGGTATTCTGAAGGCAAAGCAGCTGCGAAGCATTTAACGTAGGCTTCAGAAAGAAAAGAGTAATTTGGTGTTCAAGACAGAACTGCAGTGGTGTGCAGTGCTTAGATCACAATCTTCAGAATGAAGTGAAAACAAATTGAGTAATTTCTCCTTGAGAGACATCCGGCACACATGTAATTGTCTTTTTATAGCCCTGTTTTTTAAGTCTGATCATGGAAAATTAAAACAAGATAGTTCAAGACTGAAAATGAGAGAATTCTTAAGGCAAATTTGTCTTTTATTGTTTCTGGTTGTTGGTTACTGTGTTCTGCTTTGGAATACAAATGTTTTTAATTTTGCTAATAACTATATAAGGTGAAAGAAATATCGTACCTCACCAGTCACTGGTGTATATTGGTTGCGTAACATAACTTAAAAGTGAGGCTTGCTGTGTACCTAGAGCAATAATTTTGCTTTGTTTTATATATACATCTATAAATGTAAACATTTATTAAAAATATACATTAATATATATATATGGAGCACAAGTCTTTTAGGACAAAATAATTTTATAATACAAGTTAACTTATTAAAAGCTTTTCCAAATTACTTATTTTCCCCAGATGATGATGATATTGAAATAATGTAGGCTTTTCAAACTTTTTTCATTAATATTCTTTGAAATAATTCATAAGGTTTTCATTGAGCTGCACTGTTGTCAACCTAAATTTACTAGTGAATTTTTCTACATGTTATGATTTTTCCTAAATTAATTCTTATGTATCCTTCACTGTGCATATTGCTACCTGCATTAGCCAAGGCTAAATACAGTGGTAGTCTAAGTCCTGTGCTTATTTTAGGCTTGGCAGTAGGATTTTGGGGAGAATAACTCATGTTTTTAGCTGAGAATTGTTCTTTGAATTGTTTTGCGTTTTGATGGGGGAAATTGTTGTGGCCCATTCTGAGGCTTGTATTGAACTTCCCCAACCTGCCAAGTTTATAAATAAAAATATTTTGAATGAGGCATTCACCTCACTTCTGGCTGTGCTTGCCTAGTAAATCATACCTAGTACATGCATAGTAAACCTCAGTATAATGACTTGAATCCTTACTTCTTTCTGAAACAATCATTTTGGAGAGTTAGGATCCAGGATATGAGGTGTGATAAGGTATAATGTAGTGGCATTTTATTTTGAGATGCCAGTGGCATGAAGACTGTATGGATGGATTTTGGTGTAGAGAAACTAGATTTGAGTTTCAGTAGTTATGGCATTCCTGTAGTACTGGACCCGATAGATCTCAAACGAGATCCTACACTGACTGCTAGGACTGCATCATACTGGATGACTGGGAATTTCCTCTGTTTGGAGATGTTTGTTATGGGAGCTTGCTCTGATTTTCTGTGTCAGGTTGGTAGAGGTAAGATGCAGGCTATACAGAAGCAGCTCTCTAGGGCCATCTGGAATTCAGCTACTTCCAGCTGCTGCAGGTCAGAGACTAACCGGTCCTGTGTTGGCAGGTTACACGTAATGTACTGGTGGAGGTCTAAGAGGAAATCATTGCTTTTATTTGATCTTCCTGTACTTGTTTCATAAACATTCACATACGACTCACTAAGCAAGAGTGCAGTCAAGTGCTAAGAGAAAGGAAGTAGTACAGCTGCCATTGCAGTAATCAGAGTTCACCAGGAATTCATAATCAGCTGTATAAATGGAGTTCACAATAAAACCTAGCAGGGTAGTGTCACTGGAAGTGGAATTGTATGCCATCTGTATTCTTGCTCTTCTTTCCCTCTGAGCACATAGGGTAGTGTTACCCTAGTAAATATATTTGGGCATCTTTGTACCACGGAAGTACTAGCAACATGGAGGGAAGTCCACCTGACTTCCAGCAGGTGCTGGGATGTGCCTTCTCAATTGAGAAGTTCATCTCAGTCCTGTCAATCCAACTCAGTCTGTTTTGCAGGGTACCCAGCAATTCATTTTCTCCTCACTTTCTCTCATCCTCCCCATTCTGCTCTAACGCATCAGGACATCACTTGTGGTCAAAGACATTTTTATGTGTTCTGTAGCAAGCTGCACTCCTTGTAATCTCCCCTTGTTCATTTACAGTGAAATATTTTGCTGTAAGAAAGGAAGGAAAACACAATGTTCTGTGTCACAGCAGAGGCAAAATTGCATACTTTTTTCTCCATGTACAGCTATGTTCTACTTCTATGCTGCTCTCTTAAAAAAGAACCGATTCTCTTTACCAGGCCAGCAAAGGCAGTTGTAACTACTTTGGTTGTTGTGTTATAGTTGCTGTTTATCATCTATTAAGATCCTCTGGGTAATAGGATTAGGTGATTAGGACATGATCTTCAGATCTTTTGTTTCAGTGCTTTTATTTAAGGCAGTAAGGCCAACAAAAGCTTTCCGTTTGCATAATGTTCCAAACTGGAAGAGGTTGAAACAGTTTGTTTGTCCTCTGATAGAAGGCCTCCCTACTTGTGACTGACGTGTTTACAAATGTAAGGTGTGAAGTCCTGCTGGCCAGGAAAGCACTAACTTAGTGACAATACTGAATTTAGTTTAACATAGTCATTGCTGTCTGATTCTTCTGTAATGTTATAAAGGACACAGGATTTTTTGTATTCTTGGTTGACTCAGTAATGTCTTTTTTCCTTTTGTTGACAAGTCAAAACCTGCTATAGTTCCCTTTAACCCATTACTAGTATAGACCAGCTGAGGATCCGATCCCTTGTTTCTAACAGCCACCTCCGTGGTCAGTCCTAGACTTCTACTCCTAACTTTTTATCTGTCTTTTTTTTTTCCTTAGATGCTTCCTTTTGTTCTTGAGGGTTTTTCTCAGATATCTGCTGAAAATACTTCCATTAATTACTAGGCTGTTTCCTTTCTATAATCTGCAATGTGAATGCGGTGCTGTTTCTAATAATTATGCAAACTGCTCTGCAATGGGCCTCTTAGCAAAGTTCACCACTTTTTCTTTTTTAATAAACTACGGCTTAATGTCAGTGAATCATTTAAAATACCATTCATGAGTTCTTTTCTGTGTATTGCTTTTCTTCTCGATCTTAATCCTCCTGGTGTTCATGGAGCCCCTGTAACCTAATACTAATGTATATTATTTCTTCTGAACTGGTACTCTTTGCAACCCAACCAATACCTTTGTTAGGAATGTGAATCAAACAGTTGTACTGCCATCCACCAATCCATGTGGTTCTGATTTCACTAGGTGCTCTTCTTGCTAGAACTTGTTTCCTTGGTGATAGTGGTGTGGGCTGTTTCAGACATTACTGATGGTATCTGTGCTCTGTTTTTGCTTTGAAGGTACAATCCTAGAGAAAAATAAGAAAAAACATTGGTGTATTTAGAACCTAATTTGCATTTTCTTTTTTTATTTATGCATATGCTTTTTCTGTTAGTCTAAGAGCTTTTCTAGCAAACGTTTCAGATTGCAACTCAGTCACATAGCTTCACATCAGATCGGCTTTCAATGCTCCAGTGTAAGCCTGCTATAGAAAATATAGCCTCCTTTGATGGGTAAATGTCAATACTCTTGGTGTCACTACAGGCTTCGAATATTTCTTGTTTTTTTCCTCCATATTCAGTTTTCCTCCTTCAGACTGTTTGCTTTATGGTGAGGTATTTCACTTGCAGAATTGGCTCTGAAGTTGTAGAAAGATTGAGGAAAGGTTAAGCGGAGACTTTATATTACTTCAGAACCTCCGTGTGTATTTGAGTTCACACAATTCTTACAAATGGCCTAGCATAATTTAGGTAGGCCTCGCAGGGGATGTGTCATTTTGCAGCCACCTTGTGTCTGTCATCAAGAAATAATTCTTTTTCATCTGAAAAAAATGCAGTGAATCATTTGGTACCCAGTTGTCTCCCTGCATGTGACAGGGCTTGTAGCATGTGGCAGTCAAAGGCTGTTGCTTTCACTTTTCTTGCAGCAAAAACTTTTTTCTGTTGTGTGGTTTGTATGGCCCAGCCCCCAAACTAAGGATCTGGAGGCTTTTAGTCTCACCTTTGTCTTCTTATTCTCTCTCTTTTCCTTATACTTTATTTTCTTTTGTGTCTCTTTTTCATTTTGAAATATGCTTATTTTGTGCTTGCCTGTAGACCGTTCATGAATACTTAACGAATTAATGGCTAATGGGTAGCTTCTTTCAATCCATTCACAAAAAGGGTTTCTGTTTTCTGCTTTGTAAACTAAATTAGGTACATCTGCATTCTTAACATATTCTTCTGCTTTTTATATTATAAATGTAAAATGGTTCAGTCTTATAGCGCCTATATCTTTGCATGAGCTTTGTTTTCTGTATTTATATAGGTGTCACATCATGGGCCATGGGTCTAGGTTTGCTCTTTTTTTTTCCTCTGGTTTTTAAACTTAACCTTTTTATACCCTCCATGTTTATTTTTATTTAATTATGCTGTTTTGCAATGTTTGTTCTTTGGGGTTTTTGTTTGGGTTTGCATTTCCTTATGTCCTGCTGGTTGGCATGTGAGTGCCTTTTTAGTCATGATATGCTTTGCTGAATATTTGTTCACATATCCTTTTGTTAGCGTTCGAGTAAATACTATCATCAGATTCACTGGAATATGATTCAACAATATAATTTTCCTACAAATGTAACAATTAAGTTACTCATTGTTAATTCAAAGCTCTCTTCTCTTTTCTCCCCAGCAACCCAGAATGTGTTGGACTTGCATCAGGCTTATGCACCAGCTATCACTAACAGGAAGGCAAATTTTCTATTTACCCAGTTTTTCCTTCTCCCTTTGCAATGTATTAAAAGTTTGAATTGCTACTTGAACTTCTTCCAAATTGAACTGGCAGATTTATTTTTTGTAAATGGAAAAGCCCCACAATGTGCGTATTTCTTCTGCTTTTTGCCCTGTTTGTAGAAAGCTAATGCTTTGACCAAATATTTGCATTCTAGCAGTTGCTCTCCTGGGTTTACATGTAATCCGTTGCCTGCTTTCAGATGCTATGTTTCAGTGGTTACTTAAGCTGTCCTAAAATTCCTATCAGTAATGATGCACAATTATGCAAATGCAACACTGACTTTTATGATCTACACCAAGCTGTTCTTTTTTAATTCTCTGCAGCAGGTTCTTGCCACTCTGTGAAAGTCAAAAGAGAAACAGACTATTAATTCTGCCCCTAAAGCTTGATCTCTTAATTCTACAAGCTTCTTCATAGCATGTTGGTCTCTCAAGTTCATACCACTCAGTTCTGTGTCAGACAAGCCTGGTATACTCAGCAGGAATTGGCACCTCTATTGATTTCTGGAGATGAGGTATAGAGAGATGTAGATGTGCTCAGAAGAGAGCAGATGTAGTTTGTCTTTTGAAATAAACGGTAATTTCAGACAGACGTAAAATCAGTTTTAGCAGTTCTGACTCCTTGTAACATTGTGATAACAGGTAGTCACCACTAACACACAACCAGACATAGTGTCCATAGTCAATTTACAATGTAAAATTGTGTTGCTGTAATAGAACAGTGCTCAGAAAGGGAGAGAGCAAATGGGAGTGAGTGATGGACTGAAAGCAGAGGGGAGCTACTTACTTTTTCTTCTCCTGCTTACCTGCATGGACATTACCACCCCAACACAGAATTAGAGTTGGAATTTGTTCATTGTTGAGTGTATGAACATCTTTTACCTTTTAAGTTCCAGGAACATTCTCCTGTGGAAAAGAAGATTTTAACACACGCGTATGTAGATATTTTTTGTTAACTTGCTTGAACATTTTCTTGCAAATGAGACATTTGATTACATTAGGTCTTATTCTTTCTGAAAACAGTAGTCTATTTTGATGCTATTTTATCATAACCGAATGCCATAGAAATAATAGAAATAGACTGTTTCTGAAGTTTGTATTTTTTGTCTATTTCAAAGAGCATTCTGAATTTTAAATGCAAAACTCCTCTGATTTTAGGTGTTCTGATACTGAGTTGCTTCTTTTGTAATGCTTAACTCAACAAGAACATATTACATAGAACATCTTCACATGACTTTTGCCCACCATCATGGTTGTGATACCTACAGCCTCTTCCTGTTGTCCTTCCGTATCTGTTTTTCTTCTTTCTTTCCTCTCTACTCATCTACTGCTTTTTATGTTTAAACGATAGAATTTCTGCACAGTAGGGATCGTATCTCTTGTGTGGCTAAGGAAATTGTGTTTTACTGGGGCAAAACATTTTGAGGAATATAATAGTCTGCATGCTTGCCTTGGTTGTATCTTGCTTTTAAATTGGTTTGAGTAAAGAAAATAAACTGACCAGTTTCAATTTTCTCTCTAGTCAGTTCCTTTAACTTTGCTTTGTTATGCCTCTGCTCTTCAGTTTTATATAAATAAGGTCACAGAATTAAAACCAAGCATTTATTTTGAAAATAAAACCAGCTCCCTGCTATTCGTAGTTTCCACAGGCGTAATTGTGACCACACTGCACACTATTATTAACTAAAATAAACTTCAGCTTTGAAGTCCTTCCATCTCTCACACGTTTTTAAATGGCTTCCTGTGAATCCAATATATTAGCAAATTGTGGTGTTATTCAGCCTCATCTATTTATGTTTTTATATATAAGAAAACTCATCAGTTTAAGTAGTTCTGTAGGCAACATTTTGCCTTGATTGTTGTTTTGAAGTGTTTCCTTAGCCCTGAAAATTTATGTTTAGAAACAAATGTATTCCAGAAATACTGTGGAGTATTTGAAAAGTAGTTATTTATCTTTAATTTTTATATTGGGGAATATGTTTTATATAAATTATAATTTTATACAAAATTGCGTGCCAATATCATGTAGTTAATTGGCATAACTGCAGTAATATTCAAGTATATAACAATCTAAAGCTGCTGAATAAAGGAAATTTGTACTTCGTGGGGGGGGAGGGGGCAAGGCTGAGTGCAAGGGTAAACTTTGCATATCTTGAGGAGATGGCTAAAGTAGAGTTCGATTGGTTTCATGCCCCGGTGCTATCTGGCTCAAGACAGAATTCCAGATATTTTATGCTTATAGCTTGTAGTAATTAATATTAAGGCTTACATTTACAGTCTCAGCTATGGTGATTGACAGGTATGTAGGTTCTGGGGTGATATGCAGAATGATTTAGGAATCTCTTTGTTAGGAGAAAACAAAACACAATTGTGTAAATTATGTTTAAAAGTTTTTTTTTCAGACATTGCCTGGAAGAGTGGCTAGTTTATAATCCTTTAACATGATTTTGTCTCACAGAAACAATTTTCCATTTGGAAGCACTGTGAATGCATCGTAACCTTTCAAAAACACCTAATCTATAAGCATCAAAACTGTATGTTCTTTTTTCATATAGGACAGCTGAAAGCTTGGCTGACACAATCAACCGTCTTGACACCTGTTGTGAAAAACAGCTTAGTTTGCAGAAACTTGCGTTAATATGTGTTGAGTTTTTTTTTTCCCCAAAATAATTAGTAGTCAGTAGTATGTAGGCACTGGAGTTCTCTTCCACACCTTTTATATTGCTATCTTTTATTCTTGTGGATGGAGCAATCTGTTTTTCTTGTGCCGAGTGTAAGTAGTAAATCAGGTGTGCCGTGTAAGGCACTATAGAACTCACGCACACTGTAATATTCTGAAAACTGGTAAATGTATATATATTTATACAGAATCAATGATATGTAACATTGTAAGCTATCTGTTGACAATGTGCTTTGTCATATGAACCAATGGCTAGTGAATTGTACAGTAGCGTAAAAAACGACAACAGTGATTTAAGTTTAACACTGTTGTTTTCTTTGTTAACCTGGTATTTTTCCTCAGTGTGTAGTAAGTAAATGATATTCTTTAGAGGTCAGTGTTCCATGAAACTAAAAGACATTTTGGTCTTGTTTGTTTTTAAAGAATGAGTCATTCAGTTTCTAGTTGAATTTATCTTCTATGGTCGTATGTACGTTCCTATAGATCTTCCTCTTGCTCTGATACCTGCTTTCATGAAAGAGCTGCTCTACTCTATGAATTGAATAAACATTTTAATAAGCATGACTTTGTTCTGCTCTTGGGGAAACTCAGACTTATCAGCATGGGTCTATTGAGAAAGGTGAGCAAAGGTCCTCTGGGCTTGCCAAGTCAGCAGTCTGTGCTTGCTGGGGCCAAGAAATGTATTAAAGAGACTGCAAGTTTAACAAGTCAGAACGTTTTCACTATTTCCATATTTATCAAACCTGTCAAGGAATGTGGTCACAAGGCCTTCCAGGGATTAACTGCTCTAGTAGTTCGATTGTTTTGGTTTTGTTTTTTTTTCTTAACAGTGACAAAAGCCAAGTTCTCAGTGTGCCGCAGCACTTTGGTATCTATGAATGTGAAGAATGACTGTCTGATCTTGGAGATCTGTTCTGAATGGCAGGCGGCGTTCTGTAAATGTTTAATCACACCCTGCAACTGATGGGAACTTACACTCAGAGAGATGACTAGTATTTTGGCATGTTTCCCATGACCAAAAGACTGGAATGAATTTTCTGTGGTGTCTGTAAGTATAGATCAGCCAGTCAATAATACTTTAAAACATATATGTAATCTAAGGAGTGAGTTTAATCCCTTTAGGCTTTCAAGTGTTATTGTTCAAGGCATTTTGAATACCTTGGCTTAGCAGTGTGCACAAGATTTTGAATATCAGAATGGACAGGCTCTCTTTCTACCAACACTGAGAACTAACCAGAAAAGGAGAACAAGAAATGAGGAGCCCCAATCACATGAGAGAGAGAGAGAGAGAGACCTGTAGATAGAGGTCTGTTTGCAAAATGGGTTTGGTTCCATGACTAGCTCACTCATACCTGACGCTAGGGGCTATTTGGTAGATTGATCTATTCCACTTACTGGTTCTGTGTACTTTTGTTGTATTAAAATTCTGAATTGGGTGATGGTAAATGCAGTGAAAATTGTATATCAACTATCTAAAGGTGAAAAACAGGTAAGAATGGGTGGAAAGGTTTTTGTTATTTTTGTATCTTTTGTTTTCCAAGAGAGAGATTCCCCGAACTGCAGCTTCACAGTGTGAAATCATGTTCCTATAATCAAAGGCATAGGATAACATGCATCTGTGTGCACATGCTCGTGAGTCCATTTGCGAAATCCTCTTTGAACTTCTGGCCAGTTTTAGCCAGATCTGGCAGAAGATTTAAGAGAAAAAAAAAATATATATATATATATTTATTTAATTTTTACAAATGTTGTGAATGTAGGGTGACAGACTTAAGAAGGTGGAGAAAAGTTGTAAATGCCCGTAACTGAGAGAGGAGGTTCAAGAGGTCCTCAAAGGTCTCAACCTGTGACAAACAAGCAAAATGCACCCTGTGAAGGACATATTTAGAGGAAGACACTCCATGAGTAGTGTATCCTGTTCTGGCTTTAAAACGCCTTTGGAAGACCGAGGATGACTTCATTTTGAAGAATTGTTGTTATGCTCCATGAAAATGCTGTGGAATAATTGGAGCCTTTCCAATTAAAGTAGAAATGTTGATCAAATAAAGAAAGAGACCATAAAACAGTCCTTTTGATGTTCTAGTAAATGGTTGCGTCTTATTTTCATTCACAGCGGTTAAAAAATCAGAATCATGTTTTTTGCCATAGGTTTATTGTGATGTAGAGACTTATGAGAGATTTGATGCAAGCAGTCATTTGCTTTTTTTTCTTGTCATCTTTTTCTTGTTATTTTACCATTTTGAGAGGTGTTTGTTTTTTTTTCTTCAAACTGTTGCATTTATGGCCATGTGTTCCAGCTTGTAGTTCGTGGGCTTGCCCCATGGGACTCTCTGTATCCTCCTGCCTTTTCCTTGAGGAAAAAGGGACCACGGATTAATGTTGTACTTGCAATCCATGCTTAGGTCTGCATATGGGCAGCAGTTGTGGCCCAAGTCTAGTCCATGTCAGTGTATAAGAATAAGGTGGAGGTAACCCTCGCTGCCATGTGTTTGTGTTTGCTCTTTCAGCTGCCTGCATTTGCTGCAAGGTTGGGCAAGCTTAACTGGAGAACGAGGTATTTTGTGCTTGGTTTGGTTGAGTCACTGTTTAGAAAGCTGTATAACAACATGTGTGAGTTTAAATAATGACTTTTAAAATACAATTTGGATGATTCGTTGACAAAGATTTGTTCTGTTGTTGTTTTTCCTGTAGCAGTTTTGATACAGAACAGATTTGGTCAATGTTGGTGAGAATTCTGACTATTAATGAAATCATCAACTAAGATTTAATAAATGTCCAGAAGATTCTAATGTAGTTTTCCTAGTTAATGTAGGAAAGAGAATGTAAGCATGTTATAGATTGTTGTAGGTTAACTCATCTATTGATAGGATTGATTTTAAAAAAGAACTGATCATGTACAGTGAAATCTGTCTGCACTGGCTAAGAAAAGTATTTTAGCATCTTCTGGTCACAACCTGTAGCTACATACAGTTCTTGCTGAGACCGATATCTGGTATATACGGGTCATAACAGTGAAGTAAATACTATTAAAATCTGCTAGAGAAATGAAAATGGCAATAATACTATTTCTCTCTTTTGTAGCACCTTTCATCTAAAGAATTTCGAAGCACTTTAATACTATTTAATTAAGATTTAAAATGTCCCTCTGTTATAGGTTGATTTTATTCCTTGTTTACAGGTGGGAAAAATGTAAGTCCAGTGCAAGAAGTTGCAAAGGGAATTCTTAACAAGAGCCAGGAATGAAACCCCAGGAATCTTAACTCCCACTTTTCTGCTTTAGGCTTGGATCCAGCAAACACTTCTGCAGGTGTTTTAATTCCTATACTACTCACATGGTTAAACTTAAATACTTGTAGGAATGGGGAGCTAACAAGTAGGACTCTTGCCTTTTTCAATCTGGGAAAGGTAAAATGCCAAACATTTCAAGCTAGTCTTGGGCTTTGCACTCTGAAAGCATGCATTTAAATAGTGTATTTTTTTTTTCAGAATTATTTTTAAGTAATTGTTTTCTTTAATAACATACAAACAAAAAAATAAGCCCAGCTTCTTCTACAAACTAAAATGCAGAAATTTTAAATACCATTAAAATACAGTCCTGTGCAGTTGGCCTTGGTGTGGCTTTGGTAGAGTAGAACTTGGTAGCTCTATTTTTGCCACTTGGCTGGAATCTCAAGTGCCTCATAAGGTGGCAAGGACAGAAGTTTTTCCCTGAAAATGCTCTTCCTCGATGGCAAGGGTTGTTAAGGTAACAGATTCAAAAGCATCCAGATTTTTTTTGTCTGTTTTAGTTTGTAACCTTCAGGAATACTCTACAGCAGGAAAGAGGAAGAGGAAATAAAAGGTGCTCCTACTGCTAGTAGTGCAAGGGCTGTGGAATGGTTTGACAGCCTTATTTCCCTGACTTCTCACATGGCTGAACATCATGTTAGCACAGCAGTACTGCTGGTAGTACCTCTGTTAGCTAAATGGAAACACCTGTGCCACATACTCTGATGGTAGGGGCAGAAGGGACGGTAAACGTAGAGGGCAGTGTAGAATGAAAGCAGTTAGCTTGGTTAAAGAGATTATATCCCAGTACGAAGTCAGGATGCACCCAGACATAGAAGTGTTCTTGGGTCCTGCAGCTAAGAGGCACTTTCCCTTCTCTTCTTGTGTCTCGTCTGCCTAATGAGTTGTGCACCATTTATTCATGTATGGAAGTTTAAATACCCAGGAACTGCCATTGTTCAATGTCAGATGTATTTTCAAGTATTTGTTTCTCCTGCTCGTTACATTTAAAAGTGAGGTGCTATTGAACTTGACAACTGATGTGGTTGAACTCTATCCCAGCAGAAACCAGAACAATCACTTTTGTAAACTTGGGGATATGTCGCTGACATTTGGAGATTGTGGTAAGATGGGGACAGAAGCTGAATTTTGTGGTATGATAGCACAGGAAGAGAATGTATCTGGTTGCATAGGGTGCAGTCATAGAAAGTAGGGCCCCAGAGATGCACCCAGCTTTTCAAATTCACTTTAATGCCCCTGTCCCTGCTCTCTGTCCCTTTCATGCAAAAAATTCTAATGCAGGTTCCCACATTTCATTTTAATTGTTTTTGGCTGTAACTGGTTCCTGGCACCTCCTCTGAGAAATTCAGAGAATAAGGTACTGTCTTACTGCATTTGAAAGAAACAGTCTTCTCATCACTGATGAGAAATACAACACATGGAGTTTTGCTGGAGTGGGCAGGTATGCACACTGTTTTTTATAAAAGCTGTATGTATTATTTTTGTTGTTGTTGTTGTTTTTTTCTCTTTAAAAAAAAAAAAAATGAAGAAAATTATTCATCATCTTCAAGCCTGTGTTCTGAGCCAAAATTAACTGTATTAAACTCAATACAGTACATACGATTTGAATAGCAGCAGCATTCGCACCATGAATGACCTGGGGAGTAAGCATGGATCTAGCTGAAATAAGGGAATGAAAGACCACAGATTCTAGCACGTGAGGAAAAAAATGATGTATTACCCACTTGGGATTGATCCAAAAAAAATCATCTGATTTCCTTTTTCTTCCCTGGGGTAATGAGTGGAAACATAAGCAGCAGAAGTATAGGCAAGCATAGAGAAGGTACAAAGACAGTTTGCCGGTTTGACTGTGTCTGTAGTCACTTGTACAATCAAGTCAGTCACATTCCCCTGCCTCTCCCCCTTGTTTGTCCCTATCTTCACTTGCTGACTAAGCCAGCTTTCTGTGCTACTCCAGGCATTGTGTTTGCAGCAGCAGCCACCTCCCTGCTCAGATGCACCACCACCCAGATTTGCTGGCAGATCATCTTCTAGGAAGCTGACAGCAGATCTGTTTACCAGCAGCAACTGGGGAACAGTAGATGGAAGCAAGATGTCTTTTTTTTTTTTTTGCCTGAATGAATGAAGTGTTGAGATGGGACCTCATCCAGAGGCAATTATAAAACATATGACTTTGTCTTGGTGGTGCTGTATGAAAAGTTGCACTATGTATTCTTATTTAAAATAATGTGTTTTGTGTTACCTGAAGTTGTGTGAGTGAAAATAATTTGTTTTTTAAAAAATGTCATGCCAAGTAGGCTGACTGTACTTAGTTATTTAGTTATTTAGATTTCTTTGCTCCAGAAGTAGCTAGGGTGGTACTAGGAGGGAATGTGATTAGGACTGGGAACCCATTAGGCTAGGGTATGTACGCTACATCTCACAAGGTGAGATGGTTTGAGCCACAGCATGCTTACAGTCAAAATGAGAATCAACATTGAAAACTGGGCTTGTTTTGAAATCCTAATTCATATAAAGAAAAGGAAAACTTGGTTAAAATATAATTTAAAAATTCTTAGTTTGGTATCGCATGCTTCATAACATATTCTCTTAGTTTTAGGTCCTCTAGCAGAAGATCCACTCATTGAACCGATTACTCCATAATTGTTTCCTGCATAATTTCTTATGCCTTCACAAAAAGCTCCCATATGAGCCATTGTAGACACTGGACACTAGACTGGATTGAAGAGAGCAGTTTGGTTCAGTAAGCCCTTCTGTGCTGGATTGGAATCCATCCTCAGAGCTTCTGACTGTCCTCTCATTCTTCATTTTACTTCAGCCCATCAGGCCAATTCCTGTCCCAAGATCAAGCTTGCTGTCTGTTCTGAGGGTCTTATTAATGTTATGCAAATATTCAGAAAGTAAATACAGTGCTTCTGCATGAATTCAAGGCTTGTGGACTTTCAAGAGAGACTTCTGACTTCATTAGCTTTTTAACTACCCTGAAACTTTTTTCCTAGTTTAAAGTAGTCAGAGCTCATTTCCAATGGTGTTTTTTCCTTTGTGTGTGGATTAGGATTTCTGTTTTCATTTTATTTTTTTTTCAGTAAGCCACTTTCAATCATACATTCCTGACTACGTTTTCCAAATCCTTCTTCTGAACGCTTCCACCTGTTTGGTACTTGCTGTGTGCTACAGACATATATCACTGATTACAACAGCTTGAGATATCCTTCATTAAAAAGCACTTTTTTTAATGGTAGCGGGGAGATGTCTTATACTTGGTTCTTGGGTTTAATTGGCAAATTCTGGCCTAAATATGATTACGCTGTTTGAAAATATGGTGAATGGGTCAGATATGAATGTTGGTTCAGACTTTCTTGGCTTTGTCACATGGAAGGATAACTAAACACAACAAGTGAATGCAAAGAAGTTATCTGAGAGTTCCAGGAAAGTTCTGGTTAAGTATTATACTGTGACTTTTAATATACTTTACTACATGTTGACGCTCAAAGTTTGCCTATTCGTTCTCAAATTCTGCTGCATAAGTGTAAGACTTTATTTTTTTTTTAAGTTATCAAACTTTATGTATTCTATGGAGATGTTTTCCATAATCATTTACTACAGAACTGGTCATAAAAATCAGCTTTTTAAACAATATTTTCCTATAGTAGTTCCTTTTGAACGTACTCCTCTCTGATGGAATCTTTTAAAAGATTCTTATCTTTCTTAAGATTCTTAATAATCTTATAATCTTATAACTCTTTTGTTAATTCATAAGAATAGTTCCTGAAAAGAGAAAGATTAAGCTGCTAATGGAACTCTGTTTTTAGAACTTAGATCTTTTGGTGGCAACTCCATATTTAAAGTCTTTTGTTTATATTTACTATGTAAAGAAAACTAACAGCAACAATAACAACAACATTAAAGTATACTACCAGGCTTTGAAATATATTTATATAAAAATAAATATTTTATTACCTTTTCATAATCTGTACTTTAATTGTTTAAAATTCTGCTTCTGGTTTGCATCAGAGTTCACGTCTCATTTTTCTCTTTTGCTTTCTTCTGTCATTGTATTGGAAATGTTTATAGGGAGCAACAACAGGAAAGCAATAGGACCAAAATGTATGGACTGCTCAGCTGGAATGTTAACCAGTGGTTTCTCTTCCTCTCAGGTATGGAAGAATAAGGATCTGCACATAATTTGCAGGTGAAAAGCATGTTTGAACCATGCCCTGTAACATATCAATGAAATAAAGAGGTGGACAGGGTGGGAGGTATGTCGTTGTCACCAGGCTGTAAACAGGGTTTGTGCTTGTCAGGAATATGTGCATCTTCTACTGTGTCCATGAAGGCAATTCTTGCTATAAATTCCTGTACGTAATAACTGGTCTCCCTCATGGAATAAATATATATATATATATATATATATATATAAAAAAAATTTAGGGCTTACAAGTTTCCCTAACTTTCTGGTTTGGGTTCATTTAGAAGCGAGATAGTCCTTGACTAATTTCTGTTGATTCAATTAGAAATGATTTTAAAGCAGTCTCCATTTTTATAAATTCAAGTCTAATTTGGTGCTTGATTTCATTTCATCTAGGTAGGAGGAATTTTGAAATTTTGTCTAGGTAAGAGGAATTTTGTGTTTTAGGATGCATTTGTTCAAAATGCTTTCAGCAGAGTACAAATGTATGCTATATATTATATTTGCCAGCCAGTTTTCGTTTTCAAATTATCTTATGCATTGAACAATAACTCCGCCAAATAACTCCTCAGGCTACTTGAAGCAGACATAAAATATAAATGTTTTCCTGAAAGATACTTTAAGACAGTTTCTATAGGCACATAGGAAAAGTTAATTACTAAAGTTTTCTAGAATGTTTTAGTCAATTTTAAGATTAGATTTGGTTTCTTAGGCCAATTTTTCTTTTTCCAGACAAGCCTAAAGCTGTGTTAGAAATGCACTGTGACAGAGATGGGAGACACTTGAAAAATAAATCTCCAACTTTCCATTCGATTGCAAACTCAACTGGGAAAAAAGTTTCGCTACATGTTGAGTGATTGCAAAAAGGGGTTTAGAATATTCACCTTATCTACAGATGTTTCACATACCACTTCATTAACATTGCATCCTGATGAGTCTTTGTATTTGTAACTTCCAGAGCTGGAATTTCTAGGGATAAGGCTGCAGCTATCAAAAATACAATTAGATCTAATTGTTGTGAAATAAGTATTTTATTGGCACAGAGGACAGAGTTGAGAAATATACACTATCTTTCATCTGTGCATTTCAAATCACTTTCCAGATGAGCTAATTAGGTCTTACAGATAATTAGATACAATTTATAAATAAATAATTGGAAGTGACTTGTCTCATATCACGTAGAAAATCAAAAGCAGCCTAAAATGAAAACTGGGAGACCTGGCTCCAAATTTCCTGCCATCAGCACACAGTCGGTCTGTAGTTCCCGATGTTGCATCTAAATAAGATGTATTTTCACAAGACTGTGAAAGCTGAGGGCTCAAATTTTCAGACCTCTGCTGCAGCTTGTTCTTCTTTGTACAGTATTTCACAGGGTTGCTGCGGAAGAAGAGCAGAGCTCCTTCTTTGCAGAATGAAGTAATGCTTGTTAAAAAAGGCAGGCTTTGGCAAAACTCTGGAAAATGCCAGTATACTCCTGCAACAAGTTGGAAGCTTTTACTTTATTAAATTGGATCCTGGCTTGGGAACAGTCTCTAGGTTAAATAAACAGTATATTGAGGTTCCTCTAACACAGCTGATAGCTTTACTTGACGCAGTGCCTATTCTTAATTCTTTTTTTCGAGCAGAAGGTCACATTGGTCTTGAAATGTAATTGTTTTTCTTGCCTTTTGTGTTTTTTTTTTTTTCCTGCCAATGGTTTGTAGTATAACGTCTATGTCTTGGTGAAAGACTAAGCTGGTATTATGTTAGTAGATTACCCCCCGTATATTTTTCTCTGAATGTCCTCTTATAAACTCAAATGTAAACTATTATTTCTGTAGTATTGATGACATTGATAGCTTTTTTATGCTGTCTCTAGCGAAGAATGATATGCCCCTCTGCAATTGTATGCATGTAATTTGGGAACTAGTGAGGGTGCTTCATGCATAAAGGATTCACGTGCCTGTAGCTCTTGCCTTGGAGCTTCCAAGTGTGAAAAGCAAGCTGGTGATTGTACAAAACTCAGTGGTGTGCTGTAGTGTGTAGTGGCATCAAAAGCAAAATGTGTTACTGTGACTATCTTTGCTTCTATTTGAAATAAACTTTATAAAGGCTTAAAACAAATGTCCCCCACCCCAGCTGGCTAGTCTTTTGCTTTGGTGCATGTGGATGTGGGATGCTCTGGATGTGATCAAAGGGGCTAACATGCTGTATTGAAACCCCTGGAACAGGAAGGGTTTGGACTTCAGCAAGACTTCTAGCTTGTGAAATTGTATCCAGTTTATTTGAAGTTTTCTTGGGGGGGAGAAGGCAAGTGTAGGGGGAATGTTTCAGGAAATTGAGTGCATTTCTGCTCAAAAATTGAAGAGTTTAGGTCCTTATGGAAGGACAGAACTTGTATGCTTTCATGTTGCATGGATCACAGTTTTTTTAAGATGGCATTTTCCATATAACAAAACTAAGAACTTCATAGTTTTGATGTTTATAAGGATAATATTTGTGCGTAGTCTGATCTTGTTATGCAAAGAATAAACATACAAGTTCTCTCTCTGAATAAGAATACAGCTTTCTGGTATATATTTTTCCCTTTCCCAAAAAAATAAATAATAGCATTAGAAAGACTATAAAATCACGACACAGCATTGATAACTTTTTTTAATTAATAGAGGTTGTGTTTTGCATAAAGAAGGATAAGCGTTACTTGGCAAGAATTACTTCTTACCACATTGCTCTTAAGGTACCAGTAGAAAGGCAAATGAATTTCTCATGGGAAAAGTGATGCTGATGGACATATGCTGCAAATCAGAGTATTAATTTAAATAATATGTTGGTAACCAGACTGAGGGAAGAAGCAACATGAACCATGACAAACAATGATAAATTAGTTTATCCTGAAGACAAATTCATGGTAATCAAGTTACAGACACTAAGAAAAATGGCACTCATAATAGCTACCAGTTACCAAGCAGCCCTGCTGTCTGTGTATTCTCTATATGGAGACGTTTATACAGAAGTTTAAATAGCAGTTGTATTAGAGATGATTGTCGAATCCGTATTTTATGAAGAAGATCATACTCTACTGCCATTCCTCAAAAAGATACCATGTTCTGAAATACATTTCTATTAAGTTCACTGGTGCTACTTGCAGAAAAAAAAAATGCTGTTTAACATGAATAAGGATTGTGAGTTGTGAATATATTGCCGCCTTCTTAAATTTACAAAACTAGCACAGTTGCAGGAAAATCTAAAGCATGTTAAGAATCTGTAGTTCAGTTCTGATTTAGGATGGAATCCTTTTAGTTGACAAAAGACATTAATAACTCGTTATGAAGGTTACATTCTGTCCTCTGATGTTCACAGGAGGTTAAGAGAGTAAAGATCAGATTTGAGGAGCCATGCCAAATTAGCATTTAGCTGCTGCTGGGAGTCGTCCTGTTTCTTTTTCCTCCCTTCCTAGTTCTGATGTTCGTCTGAGCCCTTGGTAAGTCGACTGATGGTACTGACTTGCTGGAAGTTTTCAAAATGCCACTCTGTCAGTACTCTTACGTCCAGACTTCAAGGTTAGGCTACCCAAGAAAAACAATGACTAGAAAATAATTCAGTCCTACCAGCAATGAATTGCTCTTTCAGTTGGGAATAATGGACTTTCTGCTGGGACTGTGGATGTCCCTTGGCTTTTGAAAGAATTCTTGTTTGTAAACCAGAGAAATATATGTCTTTTCAAAGCTTATGTTTCTTATTTGCTGGTATTCTACCATCTATAAAATTACTGGAGTTTCACTCAGAGATGCTGGGGACATTGCATCAAGTCACCAAGTACAAAGTATGTGCTGAGGCACTGGTCCTTGCAGAGTCAATCATGCTCTGTGGCCCTTCCTGGACTGGGATAAACAGCGAAGTTCTGCTACATGTGCTGTAACTGTACCACATTGCTGGTTTCCTTGTATGTCCAAGTATAGAGGACTGTTCCAGTTGTGCATTTCTCAGTAAGCATTTACACAAATGAGATGGCATGATAGATGATCTTTTCGGGGTAAGTATTTAAACAGACTTATGTATGTGAGTATAAACATAAGCATATGAAATTAGCCTTTGTATATGACTTCTATCAAAAGCTTCTTTCAAAAAACACCAAACAGCCTTAAATCACAGGCTTGCTGAAATACCACAAAACAGGACCAAGAATTAGTAATGTAGTGTTAATTGCACATTACAGCAGTGCAACGTGCCATCTTCCTGTGGTAGGTATCTTGTCGATACTGATGTAAGGATGATTATTGCTTGCTTTTTATTCAGAAACTGTGGATTATAACTTGCTAAAGCTTCTTTGTAGGACTGCTCACATTTTCTGTGTACGTATGTCCTACAAACAAATATCTGCCCTGTAAAGTCTTTCTCAATTCCCTGAATCTTTGATTAGAGATCCATCCATAAAAATCAAGGTAAATTCAGCTATCACTATAGAACAACACAAACCCTTTGGGGGATTCCACAGGTAATAGCTGTAATTACAGTGAGTAGAGGTAGTCTTGTGGTGACTGTCTAGGATTAGATATCACAAGGTCTGTAGTCTGTTTCTGCCTTTGTGCTGGACTTAGTTCTTAATATAGACAACTCATAGCACAATATCCCCTGTGAAATAGGGATTATACCTGCCTACCTGACAACAGTGTAAGTTTGTTACCCTCTGTAGAGAAGGAAGGTTGTAAAAGAAGTGCAAAGTGTCATTTCAACTCTGCATTTCATTTGAACTCTAGATTTCCAGGGTAAAAGAAAATGAGTATCTGTTTATTGTCTCAGACCCTTTGGGATCCAAAATACTGTATCTGAAAAAAGGCTTCAGCTCTCACCCAAAGTTTCCAGTTTCTCTTCTTCCTCCTCACTTCTTTCGTAAGTGTTCTCATGCTGCTGCATCTACCTCTGTCAGTTATACTGATGAACAGTTTGTATGCTGGCACTTCTCTATTTTTGTCTAATATAACATTTTTTTCCATTTCAGACGTGCTATAATTCCTTCAGAGCTCAGCCTTGGCTGCTCTTCATGTGTCACAGTAGAAGCCATGAGCCCTTTTACTACTAGCAACTGGCCTTTTGCTGTTCCTAATGAAAATATGAAAATAGGAGAAATACATGGATTAGCATCAATTTTCTCTTCAAGTTTCTGCTCCATGGGGTCCTTTGACTCTGCAGATCTAAAGATTTTTCTTATTTTATACCATTTTTAGTATTGGTATGGAGATTTTGAAGTCACCAGTTTTTGTTTGTTTTTTAATTAAATTTCCTTGATTAGGCTTTTGCTAACTTTTCGGTTCAGCCTCTGTTTTATCCAGTGCTTCAGTGCTGCCTTAGTTTGCTCTTTATGTCTGTTAGGAAGTGAAGAAAATAAGTAAAATAGTTTTCAAAACGTAGAAGCATTGGCTGTGTATTTGAGGCCCACTGGAACATTTAAAACACTCTGCTCTTCTCATCAGATCTTTTATGACTCATTAGCACTTACTTTTGTAAAAGGTTGCTCCTGTTAGGCTAAGGGGAAGGTGGAGGGAGAAGTTGAATCCCTCTTTAGCCTTTTCACATGTTTTATTTTAGTACTCAGTATTTATGAATGGCCTGTCTTGCAGGCTAGCACCTTTCCGTGGGTGCCATTACCTATTTTTACCAGACCTCCTTCACTGCACTAAAAATTTAAACACTTCATCCTTTGAGAGTAAGAGATAAAGCAATTAACAAGGCTTCAAACAGCCTCGTGATGGAACAAATCAGTTCAGACACCTCTACACGGTGTTTGTAAATTTCTGGAAGTTTGATTTTTGTGCACCGTATTTTCCACTTTCTATGGGCTGTTTTGATAACTTAACAGTTTCTGGAATAACAGACATTAACAAGTTATATAAATATGAAAAATACCACATTGCTCCTTTTTTGGAAATTCAGATTTTAGTTTGGGTGCCTGGTAGGAGTTTGAAATAACAAACATCCATCAATGTTGTTTTCCTGGTTCAAATGGCAACTGTTGGAAACATCTGCTGTCTACAAGTTCAGGAAAAAAGTACTTTATTAAAAGTCACATGGCTAGAGGATTGTGTCTGAGCCAGGGGGGTTAGTTAGTTACAACAAGCTATATTTGCTAATCTTAGCTTAAAACCTGGGCTTTTGGTTGATGTTCTTCAATCTCAAAGCATGTAATTTGGCTTAAAGAGATATTTTATTCTTCAACACTTACAAAGCATATAGGTATGTGACAAGTTTCTACCTCTGGGCATTATATGACAGTCTGTCATATTAACCAGTTGTTTTTGAGCTAAGCTTGTTGCTATAGGTCTTCGTACTAAGACCAGTAAACACTAAGCACTCCTAAATCTTGGCTATGACTGCCTTAGAAATGCGAGTTAAATACAAATATTAAAATACACCGAGTTAAATACAAATTTAAATCTGGTTTCTAACAGCTTTGTTTATGGTTGTTTTTTTCTACCTCTTCTGTTGGTATATTGATATAAATTGCTATAACTTGCTTGAAGGAAGCGAGGCAGTGCTGATTAACAACTGTTAAGGTTTGGGATTGTATGTTTTTCTAATGTGTTTGGTTTAGGCAATGAAAGATCTCATTGCGAGAGAGAGAGGTAATATTTAAGCATCCAGTTTGGCCTTTAAAAGGAAAGCAATAGCAACATGCAGAAATGTACTTTTTTTTTCTTACTGAGCCAATTTCAACAGTAGATCCAATGTTTAAAAGTTTGATGTAGCAAACTGAGCTGTAATCTGTGGAGAAGATTCAGCTTTGTGTAACTGCATTAATTGAACTGTCAAGGAATGAAAAGTCTGTCTAACAAATTTCCACAACGCTTTTAGTTGAGAAGAGGCATATAAATATTTGCAGTTGTGAGGTACTTTGTATGTGTTGAGGGTAAAATTGAGTAATATAGTCCTTGCCTCTTTCAGTGATTTTGAAGAACCATAGAAATATAACTATTCATCATAATCTAACAAAAGGTAATATCCCAGTTTTCCACCGAAGTCCAGATCATGCAGTCAGAATGAGCTGAATTCAGAAGGCAAGAAGGATTCATGGAGAGGATGGTTTTCAGCTGTGTTTCTGCTGCCTGAGGCTGTTTAGTTGTTTGTTTTTTTCCCCCCCCCGTGTTTGATATTGGCCTCTGTCCAAAAGGTGATCAGGATGCTCAGAGGTCGTCTTTCCTCTTCATTGGCAATCCACTTCATCTCTCTTCAGCTTCCCCTTGAGCATCAGAAGGTAAAAACATCCCATTGGCTAAGTGTCTTGCAGCCAGACTGCTTTTTTTTAATTATTTTTTCTGTGCAGCAGGATCTTTCCAAGTGATTGCTGCTTTGGTGAATTTGCCAATTCTAATTTACCATTGCCCTTTGAGCTTCTGTCTTCTCTTTCTCGTCAGCTACTTCTGTGGTCGAAAAGGGAATGTGAGGAGCTGAAATTGATTCAGTCTCTCCCTGTACAGGCACATCTAACTTCTAGGAATCACAGTCCTCTGCAGACATCAGCTTTACTTTCATTAACTAGATTAATCCTGATGATTAATTAATCTTTAGAGATTGAAGAATAATCTACAGGATTGTTGATGCAAGTTCGCTTTCATGTGGTGTCATCCCTTCACTCTGTCTGCAGCATGTAACAGTTACTTCAACACTTGCAGTGGAAGCTCTTTAGTTGGTTTGGATGACAGACTGTTATCCTGAGAGGCTTGTGGCAACATTCGCTGTCGACTGTCTTTGGAGAAGTACTTTGGTTTACATTGAGACTAAGTTCATGAGACTAACAGGTGTAGTAGGTATGGCAAACACTGTTTTTCTGCAAAGTTTTCCGAGAAAGTCCTGAGAATCCTTCTCCGTTGTTGTTAAAAGACTCCAGTTGTATTAATTCTTCCCCTAACAGAAACTAATTACTTGGACTAACCAGGGGAATTGGTAGAAAAAGAAGTGCTCAATCCTCTGTAACTCTTAGCCACTTTTACAATGTGGCTAACAGCAGTTATATCTTGAACACCTTTGTAACGGCATTGTCTGTAGATTGCAGTGTTTTGGTGTTTTGAATGCATATTGATAGTAATATACTCTGCATAACCTAGAAGTGCATGTATTTGAGGCGATCTCTTTTAGACCTTGTTCAATGGCGACGGGTAGTCTTTTACCCAGCCAAAACACAGCTGATGAATTCTGCTGCATCAGGACTCTTCTCCCAGTATTGTTGTAGACTTCAGAGCTGAAACTGTGTATTCATCATTTAGGATCATGTTGACGTTTGCAGTGTCATTTACCAAATCATTCTGGGCACGCTATGTCCTGCTCTTCTTTCTTGTGTAGTGTAGAGCTACCAAGCTCTGCCTTGTGCTAGCAGCACTCTGTTTTCTATCAACTTCTGTGCTTAGTATTCCAGTTTCTTTCCCTCCCACTCAAGTTAGTGTCTTCAATAATGACTCATGGTTGCTGTGAACATTTCTTATTAGTGTCCTTATTATCACCTTTGTAGTTCCGAAATGATCGGGCCTGCTGAGAGATCTGTCAATTTACTGCTGTTGGCATTACCAGAGCATCTTTGCTTTTCACAGTAACAAATTGTACTATTGTCTTTTGTTGTCTTTTACATTGCTCATTAGGGACAGAAATTCTTCCTAAACTCACTTATGAGAACTGTTTCCTTTAACAAAGCTGTTCCTGGTTATTTGTGTGTCTGTTAAACCAAAGAACCATACTCCGGGAAGTGTGGCACTTAGGCACTGTACAAATGTGGACTAGAGAAATTATCTCTGTCACCAGAAAACCTCAAGTCCTGCCCGTGCTGTCATACTTAGCAGGTTTTTCTTTTTGAAAAAGGATGTATAGAGGGTGGATGGTATTAACTGATACTTATCTAATACTCTCCTTTAGGGATGTACAGAGCAAGAAACAAAAAACAATGCAAGGTAGAAGAAAAATGTTTTTGTACTTCTGTTACTCAAAATAAGCCCAAATGAAGCTAGAGAATTGAAGTTTAAAGCAGAAAAAACACAACAACAAAACTCCCTCTTTGCTAAAACTATGCATAAAAGGCTTCAAAGCTTAAAAAAAATAAAGTAAAAAGTAGGTATAAACAAAAATAAGTGCTAGCACGGAGGGGTTCCTGTAGTTTGGGTAATGTTTGTCACCATGCTTTTCCTCTCAGTAATTATTAAGCAGAGATTTCTCTTTATATTGAGGAAAGAAAGGTATCATGCTTTAAGACTGCTATTATAGGTACCTGCCAACAAGGGTTTGTTTGTTTGTTTGTTTGTTTTTCCTCCAGGATTTCTACCTATAAATATTCCACTCTTTAAACAAACCTTTTAGTTTATTTTTTAAAATATATTTGTCTTTCATTCCTTGTTTAACCTTTTGGAGCTTTTAAATTTATTTGAATTTTCTAATTTCCAAAGCTCGAGAACTTGATCCGGATCTCAGGAAATCTGAAAGACCTGCTTGTTTCTTTGAGAACTGTTACTGACTCTTACTGACAAGCTTTGAGAAGGACTCTGTGGTCAGACCTTCTTGTGGGAGGCTGGAAAAGAAATGGTATTGAAGCTTTTTTGTAGAGTGGGTGTATAGACTCAGCTGTGTTTTAGGATTTTTTATGATCCTGTCCTGGTTGAAGGGTGGAACTTTAGAACCACAATTCAACTTCAGTACTTATAAAGGTGCTTATCCACCAGGATATCCATAATATAAGTAGTAGACTTTGGGTACTCTTTTGCAGGAGAGAAACTACCTTTGAAGGGTAATTATGCTTCCTGCACTGTTGTGATGGGTTGACCTCAGCTGGCAGCTCCATCACCCCCTCCTCAGAAGGACAGGAGAGAGAATTTGAAGGGCAAAAACAAGAAATACTTCTGTGTTGAGATAAATATGATTTAATAACTGAATGGAAACAAAACAAAACAAGGGGCTGCTGTGAAAAAAAATTAACTCAGTCACAGCCAGACGTAGTACGACTGTATACTGTTGTCACCAACGGGGCTCCTTTATTTCAGAATTTCTGCTATAACAAGTGCATAAGAACATATTTCTGGTCAATGTTGAAGGTTCAAGCACTGTTTACACATTGTAGTCCAGTAGCTGAAATCAGACCCACTTCTTGGATTAAGCTGGAATTAATTTCTAGCATAATCAGTGGATCAGCAAAGAACTGAAAACCCGGATTCTCAAGTTCTGTACTTTGCTGGTAATTTAATCATTATTCAAAACTTAACTGAAATATTTATCCTCTCAGTTTCAGTATCCTCAACTATAAAATAACAATGATAATAGCTGATTTGTTAAGTGTGTAGTAGTAGAAAGATAGTAGTGCTAAAATGGGAGTGTTTCTAATGATCCATTATCTCCTAGTAATACCAGTCATTAAGAGAAAAAAAAAAAGCACTATTAGCACTATTATTACTGTTTGTGGATTTTCATCTTCTGAAGAAAACATCCTTGGGAAATCTCCATAAATTCTCAAGTTTGTCTTTGTCTTGAGGTATTTGACAGTAACGCCAAACAACACTGGAGCTATTGTTAGAAGGGAACCTGATCTTGTTATTGTTCTACTTTAATGAGTTGTCTGAGGAAATGGCACCTCTCCTATTGAGGGAACTCAATCAACTGGAAGAGTTTTTGGTTTCTTGCATTAGTACCTGCCAAACAAATGAGAACAGCTCATTTAATCCAAGTCTTGACTGCTTACTCAACAATCATCTCAGGGAGTCAAATGTAAGTAAATTGTCCTCTGCAGAGATTTCTGGACTATAAATCATAAGTGGGAAACAGTGGTTTTGAGCTGGTAGATTTTATGTACATAGACGAAAACTTGTACCTTTTAAAATATAATGAAATTAATGTAGAAGATAAGTTAGTTTGGAGCAATTCCATTTTGTGGAGTTCAAAATTTTATTTTACTCTAGAATCTTAATTCTTTGTTCCTTTTAGCAGATCTTTTACTCGCATGTACACTGGGTAGGTAGTATATGGCTTGATTCACACACAAAGTCATAAATTAGCAACTTAACTGACTTCAGTGACAAAATGTCTTGACATTGCATTACTCTTGCAAAATTCAGATTTTTCTAGGTAGGGCCTATATATATTTTTGGAGAAAGCTTTCCTCTCACTGGAACTATGTGGAGGCTGCAGACAAAGCTAGTAATTTAAAATTATATTGTTAGAAGAAAGCAACATGTTATATATACCACCCGCCAAAAAAGCACAGGAACAAATGTATTTCCTTTAATTTGAAATTATCACTGTTAATAGTAGGGGGAGAGAGAAAGGTAATCTGGGAGACCAGTAGTTTTATGAGATGCTTTTCTACACAGAGATGACTATACAAAATACTGCTAGCACTAGAGCTTTGATTTCCTTTGGGTTTTCCCTTTGCTAATCTTTGACCTTTAATAGATGCAAGCAGGGTGTTAAGCAGGAGCAGTTTAAATGCCCCCAGCTTTCTGCTTCCTCCTCCTACCTCCAGCCAAGTCAGCGGAAGGGAGGGTATTTCTGCTGCTTCAGCTCATTCTGCACACCATCTATATTCACAGCTCTCCGTGCTTTATTTAAGGTCTATGGTTATCAGCAGTGGAAAGGGGAAGATACCTAGGGAATTATCTATTAAGCTGCCATAAATATTTGGCTAGTAAACGTATATCAAAGACCATTGATTTTACAGACACTCCTATTGACAGTATTGATATTTAATAGATGATTAAACTGCTTATATAGAGAAGTTGTTTTGCTTAAAGAAGTACATTAAATTTGAATTTTAACTGTTGAATAAAAGAGAATGAATGTTATCTTTGTTCCTCAAATTGTAATCATGAAACTGCCTGTTAACTTTCTACTAAAAGCTTACTTGTTTTACTGTTTCATATCTTTTAAAAGTTGATCAGATTTACCAATGGTTAACTGTTGCTCCCCAGATTTTCTTAGAACTGTTAACTTGACTTGTGTCATTCAGTTACTTGAATTGAATTTAATATTTGAGATAGGAACTTAAAGCAAAACAAAACAAAAAAATATGTTAATGAAAATTTGAGAGAAAACAAAATGCAGACTTGGGTGGGAAGAGTTCACATAGACTGTGTTGCAGGTTTTGAAAATTTACTGCAGTTAGGTAAAGTTAAATGCCCCCTGTTTAGGTCACACCAGCACAATTTTTAAGGTGCATTTTTGTTTACTTCTATGGCAGGTGTGAAATATTTACTTACAAATGGTAAACAACCTGTGAATATTTATATAAAGTCAGCAGTGTTAACTTCTCGGTGCTTTGTAGGCTTTGGCTCTTCAAATTCTCTCTTCAGTGTTATTAGGTGTAGTATCTTCTCCTTGAAACCCCATATCCATTTCAGTACTGCTTTTCACGCACACTATGAGACATAGTGTAGCAAGTACAAAACAACAAAAATAAATTTTAAATTGATGATTAATTTTGTACCAGCATCACTTCACTGTGGCAAATTTCCTGGGGCTAATGGAGGAGATGGAGTTAGTGGGCTTCTCCCAGTTGGTCGCGAACCTTCAGGAGGTGCTGTGCAGCTTGTAGTGGGAGGGCTTGTATTACAACTGCAACATTTAATTTATAGTTTTTCGTCTGTTTTCTTTAGCCTGAAATTGGTTTTCAGCTTTTGGGGGTTAGACTCAATGCAAGTGGCTAACTTCACAGGATACTATGAATTTTTATTTCATTTAGAGAGAGGAAGGATGAACACAGTCTTGGCAAAACGTCAGTAATGTCAGACCATCTCCAAGTACCTGTGCTCCAGTATCAGCAACTAGTTAAACTGCCTGTGTACCTTCCTCCCATAGCAGCCATGAGCCGCACTTAGTGGTGGGGCTGTATTTCCCTGCAGGTACAGCGGGTCTCACACAGGGGTAATGGCTCCTGCTGGTGGTTACTGTAAGAGAATCATCATGTGTTTCCAGAAACGATAACTGCAGATTTCACCGTGTGCACTTTGCTGCCCACATGACAGAACGGATTCCGCCCCCAACCTCTCCCAAGGCAGAACAGGCCGGGCAAGGACCCCAGGCTGCTGGGCCCACCAGCAGCTCTCTGGACAGCTGCTTCATTAAAACCCGGACAAGTGTTCAATTAATGCAGACAAGTCCCAGAAACACAAGCCAGTGATGTCAGCTGGATGAGGCCATGTGATTTTTATTTGGTATTTTTAAGGTCAAGAAGTGCAGAAGTTCCAGTATTGCTTGCCAGGTCCCATTTAAAGGGCAGTACCTATTTCTGTATGAATGGGAGTTCTGCTGGGGCAGCGGGGTTTAGGAGTAGATAGTGGGAGCTTTGCGCTAAATGTGCTACTCTGATGTGCTTGTTAGAGGGAGGGGCTTTCACCCAAGAAAATTTATTTTTGTGGTTTCTTTATAAACTTAACTGTGGTTATCTTTTAATTCAGATAACTATATAGTTGTCATACCCAAAATGTATCAAGTGTTTTGAAATTAAATCTAATTATGAAAAAACCTCAGATATGTGAAAGGTAGAGAAAAAATAAGTATTTATATATTGAGTATAATGATAGTAATATATATATAAATTCATAAGTAACTGCATGAGGTGAAGTGGGTTTTGTGGTTTTCTTGGGTATGGATTTTTCAGGTTTTTTTTTTTTTGTATATGGGAATGGCAGGACTGGGGAGAAACTTCAGACACTGAGAAAAGAAGAAGGATTTATAAATGGGCTCAGAACAGCTAGGGGTGGTAGAGGTGAAGAGAATTTTCAGGGAAGAGGCTGTATGAACAGTTGACTCTGTAATGAGGACTGGCAGTGGAAATGTGCCTGGTTTGTTTGTCATCGCTTTCCCTCCCTTTTCCTCTTCCTTTTCTAGTTAGCCATGATTTTCCTGCAATCCCATTGATCGCTCAGAGCACTTGGAAAGATGCCTGTAAATAGGCAGAAAGCCTTCTTCTTCTTGCCGGGCAGTTGTCTTTAGTGCTGAGCTTTTCTGAGCTCTGGAGAAGGGACTGTGGTGCTGCCCGAGCAGCAAGCAGGGCCTGGCACATCCCAGAGCTGTTGTGGAAGGTTACTTGCAGGAGGGGAAGGCAGGGTGGTTTGCTGCTTGTCAGCACTTCCGGCCCCAGAACCTTCTTGTTTTATGGAATTCATTCTAAAGCTTTTCTCTGTCCTTTATGGGCAGGATTTGCAAGAGACTTGACATATTTTGAAGTACTTTTTTCCTGACAAAACAGGAACTGTTTTATCTCTAGACAGTATCTCTGTTGACATCACAGGCAGGCTGCAGTGCTGGTATAAGCAGGTGCAACTGTATTGACTTGGGAAAAGTTGCACACATTTTTGCCAGAGGTGAACGTCTCCTGTTTCCACCCACATAACAACAGTTGGGTAAATAATGATGCACACAGTTCTCATAAGGGGATTATAGCGAAGCCACAATGGAGTTTATTCAGTTTTGATAGAATCAAGTGACTTCATTTTGTCGGCTGATAATGCGATTTACTGCCATACCAAGGATTCAGGTCTGAACCAGGTACAACTCGTTTCACTTGTGCATACAAAGCATTTAACTGAGCTTGAGATGTGTTTTCTGTCAGCTCATTTATGAGTTATTTAGTGCAGGCGTGTTTAGGATCAACCATCCAAGGTCCTCTTGTGTCTGAAATGGACTAAATTAAGAGCTTGTGATGCAGCGGTTTTTACTGGCATCAAATACGTACAGGGGTAGAAATAAAATAATAAACTTTTCTCCAAGCAAGTCACATTGGTGTGTTTATTTGGGATTCAACATGCCCCTGCTTGTCTTTCCCAGGCTCTGTACACACTTCATTAGGGCTACTTTATTTATATTACAAGGTCAAATGTGATCTTAGTGCACAGGCCTCTGATTTAAACAGAAATTCCCTTGATTGTTAGTGAGATTTTTTTTGTTTTCCCCCAAGTCACTTTCTGACGTCTAGCCTGATTGAAAACAGGCAGAAACTGGCACGGAACAATATTATGTCATCCTTTGCTTATATTTCCTACCCACTCATTCTTTATTTTAAAGTTATATGAGGTCTTCAGCAGAGTGTGACATATTGTTATAATTACATCATTTGAAAATGTGTTTATCCCCAAGAGTTGTAATTTGATTTAGGAACTGTTTTCCCTGCTTTCAGTCTGTTATTCATAGCATGGCATGACCAGCAGGCTTCTGCAGCAGGACTTGACACACCACTTTAAATATTTGCAAACGAAAACACAAGAGTCCATTGATGCATGTGGGGAGGAGAGGAGGAAAGGGGACATGATTTAAGAGTTGATAAAATTCTTGCAGGTTGAATAAACTCTAATAATATTGTGGTAGTTTCTGTCTAGAGTATTAATTCATTCATATCTCTGCCATATAAACAAATGCATTTTTATGAGTGTTTTTATATGTTTCTGTAGGGTGCTTGTAATGGAACTGAACGTCTGGCCTTTAGCCTTGTGCAATGGGAAGCAATAGCTCTTGAGCAAATTTGTTAAGAAAATTGCTGTGACTTTTAGCCATGGTTTTTGATGCCTACAGGAAAAAAAAAAAAGTATAATTAGAACAGAGAAGTTATGGAAACTTCAGAGTAGTGTTCAAAAACATTTCAAGATCTGTCTTATGAATGGAACAGCTGTGTAAATGTGGGAAACTGCCATTTTTATGATGATGATAAGAAGCAGAGTGCCGTGATGCTCATCAGGAGTGGAAGAGCTGCCACCAGAGGTATCCAGACCCTCCAGAGATGTGAAATTCAGACTTGGTCCATGTTTTTAAGATATGCTCTTACATGAAATGTATGTATCATGAGAATATATCCAAAGACCTGGGGAAAAAAAGTGTGCCTTTAGAAAGATGCAAGCTATTCCTGTAGTATTATTGTTCTGTCCCTGGTAATCATTAAGGTTCTTTAAACTATTTGGTTTTAGTCTTCTTGCTTAATAAATAGTGATGGTGGGCTTTTTATTTATATACACAAAATGAAAGAGAGAGAGAACATTGAAACAAATAAATTATTTAAGGCTCACTTTACCAATCTCTTCTGTACCTATTTTGAGATCACTCATATGAAAGGAACTTTGTAGGACTGTGCCCATAACTGTGTTTTGTTTTCCAACAGATTATTAGAGCATAAAACATATATTTCAGTCATGCTCTCTTTGAAGAAAGAAACACTAACCACCTTCAGAAAAAAAACCTAGAGTTCATATGTGGAAAGTATAGTTTAACTTCGCACTTGATTCTGAACCATGCCAGAATACCTATGTCTCAGTACTGAGCCTGAGAAGGTAGCAGATAGCGCCTCCTGACTTGCTGTTTTTCAAAGATACTAGGCCTGGTGTAAAGAAAGCAGTTTAGGGCTTCTGCAAGATGCTCTTAAAACACACAGATCCCTCTTGGGGAATGCAGGCTGCTCTGCTAGCCTGGCTGCCATCAGCCTGCAGAACTGCCTGCGAGAGCCTGTCTCAGTTTTACAAACATGCATTGCTTAACTTTGAGTTGTTGCTTTCCTCAAAAAGCAGTGCTATGACTATTTACCTTTGCCCCTATATCCTTAGGAAACAATATTCTTTATTGGGGTCTAAAGACTGGGACTGTACATGGGCCAATCAGAGATAAATAAGGATCACTTGTTTTTTGCTTGCTTATGCTTCAGATCTGCTTTTTCTTCTTCTAAATGCTAATTTTAGTCATGGACTTGGGGTGTTGAAAGGAATGCAGCTGACATGGTGTCCTGCACCATCCTTTTCAGCTCTACTGTCACCGCATGTCCAGAATTGCGGCATGAGGGAGGCTCCTTTCTGCAAGCTGTGCTGCTGGAATGTATGCTGCTATATTCCAAGAGCATAAAAGCAAGCGCCTCTGGAGAATTCTAGGTGAATAAACTTAGTTTCTGACATTTTGAAGTCTTTCAAACTATTAACAAATTATATGAGTGTATTTATTATATTCTGCTTAACAAACACCTTGAATTTATTTGATCATCTGAACTTTTAGACTCTTCATCAGTTGAGGTACATGTTAAACTTCCTCTTATACTATGTCAAGCTCCTCTTAGTAGGGTTTGGTGTTGCAGTTTGGGCTTGTTTTATACCTAAGCATAGGAAACAAATTCAGGTTCTTCTATTATCTCATTTGTTTTTCAAAGTATATAAGTTCATACTGTTTTTGCACTGTTTTTCAGAATTTTGCTTGATTTCAAAGTCATAAACCAATCCACTGAAGAACTTAGTTTTATATCTATGTGGAGAAAACTCACGTAAAGTCATGTTTTTCTTCTATCAAAGCCTTGCAGTCCAGGTGCACATTTATGAATGTGCTTTGCTTTTGTATTTCTTGGAAAATATACAAAAGTTATATAATTTTGTAATAATAATGTAGTAATTTTGATTTTATTATACTGATTGCTTCTTGATATTCTTTGCATTGTGAAAAAAAGTTTCTCTTGCCTTCACTTGTTACATTTCTCCTTTGGCCTTTGTCTGTTCGTCACTGTCATTTTGAAATAGTGCTATAAAGAACCTCTCTCTTTTTCAAACTAACAGTTTGTGTTATTTATCACTCGGAAGACTGCTGAGACCAGTTTCAGACTAAAGCAAAACAAGCTTATAATAAAACTCAACTATATCTCTAAAGCCAGAGAAGATTACTTACTTAGTCACTCACATGCAGAACTTGAAACGACTTTGAGAGTTACATAACAGTGAAGTGCAGCACAGCTGCTGGAAAAGAGCTGGCTGGAGGTTGGTATTAATAATTCAGATGTTATGCTGGGTGGGAGCAACTGGGATGCTTAATCAAGAAGTATGTTTTGACACACACTGCAGAACAACATCAGTGGATAAGAATTTTGAAGAGAAGCTGTGAACTCTTAAGTGTAGATATCTTCTTGAAAAAAAGTTTTTTAATGGCAAAAATAACATCAGAGTTATTGAAACTAACAGAATCCTACTATATTTGAGTGGCTTATGTGAAAAAGGAGCATTTTTTTAGTCATACCGCCCCTGCCCGTAACATCTTAGTTTTTCTCTTCTGGCTTTGTAACTGCACCTGTTGTAAAAGGATGAATATTCAAGATAAATGGAGTGACCTTTCAAATATTTTGATGTTTAAAAGATATAATTGAACAAATATGTTGAGATAATGACTAACTTCGAATGAAAATTATAGTTGCTTGTATCCTAGAGCTTAAACTCTCCATCGCAGGCTATTTTTTAAAGGTTAAGTAAGGGACAATGAGCAAAACAGTTTCTTCGAGGCTCATTTTTGTCATGTGTAAAGTTGGGACACTGTCCTCCTCTTCAGAATGTTAGGCTATTAAATAGCTGTTAGCTAAATGTACTCTGTAATGCAATAGTATATTTGCTATGAAGTCATCAAACTTTTCCTGCTCTTTTGCATATCAATCTCAAGTTTAATCTGCTCAGATCTAAAGTCTGCCAAAAATGTTGAAATGTCGAAGTATTTTTTCTAAATGATTTTGTTCTATGAAGTGGTGGTTTATATTAACATATGTAGAATTTGTCATTGCCACCTCATTTCTGCCGTGCTTACTTGCGATAGAGTACTTAAAAATTACTTGCTGCTGATGTTTAATGGATGTCATGGTCGGAGTGGGTCAGTGAAGAGTGGTTTGGTTTTTTGTCTGATTTCTGGTGTTAGATTTATGTTTATAGGTTGAAAAGTTGTAGCAAGTAATGCTGGATGAGATATTGTTACAGGAAAAGATTACAAAAAAATGTGAAGAAATGTTCAGCTCACAGAATGAGTTACAGATCTCACTTCATTTTGAGATAGGTGCAGATACATTTTTGCTACAGACAGCTTGTGTTGACCACATTCATCTCCTGTGAAGCACTTCACTAAAATAAGTAGGGTTATATGAAACCTAATTTGATCTTCTGAGTCTGGTTGATAAATGCATATCTCTGAGCAGAAAGAAGGGGTAAAATTACCAAAACTATTCATATATTTGCTAAATTATCGTGAGGTTAACCTTTATATTTGACTACCTCAACATATTTTCCATACTTTGCATTAAGGCAGTGTTTTTATTACATTGTGAAGTGGGGGATAGTAACTGCTTTCTGTTTGTTAGTTTCATGAGAAATCTGCAGCTGCTAAAGGTGGAATGACTAGCCACTGGAAAGTGAATTTCATTCTCTTTCAAAATGAAGTCCAAGGTTCCCTTCATCCTCAGATTATTGCTTTTCATGTACAGACCGACCCACTTCACATCGAAGTGATCTGGTATTTGCAAAGTTTTTTTTGAGGACCAGGTTTCAAAAGCACTAAGGAAGAGCAAAGCATCAATGTTGTTACTGAGATACTCATGGAAGAATGCACTGAACAAACAAATATTTAAAAGGAATATGTCCAAAAAAACAAGCTTTTCAGCCTTATGTTTATTGTTATCCTCAGGCTCTTGGCTGATTTCTAATTGTGTGTAATGTCTCAAACCCAGGGCTCTAATTCAGAGGTAATTATCATATGATCAAGCTGTAGATGTTATTTTAGTGCAGACTTGGGAAATAAAAGCTGACAGCTGTGTTCCAGCTGCATTTCAGCTGCACTCCATTAAAAAATAGACTGGAGAAGCAGCAGCAATGGATTTGCAATTTTTTCCATCATTGCTGAGCTCAGTGGAGTTGCCTTATCTGGTTGCCTTGTGAAATATTTACAATGCATTTCAAGCCTAAATAATAAAACAGGAAAAGGAGGTTCAGTAAATAAATGGGAAGATTGTAAGTAGGAGACTGGACATACAAATTCATGTATGTGCATTTGGCTGTGCGGAATACATGAGAGATCAGCCACTAATTCCTGCTAGACTTCTGAGTAGGGTGGATCAGAGGTTACGAGAGAGGTCACTTCCCTTAAGTAAACAAAGCTGAAGACATTCAGTGACTTTCCTGTCATGACTTACTAAAAGCTGTCATATAACTGATGTTTAGAAAACATATTTAAAACTTCTACTAGGCTATGGTTTTTCTAAAAGGATAGTATCAGTTTGTTAATGGTGAAAGCTAGATATCCCACTCCTTAGGCACAAATTAAAATCTTTAATATATGTTTGATATATATGGGTGCACATTTATTTACCCTTAATACATAATCCTGAGAGAAACAGATCATATAAAAAGTAAAAGCAGAGCTGAAAGTTGTAGCTGTAACTGATCAGTCTAAAAATGGAAAATGCACAAGTTCTGTAGATCAGAGGTGAGATACTGACAATTTGGGCGTCCTTTATGAAAAATTAACGTTTGCTTTCATTTAGAAGTATTTGACCATCACAGGGATAACATCTTTTCAAAACCTGCAAACTGATTTGGGAGCTAAAATTCCACTGGTGTGTGGGATTATATGTTAAAGCAGTGTCCTGTAAACTGTAGTAGTTCTGATGCTCTCTGGTTTGTTTTGCCGAATTTTTATTTAAATCACTTAAAGATCTATCAACGTGTATTTGTATTTCAACTGAACGTGGAAAAAGAATTGATTGTGGTCGTGCCCTTTCAATCCACCACTGAAACCTGAATTCAGGCACACAGTACAATTGAAATCTCTGTTCCTGGGATGAAGATTTTGTGGTTTGAGTATTTGAGTGAAAACTATCAGATGTTCTATGATTTATTCTAAAATAAAGATGGCATTCCTTTGCACTGCTCTCATGTAGAAGAGAGCAGTCCAGAAGAAGTAAGAGTACCATGGCTCAGCTCTGGAACATGGCATATGAATCTTTGTGCATCTCATTTTTCTTCTTGGTATCCCATAATTTATCATCAAAACCACAAAGGCTTGAATCAATGAATGATGTCACTAGCCTTCTAGTTCCAGCTTTAACTGATGTACTGCTCCATTATGTGAACCCAGGACTTTTAAAGAAATGTTGCTTGTTGAAATCCAAGTACAAGTTGATAAGGAAATATCTAGTTGGACCTCTTGAGCAACTTTAAATGTTGAGGTTGATGAATAATGTCCACAAGTAGCATGTACAGTATCATGACTGAGGGTTCTTGGCAGCTGAACTGTCTGCCTCCGCACCTTCCTTTGCTGGAAGTTGCAAGATGCATCTTCAGGGGTGTTAATGGGTGAAAAAAAACATAGTATAGCCTAAATTATTCCTTTCATTTCTTCGTTAGGTACCCATAACTCAAGGTTGCTAACGCAGAAAAGCATAGCACAACATCTCTTGTCTCAAGCAGCAAGAGAAGCTTTGTGCGATCCCGGGTTCTAAGTTAACTTACAATTGACCTATTTGTCTTTCTCATATTCATTATTTTCTGCCAAAAAGGCTAATTAAGTTATTATAGACAACACTGTGCTGAGTCCTAGTTCGTTTCCACAAGAATTGAGATTTAGCTCTGTGTTAACAAATATTTTACTGTGGGGTTTTATTTATTTATTTATAGTAACAGCTGCGTTATTGCAAGAGAATAGCATTGGGGTTTAATTTTTTTTTTTTGTATGGGAGCAATGCCATGCCTGTTCTTCTCTATAAACTGTCTTTTGAATGCCACCCTGAGAACAGAGTTGGTGATTATAAAATTGATGGAGGGGGTTGCACCCTTCAAGCTGAAGAATTAAAAATTAAAGAGCATACATATAGCTTTCTTATACAGTGTGTTTGTATGTATATATATATATCTCACCATGGTAAAGCTTGTGCTTCTATAAAACCATAGACTCCAGAGATAGAAGAAGGCTAAGAGGTCATTTAGTCCTTCTTTGTCCTTCCCTATGCCAGTCAATTCAAAACTACTTCCAAAAGTGTGCTGCAAACCAGTATTGCAGTCAGTCATTTGTACAGATTGTGATGGAATTTTTAACCGTTTTGGAAAATTGTCAACAAAAGATAAAGTTCAGAAGTGAGGCAAAATGGTTGTAGTTGACAGGCAGAGACTCAGTGCACTTGAGTGGAGGCAAAACGCAAACTTGGATGGGAGACTTTCTATGTATTATGGAAAAATACCAGAAGGGACAGCCGATGATCTTTTAAAGTAGTTGGATGCTCTGTTTTTTGATTGCATGGTCTAGTTATCATTTTCAAAAGGGATTCAGGTCAAGAACTCCAAATCTTTTTAAGTCAGTGGGATGTTGCAAGTTAAATACCTCAGCTGCTTTTAAAACCAGAGTTGGATTCTTCGGTCATTTATGGCCATGTGTTGCTGAGTAGAACAATGGCTGTTTGTCACCTCAAGAAAATCTGTACTGAAAAGCCTGGTAATTTAGGCCAAGTCTATCAATCTCATGAAAGTCCATTGCAGAAAATGTGTTTTGTGACAAACTAACACAGGAGTTCTAGTACAGCCCTCAAAATCCAGACTGAAGTTCATACTCGATGGATGTGGTGGTTCGTTGAACATTTCGTCATCAGCAGCGGTTTCTCCTTTTAGAGGGCTTATGTATATTTCGTAGTAGGTTAGTTGAAAAGCAGGAGCAACCTGTCTGACCTGAAAGAACACATCTTATTTTGGGACTTTAATGAATATGTTGCAGAACATTCTCCAGATGTTAGCCTCAAAAGGAAAACTGTAAAGGAGGGTCTGTAAAGAAGGCAGAGTTATTTTCTAAACCACCAAACCATGTGCTCTGATACGAAGTAGATAAGTAAACAGCTTGTATGTGAAAAACAGAAACAATTCCAATATGGCAGATTTGCAATCTGAAGGTATAAAATTCTTTAAATTTTAGATCTGATGTGACAGGAGAATTCATGTAGAGTACAGGGATACAATTTGCCATGACTTACTCTCTCCAAAGTAGTGATTTCAGCGGAATCACTGCAGCTTTGATGAAAGTGTGTCATGACCAAATCCATCAATACAACTGTCTGTTACGTTTTTTCTCTGCTTGTCAGCTACTAGAGAACTTCTATGGGTAAAATCTTTGTACAGTCTTGTCCTGGTAGTCTAGTCAATACATTTCATCCTACTTTCTGGCGTTGCTGTGTCATCTGTATGCTTATTTATTGCATTTCATTTTTTTTATTAGAATGGAAACTTGTGGATGACTCCTTTATATAGGTGTTTAAAAGTAGGTAACAGCATAAAGTGATCTTTCATTCACATGTAGCATAGTTAATTGCTTTCTGCATTTCAGATCACATAAGCTCCAATACAGTTTTCTCTTTTGCCCAAGCATTGACCCAGGCCTCCAAAATTGTTCTTTGATACCGGCACATGCAGCAGGTGGAGTGTAAGGTCCTGCCTTGAAAAGTCAAAACAACAATTAGGAAGTCAGTTTCTAGAAGATTGTTCCTTGTTATTACATGACAATATGCTGTTCTGCACCGAGCACATTTGGATCGAATGTGCACCTACTACAAAAGAAAATACAATTAAATTAGTCAGGATAGGCAAGGTGGGGAAAAAAAAAACCACAAAGTCCCGTGTACTGTGTAGCAGCCTGATATAGCTAAAGCAGCTGCTTTTGTTCAGAAGAGGCCGTGACACATTTGAGATTTTACCGACACGTAGCTGATGTTGATGCTATTGTTGGAGAGTTAAGATGATGTCTAAGCTGTCTGTTTTTACAGCTTAATTACTTGGTTCAGCACCAATTCACTTTTAAAGATACTTAAAATATTTTTGTATGAGTGGGTGGACATTGATAGCTAATGGAGATTATTTTTTTTTTGGCAATGCTGGGTAACTTTTAAAGTTAATACAGCTTAAATTCCAAAGTTTTCAAAGAGATTGCTGGTGGGCTGATTCTATTTCAACACAGCTCCATGACGGCTGAGACTAGAACTAAGGAATATTTCAGACTTCTGTGCAGAACCGGTGTGCAAATGCTGTTCTGGAGAAAACAAGTATGTGAGCATAGCGCTTAATAGTAGATGATCCATGACTTGCTTTAAAAGCAGAGATGGCCTTAGCAATGTCTGAAGCTGGAATACAAAAGAACTAGCTACAATATAGATCAGCACTAGAGTATTTTTTTCAGGGCACTAATATGTCCAGTTTGACAGAGCTAGGAAGAAAAAAAGAGTCAGAAGAGCAATAGATACAGACACTTCCCTGTCTACTGTAGTCTTTTTCATACCTTATGTATTCCATCCCGATATTGCTGTTAATAAAAACATTTTAAAAAAAAAAAGCCCCCAAATAATTTTGTGGCAGGCTTTTTCCTTCCATTGGCTAGATGACATAGTGTCCTAGAGGAAGCAGCAATTTTTCTTTGAGTAGAAAAATCGTAGTAATTAAAAGGAAAGATTATTTTTAAAAAAACAAAACAAAACACTTTAAGCTGTTGTATGTCAAATAACTAGTGGAGAATGAAAAAGGTGTCAGTCAAGGTAATGTTTTCCATTTTGCTGCCTTTCTTAACATCTTTTAGAAGAATGAGAGACTCCATTTTCAAAGGAATTGAATTCTGAATGCTTTGAGTAGCAGATGAGATAAAATGAGTTGCTTTGTAAATTTGCTATAAAGCTTTATCAAATCTTGCAAATTTCTGACAACAGTGGATATACAACTAAGGAAGAGCAACCGAGCTTTCTGTGAGTGTTGTTTCGCTTGATCTGCACCAATACTGCACTTGTGGGAGGAACCTGATACCCCCACCCGCCCCTCAACTAGGAAAAAGGTGCTTTTATCACGTTGCATTCAGGTTTGCTCACATTGCAAATATTGTGCAATGTCAACACAGCTTTTTGCCCTACTAAAAAGTACTGAGGAGGGAAATCGGAGTAGTCACGCTAGAAAAATTTGGTAATCTTTACTTTAAAGCTCTCAGGGCACTGTAGAGCAGTGAATAATCAAGAAACAGCATTGAGAGGGACACTACAGTTCTGAACCGTCTCAAGAAGGTGTTGCTGGACCACTGCCCTGACCATGTAGAAATTGTCTGCTTCCGTGAAGTGTTTTAGGTATTCAGTCCATGAATAGTCTCTATTTGCCTGCCATTCTGAAGAGCAGGCTTATAAGGGTCTCTATCTCTCCTGTTTTTATGCTTTTTGAAAGCATTATCTCAATGGTTTGGGTGTAAGCTGCTGCTACCCAGAGCTCATCCTGTGAAGCATTGTGCTCAGTCATTGTGCTTCTCTTTTCTGTTTGTGTCTGTGAGATCCTGATGGCATAAGCAGACCATTGCCGCATTTGTAGCTGGAACGGTGCAAGAAATTACCCCCAGTGCTGCTTGTTATTACCACTAAGTTAGCAAACAAATTGCATAAATACCCTTTGGACTATTCACCAGAAAGTCAGCTGGGTTGGCTTAAAAAGCTAATACATGTGAGTTTGTACTGCAGCAGATGCAGAGCTCTTACATCACCTGATATGTTAAATCCGCTGTAGAGGTGTAATAGCCACTGACAGAGGTTAAACTGCTTTCCTTTTTCCAAAAGACAGGATTTGTCTTTGTCCTGATTTAACACTGACCTGTGCTATTTCTAGCTTGTGAATGGAGTGTAGAGTAGCACAGAGAAAACTAATTCTACTGACATTCATTTCTGTTGGAGTGCACCCATCATATAAAGGGAAAGGTGTTTTTTTCTGGAGTTGTTGGGCAACTCTTATATAATAAGAAAGGGTAGAAATAATTTCCACATAGGAGTTTACCCTGAGTATTTAAAGCCATGTTATATTTTCAGTTGTAGACAGTATTTTTGTGGATTAGTAGAATTTAAAAGGTACAGTTTATTTGGTTTTAGATATCTGGAAGAGGGATTATTGCTTATGTGGCTGAAGTTAAACTGTGATCTGCCCTAGGGAGAATTTGGGTACAAACCAAAGATTTCATTGGATTTTGTAAGAGACTGGGATGACCTCAGCCTGTTGCTCAGGACAAGTGCTGTTGTGCCAGGTGATGTTAGTGATTAGTGAAATAAAAGGAAAGTGTTTGGGTTTTTAATTTTAATTATTTTTTTTGCCATCTGCTTTATTCTTTGATACATTTTCTTGTGTGGTTTGTCTTCTCAAATTAGTGATGAGGCTACATGTTACTGTATAGTGTGGTAGCAAGCTTTTTTCCTGTGACATTTTGCTCTAAGTTCAAAATTGAGATAGAATTGCGTTTAAAGAACTCAAATTATTTTTTGCACTTTTGTGCCTAGCAATGGCTCAGCAATAGAAACAACATATCAATTTTTTTCCCCTTTAGTACCTTTTCATCTCTTTTTTTTTCTTGTCTGCTACTCTTTCTGCTGAAAAGTCTGATTCTGGAAGGCAGCTGGTGGTGATTAGCTTGCAAAATTTGTTTCACTTGGAAGAAAGGACACAATGGAAAGCACAGTGGTCATTTCTTAGTTGGTAAGAAAAAAAAATCTGTCAGTTTATGATACAAGGAAATTACAATTTGAGGAATTTTGAGCACTCAGTCTTAACTTTGTTAACTTACAAATATGCTTCCTTCAACAAATTCAAGACGCTTGGCTTGAATATTTCTGGTAACTGCAGTTTGGACTCTCTTCACGAGACTTGATGCAGACCTCTTCCAAGAAATTTTCTTCATCCTCCCTCTTTAGTTTGTTGTTTAAAAAATGTTCTCCTTTCATATTTTGCTTGCTATATTTTGTAGCAGTGTTTGAAAGATACTTGTCTTGTCTTTTTTTGGACTTTTTCCTTACAGCATTATCTCTGGTTCTACCTTCTTGCATTAGATACTCATATCTTTGAAGACTCTGCCCTTGTCACTGTCTATTTTTCGGTCAGGTGATATCTTCCCTGTTTACTTCGACTGCTGTTTTGAGGCTGACAGCTTTTAGATCTGGCATGTGCTATTTTGTCTTGAATCTGAAACTGTTCCCGGACCTTGTACTCAGACTGAGTGTAGTCTTTAAATCCTTGTATCTTTTTCCTTTCTGTGGTTTCCTGAGGGGAAGGTAAAGACCTGACAGCATCTGGGAGATTCTTTCTGAGAAACAGCCTGTTTGTGGTTCTCAAATGGAAAATGAACATCTGTCTAAGACTTACGGCATACGAGGCTTGACCTGGCGCCTTCCCAACATTACAGCTGTGTTGATGTGGCATCTCCAAGAGACCTGAAAGAATCTGGGAAACGAAATAGCTACACAAGGGTTAACCTTAGTCATTTGCGATTGAGGCTTAACCTTAGGGATTAACCTTAGTCATTAATGACGAAGGTCATTAACCTCAGTCGAGCAGGAGGAGCTGGAAAGCATGGTACAATGAAAGAACTGTGACCTAACTGCTGTCATGGAAATGTGGTGGGACACATCACAAGCTTTTCAGAAGAGAGATGCAGGGAAAGAGGAGTGGAGGCATTGCTCTCTGATAGGGAACGGATTGATTGTGAAGAGATGCTTGTGAGAAACAGCCATGGACAGGTCGAGAACTTGTGGGTAAATCTTAAGGACCAGAGCAATAAAGGACACCTTGTAGTTGGGGTTTGCTACAGGCCACCTGATCAAGGGGAGCCTTTTGATGAGGCCTTCTTGAGTCAGCTACAAGAAGCATCAAGCTCGCACGCGCTCATCCTGATGGGGGACTTCAACCACCCAGGTGTCTACTGGGAAAGTCACCCAGCAGGCTGTAAGCAGTCCAGGAGACTCCTAGAGTATGTAGAGGACAATTTCCTGGTCCAGGTATTAGACAAACCAACCAGAGAAGTGTTACTGGGCCTGGTGCTTACCAATACAGATGAACTCATTAAAGAGGTCAAGATTGGAGGCAGTCTGTACTGCAATGACCACACCCTGGTTGAGTTTGTGATCTTGAGGAATATGGGCCTGGGAAAGAGCAACGTCAGGACACTGAACTTCCAAAGAGCGAACTTCTAGTTGTTGAAAGACCTAGTGGACAAGATCCCCAGGAACACTGTCCTTAGGGACAAAGGAGCTGAACTGAGCTGACAACTCTTTAGGGACGCTCTTCTTAGAGCGCAAGAACTCTCCATCCCCGTGTGTAAGAAAGCAAGCAGGGAGGGCAGGAAACTGGGATGGCTGGGCAAGGACCTGCTGGCCAAACTGAGGCACAAGAAGGAAATGCACAGGCAGTGGAAGCAAGGACATGTGGTCTGGGAAGAGTACAGGGATGCTGTCTGGATGTGCAGGGATGGGATCAGGAAAGCCAAGGCACAGATGGAACCGAGCTTGGCAAGGGATGCAAAAAATAACAAGAAGGGGTTCTGTAGGTACATCGGCCAGAAAAGAAAGGGGGAATGGCTTAAACTAAAAGGAGATTTAGATCAGATGTTAGGAGGAGATTGTTCACTCAGAGGGTGGTGAGGCACTATAACAGGTTGTCTAGAATATTTGTGGATGCCCCATCCCTGGAGATGTTCAAGACCAGGTTGACAAGGCCCTGGGCAACCTGGTCTAGTGGGTGGCACACACACACCCTTGCACGGGGGTTGGAACTAGATGATCTTTAAAGGCTCTTCCAACCCAAGCCATTCCACAATTCTAGGATTTCTGATCAGAAGTTCAGGGCTGCAGAGCTACTCCAACAAATATGTCTGGAGAACCCCCTGCTCTTGAATGTGATGTTGCTCAGAGTTCTTGTTAGCCCCTCTTTTCCATAATTTCCATTCAACATAATTTCATTCCTAGATAGATTTCCTCCCAACCATTAGCTTATTTTTCTGCAAGACACTGTAAGATAAGACATAAGTCAGACTGATACTTAGAGTTGTGTTACTCCTAAAAGAGTCCATGTTGCCCAGTTTCACTGCAACAGTTCAACTCCTCGTGTTTCAGAAGGTGATTCACAAGCATTTTGACTGTCAAGTATTCTTCAAGAAGGGTTGTTTTTGTTTCTTTCCTTTCAAGAGTCAAGGAAAAATTGGCATAATATGCCATGCTGCTGGCCATGTCTAAGCTTCTTATTTTCTTTTCCAGAAATCTTCCATTGGGAGTATTATATTATAGTTTTGGACTTTAATAACAGAGTATTATAACAGTTTTTTCCCTGTCAAGTGATATGGTTGTTTATACAATGGAATACATGTACATGACAGCTTTTGGTGAATTTTTTTAGGCCCTTGTACTTGAGTGTGTGATCTTAGCCCTCAGTAATTTTATACCTAGGATTCAGTTACTGTTCTGTATGTCTCTCTCCTACTTCCATGCATGTCCACTTTTAAAGTTGTACTTTCAAGTAGACATTTTACGTGCACACATTAGTAATTCATGTTTGGCTAGGACTGTTCTGCATCTGCTTTTTTCTCCCCTTATTTAGCTTAATTCTACTTTATTTTACTTATTATTGCTATCTATTTCTGCTTTGTTTAGTATTATTCTAAACCACTGCAAAGCTTGTATTGTTCCAGCCTTGAGGTTTATGAATTCTGGCAGCATTTAAGAACTGGATTTTCATAAGGTCTCTGTCAGGCAGTGCAGAAACGTGTGGGGTAAGAACAACCAGAGGCTGAACCTTGAATTATCATAAATACAGGATGGGGTAAGAAGTCATTGCACACAGCTGTATTTTTTTTCACTTTCTACCCAGACTGCTGCGTGCTTTTACTGTGAGCTGCAGTGTTCTGTGAAATTCTGTGTTCAACCCCAGAGCCAGAGGTACTTTAGCGCATGTTTTCAGATCATTTGACATGAAAGGCATGGTAGAAAGGAAAATTGCAATTGCTACCCTCAACCTGTATAATTAACTTCTCTTTAGGGAAGTAGAGCAAGATAAGAATATGTAGTTTGACCTCAGCAGGACTGAGGCACAGGAACATAAGTCTCACTGGTCAGCGTTACCCCAAACATAAATATTTCAAGGTGGGGTGAGCAGGGCAATGGCAAATGAACTGTGCACCATTCTATCTTACTCTGCTTGAGAGCAGGCAGTGTATTTATTAAAGGAAATGGTTCTGCTGAACTAGTGCTGATGCTGTTCCAAGCCAATTGGTGATTACCTTTTCCAGAGGGATTGAAATGAATGTGTTATATGTTAAAATAAGCTTTATAACTGCTGTTGCTATTCAGAGTTTCTGTCTGTTAGTTGTTTGTTCAGCTGGACACGACAGCTTCTGTCTTAACTGCACAGAGAGGCACTAGCTCAGGTTTAGGTTGGCTTAGGTTCTCTTCCCTTTTCCCCCCCTCACATTAGCGTGGTTATTTTCTTTCTAATTTTCAGCACTGTAGTGTACAATGAAGGATGTCTATAAATACAAAACTTAAATATAAAATGAAGGGACACTTATTCTGTATGACTGTGAAAGAAATAGTGCACTGATTACTGAGATCCAGGAAGTTCTTCTAAATTTGACTATTTAACCCAGACTTCAAAAAAGCTGTTGGGCTAGAGCCAACTGGTATGTATCTGGAGAGGACGAGAGCAGCAGGGAGAAGATCAAAAAGGTGAGGTCACATTTCTTGAATGTTACTTCATCTACAAGGTCAAAATCACTGAAGATGGATCTGGAATCTGATCCAAATCTGAGTTTCCTTAAACCATGAGGGAAATAATGACCTGTGATTCAATTTCAAGCGAATAGGCTTGGACTTTTAAAGGAGAGACCAATGTTGTAAGGTTCAAATCTGAAATCAGAAGTGCACCTAAAATAGTGGAAAACAAACTTGTACATTTTGGTTCACATGCATCTCTTATTTCATCATCCTTTACTGCAACAAGATAGCAGTAATCAATACTGATGTCCACTCTGTGTTCCAGGCTGCCTGAGCTGTGCAGGAGGTGGTCTGTGAATGCAGGTAATTTCATCAAAGAACTGCATTTAGAAGTATATGGCATGTTTTGCTTTAAGCCCCACGGAGAAAAAATTGCTATCTATGGGAATGAATAAATTGCTGTCAATTGTTTAATTGAAATGGTCTCTGTACACAGAAGATTATCTTCTTTGTTTTCCTGACTGGTTAATCATAGCTATTTGTAAAGGAAAAGACAACCTTAGTGAAAATTCTTGATTAGGTGATAGATGAAGAAAACTTCTGTCTTACCCTATGTTGTCAATCCATGCTGTGTCCATGTTGAAAGTTAGACATAAACGTTTCTTTTCATTTGCATAATCTAAGCAACAAAATAGAACTCTGGCAGGGTTTCAAAGGTACTGCAATGGTTAATTATTTTTCAGGTAAATATTTTGGTTTGAGGTCTTCTGCTGAGGCATCAAACCCAATGATGAATGATGCTGTAGGTAGGGCTTTGGGTATTCAGCCAGTATGTTTCTTCTAGCTTCCTGTCACTCTCCTCTGGTTTCAGACAAAGGGCAGGATTTTTTAGTACTGGTATATGATGAATAAATCACCTGGCAGAAGGGTGGAGAAGGTCTGAAGCATATGCACATTAGTTCTAGTTCCAGTTTAAAATAAATTTGCCTCTCTCTAAATACCTAGTGCAAACAAAGCAAAGTAGATATAATGTGAATCATAGCTTTCTGAACATACTTGCAAAGATAATGGACATCTAATCAAAATCCTGATTAAAGAAATTTTACAGTATTTGCACCTCATTGTCATGTGATCCTGGGAACTGCATTTAAGATGTGTTTCTAAAAGAAATCATGAATGAGAATCTCATTGCCTCTAGATTCTCAGCAGATGATCATGGTCATGTTTATCTTCCAGGCCTAAATGTTCATACTCACAATAATTGTACATCTTTGATCAAATTGGATAAATTGGTAGCATTAAGAAAAAGAAGAGTAGGAGTTCCTTCATTTTGCAATGTATACCTTAGATTCCCTAGGGGATGCCTTTTTCAGGTAGGGTTGTATGTCAGGGGTGAATCAATGGTACTGAAGTTCACGCATCCAGGTGAGGGGCTGGAAAACAACAGAAGGAAGCAACTCTAATTACATTTTATGGATTATACAGTAGTTTCATGTTTCGTTGTGTGCATTGTGGTAGGGTCTAAGAGGTAAGATCTGAACGTTGTCAGGTTTTTACACCACAAAATTATCCCGTTTAATTAAAAACCTAAGACAACATTATCTTAGACAATTAAAAACTATTGTTTGTAAGTGTTGGAGATTCGGTGTTCTAGTGAACTGATTTATAAAGAGACTGGATGGCTGTGAAACTTGAATTGCATATAAGTTACAGTATGGGGAAAAAATGTTAGTAACGCAGCAGGACTTTAAATGAATTTATATATTTTTTGTTATTGAAGTGCTATTAAATGTAAGAAAACACTATAAATAGCATTAAAGGCATCAATTTTAATAGTAACTTTTAATCTTAAATCTGACATGACCAATTTGATAATGATTAGTCTTTGTAAAAGTCTTATTAGGCTTGTATTTTATAAGGAATTATGCAGATGTTCTGGACTTCACTAATGTTATTCATGTTTATAATTAGAAACATACATTGCAGTGTAGAGGACCAGGATGGTCTCATCACAGCAAACATAGCAGCAAAGTCAAATTTGTTGGCTGCTGCAATGCAGCCAGTTGCTGGCTGCAGAAAAGCTGCCATTTAAGAGTCTATGCTCTGTGTATGCCTGTAGGATGTCTAACATCAAGTATCTCCTGTGCAGTTAAAGTTTCACAAGCTTTTGGTTGAGCTGTGGTCAAAATTCTCTAGAATGTAACGTGAACAGTGACAGTGCTTTTGTTCCTGCCAGAAGTTCATGGAGGTCTTTGACTACAATGATACATTATCATTTCTCTCACACATTGGATTGCAGAAGGGTGTAAGTATAATCACCAGTACCATTTCCTCAAGCATCACAACTGTTCGTTGTACTGATTTGGCCCAAACCTTTAAAAGCTTGTTTAATAGAGAGCATAAAAATATTTAAGTCTGTCATATGACAGAAGTACATTTGGAAGAGTAATGATGGCAATACTTAGAACTAGAATAGGTATTGCAACATATGCTGCCTCTATATTTAAGGGTTCCCTGAGCATTTGGTCTACATAACTGCAGTTCATATTACGTATCTAACTCGGAGAGAGTTGTTCCTTGAACCGCTTTGAAGACATTGATTTATTAGTGGTTTGTACATTTCAGGTGTTTTCATTTTGTAAAATGTTGGCTGATGGATGTGTATATTGTTCTTCTGCACTACCTTTGTAGCAGTCCTCTGTGTTATCATGCAGCAAGTCCACTGTATTGAAAGCAAAGCCTGCTGTTGTGATTTGTCAGGAAGCATCTGAAGATTCTGTAGCACAAACTCCTGGAGTCTGCACAGTGTTGGCGTCCTGCTCTCTTCCTCTGCACAGGTGATCTGCATTCCTTCCAGTTCTGTTAGAGATGTTTGCAGGTTCATGTCTGAGAGTCAGGATTTATCCCACACTTAATACATTCCTCTAAACTTCTGAGAGATGCGGTTACAACCCTGTCTGAGCTCCTGTGTGCTGACAATCATCTGGCTGTAAGAGTGTGGCTAGCCAGGCCAGTGCTGGCTCATAAGATTTTCCAGTAGCTTGAAAAAGCTGCATCATTTTGAGCACTGTACATTAGTATCTTTAGTATCTTGCTATCCAGGGATGTCATGACAGTTGAAGTGATTACTACTGTCTTTGGAAAGGCAATTTTATAAAGCACGATACTTGAGAAATACAAGCAATACTCTACAGTATGAAAAACTAGCAAATTTTTGCATGCAGATCACTTATTTCCTCACTACTCCCAAAAGTACACTGGGTCTTTATCAATGTCCTTCAGTAATTTGCAGATTTTTGGAGAGTCATCAACTTCCTTTTGATTTGATTTCCTGTTTTCTTTTCAATTGTCTTCTTCTTTAATGGCAGGTGTCTATAAAAAACTGTATGGCCCCTTACCCCCCTGGGCAAGATAACTATACAGTATTTTTGCCCTACTCAGCCAAAGCAGCAGCTCTTAAGACCTGTATTCTCGGTACTGAAGGCCAAGTACTACCATTCTTGCTTGCCTTCCAGCAAATGTAGTTTTGCAAAACCACCACATCCTGGTCACACAGGTAGAGATTTAATAAACTCACCTGATTGATAGCTATTACCAAAAATATGCTTATTCTATTCTTCACCCATTAGTTAAGGAAAAGGAGACAGTTAAAGAAAAGGAGACAAGCATAACAGGTGACTGTGTTGCCAGTGAGATTTTTTTACTGGAAAATAATTATTTATATTAATAAGTATGTAACAAGTTGTTTCTACAATTCTTTAACCTAAGTACTTTTTTTTTTTTAATTGGCAGTAAATCAAATTAATTTTCCTTAAGTTGAATCTGTTTTGCCTGCAATGGTAACTGGTGAGTAATTTCCCTGTCCTTATCACTATCCACAAGCTTTCATCTTGTTTCCTCCTCGGTCCTGTTAAGGAGGGGGAGTAAGAACACGGCTTCGTGACCACCTGGAGATGTGCCAAGGTTAACCCACTACATTTGGCTATAGCATTGATGATAACATGGGCCAGATATTTGTACATAATTACTCAAGTGTCTACACAAGATGCAGGCACCAGGCTGTATGTGCTACAGTGTAGGTGTATGTGAAGGGAACAGTTTGTTTTCTCTGTAAGTATTGTTCTAAAGCTGACAGCATTGTCTTCTGTTTCTGGAAATGTGGCAACTACAGGAAATGACCTCTTCGATGTTGTAAGACATCATTTATCATTGCTGCCCAACAAATAAAGAAATAGTTAATAATGAAATGACATGTGCAACCATTATTTTTCATATAGGACAAGTAATCGGAACTGGAGCTTCTTGAGGGAATGCTCAAACTGGCTGTAAACAGCCTAAAATGAGAAGCTGGAGTAGAGGATGACAATTAGGCTAGGCGATAAGAGGGCAGAGGATGGTGGCAGGCTAGGTGGGAAGGAAAAGCAAGTCTTTGGAACAAGGCCTGAGAGATATTCTGCTTTTACAGTACCTTTATGATCTTTACACGCTACTTAAAAATAATAAGATTAGTAGCATGAATGGAACTTGAGTCCAAAACTGTTCTACGACTTTACTGCTGTTGGTAGATATGCTTTACTAAACATTTCCTGGGTGTCATTTACATACTTTAATGCTGTCCACATACAGGATAACATCTACCACTACTACAATGTTCTGTTTTTTTCCTCAGTATTCAGGGTGTAGCTCCATACTCTTGTTTCCTGCAGTGTGATGCCTACTCTGAAGATTGTTTCAGTCCTCATGGGATTTTATTCAAGACTGTAAGATCTCCATGTTTCTATAACAGTTGATTTTTCATGGTGTCTCAATGGGAATGGAATATTTTAATCAGCATTTTAGAAAAAAACAGATGAGGGAGTTGTAAGGCAGGTAAGACATACTAATTTTGGAAAACGTGTGCACCATCTTGAAATACCTTTGACAGGTTTAATTTGATTTGGTGCGGAGCATGATGCATTTCTGACAAACTGAACTGCAGAGCATCAAGTTAAGCAGTCAGTTGAATGAAGCATAACAATTAGCAGATGCTCAAAATTTGGTCCAAACAACTTAATTAGCATTCAAAGGAAGCTCAAAAAGGCAAGGTTAGTTCTGGTTTCTAGAGCAGCATTAACTACTTTAAGCATGAAATTATCTATTTCTTCCAGCATCTCATTTAACGCTCTCTACTTTATGTAGAAAAGTGTCATACAGAAAACCATTTCCACCCCTGAGCTAGACAGTTGTACCTAAACCTGCAAATTAATGAAGGTGAGGGTAAATTGTGGGCAGGATGGAGGAGGACAAAGATACAGAATCATACTGCATGGATACAGGGATGACAGAATCAGAACTGCATAGAATCTTAATCCTGGCATTTCCAAACTTTTATACTTGACTCTTTAATAGTGAGAGCATTGTTATGGTGGTTTAATATTCTCAAATATGAAATAAAACGTTATGACATTTATTTAAAAACTAAAGCAATAATACTTCATGGAGGAATGAAACCATCGAGACATCAGAACTTACACAGTGCTATTGAAATTGGACATAGTATCAGTCATAGAGGTATGTCATCTGATAAACTAACACTGTGCAGATCTGTATCCTTAGAAGATACCAAAAATGTGTTTTGATTTATGTTTTGACAATTCCAACTTCGATCAAAAGATTTGAGGAACAAAAATAATAAATTCTGGTCAGACCAGGTCAGAAATTCCAGTCAAATTCTTGGTTTTTCTTTTACTCAGCTGGTCTGCAGGTGTAGAGGATTTTGGCCAAAATTTCAGTACTTGGAGACTACAGTCATTACTAAAACTCCTGGGCACACATTTATGTCGGAATGCAGCTGATGTCATGGAAAAACAGGACCTTCATGGTAACCCTTAACAACCAGAAGTATAGTAAACAGTAAATGTTACCTCCACCAAGGTATTGGATTTTAAAGAGACTTAATAGGATGGTGCCTGTGTGCCAAGAAACATAAACTTTTACTGATTTAACTACAGTTCTCCTAAAAGCACCAGCCTGCTGCTGGGGTTTAGCTATGATTATGATATGCCTAATAAAACTAGAAATAGTTCTGTTTAAATCTTCAAATAGCCAGAATTTACTGTTCTTTCCACCACCTAACAGTTTTATGGTCTTTCACATTAGAAATCAGTGATGGTATGTTAGTTACAAGGGAAATAGCACTGTAATTTTCATGATTTGCAAAACACAGTTTCTTTCCAAGGTATATTTTTCCTCTAATTAAAAAAGTGAACTGATTTTTTTTCTTGTGGAGCTGAGCAGAAATGGAGAACTGTATAACTCCATTTATTGTTTTTGAAAAATCTATTCCCAGCTTCAAGCTGTGCATGCTGTTTTGCTCTCATGACTTCCAAGACAATTGAGCGGTTTGCCATCCAAGGAGTATTCATTCCTTTATATGATTTGTATGTTTAATTTCTTTATCTGTTGATTGAAATACAGATAGCACATCAGTGAAAACCACACCACTTTGACCTTGCAATATAAAAGTTTACTTCCCTTTATAAGCAGACGGTAAGGTGTGGGAGAAGGCTGAATAACCCAACTTATACTGACACAGTCTTTTTCAGAGCATCAGTATAGCTCCTAGAGCACTTTTTATGACAGAATTGGCTATTAGATACTATATGCACAGCTGGTATTTCTTGGCTTAAATCTTGAGGTGGTTATCAGTTGCTTTGTGGTTGTAAATGGGACATACATACCTATAATAGTGTTGTCACTAAAGATACTATTGGCAGGATAGAACTAATGCTTTTTACTGCTGGTCTTTAAGCCATGCTTTCCTTGCACTTAAATGAGGACCTAAACCAACTTCCTTTATAGTAACAGTGGTGTAGGACCACCTTTACACTGCATACTTCAAAAACTTGATTTGCCAGGGACTTGGTATCCCCTAAGATGAGTGCAAATTGGACCTTAGAAGTAGGAACAGGAAGTTAAAAAAAAAAAAAAAAAAAAAAAAAAAAAAAAAGGTAGAGGAAACATTTTGAAAGGTCCAGCCATTGTACATAGGGTTTGATCATGTCTTTTAGAATGAGAAATGAAGGGTTTTCTTCAGTGGTTCTCTGAGTTTCTTGATTTACACTTGGGTGTCCAGCTCTTTTTTGAGAAAATATGTCATCGTGCATTCACTGATAGCTTAAGCTGACTCACAAAATTGATCATTGTTTTTCAACATTTCTCTAGCAAGATCAAATCACAGGAATTGATCTGTGGTCTGTGATAAAGTCAAAATACTGCTGATTCAGTGGTCTGATATCTTCAGTCTACTCAGTACCTTGGAAGAAAATACTCTACGTTCCACTGCAAAATCATAGGCCTCCTCTTTTTATTTGAATTAGGGTGTCTGTTTCTAGTAGTGACAAATTAACATTTCTATTTAAAAAAGTTTATTAAATAAATAAAAATAATAAAATAAATAAAAATAATAAATCAATACAAATAAAATTTAAAAAATATATTTCTAGTTTTTGTGACTTATCAGAACATGAGGGAATTCATTCTGTAACATTTTTTGTCACTACTGTGTGCTCTAATAGCTTATTAGTTATAAAAACATAGTTTGCCCTGCTTACCCTGTTGGAATTTAAAGCACATCAATTTTTGAAATTAAGAGAACACAGACATTTTTGGACAGAGAAAGGAGAGAACCATTTTTGGCAGTTTGACTTGTTTTTAAATAGTAGCTGTTCAACTTGTTTTAAAAGTTAGAAGTATTAAGACTAGGCGTAATATTATTGAGCATGCTACAAGCAGAACAATGAAATTATATTTTACAAAAGAACACATGAGTTTCAAATAATGTTTATTTGCATAATTCTAAAAAAGCCAGATTTTTCTTTTAATCTTGTAGAGGCCAAAGTGTGTTGACCTCCCTCACTTGTGTGGGCCTGAGATGCAGTGTCATTTAGTTCTGGAAGGAAACAAAAATTAAGTATTTTAAGATCAGGAAGAAAAACATTTTAGATTTTCTGGTCATTTTAAAAGCATTCTTCTATTAAATCACTGGGGGGGAGGAAAACAGGGAGATCCAGGAGGAAGTGTAAGAATCAGCTTGACTTTCCAAAGCTGGCCTGTGTCAGAGTCTCTGGTAGACAAGGCCTGCAATTTCATTCCTCTCTTCGAATTTTTTTCTGAAGTTCAGACACTTTTCAGGAAGTCTGGGGGACTTCTTGGGTGTTGTATCCTTACATTTTTGCTTGCTTAAATACCGACAAAGGGTTGTGTTCACATTCATCAATATAGTATTGAAATTGGTTATCAATGCCTATAAAAACTTGGGAAAACCCCTAAAACTTTTAATTTAGAGATGTAGGACTTGTACCAAATGTGCTTCTCCTAACTGTGAAATGTTTGAAAATTACTGCAGGGGAACAGGAATTTAAAAGGTGCTAGTGAAAATAACTGCTTCTGATCTGACCAGATCTTTCAGAAGCCTCTGTATAAATAAACTGCTTCATTCTTGGAATATCCATCTGTCCCCTGTTCCTGGCATGGAGCTCTCATCCTTCTTTTCTTAATGGATGCTGCTCTTAATAACTTACCAGTTCACATAACAGTATGTCAAATTATTCTCTAGGTAATGAGCACGTTTGTATTTCTGACTAGGGGAGGAAAGTTTGGAGCGGGGCAGGGGAATGCTGCACTCATGCGTGGGGGCCCAGTTCCGCTGAAGCTGTCTTTCCTGATCAGCAGGGATTCATGGGTGAAATCTCTCATGTGCTTCTATTGCAAAGCACACACATTTTGCAGGTTAGTGAAAAGAGTTGCACAGACAAACCTTGGAGGATCATTGACTCCAATTGCTGACAAAATGTCTCTTCTCTCTGTTAAGAGCGTAGATTCCATCCCCCAACCCCTCCCAGTGGCTGAATAACAGGGATTCAGATGAAGTTGAGCTGGTTTAAAAACAAATGTTTAAAGACTTGCATCTGCTGTGTAGAACCAAAGAATGGCAGAAGCCTTGTGAGAATGTCTCACTTATGTTTCTCTCATTTCTTCCTCATTCTACCAAATTTTTTAAAATTTGCTTTTGTCCTTTTATAAGGACCTGAGGGACCACTGCAGACAAAGAATGTGAGTTTTTTCAGACATATAATATCCAGAGGCAAAATAAACTGCAATGGGTCAGAAGTTTGAGCAGATAACTGTTCTTTATTTTTATCTTGTCCAATAAAGTGTCTTCCTTAAAGATATTAAATTGCTGTGGGTTTCTGAACCTGATCTATCCTCAGCAGTGAAAATAACAATCAGTTATGTTACAATTTCAGTCAATTGCTTCTTCTAGATCTAGTGTTTTCTCAAAATTGAGAGCTTCTCCGGCCATTGCTATGCCCAGAACAGTATCTTGTGCTTTATGTAAAATAAACAGATGCACCCCTCATAATAGCTTAAAAGAAGCAAAACATGTTTTTCACACACTTCTGAAAATTCCTCATATTTAAGCAACTTAAAAAGATTCCTCCAACAGAAGATTGAAAAGATTTACTAAATCAGTCCTTGGAAAGGTGGTGCAGCACTGTCTGTCACTGCCAGTTGCTTTCTCTGGTATGGAATAAGCCAAATATTGGACCCTGTACAACTTTTCTCAGTCAGATTCACAGCTTAATGGCCTTACAGTTGTGGAGCTTTTCTCTGTGGAGCTTGGTATACTACATTTACATTGTCCTTCACTGTAAATCACTTCTTGGGTCTTTGTGATATGGTTGAGCAACACAACATTGCAAGCCTTCAGCGTTCTGAAGCTGAGACAGTAACCTCGAAATGTAATAACTGCTTAAAACGATTTTAAGAACTGTATTGTATCCTGAGGTTCTTTATATTGCTACCGTTTTGTGAGTTTTTAGGTATTCATGTTTTCCATCTTTATGCATTTGAGGTACAAAACACTGAAAATGACAGCGTATAACAGTAACAAATGTGGTATTGGGTAATTCACAAAATTCAGACGTCAAGAACAGTGTCAAGCATCAGAGGCTGGCAAAATCCCATTCAGTACTTCATCTCCGTTTTCTGAAATATTGCTTGCTCCAACTGAAATGGTTGTGCACCTTTTGAAATCTTGTCCTGTCTGTTTTTTTTGTATTTCTGGCTTCTTGTTTTCCTTTTACCCGTTTAGTTTTTATGCTTTTTCTTTTAACATGGTAGTTGGTATGAGAATTTCTCATAGCTTGATACCTGCTTCCTTTCCCTTTTCTAGATAGTTTTTCAATTTCTATTTCTATGAAGACAATGGCAAGACATTCCACTTCTCCTAAACCTGATTCTCTTTGTGCAGAGTGAAGTATTAGCCTTTTGTTGATGTTTTGCAGGCTAACCTCTGGATTTATTAAGTTCAAAACAGACTTCCTTGTTTTCTCTGTCTTCAGCCATCTTTAATTGTTATGGGAAAAAACATTGTTCTTGTTTGACCCTTTGTTCCTCAGGCTTTTTAGTAGATCCTCACACCTTGGGCATTTGAGAATTTTTTTTTTCCCCTACACAATTAATTGTAAGCTCTGCCCAAAAGAAACTCTCTCATCTGAAGAGTTCCTTTGCTCTGACATCTGTTAATTGTGTAGGACAGTCCCACTGTAGGCTGGTTGTGTTTTGACCATGTCTTTGCCCCTTTTTTTTTGTGGGTTCTGGTCTTCTGCTTAAGAATTGCACTTTTGGGGTAGTTCTGGCATTGTTATCTATCTGTGTAGCACTTAGCACAGTGGTATCCTGGACCACGAACAGGAGTTCTTGTTTTTGTGGTGATAATATATAAAAACAAGTACCTGTCATGCATAGAAGACTGGAGGTATGGCAGGATACAAGGGGCCCCTCATATTTCACAGGTGTGATCTAGAGAGGCAAAAAAAGGATTTCCTTGTAGCATTTTCCTTACAGATTAGTGGAATACCTGTTAAAACTATGAGTAACTTCAAAAACAGTTGACGACTAAAAGAAACTCCTCAAGTGATGAAGGATAGAGCTGATTGTAGCTCATGCAGCGAGGATATTGAGTTTATCAGCAGTCAGTGAGTGAACGCTCTTTTCGTGTTATATGCTTTTAGCATGGAAGAAATCTGGACAATGTGCCATCTCTTAAATCGGTCAATGAGAGATAAAAGCAAGCCATGAGATTCTGAATAGGATTCAGATATCAAACACCCCAGGTGTCATTGAGCTTATTTTTCTTTTTCTTTTTAGGCTGAATATGGCTTTGGATGTTTGCCTCACAAGCCAGATTATGTCCTGAGGACAATCTGAAGGTGACAGTGGTGGTCTGAGACAGACTTCCTGCAGTATTTTTAAAAACAGGTTTCCAATGTGGTAGTCAAACTTCTGTTAAGTACCTTCCAGCCAGGGTTTGTTTTGTTACTGGTAAATACTGACCAAATGTCCCTTGTTCGTTATCAGAACTATGGCAGTTTACACATTGCCAGTTAGAACAATCCAATGCTCCTTTGGCTTTCCTTGCCTAAAGTCAGACACAATATTTCAGACACGTCATGTATTTTTGTCTTAAGTAAATTGAAGTAAACACAACTGGTAGATAAGTTTGTAAGCACTTTGGCTAAGTGTTACCTTTTGGCATTTAGATTAACTTTAGATTAATACCGCAGAAACTGAGTGCATTGTGTGTCATATTAAACAGTTTCTGTAAGGTAAAATTCCTATGCATCCATTATGATGCTTCTCAAGTTCTTCCAGCAGTAGCAGCTTTCTTTCTGGTGAAGTTTTTTGAGTAAAATGATTTGGAAAAAAGTAGCAACATTTACGGAGTGAGTATGTGTGTGTCTGTACATGAACTGACAAATTTTAAAATGTGGATAAAAATGGTAAGTCTTGCTGTTTGGCACTTCTATCCTAGTTAGTGCTGCAGGGATGACCTCTGGTTGAAAAAGCCACAAGGATGTTATTGCAGTCGCTGGCTTTTGCCAAGAGTGAGTGTATCCCTCCTACCTTGTAGGAAATGCTCTGCGTATGCCAGTTGTATAACCTGCAGCAACTTATAAAAAAGACTGGTCAGGCAGTCCTTTCTGGACACACAAAAACATTATAACGAGGTTTGGGGAGATGATTCATATCTTGTAGGGGAAAGTACCACCTTGGCAAGAAGATTGAACAGTAGTTTTGGGGAGGGAGGCCAAAACGTACTTTCAAGTCTGCCTCAAAAGCCAAAGCCGGCTTCATAAACATTGGAAGACAGTGACACATATAAAAGACAAAATGGTACTGTGTGTCTTCATTTCCACTGATAATCCTTATGATGGTCCCAAATTCCCAAACAGCTGAAGTCTCCCACTAAAATGGTCATTATTAATATATCCTTAAGATAGGGAAGCATCAAGTATCTGTAACTGAAGTAAGAATTTGTATGTCACCTTTTTAATGTTATTATGCAGTCTCTCAAGCTAGTTTTAGAAGGACTTCATATAGAAATATATAAATAGCTTTCTTTGTAAATGAATAATAAAACGAATAAACGCATATGCATTTAAGTTAAATTAGCCCTCTTTACATACATCATCTGTTTTAATAGAGGCTCTGAATGGTATTTCTAACTTAGGACTCGGGGGACATTGCTGCTCACGTGTTTCCATATGTAATTCTAAAAACAAAATAGGAAGCTCAGAGGAGCTACGCCTCAGTGGTTGTCCATGTTATTCAATGTATGTATTAAAAATAGTTTCCACCACTTCCAAGAGCATAACATTCAGAACATCATAGTTGTTCGTAAAATCAAGCTCTTCCAAGAATGATGTGTGTAGTGCTGAACAGAAGTCAACAGTTTTGAAGTAGATCTGCTGTAACCCAAAGGGTCGGGGTGCTGGTGCTAGCTGGCTGTGCTGTCCTGTATTCTGCCCCTAGCACCACCGAGTGTGTGTTGTTAGGGGGCTGTGTTGTAAGGCATGCTGCAAATACAGATAATCCACCACCCCATTCTGCCTGCATTTCACTGATTCATGCAGGTGCCTCCAACATACCCCTGTAGTCTTTGATGTTTATCACTAGGATGTTTCTCTTAAATTTATGTTAGGTCAGGCAGAGGTCAGAGTGCCCTGTCTAAATACCTGCCTGGTGTGCACACCTCTGGCAGTTCAATAAAAGGCTCATGTCGTCACGTGGCCATTTGCCCTTGCAATGTTATATGACAGGCCAGGTAAGATTGAAATGCATACCTGTTTTGTTATTTGAATTAACTTGTGCGCACAATGGTTTTGAGTAGATGTGGTGTTGTTTCCATTTTTTCCTGGGGATATTTATATGTTTTGTTTACTTGCAGCTAGGATTTTATTAAAAACTGTTGTGATTGTGGCTACAGGCAGAGACAGTGCCTCTCATAAAATTAAGTGATATGAGGGTGTTTCAGATTTTCAATACTGTAAGTTCTCCAAAATAATGTTCTCTGACTTTTGAATGAATGAATAGGTGTTCTCATATCTGGCTTAAATACCTAGTGAGATTGTATGTAAAGAGCACTAGGTAGTTCAAGGAACAGAAATGAAAAAACACTAAATCTGTATCATGGTGATGGGAGGGAACTTGTGCATCAACTCTCCAAAGCAGGCGGAAGGCCAGTACTTGAGATTTGTACCAATGTCTTCTTGAAAGATTATGACCAAAACCATGTAATATCTTGTAACTAGGGAATTAAATGGAGACAGCTGCTGCAGAAAATGCCTGATTTACTCTGAGTACCTGTAGTGGAGTCGTCGTGTTCATTGGGGAAGAGAAAAGATGGTCTAATTCCTCATTTGACTGCTATAGGTCCTAAACAAAGATAATGAAGGCAACTATAAGTCAACTCTTATCAACTGTCAGGTTGCAAAGTGCTGAACGTAGGACTGTCAAATTGCTTGTCTGTGCATACAGCACTGTATAAGAAGCTGTAGGTCACTGCAAACTTTCTGTCCTTCATGTGAAGTTTCAGGTATTGGTCATTGCTAGAAGCAAGATCACTGATTAGGTGGTCAGTAGCCTTGGTGATCCTGTTTCTGCAGTCACGAGTGTCATGAAAAAATATTAGTCAAGAAAGCCAAAAGTTGTCTCTGCTTTACATGTCAAAGTTTGGTATACATCTGTTTTTGTTTGACTTTATGATCATCTGTACTGTCCTCAGTATGCAATTTGGAAGCTGGAATTTAGATGATGCAAAAACCATTAGAAATTAAAACCTGCTGCCTTGCTTCTTTTTAAAACTGAAAACAAGCACATTTCAAATTTAGATTCCCTTTTGTAGGTTGTTTACTGGGGTCAGAATGGAACATTGTTACATACCCGCAGAGGAATTCACATTAAACAACTTATTTTCAAAAACTTCACGCAGAATTGTTTAGGTTAGATGGGAGCCCTTTATCATTTAGTCCAACCCCACATTTACCACATCATCCAAATGTTAAGCTACAAATAAACTGATGTGGGCAATATCTATTATCAGTCAGTGCTGTATGCGTTTTGTTACCTAGTTTTTACAGCAGGCTTTTCAACAGACCTACAGTAAAAGAAGCAATAATTGTAATAATCATATGAATTGTTAGAAATCTTTTTGAGGTAAGTCATGCCCACTTGACCAGTCTTTTATTTCATGTACTTTCTAAATTAACTTAGATTAATTTAACAAAGAACAGAAGGATAGTGTATCAGTGACAAGCAGTTAGTACAACATTTTGTACTGTGAATTTGATGCTCACAAGTCCAGCTTTTCCACTTAAATTTTGACTGTGTATCTGATCTTACATGTGTAAAAAAACCCCTCGTATTTCAGCCTTGGGTTCTTTGCACTGCTGTTGAGCCTCAGTCTATTTCTGCTTTGTAAAATGCCTTTTTCTTAGAGTACTGGTCCAAGACATGCTTTAGGAGAACAATGTAGTAAGTTGGATATGTTTGATGCTAATACTCAAGTTTCCAGCGTCCATTTAGCTGTTCGAACTCCTTGCTTGTGGATTTGAAATTCTCATTAAGGGAAAGAATAAATTGGACAATATTTGGCTTACATGTGAGGACTTATCCTTCACCAGCTGGACTGGTGAGTCCAGTAGTAATTTAGTTAATAGTCAGTGTAGGCAATATAATTGCAGTAAAGCATGTAAGGGGAAGAAGTCTGTATTGTAGTGAGACAGGCTTTAAGATAGCGCTATGGCTAATGTTCAAAGATTAACCACAAAGTTTGTGTGCAGGCAACCGATCACTTCCTGTGATTGTATTAATGTGTATTAAACAATGCCAAAAGCAGTGGTTTTCACCACAAGAGCACCGAGAACTCTCAGACTTTATTGCAAGCCATGCAAAAGAAACAAATTTGGCATTTTCTCTTAACTGTGGTTCCCGGTGCTGTTTGCCAAATGCCGCCAATTTCCGGACCCCGTGGTTTGGGGATTGGTGCTACAGGGAGTGCTCGGAAAAAACGCTGTTAGAAAGATGGTGAGCCGAGGCCCGTGACGTGGAAATAAGAAAACAAATACACTCTTTGGGGCATTTGACCTAGAGACAGCTAAAGACGTCACATAGCTAAAGACGTCAAAAGGTGTAAAAAGGTGACCGGGGGACCAGTCGGCTGACCCGTGTGCTGCCGCTGCCTCCCAGCTTGGCTGCTGTCGGCCTGCACTGCGCGATCAGCCCCTGCCTGCCCATGTGCGAGTGGGCCTGTCCTACCGAGCCCAAGGAGCGGTCTGAAGCGCCCACTGGGTTTATTCTCCATTGGACTGAAGTTGAACCCTTTGGCAGAAAGCCAGTGGAAGTGCTAAAGCTGGTCATCTTCTTTGCTGCCATCGGCGACTGCTTCTGGGGGCTTTTTTCCTTCAGGCTGTCATTTCAGTATCCAACATCAGACGCAGCTTCCTCCCTGCTGGCCTGCCCGCTTGTCAGCTACGTGATGGAAGAGAAGGAGGGAGAGTGATCAAAATTGCACGTATGTTCATACCCACCCTTGTAAGGAGCAGGCCTCAGGCTAAGACAAAGGATTTGAGAGGTTTGAGACCTTGTGGATGCCTCCTGGATTCTTTCCTGCTGGGTCATTTCCTTGCAGCCCTGTCTGGTTCTCTAAGCTCACCTGGGTGTGTTTGCAGGCAGTCAGACCTGTATTGTGAAAGAGAAATTAGACACTTAACCTTGGTAATAATTAACTTCCATAGCCTTGTTTGCTACCTCTTTGTTACGCTTTTATTGTAGTTTGTTTGCTCACTTCTGAGGAAATTCTTTTTGACATTTTATGAGTTTTTATGAAGCAGAGTAAGAGAATTAAACTGTGGGGCTCAGGTGCAGAGGAAGGATTTCTTTCTTTCTTTGGCAATTCACCTGTATAAACACGAATTGGGGATGGGTGGAGCTCGGGGCAGCGATAGCGGAGTGGAAACATAATAAGCAGGTTTCCCATCGTGTTTCTTGTTGAGAGTCTGCTTGAGAAATGCCTGATCACGTATTGCAGACTGATAACCTTCCTGTCCTCAGCTGGGCGAGAAGGACCAGGTGAATTGCTGTGCCGTTTGTGCAATCCGTGCCGAGCCCTGTGGAAAGGTCCCTGGAATCTGCCCTTGCCACTAGGGACACGTCAGGGCAAACAGCCGCTGGAACAAAGAGCCTGATACTGAACCGCAGGGCTTGTGGGCACAAAATGTTGAAAACCATCCGCTTGAATGCGCAAACACTTCTAATTATTTTCATCCGTGTTAAACAGAGTGTCTCTTCCAAGGAGACCTTTTAACTTGAGCCTCTTGGTTTGAGTGTCCTTTCTGTGTATGCACAGTGCTTTGAAAAACATTGGTGCCTGCCTGGCAAAGTGCTGCCTGCCAGCCGATAGAAGGGGGTAGTGCTCAGTGGTTGAGGGATGCTTACTGTAGTGTGGGGGTGTGTAGACTTGGCGAGGGGAAGGAATTTGATCTTTTGTGATACTTTTTTTTTTTTTTTTTAAGTGTAATGTCATATATGTCTGTTTTTTTGTGTAAACAAGATCTTTCTTTTGTTTATTTTGCCAGCAGACTATATCAGAAACCAGACTTGTTTCTGTGTTGAAGCACTCCAAATTGACTTTCATATGCAATCAAGTTCTCCTTATCTACCACTGCATGTGCAGCAGCGAATTGTTTCTCTATAATTTCCCATAAAAACATTTCAAGAGAATTAAGAGGCATACTTTGGCTGTGGTTTCAAGGACAAAGCGAGCTGATGTAATAGTCCTTTCACTCAGCCTTCTGCTCCTGCGGCATACCTTGCTCTAGTTTCTACATTAATTGTACCCAGCAAAACCAACCCCGGTCAGATTTCTGATCTGCCCTTGCACTGGCTTTGGTGCTATCTGCTCTTCTGCACCACTGTATGTGCTAGCAGAGACCAAAGTACGTGCAGCAGAAAACGCAGTTAACTTCATGTAAGGTTATTAGGCTGAAATGCCTCAGTGTAGGGTTACTTGAGCAGAGAAGTTAATGTGAGTAAGTGGAAGCACTTGAGCAGGAATCATGGCACAAACATGTCCAGCGTTTGGAGTGCCCAGGAAGCTAAAATTGGTTCTCAGTGTGCCTGTTGCTGCTGCTAGCACAGACACTATTTTTGAGCTTTCACTTCCTGTGTGAACTTAGTGGACTTGCTGAAACTGTTCAGCTTTCACAGGCAACAGACATTCCCTTTTCATAAGCAATTGAAACTCAATAATATTAAAAATCTCAAAGCTTGTTAGATTTCTTGTTCACATTTTACTTGTGGAGAAGCTGTTGAAGAGCCCTAATTCTGGGATGGTTACACATTTCTTCGTGATTTCTAATTTACGCTTTTTTCTGCCAAGTTTGTACCTTTAGGAATGCAGGGAATGAACACTTTGTTTTGTGCATGGCATACTTTGTGCCCATGTAATAATTTGTTTCCCTCTTCTGAGCTTCCTCTTTGGAAGTATGTTGCAGTGCTTCTGTGTAGCAGTCAAGTGAGGCAGGCTGCTCTTTTTACGTTAGATTCAAATTTAATTCAGATTAAATTAATTCTTTGTGCATTAGATTCCCCACAGCATATCCCAGCAATCCTGTTCTGTTTTGAAATGCATAGCATTCCAGATAGTATCTTACCGATGTGTTGCATAATACTGTTTTAATTTCGTTATTGCTGACATTTTTGAATGACTTGCAGCAGTAACCTTCAAGATGACTAAATCTACCTAACATATTCTACTTAAGAAAAGATAATATTGATATGATTTGAGTCCATCTAATTAACTGTTTCTTGTCTCTGTACATGTCTTAGTATTGCTTCATACTTGTCTCCTTTCCCATTAGTGTATATTGTTTGTTTAGGTTTATATTGTTTTCCCTAACAAATGGATTATTTTGCTTCTGGAATTCCTGAAATAAATCCTGAGTAAAATTGAAGAATCACATTTTTGGTATAGATTTGAGATGGCAACAGGTGGTAAGACCAGAATGTATGTCAGCACAGTGCATGAATACTTAAAACAATGATCAGTTCACTAAATGGATCGTACCTACCTTTCTAAGAATCATTTGATTTTAAAATGACATTTTCTTCTTATTTACATTATCACAGAAGAATTGATTTTGGAGCTTATAAATGTTTTTCTTATTATAAACATAAGGCTGTTTTGCTTTCTTCTTTCATTTCTAATCCTGTACCTGTAAATAGGGAGTGTTGCTAACAAGAATAATAATTCGAGCTAGCTGATGAGAGGGTTGCCAGAAAGGCTTTTGTTTTGTAGGAACTGTACCAGTTGGTCTCATAAAAACACACTTGCTGCTTCCCAGAAACTTTGCTTGCTTAAATCATTGGTGAAAAGTGGATGTTTTCTCTTATTCATGCATTTGATTTAACAAAGTTTTAGAGGTGAATTCGGCTACGGTTTTAAAACAAATCAAGAAAGCAAGCTCCTTCAAAATGCAAGCTGAATTCTGAACACAGAAGTAGGTCTACAGACTTTAAAGTGTCTGTTTAAGCTTTTCAAATAGAAAAGCTATTTAGTGTTACTCTTTAGCACGGGGATCGTTCCCATCTGTGAGCAGCACAGAAATGGTTGTGGCTGTGGTTGTGCAGTGCTCACTGGTGGCCTCTGATGGGTCACATCTGTGCTGCACTTCTGTGCTCCCCGCTCTGTTCAGTGGGGCTGGTGCAACGCTTCCTGAGGCCACCTGTGAACTGGGTCCAGAAACTGAAATCAGTTTAAAGAACTGGATAACAAGAAGGGATGGGGTTAGTTTGAATTTTGACCAGTCCTGTAGCTTGACACGTGGCACTAGAAGTAGTACCAGTGTAAGCTGCTCAGGTTGTCACTGAGGCACAAGAAACAACTGTGGGAACGCTGCCCGAGCTGGCTGCTGGGCTTGGTAAATGAGAAGTCCCTATATTGCTGGAAGTAATTTTAACTTTCAAATATTAAAAGCATACATGTAAAAAATAAATAATAAAGGTATATTTGTGTATCTACCGTTTACTGCATACAATATATAAAAGGAGTTTTCTGGCAGCCACAGTGCTGTACACCCTGTTTTACGTGTAACATCTGGGAGTCCAGCATAAGCTATATGCTTAAGAATGTTTAAACATGATGATATGGACATGAAGAGTAACTGCAAAGCATCTGGCACACCATCTCTTAACTGGTAATGTGCAGCTGGGGTTGTAACGTTTTACATCCCGTTTCTGTATGGACATTCTCTTCAGACATCATATGCACTGGACATATGGAAAAATGAGAGGGGAACTTTATGGATCAGAAATGAAAAGACAGCTAATATATGTGTAATAAGAAATTCAAATATTTTGGTTGTTATGTTGGAAAAAGATTTTGTCTTTAAACTCTTCTTTCATATCTGAAACATTTCTATGAAATGCGTTCTGATTGTTTTTTTAGTGAAATTCACGTTTCCTTAAGTACTGCGATTATTGTGTCCAAGTGGTGTGCTCAGTACATGTAACGTTTTCTGTGAGCATGGCTGTTGTGTGCCTTATATCCACATCTCAGGGCGCATTGCCTGCTGTTTCTTCCTGGAGTTTCATGTCTGGGGCGTTCCTAATTTTTGCCCAAGCCTGCTCCATGGTGTTGGTGACTGTAAATACCCAGTGCATTGGCTTCAGCTTTGTTACCCGACTATTTCTATGGACTTACATTTGTTTAAAATCATAGAAATAGACATAACATACTACTCTGAAAATCATTAATGGCTTTCATGTCTGTAGGCCACTACATCGTGAGGAAACCAAAGCATGCTTTGAGACCGTTTCCTTTTTTTCTCTCAGGGTGGCTGGCATACAAAAGGCAGCTGTTCAGCAGTGCACATAATATGTGCTGGCAGCATCAGATAAACCGTATAAACACAGAAAGGCAATACTGAGGAAAGCTTTCATTTTCTTTTTAGTAGAAAAAGAGCTATTGATATCCCTGACTACAGTTTAGTAAATATATATATATATACATATTATAATAATAATAATTAGTAGAATGGGAAAAAGCTGTGCTTCAGAATTGTGTGAACTGCTCACAACCTCTCAGCTGTCTCAGCTGGGTTGGAAGGGACCTTAAAGATCACCCAGTTCCAACCCCCTGCCATGGGCAGGACACCTCCCGCCAGACCAGGTTGCCCAAAGCCCCATCCAGCCTGGCCTTGAGCACCTCCAGGGATGGGGCATCCACAGCTTCACTGTGTACTTCCCAGTTTATGCACATAAAATGCACATTTCTTCCTAGTGAAGAAATGTTGATTTGATATTAATAAACCTTTGGAGAAGATCACAAACTTTACTGCTTTTTCATTGCTTTCCACTCCCACGTGTAGGCAAGGTGAGCACGTGGTGTGGTTGTGCAGGTGGCAGCTTCCTTTGTAGTTGTTTGTCTTGCATGCCTCCTTGCGAGGAAATATGAAAATTAAAATTGCTTTTATCCAGAATAATTTTTAGAAACACCTATGAATAAGTAGATAGCAAAGGATCTCCTTTAATTGAAATAGTAAATAAAAATACCTTGAGCCACCAGAAGCTGAGCTTTTTTCAGAGGATCGCCTTATTACTATTACAGGTCCAGCTGAATCTGCTGTGCTGTGCATTTCTGAGTAATTGTCTGCGGTAGAGGAAGGTCTGTTAAGGTTAGAAATCACATTCTTCTCTACTGCAACTAAAGAAATGGCTGCTTTCTGCCTGCCAGCAGCATGCTTAAAAACAAAACTAACCCAACCCACAGGGAGTTAAAATATTTTTGTCCTAAGTCGTCACAGTCTGGCCGAGGAGTGACCTCAACCTTCTCCTGCTCTGAATCATTGCTGAGATAGCCACGTGCTCTAAATAGACTGAAGTAGATTACAGTGCCAGAAACTGTTTGTCTTTTCACGTGTCTCAGATGGCTAAATGAATACAACCTTGACATTGTTAAAAAGGGTGCTGCTACACCCAGTTACTGTAGGTGTAGTAGCAGATTAACCACTCTAACTGCTTTCATGTGTGTAATCTTTCCAATCTTGATCTGGTGGCCATGTTGCTTTTCTCTCGTGGCACGTAGGCAGTGCTTGACCGTGGTTTTAATCCTGAAGCTGTTTTTTGCATTGGTTGGTGCAGAGAAAATACTCAGTTTCAAGGAGTTCAAATACTGAAAAAAAAAAAAAAAATAGATGTTACACTGGCAGGGTTAGGCTGCATTTATGTGACACCCCTCCCTGCCCCAACAATATATTTGAATTGAAGAAGGTTCTTAAAGTGATCCTTCAAGAAATACCCAAGAGCGGTGCTTTTCGTACTTGCTGAAATTCTCTGTCCTGAAATTAATGTAAGCCGTGATGTAGTCAGTCTGATAAAGCCAGCACACAGTTTCTGGCAGTAGTCAAAATTAATACTTCAGAAGGAGGAGAGATGCTGGAAGCAAAGAAATTCTTTCATGATTGTTATTTTCTTGCATTTATGATCAAACCCATAATTTGCTCAATTATAAAACTTACTGGTGAAAAAGCTGTTAAAACCTTCCCTTACTGTCACCCATTTAGGTGTGAATGAGAGCTTGCTTGCTTTTAAAGCAGAAAAGAGAGCTGTCTCATCTGATACTTTGAATTACAGTAATTCTTGCTAGGCTGTTTCGCCTTCACAAGGTGTGTATATTTTGGATTTTAGCAGTTTAGTTTTGTGTTCTGGCAGCAAAGAAAATAACTTAAGAAATTCATTGCTACCTTCTTAGTAGCTTCCAGCTTTTTGTTTTCTTCTACAAGTTTGTGATACTGTGTCCTAAGTTTTGATGGCATCTCTGAAAAGAAAGAATAGTTAACTTAAACAGCTTTGTTTTCTTTAGGTAGCTTTCCTGAGCGTACAGTTTCTGGGGATGGTGCTGTCCTCTCCTTTCCCTCATTTTGTACATTCATCCATTTTGTGACCAATCCAAAACATATCTAGGACCTCTAAGATACAGTCTAGACAGGGGTGACAAGCTCTAATGAAGGATATGTTGTTGTATAACATGAATATATTGAGTAGCTCTGCACTGTGTTAACCATGGCAATAAAACTATGGTTATATCATTACTGTAGTTTGGAAGAATGAGCAAGAAACTTTCAATTCAGAAAATAACTCTGGGATCAAAGCATTAGTTGCCATTGGAGCTACATCCATAAACTTCCTCAGGTGTTTGGAACAGCTACCTTATTACGCTCTTGTGCTTTATATAGGTTCTTATACTACTATTATATTTGTGATATCTGAAGATATGATAATATCATTAAGGTATTAAATGCTTTTGCTAATAATTGTCTCGTGTTTTATTGTGTTTCATGTCATGCACCAAAATGTGCTTTCCAGTTTATAAGTTACATTTTTTCCCCAGTAGGCAGCATCCATTTGGAGATAATCTTATACACCGGCTGTATTAGATGATGTCTAGGAGGTACTCCTTACACATGTTTAAGTGTAAGACATTTCTTAGCCTGAAATTGTAAAAGAAATTTTCACAAGACCTGTAACCATATTGTTGCTCATGTGTTGCTCTCTGCAGTAGAAGAACAGCAAGGAGCAATGAGGTAGAATTTAAACACATCAGGGTAGAAGGTACCTTTTTATAAGCATATCTTTCTGTTCAGCAGGGAGAGCAGAGAGAAAACAGTGCCAGGCAGCCAAGCAGCTGTGGTAAGTGCTGGTGCAGAAGCTGCCTAATGTTCCCTGACACAGCCCGATGGCCACAAGTTATTTGCAGTGTGGAGTGGGTGTTTCTGGACAGGGAGTCTGCACTGAAGTACAGTTATGCGAGGTATAAAAAGTTTTCATTGCCTCTCCTATAATCAAATCAAACCTGTTGGAGATAAAAAATATAAAAGCTTTATGTGTATAAATAAAAGAACTGGCTTTACCTTGCACTTTTGGGAAAGAAATCATTGTGATGAACATTTAAAGAACATCGTAGTGGATGTTTAGTTTGTTAAATAAGAGAGCAGTGGGAGCAGGGGGCTGGAACAGGCTGAGAGGTGAAATTCTGTCTGTTTTGCTTCTCAAATAGCACATCTCTTTAATGCAGTCCATGTGTTCAGCCTTGCTTGGCTTAAGGTGGTAGAGTTTTCATACAGGGGGGAGGTAATATTTGCAAATAAACTGTTCTTTTGCTGTCTGTAACTAAGATGTATGTGTTGACTTAGCTAGACACGTCTCTGCCTTACACAAGGAATAGAAACCCTCATCATTTTGAGGGTTACTATGTAGTTTGATTTGAGTGCTCTTGCTCACTCAGTGACACAAATGCCCTCATTGTGTATACAATGTGTGAATAGAAACAAGACTGAAAACAGATGTTTGTATTATGGAGGGGAATGTTAGAACAATACTTTTTGACTATTTTTGGTGGGGGAGGTATTTATTTATTTAGTTTATTTGAAGTTCTTGCATGAAGTGGAAGTTGAAGTAGAAAACAATGAAGTTCACTTTTATCTAGAGGACCCATTTCAGCTCAGCTGCAAACTTGCACAGCTAAATAGCTGTTCATGGGAGATTAATTAGTTCTTCCTCACCTGTTAATTTTTAGTGTATTTTGGGCCTCATTCTTCTACTTCCCTAGTGCCTTATTCAGGTGTTAGAACCACCTGTGGGTACTCTCCATAAGCAACCCCATTTGTGTGTAATGAAAGTCTTCAGCATACAAAACTCTCCTCAGGACTGTGGAACTGGGTCTGTTGGTGTTTTTGTGCATGAGGATCAGTGGATGAGCATGTTTTGCTAGTGAATAGATTTGATGTGTTTGCTTGTGCCTGTACTAACTGTCCTGTATGAGAAGACATGGGCTGAGTGGCATTTCTGTTTGTTCTGTGGCTGTGAATTGTTTGAAGTGCTCCTTTACGGTGTTTTGTGAATGCATGTGCCAGCAGTGAACCTCTTCAGCTGGAAGGATGCCGATGATAACGTGGGAAATAGGTGAGTAAAGGTTTAACTGATACTTATGGTTATGACATGGATAGGAACTTAATTAGAAACAATAATTCTCTTTATCAGTTGCCAAGATCAGTTATTGCCATGTGCCCCCTGTAAGGGATTAAGGGACATATTTAATGTGCTGGTTTACTTACAGAAATACATTTTCTTGTAGATTCTTTCAGGAGGACTTGTACAACTTAAAGAAAAGAATAAAGCTAAACTGTGCTCCTACTCATGAATTAATTTTTAAGTTATTAGTGAAAAATTGTTCTATTATTGGTGTGATGTCGGAGATGTGACTCCCTGCAGAATTGCAGGCTAGTACTGTTTAGGAAGGCCACCCGAGTGGGTTAGGCTGGAATCATCAAGTAAAAAAAGCTCTGGAGCCTTTTCATGTCACACTTACCATTTGGTTTTCTGGTAGAACAGCAGTTGTAAGGTACAGCTAGATTCAAGAAAGAAAGAATTAGCTATCTTTCCTGAGAAGAAGCTTTTAAATTCTGAGAAGCACACCAGAAAATGCAAAGAGACGATTTATTTTAATTTTATACATTTAATATCTGCCCAGTATAAAATTACTCATAAGGGGTTGTTTGGAAAGCTGGTTAGCTGTGCAGCATGTAGTTTTTAAAATCCTGTTCCTCTGTGTTCTGCTTTCCATGACACCATTCTTTAGGGACAGCACATTTGTTACAGGAGGCTGAATTGTTTCCTCTTGCAAAGCCTTACAGTCTTTGAATCTCCCACTGGCTGCTATCCAGAAAGAAAGATTTGTTGGTTCTGCCCAGTGTCTGCAAATGTGTGGTGATATTTATATCCATTGAGTTGTTTTCGCTGTAGCTAGATCTGGTAAAACATTTGTGGCAAAGACTGGGATCTTTGAAACAAAATTCTGTCCTTGAAGACATGCTCTGACTTCCACTGCATCCTTGGTTACTGGGTGGGGAGGAGGATCATCCTAGCTGGACTGGAGTCAGCAAACCTTTTAAGAAAGAAGTAAAATTCAATTTTTGAAAGTAAAACACTGTTTAGGCGTGGACAAAAAGCAGAATATTGGTAAGCTAAGGGCTAAACTCAGACTTAAAGGTGACTCACAGTACTTTTTAGTGGTAGTCTTTATAATCCACTTAATTCTGTATTGCTGTACAGTTATGTTGAGTCAAAAGTCATCATAGATGGAACTTCTAAAATAAAAGTCTGCCTTTTTCTCATAACATTTTTCTAAATTGGTGACAATGAAGAGAGAGGCAGGTATTTCACTTCCATGAGCATTTCCAAGCCTTCTTTCTTTTCCCTCTTAAAGAAGCTTCCACTAAAAAAGTAAGGCCAGTGGCAAAAATTTCTTGTTTTAAGAAGCATTTCCAAGCATGAAAACAATACCAATGTAATGTTTTTCAAGTACAGTTTTTACTTAAATTAACAATGGTTCACTTGATCTTCGTCTGAAATTTCTTAGAGCTATTCACCACTTCCTCCAGATATGATTTAATAAAATCATTTTCTCAGATTTTTCCATATGGTGGTGTTCTTTTTAAAAAAGGTAGTAAAGTTTTGGCTCAATACTTGGCATATCATAAAGAAAGGATTGTCATCGCCCCTTGAAAGCTGTTTGTGACCTTTGAGCTTGAAAATCCACAGTCTAATCAGTAGATTAAGTACCATGCAGGTTTAGCCCTGTTCTTAGCTTTGCTCTACATTTTCTGTATAGTCTTCAGTAATGAAAGTGGTCAGTCTGTCTGTATGTTCACAGTCTCTGAAACAAGACTTACGGCTACCTTAAGAAGGAAATCAGGAAATATGTACTGAAGACAGTGAAGACTGACTTGGAGATTCTTAGAAAGATGTTTGTGCATGGAAATAATTTGCCTTGAATATGCATTCTCTTTTAACTTACACTTTTCAAATAGCTTTATGGCGTTAGATGTAGAAATAATTTTTATTGGATGAAACATACATTGCATAAAACTTCTGGCTTAGTTCCGTATGTGTGACCGTAACTGGCTGAAGATCCAAGTACCAGTGAAAGGATGTGGTAAATTTTCCTTGGAGCTGGCAAAAGTTCCTGTACTTGGAATTTTTAAAACCACCCTAGATTGATATACTGGAAAATATACTGCAGAGAAAGACGGTGCTTTATTGGTAGGAAAGTAGGCTAGGTATTCCTGTAGGCCTCTCTGTGTACGGCTAATGAAGTTGTAAATGATAGTTATTTTAATCCACCTTCGTTTTCCTGGTTTTGTTGGATGTGGCCAACGGAATGACTGAAGTCCTAAGTCTCATGCCAATGAAAATGGCAATCCACGTTTCCTTGTTTAGTTTCTCCTGTTAAGTGTGGAGTGAAACTTCAGGGGTGTAGCTAAGAAAATATTGATTTTTTTTTTTTCTTCCAGATGAAAACTTGCAAGCATTTGCCCAGTAGGGCGGGGTAGAGAAGTGATCTTGATTGTGTAACTTCAGTCTTTGGCTCCGAAGCCCTGAGAACGCTTGAGCAATATCTGCCTGCCGTTTGCCGTTGGCTAGATAATGTTGTTGTTTCTAGGTTCTGGACCATAGACTGACTTTCACATGAGCCAATGGCATGGGGCTTTCCCACACTTGCAACATCACCGGTTTTCCAGCAGTGTGCCGTGGCTTGTGTACAGAAGTTAAATTTCAACTGAAACGCCTTCTGCTCAGGTCAGTCATCGGTTGGGCAAAGCTGTGCTCGTTACCCAAGCCAGCAGTGTCTGTCAATGCAAGCGCACGGTATACAACAAAATCATTTTGAAATACTACACCCTGGGGTTAAAGCTGTTACAATTTTTCAGCTGCAAATTCTTAACCAGCTTGTCCCTGGCATGAGTTTCTGGAACATCTTCCTGCAGCGGTAGTGGCTGAGGTGGCACCTGGGAGCTCTGGGACTGCAGAGCCCGACCTAGCCTGCAGAAAGGGTTTCAGTGAGCTTGGGTCAGAGCCATGCAGGCAGACATGGTTGTGCCCAGCTGGAGGTGGATGCCTGGGACACACGGGCTGCTTCAGTGTTGTTTGAGACTGTTGGTCTGAGAGGTTACAGAGATCTGGGTGTGCATGTAGGGGGTACCCATGGTGAGGGTGTTGGAGCCTCTGGTTTTGTTCAACTCTCAAGCTAGAGGGCTGCTGGCTTTCTTTTTTCGCTTGTTTGTGGTCTGTCACCCTTAGAAAAGAGAGATGCAAGTCTGGGGGTTCTGGCACTGTAGAAATTGATGTAATCCAATTACATCTCACAGGAAGTTTGTCCTGTGGCTAGAGCTACCTTCTTTTGCTTGATAGCAGGAAATTTTAGTGTTTTGGAAGGAAAGGAATTTAAGGTCTGATCTGTTGGCCCCTGAAGTCAGCGGGAGTCACACACTAATTTTTGTTGTGCTGACCTAGGAAAACTTTTGCAATACAGTAGCTAAGATTTTAATTGCCAGCATAGTTGAGTCTTTTTGAGGGATTTAAGTAGGAATAAATGGTTAGGAAAGTGTTTCTGGTTTTGTCAAACTCCTGTAAAACAGGATCAATTAATACAGTTCATATTAATAATATTGTCTTTGCTTTTACCTGTGAGGAAGTTGACAAGTGAAATGAATAGTAGAGTAGTTCACAAATATTCTCTTGACATAACTCAGCAAGATTCAAAGTTACCAGGAGACTGTTGGTCTCATTGCAGTCTGTGCTGGACCAGAAACAAAGGTGAAGGTGATTTAACACCTTTATTGTTATTTGAAGTACCATGAATTAAAATGAAGTATAGTGAATTTATAATATGCGTGCCTGTGGAGTTACGGTTGCAAAGGGCTGGAAGATAAAGGAAGAAGCATTGAGCTGCTGTTTTCAATGCAGAGGCAGGGCTGTGCCCCCATGCAGGGTGGTTTGGATCTTTTGTACTTCTCTCCTGCCGTGGTTGCGATCCTGTCTCACTAAGCCTCAGCTCTCCAAATTTCATTGCATATAAATGTGGCCTTTTGGGTAGTGATCACATTAGGTGAGGTTTTGTACACCCTTCTGTAAAGGGATCAGGAAGTTCACTTTTTTTTTATCTGTAGCTTTGAAAAATTCACTGGTGTCCCAGAAGGCAATAATGCCGGCTCTTTGATGTTTATACTAGCTGGTTTTCCTTTTTAATAATCAGAGCAGGAGGAAATGTGTCGAATTAGCTGCATGACAGAAGCAGAGGAATTCATTAAAGAAAGTAAAATGAAGTCTACTCAAATTTCAGGCTCCGGGGTTTGAGTCACAAAGTGGTAATCGTTCTAGTTCTTTTTAATGATTTCTTCTGTGGCACTTTCCTTGTCCGTGAAACTGATATTTACTGTTAGTGTGGGTGAGCCTGAGAAAATGAGCAATGTCATTGAGGCTTTGAGCAGTGTAGACATTAACCAGCACCTTTCTGTTGTAGTCTCTGGTGTGTTTGTCAAGACCAAGGGAAAGAGACTGGATGAATCAGGGTATTATGTTAGGACTATACAAGCTTCACCTGTAGTCTGCCATTTCATATACATCCCAGCTTGGTAGCAGCTGGAGTACTTTACCAACTGAAGGCAGTTTAGTATCCTAGGTGATATGAATCAGTAAACGTTTGCCCTCATGCAAGGCTTTAGAGAAACTCTGTGTGTCTTGGAGCAACATTAAGCTATGGGCCCTTTCTTTAATCTGTTTAGAAGTTAGAGCAGGGCACTGAATCTGTGCCTACAGACCATGGCATCACACACAGTTTATTTTATCTGTGGCTGATTTACCTGCCAGCTTGAGATCTATGTGGCATGTCCTTTTTCTGTTCAACTTTGCATACACTGTGCAGCACACGCATACGTGTTAGCCCCCAATTTCTCTGTTCCCCCCCAAGAAATAAGGCTCCCCGGCAGTTATTTCTCCCCGATTCTAAAGGAGAAATTCCTGAGAAGGAAAGGATCCCAAGTCTGCACCATTCTTTTAACTAGTTAAGAGAGGTGAATGAGCCTTTTTCTCCCCATATTTTGGTCCCTATCGGTAGTAGTACTTTATTACTCTAAAGGAATGAATGGTTGATTACTTGGTAGGCTGGGTGGCATTTATGTAGCTCCTTGTTGTCACAATACGTATGGACCCAAGGCTGATGCATAACAGGCCTAGCTTGAAAAGGTAGATGTGCAAATATGTGAGCGTGTATTAGCTGGGCATATCAAACATGGATTCACCAGGATGACTTATGGGATTCCAGACCCCCTATTATTGCTGCATAGTGTGGTGTCCATAGTCTTGTCAGTGATGTAGAAACAGTAAAATTCAATATACAATGTTCAAAATACAAAAAAATGTATTCAAGCCTGTGTCTCTACGTTGTGTTTTGGGGTTTTGTTTCTACTCTGGAAATAATAGCACTTTGTATGTAGATCCACTTCTGCTTTTATTGAATTAAACAAGTACCAAAGCCACATTACAGTAAGAACCTTAGTGCTGACTTGTCCCATACCAGCTTTTCTGGCTTTGGTATGTTCATCTTGGCATCCATATCTGTAAGAACCTCAGTCTCTCAGGGAGCATGCTTAAATCTGATGTTTAGTAGCTCCTGTATCTTATTATAGATGAAGCTTCTATGTGCAAATCTCTGTTAAGCTGAAGAGCTGGACAAATGATGTCTTACCCAAGAGTAGCTTGCAAATCTGCAAGTAGGTGAGTCTGCAGCTAGAGGAATACCCGTGTCATTGGTGGCTGAGGAGTGTGGTTCTGTTCATTCCAGAAGCAACTGTCAGAAGAATTTTAAAATCAGATTTTTCTTTCCAGTATTGAAAATGAAAAATGCCTCAGGAGAAGCCACCCAGAAATGAATTGGTGCAAACGGGGTTAGGCAAATTTGTGATCACATAACCATAAACAGACTCTGAAGGGAATAGCTAGAGGTGTGCCCTCTGACATCCCGAACTTGGTGAGCATAGCTGCTGAGGAAGCTCAAAGCGAGTAGCTCAGCCACTTTCTAAGGTCCTACGTGCTCTCCTGTTCGCACTACTGGAAACAGCATACTGGTTTAGATAAACCATTGGTCTGACTGAAGTCGGCATTTTGTATAGAGGCTGGATGTCCTGTGACAGGTGCTGGCATCCACAGTTGAGTGATACCAAGAGAAGAGAGACTCCTGTGTTTGCTGCATGCAGTAGGCCCAGTGGCATTGCAGTGATCTGTGTAGTTTGCTGAAGGTTTTTTGGAGCAGGAGATAGGCAGGTTGAGCGTGGTGTCAGTGTGTTTGGGGTTGTACAGTACACAATGGATAGAGCAATCTTCATATGTGACTGGAGTTTTGGGGCAGTAAATTAATGCAAATAATAATGGTGGCCTGCAGATCTGGACACAGGTCTCTCATAAGTAGCGTGACGGGAGCAGGGTCTGTTACAGGCATGGAGCAAGGTCCTTGGGACCTGAGAGAGAACCATGAGGAGTCTGATTCTTATCCATTAGGAACAGCAGTCCCACATCCTGCTCTCAGAGTGGTATTCTCTGCAACTGGAAACTTTTGTGGTTACATATATATAAAAGCTGGTGCTTGGGCAAGAGGAGTACCGTCCTGACAGCGTTACAGAGTCAGGATTTGATTTGCTTAGTCTTTAGCACTAAGAACTTTCCCTGTGTATTTTTTTTTTTTTTTTTTTGCTCTGCAGGGCCAAAGATGAACATAAGCGCATACAGAATCTGGATTTCAAGCTAAGTCATGGTTTGACTAGGTGGACATTTTCTTTTTGAAGCAAAAGTTGAGTTTGGGTCCACCTAATGCAGGCAGTTGCTTCTGATAGGCTTCTGATCAATATTTTTTCATTAGTATTCTCACAGAAATTGTGAATAAAAAGCAAAAAGGAAAACATTTCAACTGCTAGTAAATATTTCTTCTCCCTATTAGCTTCCAAAATTCCAATCAGGCTTTTTATTATAGCTTGATGTAACTTGCTGTTAAGAAGGGTATGTCAACATGTCCAGTATACTGTGGTGTGGACAGAATGCTTTTGTGGTCCATAACATAGCATTGTAAACTCTCTGTTTTTCTGGAACCACAAATTGAAATCCTGGCAGTGTTAACTTTTGTCCTTCTGCAGTAGGGATGAGTATTCCAGTGCTCTGAACATCTGCTGGTCTTCCTCCCCTATTTGTTTTTCTTCAGTGCTTTCCTTCACCTTGGTACCTCTGTTACTGTGAGGTTAAGAAAAGTAGTCATCTGGTAAAGTTCACTCAGGCAAACAGAATGCATTTTGGTCTTAGGCAGCTTTCTCTGAGGTAAGTATAAAAAAGGAAATAATAACCTTCCAAAGTACAAATCATTGTACAATAAGTAATTTTACTGTTGATACAGTGGTTTTTTACATACATACTGTCTAATCTGCCTCCCACAGTGCTTCATGTTGTTATTTAAAGAATCTGTGCACAGTTGCTTCTTTAAGCCTCTCCTTAATCTCTTCGGTCATTAAAACTGACCGTTTTTCCCCTATTTTGGAACTTTTTCATGTCCCTATTTTTTTTTATTTCATTTTCTGAACCAAATAGATCATGGTGTGCAGCCTACTTTAAAAGGAACTGCATTTGTAGTACAGTTGGTCTGATCTACCTGCATTGCCTGTACCAGGTTATGAGTTTGTCACACAGGCTAGGATAGGGAGAATGGGGCTAGGACAGAGTTTGGAAGAGCAGCCTGGTCTTCACAGAAACCTCAGTAGGATATCCGTATCATAGTGGGACAGTAGGTTTTTGGAACATGATGATGGAGAATCCTGAATGAAGTATGAAGCCAAGGCTAGTTGCCAGGTATCCCAGGCTAGTTGCTGTAATTAACATATTTCTTTTAGGCTTTCAGAAAATTTATTTGCTTACCTATATTGTCCTTGCTATAAATTTTATGGCTTTTGTCCTTCTGTGATGAACAGTTGGATAACGTGCATGCTGCTGAAAGGGGCATTTTACCAACCCCAGGTGTGGCTACACTTCAAAGACATTAGAAAACTTAGGTTTACATACAGGGTTCATCCTGTAACATACAGGCGTTACAAATATTTAAACATCAATTCATTGCACACTGTGCTTGAGGTTGTAATTCCATAATATCTTTAAGAGGACAGCATTACTGTGAAAATCAGTGACATCCTCCTGACCAGCTGGCCATGTACTCTCTCTTTCTGCATCCCTCTACCTTCCAGGCAACAGCAGTGTTGATCTATACAGGCTGAAATGGAAGTCTTCTCTTTGGCATCAGTGTCTCCTAACACCCATGTAAAATGTGAGTGGAAACCCAGCCTATAGGAAGGCTTTGGAACTAGGTTTGTGTAGTTTCATGTTTTGGGATGAAAGAGCTGCAGAAATCAAGATCACAGTATATCAGCTCTTTGCCTGCTGGGCATTATAATCCCAAACTGTTTCCTTAACCACTGAATGAGCAATTTTTGATATTAAAACAATTTGTCAGCAGCTGGAGAGAAAGTGCTTTTAAAATTATTATCTTGGACTTAAGTGGAATTTGGAATAACCATTGATACTGTGGTGTGTTTCTTAAAGTTGAGGTATACCCATACTTAATTTATGCATACGTGCCTTAAGGGAAAAACAAGCCCCACAGAACAGGGTAGAAAGCAGAGAATAGCTTCAGTGATCTTCCTTTATCCTTCTTTCACGGAGCATTGCTGGATGTATAAATTAGCAAGAGGTTCAGCGGCTTGGGCTTGTATTTTTTGTTGTTTTTCTTTATTTTTATTTTTGCTTTTTTTCAAAACCACATTTTTTCTTCTTTAGTTTTGTGATAATTGTGCCGTATTCCTGCTTTACCTGCAGGTTAAAAATTGTGTACCAGCTTCATCAGAGGATTTCAAAAAAGCTATATTATTACTCCATTATTATTTAGTTGCTTTAAAATATTTTGGCTTCTGGTTGACCAATCAGTTGCAGAATCTTCTAATCTTGTCCAGTGAGATTTGCAGAAACTTTTGGTATGTAGGAAAAAACCTTGTGGAAATGTGAGTGCTGGTTTCTTCGTTATTGATTTCAGATAAATATATTATCTCTCAGTAATACTATCTTAGTAATATATTTTCCCCAACCCTCTAATTTCATCTCTCCTTTGGAATTATTAGCTTCAAAGGAAAAACTGCTGCTTTTGAAATAGGTGACCATAAGAGATTGATTTCCTGATTAGACCATTTACGGTATGTCAACAACAGCGCTCCAGGCAGGATTGCAGCATGCGTAGGCATACCTGAACCAGCAACCCCAGTAAGTACCTGGTGTTCCCAGCAAGCCTGAGCAGCGTGCCCTCGAGCCTCTGCTCCCTGCCTGCTCAGCTGCTGCTAGAGTGAAGCTGGCATAGGGTGGCTGCTTGCGCTGCGGTCGTCCAATTGCAGTGATGATGCAGCTTTACAACGTGCTTAGTGTTGTGTGCCTGTTGTATTTGTTGTTCCTTGGTTTTGTTTGGGAAGCTCATTCCAAAAAAAGGACTCGGGGAAAGTAAGTACGTTGGGGTCTTCTTGCTGCTGCTCAGGCCTAGGCAGGTTTCAGGCAGCTTTGCCAGGGATTCCAGTTGTCTCCTAGTGCTAGATTAGCATAGGTTAAGAAGATGGATTGTTTAAAATGTCAACATCCTTTAAGCACCTAGAATATGGTATGTCCTCTGAAAGGCTTCACCATCGATACACATCATCTGACAGATGAAAGAGGTTTCCTGTTTATTCAAGACCGTATACAGCTGTGCCTAAAAAAAAGAAAGTATAGCTGAGCAAACCACAGTAATCGTACCATAATGCATGCTTGCCTTTGCTGATTTTGCATTAAGAGATACTGTCAATCATGTCCTCGTCCATGATGTTTCTGTGTAGATTCAACTTTTTTGATGTTACCAACTCTCCTTGCTTACAATATGTGGAAATCTTCAACGCACATTTACTGTAATAATTTTAAGTTGATGGTTATATACTGAAAAGTGGTCACAAAAACCAAGACCTCCCATACACATCTACTGTATGACCTTCTGTGTCAAATATTTGCAGTCAGCTAGTCTGAAAATGTAACTTTTTTTTTGCTGGTATTACAGGCGCCCCCAGGGATCCTGAAAAGCCAGGTATATATCGCTGAAAACTGGCAAATGGAGAGGTACCATAAACAAAATCCTAACTTTGGTCTGAAAATGTTTATTCTGCAGTCATTATAAATACTATCTAATGGTGAAGAGATCCGAGAAAAAAAAAATTTTTCTTTTCTCATTAACTGTATACTCTTTTCTTTATTAATCTTATACATTTAGTCAGTATTTTTGTCTGGATAGTTAAGCGTCATTCTCACAGAAGTTTTGGGTTGTGAAAGAAAAGCTGTTGAAAACTTGCAAGATTATTTCTTTAAATCCATTGTTTCAAATTATAAGATACGTAGCAAATCTTTTAAGTGTGTGTGTGCATTTTATTTCAGTATTCATTCCCTGATGCTGGAAACAGAGCGTAGTCCAGTTTGCCTTTCTGTAGCTGCTTTTATGCTATTTGACCAAACAGGAGTTAGGCTTTGCTTTTGTTGTTAAACCACTGCTAAGTATGATTTAAAGTTGCTCACTGAGTTGGTATATCAAATTAAAACTATTTAGTGGTGGCACTTCACACACTAGCCGTACACTCAATGAACGTTCTCCTTTGAAATAGAAGGAACATTCTACATACCCAGTCTTGAACCCTTTTTACATTTAAGTTCAGAATGAAAGCATTCCAAGTTGTTAAGGAAAAGCAAGTCTGCCTTTACCATATGGTTTCCTTTAAAGGTATTTGTGCTTGAAAAGTCTGCATTGTATTAAATTTGAAGCTGAACTTAAATGCTGTAGTATTTGGCTCTCTTTCAGAAGGATAACCTTTGAAACATAATTCCCTAATGTAGAAAACCTGCTGTTAAGCATTGTTGTTCATCTATAAATAAGGTTTTATAAAAGAGATTTTACTTTCTACAGCTTTTATTAAAACAAATTTAAACCCAGCAACAGTGCCACAGCTTGGGTCATGCACGTGGTTGTTTATCCATCCCCCTGCTGAGCCTGTTGCGCTAAGAGAAAAAAATTACACTTTTACAGATAACCTTATATAATGTCAAAAGGAGACTTTAGGATCAGTTCTACCTGTGTAAAAAGAGATCAGAGCTGTATATGTCACGTGCCCTTCATGGCTCCAAAGTTGATATTCTTAGTCAAGGAAACTATCAGAGTGGAGAAGATCTGTCACTGGTTGTCCTAAGGGCTAAAATTTCTGCTTTCATTACCCCAACAAGAATGACAGAGCAGAGGCACTGCAAACTTCCCTCGTACATGGGCTCACTTTTATCTTGCACTGAAATTGCGACCAGTTCTGTGGGAGGGAGAGGTTTGGAGCATTCAGTTTTGTTTGGTCCTTGGCCTGCTGAAAGCTGCTAACAAGAGCAGTGCTTGGTGCCAATTGCAATGTTTTGCTTTGTTTTTCCGTGATCCTGAAAAATGTCTAGTACAAACTGGACCATGACCACCCACTCATTTCACATGAGCCACAGCTCACTTGCCAGATGGCAAAGCCTAAGGAACTTAAGATTTACTACAGCAGATCCGTCTGTCTGTCTGTCTGCCGTGTTCTGTTGAGCTCAGGGTAAGGCGCCCCCTCCTTTCCTGGCTTAGTCAGCATCTCCTCGTGGTGCTGGGGGGAGTGGGGAAATACTCCCATGACGACTGTGGCAACTGCTTATAGTCGGAGGTATGGCATTTCAGTGTCCCATCTGAGTTTGCATAAATAGGGCTTGGTTTTGGTTACAGTTAATCAGCCCTTTTCCTAGAGAAACATTGCATTATAATTTTGTCCCAAGCTGAGTTCTAGAAAACAAAAATCCCCAAGAGGTGTCCCTCCTCCCTCCCTACCCTCCGCTCCCCCCCAAAAAAACCACAACATTTTAGGCCTCAAGTCAAGAAATCTATTTCTGTTGCTGTATAAAAACTATATTGAAAAGGTTGTTTTAAGCAATGCACCTTGACAGTATGCCACACGAATGTTGCTTTATTAATGATAATGTACCAAGGTGAACTGACTGAAAATAAATACAAGTTCATCAAAGTGCAGCTGCCCACTGTGCTTTTGTCCAAGCTGAATGACATGCCTGCAGTAAGGCTGACAGTAAACCAAGTTAAAATGGAAAGTTTAATATGCTAGATGAGGTCTTTTGAAGTAAACTGCTATGCTGATCCAGGAAGACTCAGACTTTGAATTCAGTGAGCCTTAACACACGGTCAAAGTCTATGCTTTTGGTCTTTTAAAGTCATGCTGTCTGGCAAGAGGTTAGTATTTTTGCCTCACATCTGTAAAACTTAAAGAAGCAGAGTTAACACAAAACTGGTGCATTATAAACTTTATGTATTTCAGACACCCCAAGTTTTGCAGTTGAGTTTTGTGGAGTTGAGTATATGTTTCTAATCTTACACTTGCCAAGAGGAGGAAAAAGCAAACAAAATTATTCCAAAGAACCTTATTTTCTACTATTTTCTCTTAGCTATTGTAAGTGAAGGATCGTGTGTTGGAAGGATGAAAGGAAAGAGCAGATCCTTTCCTGAGCTCCCATCCCGAGAAAGGATGCCTTTATGAAAAGGTGGAACATACGTTGTGTTCAGCGTGTGATAGCTCACACTGACCTCATATTTGTATCCAGAGGACCCTTGCAAAGAGTACCGAGTCCTTACTTCTTGCCTATATGGCAGCTTCATCATTTGTAATGCTTTGGGGATGCCTGTGTCTCGGTGATCACAGAAAGTATTGGCTCGAAAACAAAGCTTTTACATGCTCTACAGAGGAAGAAGTGGAGCATGTGGTATGCTTTCATGGTGAATGTTTTGTTAGTTGCTCTTGCTTTATGAAAAGGCGTTTTGGTAATTACAGTTGCTGTGTGAATCTCACCTTCTTGTCTAAATAAGAGGAACGTGAGTGGTGTCTCCTGGAGCTGTTTAAGACACAAAAATTGGAACATCTTTCCCTGATAGGAATAGTTAAAATAAAAATTGCATTTAACCAGTAGAGAATATTTTCACAGTTGATAAACCCAGAACTGGTGTTGAATCCACCCAAGCTTGTAAGCAGTCTTCTGTGTTGCTTTGAGGGAAGGAAACCATCAGTAAAAGGTGAAATCAGCCTTTTAGCAAGCAGCTTTTTCCTGTATGTGTTGCCTTTGTGAAGGTCATCTATCTCGATCTAAAGCTGCCTCTTACTTGTGTCTTGTGTCTGGGAGGACTGCATGACACTAAACAGAAGATGCAAGAGCATGCAAGATACCTTGCAACTTCTTCTGTTTTTTTTTTTTTTTTTTTTTTTTTTTTTGTGCGTGTTCACAGACAGTAAGTCTGGCAGGGACTGCAGGGAGTCGTAGAACCCCGCTGTGCCGTGTGCAGGATGCAAGTCCTGTGTGTGTACATGGATACAAGCACTAGTAGGGAGAAGACATGGGCTTGTGCTTTGCTAAACTTGGTCATCTTGGAAGAAGAGAAATTGCTTGCAGGGGTTCTGTGAAACAGCTTGCGAGGGAGGTGGGAGCCAATAAAGTAGGGCAGGATTTGTGGTTCTAGATCCCCTGCACTAGTCAAAACCACTTCATAATTTGAGGTGATGATAACTGCCAGGAGTTCTTACGTTATAAATTCAGCCTTCCTTAAAGTCTCTAAGGAAACTCTTTCATCAGGGTCAGCTGTTAAAGAGGAGGATAAAGGCCCAGTTTAACTATAATCACTACTACTGGTTTCTTACTGTTTGTTTCCCACCCCCCCACCCGACAGCTTGATAAGCTCATGAGCATTGAGTAAGGGTATCTTTAGGATTGGCCACTTTGACCAGTGTTATGGATGAAGAGTTGTGTGCTCTAAGACACCCATTGATACTTCCAATCTGCTTTTAAGCCCCATTTTCTCCACCTTTTGAGAGCTGTAAAGAGGGAGACTGCGAAGTGTATAGGAGTCTGTATTTTGAATCTGTTTAAGATGATGATCCCTGGCAATTTCAAATGCAATTGTAAAGAGATTTGCTGAATAAACAGCACAACTGTAATTCAGTTTAGCCAATGTGAAGGACACAAGGAAGAAGCAAAGAAAGAGGGGGCAAGGAAAAGGCTTTGTTTTCCTAAGTTTAAATCAGGAGTCTAATCTTATCAGTGGCTGTTTACTTTGCTCAGCCAAAACACAATAAACTATAATTGTTCAGATCACTGGTTATTGCCAGGTGATGGGGACGCAGAAATTGCTATCACCTAGTTGCCCTTTCATATTCATGTGATGTGAGTTGGAGATCTTGGACCTTACTAGCTTGGTGAAAGTTGCAAGCGCCGTCATTTACTCAGCACTTGAAGACATGATGTTTACGGACAATGAACTCAGCCAGAGGTAGTTTGGCAGCTCTGTGATAAGGGAGCATGGAAAAGATTATTTTGCCCCGTCCCTTCAATAATTAATCTCTGTACTGAAGCTCTCATTGTTTAAGGCTATAGCAATAGCAGCATTTGGAAACAATACATTTTGTTTAAAACTGGACAGAGCGCCATGGATAAGGTGTGTGTGTAAGTATGTAAATGTTTTCAACATTCAAATGCATATTGCAAAATAGATAAATACACAACAGATAAAATGAAGGGGGATTGTAAGTAAGAACTCTCACTACTGCAAACATTACTGTAGCAAAGGAGACCTTTCTTTTTTAATTAAGGGACAGCAAATACTTTCCAGCTGTATTTACTTGTGCCTGTGTTTTGCTTTGTTTCACCCACATTTTCCCAGTAGAGTAGCTGAATGTCAGCCCTCAAAACCGTTGACTTTGTTCACCTCTTTCTTTTCCCTTTAAATAACACAATGCTCCATAGCACCGTTGCTGTTTAAAATACAGAAACTAACTCTAAAATCTACCAGCTTTTCAGTGCCAGGCTTCTTTTAAAGCATTAATGCTTTAAAATTAGTATCCTACTGCTATATGATTTGCATGGATGAGCAACTAGAATGGCAACTAGCATCCTTGCTTTCTGTAATTGTCCAAAGCTGTGCCTTATTTCACCTAAACCTCCAGAAGGTGTGGGAGTGAGGTAGCAGCAGCTTCCTTTATTTCTTCTAAGCTAGGCAATGGAGGCTGGTGCAAGGCACCTCTTTATTGCAAGAAAAGTCTTTCTCATTCACTGCAATTGCATGCTGGTTTCCTCCATACCAGGTCAGTATCAGCAGTGTTATGCAGGTAGATGTGGGTTTGCTTTGCTTCTACTTTGAACCTGAGCAGAGGCACTGAGTGGTAGCTTGGTCCTGGCATTGCGTTGATGCAGTTTCCCTTCTGCTTGGACCACAGCGAGGTTGTTTGCCTGCCAAAGGTCATAAAGGTGTACCCGTAGGTCTCTCAAGCTGAATGTAGTATCAAAGACCAAGAGTCATTCTGTCTGTCTACTGCTATCATCGCAACATTGAGAGAAAAATAACAAGCATCCTAGTACTGTTGGCCTGTGGAAAGCCCCAACTTTCCAAACGCAACCTTTGCTTCACAGAGGTTTTACTTAGAGCAGTTTTCTCACAGCTTTTAAACCTCTTCATGTTGATTAATCATTTTCATGTCCTGACTCATTCAATCTTAAGGAAATAGCTTCAGGTTCTGGCTGCGTTGCGCTGTAGATCAGGCAGGCTGGATAATAAATAGGCTTGTTGTTGATGTGTAGAGGGATGGAAGCACTGCCAGGAGTGTCTAAGCATGCCGTGCTGAGATGTTGGCAGACTGTTGCCAGGGGCTGCTGTGGATCAGCCATGTATTCAAAACAGGATGTTAATTGAAAGGCCTTTTTATATGTATTATGAAATGTTTGTTTGTTTTCACATTTTTCAGGCCCTGCAAGATGTATTCATTATTAGGTTACTCCATTTACTCTTATTTTAATGACTCCACTTAAAGAAAGGTACATAATGCGTAAGTTACATAGCTACATCACCTCAGGCTGTGATTTTTGTCACAATTCATGAGTTAAGTAAGGTTGAGGCTGGTCAGTAAATGGATAGGCAACCCCCCTAATCCAATGGTTGTGTGTGTGGGTAACACCACATGTTTCGGGAGCAGTTGTTGGCAGTTTGGTTATAGGCATGCTTCCCTCTGAGTCAGTGTCTCCCAGGGTAAAAGATTACTGCTGGAAAGGGCACGTGATACCAATGAGATGCAAAACCACGATTTCAACATCTTATACTCTCTAAAGCACTCCTTTTTTCTTTTTCTCTCTTTATTTTTTTTTTTAATATCTGTGTGTTCCAGGTAAGTTCCAAAAGAATGCCTTCATTTTCTTTCGTGAAATTTGACTTGGCAGAAGGATTTTTGCATTCCCATTCATAGTTACTGCATTGTATCGTACATTCTGTTTAAAAACACATTCTTAGTGACAGTGATGCATTGCAGTTCAGCAGGGGAATAGATTTCTTGACAGTATGTAGTAGGATACAGCATAATGTAATTTATCAGTATATGAAAAATTACGCAATAGATTTGATACTCTCTGTATATATTTTCAAATGCACTGTATATTAGCATTTCTCATACTCCCATCTCCATGAAGATCTCTCAGTTTATTCATTCTTGTATATGTACATAAAAGATCTTACGAGAAGAGTTTTTTTCTGGACTTAGAAGCTGGTAGCTCCATTATGGCCAAATCATAAGGAAAGTGGGGAAATGGTGATTTTCTTCCCAGTGTGTTACAGATTATTTTACTGGACTATGAAATGGACAGTTGGTTTGGATTTCCTTTTGTCTTGCTTCTGGTGATCTTTTAACATACAGTTGAAATGAGTACTATGTCAAGGGTGACTTTGTTCTTACCTTATAGGAAGGAGTCTGTAGTGTTTTGCCACTATTGAATCCAAGATAGTTAACATTGTAAATCACTGGGGCAGTCTAGCAATGATACAGCTCTGAGATATCATCTGCTTGACCTCTCATTTAATGCCCCCATCCAGGTGTGTTTCCTTTAAAAACCGAAGTCCCAAGTGTGATCAAATACAGGTCACAGAACAAATTATCGAATGCTAGGGTGTGGCCCTGGTAGTGCACTTTGCTTCATAGATGATCTAGTTTCAGAGCAAAAGTGCCTTATTATCCCCTTTATTGAAAGGGGCAAAAATTATGAGACGAGGACACTGCAAGGAAAAACATTCTCTATGGGAATTCCTATGGGAAAATACCTTATGGGTGGTGGTGGTGGGGAAACTCAGCACATTAGAATGCAACAATACAGGCTGGAAGAAGTGCTAGTTGGCTTCCATCTATTATACAGACAGGGAAATTAGCTTACCGTAAAAACTAAAACATCTGCATAAATTCTTAGTGTAACAACTGCATTTACATATGCAGCAAAAGATAACAAAATTCAGAAGCAGAAAAAATATTGAGTTTGTACAGGATGACCTTCCATTTTGGTACAGAAAACACAACTCTCTGAAACCAGATCTACTAAAAACATCTCTTTCTAAACTTGATTTTTATGCATATATGCAGTTTTTTGCAGGTTTATTTAGTATTGATTACAAAGGAAAGTGGCCAAGATCTGTATTGGGATCTAGCTCTGCTAGAGTTTTTCTTTGCCTTTCTTTGAATGACTCTTGCTCTTCTGCTTCAAAATATAGGGGCAATAATACTTAGCATGTAGAAATTATTTGATGCAAATAGGGGTAAAAGTGGATAGATACATATAAATATAAATATTGCAGGTCTGCTCAATGGGTTCAGTAATGAGACCAATTTAAAGAAATCAAGCCAATAAGAAAAAAAAAAATATCAAGGAGCTCCTCTAACCCAGCCAACAAGTCCTTCCTCGTTCTGCCCCGTGCTGGAGGCCGGGCAGCGACATGCAGCTCGCTGCAGCCAGCGCGATGTTCCTGCAGCTGCTTCGGTTGAGGAGCCACTCGAGTCCTGTCCTGCGGTGGGATGCAAAGTTCCCGTCTTCACAGCCAAGCTGTGCACTTGGCAAGAAAAAAGGAGTTGCTGGGAGGCCTCATCTGAAAGAGTGTGAAGCTGCTGTGCATGTGCTGCTTTGCAAAAAGGGATGGGTGGCAGCCTGTCTAGCATGTACTGGGCAGTAGGGTATCAGAGGCACGGGGGACGACTGGATGTTGATTGTAGATGGTGGTGGGCCGCCGCCAGGCTCAGCAAGGTGGAACAAGCTTTCAGTGGCGTTCCAAATGAAGGCCAAACAAATATGTCTAATATAAAGAGTGGTTAACTGTGCTGTCTTATGTTGTGATCCCCTCAGGTCGTGTGAGCTAAGCTCATTTATTCCACTGTTGTTTGGATGGAGGCCACCCATGGCTCTCCTGGCCTGGTGAGATGAGGAGTCGTGTAGGACAGGGTAGGAGTGGAGCAGACTGGTGTTCGCTTTGTGGAGTCGATGTTCCCTCTGACAAGGCTGGCAGAGCCTCCACTTTCTTGTCACTGCCTTGTAGTGAAAGGACTTTGTCAAACTTCATAAAACCTCAGCTCCATTACTGCTAAAAGTGAAGATGTGATTGGATTTACCTTTCCAATACCACTTCTTATATTTTCCATTTACCTAGATCAGACAGTGAATTTAGACTGGTGAATTTCAATATAACTCTTAAAAAAAAAATTTAAATTAGAACAGATTGTTGTTTTGATACAGTTATCCGGCAGTGCTTGGGGTCAGAATTTTCAGCTTAAAAGGGTGTTAGACAGTTTTCCCTATGTGAATTTTAGAAGATTAATGAAAATACTTTGATTTATGAGGTTTAAAATTTTTTTTTTAAACCAAGCAAGCTTTTCCCTTGTCCCCAAGCTCCCAGACTTTGGCAATAAGCAGCTTTTGATTTGCACAATTGAGAAGTCAACAACAGAACAAGATTGTAATATGTTAACGGTTTATGGTTAATAATTAGATTTTTTTTTCCCAGTAAGGAAGTAACCTTCTTTTTTTTTAATTTGGATTTTTTAAAATGGATTTACATTAAAATATCTAGTATATCCATAAAAGCAACAGTAGGTGGCAGAATAACTTCACTGGAAGTCAGTTTCTTGATATCCTCAACTTTTTTTCAATGAACATAGAAAACCAGACGTATCTATATGAGATACAACCCATTGCTACTCTAGACGGTTGTCTTAACAGAGGATGTGTCAGGCAATTCCAAAATGCTGCAAGGTTTTTGTCAAATTTTAATGCATTTTTTTTTTGCTTCCTACTTCTGTAGAATAGTTAAATCCTTGTTAAGACTATTTCTGAGAAGTTTGTATGTGGTGCCTTGCTGCTGCAGAACATGCACGTGCATTAGTCACCAGCTGAAGCATAGCAAATGGTATTTTAGAGGAAGTGTATCTATGTAAATAGTACATACATATAATCCTTTCCTTTTAGAGGAAAGCATTCATGTAAACATATTGCCACAAAATGTTTTTGCTCTACAGGATAGTTTTGCTGTCATTTTTGATGAAGAAATAAGCTCCCTGGGAAATTGCTAGTAAATCATGACTGAGATTCTTCAACAAAAAGTAAAGAATCTGTGAAAGATGGATCTGGCAGGAAGAGGGGGAAAGGGAGGTTGCAGCTGTGACTCGCGTTGGGTGTATCATGGGCTGTTTACCAACACTTTGGCTTTCTCCTCTACGTCTCCCTGGGAGCAATTGCAGCATTCAGAACCATGAGGGCCTCCAGACAATACCATTAAAAAGCAATGAAACAAACAGACCACTTGTGAGGTAACAGCTTCCTTCACCTTGCTAGACAGTCATCGTAGGCTGAGGTGTACTTGGGCTGTAGCCAGTTCTTCAGTCACAACTGTCTGATCTCAAATTTGGAGAACTACCAGGACCAGAAAGAAGGATGTAATTTAATGGTGTTTTCCGTCAATGTAGCAATGGAAAAGAGTCTAACGCAGAATCACAGAACGGTTTGGGTTGGAAGAGACCTTTAAAGACCATCTAGTGCAACCCCCATAAGTGTAATCAGAACTTTTGTTCTCCCTCACACATCTGGTATTGTCCCATCCTCCTTCCATGCAGACTGGGGAACTGGCCTGGATTCAGATCACACGTGGCTGGTTTTAACCTGCATCAGGTCCTTTGTCCACTTCACTTCCTGACCACACGGACATTTTGCTGCATGGGGCGGGCAGCAGTTTGGGGCTGAAAATGAGAGACAGGAGAGGGCAGGATGGCTTCCTCTCATTGCAACATTGCCTTAAAACACCTAAGCTGTATGTTAAACTACAGCCTCATACAGCAAATTTTCTCTGTGGAAAAGGTATTACAAATCATTATGAAAATTAGAGTTGTTTTTTTTTTTTTTCTCCATAATGGGTGCTTATAAAGATGTCCCCAAAGGAACACATGAGCAGTGGTAGTGCCCACAATGTGTTTTCTTACTTTTGAAACGTGGCTAAAATGGCATTGCTGAAAAATCACTTCTTATTCAGATCGTATTTGATAGCTGCAGTGGCTGGAAATGGCCTGTGCACACAAATGGCAGAAACCCACAGGTTAATACAGCTATCTCAAACTTACACACGTGATCTTTTTAATACAAGGCATATATTTAAACTTAGGGTGTTCACACATAATGAAGCCTTATGAAAATCAATGTTGTGAAGAAGGAAAACAGTTCCTGGAGACCCTGGGGTCTGATATCTGGGTCTGAAGATGAGGCAGATGTGCTTCATTTGCTCTGTGGTGTTTTGGCATGGGTGTGCTGTGACATTGTAGTGACTCACTAGCATTACACCGGACACGTTTGGTGTGTAAGGTGGTAATCTTGTGAAGATCTAGCAAAGATGAAGAACAGGGAAGTTGCAGATGGGTCTATTATAGCAACATGTCTGAGGGAGTTTTATTTTGTGCTGTGAAAAACAGTAATGCTACAGAGGGTAAGCCTGCAAATGGGCAAAAATATGGTGTGTATATAGAGTGAGAAAAGGAACTGGGGCATGTTTATGTGCAAGTGTTGTGATGCAGCTGCTTTACAGTGGATTTTTTTAGGGGTTCATCCACTCTGAAAGTGAACTTTGTGAGGACTCATAGGTGTATTCCTTCCAATTCTGTTGACAGGTTTCTCTTTAACTTGCCACTTCAGTATCTTTTTGATCCCATAGATTCTGGCATCTCCTCATCCTTGGAGGTGTTTAAGAAAAGGTTGGGCCTGGTGCTTAGGGACACGATTTAGTGGGTAATACTGGTGGTAGGCGGATGGTTGGACCAGATGATCCTGGAGGTCTTTTCCAACCTTAATGACTGTAGATTTCTATGATCTCTCTTATTTGAAAATAGCTGTGGGATCAATTTAAGTATTTGTGTAAGGTTTTTTCACTGAGGATGTATTTAACATAATCATACTGTTTCTGTAAGTGGTCCTTGTCCCCTTTCACTTTTTCTTCCCAGCAGATGCTTTGTTTACTTGCTTTAGACATTCTTCAGGAATTTGTTTGGTTTTATGTTCTTTTTATTTGCTTTTCCAATTCCATCAGAGTTCTCTGGATTTCATTCTTATATGTTGACTGTTGTAATTTATTTTCCTCTCCATCAGCTGTATTAGTTTGAATGCTCATTTTGTAAGGTCTGCTTGTCTCCTGAAAATCATTTTTAAACCTTTTGCTTGATTTGTTATTAGGGCTCTCCGTCTTGAGATGAATATTCGTATTATATGTAGGCCTTCTGTAACAACTACAGGCTTTTAGATTTACTTTTGAGCTGATTTTCAACTTCCTGTCTTTTCTGAATTAAACAGCACCAAGCTGGCTTCTGAAGTTTTCAAACTGTGGTCACTAGTGTCAGATAGTTACGCATTTCTAATATTCCCTAGAAGTGCCAGATATCTCTAAAATACTCAATGCTGACCTTTGATTGCAGCTTGTAAATGAAGTAAGAACAATAATCTTAATAGGCTTAATTACCTTGGTTATTGGTATTATTAGGCTGAACTTTTTATGCTTTGTCTACTTTCCCTGAGGTGTGGAAGAGAAGTACTGTTTTTTTCTCTAGAAACACAGGAAAATAGTGGTTATATTCTAATGTTGTGGGTTTGTATGTATGAAGATTTAGCAATAATGGGATATTATCTGCTATTCTTTTAGTGTAACATTACTTTGTCCTACCTGCAACCTAGTTACTCCCTCCTCTGTGCCTAGATACAGTTTTTTTCATAGCCTTTTTTTTAAGTGTCTAGTTTGCCTAAATCCGTTTCTATACTCTCTTGTTTGACATTGTTTCCTTAAGCTCTTAATATTATATTTGTATTTATTTTTGAAAATGTGCATGTTTAAAATATTTGATTGCTTGAAACTTAAAATGCATTCTTTCCATGATCTCAAGCTGTTCATACTCCAGGTTCAGGTGTAGTGTGGTGTCATCACCCCACCACCACCACTTGAAGTCCTCCCTTTTATAACCCTGCAATTCAGTAATGCCTGGCTAGCTGCACTGTACTCTTACAAGAACACACAACCTCTGCCTCATACAGCATTTTGTCTTTTAATAACCTGTTTTGCATTGCAATACTAAGTAGAACACTATGAATACTGCCTTTTTTTTTTTCCCATCAACATCTGATAGAATTCTTTGGCCTCAACTCAGGAAAGCACTTAAACATATTTTAATTAGCATTTTAAGTATATACTTAAAAGTGAGTGCATGCTTAAGTGCTGCACTGAGTGGGAACACTTTCTGAGTTTGTTCTTTGGGTTTGTCTCTCTTCTGATGTTTTGTTTTCCAGAACTGTGTGAATGCTGTACTGTTAACTCCTTCTAGGCCTGACAGTTTTTGACCACCTCCAATGAACTGAGTTCTGCCTGCTTCCCATTCTCCGGATCTTTTTTGTAAATGAATACATTCCTCTCCAGAAGTATTTCCTTTCCTGCACAGCCAGGGTCCCAAATTGGATGCTGTTTGACAACAGCCTGAATTTAAGGTCAGTCTGGGTATGAATACTTTGCTCTGAAAGATGTTTCTTTGATTATTTTTTTTTTTTAATTTTTATTTCTAGGTGTCAGCTAAAATGCCTTCCTTCAGTGTGATCACTTTCTAACAGACTGTTGTCTAGTTTCCTATTTTCTTGATACAAAAGAGAGAAGGTACCAACAAGCCTGGGCTTTTGCATTATAAACCTCAGGTAATTTAGACCAGTGGACATCTGGTAAAATCCTTTTGTTTAAATCCCTACTGCTTTGCATCCTCTCGATTTGGTTTGAGTTCCATGTTCAAATAAAATTAGAAAGCTTAGTGGAAAGCCTAGGCAGAGTTAAGAGGTTTTGCTTTGTGTGATACTGAAACAAAAGTTTCAGATGATTTTGGAAAAGAACTATGTATGCAGTTCTTCCAAACTCTTTAACACCTTGGTCTTTACTCTGCTACAACTTTTATAGGTGATGTGATTCTGTCTTCCACCTTTCATGCTGGGAGATAAGACAGATAAGTTTGCTTTCAGCTTGGGAGGCAGTTTGAGGAAGGCTGGGGGTGGGGGAACATGACCTTCGGGAAAGGATGTACTCATAGGTATTTCAACTCCCAGCAAGTTCTGTATCAGTATCAGACAACGCATCCCTGCTGTTGCTGCTCCCTTTAACTGTTCTTCAGATTTGCTGCCATTTTTGCCATTTATAGAGACCTGTCAAATATTGGTGCCCTTCAACATTGGCAAGGTCTCCCAAACTCCTACCTCAGGTTTCTGGTCTATAAAACAGATGGTATGATTCCTGTCTACTACCTCTTTTGAGATTCAGGATCTGAGTCACTGCAGTGTTATGAGACTATCTGAAAATTTTCACAAAAGGACACTTTTTTTCCTGTTGTTCTGGTCCACAGAAGCTAATGCTGCACGCTTGCACAATGGAATTCGGAACTATTTGTGTCTATATTCTTTTTGTTACCTGAATCCAATGACAAGGCCACAGAATATCAGAAATATATTGCACTAATGCTTGAAATTTAATAATGTCTGTGGAATTTGGGCTACTGAGACCTCGAGAGCCGTTGTTGAGAAGAGGGACTTGAACCATAAAGCTCATATCCAGCCATTTCTGAAATGCAGAAGTTTTTAGGTCTGTGGGTTGGAAGTGGGTCTGCCTTTGTTCTGGAGGTTGGCTCTTGCCGTTTGTAGTCGGAATAGAAATGCTTACAAAATAAATGGTGGATCTTTCTGCTGGTGGTCATCGCAGAGACACTAAACAGCTCGTAGGGCTGATACATGGCGTATCGCTTCATGGGAACAGCTCTCCTATTTACAGCCGTTTTCCTTGAACTATAACAAAACTTCAGGCCTTCTCTTTGCCTCCAAAGCAGCACAGTTTTTGGGGCGGCTCAGTGACCCACCATATTGTAGAAGTGCCAATTCCCTTGCTGCCACTTGTATTTGCGGTTGGGATTCACAGTGATTTGCATTTTTTCAGGAAGTTCTCTGTTGGTTATTCATAAATCTCACTTTCCCATAATTATCTGTGGTGCTTTCCCTTTCTGTTTAAAACTCCAGTGCAGGGTGAGCTCCTGATGAAGTTGTCACAGGCCGCGGTTTCCTCAGTAGCCATTGCTTTGTTGCACAGAGCTCAGAAAAGCCATCAAGATGGAGTTGGGACTAAAGTCTAGGTCATCTCTGGTGTTTGTTCTAGCGTGTTAAAAGTCAGCTTTTACATCTCTTACAGTGTCTTATGGAGCACTCACCTGCTCTTTTTGTGTGTGTGCGTGCATCTCATACCCCGTGCTTTCACAAAGGGCCACTGAAAATTTTTCTGTGCTGCTTATACTGTGCATGTCCAGCTCCTTAAGGAACTTCATATCTTAAAAGTACGAGGTCTGCATCTATTGGTGTACAGATAAAGATAAAGAATAGCTGTCATCTGCCTTTCATTGGCACAAGAACTGTGAGTTATCCAGTTCAGAAGATAAATTAGTACAGGCCTGATCAGCAGTTATGCTGCATTCCTGTTATTTTGTCATCTCGCTGCTCTGGATCTGTTCAGTACTACCTGCTCTATAAAGTAGTTCTTTAAAACACCCTCAGTAAACTCAAGAGAGACCGAAAGTTGTTCACCAGGGCAGAGTCCCAGCTAACATGTAAATAATAAGCCGGTATTTGTTTCTTTTCCTCTGTTTTTAATACAGTACTAATGCTTCACAGTATATCTTACAACATACTGAAAGTTGCGCCAAGAGTAGCTTTCCAGATTCACCCTTCCCAAACTTGTAGTGCAAACTAGTGATACTTAGAGTTTGTTTACCTGACTTATGTAAAGGGCAAGGATTTTTAAATAAAATTCATAAAGAAATGAGAAAGGCTTATGGGTTTCTCTGGGGGGAGATTATAGGAGTTTTATTACAAGATTTACAACCCCATGCCCAGAATACTTAGCAGTCAACTATTTCTGCTGAGCTGTATCTAGACATTGCTCAGCTCTACCATTGGAAGACTCTTAAAACACTTGGTGTTTTTATCACCCTTCACGCAGTGAGTTCAAAGCACTAGGAAAGCAAAATACTGAATCTCACAGCACTCTCACGGAGTAGGTATTATGCCTACTTCGGAAAATGGGGCACAAAGAATTTATTGTATCGGTAAGCAGTCACAGCTACTTACTGTCAGAGCCAAGATTAGAAAATATGCGGCTGGACTTCTGCTCCCTCCTATTCCCTCTTGAGAATGAATCAAGGTGAAGAGTAAATGGTAAAAAGAAAGTCTGAACTTTTTTTTTTTCCCCCTTTGGAAATGTGTTTAGGGACAGAAGGATGAAGGTGGAAAGAGATACGTCGTTGATCATGTTTCATTTTGGTGTAAATCCTTTAGGGTCAATAAAGCCAGACCTGCATTAAATCTTACTCAATCTGGAATGAAAACTGAGTAACATCAATAAAATTTAAAACGAGGACTTACCTTGTCAGGCTAGCTTCTACACTGAAGTGTACATCTAATATTCTGGAGGAGGAGACAGGTCTAAGAAGTAGTTGAAGTAAAAGAAGTCCATTGCATGATACTCTTTTCATACATGCAGATTTAAGGTTTGGTAAAGCAGGTAAGGGTTATTAATTTTTTTACACTTTTGAGGAGCGATTTATTGTAAAAAATATATTTATAATAATAAAACCTACTGTTATCCTTAATGAACTCCAGGCATAGCCAATGGCAAAATAATTTTGTTGAACTAATAACACTCCTACTGAAAACACTTTTCTAGTTGATGCATGTTGTGATGGTTCCAGGACTCAGGGAGCGTAGCTAGAGGCATGTGCCATAAGTGCCATTACGCCTGCAGAAGCTGTACGTCTCACACCACATAAGGCATTCTGCAAATCAGCATGTGCCTGAACATGGAAGAGTTTTTACCAAGATTTGGATATAAATGAGCAATTACCTTCAACCTGTTTCACACTCTGCTTTGCTGCTGTACCTTACTTTGAAGTCCAAGCGTCTTGTGAATTATTTTTTATCTTTGTCTTAAGAACTCTGCAAATGAATCCCATTCTTCCTTGAGAAAGTCTGTGCTGGGCCACTGTCCCAGTGGCATGTCAATCCCAGTGTGCAGCATCCAGCAACCACTACTTTCCTGCCCCGTGCCCAGATCAGGAGATGTGCTTCCAGTATGACTGGAACCAGCCTGTTGTTGTTTTACACCTGATTTTCCAGTGTTTGCTGTGAAAAGTAAGCAGTGTCCTCAAACAATCCTGTCCTGAAGCACTTCTTTATCCTGGGTTTATTTCCTACATGTTTGCCCTTACCTTTCTTTCTTCTTATTGGAAGAACAGCTATTCCAGTCACATGCCTATAGAAAGCCTATTGCTGCACATCTGTTATCTTGATTAAGCATACCTTGCTTCTCTTCAATTTTTCCCAAAATTAAATTAGTTCCTAATATTACTGTCTTTGCAGTTTAATATTGAACTTCACAATGGAGACTCATTTGTGGTTTCTTGAGAAATATTTCAGACTAAGCTGTTATAAAATAGGCCAAGGAAAATGCACAATCATGTGAATTTTAATAGCAAGTATGTGAGATATAAAAAGTTAATAGTTACAGTGAACAATTAATCCAGATCTTCATCAAAATTGCAGCTGGCTGTACAGAAGATGTCAGCTGTTTTTCACTGCTGTGTCTGTATGTGAAGTTTGAAGGGTATGCAGCAAGAATCTCAAAAGATTTGACCCAACTGTGTTCTCTTGGGTTAATTTGAATGAGATGCAAAAATTATTTAGATGCATTAAGTGTAATTCTCAGAGGAGGTGCTTTGTAATTGTGAAATATCAGAAATCTTGTACAATTACAAAGGTGGTCCTAAGGTTTAATATTACTGAAGGTGCCAAAGCCTGTTTTTCTTCACCTGATAACTTCTAACATTTCTGTAGTTTAGTAACAGTTATAATGGTGTGTCCAAATAGCTGAATAAATATTTTGTTGTTGCTGTTCTTGATGTTGACAAAAATTTACATAAAACTAAGGTACGAGTAAAAGAGAACAGTAATGTTTGTACACGCAGTCTTATTTCCAGTGGAATCAGTGGAGGTGTTCTCAGCAATCAACAACTTCCAAAAGAAATCACTTTTTTTTTTTTTTTTTTCCTCAAAGAACACCTTTGGGCTCGAATTGATTTGTTTTTGCATGTTTCACTGTTATCAGTCTCAATGTGATTTGTCTTAATGTTGAGGAAAGATTTACCAAAACAACCCTACATGGCTGATGCTCCCTGCAACACAAATGAGATAACATTTCTACAGTGCTGTCTTCTGCACATATTTAAGTAATGACCTTGAAGAGTGGGTTGTTATCTCAAGAGGTGAGAAATTAGCTTTAGTATAGTTTCATGGGTCTGTGATTTTATTGGGACAATCTCAAATGCTATTCTTTTCCTGTATTAGCCAGAGAAAAGGGGGATGTGTCATGCTGTGGTCTCAGCACAAAAATGACTCCTTGCATTTTTCTGAGTTCATTTTCCGTCCCAACTACTAACTTTCAAAGAGATTTCAAATGATTCATATTTCCAAGGCAAGTACACTCCAATTTAAGTGAGTTAAGTACATAAATAGAAATTTGCCATTTTAAAATTTGACATAAGCTCCAATTTTAGTGGGGAAATACTGACTAACTGTATTTCCTAGTGAAAGGATTTAGAAGACATGGGATGCAGAGGCCAAGAAAGTGCCAATGAAATTTCAGAATGCTTTGAGCCACAAGGTGTTTTTCCCCCCCAAAAATGTTGAAGAGAAGTGACATGGCTGAATTACGTCCCTCTCTTCTTTCCTCTGGGCAATATCACATCAGACATATTTAGAAAACAATCATGCACATTCATGTATTTTTTCTACTTCAATATGGACTGTTTATCTATAACTTGTAGTCTGTATACATATTTAATCTTTTTTTTTTCTTTCCGATATGCTTTCGTGGAATAAGTACTTAGGATAAACAAGCTGCTAAGCAGCAAGGCTTCAAAGAGCGCTGTAACATTTTTCAAAAAGTACTAAAAAACTTCATAGCACACTGCACCATTGTGCATTTTGAATAGGTTGCTTTTTTTTTTTTTTTTAGGAAAAATTGCTTAAGAATACCTTAGTTTAGAAAAATGTAAGGTATGCATGTAGTACATATAATTCACAGCTCTTCATTCTCACTTATTCTTTCATATATTTCTGAGCCTTATTTCGCAGAGAAGCAGAACTGGTGGTAGCTTGGGAAGTGGGTGTTAGCTTCATCAGCTGTTTGTTTTGTTTTTTGGATGATTTCTGCTCTCTTTTCCAGCCATCACAGCTATAGAGGACGATAGATGAATTTTGTTTAAAATAAATAACCAGGGACACGATGTTCCATAGGTGGGCCTTAATTGCACCAAATAATGATGTCACTACACGGTTTGCTCCTTCTTTCTTAATAGCTGACTCATTTTGTAAAAAAAACTATTGGTGTATCGGTTTGTCAAACTTGTGTGCAATAGCAGTTGCTGCCCTAGTACTCTGCAGACCTGTTAAATTGCCTTAGGCGAATTGGAGTTGGAGTCATATATCCAAACTCCCTCTTACCCCGTATTGAAAATCAGTGGACTTTTATATGCAGTGAACTAAAGCTACACAGTTATTTAAGGATAGCCCTTACAGATAAAGTATAAAAAGCCAGTCTGTGTCCAAAATGTGTTCAGTGAAAGTCAGCTGCTATCATAAAACAGCAAGAAACAAAAACTTCTCCAACAAACATTGTATAAAGCATACTATGTAATCCTCAAAAAGAATTACCTTCTGTGACACTGATAGAATATATGGACTACAAAACAGTGTAAACAACGTGATGTTGTCTTGTGATGATGCCGTATAGCCATCTGCCTGTAGAGGTTTAATGAATAGAGGGCAGTTTTGGACAAGGTGGAGCCAATACTCTGTAGTCCTCTGCTGCCCGCCTAAAAAGTAAATGGAAGGACTCCAGTGCTGCAGAGCAGGCAAAAAAGTGTGGTTTGTAGGGGATTTAACGGCGATGTGCTGAGGGGAATTCTCACACATCCTAAAGCTGCTTTCTGCTGCTTCCATGAGGCACTGAGGAGCAGCCTGAAAAAACAATGCCCTCCCTCTAAAATGTTGGCACAGGGTCACAATGTGGGATAAAGGGGTGTTAGGGTGAGTGTTTTAAAATGGTTTAGAAAAGCTGTGTAATGACAGTAGCCCACTGAGCTGTTACAGTTTGCATCCAAGACACAGTAAGTTTGTTGTGACCTGCTGTCTTGAAGGCCTGAAGGAATTAATAGGGGAGGAATCTGAGGAATTAATGAAATTAATGACATGTAGATTGAGTTGTGTATATAGTAGTATAAACACTCTTTCTGATGGGCTTGTCGAAACACCAAAGTCAAATAAAAATGCTGGTACGCTAATTATCAGCTTGAAATAGGCCATGAGTCCTAAAAAGGCCTTTGTTAAGAGTATTACATTAGTTTAGTTCATATTCCCACTTAGTTGTTAGGAGATATATATATGTATATGTATATATATATATATATATAAAGGTATACAAAAGCCAAATAAGATAAAAAATAATTATAGAAAGAATTATAAACGTAACTTGCTGGATAGATCCTAGTTTGTTCTGAGGTGTTCTCGGGTGTTCAGTTGAACATAAATCCTTTGAATCTACTTTGTGAAGTCAGCGTAACAATTTGTGGTACCTTTAGTCAGTTTGCTTAGTTTCTGAGCATGTCTCTACAGCAACAAACGGGTAATAATATATGTATTCCCTCAGAAGATAGTGAGGTTTAATGTCACTGAAGTTGCATAAGACCATGTAAATTTGAAGCACTGGATGAGGCAGGGGAGGTATGCGGCCTAAAATCTGAACTCCGCCAGCAAAAGCGAAGAGCCTTCAGTCAGTGTTTACAGCTGCTGAGGAAATCTAGCAAGTGTGAATAAACTAAACGGTATTTTTCATTGAGGAAAAAGAGTGTAGGTATCCATTTTCTTGCAGTTCTGTTAAAGAGCAGGATTTGTGCTTAGCTCTCCCCTCAGCCTGGAGCTCAGTGGGCCAGCAGAGCAGATCTGAGGCTCTGTGCGACTTTGCTGATACTCCAGACAATCCAGTTTCTTCCCCATCCTTCAGAAACAACCAAGCAAAAGTCCTAGTCCTTTTGCTGAGAAAAGTGTGAGGTTTAAGAGTGAATTCAGAATTTTTTAATTTAATGAGACAATATGGCATGCATCAGAAAACACGTTTAAGCTGTGCTGTTTGCAGCTTTGGGAGTAAAGCAGGTCCTGGTTGTAAAAGCCGTCTGTAGGTGACAGTGATTTCCTGCACGGCACTCCGCTTCAGCTCAGCCAAGATCAGGCCAGAAGCTTTTAGAGAGGTACGTTGCTAACTGCATAAAGGAGTTAGCTGGATTCAGGGAGCTGCCATTATGCAGAGGCTGCAGGGGAGGGCGGAGGAGCAGGAAGGCCTGCTGAAACTAACCCAGAGCTCTGGGCGACTGGCAAGGCATGAAGGAGGGTGGTGGTTCCTCTTGGGAGATGTCTTACGCATGTCTCTGCAAACAGGTCCCTACAGGCTGTGGCAACACGCAGTACTGGATGTGAAGGCCTTCCAGGCACACAAACCTTTTTCACGGGGCAGGGTAGCACAAGGGTGCTGCAGTGCAAATTTTGAAGGTTACGTTTGGGTTGGCTGCGGTCCTTGTTCCCAGAGGAGGAAAGGCTAAAGACCTCAGGCTATCTCTGGGTGGTAGCTGTTTCAACTTGAAGGCATGTAGCTGCTTGAGAACAGCATGCTTTTGTTTTGGTTTGTTTCTTTTTTTTTCCTTTTTTTTTTTTTTTCCCCTCCTGGTGAAGCTTTATTAATTTATTATGATTATTTTTAAGCAATTGGTGAAGATATGAATATGCACTTTACTTCTCCAGAAGGTTTATGGAACAGAATTGCATAATTTTGTACTTTTCCTATGCAAAGCAGAATAAATCGGATGTAAATCCAGTGGCCAGTTTTTGAAAGATTCCTTGGTTTCTTCCAACCCCTATTTATACCCAATGAAATCCAGTGCCTATAAAATGACCTCTGCTGCCATGAATTGCCTTACTGAGGGAGGAAAGAGAAAAAACTTGGGTAGAGATGCTGTGGCAAAGCGTGAGCTGGAAGTCCTTTTCCTAGGAGCTCTAATATGGTTGCAGCTAGCAATAATGTGTCCTGAGGAACAGGTCTATAATCATCCTTCTTTTTAAAAGGTGCTCGTGAGCATTCTAGAAAATCATTACTTTCTTGTTTTCATGCTGTTAGACTGCTTGAATAACCTTTTTTTTTTTCCTGGATGTGATGCAGCTGAAAATAGGTACAGATGAAATTCCACTGAGGCAAGGCCAACACTTGTTGCAAGATTGCTTATAGGATTAGGCAGCATTTCTCCATAGGCTTTCAGTGGTTTGTGTATGTGTGTATTATCTGTTGTTCAGGGAATTATGCCAAATTCTGGTGACATTGGTTGAGAATATGAATCCTAAAACAACTCTCAGTACCGAGGCCTTGTCTTTGCCTTTAGTCAGGCTAGCTGCTAGGCCTTTCTCTCTGAAAACATCCACCTGCTTCACTCCAATGCTCACATCTCCATTCCAGCCTCTCTCTCTGTTGTGTATAAATAACCTTTTATTTCAACTGGTTAGCGACAATTGTTAAACACAGGCACTTGCCTGTTGTTTATTTTGTTCTTTCTTTGCTATTACGATTTTACTACAACATGTAAAATTACCTTTGAATAAATATTTTTGTTGTTTAGGCCTTGATTAAATACCAAAGGCAGTGTTTGGCTTTGAGCATATGAATTTCATTTGTTAAAAAGTTTTTTGCTTGTGATGGCTGGGCTCTGTAGAGTGCTTGGTGTTATCTTCATTCTTCCCCACAGAAATATGATGTGCTGGGGCTGGTGGCCAGCTCAACTTGGGAGTCCAGAACCCCTAATGGGAAGAGTAAGGGCTAGGTGTGAGGATTTGCTTTGGTTTGAGAAGATAAGGTGCTGTTGGATTTTCCACTTGTATTTGGTTTGTATGAGTCAAAATGGTTTATGTTTTATGAGTGAAAATATATGCGTGTATTTAATCTCATATCATAGTAATAGTTGTGATGTAAATATGTTTGGTTTGGTCCTGGAGCTCAGAATTGTCTCAATAGTGCAGAAGCTTTTCATCAGAGAAGGGGGATAAGCCCTTACCAAGCACCACTGCAGTAGTTAGTTTATAGTGCCCAGTAGCTGTGGGCACTTGAAACTCTCTCTTTAAAACTCTGATTTTGTTTAGAAGCTCTTAGTGTTGCAGTTTAGGCTTTGCCTCTTACTGCCTGTAATTCCCTAATTTCACTGAAAATGCTCAGTTTTATGAAAGTTTTCTTCCTTGTGAATATTAGGTACAAGTCCTGTTGAGCTTGTTAACAACTCTGCACAGCTTTTGTAGCAAATGGCTACTGATGCTGGAAAAAAAAAATCTCTCTGAAGAAACAGAAGTCAAAGAAAAAGCTAATTCAGTCTGTAGCCCAGTTGAAGATCACAAGTACCCTGCTCTTTGACGACAGTCTTTGGTAATTTAGGGTTCTTCCTCTGGACAGACTGCTGCCAGTCTCAGAGAGCTGTAGCAGGTTCCCAAGGAGAAGGCTGCGGTTCTCACAGCTGTTTGAAGCATGCTGCCCTCACCCCACTTTTCTCACTGTTCCCTTTTTCTGTTTCCAGGATTGCTGCCTGCCCCATCTGGCTTTGTGGTATTGCTTGGTGTGCTTTCCTTCCGCTAGTGCATACACAGTAGCCACTGTTGTTTTGACCCGTTGCTGAACGCCTCACCAAAAGCTCCGGGCTTCAGGGAAAGGGAGAGGTGCCTTCCAAAGGACTGGTGTGAAGAGTAGCTGGGGAGCAGTAAAATTTCCCTCCCTTCTCCTCCAGCATGCTGAGTCAGCATCTACCGAATGTCACTCTTACTTCGTGCTCTCTAGCGACATTGCTTGAGTACAGTGAAAACCACAAATACATGGGCTAATAAGGGCAGAGTGTTCTTGTGTTTGCTTCTCCAACTCAATAGGAAGCCTTTAATAAGAGTTTTCCTAAATACCGTTGCTTGCGAAAAGGGGAATTCTGCTCTATTCTTTTAACAAACAGCCATTTCATGAGAGGTTGTTTTTTTTTCCTCCTCTCTCGGTACATTCCAGAAGACTTTATACCTTTGCTGGTTACTGATTGATAGTTCTGCACTGAGCTCCCTTTAATTTTGCAATAAACTAACAAGGAGACTGAGACCACAAGTTTACAGAAAATGACTTATTTACTCAACGGGATTTACAAGGACAACAAAGTCAGATTTAGTAGTTCCAGTGTGGTCCTAGGAAGGGCAGGACGAGTACTTGAAAAATTGTACTGTATAAATAATCAAACAAAAAATAGTTTGCTTATTCTTCTGTGTGAAGCAGTCATATTTCAGTTCCTAGGCCAACTTTAGCCCAGGACCTGCAAGGACTTTCAGCATATGCAAGAACTACACTATTCTCAACAAACATGGGTGCTGGAAACTTAGGTATCTTAAATAAGTGTTTTTATTTTTCTTTTGTGCCTCCAGAAAATTGGCACCTGCTAAAGTCACACCAGTGGAAGGAGATTCTCTGTTCACCATGACATGTAAGGTTTCAAGAGATTATAAAAATAAAGGTGTTGACTTCTGGATTAATCTTGGAATTAACAACTGTTTGTCTGAAACAAGAACACTATTTTCCTGGAGAAACTAGTGTTTCTATTCCTATAAAAATGAGGGAGATCATAAGAGGAGTCAGGAATTTTCTCAGGTGTCTAAAATTAGGAACTTGAAAGTGTGTTCCCCCTATTTCTTTGTGTTTCTCTCCAAGTTTTCTAAGTGTAAGGAAAAGTGTTCTTGCTATTTCTAATAGTTACAAGGGGTTACTTTACAATCTAAGGTTGGTATGCTGATTTTGGGACCGTAAACAAACTTTCTCATAAGATTGGGAAATTGTATCAGTCAATTGTGTGGTATTTTAAGTAACACTTTTTTTTTCCTATAAATCATTCTGAAATTTGAATCTGAGTGAATTTCTACAGTGTAATTCTGTCAGAATTTGAAAGCTGAGAACTGATTTTTCACCAGCTTTACCAGCTGCAAGTGAATATGCTAAAAGGTGTAAGACAGTAGTTCACTGAATTCCACAGGAAACTGAGTGGGACAAGTTTTCAGTGTTACAGGGTTATATAGCTGACCTTTTGGTCTTTTTTCTTTTAGCAGTAGAGGGTGTTTTCCATTCATTTGCACAATCATGGGCTGAAGAAGCTCTATATTCTTCATTCATCACAGGCTAAAAACAGAAAGCAGTAACAAAATCTCCTTACCTGTTGCACGTGTCAGGCCTCAGTTGTGCATAGAGAGGTATTATGGTTTTTTTGTGACTCTTAGTCCCATAGAAGTAATGAAAGTACCTCTGATAATGAAAATATTTTGTTCCATTAATGCTGAAAATAGGAGCTGCTATTAAAATACTAAGTATTTTAATACGGTAAAGTTGCTGCATGATATTTTAATGTTCTCAGTGTTGATTGTTCTGCTGAAAGAAAATAAACTCATGACTGGCATTGCACCTGTGGAATAAGTGGAAGCTATGCTTGGCTGGTAATAATGTCCAGTATCTGTCAAAAGGAACCACAACAGAGGCAACTTTTCCTTACCTACTTAGACTGTGGATTTGGCAGGTCTCCTGTACTAAACAGGGTAAATCTGATCTGTATTTCAATGGCAGATCTCCAAGGAAAAGTTGAGGAAGTGCTACCGCTAATTCAGTGCAAGGCACTCTTTCTAGTAAATCTGTTTGGACTTGTGACCCCAGACTGTTTCCAGGCACTGTTTAGCATTGAGAGGTGGTTTCTTTCAAGTGTGGCATCTAGCAGACCAAAGGAAAATATTCTAACCCTCACTCACCTAATGCTGGTTATTTGTAAGATAATGAGTTCCTAAGATCAGAACTGAGCACTGCGTGAGATTCAGCTGGTTCTCTCCGTGCACAAAGCACAGAATCACAGAATGGCTTGGGTTGGAAGGGACCTTTACAGACCCTCTAGTTCCAGCCCCCTGCCATGGGCAGGGACACCTCCCGCTAGGCCAAAGCCCCATCCAGCCTGGCCTTGAACACCTCCAGGGATGGGGCATCCACAGCTCCTCTGGGCAACCTGCTCCAGTGCCTCATTGCCCTCTGAGTAAAGAATTTCCTCCTAACATCTGATCTAAATCTCCCCTCTTCTAGTTTAAAACTGTACTCATGAGGAAGACACACAGCTGTTTCACTCCTTATCTCCTTTGTTTACCTGTGCATTTTCTCCATATCACACTTGGGCTTAACAGTTTCCTCAAACACCTATTTATAATTCTCTGAATATATTTCATTCCATTTCAAAGGATAGCCATATGTCCATTTCAAAGCAATGGAGTTTAAACACATCTTTCAGGTTGGTGAAGGAGACTTCGGATAAAAGCTAATATGTTCTTTAGATGTGATGCTGGGAAGCACATGGTAACAGCATTCAGGGCCTCAAAGTGAATGTAGGATTGGAGACTGATGAAAACACAGGACTTTGTGTGCCACTATTCACTGCCAAAGTATTGCCGACCAAAGTTTTACTCTGGGAAAAATGAAAGAAATCTTAGCAATTTCCAGTAAGGGGACATAATTGGATTTTTGCACCTTTAATAAAAGATACATGTATTAGGAGGAGTTTTCTAAATCTGACTGCCTTGATATTTTTCTTTGGAGATGGAGGTGAGTAAAGGCCTGCTTTTCTCCTTTTGTTAGCAACCTGTAGCTTGTGTTTGAGCCAGGGTTTGGAGCACTCTGCACACCTGCGGAGTGAGATTCAAACTGTATTATGCTAGGTGCACAGAAACGAATATTGGTTGATGATACAGGAATGCACGGCTGCACCCGATGGAAGAATTCTGGAGTAAATGAGGCTGCAGAAGTGTGACGAAATTTAACGCCACATTTAGTGCTTAGCTAACAGCCCCTTGATTTGTACTTATAGGAGAAGTGAATCTCTCTGTAGGCTCTGCAGACTTGCAGAAATGAAGAATAATTTTCAGTAAATTCCAAAATAAGCATTCAGCACATGCATATGGCTTCATCTTAGAGGAAGTGTGCACGTTTTTTAACTGTACCTTTTTTAAGACACTTTCAAATGGCGTAACAAGGTGTCTGGACTTTGTTAGTGTTGAATGGATATTGAAGGACACATCGGAAGTTGAAGAGTAAGTTCAGAGATGTAGCTTGGGTTAAACATAAAGAGTGAAGAAAACTTACGCTCCTACAGCTATCAGGGCTGTGGAGATCCCAGCTGAAAAGGAAGCCAAAAAATCTGAAAGATTAAAAAAAAAAGTTGAATTATTCTCCTTGTTCATTTTTATTTTTGAAGTGTGTAGAATGAGCTTCTTTTGAAGGAGAGCAACATAAAGTCCAAGTTGTTTAGGATTTGTTGTTGTTCTTTAAGGAAGATCCTTAAATATGGTATCGTTCCTTTACTATGTGGTGCATAAATAACATACATGGTGGCACAGTGTAAGATTATCTTGGCAAAGGCATAGGATGACTGCATTGCTTACAAAGCTTTTGACACATGTGAATAATGTGATCATTGCAAAAGTGTGCCAATGAAAACTTCATATCCCACCACTATGTACGTGCATATAAGTTTTTGTTAGCGTGTTCTTCTTCAGCATGTTTCTTAGTACCTGATCGGGGAAAGCTCTCAGTGTTGTGCCATATTGTTGTATCTTACGCCTGGCTGTCAGAATAGCCTCTAAGCTGTGGGTTTTGTGACACAGTGAAAATGAACAACTGCGAGCTGTTCAAAGGGAAAGGTCATGGATCCCATGCCTGTTCACAAGCAGAGGTGGGCAGGCTGGCGTGAGTGGGGAGGAAGAGTTGTGGTCTTGGTAAGGCTGCAGACTCCATCACATCCTTGGTAGCTCATGTCATGCTGCCTGGCAGAGACATGACGCCACCACTGTGGTTATGACTCTATGATCTGATACAACTTATGTGGCATCTTGAATTAAAAAAAGAAAATAGCGTGTCATATCATACTACTTATTGCTAAAGAGCAGGAGGAAGCCATGATCAGAGGGAGGTAGGAGCAACGGAGGAAAGAGCAGAGAAATTTGTCTTCCTTTTAGCCATGGCAAGCTGTTAGTTTATTCCAGTAGCATCATGAAACCGTATCCATAGCGTAGCATGCAGGATTCCAGTCTCCCTTCCTCCCATGTCAGATACAGCTGAAGACAGGCTGTTAAGTTCAAGGAGAACATGTCTGGAGTGGAGTATGTTCTAAGTAAAGACTAAGGACCATCTTGGTTCTTCGAAGAAAACAACAACAAAAAAACCACATGCATGTTTCTGCAGAAATTGCAGAAACTGCAGTGGCTTAGAGATCCTCAAAGCATTAAGAGGTAATTGAGATTATATGCTTTTCTATCTATGGAATTGATAGTGTTTGCTTTAATGTTTTCTGTTATTAGAAAAGAAGTACATGTTCAAAAGTGCAAGGGACTGCTTTTCTCTTGCAAGCAAGACTTTCGTTCATGCCATCAGAGAATTATATGTTTTTGTAGCACTGTGTGGGCAGTACCAGCTGTTGCTGTTTGCCAGAATCTTGTGATCCTGAAGAACATTGGACTACCATCCTGTGTGCAGATAGCCCTGTGAAATGTAGTACTCCTATGCTTCAGATCAATGGGATAGTATCACTACCACACCTTTTTTCATGGCACTGTGTTTCAGCCAAAGAAAGGAAGTGTATAAACTGTATAGAAAATACTTGAAAAATACATTTACCATTTGCCTTTAAAATTCCAGAGTTTTGGTTTTACTTAAAATTGGTCCTTTGGCCTTATAGGTGACCTAAAAAATTCTCAAAATATTATTCTCTCACTAGGTGCTTTTTTAAGGAGCATCACATTGTTTGTTGGAGAATGTTCTTCAGGACAGTAGTTTGATATTTATCTATCAGAATATGTTGTTTGGTATTTCATCTTTTTAACAATATCCCTTTTACTGCACATTTTTGCAGTTCTCTTCTAGTTACTGCAGGTAGTTCAATATTTTCTAAGCTGAATTTGCTGAAGGTCAGAGTAGGGGGTTGCCCACACACTGTGCCTGTGGGATTCCAGTCCTTGCCTGGGCTGCTCTCTGCCTTCCTGTAGCTATAAAAATTCATTTCCCTTCCCCCTCTCCCTATCTGTTTGCAGGTTATCTTGACGAATCAGATTACCACATCACTGAGCAATGGCCTTGCGATCCCAGCAGACCTGGTGTCTCCAGCTGATGATTTGTTCTTGTCTGAAGGTAAGAGATCCCTTCTATCAGAACTGAAACTCTATACTGACACAAATCCACATTGTAACTTGCAGTCTTCTGTTGATGTACAGGGGTCCAGGAGAGTCAGGTTATCAAGCCAAAGATAAAACCATGAGGAGATGAAATTATTTTTCAATTTCTTTGAAAATTAATTAAAAAAAAAAAAAAGAAAAAAGAGTGTATTAACGAAAAGAAACTGACCCTTTCTAAGGGGTGGGAATGGATTTTCAAGCTGTGTTCATTTCTGTAATATGTTCCTTAGCAGTCTACTTTCATTTACACAGCATTATTATACTTTCATTCACAGAGCATTATTTTTCTCCTTCTGGAGCTGGGACTAGCTTAAATACACAGGCTAGGCCACAATTTTAATCTTATTTAGTGATTATTGGTGATTCCAAAAAGAAACAGCTGGTCATAAAGGAAGGAGAGCACATAATCACTCCTGTCCCTTGCATTATATTTGTCCAGTTTTCAAGCACAGTGATTCAAACTGCAGCTGTCAATATTGCGTGAATGTAATATGAGCTTTTGTGTGATGCCATATACTACTTTACATCTTCATGTTTCTTTTGTTTCTGCAGAGAATTAGAGACAAGTATCACACAAACACACACACACATTTTGCGGGTAGTAGTGAGGACTTACTGTGCAAAGTATAAAAGATACTGAATCAAGGCTTGCAATGTAATACAATTTCAGCTTTTCCCACTTGAATAATCAGAGTGCCCTCAGAGACAGATATAGAGTTTTCTTATTTAGACTTAAATTCAACTATAGGCCAAAACGTATGATGATAAGCAATGCTCACCTTTCCTGCAAAGACATGATAAATGCATGGGGAATTTCTACTTTATGTAATATGGTTATTTCCCCTCTTTCTCTCCTTGGTGAGCTTTCTGGTTCTGGTCAGCTTATCTTTGTTCTGGATGATCAGAGCTGTCCTTAATGCAATGACTTAATGCAAGAACAGCTTGGTGGCAAAAACAATTAAGCAGTGGTAAAAATGGCATTATTCTGCAACTCATTTCAACAGACAAGAGGAAGAGGTTGAATATGTATTAAACAGAATGTGAAAGAGCAGCAAATAACTCCAGTGTAATGTCTTGACACTGACTGATGTGTTCACTTCATAATTTTGTCAATAGGAGTGCTTGGGCAAAGCATGGTCCATTAAATCATTTTGAAACTGTGCTTCTGGCTTTTGTTGGCTCCATCCATTGACAAGACATCACTGAAGTTCGTTGCTTGAGTATCTCGCTCCCTACCTCTGTCAAAGAGTTGAAATTTGGTAACTATATTTGGAAGAGGAAGACATAATTTTTCATCTTTATTATTTCCTTCTTGGCATGAATATGTTACACATTGCCTCATTAAATACTTGAGATCATGGCAGTTGTGCTTTAATTTGTCCTCTGGAATTGCTGTGTATGAGCTTCCTCAGAAAAGGAGAGCATAGGTAACTCTGAAGTAGAAGTATTAACAAAATATATACTCAGCAACACATACTTTCTCTTGTGGTTAAAATATTTTGAAGAGTCTTTGGAAAAAGTTGTAATCCTTTGAAATTTGCCTGCAAATATCAGAAATGTGCAGTGCTGTGTATAAGCCATAGTTCTGAAATCGTGACTGTGTAAGAGATGGTATGATGATTTTCATAGCAATTACAGCTTATTAATGAAGGTACCATGTTGTTTCTGAACTCTCTACCACCATTATTTTTCAACTTTTAACCCAAAAATGAGTGCAAATGTGTTAGTTGCCTCTGTGTGTGTTGTTTACTTTGTTTTTCTCGTTCCTTGGTTTTAATTAAGCATCTGAAGTGGTAAAACATGCCAGCACGGCACTTTTTAAAAATGGAAGTTGTTTGGCCTTCCAAGGCTGGACAAGAATGGCACAGCAGTGGTGCAAGCTCCTTCAGTAATTCAAGTTTTATCAAGGGATTGCAAGGGTGTTCAACTTCTTTTCCTCCTCTCCCCTCCTTTCTGTTTCCATCAGCTAACAGAGGTGGTATTTACCAGCTGTGTTGTATAACGGGAGAGCACAGTACATCTCCATACCACGAGGTTTTTTCCTCCCATCTTTCTCATCCATAATGTAGTTGCTTCTGGATTGCCAGTTTGCTTCAGTTTTAACCCATGCTGTCTACCTATGAGAAAAAAAAAAACGTAATTTCAAGCCCATTCAACATTTGTTCTCCATGTTTATAATGCTTTCAAAAGTGTGGCCAGTGTTTTTCTTTTTAACATTAGCGTGTTGACCTGTCCTGAGAAAATCCCCCCTAATTTATTTCATATTGACTATCAAACAGCCTGAGAGTAGTAATATGTTAATCTTCTGACAGTCTTGCATACTTTAAGATTCCATAATGAATTCATCTTCCAGGGTTGGAGTGACATTCATAGTATTTACTCCTGTTTTACAACTGTGCAGGAAAGAGTTGTTGGTGAGTAGTCCATGCACACAAAGAGAATATGTTGCAGTCAGGAATAGAAGCCAGATTCATGACTGGGTTCTTACCTCATTCTTCCTTTTCACTCATCACCAACTTAAGCTGAATTTGAACCAGTGACCTAGATGTGAAAGGACCCGTAACACGTTATTAGTCCTGTAAGCAAATCAGACCTCTTGGTTTGTATATGTCTAACATGTTGTTTTAAACCTATCTGAAACCAGTTCTGTCATTGTAAATGGCTTGCTAAAAGGGTGATCTTTCTTAGACAGAGACAGAAATAAAAATTTCAAACTGAATGTGTTGTTGGAAAGAAATGGAATGTTGTAGTGGCTTTTGTTTTTGCTTCTGATTGTGCTTTGGAAGAGTATTTCGTGGGCTGTGTGTTAGATCAGGCAAGAAACCAAGGAAGCTGTTCACTTGATGTGTGACAAAGTTAATCTGATGAGCAAGCTGAAAGGACGTTGTCAAGCTGCTTCAGGCTCAAAGTTTGTCGTCTTTAAAATTCTATTGTAATACATGAAAACTTGTGTCCTAAAAACATGTTAGATTTTTACGAGAATAATAAAGCCTGTATAAAAGCAGCACAGATCGTAAAATCTCACCACTTACATAGCAACGTAAGAGCTGTTGAACTGTGCTTGGTTTTACTCATTGCAGGAAAATGTTATGTCCAGCTAAATTCCCAGATCTGTGCATACATCTGCTTCAAGACAGAAAAAATGCTTAGTTTGCTGCAAATAAATGTGGAATAAAATAGAAAAGTTTTTGTACCTATGGACTGAGTCCTGGCGTTCATTTGGCCTTTACATATTTTCCAGATTATTATCCGAAGTTCAGTAAGACATATTTTTTTTCTTCAGCTCAAAAAGTCTCAGGCATGTATGGTTGTCACCTCTCTAGAAGACAAACTCAGTTTTTATTTGTAGCCATACCATTCTTACATATCCTGTCATCATAGGGGATAGACTGGATGGAGCACGATGTGGATGCTGCTCTTTGCATTTCATGCTTGCTTTATGGAATAGCTTTTTAGCCATTTCAGTAAAAGACAAGTTTGAGAAGCCTCAAGGTTATTTTAAGTTGTTCAGAGATGGTCAGACCAGCCCACAACTAGGCTTCAAAATGTGGCCTAAAGAATTAAAACTTCATTATTTAAATATATAACAATTACCCCTTACCCCCAAGTTAAAATAACCATCTCTTTAACAATTAGAGAGATTTAAGCTGCATTAGTCTAAAGGATTAAGCCATTATTTGTGGCTGTGACTGTACTATTTTTATTTCTGTAAAGTTCATGTGACTGGATTTTACCTAATGTAGAGGATCTTTAGAAATGAATTCTCAGACAGTTTGATTGCTAGCTGGGAGGCAAATTTTCTGTGTTTCCTAAGTGTTTTTCTTGGAAAAATCAGGTTGAGCAAAGTAACTCAAATTGTAAAGTGGTACAAAAGGATAGCACAGTGTGACCTACTTGAGGTCCCTCTAGTCCACCAGTGCCTGTCCTGTTAATACATCTGCCAGCTGCAAGCTTACGGTTCCTCTTGCAGGCATTGAAGACGAGCCTCATCTTTCTCAGAAAAAGGTCAGGAGAGTGTTGGCATGAACAAGAACAGAGTCCTCCTCCCAGCACGCACAAATGTAAGGCAAAAAGGGAAATTCTGTCTCAAGCTTCTTCAGCCTCAGCTAGCACTTTCAAATATTTATTTGGAAAAGTCAGAATTATTTTGTGTTTAAAATTGTCTGTAAACTTGTGCTAGCTCTGGGGAGGCCAGTTTTTGGTCTTCTGCCATTTGTGTTCATCAAGCAGTTTGTCATAGCACTGTATATTTTTAATGCACAATTTGAGCAATGAGTTTAGTCTGACCTTTTCATCTTTGTTGCTGTGATCCTGAGTTCTTTTAAGCTGTTGAGCAGAAATAGTCTTTTGTGTCATGGAGACTGAAGAAAACTAAGCTACCATAATATCGTCCACCCACAGGGTTTTCCTACTTCTGATCATGGGATTTTAGTCTAGGGGGCAGAAGGTTTGAAGCTGGAATGTTTGAATTCTATTCTTTGCTTTGCTCTTGCTCTGCCAGGTTGTGGTTGTAACATTTTACTCTTCAGGCCTTGGTTTACCAGTTTTAGATGATGTAGGGATATATTCTTTGCAACTTTTTTTTTTGATGTATTTCAAGATATTCCCATTGGGAAAGTAATAAGTTGACCTGCTGTTCACCTCAGAGTAAGACCAGTTCTGTAGTTTATTACTTATCTCCTTTCAAATCCCTTTTTTCGGTCCTGGTGCTGAAAGGAGAGATAACACTGAAGGAATTACCACGAGAAGTGAGGGGCCCCCAAAAATAGGAGTCTGTTGTTTGTTTTTTTTTTTTATTTATTGATTGATTTATGTGTACACTTATGTTTAAGGTTGGACCTGCAACTGACTTAATAAAAATCAAAAAGAATATTCTGTGAGAACCCTAATATACCTGTTTTGTGGGAACTTTGAACTGACAAACAGAGCAGCTGTTAAACAAGTTTCTAAAATGCTTCCTCCTTGTAGTTTTACAGCTAATGCAGAATAATTCGTGTCTTAGTGAAGTGTTCCAGCATGATATGAATTTAAGTAAAAATGTCATAGCACTTTGACATGTTTTAAGCCTGTAATGTTTTAACTGCATGCTCTGTAAATGTATTGTAGGCTGATTAACACAATTTTGCTTGGTAGGAGGTAGTTTGTCTTGGATCAATGAAACACTGGTGTTATTTAAAAAAACAACTACTTTAATGAAATGATAAAATTCCTAAATTAATATCCTATCTTTTTAATAAAAATCCACTCTGATTTTTTGAGACCCCAAAATTTGGGAATAGTTACTAAAAACATTTTTGTTATCATTATGGAATAATCTGGAGGTGGGGAGATTGCTCGGCCTGTTCATGAATCTTGAGTGTAATTTGTGGTATGGTGGGAGAAAGGTCTTTAAACTGTGACCCCTTATGTAGACCCTATGAAGGTTAGAGAGTTTTTAATGTGCAGAAAAAAGCTATGAGTACAAATAACACTAGTGGTATTGCCAGATAATAGTTGGAATTCACCTCTCAAATCTGTATCTATGCATACTGACGAGTATGTTACCACCACTGATGTGCTTGTGTGAACCCAGAGGACTAAACCACATCTCTGAAAAGGTAATAGAGTTCTCTGTTTTGTGGTTTATCTTGATATACCCACTCATCCCAAGGCCAAGTTACCCTCCCACGCAGGGATAGCAGAGCCCAGCGAGTCCATCAGCCATGGGGCTGTGCCTCCAGGTCCGAGCCCTGGGTATCCATGACTTTAGTGTAGGAGTTGATCGAGTTACTCAACTCATTGGTTCCAGTTCATGTGAGCTGTAGTGGAACAGCTGGAGTTATTTTATTTCCTAATTCTTTAATGTGCTGCTGGACTTCATGTCTCAGCTGTCTTTTAATAAACTACCTTGGCATAGACCCTGTGATCCCTGTCAACAATGCTGTGGGAAGCCTTTTGTTCAGGCCGTTCTCTGCCTTTGAGTTACTTCTCCAGCTTCAAAAATCTCCAGAAAAAGATTGTAAGGCTCACATACACTGAAAGGTGAGAAATAAACTCTTCATTTACCTGGTAGGAGTCAGGATATGATGTAGCACTTAAGGATAGGTGAGAAATTGGCAGCAAAAAGAAAGAGTCATGTTGATAAATCTCATTGATACATGTAAGAGAGAAAAAAGAGCCTGCTCGAAATAATGATGTTTTATTCTTGTGCTTGGACTGTGTTCATGTTTCTGGTAACTGTGCTCCTCAGTGCTTCAGTGGAAGGAAAAAGTCCTTCTAGTTGTTGAGAATGCTTCAAGGAAGTGCACCATCATTATGGGGCCTGGGAGAAATGATATTAGCCATTAGGGGAAATGGTATTGTGATTGTTTCTGCATGATGCAGGGTTGCGGTGTATGGAGCAGTTAGATTTCACGATAACAGTGGTCATGTCAGCCTGTACTAATTTTGATGCTATATTTCAACAAGTGGGAAGTAGTGACATATAACATCCAGCCAAATTTTAACGGCTTTTTAATCAAAATATAAATCTCTCAGTAAAATGGTGTTACAGAGACTGTACATGTCTGTGGAAGTTTCAAGCTGAATGACACATGTAATCGCTTGATCTAGACTACGAAAGGGTTGAAAACTGTCAGCAGGAGCATTCAAAGGACTCTATATATCAGTTTAAGAGAATCTCTGTTCCTTCTTTCCTAATTGTTGTGATGATAGAATACCAAGTTTTACTGCTTTGTTGTGGTTTCTTTCTGAAGATGCGATATGACTGACAATCATTAATCTACAATTTGTAATCCAAAAACCCTTCAGGTGTATTTGCTGGGAATCACTCATCTATATCATCAGAAGCATGATAACAGAAGTGCTTACAGTCATAGCTGAGTGGTTAGAAGCTAGCACCTCTTGGTTGCTTACCTCAGCTGAGACAGTGCCAGACTAAGTACGTAGCACCTTCCAACGCAAAGTAAAATGCGTTTGCTTCAGAATTCTGTTTCCCAACACTAGTTTTTTCCTGTTTTCCTTTAACTGCAATAAATTGAGAGCCTGCACAGGTCAGCCACTGACTTTCATGGCATATAGCTGTAAAGCATTATAACAGGACTGCAATTTGCCATCTCTTTGTGCCCTAAAATGTTTTAAAATATTTCCCATTTTGTGCAGAATAGAAAAGATCAACTTGAATTTTCACTGTGGTCCTGCAAACCAATGGCTTAAATCAGGAACAGAAGATATGGTTTGGCTCTAGACTCATTCTGCAGCCCTGCATTGTACCCTAGTGTTGGTGGAACTGCTCCAAACGAACTTATCTTTCAAAATGCATTGTGAAAGTTATTCAAGGGTAGGTACAAGCTACACAGCACTGACCAGATGCACAGTGGTCAATTAAATTCTGCCCAATGCTGTTCTTAACTTACTGGATTCTCCTTAAATCTGTACAAACAGGCCAAGGCAAAATAAAATAAAAATTGAATCTTCGTTATGTAGTAGCAGTCGGTCCCATTTCTTGTGGAGTTTTACAGTACCAACAGTGGATCTCTCTTCTGGTGGGACTGGGAGAGATCTGACAGATTTCTGTATGTGGGGAAGCATCACTGTGAAGGACCTGCATTTGGCTTGCGGTGTTAGGTGAATCATATAGCTCACCTTCAGAACATGGACCATTTGGGAGTGACTCTGGGTTCAGGTGTTATGCAGATCGGGAGGGCCAGGAAGAGAGGACAGAATGATTTCAAGGTCTGATGTCTATGTTCTGGTTGTAGTTCCAGCTGGGTTTCCTCTGGATTTACTGCAGGATGTTTGAAAAAGTGGCTCCTTGTTAATCTCAGGCAGCCTCCATGATTGATGACCTTAATGATTGACCTCCCTTAATCGTAAAAAGAGGACGTTGGTGTTTCTGCTTAATTTGTGTGTATTTCCTGCTTTATTATTGTAATAATGATTTATTGTCATAAATGATGGATGTTTTATAACCTATTAGCCTATTTTGGAGGTTGAAGCTGGGTGCTGTGGTATGTGAATGAACTTCTTCCCAGTGACGTTCTGCTGCTAAAAGGTTACATTCAAACCCAAACATAACATGATAATAAAACGACAGCATATGGTTGCTGTATGATCCCTTAATTTAATGAAAATAGGCAGCTTGAGTTCGAGCAGATTTAGCGTGCTCCACGTGGGGAAGTTCATCCAATCTGGATTCTGCTTGTCTCCTCAATCAGTATACTAAGCAGTAAAAATAAAGGAGCGTTCAGAGAAGAGCAGTTCAAGTGATCATAACGCTGTACAGAAAGATGGGTGAAGAAATGGTAGAAATAGGAGACAGCAGATGCTACTACAGGATAAGCATCCATGATTCTTTGGGAGTAATCTGAACCATTTTGGTACCTGGCAGGGGAGCTGTTGTTTCAGGCTGGTGCAAGGACATGTAACAGAGTCTCATGGGCACATCTGAGTATCAAGAAGTAGTTTCTGAGCGTGAAATCTGTTAGGCCAGCTGTTCCCACATGGTTTCTGTTTGTGCCTCTGTTTCTGGTGGTGAACTCACTCCAGCCGAGCTTGCGACCCTAAATACTAACACATACAATCGAATCTCTGTCAGGCTTGTGACCCCACTCTGTGCTGCTGTGACCCTGCTGGAGGTTATGACCCCGGGTTTGGGAACTGCTGGGATAGCCTGCCAGATAGTCCTGCTGGGGAAGTGGTGATGTGCCCTATCCAGGCCAGGATCATCACAACAAATGCCTTCAGATCTCACAGTAATTTGTAGGCCCCTGCCACCAGTTGGGGAGTATAGCCTATTAGAGCTGACATGTCACTTTGGTACATCAGGAACATCTTGGAGATCAAAAGGTCATAGTCCTCCCACGCTGCTACAGCCTTTCTTCATGGACTCGCCTCCTCGCCTTGCTTCCCCGGCAGTTGGATGGCAGCGGGCCCCAGCTCCCTGGCAGCGTGGCTGCCTCATCCGTAAGCGTTGACTGTGTACCCGCTGCAGCTTCAGCCCTGCTGCCTCCCGGCCCTGCTGCTGCTCCCAAGTCACCCTTTCCAAAACACTTCTCCCTGAATGCTCCTTGTCTTAATGCAGGGATTGATGACTGTGGCTCTCTTTGCTGAAATGATTAAAAGCTATATTCAAAGTAATTAAAAGCTATATAGGGTAATGCTCGTGGAGGCAGGCAAAGCCTTTCCCTCTTTTTGTGAAAATATAATTGTTATTCATATGCCTGTAGATGCAAGCGCAATCTTCCAGATGTGGGATGCTGATGGAGAAATAAACAGAAGGTGGCCTCATGGGGATGCTGCCGTGGTCTACAAAACTAAGTGATTTGATAAGCCCTGCAAGTAGCCTTTTTTAGTGTAAAATGGAAAGTAAAAGATGCCATAGTTGAAGATTTTTGTGCTTTGTTATACTGTGATCTAAAATGGAGTTTAGAAACACCAACAAAAACAGATTTCAAATTTGTTTTTAAAATGCACTACTTGCCGTAATGTAAAATAGTAACATTTTAATAGCTAACTGACTTGATAGTCCAAGGCCAGTGACTTCATCTTACACAGTCATGGAAGTTAGGCTGTGGCATCACCGCATGATCTTGCATGGGAAGGAGCCATATGCATAGGATCATTTATTTTGACTTTTTCTTTTTTGTATCTAGACCCTGGAAAATGGCAATGAGTGTAGGAAGGAGAGGGGAGGAGATGGTGCAGAAAAATTACTTATTTGGATAAAAAAAAACATATTGCATAAAATTAGCCTCAATTTACTCTGTACAAGTCTTGAGTTTGAGCTCTGTGTAGAGCGCTTTGTTTAGAGATGTTGTAGGACTGGTTTGCTGTCAGGCAGGTGCACAGAGAGCACTCAAGTGAAAATGAGAACAGAAAAGTCAAGTTGTGGAGCTCGTAATCCACAGTGCCACTCAAAGAAACAGTCAGCAAATCATATGGAAATTAATTAAATCAGAAAATACGCTGGTTACTGTACACAATTCTCTCGTATGAAAAAATTGCTTTAAACTTTGTATCTGTAACTTGATAATCCCTTAAAAACTAATTACATGTCAGAAAATGGAGCATAAAGTCTCCTCCATCTGTCCAGGTTTGGATATGGCGCACAAAGGAGCATATCCAATTTATAGTACCTCTTAGGTAATCAGATTAATATCTCTTGAGCTGAATTTACCCTTTTGATACCGAGTCTTTCACATGCCGTGTTTCACATATCACATTCTGTTGAAGCTCTGTGGCCTTTCAGTAATTTCCTTGAAATCTATATGTTGTATGTCTGCGCTCTTTTGAGCTTTTTTTGGGACATGCATCAATTAGATGTGTTTCTGGCACTCTCTTAATGGCATAGTTTCCCTAGAGTCAAAAACTGCTCCAAAAACTGAGATCATTTGTTTAATTTAAAAGCAGAGGGGAATGGAACTACAATTTCAAGCTTCAACAACTGTCTCTGTAGCTTTGAAGAAAAAAGCTAATAAACATGATGTCTTGCACACAAAATAAATAAATTCTTGTTTTCTTCCTAAAATATCTGATTTCATCCAATTTATTGCTTCCCTTTCTTATCTTTTAATTTTAATTCCTATTTTTAGATGGTAAATTTTCAATTTCTTGTTATTTTTTTTTTTGTTGGTTTTGCTTAGCAAACCAGTCAGATGGATTTTGTCATCTGCTTTTAAGGAGGAACTGTAAATGATGCAGGATGGGTCTTAATTAAAATCACTGATAATCAGTCTGAATCCAGAATTGCGTTTTAAGTGGTTGCAGTTTTTGGCTGTACGATACTCTGCAAATATGTACTGTATAGGAATTGGCTGCTGTTTTTTTCAAACACATTGAGAGTAGAAGTACGTAAATTCCCATTTTTTAACAGATCTATCCAATAGTATCCATTCTCTGTCTCAAATACCTCTTAGCCTGCATCTGCATTAGTATTTGGATTGAGATCACTAGCATAGCTTTGAAGCAAGTCCTTTATCATCTTTACTTGCTGCAGGTTGGTTCGTTACGTGGTTTTCAACTCTTTTGGTCTCCTGACCCTTTTGTGCAAAATTATTCCCTAAAGGAGACTTGCTTTTCAAGCAAGTGTGTTTTTTTATTTATTTTCATGTAAGGTAAGTCAGGCAATACAGCCCTCGTCTGAAGACCAGTAGGAAGGATTAGTAGGGAGCTGTAATGCCCATTGCCTGGCTGTGGTAAGCTGCAGCTACCAGGCTCAGGTAACGCGTGACAATGAGAAACAAGATCAATTTCAGCAGGAGAAGTGTTCATGTCTTCACTGTGCAGTTAAGAGGCTAGTCTGCACTGAACCCTGAGGTGCCATGTCCTTCACTGTTACTGTTGTTTGTGCTACTAAGTATGGCATTCAGCCTGCTAGGGGCCTGCAGTGACCACTTGCCCAGTATACCCAACTCCTGTGCCCAGTCATCTCTAGCATCCGCTGCTGAAGGATCGTTTGTAAGTCTGGTTGTTGTGTTTTTTTCTTGCTGTTCCCTCTGTCTTTTTTTTTTGGTTTTGGTGTCTTTTTTTTTTTAACTGATAATATTGATGGTCTCCTTAAAGAGTTGAAAACAGTGGCTGTCTGTTAACTAATGTTCTTAAATTGCTGGTAGAAAACTGCTACCCACTGAAGGGCACTGACTAAAAAGATGGAGGTGTTTGAAACTTCAGAGATCGCTTCAGAGAGTAAATCTTCTCCTGTTAGCATTCAGTAGGAATGAAAGACAAGAATGAAGTTTCAGATAAAGTTCAGTGCGTACAAACTAACATTGTGTCATTCAGTATCTGAATCTTAAGAGGAAACGTTCATGGTGGATTCAAGTTAAATGCCAAAAACCTCATGATCCTTGGAATCCCCGGTTTGGTCTAATGCCAGTTCAACCAGAATAACACAAACTGTCAAAGGCTCTGGTCACGTTCTTTTCCTCTGGGTTAGCATGAGGTAACTGAACAGCATGGGATCAACACGTGAAGTCCTTTATAGCCGTTGAGTTCATTGTCTTGGCTTATGGTCAACAGCTGCCCAGCTCTCCCTTTCCTGAGGGTGCATCTGCTTCTTAGTCACTGCCGTGACAGCAGTGTGTTACGGTCATGGGAGCTAGCATGAAATGAGCCGCTCGGATCCCGAGGTTCCGGCAGCAGATGAGTCGCAGAGAGGTCACCACAGGCTAATCTTCCTGGTATTTACCATGCACCCTATAGATGTATCCTGAGATGTACCTGCCTTTTCTTAAAGTGAGATGTCTTCTGTCTAGATGGGAAAATCCTATGGGTGAGGGGAGGCTCTATCACTGTCATGCAATTCTGGCTGTGTAAAGGAGCTGGAAAACTTATTTTAGTTAGCTGGGGCTTTCCCTTAGGTAAGGATATCTTGCTTTCCTTAGGAGTTATGAAAAGGTATTTGTGACCAGCAGGCTGCATAGTAACCATGAGCAAGTCAAATGGCACATAGTTTAGTAGCCCAGTGCATGCAATTAGGGTGATTTCAAGATTATTATAGTTGCAGCCCAGGATTTGAGTGTTGTTCTTTTGCATCAGTATTTATGGGGGTAGAAATTCACTTGCAGTTTGGTGTAGTGGAGTAGTGAATCAGGTGCGTTTCAAGCAAATAAATAAATTGCTCTGTCTATAAAAGAGTGGATTTTCATCAAGCTTCAGCATGATAAAGTATTTCCTATTTTGTTTGTGCTGAAAATTTTTGCAATAACAGTGGTTTCAATGAAAAAAAGATTTCGTCAAGTAACATGTTTAGTGGAGATGTTTGGTCTGATAAAATATATATCTTGAAGATGTGAGGAGAGTAGGCTGAGGTTCGTGATCATAACCAGAGACATGCTACACAAACTAACATATGAGTTATTCTTTCTCTCTCTCTCCAGTTTTGCTCCCTCCCAATCCCAGAAACGTTGTTTTGTGAGGTCTTCCTTTTGCTCTACCAGTGAAGAACAAAACAAAATAGTTTACCTGCCCTACTTCTTACATCTGTATGAAATTCTGTGATGTTTGCATTGCATTTTGCACAGGTACTTGTGGTAGTGGTGTATCATGTTCTAATCTCTCTTTTTAACAATTGCCTGCCAGTGGTATCCTTGCACGTAGCAGTGAGCAATCCCTGCACTCAATAGTGCCATTGAAAATGTTTGAGAGCTTACTGCACAGTTTTGGCAGTTTAATTGCTAATGATGTGTTTTTGCTTCAAAATTAATAGCTGTTTCTGGTTATGATAAAGTTGTTTTAAACCTGCAAGATGTTTAAACTGAATTTGTTGCTTCCTCTTTGCAGTGTGGTTTCCTTCTTTGGCACCATCAGTACGTTGTGGTCCTGGGTGTTGGTGAGGTGACATGCCCTATTTACACTCTTTTGGAAAAGACTGCATCACAGGCTCTTGAAACTCTATGGGGTTTTCTCAGTTCAGATACTCAGATCTGACTACCTGTAACCACTCGATTACTTGTTTTGAACGTGAAAGGGGTCTTTCTAAGCTTCGTTCCATCTCCATGGCCACAATTCCATATTGTTCGTATGACTGAGGCAATCGTGTTCTTTTCAATACACAGACTTTTCAAAAAATAAAGCAAAGCCTAAGATAACAGTCTATGTAATTAAAAAAAAAAAAAAAAAAAGGCAAGAGGCAAAATTATTTTACCTCTTGATCTTGTAGCATCTTTCAGTGCCATGACTGGTGGCCTTTTGTGATATAATCTTCAGTAGCCTGGTGTGACCTCACAGCTGTCTCAGCTTTGAGCAGGAGGTAGGACTAGAGACCTCTTGAGACAACTTGAAATATCCTGCAAGCCTGTGATGCTGCTATTTTGTCCGATTTTTACTTGGTCTTTCTTACCATCATTTTCTGTATATCCTCCTCTTTGTTGTGCCACATTTGTTATATCTGTTTATTAACCTATATGCAAGGTTACGTATTTTGATGACTCTCTAATATGTATCTTATTTCTTAACTGAGGGCTCTTATGAAAGACAATCTTATTCTTTTAATCTCTAATTCCTTAATCATAAATCCATCTACTTTATTGATGTTGTGTGTTGATGGTTTGAAGATTCTTTTCTGCCATCTCAGGTGAATAAATATTTCTTAAATTTTAAGAAGGAACAGTCCTATCTGAAGGCAGAAGGGAAAAAAAATAGTCTCTTCTTGAGCCCTCTGTGTGATGTGAGATTGTTTTGAACAGTACTTGAAGAAAATCTGCTTTTTCCAAAAATCTGAACTCAGTAGATAGGATGGTTCTATTCCTCCTGAAATGAGCAATTATTTTTTTTTAATGGAAAAACTACTTTTATTGGTGTGCCTTAACCAGTGATTAATAGCATGCACACAGACGTAGGACATCCTGAATTTTGGCCTAATGAGAACCCTGCCCTGCCAAATCTCTTGCAGTACACATCCTCCCATAACTCACAGTCTACTTTTCTCCTCTCTTATTAATCCCAGGATAATATTAAACTACCAGTAAGTCATAGCCCTCAAATGTTGACATTCCTTGAAAAAGTAACTGGTTATAACGTCAGTGATGGTCTTACCGTAACTAACCAGATGTAACCAAGGCGCATTTAAAAAGAGTTTTAAATCCCACCTGACGGTCAACATGAACGTTTTCCTAACGCCTAATATAGGTTAGATGAAAAGAATTTTGGTGCTTCCTGGAAGTTTTGTATTGACACAAATAGCTATGCATCTACTTGCATTGGTAGTTAGGAAAATATTTGCTAAAAACAGACTACTACATAGATTTTAGCGTTATTGGAAGGCACCAAGCCGAAAGATACTGTAAGCCATAGTTGTCTTCCTCTTCTCCTTGGACCACTAAACACAAGTGGTAATAGCATAAGCTGTTTTACTGATTTAACATCGTGTTTCAGCTTTGGCCTGGAAATTTCACTACCAAGCTCAATCAGAATGGAGGCTCAGGTTCCCATTTAGCCTTTTGCTGAATCTCTAAAGCTGTTGGGAAAGTCATTGGTGATGTAGATAGCAATTCCGCTACACATTGCAGTAAATAGGCAAATTCATTTCGCATCAGACCATAAACAACTGTCTGCTGGTGATGACATTTGGCTACTACTGACCTGTAATGGATCCAAACCAGTGACCAAAAGGTAAAATGTAATTTCTCCTAGAGTCAATCAGTCTCTTGACTTGGGCTGAACTAGTGAAACAGCAGTGAAAAAGCTGTATCTTATTGCACTGTCTATGAGCCAAAGACTGAGTCAGAAACTCCATGTAACTACAGTTGATAGATGGTTGGATGGTTTGGGCTTTTTTTTTGAGCTTTGATGTACTTGGGTAGAAAAAACTTGAAGAGAGCCGCTGCCAAAAGCTGGCAGAGGGGCCTAAATTTCTGACCATCTTTTACTAACAGTTCCCAGTTGTAGTTCTAGACTTAAGGCCCTGTGTATGATAGGAGCATGTGTCAGTGGTTATGCTTGTACTGAGCTATTTTGTTACTTTTAATTGGAGTTATTTCCCTGTTAGTTAAGAAGGAATGTGTATATAAACAAGGGCTTTTGCTCCTTAGCCAGACTGTTCTCCCAGCAGTCTTGCTGATAGGATAATCCAGTGTCTATGGAGTTAGTCAGCGACGATGTCGGGGAACCTGATTCTGGCACCTCTAAATAAATCCTGGAGGACACAGGTTGCTGATAAGGGGAAATCATACTGTTTACACTATTGTGCTTGTGCAACCAAAGTTGCAAAAGGAAACACATGAAAGATAATGTAGTGTAGTTTTTAAAGTATATTTGTCCTTTGGCCTTTACAGATAAATATCTGATGTACTGGAGGTGGACGTGGTAAGTCCATGTTCTGTGAAACTCCTGACTATGACTTTGGTTCCAGGATGTAATTTGTTCCCACAAAATGAAATCTGTCCTGAAGATGACGGTAAATGCTTGTTACTAAAAGCAATTAATAGAATGGGTGTGTATATTTCCCAGACTATCAGAATTAGGTAAAATATTAAGTGCATAAAAGAATGCTGGGATGCTAGGGACACTTTTAAATACCAGCAGCAGCAGCTAGTGACTTTTTAAAGATTTCACTTGTGAATTTAGTGCTGTGGAATGGTGCCAAATTAGTTCCATTGATGCGATGGTTTCCCAGGCAATTCTCAATATGGGCAGTGGGACTGAAGGCTTTTCCCCTTTTGTCTCAACAGCATGCTTGCACACAACTTTTATGGGACATCTTCATGGCTTATTGGGTTATTCCATTTATCTCCTTGTCTGATTTTTAGCTCCTTTTTAAAGATTAGACATACTTCCGTGTTGTTCTGCTACACCCAAATAAAGGCAATGTAAATGAGAGGAAAGAATGCGAGTTTGTGCATTCAACTTAAGAAACTGTCTTAAACGATGATTTGGAGATTATCCTGGGTTGGGAAAGTAGTTGAAACTTCCTCAGCAGAAGCAGTCTTTGCTAATCAGCTCTGGCAAAGAGCCTCTTAATGTGATCCTGATACACTTTAGCAGGATTGCCACGTAGAGAAAAGGAATGCTGTTTAACAGTCCTGGTACAGTAATAAACTTCTTTCGGAATTTGTGTCCATTTCTGATCCTCAAACTTTGAGGATGATATGGAAATACTGGACAAGAGTTCAGAAGAGGGCCACAAAAAACAACAACAACAACAAAACAAACAAAAAAACAGTCCTTGTCGTAGAATGGCTTTCCAGGGTGAGGCTTCAGGAGATCAGTGGGAAAGTAAGACTGTAGAGGTCTTTATGCTTGGAATTGCTATTTAACTATTCAGTCTTCTCTGTTGTGCAGGCAAGCGTCTAGGAATGTGCAGTGACTGGAAGAGGTAGCAGTAAACTTCGGCCTTAGAAGACATCATGCTAGCAGTATGGTTGAGTGAACTTTGGGACGGCACATGCGTGACGCTATTGCTTGAAATATTTGAGACTATCTAAAACATTTGTATAAAACAATCTTTAACCCAGCTTCTTGCAGTGCAGATGTAGATGTTGCAGGGCAGGGTGGATGTTCACTGGAAACTTCTGGCTGTACATACTGCTATGATTTTACAGTAAGGGAAAATGAGATTGGAAAATGAAAGGCCAACTAAATGCGGTCCATTTGCTACATGTCATAGGTGAAGGGACAAAACTGTTTTTGCACTGTAATCCTTGGGTTTTGGCAGAGCCTTGTTAGAATCTGGTGGAGAAGTGTGTCTGTGGAAGAAATTAAGACCTGAAGTCATCCTGAGGCATGAGAGAATATGCATACTTTATTGTTAGTGACATGCAGTTTTATGATTTTTTTTTCTAGCAGGTTTCAAGGAAAATTCTTCTTTCACTTTTGGTAGGTATTATGCCTAACTTAGGCATACTCACTCATAGCTTGTATGTATAGTGTTAGTTTCTGCATGGCAGTGACATGTAAGCTTGGTGGGGTGCACAACCAAGACTTGTGTATCTGTGCTTTCTTTTGAAATGCGTCCTCGCAGAACTTCTGGGATTTTAAGAACAGTGATGCATGGATACAAATTACAGTTCCAGACATATAAAGCAGAGCTCTCATAGAATTAGTTTTGTACTCTGTTGTGGAAGAGCTTAACTTCCCTCTTAGTGACTCTACAGGAGGATGTTTTCATAGCCTCTCTCTGGATGCAGCTTTTCCTGGCCACATGCTGCTCAGTCCTCTGGGTTTTTTGTGGAGATGAAAAGTATAGCAAAGCTCATCTGAGCTGTGGCCAGTAATATTTACCATCCCCTCCTTCCCCCCCGTAAAAAAGGCACTTATTCACTCAGACACCAGACAGCTCAGGAAGGTTTGCATACTTTGCACCGTGCTGGATACAGAGGGCTTGGATGAAGAATACAAGTCAGATTTGAAAGATGTGGACTAAAGTGTGACTGCTGCATATTCCCATGGGGAATATTTGAATCGTTAAACTGGTTGCTGTCAGTGTCATTATGCAAGTTGTTCACCTGTCATACATACGCATCATAAACGTGTCCAAAATAATACCTGCCTCCAGCCAAATGGGATTTCTGAATTGTACTGAGGTCATCAATGATTTCCACAGCAATCAGTAAATGTGTTAGCTGTTGCTCTCCGTTTCTATCTGGTTTGGTGGACCTAGATCTCTGGTACAAAAAGCACTGACCTAATACAGAAGGAGGTCTTAGCCAGATTAGCTACTTATCTTAACTGAGATCTTATTCCATTCTGGTTATATAACTGTCAAGAGCCCCTTTTTTGAGTAAACCCCACTCTCCTGTTGTGGCCTGTGAACGTAGGCATATTTTAAAAGATCATTTATCTTGAGCAGGGGCAGAATTGAGACGGAACAAAGTGGAACGGTGAAAGTAGAATGGCACTGTCTCCAAAGTCTTTAAATGTTGGTGTTGTAAATGGGTTATATGTGGCAGTTTCGCTATAGCCTGGTGAGGACGGAAGATGGGGAAGAGAAGAAGTCATAATATTAAAATTCTAACTGTAAGCAGGGTGTTTATATACTTCATAATATGACAGTAAATATTATGTGACTAATAAGCATGGACCAGCATCTCACAACAGTCTCGAGAGTCAGTTTCTGGAGAAGGAGAACAACAAAGAATGAGTCGTCTGGGTTTTCCTACAGAAGTCTCCAGATTTTCTTTTCCTTTGCAGAAATGATAACCTCTGTGAGTACCTCAACAATTAGAGTAGCGATGATGAAAACTGCTGCTGTAATCATGGCACTTGAAATACACTCTTGAAATATTTATCAGCGTGCAAGTCTGTGATGACCCAGTGGGGCTGACTGGCAGCCTGGAGCTAGCAGGGACTGAGCTGGCAGTCTGGAGGGTGATCTTCAGAGGGAAAAAAAGGGATTCATCTTTAACATAGTGAAGTATCGAGCTTCTGATGAGCAAATGAGAGGATAAACATATCAGTGAGACAGAAACAGTGTTTCTGGAAATTACTGTGTAGGTCGGTCTGTCCCAATGGGCTGCAGTGTAACTACACTGTAAACCAGTAGCATAAAGAAGTGACAGCAGCTGAGGTAGTTATGTGCTCTGAAGACAGTAGGTCCCCAGCTTGTTAAGGTTTAGAACTGCAGGACTGGATGAAAAACTTCTAGTTGAAGAACATGGCCCAAATGCACAAACATGTTTCATAACAGATAAACCCTGTTTTACAGCTATAAATAAATGTGTTGTGAGACAATTCACAAATTGACGTATTCCTGAGAGTTTTCATTTGGGAGTTGTGTTTGGTTACTTGAAAGTAGACCTTTAAGTTGATTTCTGGATGGAGACTTTAAAAGACGTTGGAGGTGTGTAATAGAAATGGATATAATCTCCCATATTATGTCATGTCACGTTAGGACATGGAACATTTTATACATGGAACCAGCACTAAAGGCAGCAGAAATGAATCTTGAATCCTCCTTGCCAGCTGAAGTAGTCAGGATCTCACTTGGCAGTCTGTGGCTCATATAATGACTTTTGGAAAGACTGTTTACAGAAGTGGAACCTTTTAAAATGAAGAACTGAAGTCATTAAATCAAAGTATGGCAAGCATAAACCACAGGAGAGACCTTCTGGATTTATCTTTCCTTTGGGTGACAAAATTTCATGTGTTTTAGATTAATGAGATGGAGCCTAAGGGAAGGTACAAACGAGAGGAGAAAATTTTTGAAGTTGGTTCACCTGGTTCCCTTTTGAGAAAGCACATCTCAATTCCTTATGGTCTCTGCACAAGTGTTTATACAATGACTTGTGTAAGAACAGCTTCCTTTAAAATGTTCTGTTCTGTGAATGGAGATGTCTGCGGGGCGGGGAGCAGGAAATTCTTATCATTGAACATTATCGAATTGTGTTTCTTTGTTCAATAAGTACCTTACAATAAAAGATTAAGTTTATTCATCAGGAGGAAGTGAACGATCACAGATGAGAAGAGGTGAAGGGATTCTTTTCCCTCATTTCAAGAGGAGCAGGGTACAGCACTTCTTTCATGACATGTCCAAACTACGGTGCTTGGAAGTGGGGTTCAGATTAAAAGTAATCTTTTACTGTGATTTTTATGCCTTCAGAGAGATGTTATCAGCTTTGCAAATGGCATGTTCTTGCTGCATCTGGCAAGAAGGCAGGAAAGTCAGTAAACCGTGGCTGTCACTTGTGTCTTACTCTAAATTAGTGTCTCATTTTGATTTGGTTTCCTGCTCTCTGTCAAAACTCTCTTGTGTAACTTCAGTTCCTCTCAAAATAACTGTCTCTCCTGAGTATCTTGTGGTGAAATGGTGGTTTCAACTTCCCTTTGGCTGAGTTCCAACATAAGGGATAATGGATCTTTATTTTCTCTTTGGTTGCTGCTCTCCCTGCTCATCTTTATCATCTTTTATTACTGAAATTGCAGAAAGTGGATTTCTTTTCCAGTGCATGCAATGGTCTCCTGCAGTTGTTTCATGTCAGGGAGGATGCTTTCAAATGTTCAGTTACTAGCATGGCAGTGCTACAGACTGCAGACAGTGTAAGTGCTGGCCAGTCCTATTACTTGTTTCGTCGTTGTTTATTTTTGATGGGGCTGTAAACAATTCCGTATAGACAGACATCATCATTCTTGTCCTGGGGGATTTTGCTACAGTCAAGCAGTTAAAGTTGCAGAGGGCAAAGCTGTGCACCACACAGAATACTGCATGTATATACTGTCAGAGAGAATCTATATAGAGAACAGGAGAAGAAGGACTTTCAAAGGGACATGGGAGAGGAGAGGAAGGCTGTGACGTAAGTTAGAAGATGGGAGAAGGTCATGTATACAGAGTATGATCATCTATCAGATGAACAGATGAAACTAGCAGTCATGTGCTACTCTGGGAATTAAGAAAAAGTTGGATTGATAGAAAGTTGCAAAGTTCTCCAGATTCTGAAAGATGGTGTGAAGGAGCTTGCACTGGATTTAGTAGTGGAGAGAAAACTGCTGAATTCAAAGGGGAGGGAGTGAGTGATGAGCATGAAGTTTATTCCAGCAGAGAAATGTTACATGAGTGGGAAAGGACAACAAGGATACATTTGAGAGCTGAAAAGGATCGTGTTTTATGTTAAAAGCAAAAAAAATTTTTTATTCTTTCCACCTCACCTTCACATGGAGAATGAACCTTCAGCCAGAGTTCTGGATCCAAGCAGCCTTGGTGCTAGAGAAATCAGTGATGATAGTATTTTAATGTTTTGACCCTTCTTAGGGTGTTTTCTTCTAATTTGAAAGCTTCCTTACCAATCCTTTGCTAGATGATACTCCTGCAGATAAACGTGTGATTTTCAGTTGACAAATCTGGACTCATCAGACATTTGTTAAGGCCAAAATGTTGTGAGTGGATGAATCTGCCTGAGTTAGCTGTCAGATTCAGCAGCTAAAGCCCCAGCAATCCTTTATGTTGATACAGGTTCAGAAAACATCTGCCAGGAAATTTCATATATTAGATGCTGTTTTTCAAATAGAGGAGCATCTCCATGTAGTAGCCAACTTCTGGTATGCCTTCAGCTCTTGATGTTTTATCCTAACACATCCCAACATCCCACAAAAAGGACAACATAAAGTGAAGGATTGCATATCTAAATGGCAGCTTGACAAAGGCGAGAGATTTCATGGTTTCTCCAAAACTCATGCTTAGTATAGTAGTTTCTCTAAATATGGATTTTTCATGTGTGTCCTGGACTGCTGGGGAAGGAAAAGGGGGAGAAAAAAAAGTTGGGGGTGGGGGGGAGAGTTATTTAGTAAAATTAAAGCAAAACTCCCAGCTAACATTTGATTTGTAAAGCCCTTTTACTTAGCTGTTGTAGCTGTTCTAAAAAACTTTTAAATCCCATTTCCGTCGTTGCCTAAATTAAGCTTCTTCAAAAGACAGGAGTATCAAGTTCTAATGCACAGTTTCCTTTCAGAAAACGTTCTCAGAGTGGTGAATGTCTGAAACAGCTGGAGCTTTCACATTCCACATTTCATGTGTAAACATGCAGATGTTTCAGGATATACTAGAAGATGTGTGTATGTGTGTGTGTATGCATGTACATGGATTTATTGATGACTACATACTCACAATTCTTTTACAACTGATATGTCTAGGCAAAGCAGAGGAATGGCCATTCCCTTTATGTTTTTCTAGGGAGATGTTTTGCTTATCAGATCTTTTTTCCCCTACTAGTGAAGTACTCTACTTTGGGAAATCACAGACTGGTCTTTGGTCAAGCATTCATTAAAGAAATTTAAAAAAAAAAAACAAGTCTTTAAAGCAAGAAGCTGGTATCAGTGGCTTTTTAGGTGTGTTTAATTAGGGCAGGATTTGAAGATGGAGACACTAGACATAGTTATGACAATTTCGGATGTGTGAGTATTGGCAACATGGAAATTTTGATCAATTGTTCACATGTTCTTTAGCCTAACACCTCAGCCTGTTCACATCTTGACTGTAGTAACAAAAGTATAGCAACTTTAGAGTTGGAGACATAACACTCAAATAATGCATAATACACAAAAATTTGACTAAAACTTTTTTTGTACATGCAGACTGTTGTTTTGTTGGATTATAAATACTTACAATGGCAGTCCTTCTGCCACTTTACACTGTGTAATATTTGCATAGATATATTAGCTTGCACAAACATCACCCATTTTCTTCCTGATTTCAGTATTTTCATCTCTTTTCTGTTCACTTTTTTTTTTAATCCTTAAATCTGTTAATTACAGAGAACATATAAATACAGGTTATTTCTCTTTAAACACAATGGTCTGAAACCATAGACCCCAGATGATGGGGAACATTTTTATTCTTTGCTAGTATAACAGATGCAACATGTCCAGTTTCCAAACGCACCATGTCATCTTCAAATAGATAATTTATCTATTCTCTTAGGGTGCTGTTTCAGCATTGAATGTTAGCAATGTTTAAAAACAGCTTCTTTGCTGAAAAGACAAACCAACAAAAGTGACTAACCTTTAGGCAGCTAAACTTCAGTTTTGAAATAAGTCAATATCGTATTGTGCAAAATTGCTGGAAGTTTTCTGTCTAACTTAGATATGGTATTGAGTTTTTATGAGAGGTGATGAGGTCAAACCTCCAAATAATAATGTTTGCTATATAATGTCCTCATAGGTATATTTGTTGGAGTGCCAAGAAGTCAGAGGGTAAAAATATCGGAGTTTGTAAATACGGGCTTTGTGAGCACGGGCATTGGATTTCTCTCTGCAGAACTTCTCTCTGACTCTGCTTGGCATCTCATCAAATACAAAATCAGCCCGATATTACATTAATCCTGAGAAATAAAAGAGCAAAGTTTCCATTATACTGGAGTTGTTATACATTATAATTTTTTCTTTTTTTTCCTTTCAGTTTAAGAATTTCAAATTAGCTAATAAAATAGTCCAAATTCTTCTGAGAACTTAAAGGATAATTTAAAATGCTGACAGTCAGATGCTGATAATGACTCTGGTGCTGCTTGCAATTAACCCGTAATGATTGTAGATTCTGTACCCAAGCCAGGGTTGTTGTGTGAGGGGAAAAATGAGACAAAGCCCATTAAGGTCTCGAAAAGTTAAAAAGTGACTTCTGAAATATACATGGTCTTCTGAGCACAGAGGGCAGAAAAGTCAGCAGAAAAGAATATATATATTGTGAACTGGAAAGAAATCGGTGCCTTTGAAATCATATCCCTTGCTTTGCCCTAACTCTGGCTGCAGCTTTTAGCTTCCACCACATGTTTACATTGGAATCTCTCTTTGTGCATATAGAGTTTGTTCTCTTATGAAATTATGTCTCAGGGGAAGGATAATTTAAAGCCATTTCCATTTGTTATGTCTGCACCGAACTAGGCTATTAGGGGCTGTTAATGCTGGATAAACTCAAAACCTACAACTACCTTCATCTGTGGATTATAGAATCTGTCCAACAAATTGCATGCTGATATTACCAGCGTAAGGAGCTATGTGTGGGCCGTTTCCAATTGTAGCCAGTGCTGGGGTCATTTTATATTGTGGCCAACATCAGAGTTGTGCTGCTAATCACAGATGTGCATCTGACTTTGCTTTAGGAAGACTGAATTTATAAAGGTTAAGTCTGGTGGTAGTCAATGTAATTTTAGGTTTCTTAGGTTAGGAGCCCTTGCTGGACAGCCTTTGAGAAAACTTGGACTGCGTTTTCTGTAATTCAAGACCTAGGATAATCTTATTTTGTCTAAAAAAAAAGCTAATTATAAGTTCAAGCACAGCAGTAAGCCAGGGACAAGTTGTAAGCTGTGCTTCAAGAGTAGCCACAGACAGCACTGGAAGTTGGAGGCACATTGCTAAACTGAAGTTTTTCTGTCTATGCTTTGGCATAAGAATGATCATGTAAAAGTGTAACATTTGCTTATTTTAGCTATGAATTACCATTCCTTCATTGCTTCGGACAACAGCTTAATGAATGGTATGGCTGGGAGCCAAGAATCAACCTATTCATCTGTATCTGCTCCTCATTCACTCTCTGACCAAGGGCTTCTATTGTAGTGGTAAGCCTGATTGACCACATTTATGCTGGGATCCAAGACCCAGGGGCCAGTGGTACCCTGTTTGAAAAACACGCATTCCTGTCTGTGAGTGTGTAGTCTTAGCCAGTTGTAGCATTATTCTTATCAAGACTGGTAAGTTCAGATACCAGTTATCTGCTGTTTATAATTACAGGATCCATTCAAGAGATTTATATATTTGTTGCAGATGAATGCTTTTATAAGTGGAAGCTTTTCTCAATCTCTTATCTAAAATATTGGGCTGCAGACATCACAAAAACTTGTTTTCTGGAGAAAATCTGCTGCATTTTGTTTTGCTTTCTTTGACTGAGAGATGGAAAAACAAATCACTCCTTTGGTATGTCCCAGATGACTCCAATTGTGCAGATGCGTAAAGGTGAAAAAGAACAGAACAAAGTTATAATTCACAGAGTATAAAATCTGTCTTGATTAAAATTTCCCCATTGCACTCATACCCTTATTTTCTTATGGCAATAGTTTTGCATCACTGGAATTCTGACTTCCTGAAATGCCTTGGAAGTTTTAACTCATTCTGAATAACCAGGACTAGAAGCAATGAAATAGCCTTAACAGTGATGATTATTATTTATGAAAGTTTCAGAAGCTTGCATTGTTTTTAAGGTGCTGTGATTCTCACTTACTGAGATAGAAGTCAGAAGTAGTTTGACCCATTCACAGGGATTACCTTCAGTGCCTGTGAGTAAAGCGTGTTGTTTTTATCATTCCAGAAATATCCTGTATGTGGAATACAGTAGGGGGAAAGAAGGAAGTATTAGTATTATGTACACAAGTTTTCCCTGGGGTGGTGGTGGAAATCGTACCTACCAATTTCCAATCAGTGCCAAGCCAGTGACTACCACCGATACTGGAGAACTGATTTTTTCTGCCAGGTACAGCTGTTGATTCTTTACTAAATGCTATTCATGATGGGTGTCTGATATGTTGGTTGCTGTGGGGTGCTCCTTCACTCAGCCAAGTCTGTCCTAACATTCACATGAAAGTCCACAAGAGAAATGGGGATCTGCTCAGGTGGCTCCAGTGGGGCAGCTGCAGTGAGCACGAGTATAAAGAAGACCAGGAAGCACAAATTCAGGTACTGTTCTAGCTGTCAGCCACAAGCATTTGATGAGATAAAGGTAGTGGGTGAAGTCACGTATGTCTCCATCAAAATAAGGAGAAAACTAGTTGGGAACTGTGATTGTGAGTCACAGTTTCCTCAGCTGCTCACAGGGAACAACTACAATGCACTGTGCAGATATAATCTAGGCCTTCATGTCCTGAGGTGGATGCTTTTGGTTAAAATACCAGTAAATTTGCCTACGAGCTGTACTTCATTCTTTGTTTTAATCCTTCCAATTTTGAGCGTATCCTTTGAATAATACTCAGAGAAGGGCTGACTTGTTGGTTATTTCAGTTCTGCATTGTTTGCATTTCCTGTTTGTCGGTGTTAGATTAACAACATTTTCAGCAAAATTCTTGATGAATTTGTGTCTTAGACACTGTTGTGAAAGGAAAAATATAGATCTAATAGGAAACTATTGGCTTCTGTGTTGTTTTTTTTGGGGTTATTTCTTTTTGTCAAATTTCTGTTGATTAATAATTTCCTATACCTTTATAATCACAGCATGATTAAGTTTACCTCATTGTCTGAATTTCTGCTTTTTTTTAAGGTGAAGGCAGTTTTGACAGTAAAGTTCAGTGTTGCATGCACTAGGGCCCAGTCAGGAGGAATTGTCCTGAGTTCCTTGGTAGTGCATCAGTAACAACTGCAACCTTCGCATCGACAGGAATGGGGTTCTTCTAATTGTTTGGAAATTATATCTTAAACTTTTGTTCGATTATATGAAATACAAAAAAAAAAAAAAGCAGCTGTGATATTTTGCTATAAAAGAAATTTCAATAACTTGGGGAAGGCAGGGATTAAAAATTCAATAGAAATTTTACATACTGTTCAGAGGGAGAGGAATATTTAGCCCACTTGCCTTAATCATTACTGGTCACTTGTGAGTTTTGAAAACTATTACATGTTCAACTCTTGAAAGTGTGTGTTTTTAGGAATCATAACATAAACAGTGCTCTGCTCTTCCATTCTTTTCATTAGAGTCATTGTTTTCATTTGCTGTTTTTTTAATCACTCCAGCACAAATAGCGTGGTGTGTCTGTATAAACTCTCATACTTAGTGTTTGGCATTCCTCTGGATAATAAACTGCATTTGCCGAGGAAGGCTAACCTAGATTGTGAAACTCAGCGGCTGTTTTTTGTATAAGGATGCCGGGCAGAATTTTGAACTCGTATTCAAGGTAAAAGACTCAAGAAGTTAATTAAGAGGGGATTAATCTTCCTTCATACTCACTGGATAAAGATCACAGACTTCAGGTTTTGAGGAGAGAGAATGAAAAAGATCTTTGCTGCCAGTGGCCATGAGGCTGAAATGCTTTTATTCCCTAGAGAGGCAGAACTCATCTGCTGCTTCCCCTCATTTAAACTCATGACACTTCAGTTTCCTGTTTAGTTTGTATCTAAGTGGATTTTCTTTTAGATTGCAGATAGTTGTTTGTGTATTCTTTGCTAAGGATTATTATTTTTTCCTTTAGCTGCTGGCTTGGGAATTGCCTGAACAGTGTTGCTTTATTGAAAAGGATTACGTGCTACCTTAGATAGGGGTCCCAGAGGAAGCAGATCCCATATAAAACCAAAACACAGTGTTTCCAGGTTGCCACTTGCTGGGTCTTTTAGCAGTGATCTATTTGTAGTAACCTGGTAGGAAAACAAGTTTTTAGTGATTCTTAATGTCCACAGCACCACTTGCAGTGACCAAACAGGGGAGGTCTGCGTTCCCTTTGGTGGACAGTCACAGTGAGTCTTGGGGTCTGGCGCCCAACTGGTCATGGTGATGCAGTGGTTTCTTTTGTTGGCTGGATTCATGTCCTCCCTCAGTCTTTAGACCAGTTTAGGTGAGTGCTTACATCCCCTTTGTGGCCTTGATCAGCTTTTTTTCTTTTTTTTTTTTTTTTTTTGTGAAGCATCTGTAAGGCTAATTTTTTTATTTTTATTTTTTTCTGAAGTCCAAGTCTGCAAATTTGCCCTGGACTTGCTGGTGGAACCAGGAAGACACTGTAAACGAAACTGGCTTACATTGCCTGGCCGCAGAAAAGAGATTGTGCTCCCTTCTATCCATGTTAAAGACTCCCATGCCTGCTGCTGGGTCACTTCTAGTGGATTCTTCTGGGGTATTAGCTCTTCTAAGCTCTGTGCTTCTTTTCTACAAGAGGAAAACACGTACTGGTAGAAGCCAGCTTTCCTAGCTCATGCAGCCATTTCTTGTGGAAGCTTTGTGGACTAGAATGTCAAAGATTGCCAAGTATGTTGTAAATGTTTCTTTCCAAAAAGTTGCAAAAGCATGGCTCAGAGTTCACTATTTCAAAATAAAGCAGGTAAGTCTATTGCCATTGCTGGGCGATCATCAGGAGGAGGAGGAAATAGGCAGTTGCTTCTCAGTGAGATACTCTGTTTTGCCTTATAAAGTCTAGAGCTTTCATGCTCCTCCTTTGCTAGCTGATCCAGATACCGGTGCAAGAACACAGAAATCTTGACCTGTATTCTTTTCAGTTTGACCCCTCACGAGGCACACAGTTGATATTTCAGTGTTTAATTTGCTTCTAGAGAAATGAGCAACTACCTTGTTCTTGTGACAAGTGAACATTTGCATGTAGTATTGTACCTTACACACCTTGTAATTGTCAGCAACAGCCCCAGGCAGGCTAGCAGTGTGGAAAAGGCCTCTACAGAGCTAAAGTAAAATAAGGAGAGAAGCTCTCACAATCTATTTGACCTCTAAGCCAATGCAGTCACACAAGTGTTCATACTGCAAAATGCTCCTCCATTCATAGGTATGATACTCTGTTGCTAGGAAAAAAGTGACATCCTCTCTTGGATTGCCTAATTTGCTTTCGCAGTAGTTCTGAACTAACATTTAATTGTGTTTCTGCATGTGCATTGTGGGGAAAAAAAAAAAAAAAGAAGAGGACATACAAGAGGCAGAAAGAACAGGATTTGGAGAGAGAAGATGAAAGAAAACTAACGCAGGCCCTTCTGAGAGTTTGAAGTTTGCTACTGAGACTTGGGATGGAGAGAGCTACAGACTGTAAACCTGGTTTCTAAAAAACCATGCCTCTGTAATCCCCTGCATCCGCTGAGGGCCTCTTAGTATTGTTGTAAAAGGTCTGTTTTGCAGAGTGATTTGATTCCCATAGCCATGGGCAAAGGCACCCAAGCAGCTCTTGTTTGATTAAAAAGTTGAATTGTTTGTTGGTGTCCGTAAACACAAACAGCTGCTTTCTGAAACCACATAAAAATGAGAGCCAGATTGGTTCTTCTGCTGCAGTACGGAGTTTTAAACAACTCACTCGCTAGCTAGGAGTATATTTTCTTTTGGAAAATTGTTGAGATGCATGTTAATAAATTCAGGCTAAGAAGTGTGTGTACTTAGCTTGCCTTCGCTCTGTCCTGGTTGGCTTTGACGCAGGCTGTTTCTCCAGTGTTAGAGCAGCACAAAAGTGACTCAGCTTGCTTCAGGTAGTAGTTTTTACAGAGACTTGAAAATGTGACCAAAATGAAGAATAGTACAGAATCAGTCATCAGTCAACATTATCTATTTCTGTTTGGCAACACCCCTTTTTTTTTTTTTTTTTGTATTTGTCCAGAAGAGAGAGAAGGCGTGGTACTGGAGACCTTCTGCAGGCCTTACTGCTCTGAAGTAATGACTGCTTTTGTTGAGTTTATGACTGTACTTTCCTACCCACAGAGTACACAAGCAGGTATACCCTGAGTAAACTCAGAGCAGGTATAACTGTGCTCAGGGATGTGGTCTCCTGGGTTTTGATGCTTATGTTTAATGTATCTCATTTTTCTCTGCAGCTAGCTAATCTGAAGGTTATGGGCTGCCTCTCCCATGCTGCTGCATAGCCAGTGTCCTTAGCAGATATGTTTTCACATCATTTTAATTAACTTTATCTATGTGTAGTTGACTATTGAAAGGACCATCAACAGGATGAATAGAAGACATTAGACAATCCCCTACCTGAGATTACTAAAACCAAAAGGTTGTGAATAATCTTGTTTAATACTTTCTGTTCACGTGATTTTTCAGCTCGCTCTGGGTGGACAGTATAAACCAGTTGTGTAATTATTGTTTGCCAGGAACAGGGAATGTGAAAAGCAGTATGTAAAGCCAAGCTATATTACAGTAGTTTGATTTCCCATTTCTTAGACACTAGCTCAGTTCTTTTTACTGTGATTGGATTTCCAACCTTTCAGATACAGTCCATGTATGTAGTGACATGCATTTTATTATCTGGAGATATTGCTTACATATGCACACAAGGCTTTTCCAAAGTATTCTGAAATTACAGGACTAGGCATCTGGAGACCTGGCTTCTGTACGTGGCTTTGCCATAAACTTCCTGAAGGACTTAAGCAAAGTTGGAAAGTTTTTTACACAATTACATTGAGCAGTACATAATCCTGTTCTGGGGAATAACAAAATCAGTACAGATCTGTGCTTCATTGTGGATTCTCTTCTCTCCTGACGGACTGTGAGAGTTAGGATTAATGAGGGCTTCCAGCTTTTTACCTTCGTTTCCACTTGACTTTGTGTCCTGGGCAACATTTTTATTTTTTCACTTTTAATCCAAGTTTTCTTCACTTGAATGTGCTTAGCTTTTTGACCAGCTATAAGGGAAGTGCTTCTCTCCCCATCTCCATTTTACTTTGCAGTGTAACCTACAGGTTATAACCACCCCAAAGCTGTCTTTCTGCTGAATCCCCTTTTATGTGCACTGGGGATAATGCAGCTTTTCTAGAGAGACCACAAGACTTGATTCATTGATGTTGTAACAACTGTCAAAATCTTGTGACAGAAGCGGAAAATTTTGTTGACTTTGGAAAGAGAGGTGGCTATAGCAGTAGTCTGGGTTCCAGCTGTAGGGGCATTTCTATTAACTAAAAAGGGATTCAGAATCTTATCCTGAGATGTTTTGATGAACTTAAAATAATTGAGAACAGTTTTTGTTTAGCTCTGGGTATTTCCTGAATGTGTTTGCAAGTCAGACTCTGTAGTGCTGGGCTTAAAAGCCTGGCTCCAGCTTGAGTTTTATTAAAACAAACAATTTATCATGGAGAGGTATACAAAATTTTGAAAATTTTCAAATAACAATTAGCGGTGCTGTTGATAGCACAGCTACATACTTTTTAATTGAAAATATAATCTATTATAGAGTTATCTAAAGAAAAAAAAAACTTACTCTGCATTACCACCATGCACTACCAAAGTGTCTCAGCATCTCCTGAATATTTACAGTACAAAAATAATGACAGCAATCATACTATCTATCTTCTTTACAGACTGAAAAGGAAATTAGTTCAAAGGTTGAATAGTGCATGAACTTTCTGATGTCATACTTAGAGGTTTTGAAGAAATTCAGGGAAAACTACACTGCTGTTGTTTGTAACTTTGAACATAGTTATACCCATGCTGTTGTCTTGTGGTCCAGGAGAGTTCTCTTCCTGGTGCAGACAGGAGCATCCTCTTTTGCCCTGACAGCCTGACTGCTCTGTCACAGTGGTGGCTGACTGTGGGCACTGCCAAGAGGTGGGTTACTCACATAGTGTTGACTGATCCACAAATATCAAGGCAGAAATCTTGAACGAGATGCTGAGAGGAAAACACTTTTTTTTTTTTTTTATCAGTAAGTTGAGGGATTTATATTCCTCAACCAATGTACTTACAAAAATGCTAGACTTCATTCCTTGGTAGAATAAGTAATTTAGCCTGGCGGTCACAAATGTCAGACTTGTTCTCCAGAGCAGTGTTGATTATAATAGGGGACATTATCTCTTCTGTTTTAGGTAAAGAAGGTTGAATAAAGATTGATCAAATGGCAGCAAGAAAAGTTATGCAGAGCAAGTAAAAAAGACAAGAAGACCAGAAAAAATAAATGAGGGTGTTTTGTATTTACATGTGCTTGAGTACTTAAGTCACCTTTGCTCCTCTGAGCATCCCTCATAACCAGAAGCTCAATAGTGTGGGATAAGCCTCAGCTATAGCTACTCTTTCCTTTGTGTGCCACACATATTCTTCTTTCACTCTCTTTTCCTCCGTGCTTCATTTAATTCTTGTTGCTTTCTCTGTTGTTTGATTCCTGCCTACCCTTCTCACAAGCGAAGCAGGATTTTTTAGTACCTGTATGAAGAGGCACAAATCAAAAGCAGGAGGTCTGGAGCACACCTTCAACCATAAAGCTCGAGGAACCAGCCAGGTGGGAAAACCCTTTGTGCTGTTGGAGAAGGACACCTTGCTCCCTCAGATCAGATTCCAATTTTGCTGCTGCCTGGGCTGCTGCAGCAAGGTTTGGAGGCCTGAGAAACACCCCCATGCTGTGCACAGGGATGGCACAGTGGGGACAGCATTGGAAGATGGGACAGCGAGGACGCTGGCCCTCCCACAACACTGCCTCCCTTCCCCCTTCCTTTTCTTTCCCACTTGCACACAGTGCTGTGGCTCGGAGGTCATTTGTTTCCCACAGCTTCACAGAACACTGTAGCAGAAAGGGGGACAATGGTCCCTTACAAGGGGCGATGTGAGGCTGTCTTTCATCTCTAATAAGCCCCTTCACTTGCACCGAGAAGCCTGTTGTGCGTGTGTGTGCATGCACGGTTCCAGTGTGAAACACTCTGCAGCTTCAATAGATGTAAAGCATCTAGGCTCTTTTGTTTTGGTTTTGAAATGGGTAACTCTTGGCATGTTGCAGCCTGAGGTGGGTTTTCTGTTCAGCACAAGTACATCAGGAGACATCATTTTTCCTTTTCACATAACTATTAAAATTGAGAGCCCATCTGGTCAGCATCAGTCAGCAGAAAGACTTAACTCAGAAAGCAAGGAGAGGAGGGAATCTGTAGCTTGCCTCCGCCAAGTACAGGCTCTCTTGTGCTTGCGATTGCTTGCTAACTGAGCGTGGCAGGAGGCTGGCAAGCTGGTGAATCAACTCTCCTGGCAGTTGCCTGAAACCCACTGGCGGATGGCAACTATTTGTGGAATCCACGGGAAACGAGACTAAAGAAGGCGTCATCTACCCAGTCTGAAAACAAGATGGAAATAAAATTCTGTAGCTGCTGTCTTGAGCCTGCAATCAAATCGCTGGAGCTTTTGACGGTGATGGGGAAAGCATTGTTTAAAAGACAAGAAGTCAGGATTCCACCTGAAGTTACACCAATATTTCTGTGCTTGTTGACTGGGACACTTAATCCCGTTTAATATCACTTGAACACAAAGATATAGATAGCTCTAGCATCCTTCTAACACCTTCTGACTCCATCATAGTTGTCTATTCACCCCTTCATCCCTTCAAATTCACCTTACTGCTTTATTGTGTGAGATAGAGGAACTAGATTTGTGGAAAGGTTTTTAATTAGAATAAGCATTCCTTCTGACAAGACAGGTCACTGTTGGCTTTTTTAGGTGAAGTGAGGAAGTAATCGGGAGGATCTCCTGTGATAACATTTGTCTCTATGGAGAAGTATTTAGCAGCTGTGTACTAAACCTTCCAACTGATCTCCACAGCCCTGTTAAACCATGAAAAGATCAGTCTCTGAGATTGAGCTGATAAAGCAGGACTACAAAAACCTCCACAGAGGATTTTAGAGAACATGATCAACACAGCGTAATAAAAGATTATCAGAAACTTATCAAAAGCTAGTGTAGTTGATGGAGTACAGGAGCATTACATAAACAGGTAACTGTTCATTGCTGTATGAAGTTTCAAGGGGTCTTTAGCTGTTGTGCTTTTCAGCTAATGTGCTAGCATCTTCTTCCCCATAAGGAAAGTATTAAAATTGCTTAGAGCTGTCTATAAATTCCGCAGTCTTGCCTGTGAGAGCTTTGGACTTCTCTTTGAGCAATAAGAGAAAAAAAGAAACATGATGATGTGGAGCAGTGCTTAGTTAATTTCTACAGTATTATTCTATCCCAATCCAATTTTCAAATGTATAAAATATGCTGTTTAAATTGTTCTATAAAGTCTGTCCTGTGGCTTCCTCGCATGCACATAGTGTGCTCGTTGCTTTGTGCTGTCCTGCCGACTTCTTGTGACAACTTGCTAGCACTGACCTGTTTGCTGTTCCCTCTGTCAGGCGGTTGATGCAGACACTCTCCACCCCATTCCCCTTCCTGGTGCTGACCCCATTTCGGTCTTGGCTCCCCTCTCCAATTCTAACATTTTCCACACGCTCTCTCTCCCCACCTCCCTTGCTGTTCCTTGCTGTTGGTGCCTCCATCCAGAAAATAACGTAAGTGGATGTTTATGCAAAGTACGCATTTCTAGGTACTAACCAGCTAATAGATACACCATGGAGAACAGTGAGATGTTCACAACGCAAAGGTAAATGCTAATCAGCATACTTTACAAACTCAATTACAAAGGGGAAAAAAAAAGTTGTTTGTGAGGGGGGGTTGAGATACTTGGGACAGCAACTTAATCACAGAGCAGCGACTTTTTCTCTTTATGTATTGGGCTGGCGTCTACAGACAAACAAAATCCTCTGCTTAGGGTGTTTTCCATCTTCTCCATCCAACAGTCCCCTTTACTCAGGACATGTTTATTCTAAGCAGGGTGCGTGATTCATCACCCCTGGGAGATGAGGTAAGGTATGGTGCTGATCTCATACAATTTTTCTTCCCTCCCCCAGCCCCACCTCCCAGCCTGATTGTATGAGGCAGTTTTGTACTAGGAAATTACATCACTGATAAAATCTTTTAAGGGGAACATCCACCTTGTTACAGCACACAAAATAATAGAGAATTTTTGCTGTTGGGTTAGTGGTGAAGTCAACTCATTAAAGACTATTCTGTACAAGGCAGCAGGCACAGCAGGCATTGGGAAATGTGACTTTGGTGTGGAACATCACTGAACCTAACAAAAAGTCCTGTGTGTGAATGGGAGACCCGCAGAAGAGAAGTGAAGGTACTACTACAGATGTCTGAAAACTCAATCACACTTCAGATCCCTTGAGGTTACGCTTTCTTTGCCTCTGGGAAATAGCTACAAAAGAATCTAAATCATTATTTTTGAAAGAAAGTTACCTCCTTGCCTTGCAGAGAGAGTGGGATGTAGATCTCTACTGGGAAAATAAACACAAGCAACAGATTTTCTTACTGTAGTGGAGCTGGTGGGACTTAAAAGCCCCCACACATGTATATCTGATGTGACATTAGTCAATTAAATGAGGCATATGAAAAGAATGAATAGTCAAGTCGTTAACATTCCATATAGTCTGTTGTCCAGCACTGTCCAGTATGAAGGGGAAATGGTTATAGCTGAGTTGATAAATGTTTATTTCAGTGATATTTATTTCAATGGTTTCCTCAAATGGCGAACATGTGCATCCCTGAGCAACACATTCTTCCAAGCCAATGTTGAAATTGTGCATGTCCTCCAAAATGAGCCACTGCTGCTAGCTATGCCAGCTTTAATATGGAAAGCAAAACTGAGACACCAGAACCTTTAAAAGTCATTTAAAAACTCATGCTATCAAAAGCAAAGCAGCATGTTAATTCCCTTAATACGGCAAAGCTCCCATATGGGTAATAATCTAGGCTATGCAATCTGTTTGCCAGAAGACCCAAAAGGTACGCTTAGAATTTATTTGTGTTTCAGAATTCATTGCAAACTCAGTTAATCTAAGGGCTCCTTACAGTGTACTTAGACCTGTTTCTGGTTTTATGGCTTTATTTAGTTGTGATTCTTTTTGGATTAAACTCTGTTTTTCAAATGAACTTTGGTTTAGGTTTTCCACAATGTTTTTGCATCTGTAACTTTGAAAGATAAATCCAGAAACAGCAGAAAGGTAGGGTAGTGCAAGTTCCTTGTAGTTATCCACTTAAAAACAAAACAAAGAGAGGAAAAAAAAACCCACAAGCTTCTGGCTGTTATAAAATACACTTAATAAACACACTATATTGTTGTAAATGTCTTGCCATAATCAAGATTTTACCGATTTCTAGGATGGGTACTCAATGTAACAAGGGACCCTTGAGACAGAGTTCACTGGGTTGTGCATACATATATACTGTTTTTATGTGCTAAGTAGATACAACTTGTTGAATACAGTATGATTCACTTCTTATCCCAAGCTTCTAAACAATACAGCTGTAGAGCTGCTAAGCAGGTATTGCATTCCAGCCTAAAAGTATGGCAATCAAGGGAAGTGAATTGTGTGCAATACAGTGTGTAAAGGATCTTTATGCATGGGCTGTGATGTGTTCAGTTGTGCATTATGTTCATCTTTCATGTTTTACAAGTAAACTTCAAGTCAGAATGTATAAAACCTGAAATATGTATTTGTTTACAGTTGAGGTTAAGGATAGAACAGTAAAAGACATAGGTCTGAAAAAAATCCATAAAATTAAAAGCAGTAAAGCATTTAACACAGTTACAAAGAATCATAGTTATTAGCTGATTGATTTTAGAAAATAAAAGATTGCTAAGATTCAGGAGCACTGATTTGAATACCAGTGCTATGTTGTGGGAGAAAACAAGATTAAATATTTAACATTGATGTATCTTGTTTATGTGTATGGTGTTGAAGCTGACACCAAATTTAGGATGGAAGGGAACTAGATTCTTTAGTTTTGAAGTAGTTATCCATGTTGACATAAATATTAACACTAGCTATTTACTTTGGTTTGAGTTTGATTGGTTGCTGTGTTTGAGTGGCCCAGAATGAATTTATATTTCTCCTGGATTGTTCCTAAAGGTGATGATCTCTCAGTTGTAGACAGGGGAATAACAGGCCTCAGCTCATTAGGGTTCTGCTAGAAAGGCTCTGGCAGTTTTTTCCTTTCTTCTTTCCCTGGATTATTTTTTTTCTCTGAGGGGAGAATAAATCAGTGTGATGGCTGGAATAAGAACAGTTAGGCTCTTTTGCAGCCAGTACATACCTTAGTCTCTAACATTATATTCAAATTGATTCATATGTTACATGGATTTTGCTTTGGATATGACAACACATCTGTGGTCTGGCAAAGTCTGTTAGAATGCCTTATGTACTTTTCCCTCTCTGTTTGAACTGAGAAAATATCATACAGCTATGTTAACCAGCTCAGCCCTACTGCGATGGGGTTGCACATTGAACTAACAGCATTGTCCTAGTACAAGGTTGCATCAGTCACATGCCTTTGCTCTAGGCTGTATGAGGTGCAGATGACCATTAACTATGGCCTTCATACCAAGCTCCATTCTGGAAACAAGAGTCCATCAGTGACTGTGCACTTGCTCAAAACATCATATGTTGTGTTATTGTAGCTTAACCACAGCGTAATGCCTTTGGCGATTATACTAATCCAATTAAATGTATTGCTAGCATTTGCAAACTGTTTCTGTAACTTCTATAATCTCATCAAAGTTACAGTGGTTATTGGTTAAACATAACTACATTTGAGGAGGAAAAGATAGAGAAGCCAATGTAGAATGACTTACAGAGCTTTTCTCTATGTTCTTGTTGTAGTTAACTGCCAAATGACCATGGTGCCTCTAGCTCCGATCTTGCTGTGTCTTGTAAGTTAAGTAGGCTTGGGCTGAAACCAACATGACCAGCTTTTGTTGGGCACAGAATAGTGTTGGGTGGTAAACATCTTATTTCCTGCTAGGTTAGCATTGAGGCAGGAGGTGGGAACGACATAAAGAGGCACTGTATTTGTTGAAATGCTGTCATCCACATGAAGTGCAAGTCTCATTTTCACCCCTTGAACTCATTGAAACTTCTGTGGCATTTCTCACAAGAGATGGGATGTAACATGACTTGGAGAAGTTCAAGGATGTATCCTTCATTTAGAACTTAATTATACAAGCCCAGCCTTTATTTTAGCACAGGTCAAGTTATTTTTCTTTGGCAATGCTTGACTTTACAATACAGATTGCATTAACTTTGGTGACATACATGGAAAAGGTGGTTATATATATATATATATATATATATATATATACATATACATATATATATATGTGGTTAAGTTTGCTAGTATCCCTACAGAATCTGGGCAGATCTTCCTAGGCATTATGTTGTCTTTCCCACCATAGCCTTTGAATGGCAACTAATGCATTTGGGTCATAGCTGTGCATATGTTGTAATACAAAGCATGTCCTCACTCAGGGTCAAGTACCATGGGACTATTTGTAGGTGTCACTTCTTTCTAGGGTACTCTGAAGGTACGCGTGTCTATACATAGGCAAAGGTAAGGGTTGGTAAATTTGTCAGAGATGGAATACCTTTGTTGTCCAACTTCAGTAAGACCTTTGATAATGTAAATTTGTCTTGCAAATTGCCTCTCCCTTCCTGAATGTCATTAGGTTATAGCGTTCGGTGCCTTTGTGCACTGTGCCAGCCACGATGATCAGTCGTTGGAGCAGGGAGGCCGGCCAGCTGACCCAGGAGGCAGTTATGCGGTGGTTTCCCAAACTACCAGTTACGGCACACCTCCAGGTGAGGGTGGAAATTTCAGAGAAATTTCAGAAGAAAGGAGGGAAATAGGAAGTGCAGTTGAGAGGCAGTTGATCAGCTTTCTGGTAAAGGATTAAGCCTGTGGCTCTTTGTAGTAGGTGTGGCTGGTAAATTCTATTTCTGTTGTGCAATAATCCCTGAGTTTTCAGAAAATCTTTCTAATTGGAATGGAAGAATAGAAATGTAAGTGTCTGCTCAAGAGTTGCAACATACTGTTTGGAAAAATGTGAACGTGGATGTCCTCCCCCATACTTCCGTCTCCCTAGCCGTTAGGTTGGAAGCGCTGGGGTCCTTGTCCTGAAGCCCCCCTGTGAGCAGGCTGCCTGCAAGCAGCAGGCTGGAAAGCAGCAGGGCTCTACCCAAGTCTGCTTGGCAGGTATGAATGCAGCCTGTCTGTCAGAAGACTTACTGGCATCTACATGTTTTCACAAAACATTTAGTCTTTAGCAGATTGATTTTTAATTTGTTGTTAATATTTTTTACTGGCTTTAGTTGGGAAATATTTCAGCATAGCCAGTATTAGAGTGAAGAGCATACATGTTACTCAGTTCAGTAAGTATGATCGTTGATTAGCCATGGCTGCAAGTTGTTGCTATGCTTCTGTTCACCATAAATGGCGGGAAGCTATAAGTATGAACCAGTGACTAGGCCCAAATGTGACTAGGCCCCTTAAGTGACTAGGCCCAAATCTGCCATCAAACATGTCCCTCCAAATCCTACTGTGCAGCTGGGCACACATACCTATCTGCAGGTGGAAATTAGAGCGCTATAATACAGGTTTGCAGACAGCAGCAAAGCTTTGAATCCAAGTACGTAAAGTGAGCAAGTTAAAGTATGAGAGTGTTGCCATATTCTGGCTTTTGGTGCATGAAGCTGTCGCTTTAATAACCAATTGTGTTTAACTAAGTTGGAAGGGTAAATTTCTTGCACTCACAACAAATTCTGCTCTGTGTTCCCATAGTAGCTTCATGTTTTTGACTGTGTGACTTTAGACGTGCACAGTGAAATAGTTACACGACTTCATTTTTTAATTAGAATTATAATGGATGTAATATATGTGTGTAGAGCATATTTATTTGTGTGTATGTGTACAGCACATCCTTATTATAACTGAATGATATCAAAATAGCCTTCTAAAATTATGACTAATCCGTGATCCAGCATCTGTAAAATGTTCACAGACATTGCCTTTAGGAAAAACGTGTTTTCTTCTATGCTGCTATTTCAGAAATTCCACATAGTGTCACTGCTCACTAGACTTAGTGCTCTCCAGGTCTCCTGCAGCTTGGTGGCAGGTTAGCCTTCTTTCTTCACGCAGCATCCTCAAAGAGCAGTTCTAAGTATACTTCTATATTTTTCTCCAGGGTTGAAAGTGTACAGATAATAAACATATCTTTCCACTTCCTCAGACTCTGTTTTAAAGGGGAAGTTCATCTTCCCACATTATTTGTGCCTTCAGCTTTTTGTTGATGCTTTCGTTCATGCATGAGACTGGATGTAAGCTTCTGTGAGATGCCTGCATGCTATTGTGGGTGAGCTCTGAATCTCACATTCAGTTTACCAAGGCCACCTGTCAGTCTTTTAAGTTACAGAAACTTTCTGCCAATGTGGAGCTTTTTTGAGAGTTTATGTAAGGATAAAAATTGAAGTAAGTTTCTCAAGGAAGAAAATAGAGTTGTTTAGTCACATTCACTAAGACACTACATAGTCTGTATTCAGTGCTTTCTTATGCATGTCAAGTTGATGTTATCTTTAATCATACTCTTATTTTGCAACAAAGTTAATATAATAATTGTTCTGCTTTTAATCAGTGTTCTTGTTCATTTGCTTTTCAAAGTCAAGGGCTCAGAACCACATTACAAGTTCTGCTTGAGAAGCATACTTGGAATTCCCCAGGGATTGTACTCCGTCATACTGCTCAAGTTGCTTATTTTATATACTCCTAACCCACGTGTGAAGAAGTTTAAATTGTATGAAAGTGTAATGTAATCAAGTCTTAGAGTTTATGCCTCAGGTAAGATACACAGCTCGAGAAGAGGTGGAAAAGCAGCCGTTAGCTGTTTTTTCTGTGTGAGATAGGTGGCCTTCCCATTGTGTTGCTTTTTTGACACATCATGCAGAGTGAATTTGCCCATGATGTTCCTTTGCAGAAGCAGAAGTCAGTTGGCTTCACTGATACCAAGACAGGTAGCGAAGTCACAGCACTGTTTTTTGGAGAGGATGGGTTAAATATGTACATAAAGTAGGAATGCCCTGAATTACATCAGTGGTCAATGACTAGACTCGCTTTACTTTCTGGCAATCAGGTTACGCTGGAAAAATGCCACACGCTTCAAATGTCTGGATGTGCAGCTTAACAAGTCGGCCATACTTCTCTTTGTCAATCTTTGAAAGTTCCAGTGCAACACACTAGTATTGGAAGGATAAGGATAGAAACATGTCACAACTGAGGGAACAGTCCTTGCAGGGTGCTGCTGGCACAATCATCAGCCCAGTAGCTGGTGAAAGTAACAGAGTAAAACAATTTATTATTTTTTCATGCGTCACACACTCCTAGTTATCAAGTTAGGATGGTTGTGGCATCATACTTTCTGCACGTATTTTTCACCATCTTTCACTTACATGAACACAGCTACTTTTCAACCCAAGCTACAGCTTTTTTTAAGATTTTATGAGACTCTGATTATGTAGGACCAGACCAACCTCCAGCTGTGTAGGTGTGTGTTAGTAGTGATTATCTTTTGCAGGTTGGTCTTTCTTCCCTTTTTCCATAAAAGAACAAATGTCTGTACAATGTGAGCTCTACCTATGGTGAGGTTTTGATGCAAATGTACACACAGACGGGTGTCTACATTTAAAAGTATTTCCCTCCAAAGCAATGTTTTTTCCTTTTAGCCTAGGAGGTGGTGAAACTGTACAGTCCATGGGTAAATTTGGCAGTCTTAAACTTGAGAGGAATGAAGTTGCACAGATGAACTTAATCTTTAGTGTAGGAGGTTATAGTTTATCTCCGGAGTGGGGCTGTTAACCGCAGTCTTCATTCTGGACCTCAGATGGCATTTCAGACATGCTGGATTATGGATATAGGCCTGCTTGAAACAGGACAAAGAACTTTAATGTTCACTGGAAAGCCAGCACAGGGAGTGGGGAAGTTGTCTGTCTGCTGGGGAAAAGCTCTGCAGTGCTACTTGCTCTCCAGTGACTTCACACCTGGCTGTCCTGAATGCCTTTAGCTGGGCAGAAAGCGACGAAGACAAGTATTGCAACCTCTTGTGGAGCTGAGCTCAGCAGAGATGAGGAGAGTTGAATACGTGTTGCCTGCTCTTTGAGGCATCAGTGAAAATCTAAATTCATTCCTTAACTATGGAAAGCACGAAGGTATAATTAGAATTAAGACAGAAACACTACAGACAAATGTGTGATCGATGCCTCCAACTCAGCATTCTGTGATCATCTGAGCTTCCCTTGTGTGATTGATTTAGGGAAGTCTTTGAGTCTGTAAGGAGCCTGAAGCAGTCACTGGGAAGGACGAACTGCTTTGTTTGGGGAAGTGGGATTTTAACCCCAAGATTCACCTTAGCGGAGTGTTGGCAATATCATCCATACTGGGGAATGTGCTCTGTGAGTGGCAGAGCTCGCTGAGTTCTGTCCCTCCTCTCCAGGGCCAAGTCTCTCTCTCAAATGTCACTGCTGCTGACCTGTAGATGCCATCACTAGACGTGGCTGTGAGAATGCCACTGAAACTCTAAACAGCATTATGCGAGTCTTATTAAAACGATTAATATCATACAGGGAGGTACCCTTTTACTAGGAAAAGTCATTCTCCTCTGTGTTATTCTGAACAATGGTGTGAAGACTTAGTCATTGGATGTTTTATACATTATTGTTCTTGTGGAAAGCAAAGATCCAGACTCAGCTGATTGAAGGTGCTATAGGTACAAATCATCTTATGTGAGTAATAATCTGCTCACATGCTGAAAAAATTGTAGAAATTATCCTTAATATTTGTAGATGCCATTTGTCTTTCCAAAGAATAGTGAGTATCAGGAAACAACTTAGTAAAGTTACTTCATGAGATGGAGTCGTCTGCCTCCAGTTCTGAGAAACCAAATAGGAATGAAAATTGTAAGGGTGTTGGCAGCTTATCCCAGAGTTGCAGGAGGCTGGAGGATTGATGACTTGGCTTATTTTTACAGCTGTTTATCTTGCTTCTGCAATACAAGAATACATTTTAAAAATCCTGTAGGTTTCTAGTATGGGGAATAAGACACTGGTATGGAATTTTCTGCCTGGAGTTATCTGCTGCCTTATCTGGTCTCAGCTGAAACATTCTGAAAAAAAGTACAGGATTTACAGGAATTCGTTGCAGATAACGAGAATTTGTGTAACCGTTGCAGCTAGACAGATTCAAAATACATATCAACCTCAGATGACTACTTATAGTCACATTATAATTGATCCAATGTTCATATCATGCATTTTAAATTGAAATAGCAAAACAGGTTTAATAAATTTAGTACCTTGAGTTGCTATAACTACAACAATATTGCCAAACCTTAATAGGCTCAGAAAACTGAGATTTAAAATATATATATATTTGGGAGATCTTTCTAATTTGCCCCTTTACTCCTAACCTTTGGGGATGCAGTCAGACCATTTTCAAGCCAATCTCCAACTCGTCATGACAGAGAAATGGATATATGATGAGCGCAAGAAAGGAGAGAAGGTTGAATAGGAAACCATGTGGGTTTTTCATAATCACTTGGCTCCAGAAATCAAAGTTTTAAAAACACCAAACATTGCAGAGAATGGTTGAGTAATGAGAGAGTATGATGTTTTTATCTATATTTGTACAGCTTAGATATTTTCTTGTGTAGTTTCTTTGGCAAGTTTTGGAGATTGCCAGGACTGCAGAGCAAATCTGAGAGGCAGACCCTGCCTGATTCCTTCTCTATCTCCCCCCACTGTTCAAATTCCAGTTTAACACTCTTGATGTTGCTATGGGATCATCAGTGACTTAAAAATAGCTTCTTTTATCTCTTATGAAATAGCATCACAGAGGCAGCATCAAGCAAAGAAACAGGATCAAACCTGGTTTTCTGGGGGAAAACTTGCTCACAAACCAGTGCTTCTCTCTGTGCCGCTGGGCTTTTCAGCAGCATGCTGTGGAAGTGAAAGCATGAGCAGTTGAACACAGAAGAGCTAATGAAGCCCTAGTTAGAAGGTAATATCATTCAAAATACAGTGAGGGGACCCGGGTGATCTCTCAGGTATCAGAAACAATTTATCAGTATAAATACGGCATTCTCCCAGGTGAATTCCCCTAGCTCTGAAGCCAGCTCGAATCTGCCTGTGAAGCACTGCACTGTTCATTCCAGAACATCCCATGTTCATAGCAATTTAATACAAGTGCTTCCCACCCAAGTGTTCGTTAGGCAGATTGTGTGATACTCTTAAAGTCTAAAGAAGTCCCCCAAAATAAGTTTTTTTGTGAACTGCAGAGCAGGTTGAAAGGCTAGCCTCTGTGCCTCTGAATGCCTCTGAAGCTTTTCTGTTTGTGTAAAGTCATCCATCAACGCGTTTATTCTTTATGTACATACTGGAACACAGTGCAGGCCTTTCTGGATTCTGGAAAGATCTAAAAGGATATTTTCTCTCCTCTACTAATACTGAAAATGTATTAAATTTTACCTGTTTTGTTTTTTTTTTTAGAAGAATTCAGTGAAGTTTAAAGGTTTACAAAGTCTATTCACAAGAGCAAGATATTGTTAGCAGGAATTTCCTTGAAACCTACTGTATGAGCTCCTTTGACCATGCTGAGTATTCTTCTGAAATTATCATCTTGGCTGTTGAAATTCATTGCAAAGCAAAAATGAAAAATGAATTTTTGTACATAATTGCAAGTCATTTTTATTCTAACTTTTCTATGATCTTCCAGCCTTTGACAGCCTCTTGTTTCACAGAGTTGTGTGTGCTAATGTCTGTGCTTCCAAATTATTTTTAGAAACTTTGGATTTGCAAGTCAAGTGAGACTTCCCCAGTTCTCATCTCGGGCTCACCCCAGTGTGCTGTGACACAGCTAAGCACATTTGTCTTGATTTCCTCTCTTCTCTTCCCATTTCTCACTGTGGTACCAGCATGTCTAGGGGCTCTTGGAATTCATAGAAAGAGGAACAATTTTGGCCATTTTATAAAGAAAGCTAAAATCCTCCCTCTTTCTGGGCCTGTTCCACATTTAATGCACCGTGTTTTGGGGGAAGATGTCTACGTATGCATTGTTACCCAGCGTCACATTGCTGGTACGCACTGATAAGATATTGTGCCTTGTGCTCAGCGTTGTTTTAGGCCTGGACAAAAGTAGTCTTCCAGAATAAACTGAGGCAAGTTTGTTTAAATGCCCAACCTTCAGTCCTGGGACCATGGGAAGTACCAGGGCATTTGCTGCACATCCTGGCAGTGTTTTGTTTGAAGGCAGTCATGCAGTGCCATCGTTTCCCCTGAGGCACAGTCTTGGGTCAGTCACGCAGAGACCCCATAAAACATTCATCTCTCAGAGCTCAGAACAGGTTTCTTTGAAAAACAATAACGAAAAGGGGGAGAGAAAATAAAAAGGATAGAGCATTTGTTTGTATTGCATAGCTGTGCAGTTCACAATTGTACTGCTAATCTCTGATACAATTAGGCATCAGCCCTAGCTGAAGTGTCATGCTGGCAAAGTGCTTGAAGGAATGTCATGATGTTGTTGGAAATGACATTGGTCATGCAGTAGGGGACAGTCTCCTGTCACAGTCTGTAACAAGCCAGTACCCAGCGGAGCTGCAGTGCTGGTAAAGCCAGGCATGCCAGCTTCTGCACTGAGATGCAAACCAGATTCCCAACTGCTTGTCGCTACTGCTATCTCACAGCATTTTCCAGCAGAGCAGAAATGTTAACCCTGACCGCCTGTTCCAGTTACAGCCTGGCAGTCCTCTTCTGCCTCCTAAACAGTAGTTTAGTAGTTGAGACACACTTAGTGCTTTTCATTTCCTGGTCTCGGTTCTCGACCACTGGCCCTGTTTCATCGGTGAGAAGAATTACTCGCAGTCATGGGTTTTTCAAGTATGTCTGATCAGGTTCATTCCTCTAGGGAGAAAAATAAAAAGCTTTCAGTGTTTACCTAGTTGCTGTAGGGCAACACTGAGTTCTTATAAAAATCCCGCCCAAATTGTATGTTAATGAGTGTTGGAGATGTTTTTATTTTTATTTTTTTAAGCAGATAGAATAGTTTGTATAATCATAAAATGTATAAATCACCTTAATTCATTTTTTTTAATTTTTTATTTAGATCATCAGACACGGTACTTAAAGAAAAAAAGCACACCCACACTCAAGTTTATCATCTGGACTATTACAAGTCATAAGTTAATTCTCCAGTTATCTTTTCTGCAAGACTTTTTATAGTATAACATGTGAAGTTCGAGCTCCTGTTTTGAAATTTATCATCTTGTCAAAGTGACAGAGTTCATGCGGCATAAAAGGTCCATTACTATGTTATATATAAACTTCTTGTTTTCCTCTCCTACTGTTCTTGCAGGGAACTAAAAATGCTTTGGACAACAGATGTGGAACACTTAAAATATTTGGAATGTGTGGGAATATACTGAGGGACCACCTGTCCTGTGATGTGAAAGACAGAATCAGTTTGTGAGCACTGTTCATTACAATGACAGTGACAGAGAACAGGAGGAGACATACAACACAAGTAAAGCAGGATGAAAACTGCTGGGTAATTGTACAGGGTTGACTTTACTCAAGGAACTAAGGGAAGAAAGGCAAATTAACAAGTTCAATATTCATTAATAGTTGGTCAATAATCGACGTTTTAGATTCCCTTAGTAAATATAGCCTGAAGCAGTTTTTCTGCTCAGGAAGCTCATGATTATAAGAAAAGAGAGATTTTATCTGATTTAGCCTAAATAAGGTACTTTATTTATTGTCTGACTACTTCTAATAGTCAGATCCTATCTATTTAGTTATAAATTAACAATTACAGCTAATAATGGATTTATTGACTATCCTTTGTGGAAACAAAGCAAACAAACAAACAAAAAACTATTTACCTGTTGTAGAAAGCCAAGGTTTTGGTAATAATATGGATTCTTTTAGAGCCTGAGGATTTCAAGGTGATTTGTAGCTGGTGTCTGTTTTTGTACACGTTTACTATTTATTGACCAAAGTTAACAAATGCTGTTTCACAGATGAGGGAACAAAGGCCCAGATAGGATCAGTATGTTGCATTTGCATTTCTCCATTCTCAGTTCTGGCATGCGAACACTCACGATTCTTTATTATCTTTTTCCTTCAATGATTTTTAAAAAGGGGGACAGTAAAATTGGGATGATAGCTACTTCCCCCGCCTCAGGGAAGAGCTGTGAGGATGGTTAATGTTTACCCCCTCTTCCTCACTCCAGCTGCTGCATGAAGCTGCCACTGCTCCAGTCCCATCACAGCACGAGGGGAAGGTGATGTGTGGTGGCTTTGCCCATAGACAGGTATAGGCTGGGAAGCAGTGTAGCAGGCTTTGTTCTAAAAAAAATGAAAATGATTTATAAATCAGAAATTAACGCAGCCAGTTTCATTCCTCTCGCTTGACTGACTTTGGAAACAGTGAAGCCTGGCTGCACTTTGTGGATTGATCTCACTCTACGTTTTGGGGATGGATGGGAAGCAGACCTTCAAAACTGCAGTCTGCGGCTGCTGGTAGATGCACAGAAACAGTGAACGAAACAACTGTGGGTGCGTTCTCCCGATTAGGACCGATAGAAGAAGTCAGGACATACATTAGCCGTGTTTCCCACAGCGAGTACAATTCTCCCTGCCCTCGGATATAATGGCTCGCTGCTGTACACTGTGCAAACAAATTACGCATACTGTGGGAGCCACAACTTTAAATTTCTCAACCTTTTTGCATGCAAAACTCTAGAATTAATTATGCTTTTTTACATTTAAAGTTCCTCTTAGCTGGCTGGAGGGAGGTCTTTGTGATTAAAGGAAGCAGGTTTCATTGAGCTAGACGAGTTGTGATCTGTCCTCTTTTTCACCTCCCCTCAGGGCAAAGACCAACAGCTTGAGGGTGACCCCTCCAAGAAGTTTCACTGAAAAGGAAGATGAGAAAGGCTGGACAGGCTCTTTCTAATGCTCTGCGCTGGAGCCAGGAAAAGGCAGCTGTTTCTAGCCTTTCTGCTTTTTTTTTTTTTTTTTTTTTTTTGCCCCTCGCCCCCTCCCCCCCCCCCCGGTGGCTGAGATCTGGGCTTGCTGCCATATCTGTTTGTCTGTCTGTCTCATGTTGTTTTTCTCAGAGCTTCAGAGGCCAGTTGCCCATAGTCAGTTGCTGGGAACAGAGGTTGTTCCTTGTATCGTCTTAACTCTCCATGCCAGAGTGTTCATGCTTGAATAGGAAACAGCAAGATCTGTCAAAATAGCCCTTTTCTTTGGCGCTTTGAGGCTGCATTCTCCACGGCCATCTGTTCCCTTTCACCCTTTTGGACAATGTTGCTATTTGAAACCAAGCACTCTTTGCTCTCTCCCTTTCCCCTTGCCCTCCCCCCCACCCCCAAATCTGGGAAAAAGGGGAAAAAAAAGTTGTTTCTGGCCCTCCCTGGCCCCTGGAGGATTCAACCATTTTGTAGTCCAAGCGTTAAAAGTGATATTTTGCTTTTTTTTTTTTTTTCCACTGACTTTAAAAAGTGTAATACATCTCAGGAGAGAAGAGTCACTGCAGCAAAAGATCATTTTGGATTTATACGTTATTCTCCACAGAGCACTTCGGTGTCCTGTTGGTGCCTGATGCAGCCTACAGCACAAACTTGGCATGTCTCAGAATAGTTTGCATTATAGCAGGAGCGGAAGGAACCTCCTATAGTTAAGGTCATATAACTGTTTCCCTTCTACCCCTCTGTGTCCAGGCAGAACAGCTTATCAGGATGAAATTTTCCAGTCCTGGTGGCTGTCCAAAATTGAATTTATTTGGTTAGTTTGAGATAAAGTGAGTCATTGCTTTTTGAGAATGAGATGAAGAAAAAAGAATATACCTCCTCAGGGCCGGGACGGGACCTGCGACGTGAAGAAAGGGGCTGGCTGGCTGGGAGGCTCCTGGAAGGTCCGGGTCAATCAGGGAGGGAAGCCAGACCCTTCTAATCCTCGTTCATTTTAACATCCTCCATGTTACTGCCTCGCTCCGTGTATAAGTATGCACACACGCGTGATGTTTCAGCTTTGTAAATGAATCCATTCTGAACAGTGAGCCACTGTGGGCTGTACATGTACTAAAATGTTTTGTCGTTATAATGAGAGGGAAGACATTTTGTGTGAGTGTAGCAGCTGTGTAATAAAGAAGTACAGAAGTGCCCCGTTGGCCTACGTGGTGAAGGTACTGCAAGCACTCGGCTGTCCCCGCCCGCTAGGTGTGGAAGGGTTGCCAGGCCAGCCCCAAAAGCACTTCTTCAGGCCACTGTCACAGCCCTCAGCTCGCATCATGTGTCCCTCTACACTAAGAAACAGATGCAGCCAGTGAGAGGTACGCTGGCAAATACAGAAATGTGGTTCCCTATTCACAGAAACACCACAGTCAGCCCTGATGCTGTTTGTTGTGAGAAATAACCAGGTCCCTCACTCTGCATTTGCTAGGCAGAGTTAGTCACACGTACCATTTTTTACATTTAATGTTTCCTAACTTTTATGTTCCTCATCATACAACCAAAACATTCTTTCAGTTTAGTTTTTGTGATGGATAATATTAGGAGTTTGGCCAAATCTGAACTCCAGATGTGAACAGCTGTAATTTGCAAACCATCATCTTTAGCCCCCGAATGTTTGGCTGACCTGTTTTCATGTTGCAGGCTGAAAGGGAATTGTCTCATCCTGGAATTTCGTTTTTGATAACTTTGGCTGAAGATCCAAGTACGCTTGTTGTTTTTATTTACACCTAGAGGGAATTGTTTTAACTGTTAATTACGTGACCAGTGTTAAGAACACCAAAGGCTAAATTTTCAGAGAAATGACTGTCATCGTAATGCAAATTAAAGCAGTTTACTCAGTTTGCGTACAAGAAATCGTAAATTTGAGATCGTTAAACATAGCCCTTGTGGTTAACATCCCCACCCTGAACTCTTAATGACTGGAGATTTCAACCCTCTACATCAGGAAATTGTCACTTGCTGAGATTTGAAATCACTCCTGAAAGAGAACTAGTGCTGAAATAATCCTAGGAGTATAAAGGACAGATAACTTTGTTCACCAGTTCAAATGCAGGGAATGAGGCTGTGATCAAAAATTGTTGTTTGCGAAGGCTTTTTAGTCTACGCTAAGTATTTTGAGAAAGGTCCAGTGGCTGAATGGCAGTGCTAAGTTAATCAGGCAGTTAATCAAGCTAACTCGTGTGCTGGCAGTGGGCTGGCTGCAGCATCACAACATCCTCTGTGGCTCCTTAGCAGAATATATTTCCTAAGGCAGACTTTAGTGCTCACTTAAAACTAACTTACTTATGCCTACTGTCCTTTTCTGTCTGCCATGTAGACATACCATCAGACTGCTCCCCGGGAAGTGGACAGCCGTGTCAGAAACACCCTCAGTATGGTAGCACTAATTGGCCCTTTTATTGGCCACTTTATCGCACATTGAGTTCTCCATCAGAAACTTGACTCTCCCTCTTCCACCCCCTTCGCCCTTCCGTGCTCTGCCTCTCAAATGTAATTTAAGGTTAATTTGCAGACTGGCTCCTACCTTTGCCTCGACTGCTGTTGCTTTTGCCTGCACTGTGTCAGTTTTGTGGGTACTGGAGATAAGCTGCCAAGACACTGTTTCTTTACCAGAATGTATTTTATGGAAAAAAGTGTAGACTATGGGAATCCTGTCTGCGTTTCAGACCACAGCATCTGAACATGACCATGATGCTGTGAGCTGCATTCTGAAACACTGCAGTTTCAAAACTGCATCTCTCTCTCCATCCCCCAGATGTATTAGTTTTTGTTCTGCCTTTATGGGATTTAGCCGTTTAGACTTCCAGACTGTTATGGTTTGGTTTGTTGTTTTTCTTTGTCCTTGTCAGGGAGGAGTGTAACAGCTGGCTCATTTGGTTCTAGCCTGGAAAGTTCGGAAGTGGCAAATCCAGATGATCGGTAAACACTAGCAGAGACTGATGAATTTTAGCAGCTGAGATTAACCATCCTGGGAAAATCAGATACGATAATTCTACGGTTGTGTAGGTCAGAGGCCTGAGGCTTGCAACAGGCAAGGCTTCAGTTGCTTTGACAGCATGATTTTAAATCTCCGTTCTTTATTCAAGCCTTAAGGGGCCTACACATGTGTAACTCTAGCATTCTGCCCCGTCCCTCCTACATGCCTTCTGATTAATATCATGATCTGTTTAATTCCCAGAGGGAACTTAACAACAACAACAATAAAACAAAACAAAAAAAACAGCAATAACTTGTAGCGTGATTGGTGAGGTGATAATTGAAAGCATTTTCTGGTTCACAGGGCCCTAGCATTGCCAGATGCCATGATTGGGCAAGCTTTGTTTTTTAAACCTATGCATCCTTTATATGTGCATTCAGGCAAAATTCCAGCTGTTTCTTTTTTTTTCTTCCCCCTTAGAACTGTGGTTTGGGATTTTATTTCCTAGTCTTGGAGAGACAGGAAGAAGTGAGTGTATAGGATAGGTTAGGTGGAAGAAGCTGCTCTAAGTTTTAGTGGTGAGCAATGTGGGAAAGAACTCTGGATGCTGAGAATGTTGTAAATTTAGGACAATTCTAAATTTAAAAAAAAAAGGAATTTCTCAAAATCTCTCGTTAGAAAGGGAAAGAGGGTGAGCTGAGGTTGTAGAAAGGTATCAACTTATAACCACTGTCTTCTACTTGGTCTTCATCATCCCTCTCACGACAGGCCTACTTATTCAGTCACTTGCACTCAAAATGCAGGATCAGTAGAGTGTGGAAAGTGATTGATTTGTGGTACATCAGGCCACAGAAGCAAAAAATTCATGCTGGTGAAGAGAAAGAATCTGTTCCCAAGGATCTTTAATCCCAGATTCCCTGATTTGGGCTCTGTTTCAGGTGCTGTAAACCACCAGCTGTCTTCCCACCTCCACAGATCTCCTGAGACCTGACCATTTTGTTCATGGCTGGTAGATTGCCTGGCAAGAAATCAGACCAGCTGGATTTTCTCATTTCTTAATGTCAATTCCTTTTTTTAGGTCAGCAGACAGGAGTCTCTGTACTACCACGTGTGTGCTTCTCTCTCTGTCCATGTGTCTCAACTCAAAACAGAATCAACATGAACACACTGATGGCAGGCAAGGCGACTTGCTAGGGCAGCCCACGCTGACCATGGTGGGCACGCTGGTCAGTGGCAGTGGCATGAGATGAAAAACACCAGCATCTGGCCATTTCTCTGGAGGACTTCCTATGTCTTGGCCTGGATGGAGGTCCCAGCTGAGTTTGCAGGATAGAATAACGGTTAATATTGCTTATTTGAAAAAGCTTCTAATGTTTTGTGGAGAATACTAGAAGACCCGATTTATACACAGTTTTACTAGTCTGTCACGTATTTTGGTTTATTTTCTGTCATCCCCTAGGGAAGATTCCTTCTAAGTGGGAAATAAGCAGCAGCAGCAGCTAACAGGCTCTTAAACTGCAATTCTCATGAAAAGAAGGTCTTCAGGTCAGGAGCTATCATTTTGTTCTGTTTGTATGGTGTTTTGCATACTGCAGATGAGAGCTCTAGGAGTTGTCACATGCAATGGCTGTAAAAAAGACAGCAGAAAGAACCTTATTTTTCACGTAATATCAGATTAGCATTGTAAAAATCACCCACAATATGAACACAGATACACAGAAATATACAATGGTAAGCAGAAAGCGTGAAAACTCACCTGTGTGGGATATATGAGACGAACTGTGTTGTCCAAAATTAAAGTCAGTTCATTCTCTTTTTGTCTCATTCATTGCTGTCTCTCCATAAGAACTTTGCAGCTGGAGTCTTAAGTGGCAATTTTCTGTCTCTCGATGATGACTGAATCAGAACAGCAGTTTCAGCATAGTCTCTAGTAGGCTCTTCACTTCTCTAGGAGTAACACAGCTACATACTAGGGTTGGTCAAAAAAATTTCCATTGAAATTGTTTTTTTGTTTTGTTTTAAACTGGGGGATTAGTAAGGGTTTATATTTAATATCTTTGATAAGTATATTTTGATGACTGTGCCACTGAAGAAAAAAGAGAAAACTAAATTACCTACCATTGACAATTTCAGTTTCAAACTAAAACATTTTTACTTATTGTTATTCCAGATTACTTCAGATTTTAATTAATCTTTTGGATTTTTTGCACAGATTTAGACTTACTAGTTGTTCGGAAGTAAAATTGATGGATTACCTCTCTTAATAAAACAAGGCAAATAAACAGTTTTAAAGTAAGGATTTTTGCATGGCTAATTTTGTGGCCAAGCTTGATTCCTTACAGCAACAACTGGTTTTCTTGCCATATGTCCTAAGTAATAAAAGAGTGTATGAAGGCAATACTGCCAATACTCAGCAAGCAAGTTTTGACTTTTCTCCCAAGATGACCTGGCACGCCTGTATGATACATGAACTGAAACAGAACCGTACAGTTAGAACAGGGAGAGACATTTTCTTTAGTGTCTGTACAAATCAGTAATTTGTGTTTACCTAGGTATGTATAGATGTGCTTTGTCTTAAGTAAGTGATATTAAATGGTGGTCTAAGTATCCGCCTCCTGTTATTTTAAAGAACCTGTTGTTTTTTTGTTTTTTTTTTTTTAAATCATCCTCAGCCATTGTCTCTTAGTTTAGTGTATGTTGAGGGCAGAGAGTAAATGCCAGGAAGGGTTTGGACTGGCATACCTTGGCTGACCAGTGCAGAGAGTGAGATGGTCACCAGTGCATGGTAAGAGAATCAGAGTCACCTTTTGGCTCAAGAGAACAGTGTAGAGAAGGGCTGCAGGTGGCAGAAGTCAGTGAGTGGGAGTTTGAAGAGCTCTGTGGTTAGTTACTTCACAGATGAGTTTGTCCTGTGGGTTGTTTTGTACTGTGTGATGGGTTTTTCCACCTCTGGATATTTTTATACTTGTACTTTCTGAATAGGTGAAGATGGAAAAAAAAGACAGGGGTGTGGGTTTTTTCTTTTCTTTTTTTTTCTTTTTTTTCCCCCCTTCTGGTGTCAATGTTAGAGATCTGCACCAAAAATGCAGACTAAATGCAATTATGAGCTCTACCAATGAACCAGAACCCCTGTGCAAAGAAACTACACAGCCTGAGCAAGAGGGAAAGTACTTTCGTTCTTATTGCATGGTGTGCCGTTTTTGTTGATGTGCCATTTTTATTGAGCTCAGTAGTTTAATTCTTTATAAATATTTTCTCTGTACCTTTGGAGGTTTTTTTTTTCCTCCTTTTGATAAATCAGGCTTTTATCAAGATGATTTGCTGTTAAAATTTGAAAGATTTGGGGACTGGTAACTTCTGTATTTTGTTATTTCACTATTATTTTGTGCATCAGTCCCTTTTTGCATTCATTGGAAAAAGAATTTTGAATCATCAAATTGATAGAGCTTGCAAAAGCGGCCCAGGGATGGGTATGAACCTGTCAAGCAACAACTCTTTCATCTGGAAAGACAAAAATCTATATGAAAATGTGGGAAGGGTGGAATTCATTGCTCTTTGCAGTTATACCAACAAGGAACAGATTATATTTTTTTTAAATCAAGAGTATAATTTCATTCTGCCTGCAAGGACACTTTGCATTTAAAAACGTTTCAAGCCTATTTTATTTCATTCAAGACAATGGTCTAGATATCCTAGGATTTTCATAGGATAAGACTAACGAAACTGAAAGTCCTTTATGATTCAATCCCCTTCAAGCATATTTGCAACAGTTGGGACTTGGTTACACAAGGAATTAATTTTTTAAGAAAATATGGTACCTCCTTCTGTGTAGAGGAAGAGAAGGTCTTTCAGACCATGCCTGTACTTGTAATTCTCTGGTTGGACATGATAGAATAAACTCAGAATCGGTAGTGAGCTGAATAGCTTTAGCCATCCTGTTCCCTCCACTGAAAAATGGAAGGTGGAATAAACCTCCTGCCCCCGTTCTGCCCATGTGTGGCGTTAATCTCAGTGACAACTGACTGACGACTCTTGCCAGGGCAGCGGAGCCCAGAAGTTGTGCACCTCATCTCCTGTTTGGAAGCGCCGTTGCAGATCTCAGTTGAAGAATCACCCTTTTCTCTTTGGTTTGTTTTTCCCCTGGTTATGCGGAGTCATTTACTTTGCATTTGACTCAGACCACAAGGAGCTTTATTTTCACTTGTGACAGCTGCCCAGTGAGAGTGAAGCAGACAGTTCCTGCTTTGTTCTTGCATCCCAGCACAGATAGGGTCTCGGCGAGTGCCTCTGCTGGTGCCCTGAAGAACCCAATTTCACAGGGGGTGGTAGAACAGGTACCTCATGTGGTACTTGGCCTGTCTGATGCTGTGCTCTGTGATCAATTTAAAGCGCTTTAAAGTAGAGAAAGGGGTGCTTACTGGCATTGGAGTCACCACTGCATTTTACTTGAGCTGGATCTGACTGCACCAAGCAGGGGGTTGTTTAGAGGTCTTCTCCTACCCTTCTAGCATGCATCCTCATCTCCCTGTGCTAGGAGCCCATCTCTGTGCTTCCACATGCCCACCCCGTTTCCCTGCTTACTGCCCCCCTTTCTTCCAGCCACAAACTGAGATCTGCCACTTCTCTTATCAGGCTGCCAGCCCCCTTTCCTTCCACCCCCTAGGTGGTCTTCCACCCACGTCCTGAGCAGAAACCCTAATGCCAGGACTGCCTGCAGCGTGAGCAGGCTGGTGAGGTGGGAAATGCCGCCTGTCAGCTGAGTGCACGGAGCTGTCTGTGGGGAAGCACCCACCCCCAGCCTGGATAAAGCCGCCTCCTGTCGCAGCTGGCACTCCGTACTGCTCTGAAGTGGTTCAGGTTAGACATGTGGGGACCTCTGAGCAGAGACCGAAGTCCTTTAGAGTCAAGGAGCCTTTAGGAGCCAGGTTCTTCTTGGGCCAAGGCTGGTCTGATACTCCCATATTTAAGTCTGAAGATGCTGGGGTTCGGAAGATCAAGGCAATGCAGGATGAAAAAGATCACTCTCTCTTTGAACAGTTTTATTTATCTGCTTTCTTTGAGCTGTTCATTAATGACTGAGTAGTGTTTGAAATAACAGAAAAGATAAGTTTGGCTTTTCTTTAGGGCCATGCTTGAATATAAATTTATTTTCTTAGCGTATCGTCTTTCCTTCCTCTGAGACGTTTGCTATCTTTTTGTGTTTAGAGCAAGGAGAAGGAAAGAAGCATATGCTGCCACTGTCCTTGAACTTCTCTGCAAAGCTGGCGCTGCTTCCCCTGCTTTTAGCTCACTTCTTGTTGGTTTGCCTCTCTGTCTGCCTAATGCATCAGATTGCAGGAGGATCCCTTATAAAATGGAAACCTTTCCGGTGAGGCATTCCTTTCCATCCTGTAAAAAGTCTTCACTGTAACTTTGCTCCAGGCTTACTAACCACTTTGCACCAGAGTCATAAATTTGAATAACTTCGTGGAAGAGGATTTGCCTGAAAGTGGGTCACACACAGCCCTCTTCAGACAGGGGCTGACACAGCGTGGTACAGTAGGCTTTCTCCTGTATAATAAAATAAACTAAACTACGGCAATTAACTTGCTTGTTCTGCCACAAGCCTCACACCTCTAGCACTTTTGTTCGCTTTGGTACAGGTTTCAGGCCTGCAAGGAATGCAGAATTAGGAATTGCTGGGGAGCCGTGCCTCCCGTGTGTCACCAGGATCCAGACTTTTAACTGCTTACGTGCCCAGTTCAGGACCACAACAGCAAGATGTTGCTCTGCGTTAGCTACTGGTAGAGAGACAGACTTCTGCAGCTGTTTTAAGCCAACAATAGCTGCTTTTGGAGCGTCTGGGCTTTTTGTCTGTAGTCCTAGGTCATCAGGCAGTTCTGTGCCCACTAGAGCTGACCTTGAGCTGCCTCCGTTGAATTTTGTGGTTCCTACCCATTTCTAGCAGGTGGGAAAGGACAGTGCCAGCTACAGGAGGAACTTTTGGCTTCTTCTGTTTGATAAAGAGAGGATTGCAAGGCTTTAAAGCTGCTTCTCTTTTTTTTATTCTACCTTAGCCTGTTTGTACAGTAATGATATTTTACTTCTGTGGTGGAGGCATTTTGTGGAACTTAATGAACTTAAGTAAGTAACTTGGTTTCAGTCATTTTAAGGGAATGGAATACAGACCTCCCAGCACCCTGCTTTTAACACTTGAACCTGTTCTTCCCTCCATCTGGCAAATTAAATCAGAAATATAGATGAAGAGAAATTATTCTTGCCGGCACATCCACCTTCCCAATGCAGCTTGGTTAGGCTAATTAACAGAATAGCATTCTTGATGCTGCAACTTCCAGTTAGGTGCTCCTGCGGTGTGTTATTCAGGCAGAAGTCTGATGCCTATCAAGATATGAATACCTTTGTTCTGGGGAAAGAAAAGCAGCCATCAAGCAGCCATCCTTGCTGGATGGCACAGTTATAGACTGTTTTCAAACTGGAACAGGTTTTGTTCAGAAGTGGATATTGTGCATGCTGCAGGGAGTTACCATGATGTGGGAAGTAATTCAGTCAAGTACCAAGTCCAGGCTCCTATCAAACTATTGGCTTGAACCAGGTGCTTCACTATTTTCTTTTGTAGACCCTAAACGTTTAAAGACCTAATTCAAAGCTGATGTCTATTCAACCTTGAATTACTCAGGGAAGGCTGGAGGGGAGGTTTGAGGTCTTCAGATGGGTCCTTTAGTGCACTGCAGTGATTCCAGCCCCTTCTCTACAACCTGCTTCTCTCCTCTGCCTAATGCAGTCTCATACAATATCCACATCATTGTTTGCAAGCTACCAGTAGTGATATAAATAATGATTTTTACTGCATGATAGTAATTTTTGGTCTTGCCCTTTCTAGATATTTTACCAAATTATAAGCTTAAGCAAATGAAGAAACTATGTTTCTGCTCTGAATAGTTCAGGGGGGTTGGAAGTAACAAAACCTATAACCTTACAGATGTAAAAGCAATTAAGGGTCTTAGCCCGAATCTTCCAGAAACTCTGCTGGGGCATGAGATGACTTTGTCATCTCAGTACAGTATTTCTTCCAAAACCTAGTACTTACAATTTAAGTTTCAACATATACTGTTGCATTGCTGATTGTTTTGACAGAAACTTAAGACTGCTCTGAAATTTGTATTGCAGAGTCAGTGCAATACTTTTTTTTTTTTCGTAGTCTATTTTTGCCCTTTGAAACATCAGCTTGTAGCAAGGTGAAATATTTCTTTAAGAGCTGTGACTGGCTCTACCAGGGTGTAGAAGTTAGAGCTGTCATACTATATAATCTGCTTTTTTACACTCTAATAATCTTTTCCACTGTTTTCTTTCAAGGTCTTGTCTGGTCTAACTTTAATTGACTCGCTTGACCAGGATTTCATGACCATCCTGAGGAAGCAATTTTGTTTTTTTGCCTGATAGATGTTGTAATTTTTTGTTGCCTTAATTTTGTGGCAGTTTCATTTGTTGTGTGATAGATGACAGGAAGTTTCCTTTCTTTAAATCCAACTTTCTCTCATTCAACTTCAGGCCAACACTCATAGCTTTTAAACATTACACGGTGACTGTCTCAAACAGTTCAGTTTTCAACTTGCAGATTATCATTTATATCCACAAAACAATTTGTTTGTTTGTTTGTTTTCTAAATTTCTTTGAATTGCCTGTTTTGCTCAGTTCTTGAAGTGTCATTTGAAATATAAGCAAAGCAACCATCTACCTGTTCATCTTGCGCAGAATTTGTGGTAAACAAAGGTGAAGGGCTTGGGCACCTACCTGCTTGCGTCTGTATGTGTATGTATGAATGGGTTCTCTGGCTTCAGTGCTAGAGAACTCAGGTGAAATGACAATTCAGCAAGCTGGATCATGCTGCATTACTTGAAACACTTCTTTATGTTATCATTGCTGATCACAGCAAAGTGCATTTTCCTTCAGGGTTATATAAAGTTCATATGATTTCCACGACACCAGAATGGTATTTTACAGTTAAGGGGTTCCTTGCTTTGTGGGGGTTGCCTGCTTGCACAAAACAATATATTAATGTTTAGATCAGAGTATTGTTGCACCGCATGCTGCTCCTTTAAATTCACTTTTCATTGTTTAGTTATATATATGCTGTCACTCTGCTGGCCTGCTTCCCCGTGCCCACAGAAAGCTGGTTTGCTGCTTGACTGAAAAGGCAAACACAAGTGTGTCCCAAGCACGGTGCACCTCTGAATATTTAGGAAAATATACTGATCTCTGCAGGAAGGTACTGGCTACTGTGCAACATATCCTTAATTCTTGGCATTTCACGTAGGTACCAGAGGGTGAGATGGAGAACTCACACTGCAGTTGTATAGATAAATCGGAATGGTAGGAATTTCATGCAATACTATTTGTTAAGTACAACTTGTGATTACTTAGCTTGGGGAAAGACCTGAGATGTCTGATCAGAGTTTCCATGTCTGTGGTGCGGTCCTGATGCAGTTTCTTTCATAATCAGTTTCAGGAGCATCTGGAAGTGGGAAGAAGGAGTCTGGTTGTGTGACAGCAGCCCTTGGCAACACGTGGAGTCACAGCGTCAACACCAGGCTCATACTGCAGTATCACGACTTCCCAACAAGACAGGTGAGAACCTGATGACAAAGAGAATTTAAATTAAGCCACACAAGCAGTGCCTGGTCACTTGGGCTAACTGTACTTCAGCCCATGCGGTTGTTATGATCTGTGTGTTGAGAAGAGACCAATTGCTTATCTGGGGTGGAGGGCAGTCAGTGTCCTTTGCTTTTTGGGGTTGGCCAGTTCTCCAGTGCCTCCCTGTGTTAGATGTGTTATCTGAATCACAGGACCTAGTGTGTGTTAGCACAGGCGTGCAAATTCCTTGAGCTTTTAGGGCATCACATATTGTGGAGATGAAGGTAATCCTTAAAGTGCTCTTTTCTGTACAAGGGTTTTGGGGCAGGACTGCGAAGTTAGTCCTTTTGGTACCAGAATTTTTTTGCTGTCATCTTTTCCACTCTTTTGTGCCAAATTTCTGCTGTGACTGTTAGGATAGGGAGCGCTCTATCTCCTGCAGCTACTGTTTGCAAGTGGAGGCTTGCTACCTGCACCAGCAAGCTTAACTTTGAGCAGTAAATATGGCAGCAATTTTCCAGAAGTATGTCTGCGAAAAAAAGAATGCTCACCCTTTTCACTGAGAGATTTCATGCTTTTGAATGAAACATAGTAGCATTTTTGCCTGCAATCTTCACCTCTTAATTTAAAAAAAAAAAAACTGTGAAAAGCTAGGAGGCAAGACATTTGGGGTTTGATTGAGGGAATGACTTTTTTTTTGTTTTTAAAAACATCATAACCCATGATTTCATCTGTCCTTTGGGATATCTGCGGTTATAGTTGCTTTTGGCTTTGTCTATTCTGTTTTTGCATTGATGTAACTCTTTCCAAAGGCTGTGACCCTCAGTCTTAATGTTATTGATTTTCTGTCCGTTAAAAGTAGAGTACTGTCAGAAAAAGTGCTATGCAAAATTTGTACCGTCTTATTCCTATAGCGTTATTACCCACACGTGTTCTAATTAGAGCTCCTGGTTTTGCTCTCACAACACAAGGTTTCTCACTTTTAGGTTGCAGTCTTTAGAGCCAGAGGAGAGAAAGTCATTCTGTTTTATTCTGCTCATTATGAGTAAAATTATAAAGATGGCACTTCTGTTCCTGCGAGGAGTGTACACTGAAGCAGAAGTGGTCCTCTGGATTCTCAGGTAGCAGGTTAAGCGTGTCAAATACAGTTAGAAGAGGGATCTTCTGGACTTGCATCTAGAGATTGTCCACAGTCGAATATAAACATGCTCGTACTGCTGCTCTTATTCTGGACTGTAATGAGTTTTCTCTTACTACATATGTGTGCAAAATATAAAGCTCTTCACAAATTTTGTGGATCTCTTTGGAGATAGATGAGAGGTGGAACTGGCAAAGGAAAAAGGAGAGAGTGGGCAAGAGACAGGGCAGTGTGCTACTTCATGCTACACAAAGTCAACTAAAAAGGTTTAAGAACTTTGCTCTGACGGTGGAAAGAGGCAGCAGTTCCTCTAAAGAATATTCATATATTACGTGTACTTTTTCTTGATTTTGTTTGAGAAGTATTAGATCACAAGTGTATGAAGTGTTATTTTCAAGCCTGTATAGTTCCATATGTTACAATGCACTTAAGAACAGTGCAGTTTTAGTCACTGTTCTTAACTCAGTTTTATCAGCTGCAGCCCCTTGCTTCCACGTAACACCATAGGCTAACTCTGTTGCAGTTAAGTAGAAGGACTAAATCTACGGTTAGGAAAAACACCTTTAGTAAATCCTATATATATTATTAAAGGCAAAGTAATCTGAAACAGAAGTGTGACATAAATAGTTATATATCTGTGAAGTCCATGAATGAAACAGGATATATGAATTATATCTTGTAAATACTTTCTTGCTGCTGATGTCTGTCTCGTTTTTTTAGATAAATTGTCTTTTCTTCAAGTCATACAAATCTTTCAGCAAGACATAGAGTTTCAAGTAGAAGAGGGCATCTAGAGTTACCCCCCCCGCAGCAGGACTGTATTGATAAAATTACTAAAATTTCGCACACATGTTCCTTTATAACTGTTTTATACCCACTTTCAGAATTGAATCGTGAATAAAGGTTCCTCAGTTCCTGAGATGCCATTTCAGTCATCATAAGGTGGGTCTGTCAGGAGGTATTGGATATCAGTGCTTTGAAAATCAGCACTTTTTAAGGAAGCTTAAGTTGGAGGTCCAAAATTTCCAAGTCAGTAATCATTTTTACAAATTCTCATATTACTTTATATATATATAGGAGCTCAAGATTATCTCTGTAGTCAAAATTATCTTTCCTTGGTTTTAAGTGAAATTTAGACCCAGGAAATTAACGAAAGAATGCAGTTGGTCAAGAGATCTGGGTGAAAACTAGGGCAGAAACAAGTTTTCCCTACTTTTCGCACCTAGTGACCCTACAGAATCAGCACTATTAAGGGTAAAACCTGTGTTTTATTCTGACTTGCACAGTGGACACGTTTTATTTTCTTTAAAATGCAAGAGAATTCTTTCTCTCTTCAGTCACCTTACAGCTTGAGGAAGATCTTCCTGGCTCTACCTTCTCTCCCTCTTTCCCTGGAGGAGCTGGGGCTGTAGTGACAGTCTGAGTGATCTTCCCTTACATTTGACTTGCGCAGTAATAGAGCCAGCGTGTTTGTTCCCACTGGGAAATCTTACCTGTCAAGAGAAAAATCAACACTTGAGGTGTGCTGGGCCATGAGGCCCAAGGGTGGTATTCTTCAAAATGTGAAGATATAATTATTAAGGAGGATTGAAGCAAGCAGCTTGCAGGAAACACAGGATCTCCTGGGCAGCACAGCCCCCTGTTTTGCTAGATGTTTGTTCTCACTCGTGCAGTTCTGAGTTCTGGGAAAGCTTGGGGATGGTGCCGTAGCCTGCAGACCTGAAACTTTGGGGAATGCCAGGGCAGCATGTGGGAGAAAGAGTATGCAACAAAACTAGGGAAATCAAGCATAGAGTTTCTACACAGGAGTTCTTGAAATTTGAGTAAGAGATTCCTTCATTTTGTTTGTCCTGGAGACATTTTTTCAGCCAACTCTCCCTTTTTCCACCCCACCCTCCACATGTCTGTTGAACATTAATAAGACGACAGCCAATTCAGCAAAGTAATGAAATTTCTGGAACATCTTGCCTGCCTTCAAAACAATTAGCTTTGCTTTATTGCTTGGATAGGAACAGGTTTCTTAAGCTGATGAACTTTCCTCTTTTGTCCCCTTCTAGAAGGCAGTGTTCTGGTTTTGGTTTCCTCCAGGACAGAAGCAACGCCACAGAGGGGGAGGGCACGAGCAGGTTTCCAGGCTGCACTTGGATTAGTTGTTCCATAAAAACCCACCGGTGTGGACTGCAGCAGGAGTCTTCCAGCTGCTGAGGTGGGGCTGAAGCTGCAGGAAGTCCTAAGCAGCACGGTGGTTTAAGAGCTTGGGAGAAAACGGGAGAAGTTAATCATTTTACACAAACGCGTTCATGAAGGGAACTTGCTATTATCTGTTGGGTATATGGATACTGATGCTTGGTTCTCCCCAAGGAGTCTTGCAAGTCATTAACCTTGACATTTGTTTTCCCGAATTCCATACATAAACATGCAGGCCCTTTGAGTTTGGGCCAAAACCAACGGGGCTGCGCTAGGAACTATCAGACTCCTTGGTTACCCCTATGCTTATAATTATCCTTCTTTCCTGAAATGGAGTCAGCAGGCTCCAAGATTACTGTTTTCATGTGTGCTCAGCTGTCTTTGGGGGACAGCATGGTAGGGTTTTAATAAGTTGACGTGCTATATTTAACATTTTATTTTTGTCTGTTGGAGACAGGGTGCTGGATTAAGTGAAACACTGGCCAGATCTGGTATGGCAACTTCTATGGGCCTGGTTTATTTTATAGTTTCCAAGGGATTTGTGAGACTCATAGTACAGCATTAATGGCTATAATGTGTTTTGAATTCTCAGATGGAAAGTGCTATAGAAGCACAGGGTGTTATTTTATAACAAATCAATGTTCTCGTGTGGTATTTTAAAGAAAGAGCATTTAGGATTGAGATACAGGCTAGAGCTTTTGAGTCATGCCAGGTAGTTGTTGTACAGCTCTTTTCCTGCTTCAGGTAAAGTGTTTCGAAGGGATAAGTATATTTATGGTGACTCAGTCTTAAAACAAAACAGAAAGCCATCTCTCATTCAGACTAATAATGCCAGACATAACTTTTGTTGTGTCCTTGGTTACAGAACAGCTGTTTTGTCTTGGTCTGCTCAGTATCATATGAATAAGCCCTGAATAAGCATTCCAAAATTGTGATGGTGAAGTAACCGTGGTATTGCGTGGGGAAGGGCTGGGAGAGAGAAGGGGAGTGGGGACCAAGTTTCTTGTAATGTGACTCACTAAGGCTTCAGAATGTACGTGATACCAGATTTACCTCTCCCTGTAAAACACTGAGGATAGTTGTTATATGGACCCTGTAGCTGTCCGGTTTAAAAGATAATATCAAGTGAGGTTTTCATCCCTAAAAAGGGAAGCAAATAAACTGCAGAAAATAAAGGAATTACAAACAGACCAAGTAGGCCGAGAAGGAAACATGCACTAAGTGCTAACTGGGGTTAGGACTTTCTAAATTTTGCCTTAATAATCTAGAGGAGAACAAGGACAGTAATGAAATTTGGAAACAGCATCAAAATTTTTTGTATCATAGCTTAATGAAAGATTGTAGCCTCATACTATAAAGGTTTCTATGTACTTTGGTGAGATGATAATGTTTACTGGGAAGAAAGAAAAAGCAATGAAATATACGTTGATGAAACGTACTGAAATCACTGTGAGATGGAAGGAATAATGCTTAATACAAATAAAATACAAAAGTATTGGTGTGTTTTCTTGTACTAACTTTGTAACATTTATATATGCATACTAAAGCAAATGGAGATGGAGAAGAAGCAAGGAAAAAAAAATCAGTAGTTTTAAAATACTTTTGGAGTCAGATGAGGAAGCTGGAGGTGGCCACTGGTATTGAGAAATGCAGACAGAAAGCTTTTCACCTACGTGAGTGGGAACAGAGAAGCAGCTAGTTCAGTCTTCGACACAGTGAGGGGAGAAAGAGCCCACAGAGAACTGGGCACTGAAATCGGTGTTTGGCCAAAGAAGGTGATGGAGGGTGTATGAAGGTTGCCCATAGCTGTGTGTGAGGCAAGAAGTATGGTTCTTTACATTCTGTCTTCTGCTGAGCTAGGATTTGGGGAGACTCAGGAAAGGAAATTTCAGTACCCTAGGCAAGAACAGGAGAGAGCTCTGCCTGTGCATTTTTAGCAGAAGTACTAGGACAAATGAAGTGCCATTTAGCAGCTTCAGTCTGTGCTGAGAAAACCTGACTGTGTATGCTACATGAATCATGTGCACAGTACAGTAATGCAAATTATGTACATAGTGCAGTACTTTTTTTCAAATGTTTAGACATGAGAAAATCTGCAGATGACAGTGGATACTGAGCTTCAGTGAGCAGTGATAGAAAAGGGATGTGGCTATTGGGTTGTGTCAAAATGGAAGTGATAGAAAGTGTTTATCTGTTCTAAGCCATCTCATTATATAATATCTCTATCATATGGAAAATCAGCTCTGTGAAAGCACAGAGACACAGACTTTTTAAGTCAAGGAAGAATGATGCCATGGAGTCATGCAAAGGGTAGGAAATTTTGCAGGAAAATAGATTTTTCTCAGGTGAGATTATTTTTTTGTGGTTCTGCCTTATGGAGAATGTTGCTTTTGAAGAAATAGCTGTGGAATGACTGCAGGAGCACTGGTTTGAGTTCTGCAAACCCTTCCATTAAAAATAAAAATTCTTTAAGACAGACTTCTGCCTCACCCCTACCATCTTTTGAATCTTTTGAGTCAAGATGCAATGAAAGGTTGTTATGGGCTCAAATTTTAACACGTGCGTACAAACCACATCCTTTAAATTCATAATTAAGTAGCTTAGGTTTTTTTTTCTGATAAAAAGTCTCTAAACTGCTAACTCTAGCAACAGAAATCTTTTGCTTATCCATAGATGATATACAAGCATAAGCAGCAATATGACATTGAGTTGCATGTGAACAGGATAAAACTGGACACAATGCATGATTGTAGCATAAACAGATGATTATCGACTCAGTATGTTAGTGACTTAATCCAGCAAAAGTGCCAAATGAAAGGATGCCATAAAAATAGAGAAGGTTCATTAACAAGTATCTAGAGCTCAAACATCACTAGATCACTTACTTTCCTGACTTCTATGTTTGTTCATCTCTCTGTTGTTTGCAGTAAGCTTTCTTCTTAATGGACTTGTGGGAGATGGTTATACAATATAAACATCACTGCGGTCCTGTCTGAATTAAATGGGGAGGGATTTATGGTCCTCTCCTGTTAACAGGACACTTTTATATGGAGAAGAACTTTTCCATCAGTCTTGAACAAGAACTCATTTACTCAGGTGCTTATATAACACTAATCAACTTATCAAAAAATCCAAATAGAAACGGGAGGACATTAGACAAAATTGAAAAGAACAGAAGGAAACCTTTAAATGGTTTATATTTTTCTCTGTTCTTTTTAAATTAGCTTTGCAGTTTTTCTTAATGAAGATTATTCTAATGCTAGATTGATAAAACGTAGCAGCAGCTGTGCAAACTTCAAACACGTCGATCTGTAGTTCGAAACATCCTTAACAAAGAAGCAGGAATATCTCTGAGGTAGAGTCAAACTCATTCAATAAGTTATACCAACTCTTCCTGCTGAGGCTGGTGGCAGGGGTGGGTGCTTGCCACCAGGGACTGAACTGCATCATCCCAGCTGTTTCTGACTGAGCGGCCAGTCAGCTCGCAGAGGAGACTCCTCTTTGCTTGCTGCCAACCTGCACTGGTTACGAGTTTACCATATCATAATACATTATATTTTCAAATTACTATGCAAGCATTTGCTGACTGATCTCCACAATACCCCTGCCAGGTTCTCATAACTGAGGGAACAGACTCAGAGATAAGGAACTTGCCAGAGTAAGTCATTTGCAGCTGGGAACAGAGCTGGAATCTCTTCACTACCATTTATGTGCCACTGAGCAGGATCTTGCTCAACCCTTGCTGCCTGTGTTTCAGGCACTTAAGAAGTTTTTGTACCACCTTATAGTACATAGTTCCTTGGCTGTGAAGGCACTGCTCCTGCTTCCCTCTCCAGTTTTCTATTTGATTTAACTCATCCACTGCACTAGTTTTTACTGTGGCCTTTATGTCACCAACTTCTCTCTCCTTAGCGTGCCATAAACGTCTCTTCATCAATGTTCGCCATTAATAAAAGATTAACATAGCTGAGACTGTGCCTTGAGCTTTATTGCAAAACTCTCTCTCCACTCCCTTGTTCCCAGTTTCTGTTGATACCATGGCTGATTTTTCAGTCTCTGAGGCCTTGGCTCTAGAAGTCACTTTGCATTCCTTCCTCTCTCCTGTTTGTAGACTTCAAAACTGCTCCAAGTTGCAAGATCATAACAAAGTGAATATCTAGCATGTCAATTTTTAGATAACTGAAATGCTTGTTCAGACCCTTATCTGCCACCCTGAATAATGCAACATCTTCGTTTATAGTATTATCAACCCCCATTTTCCTTTTCCTTTTCCAAACCAGCACAAAAAACAGAATTGTTATCGTGGTGTGACCAATATAGTCACAGTGACACTATTTGTTTAATTTTTACATACTTTCTCACTTCCATAACTGGAACAATGGCCTTTTGCCTTGTTCTGATTGATAATTGTGCACCTCCATATTAATCAGCACAGTTCTCAGAGATGAGGGCTAGGTCTCCTGTTCTTTATTGGGAACCACTTAAAGACCAGGATTGGAGGGGTAAGATTAGTAAAATCTGTTCTGAATCTAAACAGAGAACTTCAGCCTGTGAGGCTGTTAGTCCAATGCCTTTTACAAACACTGTATTTACAGTTCACTAAAACAGCATCAAAATAGGAGAAAGAACCAGATATGACATTCAGGCTATGGTCCGAATTGTCTGAAAAATGCTTTGTTTGTAAGCTTAAGCCTGTTTGCAGAGAGGGAATGAACACAAATTCCCATCCTGTTTATATAGAATCACTTTTCTGATTTTGATTGGACTTCAGTGTGAGCTTTCCCCTCAAAGCAGAGTGGAATTAACCTAGGGCAGATTCTCTCATCAATATCTGAAATGTCATTGCTCCTAACATCAGAGTGGCAATGACCAAAGTTGTTTATCCTTGGAATGCCTTGGCAAATCCTCCTGCCTCCTGTCTTTTACCAGATCCCCTTTTCTTTTTTCTTGTAATTGAAAACAACCAAACTAAAATGCCTAACTGAAATTTAAGTGTTTATTATTTAGAAAAGCTTTGTTAAGTTTGTCTTGGAATATAGCATACTGAAAGTTGGGAGGAATTTCTAATTGAGAAAAAGATCAGGATAGCATTGTGAAGGAACTGGGCAAGCTTAAATTGTGAAAGTGTGGTGGAATGTAAGACATGAGATAAATAATATGTAAAATAATACTGGGCATTATAAATTTGTTTCTGCTTTACATGAGGAGCATACCAGCTGGAAGTGAAGCTAATACTGGAGTGTTTTAGTTTATCACAGGATAACTAAGTCAAAAGTGCAATGCAATCGTGAAAAGGGCCAGTGTTATCCTGAAATAGATCAGGCAGGGTATTTCCAAAGGAAACAGGGAAGTACTTGTACCATTGTACCAAAGACACTGGAAATGCCTCTGGAATACTGTGTATGGCTTAGACATTTGTGTTCAAGGTGCTAAGAAGGAATAATAGAATTACAGTGGGAATAGTGTTGCTATTCTGAGAAGAAATCAAGTGCTCCAAACAGATGAGCTCTGATATACACTTCTGTCCCAAGACATCCATTCCAACCCTCTGCTGTGAGCTCGTCCCAGCAGCAGTTAAAGGCAGCTTTGCCGCTTTCCTGTGCCTGAAACATGTTAGCATCAATCACTTTGGTCTGTAACATAAGCTGACAGGATGGACTTGAGGCCTATGTGTATATTTTCTCTATAAGTGAGTTTATTGAACCGTTTGGTCAGATTGCTCGGGTTGGTGGGTCTCAGGCTACTGCAGGAAGACTGGTTCCAGCTTACCCAGTCTGGGTAATGTTATATTTTTCCAGTGGAAGGTAGAAGTACAACAAACCTGTGAAGAGGTAGGGATCAGACATGATCCCTCTAATCCAAGGCACTGCAACTCGTATGATGCTGTAGGCATATTAAGGGAAAATCATCTAAGGAGCTTGTATATCTAGGATATTATACTTTGTTTTGTGAATCTAATGTCATTAGATTCTGTTCTAGATTGACAACACAGGAAAGTGATAGCCAGTGAGTAGCTTTCTAAAACTTCTGTACAGAAAACAACGTTTTCTTCAGTTCACCCTTAGCATTATGTCTACCCTGTATAGGATCGATTAATCGAGAAATTTTTTCCTACTTCGACTTTTTGATCTTTGATCTCTGTAATTCCTGTTTTATGGTATTGGTGCCTCTAGCTGTGAACTAAAATCAGACTAAAAAAAAACAAAAACAAGGGAAGAAAAACCTCTTACTGCTTAGAAATTGAATACAGAGTACTGACCCACTTTAAAGAATAAAAACTGCCTGGGATGGCCTGTACCCTGAAACTGGGTTGTTTTGATGGTCTCCAATGTTGGTGACCTGTTGGGAGCTGTCAGGCCAACTAGCTCTTCTTTATCATTTCTACTCATCATGCTGCATCAAGAAAATAATAAAATATATATTTTTCACAATGTTACCTTTCCCTGGACTGACTGCTGTGACTGTTAGAAAAATGTGATGGGATTTTAGGGCACCTGCTCAATCAGAAATGGAAAGGATGAGTTCAGGAGATGGTAAGTGTGTTAAGATGAAGCCCACGTTGTGGAAACATTGGAAGATACTTAACTAAAAGGTAAAAGGCACTATAAGTACCCACCTGACCTCTCCTGCCTCCAGCTCGCACCTACAGTAACTTAGCTTTTCAGATACTGATAGGGAGGAATTAACCCTGAGTCTGTGTCAGAAGTGTTTGTGCTCACCTTGAGTGACCAGTCTTGGCTTTTTGCACCATTCCACAAAATTTGGCTGTGCAGTTGTCGTCGTAGATTCTGGTTCAGGGTATTCAAGTGCTCCACAACACTGAACTGGAAGCTATGGAGTTCAGTTTGCAAAGACACCTGAGTGGGCCTTGTACAGAGCTGACTGTGATCCAGGAGATTTGGCTTAGAGTCTAAGCCAATAAGGCCTTCTCAAGTCTGAGCCAGCACTGCTATTTTACTTAGCAAAGTGATGTCTCTGGTCTAGCCTGTGTGTTTGTTTTCCACCTTATGTCAGTGAAGTTCTTTCCTACTGTCACTTCGCTCTTCATTTGTCTATCTAATAATAATATAAAAAAGCTGTTGTCATCTCAAGCTACAGACAGAAAGTCATCTAATTCCCTCTTAGCTTCTCTTCCTGATTCCTGGTGGATGTGGTACATGTCATAACAAGAGAAAAGTACTCTTTTATCCTTTTTTCATGCATTTTGTCTTTTCACTGGTATTCTTAGAATGGCCATCTTAGTCTTCCTTTGAAATAACTTAGCAGGCTTAAATAACAAGTGTAATTTAGCATGAAAGAATTCAAGGAGTTTCTTACTCATATATTTATTGGTACTAAAAAAAGGAAAAAATATATATTTCCTGTAAGAAATACAATAAATAGTTGTCTTTTGGATACTGTTGCAAGAAAGAAGAGGTTGAGAGGTTTTTTTCATCAGTTTTCTTCCTACAGTTGTGCATTTTCTTTGCTATGACTACATGTTTATCCTCTGAGTAGGACAAATTGTTTTCAAAGCTTCACAAATGGTTAGGAACCCTAGTGCACATAGGCCAATCTGAATTTCTCAAGCATAATCACTGTGTGAGAGAGTATCTAAGAGCTGTAAAATGCTACTCAGTGTTTTTGTGGAAAGAATGACCATTATGTTTGATCTTTGCTTCTGTTTCTCCTCCAACATAAAGTTTATTAATGTACTGATTGTTATCTAGGGGCACGTTGTCTTCTAGGGTTTTAAAGCAATATTTTGGGTCCAACTGTCAGCTATACTATGCACTGGAATAAGCATCTTTGCTTCTACCTTGGGTAACAAAATAGCAACATTGGCCAGGAAAAAATTATTTCTTGGTGGGTATCCACTATCCTCTAGAAATGTTAGTGAAGTCTCCCTAAACATTTCATGTTTATTAGAGAAAAGTTTTTCCAGGATGCTGTTATTTACCTCTTGTACATTCAGTAATACAGGTTATTTTTATAAGGCCATGAATCTTTCTTTTAACATACTGTTTACCACTAGGTAGAATCTCACCCAGTAATGTTCTTGCTAGATGAAATCTGAGTCGTGTGGAGAGATTGAAATTAAGTTTTAAATTAAATCTGTCAAATTTTCTCAATGCCCATGGAGTGTGATAGGACTCCAAATGTACATGCATTGCTTCTGTATACATTAGCTCACAGGCCTATTAACATTTTTTCTTGTCCTTATTACACAATGCCCAGCGGAATCTAAAATCTATTCTGCTGAGGCTTTATGTAAGATAACACTACTCTCTCACATGTGATTTTAGCAGTGGTGTCATGTGAGATTTTCCCCACAAACTTTGCTTTTAGGAACAGAACTAAGTGAACACACTAAAAAAACGTTTTTTGTTTCTTTCATATCAAAAGTATTTTGCAACCACTAGTATGGGTGAAAAATATTTATGCTACAGTCTAGGACTTGGTTCAATCCCATCTTTTTTTTTGGTCAATGCCTGGGAATTTAGGATTATGCCTTTATATCAAGGAAGTATGAAGGAGGACTTGGTTTTATTTATGTCTGAAAACAATGAATGCAGGATGGGGAGAGCACACTTATGATGCCCTCTTACAGAGGATTGATTTTCTTTCAATTTATAAACAATAATGTTGAGCTTTTTCATCATTCAGTAAGACAAAAGAAAATGGAAGAAGGATAAAGTATTGGCTGAATTAAGATTTGAGATGCATTAGAAACAGGGATCAGGGTTGAATTTGCTGAAGGTACTTTTTTTTTAATCTGTAGATGAAGTATGTTGCTAAAACTACCACAATGAAGCTTCATAGAGATCTAAGAATAACAAAAGCAATAAATCATGATGGCAATGCAAATGCTAATTACATATTTAAGAACACATATTCCTTATGTTGTGGTTGTGAATTGCACCAAGCTGATCTGCTCTGTGTGTTGGGGAGGCTGGAAGCTGGTTGGATCCCTACATCTTCAGCCACGTGGACAGAAGGGTCAGCAGCATCTCGATCTAAGTATGTTTTTCTGGAGGAGGAAGTGTGCAGCTGCGGGGCTTCCATGCTGTTCTCTCAGCTGGTCCCATCTCTTCAAGGCCAGTCTGGCAGGCGTGGTGGAAGCAGCCATATATTCTCTGGTGTTATTGTACTCTTGCTCCTTTATGAGTCCTTCCTGACTTGGGGTTCATGATCCAGGGGATAAGGCAGTGTTCCAGTATGTGTCATAAATAAGAATTGCATCCTTCAGCTCTCTTCTTATTTTTGGAACCAAAGTCAACTGAACAGTATGGAAGGCTCTGAAAAACTACATAAATTTTATTTTCTCTTCTTGGTACCATTGTGTTGTAAGTCTGATGAGTGACCGCAGGCTGCCACACAGGAGAATTCCCCTTGGAGGCCATGTTTGTGCTACCCAACTGCTTTATCCAGGCGCAGCACCATCCCCAGATCCCTTTTCTCAGTGCTGTTTCTTTGTGGTAACCCGGACGTGCTGGCTGCTTTCCTGCTTAGCAGAAGCTACGAGCTCCTTCTCCTGAATTACCCCTCGTGTTGGACAATTACCAGGGCTTTGGGCCTCAACTGTTTTATAGCATAGGAAATCTTCATGGCCAAGCTCTTATGAGGTATCCTGACCTCTAGAGGATCTCCCCTGAGAAAATCAGGAGAGACTTAGAAAAGACAACAAAATTCAGTTTACAAAGTAGGGAATAAGGCACATGGCAGGGAGACAGAAAGTGATTCTGGGATGAAGAATTTCTCCAGGTCTGGTGTTACATGAGCAGAAGGGAGCTGACTGGCCCTGCATACCCAGGATTTCACCCTGGGGAACTTGCACCAGATGTCCCAGAAGCCAGGATCCTCCCTGGCTTAAGTGGAAGTGTACTGAAGGCAGCCTGTTCTGCACTTCCTAGGCCAGGTTGTTACAGTTCAGACAATTTGGATAAACATCTGGGACTGTGTTTTCTTCTCCAATTAAAACTTGAAATGGACCAATGTTTGCCTGGGCAGTGGAGTTCCCTGACACTGAAGTTCTTGTGAATCCTTAAGTAGCTCAGGCAGGAAAGAGGCACAGAGAGGCTGAGAGTGCAGGGCAGTGTTCACAGCCTGGGAGAGGGCAGCTAAGCCAAAAGAAGCGTTTTGTTAATTTGGCCTAATGCAATCAGGGCAGTCATTGCTCCGGAGCACATCGGGACAGCTCACCTTGGAAAGTTGTGCTTTTGTTGTCTGTGATTGTCTTTGATACTCATTTGAGGTTTTGGTGGTTTTCCTTCCATTGAAGTTGTGTTTACTCAGTCCAAGGATATTCAGAGCTCCTCATTACAGTGCCCAAAGCTAAAACCATGTCTGAGTGGCAGCACATATTATGTGCTGAGCTCTCTCACTCGAAATACGGTGTTTGGCTAAAACTTGCACACTGGAACAATTTCCAGACTGATCATCTGTTGCTAGCAACTACGTGGATAGGATAGATTCAGGACCTAGAAAATGTGGATAATTAATCTCCCGCCATGAGCATCTGGTGAATGCTTCCTGCTTACGGGCAGTGAGTGCTAGAATGTGAAGGTGAAATCAATTGAAGGTAGAGGAGAACATCACAGCCAAAGTACAGGCCTTTTTTCTGGTTTTATGACGGGGGACAGAACTGACCCTACTGGACAGTCAAGGAAATGGACAACAGAGCTGCTGTTTAGTGATACTTCTGCTGCACCCTCTGTGTAGGGAAAAGCAGAGCATCTCCAGAGCTGTGCCCACCTAGCAGAAATTAATATGAAGCTGCTGCAGATGTCTGTCTCCATGCATGATTTTGGACTAAAGCAAAGGAATGTTATATGTTTTTCACGTAATTGCTCAAGGAAACAGGGGCAGAATTAGGAAGAGAACTCATGAATCCTGATTCCCAGGTCCTGTCATGGTGCACTATGAAAAAGTCCTTTATGTATGTACAAGTTTTTAGAAGAAAGAACTGAAGCCAGACAGATAAAACAGAGCTTGACATTCAGAGACTGTCCTCATTCCTGGACTTGTCCACTCCCCCGTTTCTCCTCCATTCCTAAAAGATTCTTGGTTTTCATTTCTATCTCCTCCTCTTGTTTGTTTTCCTTCCATTTCTTTCCTTTACAAGTATTGAATGTCTCCTCTGGGAGTAAGCCCAGCCACATGTGCGTGCAATGGTGGTTTATTTTTATTGGAGTCATTGCCTGTGACTGTTATTCATTACTATAGGAAGAACTGCACTAACAAACTGCGCTTTTTTTTCTGTTGTAAAAAGTCCTGTTTTGTACATAGCTACCGAGAACATCTACTGCCATTGTTACAAAGCTGAGAGTTTGGAGCTTGGATTCTGCTGCTGCCTCCTGAACGTTCTGTTGTGTCTGATGTTGCAAAGCAGAATGCCAGCTCCTCTCAGCTCCTTTGCACATTGTCTCTTTGACCCAACTTTTCAATCATCTGTCCATTCCTCTGCTACCTGAGCAACTGAATTGGTCTCTGCATATGGAAGAACTCAGGGCTGTGCAAAGCTATTGCAGTCACTGACTGCTGTTGTGGCTTATGTTAACGGGTAGAGCCAGAACAACACCAAACAAGGCCTGCCTGACATAAAATGCCTGATCCAGAAAAGACAAGTCCAAAGTCCTATAAAATGCTTTTATCTCACTTGACTTCAGTTTTCTCTTGACACAGGATAAGTAATCTGTAGCCTCATCTCCTTTTCCTTTTATTCTGTAGTTACCACACATTTCTATGCCACCATGGGCAACACCAGCACCTCCTGAATTGAAGGTTGTGTAAGGAATTCCTGGTACTTCTTTAAGATTAATCTGTGGCGTAAATAATAAAATGATCGGTAGCTAAATTAGGAACACATGCTTAGCATAAATATGTCAGAGCTCAGAGATGTAAGCAGCTCAATTGATTTCATATAAAAAAAATACAACAACGTAAAATCAATGATTATTAATTAACCCTTTCTGAGGTCAGAGTGGAGTACAGTGAGGGAAGATAACTGATTTGCCTTGGCTTACCCAAAAAACATAGGACCTTACCATAAAAGTTAATGCTAAGACAAAGCAGACAAGAAGTGATTTATCTGAAGTTTGGCTAGTGTTGCATAGGTCCATGATTTCTGGAGATTTGTTTTAAAGATTTCAGAATCTCTGCTTCCCACTAGCAGTGACACCTGAATCTTAAAATCAAAAGTAATCTGACTGAATTTGTTGAGGAGGTTTGATCTAATTGATATTATTTTACTTTTGTTAAAATAAGTGTCATGCTGCTACTTCAGGATTGAGATTTCTTTGTACTCTTCATCCCACGCTGAATCCACCTCGTGTTTTCCATCAGGCTTTTGAAGGCTTTCCCTTCACTAACTCTCTTATTCAAATCATTGTCTGCTGTTGCTACTTCCCCTGAAAAACTGTCTTAAATGCATCTGCATTTCTTGCTTCCTATCCCCTCTGCCACACCTTTTTTCTTAAGACGAGAGGCAAGGACTACTCGACTTTGCAGCCTTAGCAATGTTTTTTAATACGTGGAATTTGTATGCATCGCACTAAAGGAAAATATACAGATGTGCTGCTACATTTTGGGGGCTGAGACAACAGCAGGACAGTCAACTGCCTTTTGAGTCTGTTCATTTTGGAGTTGGTTCCAGATGTGTGCTAATGGACATTTTCAGGATATACACACAAACTCTGCTTACCTACTTCTCTGCACTAATTGGTTTGGATTTATGGAATGCCTCTCATAAAGCGTCTCTAGCTGCCACTGTTGCTTTTCTATAAAATAGTAGAAAGGAAACTCCTTCCTAAATAGTATCCTCTGGACAGGATTTTCTTGTGGGGGAAGGAGAGAGACAATCCATTTAGGTTGCTCTATAAAGAGTTTTATTGAGTTGCGGCCCATTAACCTGGCCTTGATGAAAACCTTTTCAAACAACTGGACTTCAGGGAGCCACAACTCTCAAGTGCTGTGCATGGCCCAAAAGAAATGATGGTTTTCTAAGAAATCATTTTAATCCGTATCGTGTTTTTTTTTCCTAACGTTTGCAGAAGTTGTAGGGACTCCACAGCTATTCCCTGTACTGGGGCTCGTTCGTAGCCCCATCTCTAATTGTTTGCTCTCTAGTGCTCAGGGCATCTTAACCTTTCACCGTTCGCAATTCACTGAGTTTGTTTTTACCTGGCAGAATATACGTGTGGGGTTTAGATGATTAGGAGGGTTGAAGGATGACTGTATATATCTGCTTTCCCTCGACCTGTCTGTTTTTCCTCTTTATTCCCAGTCGTGGTACAGCCCGCCCAGTCTGGGGCCTTTCCTGCTGCCAAGGAAAGAAGCCAAGAAGAAGCCTCCAGCTGGTGCATAGCATGCAGCTGTGGATGGTACTGCTGGGGTGGCTGAGTTTTCGTCGCTTGAAAGGAGAAAGTCTGTGTACAGAGAGCTTCTCCTTGCAAGGGGATTTAGAGAAAGATGTGAACTAGGGGGTAATCATTTCCATAGGAAAATACAAGTCCCTGATCAAGTCAAACTCTACAGTGGGTTGCCTGTGAAGGTGATGTGATTTGATAAGGTCTTCTTGAGATCTTAGCATTTGATATCTACTGTACGATCTTTAGGAATGTAATTACTTTCTTAACTTCAATTTACCTAAATACATACTGTGGATATTTTTACCCCACTGTTGTAAAACCTTTTTAAAATCTACTGATAAAGTACCATACACAAAATCTTGTTATTCCAAAAATCATTCATAGTAATGGAGGAGATCAGTAAATTGTTTACGAATATATCCTAAGGCCATGGTCATAATTGTAGGTTACCTAGCCTCCCTTTGTTTTTTTTACCAGCACACTGGAAATGAATTAGGGCCACTTTTTGTTTTTTGTGACAGGGAACAACAATTATCTCCCAGGGTAAGTCAGATCCTGTTATGGGACTGGGGTCTCGGAGAGCTCCAGGGCCTTACAAGCCTTTCTAGTGTTTGGTGAAGCCTGGCAGAAAACACAACCATTTTTTTCTCCCACCTTGTAAAAAAGACATCCCATTGCCCTGAAGGTTTTTTTCTGTGTGGAGAGGGAGTAGGGAACAGCTGGTGTGTGAAGCCTGGATGCTACTGCAAAGTTTGTGCTTGGAGGGAGCTCTTGACTCTCCTCAGGCACTTTCTGGTGGGCTGGAGGCGACAAAACCTGTGGAATGAGAGCTGGTCCTGGGAACTGGGTCACAAGTCCTGTGCAAAAGCAGATGAACTACAGAATAAGGACCGCTGCTTTCACTTCTAGAACAGATCGAATTCCTGCACATAGGGCCCAAGAAGAACCAGCAGGGAGGGGAGGAAAAACAGTCATGAGGTCTGCTGGGATATCTGATGCAAAATCAACTTTGTTGTTTTCCTAACAGGCTTTTTCCTGGGCTCTGCAGCTGAAAAAACAACCCTTCTAATCTACAATAAGAAGGGAAATTCTGGCATGAAGATTGTCCACCCAGACATTTTGGCACAATTAGGGGAAAAAATTGTTTAGTTTAGCACTGATTTTATTAGTGCCCGAGTCTAACTGAACCTGTAGATGTACTCTTTTCCCTGCTGAATGACAGCGTTGATGGTACAGGTTTCTTTGTCAGTTCTCAGCTATGCTTTTCCATGCTACTGCAGTATAAGTTGTGTTCTTTGAAATGTACTGACTATTAGCAGTGATTGTTTACTGCAATAGGACAACAATATAAATTAGCAAAAACTCCCAGCAAACCAACATTGTTTCACAAAGGCCAGCTATAGTAGTAAGGCTCTTTTCACAAAACTAAGGTATTCGGTAATTTGACAGTACATCTGAATCCTAAAATATGTATTGGCTTTAAGTGTAATTTTGTTATTCATTACGATTGTTAGTACAGTAGAAGTCTCTTGTCATTTTTATAATCTCCAGGAGTACAAACGATGAGATAAGGTAAATCTGTCAGAAAAGGAAATCTAAGGAAAACAAACAAACAAAATAATCTGATATAGTTTAAAAGAAGTTTCACATGGTTTCTCTAGTGTTCCTCAGCCATTGCTGAGAACCTTTTCCTTGTTAATAGTCTCAACAAAATATGGGCAAGAAACTGTATGTCTTCCCAGTGTAAACAGAAATGACATTAAATGTTAATACAGCAGATTTTATCAAATGTTTCATTAAAAACTTTTTTTTCTTTTTTTTTTTTTTTGTTAAAATCATTATTTTTCCATGATGGAAATCTTTTCTTCTCTCTCTCTTTTTTTTTTTTTTTTTAACCATCTGAGAGTTCATAGCTCAGTCAAAAGCATCATTTTATTTCATCACTTGGTAGTTTATCTTCCTGGCATTTTGATAACTAATTTGATATAAGATCCTGTCAACCCTCTCTTTCCCCCCCCCCTCTTTTTTTTTGGTAGGACACTGGCTTAATTTCTGGTTATCAGACTACTTCTGAAACTCCATCCAATATATTTTCCAATTCATCACTTTCTTTGCTATTGACAGGAGATGTTGTCCCAGTAATTAGTATTTTCTGCTGGGCTTTTGCAATCAATTTCTGTGATTCATCTCTTCCATAAAGCTTCCATAAACAATAAACTTTATTAATAAAAAAGCTTTCCCTAATTAAAAAAACAAACTTTAATGTACATTTTTTCTGCTGTCATCATCAATTCTCTCTAAGGCTTTTGTTTCTCAACTGTTCTGCCTGTCTCCCATTTATCTTCCTTTATCTAATCTAATGGCATCTATCCAGTTTCTATTCACTTTTCATCAAGGCGATATATTTTCTGTCCCATAGTACCTTTGTGTTCCTAACATGCCTCATGACAGAAATCATTTTTCAGTTGTTTAATGTTTATTCTACATTGCTGTCATATAATAAATAATTATTACAAGCCTCCTGATGGGGAAACACAATGTTAGAAAGGAAGAAAGGAAACTAAAATTTGACCACTTTGTAAGGTTAGGACTTCAAAAAACTTAAAATAGCTTTGACTTTTACATCTCTCATCCATTTCTATCGTTCCAACTAGTATTATCAGAATGTATCATTCCAACTAGTAGTATCTATAACAGTAGGACAGCAGCAAAAGAACAACTGCACCTGGTATTTATATTACTTTCCAGAAGCTCATGGATAGCCCAGATCAGGAAGACTCAATACCATTTCATCATTTTTTGTATGTTTATTTCTATTCATTTCATCATTTAAGAAATCATTTCGGTATTGGACTATTATTTCCCATCACTGTTTACTCAGCTTAAATTATGTGCTGCTTTTGGTGAGACTTCAACTGAAAAAAAGTGTTTTTGCAATAAATAATAATAAATATGATACAAATAAACAATAAAAATTGTCAAAAGAAGTGTTAATAGGAAATATTTCTGGTGAGGCCAGGATTTCATCTTTGAATCCTTTATTAAATAGTGCTTATCATAAGAGGTATGTCTTTCATATGTCTGGGTAGGAGACAAAGCAAAGAATTCTTTTACGCATGTCAGGAACATCTGTAGAATTGTATGCTCCTTTATTTTCCTGAAGCAAAAAGAAAATCTTTCTGTTACGTTGGAATGAAAATTTAGGTTCTTAATCAAAGTTTGGGAAAGTAAGGTTGTGGAAACAGGTTTCTGTCTCAGCATGCTATACAAGTAGCCTCCATATAAAGAACTTAGATTCAGGCCCAGGTGCAGACAACACACCTTTCTGTACTCTCTCCAGATTTTGGCCATGGCTGATTTAGAATTGGAACAAGACAAATGGTTAAATATATGTGAGTTTTAGAAATGCTTCCGAGATATCCTGGAAGCCTCCTTGTGTTCTCCACACCCTCAGGTGGTTGCTTGGATTCTTAGGGAGAGGGGCAGACGCTCTCCAGAAGACAGAGACGAGGTGGCTTTCAATCATAAATGTTGTATTTGAAAGCTAGCAGCTTTTTTCTCCTTTAATTGACTGTGAAGATCCCTAGTTGCATGTGGACCTTCAAGAGACATTGTTAGCCTGTATTCTTCCAACTCTGTCAGTTCTCTCAGTGTAGAAGATGAATTGGCAGGGCTTTAGTGCTCAGTCTGCACACAGGATTTGAAGAGACTTCATAGGTTATGGAGCACATTGCAGGCACTGTTTCTTATTCCCTTTCATAAGTATTTCAATCTGAATCCTAAAACAAAGATATTTTTTTTTCATCTTTGAGTTGAAGGCTCATGTTTACTGGTGGTTAAAAACTTTCAAATTTCCAGCCAAAATGTTTTTGTGGCTTCACATTTGTTTTTGTGCCAGAGTCGTCTTTCAGTTTGAGTAGCTCTTTTCTTTGTTTCCTGCTCCGTTCTCTCACATCCCCTCTCCCACTCACTGACACACAGACAGCAGTCAGCCTTCGCTTTTGCTAGATTCACTGAGATAATGCTTTCTAGTGGCCTTTCAGATGAGTGCTCTGTTCTCCTCATCAGCATGCAGCCCATCTCTTGTAGTTTGAGTTCATGAGTGACCTGTACCATATCTGGTATTCCAGAGTAAAGCATACTAGTGGCTTCTACAGAAATGCCAGTGTTTTCGCCAGGTTTATGTAGTAGCACATCGTACAGTTGGATTTGCCATAGTCCTGGCTACATCACATTGTGGGTTAGTGATCTTCTCAGGTGGGAAGTGCTTTCTCTTCAATAACTGACTGTTTCCTCTTTTGCCTTACAGCTTTCCTGCTGATTTTCATTTCTTCATTAACAATTACTATTTCACAGTGTTAAAAGCTTTACAGCATCCATGTTTAATTTTACCCAGTTTTCCAAGTCCTCAATTATTCTCCCCTGCAGCATTTCTTCTAAAGCCCTACAATATACTTTATCAGCTTACAGGCCTCAACTCACCAGTTTACATCTTTTTCCTCATCCATTTGAGGTTTGTTTTTGCTGCATCTCAGTTCTGTTGCATCATCTTCAGTTTCATAGGTGTATGACAAATACTAGCTATCAGATCTCAGTTCATATGCTGATTCTTAAAACGTTTTTTCCTCAATAGATATTATCTGTTTTCTCCCGAATGCGCTAAGTTCTTTGAATTTTCTTTCCAGTCAGTTGTTGTTTCTGCATCTATATGATTGTTCCCATTATCAGCCTTGCTCTTCCTCTTCTTCAGCATCCTCCTGCTTGTTGAAAACTGATGTCTTCACTCATTTGTAGAAAGTTTAATCACTATCCTTATCTAATTTCACTATAACTCCCGATTTTAATTTCCTTTTTGATATTGCTAATATTCTTTCCAAGCTCAACAGTACCTTGATTTTTGGCAATTCACTTCTTGGCTTCCAAAACAACTTTTTTTTTTTTTTAAATCTGTTTTTCCTTCTGTATTTCCTAAGTTCCTGGAATATGCTTAAGAACCTACTGTGCATTGGCTATTCCATCCAGAGAATGATTTGCAGTGACCTTTTATAGTTGTTTTTTTCTCTTTGGTCAGAACACAAATGTAAATACATATTTACTTTTTTCAATTTATGTTAACGTGGAGTTTGGTGTTATAAAAAAAAATTCTGTGTACTCTACCTGGTTGTGAAATAATGCAATCGTACTTAAAGTTATTTTTCGCAGTAAGCAAACATTCAAAGTAAAGCATTACTTTTGAATATCATGAGCTAGTTCTTTCTAAAAAGAAAGCTAATTCTGAGGCTCAGATGTAACTGTGGAGCAGCCTTTCAGAGAGGTCCTGTGATGTGCTGCTGAAAGGATGTGATTTATTATGTTTTTTCATTGCTATACTTAGTTATGCACATATTGTAACTACATAAAAATGCAGTAACAGAATGTACATAGGGTTACTTGAATGTCTAGCTGTTTGCACGTACAACTGTGCCTAGTGCACATTCATATATAGGTTAATATGTATGTGCATAGCACTGCACAGATTGCCAAAAATCTGACCTTAGACATCAGGTTTGTAACTGTTTCACTTTGGGCCAATCTGATTAAACATCCAGCTGTTGTGGGAGACTGTAGCTGAGCATTTGCACAGTTTTCCCACCCCATCCTCTCCCTCACATTCTCAGAGATCAGCGCCGCATTGGCACCACAAGACTGCTAAGCACAAGGAGGCAGTCTGTTGTCTGTCTCCCTTCAGATTCTCCGTCCTACCCCATAAGTGAGAAGGGCTGTCTGTCTGTCTGTGAATAATGACAGGAAAGGGAATTCTGGGTTTGTCAAGGTGCATCACAGGCACGTGATGTGACATGCTTCTCCTTCCTCCTGAAGTTTGTTAGGAAGAAGAATAGAAGAAGAATAATTAGCATGCAAGAGGGGAAAGTGCTAGCATGGCAGTTTTCCTACTTGGAATAGTTCAAAGGTTATATCACATCCTGGGATGGTTTTGCCAGCTTCGTAAGGAAAACATTGACATTTGGACTGGTCTGATGTTCTCCGGCTGTATTCATGTTCTTCATGTGCATTCCTTTATTTTTTACTGTCTGAAGAAGAAAGAGTATATTTGGTTTAAATTCTGAAAACCATAAAACTGTTAGCTAGCTGTGGGTACACGTGGGTTATAATGATTACGTTTAAAGCCCAGGTATGAGGACTTTGTTTCTTCAGTCTGCATCAGAATCAGATGAGAAAGTCACAAGAAATCTCAGCATGATGGTATCTGCAGACTACAAACACAAATGAAACCTGCCTACTATAGAGATATCCTTAACATTTAAAGTGCTACAGGAAAGTTGCATATGCCTTGATTCAGCAGCAGAATTTGCTGCCAAATCCTGTTATTACATAAGTATACTTCAGAGCCCAAACTTCTGGTGCTTGATATTGTTAATCTTACACTTAGGAATAAATGTTCCAGCTCTGTGTATCTATACAGTGATTCAGTACTGTCTGACTTTTCAGGGAAAAGTTTTGGTGAGTATGAACTGCCTCATTTTTCTGAGGTCTCTCTTGACTTTTATATAACACTGTTCACTGTTTTCCTGCTGATCATTAGACACCTCCAACAAAAATCATATATGACAGCCTTTAGGCGTGCTTGACTGTTGGGTGGAATTAGGGCATGACATTTGGAAGTAATGGAAATAACTTACTTCATTTGAAGTCAGCAGGAGCTATTGGTGCTCCACACCTCTAAAACTAAGATCTTTGTCTGTAGTTCTAAGAAATCTGGATTTGGATGCAACTGCGGGAGGTTGCGTATCTTGGGCTGAAGGTGTGTAGTAGCTGACAAGGCCTCGGAAATGTAAGCGCTGAGATGTGTGCTGATTCTAAAATACGCTGCTGGGTGAGGCCTTACTGCTGAAGTTAAATGAAATCAATACGCCGAAGCAAAGGAAATAGGCAGGCCTGCTGGATTTCCTGTGCAGTTGAGGTGGGCCCTGTGGCATTGCTGTGCTGAAAGCAGAACCCTGAAAAGGATCAGAGCATGTGGTGGGGGAGCAGCCTCACCAAATGGTGTCCTCAGGGCCTGTCAGGATAGGAAGGCTCTTCCACAGTGCTGCACTGGGAGAACTGGTCTTCAGTTCCCTGGGGACGTGGAGATCACTAAACCAGTGTTTGTGCTGATCACACTCTTGGCAGAGCTTATTAAATCTACCATTAAAATGTCACTTTCACATAGGTGATAGAATGGGGGTTACTTCATGGCAAACTGTGATAGAGCAGTCCTTTTCAATCAGCAAAAATCAGGTAGACAATAAAGCCAGGCACATTCATGTCATTTGGGCTAGCGCTGTGGGTTCCATATCCCAACCTTGCTAAGAAGTCCATTTCTGTGTGTCCAGACCTCCGCTGTAGGTCATCTTCAGTACTGGGTGTTTCCTCCACAGTGGAGCCAGAGAGCTTCGAATATTTCTGACCCGGCCATAGAGGGCCAGCATACCCAAATGCCAAGCTAAATCTGATTGCACTGTAAAAACCCTCAGGGAATTTCAGTTCCTATTTTGAAACTCCGAAGACAGGATTCTCAAATAAAACTTGAATTGGTCACTGACCCTTTTTCAAAAGAGGTCATCCAGATCACTGCAATGCCATGTTACCTTCCCCGGTGTGGTGACCCACGGGTGGATCATACTGCTTCTGGGGCAGCAGGAACATGGTGGAATTATTGGAGAAGGCAAGGGGATGCATCCATAGAATTGCTAGTGGTGATTAAAATTATTTTACACAGCAGCAGTTACAGTTTGCTCAAAATTGTCTCCTGCCCGAACCAGCAAGAATGATCATCTTATTTGCCAATAAGACAAGCAAAACATGTTGTTTTTATGATGGTTGGTTTTTTATTACCTGAGAATCCTTTTTAAATTGCAGCATGAGCTCTACATTCCTGTGAGAAGATCTCTACTTAGAAGTGACAGGGTTAGATCAATGGCAATCTTGTTATTTCTACATTATGCTTTAATGCTTCTGGAATTTAAATCTAGTGAGATTGTTCTACAAATTTGAGCTCTGATCAGTATGTGATAGAGATACGTACTTATACGTTGTTTGTTTGTTTTGCAGATCCTGGTTGCAAAATCCCCTGTTGCTCCATTTTCCATTTTTTTCTACACCATTGAGAAATCAGGTTTGGTTCTTCAAGGTAGGATCAGAGCACTGATTACTTTGCTTTTACAAATAGTGTTTTAAGCAGGCTGAAGGCAGGTAACAGTGACGGTTGTTGAAATGGTGCTGTTTTTAACTAATTAAAAACAAAAACAAACCAAAAAAACCCACACACATTTGAACAGTCTAGTTGACAAGGGCAGCCTTCTGCTGCTTCCCCTGTCTCACCTTGGGTAATACTAAATTAGTTGCTGCATTTTCCCATGGATTTAAGAATAGGCCCTGAAATTATTACGTCTCCCTGTTTTCATTCAAAGTAAGTTGAATGGTTCTGGCATTGTTCCTATGGGAGAGACTTTTCCAGGAGGAGCATACCTGTCTATCATTAGTAGCATGTTCTAATAAATAGTTTCTCTTTAGCAAATGGCTCAGCATCAATAAAATATGGGAAATTAATATCTGTCCGCTATTTCTGTGATCACTTTAATGTGAATGCCACAGGGCCCTAATAATCCTAAGGTTCTCTATGGTGTGGGGTATTGTACTGAAAAGATGGGTAATAATACTATGATGGCAGGGAACTAGGGCTCTTTGTGGCCATCTCCTAAAATATCTGTTTTTGAACCATTGTGAAAGAGGGAAATGCAGCTCTTCATTTATTTTCCCTATTTATCCTGGTTAATATTCCTTTAATCTATCTACTTTTTGACAGACATTCATAGACCAACTGTGTTTAGTTCCTCTGTGTTGATATGCTGTCATGCTCCTGATTGCTGCAGCAGTTTAGCAGACTTTTTGTTCAGAGGATACTCTCTAATATGTAGTCTTGGTTTTAAGAAAGCTGAGTATTCTTGTTTCTCAGGTTCCAGTGATTAGCAATCACTGATTGCTAAATACTGATTTTAGCACTGATTGCTAGTATAAAAACGCTACAGACATTTTAAGGTATGTGAACAGTTCTCTTCCTTCTGATTGCCCATTTCCCACCTACAAACAGGCGGTACCAGATCAGCAACGTATTTACATTTATTGATGACTAGATAAGCTTAAAATACTGGTGATACATAGTTTAAGAAAACAAAAGAAAAGGAAAAAACTTTTTTTTTTCTTCCCTTTGACGCATCTACATAATGATAATGTGAGGGTCCATTGGGTGTTTCCTAAACCTTTAGATATTACACCCAGTGTATTCTTAGATGGCATTCTGGGACTTCAGTCTGCCTTATTTGGTACTTGTAATTTTAAACAGGCTACATGTACTAGCAACATTTTTTATTAGTTTAAACTAAGATGGCTTGCAAGAGTTGCTCTGGACATATTTTGATTAAGGACAGGGTATAAGACATACCACTTCTCTATCTCAATTATCTTCTGAGTTGCAGAGATGTTTCTGGTCATCATTAAAAAAGTAGACAACTTCCTGCTCTGTCTTCAGGCACTAATGTAGTGAAACTTCGGGAAAGAAAGACTTTCTATTTCAGAAACTAGGATCATTTGTTCAGAGAGGATCTTTATTTGTTTCAAATCTTTTCAGTAAGCTGGGAAAATAGCTTTCTAAGGACTGAACCCTACCTTTAAAGAGCAGATTGGCCTGATAACATGTACTGATGATGGCAAGGCTCTCTGATAGTACGATGCTTGATAGCACTGTATGAGGAATATGGCAATTGCTCTTTTCCCTGTATCCATATGTTTCTGGGGTGTACATTCACCGTTTTTCTAAAACCAGCATGGATTTCTCTAAGTGAGCATTATCTTGCCATCAGGCATTCTTTGTATATTTGGAAAGCAGCTTGGAGCTTTTCTCTGTGTAAGTTTTTTCTTAGTTTATGACTATGCTGTTATATTTAGATATTTTTTTCCAAGATAGGTAGTAAGCAAGGGCATAGTTCCCCTGATAATGTGCCCTAGCCTGTTTTACATAGCAGGTAATGTCCTGGTCAGAGATCAGACAGCAGGATCTGAACCTTAAACGTTCACATAGTTTAATCTGAATCTGGCATTTCTATGATTTTACATGCTGGTTCTTTTAGATTCTAGGTTTGTAAGTCTGGTGGTATTGGTGAAGTCATGGTTCAATGATAAGGTCCTGCTGCTAGTATCCTTAAAGAGACTTGTAAGCACTTACACATGAGAAGCATCTCATGAAGTTTTACAAAGTAAATATTGCGTGTTTTCTTCCCACACTTCAATGAGCATTATTTCTGCGGAGAGAAGCGAGCAAATCACATGCAAATGATTGTTTCAGGTAAGATGTTGACAGGAATTGCTACCTAACAAGACAGAGTGATTAGCAGAGTGGTGGTGGGTGGCCTTGTGCAAGAGAGGCTAGAGTTTTTGTAAGAGTTGAAGCTTATACGTTCCAAAGGGAAGCTGCATGCGAGGTAAGATGTCCCTAGGGCGACTGGCCGCGGGTTAGCTGGCGGGGGAGTTGTCCCTGTGTTGCGGTTTGAAGGATGTCGTAGAGTGCGAACAAGTGGAATCTGTCCCGCAGCAGGATTGCAAAGGCAGCTTTCCCATTCAGTCTTTGTTGTTTAATTCAGTTGGTGTCAGGAGGTGAGCACATTCAGGGCGTCTGATGAGAACAAGTGGATGGGTGTGGGAACTGGTGGGAAGCGGCAGCTGTCTGAAATGCCCAGGATTCTTTCTTCTTACTCAGGGGGTCCCATCCCGGGACCATTAAGCAATAGGCCATAAACAAAATTGATATCGGAAAATGTGGCTGGAAGCTCCTTGATTAGTGAGGGTGAATAGGGAATGAAAGACAAAGTGAAAGTGTGATTTAACAGTTCCACAAGCAATTTCCATTGCCACCTCTGAGGGATTAGGATGTGTGGAATAGGCTAAAAATGAGGAGGAGCTCCCCCCTTTTGTTCTGTGGGCCAGAGGATAATAAAACGGCAGGAGAGGCAGTGCGGCTAGTTAGGGATTTCACAGGCTGCTATTTGATGCAGTTTAAGGAGCCCTTTGCTATTGTTGCAGTTAAAATGGGAAGCGGAACTGTTCTCCATTCGCAAAAATCTCCAGCGTCCTCAGGAAGAGGGCTGAGAGCAAAAGGCTATTAAGATGGTAATGCTGCCCCATTTGGAGGAGTGTATCAAAATCCCCTTTGTCAGTGTAAATCGCTGCTCTGTTTCCCTGGTGTCTTTGCATCTCATGGCCCCAGTGCAAGCACAGAAGTGTTCAGAGGAGATCCTAGTGAAGGAAGACCTACTTCTCTGGTATTGTCAGAAGAGAGCTCCAGGTTGCCCAAGGGTGCCACGGAGAAAACTTTGCTTTTAAAAATTTCATGTGTTCAGGGATTAAAAGAATCCAGTTATTCACTCCTTTTATTTCTGCTTTCAGACTGGAGAAGTGAAATTTGATAATTGGAAAAGAGCGGCTGGTCAGAGATTTAGCAAGGAAAGTCAGCCTTTGGTCTGCTTTCATTGCTGCAGTACGGTCTGTGCAGTGGAGGAATGCAAACCCAAAAATACCCTCAGTTGCCTTTACATTGCAATGCAATGTCATGTGCTGCCACGCCACAGTGTGACTCTGTAGCGAACCTGAATTACAATTGGAAAATCCAGTCTGACAGATCTCTGTTTTGTAAAGCTTCTCCACTTAGAGAGGCAGATACCTGGACCTAAACACTGCAAAATATTAAAAGCTTTACTGTCTGCATGTGTATTCTGTTTAAGTACTTGTTGTTGCTTGGATATTGCTCCCTAATGCAATATGCTAGTTAAAGTGAATGACATGATTCTGTTAAGAAAAAAAATAACAACAACAACAACAAAAAAAAGAACAACAAAAAAGGTTTCAATCTATTTGTTCAGGGCTGCAAGTCATAGGATGATTTTTGTCATTGCCAGTGATATGAATTCTGTTTTGGGTTGGAAATGATTAGCTGATATTAGTATATCAGTCAGAGCAGATCATGGGCTGATCTTGCCCAGCTGTAGTTTCAGAGAAGCTGAATGTAGCAGCTACTGCGTTAGGGCAGCTGGACTGGCAGATGTGACTTACACGTGTACATGCATATCCAGAAAGAAGACAGGATAAATAAGCTGATGTCAGTTCTAAGTTGTATTCTGTGGGTGATCTTCTGATGCTGGGGAATAAATACAAGACAGCAACAGAACCTACCTACTAGCAACTGGCAGCTCAGCTGTCTGTGAAATAAGTCTCCTTCCATCTCACCTAAGTAAATACCCTCTGGTACTAAGAGGGTGGTGCTGCAAAAGACAACGGAATGTGCTTGCCAACTGGAGAGCCTACTGGGACTTTTCAGGGAGAGCTTTTACCAAGTGATTAACATTGCTCGTGACTGAAAGAACTCAAGCTCTGGAAACATAAGGCAAATAATATTAGTGAGCTAGGACTTGCTTTTGAGTAATGGTTTATTTTCAGCTTCATAGAGTTTAAAGACGAGTGGAATCAGGAGGTCACCCAAACTGACCCCCCATATTTCCTACATGCTTCCTTCAGATACCTGATAACTTATGATGCACTAAAGCATTTCTTCTAGGAAGGCATTTGCTTTTATTTGAAGGCATCCAGAAATGTGAGTTCCTACTTTGCCTTGACAGTGTTCTCCAGTTTTAGCTATCTTGCTGCTAAATGCTTGTTCTGTATTTCAGATTAGAATTTGTCTGCCTTCAGGTTTTGGTTTCAGTTCTTGTTATGACCTTCAGTGCTAAATAATGGAGCCCTCAAATTGTTGCAGTTTTTCATGAGTGTACATGACGTCAAGATTTATCCTTCCATGTTTCTGTTCTTCCATTTGAAAGAAATTTGTAACTGTCTGCAAACTTAACCTTCTGTGTCTCGTGCTGTCTCCACTCACTACCTCAAGAAAGGACGGAATAATTTATGCTGCCAAATTGAAGATTTGATTTGATTTCTGTCCCAGCAGGACTGATTGATTAGTTAGTTAGTTAATTAATCAGCCCTTTCTCCTTCCTGCCCTCTTTTCCACCGGACACGTGTCTGCGTGCACACAACACAACCTTGCCTGTGATGTCTTATTGAGGCAGGTGACTTCTGGTAGGTGGTACTGGAAGGAGAGTTTCTTAGGGGAAGAGATCTAGGAACAGCCAAATCTTGGGAAACCTTGTTACATTGTATTTCATTTGACACTAATGTAGTGAAAGAAGCTAATTTTGGTCTCAAAATAGCACAAAGTTTGGGTTTGTAGTGCAGCATGGCAAACAGTCTCCAAAGTGCTATAACTAATTTATGTGGCTGAAGCAAGTGAAAAGTGCCTCATTTTATTTTGTAAAGAAATGCTTTGGTAATGAGTAGCGAGGTAGAAAGGGAATTCTGAAAGAAAGGGCAGCATTATTTGTATTGTATTGTGTGAGTTTGAACAGTGAGAGACAATGATTTACTGCATCAAAAGCTTTCATTCAATTTAAGAACTGTAACTATAAAGTGACCTTTGTCTGGAGCAACATGGATATAATCTGTAAAATGAAGCAGGGTTGTACTTGATGTGTGAATGGGTGGAAGACAGATTAATGGGAATAAAGTTGTGCTTTGCTATTGAGATGGTAACAGATTTGCAGTGCCGCTGGTGATTTCCGGCCCTATTGGAGGGATAAAGATGAACTGATCATTGTTAGGATCTCTATGGGGTAGAACAGTTTTTGATGTATTCCCCACAGGACACTGAAAGACTCATGCTACTTGTAACAGGTTTATAATAATGAGAGCAAAAAAGCATGATCAGTTTGTAGGCTAGGTCCATCTTGACAATAAGGAATGTGAAAAAAATAAGACCTCCATCATTCCTTTGCCAGCAAAATCTCCCTATTGATATAGCTGACATAAACGAAAATTTCCAGATAGTTCTTGGCATTTGGGTGGAAAGGATTACTAAACCTGACCCAGGAATGCTGTTGACTTGGATGAGTGCATCCTCACTAGGTGGCTTTGTGGGAATCATTCAGTTCCTTTGCAGCTGCATTGGCAGAGCCTCGATGGAGTAGCCCAACTCTGTGGCTGGCACAGATATAAAGACAACTGAAAATGGTAATGAAGAGAGGTGGAGGGAATTTTTTTTAATTGTGAAGGAAGACTAGAGGTATCTTAGGTTTAGATCCAATAGAAACAAAACAAACCCCATCATTTCATTAAAGTTAAATGTTTTCCTCTGCAAGCATGCTCTTTCTAGCTGCATAGTAGATAGACAAGAGATCGGTAAAGTTTCTGGCCAAATTTGTTGCTGTGACTGTAACTTGCAAGAGGATGTTATACTGGATAAATCCAGTGTAGTACACAGTAGTGAAATACCTGCTTATTTCTGAATGCATACGTAAAGGCACTGAAGATAACGGTACAGCTTTCCTGCAGTGAATGCCAAGCATATCCCTAAATGACTTGCTAGATTGTAACCAAAGTGCCAGCATTTAATTTTTCTGAAGTTTCACTGAACGTAATATGAAAAAACTCAGTGCAAGCAGTGTGCCAAATCTGTTCTCATTCATGCAAGTGTGAATCAAAACCTATTTCTTCTGAGCCAGTGTTGTTAAACAAATGAGCTGAAGAATATAAGTGTATTTGCAAAGATTCAGTCTTTGTTCAAGACTGTCGTATACCACAGGCCTTCTGGGACAAAATGGTCTCACTTCAGAGAAATCTTGTCCTTACTAGTCTCACAGTAATGAATTCCTGATCAAAGTGGGTTGCTCCCCTGTGTTTTCAGCCCAGTGCTAAAGCAAATGGCCTTTTTTCCAAAAGGCTTTTAGCATAAGGAGTGAAGGTACGTGTTGATTAGAGGTAGTATCGGTGATTTGTGACATTATATTGTGCTGGGAACTGAATTTTCTCATAGAAGTCCAAGACTCTGCTATTGATTGCCTGATTTTAACATAGAAGATGTTACATCTTTCAGGCTACGGATTTGTAGAATAAGGACAAATGTACTTATAGTGGACTTAATGTTCTTAAGCAAACACATTCATGAGTAGGAAGCCAAGAGAATGTCCAAAAACATGTTTTTCAGCCAGAATAAAGTCATATGCTTTTGAGTGCATCTTACAAAGGCAAGAAGCAGTTAAGTCATACTGTGACGGATCCCTCTCTCACATAGGCATGACTACATTTCTTTTGCTGTTCTCAGAGTTTGTCTGTTCTGCCATTTCATCAGCATGTTTGGTGAAGCCATCACTACCTCATTTTATCTTGTAGAACAATAGTTAGCAATAGAGGACAATGACCCCGATGATGTAGCCTTTGTAGTATATCTACCATTTCTTTAGCTGTAGGACTCAATGTATTCTGCATGTTAAGATTTCTGAGCGTACAACTTAGCTGCCAAAGGGAACTGCTGGAAGCTGTGTTGTTCTCTGTGCTAGGGAGGGGAGAGTGGTGCAGAGATCCGGCGGTTTGCTCCAGTCTAAACCTGTACGTCTCCACAGCGCAATGCTCTGTAGATAGGCACATTTGAATAGCACTTCACAGAAACTAGAAAACTTTGCCCAAGGGGGCGCTTATTAGCACAGGGATAGCACTTGCAAACAAGATTCCTGCTGCTTTGGCCCCAGCGCTGTTTTTCTTTAAACTTTCTCTGTGTTTCCAGGATTAACACAGCTAGAACAACCTCAGATATCTCTGTATCTGATGCGTAGACTTGCCCTGTCTTTAAAATGGACTAACCACAAATTTGAATGATCTTATCACATAGGCTTAAATCTCTCCTGATAAGATGGAACAGGAATATATAGCACTTTCATGCAGACAGACAGGTGATAAACCCTCCCAACAAACAGGTTTTTACTTCAAAAAGTTTTTCTATTTACAGTCATTCCCTAAAATTAATAATGTTGGATGGTATTGTAAAGTTTTTTCCATAATATTCACCTGAACTTTTAAACAAATATTTGTCAACTGTATATTTGTACCCCCTTTTTGCTACATTTCAGTGTTCATGCAGGATAAGTATACAAGGTTATGTATTATCTGCAATTTTGTAACTATCCATGTAAATGTTGCTGTTTGTAAAAAGCAAATTTCCATATACTAATCAAGCATGGGCCATAAGCATTCTGGATATCTAGTAGAAAGCCAAAAAATAAACTACAGGAGACACATCCTATTAAAACAGACTGAACATTAGTAACAAATACATGCAAGAGACAGTACTATGATAAGCTATAAACCACTATTTACCTACAGAATTTATTGAGCAATTAATTCAGTTTACAGTAGATCTGAGTGTAATACTAGTTACATAATGTTAGTGATTGTTATGGCATTTCTCTTCATTGTATATGCTGTAATGAAACCAAAACCTGGCCCTTTGTCATTCAGTTTTGTGAAGACCCCTGAAAAATTTAGGAGATTAAATTTCAGGACTGGATTGAGTTAACTAAGGGTGACGGAGATGAGACAAAGGTTTGTTAGAGCATGATGTGTCAGCCCTGGTTTGCCACCTGAATAACTCTAGAGGGTCTGCCCAAGGTACAGCTGAGGCCAGGCACTGCAGACACGGCTGCATGGGTAAAGAGGCAGTGCAGGTAGAATATGCTAGAAATTAGCAGTTTTTCAGGAGATGTTATTGCTGAAAAATTTTGCTCTTTTTTCCACTGAATCTGATTTTCATTTAGATTTCCTAGCTTTTCCATTACAGAAACAGTGGCCAATATTAGCCCGAAGCCCTACGAAGGTGTGCTCCCCAGGAGCAGCAGCAGAGATGTGGAGAGTGACATTTCTAGGATATGTTGCATGACTATTGGAGTGCTGTCAAGCAGTCTGATAGTGCTATCAAGCAGTCTGATAGAGTGACTTCTCAAGAGTGCTATGTTCTCCTCTGGAAACCTCAGCTGGGATGTTCTCTACTGAGTGAGTAAGCTTAGAATAGGCTTATGACTTAGAAGGCTGATGTCCTGAGTCCTGAATGCCAAGCATTGCTCTCCCGTAGATGTTCTGAGTGTATTTTGGGATGAGACACTTTTGCTTAGTAACATATAGGAAAAAAAAAAATCATATTCTTCCTTCAGGCTGCATACATTTGATGGAAGGCATGTCAGCTTGGAACTGCACAGTTAAAACTAAGTCAGTTTTAATGAGCAATACCCTCCCTTTTACCCTTTTTTCCATATTTGTGCTGTGAGTGAATTACCCAGAATAAGCTATCAGTCAGGCAGGCACATATATTATAGCTGCTTGTTTGTAGCTTGTATCCTATCTGCTGGGGTCATTTGCTGGGGTTCACCGAAGAGCAGAACATCCTGTTTGCTTCATTTTCTTTTGTCTGTCCCACACCAACACAGGGAGAATATTCCTATATGTCTTTTCTTTTCTGCTCTGAAGTTGGATCACAGTACTCCTGATTGTGTTCAATAGCTGGAAATGCTGAGGATATCCGATTGCTGAGGTCTCTTATTTTAAACTCCACATGCCAGGAAAAGTATGTGGGATCCCACCAGCTTAGCACTGGAGGGTGCAGGATGCATCAACAGGAAAACCAAACAAAACATGAAGTGAAATTCATTTGAAAAGGGAAGGGACTCTTATACCACCCATCAGCAGTGTTTAAACTATTTGTATCCACACAATAGGCCTTTTATTTTCCTTCACTACTTCTAAATATGCAAACTATCTTAAATTGATTTTTAGATCTGCAGCTGCCACTAAAGTCAGTGGGAGCTGTAGGTGCTTGTTACCTTTGATAATCAAGCCAATGTATTCTAATATGATAGCAAAAGCCAAAAACGCTAAATTAGGGTGGTTGAAGCATAACTCTGGTAGTCCTGTAGTGTGATCCCAGCCACATTCATACTTAATACAGAGGCACAGCCTCATGCTGTGCACATCAGAGCTCAAAGGTATGTTGTTTCTTCTCTGCCTTTGAGTTTTCTCCCCCTGCATCTCTGTGGCCTTGCTTCATCACTGCCGTCCTTCCAACTGAGTAACACTGACTGGGAATCTGCTGGAATTTAACAGAGCTAACTTGCATTCATCCAGAATACTTTCCTTTCTACGTGAAACAGGTGTGCTCCCCATTTTTGTCTACAGTAGGCATTAGACTGCACTGGGGAGCAGGTGGTCACAGTGCTGACCTGGAGCCTTCCACCCACCATAACCACAGAGAGCACTCACGACCACCCCAGGCACAGTTTGCTTTGCATTTTGAAGATTTGCTGTGCCCTAGGAGAGGCTCCTAAGCTGTGGCCAGAAGTCAGAGCAAGGCCAGATTTCTCCTGTGTAAAATGAACTAAATTCCACTGTCAAGTCTGAACATGAGGAGAGAAGGGCGGCTCTCCAGCTGGCCCCAGCTGTCTGGGCTCAGCGAGGACACCGCGTGTTCCTGCAGCACTCAAGGGCACAGGAAACTCCGGAGTACAAATGCAATCTGCAGAGGGGTAAATGTGCTGACCCACCTGAGGGCTGCGGCCAACAGCGTGGCACTGATCAAGGCCAGCTTGCCTCACACTCAGTTCAAGACTGTCTCCCCTGCTAACAGATCTTTGCAGAGGAAGAGAGCAGGCTGAGGATGAAGCTGTCTGCCCGCTTTTGTTCCTGCCTTGTTTTGGGTATAGCTTTGCTTACTGGGGGCATGATTTTGTTCGCACTGTAAAGTAACAGAATGAAGCGGGCACATCTTGCTAAGCCTAAATCAGATATGAATGAAGGCAGAATATGTCAAGGAAGCAGTTATTACCACTGCCTTCACCCTTTCAGTCATTAAGTGTTAGCTGACACCTGTAAATGCTTTGGGTTGGGGTAGGGCTTCGGACCAGGTTTGGAAGGGCCTTGGACCAGTCTCACAGACTGAGCTAAAGGCAAGAAGAAACCCATTTTTTGGTCAAAGAGTGATTTCCTGCGTGATCCATGTAAATAGCTTAGTTACTGTATGCCTCAGTTTACCTGTCTGTAAGTAAATGATAATAATTGCCATACGGGTGCAGAAAATTAACCTTCCACTCCCACAGGTATCTGCAGCATGTCATTACAGAAACTGCAACCCATACCTAATATAAGCAAATGTGCACTTCAGGTACGGCTTGGGAAGTGGCCAGCAGGAATGGTAGACAGTTCCATACAAAATGCTGTTCTAAAATACATGTATTAGCTCAGCTGTCGAGAGCTGCATGACAGTTCCAGATGTTCCTGTGTTCAGAGGAGGGCTTTTTGTAAGTAGGAGGAGGCCAAAGGGATGGGAACTGACTGGTGGGTGATTGCCTGGAATTCTTTTCCCTAGTCCCGAATTAGGCAAGAGAAGTGGATGGTGAACCAGGACACTTTCTTTTCCCTTTGTCTGGATCAGGGTAGATGAAATCTATGTCTTGGCTATGTCTGGGTTGATGGTCCAGAGAAGATGGCATAGTTGTCATTAAATCTGTTCACCTGTCCTTCCCATAGCATGAAGAGTGAGTGATAATTCAGTAACTTGTCCAAAACAATTACTTGTCCAAGAAGAATAAAATTCTGCAGGAAAGCACAAATGATAAGTCTGTTGTAAACAGGGCTTGCCAGCTGTCTGTTTACAGATCAGGGGATATGGATTTTGCTGATGATCTAAAGGCATTTTTTGCTCATAAGGTAGGAGATGGGACTGGAAGGGGTCTAGTGCTAATGCTGATTTCAGGAAGTGTGTTCAGATGCCTGGGTATTTTTGAGGAAGTATATTCCAAGTCTAAACTCTGGTCTTCACATGCACTTCCTTGAATAGTTGCTAAGGATTAAGTTGTTTTGCTTTTCTTTGGTTTTGGTTTGTGTTTTTTTTGGTTTGTGTTGGGTTTTTGTTGTTTTGTTTAGTTTTGTTTTCCCCTAATGCTCAGAATCAGTAGCTTAACTGGTTCAGAGAAAGCTAGTTTAAATTGTCTTTTGTTATTGCTTGCACCCTAGACTGGGGTTTTTCTCAGTTCATTGGTTCTGTGTCAGTTTTTTCATAGTACCGCATATTGTTGGTAAAATAAGGAGGCTTTAAAATACAGGAAGTAGAGGTAATGTTGATCTTGAAACACCAGCAATTGAAAGGACCATTCAGGGTTTCCTTCAAAACAAAACCAAGTGGTAAGATAATGCTAACCAGGGCTGTGTGCCCAGGAGAGCATCATAATGAAGCATCCACTGTTATTGTTCAGCTCAGTGTTTGTTCTTCATGTGAACAAAAGGAAGGAAGAACTCTGCTATCAGGCTAGAGAGGAAGGAGCCTTTGTTGCCCTTGGCTACCCTAACTTTAAATGTGAGGAAGCACAGGGCACTGCAACATAACCTTTCTGCAGTATTAGACGGGGGAAAATTGATAGTTCAGGAGGTTAAGGGTGGACACTCTATTTATCTAAATAATAGGTTTCCCTTGCATGAAAGCCCCAAATCAGGTATGACAGTGCTAGTATTTTATTTAGGTCATGTGAGTCAGAGGTTTTAAGCCCTGGTTCCTCTGCTTTGCTGCTTCTCTGCTGTTCTGTTCCCCCTCTGCATCGTTGCTCACCATCAGGAACAGTAAGAGATGCCATTTCCTTATTGAGTATGGCAGGCACTGAGTGTCCTTAATGTAAAGTTCAGTCATGTTGCTGAAGCATCAGGAATGTATCTGCTCAAGACCGAATGAGCCACGCTTACTGTACTTTTCTGCTCCTGCTCCACCCACAGAGTTGTCTGCTGAAGTGGCAGAATCCCTGCCGTCCCTCTCCCCCTCCTTCAAGCCATGAGGCTGACATGCTGTCAGATTAATGAGGAAGTTTATTATGCTTAGAGCCATTGTTTCAGATCTTCAGATGACTCAGGCAGTGACTGTGCCATCAGCTTTGGCTGCCTGTACTCTTACTTTGGTTTGTCTGGTCCGTGTTCCATCTCTGTAAGTATCAAGGGACACTGGAAAAGCAGATTTTCACCCCAATAGAGGCAATGCCGTGTTGTTGAGGTGTTTGGGAAAAAAAAAAAAAAAAAAGTGTGTATTTTGATTCTGGTATAAAGGGTTCATTTCTTGTATTTGATGCTATGAATTTTCTGGGCCCAGAGTGAAAGAAGTTCACACATATTTATCAGTTTTGTCTTCATATTCAGTGTGCACCCACAGATTGACTTCTTAATTCACAGGCTGCCGTGGTGTATGTGATATACAAAATGCCATTTTCATACATTTATGGCAGAGACTATTTCCATAATTCCAAAATCTAAGGAATCTGCTTTCTTCTACCTGTAAGACATGAGTTTTGGAAGACTGCTTGTGAACTTTATGATACAATGGCTGCACAGAATATATGTCTTGTGAAGGATCTACCAACATCACTGTAGACAGAGCAAGAACGTTACTTACAGAAAATCATCTTATTTTGTTTAATGTAAGTGTTCTGAGGACATACTGATTTGACAGAGTGGAAGCATGTGGTAAGAATGCAAAGAGAATTCCATGAATCTACAGAGATGGTAAGTGTAAGGAATGTTCTTTGAGGGGTCTCAAGTATGTCAGTCACATACAATGTGGGTAAAGGCACAAGAATTAGGGCCAAGGTCAAATCAGATATGCTTCTTGTATGGCAAATACAGTTCTGGAGGTGATCAACTTGTGTGTAAAACCATGCTGGATACAGGAAGAAATAAAACAAATATTCGGTATTACATTATTGGTATTGTGGCTCTGTAAAACCACAAAGTTCAAGACAGAAAATGGAAAGAAAACTCTGAATGTCCTGGAAAATAAAGTTAAGAAATAAAATGAACTCAGACCACCCATAAGTAGCCTTCTGGAAATAGATTGATCTTTACTTCACATAGTAGATGTGAAAGCACAGTAAAGTGCTGGAAACACAGATGGAGCAGTGGGAGGAAGACTGCCCAGACGTAGTTTTTTTCATTACTGGCATCTTAAAGTGTGGTGGTTCTTTGAAGAAGAAAATCCAAGATTACATTTAGCACATCTTAGTCAAGCCCCACAGCAAGTATGCTCAGGTTACAAGTACAAATGTTTTGGTTTTGTTTTTCTAATTGCTAACCCTAGAAATTATTTGTTTTCTAAAAGCTAAAAAGAGTTCTTTCCTTCTCACATGTAATCATGAGTGGTTTTAACAGAATAAATCGTGTATTCCATGCCAGCTAAAACTGTTGTCTTCAATTATGCCAGTAATGGAGTTCTACGTGTGCAGTTACAGTTTTTATACTTGGGTGTTAAAATAAAACTGAAGAGGCGCAGAAGGAATAGTATCTGCTTTGTTTTTTTGTGTTTGTGGTCCATTTGCTGAACAGAGCTAGCAAGGCTGATTGAGGAGCTGACATCCAGCAGTGTGACTGAAGACAATAGATGAACTTCTGAGTACTGCCAGGGAACAATTATCCTGAATAAAGTAGGTGTCGTTTTGATGCATCTACAGTTAGAGCTGCCTTGCACTGTGAGGGGCTTCCTCTCCTTCCTAGGGTTAGGTGGCTGGGCAAAACCTCCTGTCGAATGAAACTCTAGGGCATTTCTCTGAAATGCCTCACCACTTCACCTGCTCTGAAGGGGAAAGCTATTTCTAAATACAATACAAATCAAAAGGTATCTCTTTGTCATAACAAAATCGGGGGGTGATTTACTCCTTTACCTTGGGTAGAAGCTTAGCGGAACCCACAGGAAGCTACCCTGGACCCAGGGAAGGAGACACAGTCTTCACATGGCTCCTGGAATTGGGTTTCGCATTTGGGGACTGGACTTGCTAACAGAATAGTTTGCAGTGGGAGACCCAGCTGAAAGCTGCCCGTGGACAGGGAGAAGCTTTTTATGAAAGAATCCTAGTAAAAAGGCTAAACCTGTTACCAGGAGGAAACTTTTTCAAATGAACAGATCTGGCAAAAGAAACAAGAATAAATAAGGCAGTGTTACTGCAAAACAGTGTTTCTTGAAGGAAAATGGTGTTGTTTCCACAAGCTAGCAACAGGCATATCAGTTACTGTAGGAGGAGTCCAGTGGCATCAGATAGACCCGTCTGGTTGTTTACTGGTAGGGATACATGACAGTATTTACAGTATTCAGGAAGAAGGGAGAGACTGAAGACTTCACTGTGTTTTATTAACATTCTCTTTCCAACACAAATCACATTGAAGAAGACAACAGATAAATCCTGATTTCACTTTATTAGTAGTTGTTGAGATATGCTTTTATTACGAGAAATGGGAAACAGATTACACCAGCAAACACATCTGGCCTCAGCCTGGCCTTCAAGTCATCCAAAAAGAAGCACGAAATATGGCGTTGTTTACAGCCAGGCACTCACAATCCCACACAGCTGCAGGGGTGAGAGGCAGCCGAATAAACTCTCAAGACAAGCTGACAACAGCTCCACTGCTGGGGTGCCCCTTTTACAGACGAGACAACAACAGATGAAGAAATCTTGAGAGTGACCCAGAGCAGTACTCATTAGTGAATGAAGCGCAGGCAGGAAATGGGACAAGATTCCTTTTGTCATAGTTTTTCACCCAGCTGTCCACCCGCCCCACAGCCACCCACATGCAATCAAGTCTAGTCCTAGTCCCAGTCAAACTCCAGAAAAGTTATACAAACAAAACCTCCAGTGATTTCATGCAGACCCCTTCCAAGTTACATTTGCCCCATTAGCAAAGAATGAAAAATTGGTGGGTTTAATACAGGCACGTTTATCACTGCAATTGAGATTTATTACAAGGGGTTATATTCAGGTAAAGCTGATCAGGATTGTGTAATTCCTCTTATGTCTGTCTGTCCATCCATTTCTCTGTGTATCTACTGTTTATTATTGATTACTAGCACTTTTACTATGTCTATCGTATTTCATTTGTATGGCAAAGCAGAGATTTTTATTTTATGTAAGTATATACTCTCTTGGTGTGTCTAAAACAGATGCATTTGATTCCCAAAATGTCAGCATTTGCACACAGAGCAAAAACATTTCTGGAGCTCTGAAATGGATTCTCTGAGGGATCAAATGCTATTTGGAGATTTTAAAATTATAATAACATAAACACTGCAGTTTCTTGGGATGTTTTGTTTGTAAGTACAACTCACTAAAAATCTTGCTCACGTGTTATTAAAACCCTTTTGTTTTTTTCTTTTCTTTTTCTTTTTCTCGTGTATTGAAAGTAGATTTTTACCTGTATTTCTCAGCTGGAGTTGAGTAACAGAATTCTTTTACAGACAACTCTGTAAAGGACTCTCCTTCTTCCAAGTGGCTGCCATTCTCTTCTTTAGCAGAACTGGGACTGCAGTGTGCTGTGAGTAAGTTGCACTTTATTCCCTTGCTGGTCGTAGTCCCTTCACACTTGACTTTGCTCCTCAGTGGCTGTTTTTAAATAGAGCACTTGTGTATGAGCTGTTCATGAGATTCCTCTGAAAGGAAACTTCTCATGTATCAGCCTCTGACTTTGAGCATCAAGAAAAATGAGGGTCAAATTTGCAGCTTACCATAATTATTTTTAAAATCATGAATTCACCCAGGCTTGAAATACAGTGTCCTGTGACTATTGTAGAGTGCCACAGTAACATAGAGTAGCCAGAGAATTCAAGTTAACATTAAAAAAAAAGAAAAAGCCCAACCCCTTCCCCCTAAAATGAGAATACTTTGAGATTGGCAATTGGCATTCTCAATTTTCAGATCCATAGTAGTATTGTATCATAGCACTCTATTTAAATGTGTTATTTAAGAAAAAAAGCACACAAGGAAATTAATTTTAAAAATGGTGCTGGGAGATCTGCACTCGCAAAAAAAACCCTGCCTGTTCTGAGATGGAGACTTATAGCACCCACCTCTCCTTTCCTTCTGTGTGACAGGAAGAAAAGAAACAAAGATGTCTACGCAGAGGGGTTTGATACCAATAATATGAAAAGTGTTTTGACCATATCCGTATTAATACTTGTGTGTAGCAGTACTGACAGCTTTATTGACAGTCGCATACGACTGTGGTCACAAGAAACAACACTAGAAGGAAGTGATTTTCTTCTGTCATTCTTTACCATGGTGGGAAGCCTTCTGAGCTGATGCACCATACCAAAAATAGTTGTCCCATTTACCTTTTGTAGCAGACTAGTTTACTCTTCTTTTTCATACTTGTTAATGCTATTCTAGACTGTGTTTTCTGGACAAAAGAAAAAACAGTATTGCATTTCATTTGGTATGGGTTTCATTTTGTCTTTCACTTATCCTGAGGAGCCCAGAACTGGTTGTTCTAGAGGACAACATACCCATGCCCCTTTTCTATAGCCTTGTCCCCCAAGGTACCTCAGCACTGATCTGAGGCAACTCTCTTGAAGCTCAGCACCCCTTTTTAGACCTCCCACTTGAATCAGTCCACATGGGTATCATGGCAGTCTTCCATGCTGATAAATATCCACAAGGAGCCTGTGTAAGAAGACCAACTTGTTCCACCGGATGCCAAAGAGATACGAAGAGGTCACAATTGCTAATCACCATGATTTTACGTTTAACTGGGAAAGAATGCTGCAAATTATCAGAACAGTCTTAGAGGCATCTGGTTTGCCACTTTTGGAGCCTTATTACTATCTCCTGTGCTGTCGAGATGGTAATGGTCGCTATCAGACATTACTGCATCTCCTCTTACCAGTGTGTCTGGGCACAGTATCACTAGAGCTTTTAGTTGTGTATTTTTCCCCCCACAGCTCTCATTTCTCATCTTTATTTGAATCACAGGCTTGTTCAGCAGGTCAGCTAATGGAGAGCAGATCTTTTACTCGTTCTGGTTCTTTTTTCCCCTTTTCCCTCTATTTATATAACACACAATTTGTAATCTTTTTAAAACCAAAGAAGAGAGAAGTCTTGAGTTCATCTAGATTAAAATCAGCTGCAGCCTATTAATGGACTCAGCCCAAGACTGAGACTTTAGGAAACAAAAACACTGGACTAAATTAGACTGAACTGGCCTCTGTCTCCTGGTGAGGGGATTCATATAGCGAAAGGAAAGGGGAAAAGGGGGGTAAAGGGAGAGGATCTCCATGTGGTTTTAATTCATTTTGATTCTTTTCCTGAAGCTAATTTACCCAACACAAAGGCTCTGTAGTGGGCAGCCAGCTTTTTAGAAGTTTGGCTTTCACTGATAAACAACTCAATTCCTGTTCTGAAGGTCTGAGATAGCTCAGACCTGTGTGTAATCAACAGAGGTTTAATGTGGATGTTTTGGTACAGGGTATTTCAATTACATATTAGAGTTCTTTCATCATCTGTCAGATTGTATCCTGAAGATTCTCGGATAATTGATCTAACTCCTCCATTCATTCCTCCCCAGAAACAGACAGTGAATTGTCTCATTGAAGAATCGGATCAGCAGAGAGATGGGTCTGTCTCGCCACAAGTACTTCCCCGGCGTTGTCAGAAGGCAGTACTTGGCTTGTTCTGGGCATAGGAGACTTTGCCACCGTAGTGGAAACTCTGTTTTCTGCTAAAGGGGAAATACTAGAATGTTCTATTCATCCCCTTTGCTATTAAATCTTTTTTATTGCATTCTTTGCCCCATTGGTGTGCGGGTAGTCCTCTAGCAACATACAAGAAATTATGTCTTTGCCCTAAAAAAGCCAGACGGTGGGTGGGGAAGTGAAGCAAACAGTAAATCATTAGCTGGAAATGACTTGAGTGATTGTTAGGCACAGACAGTCTTTGGTTACAGTTTGCATGTACATAGTGACGATAACTTGTAATCTAAGCAAAGCTAAAAGGCAAATGGGGAGATTAATGGTGGGCTGGAGGAGGGAGTGGAACCAGGCCTTGAGAGGGAGGGTTAGCTGGGGCAGGATCTGTGGGTGTATGGTTTTACAGTACTTCAAGCCCATGTGCAAATACGTGTTACGCTAAATGAGTGTATGTGGGACATCTATTGCTGGCTGGCTAATGAACCACAACCATCAGCAGCAGTTGTTCGCTGCTCTTTTAAATGTGGCCTATGAATGAGTAATATCAGAGGAAATACAGTTTTTAGGCTGTGGTCAGAAGATACCTGACTTCAGCTGCTAATTGTTACCCAGTTTTGTGTAATAGTGGACAAATGATTTTCTCATGTCCTGTTTTTAATCGTCTTTTCTAATTTACAGAGATCGAGATGTTCAGCAACATATGTAGCATGCTCTATTTCTACATTGTTGAAGGCCATATATACATACGTAGATAATCCAGGTATTGCCCAGTTATCTGGAAAGCCTTGCGTTGCCTTCTCTGGGCACAGTTTTCCAAAGTGAAATTTTGCATTTTCTTGGCTTTCCTGCTTAAGAATCAAAGTTTTAAATACTCACATAATACTTTACAGTTTGCTTGACTTAAATAATTTACCACATCAGTAACAGCTCATCTGGAGACTAGGTTGAGCAGGACCTAGGTTATCTCATGGGATTCTCGTGTAGTCCTTCCTCCTCCTGACCACATGCTGTACCTCCCCTCAGGACCCACTAAGGTGCTCTGTAAGCAGAGCAGAGATGCTACGGAGCTTTGGGGAGTTAGACTGTTTTTAAGGATAAGTCAAGGATAAATCAATGATGTGCCAGTGCTGTGAAACTATTTAATATGAAATTGAACTACTGGAAATCGTCTTAGCAGTTCCTGCCTGTATTTTTTATTGCCAAAACTTGAGGCATGATATGGCTGAAAAAAAATGACCCAAAGCCTTTTGGATACTGTGAGGTTCTTCCACTTTCTCTTAGGCCTTCCTCAAACACACTTATAAACAAACTGACCTACTGTCCTTTTAAGTTACTTTGTTTTGTTCTTTTGCTTTTATTCTAATAGTCAGTAAGTCTTATTTGTCTAATGTTTAGTCAGATTGCTTCCTCCTGTCTCTCCAAAGAGCATTAGATACTGAGGACTCCAACAGAGGTAGTTAAAGGTCTATTCAGAAACAACTGGAAGTAATTAGCCATCTAGAACTTGGCCAGTAATAAGGTGTGGTTAAAGGATGAGCTGAAATCCTATCCATCTGCTTAATGGGGTTCAGAGTTTTATTTTAAGGGTTAAGATTACCTATCAGTAATTTGAGAGAATAAACCCATTTTGGATGGTTTTCTTTAAGAAGAAACCTGTTATTGGTATTCTTTAAAAAAAAAAAAAAACCAACTTGATGCTTTTAGTGTTCTACTTGCTTTGAGTGACAGCTAACAAAATACCAAAGAAATAACTACAGTAGTTTAATGTAGTAAAAAAGGGTCTATTTAACATTGGTTTATAGTCAGACACATTAGGATCTTCATATGTTGAAAGGGATACCATACTCATCCTCACCTCAACTCTCCTAGGCAATTGGTTGGGGTTCATCAGTTCTGCTCCTCTCAGAGCAGAGCTGCCATGTTCTTTGCATTAATCTCCACATTTGGGGCATCTGTTCCCGTGATTCCCTTTGTCTTGTGAGGTCCAGACCCTGCTCAGCCTGTGCTTTTTTTGCAGTCTTTTGTTTTTAGCAATTGTTAAACAAAGAGGTATTTAACTGTTGCCTTATTTAGCTTGAAAGGAAGTGTAGTGTGAGATCTACTAGTTTCAATAGGTTTTAATCCAGCCCATATTGAAAAGCCACAGTCTCTTTCTTCCATTGATTCAAAGCTGAAGAAACCACGTTTGTTCAAACAAAAACCTCTGGGGAGAAGGATGGGTTCAGACAGTCATTTCAAGGCATAAAGCTATGATGGGGAAGTTATTTTTGAGAAACCTGTTTTAGTGCGATTGCAAAGTCAGACAACTTACTATATTGCTTACTCTGGGGTCACAAGGTTAAAGTTGTCTTCACAACCGTAAAGCTAGAAAGATGCTTTTGAAGAAGAGATATTTGACAGTACAATATTCCATGAAAAAATTTTTACCTTGATATTCTACTCTCAACCAATTTGATCCTTCTCTGTCACACAAAATAGGACATCAGTAAGGTCTTGATCCTGGAGGTTCCCAGGGATGTGACCTAGCAGATGGGATGTGTTACCTCTGAGTACCTGCACTAGACTAAGTTCTAGTTACCCTTGCACTATTAAGGGCCTGCAACACCTTTGCTGATATTTTACCCGTAGAGAGGAAAAAGGTCACGATTTTCCAGTTTTCACCTACAAGAAAATGTCGAGAGAGACATCCTGCTTTTGTGTTCTTCTCGTGGTCCTTTAGCTGGCTGCACAAGAGCATGTGCAGTCACACACGCAGCTCAGTGCCCTTGTGCAAACTTGCCTTTATGTGAGTCAGAGTGAGCTCCATTCCTCTGGTCGGGTGGCTGTTAACAGAACAGGAAGCAGGGCCTGTTGGGAGGATTTATTTTAAGAATCTGTTGTACAATTTTGGTTCCTTTCGGCTGCAGTGTTTGTTGTCGGCATATGGCTGTTCTCTTGGGGATGCTCTGAGTGAGCTGCACGGCTGTCATTGTTTCTCATTTGCCTTGCTGTGTTTCAAACTTATGTGTGGTTTCAGAGTGCTCTGCTGATCTACCAGGTCAAGCTCCCTGGGTGCTGATTCTCATGTGGTAACCATCACCCCAGCCACCGTCAGACTTATTTGACTTTATTTAAAACTATTCCTGCTACTATACCAGTTTTTTTACCATGAAACATCTGTTCTTCAGGGAGCTTCTGCATGTACAATGCTTTGGGGAAACCGTGTACAAAACTTCAGTAAAAAGGTTTGTGAATAAAAGGCAGAATACTGTAGAGGAACATTCTGTAATATGACATGGGTGGTTTTGTTTTTTTTTGTGTGTGTGTGTTGTTGTTTTTTTCAGAATTACCATTAGGAGGACCTTTTGTAGTCATTGCAATACTTTGTATGCGGCATAATTTTTTCTGAAGTGAGATGGTGTTATTATATAGAGGGCTTCAAGCAGTGAAGTTGTCCTTAGCATAGGAGTTTTGCTGCTGGTCTCTCGTAGCTCTTGGGGAATAGGCCATGAGTTGTTCTTTATCACCACTGTCTGGTGGGTGAACAATGCATTTTGAGTCATTTCTGTTATCCTCATGCAAAATGGTGGATAAAGAATGAAGTTACTGGCTTCAGTCATAAGCCATTTTTAAGAAAACTAAGATGGCTTACTCTGGTGCATTTTCCAGGAGTTGGACACATCATTCATTGCTCTCAAGACTTTCACGGTGGGCAGCACTTGTGGGCCTTCCGTACCCACAGGCTTCCAAACAATATAGGCTTCTTAGCATGGTTCAAATTCGCTTATACTCTCTGTCTTCTTGCAATACCTTCCACAAGAGTTTCCTTATATTATCAGGTTATTTGTTTCTCGTCCTTAATTACTGCCTCTAAAAAAGCATATTGTTTGGAGAGAAACAGGCCCATCAATAAAGGCAGAAATTGAAGGACAGTTGGCTGCGCTAGAGCTCTGAGAATCCAGAAGTGCTGTTTTTCTGAGTGTACTTAGCATTTTGCTTTGATGCTGTGGATCCTGTACAGTGAAGGGTGAATACAAAAGTAGAATATTGGTACTAGCCCAAAATTTCAGATGTTTATCATGTGATAGCTGAATTTCACATACCTGCAAAGCTGGGCCTGGGAGTCTACAAGAAAAGTTTTCTTTCAAGATTTTTGCTTTGATTTGGGTTGGATCTATACAGAAAATGTCTTGTGGCATATTATTTACATTTTCACAGCTTTTTTCACCATCAGGAGATAAAGTTCCTGAAGTTCTGAGCCAGCAGAAGGAGGTGAAATAAGGTGGAATATGATCGTGTAGACAATTCCACACATGTTCAGATGTTTAGTGTTCAGATTTTTGCCAAGTTTGAATAAATGTTTGGGCTGGCTCTGATGTCATCCAGAGTGATTCATCTGCTTCTTACCGTCTCTCAAGTGGGTGAATCACATTGTATATCTCCAAGACACACTATCAACATACATAGACAGAGATGCACTAGAAAACTCACTGTCCTGAAGTCAAACCCTTTCCCTCTGAATGACAACTAGCAGATACGTGGACATGTACTTTCCTGGTTTTCTGCATAGTCCACCTTTGATTCCCTCTACCTAGAGAAAAGGTGAGGCGTAGAGGAGACCAAGCTAGCCTGTCAGAAGTGTTTCTTTCCTGATACCAAGCGCCAGAGTTAGGAAGATTATTTTCTCCTTCCTCCCAAGTCCCCTGGCTCTTCTTTTTTTTTTCTTTCCTTGGCAGTATCCATTGGAGGAGACAGTCCTGTTTCGGACAAAACCTTGTTTCATTTCCCTCCCACCCCCTCTTTCTTTTTTTGTCCTAGACGAGAAAAGTGCATCATTTGAGGAATAAAAATCAAGTTTCTATTTCTACATCTGCTTTTCTCCCCAGGCTTTTATCTGTTGACTTGACTGATTTGCAGCCCTTCCTTCCCCCCTTGCTGTTAACTAATGGACTTTGGTACTAAGCCAGCCTTTCAGTGCACACCACCATGCCAACGAGAGTGTGTGCAGCTATTCTGTCTGCTTCGGAAGGCTACAGATGCGGCCAGACCTAGAACAATTCCTGTATTGATCCCGTGCTTGTCAGTTAATCCGTCATAAGGCATGGGAATCCTAGCCCCTTCCACATCTGCTTGCATAACTGCAGGGGGAAAACCAATTCTCTGAAGCTCTCACCAGGAAACAAGAAAGCAAAGAGAAATGGGAGCTTGCTGGGAGAGAGGTCTGCAAAGCTGCTGGGCCGGCGGGCCGTGAGATTGCCTACCTGCTCCACCCTTTCCCCCCCTCTCCTTTTCATCCTCCTGCAGGTCAGCAGGATCAGGTTTATGTTAGCGAACCATGAAGCTTATCAAATAAATGCTGCAGCAGCAGGTGTTTGGCTGTCTCCACAGGCCAAGTCTAACAAGGTTGATATTGTGTCTGTGGCCAAAGTAATGCAGTAATTACTTTTCTGGGCTTGGAACCCCCTAGAGGTTTCTGGGAACCAGTTAGAAAAACAAACCTTACTAAGAGCAGGGGATTTTTAAAAAGAACAGTAGTTCTGCCTGTGCCAGAGGAGAGGACAGGCGCCCCGAGCGCAGTGCCCGCTTTTCCTTTAGCTCGCCTCACGCCGCTGGGGCCGGGGCAGAGGCCGCGTGCTCAAGGGTGGCTGCTTGCCTCTGGGCAGGCATCTCAGTTTGGCCCAAAGTGCCATGTGGGATGGCAGCTGCTTTCTGTAAAGACCTGAATGTGGTGCAGCAAGAACAAACCCCGGTTAGGGGGCCCTTCGGTGCTTGCAATTCCAGTGATACAATTCAATTTGACTTACAAATTAGGAGTTATACAGCATAGCTTTCCCACTGCTGTGTGTTTGTTGCTTTTGAGCATTTCTCTCCCAAGCTATGAGTGCAGAAACTAAGGTTCTGACAGTGATGCAGCCTAATTTCACTGAAGGATGAATGTGATTGCAGAGCACAGCTCTGCTGTGCCGTACCCCTTTGTCTCAGGTAATCTGTCCCAGGCCAAGGAGGGGAAAGTTAAAACAGGGCCACACAGCGGTGGCATCTTGAGGCAGCAGTCTTCATCGTTACTTTTGAGATGATATTGTTCCTTTAGGCTAAAGCCCCTTCTGTGAAGCTGATTACTGCAGATGTTAATGCTGGAGTGGAACAGCAAGAGTCTATTCAGGACTGAGGTGTATGGCAAGGTCAGAAAGAGGCTGAGGCATGTTAGGATTGGTGTTGTGGTGGCAGAGCTGCGTATGAGAACCTCACACATGACTTATCAGTGTTCACCTGAGTGTAACCAGACATGAACCAGAATGTATTTGCTATTAATATTACAGCAGTGATTTTTTTTAAAACTTTTGTAATTAGAAGAATGTGCCAGCTTGTGCGTATGTGTGTGTTCTGGCAGGGGAACGATGCAAGTGCTTACAGTTTCCATATGAAAGCGAGAGCATGCCTTTTCTAGGCCCCAAACAGTTACAAAAGTACCTCATAAAGCTCAAGAAATAATGGCAAAGAAGGAAACAAGTGGCAGCAGATTAGGCCAAGATATTTTATGTACTGTGATATTTTGTGTAGTCATCTGGAAAGAAACAGAAGAGACCTTTTGAAGATCATTGATTGGAAACAATCTTTATTACTGATCAAGTTCATCTTTGTCAAAAGGATGGTTATTTAAATATTAGGCATCATTTACTCCCTGGCACGAAACTGATTCAAAGACTTGACCTGATATATCAGCTGCTAAATGGCGCATTAGATTAGATAAGGGAGTTGGAATGTATTTGATGTTAATATTACATCCCTACATACCATCTAAAATCTCTCTTCATTTATCGTCTAATGAAATATATTACCCCAGTATAGGATGTCATCTGTGTGCTCTGTAGAGTCTTCTGAAGGATGGGGATTGGCTTGGATATTGCTTTTGCTTTTACTAAGCAAAACTATTTTTACTATTTTACTAAGCAAAACTATTTACTATTGGCTATACAGAAATGAAAACACATTGAAGTTTTCAGGAATTGGTAATGGACAACAGAGTTCTCACCTAATAAGTGTGCATTTAAATCTGGGCTATATCAGAAAGAAGAAACTAGCGTGAAGAGAAATAATTTCTTTCCATTCTTTAATGGAACATATTATTTCTGGCCTTTTAATATAGAGATTAACAACATGAATGGAGTTACATGAACCCCTGCAAAGACTCTCTTCTTAAATAAAATAGCTAATATTGTCATTTTTCATCGGATTCCCAAAACAGGGTAATGGTGTGATCTACTTGGTAGGATGAGAAAAGTAAAGAATTTGCTTTAGCGCATTTATCACTTAAATCATTCTTTTTTTCCTTGACTAGGAAGTTCTATTCCTCTGTGGCCCAGACTCATCAACTTTTTTTTTTTTTTTCTGCCCATTTCTGCTCATGGTCAAAACAGTTAAAATCTTCAGAATTCTTCTTCAGGCCTTAATACACCATGTGATTTCTGACCCCACTAGAACTCAGATCTCATTGTAACATATATGACAAGGAGGAGTGAGGAGGAGTGATTAACATTTTAGATATCATGTAGCTTTTCATGGTATTTTGTAAGCCTGTGATGAATATCAGTAGTTGTTGTTGATCACTTACTAACATAGTATGTGCATATATTTTGTATTTGGGAGCCAATACTGATGTGACTGTGAAGTATGCAGAGAGGTTGCCTAAGCAGAGGTTTTGTTCTGGTCAGTATTGCATATAAAGCTTTTAAGTATAATTTGAACATTCAGTGTTGCTTGAATGGCTTGTCATATCCCTCCCAAATGCTTTTGCATTCCCAGCATGGACAAATTTGTTTTAGTGACCTGCTTTCAATTAAAAAATGATAAAATGGGCCCTTGACATGTTTATCATGAACTGTTTTCAAGTGCTCATATATTCCGAAAAGTAAATCTGAGGCAATAGTTGGAGGCGCTTACTAAAACATGCAGATACAAACTCTTAGAATAAGAATTCACTGGGGAGTCTGTCTTGAACAACTGCTTGTGCAGAATAGCTTCTTGTCATCCTCAAGACAACTGGTTACCACTGTGATTTAATATCTCTGGAGATGGTGAGACAATTTTTAGGAAACATATTCTGCAGAAAATTACTTAGTACTAATAAGTTAGTCTGATTAACCTTGGGAATGCATACAAAACTATTCAGTGCTTACCGTGAATGGTGTGAGACTCAGTAGAAATTTGAGTTCCTGTATTTAAAAGACTCAAATAAAATTTCAGAAAGTTCTAGATGGAACGGTGAAAGTTTCCCTGTTGACTTTTTTGAGTCTAAACTGTCTTATAAATTGATCGTGCTGTTCATGCTAAATACCTAGGAATTTTGACATCTATTATACAGACAATATATGAAGTCTGTAGTATTAGTAGGAAGCCCAGTGTATCTGGAAAACATATAATCCAGTGTTCCTTGTTAAACTATTGAGTCTGTCTGTTTTCCTCTCCTTCTGAAGTTGTCTTGCTCAAAACTCTCGCTTCAGTCTGTTTTTCTTTGGGTATCTTTTCTGTGCTAGTTTTTAACGAAGTGGCAAGGATATTAAAATATATCTATCAATCTGTATGTATATGTGTATATTTTAGATATATATGCATTGGTAAGACTTAAATAAATAAAATTTTCCTTATGCTTTTTAGAATGGTGGTCTTAGGCCACTGGTAAGATTCCTGTTTCCCAGTCCTTTAATACGTTGTAAGTTTAATCAAGATGTATCAAGGTATACCCTTGGCTAGGGGAGGGTACTTGGGAAAACAAAGGGTAGGAATGTCAGAGATATGAGGTTTTTTAGTATGTTTCCATTAAACCATATAGAAAGAAAGCAAATGCAAAAGAAGGCTAACGGAAAGTGAAGAACATAAGGGGAAAAAAATAAAATGACAGTACCCAAACTGAAAGGCCATCAAGGACAGAGAATCTTCTGAGGAACTCTGAAGGGTGGGGAATGGAAAACTGGAATTAGGAGGGGACCTTAAAAAGTCAGGCCTAAAGCTTTGTCCATGCTGCCAAAAAAATCTATTTTGCTCAATTTTGGCTAAGCAAGATAAACATTTTTTCTGGCATGTGTAGGTAGTGGCCCAAATTTGTTTGTTACAAGTGGGTTGAAAAAAATCTTCCAAAAATGCTTTTGCCTCGTCTAGTGAATTGTGCTAACTCATATTTTTGAGTTAAACAAATTTGGCTCCACAGAGACAGGCCAAACACCAAGGCAGATCAGACACACTTGGATTTCACAGCTGTTTTTAAATTCTGTGGTTTTAGCTCTGTGGATGTGGCTTAACTGCAACATCCCGTCAGAGCTCACAGGGAAGGAGCACCCCAAGGTAGCATTCTCCAACTGTGCCAAACTTCAGGAACAGCCTATGAAGAGAGATTCAGCTCTTAAAAATATCGATGTCTGTAGCGTAAAATCATGACAAAAATGCCCGCAGCAGGCTGTGTAATACACACACACACACCAAAAAAGGAAAAAAAAAAAAAAGGACACAGTTAATCTGAGAGTACTTGTTCTACAACGTGTTGTGTGTTTCACTCCATTTTGTACAACTGCAGTGGGGCTGGGTCCTAGGGTAGGTCAAAAATCTGCTTGGAAAGGTGGCAGAGGGGAAAAAAGTGGCTGAATGTTGCCTTTGCCTTTGGTTTAATGACAGTTTGGCACTTGCTTAGAGTTGGCCTAAGTAGTGTTCGTTGCCTGGTGCATGCCACCAAGGAGCTCTCCTGCTGGGTGAGGCCTAGCAAGTGCAGACGTTTGACTGGGGCCTCATAAGGCCATAGTCAGGTTTCACTACTGCTGATCTCACAACTTATGGTCACCAGCAGATGGCCAACTGAAGGCCAACTTCTGCATTAGTTCTGGTGCTCATCTAACCCCACAGGGCATCGACTAAAGGAAGTCAGAAATCTGTACAGACCTGTACTTTGTGGTTGGTTGACTACATCTACAAATTCTGCTGCACTTGGCATACTGAGAAGTCCTCTCTCTGGATTTCAGGCAGTCTAATAACATCTACAGGAACTCTCTTCTCTACTCAGCCATCTATTTTCACTCAATTTCTGTGACCTCACAGATGTTTGAGGACCCCTACCTTTTTTCAGACTTGGCTGAAAGCAATCAATGGCTGAAAAGGTTATATAGACTGGGATACAGAAAGCGATTGCAAAAGTGTTGTCTGTGTAGAAAACCAGACTACAAAAGAACATGATAAACAGCATTAGGAGGAAGGCGACACAGCTGTATTATTTGACTCTGCTGACTGCAAACATGATTTTAGCATTTCTTCTTTCAAGCAGTGCCTTAAAGTCCTGCTTGCTTCTATTCAACAGGATGTCGCAACTTGAACCTGTTTGTTTTAGTTGAGCTGACAAAAGACTGGATGTATAAATGGAGATCTAACTCTCTTTATCTCAGTACCAGTGCATGCAGAAGAGCTCATAAGGACCTGTTAAACTGATTCTGGCCATTAGAAATGTGATATATGTCCCTGGTCCTTAGCTGACAGTGCCCCACAGGACATAGGGCATTATTTTTGGATAGCTAGCTAAAGGCATCTTCATCTTATTTACCACTGTTTTCTCTGGCTTGACTCCATTGATATATAATTGGAGGAACAACGAAGAATTGAGCTACTGAGCCTGATTTTTCTGACAGACTACCTACAGAACTTTGTGCTGTTGTTGGTTGTTTGGTAATAACATCTGGGACCCCTATTCAGTATCCAGAGCCCCACAATGTAAGGCACTGCTTACACGCAAAGAATAAAAAGATGTCCCATGCCCTTTCTGACTTCAAATGTGGTTTATGGTTCGTCCAGCAACTCAGTATGTCAAACAACACCAAAACTCATGGCCAACAAAATCATAAACCATTTGAAAACAAACTCAGCTTAAAGAGCCCACATGAATCGTCATGTAAATGTTGTTCAGTTGTACACTGGAAACACTTCTGACTTCTGATTGGCATGTTGATGAATTCCTACAACCAACATCATGTGACAAAAGGGCTAACCCAATATCCAGTGTTTCCTAAGTGGTCATAAATGGGATCACACTTCTTTATGAGCTCTCAGAAAGGGAAAATAGATTTTAAATTGCAGTATTGGCAAATAGAAAGGGCAGAAGGGGGAAACCAAGAACATCTCTAGTTACAATAACTGCCCAAAACCATAGAATGAATACCAGTGCTTTATGAAAGAGTGCTGCAAACAATTTGAGCAGTCCATTTTTCTTACAGAATTTTCTAGCCATAAGCCATTCACTGTAGTTGGACAGTGACCACCAGTCCTTGCCAGCCAAAGAGAAAAAGGGGGAAAAAAAACTTTGTGCTTAAGTTGTTGTGGTCCTTTCTGGGCTTGCAGGAGTTTTGCAAATCAGTGTTCACAATCATTCAGTCATTCATTCTGTATTCAGCAGTGTCCTTGACCATACCCCCTGCCAGTAACAGGACCTTTAAGTCCAAGAGAGGAGAGAAACAACTTTTTTTTTTTTTTTTTTTTAACCAACTAGCAGAGGATGTGCTGAGCCAAAATAGAAATAGCAAGGTCAGGTCAGGGCAAGGCCCTGCATTTCATTAGCCAGGCCTGGCTAGGAGTGATTAAATATGTACAAGAGGCTTTGAATAGATCCAGGGAGGGAGGATGATATTGTGGAATACAGAAAAATCATTCTTTGGTGCTGTCAACTGACTAAATACAGGATGGTACTTAATTAGAGAGATAAAAGGAATTTATTTTAACTATTTTAATTTTGTAGAAGAGAGAGATTTTATTTTATTTTTCTGCTGAGTGTTTTGTAAGAGGGAGAAGAGGATCTGGTCAAAAAGCCTGGCTTAACAGAATCCAGACAGCCTCAAGGTACATGTTGACCTAGCCTGCAGTTCTCATGAATGCAACTTGATCGAGACCCAGTAAAAAGAACAAAATTACACTGGCAATGGAATCAAGGCCCTGTTAAATTTTGGAGGTGCTCCGGGTAGAAACCGATGACCTTCTGAGCACATTGGACTGCCTTTTTCATTAGACATGTTAGAGACAATTTGAAAAGAATGGAGCTTTGAAGCAGAATAAAGTACTGTGTCAAGTGGTGCTTTGGCTGCCCAGCTTGAATTTGCTATTGGGATTGCCTGACTTAACTGACATTTTATAGCTGTATTGTAATTCTTGTATGACAATTGCATTGTTGCATAGGCACCTAGGCACTGAATGCACACTGTTTGCAGTCCTTTTCCATAGAATCTAGCTGCCCAGCTGGTAGAAATGACAATGCATTTACGTTTGTCCAGAGCACTAACAATAATGTGTTTGCAGAACTTCCAAGGGCTCTTTTCTTAAACCAGGTGTAGGAATTTGGATCTCAACTTTATACCTCTTCTGGGAGATGATTCCTCCAATGGCATGGCACTCCTTACTCTTGTGTTGGAAGGTCGGCTCAGAACCAGCTAGGAATTTCTGTATGCTCACTTTTGCATGAATCTAACTTAAAAACCGTGAAAGACTAGATGTAGTTATATTTAAGGAATTTCTTTGTCTGGACACCAGTGTATTCACAGACTGGTATGAAGATAATTGTATTTGAATCAGTATTTGTACACTGGTTCTCGTTAGCTAAATACTGCATTTTTCATCCTGGTCTGGTATATCTTAACTACATAAGAATTATTTTCTTGGTCAGTGCCAGATCTTCATTGCCCTGTTCCAGTAAATAAAGCTTATAAAAAATCTTTTGGTCTTCTGAAACTTTTAACAGTGGAGCTGACATTATTGGTTTGATTTATATGTTTTCTTGCTTAGATGTCAGATTGACAGCCCTGGGAACAAAAATACTCAGATATTGCCCAAACACGCAGCATACTGCAAACTTTGCCAACCTTTCACAGCGATAGTATCTTGATCCTTGAGCGTGAGAGCATATCTAAGCCTTCAGAAGGCATTCAGTGCTGAACCCGATAGAGCCTAAGAAGTACTTTTTGTTAGATCTCATCATGATTCACGAAGGTAAACAATGACCGTGAGGTTCTTTTGTATAAAGCAATTGAACAGCCAGCCTGCCAGCAATAGCCTGGAGTTGGAATTAACAAGAGCTACGTTTCAAGCTGTGGTAACTTTATCCTAAATGATTGCAGATCCTATTTTCAATCCCATGAATGAACGCTTGCCCCTGGTTGTTATATCTAGGCCAGTTGTTCCACTACCAGTAACGATCGTCGGTTGTGGGCCTGGAAGTTTAGGTTGCACATTCTTGGGGATTTCTAAACTAGCACTAGTGTAAATTTAGTCTCTGAGGCTTGGTTAGAAGCAGTATTTGTCAATATATGGTTGCTGAATCAACATCGCTGTTACCATGTACCCATCACAGCAAGTTCTAACTGCTGACTGATTGTGAAACTTCTCGTTCTTTCTCTGACCCTTCCCACATCTGCTCCTCTTCTCCTTCAGAGGTTTTCCCTCTCCTGTTTCTCTAATACATTCCCTTCCCTTCATCTTCTCTCCATCCACTCCTTTTCCATTCTTTACTCCCTTCTTTTGTTAATTCCAGTCCTTTTGCCTGTCTCCATTCCTGTTTCTCACTGCTTTCTCACATTGCATTTTTTCCTTCATCTGTCCCCATTTTTTTCTCGTTTATTCATCTTCCCACTGCCTCCTATCTCCCTCTTCTCATTGGCACATGGAATAAACAGTGCAGCTACGATGAGACAGATGCTATTTACCAGCACTGTATTAAGCTATCCTGCATCATTCCTCTTTCTTGTCCTCATAGTTGCTTGTTACCAATTGTCTTAACGGTGACGTAATTAATATACCCAATTTTATTTTTTTCCTTCCTTTTCATTAGAAAGAGAAGGAGGGGAGGAAGAGGGATATACTTATTTGTCCTTTTCTCCTCCCCTGAAGCCAAGGAAGTTTGACTGTGGCTTTTTTTCTGTGCATAAGAAGGGGTAGAGGCCCTGCCTTGAAAAACTTGGCTTTTTCCTCCCTTGAGGTTTTCTTCCAGGCCCTTTTTTAAGTGAATGGAGAGGAGTGATTTTCTTGTATCGCCAGCATTCTTTTCTTTCCCTCCTCCCCTCGGTGCAGTCACGTCCCTAATTAATTGAATTCCCTACTAGACCTTTTGTGAGTCATTTCAATTACCCATTAGTGAAGCAGCCTGGGATTTCTGCTGTTTTCACTCATCTTCCTGGAATTTCTCTTCCCCTCCCTCCCCCCCTTCCCCTTTTAGTCACTCTGGTCTGTGAAAAGCATTAGATGGACTTTAGTGCCGAGTGCCTATATTGTTTGCAGGCCCAGCTGCATACTTCCACACTCTGCCTTGTGCGTCACAGCTATTCATCTTGTTTTGTACTTGGCTCTGCTGCAGATGCTGTAAATATGGTAATTTTAGATTCCCTGATTGGAAAGGGTTGCAGGGCGGGTCTAAGTGGTAGGAACACTGTTTGATTTACACTAGTTCATTCTAGTTTCACAGAGTTTGGGGTTTCAAGGATACAGCTGAAATAAAACATGTTTTTAAGGGCAGTTTCTTTTTTAGGGTTAGGAGATGGATAAATGCGAGGTTAGCTTTGCTACTTGCGTGCAAAAGTGCTGCCTCAGAACCTCTAGGGAGGCTGTAAAGAAACAAAATGAGCAGGAGATATCACCTCAGATTATGTAGGATGCCTTTACACGTGGATTGCTGCAAAATGTTTATAGTCTGAAAACTGCAAAAATGAAACTGTGAAAGGAAATATGGAACTTGGCAGAAATGCCATCAGTACTGAAGTACTGTAGACATATGGCAATCCCTGAAGGAAAGAATTAATGAGCTGCTTATTTCTACAAGATTTTGGAAATACTGGGTAGGACTGTACCAGATAACATACATTATATTTCTGAGGAATAGGATGCAACTTTGGGCAGTGATAAAGCCAGCTTGCTAAAATTATGATGGATGCAGTGACTGCCTGAAATTTGATGTCTGGAGAATCACATTTCTGTTCTGAAACTGAGTTTGTACAGCACGTGAATCTTTCAGACTCAGGGTAATTCTGAAGTAATACAGACATGCAAACAGCATCATCAGGAACCAGCATGCCGGAAACATGCCCCACACATCCAATGTTACAAAAGTAATTCACAGTGCTCAAACTATTACGATGCTTTCATATTATCATGATACTCGGCCCTGAGAAATTAGAGTACTTCATGAGAGAAGTGACTTTCGATAGTCAGGCTGTTGTGAGGAGGCTCCTTCTCATCGCTTCCCAGGGGGGTCTCATTTGTTGGACTGACAGGAAGTAAATTTATGAGGGTTCCCTGGGCATCGGTCTTCGTAGTTTTTTGTTTTTTTTTTCTTATCTCTTTATCCAGTCAAAGGAGAGAGGAAGGTAACAGTGTGAAAATACTGCTTGTTACAGACACAATAAGATGTTTGTAAGAGACCTCGTCCAGCCTGGTCTTGAACACCTCCAGGGATGGGGCATCCACAGCTTCTCTGGGCGAGTACCATTTAATGAGGGCCTGTACCATTTTGTCTGAAGTACCAGGTCATGGCAGCACCTTTTATAAGCCGTTTCTCATGTTACTCTGTTTCTTTGCACAGATACTATTGCTAGTGTCATGTTAGAAGTTTTCATGATTTGGAAGGCCTTACCCCTTTTTATTTTGTATGTATCTTCTTAAGTCTTCCATTGCAGAGTTAGCCCGGTGAGGGCTGCTACCCAGCTGTTGGCCTGCCACACTGGCCTGACGGGCAGCAGTGTTTGAAGAGCTGTGGTCCTGCTGTCACTTCACCAGATGAGGCATCCAGTGTGTGCTGGAGGGTACTGGCGGGTACTGACTGAATTACGTGAGCTCCGGGTGGCTTTCTGCATCTCTCTATAGGAACTCTTTCCTCTTCCTGAGAGTGCCCAGAGGGACAGAGAAGCACTACACTGAGAAAAGAAGCCATTTTTCACAGCACAGGACTGCGTGCTGTGCCCCCAAAAGGCAGGAGGGACACCCAGAAGAACAGCTGGATGCCTCAGGGATGGCTGCACTGTCCTGGCCAGCCTCTCCTGGTCACCTGATCACCTGGGCTAACTCTGCAGTACAGGCAGGACAACAGAGACTTTTTTTTTTTTTTTTTTTTTTTTTTAATCTTAGACATTCTGGCTCTTGTAGCACTGGGAGCATATCACATACTCAAAAGGTGAAAAGCTTGTTAGCCCTTCCATGCCAAAATGCATCTGAATTTCATTTACCTTATGCAGGGCCTAAATTCTCCTCCTGTAATATTATTAGAGCTCTTTATATGGTATTTGCCATTGCAGAATGCCGCTCGGCTCTTACAAAGTACTGCTGTTTTGCTGCAGAGCTGTTTGCATCCTAGTAGTGGTAAAAACCTGACACAAACTTAAATAATCTAGTTAGTTCAGTTGGTTAGTAAAGGGGCTACAGAAATTTAAGTTTATTTTACTCATAACTTCTCTTGGAGTTTTCACAGATATGTCTGTGCATATAAATAAATCCACAGCTCCTGTAACATCCGTTCTGCTTTGGAACTGTTTTGGACTTCCAGGGCTCTGGGCTGTAAGACTCCTTAGAGCTTTCTAGGTTCCCAATTACAGGTTACTTTCATTGCTATATCTCTTCTGAGAGAGCAGCAAGAAAAATGTTGATTGTGTTACATTTTCTCGAACAACTGAACAGTCACGGACTTTTCTGTTTTTAGTTCTGTTTTGATACACAAAAACTAGATTTAGAATACCATGCTGGCTGAATCTCTCTACACTGCAAAAAGCAGATGATAAAGATGATTTTAATTCCCCCTGTCTCAGGACTATCCAAGGGACTGGTTCAATCTCTGTACACATAACACATGCTAGTGGCTGACCTAGCATATGCCCATTTATAGCAGTTCGAACAGCACCTTCTCCCTCCTCAGCAATGGATCACTGCTCACACTCCAGATGAGGTGTGCTGTTTGGACAGGGAGCAAAACGTGTAATCTGAGATTCACAGTGTGCCAAGTTAGTTTTCAAGGAGCTTTAATGGCTAGCAAATGTACTGCTAGCTAATACTTAGGTTATGGAAGCACACCCATAACAGGTGAACAGACAATGAAATATCATCTGCCCTATATCTTCTCCATTGTGTGCTGGCTAATTACTTGTTGGGTTTGAGGGGCAAGTGGTCCTTTGGGTGGGATTTGCCAGAAGAAAAGGAATGGTACATGTGTGTCATCCCAAGAAGAATATTCAGCCATGTGGTTTGTAATTTATCTCTGCTCTGTACAAGTGGTTGGTCACTCCTCTGAGCTGTGGAGCTGAGGGCAAGGTGGCCCCAAGGTGTGTCAGTAAGTAGGGAGAGAAAAGAAAGGTAGGGTTAGTAACGGGTATGAAGGAGATCAAGGAGAAAAGAATGAATAAAAAGGGGGCATTCAGGGACAGAAATGATGATGTAATGATGGGGAAGAGAAAATCTTGGTAACTGCATTATTTTTGGAAAAAGGAGAAGGGATCAGATTAGGATAATCGGAGAGATCAGGGATGAAGAGCTGGTTGACAAAGACCAAGCATTTAATCATGACTCTTTGGGTGATCTGTTGTTGGGTTTGAGATCAAATGAGGTTAGATATATTATTAATTTAAGTAGGCCAATTCATGTAAAATACACACTCCCAAATATTTGCAAAGCAGGACTTAATACTGTGTAGCGCAGAGAATTCTCAACTCCTCCTGAACCTCCCTAACACCCTTCAGGATCTGCTCAAGACTTTATTCCCAAATTCATCTTGCTTGAATACCACCTTCAGCCCCGCTGGCAGCTGCTCCCAGCTCTGAGTTGCTCAGTACACATGGCAGCTTTCAGGGGTTCAAGCTTCATTCGGATGCCACTTGGAAGTAGTGTGGGATGTACCTGCACAGGGTGAGCCTGTTGCCAACTGTTGTCCTTCCCCTACCTATTGCCACGTTGCCATTTAATGCATGAGAATGACATTGAAAAGTGTATCTTACCTGGTGTCCTAAACTGGGTTAGTATTTGAGCATGAGTTAGTACTGGAGCCAGTTAAATCCAGAATTTCCGAAGTCACAATTCTGTATCTATTTCTTCTATGGAACAGATGTCTAATCTAGTCCAGTCCCACTGTTGGGTTGCAAATGGCAGGCTGCATTACATGTATGAAACACAGCATTACCATGCAGGGCATTTAACAGGGCATGCATTTTGCAAGGAGAAGGTGGGAAAGAGCTCCTAGTGAGTTGATTCCCTTCCTCATCAATAAGTTGGAAACAAATTATTTCTTTACAAAATAAAGTATTGATCCTACCTTTTTTTAATATATATATATATATACAAGCAGCTAGGTGGTGAAAGTATGGCCTAGTCATCCATTTTTTTCTGGAGTTTGTATTTGATTTTGCAAACTCTTGGTACTTGGAGTGGGTTAGATTGCATTCCCCTCTCTGTCTGTTATGTTGTGTGCTTAGAGGGGTCTGTGTGGGCCATCATGCGCGGCTCCCATGAGATCCCACATCTGGTAAAAGATGGAGTGTATGACCCCACTCACAGCCTCCTCTTTACCTCCAGCCTCCCCCCTCCCCATCATCTGAGAAGGTTAAACTAAAAGCAACATCTATAATGGCAAAGGTCCAAGTTTGAAATGTGGCCATTGTATGCGTTCAGTTCAAAAACAACATATCAAGGCGAGTGCAGCCCTTACAAGTAGCACCCCTGGGCCTTCTTTTATTCCAAAGCAGAGATATTTACCCAAGGAAAAGAGGGAAGTGACGGGGTAACAGAGTACACATGTTGTGAAAATATGCAGGCAGAGACTGAAGAAAAAATAACATTCTGCCACAAGTAGCTGCCTTGTTCCTCAACATTTTTTTTTTTCCTTCAGATTAGAACCAGCCATTTCTTGTGCTCTTTCAAGCACCTTCTGTGGTTTCCTGACAGCTGGCTGGAGAGGATTGAAATCTGGCCTGAAAAATGGGCTATGGGTCATGTTATTTTCAAGAGAAGAGAAGCAAAAATTCCCATAAGGGTCAAAATTCATAGGTTTCAGCTTTGATTTTTACTTTTGTTTGTTTGTTTGCTTAGAAAATCGGTGGATATTTTAACATATAACTTTAGTTAAAGTAATTAATAAAGAGCAGCTAGAGAATCATCTCTTCCCTCAGATTAATTTATGATGGAAAGCAAGATTTAGTGTGGAGTCACAGCCTGTGCTTTTGCGTGGGAGTGTGAGAGGAAAAGTGTTCAGATGCATAAAATAGTATGCTGCTTTTTTCTGGAAGTATTTTGTTGTGTTTTTTTTTTTTTTTTTTCTAATAATGTGATAACAATTCTCTTGTAAAAAGCACTTCATTAACAGAAAGTGAAGCCTGCAGGCTGGTATTCTTGTTGCTGGCTCTCCTGAGCCTGAACTGACCATACCAATACGTTCCCAGCTTTATGTTCAAGCAAGCGTTTTCTGTTAGGAGCTATAAACCTTTCTTTTCTTCTGTTCTTTGGTGAACAAGCTCTTTTTTTCAAATAGTTTTCAAAGAGAATGCTTAGTTCACAGAAGTGCTAACTTACTTGACCTGCATTTTAGTGCAGGGGCTTCCTCTTGGGAACAGTGTGGACAACCCCGCAACCAAAGGGCACAGCCCAGAACAGTAGTGCTGTCAGCTGGGTTTAAGGAAAGAAAGGAAAGAAAGCAGAAGCAGGGTGAGAGGTACAAGAGAAAAACCTCTGTAGGAGGCAGCAAGTAGGTAAATCCAGCTATCGTGCCCTGCTATATGGAAAGAGCCAAGTAGTCCAGGAGAAGTCCAACTGGCTGTACAGTGTGAGGAAAATACAAGTGTTGGTTTGACTTGTGAATGGACGAAGGAAAAAACAACATCAGGCAGTGGCAGAGCACGCCTGGGACAGGTACAGCAGCTCTGGGAGAAGAGGGACTGCATTCGTGGAGAGCTGGGGCCACACGACCTGAGCAGCAGTGCATGCTCTGCAGCAGCAGTGTGGGCGTGTGTTCCTCCAGGATGTCCTGGGAGCAGCTTTCTTCTCTTTGCTTTAATAATGTGTTAAAATCCTTCCTGTTGGAGGACTGGATTGGAAAGTACTCTCTGCATGGTAGAGTCCATCCACAACACTTCAAGAGACTCATTTAATGGCAGTTTTAACAAGGGTGGTGGGGATTTTTGTGTGTTTGTTGGCTGGTTGTGGTTGTTGCTTTTTTGATATGAACCAACATTCTTTAAGAACTGGAATAGAAACCCATTGCATTCAGTTCAGTGAATAGGGTGTTTTTAATGGGTTAATCTCAAAAATAATCACCCATTCTTAATCACAATTAATCACAATTATGTCTTTGAGAATGAGAATAAGCAGCACAGTCTAATGGGTAGAAGATGTTGATGGACACTAAGAACGCCTTAGTTCTGATGTCTGCTCAGCTTTGCACTTGTTGAGTGACTGGATAACATAAGTAAATGCTTTCAGCCAGTAGATAATTCTGAAATACTTCTTGAAAATGTGTGGGATATAGCATTTGGAGAGTTTGGAAAATATCAATTTCCATATTTCTGCTAATTATTTGTGACAGTGTATCATACTTCATAGTGTAAAAGAGATTTGTTAAATTAACTGAGCAGATGAATGGGTCTTTTCAAGTCCCCTCATGTCCGTGCTACAAATGATAAAAGCCCACTAAAAAAAGATGAAACTGATTCAGGCATTTCTCATCACGTCACTGAGTTGCACTGGTTTATGTGAAGCTGTGCCCTTCATTACTGGTTTGACTTACTGTATCCAATGCATTTATAAACAAAACTTATAAATACAAAATGTATAAGTGAGGTCTGCTCTCATAACCTGTCTATATTTTCAATAGGGATTTCTGCTCCAGAGGTACAAACATCATTGTGAAATGATGTGTTTTATAGTCTTCAGCTGTAGAATGAGCCCTTTCAGTGGTATGAAGTCTACTACATTCACACCAGAAAGTTGACTTGGCTCCTGGAAGTAGCATTGAGTGCCAAAACAGATTACTTCCACTCCATAACCAGTTTCCACCTGTTTTTGTGTACGAAGGCATTAATGAAAGAATTCTTCTTGGTATGGTTTAATGGTTAGAGGAAGGTAGTGCAATTCAAGGCTTTGCTAGGCAGCCACTCGGGTACAAAATGGGATTGTTCTGCAAACCACAGCAAACCTCTTAAACTGTCTGTAAAGTACTTTCCTAGTCAGAAAAATGGGTGCAAGAATATTACCACTTTTCAGGCTTTGTTACTTATAAGCTGTTTGTAGAGACTTAACGCATTTTTTGTAATCACTAACTATTCTTGTAGTGTGAGTATTTTTTACAGTCTCTTTTTTTCTAGTTTTTGTATGATTGGCTATCGTAGCAATGTTTTTCATATGACATACTGTACTCGCTATTGTTTGAAATCGCCATTAGAACACTTGACAATAACGTTTTCTTTCCTAACTGGTTTGTATTTTTTCCAGCAGTGATTTTTTTTTCTTTCCTGTTTATCTCAAGTAGCTGGAGGAAAAGGACACATTGCGTCAAGGCTGATAGGACAAGAATCAGACCTACTGTATGTGCTGGTTGTATTCAAGGCTTACAAGCACTTCCTTTCTCCTCCCCCATAGCCAAAGCCAGCTCTGCTCCATTCTTTGGAGCAGGCAGGATATCGAGCTTCTACCCTTTGAAGTACTGGGAGACCAAGGTTCGTGCACACTTCTCAAAGCTTGTCCCTGAGCCTGAGGAAAATAGGTGCAGGGATGGTGGGGATGGAAAGCTTCATATTCCCTGCATTTGAGGTAGCGTGTTTGCCCTGGGAATAATAGTAAAGGAATACAGGGTTTGCTGTTATTTGTCACTTGGGATCTGTTACCATTTAAAGCTTGGTCTAGGCTTAGAGCAGAGCCAAATTCTGATGTGATTTACTCTTGCTGTGTGCATGTTTACTCCTGCGTGGGTATGTGCATAATGGGAGAATTTGCCCTCCTGGAGTTGCAAAGGATTTGTTAACACACAGAAATCCCACCCGTTTAATTTAAATCAGTTTAACAGATTTAGTGAAACTCGTGCCACGCCCATGCTTAAGCTAAACTTCAGTAACTGCTTACACAAGGGTTTACAGTAGTTTAAGAGAATTGGATATAAACTGTACATTTGCTTAAACCCATGCAATTTCCAGATGTAAACAAGAAAGCAGTCAAAAACTCTGGGCAGCCCCCTTCCTCCGGAGCCAGCTGGGAGCAGTACTCAGCCCGGTTACTGACCAGTGACCTCTCTTGGCCACCTCTGACCGTGGAAGGGGTTCGTGTGTGTGTTCCCCACTACGTTTCCTGCAGGGGAAAGGTGCATGAGCTCAAACCACTCGTTTACACTGACATGACAAATCCTGCCTGAAGTGGATTAGGAGCGCTCACACCGAGTGCTCTGCCGACAGCTGGGGCGACGGCAGCCTTCAGCAGGGTGGCAGGTACAGCAGCTGGAGGGCAGTCACATCTCAGACTAAGACAGCTGCTTGCACAGAGAGCGTCTGGCCATAGGCTACCTTACGTACACGCCAGGTTGCCTTTGACCAGCTCATACACACTTTGCCGATTCGTAAAGAATTCAAAGCTTATTTAATTTACAAACCGGGGAGCATCGACTTACATCCGTGACTATGCCAGCATTCAAGCTGTCACACACCAGGAAATTTGCCTACTGTAAATCATTTCTACCTTCCAGTTAGTGCAGGATGTTCAACAGAGCAGGTTTCAGTACAAAACCCGAAGTGACTCCATTTACCACTTCTCTCATGGTAGTTTACTGTCTGTAATTGTACTTCTGGCCTACTTTAGCATGGCTATATTTTAGTTTCATTGTTCTTTTGTTTGTTGGTTGTGTTTTGTTTTTCTTGCCTTGATTGCCACTGCTGCTCAAAAGCAGCATGATTTCTTTCCACTGCCTTCAGTGGAAATGAGTGGAGCAGGGCCCAGTTGCCTCTGTAGTAAGCAGGGAAGATCTCTTACAAGTATCTGAAAAAGTGCTTTAGCATTATGGAACGAACATGTAGGAGCTCATGAGCTAACTCAGTAGATTTGCAAAGTGTTTCTTTGCAAATTTTTTCTTCTTGCATTTTGCTAGGGTTCATCTCCATGGCAATTTATACTGATCGGTTTTGCTGTGCTCCTGCTTGTTCAGCTCCCAGCTGTGTGCTCCCCTCTCCTTTCCTCATACTGGCACTTGCACTTTCCTGACCTGAATAGTTGCAGGAACTGGCTTAAACTGGCTGAAAAACAATCCTCTGGGATTTTTTTAGGCCAGCCAGCTAAAACTGGTTGAAGCATCTTTAGTCTTTCTGAAAAGAGTCAGCGGTCCTCCTTGGAGTTAACTACAGAAAGATGACGGTCAGGACTGGAAGCTTTGGTGGTGGTGTCAGCAGAGAAGTCCCAGACTGCACGGTCAGAGGCCATGGACTTTTCTTGTCCTCAGCCTTCCTCTGTCTGAGAATTCAGTGGCCACATACTGGCAGACGGGGGAAGCTTGTGCTGCTGCTCATCTGTGACGTGTGTTTTGTAGTTAGAGAACTCCTGATCCTAGCATTCTTAGGGCTTATTACTTTTTATCAGCACTAAACTAATTTTCAGGTAGAACAGAATGAGAAAGCTTTGATCAGGCAATCCTGGTTTGTTTTTGCTATATTTTCTCCACTTATTGAGTAATCGCTGGCAAAAGGAGGGAGCTGAGAATTTAGGAGAAAGCTGTGTTTGTAAGACACATATCTCTACACCTGCAAAACCAGAAAGGATTTACCACAAAGGCGTCGTAACCACATGAAAGCCCAGGCAGTGACCTCCAGAGGACACCCATGAGTTAATACCAGCGCAGAGATAGGCATGGAATTGCCCCTGTTATTCAGGCAGCTGGGAGCATCTGGATATATTGATGTGTCCTAAGTGATCTGTTAAGGAGTCCTTTTGGATGTTGTTTTGGATGTGTTTGCTTGTTCTGCCATTGGGAATTGCTGTCACTGCATCGTCGATGCAAAGGCAGGCAGAACTAGTCAGACTATGGTTGTTGCAGTTGTCTCATGCTTTCCATTACAAAATCTTGTTTTCAACTAATTATAACTTACCATAGCATTTGGGCCAGAAATATTTATATAAGAGACTTGCTTCTGGATGATTTAGATGGAAAGTTTCTTTTTGATAGCTTCAAGTGTTGTTGAGAATAAACATGTTGTCTGACCTGTGATTAAAGCAATTCTATTTTTTTAAGAAGCCCTACTTCCTCCATTATTGGAGTACAGATTGCACATTACTGAACGAATGATGGATGGGATATTAAGAGGAAAAAAAGGGAAAGAATTTTTATTTTCATATGAAAATTTATCCAATGATACTCTAAGCATGCTCCAGAACAAGATGAATCCATGTTCTTTTGCAACACCTTTTCCTAGCCTTTAGGAACTGCTGAGTCACTGGTAGGCAGTATTTGGAAATTTGAAGTTAAATGATATCCCCCATTAATGGTAATCCTCTGGGCATCTTGAAGGAACAAGAATGGGAAGCAGCAAGGAGTGGAACCAGGACACTGATGGGCCAGGTGACAGCTGTGATGAGGTTTAAGATTAGGGCTGAGATAAGGAGGATCAAAACGCAGGGAGATGGAGCTTAAAGGGGCTCATCTCCAGGCCTTGCATTTACACTGGAGTTTTTAAATCTCATTGTTTTGCTGTTACATAGCAGTTGGCTGACAAGATACTTGCTTCAATCCCCTCTTGCCTTTAGAAAGAACAGTATGGCTGCTACTTGTGCAGGCAGTTAAAAGTGTGCATCTTATATCTAAAGCTACCCGAACCCTAAAAATATCAGCGTTTTCCTGTGGTGGAATGTCGACCACATTCACACAGACAACACAGACACACAGACAACAATTTGCCAGTTTATATTTAGAAGTGTTTGACAGTGATAAACTAAAACCTGGTATTTTGACCTTTTTATTTTTTTTCCTGTTTAATACAACTAGAAGTTAGTAAAGCTAGTTTTTTAAAAAATACCATGTTTAGTAACGAGTCCAACTCCTGATATCTTTTCACTGATAGGCTCAGTCTGTGGAAACATTAAGGGTATCTCCTGTATGAATTCTTTTTTAAAAAAAAAAAATAATTAGTAGTTCAATCCACAGCAAAGAGGACTTTTGGTAAGCCATAAGGCAATAATTCTTCCTACCTAACAATTTAAATTTTAAAAATCCCTTTGGTAAAATTGTATCTACTTCAGTACAAGTTAGTTCAAGGTAAGGGCTTTTTTTTTTAGTAGTGTAATAACTTCATTTATTTCTTTCCCTGAGTTTCTTTAAAGTTTTGCAGTACTCTCGGATGTAATTTGAGTTTGACCTATTTCTAGCAATCACAGAAGTCTTACTTGCTCCAAATTCCAGCTAGTCTGAAATGCTGTGTTTTGATATTGGCAGCATTTAAACCCTTCTCATCTTCCCACTAAAACTGGAAACTCTCTGTTGATTTGCAAGGGGTGAGGAGTGGCCTGAAATGATAAAATCGTCTTAGGAGACTATAAAATTTATCATGAGACGGAGATCTATTAGCCTGTAAAATTTTCTTTGGCTTGATTGCATCTCCAAGTTTACCAGAACATACACAAATAGTTCCTAGTTCTAAGAACTGCGCAGCCCTCAGTTTTGCATATGGCCGTCTCCCCAAACCACAAGTCACTAAAGAATGTCAGTGTGATGTTTGGCTGGTTCGAGGAGGGCAACACTCCTAAAGCAGGCTTGTGGTTTTATCCCTGCAGTATGGAGACTTGAGAGTTAGGGAGATTATTTTCTTTCACATGTATTACAATTTATTTCTTTTCCACAGTCTGAAGTAGCAGCACCTGTGTAACCTTATTTAACTGCCTTCACACATTTTCTTTCCCTCAGCTAATATTCTGCCAATATGACAAACTTTCCTCTCTTTGAACTGCAGAACACCGTGAAAGCTTGTATTTCTCAGCCTTGTCCAGTGATGTGAATGTCTTCTGTGTGTTGTTCACTGGAAGCTGTCATTTTACCAATACTGCAGGAACATGACTACTATCAAGCAGAATAAATTGTACAGTGAAGCTGTTACAATTTGTTTTTTAAAAAGGTTGATGCATATAAGGACCTATTGTTTGCTTATCCCTGAGCCTTTCCCAGCACAGAACATTACAGATGATTTGCTGCTGCTGCTCTAAAAATTTTTTCTCCAGTAGAGGTTGTGAGGAAGGTGTATCCACACACCCGAATTCAGTGTTAATAAGAGGAGCTTGCAGTCATGTTTCCCTACCTTTATGTTGACAGAAGTAAAAAATAGTATGTTTTATAACCTTTTAAGTCCTTTCCTGTCCTCTGAGGGCCTGAAGGATGTTCATTCAGTTTTGGGCTTCTCAGCTCATTCTACTAAGAAGAATGTCAGCTAGGCCGGCGTATTAGAAACCTGCATGTAAGTTCACCGAAGACTAAACTGAGACATGTCACGTATTAATTTCTGTTCAATGGGACACTACAGAAAAATTAACATTATCTCAGTTTGCACCCCAACCAAGGAACCTTGTTTCCGTTCCAGTTTATTTTCCTGATTTTTTTCACAAGAATATATCCTCCTCTATCTCTATAGAGATGATAGTTGTCAGCAAATGATCTACCATTTGGATAAGTGGCATTCAATTCCTCACTTGCTGCTCTCTGCCATCTGGCGCAATTACTTTGCTATCTGCTTGTTATCCAGCCTAACAGAGCTGACTGTCCCTGGAATAGCCCGGAATTGATTTCAAAGAAATGCAGGACTGTAAAAAGATAGGTGTGAGTTCCTAGCAAGAGGAGTCAATTCATAACTGAATTCACTCGTCTTTTAAGCCCAAAATACCTGCCTTCCAGTGACCAGAAAGTCTTATTTTTACAGTGAACAGCCCTTTTGTTAGCAGTCCTGGTAACAGAGGGAAGGGAATTTGTTAAAACACTAATTTTATTTCCACACTATCACTTTAAACATGAGCCAACTCCATGTTTTCCTGAGAACCAATGAGGCTTGAGATTTTTTTTTTTTAATTAAAAACCACCGAAGGTGGGGTTTGTATTTCCTTTCCCGTAGAACACATTTGAAGCACCTCTGTCTCCAGCTGGCTGTGGGAGCAGAGCCAGCCCATAATGGTTTCAAGCCCAGTGTGTGCATAGGGAACAGGGTTTTCACCTGATTGATGGCTCTGAAAACGTTTGCAGCACAGAGAGCTGAAGCTGGTAGCACCGGAGTTGTTTAGAAGAGAAGAGAAAGGAGGTGACTGTGTTTTCTGAAACCTGGCAATTCTTCCCTGTCAAGTGCAGTAAATGGTGCATGAAGGGTCTCATTTCATCTGCTTGTGGGCGCTCTGCTCCATGAAACTTTTTGAAGTTGTTGCCAGAGGATGTTGCTGAGATTGGTTGAATTTCCTCAGAGTCCTTTCCCCTGGCCCTACAGCCATCCTTTCGGCTGGGCTCTCCGAAGTTTTGTTACTGGGGCTATACATGTAAGAGTAGGGATGAAAATAAGTTGTTCACCCTGATATCACTTAAGAATGTAAAGCACTGTGACTTTTTCCACAATATCAGTATCTTTTCCAACTTTACATAACATTTACTGCTTCCCAGGCATCATATTGCTCCAGTTTTAATCTGGGTTTCTTAGGAAATTTGTAGTATCTCTACCTGATCTGTTACACAATGGCCCCATTGTCATTTCCCTAGGTGTGACAACAACGTTATTGCCCAAAGTGACTTAATCTTTGCTTTAGGGCCTTGTGATCTTGCAGTCATCTTTATAGCACCTCACTAATGGGAATGCTTCCAGCATTATGCTGGAGAGGGGAAAAGGAAACATCTTTCTTTGTGAGGGAGCCTGCTGTCCATCGTCACGTGTGGGTGTGGTGGTGGTCAAGGTTCAGAGCTTCAGGAAATAGGACAGGGTGCTAAGCAGAGTGGGGGGGCACCCCCATAATTGCACTTTTGAGGACTTTTCTTCTTTTTGAGTGGAGAGGAGAAGACATATTTGAAAGTATGAACAAGGTAGAAGAAATACAGAGAAAAAAAGAGAAAAAAAGGGGGGAAAGAGACTGGCAGAAGAGCACAGGGCAGGGTAACACAGACCTTGTTTATTGGAATGCTTATCTGTAAAAATGGGCCTAGATAGCTGAAAATGTGCTTTTCTGCAGGTTTTCAGAGTCCAGCTGAGGAGCTGTATGCATGGCCTGTTTCACAACAGATTGGTGTTTCCGGGTGGGCCCGTAAAGCGCAGACATGCTTGAAGATGGGCAGGTGGCAAGAGAAATGATCTGAGCTTTATTGAAAGCCAACAATTCTGGGAGGCAGACACTTGGTTTCAGTTCTGGGCAGATGCTCAGGTCAAATCTTATTTTGTCCAAACCACTTCCCCTCCCCTTAGGCGTGATATTTTCAGAGTGAAAGGACAGGCAAGGCCCGGGGAGATTCCAGCGCTGGGCTCACCGTGCAGCTGCTTGGGCGAGGAATTCGTCGGCTGGGGAGCACCACTCGCTCTCTTCCTGTGGATGCAGGGAGAGCTCGGGCTTGTGCACCACACCGAAACATGCACACGCATGCATGCACGCACACCAGAACAAACCAGTTCTCTCCTGCCTGCTGGGGAGGCTTCGGTTACAGGATCCGCAGCCAGCGATTGCCTTTAAGCCGCTCTGACTGCGAGTGCCGTATCCCTGCCTTCCTCCTTCCTTTCTCAGCACAGAGCCAGAAAAATACTCCCCCTCTCCTCCCGCCCTTCCCAGCACGCCTGACACAAAAAGCAAAAACTGACCCAAGCTCGCCTTCGCAGCTGGTACGTATCAGGCAGGACACACACATATAGGTCGGCCATGGGAACGCGGCGCAGCGCTGGGTCGGCAAAAGCACCGGTGGGGGTGCGGGGCAGCAGGAGGAGCAGGGCCGGAGTCTTTTTTTTTATCGTTATTATTGTCTGCTCTTTTAGAAAGGAAAAGGAAGAAAGATTACAGCAGCTTTTCTATTAAATGAAAAGATTAGCATGCCGTGGATGCTTTGCTGGGGCGTGATGAGATTTGCAGCAGATGAGCGGGTTGCTAGGCGATGCTAATGAAAAGCAGGCTTTCAAAACTTGTGTGCTGTGTGGGCCCAAAAGTTATCGAGCCGCCCTCCTGCAGCCCCCCCGCCCCGTGCAACCTCCCAAATATTTATAAAATCCTCACCAGGACCAAGAAAGCCAGACACTGGGCTGGGCTTTTGACAGCTCGCTCTTCCTGAGCTGCCTGCGAGACACGCACACGCGCGCGCACAAAACTTTGCTGATTTTTCTTTTCCTCCTTACAAAGGAGGAGGTAATTGAAAACAAAACGATGACTTTAAAAAAAAAAAAAAAAAGGAGGTGGGGGAGAAGAAGAAGAAAAGTGAGCAGTGGCTCCCAAACCAGCTTGGTCTCAGATTTCGGAGTTCAGGCAGAGTTTAAGGGCCTGTGTGCGTGCCGGGGTAGGTACGTGTTTGTTTTCTAGTTCACTCCATGCGTTTTCAAGCTGGGCTCTCGCTCTTCCCCTCCTCCCGTCCTCCTGCAAGCCGCCTTTCCCTTTCAAGGCCTTCCGACACAATGAGCTTATTTTCCCAGGCTCCCTGGGAGCTGGGGTATGGGCACGAAAGCCGCAGCCTCCGAGGACCCTTTTAAATACAAAAGTTGAACGTTGCTGAAGTTACAGACAGGGTTTATGCTATTTTTACAAATGACCCGTGTCTCGCTCCCCTTCTCAGAAGTATCAGCATTCTTAGGTATCTTACCAGCTGTCTCTCTCGGTTGTTTTTTTAAGTGAATTTAGTGCTGGTGTGACAGCCTGGCAGACTGATGCACTCTGCTTACCTGCTGTCCTCCTTGTTGCTCCGGCTGCTGTGCCTCCAACCCAAAGCAGAGCAGCTTCATATCAGCAAAAAAGGAGATTTCCATCATCTGCTCTGGGCTAAGGCGGCCAAAGAGGTTTGTGTTTCAGCAGCATTTAACAAGGTCTAATTCAAAATAATCTGATCAAGTCATATAGCCCTGCAATGATAAAGCAACACGCAGACATTGCTGAGCTACCTTGGGCCAGTTGATCCCGCCTCACTGCACAGCCTGCTTCTGCTTTCCCCTGTCCCTTGCCCCAGTGTATCATGTTAAATGGGAAGGGCTGCATTCTCCCTTCAGTGCCAGTGTGTATTTTTCATGAATGTTTTGGGGGAGGTAAGAGGTTAGCACGAATTGGAAACAGAATTTAAAATTACTGCGGAGAGTGAATATGAGCGTCTCATATGGTGGTCCCATAAAGGTAGTCCAAGTCAGAACATTAACGATCTTAGTTGAGGTCTGCAGAAGCCACTGGCACTTGGCTTAATGAAAACAAGAGCATGTGGGCGTTTTGTGGGATTTTTTGTTTTGTTTTGATTTAAAACACACTGTAGCAGCTCTGTTTTTCCTGGACTCCTTCTCACTAATACCAGTATAAATTGCTAATCAATAAGAAGTTCCTTGGACAGACAGATTTTTGGGGGCTACTACACTGACCTCTTTACACTGCATTTTGGGTGGCACAGGCCTATATGTCTTTTTTTTTTTTTCCCTCTTTTTTTCCCCTTTTTTGCTACCCTCAGCACTGTTTTAGTCAGCACTATATGGATAGCTGAGATATTAAACCAAGGTCCTGATCGTGTGTGGTCATTAAAAATCTCAAGGCATTCCCTCCAGAAGTTAATCTTTCAATTATCAGTTAGGGGAATTAAATTTTTCTTCCATAAATTCTCCTGCTGTTTCAATTAAATAGGGATGGCCAATTTCTAAATGCGTAGGAATAGGGCCAGCTGCTGTGTGCAGACTGTGGGATGTCTATTCAGGTAATGCTCCATTATTTCAAGTACGAATTCTGGTCCTGCAGGATATGTTACAGGACATGTTAGAGTGCAGTAGGGGCAGAGTGATCAGGTGCCCTCCCTCCTGTCCTTTGTCAGGCCAAGCAAAATGCCTGGAGGGCTCCACATTTTTGAAGCCTGGCTCTAGGCATTCCACTGACATGCCTATGAGATATTGTTGACCATTACATAGGGAAACTTATTTTTCACCTTTTTCCAAAGTTGTTCTGTAGTACCGTTTAGGGAGGCCAACTGCTACCCTCAGCACCATCTCAGTAGTGGATGTGGGCATTCCTTTAGGTGTAGCTTGTTCTTTATTTTGATGTTTTTCAGAATAAAAAGTGAGACACACGTGCAAAATACGGGCATTTCTGGAAATAAACATTATATAATGCTATATATTCTTAAATCAGAACCCAGCATGTGCCTTTTCCACGTGAGTTCGCTCCCAGCAGAGTGGTGGCCAGAAGCACTCCCCATTCATGTGCACCTGGGTCACTCTTCAGTCAAAGTCCTGCAAAAATACTTTGATTTGTGATGTTAACAGAATTAGGTGATCAATGGACAACACGGCCAAACAGTTTTGATTCACATGTGGCTGCGCTTTTCATTTTTACGTGAGCAACTCCTGAACTTTGAGCAGCCAGGTCTTATCAACGTGGTGGTTCACAGAAAGCCCATTTAATAGTCACCTCTGTGACCTCTGTGCATGCTGTATCTTGTATTCACATATACAAGAATTCATAAAGGAAATGCTTAACCCTCCAGGAAAAGGAACGAGATCATGTGATTTATCTGTATTTACTTGTAGGAGATAAAGCTGGGATAAATCTGGTGAAATGCATTATTCTGTAGGCTTTAAGGTGTTTAATTTGTTTAAAAAGTAGCTGACACATTTCGAGTGTGTACCTGGAAGCATTCCTGATAGCAAACTTTCCTTCATGTAAGGCTTGACTGTGTGCCCCTTGGAGTCAGTGGACTTTCTGGGGAATATAGAGTATATAATGGATCTGGGGGTAAATACCAGCAGATCTACACAAGCAGAGCCATATCTGCAGACTTAGAGATAGCAAAACGTGTAATTCCTTCCTACAAGAAATGCTGTGTAACTGAAACGTGCTTTGCTGGATTTCTGGTCCCACAACTGCCCCTACTATCCCTACTGATTGTTTAAAGAAGGTCCTCTGCAGATTCACACACACTCAATTGATCATGAATGAACCCAAGAGCAGTTATTAATCTTACTGCCTGGTTGCACTCTAAACCCCCTTCTAATCCTGCCTCTGTTCTCATAGACAATGAATGCAGTGAGATGAAGGCAGGATCAATGCCAGCATGGAGCTGCCCTTTTTAGTAGTTGTCGTGGCAGGGTTTTATACATCAGCAGCAGTGAGTGGTTCTCAGTGTACTGGGGGGAGAAGGGAGTGAAGATGAATTAAAAGGGTCAGACATCGTGCTCCCGAAGGGATGGCAGAGTCCCATCCTGACTCTTGGTCTCTGGTGAATTTTTGGGTTCCTTGTATTTAATGACTGACCTAACGAGACATTGCAGCCCTACTGCCCTTTGGAGATCCATGAAGAGCTGAACACAAACTAAGAAAGGGCGCATTGTGTCTTTGATCCACTGGGCAGTATTTCACAGGCTGGCAGATTTAATAAAATCTCGGAGGAACCTCAGCTCATATTTTAAGAGGCTTAACATTGAGTTAAAAGTTCCCTTTACTCCTGCATTGTTGGAGACCGTTCCCTTCCTGTGTGCTGCCAGAGGACCTGCAGGGAACTGGGGCTTCGTGAGCCCAGACTGGATGTAGGCAGCTGGTTGAGACTGGCTACAAATCTGCAGGAGCAATAGCGGGAAGCAAGAAGCTCCCTAATCCTTTTTGTGTTTCTCATTCTTTGAAGTCATCTGGTGCCTCACATGCAGTGTGAAAACTTTGCTCTACACCTGAAAGGGAAGCCAAGCTGCTGATAAGGCCTTTTGGTCAGTCATTTTGAACTGCGTGACATGAAAAACTAGGTCTAGTACCTCTACTTGTAGTAATGTTATTTGTACCACTGCTGACATTGAAGTAAGGATAACTAGCTCCGCAACTGAAAACATAAACGAGGTCACTATCAGGAAGTCCTCCTCGATCCAGTGTTTCTAGAAATAGCCAGAAAGCAAAAGTGTCAAGGTGGAAAAAATCTTACAAAAGTTGATAAATGGATCCCCAAAGCTTTGCAAAGTTCCATAGTTTATTATCCAAAGCTGCCTATCTAATGAAAAAAGCAAAAGATGGGGAAGAGCAGAGAGCCAGGCAGGCTGGAAGGGAGCCACTCAAGCAGCAAGCTTTTTCTTTGATGTTCAGCACTGAGGACTCTGGGCATTTGGGCCAGGAAGCAAATCACAAAGTGCCAATTTGAGTGCAGACTTAGGTCAAAATCCGAAAACTGATGAATAGTGGAAACTGCAGAGTTTGTTTTTGAGCATCTGATGACTTTAACTACTACTCTGCTTGCTCCCGCTCTGCTCACTTGTGTTATTGTTATGCTGTTTGTGGACTGCACGGTTAACATCACAGCAAGAGTTCCAATCGAAGTCATATGTTGACCCTTTGGTCTAGCTTTACATAGAAAAGCTATTTTCTCTTTACATGGAAAAACAGGAAAATGTTAGAGATTACTTCAAGGGAGGGGAAGGCTTCTGCTTAGATTTTCAGAAGTGCAGGGTAAATACTTTTGAAATCCCAAGCACTCGAATATTACCTTTTTTGAGAAGTGAAATACAGTTCTCATGATTCTTCAGTCACCACTAACTCTAAAAGAGGATCCTTTATAAACTCAGAAATTTACTGCTAGGTTGCTGCCCAATCCCACGGATAATGTAGGCTGTTCGAGTTTTGGATCTGAAAGAAAAGTGGAATCTCCTACCCAGAGATTGGTAGTTAAACTTTTCATTGTTGTTGATTGAAGTCTGGCTTTCTTGGTGGTTAAAGTTTTATACACTTAAAGAAGCTTTAACATGACCTAGTAAGCAGTTTGCCAAAATTGGCATCTGAAATGATCAGCAATTGGGAAGGGAAGGCTCCAAACTCTTGCTTTATAAGAACTTCTGCCAAGTTATACTGCTCTTGTAATACAGCAGCTGAGGTCCCCGTTTCACAGAGCCTTGTAAGATCCAACAGAACCATGCTCCCTTCCCACAGGCTGACGCAGATCCTGCAGAGGTGTACAAAATAATAACTTCCACAGATATTTTTAAGATAGCTCTTGTCTTGAGAGAAGACAGAAGGGAGAAAAATGTTTTCAGGAAGAAGAAATTGCTGTTTGGAACTGATATGTCTAGGGGCAGTGCTGAATATCAAGAGAAAACAAAGAAATTAAATGAACTATCACAAAGGAAGGGGCAGTCATGTAAAAGACACAGATGATTTGTGGGATTTTGCAATAGCCTCCTGAGGGGAGCAAGGCCTTTTGCTTTGAGATATTTAAAATTAAACTGGACAGAGCAATGGAAATTCCAAGCACTGGCCCCTTTGGGGCAGAGTGGATAAGCCACTAGGTCTCCCTTTGCGTGTTCCCTTACTCTTTTGTAACTCTTCCTGAATACCTCCATTCCAAATAATCATTCGTCTTCCTCGGACGCCCATCCTGGCCCTCTGTTCCTCCCCTTTCCCCTTGAAGAAAGGAGCCGGGCTTGATTCATGGTGTCAGTTATCTTCCAAGCTCCGAGCGGATCCCAGGGGCAGGGGCGCATGGGACTGATGAGGGTAGGGGTGATCAACTACAGGCTTTCCTGTTGCTGAGCTTGCTGCAGGCCTGGCCGTTTTTAAGACTTCAACAGATGTTTCTGCTTAGAAACTATTGGCATCTTTATGGACTGTTTTTTCCATTCTTCCCTCCCGGCCCGTGTCCCAGCAGCAATGAATTATGTAAGACTACATTCTAGCCTTTTCTTTATTAATATTTCTGTAGACTCATATCTAAGAAGTGCATCTGCAGTTCTCTCTCTTAGTTTTAGGTGCGTCAGTTTTCAATTTGACTGAAACCCCCACCTACCCCAAAACACTTCTGTGCCTTTTCATCCTCTTACAGACACAGACGCCAGAAATACAATCACTGAAATCCCAGCTCATGGCTTCAGATTCAAGGCGTCTCTTGCTGTTCATACTGTGATCTTAATTGATATGCCTTGTGCTTAAAGGTTAACCCCTTGGTACGGGGGCTGCCTTTATTTGTCTTTTACCTAGCCCTGATTGCACTGCTGGTGCTTAACAAACAGTAATTAATAATAAGTAATGGAAGGAGATTTAGAAACTGCTGTTAGAGCTCAAAACGGCTCCAACAAGAATCATCCCCACCTGGCTTAGTGGTTTAGCTGACAGTTATTAGAAATGAACCAGTTTCAGACAATCTCGAGTGGAATAAATACACTGGACTGGTTTATTTGCACAGTTGATAAGCACTTGTAATCCCACAAAATACGCAGTGTAATGCGTGCAGGGCACCTGACGCAGTCTGGGTAGACTTAACCCTTTTACATTGTACAGAAAAACTTCAAAGCTTGAAACTGGATGGATTAAGTTTCTTAAAAAGATGATGTAAGTAATATGTGCAAGACCACATGCAGATTACTTTAACTCGGGAGACAGAGAAACTTTATGCATTGGAAAATCTGGCATGGCACCACCAGACTACTCCTTGATTTCAGACATACTGTAGTAGCAGAAATAAGCAATTTCCTTCTTTGGGAACTCACTGCAAGAAGGAGACAGCACAGTCTTAGCCGGTGTGCCACAGCCAAACATGGGATTTTCATGTAGGCCTGTATCTTGTTATTACAGCAAAAGGTTGCTGTAAATCCTCTTGATGCACTTAGTGACTGAATTCCCACTGGAAGAAAAGCACATCTTTGCCAATATAATACTCTCATTGTTCAGCACCTCAAACTTTGTTTTGTGACTGTGCTGCTCTGACAAGGCACAATGCCATCACAAGTGGTCCTCTGGCATTTTACCCTTTCACGAATTTAGTGCTGATGCAAAGTTGCTGAGTAGGTGGCTTCCTTTAATTTAGAGCGTATGGATAGTTCTCCAGTAACAGCCAAGCAAATTCACATTGCCCTACCCAGATGCCTCCACACACATGTATGTGGTAGAAGAACGAGAGTTAAACTTTGTCACAACCTTTTTCAATCTTTCAGTTAAAAACAAACAAACAAAACCAAAACATTCTATAAAGATTGCCAGGTCAGCCAGTCTAGCATCTTTCATTGGTGATTGTATTCATGAGAGAATTGCATACAGTAGACACTGTGGTAAATGGGATTTTTTAAGGCTTTTTAGTCTTTATTTCCTGGGAGATAAGGCATTGCTGATGCAAGCAGGTATTTCCCCCGGTTTGAGCAGGGAGTGCCATTACAGTGGGCAACATTTTGTTGACTGACGTATAGACAGGCTCGGTGTCTAATGTCTTCAGAGAGCTCGACACTGCACAAACATCTTTGATGTACATCCTCACTGCTTCCTGGTTTTGCTGTTATTGTTATTTTTAATAACTAATGCTCTCCTGGTGAAAAGAGTCACATAGCGAAATAGAGTGCCAAGATCTGAACTCAAGAATTCCTGTGCTTGCTCCTTTAGACCATGCTGTTTTTCTTAGGAGAGTTTAATTCACTTCAGGATCCAGGAGAGTTGTGAGCCAAGCTATGAGCCATTATCCACTAACAAAAATCTGCAATAATAGCAAATGGAGCATGTAAGCCGCCTTGCCAAAGAGCTTGATGCTCTCTTCTCAGAGGTCTCTGTGCTGAAGGTCTCCCCAGATCTCTCCCTGTTAAATATGAAGTCTCGTAGCTCCCCGGGGCCCATTACTGACCCCCTGGCTAATGGCTTTTTGCCAGTCCTGCTCTGTACGGTTATATTGTTGGCTGACACTGCATTTTTACAGTTCAGTTTTGTTTCTCAGAGTCTTAGAAGTGGCCGTTTTCATTGTCAATAAATACATCGCTTTGGCCAGTACACTGTATTCTCCTAGCAGCTTGGTGCTCACAGACTATAGGGAGCTGTAAACAACACTGTTTATACTTTCTGCTGATACCAGAACATTAGCATATAAATAGGGGAGAGATTTAAACAGGCTAAAACAACTCCAGCCTGGCCTATTGGGAAGGGCGGACAAGCTGCTTTTCACTCTCCTTGCCAAGGATGTCAACTTTTCTGTGGGACTATTGCAAGAATGAAGGGCTTAAAGAGATGGGAAGCTTTTATCTGACAAAAGAAAGGTCGATGAGCCTTAGAAATGCAGAAATGGCCTGAATAACAGTCTGCCTGTCGGGATTTCCTTGTGAGCACTCTTGGTGTTAGTGTGGGGATGTGGAGGGAGGGAAAGTACTCACTTAAAAATCGCTGCAGAGCTGTGGGACAAGAACTTCCTTTAAAGGGTGACTCTCAGCAAAGTGTTAAAAGTATTATAATTGCACCTGGAATGAACGTATCCCTTTACAAAAAGTTACTTCATTTACCTTAAGAAACATATCGTGTGACCTTTAGCATTCTTTTAGCCTCACTGTATTTCAGAAAGATGGTACAGCCAAATACTAAATCAAATAATCTCTCCTATCTTATCTATCTATTGAATTACTAAAATTCCTCTCACCTTTGGCACCAGTGAGAGATAGGCACTAATGCTGCAGTTACTGTCAAATGACTTTAGCCCTTTTTTTGGTTGAAGTCTTATTTTATTTTTTTTGTAATAGAATATGTGAAGTGGAGTTAACAAAAGTGTAGAGGCAAGGGAGAAAACAGGTTCTCAGTTAAGAGTCCTTTGGAAATCAGAGAGCAAGAAAAGAAGAAAGCAAGCCAGAAATGATATTTCCAGATGACAAAGAGGTACTGTGGGATTTTAAAGAAAGCTGTCACATGAAGAGTGGGGTGAAACAATGAAACAGAACGTACCTGTGCTTGGGATCTGTCCTGGGCTTTTCAGATGTGCCTCAGTGGGGCCTTCCCAGAGACCTTTGGAGATACTTCCACTCTGGGACTGGAAAGTTTTGGGTGGAGCAGCCACTTGCCCCATTTCCCTTCCCTCTGCTGGGATCAACAATATTTGAGATAGTTTTTCTCATCAGAAGCAACGAAATTGTGTGCCAAAACAAAGAATTCCCATGCTTGTTATGTATTGTCACCTTTCTGGTGCCTGTGGAAAAGACTGGCTTCAAAGTTAAGTCCCAAAAACTGGAAGAAGCACTACGATTTGTACAGTGTTTAATTCACAAAGGTTGCTGCAGGAGTGTTGTGTAGTCACAAGTGTGGCAGTGAGAGGGGCCCATGAAAAGGACAAGGAAATGGAAACGGAGCAGGTTTTTACTCTAGACCTCTTACTGGAGCTCTTCATTTGGCACATCTGCATTTGGTCCTCATGATGCCTTGACTGATGGGCCAAAACAAAGCTGGAGACCTGGAATAGCTGGCAGTGGTGGTAAAACAAATCAGAAGGCACTTTTCAAAACAAACTACAGTGCACACACAGGCTTGTGCCTCTGCAGTCAGGACCTAGTGCAAGCAGGAGGCAAACCTGTTCTTTGCTCTGGGGTGCAGGATGCCAACAGATAAGCCACCACCTTGGAGGGGGTAGGAATCTCTGACTGCATATTGCTGGGGTGGCTCAGAGAATAGGAGGCATTTCTGAGCCGGGGGACCGTGGGTGTCCCAGAAGGAGAGAGGCATTAGAGGTCGAGGGCTGCAAAACATTCCTGTATTTCAGAGAAGACCTTGATCCCCGAGACACCATGTTCTCCCACAGGATTAGTTGCCCTTAGATTAACCTCATTAGCAGTAATTATAAAGTCTGACACATTTCCCTGTCATCATCTCTCCTGTATCATGCTGTAGGACATCTTCCTCGTGCTTCTGTCTTTTTATCTATCTCATAGATTAGAGACCAGAGTTCTTTGACTATGTTATCTCTCAGGCTTTTTTTCTCCTATGTAAACTGGGCAGTTTTAGCACAGGATATATTGCAGTGATCTCAGTTCAGTACTTCACTTTTGTCGGGCGAAAGTGAGACAAAAAGGACAGCTAGTTATTGTTCAGATAATAACCTTAATGCCACCAGGGATAAAACAATGTTTTGTCTTTGGGTTGGGATTCCATTCCCATGGGCTTTGCCCAGCCCTCAGTGAGCACAGACATGGCAAATTGCTCCCCGTCCTGCTGAATTCCTGGGCCTCTGTTGGGAAGGAGATGGCCAGAGCACCAGTGTCCTGGCAGCTTGAGGGAAGAGTAATACAGTACCAAGGGCACTGTGTGTAAGGCAGCCCAGTCTGTCAAGGACTGAGCAGCAGAGAAAAGCTGGCAAGTGCATAGACAGCTCTCAGAGTTGGCATTTTTGAGGATATATGTGCCCAAGGGACAGCGAATCTGTTCTCGCTCCATACAACTTGGTTTACATTATATGCAACAAGATATCTTGGAAGCTTGCCCTTCTTTGGTTTGGTTGCCACTTGGAATGTAGAATGCAGGTCCCATTTGATCTCCATGAAAAAAAACCTGTTCAGAGACCCTGTTGTATGTACTCCTCTCACCAGAGGGCAATGAAGTCAAGTCTCTTAGCAAAGGACCGTCCAGCACCACACAAGTGATGCTCCCTGTGTGCTGAAATCTGAAGAACACCACCTGACGCGGCACCAGTATTTGAATAGAAAGGTGGCACTGGGTCAGGGTGACTCCTGCACAACAGGTGGCATGCAGATAAGCAGGCTGCCCCAATTGTCCACAAAAGATCATGGGATACCAGTGGGAGGACTTGGCAACAGTCACTGTAGCAGGAACTGGCGTTCACACCTACTTTGTGGCAGATAAACTTATCTGCATCTCAGTAAATCTGCTTCCAAAGTGGCGTAAATAGCCTGCATTAATAAGCCAGATGCATTACAAAAACAATAGGGTTTGGAGACGCTTACATTCAAAGCAACTGAAGCCAACCTGCAGCACAGCTAAGTGCAGAAATGCCGTGGTGGGCAGCCTGCAGGAAGGGAAGCTGGAAGAGATCTGAGCCCGAGCTGGTGCCAGTCCTTGGAGGATTTTAAAGGGGGCTGATCTGAATTGATTGAATCAGAAGTGAATGTGAGAGTCTAATGGATGGAAGGAACTGCATTTGTAATGTCTTCATTTTTCCATCACCTTTCCCCATTCTCTCCGGAGTGCTGCTGTTGCATCTCACAGCAATGAACAGCTCAGCCGAGGACTGGCACTTGGTATTCCAGTCAGACCCGGTCTTTTGCAGGGTGCCAAACAGCCCAGTGTAGATGCCTCAGCCCTTCCCCCAGCCCCAACACACAGAAGCATCTATGCAAGGCCTTACAAAGCCTTTTAAATGTCTTGCAAATGGGACAAAGATAGGAGGAAATGAGATCTCCTCTCAGATTTCAAGAGTCCATTTAAAAATTACACCATGTGGGCGAACTGGGGTTCTCACCACCAGGCTTTGAGAAACTGAACTTTTGCTTTTGGGTACTAGCTTGACCTTGATCTGTGAGGCCGGTTGCAGCTACTATTTAACATTTGGCCCACAGGCTGTTGGAGAAAAGCTGTCTGGAGGGTGTTTCAAGGGACAGTGACTTTCTGTGAAGCCCAGAGGGCGGGTGGAAGCCGAATGTCTGGTTGGTTGTTCAAAGAGGAGCTCCCCTTCCTGGTCAGAGAGGGCTGAGGGAAGGACAGGCTATGGAGGAGCAGCCGAGCAGCAGGCCGCAACACTGCCCTTGCTCATAGCTTGCTGTGGTGAAGGATTTCAGGCTCCGAGGCTGTCAGTCCTCCACCATGCATGACCACAAAAAGTGTGCGTGCTACCAGAGCTGGCCTGGGAAGATGGCGGCAGGGCCGGGCTGAGCTTGGGTGCCCCCGCTGTGCCTTCCCTCCCTTGGGACTTGATAAATACCCCGTGCCTTCACCCGCCCTCCTGCCCATTTTCCACAGCAGAGAGCAGACACAAGGGGACCCTTTCATCTTGGCACATCCCCTTGCTGATTAATGTGATGCAATGTTCCCACAACAACAACACTATGTCGGCCATGTAATTAGGCGGGAGATAATGAATGCTTCAGAAACTATTCAGGCAGCGGTGCCCGCCTCCCCGCCGAACAAGCTTCTTTCTCAGCAGTGAAGCCAAGTGGAAGGAGAGGCAACAGAAATGCCATTGGTGCTGCGCCTAATTGTGCTGGAACCGGGGGCTCTCGCAGTAGAAAAGAGGGTAAGGGCTGGTGTGGGAGAGATGGGCGAGAGGGTCCACTCCGGTATCTCAGGGCCAAACTTTTTGTTGTGTCTTTTCATGTGTTTGACCTTGTGGCAGGAGAAGCCTTAAATGTGCACATCTCTGGCTTTGTATGTGTGTGCCTTTTTTGTTTCAAATCATTAGGGAAAGCCATCATTTAATACACATAAGAGTCTGTCTTCTCAGTAACCCAGAGGCAAAGATACTGGTGCTACTTAGTGGCCTTTGAAATGTGGGAAACACACTGGGGACACAATAGGCTTATTCTCTTTTAGGGGGCTTTACAGTTAAGCTGCCATTGTCTAGCTAACATTAGCAAGAAAGATACTCCCCTTTTTCCCGACCCCTATGTAGACTCTGAGAAAACAATCAATTGGTTTAAAATGCACTACCCAAATGTCTTCAGCTTGCCCAAGAATAAAGCCAGCTAGTAGCCGAAAGTCTGTCTGATCAGCTGGAAGCCAATGAATCTACTGTCAAAGGTCTTAGCAGAAATTCATTCCTCTGCTCAAATAGCTTTCTGTTTTTTTTATTGTTCGCTTGCTGATGCAAAATCTTTTTAAACTTCAATTCTGAGTATAATGCATACTAAATGTAGGCAGTGCAGCCTTGTGTGAACAACTGTTAGAATTCATCATGAACTTACTTCAGTAGTTATGAAATTAAAAAGGTAACTGAAGTTGTGCATGAAGTGCAAATAGGCAGAAAACAGCTGTTTGTGATAGCAATGAAACAGGAAAAGAAGCTCAGTTCATGTGCGGATTAGGTTACTTTCTGAGCAAGAGGCTGTTGCAGGTTGGAGTATATCAGAAAGAGCAACCAGCAATTTATAAGATAAAACAATTTGTATATGCACTCATATTTAAGCCTGCTTCATTCCAACAAGCTCTAAAGCCATAATGTGCCCTTTTGTCAATAAGTACGTTCCCAGGCTGACCCACTGAACACTCTACTGAATTAAGTGACAGACTCTTTTGTGCATCCCTTCTTGAGAGGCAAATGGATGCAAGTTATATTATTCTACTGCTGAAACCCATTTTCCAATCAATTTATTATATAAAGTGCAGTGCTTCTCACTGAGGCACATTTTGACTCTGCATCAGATAGTAAACAGACAATTCTTAAGCCTTCCTAGTATATGCGGTGTCAAAAACCAGATTTCACTCTGAAGCTTTTAACATTGCGAAGTAATTGTAGAGTTGAAAAAAAAAAACTGGCAGGGAGACCAGCTTTTACAAAAGAGAATCCGTTCCACTGACATCTTCATAGAGCTGTCCAGTGGTATGCTTAGTCATGTGCCTCCGTGTCATGCAAACACACTGCATTCATTTGTGCTATACCATTGCATCCTAAAGCAGATGCACGTAGTCTCACTATAACCCTCAGATCATGTGTCCTCTGTTTTTCCTTCCTCTGTCACATGCACAAACACGGCCTATGGGGTCTATGTGTGCAACACTGAAGGGAAACAGATGACACGTGGTGTGAGGGTTACAGTGCTTCTAAAATTGATGATCAGCATTTTATCAGTGTCAGGGACTCAAAGATTAAGAAGCAAAAGAAGTGATCTGGAACTAAGGAGTTCAGTTGTTACAGCCCAAGGCTGAGAAAGACCTCTGTCCTGAAGGGAGATTAAAATGTTTTCCTTCTGTCTATGCTACTTGCTGGCAAGACATGCTCTAACATGAACTTATGTTAGTACTTCTCTCAGTAGCACAATGTCCTCCAGGGAAACATAAAGTCAATGTCGTCATTGATTCAGATCTGTAAACTGTATCTATGTTAACGAGTGCCATTCCTATAAACTGACCAGGCTGATGTAACGATATTTCATTATCTCACTGACAGCTTGAGGCAGCATCTTGTATCAAGGAATGTGTTCAGCAAGTATCAAACGGAATTAGCACAAGCACAATTCATGCAGGATCTATGAGACCAGCTTGCTCTCATAAAGTAGAATATCTCCTTGTGATCTCTCTTTCCCCTCTGCCTAATCTGGTAACAAAGCAAATTGCACCGAACTCCAGCAAGCACTGCACATCTGGGAGAGGAGTTCTCCGTACAAAAGCCATTCAGTCACCAAGAGTTCAGTGATGTGACCTTTCTCAGGGCAGCTTGCAAAGCGATTGGCACTCCTAGAATTGTGATGTTGACAACATCTGGAGTTCAGTTGTTTCCAGCAAAAACCCAGATGTTTTGCTTCTGCTGGTCACAAACTTCTCTCCATGTTCACTGTTCTAATTTCTGTTTAAAGTTGGATTCAGCCAAGAAATGAACATAAATTTGCTTGGAAACTGTCCCAAAGAATCTGCCATCTGAACTTCAGAATGTTTTGCAGTTTTACTTGCTCTTGACAGGCTCTGAAATCTGTCCAGCTCTCTAGTTGGGATGGAATTTCTTTCGCATCTTTTCCATTGGCCCGAGTGGTGTGAGGACCATCTTAGTTGTATGTAGTAGCAAGGAACAAGGTAAGGCAAGATGCTCTCTTGGTGTTCCTTCCTGCTACCGCAACACGGAAAGAGCAGTCAGCCATCTACACTCCCAAATTATGCTGAACTTAGACTCTATTTTGGTCTCTTTTGGCTATTACAGAATAAACCAAAGGAAATGTAAGAAGGTAGGGATAATGATGCAGAGTAGCCTCAAGATTGCAGACCCTTCTAACCACCTTTGTTCACCAGTTGATTTGTTTTTCCACAACTTGTGCTGCAGCTCGTATACACTGATAGGCTCCTGCAGACAGAATAGAGTGTTAACAAGTCAATAGGGTAAGAGTTCACATTCACTTTTCATTTGCTGTGCAAGCCCTTTACCCTTAGCTATTCTGGCAGGGCAGAGTTTCTGGACCAAGTTTCTGGACTGTTTCAGGGTTGAGGAATCCCAAGACTGGCACATGAAACTAAACTGGGAAAAGGAGAAATGGCCAAAGTACTTGTGCTCTCCAGCAAACCTCTACAATAGGCTGTAGGACAAGTTTGCTGGGAACTGGGAGAGAGAATGGGGAGCAGGAGGCCTGGTGCAGTGCTGAGCGCAGCTTTAACTGCACAGCAGTGCTGGTGTTGGTGCAGTCCTGTCCCTCTGTGCTCTGCCCTCCCATGCCCGGCACGATGCTGGCCGCATGTGAAACTCCTGCTGACTCACACCCATGGCCTGGCACAGTCTGGGCTTTGCTTGAGTTCAGTTCTCTGTGCTGACAGAGCAGTCGTGCTGGTACAAAACTCTCCCTGCGAAGTGTCCCAGTCTCCTGCTGTCCTACCTCTGCATGCATGCCCACTCCACAGCTGTTCAAGGCATTGCTGGCCCACCTACTGCTAGCTCCCTCCCAGTATGGCCCACTTTAAAAATGAGTTGGAGTACCCTGGACTGGGAAGGGTGCTGTGGGAAAGCAACACAGTGGCTTCAGATAAGCACTGCAGAAACCAGCTCCAAAGGAGGGTACAAGAGGGTGGCGAAGGCAAGCCTACAGCCTGCCTCTGGGCTGGCAGCTGCAGCAGGCAGCTGTTTGGCCAGTGCTGGGAGTACAGAGATAAGGGAAGGCTGAGGAGCTAAAAAGGCTTCCAGGGAAGGCGGGCTGGTGAGAGAAGGGGGGAGGGGAGGGGCAGTTGTGAGTCCTCTTGTGCACAAAATTTCCAGAGCCTCAGTAAGCCCCAGGGAACCACAGGCCTATGCATGGGATGCTTATTTTTTTTAGGTCTGTTTTAGTTTAGATGTTTAGGATCTGAATAGGTTGTGATTTATCCTAAAATAGATGTATGATGACAGGATATAACTTGTCACAGCAAACTGAACTGCAGGGAATGATCATAATTCAACTCTCAAATTCAGCTTAAAATTCAGCCTGATGGCAAGGGAGTCTTACAGTCATATTCAGAGACAAGAAGTTGTTTGCTGTGAGTTATTAAGAGATTTGAGACATGAGAAAGTACCAAAATAGCTCAGACATGCACCTTTATGTGTCATGCTTACACAGATCTTACTGGTCCCTGCTAGCAGGCCTTTCTTCCATTTAATTTTATCTTGTTACCCATAGATACAGCCCTTGTGCATTTATTTTGTTAACGAAATGTTGGCTCTATTGAAATATCAACTCTGTAGGGGTTGCCAGGACATATAAAAAAGAACAGCCATAAACTATGTTCATTATTAGTGCAGTGCAATGCCAGGTCCAGTACTGATTCCATGAAGTAGGAAAGGGAGAACAGAACTTAACATGTCCCTGACCTGTCCAGAGGGACAAAACAGAGAGCTTTTATTTTATTTGTTTCTACAGTGACTCAGTCTGTAGTAACTGGGTTAAAGTCCACTTAGAAACGAATAGAACAAAAGGCCTCCTGTTAGTGCTGGACATTTTCCCTCTTCAGATATCACCAAAAGGATTTAAAAAAAAAAAAAAGCCCTCCAGCAGAATGCAGGAAACCACAAGCTTATGGGAATGTAGCAGCACTTTGGAAAGGAAAACACTGCCTCAGACTTTCATCTGCAGGGCTTGCTTTTTTTTTTTTTTTTCCTCCCCCTTTTTTTTCTTACCTTCTTTTCATCTCCTCACAGCTAAAAGCATTAGCCAGGTCAACTCAGAGCCTGGAGAAAACACTGGTGGGGAGAGGAGTTAGGTTGCAGGAGGTCATTGCCAGATCCCAGGCAGAGAAGAAAAAAAATGGAGTGTGCAGGTCACCATGGTCTGCAAGGGGGCTCCAGCACAGAGAGAGTGCTGTGGTGCAACAAGGTCCTGCAACTTTCAGTCACACACTTACTTGCCAGACTGAGGGTCTTACTGGGGTCAGAACCCTGGATCCTACAGACCATACCACAGGGAAAAAAGGGCGTTTGCATATTTTTTGGTACATCTGATTTTTTTATTATTTTTTTTTAATGTAGCTTAGTGGCATCTAAGTAACAAATTACATAATGTTCTGTAAGATATAAAAAGTATCTGAAATGCTTTCTCCCTTCCACACTAAGTATTGTCATGGCATGCCTGTATTTTCATTGTAAAACAAACATTTTCATGCAAGCGTTCACAAAGTTTCATTAATTTTCACTTCAACATTTTCCTAAGGAAATTGACCTGATAGTAACAGATAAAGCATGTTGGAATATGTTTTGTATATGAGAATGAGCACTTTATTTTGTTTTCCAAAATTTCCCTTTCCCTTCTCAAAAAGGAACAAACAAAAAAATCAACCCCAAACCCGTCAAAATTTGCAGCTATCTAAAATGAAATGAGGTTAAATGTTACTTCTTACCTATAGGTTTAGCTGTTCTTGTGATCCCAGTTTGTGGCAAAGGATATGTTACTTGCTTTTTGTTAGGTGAGTTTTATGCTCCCCTAAATCAGTGAAATGGCTTGGTGAATGGCCTAATGAGCAGTGTTTTGGGTGTAAGAGAGGAATGGGAATGCATAGCCAGAGCTGGACCACATAAGCCGACAGTTAGTTTAATTTAGACTGCTGCAGAGCCATAATCTCAAGTGGTAAGCTTTTGAGTGACTTGACCAAGACCACATAGCACATAAGTAGTTGCTTTATTTAGTTAGATGACTGATTCTATACTCAGAGAAGTTTAAGTCTTTTGTGTGTTCAAAATAAATAGGTAAAGAGACTAGACCTTGCCATGCCTCTTTTGCTGAGGACTGATGACACCATGCAGAAAATTCAGTCTTTAAACCAAATCTCCATCTGTAAGACTAAGTGATTCAGTTACTTTTAGTTGGTATTGTGATATATACAGCATCTCCTCTCTAGGTAGCTTGGTCCACTTTCCATTTTAGCCTGTGATGATAATCAAAAATCAGTTTTCACTCACATGAATTGAGTTATTCCAGTTCCTAGTGGACAAATTATCAAATTATCTTTGGTGAAATCTCTAAATTTGGTTTCTGTAACAGCATTTTTGTAAAAATAATCAAATTCTAATCTCATTCTGTCATCTTATCTGAAGTCTCCTGCCTTAGCCTTCTCCAGGCTGAACTCAAATTGTTTGTTTTAGGACCATTTTAGGGTCCTTCCACTGGACTTTTCTTCAGTTTGCCAGTGTCTCTCTTGTACTCTATGGCTTAAAACTGGACACAATATTCTACTATTTGTTAACTAGCACATGCTTAAATGCTATTTTGTCCTTAGTGTGATCACAGCTAGTCACATTTGAAAGCACATTTTAAAACCCTGTCCAGACCTAGAAAACGAGGCCTGACTAGCCAAGATGTTTTAAAACCCAGTAAAACCCAGCTGAGACTACTTACACTGAAAAATTCCAACATCTAGCACCATGTGTTAACTAACACACTAGTGGGCACACAGAGAAGTTAAGAAGGGTGTCTGTTCCTACCTGAAAAGTTTTAAGTCTGGATCATAGGAGTTAGCCGCCTTCAGCCGTAATTTTAAATGTAGCCATTATGTTTAGCATCATATCTGTAAACAGATGTTTTAACACAAAACCATCTTCTAGTGTAAATGTGCTGACTTGGAGCATGATTGGTAGCTAGTGTAGTTTATTACATGATGAGCTTTGATCTCATCCTTACGCATCAACCGGCCAGATGGAAATGGAAACGCGCTGCTGGCTCATAAGGGAGAAGGTTTGCATGGCTCTGGTAATGATGGATAACCGGAGCATGTCAGTCTCCGTGGTGTCACTGTAAAAGCATTGCATTGCCACATACAGAAAGGCACATTCATTGCTTTTTAAGGTCCAAACCATCCCTGATAACCAGCATTGCCAAACAGTGCTCATAGAGAATAGGGAACGGAGAACATTCTCTGCAATTTGTTTGAGTTCAGAGCTTCTAACTCCACCTTTCTGAGCCTCGAGAGAGAAGCATTTTTCCTCTGCTCCATCTGGTACGGTGCTCTGGAAAACTTCAGCTTGGCCCACACCCTCCTCAGCCCCTGAACTTTGTAATTTTTCAGCTGCCAGAATCACTAACTGCCCAGTTTTATGTAACTCCAAATATCTGCAGTAGAGCTGGAGTATACACACATGGAGGAAGTTTTGTGGCTTTTAAACTATGCCCAGAAATTTGCCTTAACTTTTTTTTTGGTGGGAGGGGGAGGAGGAGGAATGTAGTGAGGGTATACACAGGACTTTTCAAAATAGACCGGAAATTTTGCCTGCTGGGGGGATAGGTGTAGGCTTGGTTTTGAAATCCCCCTTTTTTTGGAAGGGGCCCAAAACACGTTTCTTTTTTTGTTTTGTTTCATTTTGTTTTGCTTGATTTGTTGTTTTTGTTTGGTTTTTGGGTTTTGTTGTTTTGTTTTGCTGTTATATTTGATAAGTGTAAATACCTCATTAATAATTTTGAGAGATTTTCAGTTCTTTGTGCCTGTTGCTCTAGGGGACCAAATCTAACTTATAACAACTATTGCCAGTGTTTGTACAGCCAAAAGGGACCAGTGGTTTTCCCCTGCCCCAGCTAACAGCTTCCCAGATGAATATGCTGTGCTTGGGCTTCTGCAGCCAAACAAAGCAAATGGCCATGCAGCTCTTGTGGCACTTGGAGCTTTATATTCCAGTCCCACAGAAAAAATGGCAACCACTCCGAGAAGTCAGGCGGGGCAGGGAGGCTGGCATTTCCAGGGCCCAAAACCCCTTTTTCCACATTCCCTTTCAAATTGTTTGCAAACTCCAAGTCAGTTTTTGTGTTTGCCATTTCAAAATAAATATGTTGTGGTGGTTTGTGTGTTTGTGTGAAAGATAGCGAACTGGAAGAATGGGAGAATGAGGTTTAGCACTGTAATAACAAAACAGCAAACAGCCTATCAAGCCAGGGACAACCCTGCAATAAACTAGTGTATCCAGACCTGTAATCACAAGTGACCTAGCAATAACAAATCAGTGCATGCCTATGGGTGTGGGAGAGAGATGAGCATAAGTGAGACAGATGCATTCCCAGAAGAGTAAAGAGAAAGAGAACAGAAGAAATGAGGTGTGGAGGAGATAAATGGGAGTAGCGTGCACTTTGTGTGTGTTGTTTGTGCATATATAGCCTAAGTAGCTGAAGTTAAAACTTTCTTCCTGTTTCCTACAACATGCAAAGTTGCATGCTTCTGCCAAATGCTGAATCAGGAGCAAAAATCAGCATCAGCTCCTCCTGAAACCAAATTGAAACTGCATGCAAACAACAAACTTTTAGCACAGCATCCAAGTCAGAGTTGTTATCTGCAGGCCAGTTGTGCCAGTGGTCCGTAGCCAGAGGAGCCAAAGGTATGAGCCACCACAGTCACAGGGGGACAAAACTAAATGAAGAGCAAAATGGAAGCTTACAGAAATAAGCTGTCAGTAAGGTTAGTTTTAAAGGGATGTGGTTAACGATAAATATCAAACTGTGCACAGCAGAGCTATGTTAATGAATTGCAGTCTTTCCAGTGACAGAATCAGAGTCTTTACTCAAGTCAGATTGTAGATGTGGAGATCTGATGCTCTCGCCGTATAATTGAAAGGTACCCATCTTATCCTAGGTTGGAAGACTATCCTCTTGGATGTGCATAAAATAGTTAGGACAGCTGTGTCTCTCCCAGGGGTGGGGAGCGCCTAAAACAGCAAGAGAAGAGTGGATGCACTTACAAGTGAAGGGATTCATGACTGTGTGTATCCTCCGTCAATAGGAGAGACAAATGTGTTAGTGCAAACAGAATTACTACCTCAGACTCCTTAGTGGGAATTTTTTTTTTCTGAAACCCCTTTGGGACCCTGTTGATGCACAGCCTGTGTGCTGCAGGCTGAATTGGTTCCTGAGTGCACTTAGTATTTAGAAACATTAATAATTTAGGACTATCTGCCACAGCTTCATTTGGTGTGATTGGAGCTTCTGACCTCTGCAGGCTCTAATTCCCAAAAAAGAAAGGGACCAGGGGATGGGCACGGAGCTGTGGAACACCCTGTGTGTTGCGGTATGACCATGCACCCCAGGGTGAGCCTTCCAAAGGGGCTGAGTGTCTCATTAATGCTTGGCGAGGAAGTTATTTTACCAAAGTCCCACTTTTTTTACCAGATGCCTTCACCGTAATGGTTTCATGGAGTTAGAGAGGTTAGGGGTCTGAACAAAGTTGTTACTGCAGCACTCCTGCTCGCTTCTGGTCTTGATGGGTCTCCAGCACATAACCAGAGCCCCTCATTCAGCGCTGTTATGTGCATCCATAGCCAGTCGCAGGCTCAGAGGGCAGGAGTCCAGCCTCAGGAAGCTCCAACAGAGGTAAAAATGACACTGGAGTTCACAGCCAAGGTCAGGGACAAGAGAGCAGCCCATGTTTGGGGGAGGCCATAGATGGTTGTCAAGTTCAGACTGTGGAGAGCAGCAGAACGGTGCAAATGGATGTGTCTGTTTTTTTCTTTTCTTCTGGGACTGGCAGGAGAGGCTGCATAACTGAAGGCTAAGCATACACTGAACCTTGCGCGTTCCTGCCAGGGCACTGATCAAAGCTGGCCAGCGGCACTGGCTGTGTGGAAATGGAAGGTGCCCTGTGTTGTCACATTAAAGGCTTTTTTTCTCTGAAATCAAATTTGGACAGTGTGTTGGCATAGGACTCCTCCCCTCTCCACCTTGCCCAGGCCAGCTGGCTCAAGGCTCTAGAGCTTGGCAGATACATCTTGGGCTGGGTGCATATCAGCAGTGTCCTCCCTCTCTTGAAATTCTTTCTTTTACTTGAACTGCTGTTGACACAGTGGAGTTATTTGTGCAGAGGATGAGGAGGAGAACTGTAGAGAAAGAGGAGGTCAAGAAGGGCAGCTTTGAGCACACATCCAGAGCCACTCCGAAGCAGGGGCTAGAATGACAGAAATGACAAGGGTGGCAGGCTTAGCTCATGGTGCTGACATGGATCAGTGGGCCAGAGCCCTACCCTTTCCCTGAAATCGCGCAGGAGGGAAGGGGCCAGCATTCCTCATACCCTCCAGATGGGGATGGCAGTGAGATGACTGAGAGGTGGGTCTTGGTGGGCACATTTTATTTGAGGCCAAAGTTGCCCCACATCCCCTGTGTCCAGGGAGAGGTGCCTGCAGTGCTTCCTCTCAACACTAAGGACAGCACACCATGCGCCTTTGCAGCTCGCACCCAAAAGCTTTTGCCTTCACCAGCTGCCAAGTGGATAGAGCCAAAATCGACCTTGCTTTTATGAGCCCCAGCTCAGAGGATGTGCATGTGTTTTTCTAAGCTACACAAATTAACATAGCAAATAGTCCCAGCATGGGAGGAAAAGGTAAAACACTGTGACCTCATTTCAACAAAATGCAGTAATTAAAAAGCATGGTGATTAAAAACATGCCAGCAAATATCTTTAGATATTTAGTCACTCGTGCCCAAAATAAGCAGTGCAATGTGCACATTTGGAGGAAAAGGTATTACTGAGTGTTTTCCTCTTTCAGCCTGTGCAGCTTCTGAGCAGCCAGTTTCTTTCAGCCTGTGCAGCTTCTCTGCAGCCAGTTTGCTTCTTTGTGCCGCCTCATCTGGGGTAAATTCCAGGGAGAAGGGGAAGATCTCTCTCTTTGGATGATAAAAATGATGAGGAAAAATCACAGTGAGGTTGGCTGCATTGGAATGAGGTTGTGTCCCAGCTTCTCATCTTGGAAATTAGCACTTTCATAGCCAGGACTTGTAGTATTTTAGGTTGAGAGATGGTATTTCAAAACTGCAGATAGCATATTGTTGTGAGATTTAGCAGCTGCCCTCAGAAAGGTGTTTTGTAAATTTCCTTTTTTATTCTCCTCTCCTTATTTTTGTTTGCTTTTTGATTCTCCTCCTGCTAAAGACAAAACAACAGATACAGACCTCTAACTTTTGGGAGAGTCAGATATACAGATTTTTAATTGGATACATACAGCATAATAATGGGTTAAATCAAAACACAAAATCAAACATCCCTGTTTTCTAAGAAAGTTTGGTTACAGATCCAAACATCATATCTAAATTAAATTCTTGTTTCCCCACTACTAGCCAGAAACCATGGTGAGATAAGTGATATCAGATGGGGGAAAAAAAAGAGGCTCAAATTTACAGCAGAAAAGTTCTCAGTGTTAATAGTGTATCTTTGGCTGCCCTGTCAAGGAAGGAAAAAGAAGAGGAATCTTTCTGTCTACTCCCATTTTACAACTGGCTAGGTACACTAACTTCTTAGCTTTCTTCTGAATGAGTAGACTTTTGCTGGAAACAGAGTATTGGCATGATCTGGTAACACAAACCCATGTTCCCTTCTGCCTGGCCTCTCCTACTGGGAAGATCAAACTAATTTTAGATTAAATGCTGCATCCCTTCTCTGTCTTGTGCTCAGTTATGAGCAACGTCTGGGTTGTGTAGGAACTATAAGGAGAGCCTTGAGGTCTCACCGTGACCGAAGTCTCGGGCAATTGTGGAAAACAGACTGTACAGCAGGGTGTATGTCAAGGCCAAACAAGCAGCCAGGTGAAAGGAATAGATGGCAGGGGAAATGGAGGCCGAATCTGCTGTGTGTTTGGCCTGTGCAAACTTATTCACAGCTGGAAAAATTTAGTTCCAGTGCTATTTGTGTTGAACTGAAAAGGAACATGAAAATCAGTGGCAGAGCAGGGACACTACCTTGCATCAGACTGGAGATAAATGAATACATCAGCGATTACTGTTTGAGGCCCAGGTATGTGTATGGGGCATTATGATCCCTCTGCCCTTCCTTCCCCCAGCACCTTCTCAGCCTCACAGCAAGGCAGAAAGCAGAGGCTGGAGCGTAGCAGCCACCCTCAAAAACGTACGTGGCGGTCTTTGTCCCCACTGTAGGCACACAAGACTGAGACCCAGAGTCACACGCTGGGTCTGGTTGACCCTTGTGGCCATTGCCGAGGTATGCGACTCCATTAACTTCGACAGATCTGCTCTGACTTCTGCTTAGGTGTGAAAGAGGAATTACGCTGAGTAAGTCGACAGCAGAGCTGAGGACACAGCTGAGGGCTTCTGAGGGCCTGGCAAAATTTTGCATTGCAGCTTTGCACTGTTTTGTATCTGTACTGGAAAAGGCGCGCACATGCCTTGCAGCGGGCAAAACCTTGACAGTTTTCACTTCCCTTGTACTACTTCATCTGGAATCTCCTCACTCGTTATCTAAGTGCAACTTCTCATTGCACAAGAAGCCACAAACGTGCTGAGGTACCGCTGTCGCAAACTGCACACATCATGGCCACATCCGTGGGTACGGAGCGCGGGGCCCTCTCCTCCCCCCGCTCGCTGGTCCCGGCACAGACGCTGTCAGCTGGCTGTTACTCCAGGTTACCACGGGCCTGTTCCCTCGGTTTCCCAAAGTGCGGCTTAAGTTTCCAGCAGGAGGGCTTGAGGGACCCAGAAGCAGACCTTTCACCGGCTCCGGCGGCTCCAAGTTGTGCATGCCTGGCGCTGACCTTCCCTGCCCTTCGGCCTCTGCCCTTCCCTCTCGACCTTGCAGGATTATTCCTGCTGTGCCTGCTCCAGGAGATGGCCCCTCGGCTACAGCTTTAGTGTCGAGGGTGACCGTGAGAGGAAAGCAGAAAATCCCCCTCTGGTGACTGGCTTTTGTTGAGGGCAGTAATCAATACCTCGCGCAGAGCTGAACTGCCGAGACGAAGCACGTTAAGCCTCTGCCTGCTAACCTCCCCCAGACTGCCATCATCCTCCCACAGCACACTTCTCTACCTCCAAAATATCAAATGGTGTCTGTCCTGCTCTATTTTCTAGTTTCAACCTGAGGAGCAAGATGGGAGGCAGGGTTCTTGCTAGGGTTTACCCCTGCCCTGTCCTCCTTGGCTGGAAAAGCTGGCTGCAGCTAAAGGGATGATCCACTCCCCAGGCTCCTGCAGTGTAGGCAGGGGTCATTTTGTGTTTGTTTGCTTTTCCGTGAACCCTGAAGCACTGGGCAGTGCTGAAGACTCTGTGGACACGATTTGTTTTTGCAAAGGCTCCCTCCCCTCTCCCAGAGAAGCAGGGCTTGTGGCCCCCACGCCGTTTTCAGGCCATGCCAGCCAGGGAGTGAGAAAGTAGGCCCGCAGATTGCATCAAAGCTATTTTTCTGGTCATGCTGGTTGGTTATAATGAGAAAATACTCCAAATTCCTAGTGAAAAATCCTTTCTTCCTTTCATTATTACTGGGCCAGACAAGCTAAGCTAGCACCGCTGCACTGGATGACAGCTGACAGCGGTGCCAGGGTTGGAGGTAGGACTCCCGAATCCCCATCCCAGCTTTGTTCTTCGGCATTTTATATAAACCTGAAAATCACTTAACTTGCTGTACATTCTGTCCCAGTGAACGTATCTGGGCATGAAACAGAATCCATGATATAAACCCAAATGTTGTTTAAGCTCAGCTGGCTAATGTGAGTAAAAAGATCCTTCAGCGAAAGAGCCTGAAATGCAAAGTGGTAGGACTTTCTCAGACTTGATTTCTGAGCAAAGCTGAATTCAGATGCCGCAGCACGTACCTTAAAAATGTGCTTCATGTTTTGGATTTCTGTTCCTCATCTGTTGCAGAAATTTAACACATCTTTTGGACAGTAGGTTGGATCCAAAACTGATGAAGACTTTAAATTCCAGGTGCCTTGCCTCATCGCTGAGGCATAAACTGTGAGATGTGGCTGCAGGTAGCCAGCAATGCAAGTTGTTGTGGAGAATGTATCAATTAAATCTTATTGCTGGACTGGGAAATGTAATTAATTAACTAATTTTTATGGGTTTTCCACTGCAAAACCTAGTCTATGCTCAATGGTTGACAAGGACAAGAAGTTTGGGAACCCAAGATTTGTGTCTATGCTATATTGTCCGTCTCTGTCCTGATATTTGGAGATAACCTTAGATTCCTTTCCTGTATGTTTCCCATTTCCCCTTTTATTTTCATTTAAGGTTTAAATACACAAATTTGCCATGCTTTTCTTTAGTCTGTAACTATTTTAAAAACATTCATTAGCCTCGTAGTAGTCCTTGTAGGTAAGTATATGTGATTTTAAAATACAGTCTTTTACAGATGGGGAAACTGAGATACAGAGTATTAAATAATAAAATAATGAATTCAAAACCATACACAAACTGTTAAATATCTTCCCTTGTTGGTCTGTATTTTATATTTGAATATCAGAGAAACTTCTCTGAGCATTCTTTAAATGAAAAATGGTAACTGTGTGACTGTGGGCAAGGAGCAGCTAGTGAACATAGACACTTTAGAGGAAATCCATGGAAATTCCAGATACTCTTCATATCTCCAGAAGGCCTGAAGGCCATGTTTTATATAGCAGTATTTCCATAGTTTTTGAAATAGTTTTGAGATATTTCCAAATGTCTTGATTGGAAAAGTTGATGCTGAAGGTTGAAGCCCTGTTGACCTCTATAAAGGTATGAGAATTTCATGGAAAAAATTCCTACTCCTCTTTCTTTTGGTGCTCATGTAGCCCCTATCCATGTAGTATCTGAGTATCTCGTATGTATTTAAAAATAGAAATAACAATAACAAACCCTCTGTCTCTCTCTTCCTTCCCAGCCTGTAAGCGAAATAACTAGATTTGTTCAAAGGACATTTTCCTTGTGGGTTCTAAATATTTAGCTGTGGTTTTGCACAGTTTATCTACTGTTCCATTACTCCACTGAGAGGGGGAAAAAAGATGCCATTTCCATTATTTTGTAGGACTCAGAAAGCCACAGTGTTATGTGTTCCCTCTACTGGTTCCCATGCAGAGTTTAACCAATGCCATTCCCAGTGCTGTATATTCATTACTTAATTGGTGCACAGCCAGGGATGTTTTGACAGGATTAGGTGTTGTGTAAGCCATGTGTGATGGAAAGCCGTGTTAAAGGAAAACTGCTATATATGTTAATTCCAGCTATTTACAATATATGTAACTTGATAAAGTAATGTTACATTAAGGAGGGCCATTTTTCTCAGTTTTGTCTATTTTTCTGGCCTTTATCACCTCAATATGCAACACACTTTTAATAATCAGCTTGATTTCTCATTCAAATTTCTGCTTTCTCCTTTGTGAAAGGAGAAATAGTGTGTACAGCTCCATGTTTTCCATGTTAATTCTTGTTTTAAAAGCACTGTACGGGAGAGCAAAGGAGTTTCCTGAAGACACTGAGATTTATGGCCACTGGTAGACCTTTTCCTAAGGCAGTTCTGAAAATCCATCCCTTTCACTTGTCAAATTTCTCACATTCAACTCCCTGAAAAGATCTGAAGGCCCTGAACTAAACCAGGTAATCTGTACAGTCAGCTGTGCTGGGTGAGTTGTTTTCATTATTTGGTAAGCAAAACACTGCATGGGACGTACTCTAACCTCTTCAAATCCTCCCAAGTGCAGTGAATACTGAAAGTAAAGTTTGAGGCCATAAAGGTGAAGATCATGCTGTGTCCCAGTCCTCAGAGTTGGACACTCACGTGTCCATCACCTCGGACATTCAAATGGGACCATGTTCCTTAAGGGTCACCAGCTAGATCAGCTTTTTTTGGCTGTCATATTTGTTTGTGTATCTTGCATCAGGGAGGCATGCAGACAGACCTTGACGTTTTGTGTCACTGTGGCAGCAGTCTGTTCTTTCGATACAACGTGATAATTGCTAGCGTGTCTAAAATTTCACCTCCTCTGCCAACATTACCTCTATCTTTTTTTGTGTTTGACTAAGCAGCAGGGTTTTTCTTCACCTTTAATTTGAGCTGAAGAATTCAGTTGGCTGGGAAATAGTGCTATCAGTTTTGAAGTGAAGGCAGTATAGAGTCAGGCATCATAAATGCTTTCCTGGCATCCAAGGGTGCTGTGTCTCACACATTTATACATGTCTAATGGTATGGGGAAGATAACTGAGCCATGTGGGCCTCTGTGGTTGCAGAAGTGTCTCGACTATCATGACCCTTTTGGAGGAGAAGGAATGTGAGACAAGTCTTAAGTCTTTTACATTCACATACAAAAGAGTGTTAAACTGAGACAGCAGCATCTTGTGATCATTAGAGCTAAAGGCTGCTGAGAAGTCCTATAATCTGTGTAGTTCCTGCCCGTTTCCTCATGATTTAAGACAAATTTCCATAACAGAAAATATTTCTCTTTCCGAACTGTCAAATTATTTCCAAGTTACACAATCTAGCAGTAGAAAAAGTAATTAAGAATAATACACAGTTCCAGAAACAGGACACACATACTTGTCTGAATGTATCATCTGCAGTGCATTTAATGAAACATCTGACTTTCCCATAAGAACCTCTGTGATGCTTCCAGTTCCTTTTTACCATTAGAAAAGTAGCATTCTCTTCTGCCTTCCAAAGAACAATCTCACAACTAATAATAGCTTTAAAGAGCTATCAGTGTTTAGGTGGAAACTTCAAGAAGTACTTTCCTTTTGTAAGTTAGTTCTGAGAAAATATCAAATTTTCTATCATTCTTTACTAAAAATAGAGTTACTTTGGGAACAGGATATCTGCTTCTTTCTGTCTGTGTCTTTTGGTTAACCTGCCTGTGGCATCTAATCATCTGATTTCTGGTGTGGGGGATGATTCTCCTTTTTCTTTACAAACTTAAGCATGTACAAATATCCTTCAAGAGTCTGCCTGCTCATGTGTACAAAACCACCTGACTACACCCATCACTGTTCTCTGAAATCCTTTACATACCCCCATCCATGTTGAGACATATTCTGAAATCAGTCCAAGTATGGTAAGAACCTCCGAGAGACTTACCGAGGCTTAGGCCAGTGCCTTTATTCCAGCCCACTCCTCACTCATCATGTGCCAGTCCTCTTTGCCCATGTGGTACACTTTTTCACTGTTGCAATAACCTTCACCTTCCTCTACTTTCCTTCTTCCTTTCTGTCTGTTCACCTGATTCCAGACACCAGCCCTAAACACTTCCTTTCCACCTGCAAGGCAAACTCTGCTTTTGGAATATGAGAATATGAATTCATACTTGCAGTGTGAGAGCAGGAACCCAGAACTCCTAAATTCTAATCCTACCTCTGACACCAAAACGTCAGGAAAGACGCTTTAGCTTTCATCCCGATTATTTCCCTGGGTGGCTAAGCGGGAAAATAATTCCTAGTTAAATGCTCTGCAGAGGTTCGGTGGGCTTAATTAGATATTGGTCTATGAGTTAGCAACATTAAAAATACAGGCAACAGTTTAGGAGCTGAAGATTTTAACCACAATCATCTCTTTCAGTGTCTCTCATTCTTTTAACTTAATTAACAGAAGTTAGTCTTTTAACTTTATAACTTAATAGCTTTACAGCTTTGAGTCTATGAAACATACCATAGCAGATCTTCTGAAAATGTAGTTGTGTATTATTGTAATTATGGCTAAGAAATTTACTTTGTGCATTAGTAGAACAGGAAAGTAAGGCTGTTTTGCCTTTCTCAACTACTTGGCATGAAAACATCCAAAACCCTGCAAATTTAGGCCTTGGTTCTGCACCACATCTGTATACCATGCACTATGCAAATGAGAGGTGATTTTGCCTGAATGCTTTGAGCACTGCCTCATTATAGACAACACTTTTTAGCCATGGATCTTGAAGGGCTTCACCAAGAAGGGTACATACAATTATTGTTCTTTTACAGTGGAAACTACAAAATGCAGTATATGTAGAAAGTGGCATTAGCCAACAGGGGGTCCTGGCTCCCTTCCCCCCAGTCTAACAAGTGGGGGCTGTAAGAGCAGTCTCTGCAGCCTTCATTTTACAATACGGAGAGTGGATTATGGTGGTCCTTGAAGTAAACCTTTTTATAATTGCTCCTTAAATCAAGAGAAATGCATAAGACTGCGGCATGAGTGAGGTCTGAACTAGCTTTGTAATTCATGTTTAATTGCTTCTTTTGTTTTAGCAACATAGATAAGATTATTTCTAACACATACATCCAAACCCAGTTGGCCACAGCACATGTTCCATGACTGAAGTTGCACAAACATATGAAATGGCAGAAATGTGTGTCTTTTTAGGATTTATAAATGGTACAGGACTGAAAGGGTTAAGAAAAACCTTCTGCATATACCTGGTATATAAAACTGTCATGTAATCAAATGAGTGGAATGCACTCCACTGTGTACATTAGCAAACACTCCATGCAAGCTGGCTGGCTGAGGCTCAGGGTTTTCAGTGCTGCCCTTGCACTACAAAGCCCTTCTTTGTTCTCTCAGCTCTGTTTTAAATATCTGATGACTATTCCACACCGTGTCAGTGCCAAATCCCCAGCTTCACTGCAGACTCTTTACAACAGCACATTGTGGGCAGATCGGATGGGGATGGGCTGGCAGAGTGTGGGTATCTCCCCTTTCTTTGCTTCTCAGGCAGGTCCTCACACCAGCTCTGCCATCTCCCTGTAATTTCTGTAGCCCCTTGTGCAGTCACCTGGATAGTTTTCAAAGCCAGAAGGAGTGACTTCGGAGTGCAGAAATTGAACTTGGATCCTGACATGGCAACTGCACTCTGTGAGTGTGCATCAGGATGGGTGTAGTCAAGGTTCAGCCAAGGAAGGGCAAATGAATCAAAGAGTGTTCTTGCAACAAATATTTTTGTTGAAACTTGTTGTGCCTATACTGTTGTTGGCTGGATCTTGCCTGAGCTTGCTAGCCAAGTGGGATTGGGCTTTGAAATAAAATTAGATGAAAGATTTCCTATGAACATGCATACAGAAAGTCAGGAAGTGATGCTGATGACTCAGGAGACGGTGATGTTCCTTCTTGATTTGGAGTTGAAGTACTTCCCTGGAAGGATTTTAGCACAGCAACACACATCTCATCCTCTGTTAGATGAGATGTTAAACTGGGGTCTCATCTCCTCATATTCATTAAGGAAATTTTATTTAGAAAGGTGATGTTCTAGCTTTCCATACAAGACAATTCTGTGGGATTGCCTTAACTGCTATATTGGTGTTCATTCTGCACAAAAGGTGTTTTTTGTTTTTTTTTTTTTTTAAATTTATTTTCATTCCAGGAAAGAAAGAAGAGGGGGGAAAAAAAAGTAGCTTTTGTACATGGAGATTTACAATACAAATATGGCATCTTCTTTTTGGTCCTAAACCTACTAACTCTTCATGAAGTGCACTTCTGTTTTTCAGGATAAACATAGAGTTAATGTTGTTTCCTGCAGTGCTTCAGGATTTCTGTGCATTGGCAGTAGGGTAGGAGATAAACAGTAAGCTTTCTGAGTTAGGAGAAGATTTTATTCAATATTATTTCAGTGGTGCTGCCCACTTTTGGCGATTAATGTAAAAGAAGCTAAACTGCTCGGTTTCCCATTCTGTTCCTTGTTTCCCTTCCTGAAGCTCCTTGGCATCCAGTTCTGGTGTGCTGGAAACTCAGCCGTGCAGTGGGTGGCTGCAGTGCCTTCTAAAATAAACAAACCTGTTTTCATTCAAATGTCTTCATTTCACATGCAAATCTTTCGTGGTAGACTCAGTAAGAAACCTTTTTCTAAAGTAAAACCTATTTATTAAGGGCCACTTGAAGGTGCATTGTAATGCTTTTGCTTAATCATTTAAAATCCATGAAAGCTAAAATCACTGAAAGTAAGGTTTACAGCACTGTCGAAGCGGTGCAAGACCATATTCTCCGTTATAGTTCTTTGGCTTAAATAGTTTAATTCAGTGCACACTGTGTACAACGATGAGAATCCGAGAGGGGACTTGCAATGGCTGCTTATGCTGTGCAAAGGGCAGTCACTCCTGTCTTGGCCATGTTTGCTTCACTGGTACAAGACTGAGGGCTTTACAAACAGGAATGAATTTCTTGGTGGTAAAGTATTCATACATGATGAGGAGGTGTTGTTGTCATTTTACTCAGAAGGGATATAGCAAAAGTCAAAGAACTCTCTTAGTGGTATATAAAAGTCTGTACCAGAGTCAGAAATTGATTCCACTTGTCATATGATCCAGTTCAATGCCTGATTCATTAAACCATTGGTTCTCATGTTGTATAGTACCTCCCATCACATATGCAGTCCCAGGAAAGTTCACAGATGAGATCCCGTCCCATTAGGCAGACAGTAATCGGCCAGTGAGTGCCTCATTTTTTAACACAGTGGCAGGGGCTATGAACAGGCTACATGTCCATTTTAAAAAAGAAGAAAATGCCATGAGATATTTTTAATGATCCCCCAGAGTTTGGTGGAAACCAGGTTAATGATTACTGTTTTCCCAAAGATGAATCAGCTAGCCTTATTGTGATACTTTTAAGAGATTCCTGCTTCCTCTCTTTGCCCCAGCCTCTTCACAGTCACTATATAAACCTGTACCTTTAGGTGACTCCCTGCAATTACAGAAAGTCAGTTTTTTGAGAGGCAAAGCTAAAACTAGTACCCTACCTTGCAGGTAGGTGCCCGTGTCCTTTGGTGCAGGCTGCCAGGAAAAAAGGTAAAGTCAGAACTGGAAGGACTTGGGAAATGCTCCAGCTGTAAAATGCTCTAAGTGTACAATTATTTGTTTCTCATAAGAAGCAAGTTGCTCTCAGGGGGAGGGCTGCAGCTGGCATGTACCAAGGGAATCTACAAAGATCTGCACCAAAAAGAAGCAGTTAGACTAAGTAAAAAGAAGGCTGTGTGTTAGAGGTTAATATATTTTTTTTAGGAATGACCAAAGTAGGCTGTTTTCCTGGCAGTCATTGTTTGGTGGAGCTGAAAGAATGAGCCAGGTATTATGCCATTACTCGAGATGGGACATTTGGGAGAAATTAGAGATTTGCTTACTCCCAAAATACTGCTGTTGGGCCTTAACTCAAAAGTAGGGAGTTCAGCAGAGCCATAGCCACCGGTATCTTTGATTCAAGGTAATTCAGGCAGAAGGTCTCTTCGTACTGTGTGCAGGTCCTGTTTTCTGTCAGGCAGGTTGAATGTCGTGTGGATTTAGTTTCCCTCTCTGATTTGGTTGTGTGTGCAAACAGCTTCTTGTTGCCACTCACGAGAAGATGCATCTTGATGAAATACAGCTGCATCTGTCCAGCTGCCATGCTCATCTACTGTCATCTGCTTCACTCCAAACCAGAACCTCCCACTTCGCTTTCAGTTTCCATAACTTTCCCTACCACAGTGACAGACACCCTTCTAACTACGTATCTCGGCTTCCAAACTTTCTGGCACTCAACTGCTCTGGCTTTTCTGTGAGCTGCTAAATCTTTGGGCCCCGTTCTTCAGTCCTGTGAGTTCGAGTTCCCACATGAGTCAGTCATTGCATAGCATGGGCACAGCCAGGCTCACTCTTGGCTTTTCTCCAAGCACAGCTGAGTGAAGATCTTTTATAAACTAATGGAAGTTGAACTGTGGATTGGAAGAAGAGCAAATGAATCCAAAATTCCCAATATGTATATGCAATGGGAGGGCACCTTAGTGCCCTAAGGTCAGTCTCAGCTGACCACTGAAGACAAATTCTCTGGATAGAATGAAGTGAGAAGATACTTCCCTTCTTCCCAATGTAAAATACATGCTTGCTATATTAGCAAGATGCTAGATTAGTAGATGGTGTTGGGGAGATGTATTGTGTGAAGATGTGTTTTTGTTGTGTTTTTTTTTTTTTTTTTCCTGAGAGTACTACCATGCTGCCCTAAGGAAGAAAAAGATTTCAAGTGGCCTTTCTCCACTTTGTTGTCAAGTCAGCCGCTGTTTCTCCCAGGATAACAGGAGTGCCTGATACACTGAGCAGATGTGCCCTGAAGGATGTGAGGAAAGCTACTATATTGAGATCAATAGCATACTTTTTCTCTCTGTAGCATGTAAACATTTGACCTGATAAATACTAGAACTTCATCGCCCTCTTCCTTTTTATTGTCTTTAAAGAATATCTACATCCCCATATCTATACATTGAAATAATATTTTATGGTGAGTTGAATGAGCTTTGAAGCATTAAGAAAACCTGCAGAGGTCAAGGGTGACAGGGTTTCAAATTGAGTAGCTGGGGAAAAACTCATATGGCTGGATGCTTATTGCTTATTGGGAAGTCCATCTGTGTATGTTGCCTGGGGAAGTGCTGTGTATGTTTGCTTAGGAAATCCAAGAGAAATTTAGTTGTAAGAGTGTTGGTGGAAGTTTTATGTTGATTCCATTTACCTGTAGCTGAAATGAGTTGAATTAGATTGCCTGCTACAGTCAGAATAAATAGTTTTACATGTACTGATGACTCGTGAGTTATAGTGTGCTCAAGGCTGTGCTGATGGGACCTCAGCTCCTTAATAGGGTGTTTTTAATGTGTTTCTGGTGTTCTGAGGGGCTCTTACAGAATGACACTTCCACCAGCAATCTCTGTTTAAAAGTTTTGCTCTCTGAGATGTGCGTATTCACAAAGTGAGTGAGTGGGGGAATTAATTCAGTTGTTTTTGACTGTAAGGAGGAATACTGTTATTTTAAAGAAAATTGGAAAGTAGCATCACTTAACAAATAATTCTATAAGGCTGCTCTTTTTCAGAAGAGCTAAGTTTTGTTCCTGAGAAGATTCTGCACATGTACTGCTCATGCAGTGCTGAGTCAAACCGCAGCCATCTGTAGGAGCAGCAGAGCTGAAGGTCAAGGAACAGACTCTGCAGGTGTCTTCCCCCAGGGAACTTTTCATACCTGCTGTTTGGTGCAACCTAACCTATTACATAAGTGAGAGATTTGCTCTTCTGAAGAATGTTAATGATCCTCAAGGACCGTATCGTGTTGGCAGGGATGATGTAGAAGGATTCAGAGTGAACGTGAGAGGCAAAAGGCAACCTTCATCTACTGCCATATGTTGGATGGTGCTGTTTGACTATGAAGGTGTCTGATCCTTCTCCAAAACATCAGAGATGCAACCAGCATTAATAGATAAATCTGCAAGGAATATATATTTTCTTTTCCCTTTGTGCCTGTTTTAGTAGATTGGATCCTAATGAAAAGCCCTGGAGTGACAGCCCTGGTGATTTCATTCCTGTATTCCAATGTGCTCATGGACTTGACAGAGGGACAGCACACCAGCCTTTGAAAAACTGGTTTCACAGTTACAAAAAGAACTGCGTAAGGTGGTTCTTTTTTTCATCTTCTTTCAGCAATACTAAATAATCAAAACACACAGTAAGTGAAGACTGATATTAGCTCGGAGTGTTCTGTGCGTGTGAGTGCTCCTGGTATTGAGAGAATAACTGGAGTCTGTTGTAGGGACAAATTCATTATAGGAAGCTCCCTGAAATCTATGGAGTTTCAGCCAGGACTAATTCAACCTTTGCATTTGAGTCAGCTCTTACAGTCACACAGTCTATTATAGGTTTAGAAAATGTTTTGTTCTTCCACAGAACCCTCTGGATCTGTCAGTGAGTGTTTCTAATATCTGCTTGACCTGTTCCTGCTACGAACAAAGGACTATATTGCTGGTAACTCAGTACATCCCATACGCAGCATTATTTTCAACCTCTGTTATTTTTTTTTACTGTTGCTGGAATAGTATCATACAGAAGCCAGCTTTCTGGAGTAGAGAGGTAATGCTGATCTTCTGACCCAGAAACCCACACCAGTCTTAGAGTACAGTATAGGAAAGGGTGCAGTAGACAGCCCCAGAGTGGACACAAGGCATTGATTCACTGGAGGAACTGTGCCGACATCCTGGACCGTGAGAGCGCAGCTGGGGCAGTTTAAGAGCAGCAGTCAGGTTCCAAGAGGAAAGCCAGGCTTTTATTATTCACACTACAGTCACCTATTGTTTTGCTTCTTGTTTTTCTCAAGATATTTAGACATGTCTGGTGGGCAGGAAAGTGAAAGACTGGGAGTGCCAGCTCTAGGCAGCCACAGCACTCCCAGGTACTCTGCAAACTTCCTCCTCACGGCTCTGTTCCTGCTGTTTCACACCAAAGCTGTAGCTCCTGTCTGAGCATTTGGTCCTGAATCTCACAACCTCTACCTCCAGCCTGGCCTGCGCACATTTGGCTAATTTCAGTGTGTAATCCCACACAACTCTGCCAAATCACCTCAAGTTTAGTCAAGAGTAGTCAGGCCAGGATGTGTTTTAAAATGAACCTGCAAATAGGATGTAATTATACAATGTTCTGTAATGATTTTATGATAGCTGTTGAAGATTGGTGTGATCCTTTTGACTTTAATTTCAGCTGGGATCTTGGACAGAAGTAAATACTTAAGCAGAGTCTCACTCATTAAATGACTCTTCACAGCTTCAAAAGGATACTGTTAATGAAACCAGAATATTTAATATTTGTTAACTGAATAAAAGCCAGCAAGTATAATTCCTTGGTCTGTTAAGCCACGTGAAAGTACAAAATGGCCTTAGAGCCATCAGCTACCCAGCAGAGAATTCCTTCTGCATAGGGGGACATTTCCCTCATGAGAAGAACCAGCTGCCCGTCCCTCTGCCTGTAGTAAGATGTGTATAAGAGAACAATTTGAAATAAATCTGCATGTACTTTATCTTCTGCTGGATTAACTCTTTGTTTGGGAGTAGTTCTGTTATGAGCAAGAGCTTGGCAGCTAAGGGCTAAATATCTGTAACTAGCTCCTCTCCTTGTCCCCTAACTTCTCTCCACACCACTGTCAGAGAGAGTGGAGAAATGAGCCCATTCTTACAATATTAAAACATTTGAATCATTGCTGTTATCTCAGAACTCGTGACAGTTCTGCCGAGATCCAGACCCTGATGTTATGCTATCATAAAAGTGTTGGGACCAGCCTCTTCACTGATACAATCCACAATGGGGAATTTGGGCTGTAGTGTGGATTATGTTTTAGAGAATCAGATCACTGTATTGCTTCACGTGCCAAAAATTCCTTTACAGCACTCAGGGTGACACCTTTCTTCCACATTCCAGACTGCTCAGATTGTTTGCATGTAGCCAAACGTGTGCACTCAGCTTGCCATGCTAAATAAAGGTAATCTAATGGTAAAATAAACCCTCCCGATGATAGAGGTGGGGGATATCTGGTGTTCCTTTAGAGGACACAGATAGAGACCCGACTTGCTACCATCTGCCATTTTGTGCATTTGTTTCCAATTGTGAAAGGCCTGCAGTGCATTGGCTAACCCAAAATGCAGGGCCCCACAACAGGGAGTTGTGGGGTTTGAATGTAAACAGAAGATCCCACACTGGTCAGAATCATCTTCAGAAGGCATTAATGAGTCAACTTCAGTACAAAAAAAAAAAAAAAAAGGAAAAGGAAAGGAAAAAAGAAAAAGAAAAAAGAAAAAGCTTATTAAAAAATGAATGTAAAAAAAATCTTGACTCCCCAAACTACTTATGTTTTATCATCTCTATCATGATTGCTAGCTGCAAAGGTAGATTTCTGGTTTGAAAGATTGACAACATGCCAGTGCTAATATGCTGGGTCTTCATGGACAATGTATTGAATTCCCAGGACTGCTGTTGCTGGTTCTCAGCAAGACCAGTGGGAGTTTTTAGGTATAGGGCATATACCTAATAATATAGGTATACTTATAAGCAATTGTGTTTATTTTTCCACTTTTGGATAATCCTGAACAAGGAAACAACCAAAAGCTCTTTACCTAAGAGGTTTGTTTTAAAATGAATGACCATTCACTTTACATTCACTTTTTTTCTATCATTTTCATATCATTGCTGGCTTACAAAGGTACTGCTCATGGATGAGCGATACTGACCTTCCTGTATTCCAGGATCTCTGTCATGAATTGAGGTGGCATGTTGATGAAGCACATTGCATTTTTATGCCTTGCTAAATAACAGGGAATCTAAAAGTGGTATCTTACCTGTTACTATTACCTTGCTAGTAAAGAGCCTGATGGAGTTAGATTGTTTGAGAAATGCTTTGCATCCATTTTCCTCTCACCATAGGTTGTAGTCAGTGCTTGGAGAAGCTGATCCTGTTTTGGCCAGTTCAGTCTTCCATGGCTGAAGCAGTGGTGTTTTTTTTTTTTTTTTGCCTTTCCTTTGCAGAGTTCATGTTTTCTGAGCTCTTGCTGTACGTACTGTCTGTGGGAAGTGTCTGCTCACACCTGGGGGAAATACACAAAGCAAAGTGCCTTTAATTGCTTCTGGAACAGTACAGAGAATTGTTTAGATTAGATTTACTTTTCTGATTTGTGCTTAGAGACAGAGCTGACCTCTGCCAGGACTACAAAGAGCACCCAGCTGAGGTGGTTAACATCTCTTAGGAAACAGTTCAGGAACGAGCCTAACTCACTGCCCAGCGCTACAGTGATTACAGTAAATCCTCATCTTCTGCTGACTTCAGCAGGGTATTTGCAGACAGCAGTTCTGACTCTAGCAGGAGCTCAGAGCCCAAAGAATGTGAAGCACGAAGGCTTCAGTATCAGTATACTCGACCATAATAGCAGTTTTCTGTAGCTGCTTTCATTTATAATACTTCGAAACGGTATGTTTTCCTTTAAAACGGGACATATGTGAGTGCTCTGCCTGAGGGAAGCGTGAGGGAGAAAAAGTTCTGCGTCACCTTTAACGAGTGCAGCAGAGTCTCAAGTCTCAGGCACTGTAACCTTGCCTAGTGGGACAAGTCAAAGCCCACTGGAGAGATAAACTGCTTCTGTCATTCCTTGTTCTGCTGTTGATAACGTTTTATATTGTGCGTGTTTATTGTATTACTGGTGAAGAGCATGTGAGCACACTGCAGCATAGGTACCACAGTGACTGCTCTGCGGCTTGTGTGGGTTGGCTTGGTCATGCTCCAGTACATATATATGTGTATCACAAATGCTGGTAGGTTGGTTGGCAGGGTACAGCCTACAAACTATGTATTTAACATAATTTAATATAACAGGAAACAAGATCTCTTCTTTCTCTCTTAGGAACAGCTCTGTAGGACAGGGGTGAAGGGCACTGGCATACGAGTGATACTGCTAATATGCACGGAGCCAGAAAGAGTGTATCTCCAAAGCAGCCTTTATCTATCTGCACATGAGGCACACAAGAGCACTAGCTTAAAAAAGCCACAACTTGAAGTTTGTAATTAAGTGAACGTACAGGTCCTGTCAAATGCTGGCTGATCGTGAAGCCAGATGGAAGATGGTTGCTGGTTTTTGCCTTCTTCCCAAATTGTCCGTTTCAGAAAGACATCCTTTTTTTTTCTTTTTTTTTTTTTTCCATCTATTATTTGTAAATACAAGCAAAATAAAGACTGGAGGCTAAAGCAGCCAAACCTTACAAGCACTCAAGCACTCTCTGTTTCTCCTCAAATTGGCTATTGCTCTTGTGTGTGCTTCAAAGGCAACAGGCTGCTCTTCTCCTGGCACTGCAGAGGGGACCAGACTTCCCCAGGCTCTCAGGCCCCACATCTCTGCTCTTTTTCACTATGTTTAGGGACTTGATGCCTGTACAGAGGCACACTGCACTCACTTTGAAAAAGTCTTGGCAGTATACTGCTGCCTAGAAGCTGTAAGCTACATTAATTTGAGCACCAGAAAGTGCTTTGGCATTTATGGATATGACTGTCTTTCTACAATTTTATCAGTAATACTGTTTGCTTTCATCTTAGTTATCCTTTAAACAGTGTCAGTGTGCATGAGATCAGTGCCTCAGCTTTAATGAAAACAGGTTTCATTTGTTATTTGAGATGTCCTTTTAAGTGCCAAAGATGGAGAATCTGGGATCCTGGGATCTCAAGTCTGAGAGGGTGCCTGGAAACAAGAATGATACTGAGGAGCTGATGAAATGTTCAAATCAAGTGCAGGACAAAACAAAATCTGTGTATGTGATGGAAGGGGAACGTGGTTGTTCAATATCTTGTTTTTATACCAAGATATGATAAGGAATTTGGAAATTTTAGTTATATAACTTTTAGAAATTCAAATCTATGATAAGGAATTTAGAAAGTGTTATACCATCTTCATTTTGAATGTAGTGCATCTATAAAAGGTAGTCTTTTACTTTGTGGTTTTGCTATTTACAAGTAGGCCTAGGAGAACACATGGTAACTTAGGCATACTTGACAAAGGGTTCATAACACATTCATGGACTACCCTTGCAGATGCAATTACCTTATGGAAAAAGTTTTCCATGCCCAACTAAGGAACATATTTAGGCCATTTCAGCCACATAAAGGAAATGAATGTACAGCAGAGGTCAATGCCCTAACTGTTCTGTGCCAGAAATCCTCTGTACATTCTTTGAGGTGGTATTTATACTGAAGTATGCATTATCTGTAGCTTGTTTATAAATATGTCTGCTAACTCTATACAGCATTTCTGCCTGTAGAAGCTCTTATAATAACATATACTCCAGGGTTTAATTTATCCTTCTCCCAGCCTGATTGTTCTTTTTTCTTTATAATTCATTGAATTGTCTAACACTGGCAACTCAAGTTTTGTTCTTTTTCTCTCTCTTTTTTATTCTTTTCTTTTTTCCCCCTCACAAATTATTGCAAGTCATTGTGCACTAAATATAGTTCTGTTTTCTGCTTTCCAGATGCGGAGAGCTTGGCATACATCCTTATAGCATTCCAGCCTAATTCTCTCTTCTCTCTCTCTCTCTCTCTCTCTGTCACACACACACGACTATTCAAAGAAAATTTATTGAGTTCAGTGCTGCAAGAAAATCTTGATAGCTCTCCTTGTAGAATGGATAATAAGTTTTAGTAAGACTTACTCATCTTACATTTTTGTAGGCTTCATATTCAATTGCTGCACCCCATATTCTTGTGACGGCCTAATACATGGTTCTTGTTGACTTACGTAGTTCATAAAAGATTTCATCTCTACACACATCTCGCTGTGCATTTTAATTATTTAGATCTCAAATTTTGCAGTCTGATCTAGCCAGGCAATTTTCACTTCTGGTGCAACTGGACTACACTAGAATATCAGGGCCAGCTTCAGGGATGTTTCAGCTCAAAATGTGGAAGTTCCACGGCAAAAGTCAGTAGGGTGGAAAAGTACGTACATGTCTGAGCCACAGCTGCAGATTCAGTTTGGATGTGATTAGAACTTATTACAGTCATCCAAAGCAACACTAATTTTCAAGAAAATTAACTTTCTGCTCCATTTCTTTTGTGAGCTGGTGCTGGTTATCCTCATAAGGGCTGCCCACCAGGCAAGTGACTATTTTGGTAATGATAGAATAGTTCATATATAGGGTATGTAGCATTCCTAAATTTTTAAGTGATTTGGACTATTAAAAGACAGAGAACAAATCTGTAGGTTTGATTTTATTGACAATCAGTAGTGCCTTGCACCAGCACAGTATTTTTTTATTTGGAAGTATCCCAGTTTAAGACATGCATTTATGCTGAAATTTGCTAGGATCAATGTATTGGGATATTTATCCACCACTGAAATGCTGCTGTGATGCAACATGGCAGCTGCTTACGACAGGAAGCAAGGGAAATGTCTCTAATCAAAGCTGTAGTGGGAAGTGATTGGCAGAACATATTTACCCTGAAGATGGATCTGTCCTGCCCAGCACAGTGGGTAATCCTGACTGGGGCTTTGGCACGTCGTGTTAGTACAAACGCAAACAACTATTCATTCTGAGACATAGTTAAAGCACCAGGATTAAATTTCTCGGCAGTCTTTTGTAAACTGCCTCAAATCTGTGTTGACCACGGCCCCTTCTCCCTCAGGACAGCACTCTGTTCCCCTCAGAAGCTTGCCTGGGAGGAGGGGGAGCCGTGTCCCACCACTAACCCCCTTCCTGCAGCAGCTGCTCCTGGGAACTGTAGCAGCCCAGCTCGCTGTGAGACTGGCTGGGAAAAACGGAGGACTCTGGCTGGGTGCCACTGCTTGATTTCCATAATGCTTACTTAATATCATAAATGCACAAAGCCTACAAAACATCAGCAAAGCTGTGAGGCCAGATAAAATCTGTTTCCTAGGACTGATCTGTGCAGTGCCCGGCTGATGGGGAGAAGCTTCCCGGGAGGTTTCCAGCCCTCGGGATTCCAGAGGAGCCGTGGTCCCAGATCCTGCTGCTGCGGCTGTCCCGTAGCAGCTTGTGAAGAAATACCAGTATCAGGCCGTGGCTTGCTGTTCATCCACTCCTCTCACAACACAAGGAGCGTGTCATTCAAAACAGAAAATAGCTGCAGTTCAGCACGGGGTTGGCGCGAAAGGACCGGGCAGGGCACGTCGCAGGAGCCCTCCTGGCATCGCTGTCTGCTGAAGGCTGGCCAGCTGGGGGGGTGCTGGCAGAGCTGGCCGCTCTCGGGAGCCCGACAAGGGGCCGCATTGTTTCTGGGCCTATCAGTTGGTTTCTGATTCACCCACGGCCAGCGCGCCATGCTCAGATCACAGCTGGCCCGAGGATACGCTTTCCAGTGCATTTAGCGCCTGGAACAGGCCCAGGTTTCGGGAACACATGGTGAGGAGGAGGGGACAGCTGTGAGACCGAGAAGGGAGCTGATTTTTGCCTTCCCTCAGGATGAGCTTTTCTTTCATAGTTTGATTGCATTAGCAGCATTCAAGTTGGTAAAGTTAATTTGAAGCCTGTGTAGATTTGGAAGGAGGGAGGACAGAGGCAAAGGGGGATCGGATCGATCAGGCAGTGGGTGCCTGCCTGGCAACGTGCCCCCATCCAGCACTGCCCTGGCCCACCGCTCAGCGGAGGATCTGCTTGTGACAGCTCTTAGATGGCTCCCAAGTACTCAGCCTGTGTCCTTGTTCAGCTCAGAGCTTTAAGACAGGTCTGCTTGCCTCTAGCCAGAGGTTTATGTGGCTGCCCCATCTCCGTGGGGTGTACCTGGCAGCAGCTGAGCTGGTGAGAGAGGGAATATCATGAGTGTGACTGGGGATGGAGCTGGACTTCACTGCCAAGCCGACCTTTTCATTTATCTTTGCAGCACAGAGCTTTTGAGCGATTCCTGACTTTTTTGTTCAGATTTCCTGTTAGACAGTAAACGTACCATTCCTCATTTCCTATCCTACGCTTCCCTGTGTTTTGTAAACAGTTTTGCTGTTTCACCTAGAGGTAGCTGCAGTTCAGGGAGGAATGAAGAGGTGCCTGTCTGTTTGCAGGTCCTTTAAGTAAATCTGGAATCTCCTTGTCATCCAAGTCCTCCACTTCCCAGCTTAAAGTTTCATCTCTCTTTGCCTTTCTTCCAGAGCTGATCCAAGAAAGGCAGCTGCAGTTGTGTGGGCTGCCATCGGCTTCTCTGCTCCACTGCACAACTTCAGTAATGAACTATAGCTTGTCAGGGAAATCTGCAGTTCCCTCCCTATGGCCTATACCTCGTAGGCCTATAAACTACTTTAATACTTGAGAAAGTCGATCTGTTAATCAGCAAAAGTAATAAGCCAACTTTTTTTCTCCTTCCCCTTTTAGGGCCCCAATTCTATACTGTCATAGGACTTAAACATAGAAAAAGACCTGCAGTGTAATCGAGTCTATCTCCTGTAGCGAGAGGTTGTTCTCTACTACAGGTTTTTATTATTATGTCAGTCTGATTTCAAATGAGCTCTGCTGCATGATTTACACATTCTTTTGAAATACATTTAGCCTAACACATCCCCACATCTAGAAGATTTTCCTGATACAGTTATCTCAATGTTTTCTCCAAAAATTAATCCAGTTTCTCTCATTTAAACCTTTGCTCTCCTGCAGCATCGTTCATTCTACCAAAAAAACAATTCCATTTCCCTTTAAAGGGACTAGGGGGACAGCCAGTCTGCTATTTGGCCTGGCTGCTTTCAGACCTCATTTCTCAACCCCACCCTTCCCCTTCTCTGAGGAGGAGGGGCAGTCTTCATATTTTCCCTTTAAGCTGAGCTATGAAAAACAACTGTTTGCCAAAATCTTTCACCTTGGCCATATACGCTCACAGATGTTTTCTGCAGCATAAACAGAGCAGCAAAGAATGTCGGGGCACGGGGGAGGCGAGGTAGTTGGGCTGGGGGAGAGATCGTGCTGGAGAATTGCATCCCAGCCACTCGGCTGTAGTCTGCCTTGCAGAAGTGCACAAGAGCTGCTCCAACTGCTCAAAGAGCAGAGCCAGCTGTAAGATCATGCACAGCTTGATATAGCATGAGCATTCAGCCATGCAGTCTAAACATATGTAACGCACACGTCACTGTAACATGTGTGCAAATTAAGAATAGTGACAAATCTGGCTGGTAAGACCGAGTTCTCAGCTGTTCTTCAGCCATTTCCCTGCCCCAACAGAGACAGTGCTTGGGGCATTTGTCCATTCTGCTATCTTTCGGACCACAGAAAATGTCCAGACAACTGTGAATTAGGTTCCAATTCCTGGTTTTGAAGGTGAATGATTTGGAGGGAAGGAAGGCAGGAACCATCGGGACTGGGACCTTATGTGAAAAGAAGGAGATGCTCTTCCTAAAAGAGTAACTGGTACTGCTGATTGAATGCTCAGCATAGTCATGAGTTCAGTAAGGTCCTAATGAGATTTTTGACAGCAGGAAATGGTGGCAATGATGTGGTTGTTCAGCTAAGCTTCTGTGTTGTCTCAGAATACTGCTTTGGGCCAGCAGAAAAGTTTTTAGTGTAAACAGAGTCAGTTCTTGTTTAGGAGCGTTGAAAGCAAATTCATAACGATCAGTGTAAACCACTTGGTGCAGATGAAAGGGGTCAAGAATGTGGGCAATTCTTAAACAATTTGAGGCTTGGGAGGGAACCTTAAAATCTCTCCTATAGTCACATACGAATCACAAAGAACATATTGGTCATGTTTGTGTATATCCCAGAGGATCAATTTCTGAGCTGGTGCATATGCTGGTGGGTTGAGAGGCACCGAAACAAAGGGGCCCATGGTTGGAAAGATTTGCATATTAAGGAAAAGAATGTGGAATGTATGTATTATGTGTAGTAAGAGTGTGGAACTAATGGCTTATGACAGGGATACAACTATGGAATTAATGTGTTTTGGCAGCCAGGCATTAATATGGAATGGACAGTTTTGGAGGAAGCAGAACAGGAGTACATAAGTAGTTGAGGTTAGTCCCTTGCACAGGAGCTGTATTGAGAGGTTTCTTGCAGACGTATATGTGAGAGTGGACACAGTTTATCCTTATATCATTGTTAGGAAGTAGATAAAGATCTTTATTTGTATTTGTAGGGTGTGAGAAGCTTTTCCTCTCTGTTGAGTTGACATGAAGAATCCTTTTGAGTGTATAGCCTGCTGTTTTGTGTGGTTGTGATTTAACTGCCGTCATAGTTTCATTGTTTAGGGTTCTATTAAATATATTAGGCTTTTCTATGGAGAAAGTGGAGATAAATATATTTAGGGCTATCAAACATATGCTGTACTGGAGATAAATATTTTGGAGTTAATGATTGGGTATAGCAGAGCACAAGATCTACTGCCCTAAGTACCCACGAACATTCTTGCCAGCTTAGAGCATAATGAAGTTGGTTCATGCTTCATGGGGCTCCCAGGAAGCATCACTAGTACAAGTACCAGGGTTGTGTCAGCAAAAAGCTCCTGAGAAACAGCCCCCATTAAAAAATCAGCATTTACCAAAATAATCTCATTCTTTTGAAACTTTTCTGTGCCTACGTAGATCTTATGTTAAGACTCAGATTCTCACCACAGCATTTTCAGCTGCTCAATATTTATTCAAGCTAATAAACAAGAGAAAATAATATCCAAAAGTTTTTTTTGTGTCACAAGAGCACTGCAGGAGGCTAAGACCTTTTATTTGCTGAAGCCTTGATTGCATAAGGGAATTGAGCAGCATCACTGTTCTATAAGAATGCCACTTCATAAGCAGTATTTTGTAATATCTCTGCCATTCAGTCTCTGTTCAAGAGCAGACATTAAACAAAGGTGTGGGAGGTCTCCACTCAAACACTTAGTTTGCTCTGCACAAACCATTCCAACCACACCAGGCTCAGTAGGTTTTACCATCAATGAGCATTCACTCTACAGAGTCCTTCTAAAACCTTTCTTGTCAGCTCATCTCTGGGATCCATATGAGACTGAAGGTATCACAGAACTGCTGGTTAGAAGGGACCTCTGGAGGTATCTAGTCCAACATTCTGCTCAAAGCAGAACTGTTGCCAGCACTTGAATAGGTCAGCTGTGACTTTGTCTAGCCAAGTCATGAAAACATTCAAGGATGGAAATTGCACAACCTCTCTGGGTAACCCGTTCCAGTATTGTACTACTCTCCCAGCGAAAAGTTTTTTCTGATGTTCAATGCAAACCATAATATAAGATCCTGCATATTCATTCTGACATATTTTAAAGACTCAGACCTGGAATGAGATGTGCCTCATTCTTTGAAGTTCATATCCATCTCTCACCATCATAGCTCTGTTGCTTCACCATCAGGTTGCTTCTGTGTTGCTTCCACCAGTCCTTACAGCTACATGTCACATAGCAAACAGAGCTGAGGTACAGGCAACTAAAAACAGGAGCTGAAAGCTGACGAGCACTATCAAGACAGTAGCTTGTTCACTTGAACTATTTTTGCATCTACTGATTGTAGAGTAACATTACCCAAAAGAGTCACTACAGAACCATGGATGACATGTATAGCACAGACGATAGGCTTTTCTCTGGTTACACTGTCTTAAGCCTAATGCCTTATATTTGACCAAAGGAATTCCCAAGATGCTGTGATTTGAAGATGTCAAGAAATGGAGAACATGAGTGTACTTTCCCATTGCATTACTCTAGCCTGGAAGCAGCCTTGCTGAGGAGCTGGTTGCAGTGTTGGGATGGGACTGCACTGAGACTGCTTGTGGCTGCTGTGAACCTTGGCTTGTAATTTTATGGCTTTGGGGGAGCATGTTAAACTTCAGCCGCTCCTCACAGTACAGAATGGCACACAGCAGCACTACGTAGCCCTAGGTGTATACTACTAAAGGTTTGTAATATCTAATACAAAACCCAGCAATTAATCTTTTTCATCCCTCTGATTACCTATGCATACATTGATTAAAGTCACTCCTGTGCTGTCTCTTTTGTTTGCAGGAAGTCGTGTTGAAATTTCAAAAATATTTCCCTTGCAACTGTAGTTTCTTACTAGAAGGAAAGGCTGTCTTGAGAGCTGATAATAGAAGTGTTTCTGCCTTCTTGTCCCCTGTCCCACTCCCCTGCTAGAGGCTCCAAAACGTCATCCTAAAATTTATGACGAATGAATCAGGTGTTTCTTTACTTCCTAAACAAAGTGTCCTTCCCACTTTCCTTTTTCTACCAGAAAGTTGTCTCCTTCTGTTTTCTTAGAAATAAGATAACTTTCTTTTCACAGCCAAAACTTATTTCTGAAGAAACAGCTTAAGAAATGTTTTCAAGATGATCCCCACTTGAATCATCAGCACTGTTTCCTGCTTCACCCTCCACCCTCCCTGGAGTTCTCCCAGCCGCATACCTGACCTGAACCTAATTAGTTGGTGAGAGTTAGAAAGTTTGCCGCCCGTGGTGTGGCTGTGGGCCAGGCAGGCAGAGTTCTCTGTGCCTGGTACTATAATTGTTGGGAAATCTTGCTTGATGGACAGAAGGTTATTCTGTTGTTTGGGTGGTGGTGTTTGTTTTTTTTTCAACAAAGGTCCTGGAAATGTGCAGGAGCACATTTTGGAGCTCATAAATTTGAGTCTTTAGAGGCAGAAGGAAGCCCATGTCTTTAACATTGCTGACAGACAAAGAGTATCAAGAGCAGTTTTACTTCCAAGAGTGTTTAAAACAACCTTAACACATTCTGTCCTGCTTTTTCAAAAGTCATTATTTTCTGAGGTCTGTTTATGCCTCTTGTCTTCGTGACACAGTGGAGTCTTTGTTAGGTGAGAGGAGAAGTATATATTACTAGAAGAGCAGGACTTGCTTCTCTGCTTCTCTTTACCAAAACAAGGGGCTAGTTTTGCAACATCATCTCTTACCAACAGCCCTATTGAACAGTCCTGTTGACTTCTTCAAAGGGGCTTGTGCCCATAAGGATTATGGCATCAAGTGCTGCTCCTAGGCTGAGATACAGCCCTAGGAATCAAGAGTGGTCTGGAAGGATCCTCCTGCCTTCACTGGAGATATGGAATGGGCCATATGTCCTTCCACCATGCTGTTACTACTGCTCTGCATAGGGGAGGAACAAAACACAGCCTCATGGTATGGGCCATTTAATTTGAAACTTGTTCAACTGTACTTTTTCCTCCCCTCTACTAATGGCCCTGTAAATTTTCCAAGGAATGTACTACTGAACAATAAATGTGTCCATTTGTTTGCTTGGATATTGTAGTGCTGTAATCTTCTCTCCCTCCTGAATCATCAGTTTCAATATCCATCAACATTTTTGTTGGGGAATGAAGTACTCTGAAAGCAAATGCCTAACAGGCACTGGAGAGTGTGAATAACTAACATTAAAACCATTATATCAGTGGCTTTCATTCCATTGTCTATGTATCCATCAGGGTCCAGTGACTGCTGAGGAATCTGCAAAAGATAACTGAAAACAGCGAAAACGTTTTCAGGAGACAAATTCATAACGTCGTCAGCCACTCCTTTGGAAAATGGCTGCTGTTCTGGGTAATATCTGCAAATGGGCAGAGACCTGAACAGCAGAGAAGAAATGATCGGGTGTAGATCACAATGGTGTATCCAACCTCAGGGTGCTAGGGGTGTTTGGGAATTGTTCCCATCTGATAGCAATTTAGGCACCGTTATAAACTAGTTGTTTCTGTCAAGGTCCTTGAGAATGGATGGCTGCATCACAAAAAACAGCTTTACGTTTTGGATTAAATGGATTGATGATGGTAATCCCAATAGAAAAAGAATAAGAGGAGAACTGTAATGGGAGCTCAGCAAGCCTCTCAGCTCTGGAATTGTTCCACTGGTTGAGGGAGTGGTGGGAGCGGACTGAACGGGTCTTGAGCTTCCTGCATAAAAACTGTATTCAACTTTATTTTTTATCAACATTACGTTTATGTAAAAACAAAGGCTGCAAAAGTTAGTTGGTTTAAAAGCCCCCCGTTCTAGAAATGTACTCCTACCTTTTCTGTTCTCTTTGGAAATTATTGTTTATCCAGTGTAAAAAAAATTCATGGACAAATTCTGCGTTCAAGATCTGTAAACCTGATCACTGTCTTAAAAACCCTGGAAGCAATGGCTTTGTTTATCTCCAGAAGTCCAAGAATAAGCTGATTTTGCTATTTTTAATCTATCCGGAAATATGCAAAAAAGAGAGCTTAATTGCAAACAGACCAAACCTTATATAGGAAACGGGTACGTCCCTTGGGGGCACCTAAAAAGTGAATGTCTGAAATTAAATTCATACACTCTTCTCCCTTGCTCCCTGAAGCACGTACTCTTCTAATGAAAGAGAATGCTGTATGCAAGCATCATATCCCAGTAGTTTCTTTCCATTATAACACTCTGGCTATCTTCATATTCAATTAACAGATGTTTCCCAGCATGTATGAGCTCAAGGTGACTAGTTGTGTGTGTCTGTAATGAAATCATTAAAGAGGACAGAGAAAAATTAGAAAAATAATGGCTCCATTACGAAGATCTTAATTTGGTTACCAGAGAAAAACGAAGCAGGAGGATTGTGATTCCAAGATCTCACACACACTTTTCTCGGGAGAACGCTACCACACTGAGCCAACAAACAACAGGAAAACTTTTTATCATGAAAGTAGTTCCCATCACCTGCCCAGTGATTCTGAAATCAAATCGTACCCTATGGTAGGTAACATACATCCTAAGGTGGACCAGACACAGTTAGCTTAACTAACAGTCTCCCCACCCAGGAAAAAAAGGAACAGCATTGTTTTTGTACAGTCACAGAAGCAGGCTCTGACTGGCAGTGCCATTTTACTGTTAGCTCTTCTACTACTCATTGCACGACCATTGAACACATCACGTGTTACTCTCTCTAGATGTGGCCTGCAGTGCATCATGAAGCTTGGCTAGAGCACTGGACCAAAGCTGTGCTCCTGCAGGTTTGGAAGGAAGCTCATCCCAGAGCTCCTCAGACACCTGCACTGATGCCCATCTATTAGTAGAGCATGCTTTGCTGTACTCCCTCAGGCTGAAATGGCTCAGCTGGGCTCCCTCAGGCATACTCCAAGGCCACCTGAAGAGCATACCACATTGCTCCAGCCTGTTGCATACTTGCCGTCAGCGCAGAAGGATTTGCCATGCCCCACGCTATCAGTAGCCGCTGTCATGCTCTCTGGGCCACAGTGTCTCCTGAGTCTGAATCCTGGCCTCTGGATTTTGTGGTCTGATAGCTGTAACAGTCTGGGTAACATCCTAAATGCTGAGTGGCCTGCTGGCAAAAGTGAACACAGGGGACCCAAGATCTGTAGATTTATTGCTTGTAAACCAAAAAGTATATTAAAAAAAGAAGAGATAAAAATAGATGGGGAGCTTGGGGACCGGAAAGGCAGCCAGTGGAGATTAGATGCACTGCTGGTTGACTCATCCAGCTTGTTTTATTGTAGCACAGTTCCAATAACGGCTGTATTATTTCAGCTTATGTGCAGTGAGCAGACATTTGTTTTGCATCGAAGCTTTTTCACATAAATGTGCTCCATTTTTCATTTCTCCTTGCATTTCCCAGTGTTTCAGCTGGCAATTGCAAATGGGAGAGGTGGTGGCTCCAAAGGAATATTAGCCAACTTCTCAGCTGGTACAAATCAGCAACACCCCCTGGTCTTTAATAGAGCTATGCAGCTTTATACCAGTTGAATCTGCCCCAACTTTTCTTTTAAAACATATCCCACCTTATAAAGAGCTGTGTTTTCTTCAGTGATGGATTCTGAAAATAATGAAAAGTGCTGGACTGACTGCCTCACAGAGCGTGTACAGTGTGCATCTTGGCAGGATCAGCTTTCTAGTGTGTGGCTGTCTTCAATCCGGGGGACTTTTTGCCAGAGAGCAGTAAGAGCCCGTCACACGCTGTCTCCTGGACCTGGGCTGTGGTCTGCTGTCCTGCCGAAAATCTGCACACGGGTCGTCCTACATGCTAGCTCAGTGCCTCGCAGCATTTCCAGCCCCACTTCACTTCAATTCATTAAAATTTTTCTGTGTCTGCATGTAAGTGGCTATAAGGAGCAGTTACAGTGAAAATATGTGGAATGTGTGTCAGGCCTCATTAGCTGCTCACAGCTTGCTTCATGGCTTGAAAAGCGCTGCCCTGCCAACTTGGGCTGCAGTCAGAGGCAGAAGAGTTCATTAGAAATGTCTCTGGAAGCAACCACGGGGAAGGAGAAGAGCTGTTTACCTGAAGCGATACGAAATCGGGTGGATCTATGTCTGCGTTAGAGGCTGTGCTGAGATGGTAGTGCTTTGCAGCTCCAAAGGTGCAGGCAGACTGAGGGAACGCTTTGGGTTCTGTGCAGCTTTTTAGAAAAGGCTGTTTAAAGGTGGTTTCTTGGGACAAAACCTGGTGAACAGGTGGGTCACTTCTGGCCCATGTTCCTGTGCATCTTACTATCAACTCTCGAGCAAGCCGGCCTCTGCCACATGGACTATGCAGCTGTATATTTTTACTGGGATTTTGCTAATGTTTTAGTTGAGATGTTTATTTGCATGTTGCCTTCATTTCTCTACACAAACTACACAGGGTAAGTGGCATGGACTATATAGCTGTGTTAACTAGAAAAAGTGGCTTTATCTCTTCCCTGTGTTTTGTTTTTTTTGGCTGCAGGGAGGTGGGAGGGAGAATCTGCTAAAATGTGTTTTTGATTCATCAGAATCTTCTATCTTATTGTAGAAACTGCGTGGTCACAGGCTTTTCCATGGCCATCTTGTGTACTGGTGTGTACAGTTCATAGCCCATCCCTAGCACAGACACACAGATCCTTTAAAAAAAAAGCAATTGAAAATCCAGTTTTGACATTCAAACAGCCATATAACCAAAAAGAAGGTCCAAGTTGATCCCCAATCAATTTCTACATGTGCATATGAATAAAGTTACAAGTACCTTGTTATCATCAACTATTTTCTACAACGTAAAAAAGAAAAAAAGGCTCAACTGTTTTTTTTTTCATAAACTTGTCAAGCTCATCGAGCTCTGATGACAGTCACTTACAGGAATAAATGGTGAGGTAACAAGAGCGTTGTGTAGGATTGAGGTAAATTTGGGTCTGAAATAAATGAAGACCTCCATAAGAGGTAGAGTTAGGAAATAAGTGTGTGGGAAAATTGGAGTGAGTGAGAAGGCAGCAGGGAAAAGGAAGCCACAGTACAAATTAAAGATTGCAAGTAACAGGGCCGGGTGCCAAGAGCCTCAGAAAAGAAAAGAAAAAATATCCTTGATTAGCTAAACTGTTTGCTTTGCTATATAAAAACTGACCTCCTTGAGGAGCCCTGAGCCCTGGCCTCCTGGGTGTCTGAGTACGTGCGGGCAAACCACTGCCATGCCGATGGCAACACAAATACTTCAGCAGGAATATTCTGCCCCACGGATTTCCAGTCAGGCCAGGTGCAAATGCTTCATCTGGCAGGAGCTCTGCCCACGTTAAGCCAACAGCACCTTACGTTTTATGCAGCCTGGCAATACACACTTTCCCTTTTTCCCCCAATTGCTGCAGTAATCCCGGTTCCATTAGCTACGTGTGAATGTGTGTGCTGAAGGGAACCGCTGTCTCTCCGAGCGTGACTGTGGAGGGGGCAGATGAAGGGCAGAGCCAGCATGACAAAAGCCCACTCCTCCAGCCAAGCTCAGCACAGCCGCAGGAAGGACAGAAGTGTTTTTCCTCCATGCTGAGGTCTCCACAGACCTAGTTCTGGCTATAGAAGCCAGCGGGGCAAATCTGCTGCCCACAGCCCCTCTGGAAACAGAGAGCTCTGTCTGCTGCTCTCCTCAGGAGTCCCCACTCCCCGGGGAATATCTCCATCCTCCTGCCCCAAGGGCTCTGCCCTGCACAGCAGATGCTCTAGCACAGAGAGCCTCATGGAAAACCAGAGAGCAGGCTTGACAGTCACCATCTTAATGCAAATGCTCATTACTGTCATCATTTGCATTAGGCACTGTTATTAATAATGTTTTCCTTCTTCTCATCCATTCACAATGGCATCGCTGACTTGTGGGGGAAATTCTAGAGCTATGGGGAATGTGCTTGAGCACCTAACACTTGGTGGGTGTGCTTCTAGTGCCTGCTGGTACTTCTGAACACGAGTTGTTCTGTCTTAGACACACGTGAAAGAGGACCCATCACAGGCAGAGCTGCTCAGAGAGCACAGACAGGGAGAGTTATATATGGAAACATCAGCTCAAACCTTTTGTCAACAATTCCCTCACTTTTACTTGCAAAACTGTTACTTGCTCTCTTAAACGCCCCTTTTGCTCCACTCCGAAACTGCAAAAATCTACCACGTACAATTTAAGTAACATAAAGACCCAAAGAGAAGAGCTGTTTTTTAACAGCAGAGGATGGAAGAATTGCAGGACTTCTTTGTAATGGAACAAGATTGAAACAAGCAATGTTTAACATTTGTAAAAACTTCTAGAGCTGAACTTCTCTAAACCCCTCTGTTACAACCCCAGTTTTATAGATGGAGCAACAAAGAGGTAGTTGTATTCACAAGGCCTCTAGAAGGCCTGTAGACACAGAGCTCAGTTCCTGGAGTGGGAATCTATATTCAAGCTTGGGACTATACCTCACTGTCAAAAGCTGTTATCACATGAGTATCTAATTGCAGGGTTTTTTCTATAAACCAAAGCTTCTAATCTATGCTGAATCATTCGCTGGGGCAGAGAATGTCCTATCTGGCCTTTAAAATGCACAGGGCTGCAGGGAGTACAAAACATGCCCGTATTAAACTGTTCTAGCTGTCTTTGTTTAAGTATATTAATAAAGATGAGGAAGGTCAGATGGAGGCAGGTTGCCTTGAGTGCAAGGCTTCTGAACATTTGAGACTTGCTGTGCTTACAGGTGTATTCCAGCATCCTCTCTGAGGAAGAAAACAGATTTTAAACCCAGGCAAAATCAAGCAAGCTTAACTCAGGAATGTGAGAGCACAATATCAGAGGGATGTCACTAAAAAAGGAGGAAACAATGACAACTTCTTTCTGTTCTTACTGCACTGTTCATCCAGGAATATCAAAAGTCTTCCAAAATGCCAATGAACTCTCAGTTCACCCCTTTGGATGTCTGAGTGCTACTGTCTGCATGTTACAGATGAAGAAAGAAAGGCACAAGAAGCTGTGCAGCCATTGCGTAACACAGTGGCATTCGATTTTGGGTGAAGCTGCCTTGTGCAGTCAACACACGCCTGATTCAGACATCATGTGATGTCTAGTTTCGGTAGTATTGTCCATGGCCAAAGGTGGTCCAGGGCTTCTGATCTCCTTTTTTACCTACTAGGCAACACACTCATTTTAGTCCTTTATACAGGGTTCAACAAAAGGGGAGAGCAAGTTACCAAATTGTTCCTGATTTGAGGCTTCTCAGTTTGAAGAACTTGAAACTGTTGATGTATAGATTGGTTGGTTGTGCTGATGAGGTGAGATGTTCCAGAGGCAGGAGAGCACCAGAGTAGATGTTGAAGGCAGCCAGAAGCCCGAAGGAGGAGACGAGGAGACTGTCATGCACCAGAACACAGTGCCTAGGACATGCTACTTAAAAGTAAAAGTACACCCAGTATTCAAAACCATACTAATGCCGCCAAAATGCAGGCAGCCCCTTATTAACTGGGGAGAGAGAAATGGAACATTAAGAGTTTCTGAACATGAGCAAGCTGCACGCACAGGAACAATTTCCACTGCAAGTTTTTAATTCTGCTGGCTTTTTTGAAAATATCTGCCTGCTGTTCCAGCACGATCAGAATGAAGGCATGGGATTGCAGTATGATTGGCATAGCAAAAATAGGAGAACAACAATATGAAATGGGAGTTTGTCACATAAGTAGAGTGTATTAAACTGATTCGATACAGTATTTTCATCCCAAAGTACTTGAGAAGTTTGTGAAGTCACTTCCCTGTGACTCAAATGTAGCTACCTCTGTGCTGAAATGCAGTTGTCCTCATTGTGCATCCAGTGCTTAAGCTGCTTGTGAAAGATTTGCTTTATTATGCATCTGGTTTCATCCGGCTGTTCATAATAAAATGAAGGCTTTGCAGCACCTGATTCAGATTCACAGAGTGGAAAGGGCAGTTATTGATGCCAGAGGTCCTAAAATCACTGAGTTTTCCAAATCAAAATTCAGAAAAGTTATGTTAATATGCAACTGCAAACAGTTACAACCAACCACATAAACGTTGCTTGGTGAATCCTGAGGAACTGGCAGCATTGCTTGCATCTCTAGAGCTGGAAAATCTCTGCTACAGTTGTTGGAGTGGCAGGTCATTTTGTTACGTGTTTGCTGTGTCCTGGACTCTGTTTCTTTGCTATTCTTCCATACCCCCATGACTCAAGCAGAACCCTTGAAGATGGCAAGGAGTTGAAAGACTGCAGGAATGAAAAGAATTTCATTTTATTTTTCTGTCAAGCAAAATATCAGTAGTTGGCATATTTCCTTCATGTGTTCCACCTTAGTATATCAGACCTAAAACCAGATCACAGCCTAATTCCACACTTTTGCTCAGTAGTTACCAACTTCTTTTGATACTATTTCCTACCATCTCATTCGATTAGGAATAATGGGAACTAGAGTGGTAGAGCCAAATCTGTACTGTACTGAGGATGCCTTGCATTTAGTTATTCCTACTACATTAGCAGGTACAGTTGTGTAGTAACAATAAACTTGATACACCCTGCCATCTTTTTACTTCTAGGACCTTATAGTAAGGTTACCTCAGAAAAATAGAAATAACATTCAAGAGAGGGTATACAATTTCTCATACCTTTATTCATACTTTACCTGCAGTCAGGAACAAGGCTGAGAGTATTCTGTGACGGTCTCATATACTTTCTGCTGGATCTCATCCCCACCATAAGCAAAATTTTTAAGCAAATCATCACCTACAAAATCTAGCTCTGGACTTTGCATCATTGCATTTTCATCAAATGCTCTAGGGATTAAGTTTGAACCTGCCAAATCCCTCGTAATCTGCAAATCATAAATTTTTAACTGGAAAAAAAACCTTTGTGTTCATGAGGAGAGGGGGGTTGCCAGGCCATTTTGGCAATTGCAGCAAGTGGCTTATGGTCAGTTTTCTAACACAGGCTTCTCTTAAAAAAAAAAATAATAAAAAAAGACAGGAAACCTTTTACATTTGTGGACAAACGCCAATCCTTCCTCTCTGAACACACTGACACTCAGCTTTTGTTAGTATTCATTGCACAGAAATTACTGACCTGCAGTTCTGACCATATAGCTGCAAGAGGATTAGCCCAGTTCTCTTCTGGGGACACCTCTGTCTCACGTGTGCTGCTAAGATACCTCGGGGCTGCATCCTTTTCCAGTTTCTGGAATTGTTGAGATTTGTAGTCAAAATCTACTGGATGTTTTTGTGTAACAGTGCCCTGGTGTTGTCAGGTCACACAGCCAGGTTACACACAGCCAAGGGCCAAGGGCTCCCATTCCAACAAGTCCTTGTGCCCACTGCTTCTGCACACAACCCAGCTCCTCTGTAACCTTGCTGCATACATTGCTATGATGTCTCTCACCAGCGTTTTATATCTGTTGCAAGAAATTAGCATTTTTGCCTGTCTAATCCAGCTTAGTTTCTTCTCAGGGCAGCTCTGAAGCCTTTTACTGTTATTCTGTTGTTTTTCTGTTTTCTTTTTTTTTTTCTTTTTCTTTTTTTTTTCTGCTGATCTTAACATCATCTGATCTGTGTAAATGCTGAAAACTTGGTCCATTATCAAACATCTGCTGTATTTTTGGAGAAATGTCTCAAGTTTGGTGAAGCAATCCAAATCACCAGAAATTGTGATTCTCAACTTGCACAAAATGCGTGCTCTGTTTTTTAAGGGTTTCTGCCAGACCCTGCTGACACATGAAGCATAAGAAAATATTTGGCATCAGCCACTTCCCCAGAGGTTTTTCCTCTTGTAGGTAGTGGAAAATGATCCCTCTGTACACATGTATTCAATTCTTTTAGGTCTATTCATAAGCAAAGGTTTCATCTCTTTTTTTAGTATACCCATTCTGATGGTTTCGCTATGCAGTTTGTGGTAATGAATATATTCACCTCCTTTTTTAGCCTCTACTTCAGGGCACAGGGAACTATGCCAGGGTTGTAGGCTGTGGAGCAGTCCTCAAACTGTTTTTCAATGACTTGATCCCCTAGCTCTCCAAAGAGAAAGGCCTCTTGAGAAAGCAAAAGACTGGCTCCCTCTTCTCTTACATTATTTTTGAGTCTGTTGCTTACCTATCTGCTGACTTTCCAGCCCCCTCGCAGGAATGAACTTACTACTATTAGTCCAGAGTTTTATCAGTTTCCACTGAGGAACAGCTGGTGCTCACGCTGCTGCTGGCAGCGCAGGCTCATGCACCAGTAAGCGCCTTAGGGCCAAGAAATGTCACTGCCTTACTGGGCACTGGAGGCCCTTCATACCTCAGACCCTGAGCCCCCTGTGGCCTTTCATACTTCAGACACCTTCCTGAGCCCCCTGTGCCCCTTCATACCTCAGACCCTGAGCCCCCTGTGCCCTTCCATACCTCAGACACCTCCCTAAGCCCCCGGCCCCTCTCCACAGGGCTCAGTACTGCAGCCCTTCAGGGTGTGCGTCTCGTGGTGACACCCTCCAAAGAACAAGACAGACCCTCCTTACTTGTGTTCTCTACCCAGGCATATGTCCAATGCCCCCAGTTACTGAGAGGGGACTTGGGGTTTGTTGCACTGAGCGACAGGGGGAAGGGCCTGCCGTCAAACTGAGTGCGTGGTTCCTCTTCCCATCAAGTTCAGGGGAGGTTCAGCTCCCGGCCCAGCTTCGGTTACCCAGGAGGCTCAACGAAGCAGAGTTGTAAAGCAGGCCAAATGCAAACGTTTGAAGCTCTGTGGCCCCTTCCAAGGGAACTATGCTGTGTCAAATCTCAACAGCTCACACTTACAGCCATGTCATCATGGAGCATGAGCACACAACTGTTGTTAGAAGAGAGAGAGCGAGAAAAAAATAAAGAGACAAAATGCAAAAGGCTTAGGAGGCCCCTGGTTTCCGTAATGGAATTAGCCCTTCCTTTATGAATTCCAGGGTTAGATGCTGTAAATGTGATTCACATACTCCCTCCCCTCACCAAAGCAGAAAGATCTGCTAGACACATGTTCGGAGTGGAGCAGGGGAAGATATGACGTGACTCGAGAGCCTGGAAGGCTGAAAGGAGTAGATGGGGGAGAGCTCTGCAGCCCTTGATCTTTGTAAGATTTACTGCCTTTGACTCTTGCAAAGATCTTTTTTTCCTGGAAAATTGCTAGCTTCTAGCAATTTAAAAAAAAAAAAATTGGCTGGGGCAGTAAACAAGATCTTTGAAGGGGGAAGGAAGCCAAGAGAAAGTCAGGCCCATTAGTCACGCAGCTGCATTTCCTGTCACAAAGGACCCCAGTTGAGTAATCACTCAAAATATGCTTGTTATTTTTTCCTATTTTATTTCAGCTTTCAGCCTGCCAATATCTACTGTAAGAAAAAATTAAAACAAGAAAAAGAAAAAAAAATATTTTACCCTCAGAAGGGAAAACAATGTAGAAAGAGACATTGATTTACATTATTTTTCCTTTTCTTTAATTTTCATAGCCTAAAAACACTTCAGTCATGTGACAGAAATGCATGTAGCACAGAGTGGGTCTGAGGCAGTCATGGTGTTTTCAGGGCACATAATTTCAGCATGAGTGTGAGTGTCAAAGTTGCTAGTCTCCACATCCAGCTGCTACCATTAATTCATTGTACAACCTTGATCAAGTCATGTAATAATTTATCTGTAATTTATTTTGGTCATATGAAAGGTAAAGATGATAATAGCTTCTGCATAATTGTTTTGTCAAGCTTCATTAATAATGCTTATAAGTAACATTGAGTCTTCTGATGAAAGCTTTGTCCACTGTTTGTCTGAAGGAAAATCGAGTGAGGATTGAAAAGACATAGACTTGTAATTTAAAGCAGAACATTCTTATAAATATATTTAAATGTATAAATATATATATATTTATATTTATAAGATGTTAAAATAGGAACAAGACTATGAAATAGAAGAAGGAAAATCTTGCTGACGCTCTCTCTCTTGAGACACTCAAGGCAGAAGAATAGAGCAAACGTGTCATAGGGAACAACCCCTTTTGCAGTGCTGGAATAGAGCATGTCACAGACTGACTATACCACTTCCCCATGTCTAGATCTTGGATTAAAAGATGCTGTCTCTGGTCAACCTGGTACCAGCTTCAAAAAGAAGCCACAGATACATGAAGAAAGTAAAGCTGAAAAAATACTGTTTTTCCAGATTGCTGCAAACAAAATACCTCTTTTACCAACAAACACAACTCCAGAATACCAAATCCCACATTTTATTTACTCAAAAGTAATGAGTGTGGTGACCAGGCCACCTATAAAGAATGACCATAAGTAAGCATCAGGGCAGCTGACAGTTTGTAGCCTACATTCCTGATTGGGGTACCTGACTATATGGCTATATGAAAATGATTACAAAGGAATAAATTCCTTTTTGTATTGCTGTATAAGTAGACAGTAGGTGATTGCAGTTTATGGTACATAATAACATGACTTCAAATACTGCACAAAAAATGAAGCTTACATTTGCATTTAAGTGACTAGTAATGTCAGGTAATTCTCTAATTTGCATACATTTGATACCACAGATGTGCAACATTTTTAAAACCACAGCTTATGAGCAGATGTGATTTACCCAGCAATGTAAATCACAGCTTCCTAACGCTAGTTAAAGGGTGCAAACACAAACAAATGTGAGACTTATACAATTTGGTTTAAGAGAGATTTTGAAATGCTGTTTGCATATATTTTGTAAAGCAATTCAAAGTAATCATATGTGCTTATTTACACTGAATGGAAAAGTAAGACTCGTGTGAGTCGTGATCCAAATATGAAAAGTTCTGCTCCAAATTATGTTTCTAAAGTTCATCCTTTGTCTTTCCAAATGGCAGGCAAGGCGAGCTGTGCTCCTCGATGGGCACACAAGTGTACACTCCCTGGTTTGTGGTCAGAGCTAACACCAAGCCATGGGGGCGGTCTGCTACTCTCACACCAGATGACTTTCACTGCTACATATCCCAGATTACTGAATCCCCACATCATCTAACATTCTGTGCAACAGCCATAGTTTTGTCCCTAAAACTGTCTCTGCTGCGATGTGGGCTTGTAAGTCCATTTTCAGTGATTATTGGTATCCTCACAGTTTAGAAATTATATACTGGTAAGTATAAATGAGTGGAAATAATTAGTTTACAAGAGCAACATCAACTTTGAACATTTCCTTTTATGAGTACCACTGTATGTTATCATATTTCCTATACTACTGTTATAGGTATGTATAAATCACACTAGCATCTGATATATCAGACTCTGTAATAAATAGCTACCTATAGAATTAATTACACCTGACGAGTATTTGGGTAGCAACCATTAGTTATCTATTTACCTACCTGTTTATCTTAGGATATGTATGGCTCTATAGCATCTGGGTATCTCCAAACCTCTGAACTTTTGATGTACTTGTTCTCTCCATGCAGGCCTGATGTAGATTAGTACAATTGTATATGTATACGTGTGCCAGTAAAGTCCTAAGATGAATGACTAACCCAGAATAGCCTCAGAAGTGTATGACCTCTTGATTCACCTGCTGGATGCAAAGAATTTCTCTCTTGCATAGATGGGAAGCTGAGTCATAAAGAAATAGTTACGTGCCCATAAGCACATAGATAGCAACAGAGAGGGAATCAGCTCATTGTATACAGATCCTCAGTCCCTGGCTGTGTGTATTAAATTACTCTCTCCTGTCTTCAGTGAACTGATCGTATTTGGTAAAATTGCCAGCAGTTGTTGCTCGTTGCAGTGTGGTACTTCTGTGATGTGCATGGAGGGGACCTAGAAAATAATTGCTTATTAAGAAGCTACATTAAACAGCAAACAGGGCAGTTGCTTAGTACATTGACAACTGAACTTGTCAGCCTTTCTACTGAACTGCTGCATGAATTTGGGCAATTCCTTCACATCCATATGCTGCCATTGCTCTAATTTAATATAGGGATAATAACACACTTGGAGCTTCAGGCACAAATATCGCTGTATAGTCCTGCTCCAATTCTCATTTAAGACAGTGGAATGAGAATGCAAAGGGAAGTTACAGGGACAATAGTATTTTTTTTCCAATGTTTGAATGAAGCTTCTGTGATACAACTCAAAAAAACTCACTCCTAAAATGAGCATGGCTGGTAAGAAAATTTTAGCATTAAGTTGCATGTTGTCAGAGGACATGTTGATGCAGGACTGTCATGCTAGGAAGTGTGAAGGCTTTGCAGCTGTGATTTAGGGCTTCTGCACCCCTCGGCTATCCACACTGGACAGGCCTGTTGTAGAGGGGGCTTCTGGTCTGAGTAGATAGATACACAGACCTCAGGGCTGAATGGAACTTGCAATGGGGCCAGGGAAAACTAAAATAGAACCGAGATGTGGGGGCTGCTACTGCTGGCTGTAGTATCTTAACATCTGTTTAGATGCTAAAACAGAGTCCTCTGGGTCTGCCTCAGAGCTATTTTCCTCTCCTCCAAACACAGCATGGGATTGTGGAACTGAGCTACATGTAGCCAATTAACTTCACTTTCAGAGCAAAACTGACTACGGAAGAGTTAACCTGACTAATGGCAACACTTCAGTAAGAGTGAAGGAGGTGGAACTCAAGTCCCAAGTCTTAATAAAATGCAGGTGTTTTATTGTTAGGTTAAAAACTCCTAGTCTAAGACTCCAGCAAGCATTTAAAAACAAGGAAAAAATGTGCTGTTGAATAAGAAACTTGGAAAGGCAACAACAGGCCGTGCTAGGCATTTATGGAGAGTGCAGCATTCACTGGCTAAGGCCTACCGTAAAGTTCACAGAGGGGAAACAAAACACATAAATATTACATGAACGACACCTTTCACAATATGCATCTGGCCTCCGATGTATTACACCTGGGATTAACTTCTGACATTTTCCTTTCCACCGTCCTGGCTTTGCTCTTACTGCCCCCCTGCAGAGTATTTGTACAAGCACTCTCCAACTCTTCCTCCTTCTTATTTCCTGGTCTGTTTGTGGAACCTATGGGGTGACAGGCAGCGTGGACATCACACTCAGCTACTCTTGCAAATGCTTTTCTGTCAGGGATGGGACCTTTTTCTTTTAAAGAGAGATTGATTACTATTGTAGAACTAGCTAGCTAAAAGAAGTTGTAAAGAAATCACTCATCACTGTGTTCTCTTTCCTTTTTCCTCCTTATCCCAAGGAAGCAGAAAATTTCGGGGAGCATTTTTCAGTAAACTACACCGAGTTTCGGTCACAAAGTTAAGGGATTGCTCTGAACTTCAAGCTCTATCTTCAAGTTCTTCATGTGTTTGGAGAACAGTAATAGTTATGACTTACTAAAGGGAAGTAGAAAATGAAGAACCAGAGAAATCTCAATGTACTTATAGTGTCCCAAGGTCTAAGACAGACAGGTGGGACACTAGCAGTACTAAGTGAAACAATAGACATGACATACAGAAAACTCTGACAGAATAAAAATGAAACTGATGGAGCTGTTGAGCTTATAAACATGAGTACGTGCGAGCTCTCATTTACATGGAGCAGAGCTCTTAGGACAGCGTGAGCAAATAATTCAGAAAACCAAGGAACAAAAATCAAAACCCTCTGTAATCACAGCCGGAAACCCAGAAACCCAAACAAGCCCACGTTGTGTGCCCTGCATGCACCACTGCACTGCGTCCTTGCTGCAGTGGCTGTACCGGGCCATCTGTACTGGTGGGCTGGAATGGGGGCATCAGGCAGGCACAGCAGAGGTGAAGAAGATGAAGTGTAGATCCGATCTCTTCTTCACACACCTTTGAGAATTACCCTTCTTGACTCCCAGCCATCATTGAAAACAGGTCTATTTAAAAAGAAGCTTCCTGTTAAGATGCAATGGAAATGCAGACTGCAGTTTAACAGGGGGCCCAAGAGTAGAAATCTTCATTAAGAGTATCCCAGAAATCCTTGTAGGAATCTTTGTGTTGCCCTGGTTGTGTTCGAGACCAGGCCCGTGGGGACCATCAAGCAAGAGGTCTCTGTCAGCATCTGCTAGCTGCTCCTAATTTTAGATCTTCCCTGGCCTTCTCCTTTCCTCCTTCACTCGGTGAGACTGCTTTTCATCCCACTCCTACTCTCCTTTGCAGCTGCTGGTTCCTGTTACTGTCTTGTGTCAGCAGTTCTCAATCTTCTCAGACAACCCTGCTGTTGTTTGTGCTGTGCTACGTGAGGGAAACAACCCATGCTTTCTGTTCCCTCCTGAAAAGTTACCGCACCTCAAGCTCCAGCAAAGCTAGGCAAGTCCCTGTTCAGCGCAAACCCTAGCCAAATCCAGCACATCAGATTGCAAAAACTGGCAGTGCCTCTGGTCTCAGTGCACGGAAATATCCAAGATCAAAGCTAGAAGCCTGGCTTCTTTTTTCTGTCATCAAATTGGCCTTTTTTTTTTTCTTTCTTTCTTTCCAGTCTTACAATTATTGTTATCTTTTCTGATGTGTGTTATCTCTGTGAGTCACTGAGAAGTAGTGGATAGATTTGCAATAATATATGTACAGCCAGACCAAAGTGTTTTCAAATTAGCTTGTCTCAACTTTGAAATAATAATGATGTCAGTCGCTGAAATATTCAAGACAAATACTTTATACTAGTACTAAGTATTAGAAATAATCACTAGCCTTTAGGTCTCGTTTCAGGAGTTGGACTCGATGATCCTTGTGGGTCCCTTCCAACTCGAGATATCCTATGATTCTACGATTACCCTTGCAGATGCTGTCAAATCTTCCATATAATACAAAATAGAGCAACATTATTCCTCTAAATAGAGCAACATTATTCCTGTGCTGTAAAATTGTCTTGTATTTGACTTAAAGAACTGACTGATGATCTTAGCATCCTGTTTCTTATTCCTCTGTCTTTGCATGTTAAAAGTTCCCCTTCCAAATTTCATTTCCCTTGTGTATAGTTATTTTAAATGCCTGAAAAGAAAAAAAAATCCTTTACAGCTTTCTTCTTTACATATAAAATGATATCGTTAACTACTTGTAAAAGAAACAAAGATCCCTGTTGGAGAGAATAATAAATAGGTAACTCATTGCAGGGGAAGAGGGTGACAAGATTGAGATTTTTGCCAATAACACAGAGAACAGAAAAGATTAAATTCAGAATATTCAAAAAAAAAAATCAAAACCTTTGCTTTTCTGCTGCCCTACCTATAGCATCTTTTTGGGTGTATAAGAAAAGGTTATTTTTAACCTTATTCTCTCTCTTGCTCTCTCTTTTTTTTTTTTTTTTGAGTAAAGAATGTTTACCCTAATTTCTATTTTATTTATTCATTTATTTATTTAAATTTCTTGTAGCCTGGCCTAAAAGGTTTCAGCATTGTACCTTTCACAGGTGATCGGTAGCTCTTTTGCTGGGAGTGAAAATGCCTGAAGTGCTTATGTGTAGAGCAGCAGGATACAGTGGCCTTCGTTTCACATCAGGTTAGAAATGAGTTTAAGGGGCAGCAGTGCAGATGCCTCCACCCATGGTAGGGCTCAGAAGGGATAGGTACAAGCGAGTAAAAGCTGTTTGCTTTCGCTTTCCCTTGCATTACTGTGGGATACTTGCAAACATTTAATTAAAGCTATTGTAGGCATGCTTAACTGGGAGCTATCTGTGGTTCCTTGAAACCATTACACAGGAGCACCAAAGAAAATACAAGGGAGTCACTGAAGGAAAATACAAATGAATTAGAAAAGCATAGCAACCGAAGAATACATTTCCCATAATACAACAGTCAAAGGTCATGAGGCCACAGATGCTCAGTTGCTCATGCATATCTTCTATTCTCTCCACTTGCATGCCTGCTCCGGAGAGGGCAAAGATTTAATGAGGATGGGGCTAGCTTTAGCAGTTCTCACCCTTCCTCACACCCCACATCTGAAAGAGCATTGAAAGCCTCTTTGAAGATGGAATAGACGCACATTGAACTGTCCCAGTGCACACACACAATCTGGGGTTTTCTCATCAGGTATAAAAATACAAGGTGACCGTTCTCTTCCGGCTTTCCAGAGTATGAACAAAGCTGCTGAATCAAAGACTTATTGAATTTAGGGTGGAAAGGAGTTTCTCCACTGCATCTGTCTTTTCAATCTGCAGTAGCTGCCCTTCTCAGAGTCAAACAGTTTCTATTAGTCAGGTCATTTTTACTCAGTCCTTATGAAGAAATCCTGTTCAGTCAAAACAGAATACTATTTACAGGAAGCTTGGCAGGGTCAAAAAGTGACTGCAAAACCAATCTCTTGTTAAAACACATACATTATCTGCTCTGATGTAGATACTATTAGAGCTCAGCAATCACTGATTTGATATCAGGACCTTGAAGGTGATTTCAGAGTCAGATTTGTTAAACTTGGCGACATTATAAGTGTTATCATGTGTCATTAGCAGAGCTAACTTAGTCGTTCCAAGTCCAATTTAATCTATCCAGCTCACTACCCACAGCTTCTGACCTACTTAGTCACTTCCTGTCTTTGATTTTCACCTTAAAGCCTCTTTTCTATGTTGGCCAGTGACTGCCATTTAATCTTAATCAAACTTCCTTGGACTTCCATTACTGTCAAGCACAACTCCTCACACTGTAATACTCACCCTTCTGAGTGCAAGGAAGTTGATTTACGGCCAACAGTCTACCTCTTCTCTTATGCTCTAAGTTCATCTTTGCTTTGTTTTTCTTCCTGTATGAGTCACTCCTTCCCCTCTTTGAGACATCGTGCCACGCTTTGTTCCCCCTCCCTCCTCAGTGACCGAGAAGCCACCATATCCACTACTTCTGTACAGACCTGGTGCATCGTCGTGTGCACACAGCTACCACGTGCAGGTTCAGAAAAATTGCTGAAAACTAAGAAATGGAGTTGGCCACAGGCTTCTACAGAACACCAGCTTTTTAATGTGAGAACATTTGATGGCAATAGCAACTGTGTGTAACCCACAGGAGATGTGTGCAGTCTCTCCTCACGCATGTGCTCTCTCCCAGTTCTTTTTTCAATATAAGCACTTTAGCTTTTTCCTCTTCCTACTTCTGTGCTCATCAGCCTGTACTCATACTCTTGATTTTCTGTTGTTGATGTTAGCATGCAGGGGCTATAAGATCATTCACCGAGGGCAGCAGCCTTGTCCTCCTAATAAGCAGAAAATACCATACATATTGGAAGGAGGAATTAGCTACAGGCCGTTCTCATTAAGCCTCTCCTTCAACTTATCTCAGCTCAAATTGTATTTTTGAACTGCAGTCACTATACGGCATTGTAAGTTGAAAACAAGCACTTGAGCCCTTTCCAGCGAGGCTTTGAGTGGCCCTGATAGGAGGCATGGAGGAGAGATAAGCAGTGCATTGAAGTTGCAGTATCGCTGTCGCTGAGGGCAAGGAGTGAATGGAAACATACCCTCCCTCTGGCACTGCCTTGCTCCGGCCCGGGGGAGAGGATCAGGCCGAGCAGCTCCGGTTCACACGCGGCAGGAGTCAGCGGCCTCTCAGCTGATGACAGATTAGACTCGGGGCCTGCTTAGTGGGAACACTGTGATTAGACCTCAGCAGCATCTGTCTCCAGCACTGAAGGAATTACTGCTGCAGACTGCGATTTTCTCAGCAAGCTGTAATTATACCAGGAACCTCATTCCTGCCGTTTTTCTTGACAACTTGAGTGCAAAAAAAAATGCGGGTGGGTGAGCAGAAATTGCGAAAGGAGCGGGAGAGAGACACCTGCTTATTTTCGTTCAGCTCATTTCAGTCACTTTCTCTGGGTTTCTTAGATGCGTATGAACCACAGCCTGTTTTTCCTCAAAGGTCAGTGCTGAGGTTTAACTCCCAGCAGCTGTCCTGCCACCCACCCACACTGACAGGACACGTCCTCTCCGTGCACTTATGCACCATGGCACCGGGGTCGAGTGAGGGTGCTTGCAGGAGGCACCCAGCAAGCCCAGCCCCGGCAGTGCCCCTCGGTCCCCTCCCAGGGGAGCAGCAGTGAGGGGCCAGGCCCCGCTCACCCCTGACCAAGAAGGGCAGAAGTGGGGATGTTGGAGATTGGGCAGGGTGGGTTTGAACCTGAAAAATGAGTTTAAACCACAAAGGCCGTGCCTAGACTAGGATCTAAGCATCTGAAAGGTGTTAAGTTGTATATGGTAGCTCTCTGTTTTAATAGATGGAGAGTTCCCAGTAACATCTGGTGCGTTTTGCCAAAATAATGATGTCTAAAAAGAGCAGGACTTCTTTGTAAGATTTCTCTACCAGAAAAACATTTTTGTTTGTGCAGTTGTAACTCCATACGAGCTTGTTTGCCATTACTCTTTTCTTTGCTCAGAATACAAGGAAAACAGTTTTTTTTTTTTTTTAGTTTAAATCTAGGAGAGGAGGGCAGAAATAATGTATATATTCCTTTCTTAACTTTCCTCAGGGCTTTAATGCGACTGACATACTTTGAAGGCAAGAGTATCTTGTCTGCGTTAAGCAATTTTACATCTAGGCTGTACTCATCTGGAAGAAAGCAGAATTGTTCCCTACCAGCACTCCGTCCCTCCATCCAGCAGTGTGTCAGTCAGGACAGCCAGGGGCGAGAGCGCGGCAGCAGGAACGCAGCCCCTGGGGCTGGCAGCCCCGGCAGGCAGCATGCTGGCATGCAGATCCCCCGTCTCCAGAGCCAAATGTCTTCAGATACTGGTGGGAAAGACACACATCTGGAGTTGTCTGGAGCTGGCAAGAAAAGCTGTAGACAAAGAGGAGAGAAAGGGAAGGTTGGAAAGAAAGTGGAAAGAACGTTTCTTACACATTTCGCTTTCTTTTCCATCTGCTTGTGCGATGTTGCTGTGAGCTATTAAACAGCTGCAGAGCTCTGCCCCAGAAGGGGCTGTGTTTCAGCAGTGATGGAGAATGAATCCTGCAGCAGAGTGCTCTGGGAGCCCCCTAGAATGAGCCGGGTGGTAGAAATGTCGTTCTCTGATTCAGTATCATGCTAAATACACTTGGGACCAGGGCACCTGGGGCAGCAGCCAGAGGCACTGTTGCAGCTCCCGAAGCCTCTGGCAGGCACTGGGTGCTCCTGACCCATCCCTGGCACAGTTGGTGAGTCCCTCTTTTCCTCTGCCTTCCAAGCAGAACATAAGCCTTGCCTTCCAAGCCTCCGGCACTGGTTCTGAAATTCAAGGCAAGTGCATTGCTCAAGCAAAAGGTGTTTGCTGACTGCAAGACTTTGTAGCTTGGGGAGATAAGGGTGGTGGAGGAGGACTGGGAGCAGGAGCAGTGGGCATACTGTGACTGCCAAGGACTGAGCAAGAGAGCTTTTTTTTTGCATCCATTCAGACGCTCAGCTATTTCCTGCTTGGTTCCTGCAGTCAGCATGCTCCACCTGCTTTTACTTAACCATTTCCTGTTTACTGCTTCCAAAACCTTTCTGGTGCAATCACTACTCTGCCAGTAGACTATCTTCACAGTCTTTTTTGGACAGGCTTCACTACATTTTTTTCCTTCCCTCTTCTCTGTACAGACCGTTCAGATTGAGGCATTGAGGGGATGGGGGGTGCATGTGTGTATGCATGTGTGTGTGCATTTCTTGGGGCCAAATTCAGTCATCACAGAAGTCTGTAGTTTTGTCAGGAAAGTATTTGCTTGCTTGCTCATTCTTTCTCTCTCTGTATGTCTGTTTTTCTTATCCTACTGCTTGCTGCTTTTTGCAGACTTATCAAAGCAAAAAGCAGTAGCACTGAAGGCAGGTTTCACTTTCTGTTGCATAGAGGGCTCCAGGTATTTAGAAGAAAGACTCTTCCCATCACTTTCAAGAGTTAACAACTCTCCCACAAACAAGGGATTTATTTCCTGGATAGCTTGCGTAAGCTTCAAATTATTTTCTAGTTTTGAAAACAAGAGACGATTTCTTCTGGTTTGCTGTTCAGTTTCTCAGATGTGTAAGGCAAGGTATGAGGAGCAGGAAGGATCAGACAAAGAAAAATAAATCTCTTTCCTAGTGTAGATGGCTCCCTCAAGTCCCATCCCATGCTCAGTCACGTCTTACAGAAATCGCTAGAAAAATATGCATGCTTCAAGTCTAGTCTCCTTAGCCATAGTATAGATAACACTGCAGCCAAGACTGAAATCAAATTTATTTGTCAGTGCTTTTGCTGTTTGTTTACTTTCTGTGTTTCTCTTCTGGAGCAGTGAAAATAGATTCTTCAGTTTCCTCTCTGGTTCTCATGCTCTTGCACAGCACTGCAATGTTTGGGTTGCGGTGAGCACTGCAGGGGAATGTTCCCTTCTTAAAATAAATCATGGAAACATTTCTGTTGGAATCAGGGCTTGTAAAAGTTTATTTATTTTTTAATAAGAAGAATGTCGGGCCAGCTTTGACCTGACACTGTATCCCTTTAAAAGGATCAGGCCTGTGATGCACATCGGTGTATATATACAGCGTATATCTGCATGTACACACGCAGTATACATGCCAGTGGTACTCGTATAACTGAGCGCTGAAATCATCCTCCAAGAATGCTTGACATGTTGTCTCAGCCTGCATCACACGGATCTCACAATTCCTTCGCTAGCCCTGTTGCAAGTTAGTGTAAGCCGGTGGTGCTTTGGCTGCTGACTTCCCAGGAGAAGGCAGGGGGCTGGGAGCATATGCTGGTGGTGTCTCCGAGCTGCTCCGCACGTCTGTGATTTATGTGGACGGGCTCACGCTCCCACACAGTTCTGAATATTTTAACAACACTAGACCCCTGTTTCAGCAGTAGCATAAATATATACGGTAGCACACCTGTATGTGTTGGGAGGAATGGTCTGGACATCAGTGATGTAAGCCATCTGCTATAGGCATCGTGCAACTTAAATCGGAGTTTGCTAAAGTAGCCCTCAAGCTGTCTGAGAGCAGCTTTGGAATTTTCTTTTTAATTAGGAAAGGAAGCAGTTGTTTTCTGCACAGAAGTGTCTTTCAGATTGGCCCCAATATGTACAACGGTTACTCTGGTTCCCATCCAGCCCAATTCATTCAATAGCTTGTGTCAGGGCACTTGTCATCAGTGGCATTTGCCCAGAGTGAGTCACACCCGCCCATGCAATGTGTGAGAGCCTTCAAATCTTTTTCATCTTCATTTTATAGGGTACAGCTCTGGTAAATTCATGACCGTATTGTACCACACAGCTCTTCTTACAGCAGCTTCTTTTCTTCTATCCAGCTTTCCATCCAAGGGGCAGCTTCTTCCAAAAGAGACTCTGTGATTCAGTGCCCATCTTTGTTTCCCAGATGTTTCTTTCACCAGTCTGCTTTCCGGTTACATTGCAAATTTGGGTGCATTCAAAATATTATTGCCTCTCCCCCACGCCTAAAATGGAGAAAAGCTGAAATATATGAAAACGTAGGAAGAATGAGGCTAGGGCTGCACAGGACTGCACAGGACTCTTTCCAGGAAATGGGTAGAAGGTTCATCAGATGAGTCACTGAAACCCTAGATGACTAAATTCTTGAAGAATAAACTGTCAGGAATATGATACTGGACAAGACATTCAGGGGAAAAGAGAAACTTCTTAAATAGCTCTTGTTTGTTTTCTGTTAGTGATTCATTCCTAAGGAAATTGCCGCATTTCTGGCCCGGGACAGCAGCAGCAGGCAGGTGGTGCCAGCCTTCACGTGAAACGTGCCGTGGCGCTTGAGGCCTTGCAAAGCCCAGTGTTTGCAACGGGATCAGGAGTGCTTGTGCTCGTCCTGCCCCCGGGCAGGCTCTTCAGCTGCCTTTCCCTGTCCCTCCCCACCCCGCAGAAAGGAGGATTCGAGAATTGATGTGTTTGGGTCACCACAAAGATGGAAGTGTTGAAGGCAGGGAGCCTGTGAGAGAAGACTGTACAGAGCCAAAGTGAATAAAATAAGGCAGGGTCACCAGTGCAGTTATGCCATCTGAATCAATTTGCCTCTTTCCTAGCATACCAGCAGGTATGAGACCAAGAGGAAATGAAGGCATTAAAGCTCCAGTTCTAAGCTCCTTTTACAAATTTCTCTCCCTCTACCTGCTCCAACCAGTAAACCAAGTTGTATCAATAAAATTGGCCCAAAGCTCTGAATTTGGATTTCAGAAAAGGTCTTGAGATTTTGAGTGCCAGTAACAACAGAAGCAGTCAGGCTCCCTCCGCAGCTACCTCCAGAGGAGCTGAACCAGCGTTCACAGCAGCGGGAAATGTTTGCAGTAGTATCCGAGTGTGGAGAAACCCCAGCATTCCAGCAAGCCACTGCCAGTTCCCATTTTGGTGAGTTTGACCTAGAGCGTTTAGCGTTTCGACATCCTTTCTGCGTCTCATAATGCTGTTTACGTAATGAGCTTTCATTTGGTTCCTATTAAAATCATGGTATTTCTTCTGCAAACCGCTGCCTGTAAATATCAAGCCACCCAGTTTTTCATTAGATTGTGATATAGGAAGTAAATTGTCTGTCTGTAGGATGCACAGTGTAATCATCAGGTAGAGAGCAGGTGGCTTTTTTCCCCTCTTGGACATGCAAAGTTCAAATCTCAGAAGCAGGAATGTAGAAGACCTGTTAAAGGTTACTGAATCCATCTCCTGCAAAACCACAGTGTGGTAACTCCCTGATGGATGTTCCCAGCTAGTACATTGATAAAGAGAGTCTACAGATCCTCGTAGGTACAGCAGCAAGAATTCCCTTAAAGGTTGCAGAAGTGGTGTGTATTGCTCTCACAGATTGTCCCAGCGCCGCTGACATCTCCGAGGCAGTGCAGAGCGGTTCCTTGTATTATATATACCAGCACTTTGAAGAATTCAGTTTCAAATGTCTGAAACAATGGGGGTTTCACCGCTTCCTGTGGGAGCCTGTTCTGCAGCCTAACTCGTTTCACCATCTGGAGTGTTTTCCTGAGTGTCTGCCCACTTTTAGCTCTCTTTAGTTGTGCTCCCACTCTTTCGTCTTAAAGGTGACTTGCTAAACATTTCTGTTGCATGAAATTAATGTTATGTGGTGCTTTTTTCTTTTTTATGATGATCAAGGAAATCTGAAAGCTTGATGGCTTCTTCTCTTTGCCTTTCGTTCCTCAGAAATTATAATTAGGAATGAATAATGTATTACAGCTTTTCTATCCGTTCGTCTCGACGACTTACCAGGAAGGTCAGTATCACTGTACTCTTTTTACAGATGAGAAAACTGAAGCACAGGGCAGGAAACAACTTGCCCAGGATCATTCAATGGTCTGGTGGCAAGGCCTGGGTTTTTAGCCAGGTCTCCACAATAGTGTCCTACTTTTTTTTTTTTTCCCTCCAGTCCAATTCCCTTTGGCATTGTTGGAGTACCTAGCACAAGCTTTCCGAGAACTTTATTCAGAATTGTCATATTGTAACTGAAAGGTCAGCCTGCTGAATATTTAACAGATACTATCTTTCCAATGTGTTCATTAAGCATCCTAATTAAGTAGAGATACATAAAACCAACAAAGCATTTTAACAGACTGATTCAGTCCCTAGAGCCTCCGAGCTGAATTTCCTTCAGCTAGCCTGTGCTTTCCTGGTTGCGGATTGTCCAAATTGAACACAGTATGTATCAAGCGTACTCTTATCAGTGCACTGCAGAGAGGTTTCCTTCCTCTTTGGTACCACCATGCTTACTTCACCTGTTATATTTCCCTTAGCTGTGGTTTTTGGTAAGCCTGTTTCTCAGAATCTGGGTAGCTATTGAACTATAAATCTTCCTATTTGGGGTGATAACACTGCAATTGGTACAGCACAGAGTGCTGTGCAGAGACCAATATTTGGGCTGGTGCTGAGCAGGCTCACTTGGGCATCAGCACCATCTGCTCTCAGCAGCACAGAGCTCCTTGGGGGCTGCTTCTCCTACCTGAGGAGGACACGCCTTAAAGCTTCTGCCTGCCCGGCCTGTCATTTCAGTACCTTTGCTAGATCTGCCTGGGCACATGTGCGAGACCAGTTTTTTCTCAGCCACCACTTGGGAATGACAGGGGAAGGCAGCTGCCGCGGTGTGGCTGGCGGCTTGGTCTCCTGACCGCCCCACGCTAATTCCACGCTGAGCTGAGGGCACTGATCGCGCGGGAGATGTGGCGCTTTGTACGGCTTGGGAAAAGTAAATGAGAGATATGGGTAGGACAGAGTTGTATCTGAGGGCTAGCGCATCAATGTCCCTGACTGTCAACCACTTTCGAAGCGTGCCAGTAAGTGAGCGAAGCCCTTACCAGCTGCGTTGTTTCCCCCACTTCTCCTCCAGGCCGCCTTTATTCCGGATATCATTGAGCCAGAGTTTGAGGATTTACCGAAAGCTGCTGTAGGTCACTGAGCACATTGTCTTTGCTTTCAGATTGAGTTTGAGAAATTACCAGCGGTGTCATGGTTATGCCTCCTGGCCATGTGAATAGAGGAAGCTAAGAAGCAACAATAGATTACATAAAGCAGGGAAATCCCCCTCAAACTTCTCCCAGACTATCTTAAACTGAAGATGATTTGCATACATACACTACAAATAGCTTTGCAATGGCTTCTAGCCCCATGAAAGGGTTACATGTGCTTGCCTATAATCATTTAGGCCAGTTCCACCAGTTGAATCACTCAGAGAAAATAAAATAGACTGAATGAGAGCCCGTATAGAAATCCAAGCAGTTTTATGTAGCATCAGCCTACTTCAGGTAAGGACACAACTGGGTAATGCTATGCAATACAAAACCAACGGGAACTGTTACCTGTTAATAATGAGTGGTTATTCTAGAAAGCCAATGCTAAAAAGCTATCTTAATGTTTATAATTTGTGATGACAGATGGATGGTGTCTTTCTTTGGCTAAACTTGCAACTAAGCTTCCTACACAAACCCTGCTTGGTGGAAAATGGACCTTACTGAAATCCAGAAAAAAGCTGTAGTATCTTATAGATGAAACCTGTGACCCACTGCTTTTACAAACTCTGAGATTCATTAGGCCTGGCATTCCTGCATGGTGCTGTTCAAGAAGCAGTGGTGTTAAACATACTTGCAAAATTCCTGTGATTTTTTAAAAAGTCACAGTTTAACAGAAACAAACAAATGACCAGAAAAGAGATAGTGTAGTGAAAATGCATATTTACTGTGTTATCTCAGGCCCAGAAATCTAGTTGGCTAATCCAACATTTACAAAAATCTTTTACATTATCTTTAATGTGCTAAGAATGACAGTGTTTGTAAGCCTAGCACATCATGACTGCGGAATGCCTAAATTCTTGAAGACAGATGGTATTTTCTGTTCCCTTGCTGAGGGACTTTATCAACTAAAAATAATGTTATTTTTCCCATTAACTGGTTTCTTATTTTGGGGGCTTTTGGAGCCGAGTTGTCGTTTTTTGTTTGTGTGTCTGTGTGTGTGCACATGCGTGTGTGCGTGTTTGTTTGTTGTTGTTGTTTTGTTTTAATAGGATAAGAATATAAAGTTCCCAAAGGCTCAGTAAGAGTAGTTTCTTTGGAAAGAATTTGCTCGCCTATTCCCTTTCTTAGCTTTCTGCAGAAACATGTTTTCAGAAACGTTTACTGCCAGCCCTGTTGCAAGCGAGGCAGAGTGTAGACAACTGCGCTGATTCTTTAGGATCTCCCAGTAAATTCACAGAAAGGATTTTCTCTACATTTTCTGGGTTGTCAAACCAGCTCTACATTAAAATAAAGTTGGTTAGGGGTATAGTTTTTAACAATGCAGTAGATGCCTTACAGTAGGTAGCAAGGTTGTTTTAGACTGTCTTAATGGTGCCTTTGTCAGTATAGCGTATTTGCCTTGAGGAAGTCATCAAAGGTGTATTGGCAAAAGTGCTTTTTGTTCAACCTGCATTAGGATTATCATCATATCAGTATAGTTATACTGACAGCTATAGGAGCAACTCTTTTCTAGTGTAGTTGGGTTTCATATAGTTAGCAAACAGGGCTAGAGAGGAGGAGGAAAATTGAGACACAGCTTACCTTGCCAAACTGCGTAAGCCTCCTGATTCTTCTATAATATCCCCTCTGTTAATACTAATAATGGCATGGCCTGTTGCAGGGGAATACCTTGCCTTTCACCCTCCTCCTTTCAGCTTTATTGACTTTCTTCAGGGCTTTGATACAGCACAATAGGGATCGGCCCAGATAGGAGCTGGCTGTTCTGCAGGGTCCTTGGGGCAGAGCTTGTCACAACAGATCAGCTGCAGAAATCAGAAGAGAAGTACACATTTGAGTAGGAGCATGATACCTTGCAATGCACTTCATAGCAGTGAACAGGAGGACATGACATGATCTGACTGATGATTCATTTTTACCTTGGGTATTTTGGTCTTAATAACTCTGTGTGTTTCTTCAGTTTGTGTTCTTTCTGTCAGTTTGCAGGTGAATTAGGAAGGTATTAAAGGACGCTTTTATTTTGTCTTTTAATATCTCCTCTCACAAAAAGCAGTCCATTTTCTGCATAAGGTGTCTAATCACAGTAATTTAATATTCTTTATTTACATAGTAAACTTAATCCCAAAGCACTTTACCTCCTGGCATTGACATGGGACCAAGATTAAAAATGGAACAACTCGTACTGGTTAGGAGGGAGGCTCTGCTCTCAGCCTAGGCATTAGGAAAGCATATAGGGTGCAGCCATAATATTTGCTCTGAATCCAAGGCAATTTGCTAATAGTTGGAAAATATACTGGTATGAGCTGTGCTCTGCTTAACTCTAGGAAACACGTTTGAACTGTAGCGAGAAACCTGTGGTAGAGAATGTCAGTCTTTTTGCACATCCCATTCTCTGTTCATAGGCACTAGCTACCAAAAAACAGTTTTACCGGGAAACTAGAGTGATGCAAAGCTTCTCAGCAAGTATACTCTGGCTCTGGGAGAGCTCTGCCAGGGGGTGACAGAGGGGCCTGGACGTGCTAAGGTTTGGCTCCAGAGCATGAGTAGCATCAGAAACTTTGCCACACAGAATGAAAATGAGTCTGGATATTGGTAACTAGAAGGACAACCAGGCAGGCAGCAGAATGAGGATCATTACGCATAAGTTAATCCATTTTCAACTAATCTGTGAAATTAATTTATACTGAAATTTACCTTTATTCGTTTTGTGGATTAAACAGGTTTCCAAGTGGCTGTTCACTGGAGGAAATAGTAACTTTGTCATCTCCGTCTTATACATTGCCATTGAGGTGTCTGTCTTTATTGTGTGTTTCAGATGGAAAGGACCAACCAAATTTAACCTGGGAAGGAACCAATCCTGCCCTGCAGACCATACAAGTGAGGAACACTGTCTTGAAAAATATTTTAGTTGATGCTGCTTTACCCAGCACTACTGGTGCGGCTCCTGGCGATCCATCCAATCCATAGGAAGGACAAATGCAAACTCCACTGAGAAATGAATAAACCACGCTGTTTTTCAAAAATTCAGGCATTCTTCTTTTGCCTCTTTAAAGACTAACTTCAAAAGCAAGTGCTGTTCTCTGTATGTGTGGTGCCATGTTAAACTCTGGAATTAAGAAAATTCTGAATTTTGTTTGGGTTGAATTAAGTGACATAGTAATAGAAGTCTCTGAACAACACACATGCTAGTGAAGAAACATAAGCCACACACATGTTCCGAATTCACCCCTACACCTCAGCAGTCTGCAGGAACTGACAAACACACAGAGCGCTTGGTTTCCACAGCCTGTAACGTAGGGAGATGTTCGCTTCTGCTTTTTAAGAGAAATGGTAAACCCACTCGTTGGTTTTATTAAGAAGCAATAGTTCTGTGGGCTCTTATTCCTGTAATTCTCTTGTAAATCATCAGGGATGATGTAACAGAGTTGGCAGTAGCAGGGTTCTGGCAGTTCAGAAGTGAAGGAGAGCAGGTAGTAATCCAAATGGTGGGAAGGCTGGTGTGTGTTACAGCTGCTTAGCTTCTTCTACCTTCAAAGCACTGTTGGAGCGTTTGCAACATGACTGCAAACCACAGCACTATGTACTCACCTTCCAGACTGAGAGACTGTATGACTTGCTCAAGGCCACTGAAGGCACTGGCTGGGCTGTGATCAGGACCAAGTTGTTCCCAGCCCTCAAGCCTCACATCCCTAAGGGAAAGCCATGTGTGTGTTGAGTTAGTGCCGAGGGCTGGTGCGGTCCCCATTGGCCCAAGTCGCTGGTTCTGTGCTCTGCACTCACAGGAAAGCCTCTCTGAGCAGCCTCTTGGAGAACAGTGCATCCCGCACAGCAGTACGGGAGGTCCGCAGCGCTGCCGGAGCACCCGTAGGTAACCCAGCAAGGGAATCAGCTGCAGCGGGGGCACCTCTGGTGAAGGGCCAACAGGTTGCCCCCTGCTGTTTGCTGGGCAGCCCTGGGGTGACCAGGAGAGTTCCCAGGAAACACGCAGCCGCTGTTAAAAAGTGCTGCGTGCCCTTACAGCGGCAGTGTGGGAGGCTGAGGAGCTGCTGGGATGTGGAAGCCGATGTCCCTTCGCTCCCAGCCACCTAAAAGGATGGCATGGAGGAGACTGCTCTGCAGCTATCCTCTTACTCGCCTGCTCGCACAGCTTTGTGCTCTCCTTGAACAGGGAAGTTTCCAAGTTTCCATCACAACAAGTAAGCTACTCCATTTCAATAAGCTACTTTTAAAAGCTAATAGATTTCACCATGGGGAAGAGCAATTCTCCAGCTTTAGTGTTACCGATTTTGTGCTTTGAAGAGACCTTTGTAAAATTTCATTTTAATGTTGTTTTAATTAAAGTTTAGATTTTCTTCTTGACAGTGTTGCACTGCTGTCCGGTCAGTCAAACCCTGCTGAACTTGCTTGTAGCCATTTTATCTGGGTATCTTGTAAATATTTGGTAGAGCACTCAGACACAGAAGTGTTTTTTGCTCTTACAGTCACATGCCTGGTTCCAGGACCTTTCAGAAGTACAAAAGGCTGAAGGCAGGGAAAATTCCACTGAGACACATTCAGGTCTCCAGGGAGCAACTGCACTCTGTTTAGACTAAAATTTCTCATTGCTGGTTCTTTTTTTTTTTTTTTTAAAACATGGAGGGATAGAGAGGGGAAGCTGGACGGTAAGATTTTTTTATTATTATTATTATAGACACTGAAATGCAAGCACTGTTTCTCTCGTTTCTCTCATATTACAGGAACATTTGCAGTCAGAGAGGGAGATAAGCTTTTTAATGCTCTCTGCACAACCTGGGAAATTTCCATCCGAGTTCTAAAATGTTTTACAAACATTAATGAATTAAAGCTTAATCCCCTTCTTCTCAGCCGTGTGAAGTAAATACTAAATATGGTTTAAAGACAGGGATAATAAGTCTAAAAAAATTCTAAGTACCTTGCCTGAAATCACACAGGCAGTGTGGCAAGAGGACTCAGGTCTTTGAGTCCCAGCCTTCTATCTTTCCTGTCAACACAGACAACACGATTCCCTCCCATTTCAAGGCTCTCTATGCTTCCCCTTCTGGGATCTAGTGAAAACATGCTGGCGTCACACCTTGACATAAGCTGTTTTTTTCCCCCCTTGGAATACAGAGAACTCTCACTGCTGCTGTCCTGTGAGATCAAGATGCTGAAAAGATCAGAGAGGGATGTGAGCAGGAGAAAAAAAAAAAACAGCAAGTCACTGCTCCATTTGCTTTGGACATGTCCTGCCTTTGCTGCTGCCTCTGCATGCACCAGCAGGAGCAACCTCCACTTCCTTATGTGCTCCCGTATCATATTCAGGCAGGACTGTGGTAGAAATGCCATAATCAGAGCGAGCTCTTGGCTGACAAGAAACTGGACAGAAGAGCCAATAAGCCATTCTCCTGTATTAAATATCTATGAGTTCATTAGCCTCCTGTTTGTGACTCACAGTTTTTATTATCAGAATCCCATAGCTACTGCTGGCAGCCATCCTCCGCCCCCTCTTCAGAAGAGGGGGATAATCCAGAAGCCAGTTCATCTCCGGTGCTATGAGTCAGGTTTTTACCAGGGGGATTAGGGGTCAGTTGAGAAGAGTTGTTCCCAACAGGGATGAGCCAAAAGTAATGCGCACATGAGTCATGAAGTGAAAGAGAAGAAAACAAATCTATAATTTTTTGAATGATTTCTTTTATCTTTGCTTGTCTGCACTGATCAATAACCAGGTGTGCAAAAGGCGGGCGTGCATTGGTGGTGGCCAGCTTATGCAGGACCGAGAGCTCCTCACGCCATACAAACCAACCTGAAGTCAGAGAGCTCCCAACACTAGATCAGTGCACACCCTCAGCCCTTGTAGCTGAGAGATGTGGGGAGCTAAATCAGATGGGAGTCCAGCCGCCCGTGCTGCCTTCCCTGTGGCCCGGTGCTGCAGCCCTGAACCGGGGCCTTTGACCTGTTTATGCCATCACCATGCATGCTGTGTGCCCCAGCCCCAGCGCTGGCCCTCGGGTGCACTGCTGTGGCACGCGTCCCTGCCAAGGATCCAAGGTCCCTGCAGATGCTGTGCACAGTGCTCGCTTCATTCCCTGCTGAAAGGCGGCCAGGCCTGGGGTGGGACGTGGCAAGCACTTCGCTGTGCCTGGCAACGCCGCCCAGCTGCCAAAAACAAGCAGGGAAGGAGGGCTGTGTACAAACGCAGGGGAATTTTCACATAGGCAGGATGTAATTAGCAGAGCTGGAATTTGGCCAGGATGCTGGGGTCAAAACACTGGCTTGCAGGTAACACACTGGGAGCTTTCATAATTCAAACGCTCAGGATCTCCTGTTTCCATCCTACCTGGAAGATGTCAGAAGACCGTTCCCTATTTTGTATTCCCAGGCAGCTCTCAGACATCTGACACAAAGGAAAAAGTGTCTGAGGGTGCTGCACGCTGCACCTGCAGTGCGTCACGGCCAGCAGCTGCCCACCGCTTGCCACAGCTGGCAGCATCGCGTCCTGCCAGGGCTGCACCACATCACGCCAAACCCATCACACCCCGCACCCCTGACTTGGCACTCACGTGAGCCTGAACTTCCCTTACGCAGTTTTCAGGCCCTGAGCCCCCAGCAAACAGCAAGAAAAGGTGATAAAAATAGGGCAGCCCCTCACATGTTAATTGCAAAAGAGGGAATGTTGCCATTAGGCGCTGCTTCAACCTCGTTCCCTGCCACTTGAAGTAGTAACAAATTGGTACTGGGAACGTGGTTCAGCTCTTCTCCCCAGTGCGTACCAGTGAGCTTTCCCAACCAGCCTTGCCAGTAATACGCAACACGTTAAGAGCTCGTGCCTCCTCCTTCCTTCCAGCAGAGAAATCACGTTCAAAGCAGCAAAACATTTTTTTCCTTTGTGACCTCACTTTCCGTATAAGCAATCGTGTTTACTACGAGGATGTTGAATGTCCACAAAAGGTCAAGGGAGTCATTCATGAACCTCATGTGCGGAAAGTCCGCACAACATTTCTACCATGATGTGGCCCGCAACATGAAAGAAACCTCATGGCAAACTTTTAACCCCTTGGGGCAGCAGCCCTGCAGGCCGGCCATAGTTCAAAGTGCTGGCTTCCTCCCTGCAGAGCAGCAAGCAAGACAAGAGGTGTTCCTGCCTCCCCAGAAAGCATCATCTGCGTGTCAGCAAGTCGTAGAAGAGGGGCCCTCCTATGCCTGTGAGGGCTCCCTGCATTGGCTTTGGGTTGGGTTGGACTTTGGTTGGCTTGGTTTTGTACGCTGTGCGAGTCCCCCTCTCTGTCAGGTGGAAGGAATGCAACCGTCGACCAAGCTGGGTGGGAGCACCTGAGAGAGCCTGAGTCGAACGGCAACACGCGCTGCAGAGAGGAAAGCACGGGCAGCTGCAGGCAACAGGAAATCCAGCACTAATAAATAAAACGTCTTACAGCCAGAAAGAGGAAATAAACAGCACCAGTACAGACTGAGAGGACAGAAGAGAGGAACACAGCAGAGCTGTGGCACAGGAATCGCTGCATTACAGTGAGCTTATTTTTACAGACCATCGTCCCGGTTTGTTGCGTGTCCAGACTGCAAAAATAAGTGGGGGAGTAGGGGAACTGGTCAAAGAGAGGGTCTCTATCAGGAGGAGTTGTCAACAGCCGCTGTAATTAAGGAAGCAGCCAGAGCACACACAACCTGAGTGGCCGCCAAAGCGAAATGAAAGCATTTTTTGTTTGCAGCTATAGCCCCAAAGGATAATAAAAGATGGCTCTGGTGTGCCAAGTTAGAAGCTGCAGAGACACCGTTTCTAAGCCGTGAATGCCCTGCTCCCGTCTTTCCAAACTCACGCACTGTGGGGAGCAAATCCTCTCCCTGCGCGCACCTCCAGCATGCATGCCTGCAGCCGCCATCTCAGGAGGCCGCCCGCCGGGCACTCAAGCCCCGAGCGCAACAGAGACAATGGGGACAGCACCGGGTGAGCTCTGCCTGCCAGCTGACGTGTGCCCTTTGGTCTGAGATTCCTCCAGCCTCATTTTTCCCCCTCACACCCCATGGGTGTGCCACGGCCCCTAGTTTTGCTGCCAGCAGTGGGAGCTGCCGCGCTCAGGACGGCCACCACTCTCCCCGCCGTGGCAGCTGTGGTTGGGAGGCGCAGGGGTGCCCTGGCGAGGAGCTTCACGCCACGCATGGCACACAGGAACATCGCTCTTGGTGCTGCTGGTGACATCTCACCTGGGCCACTGCAGCAACCGAGCGGGTGCTGGACTCCCTAGCAGCTCGGCACATAGGGCTGGGGGACGGCTTGGACCTTCTCAGCCATGAGACATCACTGTCAGGCTTTCACTGATCGCTGTAGAAATTTGTGTGCAGGTTCAGCAAAGGGAGAGAAGTCATTCACAAATCGCATGCATATTTATTCATTCATCCACTGAGTCGGGCTTCCCTTTCATCCCCCTGGCCCCACACACATTGCTGGCATTCTCCCTCACTCCCATCTAATAACCCTGAGGTCTCCGCAAGCCGCTGCTTGCCAATGGAGACCACGGTCACCAGCCCGCCCGCTTGGTCACATGAGATGTTACATACAAAGGTTTAGCACTTTCCCTGACCCCAGCCCCCTTTCCTGTGAAACCTCTGCAGTGTTCTCCTAATCAGGCCCCAGGAGGCTTTGCAGGGTGCAGGATGCTAAGAAGGTGGCTATTTAGCTGCAGTGCCTGGCTGGCAGGGCCCAGTGCTCATCTGGGGCTCACGTGGCCCACGGAGCAACGTGCCAGGGGCACCTTGCAGCCAGATCGCTGGATAACCAAACAGAGCATTTGGTTTCTGTTTCAGTTCTCTTTTTGGAGGGGAGGGGGCAGGCTGGTTATGAACTGCACCCAGTGCATGCATTTGTGTGGTGTGAAGGGGAAGATCGTGGCAAAATTTAAGTTACAGACTGCTTATGTTGTTCTGCTATAAGCTTTCTCATTACCTACGTAACTTTCAAAAACAAACCATAAATAAATAAATAAATGAAATTGGCTGTATTTTTTTGAGTTCTCTGCTTTTCTCATGCTCTTGAAAGAGTACGCCCGTTCTGCTTGACTGGCTGTCTGATTGTTTTCTATTTTATTACATATTGCTTAATTTCTAACTGTAAGCCTTCCAAATCACAAAATCAGAGTTCTAGTCTCTACTTTCAAATGTAACTACTGAAGTGTCTACCTCTTTAGTACGTATGGCATTTAACATACTTTGCTTAAACTGGGTATTTCCAACTCAGTACAAATGGGAGACTTGAGAAGTCCTGCTTCTCACAGACAAGAGTGAACCTGAGTAATACAGGAATGACTTTTCTCACTGAAAAACATTATCAACTTGCATGCATAAATACTGGGGTTTAATCAGCCAGTGCTGCATGCTTGTTTGAAGGAGAAGCTTATTTAATCCCTCGGGAGGGATTCCAACTTCCAGTGAGAATGGAGATCAGCCCGAGCACACAAATGGTGACATGTTCACAGAAAATACCAGTGGGGTATGTGATTTCCCGTCATTGCCCTCCCTGCCAAATGAAGGACAGGACAGCGGAGAAGAGGCTTTTCTATTTCTGGAAAGTGTGGTGACATGGGGGAGCCTAGGGATCACCAAATTGTCTTTCCTTCCATTAGGCAGTGTCTTCAAGACACTGCTTGATATCGACCCTGTCAAATATTTTGACAATGTGAATAAATGAGCACCCAATGTTTTGGATTTTCACCTCAGAAGACAAAGTAGCTCGGCATGCTGCTGTCTCTTTAGATACCCTTCTCTGCAAGGAACGTACATGGCAGACGCACCAGGCTGCGGAAGGCCCATTGTTTCCAGTCACTGAGTCTCGCTTCCCTCTCCACACAGGCCCCTCGCCACCACAGCCCCATCCAAGGCCAGGGTGAGGGCAAGTCCCTGTGGCTCACCATGCAGAAACCTGCTGCTATGGGGACAGCACACATGCATCATCATTCTGTGCAGGTTTCTGAAAAGCACAACATCCATGGTCCCTTTACATCAACACAAAATAGAGGCAGCAAGCTGAGGCAGCGCACGCGTACACACACAAGAGCCAAACCTGTGGCGCCCAAGTATCTTGGCCTGGGGAGAGGCCGGAGCAGCTTCCATCTGTGTTTTGGCTGCAGGTAGAAGAAGAGAGATCAGTGCTTGGCTCAGGGTGCATGCAGTGGCTGGTCTTGGGGGGGGAGAGAAGTCATGCTGTGAGGCCACGCTTTAAACGTGGCCACACCACTGCCGTGCCCCACTGCAAGGCCGGATCGTCATGGGCACGTTCCGCTTCCACTGTCAGCGGCAGCCCCAGCCTCCTGGGGCTGACACAAAAACCTCTTTATTCCTGAGAGAATAGCAGGGGAATTGGCGGGAGGCCTCTTGTTGTCATCGTTGTCATCGCAGTGCTGAAGTGGTTTGGCTTTTGTCTGGCCCTCAAGGTGCGGTGCCCGCGCAGTTCTGGGCTGCACCGATGTGTTAGCAGCATCAGAGGTGAATGCGGGACTTCAGGTGTCTGGATGGGAGAGCAGTTAGTGACAACACCTGAGGAAGATGCTTTGTTACCTCCGTAGTCTAAACAACATGAGAAAAGTGTTGGTTTAGGGTAGAGTTTAACAGGAGCTCACTCTGAAGCCTGGGCTGCCACACTCTTGCCTCCCCCACTGCCTTCAGCACCAGTGCAGCCGTGCAGGGAAGCAGGTCAGAGAGCCAGCCTGTCTGGAAATTAAACTTCTGGTTTGTTTCTTTTTTTCTTTAAAATAAGAAGTTTGCTTTAATAGAATGTCTCAAAGTTTCATTGAAAGAGAAAGACACAAATAAAAACATTAGGATATTAAAAAGGTAAAAGTAAATAGAACTTTGAAAAAAAAATGCAGCAGACTATTTTTAAATAAAGCTAGTTAAAACTTTTCTTACTGTATTTATTCATCACTGTCTCTCTCATCAGCCCCTCAGCCATCCGCTACACAAAGCAATAAGCTTAAACTATTCAGATATGCTAAGCAAAGCTACTCTGAATATGGCTCCTAGCCTAATAATTCAGAGCCTTATCCAGTTCCCATGAAAAGCATCAGGAAAGTTTCTTCTAACACTAACAGACATAAGATTGGATTGCAGAACAACTACATAACTTTTGACCAAAAAGTGAAGTTTTTCTAAAGCACCGATAAAAATTCATGCAGGACAGCATGGAAACTGACTGGAGCAGTCGTGTTGCTAAATATGTTTCAAGTGAGCATAATCTCTTCTGGAGCCACACTCATTCTCACTACTGATGTGTGCTCTAAGGGGAAGATACAGACCAAACATTTTTTAAAGGAAAAAAGCATTTATAATGTCTTTGTTATGGATGTGCAAAAAGACTCCCCCTCTGCTGCTGGAAAACCAGTTCCAGCTCCATTAGCATTAAAGCACATCCTAATTTTTAGAAACCATTTGTTAGGCAAAACAGGTTATTTTTTAAGATGCTTTTTATTATTTTTTATTTATTTATTTATTTATTTTTGTAATTGCAGCCTTTCTGTTGATGCCAGCTGCTTTAGTTGTAGGTATCTTCTGGGAGGTGGTGTCTGTCAGTAAGTCCCACGTGGGTGTCCCCTTGGCTATCTCTCATAGCTGCCCTTCTGTAAATCACAGCATATTAAAAAAAAAGGGGGGGATAACACTGACATGTGAACTAATCCCCACATCAAAGGGAGCAGCTCTCCCTCCTCTAAACACCCGCCCCCCTCTTTTGCTGGGAAAAGTCTAATGCCTAGAAGGTGATTTACACAAAACTTCATCCCAGTTGTTAGGAAACTTGTAGTGCCACTTACAAGCCGACTGCAGAAGAAACCTGGGAATCAGGGTAACCACAACAGCTAGCCTGAGGGGTTCAGCATTTGGCAATTTGGGGAGGGGGGTGGGAAGGGGGGGAGGATTGGCTTCTTACAGCAAACTTGTGCATATGTTGATTGTATGGCAGGATAGGCATGTATACAGACAGATGTAAACGTGACGAGTAGTGTGGGCTGCATGGGCACATATATACCTGCAAGTGTCTGCAAGTACTTGTATATGCACCGGTGTGCCTGTTCTGACACACAGACACATGCACACACACAAATCTTTACATCTGTTTGGAGCAAGGAGGAACGATGGGAAATATATGTGAAAAACACAAGCACATATGGGCACACAACTGTGCATCAGGTATAGACATGGAGAGGGCTGTCTGTAGGATATGCTCTCTTAAAGCATCCATTCGTGCCATAGGCCTATTTTTGATCTATAGGTTTAAATGCTAGGAATATATGGATAAGGTGAATACATCTGTGTAAGACAGGATTAAACCATAAACTTATTCCCATCCTGAATTTTGCAAATGCTCCCTGTGTACTGACTAAGTGTACAAAATGCTTCCCAGTAATGCACTGTCTTTGTGATGCAACTGAAGGGAGGAAAACAAACCTCTGTCTGCCTAGATAACCATCTTTTTCCAAATCAACTCCAAGTCTGTGCCTGTGCTAGGCACACTCCTTCAGCAATGACAACAAAGCATACATGGCATGGACAAAAATTATACTGGTAGCTCTGTATTTAAAGCCAATAAGCAAAAATACCTACCTTATGTGAAATGAGCTGTATTAATGAAAGTGCATTTCTATGAGTATGTGAATGCATGAAACAAGACACCCACCAGTATCACAGCTGCTGGCTGATCAGCTCGGCTGCACTTGCAGCTCTCCTCTCCTGCTTGTTCATGCAGGCAGGGCTCGGGGCCAGCATCCTGCCCCACCTCCAGGCCATCCCTTGCCCAGGCCAGAGGGCCACCAACACCCAGGCCGGCATAAGCTGGTGTCACCCACCTAAGCTGCTGTCACTGCTGAAAGAAGCCCGTGAGGATCGCTCCCAGTGCCAGCACTGGTGTGCCCTCAGAGTGAGCTGGAGTGGGGAACAGAGCTGGGTTAAAAAAATAGAGACAGCTTCCTTTTTGTAGCTGTTGGTCAGCTGTAGTCCAGCTGCATTCCCTGATGCTCTGCTGTGTGACTGCACAAGCGGGAGATCGAGGCTGGAAGCGAGCAGTGGGGAACACAGGCGGCTCCCTGGGAAGCCGGTGCTGGCTCACAGAGCCCAGGGACAGTGCCAGGAGTGCCTGGGGGCCCATCGCCCACCCCGCCAGCGCAGAGCACACATGGAAGAAAAGCAGAGCCCAAAGGCTTCGCGATTCTGGTTACACGCTCCCTCCATGTACACTACAGCTCCATGTGCATCTGTGCCTGTTCCCTGCCCTGTGTCAAGTGGAGAGGATGTGAAAAAAAACCCCAGTGTGGTTGCAACCTTCACCTCCAGTACATGGAAAAACAAACACAGCCATTCTCTGTTTGTTGATTTAGTGCAGGGTGCTCCTTCCATTACAAAACCATTTCCCTGCAGGCAACAGGCTCAAACCTATTTGCTTATTACTCTGCAAAAGAAAATGAGGGTTTCAGGATAGGTGCAATCTTCCAGCATCTCATCTGTTGATAGAGAGATTGAAAGGCAAGAGCCATCCCAAGTGCCTCTCAGCAAAAGTGGTATGTTTCCTTGCTGCAAATGGCTTTTCATGTTTCCTAGCTCAGAAACACATACCCCAAATTTATGTTTCTCTTTCTCCTCTCCTTTAAATATAAATCTTACTATGTGAGAGCTTTGTGCTTAGAAAGTTAAGCATGTGCTTCATCACAGATATTGATGTAGACATAGCTCCGAGCACCAAAAGCCTTATCCAGAGCCACGATTTGCAGAGCACCCACCCTTCTGCCCACAGCTGTACTTGTCAAACCCCTGGCTTGGGCACTTCTGTTGGCTGAGGGCTGTGTCCTCTCTCCTTTAGGACAGCGCAAACACCATGCCCACTTTTTGATCTGGCACAGCGGAGCTGGGCTCCGGGTGTGAGACACGTCCTTGCAAGAAGTGAACACATAGGAAACATTCACACGAGTCTCTCCTGGTCTATTTGTATTTATGAGGTGCACCCGGCGGCAGTTCCTGTTGCTGGCTGGAACAGGACTGGATGAGCACTGCAAGAAGAGCAGCAAAGTTTACCTAGAGCTGGCACAAGTTTTGGCACTCAGCTAAATTAGCTGTTTCTACTTGAAGCCAGAGCCCTCTGTTTTTGCCAAACCCACCCCCCCTGCATAATTAAAATACTCTCAGCACCTTTTTTGTCAGATAAAATCACATCTCCTACAGCTGGTCTCTGAGATGGCCAAAATCATCACTCTTCTGGCTGGTCTTTTGGCTTGCTGGCACTTTGGCCTTCTCCCAGATCCAGACCAACAGCATTAAAATGGAATGAATGCATGAGGGGGGATGCATACAACACACAATGTCAAAAGAAAAGCAGATCAAAGAGAGCTGCTGGTGTTGGATATGAGGTCAACCTGAGTACCAAAGCAAGACCTCAGTGTCACTTTCAGCCCTGTCTGAATATGCACACGTGAGACTAGCCTGACCACGTTAAGGCCCGACTTCCCATAGCTATGTTTCCCAGAGCCTTGCTCAGCACGGCAGTGCAGCTCTGCATATTGAATAGGGATGGCGAGTAGTCCCTACACGTGCTGGCTGGGATACCACAACATCAGCAATAACTAGGGTAGATTAAGAGGATAACAGTAAAAATTAAAAAAAAAAAAGAAGACACAATGAAAATTTCTGATTCTGGAAACTGGGATTTCATTGCCTCCCTTCTCCCCTGCATTTCAGCTCAGCAGTGTGTGTATGCTAAGTAACGGGTTAATTCCCATCTCAGTGACTCACTCCTAAGTTCTTCAGAGCAGGATTCAGTATTGTAGTGTCAGCGGCTGCGGCAAGAGCTGTTTAGACGTCCCTGCACGTAAGGAAGAGCAGGGCGCTGGTTCTGGGCAGCAGTACTGCGAACGTCATGGTTGTTTAGCGTTCGCTGCATATCTTCCTAAAAAGTCAATGTGCATCCCTACGGCTCTGCAGGCTGTCTGAGCATTACGGCGCAGTTTGCTCAGCTTTTATTTTAGCGCACGAAGAGAATTGTCCTGTGAAAAGGTACCTTCTTTTTCAGGTTTAATGGCAGACTGTGTCACTGTAATTTGATTTTAAATTATCTACTGTTGAGGCTTTCACAAGTGAATCCAACACACATGCATTTGCTCCATAACAAATTTGACTGTCTGGAGAAACAAAGGTTGATAATTAAGCTAACAGTGGATTATCAGGATGGGGCCTAGGCACGGCCTAAAACCTCAACAAGTTGGTGCCTTAATTTCTGGATACTTATCAAAAGCAAACCTTCTACCTGATGCAGCTTGCCTGTTCTGGATGATCTGGCTCCGTAAGTCCCCGGGCAGGCTGATGGGTTTTACCGCGGGAAGTCGGCACCTCCTTACGCGACGGAGGAATGCTGAACAAGCAGACACCACTCCGGGGTAATCAGCCATGCCAAATCAAATGCATAATTCAGCTAGATTATGGCTAAATCTGGGAGATACATTTCTCTCCAGCTGATGCATGAGATCCCAGCGCCTTTTGTAGTCTGAAATACTGTTGATTAATATTTATCAGATGTAAAATGTGACACCAGCTACTTCATATAGTATGCCTTGAAGCATTGTATTATTATTCTTTTTTAAGCACGTTACAGCCAGGGAGACCAAGGCAGATGAGCACAAGTGTCAGCAGCAGCAAATAGCACTGAGCTGGGAGCCAGTTTTCAAAATCCACCCAGGATTTAAAATGGTCTATCTGCGGTGTAATGCACAGGAGGCAGGGACAGCCACCTTATCAGCAACTTCTTGCATCGACAGTGTGGTTTAAGATAAAAAAGTAATATCGTAGCAATTTTTTTCTGGTGGCATCTTTGTTCCTAACTCGCACAGGAGTTTGAAAAGCACCTGCGTACAATCCCATTCTCACCCCCCTCATTTGTGTCATGCTTCTGTGCTGGTGCTCAGCCTTCCCGAGACGTGGTATACCAGGGCAGGAGATGTGCCATGCTGTGCTGTGCCATGCCACACTGTGCTCCTGGCTGCTGGGTGGGCACACAGGACACATATACCAGCGGCTCTCACTCTGTAAATGTGTTTGATCCCCGCCGGGGTGAGGCAGGGGCAGGCCCGACGCATTTGACAGCGCGGTACCTCCAGACCACCGCAGCGGGGGCTTCCCGGCGGTTTGGCTCCCAGGGCCGCAGTCTCTGGATAACTTCCATCCCAAATGTATGTCACATTTCCTTCCAGCGAAAGCAAAATATTTACACTAATCCAGGGTCACCCGGAGGCCACCCCGCTATCGCAGGCTGGAAGCGGCTGCAATACTGTAAACCGAGGGGCGTGAGGGCAGAGGGGATTAGCACGGGCCTCCAAAATAAACCGTGCGACTGGCTGGCGGCCGCTGCTGGGAGGCGGTGGGCACTGGGGCGGACGGTGCCTGATGGGTGCTTGTGCTGCGGGATGAGGAGGTGCTGGGCCAGGAGCTGGCTAAGGATGAGGATACAGGGAGGTACGGCAGCTGGTGACATTCTTCTCAAAGCAGCACTGAGCAAATACTTGGCTTACCTGTCCAGAGAGGACTTCCCAAGAAGCCAGTGCCCCATCCAGCCCACCAAAAATGAAACCCCAAAGCTCAGATCATCTGGATGAGCCCAAGCAGCACTTTGATGGCCTTCAGCGGGGCAGAGGGATACAAAGAGATTTGCAGAACCCAGAGAGACACGTCCAGTGTCCCCACAAGCTGGTGTCCTTCCTGTTGGTCCTCTGCAGTGCCCAGATGGTGGCCATGGGCCCCCCACAACTCCAGCACAACTCCACCCAGATATGTTTGTGGTCAGCGTCTGAGCCTGCGGCCACACCAATGTCACTTCTTCACCTGCCTTCAAGAATCTGTTTGGAAACCAGAGAATCACCAAGTGGCTGAGGCTGGCAGGGCTCCATGGAGACCCTCTGGTCCAAACCCCTGCCCAGGAGGGCCACCCGGAGCTGGTTGCAAGGGTCTATGTCCAAAAAATGCACCTTTTGTTAAAAGTTAAACTGCATCAGTTAAACGTGACTGGAAGGTGCTGGAAGAACTTGCCGTACAAAGGTGCACTGAATTCAGAGATTCAAACCCATAAGCTTGAAGTAAAGGACTTACTGCTTCTGTAGTCTCAGCCACCTGAGGGAAAGGGTTGCAATTTCCCAGTGTAGTATGAGGAAAAATATCTTCTTTAGACAGCTCTTCCCACCTCCTCACAGCCAGAATCTCTCCTATATGCTACCAAAAATGTCTTTGTTATGCCATATTATACCCAAAACCTCTGCTGCATACTGCACTACAGGTCTCTGAATAAAATGGCTGGCAGCTCCTGCTGTCCTGCTCTCTTCTGCCTGTTTGCCCCAAATGGTGACCCACAGCTGGGTTTCACACATGACTGTGGCATTTTGATGCCAGGAGCACCCCATCAAGCAGTAAGTGAAATGGTAACTCATTTTGTATGCCCTGAACTTGCTGTGGCAGTATAAGGCCCCCAAAACTGCCAGCACCCGGGCTGCTTCACAAAGCCCTCAACAATGTATGGAGATAGAAGGGACCTTTAGGCACGAGGCACGCTGGAGTTGGAGCTTGTTCCCATTCACTGCCACCTCCGATCAGGTGAGCCCATGAAGAGCAGCAGTTCTATCTGAATGAGCCCACAGGCTTTTTTACACTGGTTCCACTGCCCAGCAAGAGTTGCGTGAAAGCGTGTGGGGTAACCAAAATATTATCAGGCTGTTCCAGTTATTCTTGGCTGTCTAAGGCAGACATAACTGCATTTTTTGCATCAAATCATTTTCCACTGGCACATTGTAGGTATGTTTTTATCATGACTATCATGGTGTCAATATCCGAGGTGTCAGTATGGGCCAAAACTGAACAGGGTGGCATCTGGCCACTCTCTGCCACTTGGGGTACATGGCTTTCCCCAGCTTTGCAGAGAAGTTGCTTTATGCTGATTACTAAGCTATTAGGTATGCAAGGCATAACTATAACAGAAGGGGATTTCTGTGTGGGAGGGAACAGTATGATTCAGATTGTCTCATCAGCCTTGCAAAAAAAAATATCCGAGCAACAGAATATGCTTTCTCTACGTAGCCACTTATTTCTGTGCCTGTATTTTGCAGACACAGCCATAACCTCAGTGCTCTGGGACCTTGGAATCAGTGTAGCAAGCCGCAGGAGAATCTGACAGGAAATGGGAATTCACGGAAGCACTGAGATGACCTAATAGTCTCATAGCGTTTCCCTTGTCATGAGAGATAGCAGGAGCACGGTGAGGGGAAGGAGGGAGGAAAGGCTCTGTTTGGGCACCCAGCTGCCACCTCTTGTAACAGCTCCTTGAGTCAGACATGGGAAAGTTGTATCAGGAATGCTATTCCAGCTTTGGAGGCTTGCCCGCTTTGCAGCCAGCCCAGTATCTGGCACACAGGCACGTGGCTGAGTATTGCTCACGCAAATACCTACTGTGTTGCACTAGTTGTTCAAAGGGATTCATTACTGAAGCTGAGGTAAGACGTTGGCTCTACTGTTGGGTGATTATTTTAGAACAGCCTTCAGGAACATACCACCCCTCATTGTCTGGGGTTGCAAAAGAGGATAGTGAGGGTAAACAAAAAGCACTGATTTCAAGAAAAAATATTGTAAGTTGAAGTTCTACCTGAGGGCATCCGTCACTATCTTACAGGTGAAAATACTTCCTAGAACATTGCACTTAGGTATTAAAAATAAAATTATATTGGGACTCTTCTTTGCCCCCCAAAAACTCAAATTTAAGACAAAACAGAAGAATGTCAGATGCTTTAAGTTATGGAAGTTCACAGTGTAGGTCCTAGCCTGCCCTTCACGATGATGCCCCTGAGAAAAATCAGAGCCATCCATAACAAACAGTTCCACCTTATCAGGGACCACAGAAAGTAGGATGCCTTAATCTCACTCGCACAGGGACCAGGCCAATTCCAGCCGTCACTGTGAGCTTACAGAGGTTTGTTTTTAGCACACTGCTGACAAGACAAATGGCACACAGAAGGCAAATGCTCTTCAGCCTTCTTTTTCAAGGCTGGCTCAGAAAGTCAGAAGCTTGTGCACTGCAGTGTTATGTGCCAGCCCCATATCTGAGTACCATTAGACACAGAACTAGTATGAGGCTATGCATACTTTCCTAGGCTTTACACATTCTTTTCACATGTGACACCAACATAAAAGCTACGCTATTGTAGGTATGTTTTTATGAAGCCAGTTAAAAGTCAGTGTGCGTGTGTTATATTTTTGGTACTTTAGTCACCCTCAAAAATGGGTGCTGGGGGGAGGGGGAAGTGGGGAGGCAGGCTGCAGCTTGCTTACTTAATAACATGCAAAACCTTTAAAGCTCAGGTTTCAGTACAGATTTTGTCTCTAAACTCCAGCTATGAAGCAAATAGCCCACAGACTCTTCCCTAGAACTGTAGTGGCAAACTCCAGTAACAGCTGAAATGCAGTGATGAAGGTCATTGTTGCCAGAAGTACCTGCTAGTAGTAAGATAACAAAAATACTTTTTTTTAAAAAAGTACTTTAAAAAAAATTAATTTAAAAAAAGTAATTTAAAAGTACTTTTAAAACCATTAATTTTAAGATCTCCTGTCTCGGAAGCAATGTCACCAGCAAGCGTCTTGGGGCTGAGACTTACCCCATTCCTCCTGCTCGTACAGCATGTGGGTCCCACCTGATCGTGACTTTTATGCTGCTCTCTCACGCACGCTGGCTCTAGTATGAGCCGGGCCTTTGACAAGCCATCTCTCAGCACTGCAGCCCAAGAAAGTGCTTTATGGAACACCAGACTGACCAGTTCTTGAGGCTGACTCAGTATGGCTCTTCCCATCAGCCCGGTATGAGACAGCTCCCGCAATGCCTTGGCAGAGGGGCTGAACTCTTGCAAAAGACCATGATAAATGTAACTCCCAAGGAAACACAACGCTGTATGATACGTGATAAATCCAAAATACAAGGCTGAAGGTGTCAAGGGTTTTGCTACCAAGTTTCATAAGGGAGTACAGTTAGGCCTTATATAGCCTGTCCTTGGCCATGCTTCAAACAGTTTAATGGGGCAATTTCCAGTAAATAGAGAAATAGAATTATGCCAGCATGAAGAGGCCGTCCTCTTCAGAGCCCCTAAACTTTCTTCCAAATGGCAGTACTTCCTTTTTCCAAACCTATATAAAATATGATGGTTCAGGTCCTTCCTAGAAATAAAAAGGTGCATTCTTCCTTACATTCCTCATTCAGTGAAAACTTATATGATGAGAAACCACATGCACACGCACATGCTTTGGCATGAGCCCCAGTGTGGGCACAGCTGATATGTCTAAGTGAATGGACACACAGAGATCTCTGTGTAGGTAAGAGCATTTGCCATGTGCAGTGCTGGGAAGTGCACGCATGATTCCAGTGAAAACCCACAAGGTTGGCTGTCAGGCATTATAATGTAAAGATCCTTTCTGGTATGTCCAAGCCTGAAAGTTTTGTGACATGCTGGAGTTCAAAGATGAGGCAGGTAGGAAACAACTTCTAGATTGGTTTGTGCAGTGGATTTCTGCAAATACAATTAAGATGCCTGCAAGCAGACAAGGTCATCAGATCTAAGTCCTGATTATCTGATTTTTGTAATTAGTACCTATTTTATAGAGTGGTAGACAAATCATCAGCTTGCCACAGTCAGGTGACACAGCCCTGTGTCCCTGTTATGCCCAAGGGAAAAAAAGTCTTCATTGCTGTTTCAAGCAGACACATTCAACCCTGGGAGTATTTGGCATCTTACACCAAACTATGTATTGGCCACAGGGTTTAACATGTATAAAATCAGCTGCAGCAGAGCTGTTTGCTCAATGCTGGCTGTTGGGAGCATGCTTGCAGAAACCCCATGAAGGATCGTGTGGGTCACTTCCCCCATGTTGAGAAATAAATAAAGGCCAAGTTAGGAGAGCTCCACCTGAAAAGGAAAGTAAGGCCATAAAGGGAAAAGGAGGATAGATTCTTAAACTGACTTCAGCTTTAATATTCTGCGGTTGTTTAAGGAGAAGTCAACAGGAGCTTTGCCACCAATATCAGGGAAATATTAGACATTTAGTTTGAGAAAAAAATACCTTTCTGAAGACATTAACTGAAGAAATGACTTCATTTAAAATCAACAGAATCCCATAATATTTTGCTTCATGTGTGGTCCTTTCTCCTATGCTATTCCCACTCAGGGACAATATATTTTTGACAGGCAAGTAGTCACTCTTTCCACAATTAAATTCTCTATTTGCCTCTAAGATTTCTTCTTCTAGATATGCATCAGATTACTAGCAGGGTAATTTCTAGCTCAGGAAAAATCAACAAACTTCCCCCTTTTCTTTCCTACTGGTTTTAAGGCATTCTAGAAATCCCAGGTGCACCGGTGGCTAGCCCCTTGCCCTGCCTCCATGAAGGCCTTTGCTTTCTATTCTGTTGTTATCTCCATACGGCAGTTTTGCCCACATTCCTCTGGGTACTACTGAATAACTTTTGGTTCTTCCCAATCATTTTGATCCCTCTGCGCTGCTGATTTACACAAAGCTGGAAGGCTGCAGGGGCAGACGAACTCCTCCCCAGCTTTTTCTTTGGCCAGTTTCACCACCTTTGTGGATGCTGATGATCTTCTGTGGGGCTGAGACGGATGTTCTCCAAACTTGACATGGACAGAAAAATGCACTTCTCTCTGAGAAGTTTCTTTTTACAAGACTGTAGACCCAATTTTTGTTCAGGTTTACTGCAGCTGGATCATTCATGCTCACTTATAAACTGTTGATTATGTATAAAAACCTTTTCTGAAGCTTTTCCCGAAGCTCAGGTGACATTTACTGTTTAACACCCCTCCTTAACTACTTAGTGAAGGAAAAAAAACAACCACAAATCCATGCCAGTTTCGGCACCTTTGCCCTTATGATTGACACCTTCCCTCCACTGCTGGGTTAAGACCGCTGCAAGTGGGAATTCCTTCTCCTGAATTAATTAACTCTGTATTGTTACTGCCTTTGATCTACTGCCATAGGAACAGGAGTGAGCACTGGAAAACCTCCCCTTGTGTGCATTTCTTACGCAAATAGCTCTGGACAGAATATTAAAGGGATCATTTAGAAGATGGTGGGCAGAAATTTTCCCCTCCCCAAAGTTGCCCTTGAGATTCATGCTCGCTGTGGAAACTACATGGGAATGGTTACAGACCTCTAGTGGCTCTGTTTATATAGCTTGTCTAGTTTCCTAATTGCTCACCAGTACAGAATTTTGGAAAGCTGTATAGAGATTTCCCATAAGGATTACAACACGGTGTCATTTCATCTTCTCTGCATTTCCCATCCCGTTGTCTGTTTGTTTTATTTTCCTCACCATAACATCTGTCCCACGTCGCTGAGAGATTTCACAATTGCAAACCTGCTATGAGTTATGACACAGAGTTAAAGGACTTCAGTGTTTGCTCTCTGCTATTTTTTTTTCAAGGGATACTGGGTTAGCCACCTCTTTAAAATGGGTCTTTTTTTTTTTTCTATTTATATACTGATGTTTGTAAAAGCTGTCTTTAGAAACTGAGGAAAAAAAAAAAAGTATTTCTGTTTTTCTTGTACCCTTTTCCACTTATCATCCTTTGACTTGCTAGAGAAATGCAAACTCCTCTAAGTGCTTGCAGAAAATAATCTCTAGCAAGCTCTGTCCCTAATGGCCTGTGGGGACTCCAGACAGAAAACAATCATTCGCATTTCTATTACCCAGCGTCTGATGGAGCCTGTGGCAGCTTTAGCGCTGCTAGTGCCAGCCTGCGTCACTAGTGCCAGGGCTGCAGGCTGAACTGGCCCCTGGTTCCCACCGAGATGGAAGCAAGCAGTCCTGAATTCTGTAGTTCGGGGAGGCCAGTTCTGCCTGGCTGCAATTAGCAAACTAGCATAACGGGCTGTTTTACACTGACCAACGCTTTCAAGGCTAGCGTCATGCATCACCACTATGGTTAAGACCAGAGGCATTTAAATGCAAGATAAACCAGTCAGCGCTATATTTTCATAATCCAAGGATGTCTCTTAGTCTTTGGTGACTTTACCTGCCATGCAGGAAACCATTTTCCTGCAAACCAGCAAGCAGTGCGTATAGCTCCTGCAGGACTGTTCTTGGCTCCCAGTCACGAATGTGAGCGTCACAAACCACAAACGTGGAGCACTTGTAATCCTGGCTTCCTTCAGCAGTTAGGATAGAAGCAGAGATTTATATGGCTGGAAGGGATCTCAAAAGATCATTTAGTCCAGACTCATGTCCCTAGGCAGGATCATTATACTTATGTCACGCTTGACAAATGCTTGTCTAACTTCATCCTAAACACAGGATAGCGAGTCCACGGCCTGCTCTGATACTTCTGTGCGTCATTATCCTTACTGCTTTCTTTCTTCTAACATCTAACCTCAATCTCCATTTCTGTAATTTAAGTTAATTACTTGTCTTATCCATCAGGGATGTGGAGAAAAATTTATTCCCCTTTTCCCAGCCATCTTTCACCTACCTGACAACAGTAACCCTACCTCCCTCAATCTTCCCTAGACTAAAAAAAGTCAGTTTGTTCATTCTTCCTTCCTAGGTCTGGATTTCATGAACTCTGATTACTCCCATTGCCATCCTCTGGACCCTGTCTTGACCACAGCACCCATAATCCAACTGTGGCCTCATGGAGAACGGAGCAGAAGGCTTACTTGTAGGGTCCATGCCTATTTACACAGCATATTACTGCATTTGTGCTCTTTGCATTAGCATTTAACTCATATTTTAATTGTGACCTGTAACATCTCTCACATAAACTTTTTATGTGGAGTTGCTACTTGGGCTACTCGGGCATATTCACCACACTACACAAACAGAATTAATTATTCTTGGCAATGCCCCCATACAGGAACTTACAACCATCCTTACTGAAATGAATCCTATTTTGAAGACCATTTGCCTAAATAGTTTTTAATTGTAGTTTTATATGTCAGCATATCCATAGTCTCCTTCCAGGTTTGTGGTAGACAAAGAATGTGATATTCTCTATTCCATTGCCCAAGCTGTTCATAAGCACCTTAATCATACTGACCTGGTACAGACTCCCAAAAGACTCTTCCTGACCCACCTTTCCCGTTTTAAAGTGTCATTAATAACTATTTTCTCTGTGTGGTTTTCCAGTTAATATTGCATCATCCTAGACTAGCCCCATTTAGCACAGGTTCCCTTAATTTGTTTAGAAATATCACGTTACCCTGTGACAAAAGCCTCACCACAGTCAAAATATAGGACAACGATTGCTTCTCCCTTATCAACAAGGTTTTTCACTCTGTCATGAAAGGAAATTTGATCCATTTTACACAATTTGTTTTTGACAAATCTATGTTGGCCATTATTCATTTTTTTTTTTGTTTTAGGTGCTTACAAAAGTTTGATTGTTTGTTCCAGTATTTTTCCGGGAATTGAAGTTAAACTGAACAATCTGCAGTCCCTAGCTCCTCCTTTTTTTCCTTTTGAAGGCAGGAACTACGTCTGCACTTTTCCAGGCTTCCAAGTGTGTTCTTGAGCTGTGTAACATCCCAGAAGCTAGGCTAGGTTATACCTAGGTCTTTTGAGGTTAAACAATTGGCTGGTGCAATTAACCTAGGCTGAAATTCATCTGGCCCAACTGACTTGAGCACTCTCTGCTCTAGTTTTGTGATCTTACCCCCCTCTGTCATTGACATTGATTGCAATATTAATCTGAAGTGACAACAAAAGCAAAAAAAAGGTATGAAACACCCTGGGATTCTAGCCATGACCTGTCCATGGATTGTCTTCTCCACTGGAGAGCATGTTTTCAGTTGCCTGGGTCATCATCTTGCTGCTATAGTACTGAAAAAACTACTCGTTGCTTTAAAGTCTCTTGCTGATTGGATCTTACTTTGCTGCTTGGCCTTTGTGACTGTGTCCTCAAACATCTAGCCCAGCTTCTGCATGCTTTTTTCCTTGAGGCTGAAATTGAAAAAGAGATGGTGATTTACCTACTGTTACATTTCCTACGAATTCTGCAGATTTTGGATAGCCTATGCTCATTGCTGTTCTCTCCAAGACCCTTTTCACATCATTAAAACTTTGCACTTGCCCAAAGCACAAAAGGACATGCCTTTAACTACGGAGTATGTGACCCTAATGGAATCTCCACTGGTTTATCTTGGCCTAGGAAAGATTAGAAGCATGACCTTCATTGCCACCTCTTACCAACCGCTAGGCTCCGCATGGAAGCACTCAGTCTCTGCTGGTCAATTTTTACTTAAACTTCTGTCCTTACCAGAAGTGACTGGTACAAGTCACAGGATCTTCTCACCCATATGTGAATTTTAAATAGTCCCAAATGCTAGAAATGTTTACAGCCAGAAGTATTCAAGTTCATCTCAACCGCTTGTTAGAAAAACATCTTTTCTCGTTTGGGTACACTTTATTGCTGGTTTCCCTCTCTGCTGGCCTTCCAAGCTTGAGTTCCTGACAGAGTGAGGAACATTTTTTTTTGTTTTCACACGTATGGAAAACTCAATTCACTAGTAATGTAATCATGCCAAACTCCTGCCAGCACAGAAACTCTAGCTTACCTTCCATCATCAAATATTCTTCACATCAGTAAAGATACGCAAATGATCACTGCTTGAGGAAGCTGTAGCTGTAACAGCAACACTGTAAAATACAGCAGTGTTATAACACTATAATGGTGCTCTTTCAAAAGAGCAGCGTGAGCAGCCAAAAGCGGAAGGAGTTCAGACAGTCTTTCTATTGCCCAAGCGGAAGTGAATTTCAGATGCTGCTTCAGTTCCCTTTAGTTAGAATTCCCCATAAATGAACAGCTAAAACACCAGTTGATAGTAAGGACATGCAAGCAGGGATTCCAGGAGTGGAGGCTCAAAGGAAAAAGCAGAAAAAGCTGGCCTTTTGCCTAGCTATGAGTCTCCTTCCTTCCCATTCTGCTTCTTTTGTTTTTATGGTTCCTGCACTTTTTGCAGTGTCAGCCAGTTGTCACAGATGAGAGGACAGCATTTCATGTGTTTTAGCTAAGCCTGGGACCCCAGGCACCTTCCAGGCCCTAGGTTGGGGCATGTTCACTGCTACAAACCGCTGGTTAAACCAAAGCAGTGATCTAGATCATAAAGCAAGTAATAAAATACCCTGCTGATAAACTGCAGTATGTGGAAACTTACACATTATTTATAGATTGTTAGAGGTTAACACTAGAAAGAGCAAACCATAATGATCTTGTTGGCCTCCTCTATTTGTTATCCAGCCTTAGTACGACAATTTTCCATGGTAGAAAAAAGCTCTCTCCTTCTCAGCCTGGGCAAATCGTGACAATAGCAAAGTTATCCCCCTGTCCTGACACTCTTAGTATGCCTTCTGGTCTGAATTTGTTGTGCTTTCAGCCATTGGATGTTGTTTTGTCTTGTCCTGATTCTTCCCCATGTCCATGCATGTGAGCCATGTGTAAAAAGACTGGTGCAGAGGCAAATTATGTATCAACACCTAAAAAGCAAGTGAGCATGAGAGATACATTTCCAGTTTCTGTAAGGAATCATCAGAGACTACTTGTCAAGAAACTAGGAAAAAAGAGAAAGGAAGGAAGAAAGGAAGGAAGAAAGGAAGGAAGAAAGGAAGGAAGGAAGAAAGGAAAAGAAAGGAAGAAAGGAAAAGAAAGAAAGAAAGAAAGGAAAAGAAAGAAAGAGAAAGAAAGAAAGAAAGAAAGAAAGAAAGAAAGAAAAAAAGAAAGAAAGAAAGAAGGAAAGAAAAAAAGAAAAGAAAGAAAGGGAAATTGAAAAAAAAAAAACTTTGGAAAGAAGGGAGAGTGGTGGCGTTGCAAGATGCAGCAACATATCTATGCTGGCAAAGGCAGGCAGGCATTAACCACCCCAAACAACAGACAAGTTCTCCACTGTCCTGCACGTGTTGCCACTATTAACACCAGCTACAAAATGGGTATATATATTAAAAAAAAACAAAAACAACTAGATAGTGGTGCAGGGTAATGGATGAGATTTCTGCCAGTAGAACACAACAGATTATCTCTCTATCGGTTTTTTGAAAATGCATGTCACATTGAGTAAACAAAGCCTCACTGAACTTGCATTTCCCTACTCTGCACGAGACTCCCAATGAGTGAAGATCGTGGAGTGAGTGAAGAAGCATGCCTGCACACACATGAATATAAGAGGACCGACATTAATGAAACATCCCTAGCAAACCAAGTTTCTTCCTACCAGTATGTCCCACTATATAAAGCTGCGTTTATGGGAGGAATACATTTACTGATTCAGATTATATTAGCAAAACAGCCTGTTAGCAAGCATGACTTGTTCAGACAAAGTAAAGGACAACTGTGACATGCCCCCAACCCCAACAAGTGTCATCCACCATAGCTCTGGTTACAGTCCTGCTGGCAGAGGCATGGTGCGCAGACCTGACCTATGATAGAAAGACGTGAGGAAGAAGAAATGAGGGTGGGGGAATGTGTTAGATGCCAAAAACCTGATCCCTCTTCAGAGGAAATCCCTTAGCAAAACAATAGCCTACAGAAGGATGGCCTGATACCCGAAAGAGATTAAAACAGTAAACCTGTACTCAAGCTGAGCCGCCATGTGGAAAATCCAGCACTTTCCATGCAGCAAAGGTCCCTGTGTGCACCTGTAGCTAGACGGGAGGGGAAAATCCTAGAATTAGGAGGAGAGATTAATAAAAAAGTATTTGCACATTTAAAGACTGACCTGATCTTTGGAAATAGCTAATCTTATCCCTCCTTCCAGTAGAAGTGAGCAGTTCATGCACCTCACCTGCACAGCAAGATGGGAATTCTTGGCTGGAGGTGGGTATTAAGGTGGGCAGAAGGACCTCCAGGCAAGAGAGGTTAACATAATCATTTACAATAATGGATTGCTTTTCAATAAGAACTAAGAGAAGTTTTGTTTGGTTTTTGTTTGTTTGTATTTTAACAAACAAACAAACCTCCTTTAAGGAGCCTGTGGAGGAAAGGATCAAGTAAAACCAGCAAGAATCTGCCGAAATTTTCCAGCTAAGGCTGGCAGAGTGTAGCAGGGAAAATGTGCTGTTTGCCATTGCTGCCCCCTCCTTGGTGCCCAGAGCTGAGCCAGCAGGCAGGACCACAGTCATGCCACCCCCTTACGTCCCCACAAGAAGAGAAGTGTCACAGAAATGTGAGTGTTCGTCTCCTGACTCCGTCAGCAAGAGGATGTGCAGGACAGGCACTCGCTTCTGTTTTGCAACCCATCGTTCACGCAGACTCTCAAAACACAGTTCTGATACATGATCTGGCTGATTTTCAGATTAAAGAATGCGCTATGAATGACTGCACTCTGCCACTGTCGTGGTTACCAGCAAAGGATTAAGCCTTACCCTGGTTTCTTCTGCTAAACACAGACCTTCTAAGAAGCTTCCCTATCAGCTTGCAGCTGCTTGTGCTCTCTAGTTCTTCAAGATATTCATGCTCACTGGGACTGCTGTGGTGGGATCCCTGTTCTTCTGAGGCAGCAAATGCTGGCCACTGTCATAAGAAAGACACTTGCCAGAGGCCCTAAGAAAAGGGCTGTGTGAGATTTTGCTAGGCAGCACCTTGCTTAAGTGCATGAACCTTTCTGACTCACATGCTCGCTCTGATTTTGTAAAGGATGATGCAGATCAAATAAAGTAGGAAACACTGCTTCCAAGGCAAACATTGCACATTTGCATTCAGGTTTGACCTCTGCCTTCCTGGAGGCCCATGTGACCTACTTAACTTTTTACCTTGCTGTTTCTTGGGACACTGGATGAGCTTAGAGGAGGAAATGGTAATGGGCTATGGGACTTTCTCACCTGCAGCCTGCATTTCCATCAAGCAGCACCCTTCACTGAGGCTCCAGCTTGCTTTCCAAATGTTTAAAGGGTTGATTTGCAAAAATAAAAAATAAATCTCAGGAAAACAATTACACTTTTATTTCTATCAAACACTTTGTGAGGAAGAGATCCTGTCCCTTCCCCCCCCTCTTTGATAAAAGAGTTCACCATCACAGGGGTGGCAGGAGAAAGGGAGTGAAATAAGATACCTCCGCTCAGCTTGCCTCAATTTAATGAGCTCCTTTAGGCCTTATCATTCGCCCTCTGGTTTCCCCCATTGTGAACTTCTCAGCCTCATCTAAAAGAGCGTCTTCTTCTTCCTTTTTTATTTTTTTAATCGGACTCCGTTTGATCGGCCCTTTACCCTTTCTTTCCACAATCCCCCACATCACGCTGGAACTGGTACCAGTGGAGCATGTCGGCATGCCCTAGCAACAGGGAGATTAAGGGAACCACCAGCTCCCGAGGACAGGCTGGCTCGGACTTACTAATTAACTGCAGTGAAAGAAGTGAATGAGAGCAGCCCTTTCTTTGGGGCAGAGAAGGCACTAGAGACGGATGAAGGAGTTCAGCTAAAAGACTTCCCTCCCCCAAAACATGTGCCAACACTCAGACCAATCCTTTCTTAATAAGACTTTGTGTACGTGTGGAGGTTATGTGGATGGGAAAGGCTGACAGCAGTCAAGCTTGATGTAGAAAAACACAGGTGGGAGTGAAGTCAAGCCGCCACCCTGCCCCTGCCTCCTGTCTGGCCATGTCCCACCGCTGGGACCCAGGCACTGGGTGCTGGTCACTCCCCAGAGGCAGGTCTACATGTGGCCTGGTGGGATGCTCCTGCCCCAGGCCCCCTCAGGCTCCTGCCTGCATGCAGCCTAGGAACACAACGCACGTCTGCTGCACTGCTGGCCTTGGTCTGTCTGGATGGACAGATGGGTGCACTGCTGCTCTAATGAGAGGTGGCAGGGTTTGTACTGGAGCACAAGCAATGCTCTGGCCCGCCCCCAGTCCCAGCACCCTCCTGGATCTGGCTCCTGCCAGCAGTGCCCAGCACTGACCAACAGGTTTCTGCAGGGCCCCTTCACACCAAACTGCGTTAGGATCCCCTTTTGGTCAGCCTTAGCCTCTGCTGGTAAATCTTTTCAGAATTATGAAATACTTGTGGCACATTTTTTTTTCCCCCGAAAAACAAGCATTATTTTGTGTTCTTGCTGCTTCGGCACTTTTGCTTCAGGCTGAACTGGAAGTGAAACTGCCGAAATCCCACAGGAGAAGTGCTGGTGGTATTTCTGGACGGAGCAGGAAGCAGCAGATACGTTGTCAGACAGCAACTTCTTGTAACTCTCCAGCCCCTTTCTCTAACGAAAAAAAAAAAAAAAAAAAAGAGCTAACCTGGATAGGTTTAAAAAACCTTTGTAGCTTGGCGTTATTTCCAAAACAAGGGGACACTCCTTCAAATGCGTGGGGACGGGCCCACGCTGACGTGAGGCTGCGGTGTGGAAAGTGGGGCCGAGGCCAGGGCGCCCGCCGGGCGGGGGAAAGAGGAAGCCCTGCCGGCGGGGAGGGCTGCCGGGCCAGCCTGCAGCCTTGCTCCGTCCTCCATTTCGCAGGGTGCAGCGCGTGACGGCCTGGGGAAGGGCAGGGGATGGAAATCTCCTTCCATCTCTGCTGCTAGCAAGAGACGAGTCTCCCCAAATGCACGGGAATTGATGAAAACAGCGGCTTTATTTTTCTGAAATAAACTGCCACTTGAAAAGGAAACTATAAAAGCCTCACTCAGAAAGCGTGGGTTTTCTGTGAAAAAAAGGCTATGGAAAAATGGTGCTATCTTACAAAAGAGAGCTGCGCCTTTGCATATTTAGCTGTGGATCTGCTGGTATTAGAGACAAAGTCAGATTTTATTGCTTTTTATTTTTTTGAGCCCTGCAGCATTGACACAGATGAACCACGTAATGAACTGCAGAATCTTTTTTTTTCTTGAGCACCAGAAGTAACTTTTTTTTTTTTAACTGTATACTGTATCAGCCTTAACTTTGCTAACACACCATAAGCCACATATAGCATTTTGTAGGTTCATAAAACTTGCAATTTTTTATTCAGGTGTACTGCTTTCCAGGGTTAATCTCTACAGACTTTAATTGAATTTGTGTGGCCTGCTGTTGATTTCACCCTCTTAAAGGTTGTGAGACCTTGCCATATGTGTTTGTACAGAATCGTTTCTCAGAGCAGACCTGTGCTTGAAAAATGCTGCTGACTGCAACGTGCTGGTGCCTGCGAAGGGAGGGAGCACTCCAGGGATGCAGCTTCCCGAAGGAAACAGAAAAGGGTTAACTTCACTGAATGGTTGCAGAGTCCCACTCTCCAGACCTCAGATGCTGAGAAAGGACATGAGACAATAATCCCTTAGAGAACGTGCTAAATAATTCAAGGCTAGTTTAATAAATAAATAAATAAATATTTTGTTGTAACAGCTTGGCCTTTCTTAATATAGCTTGGAGGAGCAGGATATCTGGCTGCTTTCCGAAAGTCCTTGTTATGGTATTTAATGAACCCTAGGGATCATCACACTATAAATATGGTTCATGTTTATATAGATGCATTGGGCAATGTAGTACAATGCTAGGGGTTAAAAGTCATTTCCATGGATTCCCAACCAAGATAAACTCATCCACACCCCCGAGGTGAATAGTATTTAAGTCTGTGTTTGTATAAAGGAGGCAGTCAGACTTTCCAGCACCTGAAAAATGGGCAGGCTTATCTGTTATTTATCTCTCAGGTTCGGCTTTTATATGTAAATGTACCCACAGTGGCTGCAATGGATGGTCAATGATATCTCTGTCTTAGGGCTGGTCATTGCAGGCCAGAATCTTCTCCACCGGCAGCAGCCATGCAGCTGGAGGGGAAATCCAGCCCAGCGCGCCTCTCCTGGGGACCAGGCTGAGAGCAGCAGCCATCTCATGTGTGTCTTGAGGGAACTCTTCAGGCGGGTTCCCCTCCAGCCACAGGGACTTGCCAGCAAGGGCTGGGCTGAAGTGGTAAGCTTGATCTAGGCAGCATGTGCTCTACATGATTATGACCCATTTTAAACTGCTACTGGGCTTAGCTAGACTAATACCGAGGTAATGGAATATTCTGCATCTGCATGTAGCAGGATATTTTTAACACATATATGTGTGTTTACACACATGCGGAAATATAGCTGAGGTGACTCTTTTCTGAGAAGAGAACCGTGGGTTGAGACCAAATGCGGAAAACATTACACAGAAAAGTGTTGGAGAAAAAAAGGAACAAAAAAACCCTATACCTCACGTGTAGTAAAAGTGACTGCTACGTCTGTCAACAAACAAGGAACAATCTCACAGGCACACAGATCAACCAGTGAAATGAGAGACCAGGGGAGAGAAACGTAGCATTTTCCAAGGGTGAAAAATCACTGTAAAATATCAGACAGGCACTGAGTAACGTTGGATTGGCCTGCTGCAATGAACGGGGGCAAAATCTGACTGCTGGTGGTGGGGTTTGGTCAGGATACCAGGCTGGGAAACAGCTGTACTCCTCTGAGGGGGGAAAGTTGATTTTTAACCATGGCAAGTGCTCAAGCCACTCATTTCAAAGCTGTAACATGCCACTTAGTAGCTACAAACATCAGGCTGCTTTTCCCCTGTGACCAGCAAGTTGTTTCTTGCTTCCACCTTCCCTTATTTCCATGTAGCCCATGGGCAAGCTGGAAAGCTTTGGACTCCAAAAGTGGTGAACACTTCAGCAGCATCAAAGAGGCAAGGAGAGTGCGTGGCCGTCACTCCATGTGCACACCAGGGTGCACATCTCGCTAGCAGCTTCCAGAGCTGCCTGCTTGCCCCTGCCTGCTCCACTCATGAGTGTGGAGCAGCTGAGGTGTGTGTGTGTGGCTGCTAAACGAACATTAATTCACATTACATCACCTGGGAGGCTGGAAGTCAGCTGCCCGGTTCCCCACATGGGGGATGTGAGGCTCAGCCAAGCTCCTTGGGCGTTACTTTTCTTTCTTCCTCATTTCATGTGTTGTTTTTTCTTTTTTTCCTCTTTCAATATTTGCTTCCAAGAAGGGATTAGGTGTGATGGGTGTGGGGCGGATTGCACCGACACTGCTCTGTGAAGGAAAGGGACCCGTTCATAGGAGAGACGTGGGTTGTTTATTAGCAGCTTGCATGACTGCAGAAATCCCAGAGCAATATGCTGGACACCAGGCACATGGTGGCTGCGCACAATTACCCTCCCTCCGCACCACGACAGAGCAAGCCCAGCCTCAGACGTTAATGTGGCTCTGAGGACAACACTTCATTCCACATCTCCAGTGGAAAGCTTTTATAAAAAGTCAAGTACCCACATGGGATTAAAGTAATAATAATGTCTTGCACTTTAGCAGAAAAAATAGGGTGTGAAATCAAGCGGCTGATCAGTGGTCACAATTACTAACACATTGAATCCTCAGCTACTTTATTCCATTCAACAAACAGAACTGTTTTGATGTGGGCTCTACCAGAGACCAGGCACATAGTGCTTCTTGCTTTTAGCAATAGGAAGTGTGGAGCATCAACAAAATCGGCATTTTTCTGTTACAGATCTGTGGAAACTGCTTGTCTGGGTGGAGAGAGGTGCTGGAGAAAACCCCACAACCCAGCCCCGAGCGGTGCCTGGAGCAGCTCGCAGCTTGCTCTCTGTGAGCTGGGGAGCTCTGCAGGGCCCATGGGAGGAAATAGCTGCAAAATCTCATTTTTATCACTGAACTCAGCAGCTACGCCTCTGAGTATAGCAATCTGACCTATTTCACCAGTTGTACACACCAGTTTTACACCGGCATCAGTCCAGTGACGTCAGTGGGATTACTCCATCCCTGCATAAGATAAAAATCAGGCCCAAAGAACAGCTTCGCTGAGGAGGAACATGCTCTTTTGACATGTTTCCCAGTCCAGCCACACTTACAAGAGACCAGCCTCATGTTTGTTCATTTTACATATCAAATAATTTGTCTTTTGGGAGTTCTCAGCTCCATCCACTTCAACCCAGGATACTGCCTCACCTACTAAGAGATCCCAGTCAAGGAAGAACCGAGTCACAATGACTGGTGACAGCAGCATGCATGACCTTTATGACACCAACACCAGAGCTAGTGAGCTGGACCAAGAGCCACCAGCATGAGGTGGGGGTGCAGAGAGGTTCCCATGGAGAGCAGGGTCAGTGCCTCGAGTGCCATCGTGCCTTGTCCCTTCCTGGTCTGTCCCTATAGGGCAACGCTGAGACCCCTCAGGGTGACACTGTGAGGCCCAGAGGTGAAGCAGTGTAGAGCTCCCAGGAGATGGAGTAGCAGGAAGGCATCTGAAGCCTTCCTAGTTGGTGTTGTGTTGTGCTGTATGGTCTTTCCTGCTTTTGCCTTCTAAGAGTCATTTTATTTGTTTTCTCTATTTTGATCTCTTTCTTCTGTTTTTCCTGATTGTTACCTTCAGACCTTTTCTTGCTGTTCTCAATGTTCTTTCCTTCTGACCCTCTAGATCCTTTGTGGCTCATTTACCATCCTGCATCTCTTCCTGTGCTTTCTTCCACTACCAAGCTCACGTATCTCCTTCTCCTCTCCTTCTCAGCTCACCCTGTTCTCCAGTCTTCACTGCTGCAGTGTTTCCTTTCATATTCTCCCTCCATTCACGTCTCCTGTCTGTCAGTGTGCATATGGATCTTCAGACAGCCTTTTAGCTACCGCTTTTGGGGATACTGGAAACCAGGCCAGCAGAGTCTCTGGAGCACTTTAAACGAAGCAGAAGGTGAGATTGGAAAGATGGCCAGAAGCAGAGAGAACGTGTGGTGTAACATCAGGGAGATAAATCCTTTTGTTTTAACTGATATTGCTGCCAACAGCAATCTGGTCTACTGCTGCCAGCAGATAGGTGTGCCACCACACCTTAGTAGACAAGCCAAGGGATTTTCGTACCTCCTGCCATGAGGATCTGGATAGGCTGTAAAGACAGTTCAAACCTAAAGCCATTATGTCTGTTGACTACCCCTTACACAAAGCTATGCTCAGAGATCAGTAAGATTGCAAAACCAAGCTCCTATATTTAGAAAAGGCCAGGCTTATGCTGCTGGTGAAACATGAACCCAGTGCCTGCCACGCAAGCGTTAGAGCGCTTTCTTGCCCAAGACCCCGCAGGAAGCCGGTTGCAGTGGGAAGCAGGACAGCACAGTGGGGGCTGGAGAGGGCCCTACTGCCCTTACCTCTCCGCCTGCCTCACCGCCTGTCCTGGGCTTCAAATGAGGCAGAGTCTTGTAGAACAAGTAGTGTGTCATCACGTAATTACAGACTGCCACAATGCACGTTCACAAAAGAGCTGAATTAAGCCTGAACAGGCAGTTACAAGCACTATTACATCATTAGACTAATCGCTCCTTGGCTGGTCATGAAGGACCTCATCCTGTTCCCACTGAAGCCAAAAGACCGTACCTCTATCGACTTGAGTGGAAGCTGTCTTGGGCTCGCCCCAAGGCTCATTCATGGCTGTTAGCTGCTAGTTGAGGCTGTACCCTTAAACACATTAAACTTTTCATGCATAACTCATGTACCACACCTAACACTTGCACTTTCATTCAAGTAGAGACTTCAGCCCCAGTGCTGTGGGTGGTGGAGTGTGAGGGGAACTTGCTCTGCCGCCACGCTTGCCCTACCTGTTCAGCCTGTTAAGTTGTACATCGCCGTCAGCCACTGCTGGCTGCTGAGCAGGAGGTGGAGAAGGTCTGCTCCGTCTGCTCCTGCCCTGCACAGCCCACAGCCAAAGCTGTCATGGCCACGGTGAGCCGATTATGTCTGTTTTCCCACCCCGGTGCACAGGTGAGAGCAGAGTGCCCTGGCAGCCATGTTGGCATCAGCTACAACATGGTGGCACAAGATGGCAGCAGCAGGAGCTGAATGGGGACGTGCACCCTTGCAGCATTGTGTCGCAAGACCACTGCTGTGCTCCTTTGGGCTGAACGGCAGCTGTGCTGCAGGTTACTTTCCCAGAACAGTTCTCGTTACCTTCACCATGACCCCAACCTATCTGGCTTTGTAACTTTTGGAAATTGGCTGAATGTCTGAGATCTAGAGGGGAGGCTGTGGTGAGTGATAACCTAAGTGAGAGCAACCTTTATACCTGAATGCATCTTAACGTCAACCCTCTTGTTTGTTTTTTCCAAATATTGCACACAGTCATTGGAATTTTCCTTCGCTACGACCTCACAAGTGGCCTTTTTATTGCACCAAGAAACCTCTTGCCATCTCTGACATCTCTGCTCCTGTGGCTTACTGTGCTGTTGATTTCAGGGCTGCACACATCAAAGTGATGAACACATCCCTCACTCCAGGGACAGAGCAGAATTTGTCACTTCAAACAAGTTGTGCACAAAATGCCCAGTTCAATCACTGCCCTGGAGAAACTAATTATTCCTCTATCTAACAAGCCAAGGACGCTTTTCCTGTTATTTCATCTCATGTTTTCCTTTGTCTAAATTAAACTGATCTAGTTTAACTCTCTTCTTGTATCACATGAAATAACTCCATCACTTTCCTTCTGTTTATCATGAAGGAATGGATGAGGTAATTTTATATTGCTCTTCATACTGTGATGTTGAACCATGGGCTTGAATGTCAGTGTTTCTGGATACATTTGACACACACAGAAGAGAGGGGGAAGGGGACCAAAAATAAAAAATAAAAATAAAAATAAAAGAAACTGAAAGGAAAAGGAGTGAAAAGGGCAAAAGAGAAACTCATATTAAAAACAGAGAAAGCATATGTACACGCATGTGCATGTCCATATACTCAGGCACACATGCTCTCACAGACTGATATTAAGGCAGTTATTCAGCTGTTTCTAATACATAGCACAGAAAAAAACTCGAGCTGGAGAAATATTGTGTTTTAACAGTGAGTCATCCATGAGAAAAATGTGGGTGTAGCTTACGAGAGAGGGGGCTGGGGGAGATTTTATGGAGGCTAATTTTGCAAACCCCCAAATAGGAAGGTGCATAAAGTTGATCAAGGCACAGAGCGAGTCCCTCCCTCCCTTGTGGACATGAGGGAAGGTAATCAGCTCCCGTTGAGAGCCTGATTGTGCCATTTGGGCCGAGGCCCTGTGCTGGATCTGTCCTGCCCTGGAGGGACCTGCGGGGATGGCGGTCGGAAGGCTCTGGGCCAGCCCTGCCAGGGCAGCCCCAGGCACAGCCATGGACACTGTGGATGCCAGCCAGGTCTGGGCAATGCCAAATGTAACAGCCGTGCTTTCCCTGAGCATCAGCAGCTCTTGAGGGCCCGACTGTGCTGCTGGAGACATGTCCTTCAATCTGGAGTAATTCAGATTTACTTCGCTGTCAGTGAAACCGGGAAGCAGCCCCCAGGGCTGAGGGTTCCCTTCCAGCCCCCTCATCAGCACAAGTGTCAAACACACACCAGGAACCATTGTCCCAGCACATCCGCAGCCAGACGCTCTGAGGCTGGGAACTGTAAACACCTCATGTTGTGAAATGCCCATTGATTCTCAGGACTGTAATCACCATGGGAAGAAAGGTGGCTATCGCTTAGGAGTGACAGCCTGAAGATCAAGCGTTCTCCCTTGGCTATCTTGCAGTCTTTCTATGGGAGTTTTAATTCTTATGTCCTGGTTTTCTCACCAATAAACCCGAGTGACTAATCAGGACCAGTCTTCCCAGGAACAGCTGAACACTATTTGTGGATATTGCACAGAGCATTCATGATGGCTAACATTTTTCTGGTGGGTGAAACCTGCTGAGACCCAGAGCTAATTATTCCTTGGTGTGATTCAAGAGGGCATGGCCAAGAATAGCAGCAAAGTGAGCAGCAAAAGACTTACCAGGAAATAAAGCGTAATGGTGAAATCTATTAGAGCATGGAACTGACTTCTGGGGAAAAGGCAAGGGCTCTGTTCCTTGGGCTAATTATAAAAGACACCACCACCAACACCTTGTAGGCAACAATCCTCTTTGTTTCTTTAGGATGGACTATCTAGCTGAACAAAGAGGAGGCTGACTTCTATAACTCTGCTATACCCATGTGACTGTAGAGAAATGCTTTTTACTCTAATTATATTATTCCTTATATACACCAGGGTTAGTGAGAGAGAATTTCTCTGGGTCTTTTCCGTCTGTTAAGTTCCATGGTTTGTGATTCACTTTAAAAAAAACAAGGGTGGTTGAAAAAAAGAGTTGTTTTCAGCTGTGTGGTGATGAAATACAGTAACTGAAAATGCTGTGGGTTTTGAGGTTGGATTTTGTGATTAAAATATTGTTAGGTTCAGGATAGGATTGGTTGGTAAAATGAGTTACAGTAAGACATTATGCTTTCACCTCTAGAAAGTTGAGTTCAAGCCCTGTTTAAGATCATAAAACCAGTAAGTAGTTCAGGATGATTAACCGTTTCTGAACAGGACAGGACAGGAACACCCAGGGGCTGGGAAGGTCAGGTTGGATTCCCACCATGGAGGTCCTGGCCTCAAGCACAGGAGGGCACTGCAGGCGAAGGCAGACCTCTGCTGGCGTGGAGACAAGGGGGGCAAAAATCACTGCCACAGGAGATGCTGAGGGTCCAGATGCGGGCTGTGTGGCCATGTGGTCACGGTGGGCACCACATGAAGCACATGCCTTGCATGCCAGTGGTAGAGGCTCAATCCTGTTTTGTCCCACCACCTCAATCAGTCTATGACAGCAGGCATGGGCCATACTACTTCTATAAAACGGTGCAACAATACAGGCCACTGTGCATTTCTTCCTATTTGAGGTATCCAGTTTGATCCTTAAAACAATGATGCTTCTCAAGACTCCCATTTTGCAATTTGTTTATGTTGAGCATCAGAAGCTGCTGATTCAAACAGCCAAGCTGCAGAAGAAATGTTGACAGGAACCCTATCGAGTTCATTTCCCCCCAAGGTTTCAGTTTTAGCCTATCTCAACAAGACGTGTACTCTCATCAAATACGCAACTTGCAGACATGCAGGCCAGAGAGCTGTAACCAGCTTCGATGCCCTTCAAGCTGCTAAATGGAAACCAATGCAGCAAGCAGATTTGCACCTCTGCTCTCGAGCAGCTGAGGCCAACCCACTAGCCAAGTACTACTTGCACTTGAAATATAGCACAGACAGGGTATAAGTGGTGTATCATTGTTGTTCTGGTGCTCTGCATTTACCCTAAATGCAGTTAATGTGGTTACTGTTAGCAGAGAGTTACAGATCTATTCACAAGTTAATAGCTGTTAAGATCTCCTTTTCTAGTTGTCTGGAAATAAAACTGAGCTTTTTTCATAGCATAGTATTAGGTATTTTCTGTTACTTCTGGGATTTTGTAAAGTACTATCAGAGGGTTTTTTGACTTGTTTGTTTGCTTTTTTTCTGTAATTTCAGTGATTCCTAGAACAAAACATAAATTTGATCCAATTTGAACCTGAGTACTTTAGTAAAAGAAAAGTAAAATGTTTTCTTTTAGCGCTCATTTAGCAAACAGTTCTAAAATTTATCTGTGAGCTTGGTTTACATGGGGAGCTACAAACACATTCAAAACCACAACATGCTTCCAAAGTGTTTTAGAGAGCTGGGTATTATTTGATCCATTTTATAGACTGGTCCCTGTCGGTGCATAGAACAGAGCCCAGCTCTAGCCCCATGTCCCTTATGGTAACCATCAGCCCACAATACCATTCATATGAGCTTCTTTTGACTCTGCTTAGCTAGTCAGGAATTCAGAGGAACTGCACTTATTTACCTTTTTTCGAGCAAAGGAAAACCTAGCCTTAGGTTTGGGATAACCCAAAATGCAATTAACAAATTCATTCAATTTCTGCAGTAAGAAAGTATCGGCTTCAGTAGGAAAAGTGTGACACTTCCAGAAATCCTTTTTAGTGCTTCCTTTCTTCTGAGGAGCAGAAACATACTGCCCTACAAAACTTAAGTATCTCCAAGATTTGGCTTTAGGAAGAGCCCTGGAAAACCAGCAAATTCAGGTTCATCCTAGCAGATGCAGTGGTTTCCAGTGTCCTCATTTCCCTACAGAGACCTCCTCATTTCTAGCAAGGGGGCTGTGGTGCAGAAGCTCCTGACGAGAGCTGCTGTGACAGTATGGAAGGGGAGAGTCATCATGTGCTCCCAAGATGACTCCCTGAACAAGTGCACTGCTGTGTTTCTGCAATAGCTGCCATCTCCAGATGGGTTTAAGATATGACCCAAGGAAAGCATGTTGCAGCAGCCTAAGTCTGCTGGATCTGGAAATGTGGATGGATAACGCCCCATTGAAGGGCAGTGTTGCAAAACTGGGGAGTCACATTGCCCTTTCCATCAGAACGATTCCCAGAGCGTCATTCCCTAGACGTTTGCATCACTTTTCCTTGCACTCTCCCAGGTTCAGTCATTGTTTTCCCAGCGCTCTCCACGTGGCAGCCTTGCACAACACCTGTGAGGCTCCTTGGGAAGCACCCAGGCTTGGCCGCCAGCAGCTGAGGGCTCCCAGGGGAGCCCTCAGCCTAATCCAGCAGCCCCATGGCTCATCGGGGCAGCAGCTTTGTGTCCCTCTTAAATATCAGAGACATAAAATGCAAGTGCGTATGTCACAGCGGAGTCAGGGCAGCCCACGCATCCTGCCAAGAGAAGCACAGTGTCCCCACGCCGCCCCTGCCCCGGCAGCCCGGGGCCTGTGCTGCAGAGCAGGAACAAAACAAACCACTGCGGAAGTGTGGTTAACAACGCCCGGCACGACGCGTTCTCGACAGCCCGGCTTCATGCCGGGGCGAGCCGGTGGGAACGGGGCATGCTGCGGCAGGCAGGCCCTTCAGGCCAGGCCCTGCCCTGCGCTGATGTGCAAAGCGCGGTGGCTGCAGGCACCCTGGCCTCCCCAGGCCGCCCTTCAGCCTTGTGCCCTGCTTCCCCTGCTCGCCGTGCCCCATGGCCCCCCTGCCATGGCCACGGGTGGCCCTGGTTGGCAGCGGTAGTGGGGTGTAGGCAAGGAGCCTGCTCTGGTGTTTTCTGCCCATAGCAGGAGGGCGGATCGGAGCAAGGTGAGGTGGGAGCAGCCATCACTTGCTGCTAGAGCCCCCCGAGGGGAGGGGAGGTGGGACCACCACCACAGCTCTCATGGCCACGCTCCTTTGTTCAACTGAAGTGCGTCTGTGCAAACTCATGTCACAAGCATGTGAGCTAAAAATCTCTGATGGGTGCTGAGTCACTCAGCACTAAATCAGCACTTCATATTCTGGCACAACTAGATCCCCTCACGGCATTAAGAGCCAGGACAAGCTCCAGCACGGAAGTATTTGGTGCAGTCATTTGATCCGTGTCCATCTATCTCGCTGTGACCCCAAGACACATTCCAATTTCACAGGAGATATGAAGCACGCACCTCAGAGGAGAGCAGCGTGGGTTTTGGGGGCATGCAGATGGCGTGGACAGGGCATGGCGTGGGAGCACTGGTGATCCACCTGGTCAGGATCCCACCGGCTATGGCCCAGCTGCATCACGAGCTCTGCTTTGAGGCTGTGTTTACTTTCTTGTGTGTGCAGGTCTAACAAAAGGAAAAGCAAAGAGACACCTTCCTAGTGAAAGGGCTGGGGCTAAGGAAAGCCTTGCACTGCTTTCTCCCAGTATACTAACAGTGTAAAGAAAGAAACTCCTTTAAACTTTTTAAACTCACAGTTTGTTTTTTTCTTTTTTCACTTGAAAATACCTCAAGGGAAATTCTGAATACCTCCCTGCTTGGGCTTGGGCTTACTGGTATTTATATTTGAGCTGCAGAGTAGCGGAGCTGTGTGCATAATTGATTACTGTTCCAGGCAGATCTCAAATAAAAAGAATTTGGTTTCCTCATTAAATGGAACCTTCTCTCTCCCCACCCCACCACCCCCCCCAAATAGGAGCTCTCTATTCGGGAAAGCACAAAATGTTTAATCTTTTCTTTTCTTTTCTTTTCTTTTCTTTCTTTTTTCTTCTTTTCTTTCTTTCTTTCCTTTTTTTTCCCTTTGTTTCAAGAGCTTTGTTTCATTTAGAAATGATTAAAATATAACCAAACCCTTGAAAAATCATTCTAAAATGAAAAATAGCATTTGGACACTGCAGCACCTAAGTGTGGCAATATTTCTAAGCATTTTCTGCTGAAGCTATTTGCAAATACAATACATTTTTTGTTGGCCTGAAGCAGCATAGAATCAATTATTTACATGAAGTAATGTGCCCAGCTCCACTTGAGGTTGTTCTTTCAGTACAACAATATTCAGGTGGCACTCATGACAAACGCTGCCTTGGCATGGGTGGAAGCAAAACAGCTTTGTTTGATTAATGTTTCACAGCGTGAAAAAAAGCAGCGCTAACTTCCCTCTTCTGTTGTCAAGGCATCTCCTTGGGATGGCCCGGAGAAGCAGCCGGGGGACAGGGGAATTCAGTTTCCATGACTCATTCATTCCTGGGCTGCTCTGTGGAGACAGCCAACAAGTGGTCGATTGGTGGCAATTGTCATGGGGAGTTTGTGATGTGGATACTCAGACCATCAGCGTATTGCACAAGAGCCATCCAAGAGCCTTTCCTCTTCAGGTAAGCAAGACCAGGCGCTGTCTCTAAACCTGAAAAACCCCACCTGTGTTTCTTAACAAACCCCCATCTCAACCACTTTTCAGTGTGTTGTTTATTTAACATTTATTTTTATGATTGTTTTATCAATAATGAAAGTAAATCAACCAAACCACTAATGAAATAATACAGCAGGGCCAGATAAGTGTCAGGGATGTCAGGCAGAGAAAAAACAAGCTTGCTTCAGAGGAGGAATATTTTAGAGACTTCTGTGGGAGAAGACATTTTAAAATTATTCAGTGTTCAAATCAAGCCTTCCTCTAAGCTTCTGCCTGTGGCACATTGCGTTCTCAGTGCTCCTCAAAGTGCATAAAAACCACAAAGTATGTTCAACAAAATAGAGAGTAACAGTATGCTTCAAAGAAACACTTTAAGCTCCCTACACTTGTTCTGGGAGGCTTCCCGCAGTCCCGTGACACAGCTGGGTTTATCTACTGCTCTGTCTGAAGGGGCTTTATTTCCACCAGATCCCTTTTCCAGCCCTCCCCTTGAGCCAGGCCTTCACTGAGTCAATTTTTCCCTACTTGCCCACTATAAAAAAAATCTCTTTTTTTCTTTTGTTGGGTGGTTTTCAATCCCCCACCTCCTTTAGCAGCAGCAAAGCTTTATAGGAGTATAAAGGGCCAGTCTAACTATGGCAAGTGTTCAGAGCATCTCTTCCTTGAAGTTCCCACTTTGCTTTTTGCAGGGCTAGGAGACATCTTTGATACATGTCAGCTCCCCCCTCTGTTGTACTTGCATTCAAGGGTGCGAAAAAAGCAGACATGCACCAGGTGGTTCCCATGCACATATTCTCAGCGTGCCACACTCTGCAACAACAAAACCTTTACGCATTGCTGAAGTAGCTCTCACTTGTAACCTGACGGGTTAGTCATACCGCCACTGGAGATGCACAGCTGTGATGGGAGGGTAGGGAGCCAGCAATTTGTGAGCGCAGTGAGAGCATAGTGAGGATGCAGATACTGCCCTGCAAGGTGGAGGCCTCTTCCCCAAGCCAGCTCCCACCAGGCTCATAGGCGGTGCCTGCATGCAGCCCTTCAGAGCGGCACTAATCCTGCCTCCTGTTCTGAGTGGCTAGGGCAGGGGGGCAGACACCAAAAAGGCATCCACAGAGACATCAGTCTGAACCAGGCTTTTCTGCTGTTCTCTCAGTGTTCTCTTTTTGTTCTGGCAGATTCACCAAAAAGTCCAGTGCAGGACCAGTGGCCAAGGTCCCCATGCCACCTCACTTTCCCACACAGCGAGAGGTGGCACCAGCAGAGAGCTTGGTCACGCTGGTAGCTCCCAAATCCTGCCACCCTTCCCAGTTCCCCGGATCCCAGTGACAAATCTGGACTTCTCAAAATGCACAGGATGGGCAGGGGGAGGCGTGCTCCACCACCCTGGGTCACAGCATGGCCTGGCCCACTTGTGCCCTGCATCGCCCCAGGAGGTGGTGCTGGGCCTCAATGGGGGCTGTAAAGGGACACTTAGCATCCTTTTGCTGGATGGCCCTCCTCTTGTTGCTATGCATGCATTCAGTGTTTAAATCCGGCTTCATTTCCCTCTGAAAGCTGGTCTAACAATTTGAAAAAAAAAAAAAAAAAGAAAGAAAGAAAAGAAAAAAATAAGAAAAAAAACACTAAAAGCATTTGTTTTTAGAACAAATTTGTGGTATCGCAAACTCCAAGCAGGAGCAGGCTCACTTGCGCTAGTTGCTGTAAAAAGGCAGTTCACAGATGAATACGGCCCCATATGATCTTCTTTTGTCTGAGACATAAAGCTGCAGCTCCGAAAGGCTGGTAATCTTTTTCCATGGTGCTATCCAGGTCTGAAATAAGTGGGGTGTGGTAAATCTGTGCTGACGTAAATGAGAGAAGGTGTTTTGAAAAACCCAGGACAGGGAGAGCAAATTAAAACCAGAGCAGTCTGGTGAATATTTCACAAGCAAAGCCTAGTCTATTTTCTGTTTCTTATTTTTGTGATTGCTGAAATTCCCCTCATCTTAAATTAAAGAGAGGAGGCCAGGAGGCCAGAGCCAGCATGGTTTGCCATGGTGAACCAGCAGAAGCCAAATGAGGAGAGGCAGTGCAACCATGAACCACCCATGCCAAAGCTTAGGGTCTGAGGATGCAGAGATCCAGCTGGATTGACAGCTACCTCTTGCCTGGTGTGGGATGATCGCAGACCTCACAGCCAGACACAGCTACAGCTGGGTCAGTTGGGAATGGGGCTTGGTACCAAATCACCAGTGGCTCCACTTCTCTCCTGTTTCAGGCAGTGACCGTGTTTTGGTTTGGGCTTTTCTCCCACTCTCAAAGCTGTGGAAAGCTGTGGACCGGACTTTTTCTACGTGCCAAGGACAAAAACCTCTTCCTCTTACTGCATTCATTTGCTAAATAGCATGATTGTCTGTAAGAAGTATCTTGAAAAAGCTGTTTGGGCTTGATTTTTATATTCCTGTTCCTGCAGCAAAGCGTCTGCAAGTTCAGTACAAGCAGATCAACAGAGTCCAGCACGACGAGTAGCCTAGCTACAGACTTCAGCTTGTGCTCTGAACTACTGAGGTTTTGAATGATGTCAGTCTGGTCTCTTGAGGGCTGCTGTTGTCATCAGATAGTGAGGTCGATAAGGCACATGTTATGATGAGGCGTGCTGTTGGGTTTTAACCATAGTATCGTGCACGAGGTGCCATGAAAGCGGTGCATTTCCTGGTACAGTACCTTGATAAGGCTGCCTCTGCTTCATAGGTATTTCCACCACACTGTCCTGTGTGTTCAGCACGCAACAGATTGCTGACAACCCGAAAGACCAAACATTGCAAGGGTTCAAAAATCCATTTCCTCTATCACAAACATGTTTGTTTGGGACTTTGTATTCCTTTTCCTGATCTCAGTTTCACTCTCTTTTTCTTTTTTCTTTTCTTTTCTTTTCTTTTCTTTTCTTTTCTTTTCTTTTCTTTTTTCTTTTCTTTTCTTTTCTTTTTCTGCTCTGCTCTGCTCTGCTCTGCTCTCTTCTCTTCTCTTCTCCTCTCTTCTCTTTTTTTTTTCTTATCTATTTTTTTCTTTTTTCTTCTCCCTTTCCAGACCTTTCTTTTCCAGGTCTTTCCAGACCTTTTTCAAATCTGGAAAAAGCAGGACCAGAAACAGCTATTCAGAGCTAGACAAAGTGCAGCCACTTTCTGGAGCAGGTTTTCTGCCAGTACCTCATCCCCCACTCCAGTTGGGAAGCACCTGAAATCCAGCAGAGCCCATGGGCTAGAGGTCCTCGGCTGGATTTGGAAACTCAAGCCCCCACCAGCACCGTTTTTCCCACTGCTTGGATGCTTAGAGCCAAACTGTGGTTTCTTCCCCTCCTCCCGTTTTACTTTATATTGAATATTGTGGTTTGTGCTATTGGCAGACCAAATGATAACAGCTCAGGACCAGTTCAGTGAGTCAAGGAGCACTGAAAGGGAGCTTGTACCTTGCCTTTACCTAGATTTTGCTTTTTCATCATTGATTTTTTCTTATGTACTTTTTATATTTCACTTAGGTGGAACTGGGAAACCAGGCAGGCGGAATCCCCAATCACCCCTCATTTCCAGTCATGGGGAAGAACCTGATCAATCTTAATCCCACCAGAGGGACTACACACAATAGACATGCTAAAACAGAAGTGACCCACACTTCTGCCAGCTCTGGCCTCTTCACAACTAATCTCCACATACCGGAAAAAGGTAGAAAATGTACATTTTCAAAACCATGATTATACAAATTATAATCTTGAACTCTGCTGTCTATCAGTTTTTAATATGCCGATGAATAAAGAGCCCATTTCACTACCTAAATAAATCCTCCAGGACCCAGTAGGGAAGTATAGCACCTGTGTGAAAAGAGCAGCAGTTAATGTGGTAGCAAAATCCTGACCTGACAAAGGCAGTATGTACAAACCGTACAAGACCTCAGCCCTGTGAACAGCGGTGAGAGGCTGGGTAGGACGGCACTCAGAGCAACGCAAGGGCGTTGGGTTTTTCCATCCCCTAGAGGAGATGAACTCAGCATAGCCTTTGAACTTCTTCAGGCCTTTTAGAAAGTAACTCATTGCGAGCTTTTCAGCACATGGAGGAGAGGAGATCCTGGCTGTGCAAAGAAGGAGGGACGCAGAGCTGGGGGGGCACCAGAGCTCCCCATTTGGACAAGCTGGAGGAGCTGGGTGGGCTTCCAGAGCTGGAACCCACCCCAGACAGGTTGCTGTCTGTCACTTAGCTGAGTTTATTGCTGTGATGACTTGCACATTTTGAAGCCCATCTTGTGTTCCCTGTTGTCCATCCTGTAGAGAAAGCATCAAATGCACTTTGTATCTGATCTGAACTGAGAACTCCATCTCACACCCTCTGACGTTGCTCACCCATGCCTTGCTCCCTCCTTTTGTGGTATTCGAGGCTTAATTGCCTATAGTTTTATCAGCCTAAGTGGTTATAATTGCTAATCATGTTGCATGTGACAACATAGTCATATGCTGAATTAGAAAAAAATATTGAAAGAGCAGATAGAGGTGACCTAGTAAGCATTCTGTGGGTCATCCATATTTTTACACCAGTTTTGATGAGGCCTCCTATAAGGATTGTCAGAGGACATAAGTAACACCAGACAAGTTCTTGGAGTAAGAAGTATGACAGGCCAAGAATCAGCACCAGATTTAAACCCAGAGGTGATTCAGCATCCCTGAGAGAGCATCACCACCTCCTCTTTCTCAGGGCAGAACTTCACAGTGTGAGCAATGTGGTAACCACTGGTGAGAAATGCTGGGTGGCCTAAATGCAAGGGCTTGGCAGAGAAATTCAGAACTGTGGAGCACACAGTGAGAGACCTAAGGACCAACACCAGGACACCAAGCAAGCCGGCTGCTACCACAAAAGGGAGACGAACGTTTGTGATGAAAATGAAGGGACTGTTTCTTCTTCCCCTGCACATTCGCCCTTTGGAAGTGAGCTGATCAGTGAGGTCACAGGGCCAAAATCTACAGCTGATTTTTTTTTTTAAGGCTGGATAATTTTATGGCCACTGTTAAGTGATGTAATTTATGTAAACTAAGATAATGATAAGTGGAAACAACTCAACTCATGTTTAAAAGCCTGTGTTCCCTGGGGACAAGGATGAGCACTTCTCCTTCAGGAAGGAAAGCTGAAGGGCAGGAACAGAGCTTCCTCTGAATGCCTGACAGAGGGGCAGCTGCCCAAGGATCCTGTCTGCCTTGGAGCGAGGCACTCCAATCGGAGCTACATATTCCTACATGCATTCCCATACATGCAGCCCAGCAGAGATAAATTCCCAAGAATTTCCAAAAAATTCCAACAAAAAAATTAAAAAAAAAAACAACAGAGGAAGAACAGCATCAATGAGAGCAGAATCAGGATGAAAATGAAAGTACAGGGTGGGTTTAGGATACCCTGTGCATGGAAGAGACACAGGAAGAGAGCAGTGGAAAGGTTTGGAGAAGCAGATTCCCTGAGACCAGGCTGATGAAGAGTGCAGCAGGGACTACCTAGAAGCTGAGCTCTGGTCTTATTAGCCAAAGGGGATGGGGCAAGAAGTTAATGGCTGTGAATCTCCTCAGGAGACATTTGGTTTAAATATTAGGTTAAACTAAAGAGAAGTTAGAACAGTCTGAGCGGTGAACCACCCTGACATGGGAACGCTGTGGAAGCATTGGTGCTGGAGACATTCAAGGCTAAAACAAGTCAACTGTCTGTGCCGGAGAGGTGGTTTGGGGATAATGAGATCAGTCCTGTCATAGCTAAGAGTGAAGGTCTAGATGACTCACTAGAAATCCCTGCCAACCTGGATGATACACTGATAACCCCACGGTCCGCCTGTCTCCAGCCTCCATCACGAGACTGCTGGCCTCCTCCAGCTGCCTGCCCTCAAGTTCTCCCAGGCTGCTAGCTTTAGAAACAAACTTTCAGATGGTTTAAAAACATTTCCAGTTCTGTTTTCATTCGTGTTGAAAGTGTTTTGCTGGTCAGAAAAGTGCCAGAAGAAGGAAAATATCTTGGTCAGCAGATTCAGTCAATGAATCCAAAGCCGCACCACCTAAATTTAGAGGAAAATAATTTTCTGCAGTTCTCCTAGCTGTTTTGGCTGTGCAACCTCAAGAGCGGGTGAATTAGATTTGTTCATAGCTTTTCAGTCCCCTGATAAATCTGTAAGTCATGGGGAAAATAGGGTTTATTGTAAACATAGCACACAAGACCTGAGGCTGAGAGAAAATAAGCAGGGAACCTCTTTGCATATTTTTAGTACTGTCTCTTTTCCAAGCAGAAGTGCACCTTTGCACGTTTTACTCTCTCATGTTGGCCTTGGACATAACCTTTCTTTGTTTCTTGTGACTGCAATGGCTTAGTAAACCAGGACTTTGTTGAGAGTCCCAGATCCCTTGCAGCATCTCCGGAGCTGAGAACACGGTATATTCTCTCACTGTAGCTATAATCAGGGCAAACCATGATGGCTCCCACATTAGACTGCTCGAGAACTCTCTTTATAGCAAATACAGCAAGAGCTTCAAGAAATAACTTCATTGGTGTTTGTCCCATATAGTTTAATGTCTCCTTAGGGGCCGTGGCTACCATCCCAAACAACATTTCTATGGCTTGCGTGGCTACATCCTTTTCCTGTGAATCAACGTTGGCATCTGCTCATCCAGAGCATTCAGGAGAAATATTTGCTGTTGCCTGGAGACTAAGACAGGAGAAAAAGTATCAGGAGCCCTAAATTATTTTTGCAGCTCTTCCTCTGATCCCATGCCACTCCCAGACAATCCCCTTCACTTAGCAGTTGTGTATCTTGCGGGTTCTTCAACCTGTGGAATAGGTACAGTTATACTCGCCAAGTGCCCAAAATACTTGAAAGTCCTCCCAGGCTTTCACGTGAAAGGAAGCACGTAGAAGTATAAAATACATCTTCTACATGGGCCATAGGGACTCTGCCCATCTTTGTCAGGATCGTCATTGCCTACACTTGCTGTCCTCTCCAGGAGGGAGATAAACCCTGGGGAGACAGAACAGTTGCACTAAAAAATGGCCTTTCACATCGCACCAAAAACTGCTGGAATATGTAGGGGATGAGGAAACTTCCTTCCACCCAGAGGTGCAAGAAAACTCTGGAGCTGACAGTCACGTGTTGCACACAGCCTTACAACCCACAGAATCCCACATGGAAAAATTTCACTTCCATGTGTTGACTGAGTTAATGTGGTGGGGTTAGTGGGCGGACATAAAATGAAACTATGAAAAGAGATTAATTTGCAGCTGAAGCCCAGGCAGGGAGAATGCCGGTCCTCTGTTTGCTCAGAAAACGGCAGTTTTCTGAAAGAAATCCAGTTGAAAAGAAGAGGTTAAGGCAGCGGTAGTAAAAAATCAAAACCAGGGGAAAAAAAGCAAAAGTTAAGAAAAGCCTCTCTGGAAATTAAGATGTGGAATTCAAAACATTTGCAGTATAATAAACCCAACCAAGCCCATAAAGCTGCACCAGCCAAAAGGAGGTCTGTTCTGCCTACGAGGAAACACGAAACCGCGTCATGCCTGGCAGCAGCCACCCCATAGTCCCGTTTCCTCCCCGCTTTATTGCAGAATTGTGCTGCTGGGTGCCCTCGGCTATGTTTAACGCAGCGTCTGTTTCCACTCTAACCCCTTCGCTTTGGAGGGGGAGGATATAAATCAGCTGCGGAGCTGCCCACAGGGCTTAGTCACAGCAGGTATTGGTTTAGGGTGTCTTAGGGGAACTTTTATTTTTTTTTTTCTGGAAGTATTCTAGGGAATAAGTGCAAGCTTTGTGAGGAACAGGCATTGCTTCATGGGCCAGAGTCTCTAGACAAAGGACATTTTACATCACCTGCCAGAATCATCTTCTAACATTTTGGGCTGAGCGCAGCCCCAAGCACAGCGGGCTGTTCCGCATGTTCCCAGAAGACACTTACAGAGTCCCTGCCGAGCAAGTCTCAAGGTCCTTCCTGGCATTCCTGGTCCCAGGACCATGCTGGAGCCATGTCTGGGCATACGCTGGCCGCTGCACCTCCTTCCTTCACGGCCTCCCAAAGCCTCTTGCTCCAGACGCGAGCACAGGCCGGATTTCCCCAGCTCAGGCCACACAAATTGTAGCAATTAGCAAGTGTAAAGGGCACACTGTGGTTTTCACATGTATTACTGCATCTTACTGCTCATTCATATCCTTGGGCATGCTCATCAGATAGCATCCAGCCAGCAACGTTATCCAGGCCTTCCCCCCAGCACTGCTGTTTCTGAGGCCCACTGGAGAGATCCAGTTCATTCGTGTTCATGCATCCAACCACCAGTAGCTAAGCCTTCAGACTCAAGGCAATACGGCTTCTCTCACCCTTCCAACCCCATGTTGTGTGGACTTGACCTCTAGCTCTTCCCCTGCTCCCCATCTCCAACCGTGACCCCCTCGATTCCTGTCCCACCACCACATCTTTGCCTGGTACACCCTGGCTTTCCCTATGTGGTTCACAACAGCAGCTCCCAGGCCCATTTTCAGACCATACCCTCCTTGTGCAGGAGCCATACAGACTGGAAGTTCAGGCCAGCTTTTAACAGTCTTCCAGGTGTGTTTCTACTCTTCTCAGCTTCTCTGCTAGCTCTTGCCTCTCTGCCTCCCTTCTCAATTTCACTATTATGCCAATAGGGCAAATTCTGTCAGGACCAGGAACTTTGAGCATTTCAGGCTTTTTTAAAATAGTATTTTACTGTTACTTGCAACCCTGGCACACCACAAACCTATCTATAAGTGGCTTGAAGTAAGGGTTGGCCTAAACTAGACTGTAATGTTCCCAATTACCTTCAAAAACAACAACAAAGTAAGCCTATTTTACTTTGCACCCCTCAGCTACAGAGGCATTTGGGAAATAAGAAGGCCTCTGTTTCCGCAGCCCCCAACTGCAAAACTAAAGATGTTTTGGTACAAAAGCCACAACTGGCCCATAGCAAGGGAGTAGCTGGTACAGTCACTGGGACACCTTCAGCTGTGTAGGAATTAGGAAGGAGGGAGGCAGCTACTGGAGTGGGATCTGAGCCACCTGGAGCTCTGCAGATCAAAGTCACCGTGTTCCTCCTGACAGAGGCAGCTGGCAATGGCAGCCGTACGTGCTGACTGTAATTTCCAAAGACAGCCAGACGTGTTGAAGGTGGATAGCTCTAGAGTCACCTGACTCCAGGGCCAAAAATTAAGTAATAGCTAATGCCTGCAGCCTGAAGGCATGGACCCAAATTTCTCACCAGGAGGACACAGGGAGCATCCATGAAGCACATGAGGAACAGCCAGACAGAGCACTGCAGGAGTGCCCCTGTCCTGTAGTAAGAGCTGTAAGTGCAACCTGAAAAGTACACCAAGGCACCCACTGCCGTGCCACCTCATGTGGGATAACACGTATCTCATCCTCACGGGTGCTTCTCTCTGCCCTGGGACACCAGGCACTTCAGGAGCAACTGTGCCCGCACAGGGGCCAGCCCCTTCATCCTGGCCACTGTGAGAGTCCCGTGCAATAAATGAATGAGCCAGAGCATGGATGAGCCCTCAAGTCAGAGGAATGTGCCCCTCGAAACCACCCTTTCAGGAAAGGCTATTTACTCTTCTGAGCTTTGGCTAGGGTATTACCAACACACGGCCAACTGCTAGGGGAAACAGATGCTAACCTTATGAGAAATAGCACCGACAACTCATCCACAGCACATCCGGACTAGCTGCTGCCATATATCCGAGCCACAATGAATGCCAATGATCAGGCAAATCCCCACGTTGCTAGAGGCTCTCATGTGTGCACTCTCTCTTCTAAACTATTACAGAAAGTAAACTTCTGATACTGCCTGCTCAGCTCTTCTCTGTTCCCTATGTGGCCTAGCTCAAGGTTAGTTTCAAAAAGCAAAACACCAAGTGACAGAGCATTTATCATTGATAAGCTCATAGAAGAAAAGCAGTGCTGGCATCCCAGAACCAGTGCCCTAGAAAGACAAGGGAAGTATACGAGTACCATGAGTGAAGACCTACTTTCAGCACAGCTTCCCAGGTGCTTGTCTTACCAATAGCACCCTGCGATGAATACAGCTATTTTCTTCATCAATTATTAACTGGGCAAAGACTATTTGTTTGAAGAGCTGCGCAGAAAGTCCAAAGAGGAAGCGAACAGTTTCAAGCCCCACATGCACAGCTATGACAGGCGTGGGATCCTCTCCAGATCAGATATGCCTGGCTCATCGGGGGCCAACAGCTCTGCTCCCAGCAGCTGGGAAGGAGGCAGGGCCCGGGCACTTGCTGCAGCTGGGCACGGATCTTCCAGGCAGGAGCACATCTCTCATGTGGGGCCTCGCTGCCTTCACTCACAGGAGGTATATGAAGGCCGCTGAGCAGCACCGGGGCTGTGCCCAAGGCTCTTCTCTTGCATGCTGTGCGCTAGTTACGTCAGCATCTGCCAAGAAAACTCCCCGTGCAGCTGTTGTACTGCTCATGGGAACCAGCTCCTACCAGCCACGCTCTTCTTCTACCATCTTTCCTCCACCTAGCTCGCCTTTATTGCCAGACCACACAAGAAAGAGTGTTGCACAAAGCCAGCAGCAGGGAAGGTATGCCGGTGTAAGCCTTGAGGTATCCTGCAGCTTTTGTTTTGCAGGAACTTTTCCAACTTGAATTAGGAAACGTCTCTCCTTAACGTTGAGGCATGTCAAGACAACTGAACAAGCCGTGGTTCAGCAGCAATATTCCACCCCTGATTTGGAAGAGAGCTGGAACAGCTTCAGATGAAGAGCACCAAGCTTTCTCCAGAGGAGAGCTCAAAGGTGAAGACAACAAGAACTGCACCATGAGCAGCACTGGCAAAGAAGCATCCCTAAGTAAAAACACAGGTTTCAGGAATTGTTTTCTGGGATGTTTCTGGGATTGGTGACTGATGTTCCAACGGCTATGGGGGTCTGAATGCCATAGCAGGATCACTTATACACACACTGAGACTTTGCTGGAGGCCCACATTCTTCTCCCTTGCAAAATGCCAGACAGCCACTCTGCCACAAAGGCCCAATACCACTAACAAGCTGGGCCTGATGTTTGGTAAATCCACACTCCATCAACCCCCTAGAACCTCTCATAGGACAGTGCAGGCTGTCCTCCAGGGGAAAGGGTCTGCTCCTCACAGCAGGAACAAAAGCCAGTCCAAAGTTTGAGCTACACCAACCAGAAAGAAGTTTGCAGGAACAGACTGAGCAGCTTAGGATGGGAGGAGGACTCCCTAAGAGACAGAGAGGGCTAGAGGCCATGGGATAAACCACACCAGGTGCTCACTGATATTGATCTGCACACCCGTGTGCTTGATGGGGCTGACTAGCTCCATCAGTGAGGCATGAAGGAAGGGTGCCTGAGCATGTGGTGGGCATCGCAGGGGTCAAAAGGAGAGAAGTAGCTGCATTTGAGCGGTTCTCTAAAACCAGCGCCTCGATTTTTGCAAGTAAAACCAGCTTCACTGTCAGTTTCTTGAAAAAACTTGGGGTTTATTGATTTAAACTGCAAACAGTCGTTACAAAAGAGATTCTCTTTTAAATAAACTCACACAAAGAGGAAGAAAAAAGCAATGTAGTGAACAGTAACAGGGGAAAAAAAAATTACATTCATTATTCTCTTTGTGCCAGTCCCGTTTACCTCGGCAAGGAAAACTCCAAACTTGGAATACAGAAACGCAAAGACAAACTGTATTTGGAATGTCTTCAGATAGGCACTTTGAGCCCAAGGCTTTTCTCCTTGAAGAAACTATACAGAAAGAGGAAGAAAAAGGTCTTCCTCCCACGCTGTCTCGCAACAGAGCTCAGGTATGTACATTCTAAAGCCCACATAGGCAAGACCCAGGGGAGGGGAAGAGAAGAGGAAAGGCAAAGAAGCACATTAACTCAATTTGCAGTCCAACACAAAAAAAAGGGGGGGGAAGGGAATTCTAAAATAAATAATCCAAACACAGTTTTTGCATTTTTTTTTAAATTAATTTTTCATTTTTTAAAATAAAATAACCAAAAAAGTGTAAAGTTACAAAAAAATGTCATTGTAGTATAATATATTAAACTGTGGGGAAAAAAAAAAAAGGAAAAAAGACACTTCACAATCTTAAGATTAATATGGAAGATCATAATTTAAACATAAAAGAATATATTCTATGGATTCATCATCCCGATAAATATGAACAAAATTAACAAAAAAAGCATAGGTTTCGGCAATAAATACGTTTTGATAAGTTAAATAAGCTTTTTTTATATTGTTGTGCAGTGACAAGCAAAATTTGCTCTCCAATTTCTGAAGTTATACAAAATTAAAACCCAGAAAAAAAATAATAAAAAGCTTGGCGTGAGTGCTCTAAGATAGGTCTAAAGTACTCTAGAGCAAAAACCATTAAAGCTATGTCTACTGGAACTTTGTTTACACAAACTTGTGTGTGTGGAATGACTTCCGTCAGCCCCCACCCCCTCTATTTCTTTATTTGTTTTTAAGATGTCACATGAATACACGGGGAAACTTTTAGCACCAAAATCGAGTCTCTCATAGTCCCATCTCTTTTTTTTTTGTTTTTTTTTCCATTTGCTCGTTTTCCTCCCAAAGTCCCACTCGTGTTACAATCTTTGTCTGTTCTCAGCTTGTCTTCCCGCAGACCTGAGTGGATCCAGGCAAGATGAGTCTGTAAGGGGGGAGAGCACGCTGGATGTTAACACCTGCCCACGTGCCTGCAGCCTAGCGGGAGCTGGCCAGTCGGGAAGGGACTGGAGAGGGCGATGCAGTATGCAGCCAGTGGAGGGAGCTGGATCCGGTAATTTCCTGCACATCTGGAAGTGCACAGAGCTGCTGGTGCCCTCTGCAGCTGGAGAGGTAATACAGTCACAGTGAAAGCATTAAAAGGCACTAATTTTGTAAACGTTATTGCTTTTCATCGTAAATTTGGCACTTAAGGTTTAAGCCAGTGGGTCTACGACAGGCAGGTGGACACGTTAACATCCAGCTCCAACTATGGGGTGGGGGGAGTTCAGCTTAACATCGTAATAGAGGTGGGGGGGAGCAAGAGGAAACCCCAGATTAGTCATCGGAGATGGAGAGTCTGCTGAAGATGGGAAGACGTCTTGAGGTGTCCAGGATAGGGGAATCTGAGCCGCTGTGGCTGCTGCTGGAGCTGCTCAGATAGCCCTCCTGGTCAGAGAGGGAGTCCTGAGGACTGGGCGGCGAGTCAAACAAGTTGGGGGACTCGGACATGGGCCTGAACAAGAACGTGGTGGGGGAGCTCCCGCTGGGCACCTGCACCCCCATGCTGGGGGCGAAGAGACTGACCAGCTCCTGGCTGGAGAAGGTGAAGGGGTTGCTGGCGCAGTCCAGGCAGGGTGGGGGAGCCCAGCAGGTCGTCGGCGCTCAGCATGGGTGGCGGGGTGATGGAAGTGGGGCTGTCCAGCAGCCCGCTGGCAGCAGTGCTGGGAAGCCGGCGAAGCTGAAGCTGTGCTGAAGGCGGGGTCTGTCAGTGACGGCGGGCTCCCGGCCGCCCGCCACGGCGCGGCGCTCCTCGGCGTTGTGGATGAAGTGGCAGCGCGGCCCGTAAGGGCAGAAGCCGATGGTGTGGAAGGTGCGGCAGAGCTCGGTCTTGTACTTGGGGTGGCGGGTGAGGCTGCGCAGCTCGTGGATGCCGTGGGCGAACTGGCACTTGTCGCCGTACTTGCAGGCGCCGTTCTCCTCGAAGGGGCGGCACAGCTCCGTCTTGTAGCGGCTGGAGTTGACCTGGCCCCCGGGCTGCTTCTGCTGCAGCAGGCGCTCGCCACCCTCTGAGAAGGAGCGGTCCCGAAAGCGGCTTTCCCGGGGGCCCAGCATGGGCGCGGGCTCCCCTTTCAGGCTGCTGAGGAGCTGGTTCTGGTGGAACTTGGAGTTGGGCAGGGTGACAGAGTGCCTCCTAGGGAAACCCCCGCCGGCCGGGGTGCCCACCGCCTTCCTGTCCAGCAGGCACCCGCTGACACCCGAGGGGCTGTAATTCAGCATCTTGTTGCTCTGCGGGCAGAAAGCAAGCACCGGTCACTGCCACCGCCTCCTCCGCAACTCTCCCCGGACGGGAGAGCGACGCCGGGAGCCCTCGGAGAGCTCAGCCTCGGCGGCACGGCTCGGCACGGCACGGCACAGCACAGCCCCCCTGCTCGTCCCACCCGCCTGCTGCGAGCAAAGCAAGCCCCGAGCCGCCCCTACGACCACCGGGGCGGCTGCTGCGGGAAGAGCCCCCCGGGGGGAAGGCGCCGGGGGCCCGGGCTGCGCCCGGCCCCGCTCCCCGCTCCCCGCCCGGGCGCGCTGCAGCGGGCGGCGGCAGGAGCACGGCCCCCGCCCGGCGCCGCCGCCCGGCCCCGGCCCTGCCCGGCCCCGAAGGCGGGGAGCGGGGCCCGGGCTGAGCCGAACGGGGCGCCCCGCCCGGCCGCCGAAGTTGCTCGCGGCCGGAGAAGGGGGGAGGAAAAAGGAAGAAGGGATAAAAAGTAAAGAAAAAAAAAAAAAAAAAGCGCAGAGAGCCCCTGCAGGCGCCAACCCGAAGCTGCCAGCCGGCGCGTTTACCTTGCATAAAACTTCGCTCAGGTCGAAGATGGTGGGCGACACCAGGGCTGTGGACATCTTCGGCGAGCGAGGGGGGAAGCGGCAGGGGCGGCGGCAGGCAAGTGGAAGGAGTCGCGGTGTGGGTAAGGCGCAGCCTCCAGCTCGCAGCCTCCAGCGCGCTGCCTCCCCCCGCTGCTGCTAGCGCTGCCTCCGCTGCCGCCACCAGCCCGCCGCGCCCGCTCGCCGCTTCCAGCGGGCTGGGGGAAAAAGCTCAACTTATAAAGTTTCGGACTTACCCCGGGAGGAGGAGCCGGCGGCGGGAGGAAGGGGAGGAGGAGGAGGAGGACAGGGTGATTGACACCGCGACTGAATCACCCGGGCGGGCAGGCCCAGAAAAAACTTTTCGGGAGGAAGAAGCGAGGGGGAGGGGAGGAGGGGAGGAGGGGAGGGGAAAAAAAAAAAAAAAAAAAGAAAAGGAAAGGAAAAAAAAAAAAAAAAAGCGCGTCCCTTCCAGAACAGCCCCTGCGGGCAGCGCTCCCCTCCCCGCCCCGGACGCGGGAGGCGGCTGTGCGCGGCTGCCGCGCGCGCGTGCCCGCGAGTGCGTGTGTGTGTGCGCGCGCGCGTGCAACGCGCGGCCCCGCGCAAAAGTCGCGCAAGTCCCGCGGCGCCGCGCAGCGCCCGCCCCTGGAGCGGGGGGTGGCGGCGCGGGGCCCCTCGCAGCCCCGGGGCGCGCCGCCCCCCCCTGCGCAGCGCGGGTTTGCTGGCTGGCTTTGTGTCGGCTCGCCCCGCCGCCCCCGAGCCGGGCCGCCGCTTTTCCCGGTTTTATTGCGAGCCGGCAGGCGCTGCAGGGGGAAGGAACTCGCAGCCGCGTTCGTGGAAGTTGCTAAAAGACGGTTTTAAAAGGGCGTTTGATACATTCTGCCTCTTCTCCCCATATGCTCTTCTTCCAGTCCCCTCTGAGTTGTAAAACTGAAAAAAAAGAATGTGTCTCTGAGCAAGTAATCTGTTCCAGATTTCAGTAGGCACAGTGTGATTCATACCGATATTGATATGGCGGGGGGGGGGGGGGGGGGGGGGGGGGCAGTTTCGGTGTAAAAAAAACAAAACGTCTCAAGGCTTCCTGATATACTAGGGTGCCTCAGCGGCACGGCGGCTGCCCTCCAAGGCGGGCGAGGGGCTGGGGGGGGCGAGGGGCCCCTTGCCGGGGTCCCCTTGCCGAGGGTCCCTCCCAGCCCCCGCAGGGACCCAGCAGGGCGCGAAGCCGAGCGGCCAGCGCCTTGAGAACTTGAAGCAACTCATCCGCTTCCTCCGCTGTTTGCTTTAGAGTCTCAGGAGCCGGACTTTGAACTGGCGGCTGAGCTTTTTCCCCTCCTTTGCTCTTCGAGAACGGCCAAAACAACCAAGGAGAGGAACGCCCACGGGCTCCGGCTATTCCAGATTTCTTTCTTTCTTTCTTTCCTTTTTTTTTTTTTTATTACTTACTTAGGGAGAGCAATCAGGTTCCTCGAATTTCCTTCTCTTTCTAGTTTCTTTTCTTTCGCCTCGGCCAGAAGCGAGGAGTAACCGGGGAGAGACCAGTCTATTATTTTCTGCAGTTGTTTACTGATTCTGTAGATGGTGCTTGTTCCCAGGGCTCCGAGCCTCTCTATAATTAAACCCATTTTAATTGTTAGGTTAGAAACGTCATTTCGGGGACTTTCCAAGAGTTACCGAGAAAGCCGGCCGAGATAACTATTTCACTACTGAGTTGCTCTGAGCTGTTTTTGTTTTTTTCTTTTTCTCGGCTTCCTCCCTGCTCCCTCTTGTGCTGAATTGTGCATTATTCGCTCGCCCCACGCGCGTGTATGTTTTGGAAACTTGGGGTTTGAGGTCGCGCATTTCCACGCATCGAGCAGTGAACGCCGAAGCCGAGAAGGAATTTTTTCCAGTGATTTAGCTTGTCAAAACCTGACTCCGTGGTGGTCTGCTTTGCATTCAGCGCGCACATGCTCGGAGCAGGAATTTAGCTGCTCGCCCCACCTCGTGGCTAAAAGTCAGAGCCCTCCAGGCCAAAGTGGGAATTTGTGTGGGCATGAATTCACACCGACTGGAGGAATGAAAAATCAGAGCCTTGCACCTTCTGCCAGAGCCTCGCAAGAACTTTGATAGATGGAAATGAATAAAGATAGGTAAATGAATAAATGAAAGTAAATTATTAAAGGAGGTTACTGAAAAAGTGAATGAATGCATGCCATGCTCATTAGCCACCTTGTGTGGGGCATGTTCCAGCTGGGACACTACCGCTGGGCCCAGGGAACGGCAATGAATGTCCAGGGCTTTTGAGCCTGTCCCAAGTCCCTCTTCAGCACAGGAACAGCAACTGTAGCATTCTTGCTCCCCAGTTCTGATGCAAGCAGATGCTAAACTTGTCTCAGAATACGCACAGATAAGGTTCCTGGTCCATGCACGCATCCAGCAGAGCAGTTAAAAACTGTTTTCCAAAATTGGAGCTGGCATATGCCAGAACAGCCTGAAAATGGGGAACGGACTAGGGGACTGCAAATGAGACGACAAGCTGGGAGGTTTAAAGAAGTACTTTTTCAAATAGCGCGTGCACGAAACTGTGGGCTCATTGGCACATGATGCTGTGGAGGTCAAAAGTATAAATGGGGTCAAAAAAGCAATTTGACAAATTTATGGAGGAAAAGTCCCTGGAGGTTTACTAAAGCCAAAGGCAGACCTGAACTGTGTGTCGCTGGATAATGCCCAGTGACGTACCGCTCTGTCATTCCCCTGCATTTTCCCCTAAGCATTGGCAGTTTCTGGAGGTAAGAGGAAGGCTAAAACAGACCTGATCTGACCCGATATGGTTATTTTTACACAGTCCTGCCCTGTCCTTGCGCTCTGTAATGGACTACCAACCCTAATGGACTCCTCTGGAGCATGAGTTGTGTGAGGAGCTTTGCAGGAGCCCCTCAGGAGCTAGCAGGGGCTGACCCGAACCCTTGCTCCCGCACACCGAGCCTCTTTACCTCCCAGCAGCGTATGGGGTTGCTGCAGCCAGACAGACCTTTTCCTGTCATCTTCTGCTTTTCATGGGCCTGCGGACATCAGCAGGAGGCCTCACTGGACAGCCAACACTCCCACCCGTGCAGGTGGAGCTGCGTACACTGCGCTGGCTGGAGGTAGGCCTCGCGCGCTTGGCTCTCGCTGTGCAGTGTGGAGGTGTCCAGGCTGGGCAGGAGGAGTTTGACACTGGGAAGTAGAGGTCAGCACTATCTTGTGCCTGGGCCGCTGAGCTCAGCTTCCCACTTTGGCCTCTGCTAGAAGCTGGAGAAGAGTCCCACGGGGTGGCTGTGCTCCTCACCCGGCTGAACTCCCCCTTGGGGTAATAAGAGGTTACGTGGGGCACCACGTGTAAACTGAACGCAAGCGCCAGCTTTGCCACAAGTCCGTCTGGTGATGTTACAGCTCCCGTAGCTACAGGAGAATATTGCTGCCTTGAGATGCCTCCACATGCCTTTACCTGGAGCCACGCACCAGTAGGAAGCTTGGGGGTCTGAGCCGAGCAGGGGTTACTGAAAAACAGCACAAGTACGGAAAAGCCGGAATGGTTGAAAACAAGGCTTGGTTTGGTTTGGTTTGTTCCCGCCTTGGCCTCTTTCTGAGGTCTCAAGCTAGGAAAGGGAAGTGCTTCCATCGCACAAAAAGGGAGTTTTGTAGGGGTGAGGGGTTTCCCCTCTACTGTGGGGGCCGGGGGCATGTGGGCGTGTCTTCTACAGCAGACGTGTCTTCCTCCAGTGCGGGGAGGCTAGGGGCAGGACAAACCTCCCACCCTTATTTCTGCTGGGAGTGCAAGAGAAGAAGCCTTCTGCAGTGGCTGTTCGTATCTTTTGGGTCAGGTGCTATTTTTGTTGGCCGTGCCTCTGGAGCTGGAGGTGCAGCAGTGCCTTTCTTCTGCTGCCCGCAGGCTGTGTCAACTCCAGGCACCTTCCAGACGCTGTGGCCTTTAAGGTGGAGTAGGCGTATGTCAGCGTGGCTATTCTGCACCTGCCCTTTGTCACCTGCCCCTAACTTTTTAATCCTTCCTTTTATTTTAGCCTTGTGCTCCGCCTGTGGAACATCTCCGGGTTGCCACTGGAAGGTGTGAATGGCCGGAGCTGGAAACCACAGGGTGTAGGGATGTCCTCTGCCAGGGCTGCCGGCACCTGGGGGAACGTGGCCTCGTCCTGCTGCCAAGCAGAGGGGACACGACCAGCTGCCTGGTGGGACAGCAGACATGCAGAGATACAGGCAAGTGTGCTAGGGTGGTAGGAAGCAACTGGAACGAGATTCCTGGCTGCTCGCGTTTGTAAACATCCGTAAAATAGGGAGTGTGTGCATGTGTGTGTTTTGTGGTGGCGTGAAACCCAAGAAGCTAGCTCCATTATTTTTGCTGGAATTGGTAGCAACAGCACCAGGCTAATATTATGAGCCCTTAATCCTCCTGACTTTACACCTGTGAATGACTTAAAGACCGTCCAGGATGAGCTCAATTACAGGACTTCTTTGCTAATTAGTAGGGGGGTTTGGGATCTGATTTGGTTGTTCGTAAGGAGGGCTTTCTCTCCCTCAATGGCTCAGCGACTCAGCTACTGTTTGGGTGTGAGGGGAGGAAAAGACAGGAGGTGGAGGTAGCATGTGGCCTCTTGAGAAAGGGTCACGAGTTTAGCGCTGGTGGCACTGACAAGGTACTGCAGTGGAAAAAGCAGAGGTGTCCTCTCAGCAGACGCAGGGTAAGGAAATTGGCTGAATGGATCCAAGCTATAATTTCCAGTGGAAATACTAATGTGGTTAATGCACATCAAGCCCATGCTGGTGTTTTGCTGCCTGCCATGACCACCTCTGGGCCCCACGGCTGCAGCCAGGCTGGTGCCAAGCTCCGTGGGGCTGGGGCGCAGACGGGTGCAGAAGAGGGCAGGTTTGAGGGGTGGAAGAAAAAAGCACGACTCGGACTGGTGCTGCCTGGTGGTGGCCGGTGAAGGTGCTGGGGTCAGCCCCTGTCCCGCTGCCCCCCGAGTCCCAGCCGTGGGTCTGGTGGTGGCACACTGCATCTCGCAGCGCGCTGCAGCCCCACCTCGTCTGCAGGCCCGGCCTGCCGGGGCAGAGACACCGTCTCTCTCCGAGCGCTTTGGCGTTCAGATCAAGGGGAGTGCCGGAAGCTTGAGAGAGGCTGTTGGCAGTGTCCGGGGAAAAAAAAGCAGCCGACACCTGCTGCAAATCGAACTGGCAATTGCCCTTTGTATCAATAGGGTGGTTAGTGCATGAAGCAGAAGTGATCCTGGAAATGGGAAGGCGTAGATCGCAGAAAACAGCACAAATTCGGGATTGTTTTCAAATCCTGCTTCCATGCTTGCAAGCTTGTACGCACCAGCATGATAATGCAGCAGCACAGCCACTCCTGGTCGCCTGTGCCAGTTTCCAGCTGGAGCTGGCTGCTGATTTATTCAGCAGACGTCAACTGGTGGAATGTTTCCATGATTTTTTCTCCCCTGAAAGAATGTGCTAGGATTAAATGCTTTCACATTATTATTTATTCATTTATTTATTTTAAGGAGAAGGTCAAAACCTCTTTGAGAGCCCCTAGGATCTCGCCATGCAGTGCTGGTGTCAAAACGTGCTGTTTGCTGTGCTGGCAGCAGTTTTCCTCCAATAGGCCCAGTTATAAACCTCTGAAAAATACCACTTTGCCCCTTCACGGTGGAACTTGTCACAGCCTTGTTTTCAAACACACTGGTTGTACTCCACACATTTCACAGCTCAGTGAGATATTTGCATCGGGGAGGCAGCTTGCTTCCTATCCCATCCCATCCCATCCCATCCCATCCCATCCCATCCCATCCCATCCCATCCCATCCCATCCCATCCCATCCCATCCCATCCCATCAAAACATACTTTTAGCACCAGGCAGGAATCGAGGGTTAAGCCTCCCTTTTTTTCTCATTTTTGCTCCTCCTGACTTCTGTGAACACATTATGATACCGCCTTCGGTTCCACTATTACATCTTTTCCCACAAGACCGTTGCCTCATCCAGACCACAGCGGGGAATGTGCTTTCATCTCTGCCAGCTGGGTACTGCTGGAGCGCCCGGCCGTGCCCCCAGGAGCTGAACAGAGAAGACACAGAAGAGGTCAGGTGCTGCAGATTCGTCCACAGGGCTTTGGTCAGACCCACATCTGGGAGGGCATTTCCAGGGAGCCTCCCATTGTCTCCTTTGTCCCGTCTGGAACAAAGGACCTCCATGAGATGGGGTTTCCTCTCTCCTGAGTTTAGGTGCCTAAAAGTTAGGTGTCTAAACCTAATTAGTTGGACAGGCTTCTTGCATAGTCAATGGAGACAAATAGGCACCTCTACTGTGTGATTCACCTCGACTATCTTCAGCATTTATCTTGAGAAGGGCTGACTCACTCTGGAGCTGAGTGCCCACTTCTCTTCTGCGACTGTAAAGGCAGATGGGCAACTTGCTTAGAACTTGATAGCTAATTTCGGGATGCCCCAAGTTCAGCAAGGCGGATCCCACCCCGCAGCCAGGCCACAGCAGTGGCTCTGGGCACCATTGCTGTGTGCTGTCTGAGACCCCCCATCAAATTTCCCTCAGAGGTTCCATGTCCAGCCATACCAAGCAGGGCTGGGTCTTAGTGTGTCCAAATCACATTATCAGCCCCTATCACATTATCAGACCAAGTTAAATATTTATAAAGCTCTTGGGGGCAGGGTCCACATCTTGCTACGTGTTTGTATATTCCTTCATGGAGCAAAGCCCCTGCACCGGTTGCAACCTTTGTGGACTGGTGCAATGCGGGATGGGGAATCTCTGTGTAAATCTGCAGGTCTTGACGAAATGCAGCTGGGAGTGCAAAGAGTGCTCATGGACATTGAGAAATAAGCAGGAGTGAATCATAAGAGTCAGGAGAAGCTACTAATGTGTGGGAAAAAGGCAAATGTGCTACCTCTGCACAAACATATAATAAGGAAGTATGTAATAATAATTATTGTTATTGTAATACGGTCTGGGTGAGCATTTGGGAAAAAGATATCTAATAACTGACAAGCAACGTGGCTCGGTTTGTTTTGATCTGAAATTCAAACAATGGTTATGTTTATAAGGTAATAATACACAGGGCACAGAGCACTGGCACTGCACCAACTATGCACTCCACAGGTCGGGTTTATATAGGTCATGCCAAACAAATAATAGTGTTCTTCAATATAATTACTGATTCATTAAGAGAATGAGAGAGAATGTAATCGAGTCTGTTTGGATTTCAGGGAGGTGTTAGATATGGTAAATTTATACATTTGAACTTGGATTTTGGAGGTATCATGTGCTTGCCCAGCTCTGCTCCTCCGGAAGCCAGCGGTGAAATTCCCGTTGCAGTCTCCTGCAGATGGTGTGAGAAACCTGTTCAGCCTCTGGTGCTTCCACAACACTCTTGGGAGCCTCTCAGAGCCCTTTGTAGCATTTCACAGGTAGGTTGGGAAGCTAAACTACCTCTAGACCCCAATCCATATGTGCAGTGCCTGGCACTTAGCTCAGGCAATTGCACTGCCCCGATCGGCCCACCTCCATCCCAGGGACACTCTGACCCCTCCACTTCTATGTGTGACCCCTCCACACTATGTGCTCCACCCATAGCCACCCATACTGGTGATGGGGTTTTGCTGTGCCTGTCCCTATGACCTACCTGAGTGTTTTCCCAAAGAAAACACAATGCATGTTGGCACAGCCATGGGTCCAGCGTCCCTCATCTCCATCACCAGCCCCGCTGCTGCTCCCCACTGTGGGAAGGGAAGAGCCCTGGCGTCCTCACTCCTGCCCCCCACCACGGAGCAGCTGCATTTTTTAGAAAGGCCGGACTGGGCATAACACAGGGCTTCTGGGCAAACAGAGACCACGGAGGAGGGAGTGATGCATGGACAGGAGGTTGTGCAAAGCGTCTGGCTCTGAGCTGGTGTGCGCCAGGGTGGGAGACGGCAGTGGGGGCTGCAGCAGGAGCGAAGGCACGTCCCAGAAACTGCCTTGCCCCACGTCTGAACTCTGCCCTGTGGGGGAGCAAAACAGAAACAGGGAAAACGGAACTGCTGAGCAAAAGCAGCGTCCAAAGTAAGTGGGAAGGATACAGTGATAATAAATGAACGCATTTTTTTGTGAGTCTAAATCATGCCCCTCTAGTCAGTTGACTTCTTTGGGCTTCTGAAAAAGCTGGTCAGGAAGAAGTAGGGACCATTGTAAATACAGGCTTTCAAAAGGTTTTTTGATAAAGGCTCTTCCAAGAGTGAAATATACTTGGCAGCCATGGGATGAAATGTCCCATCATGGATTAAAAAGTGGGTCAGAGCTGATAGGAGGGGGGGAATCCATGAGAAGTAAGTGGCCAGCAGGGTAAGAAAAGCTTGCTGGGGTGGGGGTGGTGGGGCCACGTGTGGCGGGGATGAAGGCAGCCCTCAATGCCGTTTCAAAACACAAATGGGGGAAGAGGACTAACAAGGCAACAACATTAGCTGCCAGTGGAGCATTATTTATTGTAAATTCAGGCATGGCTAGGCAGAGCTGGGAGGCACTCCAGAAGCTTCTAACTAAACTAGGAAACCAAACCACAATGATGGAGAAAGTTCAGCTTACACAGAAGCCAAAACAAGCCGTTTCGGAAGAAACTGGGCAAGCCTCTTGCTCTGAATTAGAAGTTAGCTCGTAGGGGTCAGCAGTGGCATGGGCCGTGGCTGTTCAAGCATTGCTCAGAAAAGATCTGGAGCCTGGATTAACATGATGAATAGTCGTCGCAGAGCCTGGTCGCACATCGCAGTCCCTGTCTGCTTGCCTGCTTTGAAGGGCCATAGTAGCAGGACCTAAAGCAGCTCCCTAAGAGCAGCCCCGCTGAGACAGATCAAAAGCCCACCAAAAGCAGCATGGACGAACAGCAACAGGATCAAAGGCAGAGCTGGGTAGGGGGCTCTTTCTCGTGAAGGGAGATAGATATTATTTCACTTGCAACAGCAAAGCAGAGGGCTACAAAACAATGGTTCCCTTTGGTAACAACCGGCTGATGCTTGCATTTTATTTGTGTCATACAAGGGGAAGAGAAAGGTGTAAAGGTGCTTTTAAAAATAGTTGCAAGGGAACTGAGTGCTTTGCCAACAGCCTGCCTCGCAGTACCCTTCCAGACGGGATGCGATCTGCCGATAAGCCCGTACCTGGCCTGAACCTGGCTCGGCGTGCCAACCCACCCGTAGCAGCATACCTGCTCCGGCTGGATTGCTGAGACCCACTTTTGCAGAGGCTGGATGCAGCTGCCTTGTGGGCAACATCCAGCCCGGGGCAGCGGCTGGCGAGGCCCGGCCCGCGCACCCAAAGCCTGCTCAGCGGTGGTGTCTGGCCGCCCCGGAGCGGGAACGGCTCTGCTGGGGACAAGCACAGTTCCTGGCAGGGTGTGGTAACACCAAGCCCCATGCAGTAAGAAACAGAAGGGGGGTGTGTTTGTAAATAATTCACTAGAATGACCTACATGCTACCAGGCCTTTGTTTGTTTTTGTGAAGTCGGTAGAGAGCTGCACAGCCTCCGAGACCGAAGTTTGGGGACCAAATATTGAGAGGTGACACAGAGCAAAGGCATCCAAGCCCTCCGTGCGGGAAGACAGCCTGGGGTGGCTTCAGAGTTTCCGAGCTTTCTTGCATACAGAAAGCTTTGTGGAGAAACTGGAGAGGAAGAAACGCCCCGCAGCTACATGTGGCAGCCTCAGAGACGTGCGAGCTTTGCCACACACTCCATGGAGGGACCAGCAGGGGAGATAGCTTGCTGGATGGTGCCTGTCGTGTTTCAAGCAGGGTGTCTCTCTGCCCCCAACCCCATGTGTCCATGGAGAGGCAGACCTTTGGTGGAGGAATGAAAGCAAGGCCTCGTCATTAAAGAAGAGCTGATCATGCTCCTTGCAAGAGAGACATTGGGCCTGGTGTCTGAGCTGCCTTTGATCTCTGGATGCTGTGATGCCCAGCTCCATGGCACAGTGCCCTGGATGTTGCTGATGGCAGAGTGCTTCCTCTGTGCTCACCTTTTGCTTTCTGTAAGGGGATAAGGTGTGTTGCACAAACACGAAGCATTGGTTACTGGCTACTGCTCCTGCTTGCTGCTACTTTTTTGTTTTTTAAGACTCTGCTCCGTAGATCATGTGATTATAGGGGAATCAGTTTTCAGTTAAAAACATGCGTTTCCTGCTGGCTATTGCGGAGAAGAACATGAAAGCTCTGTAGAGTTGAGCCCAAAGGCTGAAGAGTCAAAAGACAAACAGATACTGAATCCAACATTACTGGTTTTCAAATTTTTAAAATGATATTGTTTAGGATACTGACAGTATTTCGGAACCCAACTCTTAATTGTCTGGGATTAGCTGTTCTGCAAAGAAGAGGATGTTGGCCGTCTAGTACTACTTGGGAAATGTCAAAATCCCAGCCCACAGCTCTGCAGAGCTTAATATAGAGCTTAATCAGAAGTCTGTTACCACCCTCAGGGGGCTCCAAGAGAAAAGCAGGTCAGGTTTTCTCTTTCATCTCTGCTGCAAGCGCTGGTCCAGATGGATAATACTTCCAGCAGTGATTCCCAGCAGCAGGCGGCTGAGGCTCTTCGATGGCTACCTGACCTCCCCTGTGAAATGGAAGTTCTGCCAACAGTACTGGCATTTCTTAGCAGACAAGCATCCACACGATATAATTTCTATAGTAACTGGTGTCTTTGTGTCTGCCATGACCATTCTCCCTGCCAGCCCAGCAGAGAGGACTGAAATTACCTGGAAATAAAATTTCTCAATGAAAGTGTCCTTTCAACTTGCACCGCTCTGCAATAACAGCACATCCACAACCTTCTTTGTTTCTTGCTGTAGTTTGCCTGTAGATGGTCAATTGCAATCTTCAGGCCTACAGAGATGATTCATGTTTCCCCATTGTTAGGCATATTAAAAATAATAATTAAACAAACTCCAAAATTCACTGCCCTCCAGTGTGTGCACCTCTAGCCCTTATAGCTGAGACGCTGTATCCACCAGTTGTTTCTGAATTTTGCAGTTGGTTGACCCACCAGTACAGTAACAGGATGCTGGGTGGAGTGGTGTGGTTCTTCCCAAATTCAGATGCGTTCAAGATGCATGGCTCAAAGATGACCAGTCTGTCACCTTTAGTATCATTGATGGATCAAAAACCCACAGATTCATGCTGTGGTGGATATGACTGTGTCTGTTGCTAATGCAGCTGTTCCGAAATGCAAACCAGAATTTCTAAGTGCTGCTGAAATAGTGAAAACCCTTTGAGGACCAGGTGTGGGGGTGGTGGATGGCAAAACCTTGTCTGGTGAAACTGTTCAAAAGAGCAAGTCTGTTAACGAACAGAGGGTCCCACGTTCACCTCCAACACCGTGCGCAGAACGACAAGAAGCAGCAGCAAGAACCAGCAGTGCACCAAAAGCAAAGTGTCCAGAATAAACCAGGCCAATAAAAAGAGCTGTGCATGTGAACTAATATGCCAGTTTAAGCCACGTTTCCTGAAGCAGTTGAACCCCCAGCCACAAAGCTCATCCCAGGAAGAAGAGCTGTTGCAGTGACGGTGCAGTGGGATAAGTCTGCCTCACAGCTGCGCTGCAAACGGCTTGCCAAGCATGTTGTTGCAGTGCTTGATTATCCATCTCTCTTCAGTACTGGAGAAAGCAAAAGGTTCCTGTGTGCGTGTGCACTTGTGAGCACACGCAGTAGCCTATGAAGAGCATGTGTGCGCATGAACAAGCACCATTGAACACGTGAGCAGGATGCCGAGGGGTTACCGCAGACACCCATGCGTGTGGCCGGGGCTGAGCACCCTGGGCCACGCGAGGGACGGCGCCATGCTGGCAGCCGTGTGCCCGTGTGCAGGCAGGGAGGGTGCAGGACTGTGCTGACAGCAGCGTGGCTCTAGCAGGGAGAACTTTTCCTGGCTGCTGACGAAGTGCAGCTGGGCTCAGCAAAGAGTTAAATTGGTAGAGAAGAGTCTAGAAGGGCTCCTGCCAGCTATAAACAGAGCGATCAGCATACACAGGATGTGGCGAGCAGCTAAAGGCGTCCCGTTATTAACTTCACTTTTATTTCAAGGGGATTCACTTCTCTGTTCTGTTTCCCATTTGGGAAGTGAAACCTAAGACCATGGTACCACTTAAAAAAAATGGTCACAGCTCGTTTGTTTTTCTACTTTATTCTTTTTTCTTTTAAAGGTTACTCTGCTGTTCCTTTGACGGAATTTATTGAAATTACTGGTAACACACTGAGTCTTCACTGAGAGTAACTTCACTTCTGTTTCTCTCCTGAGGCTCTCATTCAAGACTGTTGACTCTGAGGGGAGTGTTTACTTGAGGACACCTCATGCTGCATGCTCACAGCACGGTGCAACCCAGCCTGGAAGGAACAATGTGGAGAGCGTTAGCGCCAGCTCCTCCGAACAGCAGCGTCAGAGCCAGCCTGCACACTGCTCCCAAGGTGCTTTGTAAACATTTATTCATTCTTGCACACGCTCCCTTCCCTCCCCCCATAAGGTGAGGAAATGTTATTGTCACCATTTCACAGATGGAAGAAGTGAGTTCAGATAGGTGCAGTGACTCACCAGCCGCGGCTGAGGCAGATCAGGAGCTGAGGAGTTGAGCATAACCCAGGAGGTCACGTTCCCACCCAGGGCTGGCAATGTAGGTAGTGCCAGCCCCATCTGCCTGCCACCCACCTGTCCTGAGAAGCAGTAATGCTCATCTCAACATTTGCAGAATGAGATCAGATCGCTGTGCCTTACTCCATGGGCTGGTGTCATCACAGTGTGATATATTATTATGATATCATGATGTTATTACGCCTGAAACTAACGCAAGGCCACTCGCAGAACACGGGTAGGCAGCTGAACACTGGTGACCGTGTACTCCGCAACCACATCACACGCACACACACGCCCTGTACCGAGGTGTTGGTCAATCCCACCACACCGCAAGGATCTGCAAACGATCTGCGTGCTGGGCAGGGCTGTCCCCATGCCTGTCCCTGTCCCCCCTTCGCTGCTGTCCTAGGTTAACTCGGCCCCACACAGCCCCTGTGTGAATGACTGAGAGAGGAAACGTGGCTCGGTGAGGCAATGGAAGGAAAGTGTTTGCTCCTCAGGTGGAAACGGCTCTCACAGCACATGGTCAGCAGATAAGGATCAGAGCCCACATTCGCAGGTGATGCTGGCTATTTTGGAGCGCTGGGTGCTTGTTGGAAAATCAAGCTTTCCTCAATGCAAGCACTCAGGTGACAGGCACTTGGTGCCCAATCGTGGCTGAAAATTCAGGGCCGTACATTACCACTATTTGGTGGCAACTATTGCTGTTTACAATCCTCACCAATATCGTTTTCCTCTCCCACACGGCATCAAGAACAACAACAACAACGAAAACCCCCGCTCCTTATCACCTCCGCTTGCTTTCCACACTGTCTGCACGGCACATGGTTTCACTCATCCTCAGCTCGGCGCGGGCGAGTCAGATCAGTCGGTTCCACTTTCTGACGCAGGTCTGTCTGTCTGTCTGCTTCTGAGGCCCGGACAGGATGTGCCTGTGATCAGGTTCACAATACTGGAGGGGAGGTTGAAGTTCACTGTACAAATCTGTGTATTTTTAAGTAAAACCCTTGGTATTCCCTTCTTTTAAACAGAACCTTTGTGGCAGGTCATCCTAATTAAACTACAGTTTAGCTGCCTTCTGCCTTGCCACGTGCAAAACTGGTTTCCATTGCCACAGTGGAGTCTGCAGAAAGATCTTCTTTGATGTCTGGGGACTTTGGGCCAGTCTGGAGTCCTGGTCCTGCACATGTTGAGAGGAATGGCCAAACCCTCATGGATTGTAAGGTATGAGAGACCAGGGTCTCAGCAGACTCAGGAGCATGAAGGGCGTGCACCTGAGTGCCTAGGCTGCTCCAGGGCCTCCCTGCATCTCTTCCTACCATGGTGTGTGGTTGTGGGGAGCAGTGGGATCTTACAGGCGTAGGGAAATGGAGAGGTGTCTTAAGCATCGAGAGCAAGATGGCTCTTCCTCTTCCTCTGGCCCTCCTTTAGGAAGCAAGCACCACATAAACTCTGCCAGAGACCTGGCTGCAGAGTCACAGCAGGCTCAGGTTTCCTGTCCTTGCCGAGGGTCAGGCTGCAGTTTCAGGCTGTGGGGAAGGCAGGCCAGCAGCGTGAGGGGTGGCGGGAGAGCGTGGGCTGGCATGTGGAAGCGCCTGGAGTCAGCACCTTTTGTCCTCTGTTGTGGAACTGGCAGAGAGTTAATCTCATAGTTAAACTATTACTGGGCTTCACCCGCTCTTATCCCTCCACAGTGCAAGGGGCAAGGGGCTTAGTAGGTCAACTGGCACTGGTACCTGACAGCAATTAAAGGGACCCGGCCAAGGCACAGAATTTGACCTATGCCTTTTTGGTTAGATCTTTTTCCACACTCCATGTCAGTCCTCACAGGATGTTTTTGCGCTTCATTGTGTTTTGTGCTAAACAAATAAAGTATAAGCCCTGCAAAGCAGAAGGCCCAGCCCAAAGCCAGGGATGCTCAGAGCAGCCTTCATCAGCTCCCTACAATAACGCAAGAACGCACAGCGTGCTCATGAGGGCAGCCTTAATATAACTGATGGGTACATGGCAGTCGGGTCCTTGCAATGTTGCAAAACACAGTTCCTGAGTTTCAGGAGTTCCAGATGGGGAAGACAGCTGTGCCAGCTGTGAGACTGTGAGAGACAAATAAAACAACTAGCTGAGAAGGAGTTACAAATTCAGCACAAACGCCCAGGCAGCACCCCGCCTTCTTCTTGTAAGATGCATATAGCCAACACCCCGTTGCAATGGTAATCAGGGCCCTGGATAACATGGGGTTTGTTTGCTGCTAATATTGCCATTGTACCTACCCTAGCCGCAGATCTCTGCTCCAGACCTAAGCCACCAAGACTGCAAGTTAGAGCTCTGCTGGCCAAAAGCTTTCTGAATGGGAACAGAGAGCGATCCTCCCTATCTCTACAAGTTCTAGCTCAGCAATGTGTGCTACGCCCATTCATCTGAATGCAGAATTAGCTCTGAAACTAATGATAAGGCTTTAAACGCCATTGCACAGCTAATTTATTTCCCCACTGTCCCAAAGTGCTTCCCGGGTGCTGAAAAGCTTGGCTGCCAAAATCTCCATAGCCTCTGCTGACAACCTCCACAGCACAGCTCTGCATTGCAACACCTTTCCCATCACCGCAGGCCCGAGCGCTTCGAGCAGCAACGTAGTTAGCCATGGTGAGGGTGGTCACCCGCCTCGATGCACAGCTTGGGGAGCCGAGGCCCGGCGAGGCAACGTGCCCGCTCCCCAGGCTTGGATGGGAAGTGTGCACCCAGCTGATGCCTCCCGTTTTCCACGCATCTGTTCCCTCCTCAGAGTTAATTTAGCAATTTTCTTTGCCTTGATGTCAGCGGCATTACATAAGTCTAAACTAGGTGTGAGATCACAATACAACACATTGATTATACAAGGAGGCACAAGGTCATAACCACCCTTTGGACAGAGGGAGGACGTGTGTATACACACACATAAACACACCTAGGTGGATATATATATAAACACACACGTGTGCACACAGCGTTTCCATTTGGAGGTGTGCCATGCATGGCACATGTCTGTTGAGGCAGAAAAACATCGCTGCCTGTGTTTCTGCATCAGAATCTTTTGTTTTTCTCTCTTGGGCTTTGGAGTTACTTCTGTTTTACAAAAATAGCACCACTCAGGGCAGTCTTCCTGATAGGTGGAATAATTTCCCCTTGAGAAGGAACTGGTGGAAATCCCCTCTCTTGAGACATTTTAACTCTGCCAAAAATGTAGAATGGGAGTGACTGCTTTAACTAGCGAGCTGACTTGGATGAGCTAATGGGTTTTTCCATCACTAGTGTCTAGTTCCAGGGATTTCCATGAATTGCTGTCAGGACAGAAGAAGGCAGCAGATTGCAACTGTGGGATCTGCTGTTTCAGCTCCACTGACACGTCATTCCCTCAGGACACCCAGTGACCTGGTTAATCTAGTTCTTTGCTTCTGACTTCTCCTCGTAAATGATTTATCAACTGGCGTGGATCCCTGTTTGCTTAAGGAGGCGTGTGACGACCTCTAGCAGACTGGCTGCTCAAAGCCACGGGCTGCGTTTGGCACCCGAATGCTGGTCCCAGCTTGTGACCCTTGGCACGGGGCGCAGAGGGACAGGGCTGCAGCAGAGCCCGGTGGGGAGGGCAGCTGCGGGGGACTGTGGGTAATGTTTACATGGCTGTCTGGAGAGCGCCGTGACTAAGCTGCCGGCTCGACAGCGAGAGCGCCTGCCCAGGACCTGCCTCGGCCCGCTCTGACCCCCATGGTATGAAGGTGCTGGTGGGCAGAGGGCCGGCTCACTGCTGCGTACAGGCTGCGGGGTGCTGCCCGCGGAAGCCTCAGCGGTACCAGAGCCAGCCTTGAGGTCCGTGTGCTCCACGGAGAAAGTAACGTCACTGTCCTCCGCCTTGACCATTCCCACAGAGAGATCTGCATCGGCGGTGGTGACATCAGCGTCATGTCTGAAGCAGATGTGGCTCTGGAGGTCTTCATCACGCACATATGTAGGTCTCTACGCATGTCACCACGTGCGAAACACTGCCGTAAGAAAAAGATGGTGCAGATCTAAACTCACTCGCTCAGAATACAGGGAGTGAGGGTGAAGATAATTCCTGCAAGATTTACATCCTACCTTTGTACCTGGGCTAAAGGAGCGCAGAAAGAGATCGGATATCACAAATTGGGCACCCTTCTGAAAAACTGTCTATGGGCAACTCCCTGCCTTCCCTCCAGGCCAGTTATTGCTGCTTCCTGCTCTGATTGTTTCAAATCCGGTTATCTTGAGTTATGCCTGTTCTGGCAAATACAGTGCAGCAGAGGGGAGGTTCTGTTCCAGTCGATGCTGTATGCATGCCACAGATCACAGAGATTAGCATGGGAGGAATCGCTGAGATGAGCTGCTTGAGGCAGATAGTGGGAAGCTTACAACAGAGCTCTGTAACAGAGTCATAAAACTGTTGAACGAAATCTTCATTTTGGAGGACACGGGGCCATGCTGGATTTGCAGCTGGCAGGAGGCTGCTTTACAGGGGCAGCACCCAGCAGTAAGCAAGCAGAGGAAGCCTGTTGTGGGCAGCTGGGCTCCCAAGAAGCGCGGTGTCGCACCACCTAAGGGCCACACATCATCAGGGAGGGCTGGTTCAGGCTGTGGCAAGGAACCTGCAGCCACATGTAGAGAGGAGCAGGGGTGTGTTTTCTTCTTGCGTAAGGGCGGATCTGGAGCAGCTTTCAGCTTCCTGAGACCTCAGGGGTGGTCGATCTTCATGGCCGAAGAGGGCGGAAAGTGCAGCTCCCATTCCCTTTTTGGGGGCACACCACTTGCATGTGCCTCAGCAGAAATCTCTGTTCACACACCACATGCTCCCACTCTGCTCCTTGTACAGAGGACCAACGTCACCAAAGGACAGAGAGATGGTGGGATGTGTGAGGGCTAACCCCACCTCACTAGGAGCAGCCACGGCTTAAAAAACAAACCCATGTCCCCACAGACAAATTCAGTCTAGGCTGGGCCCGCACGCCCTATGAGATCCTAGTCATAGTCACAGAGCAGAGAGGCAGGGCAGGGAAAGAAAGGGTGGTCAGTGAGTTATCCCCAAATCATATTTCCAACCTCTTAATATGTGTGGAATTATTTTAGACACAAACTTCAGTCTGAATTCCCAAGTGCTGATAAACTTGTATATGGATAACACCAGGTTCAGGCTTAATTTCAAGCCCAAACTCACTGACCGTTCACACCACCTCTTCCATTCAGTCTTGCTCTCCAAAGAGCAGAGAGGAGCCTGCTCTGTATAGAAGCTATGTCCTTACAAGCAGCACAAGTGCTCCTGGCTCAAACCTCTTGGTTTTATGAACTCAAACACATTTACTGAGGACAGCACGGATGTAGAGTGATGCAAGTGCAAAACTCCCCAAAAGCATTCCTGTGTCCCTAGGGCACTGAAACAAGAGCCAGGTTTTCTCATTGACCTCTTTTGTGGCAGGTGCACAGATTTAGCAACAACACGTTAAAAGGAGCACCCAGAAACTCTTTGGCAGAGGCAGGACTGGAACCTGCTTCCTCTCATCATGTCTCCCAGGCCGGGGGAGAGCTTGCTTCCAAGTGCCTGGCTTTGTTCTGGTCCTGGTAACACAAGACAATTTTCTGGTCTGTTCTTTGTATATCCCAAAGGGTTTTTAATTTGCATTTTTGACCACAACCAAATTTAGGTATTTTCATTGAACTGTTCACACAGAAACCATTTTATTGAGCTGTTTTGGTTTTGGTGTGCTAAAAACACCAGCTGGTGGAGCAGTTTAGTGCATTACAGGGAGACGTCACATACCTCTAAGTTAGGTCTTACTGTAGGAGATCCTACCATGATGCTCTGGACAAGCATCAACTGCTTGTCATGTAGCCCTGACATCCTAAGGTACCACCACTCTTCTGGGAAGACAGGCTCTGAGTTAAGAGGCAGCTGACCACAGTTTCTTGTCCAGGACCACTGCTGATGAGACTCACATTAAATCTACTGGCAAATCTAACAAGATTGAATGCAGAAGGACACAGCCTCGGATAAATAGAAGTTAAGGGAATAACCTGTTTTTCTTGGACTTGGTCCAGTATTCACTAAAGGGATTCCCGTGAATATCAGTAGGATTGAAATCAGACCATAAATTTTTTATGAATTTTCTTCTGCTTTATTAAAGAAAAAAAAAAAACACACGCAAACCCTAAAAAAATATAAAAATCTATTTTAAGAGTTGTTTCCCCTTTTTCTTACATATTTATTCTCCTTTCTGCTCCTTCCCGTCACTAGGAAGGGTATACTGCACCTCTGACAGCACTGTGATCTGACAGCTGCCCATAATCTGAGCAGTATGTTCCTGAACAGGAGACTGAACCCTGCTCCGAGCTGCTGCAGCAGAGCACAGGAGTGCTGGGGGAACGTCCAGCTCGCAACTAGCTGTTCACCGAGGGCCCTGTCAAGGCAGAACTGCATATTGAGAAGACACCCTTTCTATCTTACTATCACCTCCCCAAACTATCAATTAAAAAAGATGTCACTGTGGATATCATCTACCTTCTGCATGCACTTTTTTCACGCAGGGCTGTGACACACACTTCATACAAGTCATCTAGGGAGGGGTACTGTAGGCACTGAGGCACTTAAAAATGCCAGCAAAGTGCCTAATTGGAATTCAAAAGGGCATTGGCCCTGACTCCTGATTTCAGTGCAGCTTAGACATGTAAGCCCCAGTCTCTGTCTCTAGGTACCAAACACCTTTGAAATCTGGTTCCCTCAGTTCCCTTTTTGACTACGGCAATTAGCTCTCAGGGTATTATGAGGATGGAAGAATACCCTGACTATGAGTTCTTGGAAAAAATAGAAATGGGGATAACTAAGTAACGTTTAAATCAGTTAGACAGTTCATTAACACTGCCGCTAACAGTCAACTTAGAGAGATTCCTGTGCATGTGCATTCCTTCCCACTGTTAGCATCTCCACTCACAGAAGGAATATTTATGACCCTTCTCCATCAAAAGCCTGCTTATTCTTATTTAAAATAGGCCATAAAGATACATATATTAACATTAGGGACATTAACGCTCCCTTTTTGTCCCCATGCTTAAAAAGGAAAAGAAGAATTCAAACCTTAAAGTGGGAAGTGAATTACACAGAGTGGCTGCAGACAGGAGCCATTAAATGCCTGGCTGCATTTTTTTTTTTTTAATTGAAACAGTAAAGCAATTTTCTGTACAAATAGCTCTGGCAAAGTGTGGCTTTGGTTCTGTCGAAGTTCACAACCACACGTCCCTACAGATCAAATACAGCAGCAGAGCCTTGGACCTTCCTGCATGCTGAGGAGGCACTTGGTTCTCACCCAGGAGAGCTGCTTGCCCATCAGGCAAGGCACTGACCAAATGTGTGCGGGCTGGAGGGCGAAGCAAAGCACCACAGCTCTTCTTCGGTTCCCACACAACTTCAGAAATTTCAGGATGAATTCCCAGGTAGCAACTCCTGGCCCAGTAACGACAAGTACAGAGTCCAGAGGGAGGCAAATCCATATTCCTCATTTTGAACAAGAAGAGGGGAAAACCCAGACGTGGTTGGTTTTCCTGTAATCTTGATTGCCCGTAGGTTTTGGTCCAAACTACTAAACTGTAGGGCCTGTCTGTAAATTGAGTGTTTAAAAGAAAGGCGTCTGTTTTTTTAACTTTTTGATGTGTCAGTAATAGGGGTGCCATCTAGAGGCCAAAGTGACTTTCCAGCACATTCCATTGGACAGGAATGGCACTGTCAATAACCTACTCCTCTCACTACCTCCTTATAAACGACTTATCATTTCTAAATAAAATTGTTACAGTATGAAGTGCTTCTCCATACACATCTCTCATTCAAGAGTTGCAAATCCTGCCTTAATCAATCCAGTTTAAGAATGGGCTATACACATTAGCCATGTATCTACCCACTGCAGGGATGAGATGTTGAGAGCAGCAACAGGCTCTGGTTATACAGGTTTGGACACCATCCTTCCCATCCTGACCCTGAGCTGATCACTGCAAGTCAAACTGAGCCGAACTGCCAGCGGTGGGATCCAGTCTGGAACTTGCCTTGGTGGTTCCAGCCCCGTGCAGAACAACCACATCTCATGCTCCTCTGCATTGCTGCCTAAAGTCCTCTCTTGCCTGACTTGGGAATGGCCTCTCCCTGTAGGAGTCTCCCTACAGCAGGCATAGGAATCATCTAATGTTAATGCAAGTGTTAAAAGGAGCCCCGTACAGGGCAGGCATGGCCACCTATTGCTCCCCACAGTGCTCCATGCTAATTAGTGCTAAACCCTCCCTACCGCCCACCCAACCGGAGCGGCCGAGCAGGTTGCAGTGGAGCAGGAAAGTGAGGGTTGCACAGCGCTGCTCAGGCCTCACGGCCAGAGGAACCCCAATCCAATGCCCTCACAAAGCACTCCAGATTTGCTTGCAGACTCCCTGCACCCACCGTGTTGCAAAATCCCCTGCTGATGTGACTAAGAGTCATGCTCTGCAGCCTCAGCTTCGGTTTCTACCTCTCACAGTCCTGAAATGGAGACAGGGAAGTGTCAGATGCTTTCTGTTCTCCTTGCCCAAGACTCTCTGACCACGGGTGTTTTTGCGTCCACAGCACTCAAGGGACCTTTCAGTCAGTGTTATCTCGTGAGTAGCTAAATAAAAACAGACCCAAATGTTGTCGGCTCTGCTTACATCAAGGAAAGGGGAAGCAGCTCTCCTACTACAGCAAGCGCTAGCAAAGTTCTGCAAGAGGCAGCTAAAAGTAGGGCTGCCCCCTACAACACTTCCGTCCTGCCTTTGACACACTCGCAGCTTTCACGTCTGATCGGCCCCACAATTTCCTTGTCGCTGGCTTGCCCCACGCCCAGTGTCCCCGGGCAGCCCTTCCTGCCTGCAGAGAGCCCCGGTGGCTTTGAAGTGCGGGCAGCTCCCTCACACTGGGGCGTGAGCAGCCACCTCCCCTGCTTTCTTCATTGTTTTGGTCTGCATCAGTTGCAAGTGAGAAGTGGGACAACCCCCGGTGAAGGTCTCGCCCCAAGAAGATGCTGAAAGTCCCTGAGGTGCTGAAGACAAGAAAAGTTTTCCACAGTGGAGTATTTTCAAGGGTATTTTTCTCAGTAAATGAAACGATGGAAAGTGTTTGTGTGAATACCTCTGGGATAGCAGTCCCAAACATTCCCTTCCGATTTTGGCATTTTTTCCTGGAGACCCAGGAGCTGAAAATGGCATGAATGTGCTTCTTGGAGTAAAAAGGAAAGAAAGTGCACCCGTGGTGTAAAGGAGGGGTTGTGGACCTCCTCTGCCTGGTCTGAGGCGCAGGGCTGAGATGCCCCTGGCGCCAGGGAGCTGGCTGTCAGCAGGCTAGTGACACCGCGTGGATGTTGGACGAGGGCACGTGGAAGGTGGAGGTGCGTTAGCAGCGTGCCGTAGGAGGAGCAACAGCGGTGCCAGTTCTGCCTGGGCAGTCTGTGAGAAGTGACATGGGACAGAGCTCGCGTGGACGGGCATCGCTGCTAACGCGAAGAGAAAGCCATGAAGTGTGTTAACCCCAGTGAAACAGACTGTTGAAAATGGTCTGTGCTGTTTGCCCAAGGTTTTCCAGATCCTGGGAAAGTAATGCCCGTGGGAAGTTGAGCTAACTGGGACCTCATGAGCTTTACTGTCTTCTCCACTTGTCAGTCCAGCAGGTACCAGAAAGGGTAAGGCAGCATGTGCTGGATTCCCTGTAAAGACAAATCGGATGAGACATGGATGATTGGGCCACAGGAGGACTGAACAACTTACCACCATGTTGCCAAATGGCAGGAGCAGGGGCCTACGCAGTCTGGGACCTGATCAATGCAACAGGATCTTGGAGTCTGCCTGTTCTGGCTTCAAGCTCTCCAGCAGAAGGATCTCGTCTTGAAGGGGAATCACTTCACAGCCCCTGTTTGTGCTTGGGGGAGTGGATAGGGGGTAGGGTGTGTGGATCGAGAAAGCCAGCTGAGTCCCCTTGCTGTAAAAGGACCGATGAGAAAAGAAAACTTCACCTCTTCACCGGCGGTAGGTGTGCTGCCTCGGCCTGCCCCCCCCGAGCCCCGATGTGGTTAGGGGACCCTGCAGTTTGAGGCTGCTGCGGTGAGCTGGCTTGCAAAGGGCTTAACAGGAGAAGGCATGCCTGGGGAGAGAGCCCCTGGCCAGCCTGCTGTGAGAGGGCTACTTCCCCGTTGGATGGTAAAACACAGCAGAAAAGCCATCAGCTCAGAAGGCACACCCAGACCGCTGGAAATTCTGTCCAGACCAAGCCAGAAACTATTTCCTGAAGCCTCTTTGTCACCAGACTGCTTTAGAAGAGTGGCACCATTGAAAGTGTAGCTAAGACCGGCTGGAAACAGGGCAGTGGCAGGAGAAGGGTGCCAGCCCCACTTCTGGGTAGCTCCTGTGGGTACACGTGTGCGCGCGTGTGTGGGGAGAGGGGGGGGCTGGTTCCTCAGCAGTTTTATTTTTCTCAGTCTGGTTCAGAAAAGAATGACTTGTAAGCTCTCACTACTTCTAAGCCTCACCAACCACTCTCAAGAACAGCCTGTGAAGGTTTCCTGGGTGGTTGCCTTGTGGTTTTTACCGTTGCAGTTTAGTATCTGGATCTTAATTTGGCCGCCCCCCTCACCCCGCTGCCCTGCTGGTGGCCGCAAAGGCAGGCCACGTGTGCCCTTTGTCAAGCTGTGCCCTGCGTCCCTCAGGAGCTGCAGCAGAGTCAGAAACAGGCCTGCAGCCCTCGGGTCTTCCTCGCAGTGCTCCTCAGGGCAGAGGCAGACCAAGGGCAGACAGCGGGATGGGAAGGGACACGCAGGTGGGCTGCCAGCAGATCCTTCGAGGGAGCTGCGCATGCCTCGGCTCCTTCGGCTGGTTTTTGAGGCCCCCGCTCCCCCTCCTCGTCCTTCCGCTCCCCCGGCAGGTGAGCATGCCGGAAACCACACGAGCGGAGGAAGGCAGAGTTTCCAGTTCTCTAGTCAGTGGTGGTGTTGTGTATTTTTGGTACATAAATACATATTTTTTTTCCACAAAGGTTTGGGTCACCAGGGCTATTTTAAGATGGGTTTTTCAAGTTTCCTCTAGAAAGGGTATTTCGTTGAGGCAGTGTTACAGCACCATCTGGTGGGCTCCCAGCTAACCTCCCGCAGCAAAGGGGCCGTGATGCTTTCTGCAAATGGCTGGCGCGAAGGGACCCCGTGGGAGCAGAGGGGTTCTCGGTCTGTCTTCATGGTGCACCAGCCCTGGGCAAGAGAGCTGAATACTCTTGCAAGCACTGCTGTGCTGCGAAATGTCTGAGGCAACTCAGGCTGTAACACCTGTCTTGAGCTCGCAGAGTGGGTTGGAGAATCATCCAGGACGATAGAAGGATTTACAGTACTCAGCATCATCCTGCATATTTTACAGAGGGAGATTGTGCAGTTTGGAGGCTAGTGAATGTTGTGGCAAGAGACCTGGGGATGGGGTGCAGGTACCTTAGCTGTAACCCCATGCTGGTCCTGTAACCAGGGAGAGCTTTCCACAAACAGCCACCTTCCCTCGGCCTGTAACATTCTGCCTGGTGCTAGAATATCCAACAAGTCAGGGACTGGGGATGGCTGCAGTGTGGTCTGGAAGCTCCCAAAGAACACATTTGGCTCCAGCAACCCCCGCCTCCTCCAGCCCATGAACTCCATGCTACGGCTGTTGCTTGCTTCACATGATATATCTGATAATAAGGTATGCTGCAGTTTCCTTCAATAGCACAGCATTGCAGCTGACACTCTGGTGCCCTGTCTAATTGCTGATATACTGGACAAACCCCACTGTTATGTAAAGTGCACAGTCATGGTGTAGCAGTGCATGGGGCAACTTTAGACCCAAGTCCACCTCAGCGTTGGCTGCTACGTAACACCACTTCTCCACTGTGAGTATAAGCACAAACCACTCATTGCACTGTTTTTCCACACACAGCTATTACTGTTGTTCAGGTTACATAGACAAATGGGAGAGTGTGCAGTGCAGGTTTTCAAGATACTAACTGAACTAAGTAAATTTAGAGATTTGGGATCTCAAAAGTTATATACTGACTATCATTCATTCTTACTGAACAATACAGCAAAGTGTGATTCTTTTGGCATTCAAGGATAAGAGAGATGAGTTACTGGAATAAAAGAAGTTCAGGGAAGGTCATATAATGAGCATATGTGGATTTTAGACCATACAAGTGCCAGGACTGGAAAAGGGTATAGCAAACTGAAACAGGTGGAGGGCAGGTGTGGGCAGAAAGCTTGCAGCAAGCATTTTGGCAAACCTGGAAGAGCAGTCTACAGCAGTGTTTTTTCTAAGTGCTATAATAGGCTATGACAATTTGAAGGAAAAGAGTGAGGAAGTTTCTTAAAGATATGAGATTTTTTTTTTTTTTGAGCAGATCAATTTTCAGTTAGGCATTCACAGGAACTGGCAGTGATGCAGAAAACATGGCAGTGGCCATGTCTATAAGAAACAGCAGAGCTGCTTGCTTGTACTTTTTGTTAAACGGACAGTACGATCTGAAGCTTCACTGCAGTGCATGGCTTAGGCAGGCAGGGCTCACAGTGGTGAGTAGTGCTTAGACACAGAGCCCCATTCACCAAGACTGAAGAATAATTCTTTCAGGCATAGGTATAAAATCCAAGGATTTTATCCAGTTTCCTTTCTTTCCCTGTGTTATCTTTTCTTACTTTCCTTTCCTGTCATTGTAATGGCACCATTTGCTGCAACACCTCCTCTTCACTCCCAGGTAAAATCTCACCCAAATTTTAACAATCAGTTTGTGGTACCTCTGCTTTCAAGGTTCTACAGTGTGAGCATTTGCAGATTTTAATGACTTCAGCTAGACCAGGAAGTGCTCACTTCCTTTAAAAGCATGACCTGCTATATCTTACCTCTGCAAGCCGCAAAGTAATATCTGTAGGCCTCTGGAATGCAAGGAGAAATCCTTGCCTTAGAACTAGTTGTTGGGCAAAATAAAATAAGCATGCATATAGGGTCCTGCTGGACCTGATCTCAGGGTCTTCAGCGATGTACCTCATGTACATATGCACACATACACAGAGAGCAGTTCCTGGCCTGGACTGAAGCATCTACTCTAAGCATGTTGATCTGGACCTTTCCAGCTCAACCTGTCATTGCTGAACACCCACACAGCACATGGATTTTCGAGGATAGGAAAGGAAGAACGGGGAGAGGAGACCCTGGTTACAGGAAACAGCCGCTACACCACACAAGAGTATCGTTCAGTTCCTGTGAAACTCTTTGTCTTTTATTTTAAGCCCTTCATTAATCTTGAAGAGCGGGTTTTACCTTTCACTCTCGCCTCTCCCTCGTCACTCCCTCATCAGGCCCAGCAAATCAATAGTAGCGATTGTCCTTTGAACATCTCCAGACTACCCAGGCCTGCAGGGTTGCCATTACCTAGTATTTCACTACAGAACATAATGCGGCCTTGTTTCTTACCCAGGCCCTCAGCCTGTTAAGCCTTACACTTTCCTTTCGGTGCCGAGTCGAGCCAGGGCTGGAATGGCTGCTTTACGTGTAGTCAGTTTATCTGCTGCATCCCATGCAGCTGATGTGCACAGAGCACCCTGCTTGCATGCCCCCCAGCCCCAGGCCTCTGCTAGGCGTAACTGTTCGCTCATCGGCGGTATTGTCCTAGCAAATCAGCCCCAGGGTGAATGGCTAACAACTCTCTTGCAGGTTTGTAGAGAGAGGGGGTGGAGGGGTAACTGATGGCATGGCTAGTAAAAGGGGAAACACCCTCAGGTACTGTATGCACAGCATTTAGCCTTCCAGATAACAATTGCTACACAGGGGGAATGGAGGAAACTGTCTGGAAATCACACGTTTCCAAAACCCTTGTGAGAAAACCGAAGCCATTTAGGAGCTGTACAATATTCAGCGCTAGGACCGGGGTGCAGCAGCAGGGGCAGGCAGTGCTGAGGGCTGCCCATGTCAGACCCGGCGGCCCCCAGCCCTGCGCAGGGTGGGGAGCACTGCGCGTACAGGCCCAGCCAAGCTCCCCTCAGCTGGGTGCTCCCTGCCATCCCCACCCGCACAGCACGAACTCTGACTGACAAATAGCAAAAACTCGAGTGATCTATGTCAGGCACAGATTCCCAGCACCCCAGAAGTGGAGTGTTCCCATTCCAACAAAACAGCTGGAAAAAAAAAAGCTGTTTAGACTGAAAAAGTCTGTCAGCCCCAGTCTGAACAGTTCCCAGATCCAGCCTCCTTCCCCGCACATGTGGGCAATGTCCTCCACCACCAGGCCACCTGGAGCTGAGGTCTGAGCTCAGATAGGTCTCTCAGCATAAGCTAGGGGAACTTTACTGAAAAGGGTTGTTCCCCCAGGCTACTACAGCTCCTAAGGGGCACGAGGGTTGCATTTTCCAAGGCAATTTTTTTTTGTTTTATCCTGCAAGAGCATTCAGCTCTCCAGATTCCTGTACACGGCCTGATTGAACACGCGCATCAGAAGAGCCATCCTGCTTCCAGGGTGTCTGTGTGACTCTTGACCTCGATGGAACAACTAGAGAGCTAGTTAAAAAATAACGTAGAGACATCGCAACTCCTGTGGAAATCATTGGGAAACAGATGCTACCTGCACCTTAAAAAAAAAAAAAGTGCTAAAGTTCCTGTGCATTCTTGCTTATAAAGTGAATGGCAAATGTCCTTGCACCAGAGAAGGTTCAGAATTGAAGAGATGAGGCTGGCAATTACAGTGCAACAGCTACTAGCAGTATTTGCTAGGGCTGTGCTACTTAACTGTTGCCCCCACTGTTTATTCCTAATGCCTTGCTGGCCCTGCAACCAAGCCCAGCTTTGATTAGATGCCTAGGGCTAGAAGCAGCTGTTTGGGAACCGATGCATAAGAACTGCTGCTGAGAATGAGGAGCAACATCTAGAAAAGGGCTAGAGAATTTATGGAAGCACAAACTATAGCCTTCAAGAGAGGACGGCAAACATAACAACTGCAAGTGAAGATGTCTGGAAATCCATTTTAGGCATTTCTTCTTACTCTGAAGCACACTTCTATTTCACATCAGTTTTAAAATATTTTTTTCTCTTCTGTGAGGAAACAAACCTGAGCCCGTTTCATGACTCCACAAGCAGTGGCAGCAAGTACAGCCACTAGATGGCAGGAGTCAGAGATGAATCTATTCAATGAGGAATCCTGGCCTTCATTTCAGGCACACTCCCATCCTGTTCCTGAAACTCCCTTACTTTTCAACTACAGGTGAATACCCTTAACCACTTGCTTTGCTTTTCTCACCTGTAAACCAGTGATGTGACATGGCCAATTATATCAAAGTTTATTTATCTTCACAAACTACTTGGATACCCTTGGTTGAAGAGTCATGTGTTAAATTTACAAAAATGTAACAAATAATAAAGAAATGCGATACACGTCACAGAAAAAATCTCTTATTTTTGGGGATAATAGGATACTTATGCTTGTGAGAGAACCAGAAGGATCACGGGGGAGTTACACCCCAGGTCACAATTCCACTTCCTCCCGCCATGTATCAGATTCAGAGAGAACTGGTAAAAGCAATACTTCAGGAGACCTGAAGTATCCACTCTGTGATAGAATCGAGATTGCTTATGGAGGATCAGATGAGCATCAGAGCTGGCACAAGACAACGGGCAGGAGCAGGGACAGCAGTTCCTCTTCCCAGCAGTGAGCAGCTAGATCATCTTCGCCATATTGTTCAACTGCACCCCCAAGGCATAGGTGGAACCCTTACAACTAAAATAAATTTAACATTTGCACTGTCTTATGTCACCTCCATTTACTGAGGAGAAATTTACAAAAACTGCTCTTCAAGGCCCAGGCTAGGAGGATAAAGGCAGGAGTAATGACAGGTTTACTTGTTCTCATGTAAAGTGTCAGATGTTAGAACATACTGCCTGTAAAAGCTGTGACTTCAGTACATTAAAGGAGTTTATTTATGGTTATTTTAAAGCTGGGCTTTCATTCCTGTGCCCTGTAGTGTTGGAACTAAGGCACCTGGTAAATAATTTGTTCCAATGCAAATCTAAAAGTGTTCTATTTTAAAAATAAACTGGCTTCTGAAATACAATAGTTCAGCCAAGTCTCATACTATACCGTGTTCCCTGATGAGTCTGCCAAGTTTATTTCTTCTAATCAAGATGCCTACCTGAATCACAGACACTACTCACAGAAACACAGGTAGTGTTTCTTTAGACCTTTTGCTCTTCTGCAGAGTACCAAATACTTTTAAGCGAAGCAAACAAGTACACACATTCCCAAATCTGTTTATCGTAAGATCACATGCATAAGGAAACTTCTAAATTTGAACTACTGTCATCAGTAATAAAGGTCTTGTTTCCTTCTAACGTGTATCTTTACAGTCTTTGACACTAAAGCTGCCACCTCTCAAAATTGAAACTCCCTCTGTCCTTTTTTACTTCACTGCTTCTTTCTACTCTAGTCCATCTTTCCTCTCAGGACTTTTCTATACTTGCTGGCCTCAGGCTATTTTATTCAGGCTGTGGAACTTTTTTTTTTTAAAATTTCTCCACCAATTCAGATGCCCTAAAACTAAAAATTCCGGATTGGGTTTGCTTCTCCAAGTTGAGGTCTGATATGACCAATTTACAGTGGCACGATGAGTCATCCTTCATCAAAGTTATTAAGTGTACAAAACTGTAGCTCATTTTACACGTCAAGTAATGTCTAAACTTTAAACACAACTGAAAAACGGAAAAACGTAGCTTGCATTTCTGCAACTACCTACCTTTCTTTCCCCACCTGTGTTTGCCACTTCTGAGTAAATCAAGAGAAAATTATGCAAGGGGAATAACATTGTTACTATTCACTTTTGATTCTTTATTGTACATTCACAAGCTCTGTATTTACACTATTTGCAAGGTAAGCATGTTGTAGCCAGGAGCACTCAAGGTCTCCAGTACTGCACTTGCCAATCTCAAAGGTTCTAGGCAAGAAGTGGACATTTTGGAAGGTTTTTGGTAACATCACAAATTTACCAAAGCAAGCAACTTAGCAAAATTGAGCAAATCCCAGCTTTCCCAATGTAGTCACTTCTAGCAAGATTCCTTTGCAAAGTGATTCCTATTTGTTCCTTCTGTTTTGCTGAAGTAAAAATTCAGGTAACATCAAGCCAAGCATGCAAACATGATTAGCAGAAACTTCCTCTAGTAATGGTGTCTGTCTTGGTGCTTTAGATTAACAGAAGTAGTGTAGGCAATGTAAGAGTTCCTGGAACTGTATTTCAAATGTTCCAAATGGTTTTACTTACATGAAAATTCCTGTATTGACATTTGGCTGTTGGTTCTTCTGTCAAACTGGGGACAAGAAGGTCAGTAACACAAATAGTTCTGCAAGGACAGCAGAGAGACTATTATTTGTGATCAGGTCTCTGAAACACCGATGGCCACGACAGGAAAATCCTATCCAGTCATCCTTTTAGACAGGATCTGATTACTTACATCACAACTGGTTTCTAGTTTACATTTTGCTTGCTTTCACAAGGGTACACCTTCAAGTAAGTTTCCTTGCGATCGTGTTTGCAAGACTGTATGAAGTGAACAACACCACGTAACACTAGTACACAACACTGCAAGGTAAGCCAGAAAAAGGTTTTATTTTTATTAGGATTGGTACATTTAAACACATGTAAGACTGAGTTTAATTTACATGTATTTTTCCAAAAATGTTTCCCTTCTTTAACAATCCAGAAGTTAAAAAAATCTTATTCCAAATTATAAGAACAAACAGTATTTGCAGTGGAAATTTCTATTAATCAAAACTGTGCATTCAGGAGATTTAAAGAAATTATCCTCTTTACCCTTTAACATGATTAACTTTTCTTGTTACAACTGACTACACTTTTCCTGGGAATTTTTGCTGCTGTCCTTTACTAAAACAACCTTCCTTTCCGTCAAGACTATTTCTAGTCATACACACAATATTCAGTATCATACATCTGGGTATGAAAGCTATGCCACTTTTATAAACATTAAAAACATGGACATGCATATTGACATTTCTGTGCAGTTTTATGGAGTCACCTGTCAAATAAGGCCTCTACATACAATAACACATACTAGTGAATTACTGGAAAATTAGTATAATGGATTCCCAATAATCCTGACATCTGAATGGTATGACTCATTTTAACAGGAAAATCCAGCATTCCTTACTGGTTAACATTGTATTCTTTCACTAACCAAATGAACAATATTCAACTGGCCAACATGTATTCCTGAAAGTCTGTTGCAAATTAAGCTTATTATCAAGGTCATTTAAAGCTGGAACTTAAACAGCCTGTTAAGCCAAGCAATGGGGGAAAAAAGTGAACTCTAAACTAAATTCAGCTGGTCCATTCATACTCACACAGAAAAGTAGCCACAGAACTTTAAGGAATAAAATCTATACTTCTCGTTCTCGGACTTAATACCAAGGACAAAAGATAACGTAGTATTTTGGAAGTCAAAGGCCTTGAAGGTGGAGGGGAATTTGGGGGCAGGAGAGGGAGAAAGCAGCGTATTGTCTCATCCCATTACCTCAGCATTATGTGTACATATTATATCTATGATAGAAATGTTTACTAATAGCAGGAAAAAAATAACAAAAAAAGACTTCCCACTCCAGACTTCACTGAAAGGAGAAAGCCGACAGCCCCTCCTCACAGAGATGGCCTATTTGATGACAGGCACTTTGGCAATGTAAAAGGAGGTTACCCTTTCATCATGTTAACTCTTCCCCTCCCAGTTCTCATGTGTAATTCATCTCAAGTCTTCAAGAAACTTGAATCAAATTAAACGTATTAATACATCTCTAAGAGCAGGTTAACTACGGCTATGAGCAGAGCTCGACCTAGAACGAGATTTTCTTTTAGAAGAAGAGGGAGACGGGGAAGAAGCTAGCAAGCTGGAGCGGTGGCTCTTCTGGGAATAGCTCTTTTTAGGTGTACGGCTGCGAGAGCGAGACCGGGATCGGGACCGGGATCGCGAGCGAGACCTGGACCTAGACCTGGATCTGGACCTTGATCTTGACCTAGACCTGGACCGGCTGTATGATCTGGAAGATCCGGTAGACTTGGATTTGCTGCGAGATCTTGAGTAACTCCTTGATCGAGATCTGCTTCTAAAGAAACACAATTAAAAGCTGTAGTCCCATTTCCTACTTTATGTAACTGCTTTGTGTACACAGCGCTTCCAGCTGAACATCTGAACGCACTAAGCACAGCATTCAGTTATTTGAGAGAGCTGCTCTTTCTGTTAGTTCTATCAAATAACATCTTAGGCCAAGGATACCAGGAACTGCTAGCCTTAACATTCTCTGCTAGTTTGACAAAATAAGAACCACCTAAGAAAAGGAAAAGGCCTTTCCCATTTTCTGCCTCCTTCCTCTCCTTCCTCCCAATCTCTGAGAGCAAACAATTTTTAGCCATTTCTCAAGAAAAGCACAAAAATGAAAATTCATACCTGTAGTCTTCAGTCTCTCTAGAAACGCCCATGCGAATTAGTTAGGGTTTTTTCAAGATGCTAAAAATGGCTCTGGCACATACCACCACTACACTTCAAGACTCAAGAGTTTAACACAGTCTCTAGTTATACAACCCTTTTTCATGGAAAGAAATAGATTTATTTTTAAGAGACTTAATGAGAGAGCTGCAGCTAACCTGCTTTTATGACTAAGTGGCAGAACTGCTTTGGGAAGAATGCGAGGAAGCTAATCTTTTTTTATTCTCATGAAAAAGTTGGCTTTCACAATAATCTGAGAGGCATTTCACAGGGCTGTGAAATGCACGGTTTCCCAATAAATTAAAAGGAATTTAATATCAAAATTCATAGCTTATAATCCTTTTAAATATAAATTGTTGTTTTATTTTAAAAATTTCTCCTTAACTCTCATCCTAACGCATTCTATTCACTCTATTTTTAGCAAGTCAGATCTTACCTAACCTGTTTATACTGCTAGAAAGTGCTTCTTTGCTGTGATATTTAGCTTGGGACCAAAGAATTAGATAATCAAATTTTGGCGTTAATACTACCCAAATCCACACCCTCAGCAGAATTTTATCAAGTCAGCTGACATACCTATGCCTTCTGTGATCTTCAATCAGTTTAATTCTGCGTCCATTCAGCTCAGTGCCATCCAATTTTTCCAGCGCACTCTTCATATCACTGTAAGATGCAAATTCCACAACCCTATACACCATCAGGAAAGACAAAAAAAATTTAGAAACTGAGAAAGCAAGGAGAACAAGTTCAAACCTTTTAAAATCTGTTGATTCGCAGCTTGATGTTTTATCATCTCAAAGCTAATTTCTAACTTGATGGCAGGAAAATATGACCCTAACAGGCCTAGCCATACATAGACCTTTCACATCTTCTTAAACATTACTGAAGCTTTCATCTGCAATGAGGTGATAAAAATCCAGGAAGCTACACAAACCTGCACCAACTGGGGAAATGGTAACAGTGAATAAATAATCCCTTCTTTGGTTTTTCACCTCTTTTCCTTGGTTATGTTCATTTCTCATGACTTTGCCTGCTGAACCAGTGCAAAGTAGCTACAGACAGGCGATATTTTGGCCTCAGAAATCAGAATTAGATCATAAATGGCTATACATAAATAACTCCTAAGTTAAAGAAAACAACTGTTGACTTTCCTCCCTTCTGTTTTGACGTTGCTTTCATTGTGGAGGACAGACAAGAGTTCAATACCCCTTCTGAACTCCTGCTTACTGACAGGTTTATTTATTATTTTAAATTTGAGAAATTTCAGCCAAGCTAAGCCAGACCATATAGCTACGTTTCATTTATTTTTATATTACAGGAATAATAATCTCGCCTTAATGGTTTTCATTATCACACAGATTTATATACAAACATGAACTTACCCTTCATTCCTGTTGTTTCTGTGTGCATCCACATAGGTGACCTCCCCTGCCTTTCTCATGACATCTTTCAAGTCCTGCAGTAAAAGTCAACATTTTAGCCTTAAACACAACACAAAAAAGTCAGCTAGCAGTAGACAACATCCCCCTAGAACTCTCTCCACTAAAACTGCATAATGCTTTTTTTTCCCCCTCTATATATACCTACAATTTAGAAAAATCAGTTTCTGAAACTCAGTCTATCTAATAGCAGCTACATATAGAAAGAACCCCTCACTTACGACACTGAATAAAATAATGCTTTGCAAATGACCCTGCATCACAAAATAGCTGTTATGGAAACAGTACAAAACTTAAAATACCAACATATGCATTGATATCAGAACTACATCAGATGAAAAGCAACATAGTATTAAATGCAAATTTTAATACTATGAGGATTAATGTCCCAGGTAACTGACAATCCAGTATACTTAGACAAATTCATTCTATACGCTCTCTTCCCCAACTTCACAACAAAATTAAAGGCAAATAGGTTTAATTAGCATATAATAAATAATTTTATAAGAGCATTTTTTCTTAGATTTCAACTAATTATTCTGTCACACTACAGCGTCATGTCAATAGACATCCTTGCGTTTAACTTAATAGAGGCTAAACACACACACACTATGAAACTACTTGCCCCACAGTAGCATAAAGTACAAGAAAAACAATGTGAAAGGTCACTAAACAACTGAATATTTGCAGAAGTTAAACCACTACTTTTTACCAAACCGTATCTGGTATTTTATAGTCCCAGACTACTTACCGCAGCACGCCACAAGTGGCAGATGATATAAGAAGGTACCTTAAGCAAAGAGTTGCTTGTCCAATACCTAGCTGGCCAAGAGGAACTCTCTTACATGAGAAAGGCAGTGATGGCTCATAGCAATTTGCTTCACCGAGGTACCAGAGGCCCTGAAAGCACTGGACATAGTCTCCAGAAGTGGCTAAAGAACCCGAGGATGATCTGTGCTAGCCAATCGAGATCAAACCCAGGCAAACCAAGATCTAGATTGCCAAAAAACAGGAGTGTCACAGGAACCAAAAGGAAAATTCAGAACAGGCCAAACCCTAGAATTTCAGCCACTAGAAACCCCCAAATCTTTGGTTCTTTCTCCTCCACACCAGAAAAATGAGGGTTAACCAAATCAAGGTTGTTAGAAGAGGTTCAAAATGCACTTGGTTAGAAATATGCTTAAGGAAGAAAAGACTACAAAACAAAAAGCCAAGAAAAACTTTATAACATTTGCCACTGGATATAAGAAGGCTTAGTTTTATCTACTATCCTAATTAGAATTCTATAGTTTAATTTTAAAAACTGGCACATGCAAACTAGTAGATTATTCCCCTTGTTTCACGTGTGCTTAACACAAAGAAACTTAATTGTAATAGCAAATGAAAAATGGGCTCTGCACCATCATTAGAAGTAGTATTTCAATCTCAGCATGTTTAACCCAATTTAGAAGTTAAGAACAAAATTTTGGCTCTGCTTAAGTCAATGAAAACTTAACCAGACCAGGACTAGTAAATCAAGAGAAAGTTAAAAATATTAAACTACGTCATTATTTTCTAATTTAAAAAATTTTAGTTTTTAAAACTGAGGCCCCCTTGCCAGACAGTACGTTGACTCCTAAAGATTATCATGAAATATAATTCAAAAGAGTAACATCAACATAATTAAGATGCCGACGTTATTATTCAAGAGACTAAGTGTGCAAGATAAGTAGAATTTGGGGAATGTTTTAAAGTTATCTAGTTTGTTTTTTTGTTTGTTAAACCCAAGTCAAATTTTATTCTCTAACTTTACTGTTCTGATTCACCTTAAACAGCACAAGGATACCCTGTTGTCCTTGGCATCAAAAGACAACAAGGTGTAGGACAACTGTAAATAGGCAAAGCACGTATTAAAAGTTAGATCTTCAAGTAACACAGAGCCAGTTTCCCAACTGTTTGGAAATTCACAGACACTGAAGAACTAGTAAGTGGCTGGAAAGCTCTGAACATGCAGAAATGCATTCACTAAAATAAGGAGAATTCTGACAAAATTGTCTACTACTTAGGTATGAAATTATCTATTAACAATATCATCAATGGTTCAAAGAAGCTGATCTGAAAAGAAATATTATAATTTTACTCATTTATCTTTTTAATATCTCAACACAGTAACTCTTAAAGGAGACAGAAGTTCTCAAAGCATGGGGATCTGCACACACCAAAGATGAAAAGATGCACACAAGTTTTAAAGCAAGGTTCCGTATCAGTTGTGGCTGCCAGAAGCTCGAGGATTAGAAAGGAGTAATAATGCCACTATTGTTAATGTATTAGCTATCTGAATCCGTTGTGTAAGTAGCATAGTTAAAAGAAGTTAAAACAGTATCAGTATCAAAGCAGGACAGCTTCAAAACTAAATGAGGCTTGCACATGGATTTTAGCTTCAAGTGACCATCTCTTTAGGCAGGTATCAAGAAGTAAAGTCTCTTATTGTAACTTATTATACATATAAAACAGTCATTAAAACATGTAACTAGAATCCTAAAGATTCATCACCATGAAAACTATATTGGGGGGGGGCTTCAGTCTAAAACAGTAAGACGCGTAAAGCCATTATAAATATTCACAAGTAAAAGAAAGTTTCAGAAATGTTCATTTTTTCCTCCAAGTTATGAATTTAACACTGAACAGCATTGTAAGATTTAATCTCTTTAACACTATATTCTAGCTTACTTCTCTGGTACCTACTGTTGTTTCCAAATACTATTTTTTGTTTGTTTGTTTTTGTTTGTTTTCTAATGATCTCTTCCAATACATAATTGTATAGTATACCCAGAAGTGATTTAGATGAAATCCACTAACTCATTACATCAATTCAGAATTTGTTTTTCTGGTTTTTCGGAAATTAACATAATCACACAATTAGGAACTTTTTGAACCCACCACACAGAAGATGAACAATCCTAGTTCTTCTATTTATCTGCACCCAAGCTCTTATGAGACACATCAGTGGAGCTCCAGGCAAGCAAAACAGCCTCAAGTGGACTTCGCTGCAAGACCAACTCTTTGAATATTCAACAAAAACTAAACGTTCTATACAGACTGTACACTGCACAGAACAAGTGAAGAAACTGATTATGTGTTTATTCTGTTTAAAAGCCAGCTAGAAAATTTGGAAAACATTAGCACGAGGCAAGAAAAAAAAGACAGAAAAGTGGTAAGAAATCTTCAGAAGATGATTTATTTCATCATTAGAAGATGACAGGGTTCTTTTTTAGTATCTACAGTAAGCATGCTTTACACAGCAGCTTTCTTAAGACTTCCTTTATTAACGATGCATTACGACTTCTCAGTCATGCATCACATAAGTATTTTGTAAAATGTAAGGAAAGACCATACATTTCAATCAAACCAAATGCATGCTTATTGTATTACAAAAGGATGACATGGTTTGAATAGATGTCATTCTTCAGTAATTTAGAAACAATCTAGAGTTGTTTCATGTTTTATCAGTTGGTAAACACAAGTAAGCAAGAATCAGTTCCCAACTACAAAATCTATTTACAGAACTATTTGCACAGCTGTGAAACCAAAGACTTCTTTAACTGTTTGAATGCTAATTGTTAGCAATCACTGACTTTTTTGCCTATTTTTTATTTGCATCAAATATTTATGATGGCTTTAATACAAAATTAGGTTGAGAGCAGTTTACCTACAGGGCAGAAAAATGAAGTGTAAAAAAAAAAGAAAAGATGGTAACTCACCTGCCAGCTGATACGGGACGAAAGGTTTTCAACTATGATCCTGTGTTCAGTACGAACAGGAGGTCCATACCGGCTAGAAGAGTTCAGAGGGGAAAAAAAAATATCTCCAGTGTAAGGAATTTAGCACGTAAGAAATCTAATGTTTTCTGTAGTTTGCTGCAAGATTTGAGTCAAGTATTTTCCTTATTGCTGGACTGCAGATTTGATTCTCCCTAGTCAAAAACATACCTAAGAGTCCGCTACAAGAGAACAGCTGTAAAAAGGGGAATAAAGAGGATTTTGATGATGAACATTATGCCAATGCAGTCAATACAGCTGCCATTTTTCTAGATACACTGAAACAAGTGCCTAATAGAATAAAAAAACTTCAAAAATAATTAGTTTAATTTCATCATTTAACAGGCTTGGCTCACACATAGGGGTTTGGAGGATATTCATCTTAAGTGCAATATTTTATTTTTATTTTTTAGTTAGTAGGATAAATTCAGCTTCAACTCAGCAATTTGAGGCATAATTTAATGGCATCTTAATTCATGCTTCTAAATGTCAAATCACTTGTCAGTATTTATACATGACCTATATTCAACGTTCTTGTGGGTAGAAATATTCTTATTTTAGTAAAAAGAGATCTAGATAACTGGTTACCTTGAAATAACCGAGGCAGTTTACAGTTCCTGAATGAAAGTGGATTTTTTTTTTCCCCTTAACCGAAGATTAAAGACCATCTCGAAAATGAAAATATGGCTTAAAAATATTCATACAGAAAAGAACAGTAAGACATCCGGAAAAAATACTGCCCTTGCAGGCTATTTCTGATCCTAATCCTAGCCATTTGAATCCAAAGGGATCTGAGAACTATGGAAAAACATATGCCAGCCTTTTGATAAGTAATGCAGGATTCTAACAATGGCACTACTTCGTATTACTACAAAAAGACTCAAGAATTAAGAACACTGACCTCAGAGTAAATTATTCTTATCTTCTCCTCCCACAAAAACATAACCCTAAATTGTGCGTATTGATTTGTACACTGAAGCATAGGCAATTTCATTTCAGTGCATACCTCCAAGTGTCCCAATTTTTTTCAGAACATCCAGATCTTCAGAGCATTTAAACAGAGGTCCCAGAGTCCCAAAACTGGCAGGCTGAGTCTCATTTTTCCATTATTGCAAACCGAAGTCTCTTCCTGTCTGGCATCGGCAGTCTGACGTCATGAACATGACTACAACGTCAGACGCCCACGACCTCCAATCACACTTCCTACTTTAAAAGTCCACTTTTAGCCTGGACCTCGGATCAATTATACCGCATCAAGGTTACTGCCGCTAAAGAAAAAATAATCTAATTAGCATACTTGCATATGCAAATTAGATGCTCCAGACACTGGTTCGTAACTGGCTGCAATTCTGTCTTTGAAAGAAATGCAGAGGTTTACGTCAGTTAAATCTTCCTCTTTCTTCCGACTGCTACTCTGTGTAGGCCACAGCTACAGATGTTTTTACAGAGTGAATTATTTCGAGCATAGATAGGTAGACATAAAGTACAGAGATCTAAATGTGCTTATTTGGTGGAATATATGCAAAGCTGCAGAACTTCACAAAATTCACTGCAACGTGGCGCAAGATTCACCACTGGCTCAATTCACTGAAAGTGAACACGGCCACGAATACTGTAGGTCCACTACAGGTATTCCACATGAGCTATATCCTGCTTTTCAGATTTCGTTGTTGAACAGAGGCTCTCCTTCAGAAGGCACCTGTTCAGTCAGCAAAGCTGGTATTTAAATGCTTCTGCACGTGCTAGCATCTTGTCCCCTAGCCCTGCTTCTGAAATACAGTTCCTTTTGCGCACTGTGACGAAGTCAGCGTTTTGATAACCATACAGCTGGAAACGTGACAGCTTGGTTAGATAGTAAATACCTTGGAGAACTATTATTCCACAACACTTCTACTTAGCTTGTAAGCTCAGTTTAATGACAGAAACCTCAGCAGAGAAGCTCTGGCATTTTCCTTGATTTAGCGTTAAGAACAGCCAACCCGACTGCAGCGTTAATCCTTCACATCACTTACACAACAGTAGGAAGCGAGACCAATGCAGTGCCTACAACAAGGAGGGGGAGCATTTCAAAAGGTGTTTGTGAATCTCTGCGAGCCAGTTAAACTGCTTTAAAGACCACATTCTCCTCAGCCAAAAGAGGTAAATAACAGTAATGGATCTCCAAGGTTTGAGAACGTAAAACCTCTGCCGTGAAGCTCCGCAAGGAAAACAGAGCTGGATCCCTAGCTCCACGCACGGGAAGAAAGCAATAGTATAGTACGGTTCTTCAGTCACTCTGCTTGAGGAAACAGAGTCCAGACCACCTACCTAGATCCGCTCGTCGACTGGTAATAACTGAACCGTTGCGGGAATCTGCCCCTTCCTCTTCGGGCTCGAGCATGCTCAATTGTAACCCTTATGCAACAAAACAAGCGAACAAAAAAAGTAAGTATTTGAGAGCGATTGAAATCTTTCGCAACTGGAACCACATGTGCACAAACAAGAAGCATCTTGCCCTTACAAGCAATACTTCATAATACAGTCACTGGCATTTCTTAAAGAGGCAGAACAATGGTACTCTCCTGCCTCACTCATCTCCCTCAAGACTTTCATGAAAATTGTCATGGGTCTGTAATTGGTTTAGCAAATGTAATTGAAACAGAGCCCAAAATTAATCACAGAGTGAAAAAGATACCAAAAGGAGTAACAGCAACCTAATAACCTAAAACCAATTTCCACAATCTAAACGAAAACGACTGTAACATGCAATCACTACCGACCATCTTGTCGCAAACTGAAGGGCAACACCCCAAATGAGGAAAGGTTATCATCAACTTATTTTCTGAAGTCAACATATCCAAATAAATCTCTTCAGATGAAGTTACGGAAGGTGTAACACATCACAGAGCCATGACAAACAGGTGTCAGCACAAGCTAACGTGCCACATCTAGATGCAAAACACTCTTGCTTTAAGGTCATTAAAGGAAAATGTATCCAGCTTACCTTTCATCACACAACTCTTTACCATTTAGTTCATAAATTGCATCATCAGCATCCCTGTGGTCTTCGAATTCCTATAAAAGAAATGGGAATATAGAATTATTTTCCCTCATAGAATATTCAAATGCTAGAAAACACGCTTTCTTTATAAATTTTCAAATTCTGCAGCAAGTAGCAGACAGAACTTTGAACAAGGGAGTGGACTCCTGGCACATTAATGACTGAAAAGCCAGGACCATTCCTTCTACCTGCACTCTGCACACTCCTTTTGCCTCCCTTGGCTATTTCAGTATAATTATTTGGGGAATCTACATAAAATAAATTAAATTACTTGGATTATTACAGAAATATCTAAAATATCTTTTGGAGGAGGGGTGGGAGGATCATTGCAAGGTATACAGTTTAAAACACAGCCCTACATGCAGGGAAATCCTATGTAACAGCTTGATCTGATCCAACTGCAGTCAAAAGCAGGAGAGCAGCACGCTTCCAAAACCCTCCTAAGAATTCAATTTTTACTGAATTGGCAAAGAAACAGCAAGACAGAAAAAAAAACTTCCGATTTTTTTCTGAGCTAATTCAGCTCACTACTCTGGAAAAAAGGTGCCTGTGTAAGACGAGCAAGAAAGATAAGCCCCTCTTTAGCACTGGCAACCTGTGGGTCCGGATCAGCTGTGATGTGCAATTCCATACACTGTTGCAATGGAATCTGCTGCTTCACTTTTGGCAGCAATGCTGCTTTAGTCAGCTTGAGTAGACCCTGCCCACTATCCAGCCCACTGGTTCTTGGCAAAGCTGTTTGTACAGCTCTGCAGGAAACTAGGTCAAGAAACCTATCCAGATGAAAAACAGCACACTTGCTGCAGGAGGTGGGGTGAAAAAGACAGTGTTATTTTTCAAATAGATCAGCTTCCCAGGTAGGCTTATCATGTGGCTGAACAAGTGCGGTAACACCAAGTGAAGGCAAGGGGAGAAAAGGAAGAAAGCAAGCGTTGAGAGCAGGCAGTTGGATAGGGAACGCTTAAACCAACAGCATTCTGGGGAAAACAAAAACGTGGAAATGCAGCTTGAGAGCAATGAACAGAAAGAGCTTCAAGTGGAAGAAAGTGTTTTTATAACTGTAAACAGCTTTTCAGAAGCAAAACTGGCTTATGCTTTCCGCCCCATCCCGCACCGAAATCTGCTTCACTACCAAACATCACGCAACCCTGCACAATGACGCAGAAATGATCTGGGAAAACTTATTTAGACCCATCATTAACAACACTAAGGTGTGTAGTTAGCACCTACAACTCCCACTGATTCCAGCTGGTTTCTAAGACGCTGAATGGCTGCAAGTCCATCTAGCTTCACATACTAGCTCTTATGTTTGAAGAGATTCTGTATTGAAATCTACAGAATTTAAGTGAAAATAATTAGTTTCAAAGATCAAGCAATGATTCAGATCAAGCAGACTAAACTGCGCTTTTTTCTTTTACAACAATGTTAAACCAGAATCACTTTGGTTTTTAAAAGGTTTTATACAGATTTTAAATAACTGAAAACAAAGAGGGACTGACAGCCAGCCACGAGTGGAATACCTCAAGGGCTATTACTATTCAATGTTTTTATAAATGACCCGGATGGCAGGACTGAATGCACCCTCACCAATTTTGTGGATGACACCAAACTAGGAGGAGAAATAGACACACTAGAAGAAACAAAAAAATTAAAAACACCATGCAGAGAGCACATGATAGGCTGAATGATTACTCCAACAAAAACTACAAGTTTTAACACAGATAAATGTAAAGTCCTGCACACGGGACACAGTAATTCCAGGAAGCAGTACAGGCTGGGGTCTGAGTGGCTGGAGTGGAGCTCTGCTGAAAAGTACATGGGAATCCTCATGGAGAGCATGCCAGCTTTACATCAGCAGTATGGCCTTGCAGCAACGAAAGCAAACCATGTCCTGGGCTGCACCTGTAGGAATACACCCAGCAGGCCAAGAGTCAGGATTATTCCACCCTGCTTGGTATCTGCTAGGCCACACATGGAACACTCTGTCCACTTTTGGTCTCTCCAGCTCAAGACACACATTGGAAACCTGGAGCAGGACCAGCAGGGGGTGACCAAAGCTGATCAGAAGGTTGGAGAACTTAATAGATGATGAAAGGTTGAGAGAGTCGTGTTTGTTCAGCCTGGTGAAGAGAAGGCTCAAAGGGGATCTAGTCAGGGTCCTCCAAAACCTAAAACGCAGTTACAGAAATGATGGAAGTATGTTCCTCACGTGGGTGCACGGTGACAGGAGAAAAGGCAAAGGACACAAGCTACCTAGGCAACATTTCATTCAGAAAGAAGAAAAAAACTTCATAATGGGAACAACTAAATGTTTTTGACAGAGTTATGGGACAATTATTGAAGCTTATTTGTAAACTTTGAAAGGCAAATGCCACTACCTAGGAACTGGAGAAGGGAGGAAGGAAGGTTGGCTGACTCACGTACAGAAGCTCAACAGAAGCTTTCCTGAATGAGTCAACAGCCCTGCCCAAGAAGAGAAGAGAAATGCTCAGGGAAAGGCAATTGAGAAGTAGCACCAACTGGAAACGATGGACTAAATAAACTCCTGCTCAACTGCAGACCAGCCATTTACCTCCAGACTTCAAGAGGGAGGTATTTACCTACTGGCGGCAGTCAACAAGAAGTAGCTCGCGCTGCAACCAGGAACTGGCACGTGTAGGAGTTAAGAAGTAATATTCATATGAAACTTAAGCAGGCAAAGCATGTTTTTTTTTTTTCTTCTTTTCCCATAGCTTCACACAAGCAGGACCACGGCAGAACAAATGGCATGTAAGCCCACTGCTGTGTAAGGGCAGTATAAACCCTTCCAGTTGGAATTTGGTGCTGCAGAATGGCCAGTTCTCGGGAGATAACAGCAAAGAAACGGCCTGATCCTCAGTCAGCCTGGGAAGCCGCAAAGAACTGGGTAACAGTTTAGGAACCCGGAGGTCAAAAAGCAGCGGTAGGAAACTAAGATCCAATGAACTGTGTTTTGTTTACTAGCCTGAGAAAAACATATGCATTATGAACAAAGGATGATGGTGAATATGCCTAACTTTAGCTGCACGACAGTTTAAGCTGTGCTGTTTAAATCCAACAGCAAGCACCTATTACACCTGTTGTCTTAGCCAATTACTTTGTTTTACGCCAGGACATAATTTAGAAATATGACCAAGCAGACTAGGAGTGAGAGAGAAACTATAAAAACGTTTCTCTAGGTCAAGATTTGGTTGAGTTTTATAGTGTCTTAACAGGCTATTTATACTGTCTGCAGAACGAAGGGTTAAAATCTAAATGCCAAGGAAGACAACAATCAGGTTCAGGATGCATTTAACGTAGTTAGAATATTAACAAGGTTTTGAGCAAGACCTTGCAGAAAACAAGGAAAAAGCTTAATGAGTGAAAGAAAACTAATCACATCATCTGTAAAGCAATCCGAAATGTACGTTAATATTTTCCATTTCCTAATGGAACTATTATTATCTCCAGCATTTGCCCTTCCTTGACTTCGGGCTACCGAGACTAGTAACTCCAAGCAAGACAAAATAAGGTACTACTTACCACAAATCCAAATCCATTTTTTAGATGTATTTCTCGTATGCGTCCGTATCCTTTGAAGAATTTTTCCACATCCCGTTCCCGAGCACGTGAGCTTAAGTGACCAACAAAGACACGGCAGCCACTCATCTTAAGTCTGATGCTAAGAAAGGAAACACCATTGCTTATCAAATTGACTAATATAAAAGAGGGTGATTAAGATCACTTTTACATCTCAGAAAACTTGGTTAATTGGAATTTGTTTTTATTGTCCTCAAGGTATACGTGTTAAAAACCTGACTCTTGTCTATAGCCAGAAAAGTGAGAAATTCCTGTCTTACTTTTAGCAGAACCTATAGAGAACTCCCACCTTTGTTCTTTTTAGTCATGTAATTTAAAGACTCCTGCTATCTCAAATAATGGTTTTGTTAGTTGCTACACTAGCCAGGTTTTTGTGCCACAGAGCACAAAAAGAAACCCCACTCCATAAGCTCTAAGATGAATTTAAGAAGCTAACAATAGTTAAAAATGTTAATCATTAGAATAACAACATAAAACAATCTCAAACGCTTGCTTTTGCCTGAAGAGACTAATCCAATAACTGTTATATTAGAATCCAAAAGACAAACTGTATTAATCAAATTATTTTGGTTTGCACTAATCGTAAAATTCTGTTTTTTAATGAAAAAACAGTTATGAAAAGACAGTTTGATGTCACGAGATTTCAACAAGGGCAAAAACAAAGGCCATTCCGGATATTCAGATTTTTAAAACTATTGATTGATTCAGGATACATAATTTTGGATATTTTATGGAAGCCCCATTGTTTACCTTGACTATGTCACTCTTTCAGTGGAAAAGCACCCCACATTCATAACCCCAGAGGTGACAACGTGCTTCCTTTTTATTTTAATATTGGCTTATTGATCTGAGCATTTAGTTTAAAAAAAGATTATTTGTGTGCTATTTAGTTGTAAGTTCACGTAATTTAGAAAATTTTATGTTCCTGTGACTAAAAAACGTTAATTATTTGGCTCACTCGGTAAGCTTGCTGTCACACAAAACACAAAGAATCCGAGCCCTGGGGAACAGCAATTCAACATGGCCTTGTGTGAGGACCGCAGGCTGCAAAGCACATCGAGTGTTCTTCCTACACACTGGGCTGGCACTGGAAAGGCACTCTGGATGCAGCATTTTGGATCAGTGTGATTCACCTTCCGTGTTAATGCCCGTTAGGTTTCTATTGAGTAGCTTGTTCGCTTGGCTTGCTGTGCCATCGGAGAAGGGGCAGAATGTGGAAAGATGGGAGATATAGGGCTTCTCGCGGGGAGGGGAGGGCAGTGGGACGGCACTCACTTAGATTACTCTGAATTATCACGGAACCACGGCCCGAGATGCCCGCTACCGATGCGAAAAGGCCGCATTCCCTCCGCAAGGCCTACGCGGCCCTTTGTAGCCATCCCCTTTGCAGCCACCCCCTCCTTGGGGCTCCCGCTGGCGTTCTCACGCCCGTGCGTAGGCCCAGCCCCGAGGGCTGCCAGCGGGTCCCACCGCCCCCCCTGCAGCCTGCCGCGGGCCCGGCCGGCCGGCCTTACATAACCGCGCGTTAACGCACGGCGAGGCCCGGCCGCAGCCCTCGTTTCGGGCGCTGCCCGAGCGGCACCGCGGGGCTGGGGAAGGGGACGGGCCCCGCCGCCTGGCACAAAGCGGCCTCAGGCGGGGCAGGCCGCGGGGCTCCCGCCGTGCAGGGCCGGGCCGGGCCGGCCCCTCGCGGCCCCGCCATGCCGGGAGCCGCCCTCGGCCGCTGCCTCCATTACCGCGGCGCCCCGCGGCGGGCCCGGCCCGGCCCCGCAAAGCCGCCCGGAGCCCGCTCGCCGCCCTCGGCGCCCGCCCCGCCGCCGCCGCTCACCGTGGCTCGGGCGCTGCGTGCTGCGGGAAGGCGCTCTCGGCGGCGGCGGCGGCGGCGATGGCTGCCTCGTTCCCGGAGAGACCCACAGCGCCGCGCGGCCCCGGCCGATGCTGCGCAACCGCCAACGCCCGACTCCAACTCCCAGCGTGCCCCGCGGCCGGCCCGCGGCCGCGCCCCGGCTCCCTGCGCCGCCGGGGGGGCAGCGGTGCACGCTGGGAGTTGTAGGCGCGGCGGCACGGTGAGGCCGCCGAGCCGGGACGTGGCAAAAGCGAGCAGGCCGGGCGGGGGGCTCTGCCTGAGGGCTGCTCGCCTCATCCTGCCCGGCCCGAGGCCCGGCTGTTTTGGGCAATCTTTAAAGCGCTGCTCTCTGTCGGGCCCTCTAACTAGTATTCTGTAGGATGGTGATAACCTGCAAATTCAGCCACCACAATACACAAAATCACCCCTGGAGCCCACCTGGTCCGAGCCCTGCTCAGGCAGGGCCACCCAGAGCAGGGTGCCCAGGGGCACGTCCGAGGGACTCCAGCACCTCTCTGTGCCAGTCTTTGACTGCCCTTAAAGCAAACTCTTCTCTCATATTCACATGAAATTTCACGTGTTTTTATTTTCAGTAGAAAAATCTGGCTCCCTCTCCTTCATCCCCTCTCATCAGGTATTTATACACACGCACTGAGCCTTCTCCTCAGGCTGATCAGTCCCAGCTCTCAGCCTTTCCTTATCGGGGAGATGCTCCAAGCCTGTCATCATCTTCATGGCCCCTCTCTTCAGTCTGCCCATGTCTCTTGTACAGGGGAGCCCAGACCTGGACACAGCACCCCAGGTGTGGCCGCACCAGTACTGGGGAGAGGGGAAGGATCGCCTCCCTCTATATTCCACAAATGCTGTCTGATGCAGCCCACCATGCTGCCAAGGTTTGCTGCAAGGCAATTGATGTGAACCCTTTTGGTAAGAAAAAGGTGTAATCTGACAACAAAACTATCTGTTGCTAAAAAAGTGGGTGACTGTACCTGGAACAAGTATGTCTTACAACTTCAACACAATGTTCAGTTGTAAGGCTGGTTTGATTCTTTATTTCTTAAGGCTGTCAAGGACACTCAAAATGGCAGCCCTGTGACTATTCAAATTCTGTGCAGCTTGCGGAGCTGCAATATTACAGGAGTAGCATCAGAGCCTCTGTGGGTCTATGTGCTTGGATTGCTGCATAAGAAGCTCAGAAGCACGAAAAAGCTCCTTAGGTGGCAGTCTTGGAATGGTATGAGAGTAATAAGGATTTGAGTTACTGGCAATAATGAAGATAAGTCATGCCGGAAGCCCAATTAAAGCATTTTTTGGTTTTATCCTGCATCACTGCAGTCTCTGGGATCATGTCAGCAGGGAAGAATGTGGCTGTGTGTCTGGAACGAAGCTCTGACTGCTCCGGCAGTGCCTGGGCTGGGCTGGACTCCTGCCTTGCCTTTCTTGGTTGCGGACACTCTGCACAGGCAGTAGAAGGCATGAAATTCATCATCTGAAGAAGCTGCAGTGTTGCTTCTAGCATGTGGGTAGTGTTTCTGGATGTTATCATGTGCAAAAACAACTCTCACAGTAGAGCTGCATGTCAGTTTCCTAGTTATTTTGGTGGCGCAAGAAGATTGGTCTCCGAAGCCTATTTGAAAGCCCATTGGGAACTATTAGTGTCCTGACTGCACACCTACAAATGAAAACAAACACTCAGCTGGAATCAGCATGCTTAAAAACATAATCTGCTTATTGCTATCTTTTTCTTGCTTCCCTGAAGAAGGCGTTTTATTTTCTCCATGGCAGAAAGCAGGATGGTGTGGTTCAGTGCCACAGATGAAAGATCTGCTCTATTCAACTAAGAAGCAGCAGGAGAGAAATTCTTCATTAAAGTGATGGTGGCAGTGTTTGAATGTACCTAATAATAAAGAAGTCATAGAATGCTTTCTTAATTTTGCAGTTTAAAAGATGTTCTTGGGTTTAGGCAAATCTGCACAACCAAAGCCACAGGGTTCATACAAAAAGCAACAATAGCAATTAGGGAACTAGGGGGAATGGTCTGGGAAATGGTTTGAGATACTTGGAGGATGACTGTGGCACTTGGACTGGAATGCAACAGAGCTGGGTTCAGTTCCCTGCTCACCACTGACTTCCCCAAGGACCGCAGGCAAACAGCTTCTGGATGGGGACACAACTGAGTTGTCTTCACCACAGCTCCCACCTCAGAGGTGCCAGCAGCCCCAATGGGCTCCAAGACCTCGAGTCAGGTCCCTGCAGAGGACACAGGAGCAGGTGGGCACCTGGTGACTGAAAATACCTGCGTGCTGAGTGAGGAGCTTCTGGGAAGCGGTAGTGAGACATGTAGGTCTTTACGTCCCTGCACATACACCCCGCCTGTAGCTGTGAAACCAGAGCCTTGTTTCATTGGGATCCACAGGCCAGGGTTTTCTCAGAGGAACCTGCTGGCATCTGTTTCTGTCAAGGACTGACAGGGACTCTTTTCTTGAGACACCAAAAGATGTTTTTAGACCAACAGCTACTTTTTGTAAAATAGCTTATGTTGTTTAAGATCACCATTGCTCTGGAGGCTCAGGCCTGGTGTCTTCCTCGGCGTGGAGGTTCAGGCTCCCTTCCACCACAGAGTGCCCTGACCACAGCGCTGAGCAAGCCGCCTGGTGTGGGAGGCAGGCTCCTCTCACAGGGGCTGTGCCACCATGGGGCAGACAACCCAGGGGGAGCAAGTGTAAGGGCCGACCTCGTGGGCAGAGTGCTGGGGGAGGAGCCCCAGGACCTGGGGCCCGCTCTGAGGCTCTACTCTGTGTTTTACCCTTTGACTCTTTAACACAAAATACCTAAAAAATTCCTCCAGCAGGGACTGAATTGCAGCAGTCCTCCTGCACATTGCCTAAACCACAAGGGTGCAGGGTTGTGCTTTCCATCTTATTATTCTTTATTTCACTGACACACACAGCCAGGCTGGCGAGGTGCTCCCTGGCCCAGCCTGTGGGGTTTCTGGCTTGCTGGGCTGCAGTGCTGGGGGGTGCCAATCCCCTGAGGAGGGATGCAGTGTTGACCTTGTGTTACTCACCTTGCATGGAGATATTTTAGGCAATTAGGCCCTTGTGAAGCAAATGGGTGGCAAACCCACCTAGTGGCTTTGCAAAGAAAGCAGCAAAGAAGGCTTAGGTAGGTACAGGAGGAGCGAAAGGGCTAGTGAAAGGCCTAGAGAAATACCTCCAGGTTTGGGCAGCAACTGAGTGGAAACTGGATTGCAGTTTTAAATACAGACTTCTCATTTCTTCCTTCTAGTGAGATCTGGCCCTGTTCCCCCATGTGCTTTTTTCATCTGCACAATGGAAATAACACTATTTTTCTTTCCCACAGCAGTGGTGAGAGGTCATGTTTTTTTCTTTCAGATAGTAGGAGGGTAGGGCTCATTGAGGCATTGCTATGGCTTGAGGTCCTGATGGACATTTACCTCAAATGATATCTTGCATGATGCTCACTAGGTTGTCAACTACCCACAGATAGTGAGAAGGTGTAAACAAAATTGCTAAGAACAGAGAAGACAATAGTGCTGTTTCTACCAACGTGTTTTCATGCAGGTGTCTCCCAGAATTATATGTCTGAGGACAAAACTGAGGAACTACTTCCTGACTATGTTATGTGGTATCCAAAGAAATGGGAGGAATCCATTTCAGTATTTTGGTGGTGAGATAGATGCATAATCTATAGTAGCTGTAAATCCTCAGAATATAGAAAAGATTAGTTTTATTCTAGCATTTTGAGTGGGTTTACGTTGTTGAGATTCCAGTCTGCCTAAACTAGCCACATAGGACATCCTTCCCTGTACAGGAGACAAGTCATCCAAGTCCATCTCTTACAATGGCTGACTTCTCTAGTGTCGCGCTGAGCGTGTTTCCTCAGTGCGTGCTGGGGCATGCTCTGATTACCTGTTTGTCTCAGGGTATGCCCTATACTTTGCTAATCCAGGTTTATTGTGCTAAGACTTTCCCAGCAGCTTATGGCTAATGCCATGATTTTAAGGGTTTATGTAGTAGCAACTCTTGTGGTAGCCAGAGTCACCTAGGCAATTTGATTAATTCAACAGGATTAAGTTTTCTTAGTATTTGGCTACCACATGAAAAAAAATAAGAAAAAAAATGTGTTCTACCCAGAGATCTGTTGTGCAAGTAATACAGTACAAATAATTTTCTAGTTACGGTCTGAAAATCATACCTGTATTCTGGTTTCTTAAGGAAGCCATTTCAGTTTGAACTGTTCCTTCTCCCAGCCATTACAAACAGTCACCACCTCCTTATTCCTTGCCCTCTCTGTTATTTTACTGATAAAACCAGCCAGTCTGATTCAGCTGTATGGATCTGCTGTGGATGTATGAATACTTCTTTGAAACTAAGTTCATTCAAGGTTGCAGAGCAGTTTCCTTTCATTGTCTTCTGAGACTCCTGGCTCTGCTCCTCTGTTCTGAAACCAGATGCTGGCAGCACTGAAGACATGCGATAGTCACAAGCTACATTTGAGAGGCTTTTTGAAACGTGGCTGACATTCTGGCAGGCAAGACAGCTCCATGTTTTCTGAGCACTACTGTGTTTTTGTCCCTGGGCTGTCAGACAGCCATGCAGGGGCAGGTACCGAGATCTCCAGAGCCGAAGATGGCAACAGCCATGAAATGAAAATGGTTAATTTCTGGGGAAACCATTATTTCAGTTTCCGTGCCTGAAAACAGTGAGTCAGACAGACTGAAAAAACGATCAGTTCATCCCTGAATGGGAGATGTGAGCTTGAGACGCGTTGTCTGCCGCTTCTGCTCTTGGCAGGGGAAGGGGCAGTCACTGAACTGCAAACAGCTGCTTCCAGAGAGGAATTTAATCAAGGCTGATGTCAGGACTTGACTGAAAAGTGGCACATTAGCTGCAAGACCATGATCCTAACACAAAAAGCTGTTTTAAAATTTCAGCACGGTAACTGCCAGGGACTGTTAGGCCACATGAGTGCAGAATATGTCGTGTGCTGCATGCGAAGAAGGCTGATTTGCTGCAGCACCACCATGCCTCCTCGGGTGGTGTGGGGATGGGAGGCCTTTACCTGCAGCCCGGGGGTCAAAGACCAGGTCACATCAGCTCTAACTGGTTTGTCAGAGGCTATGCAGAAAAAATAACAGAACATGTGGCTAAAAGGTGTACTTGTGCTTTCTCCAGCCCTACTTTAGGATAACATGGGCCTTTTCTTAAGACAGTGGTCATTGAAACCCCGATGGTTATTCCCCTCACCCTCTGATATTAGTGTTGTATTTTTTTTAAAGCACACGAGGGAATTCATCACTCCATCTTCATGTGCACAAGCCACTCCTCAGAGAACCTCAATTTATTTGAAAGTGCCAATGTCCTTTCTAAGGACAGGGCAGCTACTGTGCAGGAGGAAAAAGGGTTATTAAAGCAAGGGCAGTGGGTACTCTGAGGCAAACTTCGATGTACATTATCTGCTCATGCATAACTTCATCTCCCCTGCTGTTTTAGTTTTAAAACATAACCTACATTATGAACGTTAAAACATGGTAATGGACTCGGCACTCTGTACCTTTGAAGAGGACAGTCCCATGTGGAGCAACATTGTAGAGACTTGGCTGAAAACAGGCCTACAGAGGAGCTTGCAAGTGGGTTAAATACTGATGTAGCTGTAAGTCCGACCTTACTCATCACTGCTGTCGGCCCCTCTAGGGGCCTCAGTGTTAAGGATTGCAACTCAGCCTTGCACCCAAGGAAAAGCTTCAGCTGAACTCCAGCACTCATTAACCATGCAATTTTAGGTTAATTTTAAGCTATGTGAACTGTCTCAGCTTCAACTTTCGAAAACAAACTGTTGCTGAGTGTAGTCTGGCCTTGCCTACACATGAAGCTAAATGGCATTCACCTGCATACCCTCTGCCAACACGTTATCCGGCCTACAGGAGGAGAATGGGGGTCTCAGTGTCTCCTGCAAGAGGTGCAGTGGCAGACATTAGCATTCTCTCTCCCAAATACAGCATGCAGATGTTGTCAGGTTGGGATACCTCACAGCATACTGCTGTGGTTTTTATGGTGTGTCACACTCAAGGTCAGGAATGAACCCGAAAGCTGTACTGAACCCAAGTACAATTCTTTCCTCAGGACTTAGCTTTGCCCTAGAAAACAGAAGGCAATTCTGCTGAGAGCTGCAGGAGTTCATTGTGAATCTGTGAATGAATTCTCAGCTCCCGCAGGCTAGTCACTTCAAAATAAAAAATGACCTCAGGACTGGAGGCAGCTGGATGTGGTTATACCTAAAATGCCCACTTGAAACACATCATGAAGCACTAACGAAGATTTTTGTCCTGAAGTCCATGTTTCCTAAAAAGTTGTGGGAGGGCAAGAAATGTATTTGTAACATGAGATGTCTGGGAAGGGATTAGCTGCTTCCCTTTGCTAATTTTCAGGTGCATGCATTTGCTTCTACTTTATGATTCATTAAAGGTCCTTAAAGAGATGTTTCAAAGGCTGCTTTCTTTTGAATGTCCGATACGAAGATGTTCTTGAGTGCTCTGGAAGAATTTACAATGTCAAAAGATGCGATATTAAAAGCAGTGAGATATTAAATGCTAAGCATGGAACAGTGGAGGAACTGGTTCAAAATATGGTGCTTGTATAGTTCTAGTAACAAATTCTGTACTGTTTTTTGAAGGAATAATGAGGATATTGTTCCTAGAGGTGTGTGTGTGTAAGGGATGGTTAAAAATGGTATAAATCTAATTTAAAGTGGTCAGAAATCTGTGAAATTTCCAACTTAATTCAACAAAAATGAAAAGGTTAAGGGAGAGGGAAGTTGACATTCAAAGGACTGTAATTTTGATGAAAAAACATTTTGGATTCTCTTCTTCATGCTTGTGGTTTCAATTAAAGAGGATTAACCATTTACTGTACAAATGAATAAAGTCTAGATTTGTTATCACAAGAAATTTTTAATATGGTTTGTGACAAGCAATATCAAAGTTATCAACTCTCAAGCTTCATGTTCTGAAACCAGACAACTCTCAGCAACAAAAAAAGTTGTGCACTGATAAACATAGGAGGCATATTGTATTTTTTAATTAAATATGAAAACATGAGCTGTGTACATTATTTTTTCCCTAGAAAACACAGCAATTTCAAAAGTTTATCATAAAATATTTTCATGAAATGAGTGAACCAGCAAACACATGCACTTGTGTGCCTTCCCCCCTCCAAAGATAAACGTGATAAAGAGACATACGCAAATGTAAAAGTTAACAGAACAAGTGGCATTTTGTTGTTGTTTGGTTCTTTTTGGAAAGGATGGAATGTAACATTGTGCTCGACTTTCTATGTCACAACAAAAAATATTTGGTGTAATATTTTAACATTTTCATTTTAAGTTTCAATCTGGTGGAGAAAAATACCTTTTTTCTATAATAAAATATGTCTGTTCTTTTTAAAACGTAACTTTTTTTGCACAAAATAATTTTGTAAACTGTCATTTCAAGGGCAAGGTAGGCGGTGTCATGTCAATGTCCTCCCCCCCACTTAAAAATGTGATCTGTTATCTGAAGCAAAACAGGGAAACACAAAAAAGAGCGGAGCAGAGGCTGCTTTGCAAAGAGAAAGAAGGGTGTGTTGGACGGGGGAGAGGGGAGGGAGCGTGTGGTGGGACAGAAAAAAGTTAAAGGTCACTTTCGCCATAGAGCGCTGTGGAGAAGGACATGTAGTCCAGGGCACCGGGTACAGCATCACGGCCATTGTAGGGTGCCATTCTAGCAATGCAGTATTCAGCCTGATCAGGAGGCAGTTCCCGCCGTAATTCGTCCACAGTGATGTAGTTCTGCAACGAGGACACAAGATAAGGCAAGCGTTATTTTCAAAAGACTGACCTTCCTCGCGGGACAATCGCTCCCTGTCCCCCAAGGGCAGCAGATGACAGTCAGGGACAGATCACAGCTAGACTAGGACTGTACATCCATACACAGCGCTCTCTGGGCACACGCCTTTGGAGGTAATGCAGTTGCCCTCCCTACAGTTTGGCCGAGAAAATCATTTTACAATGGATAGGAGGATTGTTTTTGCAGGAGAGATGCCGGCACACCTAAAGAAAAGACCTGGTGGTAGGTCAGGTAAATTGTTAGTGTGAAATTGCCCCTTTTCGTTGAAAGTGGAGGTCCTACTGAAGGCAAATGGAAGGAAGCAGAAGTTTAATTTGGATCCTGCTCTCACTGGCAGCAGTTCATGATGCCTGTGAACTGCTGTTCCCTCTCTTCAGACCACGGAAAGAAGCCATCCTCACTAGCACTGGTTGGTGGCACCGATGCAGGCAGTAGACAAGCCAACACTTCCTATTGCTTTCACAGCTCTGCTGACAATCTTTGCCTTTCACAACATACATTTTTAATAGGCAAGTAAACCCTGTCTTACATAAAACTGACTTCTGGAAGCTCATTCAGCTGGGGTGAGGCTAGCTTGGCTTCTCTTCATGCAGATGGTAACAGTAACTGCCTGTTTGCTAACCAACATGTTGTATTTAGCTAACTGACTGGCAGTCTTCTGAAAAATGGCTCAGGTTTCAGAGAATCTCTCTCTCTTCTTTGACTTTCTCTACTCTTTTTCATGTCTTTTGGTTTAATGACTGGAATGAATAAAAGATTTTTCTTCATAATGAAATCCTGTCTGATTCATGTTGTAGTCACTGGAGCATATTAAACACTGAAAATTTTATTTGAAGTACTGTACAGAGTAGATGAGTTAGTAAATAATACTCCATGCCAAAAAACTTATTTATTCAGTGTTTTATCTTGTCACAATAAGCTGGAATTTTCAGGCCTTGAAAGTCAATAGAACTGGCTTTAGTCAGGTAGAATGCCTTAGACACATACGGGCGTCATGGGTTTCTACATTACAGGTTATGAAAAGATTATTAGTAAAACACAGAAAACAGTAGTGGATGAAAGGATAACTTATTACAACCTAAGAAATTTATTGTGAGATGAACAAAATCATTAGCAAATTCAGAGAATCATTAATATTTGATATATTACTTATTTATGCAATTGTAGCACAGATTAGTGGGGATTTTTATGTAAGAAAAATAAGAATATATATATTTCATATCAGCTGGCTCCATTGATGCAAATTTAGAAAATTAGTACTTTACATTCATTCTGTGAGTTTTCCTATTTTTGGCCAATTTCTATGATCAAAAGATGCCCTTTTTAAATCATAGAACTTGCAGACGGAGCACATCTTCAACGAAAATCTAGTATTGATTGTATAACAACAGTAGTGATATCTACAAAGATCACCTCAAGTTTACAGCTGTCAGTAAGTAATTAATAGTTTTTCAAGAATAATCAAGAACCATCTGTTGAATCTGTTCATACATTTTAAAATAACAAATTGCAGCTAAGCTCTTAATTCAATTTTTAATGCTAGAGTGGGCAGCATAGTAATGACTGACAGCGCAACAGGACTTCCAATTGCCTTGGCAGGCTGCCCGTTAACCCACACTTTAACCCTGCACTCCTCCAGCACTGCGCAGTGGTCCTGTGAAAACACTCTCCTCGCTAGAGAGCACTCCCCTCGACACTCTTGGAGCCAGGAGGGAGAAAGGAAAGCAGGAGCAATGAAGATTGGAAAGGAGGATGTAGAGCCTCACCTTATCTCCAGCCAGGATCTTGAAGGAAGCCATGACCTGGTCAGCAGTATCTGTATCTGCTGTTTCCCGGGACATGAAGTCGATGAAGGCCTGGAACGTCACTACACCCAGGCGATTAGGGTCGACGATGCTCATGATGCGGGCAAACTCTGCCTCTCCCTGGGGAACAAGACAGTCATGTAAGCCAGGACACTTGGGCAGCAGTGCTATGAAAGTGGGGAGAAACTGTTCAGCAGCACATCTTACAGCTAGGAAAACAAAGCCAGACAGAAACAACTTCAACCTTTTGTCAGAATACTTTTTTTAAACCTGTCTGTTGTCTACAAATGCTTCCCACTCATTTGTCCTTTGGAATAAAATACTTTCAGCTATGACCTAAGATAACATCCAGCTCCATCTAGCTCTAGGACAACGTTCCTATCAGGGAACAATGTCATACAGACTTCAGGGGAAGATGCAGCTTTCTCTAAAATACATGTTGTGCTAGATGCCTGTAGCAATATTGGGAGATCTGCATTCCTCAAATCCTTTTACTTTCATTTACTAAAAGAGAACTTCTATGGTTCTCCTCAGCTGCCAGAACAGAATGCACCAGAAGAAACCTCTTTGGGGCCTTTAATAGTATCTAGTTCATCCTGATTAGAAAGACTTTGGAAAGGACTTGCAGATCTGGTGAGGCCCAGGGAAGTATTAGCCTTTACAGGAAAGGTGCTACAGGTAACTTTGCTAGAGAGGCCAAAACCTTGTAGTAAGTTTTCTGTTCCTTTTTTATTTTTTCATATAAACAATTATCTGTTCTCATCTCTGGGACTCCTTCCTCCCCAGGTAAGGGGGAAGGGGAAAGCACAGCTGAGTCTTCTCCTGGGAACAGGCTCTTCTAACACCTCTAGATCAGTACACCTGCAAGATTAATTGAGGTGTCTAATCGAATGTTACTACAGCTTGGCCCACTACTTTAAAGAGTCTGTATTTACACTGGGCTGATAAGTAAGACAAATAAACACTGCTTTGCCTGGCATCAGGAGCGAAGATACTGAGCATACAGTTCAACATTTTTGCACTACGCTCTTCTCCTGCCCTTTAATGAACACCAGTCTTTGGGGAAGCTCTCCCCATTAGTTATCACGCCTCTCAAGGTCCCCTGTTCCTGTTGTGAATATGCAGGTACTCTGGTGAAAAAGCTACAGGGAAGATGACTGGAACTTGAACCTACTTACGTGAACAGGAAGATCAATGTGAAATAAGTGAATGGGAGGAGTGGCATTTGAGTGTATTCAGAAATGACGCTGTGAATATGTCCAGATGAGTTTAACTGATGCTCAGGGCTGGGGAGCTTATATGCCACTGTGCATACTGCACACAGCGATATGAAAAAGTTTATTGTTTCTTCCACTCGTAGCTGCACAGTTTGATAAATATATTTCTTATTTGACATACACAAGAATTAGACAATGATTTCAATTTTTTTAACCTTCAGCTACTGCTGCGAGACAAGAATTTTACATGTGCTAGATTTAACTTCCACTGCTGGAAAACAAGACTGCGTTTACCTTGATTCGCTACACATTCTCCCTTTCTTTTTGAAGGTGGCTATAAGTATCACTTTGAACAGGAGTGACAGAGGGCTCTACATTACCATATTGTAACCCATGGAGATAAGGCAGGCTCGGAAATCTTCACAATCCATCATACCAGTCTTCTTCTACAGAGAGTGATGCAAAGATGGAAAAAGCCAAGAAAGAAAAGGGAGGCCAGGCCAGGGAGAAATGAACCCACAGGAGACATTACAAAGAATGAGTTTTAGGAAGAAAGTATTTACAGGACAACGAAAAACAATACAACACAGGTAGTTTGTGAAACCATAAAGAAATAACGGTAGTTTTGGACATGGAACAGTTTACACACAAGGGACACATTGATGATGAAAAAGAGGAATTAAGATACCAAGCAAGACCGATTGAGAGACGGACAAGAGAAGGATTGTTAAGTGACACAGAAGTAAATGGAATAGTTTGAAGATATAAAGGGAATTTTCCAAAGACAAACAATTAGGGAATTAAGAAGGAATAGATACCAAGGTACATTTAGGGAGGAAGTAGTATAGAAAAATGATGCATATATAGTCAAACACAAGAATGACAGATGGATTAAGACAAACAAGAAAAGAAAGGAAAAAAACTGTTATTTTTTCATAGTTTAATATCTGGCTGTGTTCACCACTAGCATTCAGTACCTGTGCATCGTTTCCAATATCGTAACCCAAGCTGATGAGACAGGCTTTGAATTCCTCAGGGCCAAGTGTGCCGGAGTGGTCCTGGTTATGCGGTGTGCCAGGCAGCAGGACATGCAGTGCCAGTGGGGTGACGGTGTGGGCAGAAGGAAGGGAGACACAGAGGAGATCAAAGGGAGGCAGAAAGACAACAAATAGGTGCACCATGCAGTGGGTGAAAGGAGGGAGAGGAAGAATGACATGCAGATAGAAAGACAGGGAAGAAAAATAAAAAGTGCACAACATTAGATATCACAATGACATTTCAGGATGTGCTAAAAATGCTCTTGGAACAGTTCCTTCTGAGAAAGCTCGTCACATCTTGAGAGCATTTCAATGACAAAAACAGTCAATGCTCAGAAGCCTCAAGATCTCCATCTCCCAAGTGAATTACTCGCATCACTGCTTGTTATCCATAGTGCCAGAAGCCCTGTGTTTCGCTAGTAACCTGGAGTGCAGGTAAGCAGGCAGAGGCAGTGGGAAGCATTGCCTTATTTTTCTAGTCAAAAGTCCCACCAAAGGAGTAGGTGAGGGCAGGTATGTTTGGCAACACACCCAAGGAAGCTGAGCTGTCAGGGCATCCCAGGAACAGACAAAGAAAAACAGCTGAAGCTCAAGGGAGCAGTGTTATTGCTGTATTTATGAGACCTGCACATAAGGTGGAGCTTTGACTGGCAAGGCTGTTTGAAGTGCTCAGCTCTGAAAACAGCACTGCTGTACAGCATGGCACAACGTGGCTTGGCAGCTGCTCTTCCCTTTTCTCATTCCCCACTCCCCCAGTGTTTGGATGTACCCATGATCACAAACTATGACAGGAACTGAGAATCCCCATTCGCCCCACAGAATTTTAGCTCAGGACAGCCCCAGGCACTGAAGAACCCCTGCCTGCAGCCACCATCTCTGGCCAGAGAAAGAAAGCTACAGACAGGAGTGTGGGGCAAATTCCATGTGACTTTCCTCAAACAATCAGCTTCTTAAAGCTAGCCTGAAGCCTTCGTAACTCAAATACACAGCTGAAGATTGGGAAAGACATTTTTTCTCTGCATTATCAGACTGTTGGGGAGGAAGGGGCAAATGATATGAAAGTCAAAATATAAAACTTACAGTGCTTTCTGGGTCCTTCTGCTAAGGAAAGAAGCTATGGCTTTGGTTTTCCTTTGGCAGCTAGAGAGGGGCTGAAATGGCTAGTGCTCAGCAATCTGAAAATGTTGCCAGCCTCTGAGAGGGCAGGCTGCAGCCCTGTTCTCTGGAGACCTCTCAAACAGTCTGACTGGTGCAGCAAATGGTGGAGAGCACCTACATTTGCATCACTGACTTAGTATCTCTGCAGGCGCATGGATTTCCAGACAACAGTGAGGGGGCTGATAACTGAGCCTACAGAACCAGTCATGAGATGGTGTCAGGCTTGGGCTGCTGTCTCTGCCTCCCTGCGTTGACAGCTTTCTGATTTGTTTGGTAGAGGGATGCCAGCTGATGGCTTCTCCATGGAGAAGGAAGAGCTGCAGGGAGGGTGGCAAATCGAGGGGAGGAGGATTTCCTTTGAGGAATTCTTTTCTTATTGTACCTGTTAGTGCCTTGACATGTATCTCCACAGTAAGGCAAGACAGGCTTTGCATCAGGATTTACCTGCATTATGTAATGTCATTCTGCGCATAGATCCTCTTGTTTGCTCCATACAAGAGCAATGCTGGTTTCTTCAGTACTGGTTTATGTGATGGTATATCAGAGCACAGGACGGCTGCTCCAAAGGATTTATAAACTACGGATTATAAACTAAGACAGTGAAGCTGGGGTAAAAATGTAATTTTCTAAATAAGCCTTCAAACTTTTTCACACTTTAGCTTTATCAAGAAACTTTCTGTTTCAGATATACTTCTCCTCCCAGGCTAATGATCTCTCGGCAATCTCCCTGCTCCACAGTAGTGGCATTTTTAAGAATTAAGCCTCTTCTATTAATCTAATTTTACTACAGTGACTGTTTGTTATTGTACTGTGCAGTCTACATGGGAGCTTGTAACTTACCAAGCTGCAGTCAGCACTTACTTACCCTGTCGAAATGGTTGAAAGAAGCCCGGAACTCGTTCATCTGTTCCTGGCTGATTCCTTTGGCATCACGGGTCAGAATCTGGTTTTCCACTTCATTGATGGTTCTAGCAATTGTTGTTAATAGCTGCTCCCAGCCCACTCGGATATGCTGGAAAAAGGAGGACAAGACAATTTGTAAATTAAAAAGTTCTTCTGCCTCCAAGGCCATTGGATCAAATATGCTACTTGTTACAAATCAAATGATCCTGGTGGCCAAGGTAGAAGTCCACTTGCTCAGAAACGCTTCCTTCTCATCCACATTGTAAGCCAACTGGATATTTAAAATCTGAATTTTGACTGTAAAAAACATTGAAGAGGCCAATTCCTTCTTGTAATAAAGTCTTGGTCCTATTGCAAACTTCTTTTCCTTGTACAGCAACACAGTGGGGGCCTTTAACACAAATGAGAATCAAACCCAATGCTTCTAGGACTCAGTTGGGCAGAAAACTCTCCTTACATGAACCAAGAAAATAAATAAACCACAGTCCTTGAAATACATTGGTGCTCCACTGCATCTGCTGTTGTTCAATGAAGAGCTGGCCAGAAACCAAAAAGCAAGTTTCAAAGCCTGTCTGTGTTCTGCTGGACTCATGCTGAATTCAGATTGCTTCCAAGAAACCTCACGTTGTCAACAGAAAGCCAGACTCTGATTTTAAAAAGGTTTTGTTGGACTTCTTTCTTCTGCAAGGCTGTAGCAACTCAAACTCACCAACGCTTGGCTGGTCTTTCTAATCCCACCTAACAGGCTGCCACAGTCAGGTGGCAGGAGAAACAAGACCAGCCAATTTTTCAAGCAATACTGTTGATATCTCATTTAGGTTATTTCTATTGTCTGCATTTGGAAGAACAGTAGACCAGGTTGGTATGAAGTACAGCAAGGCTGAAAAGAAATTTATTAACATGTTGTTGCGTGCTTGGCCATACTGTCAAGCTCTCCACTTTGCTGAGAACCACAATATTGCCTGAGCAGGACGTGGCTGGTGCTAACTGGCCACAACAGATCAGGCTGTCTGATCTGCTGGCACTACACTCCAGCAGGGAAAAGGCTTTGCAAAACATTTACCTCCATGGTGTAGTTGGTGTGCTTGTTGTCAAAGATAAGCGCCTCCTGGATCTGTTGGTGGTCTCCTTCCAACTGGTCAATCTTTGGTTTGTAATTCACAATGCTCTTCTCATACTGCCGCAAGTGGTTGAGCTGGTCCTCCAGGGTCCCATGCATCTCTATTGAAATGCGGCCAATCTCCTGCATTAAATTAACAAAGGGAAAGGAGTTACATCCCATTAGAAGGAAAAGCCTTAACATGGCTGACATTTAATGCAGCTATTTCATACTTGCATAGGATGATGATTCAGAGAAAAAAATCTCAGAGAGCAGTTACTTTAGATGAGCTGAGACAGTGTCAGCAAAAATTTCAGCAGAGCCTTGAACATTTTCCAAGTGGGGTGTGTCACATTAAATGTGTCTAATATAAAGATGCAAAAAAAGGAAACTGCATTCCATAAGCTAGTAATGTAGCAAGAAAGATCTTTTCTTGATGTGCTGTCCTCCACTATTAGTCCCTTCATAAAGAAATGTCCGTAATTGCTCTCTTCTTTACATCTCCTACCATCAGTAACAGCTTCCTGTTTTTCATCTCATCAACTCCAATTTTAATTCAAATCTTACCTAAAGAGAGAAGATTTCCATTAAAAATGTTTCTCTTCTGCTGATGTTTGACATGCTAGTTGTATATATTTTCTCATGTGTACCAAGATGTGTGCAACTGCAGTGAAAGCAGTTATGGAAAATATGTTTTTGATGTAGGGTCTTTCCCTTGCTTCACATATATTTGACTCTATTCAAATACCACTGTTCCCCATTTTAAGTAATGTATTTTTATCACGTTACTGAAGAGTTAGGGGAAGGAAAGTAAAAGCACTTCAGTAATCAGTATCGATCTTTGTATTCTCCATATTTTCTCTGAAAGTTTCTCTTGCTGTAATCTCAAGGAAGAATGACCAAAACAGTACTCAAAAAAAAAAAAAAAAGAACCAGAGAAAATCACAGACAAAAACAGACTGAAAATGAGAAAAGCAATACCTCCATCTTGGTCTGGATCCAGGGTCCAATGACATTGGCCTGTGCACCAAACTGCTTACGAAGCCGTTCATTTTGCTGCTGGCGAGCGTGTTCTTCCATCAGCGCTTGATCCCTTCTAGGAACCAGCTGCCTCACCTAGAGCAAAGAGTGAAAAAGCGTGCATTTAATACATGCAAAGCTAAGTGAATAATAACTGTAGGAATTGATGCAAGGAACGGGTAAGGTTTGGAGAGAGAGAAATGACAGAACCCCAGTGTGAGTGGGGTTGTGAAGGGGCTTCCAAAAGATGGTGAGGGCTGCCAGAAGCATTTAATCCAGGACATTTTTGGGGGGAGCCCCAGGTGGGGTGCTTGTTGGACCTGGGCTCTCTCTAGGGTTAGGATTTGGAGACAGAGAAAGTACAGAGACCCACTGTGAGTGGCGTTGCAAAAAGGCTTGTAACGCCAGGATGAGGTGTGTTTGTACTCAAAAAAAGTAGTCATAAATTTTAGGCCTTGGCAGGGAGGCTCATGGAATGTGAATCCTATTCACTGCAGGACTGGAAATTCATCTCAGGCCATAAAAAGAAGCTTTCATCCACTATCTGGGGTTTTGGTGCCTGATGCAGGCTGAATCGTAGTAGCTGCAGATATCATTGATTTGGTGGTAAGAACCACCAGTGTAAACTGGTATTAAGATTATCTGCTCTTTTAGCATTACAGCGTTGGATGGCTCCTTGTCTGTGGAGACTGAACATCTGAAAGGTTGAATGGTGGAGAAGGATATTGACTCCCATGACATACTTACTTGCTTTTCAGGTCAAATGAGGACTTAAAATCTCAAAGTTCTTAATTTAGCATCTCTTGTTAAAAAAAAAAAAAGGAATGAAAAGCAATGACACTCTTAGGCATATATTTTTAAGATGTCTTCCGATTCCAAGCATATGGCATTTGAGCCGAAAGCAAATGGCAAATGTGCAGGAGCTCAGCAGTAAACATAGAGGATAACTCAGATTAAATAATCCCCTTCCTGGGGTCCCAGTGACTGAGCAGCAGCCTCCCCCACACTGACTGCAAGGTTGTAAAGAACTCACATGTTCCCATTTGCCATTGATCTCCTGTGGGGTGATTGTAGTGTACGGATTCGTTCCTGCCATGTTGACGTGGTATGTCTGGACAATCTTTGAGACTTCATTGTGGATTCCCAGGATGGCCTGTCGCTCTTTGTCGGCATCTGGCAAAGTGGCTTTGAACTGTTCGTGGGCTGTGGTCAATCCCTGTGGAAGGAAGGCGCAGCAAAGAAGAGCGTTAGTCACTGAGTAGCCTCTTCAGCAAATATATCCCCCCAGAAGTGACTGTAAAAGCTTACATTTTCCCAGGATATAAAATAGGCTACTCTAACACACTTTCAGCACCTCCCAGCATAACTAAACAGGCTGTTTTAAGTAGTTAAATGAAATGAACTCTCATTTTCCCTCTCTTTGTTTCTGTCCCATGTTGCCAGGGACAGAAATCACATCCCAAAACATGATGGAATAATTCTGCCTCGTAATTTAATGGAACTGTTTCTCCATTATTGCTCTGTGAGTGGCTCTCAGCCCCCTTTGGGAAGAACACTGGAGTACTTGTCTAAATGCACCATATTTTTCTTCGCCCACTAGGTATGTACTAGTTCTACATCAAAGATGATTTCAGATGAATAATAAAGTCAGATCCAGTCTGATCAGTGTAAGTTAGAAACAGGTGAAGGTCTTCCAGCCCACAGCAAACGTGCACAGGCAACATAAGCTTCTGTTGCTGAAAACAGCTCCCTCTCCCTGAACACAACAGGCCCTTTCTGTTGCCCATCTTGCTGTGGTACCCGGACTGTGATCCGAGGACCGATGGTAGGGGCACACTTGCTGGTAGCTTGTGGACAGCTGACAAGCCAGTTGGTCCTGGCTCATTTCCCACTGCTTCTACAGGCCTTTAAAATACTTCATCCCAGAAGCCTGGAAGATCGAGACTAGGGAAGCACACACAGGGGAAGAAGCAGCAAAACAAATGGGAGACAGAGAGGCGTGTGCAGGGATAATGGAAGGAACAGCGTGGACAGAAGAGGGAATGAAAGTAAACCTCATGACTGACCACTTTCTTACAACACACACACTGTAACTAGTTTTGTAGATTGCTTTCTTATATGGTGACTCATTACTTTGCAGCTGCTGCAGTGGCCACAGAAATGTAATGCAAGTCTGGGGGAGCTGGGAAACATTCTGCAGTCACAAAGAGATGATGGAAATGTTTAAATGCTGTTCAGATTTGTTCTGCATTATGAAAGACTTAATGAACCCCTTTGTTCAGAAGGGAAGGGTGGAAGTAGCAAGTTGCAGTTCAGTAACAGAGCTCAAGCCTGGTTTGGGCTATTTCACTGCCTCTCTGACACCCTGGCTGCCTTGTGTTCCCTGTTGGCCTCCAATTCACTGCCTCACTGATGGCCATGCTGCTGTCAACCATTCTTGCAACAAACTCGTCAGTTTTGACAAACTGAACAGGTCCTGAGAGAGAACAATGTCAGGAGGAAATTGTGGCAGTAGTGCAGCTGCTGGTAGGAGCAAGAATATCCTGGCTCCTCATCTCAGCCAGCTGAATCCAAATGAGTTCCTGGATTCTTTTCATGAACCCATCAAGCAGAAGAAATAGTCCCCTCTGGAATCCAGAGAAAGGTAATTCCTGCTCCCAAAGGTCTGAAAATTACCTATAGATACCTCAAGCTCCTCAAGTTCATTTCATTACAGCCTTTCAAAAGGGGGAAAACTGAGATACTGTCCCTGTTGTCTTCAGGAGGTAAAAAGTCTTTGGCTTCAAATGGCAATCCACTAACAAAGTAGAGAATCCTGATTTTTCCTTTGCTTAGCACTGAAACCCTGCTGGCAGCTCAACAGTTGCCTTCATGCCACATCACATAGGACCAAATGGCCTGAACATGAGACAACTGACCCACAGAATCTGAGAGCAGCACTAAGCTTTCTTCATTTGGATTAAAAAACAAACAAACAAACAAACCAATAAACAAACATACAAACACAAACACAGGACCCTAAAAGATCCTCTCAGCTTTCAAGCTCTCGTTACTAAGACTGGAGTCACAATGAAAAACTCACTTTCGGTTCTTTGTACTCAGCTAGGACGGTGTGAACTTGTCTCATATCTATTCAGATAGGTTTTTTTTTTTTTAATTAAGAAATCAAGGGAAAACATAGTCCCTTTTGTTTCTCTTGCTAAGGCTGACTCACTAGAGCAGCATCTCCAAAACATGACCTACAAATTCAGCACCATTAGGAATCCAGGAGATTCCTGATTTCCCTCTGTCCCAGCCTGGCTGGTGGAAATGACTGCTCTGTACCTGGATCTCCTCAATGGTGTGAACGATGAACGTGTCCTGCAGGTCCTCCATGGCCCCTTCCATCCAGTTATTGAAAGGGGCAGCTCGTTTGGCATATTCCAGGTACAACTGGTCAATTGTTTCCAGTAGCTTCTCTGTCCTCTGAGCGTGCACAACAAAAAAAGAAAAAATGAGGAAAGATGGTTAGAGAAGAATAATCACACAGATACGTGGATTCTCTGAGCTTTCAGACCTCCTTGGTGCTCCCAGGAGAGTGCTACAGTAAAGGTCTCTCTGCTGTTAAGATTATACACAAGACGGATTTCTTCCTCTCTCTGAGGGAAAAATATGAGGTCCATTGAAATTAAACAAACAAGGACAGTCTTTTCAAGCAGAATAAAATTACAGAACACAGGAAAGTAGAAACTAATCAATAGCCTGAGCAAACAAATGGCACCGTAACTGTGCTGGAAGTAGAGAAGCTGCCTAAGTATACGGAAATGTAGCCCTGGTTTACAGTCTGGCATGTTTCAGGAGAAACTGGCTGTTCACACCCACTGCAGCTTGCTTCCCACAAATGACCTACCCGTGTAATCCCAATTGGCAACATGTCTCACCTCCAAAGCTTCTCTACGTTTCTGGGTTAAGGCACCCAGATTATCCCACTGATCGCAGATCTTCTGGCACCTGGCATTGACACTTGGAGAATCGTAATAGTCCAGCTCACTGTGAGGGGTGGGGAAAAAGGACAAAATAGCAAATTAAGACCTTTTGGAGAAGAAAGAGAAAACTTTATCAGCCTTAAGGACAGATGCAAACAAAGGGCTCATGGCCTCTGCAAGTAAAGCATGCCAGGAAGACAGCAGTATCTAGCTTTGGACACACTGGCACATCAAACATCATGCAACAGGAAGAAAAACAACCCCCACCCAAGGCGGTAACAAACATCGGTTCTGGCTGCTTGATGGGGATAACCTGGCAGTAGGGGTAGGGAGTAGAGACTTTTACTCAGGCTGGGATTAAGCAGATTAAAAGCAGCAGTATACCCCTGTATTCTGCTCGAGAAAATCGAGCAGGCTAACTACCTGCATCTTGTACATCAGTAGAATGGGCAGCAAAGATTATGATTGCCAAGAACCTACGTACGATGTTCTAACAGTTGCGTAGGAGAGGTGGCAACCTTCAGCAACAGTTGAAATACACAACCCATTCATTTATTTAGGACAATCCCAGAATTACAGTGTAGGTTTCTCTCTGGTATGCCTCATAGCAGAGTGCTTTGCTGGGGTGTCTGTAGCTTGGCACTCCTGGAAGAAGGGCTGGTAAGAGTATGGCTGGGGAAAGGAGAACATGGGGGTAGGCTGAGGGCTGTGGTCTTGTATTATTTGTGCTCTTGGTTCTGCACATGATCAAAGAGGGAGAAGCTTGCAGGCAGAGAGAGACCAGCCAAACTGGGAAGTGTCACCCATAAAAGAGAAGGTGGAATAACTTGCTGAGCTACTGAATGACCCTGGGCAATCTGATGAGCATTTCTCTTATGCAGTAATGCAGGTTTAAACAGTTTCCTCCTACTTCATTTCTTCCCACCATTGTATTGCCCCTCCTGAGGTGTGTGGGCTCAACTGTTGGTGGAGTCTTGTGGAAAACTAGTCATGAAACTGCCTTCGGCTAAAAATAACTTTTTCTTTGCTGGGTTTTTAATCCAGATCAGTTCCTTGATCTACTTTGCTGCACAGCCAGCACTGCAGCTGAAAGAACTGCTTCTGAAAGCCTTGCTTGTAACGCACCCAGGCTGGACCACTGGTGCTGGGGAGTGAAGTGTGCCTGTGCATGGGCAGCCACAGGGGCTTCCTTCACATCCTCTCAATCTCCCTGGCAGTGTATCTCTGGATGAGGGAAGAACTCAGCCATCTTTTTTTCTGGGCACAGCACCTTTGCCAAGATGGCAGATGGCTTTTGGAAGGATGGCAGAGCCTTCTGTTCTCACACTTTGGAAGAAATCAGCTGTCCCCCAGCTTAGGGCCCAGTTTTCCCTGTCGCTATTAGAGCCGCAGCCGTTTCGTCTGGCATGTAGCATTTGCTTTGGAAGTGGCAGGTCAGCTAATGCTTGCTGACTAACCAGCCTCAGTTTTAATCTTACTGACATGGAGGATTGCCTTGAACCCTCCTCCTGTTCCAAGGTCAATCCTCCAGTGGTCAAGTGAGCACTTCTGTAAATCTTTGCTGGTAAAGGAGGTAACGATCTTGATCCAATAATCCTGATTTTTTAGGGAAAAACAGTCATTCAGCCCAAGAGAGATGATCTAGCCCAGATACTGTCTAACTTGAAATAGGCTAGTGTGATATATAAATATTTTTAACAATGGGAAACAAAGTCAAAGCCAAATTGTTCAGACTGTTTTTGCCAAGGAACATGCAGGGCTTCAAAATCTCTCTCCGTGCTACAGAAGCAAGCTCTCCCTGGCAATCAACCTCACACTCTGATGGGACCCTGTTTCACCTAGTAACCTGTGTCACGCCTCAATCCAGGAAAAGGAGTGGGGGTGAAGGTTTCTAAGCCGGGGGAAGCCCAGAGGAAAATGAGCTGCTGTAAAGAGTCCCTGGTGCAAGTCCCAACTGGAGTGCATGCAGTGCATTATTCCTGGGGCAAAGTGCTTGCAGTGGCAATAGAGACCACCATGGGCTGAAACAATCAGCAGACTTTTTTCCTCAGCAGTAAGGCCTTTTTTTGATAAAACAGAGCAAACTGGGAGTCTCTGGAGTGCCTGCTATCCTCGCTGTTTCCTTCTGTTCCTGGAAAAGTAGGACAGTGTTACAACGCTGCAACCTAACAGGGGCCAGAGGCAGGTCAGGCTCTTTAGGAAAGGGTTCATGGCAGTATAACAAGCTGGAAGAGGATGGAAACTTGGCTTGAGAATGTAATTCTGCCTCCCCCTCATCGGCACCGACGACTCAACCATTTTCTGGCCTGCTTTTCTGGTATGTCTAGATACTGGAGAACAGTATCCTAGATACTGTTTGGAAACACTAGGACTTCCCAGCATTTTTGTATGGGGATGGATTCATGGCTCTCCAGAGGGCAGAGGGCAAAGCCGATCAAGTCTCCCTGGCCCCAGGGATCGGATGTGCGTTGCGGTGCCGTACTTGAGCTCTTGTGCAATAGCAGCAATCTGTTCCACGCGGTCCTGGTGCGCAGCCAGGTCGCTCTCAAAGGCCTCGTGTTTCTTCAGCAGGGCCTTGATCTCCGAGAGGGTAGCGGTTTCATAATCCTTCTGCTGCAGCATTGCTTCCTTACCTGACGAGGGAGCCAAAGGACAAGAGAATGAAGGACAGGACCCAATGCCCCCGAAGCCAGCTCCCGGGCACCCAGACAACCCTGGGGCCTTTGCTGGGGCACCTGCGCCACTCCAGACACCCTGCCCGAGGCCTGCCCTCATGCATGCTTGCCTAGAGATGCATGATTCTCACTTTCAAACGAGTGAGTTTGCCATTAGCAACAGACATGGGCAGGCAGTGCAGCTCAAGCTGTTGCAGTCACAGTTTATACTGGACTCATCTCACTATGCTGTTCCTGTAAATGCCAACTGTGGTATTTACTTTACAGTAACCTTTGCTCTGCTCTGTAGCTCTGTTCAGTCCAAAAATCTCCCTTTGGCACGGTTAGGGAATGCCAGTGCAGAACAGAGGTGATTTTTGTGATTTTTTTTTCTAATAAAGTAAGAAATGAGCCTAGCACTCTGGAGAAGAAAATCTCATAGAGAACCCACGTAATACCCATCTTTTCCCCTCTACATAACTGACAGCAATAGGAAGCACATAGGTTGGCATTTACCATCTGTCCAGGACTCGTGAATAGATGCCTTCTGCCGGAACTTCTCTGCCAGGTGATCCAGCCTCTCTAGCCTCCGGATCTCATTCAACAACCACTCCTCATAGCCCTTCTCAGCCTGCTCTAGGCCACCCCAGGCATTGTTTATATCCTAGAGACAGGAGCACGGGAAGAAAAGGGAGGTCAGAAGATGGGGGAGAAGATGTACTTCAGCATTAATCCCAGAGGGCTACATGGCTCAAATTGGTTGGAGAGAGTGGGTGTGTGTGCTTTTAATCTCAGAAGGTTGTGCAGACAGGTCAGGAAGACAAAGTGCCAGACTTAAGATAAGCAGGCCTAGCAGTGTCAAGATATATCAGTCTGCACACGAAACCCTCTCTGTACACTTCCCCACATGAAAATATAACAAGATCCAATTATTTCTGAATTAGAAAGAATGAGAGACACCCAGACATCTCCTCATAAAGACATGCAACTTGTGAAAAGCCTCAGAGTCTGGTTTAGGTACAGAGGAGCAGTGATTCCTTGTTCCTCTCTTATTAAGGACTCACTGAACTACATTCTGTAGGGTTTCTGCCACAGAACAGCTCACTCCAGAGGATGGCATTGCTCGGCCCAGTTCCATTTTTTTGGACACAGCTGGAGAATATATATGCTCAATTGCCCCCACTCACCGAGACCATTTTCCCTTCTGAAGGCATGAAGGCTGGCCTGTTGCTGAGCCGTAGCTTGGTCTGCAAGGTGTTGAAATTGATCTCAAGTTGGCACTTCTCTTGGACTTTGGGGGGCTTGTGCAAGCGGCGGTAGTCCCGGAAGTCCTCCAGTTTCTGCTGCATGGCTTGCATGGTGTTCTCTGGTGCCCGGTTCTCCAGCCAGGGGATGGTGCGACGGATCCACTCCAGCAGCTGAAAAGAACAACAAGAAGCCTTGAATTGAAATTGTGTTAAAACTACAGCTGTTGGTCTGATCTCATTAGGGACCACTTACTTTTACGCTTGCTGTCAGAAAGGTTCTGCCAACAGCAGGGCTGGTAAGGAAAACCTTGCTAGCTTTTTGGGAGTATGATTTTTTTTCTTATGAGCAGCCCATTCCCTACCACACTGTGTAGTACTGCTTGTTGCAGCACTGCTAGTACAGCATGCTTAAGTCATATATTTCACATAATAAGGAGCAAACTACATCCTCAGACTGCACTAAATGAACCCTAGAATTTTGCTGGACTGCTGCACAACTAATGGATGCTGTCAGCCATATTAGCTCCAGAAGAATCTGACAGGAGAAAACAAGCTGTTGCCTCCAGTTCCAGGAGAAAAGCCATGCTTTTTTCTCTCTAGCTTCTTAAAAGTCAGCATTGCTCTTTGAATTGACCTCCTTCACAAGCCAATGTGAGGGAGCTGGCAAGGTGCTAATGCAATGGGCAGTCTGTAGCGTGAGTGAAGTAGTGTCATATGCTTTTTAAACAGGCTGAAACCAGGCTCATTGGCGATGTTTGACCTTTTGTTCTCCCCATCTTCCCTTCCCTACTTATCTTCCATAAACATACTCCAGTCCACATTTGGTCACTTCTGGAGTTTCACATCTGTCAGGCTTCTCAGTTAACCAACGCAGCCTCCAGCTTGTGTTGTACACAGATTCTTCCCAACTATCAGCAAAGGCATATTTCTTTCCTCAGTTATCTCTAACTTCCATTCTCTCTGATCCAATTCCTGACTTCTGCAGTATATTGGCATGCAATATGTATGAAAGATATTATGACATTGTACAGTCCTGAGCAAATCAAGACAGTTTGATTTTTACTTTAATTTTTTAGTATTTCTGTGGCTGCTCCTGATAAACTGAGAAACTCAAAACTGCTCCATGGGAAAATTCCTTTTTAAAGCAGATTTTTCTCTTCTTTAAGATATAATTCAACCTTTCATTTTCCTCAATCTAGAAGGGAAAAGAAAATAAATTTCTAGGAAAACACGGGCCAATAGCACTCCCTAGGATTAACTATCAGGGATAAATGCAATTCCTTTCTACACAACACCACCCAGAAACCAACAGCACCATGGACACCTACATCACTGGCCAGTTTTTCGTAGTCTTCCATGAGCTGTTCATTCTCTTGGTTGACTGCCAGCACCTTGCAGATACGATTTGCTGCTGTCTCCGCCTGCCAAAGAGAAGAAAAACAGGAGAGGGGGAAAAGTGTGAAAAAAATATAAGCCAAAGCTTGCAGCTTAGCTTCTTGCTACATACCTGTGGGTAAAGTCTCCTAACCTTGGCTCTTGCAGCCTGACTGTGCTTCAAAAATATCTGTCCTGACCTCTTTGCTTTCCATCTGACCTTCTGTAACATTTTTCTTTCCCTTCTCAGGTGACTATGTTCTTTCAGGGATTCTGAGTTCAGCTGACCCCAGTCCTGTGTGTTGTGGGATGAACACATTTCTCTGCCATTTCTGAAGCTGCTCCTACAAGAGGGCCCTGTTGTTTGCTTCCTACAGAAGGACCCCTGATGCCACTTTACAAAGGCAGGGAGCTTCTGTCACCAGCTTCACTCTCCTTGCCATCATTCAGAGCTCCAACACCAGGAACTGAGTGGTGTCAAACCAATGAGCCTCTCTACATGCTTTTACCTAAGGAACACACCACCTAAACACAGTTAATCTGCACAGAATCACAGAATGGCTTGGGTTGGAAGGCACCTTTAAAGCTTATCTAGTCCAACCCCATTGCCATGGGCACGGATACCTTTCACTAGATCAGGTGAATGCATATGTTGGACTTTGGAAATTTTCTAGTCTTGTTTTGAAGATAAAGTAGTAGACACCCTTGAGCTTAATTTCAGCCCAGCAGATGTCTTCCAGCACTCCCTGTATTTCTGGCATCCATCACAGGGCCACATCTCCCAGCATCTTGCTGCATGACACCTACCATGTATTCAGGTTTGCATGATCCAGTTGAGAAGAGGATTTTTCCCCCTTTCTGGATAATCATTCTGCTTACTCTCCCAAAGCAAATCTCACAAAAAAGAGCCTGTTGTTACTATTTAGTTTCCTTTTTTTTTTTTTCCCATTATGGGACCAAAACCTGGCTCTCTGCAGGGAGCTGGACATGTTAAAACATGAAGTTGGAACAGAACAATGCTCAGAAAAATCCCAGCTATGAGCTCAAGAGCAAACAGTCTGCCCTGAAGTGCCATGAAAGTGTTTGGCACAGCAAACATACAGCAGGCTGGTCCTTGTACAGCATGTATCCATGGATCTGCACAGCTCCCTTTATTATTACGGTGGTAGGTGCAAGGCCATAAAGCCTGGGAGGACGTGGCCCTGTGATAGGTGCCTAGAGATTGCTCAGCATCCTCTTACCACAGCACAGTTATCACCCTGGTGCCTGGGGTAGGTGCTGGAGCTCCCCGTAGGACCCCTGTGGAGGAGTTCTCCTCACTCGCTTCCTCACTCGCAGAGGCCAACTGGAGATGAAGAGGAGGGCACATGCCAGCGCTACAACAGAGCAGTCATCAGCACTGTGCCCTGCCTTAAGACTCTGTGTGGGACTGATGACAAAAGAAGTTTTGCCAAGCTTATAGCTGGCAAGTTTCAACCTCTTTCTATTTTTAAAAGGCCTTTCATTATCTGTTTATTCAAGGCCATTTGAGAAAAATCCTCTGAATTTTGCAGCTGACGTGAGGCAGCAAGAACAGCAATAAAGTCACAGGCTGTACAGTGACATATGGATTGCGAAGGTCTCGGGGGACATGATGATCTTAGTTATTTGTAAGAACCTCTAAAAATGTATATTCAGTGATCTGTCCCTTCATTAAAGTGGGCCAGCTAGCAGATGCACAGATATTAACTAATTAGAAACACATCAGATGGAACCATACAGGAAAAAGTCATTTCACTTAAAAAAAAAAAAAGTAAAAAATGTAAATGATGATTGCATTTAAGAAAACTTGTACTTTGATCTGTTTTTAACAGAAGTTTTTACTTTAATGGAGTGCTTTTTGATATCCAGAGAAAACTTCATAGGCACGAGACCAAATGGTCTGTTGAAAAGCCAGTGCCAGAGCCCTACCATGATGTGCCTACTGGCTGCAGGAACTGGCGGTGCCAAATGTTTGTATCAGTCTTCCCAGGAGAGGAGCTCCCTGCACACTCTTAACTCTCCTTCTTTGCTTTTTTACCCCTGGAGCTCACTGCAGCAGCAGCCAGCTGTGCAGGAAGGACCCCATTTTGCACAGGCATATTTACATCTATCTGACGATAGATTTCCTCCAGCTGCCCAGGTCTGCGTGTGTATATATGTGTTGAACATCTGTCCAAACACAAAAGCCCTCTGAATGTCAGCAATTACGGCATTATTTGTGTTATCTTAACGGTTGACATGCAGAGGCCAATCTTCTTCCTCCCCTGTACCAGTACTTGCTGCTCCGTGGTTCTTGCCTACTCCAGACTGCTCCGTGTAAGGGTGCTCTATGCAAGTGCCTGCTCTGTGTAAGTAAGCAGCAGCAGGAAAGGCTCTGTGGCCACTGTGACCACTCATGTCATGAGCAACGTGTTACACTGACTTCCTCTGAGCGCGGTAGGACAAAAGGATCCCAGCATTTTCAGGTGACCTCCACAAATACACCCCGCACTGCTACTTGTGAGCAGTTCTGCAGAGATGACCACCTCAGTGAAACGCTTTCAGGTAAAAGAAGAGTTGCACATGAAAGTGTTTACACGAGACCAAGGCAGCTCCCCCTACATCTTCATTAATGGAGTGGAAAAAGCCATTTTGTCTTCCCCATACTGCTTAAGGCAATGATGCACTTGGGATGCTCAGGCTGGGTCCAAACAAGCCAGGATGCCCACAAGGCATGGAGCAGCCCTGATAAGCCAGATGCACCATCCTGGGGTCTGAAATCTACATAGCTGGATTCTCTGAGGACTTGTGTGAGCTGATCAGCTTTGGTACAGCACGGCACTAACACATTATACTACTTACTCTCATCAAAGATCATGGAGGGAGGGTGAGACTAGGGTATTCTGCTTGATACTGCAGTGCTGTTAGATATCTATGTCCTGTTTGGTGGGCTCAAAATGGAAACCTGATTAGCCAAAGAATAGCAGAAGTAGCAGTAATTTCTCTGCCTACTGTCTTTTCTCTAATTCTCAACCCTGACTTGGACTGCTTAGGATGGAAGTGGAGTTGTGTCTCTAGCTCTTGGATCCAGGTCTCTTCGGTGAGGGCGATGACAAAGGAAGGCATTCCCCCAGCGTGCTACGTAGGGAGGGTGCCTGCCTGTTGCTGCCCTCTGGCCTCAGAGGACCACCCTAGAATACTGTATGCCAAACACAATATTTTAATAAAATAGCAAAATGTTAGTTAGAAATTTTCACCCCAGAAATAAGGTTTACAAAATATTAAGCCAACCAGTAGTAAACAATCATGCATTTAGTGTGAAAGTCAGAAGCAGTTAGAAAACAAGCAAACCAACCAAAGCAAGTATACCTACATATATACTTAAATATATATAACAAAATGGCATAAAGAAAAAGCAGCCATCTACACACACGTCAGGCTGGGGACCCTGTACCTTCAAAGGCTCAGTATAAGAGAGTGAAAGAAGCAGAAAGCGGCTCATGGGACTTCCCCTTCAGGACTGGTGGCAGTAATGAAAAATCTGAATGAAAAATGGAGTGATATCACAGTAAGTCACCTAACCATGCACAAGGCAGCAATATGTTACAAGACACTTTGGGCTGGGGCTTGCACTCAGCAATCACTCTGCACTTGCCCTGGGATTTGAATCTGTGTCACTCAGCAGCTGCCTAATGTATGGCTGGGGCAGCTCCAAAAAGGAACTGGGCCCCTCCTGCCAGCTCTCCGCTGAGGTGCTGGCCCATCAGGCCTACTAAAAATTTAATTAATGATTAAATCTTTTATCTTCCCTACAAGCCAGTTAGACCACATCGGTTTGAAGCTTTATTAACAAAGAAGCTCCATCACTAGTTCTTGCCCCAGCTACTTGGTTCAGGTCCTGAGGCAGCAGAAGGTTGTTTTCAGTTATCCCAGCAGATCTAGCATCCACCTCAATTGCTGATGAGAACATGGGACCTGCTGAGCAGGTTTCCAAAGGGTGGAATGGGCGCAGAGAGAAGAGGAGGGGACTGGAGAAGGACACAGCCACTTCTGCAGCAGGCTACTACCCTCCTTGTATTCGTGGTTTGCCCTTTCTTCGGGTTAAGCATGGAGCAATTCCTAAGGGGCACCTGGCAAACAACAGGCCTTATCGCTGGGCTGGCGTGAGTTCTGAGACTACAGTCGTCAGAGGCAAGTATCAGCTGGATGGAGCTTGCAGCCTGGTGTTAGGGGTTTTGAACTATTCATAAAGCAGGATCCCAGTGGACAAGTCCTGACTACATAAATCATGCCAAGCGGGCAAATCTACTGCACTGCTGTGGAACATATTTCCAGTTCCTTGGAAAGCAGATAGCACCATCTCATTCATACGAAACACAGCAGGGAACAAAAAGCTTCACCCAAAAAGCTGCTCCCTGGAACCTATTGCCTGTTTTTGCCCTCTGAGAGCCAGCATCAGCACGGTATCTATATCAATGCTGCAACCATCAGCACTGTTTTGCACAAAAGAGATGGAGCCTTTCTGGAGTCAAGTCACCCCTCAAGCTGGGCAACGCATGGACTTGGTCTCAAACAGAAAAGGCCTGGTGAGAGAAAGAAGTTATGGAAACAGGGAGATTTTAATTCCCGTATATAACGAGAAGAATCCAGTCTTGAGTTTTGGATTTTATTGTTCCAAAGCTCATAGTCTGAAATCTGCAACGATTTCGTGGAAAGGCTGCAGCCCAGACAGGCTATGGTATGGGGGGAAAGGCTGGAACTTTTTCTTCTGTTGAAAGGATTGCAGGGCAATTTCCATTTTGCAGGAAGTTCGCCCAAAGAACGTGCCTGTGAGTGACTGGTTCCTCTGAGGAGAAATGTCCCAGGGCCAGGCAAAGAGACTCTGGGGTAAAGAGGAAGTAGGACTGAAGCTACAGAAATGGGCAAAGCAGAGGAAAGAGAAATAAAACATACAGGTGGTTTGGGAGGAGAATGACTATAGAGAAGCAAGGAATGGAGAAGTGAGTGTGTGTGGGAAAGCTCAAGGCCCGGTAGGGATGAACTTCATGGCTGGAGCACAAAAGTACTCCAAAAGAGGCTACCACCGTGTAGTCAGCTGACATGATACAATCTAGGAAGCGATGACTGACCTAGCAGAAGCTGAGTGAGAACAGAAGGCAGGCAGCTCAAGGGAGACAGGATGCAAAGTCCTGGGCCAGACTGATCTGATTACGGCACTTCTGGAGATGCATCGCCTGGCCAGGATGATGACCGCTAAGTCACTGACAGGGTGTTGACTCTGTCAGAGCAGACACTCATTCCTCTTTCTATGCCAGCTTAATCAATGCTTTCTCCACCGCTGGGACATGAAAACTGGAGAGAAGGAGCAGCTGTTTGGAAGGACATCTAAATCACTTCTCCAGCAGGGATGGGGTGGATGGGGTGCAGCAGAGACTGCTCAGCCTCGGCGCTGCGCCGGGCGGAGGGGCTGGAGCCTTCCTCGGTGGAGAGGACAAGTGGGCAGGGCAGGGAGTGGGGAGGGGGTTGTTAGCGGTAAAGTCTCACCTTCTGCGCCCCTGAGAAGGCGTGGTAGTAACATGAAACATAGGTCATTATGGCCTTCTCATCCGGCCTTAGCGTGCCTATAATATCTGTGCAGAGAAGGAAAAGAGGTTGAAAGGATAAAGTAAGAAGCAGCACATAGAATAAAACAAAACAGTCATGGGTGGCGTGAGAGAGGGGGAGAAAACTTCCCATCATGCAGAGCAGGACAGGCCAAACAGATTTCCATGCGGAGCTGGGAGGTCGGATCAGAAGGTGGCTAGCAGCGTTGGCTTGTGGCTCGAAGCGGCACCCCTGCGCCCTCCCCCTGCATCCAGGAGGGTCCTGAGCTGAGGATCCGGGCTCTGCACCTTCCCAGCTGTGGTCGGAGGGTACAAACGGACTGTCGGAAGGTGTTCAGGGCTGTGCCCGAGGCCTTGCTGCACACTGAGGAGCTGCAGAGATCAGAGCCTTCCAAAGCAGCGCGCTTCCTACGCGCTGTCTGCTCTGCTTCACCAAGCACTGCACGCTCCTACGGCACTCCAGTATGCTGCTGGGTTTTGGCCAGAGATGTTTACAAGGTCTCACCCACAAAACGTTTTCCTTAAGTGACTCCGTTACCAACAGGATAATGGCAAAGCCAAACACGGCGAGGACTCGACTGCCTGATTTTCAGCATGGTGGGTGACGAAAGGTTAAAAGGAAACAAATGAACAAAGCCAGGCATCTCAGTCATGATACAGTGCTCTGTTCATATATCACCATAGAAGTACTCATTAGACATGCTTTGTAAGACCCAGGTGAACTGGGACTGAATTTGTGGCATGACTCAAGAAAGCAGCAGGTTTGGACCTTGAAGCACAGGTGTGGCAACCTGCAGCATATATAAGGTAAAAGATAAGGCTTTGGGTATTCATTGAACCCAACATAAAACCACTAAGTCAGCTCTGTTACCCCATCTTTCTAAAGAAAACAAAAAAAGTGAATAAGTATCAGCATTGTTTTGCATTGTTTCCAGTGGGGTCAGCCTGCAGTGAGCAGCTGAGCAGAGCAATCTGTGGTCTCCATCTTTGTGAAACCAAGCATCGTAGCTCAGATTTCCCAGACACAGGGAGTGCAGGTCCCCAGCCATCAGGGCAGCAGTTTGGAAGGCAAATGGAGAAGGCTCCCCTCTTTCTTGGCCTTTATGAGCATGCCAAGGCACCGGCATATATAAGTGCCACTGGAACAGCAACGCTAACTATAGGGAAGTAGGACTCCTGGCTCCCTTGCCCCATGTATTGTGTCTGGGGCACCACTTTGAACCAACAGCCAACTCTACCAAAAACATAATAAAGATGCCCGTAGCTAGAGAGGAGAGAGAGAAAGAAAAAAAGGTTTGGACATTAGCAACGGCACCAGGTGTGCTCTGTGGAGGGAGCTTGGGATCCTGTGATACCTTCTGGGCTCCTGAGAAGGCGTGGTAGAAGCTAGAAACATAGGTCATGATGGCTTTCTCGTCAGGACGGGCAGTTCCAACAATGTCTGTCAAAAAAAACCTCACGTTAAGAGCATAACCAACTGATGGGAGGAAAGTAAAGGAAGGGGAGAACCACAACTGTCCAGGAGGCCTGGTAGGGTATACACTTGTCATAGCAACTCTGAAGAGCTTCCCAGCTTTGTCTAGAAAATGTATCTCTCTCAGAAGCCAAGATTACCCTTTCTGGTTCCCCTCCCTCATGATAAAATTGCTTCCAGTGTCTGGCCAGGCTAATGCAGCCATATGTCAACATGTCTCACATCAGAGCGCTTCCCCATCCTGAGAGCATTAATGTGAGTGATGGGTAGAATCAATCCAAACTAGCAACAGGTTGATATGGCTTTTATAGATGTACCATACTGCAATTCTTCTATGCAGTTCTTCAGAAAAGATCCTTTCTTCCTTCCTTTCTGTGCCCCTGTCCTCCATTTCAACACAATGATGATTTGAATTTCAAAAGACCCTTTCATTAGTTTCAAGAGAAACTCAACACCTCCAGAGATCAGAATTAATGGTGTAGAGGAATGCACATTAGTCCCAGTCTGTAAGGGAGGAGACTGATCAAGAAAAAGCAATAGAAGCTCTTTAAGTGACCCTCTTCATCATTGTTAGCTATGCTGAGATCTGAAGCTAGATCCACTTACTTTGGGGGTGGCTTTATTTCTACAGAATGGCAGGAAGCATTCACATCTACTCCAGAAACCTCATGATTTTTTGTGACCTCAACATAGTGAGTGCAGGGAAACTGAGACTCATCCCTGGGAATGGGAAACACTGCCTAAGAATATGAACATGAACTTCCTAGTTACCCAAATACAGGTTAACTGGGTTCAATTGTCCTATTTCCAACTTTCCCCCTTGGTTCCTCTCTCTCCTTTATTTAAAAAATGCCCTTAATTGCTTCTCCTGTCAAAACCAAGCCTGAAATACAGCTTCCACCATTGAAACCAGCTGGCTTCAGCCCCTGAACCAGTGAACTATTTTAGGCTGTTGTTTATACTCCAGAGTTACAGTCTCTGGTCTATAGCCAAACTGGTTCTGACAAGGCTTGGAGAAGTAATCCTTGCTGTCCCAGTGGCCTCTGGGAAGCAGTCACCGTCAGTGGCAAAAGCATCTCTGAAAAACATGGATTTCTGCTTTGGTCTCAAGATCCCGTCACTGAGGGATCTTCATGCCCGAGACTTCCAAGTAGTCAAGAAGAAGCAGTTTATAATACTGGTATCGCATCCCCAAAAGGAAGGTCAACAGCAGTGTCAGAAAGAGCACAGAAAAAAAATTTGGAGCAAAAGGAGCACAGTCCTACACCATACGTTATCTCAGCATTAAGTCTGGGTCTTGAAAGGGAACACTTTGGTCAGCTGTAGACATAGCCAGGTGTTACTCAACTCTGCCTAGTGAGTCAACCCCAGGTTAAGATCTCCATATCAGACTGAGAAAACTGAGGGGCACAGGAGGAAGAGGGAAGCAAAACGTGATTAATTATTCCATTGTAACTTTTTTCTTGCACACTTAGTATGTGATGATGGAGGGAGCACTCAGATGTTACTGAATTCTTGCGCAATACAAATCCACCTAGAAGAAGTGGGAAATGTCGAGATAAAGCAAGTTAACACTCCCTGCATTCTACTTTACCTTCGGCATCCAGCATCTTGGGGATATCCAGGTATTTCTCAGCCACATCAAAGGCTGTGTTTAGGTTAGTGAGAGGATCATCCTGGGAAAGAAAGAAAGCCAGAGCATTAGCATCAACTCGTAACAAGGTTCACAGCATTTCTCTCAAAACAAAGCAATTGTGCTTTATTTGGTTCAGGTAACTCAGCTGTCCAGACAAAATTACGTGCAACTCCTCATGTAGCAGGATGAAATAATTAGCCTCCTTTTGAAAGCAGAGCCTGGAGACTCATGATATGATAATAACATATAATCTATGCACTTGCAACAAAAAGGAGTAATACATTTTGTTTTGCATTTAGTTTAAAGTAACATTAGCTTCACATCATATTGATAGTAAATGGCCATATCACACATTTACATATCATGCTTACATTAGGTTTGCATCTTCCATTTTAAAGAACTGCAGAGCAGTGTATCTGTTAGAACATCTAAGCAATACTAAAATAGTAACAACATCTGCAACGGGTGCTGTCCTTAGCTAGTGTACAGTTTGTTGAACACCAGTTGAGTGGGAGGAAGAGAAATGTTTGAACAAATCTCTACAAAATAAATATATATAAAAGTACCCATTTTGTCTGAGCATTGGTTTTCTTCCTAAGCGCTGCACAGGACTTGCCATTTCCTTGGTATATTTCTATTCCTCTAGGTATAAACCTTCTGCTGTAGCAGGATGCACTTCAGATACAGACATCAATACACAGTAATCAAATTCTAAACAAAGTTTCGTGTGACATGAGTCATATCACAAAGGTAGCTAACTAGATTTTAGAGAACCAAACAAGAGAATGTGAAACACAGATGTCACTGGAAATGAAAGACCTCTGCAAATTGCTCCCAGCTTTCAAATGTAATGATCAGCAACAAAACACCTACCAAGCAGTATCAGCCCATCATACAAGCCTGATTCCTATATTCCTGCATATCCATGACATTTATTCTGAAGGATCAATCAATTTCATGGATGACTGTTTCTACTGTTGAGACAGGTGGCTTCTGCTGGAGGAGGGGCTGTGCACAAAATGCTAGTGTTTAGTCACTGTTTGCTAAGAGGCTTTCAGGAGAGAGGAAGGATAGGGTGTCTCTCCATACTATCATTTGTGCCATACACACCATGTCCCGCCTTAAATATTAGGAAAAAGAAGTTTTATCTTTTCACCTTCTTCCTGGACTAGCATCCATGCTCTATCTCTTTCCTTTCTGAGAGCATGTGCCTTCACTTATTGCAATGACTTGGAAGACTGAGCTGTACCTAACCTTTAATCAATAGGCAACCTCCTTTGAACCCACCAAGCATGAAAGATGAAGCCAGGCAGGCTTGGGCGGACTGGTGAAGGCATGCAGAAAGGTTTCTTTACAGCACTGGGCACAAAGTAGCCCCTGTGTTTGGGGCACAGTAGCTACTGTGTTCATGAAGCTAGGAAACCGAGCCATTCTGGAAGAGGTTTGCTGCAGCAGTTCTCCAAGAATTAATGCATGCTTTGGGTTGGCATCCCATAACAATATCATGTTCCTTTGGATGAACGTCTCCAGCAGGCAGCAAAGTTTCACCTACCAAAATAAATCATACACAGCGGCCATCCAAACAGACCCAACCAGTAATCCATATTTAGTCCACTGGGACAAGTCAATATTAAGTGAGGAAATGTTGCATGGGCACACTGTGATGAAACGAACGGCTGTCACACATGGCAACAGGCCATCATTTCTCAGCACCAATTAGGTCTTAGTTCTATTTAGAACACTTTCAGGGGTGACTTCAACAGATATATCTAAATCCACCTCTTCAGAGCTTAGCAGAGGTGCAGGAGATTTTAAATATCCTCCAGCCACAAGCAGCCACCCTGTGCAATGGACTTACAGACACTGGCACCAGTTCAACTTCAGCCTGCTTGTCTCTGGTACCTGCTGTGCAGAAACCACAATGAACCCAAAGAGTAACCAAAAGCCTTATTTGAGGAGCTGAGACTAGCTACATGTAGACAGGACCTCACCTCCATTTACCCTTAGAGGAAGGAAGCGTAACAGCCTTTCTTTCACTCGAGTGAAATTTTCCCCTAGCCCACGTGCCATTTTCTCCTTCTGTAGAAACATCACCACCATGTCCTTTTAATTTCAACCCACGCTGACCATGAATACCACGACATCACTAACACCTTCTGCCCCAAGAGAGAGCCTAGTATTATTAACCCAGACCCTTCCTCAGCACAGCCCTGTCTGCCAGAGCTGCCGGAGGAGCGGTCAGCCTCTCCTGGAGGAAAGGGAGGTGCAAACTTGCTGCAGATAGCTTTCCTATCAGTCTGCGAGTAACAACGCCAGGAGCAGTGCTGCCCAAGGTTAAAAAGAATTCGTAAGCTGAAAGCTGGGAGAGGTTTCCTGATGGGAAAACTTACTGGTCTTGGGCACTCCCAAAGGAAGGGCTGGAAGTCTTAACGTGTGGGAAACCGAAGGCTTACCTAGATGAAGCCAGCTGACTTCTTTTTCGTATGTAACAAAGATGTGTGATCACATCGTCTCTTGGGGAATGAAGCTAAAGATAACGCTACTGAAAGCAAGCTATCTAAGCCCATGACTAGCCTGGAGATGAACAGAGAGATAAACCTGAGCAAGGCCTTGTTCCCTGTGGGAAAAGCTTCACCCCTCACAGACAGTGGAGCTGCTTACCACAAAGGTGGTGCTTCTTGGTTGCAAGGCAGAGGGTTCCCTAGCGGCCTCAACAGGGCCTTAAGACCCTATAAATTCCTCCAAACACCACTGCTTTCAGTTCCAGCCCCTAGTACACCAGCTAATCATTACTTCATATTCCTCATTTCAGTTGACTCCTCGTGAAGAGGGAAAAGTAAGTGAAGACTGTCCTGGCGACTCCAGGCCACGCAAAGCAGCACTGCAGCACCACAGGTGCAGTCATGCTTTAGGGACCCAAAGGCAGCAGAGCAAACAAAAGCCAAGTGACTTGTCCCTTCCCTCCATGGCTCAGACACACATCCCAGACCACCACTGACAGAGATGAGGGTCTCCAGAGGTGCCTCAGTTCCCAGCCTGCTTACATGAGCACAGAAATAGAGACACCTAAGAAAAGCAGTAACTTGTGAGCTCTGGCAGGGCCAACAACCAGGAAAGCTATAGTTTTTTTCCACGTAACAATAATGTTGTTTTAACAGTGGCAGGCAGTACACACCTGCTCTAAACAGATGCCTACCCGGCACATTCTCTGTTTTTGCTGTCTAAAGACGACCACAGCTCCTCCTTTTCCACCACAACCCTAACTCACACAGGGAGTCATCTCTCCTCCTCCAGCTAGTCCCAAGCCCTTGCAGCACACAAGGTTGCCATGGCAATTATTGCAGTGTGACATGAAAAAATCTTCTATTAGCTAGCAATCAGGAAAGGGGATGGAGGAAAATCAAGAGAGAGCAAGCACTTCCTATATCTGCCAGAGCTGAAGACACTGGGAAAAAAAAATCCAGTTAGTACAATTCATGTTTTCAGGAATATCTGTAAGAAATGCCTCCAACAGCAGCGCACAGATGACACTTCTATATGGACTGCAGTACATGAGGGGGTGTTTGAGCTATCAACCACTGTACTGGATGAAAACATCTTAGATGTGGTTCACAGTTGAGCTCTGGATGGGGGTAAAAGGAGGACGGGAAGCCCCATCTTCTGCATATCCCTCATGTGCAGACCATGAGCTGAAGATCTTACCTACATTGACCAGAACAATAGCAGACAGACCTCCACTGAATAAAAGCCATCTAACCAAATAAGTTGTTGTGGTGTCAGGGAATTACTGACACCAAACTAGGTTGACCTGAACCTTTCATTTCAGGGCCTGGTCAATACAAGCACCTTCAGCTAGGCACTGCGTGTCAGCAGAAAATAATTGTGCTCACTCTACTACTATAGCTAAAGAAAAAAGAGCTAGGAACCAAGAACAACCATGCTGATAAAAGAACTTTCTAACTTTTTGGGAAGCAGACACACAGCTTCACTGCCTACCTTTTGCTACCATACACTGCCAACACACGGTATGTAGCACAGACACAGCCTTTACGAAGGAACAGAAAATATTAAAACTGCATGAGAATGCTGCTCAAACAGGAGGTATAATGCAGACTTCTTATCATCTTGGACTGCTGATGTTCACTTCTCTCTCTCATATATTTGTGTGTGTGTGTGTGTGTGTATACAAACACACAACATCACCAAAGGCACACGCAGCTGAGGTGTGTGAGCTAATCAATCCCTAGGGATGGAAGATACCTGGAGGTGGACCTTTAACCAACCCTCTGCTGCAATGGCTGATCTCAGCAGCCCTCCTCATGTCTTTCTCTGCACCATAAATCCCCAGAGCCAGGGCAGATTCAAAGTGCTGGGGTTTGTTCGTTTGCTTTGTTTTGAGGAGAAGGGTGCAGAAATTGTGCAGGCAAATACTGTATTTAGGAAGGTGCCATGCTTGTACATTATACAGATGGGTTTGAAAGATCTAGTGTAAAAAAGGCAACTTCAGCACACATCAACTGCAATCAGAGCTAAAGGCTAGGCTCTGAGCTAAGTTCTTCCCAGCTATTTGCTCAAGACTTGAGTTCTGTAGAGTAATCAAACATGCATTTAATCTCATGCCTTTAAAGCAATCAAGGCAGAACAAAAATAAAAATGATACAGTAAGGGTCAGAAGACTGCAGGAAGGCAGAGGGAACCCAATGAAGGATGTGATCAAAGTCAAGGGGAACACAAAAGGAACTGGTTGCCTTTAACCATACTCCAAGGAGGACAAATTCCTTCCAATTAATATTGATTTTGGCTAGAACAATCACCCTCTCCTTCACCTTATAAGGCCTGCAGGCAAAGTGACCAAATAACTTTCCTTTTCTTTCCCTTACTCTGGTTTTGTTTGGGTTTGGCTTAGGACTTTGTTGGTAATGGAGAGCATTGTAGCATTTACCCTGTTGGGTTTAGCTGCTTTTATTTTCCCAAGATTAGACACTGAAAATGTACTTAGCTCCAGTAATTCCATTTTTTATTGCTGCTGTTTATGTAAACAGGTAGAGTCTATCCCCACTGTTTATTCATCATATGCTGACTCCAGACACCAAAACTGATCAGATAATATAATTGACTGCTCTGCAAGACAGTAAAGATCTAAAAGGTTACTGAAAAGCAGATCAGGCATTGTACAAGTCACTGCCTCAAGGAAGCAGCTAATTTGATTAACTCATTTACATATTGTCCATTTGCACAGTAATTCAAGAGCCCAGATCTATTAGTGATGGGATTCTATGCTTATTTTTCTAGCTAGCATCTTTCTAACAGCCAGCCCATGAGATCAGATGGTCAAACTTCTAATATATTAGCCCGAGTAACAGTACACAAATAATGCTCTTGGTGACATTTCACTCTGGTTGTATACATAGATATAGGTAAACAGGATCTAAGCAGGTGGTGGGAATGCAAGTAGGATGCGAATCCAGCTTGCTCTTCTGACACCCGGCTGGGTCAGAACACTGCTGGCAACACAAAGCGCTGATCACTCTCTCTCATCGTCCATGTAGCAGTCTTGTTTCCAAGACACACAGGAGGCAAACTTTGGAGCAGCTAGATGCCATGTTGCCAGTGGCAATTTTTAAAATAAAACTTAAGTGTTATGGCAAATGCTTTTCTGGTATTTGACATCTACATGCTAGGAGACGTCCAGTATGCGGATGGCTCAGTGCTGAGCTGGAAGCACATGGCAAGCATCCAGTAAGGGCACAACACCCACCTCACTTGAGCTTTTACACTTGATTACCAGGTAACCGGTTTCCATCCAGCTCTTCCCAGAAGTCTGATCTGACTCACTAGTCTGTGACATTAGTACAGAATTAGCCTTACATTTGGTGTTAGTGAATTTGCCAGTTTTTGCTCATTAGCTGGGACTGGGGCACGTGTGGCTCGTATAAGGCAGTCTGAAAGCAAGGAAAGTCAAGCAGGCAGCTCATTAAGTTCACGCTTCACTAAGAAGCCTGAATGTACTGATTCATCCCCTCCTTCCTTCCCCCTAGCCCTGCAACTGCCAGCTTGTGTTGAAGTTGTCCAGTTATCTGTTTATCAAGCTAATTCTTCTCCCTCTTTACCTCCATGGACCCAAACATTTGGTATGACAAACAAATTGAGTTGTACCTTTCGTAGCTTTCCATAGTCGATGAGCTCTGGACGGTGTCTGTGAATTAAAGCGCAGAAACCAAGGCCATCCTTCCAACTGTAAGAGAGACAGAAGAGAGCACAATGAACAGCGCTCAGCCAGGGAGAGACACGGTATGAGCATGAGAGAAGGCACCAAAACAGGAGGATGATTAATGAGGATTTAGTTTCTAACCAGCAGCACCTCTGTAAGTGCTGGGAAAGATTCCTTTCAAGCCCTAAAAAAATACACTGCAATTAGGACTTGCCCTTTGTATTGCCACCTCCTTTACACCAGTTTTCTGTGCTGAATTTTTCCTGTCCTGGAGAGCATGCAAGAACAGGTGCAGAGCTCAGGGTTGAAAAAAGGTGTATATACAAGTGCATGCCTTAGGGAAGAGACAGATTGAGGAGGAAGGGAACAAATGTTGGTGGCTATAACCAGCATTAAATAAGCTAATGCTTCACTTCCCAGACTGCTCTGGACGTACGAGCAGAAGTGGAACCATAATTCTTCATTCCAATTAGCATAATCGTTTCCTACAATTTATCAAATCTAAAGACTTCATCAACTAATCTGGGATGTGAAGCACTGATGCACTTGGTGTTCTCAAAGGCACTTCTGCACTCAGTCTTAAGCAAAGCCCATAGCTGGGTCCACTACAGTACTGGTTAACATGGACAGAACTTCAGCTCTCAAAAAAAAAAAAAAAAGCTTTACATTTATAAGGTTCATACAGTTCTCTGAGATGTGCTGCAAAAGCACTATTACACATAATCTTCAGTAGAACGTCCGTCAGTTTACAAATATTAAAAGCAGAGCAACAAAACCTTTCATCCCATCCTAACTCTGCTGTACAACAAAGTTTCTGGTGAAATAAGGGTTTAAAAAGCCCTTACTTCATTTCTTCTAAGGTATTCTGAGTTTTCACAGAGTGGAAGGATCTTGCTTATCCTTTGTCATATACGCTTCTCTCAGAGGACCTCATGCTCCATGAAAAGTTCTCCAACTTCTCAAAAGCAGCAATTGTAACCAGAATGAAGAATTGGGATGTAGGTGCTTGTATCCTCTTATAACCTCTGCCTTTAATTTCCTACGTGTCTCTCTGGACTATGCTACCATGTAACATAGTTTCCTATGGAAATGTGGATGTGTCAGGAAAATTTTTAAATATAGCATAAAGACATCTGAAAATAACACGGATTGTAAAGCTAAGTTCTTGCCTGTGACTCACCTGATATGGAAGTTTTGGATGTTAACATTTTTGTAGGGGGCTGTCTTCCTCTGACACCATAACAAAAGTCCTTCTTTAGCAGATGTCTCTAAAGAAAGAAAGAATGCACACCAATTAACCCACTTTCGCAGAAAGCAAGAGTCTCTGGAGCACATGCTAGAAAAACATGACCAGCTCCTCTTTAGTAGAGGCAGCACTGAATTGCACTTTATTTAACTTCCTTTGTCATAAAATTCTTTCTTTGAAGAGTGTACTGGAATGATTTTGATATTGTTATTTTCTTAAAGAGGTTCTGTAATAAAGAGATGGCATTTTGGGATTAGAGAGGAGATTTTGGTAGGACTTGCAGAAGAAACGTTCATTTTCAGTGCTAGTCCTTGAATCAGCCTGCAAGAAATACAATAGATTCCAACATCAAAGTTGACTTTCCTGCTTAGCCATCTTTTTGAGCTGTTCTTACATTCTCTTACAAGAAGATGAGGTGAAAAGTCTTCTCAGCATATCTGAATCTTGACAGAAAAGTCAATAAGACCATAGGGCAGCTTGGGAATGGTAGCTCCCTGGGATCTTCCAGTGACTCATCTACAAGCACATTCTGGGCCTTTTGAGTGGCAAAGCCATGTGGCCACCCCATTTGTTTGCTGCTCAACTGTGGCTTGAAAGAACTGAGATTTACCTTCAACTGAGATATCCTGAATGGCAAAACGAAGGATGATGGTCCAGATCATTCCAAGAGTCATTTTAACGTTGCCATCCACAATTTCTAGGGAAAAAAATGGAGAAAGAAATGGAATAGAAGGCATTAAGTTGCAAGTGCAAATCCCAGTAAAACAGGTACATTAGGAAGCCCTCCGTTTTGCAGATGGGGGAAACTGTAATTCCAGCTAAAAGCAGTTCTCTGCCTCCCCAGATGCTCTGCTGGTGCAGCACAGTCTTGCACAGTAGTTCCCACTAATTATAGTGGTTCTCTTGCATTATACCACTGAGAGAAGAACAGATAGTGACACAGGAACAAGGACCAATATAGATCAGTGTAATTCACCGCAGGGACCTAAAACCACATTGTTCAAGTTTAATTTCTATCACTCATAAGCCATATAACCCAAACGGGGAAAAAGTAAAGCCTTCCTGCCTTACTCTGGTATATCTACTACGAGTCACACCTATATAACTGCCCCAGGGAAATTATACCAGAACAACCAGGGAGACTTCCCAATGCACATGAGTTCTGGCAGCTGGTTGTGTAGTGTGAACAAAATAAAACCAAGAAAACCAAGAAACATCGGCATTTTAATTTCAAACAAGCCTAAATGCCCCAGACTGCCTGTGTAGCAATTCCTTCAGTCATGTAATTGCCAAAAGACACAAAAGAGCATTCCTCAAAGTACATGCATCATGCTTGAAGAGGAATGCTAAGACTCATGCTGATCAGCTTGAGCAGAGCATAACATAAACTAAGATGTCAAACAGATTGTGCTTTATTGCTCACTGGACTCTGCAATATAAATCAGCAAGGGTCAACAACTGGGAGGTTTTAGAAAGCAACCATTTGCACATGTGACGTATGGTCTGTTTGGGACAAGGGATGTAGATTCTGGGGGGAGGCGCTGGGAAGATGCTAGACCAGAAAGGGGTTTCCACTGCTTGCAGAAGAGCACCAAACAGTCCAAATTGCAAGCAGATGGGTCTCAAACACTGATCCTCAGCATCTGCAAAAATTCTGCATGGACTACATATTCAGGTTATAAAATTTACAGCCTTCATTTTTTTTTTGGATGGTGAAAATAACCTATCTGTTTTTTCTAGTCATTCTCTGGTGGTTTCCTGAACGGCAGAAGGATGTTTCACAAATAACTGACAAGTTACAGAGGTATTTTCAGTAAGAAAAGGGCTAGAATTAACCTACTGTTTGGGCTAGAACAACTCAAGTCCTAACCATATTGCCAGAAACCATTTTTCTGCAACCGTAGACACCTATGTGCCACTGCTTCCACAAAGCTGCCCTGCAGAAACACATTGCGCTCTGGGGCAAGGACAAATCTACAGTACAGGCAACAGCCACCCATCTGGATTCTGTTGCAAAACTAACAATACTGGAATTTTTCTGGTTAAGCTGTTAAAAAAAGTTTTTCCACCTATGAGATATTATCAAAATGTGAACCTCCCTGCCTTCAAAACCAACAGACAAGTAACATGTAGCCCAAACATGCTGCTTCAAAAACGCTGTCCATCCAACCCAGCTGCCTGGCTTGTGATTCAGTGGTACTCGTGGTGCAACTTCCACTGTAAGCTGGGAGGATAACCTGTTCTGTGCTTTGTCATACATCTGCATTAGGAATTTACAAGTTGAAAAGATATAAAACTAGACATGCCAGCTTGTTCTGCTCCAGAACACCTGTGTCCACTCCCTTCTGCACTTACAGCTTGAGGGGGACATCAGTTTGCTCAGAATTAAATAGCCAACAAACTTTTCATTGTAGTACAAAAGAACTATGGTTACTTTTTCTGGCATGAAAAGAACTGTTTGCCTGCTGACGGTTTTATCAAATTGCATTCTCCATCCTCCTGTGAAGCACTGCAATCAATGTAAAGGAAAATACTTACTATTATTAAAGATACCTGAGATACCATAGCTGAAACATTAAAGAAAGCATCCACGTTTTCAGCATGCTTTGTTCATGTCATAGATCTTCATGGGGATTTAAAAAGAAAAAAAAATAGAAAAAAAAACAACCACAAAAAAGCAATGCCTGTAAAAACCACAGCAGTTGGCAGAAGGACCCTAGGGTATACTTAAGATCTGAAAATAAATTTAGCTCTTTATTTTAATGGACTAGATTAAAATCTGATGGCAATACTTTAATGTTGGAAATGGTTTATGAACTCTAATAAATCAATCAGTGAGCTGAAACAGGTAATTAATATTACTGTTCCATGGATTTTAATTGGAAATAAAGGTCAAGATACTACATAAAACCAGATGGTGTTAAGTTGCTAATGTGGCATTAGAACTCAGTACTATGCTCTAGTCACATTCTCAAATTCCCCTTTTTATAAAGTTAGCTGGTGGAGTTAAGGTGGAAAGTATCCTTTCTCCCCCAGTCCTCTTCTTTGCCGTATTCAATTTAAAAGGAAGATGTCTGCTCCCTGCTCCCATGTCAGATTCTTCCTTGGCACTGCACCAAATCAAAGCTGCTCTGGAAGAAGCCCAAAATATTTCCACCACTTCATCTCTACAAATCACTTTATTTTTTCTTGACAAAGAGAAAACTCACCACCTACCAAGCAGATACTGATGTCAGTGAGATTAGTGAGTGATCCATCCTGGGATGCAGATTTAATCTACCATACCATCCCCAGTCCTTGCCTTCCTTTTTTTTTTTTTTCTTCTTTTAAATAGAGTTGACAAAACTGTTATCTTTTGTTAGAAGCAGGCAAGCATTTTTAATTTCTAGAGCAAAAAAACTTCTCCTGGCAACCTGGTTACAAAAGCCACCAGCTTGTTCAGAAAGAGCAATATGCTCTTTGGCCCTAACTCATGCACTTCTCCATCTCTGCATTCCCCAATCACAACCTCCTTATCCCTTAGGATTCCTTTGGTGCCCTTCAGCTGGTGCCAGTCTCTTTCTAGTACAGTGGAATATGGCCAAGAAGCAAAAGCAAAAATCACGTTTGCATGAAGCCTTCTGCTTCCTGGTGACGACAAGAAAGAGACTCCACAGAAATTGTTAAAAAGTTGAACGTAGCACTGCAAAGCTGGAACAGCCTAATGCTTGTTTAATTAAAGATGCTATGTTTGTTCCCTCTGATACAAGCGATACTCAATAATGTGAGAGTGGTATGGTATAAAAGGCTAACAGCCAAGCTGTATCTTCTGCCTAACTGTGCTTTCTCAGTGCTCTTCCTAGGCAGGACCTCTGCAAACATTCTCTGCATTTTCTCCACCAGCAGCAGCTGTGGTCTGAGCAGCAGCAGCAAGTACATGCTATTAATGTGATTTACATTCAACTCGGGGGTGGATCATTGCTGGCTAAAGCTGACAAGGCGTCTGCAGCCACTGGAAGGAAATTTCTTGCACCAGTGAGTATGCTTCCACCCAGCTCCTATAATTGTACCAAACACCACAAACAAAATATGTAAAAATTACAGTACTCTCATCCACTCGTTCGACAGCCAATTAAGGGCTTGACAAATATTCAGTTCTTAGGAGTAAGACTGGCTTGCTACATCGATGTGGCTTTTAAAATGGCAATTTTGAATTCACAAATTCATTTTGAAAAATACCAAAAGGACCAAGCTTACTTTTCTACCTCTGACCTGGGTAGTTAGAAGCAGAAACCGTTGTGCACCCCAGCTATTTCTGAGTTGTCCGTAACACTGCACCTGGCTACCCCATGGAGCAAAGCAGTTGCGGAGGAGGAACAACCGGCAGGATGGTGTTAGGTTTGGGAATTAAAGACAAGGTGACATAAAATAAAGGCTGCTGTGTATTTTATTTATCCTAACAAAATGTCAGGTGCAGCAGGACAAGCTTCCATGACTGTGTCTGCACAAAGCATGTTGCTAGGGATGGTCCAGCCAGATTTAAGACAGATTGCTGGCATTGATGACGGGGGCATGCATACATCTCAGCTTCCTAATTGTGAGCAGGCAGGGGGCAAATATAATGCTACGTGTCACTCACTGACATGGAGAGACCTTATTTTTCACCTCTTTCTGCCGTCAGATGCATGCTTGCTCTGCTTGGTGGTTCAGTGTTTTGCTCAGCTGTGACTTCTACAATCACTGAAATCTTTATGCATTATTTCTCCTTTCACTTACACAGGTGAGAAGAGGGATCAGTTCATCCAAAGTTATCATTATCTTGAACTGAGCTACACCGGTCTAGGAAAGCAGTTATTTTCTATGCAGATTAGAGGTGCAAATATAAAAGTCTTGGGGACAAATACTTGACCTATTCAATCTGTTAAATCCCTGGAGCATTTGACCCTAGTATGGAATCTATTACAGCAAAAGAAAGCTCCTGCAATGTCAGAAGAGAGAGAGATGTAGAAGCAGGTGAAGAACTATTCAGAAGCTGCAGCTGGCTAGACCCTTCCTTGATCTAGGTTTACACAGATCCGTTGTATTACCACAACTGCTTCAATCCAATAGACTAGCTAAACAAAGATGTTTAGAATCATCTTGGATTGTTAATGTCAGATATGGCTGAAAAAAGCTGCTCTTAATCCTCATAGCTTATTCCTTTTGCTTAGCTCACCCTCCATTTAATGTGGACACAGAACGTGCCCACACACATACTCTGCATAGGAAGCCCTCTTCCACTCTGGTTCTCATCCACTGGGACAAAGCTGCAAAACTTGGCTTGTAAGCAGCACAGAAGGACCTTCATTTGACGAATGCTAGAGAAATGCCATGGAAACATTTTTGCTGGCTTTAACTCTGGTTGAGCGCAAGCCTCCTTAAAGGAGGCTGTAGCGAGGTGGGGGTTGGTCTGTTCTCCCACGTGCCCGGTGACAGGACGAGGGGGAATGGGCTAAAGCTGCGCCAGGGGAGGTTTAAGTTGGATATTAGGAAGAACTTCTTTACTGAAAGGGTTGTTAGGCATTGGAATGGGCTGCCCAGGGAAGTGGTTGGAGGTCTTTAAGAGACGTTTAGATGTTGAGCTTAGTGATATGGTTTAGTGGAGGTCTTGTTAGTGTTAGGTCAGAGGATGGACTAGGTGATCTTGGAGGTCTCTTCCAACCTAGACGATTCTGTGATTCTGTTTCACAAGGCTTAAGCTAGTTGACCTGAGAGTCTCCCACTGAGATTCTTAGATTCTTTCTGGAACTTATTTTTTAAACACACACCATAAAAAAATAATAATATAAAAAAGTCAACCACTACAGGACATTAGTACCCAATGCCTTCTGTCTAATGTATATAGGGAGCTGCAGCTGGGCTACAGACCTTTCACACAAGACTCTCCTGCCTGGTGGATACCCAGAGAGGGAGCAAGCTCCCTCGAGGTGAGGAGGTGCTGCCCTACCGAGTACCCCCAAGCTGCCGCTGGACTGTATTTTTCCCTTATGGTAGAAAAGCCACTTGGAAAACTTCCTAGATCAGTCCCGCCTGCCTGAGGCATTTACAGCTCATCTTCTTGGCGCAGTGTTATGACTGCCTCATTGGCTTTGATTTCCTACTTTGCTGTGGCATGGTGTTTCCTGAAAGTCTCAATGTACGACCTTAAAATTCACGCTCAGGAAGGCATACAATCCCTTCAATGGACAGAGCTACTGCCATCCTGTTCAAAGCAAAGGTCCATTTTTACAGCTGATGTGCAATTTACTGTGTACCCGGCTTAGACAGCCTGGGCAGAAGCCCTGCTGCAGGCCCACATCTCCTGATGACACCAGAGTGGCCTCGGCTCAGTCTGGGGGTACAGGCAGGTGCTGGGCTGCGGGGGGAGCATTCATGATCACGCTTGCATGGCCCGAACTTGCATCAAAGCACAGGCCCGAGTGCCCATCTCACTGCCAGTCTCAAAGCAGACTCTTCTCCTCTTACCCCCTTTCACAGCCATGTACCACGTGTACCTTCAGCAGCCAGCTTGTTTTCATCTACAACAAATGCCACCAGAGCATCCTGAGAAAGACTCCTCTTGGCTGTCAAAAGCAAAGTCACTGAGATGGTCTGTTAAAAGCCAGATCTTTTGGGTGATGTAAAGAAACCCACATAGGTTCACCAGGTAGTTGCATGGGCACCAGGACAAAGGAGAGGCAGGAAGGTTTGGCAGGGGAGGTCAGAATCACAGTTTAGACAGAACTAAATCATGGCTTGCCACAAAAACGCACCTCGCAGCCTACTCCCGAGCAGGATTACTGCTATGAGTCAATACTGAATAATGAGGCCCTGGAGATCATTGGTCACAGAGCCTTTTACTTGCAAATGATCGCTAAGTGCTGTGAGGGTACAGTCATAGCTGATGCAGGAGCAGAGATCAAAAAGAGAAATCCAGTGGAAGGAGAGGAAAAGGCCAACTAGTGCCAAGAAGACCAGAACCAGAAAAGAAAAAGAAAAAGGGACTAGAGCAGTGAAGCTGGGTTTGACGCATGCTCTAGACTCCCAGAAGAATCCAAATGTCTGTCCAAGATTCAGATGACAGCAGGAGCTGGCAGGAGACTTCTGGCTTCAGGTCCAGCCTCTAGTTATAAAAAAGTCCTGTACAGATATGGACTACTGAATCAGACGCTGGATATATTAGTCATTTTAATAAGGGCACAAAATAACTTTACATCTGCTCTTGCGCTAAACAAACAGTACTCAGGGACAGCAACACCCTAAGGTTGCTCCTGTGGGAAAAGCTGAGTAAAACGAAGGAAAGTTTTGCATGGAAGCTATATCAAGCCATTCATCCTTTACATTTAGCTCTTAAATAGCAAACACTGTAAAGAATCGTTTCTGCGATGCCCCTGAATGCAAGCTGCAAATTGTTCCAAAGTCTTCCTAACGTTACAACTTTAAGCTGGGGTAAATGGGGTAAGGCAAACACAAACACCTGCAGTGGTTGAGGTGTTCTGCCTGACCTGACACAGAACTAGAAGACCAAAGGATAGGCACGTGTTTTGGAGATGCTCCCAAGAGCACGCCCAAGAGGCCAAACCTAGGGACAGCATGCCAATACTGCTCTGACCTCCTGGGCTAAGAACAAGCAGAGCGCAGCCCTGCAGCCCCACTCCCCTCCCTGAGGATGAATACTCATCCAGAACTGTATCACGGGCTCATATCCTGGCTGTCACGAGTTTCCGTGGAGAAACCACGTATTCCATCTGTAAGATGGCGATAACAAACCTCCCTTATTTTCCGTGGTCACTGTAAAGGCAAACCTAGAAATACCACAGAAGCGGAGTGTCTCCACAGCAACAGTGACAACAGGAGTCCATAGGCACAGGTCCAGAGCAGAGGAAAATGAATGTCACAAAAACACTGTCCAGACAAGATGACAAGTTACTAAGGTCTATAAAAGTCAGAGCAAACTATCTTACCAACCTGCAAGCCCTTCCAGGTTTCGAGCTATGTATCTGCAAAACACCTGCCATCTTCGCTAGGAAGACAAAACTCCTGCACAACTCTCTGCTGTGCAATCTGCAAGTTCATCTTACCGGCAACCCTGGTGCTGCCCACAATGGTCTGCACAACAGTACACGGGCTTCCAGGCAGAGTACCCACATTTCTAGGGTGTGCAAGAAGCCTGGAAGCCCTGAGGACTGAAGTCTCTGGGATCCTTGACCTGTGCTGGTGACTGCCCTTGGCTTTGACCTATGGCACATCCTACAACAATAGGGGTTCTTTCCCATAAACTCTGCAACAAGCTAAATACAAACAGCCGCTCTGTTTCAATTGAGAAATAAACATGGTAGGGCTAGGGAGGCGCAAAGGGAACTGAGATGCAGATGTGAGAGAAAGGCTATGGTAAGCATAGCTTGGACCCAGACAAATCAGACAATCAGCTGGTTGCTTTACCTTCTGCTCCAATAGATACTAGTTTGACTCCTTTGCTGGCAATGAAATCCAAGGCCTTGTTCACGTTGGAAATTTTGTGTACTCGCATTTTGCCTCTCTCAGGCTTAGCCAAACGTTCACCTAGTTAGAAAAGAGAAAAAGAATTGTTAGAACTCTGAAGCCTTTCCTCGCCAGTGTGTGTTTTCCCATGCTGGTGGCTCCCACTGCTCAGCCAGGCAGAGGGTAGACTTCCCCAAGTCTTTTCTTGATGGTGAATGCAGAACAGCTACGTTCACTGTTAAGTACTCTCAGAAAGAAATAGATAAAAAAGTAGTTTTGTTGCACCCCAGGTAATTTCATTACCGAGTATCTGTAGGCACTGAGGCCTTTCCACAGCAGGTTTGCACCAGAGGTACAAAGATCCTTATAGAAATTGTTCAAAATCATAGTGAGCTCAGCGGTGGAATTAACCTCTCTGTGCCATTAACCACAATTAATGGTGCCTGGAAATGACAGTAACTTCCGCTCCCCATGAAGACAGGTGAGGAACTCATCTCCAGCATTTACAATGTGCAATTGACAAAGGAAATCTCTCTTTCTTGGAACTCCTTACTGTCAAATGGTAGGATGAGCTTTTATCTTGCCTTTCTTGTCCCCAGACAAGCTACAGACCTTGTATCTCTCTAGCCTTTGCACCAAATGGTCACAACTGCATCTACCAAGAAATAAAATCACTTCTTCCGTGAGCAGCTTTATAACTGTAAGAACCATCATCTCAATTCCTCTCCATTAAATGTTCAATGTATTTCTAACTCTACGCAATGGTCTTGTACACAATGGCATGCAGTTTAAATGTTTATAATGAGGCAGAGAAAGGGAAGCAGCACAGCTCTGAGCTAAGGCAGGTAAATCTCTGGTGGGAGTGAGTCTTAGGATACACACTGGATCCTGACTACAGCTAAGCTGGGAAATTTGGAAAAGCACTTTGTGGGCCTTATTTGTTTGAAAGAGCTGCATGAAGTGGTGTCCTTCTTGACTGGCTGCAGGTACTACTTCCATGGCCTGCTTTTCCTAGCACTAACCCAACACTCAGGGTAAGCAAATTAAAGCTTGGGCAGACAAGTGGGCTTTTCAAAGGAATCGGTAACAGAAACATAAGCGGACAGGACATCAGGAATCACCTGTGTGTGACCGACGTGACCAAAAACCAAATAGAGCAGCCTGGGTTTCAGATCACAGGCTCCAGAATACCATATATTATATATATAAATATACAAACAAAATGCAAGAAGGTTTTCCATTTGGAAAAAGAAGTTATGGAATAATTAAAAAGAGATCAAATGGGCAAGTCCAGGCAAGTAATTACTCAGATCTGTTCAGTTCCAAGACCCTCCTGCTTTATCCCAAGCCTGAATATTTGAGTCAATGTGAGCCGACTCAAAACCTTTACTTGAGACTTAAGGGCGAGAAAGAAAAGTACTTTTTTAAAGAACTCTTTTTCATATTAAAACTGGATGGCTTGTTTTCCTAAGAAAAGAGTGAGGAAATGTTACAAGGGAGAAAAATAGATTATCACCATAGTCATGCCCTCCAAAGGAAAAAAGGTCTGGAAACGAAAATCCTTTAAAAGTGTTTCAATTATTACTGTAGGCTGGTGTCAGGCTTAAGGATAAAACCAGATTCACTTTCAAAATGACACAATTAAAGTAGAAAAGGTGTATTTATGGTACTACCGCCTTCCTAGGATTAAAAATATCTCTCTCACTTTAATGGACCCTCAAGTACACATCATGGTGTTTTGCTTTCTTTTTCCATCTGAATAATGCTAGTCATTGAAAATAGAAGTGGAAGCACCTTTTGTGACAGTTTCACAATGACATTTTTACAAATGTCATTTCAGAATAGACTTAAGCAGATTAATGCTGCCAAACATCAACAAACAGGTTGAGCCAGCTGAAAAATAACCATTTTCTTCACTGATGTGACTGTAAACTAGCCTTGCAAAAAGAAAAATAAAGAAAGAAGCTCAGGTTTCAGCTGGAGCAGCGGCAGGCCGATCCAATTCACCTTGTGGCTGCATAATGCGTGCTGCCAACAGGAGGGAGAGCATCCGAACTGCTCTCCCTGGGGCTGGGGAGGGCAGGATCGCTCCCTCTGCCAGCAGCATGATCCAAGAGCAGCCAAGGGTGTTTGCAAAACTGCAGCCTCCCTTTCTCAAATACCACAGTAGGATATTTGTTTTAGAATAATTTTTTAGTGAACTTAAAGAGTCCCCAAGCCCAATGGCTATTTCCTTCAGTCCCGAACTTTATTCCAAATTTACATTTCCAGAGCAAAGCCTCACATGGTTCCATGGCATGCAATATTAATAATGTAGACTGTTAAAACGGAAGCCTGCTAGAAATATGTTCTACTTTCAGCTATTTGCATTGTTGCTTTATTTCTCAGTACTTCTCCCAGCTGAGACAATGAAAATAAAATGGTCGACTCGTTTCCAGTCTCCAATTCTCCTGTACTAGCCCAAGGCTGTACTTCAAAAGCCAAACAATGCAAGGAAGTGTTGGCATAGAAGTTGTTTACAGCAAATTTGTTTAGGAAAAATTTCAATTAGTCATCCCTTCTGTTTGGTAGAGAAAAAAAAAAGCCGTATAACTTCATTTGAAAAGTACTAAACGTGGGCTTGGACTTTTTCAGTCTCATGGTGTTATTTTTAAAACAGCTTTGTCAGGGGAAGGAAATCCATGCAGTGAAAAATGAAAGTGTCTCTCATAGAGCAATTTCTATGGGGCCCACCACAGAGAACAACAGGAGAGGACTTGTGTTGATATCACTCCCTTGCACATCTCAGGCCAGAGGACCAGGTGGAGGTGGCACTTGGCTCTGCACAGCTCTTGGCCGGCCCGACCCTGTGCTTCCATGGCTGAAGGCTCCCCTGGCCATCAAACTACCCATGGCATAGCTGGGTTAGAGGAAAAGATCAGCCCACCGCAGAGCAGCCATGCCCACACCAAATTCCTGTCAGCAGCTCTGCAGTCCCCCAAAACGCGGGAAGAGGAAGGTCTGGAGAGAGCCAAAAGCTGAGAGGAAAGGCCAGAAGCTGAACTGGAGAGCTACGAGCCATCCGGAGACTCTCCCTTTTGGCAGGCGACCAGCAGGAGCCGTGGCAGGAACACAGAGGCTAGCCCTCTCCAGCAGGGAAGGCATGAGCAGGAGACTCGTTCCCCTCACGTGGCAGTGCTGGGAACCGCTGGGCTGCTGCTTCCCAAGCTACGGGCCGGAGGGCTACTGGTGGGGCCAGCAGCTGCGGGGAGCCTCGGCCCTCACAGCAGGATGGGGATGCCCATGCCTGATGGTGGGCTCCCAGCAGGACAACAGGTGAGGAAAGGTGAGAGGTGAGGAGCGGAAATTAAGCGGTGTGAGGCACGAGACCTGCTGCTTTAGCAGCCAGCCTGCCATACTCACTGCCCTCCCCTGTTCATGATTCCCTCCCCTGCCTTCCAGCCCAGCAATCAGAAACTAAGCCATCAGGGTCCACCTGGAAGCCCCTTCTCTGGAAGGGAACAGCTCAGCAAAAAGATAAATACAGAAAAGAAAAATCGGACTCTGCCAGCTAGCTTCTCACAGGCACTGCAGGAGCAACACGTGCTGCAGGGCTCTGATAACATTTTGAACTTTGATTCCTACAAACCACCAGCGTGGGCATAAAAATGAGGTTTTATCCTACATCCATAAATTCTCAAGAACACACACTGACAGCATCTTTGCAGGAGCTGGAGAGGGTTAGGAAAGGAGAGGCAGAGAGAAGGTAGTCTGAGTGCCTCTATCATGGCAATTTTATTGGAAAACATACCAAGAAGGTCAGGAGTGCAAATCCCAGGGTTGCTGTTACTGGCTCAAAAGCCATCAGAAGAAAGTCTGTGAGCACACAACCCCAGTTTCACACATGTAGTCTTATCCCCCATCATGCCTCCCACAATACTTAAAGGTACTTATTTCATCAATAGGGATTATTGCTTATATGAAATAATCCCTGCTGAGGGAGATATCTGCCAAATAGTCGGACATTTGTGATAGGGAGTTAAAACATATCTGACCTAACTTGGTCACTGTTTTTATTTCAGATTGTTTTCTGGGATTTTGTTTTGCATTGGGATTTTTTTTTCCCGAAGGCCTGAGCACTGAGCTCAGATTGAAACTAGAATGGAAAAACTTCAGTCACAGCTGAAACTGAATGACACAGAAGATTTACTGGTCTGACTCCCCTCTTCCAAAAACTTCTATCCTATTCCCACTGTCATGTGGCTTTAGGATGATTTGCCAGTGCAGCATTCCCACACTCTTTCCAGAGCTGCTTCATCAGCCCTGCCAAGCAGTAAGAGACATTGCCTGAGCCTTCACAGGAGGCTGTGCATTCCTGACGGGTGGAGGAAAGCCGAGAGGCAGGAGCAGGAATGCAATGGGCAGCCTGCACAAGCCATGAGGCTTGGAGCACATTCTAAAAGCACATTCATGGTCACTGCTGGAGACGAGATATTCGTTAGGGAGAAATTTGTTCTGAATCAGAAAACAGCTGTTCTTATATTCCAGCAAAATCAGCAGCGTTACAGCCCTTGCTGTCCCTATTCTGCAAGGAAGGGGGAGGACAGATTTCAGAACAGAGATGCTAAGGACGCTTGAGAGCACCACACAGAACCTCTCTCACCTGAAATGACTTCCAGAAGTAACATGAGTTTAAGACCATCCCTGAAATCTTCCTCTATGTTCTCAATCTGTGTCCCAGCCTTGCGGAGGTGAGAATTACACCATGCTGTAAATGTCTAAAACACAGAAAAGAAAAAAAATAAGAGAGCAGTCAGTAATCTTCCCAGAAGCCAAACAACAGTTCAGAACCAAAGCAGTGCTGGAAGGGCACTGTGATACAGATTGAAACACCACTTAGATTATCACCTTCCCATCTTGCAGAGCACAAGTATTAGTACCTAAATATCCGAGGGAGTTGCAGGGTGCTCCCATGAGAGAGTCTGATAGAGATGGTCACTTCACGGCTCCAGGGTGCCTGATCTTCTGGAGAGGCCCCTAAAGTTTCTGCTTAGAGTATCTTGAAACTTATTTTAAGGCATGCTAAGTGCTCACATTACTGGGGACTCCAATGGTGTTGGGGGACACATGTTAAACATAATATGGAGGAGAAAGGAAAACAGTATTCCAGATCCCCCTGTCCCTAGATAGGTGCTTGAGAAAAAAAGATTTTTTAGTGCTTTTTTTAACTGCAAATTGCCTCCAGACTATTCCATCACCAGCAAAGGCTGCAGCCCGTGGGCAGCACCGAGGGGCAGACAACTCAGCTATGTAAACCACATCCAAGAAGCGTGGGTCCGGCTGCCCCTGTTCTCCCAACTCGCTGCTGAGCAGCCCCCCTCTCCTGCCTGCCTGTTTCCCATTCGCCCTGCAGCTGCAGCAGCTGCTCACGTGAAGAAGTAAATGCTTTCTGAACTACAACACCATCACCCATCGCAACACAAGTGCCGGTCCTCCAAAGGACAAGAGTGAGCATTACCCATGCTGCTGCCTAGCGGAGTCCCAAACTCGCACCGCTTGAGGGCCTCTGGCAGAGGGATCGCTGCAGCCACCTCAATGACAAAAATCACAGACACTCTGCAATTAGTGATACTCTGCAGGGCCAGTGGGGTAATAATAGGAGTTTGAAGTGGAGGAGGAACTGAAGTCCAAATTACAACACAGCCAGTGGCATTAAGGCTAAACAAAACTCTTTCTGGAAATGCCTTCTGACCTCAACGGCCAGGATAAGAGGATCTCTCATCTGAGAGAAATGAATTTCGCCACAACTGATGACAGCACACATTTTCTGTGGTTGCGCTCCGCCAGCCCGTGCTCTGAACAATGGGCACGTGGGGCACTGACGGGGAGGAGACCATCTCGCCAGTTAGGGGATCCACGCCAGGGTCTGAGCTGCCACAAGACATGATAATAGAGATTATTTCAAAAGAGCACCATGTGAACGGGTCTGAAAGAGAAAAGTAAGTGTTGTCACTGGACAGTGACACACAAAACCCCGAGACACCTCGGTGTGACATGCTCTCGGCCGGATGAACCACAGAGCCCAACCTGGAGATGCAGAAGCCATTTGAAACAAAAGAGCTGTTTGAAGAGTAAAAGGTAGCAACTAGCTCTTTATGGGCGGACAAGTTTGTCCAAGTGCTAACGAATGAGTTTCACAGTGTTTGAACAGGGCACCAAGCAAACCCTTTCCTTTGTACAGATTGATAACCCCTCAATCACTCTTTAAATAGAAGGGTGAGGTTACTCAAAGACTGGGCAGCTCCCAAAGCTCGGCGCTACCGCAGAAAGGAGGTCTTTCTTCCCTCCCTCTCCCAGACTTGCTCCCAGAGCCAACTCAACTCACCGACCCAGCACAGAGCTGTTTACTTGCTCTGGTGAGGCACGGCTCCTGCTGAGGCAGTGCCTGGAGACAGTCCAGCAGCGTCCAACAAGCCTCTGCAGGAGAACATTGGGCTCACCTGGACAGGCAGGAGGGTGGGGGGGACCAAAACACTCATGCCATCGCAGGCTGCTGGGGAACTGCTGCGGGAAGGACTCTGCTGATACTGAAGCAAGGCACGCCAAGAATTTAGAAATGCTTCACCACTGCTCACACCACGCACTGGATTGCAAGAGGAAGATTGCCCCAAACAGCACCAAGACTTTTCTTATTTTTTTCTGAAGGCTGAGTTTCCTCTATTAACCTGCTTGCATTCCTGCTTGCACGACTGCAAATAGTGTAGCAGAATCTCTCCTAGGAAAAAGCTTTGCTTAGCAGCTGCCGAGCTTTGCAGTGTTGTGCTCGAGCCGCGCTCTCTGCTGGGGCTGCGGGACGGAGCAGGATAACAGCACAGCTGTAAATACTTCCATGGCAATAGCTCTTTGGACGGGTACACGTATTGTGAAAGTCTGAGATCTCTATTTTCAAAATGGCCTGGTTTCCTTCCAGACTTGGAAGTTTTAAAAAAAGATTAAGCCATTAAGCACCTTTTATTGCTTTTTATTGTTATTCCCCTGAGAAATAAGTGTTTTTTTTTTCTTTTTTTGGTTGTTGTTTTGTTTTTAGGATAATAGTAGCTGTATTTGAAAACATGCCCTGTATCCTGAAGTACATCCTTTTGGCACTACTTTCTTCATTCCACTGCCCGTGCTATGTGGAAAGAGGTTCCTTTATTCGGCTCCCTTTTGCGGCCAGGCTCCTTCGCTCCTCCAGAGGGGCAGATGAGAACAGAGATGGTTTCAAATGCTATATCCTCATCACATATCAAAGTACGAGAGCAAGTTATGTCAGGAAAGTTGTAGATGCCCATGAACCTCCCTCTCATTTGTGGAAAGCAGAAAGAACAAGACAGCTAGTGACTGGCCCGAGGTCACATTACAGAGCTGTGTTGAAGTGAGGAGGAAGCCCAAGATTTAACTCACAGGCCACCAGGCTGCACTTTCATTTCTTGTACGACTTCTCTGAAGACAGATCAGTTTTGTTATTCATCAAACTAAAGCAGATCAGAAGGCTCTGCTCTAAATCACGGATAAGCCCAGCGCAGCTCAGCTGGGCCTCTTTTTGCCCATTTTTTGAGGAACTAAGGGGGCTACAGGGTCTACATCGCCAAGAAACACAGATGAAATTAAAAGCAAACGACAGACCTTCCAAACTTTGCATTATTGCAAAGCCTGGCATGATAACCACAAAACTGAGATGACATTTATTGGTGCAAGGGTCACCTAAGCCTCGGTGGAAAAGTACAGCCCAGAGCCAGCCCTCCAACTTCTCTGCTGGGGCCTTCTCCACCACGTCACGGACATGGACGTGCTGAAGCAAAATGCCCCTGTGAACTGTTGCCATTAGGCATCAGTGGGACAGCTGAAGCCTCAGCTCCTCAAGGCCACGGACCAGAAAGAGCTAACAGATGGTTCCCCCACGACAGCTCCCAGATGTGCAGACGCTTTCTTGAGGTACCCTTCAGGTCCTACATGAACTCCAAAACACCATAAACAGCACAACATGTGGAAACAGCAACAACCAGCAGCCCTACGTGGATGCATTAGGCCATTTTACAAGCAGGATTATAATGCTTTTAATAAGACTGGGCATTTATAGCCATGGGATTCACAAAGAGTATTCTTCACAGACCAACCCTGAGCAACATCTGTCAAAACACAGCAAGCAGAAAACAACTTTATGTTGCATCTGCTGCACACACGGCTTGGAAATAAAATATCTTCTTACTTCAAAGTAGTCAATTGGAAGGAGATTTGACAGACAGCTGAGAGAAGGCTGAAGAAATGTGTTAGAAAAGTCAGGGAGAGCAGAAGAAGGGAGAGATGAAATTTTTGCTGCCTCCTGGGTCTTGCAATCCTGGCAGTCTTGTTTGGAGTCATTTTTACTGACTTGGCTTCATGCAACTGCACAGGATCCTTTTTGTTTTTCTGGGAAACCTACTGAAACTCTCTCGCCCCATCCACCTTCTGTGCAACGAACCCGCTCCTCCCCGTGCCCTGAGCCATGGCAGCAAGCAGCGGGGGCAGCTGCCGAGCCCTGCGGGGCTGCCTGCCGCCGGCTGACAGCCTCCAGCCTCCAGGGAGCGGAAAGGGCTGTCGCGAGCAGCCAGCCCTATTTTGGGTGCAGGCTCGGCCCAAAAAGCACCTGTGTTTCCTGGGGAGAGGCGAGGCAGACCGCAGCTTGGGAGGGAGGGCTGAAAAACCCCGTGTCGGGTACAAGCACAGAGCCATGAACTCAACCCTCTTCTCTAAAGTAGCAGACATTCTTCCTCGCCGTCTGCAAGTGCAGAAGCCTGAAGATTATCCTCTCGCTTACCTCTAGCTCCCTGTCCCAAAGAAGAGAAAACAAATACTCTGTTAATCTTGAGGCCTAAGAAAATTTCACAGAAGTGGAAAACTACTTACTCTTACCAAATAACGGCCCAAAAACACACTGTCAACTGGATTTTCTTCATATGAATCTCACACCATAAATTTTCTATGGTAACTTCACCAGAGGTGCAAACGGAGCTGTGTTTCTTGGCCCTCAGAACTTTCCATAGATTGTACTCTTAATTTCATTTTTGGACACAACAGATCTCCCCAAAGGTCTGTTTCTTGTTCAGTGCTCACAATGAAGGGATGCCCGAGGAAGGAGCGTGTGTGCGTGCACGTGTGCATTTGTCATCCCTGCTCTCTGCCTCCCCCTGCTCCAATCTACAGTTATGACTTGTACCTTCCTTATTTTGATTTATTTTTTTAAAACACCCCAGTCTCATCAGCAAGGTCCCTGAGACTGACATCCCCTCATCCCCTTTTGCTATTTGTGTGCGAGGTGCTGTACAAACAATAGGACCTTCAAATTCTACCACAATATAACCTGCCAGATGATAAAAAGAATAAAAAAAATCACTAAAAGCAACAAAACATGATCAACTATTCTGCCGCTGCCTCAGCATATAAGAGAAATTTATTGCTGGGGTCTCTACAAGCCTACTTGCATACCTATTTTAACAGGCACGGGTGTCCTTTTTCTGACACAACATGAGAAGTCCCTGCTTCTTCAGGGTTTGCTGTTTTAGTCTTTGCCCGGGCGTTGTTACACACTCTCTGGTACTCTTTGCACCCCACAACCTTTTCTTCTGTTCCTGAAAGTCAGTAACCTTTCTTCTTTGCATTGCCTTTTCCCAACTCTCTTTGTGGTAGCAGAGTGGTTCATGCAATGTTCCTACAACTTGGGGAAGCAAGCCAACATTTTTAAGTTCAGAGAAAGCTTCTGCTTGCACTGTGCTGCTGCTGAGAGCAGATCGAGAGAGCTCTTTGCTGCAAGAAAACAGTCATAAAGCACTTCAGCCTCTGAGCAATTTTAGCAATGTAAATGTCGAAGCTACCACAACCACACAAATGACATTAGAAAAATAATATATGGGCAGTTTTATCTCTTTGCGGCTGTGACAGTGACATTCCAGCTTTATCTGACCTTTCCAGACGCTCTTTACTTCTCTCCTTGCTAAATCACTCTTCCATGCAGCCCTGCTTTCCATGGGTGAGTGTAAACTTCCTGACACAGCCAAGAGACTGCCGTATTTGTAGAACGGCCCCGGAGAAGCTGTAATTGAGCCTGAGCAGTGCTGCTCGCCTCCTCTCTGACACCAGAAAGAAGTCTGGCTAAAGCAACCAAAGAAAGAATTTGCTTCGCCGGCACACCACCACCATGCTCAAAGGCCTCCAAGATACCCTCCTCCCTTCCTCGTATTTACACTGGGGGATGGATTTTAATCAAGTATTTCAACACAGTTCTGCTTCTGCCATGTGTCCACAAAGCCCTGGCTCCTCCGAAGGAGGGGATGGAGTCGCTAGCACACAAATTGCAGCCGAGGAGCACAGTTTTACACTATCTGCACGCGTGCCCTGCAAAGTGAGGTCCTGACCAGGCTGGGAGCTAAGGGTACCAGTCGCTCAGGCAGATCCACGCTCGCTCTTGCAACAACTCCTACAGACAACTCCAGGCTGCAAGGAATTTCATTTGAATGAAATTATCTGGAACAAGGATTGAGGCACTCACCCAATAACGACTAATAGTTTTTTAAGAGCAGTCAGGAAACTGCTGCACACGAGGTTTCTTTAAGCCGTGGAATTAGTCCTAAAGCAGTTCCAGCTGCTCCAAAATGGGCTCCTTTCCACCCTGGTAGTCTGGGAGCTGAATATACCATATCAAGCAAGGAGGATCCTAACCCACAGTCACCACAAACCTCCCTCTTTCTACTTGAGCAGACAGACGAGGCCACCATTTGCTCATTACTCGGAAGCGTTTGGATGGAGAGGCCGGGCAGGCCAGGACCCAGCTCCCAGGCCCCCAGCACCAGCGCACTAGTACCATTTACCCCAGAGCCCCACACGGTTTCCCCCCTGCTGGTGCTATTGCTCTCAGAGTCTCCCTGGTGCTCCTTTCTCCCACCACGCATCCAAAAGCATTAGGAAGAACTGCTGGTGGTCTCCTCGTCGCTGCTTGTCACCGCTACCCAAACTCAGCACGGGCCCAGAAGAGGGGCTTGGCAGCAGCTTTGCTTCCTGCCTGCGGCTGTGGTACGAGCTGACACGGAGGTGTTCAGTTACGCAGGGAAGTTACAAAGCTATCCCAGATCCTGTCAATGCCTTGGCACATGGAAGGCCATGGCTGGACAAGGCAGACCACATAAAACAACCCCAGTGAAGAAATTTGGGTGTTGAAAGGGGCCTTCGAGAACTACTCCTGCGACCAGATGTGCCAAAATAGGGTCTCCAGGCCCACTTGAACAGTTTCCTTGTCTGTGGGCTGCAAGTGACAGAAATTTTACATGTCTATATTTTTAATTTTCAACTGAGTGAGGAAGTCCAGCCCTACAGCCCTCATCTCTGAATTCTATACTCTGTGGTTTACTCTTCAGGCACCCTAGCAGAGCTTTAAGTACACTAAAGCCACTGGCAGATGACTGGCAGATGACTGTCCTCTGCCGCAGATTGGAGATCCTCTACACGAACCTCACTGCAACTCCCCAAAAGTGCTTTTTGTTTGAATCTGAATCTTTTGTTCGAACTTGATCGGCCACTGTTCGCGATACCCTTCAATTTCGTCTTCCAACCTGAAAATACAGCCCTGGCTTCACTGCCTGTTGCTCTGTATTTAATGCCGCCTAACAATTCCCAAAGGAAGAAAGGCACTTGATAAACCATTTCAGCATTTACTCATTTCAGCCCATTCTCCGGGGCACAAGGGAGGTTGAAAGAGCTTGGTTTGTGCTGAAGAGGTATGCTATCAGCAGTTGACCTCTGAAGAATTACAGGTATGATGGTCAGCGAGACCAATGCCGCACAACAAAGAACTTTGCTTTCCCATGGGGTTAGCCCATTCTCTCAGAAAAAGGCTGAAGGAATTGAATGGATATTCAGAAAGAATCATTACAGAAACTCTCAGCACTATTTCGCCACCTCCACAAAAGGAGTTTAGTACCACTGGCATCAGGGATAATGTCCTGTTCTGGTCTAATTGCAGCTGCTGAGTTCCAAGTGCGGCTGAAAGACAAAATATAGCCCACACTGCTTCTGAAGTACTACATACTGAAAGGAGGGAGGTGTCCCTGTATTATACAGCATGTTACCAGCATCCAGATAACGAGCCATTTGGTGGCTGCCTAAGGAATTACCGGGGGTGAAAAGGAAAATTGTAAGTTTACTTGCATCTTCCAACTCCAGGGAAGAGCTGCTGAACTTGGAAAGACAGAGTTTGGTCACTGCTTCTGCACACCCAGCTCCAGCGAGTTCCCAACTCCGGCTCTGCAGCTCAGGATGAGAACAGCACTAAAGGAGTAAGAGCCCCGATCCTGACTGCATCTGCATGAGCCAGGCTGGATCCCACCGGGGATGTAACGCTCACTAGCAAAGCCTCTCCTTGTCCAGAAGAGCTAGGGATTGGTGCACAGGGAAAACAAACCCTTCCTGACAATCAATCCACCCTTCTGGACAATGGCAACGAATCAGCATACCACTTGCAAGAAGCTCAAGTAAATTCAGTGTAAGAGTTTTTCATTTCTGCTCAGTGCTTTGCACAATTTTAAATTCTCCTTTCCTGGAGAAGGGGAGAAAAAAAAAAAAGCCAGAGTCCCTTCCATGCTGGCTTTCCTCTCGCATGGTATTAACTGCTCTGGAGTCAGAGCAATCCTTTTATTAGCTAACAACAAGCCAAAGTGATGAGGGCAGAAATCTCAATCCAGTGCACTTCCCTTCCAGCACAGGGTAAATATTTGTTCTTCTCTACATTTGTGCCTCTGGAGCCTTTAACTCTCCTGCTACAGACCTGCACCATTTCAGGAAGAATCTGCTGGCCTTTGAAAGCTCCTGGCCATTAAATCAATGACTTGGCTGGCATTTCGGATCAGTAAAGTACAAGCAGCCCTCATCTCACAGTTACCAGGGAGCATGAACAGCTAGGAAGTTACAAGAAGTCTTCAGACATGCAAAAAAAACTACACGGTGAGATTGACTGGCCAGAAGTATGGTCCTTTATAGTTTATTATGAAGCTCAGACTAGCAAGTCTCTTCATTATGCTCTTCTCTCTCCTACGAAATCAGCTCATAAATGTCAACTTGCTTCAAGCTCTCTCATAACAAAAATTAAACAGAGCTGGCCTCTGCACTTTATACGCTGAGCTTCCCAAATACTTTATAGCATTTGGGCATATACTGAAAGAAATCATTTTGCTGAGCACTGGGATGCAGCTATTTATGGACTGAAAAGTGGCAACAAACCACCGAAAACAAGACTGTTCGCTTCAGGGAGGCTGGACACCAGCATGAAAACCTCCACGGGCCGTTTTACGCCATCAAGGTGATGGCAGGCCTGCACTTTAAACCTCAGCACGCAAAGTTTCTCAGGTGGTTTACTCTGGCCCAGCGCTGATTTTGGTTCGGGGCATCACTCACGCTGTGCCAGGGGCAAGGCTGGGGGAGAAGACAGCGAATGCCTGGCACCGTCACACAGCAGACATAAACGCAACTGTCCTGTGCTTCTGCTCCCATGGGGCAAGGGGGTTCTCCAAGTTTATCTTAATTCCATAAAGCCAGCAGTGCAGGGAGCTGATCTGGCTGGAAACTAAGCTGCCAACCAAAAAAGAAAGAGAAACAAAAAGGGCTGACATGGCTCACTTCATACCTGGACGACAGCGGTGCAGGGAAGCGCGCTGTCAGCAGTGAGGGGCGTCCCTCTCTGGGGCAGCCCACGTACAGACTGGTGTAAGGCAATTTCTGAGCTGCAGCTCTAGAAAGCCCTTGTGTGGCCCAGGTTCAAGGGCCTTTGGGGCGGCCCCAAGCCCTCCCTGCCACCCAGCACGCTGAGGGTTCACGGGTGTCACCTTTTCTGGGGCTCTTCTCTGGCTGTTTACTTTCTGGTGAGGGGGAAGGCAGGAAGAGGAAGTTACCGCTTCATCTACTCAGGCTTTCTAAATACAGAGCTAAGTAAACAGGTTGAATAATTGCAAGAACTCAATGTATTTGCCCGCTGCTCTGTACGGATGCTGCAAAATTAGCCCAAACACTTGCTTCTCAGACCACCGAACCTTGGTGACTGCAGCTCTGGAGAGAAGAAACCTGAAATAATCTGGTTTTCTAAGGGGAGGTGACAAGTGTCCTAGCTACAAGAATCTACGCCTGTGAGAAAGGGACTCCAAAGCAGCGTTTGATGTGAAGCCTGAGCTCCCTGACAAGGAGTGAGGAATCAGAAATGATACCCATGTCCAACAGAGTTTCAGAAAGCTACATGGATGTACTACGTATCTGGGCTTCACTCCCATCACTGGGGACCCAAACACTTGGCTAAAACGTACAGCAAGAAAATAGACTTATGGATTCACCAGTGCCCAGCTAAGTCTTCCCCTTCCACACCTCTCAACACCACTATCTCTGTGAGCATGCCACTGCCTTTGCTTCAAGCTGTCCCTGTGGCTCTCACCTCTGTCCCTGACAAAACGTGCTGTGAACGCTCAGCTCTCCTGCTCGCTCACGGCTGTGAAACACACCACCCCCAGCTCCAGAGTGCACGACGTCTGTGATTGTTAGGATCATTCACCTGATTATGGGTTTATCCAAAATTTAGAAAACAGCTCCTGGGTCAAGATGACTGTGACGTGTGGTCTCAGCGCACCCACAGCCTGCCTCTCATCACGCTCTGTACCAAGATCACCTCCTGCCATGCTGCAATTTGCTTGAGTTTGGCCCGTGCAGCTGGTGCTGGCAGCCAAATTGGAAGGGGGACGACGAAACTGTGGCTGTCTCTTAACAGGTTCCTCCTAGGTGAGAGAGGCAGAGCAAACAAGAGCAAGAAAACATTTGTTTGAAAACACAACGAGCAGGCTACAACAGTTGGTATCGGGCTGATAGACGTGAGAGCTGACATCTCACTGCAAAGACATAAGAATGGGAGAGGCAACTCAGGGCCTTGAAAACAAAGACAGGTACCTCCTGCTTATTGAGATGAAGGAGGAAGAGCTACTGGAGAGATGTGAACTGAAGGCCATGATTGCAAGTGACGGGTTATGAGAATTTTTCTGCTGCAGCTGTTTGGACCAGTGTGAGTGTGATTGGATTGCTTAATTGGAGTCAGGAAAAAACGATGCAGCAGCTCCTCAGACATAAGATAACTGAACGCCCACGTGGGAGTTTTATTGGAGATCCATCGGCCATTCTGGAGGGAAACGAAATGTCAGGTCGGAGAAGAATGTCACATCTAGTATTGGATGAAAGCTTTTAACTGATCTGGGTGTAGACCAGACTTTGAATATTTACATAAAGACGCTTAAAAAAAAATTCCTACCTCTAACTCCTGTGAGCTTTAAATGTCTTTAAAAAAAAAAAACACAACAAAATACAGAACTGAGCATTGGAGATCCTCAGCTGGGACCCCCATCTCCCACTCCTGAGGAACAGAACAAGGGGCAATTTTAACACGAACAAAGACTGTGAAAAGGTGGAACTGCTCCTCTGCATCCCTGGGTGCATGCGCTCTTCCATTCACAAACACAGTCGTCACTTTTTGCTGCTGTTACTTCTGTGAAGCCAGCACAGATAATCAGGATGGCGCCGAGCTCTGTGCTTCCTCATGCATGAAGAGTGAGTCCTAACTGTGGTTCGTTCAGCCCGTGGGCCTCTGGCAGCACACAGAGGAGCACTGTGAGGATGATCAGAGCCTCAGTGATTTACCAGCAGCTGACCACAGGCATCTCTCCTCGCAGGCTGTAACTCTCAGGTGGGCACACACATTTGCACAGCTGTAGGTTTTAGAGCGTTTGTACTCATGGTTTAAATGTCCAGCACACGAAACAGCTAAGAACAAGACAAATCCAAATATATGAGTGCCTGTGTCCCCTACGGTCACGGGGAGAAGTATTTATTAAGGTTAATGGTCAGATTTAAAGCTGAATTGCATCGTGACTTATTTTTAATTGGATGCCAAAAGTGCTAGAGCTACTGTGGGTGGTGAGATTATGAAGATGGTCTTTTCTGGGATCTTAAGACACGTTCCCTGTTGAGGCATGAATGTGTCATCTAAGAGCGAGGATAAAACAGGATTTAAACTCTACACTAGCACGGAGTAGCAAGCTATTCCTCGGTGTGCATCACAGGGCAAGGAGTGGCCTAATTAGTTAGCAGCTTCATGGGCCCTAGGGCTGCTGCATGCCAGCGCAAGTTCCTAACACCACCTTTCCACCACACGCACTGCTAGAGATGGGATCTTGTATCTTCACGCAGCATACGCAACCCCGAGCGGTGCCACGGTGCACTGTGAGGATCTGCATCGGGTGTCTGTGGGCACACACAGACAGTGTCGTGAAAACCGGTGGAGAGGTGTCAGGGCATCCGAGACAGGGTACCAGAAACAGCAGTGGTGGGAAAACAAAGCTGGAGAGGGCTGTGGGATGCAGGAGCCGTAGCAGGGCACGGGGCACAGCCCCCAGCAGAGGTTAGCATGCAGCAGGTACAGGGGCCAGGCTCAGAGCTGCAGTGGGGGAAAGAAGCAGGGGAGGTCAGGCCAGGTCTTCCCAGCATGTGTGTTCAGAGCAGGATGGAGATCTTAGAGCAGAACAAGAAAAAAGGCAGCGGAAGATTAAAAACGATGATAGGGGATAATTACAGCAGGAGCTTTGTTCCAGGCTGCTGCGGTTCGATGTTTCAGACATCCCGAGACCGTAGCGACTGCACCGAGCGATGGAGGCAGCGCCGGCTCACCCTGTGTAAGACCTGGCTGAGGACGGCACGGCATTTATCTTCTGCTTCCCCCAGTTTGCTTTCTTTGCTCCAGCCTCATGCTCCTTTGCCTTCCCCATGGCCACGAGTATGCCAGACCGGTGATGTAAGCAGAACGTGGCCCAACTTTCAGGGGATGCACTCTTTAAACATTTTCTTGAACTGACAACCAAACCTCTTTTTTTTTTTTTAATCAAATTTGTTGGTCTTGAAGCTGTTTATGAACTTTATCAAAGCAAGAAACTCTCTTTAAAAGAAGTCAGATGTTGAACTGATATGAAGGATTAAAAGGGAAGGAGAAACATTCAAGGATTTTTTTTCTTTGATGTTTTATTAAACCTGAGCCATTAGCAAACGCATTTTCAGTTCTTGGTAGCACAGTAAGCTCTGACCTAGTGGAAAACCAGATGCTATTATTCTTCAAAAACCTTGAGCTATGGTTTTACAGTTTATTTTTTTCAAAACTTTTACGAAAAAGGGAAGAAGGAAGCGAGGCTTAAAGACACGCACTAGGAATCTGCAGTACTCTGGGTGGACGTCAAGCCTGTGTGAGTGGCTGTCTTAGGTGAAGCCTGGGAAACGCAGTCCATAAACCTTCTGGCCTCCGTCCAAGGGCTACCAAGAAGAATGTTTCCACTGACTTCAGGGGGTTTGGGATCAGGCCCTGCTCCGCAGGGGGTGATGGCAGAACGACAGAGTCTGGTGACGCCAACCCAGTCCAAAGGAGCCGTGAGGAGCTGCTGCTGCGTTGTTTAAAAGCAGATATGCACAACGCTGTGCCAGATACTAATGGGAAGAATTTGAGCTCTCTTTTTAAACCCGGCAACATGATTTTCACCGTCCCGATGACAGGAAGACCTATGGGAACGCAGGGGAAAACACGCTGCAGAAAGAACTGGAAGCAAAACGCTGACGTTCAGCCCATCAGGAAACATTTGCTGCTTTTACTTTTCCACCCCAAAGAGCTGGAGGCTTCAAACGAGGCTCCTGAGCAACAGCACAGGGGGGCGAGGGCAGGGAGAGCAGTCCCAGCGCCGCAGCCCTGGGCGAACTGAAGTAACCATTAGCTCGCGAGGACTTGGGGTGTCCTCGGCCCAGTTCTTCTGTAAAAATCACACTGGGCTCCTCACTTGCCCTCCGGGAAGATGCGACAAGCCCAAACCACACCTCGATTAGCAACGCTGCACTACCGTATTCAGCCGGGGAAATTAACTTCGCAAGCAGGGCCGTCAGGAAAGCGTGAGAGCAGTGGGAAGGCAGGAGCCGGAGCTGCAGCAACCACAGTTGCAGGGGACGGGGCGTGATTTACGCCCTGGCCACAGACACGTTCACATTCCTGCATTTGCTCATTTCTAGGAGATGAGGTCAAAGAGCTCACCACAAGAGAGGACAGATGATGTAAACTGGATGCTGAATGCCAGCGCTAATTTTTCTTCCCCGTGCTCTGCACATACCCAGAGCCTTTCCATTTATAGGAAAGGCCATCGGTATAAAAGGTGCATTCTTCAGCGGGCCGGAGGAGGAGGCATCACACTGGGTATGAAAATGCTAGCACGGTTTCCAAAGCTCTGCAATCCCAGTTAAGGGATGAGAAAAAAAAAAAAAAGAAAAAAGAACACACAATGTTTTCTCTCTCTAAGGAGAAACTTTCAGGAGGGCAGAGGATGGGAAATGGAGAGAGACTGTCTGAGAAAAATCAGGCATTTTTGGCAAGAAAAATGAAAGAGCCCCAGAGGTAATGATGTTTCAGCTATTTTCAATCAAAAGAACTAGATAGCAATTTTTTTGATTGTCTTCAGGCAGGAAGAAAGAGGAGTGGGACGACTCCTATTTGCCATGCCAAATCTCCCAAGATGCTGTGCATTAATGCAAATATCTTGGGAAAGAGAAGAAACCCAAGCAACACCCAGTAAAATCCCTCTCAGAACCACAAGTGAAAATGAACTTTGCTATGCATTTCTGTAGCACTTCAGAACTGGAAGTGTCAGGATTTTCCCTTCCTTTCCGTAGCCCCATCCCAGCTCTAAGTGTACTCCCAGCTACGCTCTGACTAAACAGCGAGTGCTCCCGTTCGACAGCTGCAATTTTGCCCTTTCAAAAACACGAGTGAGTTTCTGCACAGCTCTGACAATTTGTGATATTGGCTAGGGTGAATCAGACGTGTTCTTCCTGCTGTACAGAAGGCGGCCTGTTTTTAGCAAGGGTGCATATAAGAGGACTACTTTGTCACAAGCTGTAGGATTTTGCTTCAGCGGTAGTGTGGCGATGCCTTTTGGGAGCTGGGGTTCAGGTGCCTCGTGCTCCCATTTTCTTCCACAGGAGTTCTTGTTTAAAGGCTTCTTCCACAACGAACCACCAAACAGGATGGCGCATTCCCATGCCTGACAAGTGCAAATCCTGGGAGCTGTAACTCCACATGGAAACCACTCCACCAGTACATCTGAACTATTAGCTGCACGCTCCAATGAATACTCTAGAAGGGCAACGAAATTGGCCTAAATATTTGCGATTTCCAGAATCTCTTGTTGAAAATAAACAGAAACCGAGTATGACTTATCCCCCATGGAAACATTTTTCATAAAAAAAAAAAAAAGGAAAGAAAAGAAAAGCTGTAATCCCACAGTTGAACGTGCCTACATTTTTGGTCAAAGACCGTTCCTACCATTTCAAGAAGGACTGGCCCTTTGCAGTAGCCACATGGGGATGTAAATGACCAGTGCCTCAAATCAGACAGGCTGCAAACACCCCTAGCTACCGGAGTTTCCCAAACCACCATCACGAGAACCGGGTACGCGCACAGTGCTGCCAGCTGTGCCACCAACCACATTATTCAGAGACGCAGGTCATTTTTTTTCTCCTGCCTTCCAGCAGGCTGCCCCGAGGAGGAAACGAGCAGGGCAGATTGGGAGAGGGTGGCAGAGAGGCAGGGGCAGGGTCTGACTTGCGACTCATCTGTAGCGAGATGCTCTCAGTTATAAAGGTTGACCGGTAGTTGAGGGGCATTGATTAGTACAGAGTTATGCAAAGATTAATTATTACTTGCTTTTGCTGCTGTTTCAAGAGAAGGGATGATGAAAATTGCAAAAGGGGAACTGGTCCTGGGATAGGCGGAGGGAAAAGTGGGAAGTGGGGACCAATTCTGTTTTTTCTTGGATGAGGGAAATTGCAAAAATAGCTGGGGGAAGAGTTTATTTGTATTATGAGCTTTAATCTCAGTCTGGCGGTGGTGGCAACAGGCTTTGGTCCAGCAGCAGCTGCAGAGAATGACCATACGACAAATCTGTATTACACATGAACATAAATCCAAAATTTTCCATTCCTCTTCCTTCTGCCTGGAAGCATATGGCATCTGTTCCCTAAAGTTTCAAACAGCAGACACTGAAACTACCACTAGCCCTGTGGGCTAGAAATTATTTCTTCACAGCTCTAGGTCTAAAAATACATATTTATTTTGTCCTTGAACACGATGAACTTTCACGATACATTTATACGATTACTGAACGCAGCATTTCAGTAAGAATTTGGGAGAATTTTTCACCTCCCTGCCAAACGGAGCAGAGGAGCTATGTACTGAGTCCGACAACTGTACTTCTCCAGAAGACAGGACCGGAGGGGCAGGCAGCCCTCAGGAGATGCGCTGCACGATGTGCAAGCTCCTGGTGGAAGGCAGCATCCGCATGGGTTACCACAGACCTGCGCAGACCTCTCCTCCCTTCTGACAAGCAGCTCGCCCAGCTAACGCTGCTACGTTCAGGCTTCCTTTCGGAGCTTGGCTCTGCTGAAACTCCTCCGAGACCACAAACCACACTTCAGTAAAGAAAATACACACACACACACAGACAAGAAATTCCACCACAGCTAAAACCCAGTCAGCCTCCTGCTCCTTCCACCTCCCACGCTGAGCACGAACCTTGCCTTCAGCCCAAGTCAGAAGTAACCGGCCCTCCTCAAACCACTGCAGCAGCCAGAACACGGACGCATCAGCAGTTTTATAGCCTCTGTAGGTAGCCACTGCTCACACGGCTGCATAAACTCCTAACCAAGGGACTGCTTGTCTCCAGTTGTAGGCTGAGCAAGATGGGAAGCAGCCAGGACAGTGAGCGCTGCTGGAGAGCCCTGGAAGACACGGCACTGCGCTCAGACACCTTGCACCCACCCAGGCACTTCTCTGCTCAACAGCCGAGAGGTTAGGGTTTTAGTTAGGGAGCTCAGAGGGAAGGCATGGGGGTACCAAGGGCTCATGGTCCCCCCGAAATAACCAGCTCGAGCACCCCCCTCGCTACGCACCCGAGAGCTTCACTGTAAACACGCCCTCCACCAAAGCAGAGAGCGGTAATATAAACCAGATGCTGCAGGGAATTTTTTCCCTCTTCGTCTGCACTAAATTTAAATACTGAGCTCTTCCTTTGCCAATTCCTTCTTAAAGGGCCTGTACGCCGCTCTTCATCTCCGTCCCACTTGTCTGAAGCCAGCCGAGCCCTCGGCAGCCCTCCACCCGCTGCAGCCACGGGAAGCACGTGTCCTCCACGAGGCCTCGGAGGCCAAGGGCTGGCTTTGCAGCTACAGCACCCGGAGCCCTCACGGCCCCTCTGCCCCTCCACCTGGGCGCAGGGGAAATCCTGCGGGTGCAATCACACGAGGCGTGCTTGGGAGCTGGCTGTGGGGCTGCAGCACAAACCACCCGCTACATGAGCAGGGCACACCACCACGTTTCAGCGTTGTGCCGTGGCTGCTTCTAAATCCGAGCGAGGACTCCTGGGCTCGGGACTTCCGCAGTCGCTTTAATTATGAGGAAAAGAGCTAAATGCAGCCTGACGTGTTGAACGCTGCAGTGTGCAGGGCTAACTGTGCATGGTCCAGCTGAAACACACAAGCAGCACCGTAATTGCACATACGTAACCGTGCTTTCCAAGTTTTTTCCAGCTTTAACTAGAGGGTAGGCTCCAAAAAACTTGGCTGTTGTTTAAGACAACACTACCCCGCCCTTTGGTTGAGCATTGCTACTCCCCTTAGAGGTGCAGCAAGGAGAAGCACGTGCCTGAGCCTCAGCTGCTCCACCTCTAAGTCCAAAGTCTTTGTTCAAACCAGGTGTGAGCCCTATGAAGTTTCCCCATCCTTGAGGTATATCCTACTCCATCTCGTTATCTTCTGACAAGGAATGCGATAGAGTCAACACAGGAGCAGCAATTCCCACCTCGTGTATGCCAGAGAATTGCATTTAGCTCGTAAAAACTGCACCAGGCCTGATCAACACAAAGTCCCACCAAGAAGCCAGCTGCGGTGCCAAGAGCAACCTGGAAGCCCCCCAGAGCAAGGGGCCAGAAGAGACAGAAAGCCATACCCATCCCACCACTGGCCGTGCCTCCACGGAAGAGCAATGGAGACCCAGATGCCAGGGAGACACCTACGGACCTGCAGGTCCTCGAACTCGATGATCCTTGTGGGTTCCTTCCAACGCAGGTCTCGTAGCGGAGGAGGACCCAGCTGCATCACCAGCTTCACGCTCAGCTGGGTACGGCCCCCAGAGTGACTGCACCTGCCCCGGGCCTTAAATCAACACCGTCTTCCTTGCAAATGGTTTAAGCGCTTATCTGTCACTGACCTGCGGCAAACCATTACAACGGCATTGCATTTACACATCGTCCAGGCCCTTCCCCTCCCCTTCGCTGGTACTGTCAAAGTGCACAGCTGCTCCGGTAATCAGCAGGGTGGGTTTTATTTCAGGAAGTTGCCTTAGCCTCCTAGCTCCGTTAAGCACTGCCTGCCCTTGGTAATTCATAAGCAAATCACTGGTAATGTAACAGAGCGTGCCATTCTGGAAAGATGCAATGGGGCTGGCACACACTTTTCTATGTACTCCCGCATTACCTTTCTACTTTTGAGAATACCTCACTTCCAAAGTCAAATAGTAACCTATTTATTTTTTGATAACAAGCCCTTCAGCAAGCAGCGGAACCAAGGAAGCCTGGCTTCCTACACTGCTCCCATTGCTCTCCGGTGCCTCACAAGGAGCAAAGCTCTTTGCCTCTCCCCATCCCACCCCAAATCCAGAAGGCAGCACACAGCTAGCAGCTTTCTGCGTTGCTTGACTTGTTTTCCCTAACTTTGTTGTATCGTATCATCACTGATGCTTCAAAGGTAAATAGTCATAGGGTAAGGGGGATGTTCTCTCCTGGATTATTAAACTAGCTAAATAAGAGAAAATGAAAGCATAAAAAGGGCAGTCTCCATCACAGGGAGAAGGGCATTACCCACACTTCATGCAAGCACAAATACCATTTAATTTTTAGAAAAATAAAATGATCAGCAAGGTGAAGACACATTTCTGCTTACAAAGCCTAGCTGTGAAGAACTAGATTTAATTAAAGACAGGTACATAACAACGACAAACAAAATTCACTGGTGATAAATCTTCAAAGATACACTTGCATTGGAAATACTCAAACATCTTTCTGGATCCTGAATTAATTCAAAACAGGGAAGAGCCCCGAACAGCTCATCAATTCACCTGCTTAAGGCACAGCAATACCCTAAATGTGAGGCCACAAGTGCAGAAGGAATAGCACGAAGAATAATTATGGACATGAGAGTACCAGCACTCCACTCCATGCTGTGCCTGCATGCGGAGCACAGCAGGGTCCTGAGCTTTCATGACGAGGGAGCAAGAACAAAACATTTTTGTAAGCAAACTCCTTAAATCATCCGAGATGTTCGATTTACTTCTGCTTTACAGTTCAGTAGGAAAGAGCAGAATTAAATTATGCAACAATTGTTCCATCCATCTATGGCAATTTTTAGTGTGGAGCTTGATTCAGTGAAGGTCAGATCTATAGTATGATGCTTAGAGTTGGTTTGTTTGCCTTTTTAAGGGAACACAAAGTAAATCACCCCTTTCCTGCCCCTCCCTTGCCACTCTTGGAAAAGACATTGTCAAGGTACAGAAATAATTGTTGAAATCTAGACTTTCTGTGGACATTGTGGTTGTACATTAACTACCAGTGAGAACTGCCACCAAAGAGCAGCTTTAAGGGCAGCATGCAGAGGTGCCCTTCTCCCATACGCAGAAATGAAACCATTGCAAAGATAAGGTGATTTTACCAAGACTTGTGTACCATGTTTTGAAATATTCTCACAAAGATACAGTTATTTTGGGTGGATAACAGAAGTGTACTGCTTCAAAAAGCAGTAAGTACATCAGCACCTTCCATAAAACACTGAACCATCACTACATGTTATTTGCCTAACTGAGTAAACGTGTAATCATATCTCTAACCCATATCCTTCCTTAGCTTTTTTCTTTCTAGAAAGCACTGATCTCATCTGAAATGCATGTTATTTAGCTACAAAGTCCCCAGCCTGCATACGTTGCTCTCGAAACTCTCAGATGTGGCTCCTGACCACAGGAAACAACCTGTGGTCTAGTCCATCAGGAGGAACAAGGTACAAGGATGCCCGCTGCCTTCTGCTTGCATATGGGTAGCTGGAACCACTAATTTACCTAAGAAACCCTGCGGGACACAGCCTCATCTTGTTTTCTGTGATGCACGAAACACTTGCAGGTGGCTCAACTCTGCTGCACAAATTAACTCTCAGTAAACATGGGCACTAAATCGTTTTCAAAATAGGGGACCCCCATTAAGAAATGCAGTGGTGCTCTACAGCAGAGGTCCCAAACTGCCACAGCACTCTGTCATCCTGGGGCGCTGGCACTGCAGGATGGGATCTTTTTCCCCGGGGACAAGAGAAAGCTCTAATCCCATGTAGTGACTGAGGTGGGCCATTTTAATTCCCAAATGGCATTTCTTCAAGCATCTCAGTTTCTTCAGTAAGTAGCATGGGCTTTATTCAATCCAGAGGCACAATAAAATTCCAGGCAAAGTTTGAGCTTTCTTCTCTGGTGATTTTGGAAGAGTCTGTGGATCTAAGCAATGTGCTCGCACTAGGCTGAAGCTGAAATCATTCAGTAAAATGCTCCCCATGATCAGTGCTAGGAAAGGAGATCCCATAAGACCAGGGTGCCTTCACAGGTTTTTATCACCCCACACTCTTCTTTTAAAAGTCCTTCATCAGTGGCTTAATTTAGCCTATATGCAAATATTTTTTTCCCAAATCCCTGGAAAATCACTTTGAGGATCAACAGTGGAACTGTTGGTGTGGTAAGCTGCACAAGCACCACAGGGCCATGTATTTCCACGGCTGTTCTCTTGGCCACCACCTCTGTTTCTGAGCAGGCTTTCAGCGGCAACTGCTCGGATGGATGCCTGCTCGGGGGCCTCAGTTACCAGCACTGGTCTCTAATCCCTTACCCATGCTTCCTGACACAAGCCAGCTGATTTCTTGCCTTAGCAGCCAGGTCGCTGGAGCTTGCCACGGCCCCACCACCTTCTGGGGAACAAAGACAAAGCCACACTGAAGGAGCCCACACGGTCACAGGGCGCAGAAGGCCCTCACTGACCGGGAAGGCTGCAGGGTGGCAGTGCCATCACCGGCCGAGCCCAGGAGGCAGGTGCTGCCTGGGTCCCACATGATGAATTATCTGACCCAGATAATGTCTTGCTGAAAACCTTTTTTTCCTGCCAGGTCCCTCTGGTTCAAACGTGGAAGCTCTCTGTTTAGAGAACTTCCACTTGAGCTGTGTCGTCACCTTCGCAAAATGCTGATCCCCACGTGCCACATTTGGGGCAGGCAAGGAACAAAGGGCAGGTAGTCAGAGACAGTGCCCCGGTCCCAGCTGATCCCAGGCCTGGAAAGGCAACGAGCAACAAAAGCACTACACCACCTCCCTGTAACACCGGGATTCTGGCAAAAATGAAGCCTTCCCTCCAAGCAAGGGCAAGCAGTCTGGGCAGGCTACTACAAAGCTATATAAGGAAAAGTCAAGGTTACCCTTCGATTTATTTTTGCATAGAATTTCACAACCAGCTGAAAAGAGTCTATAAAACATACGTCAGACACTCTCTCACAGATAAGCCAGCAGAAAGGTCCCACGTGCCAGCTCGAGGCAGGTTCCTTTTGCCTTTAATCATTTCTCCCATGAATAAGTAACACCTAATGAAAGTGCTCTTACCTAGGCAGTGTTTGTAGTCCGATACCTAACTGCTACTCACATGCCTCTCCTACGACAGTCCCTTGTTAAGATTACAGTAGCGAGGGCAGGAGATGTGTGGAAGCAGACATTTGGGTGGCTGCATATGCCACCCAAATTCTTCAGTGTTGCCCAGTGAGGGGCCACAGAAGTTAAAACCACGTCGAGCTCTCCGACCGTGCGGCCTCGCGTTGGGAAGCTGCCGAGAGAGATCTACAACACGCAGAAAGCCAGCAAGAGCATTCATGTAGCTAGGGGATTAGCCTCAACTTGCTTTGATGCATATTCATAAATGCGCATATTCTTACACGTTCATAAGAAAATGCCAAATCGTTTAGTCACGGGTAGCACGTCAGAGTACAGCTCATCTCTTAAAAGGAGTGCCTTCCATACTCACCATTCCTGATTTTGCTGTTGCCTGACAATTTTCCTTTGCAACAGTTGCTAAGCAAAACATTTGCAATTCAGCTTACTATCACAACTCATGCATGGTGATTGTTCCTAATGGATACACAGTAAAATTCATGGCTGTTCAGTCCTGCTCCTCTTTTGACCTGCCCTAGCTTTCTTTTTTTTTTTTTTTTCCAGACCTGTGACACCCAGGAGATTTTATTCTTTACCTACGTAACGCCTAAATTATTAGCACTGCAATATACGCAGGCATGGGTATGGTAAGAATAATAAAACCAGCAGATCCTGGATCCTGCGTCATGTTACATTAAAAAAAACAACTCTGACGAGAAATAGATAACCCAAATGGCAGTACGTGCAGCTTCTGTGTAATCTGTAAGTCATCACTGCCATGAAGTTTGTCATCTGCTTTCTTCACTAAGGAACCATCTGAACGAGGCAAAGTGCATGCAAGAAGGTGACATTCAGATGACAGATAAGTGTTAGTAACCACGTGGAAGCCAAATGACACCCTGATACAAAAAGCCAAAAAAACCACCACCTTATTATTTCTGAAGCTTGTTTCAGAAAAACTACAAACTCATTCCAGTGACTGTAAGTTGATGTCTTACTGGTACCATAAGATACCCACCATGAGTTAGAGGAAATTGAAATTATTTCTAGAAGTCCAAGTGGTTTTCTATTTCTCCTGCAGTAATCCAGTTCAGACCAAGACCAATATAGAAAAGTTAATTCAAGACAGACTCAAACAGTTATAGTTTTAATATTGGCAGCTAAGACCCTGTACCACAGGTCAGCAGTCACACCTAGTACCCAATGCAGTAAGAACCCGGAAATCACCTCCTTTCCTGCTGAAACACAAAGTAGTAAATAAAAGCCAATTTTGTTCAGAAAAAAAAGAAGGCTCCTTCTGACGTTGCTAACAAACACAGGTGTATTTCAAGCTTGTACTTAGACTCTCCCATTCCCCTTCAGCCCCGAAGCAGGTAGACCCCCGTAACAAACAGGATGGTCAAGAGGCAAGTTCCCTTTCCATTAGTTTTGGCTTCATTGCGGAGAGAAAAAAAAATGCACTTCTCCATCCTCCTTCTTCCATGTCAAATGCATAAATTTCATCCAAGGATGATGATCAGACACTTCTTATATAAAACAGAGACGACGGTGGAAAAAGCTTTGGAAGCACGGAGGAAAAAGAAAGACTTCTGCAATTCCTAAGACATGACAGGAGTCTTCAGAACTGGCTTTGGAAATCACCAGCAATGCAGGTTGCTGCCACAACTTGAAGCCCTGAGGAGAACAGAGCAGGTCTTACAGGTTGGTAGGAGAAAGGAAGAAATGGAGGATCTGCCTTGTGCAGGAGGAGGAGTAGGAAGATAAATTGCATCCTGCCCTCGGCCCCATGGAGGCTTATTACAGTTATGCCCATCCTCATAGCAAGGGCAAACTACAGACCTTGTGACAAAATTACGCTTTCTTTCTTGAACAAAACCACACCTCAAAAACTAATTTGAATTTTATAGCAGGTTCTCTGCTGCCACAGCTGCTTGTATTCAGTACTGGCCAAACGGCTGAGTGACACACGTACAAAACTTCTGGCCACAAGGCACGCTCCCATTTCCCAGACTGCTCACTGTCAAGCCTAGACAGCTTCAGGCATTCATCTGGGACTGGCGTCCCAGCCAGAAACTCCCAGAACCTCTTTTGGAAGAGATCAGGTTATTATGGAATAAGTTAACTCCTGGCAAAACTCTCTCGGCTTCAAGCTTATACCAAGATGAATGCAGTCCAGTCCGGTCCTATCTCTGGTTCCTAAAAGCATTCATTTTCTGCTCTCCCCGTAGCTCCCTGCGAGGGCTGCAGGGAGGAGCAGGTCTCTGCAAGAGGGCTGATGGCAGACTGCGTAGCTTCACAGGAATACCAGTTTGAAACACATTGTTTCAGGGTCTCTGGTTAAGTGCTAATCTTCTTCCGGATTTGGATGCCAGCCCTGATTATGAGAAGTATGCAGTAAACAGAGCCTCGCCATGTGATACGAGCGCTTAACCCTCTTCCTGCTGGCAGCCGCATGTCAGCACGAAGCTGCAGTGGGAACAGCAAAACCCCGTTTCCACAGGCTGGCTGGCCTTTTGTCCTCAGCTTGCTGCTTGCCGCCATCGTGTTTGGAAAGCCGCGTTCACAGCGGAAGGATGAATGCCATTTCCACCACGAGCAGCCCCCTGGAAGGCCGCTTTACGCGGCGGTCTGCCCCATTCGGACCCAAGCACAGGGCTGGGCAGCAGCCACAGCCACGCCAGAGAACAACGCCCGTCTGTGCGCAGCTTCACAGGGAAAAGGGCACGGGCAATTCACATCCCACAGCTGGGGGGCTCTACCTCATCTCCTCTGTGGGCCAGGAAGGAATAATCCTGCTCACAGCACACTGAATAACCAGCGGGTGGGCTTGAAGAGCTGGGGCGCGGTTGTCCTGGCCCTTTCCTCATCGAGCAATCGCTGGGCACTACAGCGGGCACTGGCTGCTGCCCCGGGGCACCACGGCCGCGTGGTGCAGTGTCACGGCTGCTGCAGGCCAAGGCCACGTGTGGCCCTATTCCAGCACCCACTGCACCTGGGGAGGGGAGAAAGGCCTGAACCAGCAGGCTGGGAGCCAGGGAAGGGATGAATTTCATCCCCTGCTCCCTCCCAGGGGATCAGGTATCCTTATCGTCAAGGCACGCAGGACCTAGTCTTTGCAGGCCTCTTCCTACGGGTTACACGGATGGCCACAGAGCATCGTGCATGGCAAGGAAACATTTTCTTTCAGCACAAATTGGGCAGATCAACTCAGAAAACTGAGCTTTCGCAGCACTACATTCAACTTGGTACTTAGCAAGCCTAACCACCCTTACTAGTGGCCCAGGACCTCCTCACATCCTACCTCCTACGTCCTAAGCATTGCACTGGCAACTGCTAAAGGAAGTTAGTCATTTCCACATTAGGCTGTCTCCCATGCCACGAGCAGCCAGCCCATTTCTGCACGCAGGTAAGGGATTGTTAAGCCATTTAGAACTCATTTCTTCCCTTCTCAGCCGCCAAAACTGTTAAGCCTCTTGCTTTGCTTGGTGGGTTACTCTCTAGCACTTTTTTTCCCTGATGCTTAAGAACCCAGCCCTGACAACGTGGAGCCTGCCTCCGGCTCTCTGTGGTTTCTCTCTGTTTAGGACTGCCGTATGATGAGTCCCAAACAGGAAGTTTCAGCACGGAGCCCTGACACGTTCATGCTGCAGACTTTGAACTACACTCAGGAGAAGCCAGGGATATATAGGTCTGTATGGGCAGCAACCAGGCAACAAAACAGAGCAGAGCAGAGCAGCATGCATTTGCTGGGGAATAAAGAGCCCGGCACCCGTGAACGGAGCAGCTGCAGCAGAGCATCTCCCTGCTGACAGGGGACTCCCCCTCGGCTCACTGTGGGAGCAGCCAGCCCTACTACACGAGGGAAGTGCTGGCTCCCAGGCAGAAGGAGCCAACCCACAGCACTGCCCTTTCCTCCCCAGAATCTCTAAAGCAGCCTTGCGACTCTTTAAAGATGGGGATCAGACTACTGGTACCTGCTCGTGGAAGAAGTCTGGTATTCTGCAAAGCAGCATGGCAAAGTCTCCAGGCTTTAGGCTCTCAGACTCTCGGGACTAAAGACTGCACTTGCTGAGCACCTTTGTTTCCTGAAAGCTTCAGCGACTGGATCCGTGTGAACTACTCTGAGCTCAGTCTCTGCAGGGCCTAAAAGGAGGAGGCTAACGTTCCTGCACAGGCAACAGAAGAAGCTTCTTTCCCAGCTCAGCAGCTGCTGCACAGGATTTCTTTGACCCGCTATTAAGCACTCTTTTCCAGAAGGCAGGAGACTGCATCGGACTTGACAGTGAGACAGATGCCAAACCCCAGTCCAGGGCCAGCGCTCGGGGAACCAGGCAATGCGATGGTCAGAACACAAATCCACTGCTACTTATTTCCACAGGAAAACCAGTTAAAAGCCTCATTTTCTTACGCTCTCTCCCATTCTCCTGCTGCTCTCTCACCGTGGGGAGCTATGTAGGTTTAACTTCTCCCTTTTATCTGTTCGGTAAATTCATTTTAACCCTGATGAAGTCCGTTCACATGGCTCACGGCTCAGGTCCGCAAGCAGTTACGCTGGAGCAACGCAGACGCTGTGCCTTGCAGGGGTGGGAAGGAGCAGCCGGGGACAGGTACTCTGCAGGCAGCTCTTGCTAGCACAGCCCCTTAGTGCAGCAAGCCTCCAGCACAGCCCCACTGCTTCCAACATTACTTACTGGTGTCAGGCACATTTCCATTCCCCCACTCCAAAACCCTTCCCCCATGCATCTCCGCTATTTCGCATGGCTCGAGGTGGCTTTAAGCAGCATTCCTACCTAGGGAGAGCTGGCGGACAGCTTATTCTTTTCACATGCAGACTAGAGCTATCACCTGGTCCAAGCTGCAAAAATTCAAGGAATTTGGGCAGGGTTTTGAGAGAGTGAGAACACATTGCTTTGCTTTCCAACCAGCATGAGGTGTTCAGAAGCCTCTGCTTTTGCTCCAGCCCCAAATACCATATCGCTGAGAGACTGGTTTCAGGGTCAGCTTTGGCCACTTTACTGACAGTCTGCATCCAGCTGAGAATGGGTGACAGGTAAGCGCACGCCGACTGGTCTGAAGACTGTGAAACTGCACCTGGAGTGAGTCCTGCACCGACTAAATGGATGAAGAAAGCACTCACCATTTGCATACACAGCAGTTAAATAAATTAGGTGCACAATGTTAAGATTTGGCAGGTCTTTGGAATCAGTGACTGCCAATTTGAAGATACCTTACATCACCTTCTGGCAAACTATCTAGAATATACTTTGCAGGCTACAGTTATACAATACATTTGTACACTAGGGCTGCAGAAGTACCAAATTTCACCAGCCAAAAAACAGATAAGCACTACATAAATTACATTAAGAGCTCTGGAGCATGCTATTCCTAATATATATATGTAAAACATTTTGCCCACTCATAACTTCTTGGGAAGGCAAACGTGCGAATGGGGGGATAAATTAAACTCCTGTCAGTTTGACAGACACAGGCACGTTGAGCTAGTATTTCTACTCCTATTGGAAGGGGAGTAGTTGTTCGGTGCACTCCAATTTCATGACAAATAAGCACCCTTACAAAACCTTGTCAACAGTTCACATGAGAAGTAGTCATAGGAGAATGTGACTTATGACTTCCCAATCCATCATACAGGAAGGTCAGAGGGGAACGGGAGCAGAACTGCGTTTTGTCAACACCTCGGTCTTTGCCCTAGCGTGAGGACAGCCCTCGCAACCTCCTGAAGCACACTTATCCAGAGGACAGCTCTGTGTGCACTGTACCCAGCGACTGATCGAGAGCTCTGCTCATCCCTGGAGCGTTTCCCTGGATGGGATGAGCAGACTGAATCCACACCTCGCATCCTAGATGTGCCCAGGGCACACACTTCCCTGTTTCAAGCCTGCCCGCTGCTGCCCTGCTGAGAACCAGAGCAAGGCTTACCCAGGGCAGGGCTGCCAGAGCTCGCTGCCAGCCAGAGACTTCCAATTAAGCTCTGAAGCGACACCACTGAAATTTTATCTCCTTCATGAATAGACTAAGTTTTTAATAATTATCTTCAGCAGAAACAGCTGCAAAAGCTCCTTCGAGTACCATACCATTTTGTTAATGTATCGGAGATGAAAGCCAGCAACCCACCTAAGCAGGACAACAACCAGCAACCCAAGGCAGAGGTATCAGCACAATGGCAGCGTAAGATGCCAAGAACACGGACCTCCCTCCTTAGCTCCTGTTAATGAAGGTGGGGCAAGGAAAGGAGAACAGGAAGAGGAAGAATTTGGGACTGGGAAATATAGGCAGAAAAAGAGAGATAAAGGAGTACCACCTGAGGCTTCAAACTCCAAGCAAAATTTAATAAAAGCAGTATGCTTCTGTATATTCGGTATATTCTCTCTGGCTATAACCACATCAGAAACTTGCTACAGCATACTGCTGAGTTGGGAGAGCGTAGGGAAAGGACATCTCTTGCAATTTTAGATTGACATGACGAAAGCAGACGTTTGGAGCTAAAGACAACAGAAATACAGAGGCATAACTCTGAAGTGGCCTGTTACTAGGCCTCATGGTCAAGAGGGACAGGGAAGCACTCAAGCAGGGTGTGCCAATAGCGGCCAAGACAGCACCTAAAGCAGAAAACCAAATGCTTGGTACTAGCACAGGAGAATACTGAATTGACAATATTTTTTTCATTTGAGTCAAGTGGATTGTAAAGCAAGTACCACAAACAGGGAAACAACTTTTATTTGCTGTAATTGGCATAAGTAGCCTTAAGAAAACATCGATAAGTATGTGCTAAGGGTCCATTTAAAATCTGTTAGCATCTCTTCAGTGCTGCTGGCCATCCAGTGTCTGGGAACCATGCTTGGTGATCAGATCTGTGGTACAAGGTGCTGCAGGGCAAAAAAGAAACAACACCCTTTCCCCAGGCATCTCCTGGCTGTGAGCACGGTGAGAGGCAGGAAGATGTGGGCAGAGGCGAGGAGTCATCCAGGGCCCATCCCGAAGGTCTCTGGACTCAGTGCCTAGCTGTTCGCCCCGACCCACAGGGCACTGAGCACACGGCATGTTGTGTGGAAGATCGAACAACAGTGGACACCTGTGTGGTGAGGCAGGTACGCAGACAGCAGTGCCAGAAGTCGACAGCCTGCACAAGGTCCTGAGGGGTGACGTCTCTCCCCTCACAAGCTAAATCCAGAGCACGTGAAGTTGAACTCATGCTCAGAGTTTTTTTTCCCTCTGTTCCTTTCACCTGCTGGGAGCCATGGTGCAAGCCAGGCGTCTCATTGCACCTCTACTGCCCAGCACCAGGCCTGGAAAAGCAGCAAGGTGATTGCTCGAGAGCAAAATGAAAGCTGTGATGAGAGTGTTTTTGGTGGTTGTTGTTGTTTTTTAAACCCTGTCCTTAGGCCGAACAGACTTTTCACCTTTCTGACCCCCACCAGAGGCCAAACGAATACCCCACAAATGAATACCCTGCTCAACTGCTGAGTCCAGAGAGCCGGCTGGCACCCGGGCAACTAGGTATTTTACTTTACCCTGAAGGAGCCTGCTGCAAGGTAGGCATTTCCTACCAGATAATAAAAATAAAACAAACATTAAGTACTGCCATGTTACAGCTGTCTCGCAGTGCCCTCCACACCCTTCAGCAGCACCGCGCAAAGCCTGGGCTCCGATGTGACGGAAGCAAGCCCCCACATTACTGTGCTGCTTCGGGCAGAGCAAGGAGCAGAGCAGCTAGTGCTCAATGGCCTCGAAGCATCCCCAGCTTCTCCCAAAGCAACCTCGAGGTCTGGGACCTGGGCACACCAGCTCGGGGCCCCGTAGCTCCCCCGATGCGGGAAGCCCTAGCGGCGCCAGCGTGGGTCCACGCCAGGCTCGCCCCGAGCCCCCTGCACCACGGGCAGCGCTCGCATCGCCTCTCGCAGCGCCACAGGCAGAAGTTGTTCCAAGGCCTGCAAGCGCAGAGGGTATTACACTCGCAGTTTTACTTACTGTAAGCAGTTCACTAATTACAGTAGTAATGATTGGATTATGGCCAGTTAACAGCTTTAAAGAAACAAGCCATCATAGGAGGGGGAGGGAAATATTCCTCAGGGTCTAGGCTGGAAACCTCTTTCCGATTTCGGCAGTCTACCCCGCAGGAAGCTGTTAGGAGCTGGCTGGGTCAGGCCATTTGCAACAGGCTGCAACAGCGAGGAGCAGTGTAACGTGTCACTAAATGATAGGCTGGCACCTGAAAATTATCAGTGTTGGAGGAGGTGTGCTCGCAGGAACAGAAGGTCTCCTGTTCATACGCTGGCCCCATCGGCTCCAACGCCTCTACGTGACCAGGCCCAGAAGACAGGTGCGTGCACGCAAAGCTACACAGACAGCACCGTGCTTATGATGCTTTGTTTCGGCATGCACTGCGCTGTGACTACAGGCGTTTCAGAAACTCTTTAGCAGGGGCCTGCTAGCTCCAACCAAGCAGCCGGATACGAACACCCACGGTATCAGGAGCCAAAGGCACTCATCAGAAACAGCACCTAGAAATTTCCTTTCCCTAGCAATTTCTGCCAGCGCTGGAAGGACCGCGGTTATCAGGCATGAATCCCTTAGTCCCTCTGGTTGCTAAAAACCCATACAAGGCACACGCAGGCCCTAAACGAGGAAAGCCAAGCCCTTGCATCCCCACCACCCACCCTGCCCTCTCCACCCAGCCCAGGCAGGGCCCTGCACCACCCACAGCCACCCCGTAGGTGCCCACCCACTGCTACCTCCCCCTGTGCATGTGCTCAGGGTCTCCCCTCAGCACTGTCCCAGCTCTGCTCGGTCCTCTCCTCCTCCTCCTCCCTGCAGAAATCTTTGGCTCAGGGCTGGCAGAAACGGAGTTTGGTCTCGCTGGCTGGAGGGCGAGGATTTCTGGCAAGGAAAACCAGCGGAGCTGGGCATCTTGCCCAGGGTGAGTTCACACTTGGCTCCCCACAGCTGGAAATAGTCTCATCCGCAGCCAGAGTTCCCCAACGGCCCAACAAAACCCTTGGGAAACGGCAAGTTTCCACGCGTTGGCCATTTTGAGGCAGACTGGTGCGCGTTAATGAACGCGCTCCCCCGCTGCCCCCACCCAGCCTCCTCCGTGCCGCTGCCAAAGGGTGCTTGGCAAGCGAGGGCAGTCTCCTGTGTCATGTGAGGAGCCCAGCACGGCCGAGGCCAACACGACTGCTCCTTCGACTGCTCCTTTTCCTACAGAGCAGCACCGGAGGGAAGAGGAGGGCTCCAACAAGTGTGCTCCCGCACCCTCCTTCCCAGCGCGCTCCTGCAGCCAGGTTACTGCGCTCCTCTCTTCATCTCCCAGGCCAGATAAAACATGTAGGAAACTCACCTGGAAGCATAAACACATTTAAAGAGCTGCAACTGCTCTTGGCTGCAATCAAAATTTTCCTCAGGAAATTAAGTATTTTCCGTTGTGATAAAACCTGGCATAGGCATGGCCTCAACAGCTTTAAACAAACTGTCTTTTCTTTGGCATTGTTTAGCAATTAAGAAATTCATTTACTTGCTTTTTTTTCTTCTGTAGACCCAAATTTTTACAGTTTTCTTGTGGATAATACACTTGGGTAGCTGAACTAGCTCGCCATTTACTGAAGGGTACATTTAAATAAACGGAGGGGATCACAGGTAAGCACAGGGGGCAGCAGAAGAAACTCTGCCCCTGCAGAGCCAAGGAATCCGGCCAGGAAGCACGGCCCCGGGACGTGCACATCACTTTCCATGATGAAGAAAAGAGCGCTCTGCCGGGGTGTGGAGACCATACATGGATCTCTCTCCGTGCCTCGTTTCTCGGAGGCCTTTACAGGCTAGCTCCTGGAGCGAAGATGTAACAGCACGACTTCCATTTACAGCAGCGGTGAAGTCCGACTGCTGGGCATCATATGCTGCAGCGAGCAGCAGCAAGTGCCCTGGCTGCCTGCTCTGAAGGCCATGGAAAGCAGGAGCTCTTCCTCGGCTGCCAGCTGGCCTTGGCTCAGCACCTCTGTAGGACGGGAGAGTTGTCCTCGGCGTTGTAAAAGGAAGCATCAATTTTCTGGGCAAAACTTATCCAGCACAGCAGCCCCTCCTCATCCAGCAGCATCACTCAGCTAGGGGACGGCTGTATAGCGATACAGAAGAGGTGTAAACTCTGCCCCAGCTTTCTATGAGAAGTTTTGCTCAAGCAACCATCACTGCAGTTATGCACGGTGACCACAAAGTCAGACCGATGACCAAAGAAGCAGCTGGCTGGTACGAGTCCCCCCTGCCTTCCCACTGACCACGTAAGCCATCTAGGAGGACGTAGAACAAGCTGTTGGTCGCCCCTGCAGCCTCACCTGCCCATGAACCATCCACCCCGGTGTGTTTCTGTAAGACTGTCCAGAAGCGATGAATCGCTGGCATTCAGAGGCTTACCTCAAACTACTCCCATTACGTGACAGGTGATAAAGGGAGCCTCACATCGGTGGTGCACAGTGTAGTGAGCGTAAAGAGCCAACACAAGGCATTTTCACCTGCCAGCACGTCCCATCCAGAGCTGTACTTTAGCCCCAACCCAGTGGAAAGGCCAGTCCTGCTGTCATATCCCACACCACAGGGATGAACACATTTCCGAGAGGCTTTCAGTCTATGTAGACAGAAATCAGAGTCACCTGGATGAGAGACCAAAAGCCTCTGTTTCATCACGTGTACCCCAGCCCCATCAATAGGAGCTGTTTCAGTGCACCGAGGGCAGAGAAAGCCTCCGCAGAGACCATGCCCTACTGCTTCAAAGCAGCAACACATTTAGAAAAAGGAGAAGAGAGGACAAGTGCAGGTGGAGGCCTGAGGACAGCTGGCTGCAATACTGGTACAAGGGCTGGCTTGCAAAGGCCTGACCCAGTCCTTACCAGTAGGATGCACACGTTGCCAGCTGAGCAGGAAGGACACAACGACAGGAAGCCAAAATAGGAACAAAAAAGTTCTGCTTTACTGCCCGATAGGGTGCTCAGAGGTTAAGCTGGCACCAGGCCACACCACAGACATCCTATGGCCAAGTTCTGCTCAAGGGCAGCGAGGGAATGAGAGCAGGGAAGATACGGCAGGGGAACAGGAAGCCCGCCTGTTTGCTAATCACATCAATGCTGCTGGGTTTGCTCACTTAAGCATTTTTGGGGTTGGCCCAAGAATTCCCCAGTCGTGTCTCAGGGATGTGGGTGATTATTCGGAACCAAGCGAGGCTGATGTACAGGAGGTCAAAATGCAGCAGTGGGTGGCTCCACAGGCTTAGATAAGACAGGCTTTTGCAGTGTGGCTAGTGCCAGACCGAAGGTCCCGCTGCTGACAAGCCTATCTCACCACTCCGCACCAACTCATCCTCGCGGATCCAAGCTCTGCGTAACATGCTTCAGCCCCGGTATCCCAGAGGTAGAGCAAATCCTATGTCCCTAGGAAGAAAATGACTCTGGGCCTTTCTTGCTCGAGTGACATTTTTCCCACCTGGCAGCTGCCAGGCACACTACGTGCATGCTTCATGCTCCCCCTTCACAAAGTTCATCTCTCTGAGAGACGGGAGTGTTTTACACTGCAGCACAAGACTCGTAGAAGTCACGCTAAGCATGTTCCTTATGGTAATCATCATGTTTCTAATAGTCACACAGGGCAAGAAATTCTTTATATATATATAAACGTGATAAGTTCTGTTCCGCTCTGCTCCCCGTCCTCCCTCTTAAACACCACTACTCAAGTTGTACAAAACACCACCAGAAATCACAGCAATACATCCAGCAAGCCCCTGGGGCAGACACTACATACTGAAGTGAAACCAATCCACCTTATTTGCTGTATATTAGCAGCTTCCCAGTGTTTCCCCGAGACAGAGCTCCAGCCTCTTTTCTACAGCGACTGCTTTCTGCACTTCACCATCAGGAGGAGCGCGGCCATCCCCGCTAGCCTAATGATGCCCCAGAGAAGGGCCGAAGTGTCAGGCACAACAGCGATAATCCGCAGGCAGCTGGAAAGAGCCCTCAGCCCTTCTCCAGCAGCCCCGTGCTAGTTTTCACCATCTCTGTCACCTCTGCTTGTGCCAGCCCTAAGAACTCCAGGCCAGAAAGAGGCTTGTCCCAACGAGGCTGCAGAGGAGAGCGCACAGGCCAGGGGGGCTCACCAAGTGCTGCTCCTCCTCCAGCTGGAAACACACGGGCGGGCTGTGAAGGTGCATCTCACATGAGAAGAGCAAAGTGCCTACAGCAGGAGCAGCTGGGGCTCGTTATTACAATTCATGGTGGCCACTTGGGCATTGTGAAGTGCAGGCAGCATCCACTGTAACACACAGGACTTCTAAAAATGTGGCCTTAGCGTTCACAAAGGTTTTTACTGAACAGGTTTACCGGCCCACATTCTCACAGCTACACTTGATTTTCATGGCGAGGCAACACCACCCCACACAAAAGCACCCATTTCCATCTAAGGGCCCAAGTTCTCACCAGACAGCCAAGAAAACCGAAGTTTCTGCTTAAAGACACTACGTGGCAGGGCAGCAGACCACATGCCCCCAGCTACCCCATGCTGCACTGCAAGCGGGCAGGGGAGAAGCAACGTCATCACGTCAGGCCTCTGCAGCCACGCACCAAAAGCATCATTAAATTCTTGTGCGTGTGCTTTGGTAAGCTGGTTGCCTGAAGCAGCCCGTGAGACGTTCCCCAGACAGGCACATTTTACATCAGTGGGCTGGTAACTGGATGCCTTTGAGGTATTTCATCCTTCCCTAGGGGATAAGGAAGGATGAACAATTCAATCCAGTTTGGCGAGTGTCTCTCCTCACAGTGGCTCCTTGGGGTCTGTAGCAAAGCCTTCCAAAGGAGGCACAGTCTTCTTTTTAACCCATGCTTTCTCCTAAGTTCCTCTCTCGAACTGGCTGCTGAATAGGCGGTAAGTCGCTGCAAAGCATGCACGCCTCATTCATCACGTATCTGAAGGTTACAATGAAAAATAATGTTCTTGTCAAAAACCCACAAGCACACTTCCTGATCACAAAACACACGAAACCTGATCACAGAAAGCAGGAGGCAGCTCCCGCACTCAAGGACAAGTAGCTGATCTACAAAGCCAGATACTTCTCGAGACCCCCTACAGCAACTTCTCACCTTACCGTTTTGAAGAACAAGTATCTGGCGACAAGCTACCTATGTTAACCAGCAAAAGCTTGATCTGAAAGATAACAAATACCCGGTGACCTGTATCGCCTGCCTACATGACTGTAAAACAGCAGCTGAGTGAGCAGCCTTACCAATTTCCCCATCCTGCTTCTATACTGGTATCAGTGAGTGCAACACAGAGAATCCTACGTGCACCGGGGCCACCCTGCCTGCAGCACGCCCACGCTGCAAAGACCACGAAGGCCAAGACCACGAAGGCCGTTCCTCGTGATCACCCGCTGATTGTCATCGGTGTCACTTACAGAGGGAGCAAAGGGGCCAGCGCTGCGTATTCACCAACGACGAGCATTTATGCCGCTGCTGAAACTACAGCGGGAGGTATTGAAAGCGACTTTAGCAAGCTACAGGGACTGCGTGTGGCATCACGCCTCCAGATGGGTCCCCAGCTGCCACCAGAAGTGCAGCTTTCTGGAAACGTAGCCACCCTTCTCAAACCAGGCCCTGCCTGGAAGGGAGGGCACTCGAACCAAGGGGAAAGGAAGCGGTGACTGCCACTTCTACGTCTTGTCAGAGATATTAGTCACCCTTGGTACAAGCATGTTACCAGCAGCCTGGGAGGTGGGGTGTTTCTACGAGGGACGTGAGCTAATTTAATGAATATTTTCTGCCCTTAACAACCCCACCTCAGACACAGAGGCGATTAGCACAGCAAAATTCAAATCATAATGCGAGCAGTAAGACCTGTCAGGTGCAGACACAGCAGTGCTACCAGATCCATAGCTTTCGGGGGTATGGGACCACCCTTGTGTTCATACGTGTATCTTCAGATGCAGCTCACGGCGGAGGGTTTGGGAGATTGCCATTCCCGACTAAGAATTTCAGCAGTTCCACGAATAACAACTGCACGTAGCATTTCTTCAGGGCAGAAAACGTGTTCCCAAAGTTCGTGCTATCACTGCGTCAGTAGCACCGTATACCAGAACACTTCAGCTCTCTCAGCTGGTGGTATCATTTACTGCCACAGGGGTGCCAACCTGGAGAGGCAGAGCAGCGCTGGACAAAGACAAGGCACATTTATTTCATTGATACCTTAAGGAAAAGCATTACCACGTCTCCTTACAGCCCTGAAGTTGTATATGGCTGTCTTCTGTATGTTGCAACGAATACTGCTTCCTACTCACGTTGTCAAGTCAGCAGCTGTCAAGTCAGCAAGCAATTCAGCATTTAAAGGGTTTGTTTCGCCCCCGGCTTGGACGAGTCACTTCAGGCCAGATTTTAAAACAAACTCTGAACAACCAGCCCACAAAACGGGCGACCAGAGGGAGAGCCAGAACCACCCGCAGCCCCTCAAAGCCCCCAGCACCAGGTCCCAGCAGCACCAGCATCACCTCAGTGCCACCTCGGACCCCTCCAGGACGCTGGGGGCTGGTGGGAGGAGGCAGGAGATGCACCACGGGTGCTGAACACCCAGCAGCTCGTCCAGGCACTCGGGGCTGAACGCAGCTCCTGCACCAAGAGCCCCACGGGGCCCAGAAGAAGTCTGAACACCGCTGCTGGCCAGCTGCAATTGGGATGGAAAAGTGTCTGCAGGCACAAGAGGCAGCCTGTTGGCCAGGGAACGAGCGCCCAGGTACGCGTTTTTTACAAGGCAAGCTGGTCTGCCCCGACCGACAGCTGCTTTTCAGGTGGGACCTTGGCAGTGGCTCTCAGCAAGTTCTGCTTCGTAATGCTGGAAAACAGCGAGATCAATCTCATTATGCCTTGGCTAGTGCTACTCTGAGGCCTGACTCCAGACAGGAAAGAAGAAAAAAGGGAGAGGGAAGACAAGGCTGTTAGAAGAAACTACTGAGATGAGTCCAATAGCGCAGAGAGGAAAGTATTTTAATCCCCAGCAGAGACCCTGCTCCCGTACAAAAGGCTGTGCAGAGGCTCAAATCAAGCGAGAAGTAGCAGTTTGTTCTGCACATTACATTTTTTGCCACTTATGAATAGCAACGCTGCAACGAGCTCTTTAAAACCTCTCAGAGTCTCTTCTGATAGGCACAAAAATGCCTCCTGTGGAAAGCTGTGTGACTGGAAAGCTGTTTCCCTCCGAAGCGCTGCCGCTTTATCCCCAAATTTTAAATCAGCAGCTTCCCAGGAAGGGGCAGGTAGGAAGGTGTGAGACCAGCGTCTCTCAGCTATATCACGTTAGAGGCCTAACTTCACTGTCCCGTTATGAAATATGAAAATCACCCTGCTGTCCCTCTGTCTACCTGTGTGAAAGCAGCTCACGAGACCATACCTCGAGCACCGCCCCAGCCAGCCGTGCCCCTCTCTGTGCAGTAGGAAACCTGCTCACCAGCTCCCTGAAACTTGTCCTCCTTAGAGCACAGCACACCTGTTGAGCCCATTACTAAAAATAAAAGAAAAATCAGCAGATCTCCCTGCTTCTGACACCTGCCATTAGCTCTGCTGAACCCATGCGGCTAAGGGATGGGGAGCTGGGTTCAATCCATCCCTGAGCAACATCCCCTGACTGTGTCCCAGGCCCCAGTTGGTCCCAGCTGCATAAGCCAGGCAGGACAGTGCCTGGGAGCTGCCCCAGCACACGGGGCCTGGCTGAGCAGGGACGTGATGGGGTGGATGGAAATGGCCAGCAAAGCACGGCTGCTTCCCACACAGACACTTGCTGCCTGGATGACCAGAGGTGCCAGCTCTTTAGAGATGCTGCCCCTGCTCCCAGGGGAAACCTAAGCACCAGAGTTTCAGATCTGCCTCACTGGTCGGCATCAGTGCAGCAGTAACGCTACAATAATTCGGTGGTACTTAAATCCCTGCACAGACCTTTCCTCATCTCTCTTTCCCCACACTGGCACGGAAGCTTTGGGGTCTACTGCTGCCAGCACCTGAAAGCGAGTCTCACCCATGGGAGAGGCCTGGCTCCTCTGCCTGCAGGCAGCGAGACGTCAGCGATCTCCCACTGATAGAGGCCCCTGACTGAATGGCAATGCTGCAACAGGCACAGCGATTTCTAAGAGCTGATCGTCCAAACAGCCATTTATGTAGGCAGAAAAATCGCATGTACAGTCAGGATTCATAAACAGCAGAATTAAGTGCACATAGCAACATCCCAGCGCTCTTCCAAAGCGATTTTCTGCTTCTCAAATCTCAGTGCCCTTTTATTTCTAGACAGACAGGCTTTTTAGAAATTCTCTAGCTATTCCTTGCATGAAGAAAAACCTAAAACACGTGAGCCAACTAGAAAGCCCCAACACCAAGCCGGAAGAGAGCCTACATCTCATTTGGGAAGCGTGAATCTCTCCGATTCACCTTGGTAAGCTATCAGTCCTGTGCAGAGAGACAAAGGTCTAGCTGTAATTACTGCAGTGACTTCATTTCGCAGGTAAGAAGGGGTTACGGCCTCAGTGCACCGTACGCCCCGGGTCTGTGCCCGCTGGGTGCTGTTACCTCCCCACCCGCTGAAGCAAGCCCCAAGGCCCCAGCAGGGCTGCCACATTCACTGGCAGCAGTTGGCCATGTAAAGAAATCGGCTCGGATAATTTCAAAGCAGACACATGAATACCTTCCAGCTCTCTCCTGGCTTCTCCCCTCCTGCGCACAAGCAACCCAAGTTAACAGAGCGGCTCTCTGTCCCCCTCTTGTGATAGGACCACGAGGACTAAAAACCTCCTGGAAGGAGGTAATTAAAAAAGCCGTGGCCTTTGGGGCACGTGCCACAACTCCTGTTTTGGGACTCCTCGTTAATCCAAAGGTTCAGCTCCTGCTTCCAACGCCCACGTCAGCGTCCCGCCGCACGTAAACCGCTCTCGCTCCCCTCACCGCCCCATGAAAGGCAAAAAGCCGCGCACACGGCGTGACAGCCATTTCCCCTCGCGGGCGATGAGCAACGCTGCCCATGTCGCCCTGGGCCCCACGGGCTGCTCCCAGACCCATCAGCCAGCCGAGGCGCAGGGCTGGAGGCACCGACCGCGGCCAGGCAGCCCTCTGGAGCAGGAGGAAACTTCTCTCCCTCCGCACGGGAGCGGAGCCTGGTCGCAGATAAGCCATCCAGCGCTCACACCCCAGACCGAGATTGCATTCCTCTTTCTCCTTTGTTGAGACGTAAGCTCGCGCACCGCCGGCTCGCTCTCAATTACATGCCCTCGTTTGCGTGCTTTAATTCTCATGCTGTCTCCCCACACCACGCGAGTCTCCCCGAGCGGGGAAACCGCTGACAGAAGCTCCACAGCTCTCACCCCCGATTAACTCGTCGGGCTCCAGGGGAAAGGCTTCCCAGCCGCGCTGCTTCAGATGGCGACAGGCAGGGGAGCCCGAAAGCCCTCGATGCGAAAGCAGCGGAGGTGGGAAGGGAAGGGGCTGGAGAAGAAGAGTCTCCTTACCCAAGCAAACGCGATTAGCGATATTCGCATCTCAGACGTGCCTACGGGCGCCGTACCCGCTAGGAGGGGAGGTCTGGGGACTCTCCTGCCTGCGGGCAGGGCGAGGCACGGCTGGAAGCACCAGCCTGGGGCGAACGAGTGATGACTCCCCGGGACGAGCCGAGGCGGCGGCCGCCCGGGGTGCCCCTGCCCTGTCAGCGGGGTGCTGCGTGCAGCCCTGCCCCGCTGCCGCCCCGCGCACGGACCGCGACGGAAACGTTTGGGGGGATCGGGGTTGGGAGCGGTCCGACACGGGATGCTCCGGGCTGAAGGAGGAGAGGGGGCTGAGAATAACCAGGAGAAGGACCGAAGCGGCGAGGCTGCAACTCCCCAACTCCCCTCCCCGCGAGTTTTTTTTTAAAAAAAAAAAAAAGGGACAGAAAAGGGCCGAATGTTACCATTTTTGGACATGGCTCCGCGCAAGCCCTGCCCTAGCCCCCACCGCTCACCCCGGCGCCCCGCTGCCCTCCCGCCGCCGGGGCCGGCCTCCCCCCGGTACCCCCCGGGGGCACCCGGCGGGGTCGGGGCGGACCGGAGTGGTGGTGTGGGGGGGGGGGGGGATCCCGGCTGCCCGGTGCACCCCCGGTGGCCGGGTGCCGGTGCCCACCTTCCGCTGCTGCTTCTCCCAGGCCGGGTCGAGGAGCAGGTCGCGGTCCCAGTCCTCCTCCGGCTGCATGTAGTCGTTGGTCTGCTGCGGGTCGTAGTGATCCATGGCGGCAGGCAGCCCGGCCCTCTGTCCCTCCGTCCGTCCGTCCGTCCCTCCGTCTGTCTAACCCGTCTGTCCGTCCGCCGGCCCGTGCGTCCTCCCCCTCCCGCCCCGCCCCGTCCCGGCGCTGCCGCTGTGCCCGGCCCGCGGCCGCTCAGCCCGAGCAGGCGGCGGCGGCGCCCGCTCCCTCCCCCCCCCTCCGCCTCCCTCCTCCCCTCCGCCTCCGGCCGCGCGCCGCACCGCGGGGGCGGGACGAGCCGCGACGCCCCGCCCCCGACCGCTCCTCATTGGCCGTCCCCCGCAGGCAGCGCGCCGCTCATTGCGCCCCCCGCCCGTCCGTCACGGCCCGCGGCCGCCGCCATAGGTGGGGCGCGGCGGCTCCCGCAGCCCCGCCACGCCCCCCGAGCCTGAGGGACGGGCGGTGGGACAGGGAGGCCAAGATGGCAGCCGGGGGCGGCCGGGCGGCGGGAGTTTCGTTGCCATCCGCACAAACGTGCCTTAACTGCCGGTGTCGGCAGCCCCATGCCTGTATCGGTCTCTAGTTGCAAAGTGCAATATATAATACACAACCGCATCACTGCAATAAAACGTAAAGAAATAAAGAACTGCGATATTTCTGTCTGTTCGAGCCTCTCCTAACTGCTCCTCATGTTCACGCTTCCAGCCTCCCGGTCCTCGCTTCTCCAAATACCTCCCTGCATTTCTGGGAAATACCGCAGTTTTTCGCCCCTCATCCCAGCTCTTAGATCCTCAAGGACTCCTTAACAAAACTCTTGGCCGCAGTTTGTGAACTTACGGGCAGTAGTGTGGGGGGCGGAAAAGAAAATAAATGCCGCTTCTAAACTTGGGCTGCTTCCCGGACCCACTTGACCCGACGCCCTTGTGAGGAATCACACCAGCGACACAGGGGAGCGGAGGAGCTCGCCACGGGAGAGGGAAGCACCGCGGAACGCGATGCTCCTGGGGGGATGCCCGTAACCACAGCAGCACCCCGCTTTTCCTCCTTTAGCCTCCTAGAGCTCTCTTCTCTGGATGATGTTAATGCCGACTTCCTTGGGCATCCTTCAAACCTCGCTGAACCAAGCAGGTCTCCGCTGAGGTCCCTCTGATCCGACAAAAGGAGAGCGGGTGTTCCCTAGAGCAGTGGGAACAGTCAGACCTACCTCCTACCCCTTCAGCCGGCAGCAGACGAAGGGAGGAAGGAGCCCAAAGACATTCGGGTAGCTCTGCTTGCTGCTCTTTTGCTTTGTGCTTAGCACATCAGCTACAGGTCACGAGCTTCCCTGGGGAGATACCTGTTCTCTTGCCAGGAACATCCATAAGCTCCTGTAAGGAGGCCCAGCAGGTGAGCTGTACAGCAGCGCACAAAGCCGTGTGGAAGTGGTCTTCCGTTTCTGGGGAGACTCACAGCCAAGTTCCAGCTTTTATATTCTGCAGGTATTCAAAACCATTGTAGCTCTGTGATTTAGCACTTAAATTTGAACTGCGTGTTGGACTCTCACAGTTAAGAATTCAACAAATTAACACTTGCATCGTTTTTACTCTCCCAGCCCAGGACATGTTACCAGTAAAAACTCAGCACCTCTGAAATGCAGACATTTATTTGGTGGAATTTAGTGGGATATAGCATGCTGTGGTGGATATCAGGGAGGAGAATGTCTCATGCCCAGAGATTGGGTAAAATATATGCTTTTAAGAAGTGTCATAGAATAACAGTGCCAACCCTGGTTATCCAGGGCTCATTTGATGTAAATGAGACAAAATAAAACAAAACAAACAACAAAACCCACAACACTGGCAGGGATACTGTGTTTTGGAGAAGAGGAAAAAAGGGGCCCGGTAAGGTACAAAACCTGTTATCTCCCTATCAGGGCCTCTCCACCTGGGTTGTGTTCCTCTTCTATCCTGCCCTGTCCTTACCTTCCTAAGTCTTCTTTCCCTTTACTTCCCTTCCCATTTAGCTGAACTTCCAAAACTGACTCCCTGGCCCCGCACCCCAGAGCCAATGTAGCTGCTGGGACAACTTCTTCAGGTACTTGTGCCATCTCCTCCTGCTGACTGGGGGTCAGCCTTGCTTGTTCAGAGCACAAGATTTAAGGTTAAAACGATTTACAGAGCTGTCTTCATACTGCAAGTGGGTGTAATTTTCTAATATTGTTTGAAGTGTCAATGTGTTAGCTCTTCCTGTAAGGACACTGATTTTACTTTTCCAACAGAAGAGTCCCTTGATTGCTCTCTTTGCTTTCATAGTGTCACTTGAACGATAGGATCAGGAATTATACATCTGGTCCCATGCCCTTGTTATTATGTACCCACTGTATCTACTTGTATCCTGAAAGATGAATCGAATACATTACCAACGTTGCTTGTATACTTACTTGCCTCTGCTTCCTCCCATTTAGCCCTGAAGAGGAAGGAGCTTGCTGCTCAGACATGCACGGCAGCATCACATGCCAGCAAAGCAGGCTCGACTCAGGCAGCTGCCAAGCTGGTTCTGCAGAGGGATGTAGAGGGTAAAAATCACACAACTGGTACCTAACCTACAGTCAGGTTAGGTGCCCATTTTGCACTGTGCAGCAAAATGACCACCTCAGTGGGGTCAGCATCCTTGTTTTAAGGCATGGGCACAGTGACCTTCAGTTGCTTGTGGTTAGGGCTTCTTGTTTTCATGTTTTACCTGTTCATTGTCCTGTACTGAGGGGTGGGGGACTTGTTTGCTCAGACCTTTTGTTTTTCTGTGTCAGTCTGAAAGGATGTCCCATTTCATGGTCCTGGCAGAATTCTTCCGCCTGGCCCAAATGATAAGGGGAATCAGGGGCCAGAGATGCTAAAGACAAGAGCATCTGTCTTTAGGCAGATCAAGCCTGTGCCTCCCCTAAGGCCAAGGCAGAGGGAAAACATGAGAGCCTGCTTATTTCTGGACACTGAGGGTGAAATCCAGGCTGGCTCACCCCTGGTGCCACCTGGCAGAACTCTCAGCTTTGAGTCCGTTCTCACTCTGTCTCTGCAGAGCTTGCCAGAGGACTTGCCCATGGCCTGCAGATGTGAGATCAGGAATTTGCTGCTGCTCTTGTTTCCATTGTGCCAAAACCAGCCACGGAGCAATCATGACAGACTTTGGAGTGAAGTCCTCTGAAAGGGAGCAGCAGCAAGATGGCAGCAGACAGGCAAGCACAAGGATTAGCCTCTTTCCAGCTCCTCCCTTGCCCTCACAGAAAATCTTTTCTCATGAGAGAATCATTGAGCTCTCAGACCTATCATTATTTAGCCCCAGCTTAAAAACTTCACTTAAAATCCTTTCCCTTCTCTTTGATGTTCTCTGTAATTGCAGGCCTGCAATTCTCTAGCACAAAGCTTGAAAAAAGTAGCGCTCCCTCATCTGTGGCTACCACCGATGCAGTGGTACCCTCAGGCTGTTTTCCAGCAGAACCCCTCTCCATTTAGAGCCAGAGAGGACTTTCCAGGCAGATGGTCAACAACCCTCTCACTTCTTCTGAGGAGAGCAGCTCCCCCACCATGCTTTAGCTGCAGTGCGCTGCACCAGTGGCAGTCCCTCCTGGCTCTGCCTGTGAACCTAGCCTTGGCCAGAGCAGCAAAACAGCACCATCATGCCATCTGCCGCTGGTCTGGGACACACTGGGTCCGTTACAGTTACTGCATTTAGGGCACGCAACAGTAGGTTATGGTTGTTGCAACAGCATGTCAGCAATCCCTGTCTGATCAAAACCACCACCACTCTCAGGTGTGTTTCAAGAGAGGTGCTTTGGGAATGCCTGCCTGAGGTTCCCAGTGCTGTTTTACTGGTCTGCACTGGGCTGGAGCCCCCAGCTTTGCAGAAGATGGGCATCGCTTGGGGAGACCTCCAGTGAATGCTGGGCCTGCCAAGGGGACTGCCAGAAAGCTCACAGCTCGCTCAAGTGGTGCGGCCCCTGGGAGCTGGTGTAAGACCTGATTGTGTGCACGTGGCTCATTTACTCACTGTGTTTGGTCCCTACATGATGCAGACCTGTAGAGAAAACCACAGAGGACAATGGACAGTAGTGCACACATACAGCAGTGTCACTTGCAGGACATGAGGACTCCATCTTCTGTTCCCCTTGGCATTTGTAACGCTGTGGCTGGAGTGCTGCCTGGCTTTGGGTGCCAGCTTGTAAAAAAGATGCACACCAGTTGGAGAGAGTCCAAAGGAGAAGTAACAAGAAGGCTCAGAGGTCTAGGAAACCTGACCTTTGTGAGGAGACTGGGAGAACTCAGCTTGTTTAGTCTAGGGCAGAAAAAAAAAAAAAAAAAATGAAGTGAGACACAGTAGCAGACCTCAAATATGTGAAAGTTTACAGAAAAGTGGAAGTCAGTAAACAATTTGCCGTGGCTGCTACAGAACCTGCTAATGGTCAGGGTAGTGAAGCACTCAAGCACACCACCACAGAAAGCTGCTGAATCTCCACTGCTGGAGGCTTAAAAGAACAGGTAAGCCTATAAGAGGTTGAACTTCTAGGATAGGCCCACAGATCCTGCTGTGGGCCCAGAGGATGAATGTTATGTCACCTTCTTCCAGGATCACCTTCAGCTCTGTTTCATAGCCCTGCAGCACAGTCTGCTTCAGAGGGTAAGACAACACCATGAAGAAACATGACAAGGTTGTAAAGAGACTAATGACGGAAGAAAAGCAAATACAGCTGCCGGGAAAAGGCAGGGATGTGAAATGTAAAAGCAGACACATGGAACATGACCTAGATGGTCCCATCAACACACCCATGTGCAAAACATATTGCAGCATAACAGCAGCTGGAACTCAAGTCTGCTGAGAGAGGTGACTAAGGTAAAAGGGGCTGGGGGGGGGGGGGGGGGGGGGGGAATACAACCACATGTTTATGTTGACATAAACAGCTTCAAATCCACTTCCTAACAAAGAAAGATTCAGTTCTCTCACATTATGGCCAACAGCAAAAATCACCATCGGTATTCCAAACGCTGAGACGAGGTGCTTCACTCCTAGTTTGACTTTCAAACGTGACTCTCATGGCCTCTCCACCTCATCATGTTTTTAGCATAAATTGTCTATTTCAGTAGTGAGACAGGTCACAGTGACATTGGACTCCTGGCAGCAATCCACACATATAATCAATGCTTGGGTATGAAGCCACGACAACAGATAATTCACAAAGAACTGAGAAAATACAGATCTGTATGATCGAAGGGACCCTACCCTCATCGTCAATGCACCCATAGGATATGAGTGCTCTTAAAACTGAGGGTATTAAATGTTACCTGTGGTCTTCAGGATACCAGTCAGGGCTCCTGTAGCAACATCGAGTGCTCGAAGGCTGCCCTGGGAGATCAGGGAAAAACAGCTAAGCTGCAGATTTTTGGTGTCTTCTGTACTGTGCCAAGCCACCCACAGTCACCAGCAGCAGGAGTGGCATAGCTTAGCACAGTGTGTTGTGGAGGAAGAGCTCATTCCTCTTCAAAAAATAGTTGGTGCAGCTGGAAAACACACCAAAAGCCTTTCAGGCACACCAGCTTTTTCTCAGGGTGGCCCAGCAGTGAGTGGGGAACCCGATGCTGAATCAGTGAGGCTGGGCTCCGCGTTCAGATGTGCATCAGAGGTGGAGCAGGACCCACCAGCTGTGCTGAAAGCCACTGTGTCATTAACTTGGCTTCCCAAAGGACACTTGGTAGAGCCTAAAGCTCTCCATCACACGAGGAGGGACAGCTAAGGGCTTTGCTTGAAGGAACCGTTTCATCCCCCTCCTCCAGCTCCTCCAGCCGGTGCGGGGAGCAGCTGGGCAGCCAGCAGCCTGCCTGCTTCCATAGGGCAGATTAAGCTCCTGTGCTCCACAAGCAAAAGCTGCTGCGTAGCAGCTGCTGTGGGTTATGCATGCTTTCACACAGAAAGTCATCCTGCGTTCGTTATGCTTTTCTCCTAACTGGCTCACTCTCCCTGTTATTTTTTCCTTGGTACAACAGTGCAGAGCTACCCCAAATAAAACCACACAGTGCAAAGTTACCTCCTACATCAGAGAGCTTCTTATTCAGGAAGCAGCAGCAAACCTCACATCCTCATACTCGCAGTAGCTCTACCATCAGGAGGGGGAGACTTGTGGAGCAATATGTCCAGTGGTGTAAAATGGAGTTTGGAGAAGACAAACAGCAAGTGAGGAAGTGCTGGCGGGCAGCACCAACAGCACACAGCAGGGACAGCAAGCAAACTAGCTAAGCCAATCTCCCCAGCTTCCTTTAATCTCTTCTCTAGTAGGATTTCCCCCTCCTTGCCATCTTCTCACATGATGCACACCTGTGATCCTGCTTGTGACAGGAGGCTCCAGGCCAGCAGTGGGAGCCCAGGGCTCCCTGCAGTGTTTTGCATCTGCTCTTTTTTACGGAGCAGTGCTTACCTTTTTGTGCCTTCCCTCCACGCCTATCATGAACCTAACCAACCTATTGTAAACCTCAACATCCCAACCCCGTCCTTTCACAGAGCAGCAGTGAAAAAGGGCTTGGTGGCTTCTGCTTTCAGCTGACCGGGAGCAGCCTGGCTGCAGGCTGCCTGGTGGGGACACGGGGGACCAGCTCTGGGAAGCACAGTGCACACGGGCATTTTAGAGAGGCAATAACCTGCCATGGCTGATAGCAAACTCATCTTAGAGCCAGTCATGCTGTTACAGTTATGAAACTGGGGGGTTTAAGCATAGGAACTGCTGCACCTCAGGTTTCTGCTGTCCCTGCACCCAAGGTCCAGGGCAGCAGATCACTTAGTGACAGCAGGGCAGCTCCAGGGGTGCGGTGGGAGCCCCCTCGCAGACAGAAAGGCTCTGACCCTTCCTCCGTGTCAGCATTTTGGCGATGTGCAGCCTGGCATGTCTTCCTTTTGACCGACAGCTCCAGGAAGCTGACCCCATGCAGGTATCACTGCTGCAAAGTTGTTGGACAAGGAGGGAGGGCATCCTCATCCGGGCTAAAGAGAGATGACAAGAACGTGCCGCAAGGTCAGTGTGCTGGCCTCTGTCTCCTAATTACTCATCTCTAGCTTTTTTTTTTTTTTTTTAAATGACCTCATCTCATAAGGTATTTTTACTACAGTAATTCCTGTGATAACTGAGCTTGCAGGTATTTGGAAGCAGAGTTACAGATGGGGCCAGCAGAAAGCTTCCCACAGCTGATGGCAGTGCACAAGCCCTGGGGCTGAAGGCATCGAGGATTTGAGCTAACAAAGTACGAGGCTCAGGAAGGTTTGTTGCATGATTGTGGTAAAGAGCCACAGGCACTCTCAGCCCTCACTCATAAGGCTGAGCTCAACAAGCATCTTGCAGATACTGTATCAGCCAGGATTTTGAAAAGCAGAGAGGACACTAAAAGTCTGGGAAGACAAATAAAGTGTCCTGATCTTATTGCAGGGCTGAGCAGATCTGGGGCTGAGGTGGGCTTGTGGCACTATCCCATTGTTCTGGCTGTCCCTCTGACACCCGACGTCTCTGGCACACACCTTGCACCAGTGCTGCAGGCTGGCAGAGAGGAACTGGAAACGCCAAGATACTGTGGTTTTGTGAATTACCCTGATTACTTCTTATGAGGTCCTGTTCCAGGTGCTTCGCTGTCATAGGTGAACACAGATGGTTCCCGAGATGCCCCATGGGTGACAGCCCCAGATTATAACCTCTCTTTCTCTATAGCAACACCCACATAAAAGGAAAACCCTTGTGGCATAGCCTGCCTGTCTGTTTATAAAGGCAGTTAGATCGTTTTTGAAAGGTAAGTCAGTTCCGAAAGGACAAGTCTGTGAAAAATAATTTTAAAAAATCCATGTAAAGTGAATTGACAGTATTGGTTGTAAAATACTGTGAAATATATTCCTTTCTTCTGCAGAACCAGAGAAAGCAAATCATTACAACTATGATGTGTCCTAATGCTCATGACAGTCTCAGGTGCAGAACCAGAATGCTGCTCTCAGATAAACAATTCCAGTTCTCCACTGATAGATGTCCACCTACAGCTGCTGAAGCATACTTTAATTCCTCTCTCTGTTTCTTTCAGATCCAAAGCACCTAAAGTACTTAGGTACTGGTGCTCTAAAGAATAATGGAAATAGAAAGCAATAAAGTGTGAATATTTGACTAAGTACCTAAGGGAACTTTGATGCAAATTATTCATTTGCAAACTGCTGCCAAGCCAGCGCCAAATTCAGCCCCAGTACTGCATGAATACAAACTTGGATGGTGAAGGGTTTTTGCTGGGGAGTTCTGGTTCAGTTCTGACCTAACAGCACCCCTTCGGGGCACCCTATGCTTCTTGCTTTCTTAGCAGTCAGAGCTGTGAAACGATTTTCATTATAGCTGTGTGCATATGCTCTGTTCCACATGCTCATAACTTCTGAACCATTCAGCTTTCCAGGCTCATGTCTTTATTTAAGGAGGATTTTCTGCTAAACCAAAGAAATAACCAAGTACCCCCATTCACTCCCCTGGATTTCTAAGCCGCTGTTCTTTGAATGACAAGCAATGCAAAGAATACACAGTTAATGTAGTAGAAAAGAAATGTAAGTATTTCTCCATCCCTTGAATGAAGGCTCCATTTTGGATTTTGAAAGGTACTCCTTGTACTGAGTTCAGTTTAATGCCACTGCTTGACCTGAGTGAGAAGAAAGGGGAGAATATATGAATTTAAGTTTAGGGAATATTGCTCTGTAACATACTCAAAGAGCATCTGCTAATAGTTGGCAGAGCCTATCGCAGCCCCTGATGTGGTGCCATCCACGTGCACGTCCCCTCAGCCCGAGGCTGGGGCCATAGGGCTGCTGGAGCAGGCTGCGTGGGTCTCACTGAACACATAAATAACCTCACCCCTCTCCAGTGCTGTTTTATTAAAGCAGCAAATTAGCCACAAGGTACGTTGCTTTAGCTAAAAATAAAATGTAAATAACAGGGGGTTGTCTGCAGACGTCTGGTCTCTGTGCGTGACACCTGAGATCCCTTCAAGGGAAAAAGCAGCGGAGGGCACAGGACTCCCTGCTTTCTCCATGCTTTTGTGGTTTGTTTTCTCTGGACATTTGTCAGCACTGTGCAATTGCTGCGTTTCCTCCCCAGGGCCAGGTTCCTTGTTTGCCCAGGTCTTTCAAGCAGCTCTGGGGAGAGAAAGCCCAGCCCCTGCTGTGTGACCACCAGGAGAGGCACGTCCCAGCCCAGCCATGCAGGTTCTTCTGCGGCACGGCCAAGGCCAGCCGTCACCCTGCCGGTACTTGCACTTCTTTGGCATCACAGCGATGGCACAACATCTCTTCTGATGCCAGCTGGTCTGGAACAAGCCCCCAGACCCGTCTTATTTTGCAGCACATCCCATCTCGGCGCAGTTGCACCCCAGCCCTTGGGCACTCTCTGGGAGTGACTCTCATTTGCGTCATAGCTTTTACACTCCAGTAATGAAAACTTTCACAAGGGAAACAAAACAAAACAAAACAAAACCAAAAAGAAAAAAAAAACACCAAACCACCACACAACAATAGTGGTAATTATGGAAAGAGCAATTAAGAAAAGAGAGAGGGAGAAAGAGGACCTGGGCACAGTCCAAATTGTGTGTAGCCAGCAGCAAAATTACCATTCCCTTGAACGGGCCTGAGGTTGGCTTCTTCCCATTCCCAAATAAAGCAGCAGACGAGGCACACCTGGGCTTACAGTAGCATTCTCAATCTACCTGCTTATCTGCAATTTAGCATTTATATATACAAAGTACAGCCCATCCAGCAGGTTTCGGGGAGCATATGCACAGCGTATTGCGTGCATCCAGAACACCCTGGGAGGAAAAAAAAATGGCTCCAAGAGCTTCTTAAACATCAACAGACCTCAGCTCTGCCAGAGCGGTGGTGGGAGAAAATTAGAGATGGGTGCAAGCGGCTGGAAAATTCCTGCTGCCTTTCTCCAGCCTGGTTCAGCATAAGTATGGATCTCTGGGCAGCAAACTGGTCCCCTCTGACAGATGGGCTGTTTCCATCAAGGGCACCACTTCCACAAGCAGCCCAGAAACCCCCAGCCCCCCATGGCTACCACTGGTGTAGTTGTTTCACTCTCTTAGGTTTGCACCATCCCTTTTATTAGGCAGAAGATGACGTTTGCACCAACCTGGTCCCAGCGTGAGTCTCTGTTTTCAGATGGGCCTGGGAAGGATGCCCCAGAGAAGGAACAGGGCCAGTTTCTGCCTTTCACTTCCCCTGTGAGAACAGAAGCAGCAGTCACTCCACCCTCAGCCCTGGTGAGAAAAATTCAGGTCTCACTTTTTACAGACACATCTTGCTCCTTCCAGCACCAGCAGGGAGGCTTGGGAAGAGCTACCACTGCAGGGTGCTGCCCTCGCAGAGGATGAGCACGCATGCAGGCTGCTGGGTCGGGGGGGCTGGCTGGGAGGGTTGGCCTGGAGGGTTGGGAGCCCTGGGTGCTGGCTGCCCCCTGGTTTGCTGAAAAACAGCCACATCACCTCCTGGGGTTGTAATGTAAGAAGGCGTTAGGAACTCGAGTCTTATTCTGCTTTAATGTTTATGAAATTTCAGGACTGGTTTTTCTGCAGACCAACAGGAGCCTGCCGTCCTTCAGTATCGCAGGGCAATTTAGGTTGGAAGGGACCCCTGGAGGACATCTGGTCTAACGGCCTGCTCAGGGCAGGGCCAATTTGATCAGGTTTCTCAGTCCAAAAAAGCATGATTCCACTAACAACTTCTTATTCATCCTATCTGCTGGCTTGAGAGACTGGACTGTGTTTTTACCAAGTTTTAGTCACGCTAGCAATGCAAAAACCACTGCAGCTCTGCCCAGCTGAGGAGTCAGGTTCTGTTTTTCCTCCTCCTGGTTTATATAAAAACGGGAATTGGTAAGGGCCCAAACTGTCCTCAGCGACACCAAAACAATGGGTATTGTTCTGGGAGTAAGCAAGTCACTCTGAACCCCATTATGCTACTTCTAGTGGCCCCATTGTCTCTGATAACATAATCCAGGGCTATTATTAAAAAAAAAAAAGGGGGGGGGGGAGGGAAAAAAACCAAACATGTTCTGAGCTTCTCACAAAGGACAAGGTCTTTCAATTAAAAAAAAAAAAATCCTGAAAAACACTATCTGCTATAGCACAACCTCATAACAGCCCAACTAGAATAGCACTGATAACCTCTTCTTGTGGTACCTGGGTTTTCCCTTGGAGATCTCCTGGCCAAACCGAGAGTGTGCCTGGGTCTGCACTGCCCTGAGACCAGGAGAGCTTGTGCTCCTTCCTTCACAGCCCTCTGGTCTTGCCGAGGGTCCTGTGCCTTGTAACAGCTTTCACTGGAGCCCATGGGCTAGCAAGGGAAGCTGAGGTATCTGGCTTTCCCTCAGGCAGTGCTGGGCAGGGTGAGAAGCCTTTGGGCTGAGTACTGAGGCCAGGCAAAATGAAATGTGGGAAGGAGAAGTTGTAAAGAACTGGAGAAAAGAAGAACACATCAGCGCCATCAGGTGATGTATTCCCAATGGGAAACTTAGTAGTGTTTGGCACCCTGTTTTCATGGATCAAGTCCTCTATGGAAACTTATGACTATGGGAAAAGCCTCTGCTCTCTTCAGAAGAAAGTTCCTTGCCCTCAGTGTGTTAAGTAGGACCTCTGTGCCCAAGAGGTGAATGTCTCCCACTGGCGTCAGACATGGTGGCCACCCATCCTGCTGGTGGTCCTGTAACACAGGAAAGGGGTAAATGGGACCAGTTTCCAGTGCTGGAAAGCACTAGGAACATGCAGGGAGAGTGGTGTGAGGGATGGAAGCAGGAGGGGTCTGATGGAAGATTAACCATGGAGCCTGCAGAGACACTGTCTGAAGTGACGTGTCGGGAGAAGCTGGGGACCACACAGGCTTCTCACAACCCTACGAGGCGTTCCCAGCCAGGCATTGAAACGGGTGCAGAGGGAACAGCTGGGTTTTAACACTTGGTGTGCCTGTATTTTATACGGAGAAGTAGCATTTTCCTCCTTGCTTGTAGAGGAAACAAGTTGTCAGAGCAAAGATTTAAATGATTGAAAAATCACTGCTGGGCAAACTTTGTGGGTGTCTGGTAAGAGGCAAACGAGTTGTTTTGATATCAAAATGTCTCCCCACTGTATTTTAAGAGGCATAGAGGCTGCTACTTTCAGGAAAAATTGCCCGAGGGAAATTGCAAACAACTGATAGATTGAAAGGCTTATGTCAAAATCCTCCTTCGCTCTCACCCAACTCAATGCCAGTGAAAGGTCAAAAATAGGGATGACAAAATCTGAGGGTCTCTAAAGACCTTGGATTTTGTCACTTTGCCCTACAGTCAGCAGATTCAAGTCTCCAGTCAAGTGTTTCTAAAATTGATGTTGTGGTGATGTCAATAAAATCCTCCAAAGCACAAAATAGGACACACTTGAGCAAGCAGGCAGATTTCCAAACAGTCTGGCCTATTTACATCATTTCCTCCTCATAATTCACCCTGCGTGCTATACCTCTTACTTGCCCATCTCTGGCTTCCTTTAGATAAGAGGGAAATTCTTCTTGTATCACATGAACTTCTTCAGTTTTATCACAAATCTCTCAGATAAGAGGCTCATGTGAAGCAATCCTTGCTGTCCTCGCATTCCAGCCTTCGAGCAGCAGAGCATGGAGCTTTTCCACCTTATAAGGACGTTCAAAAGGTGCCGCAATTCCTTTCAAAGTTTTCTCAGCCTAAGTACTGTAGAAAGAAACGTACTTGGTACCTGCCATCCTGAACTAGCTGGCATTCCTGGGATGCTATTCTGTGTGCTTGAGCAAAAAGCATTTGGGAGGCTATGTTAGAAACTTTTTATTTTTGCAGATAATTTGTTGCCCCTCTCCCAGCCTAAGCCAGTGCTGCCCTGCTGTCAAGGCAGCATCAGAAAGTTTCTGCAGCAAATCAGAAATTTGCATTCGTAGATGGGAATTCACTGTCCCCGGTCTGTTCTCCTCTCCGATCTTTGAACTCCAGGCTCTGGGTGCACGTTTGTTACTGCTGCCTAAAAACCAGCCAAGCTAATGTGCTTCTATTTAGAAAATTCCCTCAAATGTTCCTTTTTTTACTGCATGTGAGGAAAGCTAGAATGTAAACATATTAACAAAATAAGCACTGGCATTTGAAATGAAGCAAAGAAACCAGATGCTCTACCCTCCTCTTCATGCAAAGCAAGAAGTAAGTGTCCCAGGAAACACTGAGTGGCCCATGTTGTATCCAGCCCAGGCTGCCTGTTCAGACTTCTTTGCAACACAATGGACACTTTAAAATATATCGAATATGTAGCTTAGCTGTGCAGTCATTTGACTTTGAAAAAAAAGTTTTGAAAACAAAGAACTGGTGAGGATGGGAAAGGCTCCCTTTTTGGCAGCCTAGTTGAACACCCAGACTGCAATGATGAGTGATGCTCCATGGACCATTTCATCGCAGGCCATGCTGTTTTACAAAGCTTCCTATTTCTCACAAGCCTCCCTGCTCATGGCACGGAAAGCCCAAGGGCAGAGCCACAGCGGTGCCAGGCTCCTCTTCCACTGCAGCACCAGCATCAGGCTGGGCTGGGCTGGGCTGGGCTGGGCTGGGCTGGGCTGTCCTGCAGGAGCTCAATCCTCCTCCCTGCGTTCTCCTCCCAGACCCCCTGCAATGGGGCTGCTGCTTTCAAGATGGGGCAGAGTAACGGTGCCAGGGCTTCTCCATGATCCCCAGCTTCCTTGGTCATCTTCTCATGCCCTGAAATAAGACCGAGGCACTTTTTTGGGTTGTACAGCTGAGAAGACCAAGCCAAGGAATCCACATCCCACAAGGACTGGCTCTGCAGTGTTGTTCCTATCAGACCTTCCCGGTGCAGAGAGGTCCCCATGAGCATGGAGGAGTGAAAGATGGAGAGCAATGAGGAAAGCTTCGTGTCTTGGCCACAAAGAGAGAACCATGCCCCGTGCAGTGCCCTCATCCCAGCCCTGGGGGTGCAGGAGTGGCCACCTGCGGGCAGGGGACCTGTCACACCGTCCCCTCCAGCCCAGCAAAGCTGATGTGATCGGGGTTTCATGGCGTGTCCGGCTTCCACAGCATCAGCCAGGACCGACGCCAGAAGCCACATAGGTTATTTTTAATTAAACCAACAACAGAGAAGGACTCATGATATTGTTCCTGAATGAGAACTATTTAAGGGAATAAATCATCGCCATGGAAACGGGGAGCTTTGCCAGAGAGCAGCAGGAAATGAAGTTCAGCAAGAGATACCCAAGGAATTTTCAGCCATGCTAGTAGCAGTAGCTGCTCCTATTAGGGTTGCACCTTCGGGCCAGGGGACCCCCAAACTGCATTCCTGAGCCCACTGAGCCTGAGGGAGCTGGTTGTCTGCACTTGTGGTAGGTGTAGCATGTCTGCACAGTGACTCACCAGTGCTGCACACGCCTGATGAGGGACCAGAGGAAGAACAGAGTCTGCGATAGATGCTACAAATGGGATTTGGGAAGTAAAATTAACTACATAGGGGTTACAGCAAAATGAACTCCGGGGGCTTGAAAGACTTCAAATGTGTTATCAGCCTGCTTCTTTACGTCCTGATTAGGTCCAAAGGCCTGTTCTTTATCTCAAAGTCCTAGAGGCAAGGACAAAAGCTTAGCTGAAAGGCAACAATCTCTTCTTCACCCCACTTAGGCATTCCCTGTGTTCCCTGCATTCATCCTACCACTGTAGGAAATTATGGGCACCCCATTCTTGACTGTTGCAATCACTCAACAAAAATAAGTCTCCTAATTTCATAGGGTGGCTTATACAGCTAACACAAACTTATCAGCACCTAGCTTTCCTCCCTGAGCAGTCAGGGAGGATGACTCCTGAGCAGATCTGTTCACTTGATATGTTTTCAGCCTTTTGTGAGTCATTTCCATACTCAGGAGTCCAACCTGAGCAGCTGTCAGCTCCACTGCATTTGAAGCCAGGTGGGATGTATGGGCAGCTGCTTCCTGTTGTTCTTTGTTGGGTGCTCCTTGGTGCAATTCCAACCATGGCTGACCGTGCAGGCAGAACCAAAGCTGAAGGGATAGAAAACCCAGAAAAGAAAAATGTTATTGCATAAAGCGAGCTGGAGGAGTGGCAGCAGCAGTAGTCCAGGCAATGATAAGGTGGCAAGAAATGTTAGGGAAGACTAAAGGAGCAGCACCACCCATGAGAGAGGAGCCAGCAGCCCCTGTCCTCACTTGAGAGTAAATGCATTACTTATCTGGCCTCCTGGACACTTATCCCAATATTTCATTGTGTGAAAGAAGCAAGACAAGATGGACAGGAAACTCCATCACTCCTGCATGAAAGCCAGTCAGTGCTGGGGAGCTCAGAGGTGATCTCTGCTAAGTAGCAGTCACTGCCTGCAGGTCAGCCTGGGGCTCTGCTGTCATTACTGTGTGTCTGCAGACGCCTCGACATCCATCCTGAGCAGCAGTTCTTGGGCACGATGGAAAATGTACTCTGTGGTCAGCACTTTCCTGGGATATAACGGTGGCCGCAGACGCCAGGATTAGTCCCCGGTGGATGACAAGGGCTGCTGTGACCATGTGGATTGAAGTGGGGCTGGGAAACTTGCACCTGAGAAACAGCTGGGATACATGCAGGGGGGAATGCCCGAATTCAGGGATCTCACCGCGTGTCTCCTCTCCTTTTACGGGAGCACAGCCCCACCAGCACCCTGGAGACACGTCAGCGCCTGCACCGGCCCTCGGGGGCAGCTGGGCTGCAGGCGTCAGGCCCCAGCCAAGAAGGCAGCAGACCAGACGGAGGCTAATATTACTCTTCCCAGAGGTTCAGTAGGTCACCGCTTCATCCTGTGAGCAACTCCAAATTTCAGGGCAGTGAGAGAATTGTTTATATTGGCTACTTGTACAAATGCTGAAAAAAAAGGGGTATTATGGGACTTCTGTTCTTTAATTCCAAAAAGAAATCAAACATGTCTAGACTGTTACATGCATGTGGCTTTCTTCCAGGCTTCTTCCACCTGGAGCAACAAGCAGGCTGGAAACTCTCCACAAAAGAGTTTTCAACACCCATTTAAAAATGCTCCCACCCCGTGCACACCAGCCAGCACTGACCAGCCAAATCCTATTAGGAGGCAACGTCAGATAGGGAAAAAGATTTCAGGCGCAGGTTAGAGAGAGCTGCTGCAGTGTCCTCACTCTCCTTCCGCAGGGGGAGGCTCGGGAAGAGGGTGGTGCGCTTGCGGCAGGGCATGGGCACCACAGGGGGACGTTTCTCGGGTGGCTGCAGGAGCAGCAGCCCGGCCCCCACCATGCTGGGGCAGATGCTGTTGTTGTCCAGCATCAGCTCATCCCGCGGAATTGACCATGCACCCTGCAGACCGTATTAAACAGGGCTGCAGTTCAGGCGTGGGTTGGTTTATTGTCGTTATCTAGTGAACCTGGAAGCGCTGCTGACAGGAGATGTCAGAGCTGCCTGGGGTGAATGACATCTTCCCTTTTGCTCGGAAGCAGCCTGAGCTCAGGCTTCGTTCATGTCAGCTCACTGAGGAGCCGTGGTGGCAGAGCTGTGGGAGGACCAGAAGCTGGGGAAGGCTGAAGCTCATGCTGCTACGACTGAAGTTGTGCTCAGTCTTCTTGCCAAGGTTTCCAGCCCCCAGTCTTTCATTCTTCCTCCTCTTCTGCCCCCAATATAGAAAGGAAGATCCCTCTTAACCCCCTCATTTGTCCAGCAGAGACTGAGACAGGACACAACACACCTACATAACTAGTCAGAGATGGGAGCAACCATAGGAGCTGGCTCCCAAAAGCTCCATGGTCCCGTTTCCTCCCTTTTGTTAGCAGATCTACGGACCTACCTTCACCTGGTTTCCCTACCTGTCCTCACTCACAAACCCTCAACGCTTTGCCATCACCACCATCGCTCAGCCTTTCCAGAGCCGCCAGAGGCCATGGGTGCAGGGCCTGGGCCCGTGAGGAGATGACAGCCAGGGAAATGGGGAGCCCAGCAGCCTGGCCTGGGCAGCATTTCACAGGGACAGTGAAGAAGCTGAAGACCTGGAGCTCATTACCCTGACATATAAAAATACTTTGTGAAGATAACTGACTTGACAATTGCTCTGGTTTTACTGATCAGCTGCCTCTCACACACAGAGGGCCCCACGCTGGGACACATTGTCTGCAGGCAGCACGAGCTAACCAGCAGGCAAGAAGCTGTGGTGGGACATCCAGGAGCAGCCTTAATATTGTATCTCAGGGTGAGGTAATAACAATGCTACTTTCCATGTGGTCACCTGGGCTAGAGGATTTTTGCCACCCTTTAACCAAGCACAGTGGAAGCACTAGATACGACACCATGTGTCATATCCAAAGTAGTGTGACCGCCCATGTGCTGCAGGGTTGTGCCACACTCAGGGCTGTAACGCTGGGCCAACGCTGACATGGGTGCACAGTGAGCAGACCCCAGCACAGACCATGCCACACAACTGGAGGATTGAGGTAATTTCATTGGTGTCCTAGCAAAAAAATGTGTCACTGGCCTAGCTGAGAGGTCAGCGCTGCTCGTCCCGCCACAGCTGCAGTTTCAGAGTTTCTGGCTGCACAGTGGGCAAGGACTCCTGTAACAGGGACAAGGGCCCCAGTTTTCACTTTACTCTAGGTCAAAAAAGTCCAGATAACTGGATTTTTAATTACCAGATTTATTTTTTGGACATGATGCATATTTGAGAGAGGCTTTGAGAAGATCTGGTCTCATAAGGGTGAAGAGCTTCTGCCCACAACAGCGGGTTCGGTCTCTGTTTGAAACATTGCTTCATGCTGGTGGAATTTAACTACACCGCAGCGGGGTGTGAGTACATCTAGATCACTGGCTAGGAAGCTTTATAAAGCTATAAAACCTGAAATAAACAGAGCGCCGGGGTCAGGCTGGGTCAGCTCCCTGGTGCTGGTGGCTATGAAAGAGGAGCCCCCTGCTCGGGGAGGGGTGATGAACCAGCAACGCGCTCTGCCTGAGCCTGCGTGGTGCTGGGGTCATCCTGCACAGACAGGGGAGCCACCTGCCCCAGCTACCTGTGACCACAGGGCCGCAAGGCCATCGTGTCGCAGCTCCCTGCTGCTCACATGGGTGCTGAGCAGCAGGAGGGGCTGGCCAAGGCAGAACCAGGAGCCCTTTGTCTCCTATGACTTGAGCTTGTCCTCTCCTGTGAAGGCCCAGCTGCTCCGCTGGGCAGAGGCCGCCCGGCCTGGTGGCTACCGGGCTCTGACATGGGAGGAGGATGCTCTCAGAGCACAGGTGGCCTGCACGGGAGCCGGCGTTCCCCATCTGGCACAGCCGACAGCTCTTGGGCGGGTGGATAACACCATGGGCACACAGCTACACTGTGCCCCATCAGGTGCTCATATATAATGCAGAACGTGTGTGGTGACATGCTTTAAGTCCTGTATAAGAATCCAAGGTACATATGAGGTTACTGAGTACTTTGACGGGTATCCCAGCCTGCTGCCCCTGTGGCATCCTCACAGTTTGTACCAGCCCTAGCCCTCAGGTCAGCATCGCTCTACCATTGCTGTGGTCTTCCATGGCTAGGAACAACCTGGACAGAAGGCAGCAAGGTAATTAGGATCATCTTCTTCTAAAAATGATTTCTCTGGGAACCCGAGTAATTTGATCAGATACTTCCATTTTCTTCCACCTAATGCCCAGGGCCAAGCACGCTGCTTCCTTCACCAGCAGGATATGGTATTGTTAACATGATGCAAGTTATAAAAGGATGGATGAGTGATACCTATAATTTTATTTCATTTCCTGCATGAAAAAAATAATTAGATTTATTTAAGAGAAGAAGAACAACTGAGGCATTATTCATCATGGAGCACTCCACTGGGAAATATTACTGAGCTAAGGAGAAAAAGCCAAGCCCCAGTCAGCTCTTTGTGTTAAAGTAATAAAATTTCTCCATGAACATTTATGGATCTCTCACTAACGCTAATTCAGCCTCTTCCTCTGTTTGTGCAACAATGAATTCCCTGACAGATTAAACCAACTCCCCCATCATGAGAAGGGAACTCTGTCCAGCTTGGTTTGCTGAAGGTGGTCAGGCACCACCTTAACATCCAACTTTCTGCAGAAAAATCTTTGAGCTGCTACTGTTCTGAGGTAAACAACAAACACTGTAATATAATTAGCAAACATCACCATGACTGTTTAATAAATTAGTTTACTATGTCTCGAAGATTAGGGATATTACCGTGGAGGTAGAACAGATCATGTAGACAAAATACTTGTACATTCCACCCTTCCTTAGTCTGTCACTGCAGTGAATCAGACACCCCATGGGTTACTCTTCAGTGAAATGTCTAAATTAATAGATTTGAAGACACCAGTTAACAATTGGAATAACATGAAAAGGAACAGTATCAGTGCAGTGCTCCGAGGGGCCCTTGGAGACAGAATTCAATGACATTACAACCAAATTTATGCTATTATCAGTCTTTCCCATCTCCTCATCTACTCGTGGTTTAGCACCAGCAGGAATCCTGCAGGGTCTGGCAGGGTGCTTCCACAGGGAAGAGCACTGCAGAACATGGGCTGAGCCATGTTGGGTAGGGGGAAGTGGAAAAATCTGCAAGAATAGAAGAGTCAGAGCCTGTCTTGGTTAGAAAATGGGCTGAGAGGAGCTTTTGCATTTGTACATAAGGCAAACAATCCATCTAAGAGCAAGCACCTGGGCTGGCCAGCTGCAATACCTTAGGACCAGCGCACAGGGGCTTAACGTAGCTTCCAGTAGATGCACAGAGCCTCATTACCTGAAATGATATTTTAAAGGATTTTTTTTAAAGGATTTCCTCTGCCTGCACTCCAGTATATCAGGCTGGCGCACCTTGCAGTGTTTTTCATGGCACCATTATCGTCCCAGTAGGAAACTGGGCTGTTTAGTACACAATTTAGAGGGATGGGTTGTCTGCACTGCTGGCATCTTCTGCATCCTGCAGAAGTCAGCACCACATGGCCACCCATCCAGAGCATGGCACACACACGCATTTCTGTTTGTGAGGGACCTCCCAGGCCTGTCGTGCTGCAGTAGATGAAGCAATCAACAGCACGGCAATTAAATGCATGAATCGTTAAAACCACTTGGAGACTATTTTCATTTTCCTAAAAGATGTTAGGAAAAGGTGAGATTCCCTAGAGAAGTGGCCTTCAAATCAGCTTCATTTGAGCCCAGCACTGATACCAGCTAGGTCGTCTGCTGCTGAGGGGCTTCTCCTGAAGGGTTTGGCCAGAGCCACCAGCAGCTCCTCCTGCACAGACTAGGCACAGCCTGCACTGCAGGCTGCTGAGAAACAGGTAAAATTTGAGCAAAGAAGTGCAAAACTCTGGGGAAAAGCAAGTAATGTGCTGAAAGGCAGTAAATGCCAGAGCTGTCTCCTTTCTGCCCCTCAACCATACAATTCTGTTTTTCTGACCACATCCTTCACTCGAGTCCCCAACGTCTGTGTTTCCCCCTCCCATGTTATTCCAGCTGGGATATGAGATCTATGCTGTACATATCCTCCCCTGCGAGCTCCCCCTGGCCCAGCACCGAGGGCAGGAGGCACCTGCAGCCTGTCAGCACAGCCCAGTGGGCAGAGCCTTCCCCCAAAACCCTCTGAGGGAGCAAAGCCAGGCCCAGCCTCAGGCCTCACATGTCCTCTCGCAGGTACCTGCTGAGAATCCAGTACAAGCAGTAGGTGAGCACCAAGAGAAGCAGCCTTGTGATTTACCTTTTATCTGAAAGTCGTTCTTTTTCCTCAAGAAATAGGCCAGGCCTTGGCCTTTGTTCCCTGGTGGCAAGCAACATCCTGGTTCTTGAACATCAGCGATGCTTTATTTCGGCAGCCTCAGAGCTTTTCCCTCTGTCTGTCCGGCTGGAGCCACCTCAGGTCACTGCCATGTTTTTATAAAGCAGCCATTTCGCTTTGTACAGGCCAAGCCCTCCAGACACTACACCCCTTTACCCTCTGGGGGATGTAAGAGCCAGGGGCTCTGCAGGGCAGCCTGCAAATGCTGTGGCAAAGCCCCTCTGTGAGCCGGGGCCTGGTGCCAGCACGACTCTGCTTACGCCACCATTTTGTGCAAGGATGCACAGTAAAATGAAAACAATTCGAGCCAGTTGTACACACAAACCATTTTTTTCCACTTGTGCCTTCCCTACGGACAGCTGAAGCCTGCGCTGCATTGATTTCCCTCAGGTTAGGCGCTAGGGTAACTGCGCCAGTGCTTCTGCATCTACCAGTCAAAGCTGAAGTCCCATAAAACACGCTTAGCTCAACACAGCCTATTTTCTATGCCGTCAGCTTGCACTATTAATTAGCTACGATGATATTTTCTTCCTTCTATTTTAGCTCCGTCCCATATGAAGCCTTCCATCATGCTGCGAGCCAGCTGATGGGCCTGGAACTAGGTCATCCCACTTCTCTGGTGGCTTCCAGCCCCACGGAGCTCCCAGCCTTATTAATTACCCCATAGGGATGGGCCAGAGACCTCCCTGGTGGCGTGCTGAAACCTCCTGCACATGCTCTGGCAGCATGAAGGTACCAAGGAGGGGCTGGGTGGAGGTCGTGTCCCACCAGCAGAACGGGCATCCCACTGGTGGCTTCTAACACAGGGATCCTGCACACCCGCTGTGTACTACTGCCCATCCCGTGTTACTGCAGCAAAATGGCATTTTCAGCTAATGCTGGGCAAGCAACAGGTTCCTCCTGACCTGTATTTAACTGCACTCTCCTTCCTGCCCTTTATTCCATTTTTCTTCCCCTCATTAGTTTCTCACATTTCCTCATTTCTGGTTTATATTTATTGCAGTGAACTTCCCCTTTCCACTGTGTGCTAACATAAATATGTATTTTATTACCGCATTTACTGCCCCGAACCCAAGCTCATTTGCAAACTAACGGCACCCATCCCTCTCAGCATGGCTTTTAGACTTTCTAGGAAAATGTCCTAAAACCATTTTAAGTCATGGCTGGAGGGAAAGAAGCCACAGCTACCCTGGCAGCTGTTATATCCTGCTACCAGCAGCGAAATTGGGTTTTCACATCCTGAAACCAAGAGAAAGGGTGTCACACAAAGTGGCATCGGTCCCAGGGACTCCCGTCTCCTCCCTGCCTGGTAAGTCACTCCAGAACAGGGTAACACTTCCAAGGAAAAGCCTTCTCCCACCTCCTGCTGATGAGGGGCAGAGCAACCTCCGGCCAGCCCAGCTCACACCAACCACTCCTGCTACTCCCTAGGGAGTTTTATGTGAGGGTGAAGGAGCACCAGGAGAAACCTATCAGCTTCCCACCAGCTGAACTGGTGCCCATGGGATGTCCTGCACGGGCTGGCCTGCCTCAGTGCAGGAGAGGAGGGTTTCCCCTGGGCACCAGTTTCATGCTAACAGCTGCTCCTGAAGCCATCAGCCTCATTCTCATCCAGTTTGCTCTTTAAAATGCTTTTTTATTTTCCCAGCTGTACACAGATGAAATCCTCCCTTTCCTGGCAGTATAATTGTCATTTAGTATGAACAGTTGAGGATTTCATTTGGTTTAAACTTGACAAATGTAATCATCTAAGCAATACACTAACTTTGAGTTCTGTAAATTTTTCATCTGGCAAAAGTAAGACTAAAGTAGAATTGCCCTTGGGCTGGAAACAACCACTGACTTCAGAAACAACAGCATAAAACTGTAGAAACATCAAAGGTATTTCAGGACCGTATTTCAGGACCAGCAGCATGAGACCTCAAGATGTGTCACTCAGACTGAAATCCTCCCATGTTTGTGCAGATTTTCAATTTAAGATTACAGCTGAGTGATTAATGAGCCATTACTCCTGCTGTCTACTGCAATTTGTGCGTCTCCAGAAAGGTGATCTACCGTCCTAACCTGCTCATTAGCTGCTGGGAAGTTGGGCCACAGAAAGTCTGTATCTTTTGCATCCATATCATTAGGGAGATGAAGGAAAAACCATGCCCTTCCTGGCAAAACATATGGTAGACAAAAGCCGAAGTGCCCTTGCGCTGGGTGACAAACTGCAATGGTTTTGACTTTAAAAGTATGTGTAAGTAAACAAAAATCTCCATCTAAGGCTTTAACTGCTTCCACTGTTCCTCAGATAGATTATCCTAGCCAGACTGTGATTTAGGAATTCAAAACATTGCTACAGACTTTCCCAGCTTAAAAATAAGTCTTCCACATCATCAGAAACATTTAAAAGCTTTAAAAAAAAATTAAAAAGCTTCTTTATGGAAAGCCTAGGGATATGCCCCGTAGGACATACTAAATCAATTCTCAGTCCTCTCACTGAATTAAAAGGAAATACAGGACTGCTACTGTTCTCTGTCACTGCGGGCATGGAAGTAAATAGCACAGCAGAGTCGGCTTGTATGAAAAGCAAACCTTGATAACGTTGAGAGCTTCAAGAGGGCTCATGTACAACTTGGAGCACACACGTCCTTTCATTTCAGGCTGGATCACCTTTCATTTCTCCCTCCCCAAAGGTTAGATAGGTGGGAAACAGATGTTCCTCAAGCTTTGGAGAAAATTATATTCAAGGATATGATCCAAGCGAGAAATTCCACATCTGGCCATAATATACAGGAAACGTCACTGAAGCAGAGAGTATTGCAACCGGGGACAGTTTCGTTTTTGCTTTCTAGTCACCCCAGCACTGTAAGTCCCTCTAGATTCTCACCTAGAAGGGGGAAGAAGGCACCAGGTTCCTCAATGAGGTGTGGAAACCCTCAGGAAGGGGAAGAGCGAGTGAGATGTGGCTCTTGCTTTCAAGTTCTCTGTTCCTCCTGCAAGGTTGCTTTATTTTTCTTTCTTCGTTTTAACAGGCTGCATAAAGATCACTCTGAAATGAAGCCCATAAACTTCCTTTTAAGCTCCAAGGGAATCACGAACTAAAAATGAAGTGTTTTTCTCTACAGATCTTTCTGCAGCAAGTCCCAGGTGATACGAAGCTGAACCAGATGGCTGTAGGAAGAAGACCCCATCAGCTGGTCAAAGCCTGGGGAAACCTGTGGCACTTCTCCGTGTGCGTTTCAGACAAAAGAAGGAAAAAGCCCACTTCTGCACGATGCAGTAGGCTGATGGTTAGGATGCTCAACTGCAAGACAGGAGACCCAAGTTCAAGTCCCTGACATGAACGATGCAGAATACCAACACCAGTTTGACTGCTTATTTGCTGCAACGTGTAGGTGTGAGAGCACTGACTACATGGACACCGGGAGCTCTTCTGAGACTTTCACTGCTTTTGACCTGCACAACCACTGAAGAAAACCTTGCAACACCTAGCACCTGCCAGAACCAGTGGGAGTTTCATTTTGTTTTGTTCTCTAACGAACTGCCAATTTCTTAACAGGTGTTTGAAACTGTTCTTGTTTGTATTAATGTAGCGTTAACTGGGATTATTAGCACCCCCTGAAGCACGAGTACACTGATGTGTTTTATAAATTATGTATGCGCTAGAATTGGCTTATTAAAGAATTCCTCAAGAACCCCATATAATAATGAGGTTGTTATACAGTAATTTGGCTGTTACAGCTATCTGCATCACTCTGGGACTCTGCAGACTCTGCAGCAGCGCACACAGCTCCCAAGGGCAGAAACATTCTGAGATCAGCGGGTAAAACAGAGAAAGCATCAGAAGTACACTGCCTGTAAGAGATCACAACTCACTAACATGGAACATTCTAACTCAATGAAGAAGCAACAACAATTCTGTCTTGCTCTTGTTCACAAACAGCAAAATAAATTAGAAGTACAAATGAAAGCATCCCTAGACCATAGCAATATCAAGCCACATCAGCTTCTGATGGCCACAAGAGACATCTATCTGTTCATTAGGATGTGACAACGCAGAGAAGCACAACGCCACAGAAGCAGACCTAACTTCCTTGACATACTACATGAAAAGTGATTTTCCAGCTTCCAAGTGACAGAACATTTAAGGAGGGATTAGGATCAGGTTTCAATTACTTGAGATTGGTTCTATTATGAAACCTAGAAAAAAAAATCCACTTCAATCTTTAGAGAAAATTAGATTCTGAAATAAGTTTTCCTCCCCAGTTACTATGCCAGCTGAGACAGGCTGGACTTCAATGCAATCACCTGGTACACCCACGGTTAAAACCCTGTGCTCTTCCTTTCTCAAAGCACCTGCACCTTTTTGCATGAACCTTGCTCATGAGACACAGCCATCCCCTGGCAGCTAAGCGTGGCCTCCATCGAGCCACTCACCTTGCAGAAGATTCACCAGCGCTGGTAAGACAATCACAAGAGAGCTGGAAAAAAAACCAACATGCTAGGACTTTGGGATGATTAATCTCATATCCTCTCATGTCTCCAAAAAAGCCTCATTCTTGCCTGCTTCAGAGGAAAAGCCAACTTTGTCTTGGTCGCTTTAGTTCAGATGCCAAACAGGTTGGTTTGACATTAATGCTTTAAACAGAGAAAACAGAAAAAGGCAAACGTGTAGCTTGTGAGCTTATAGGAATATCAAAAGGCATTTAAAGATCAATCTTTCTCCCTCCAACATGCTATGAAGAGACATAAAGGAGAGTTATTCTTTCCCACTGATAAGTTTTTTCGGAGATGAACTGTACAGTCCGACCTAGCAATTTTCCTGTCATAACAAGCTGCATGAAAAGTCAACAGTAGCTAACTAGCAAGGTAAACCAATATTTACACAACCTTTCTAAGTACACGGCACACATTATTAGAAAAGTTAAAGTCTCTTCAGATACCAACATGTAAGGTTTTCCATCAAAAAGCCCACTCTTTCCCCACAAATGGGGAGTGACGATGCCACACACAGAGCAACACTCCGACCTAGCAAGCCAGGAAACTACCAGCACGTAGCAGCTCACAGCCTGGTGTAGGGAGGGAGGGAGCGGAGGTTTGCATATGGATCAACGACGGAGCAAACCACCCTCTGGAAGAGCAGCTCTTTTCACTGTTGTCTACCTGTAGCAGACATGACTTTTTTTTTTTCTTTCCCCTTTGTTTTTTACAAGTAAGGTAGCTGCCCAGTGCTGATGACATTATTTATTTGTGTGAGGTGAACCCACTGAGTTGGAAACTACAGGTCTTGTGTGCAGTGAAGCTTCCTGTGAACAAAAGGTTAAGATTGCAACCTACCTTCCTGCTCCTGCTCCACAGAAACTTGAAATAACAAGCACGCAGACAACATGGGAGGCTACCTTTGGGAAAACACAGCAAATCTTTATGTCCCAAGCTTGGGGAGGAGCATTAACACCAAACTGGGGAGCTTTTGTTCTGCTTATGAAAACACACAGAAGAACCAGAGAGTGAGACCATGCAACATTTGAGAAATGGTGAGAAAAGATGACCGTATCATAGGAGAGTGGAGATGCTTTCACCAGCAATCTGGGCTTTCTTCAGAGTCGGGCAGAAGAAGTGAGTGTAACAGCTGAGAAAATGTTTCCAGTATAAAGATTTTTTTTTTTTTTGAAAGATTTGACACAGCAAAATTAAGATTTTAGCTAAAAACCAGCATTTACAACAAGGTGTTTATATAACCAAGTAGAACACTCCTACAGTGATCCTGATCGGAGTGGTCTAAAACATAACCAGTACAGAACGATTTTTTCAATAAGGGAGCAATACATCAGCTCGTTCTCACTGCCACTTGCACTGGTGTTTGAGAACATCCCTTTCCCTTTCAGCCTCCTTAACATGCTTCTTAAATACTGCATCACATCTTACTCCAAGTTCTCACCTAGAAAAGATGATCAAGTGTGGGAAAACAGCCTACCGCACACAGCAATTGTAGCACAAAGTTTTTAAACTTATGACTACCCTTCCTCCCATCCCTTTCCCTCCCAGCATCCTTTCCAAAGTTCTCCTTTACTTTCATCATGTTTTAACAGGGCATCTTGCTTCTTTCCCCATGTACCAGGTAGCTGTCTATGTGAGATAATTATTCCGAGACACTCCTCTATAACCTTGTACTGCTAGCGTCCTATCTAAAGCAGAAAGTCCCCTACTCCTTAACACCAGCTAGCCCTTTGTCAGTACTGGGCTTGAAAGCCTGTAACAGCCACTAGGTCAAAGCAGCACCTTTTCCTTGTCGGCACTGCAGGGCACAAACACATCGTCACGTCCTTTATATGTGGTTCCTTTTCCCTTTGCTCACTGACTCCTCTTACCTCGCTGCTACAGGAGCAGGAGCAACTCTGCCGACCAAAGCATGCCAGGACTAGGACGACTCCCGAGCTGGTCCACTAAACACAGAGCCCCCACGACGAGTGAGACAGGCTGCCCAACTCCGAGTCCTGGCACCCTGACACCTGGGGCCCTCTCTGAAGCTCTCCTACACGCACACACACCCCTTTGGCTGAGGTGGAACCCCTCTGCCCACCTGCAATGGTAGGTACCTGCTGCACAGTGGGAGAAAACCAGCCCTGACCTCCAACGCCAACCTAGGCTGAGCTTCGAGCTAAGCAGCTTCAGGAGCAGTTTCCAGACCTTACCAAGTGCTGCCGTTAACAGGCACCGCTCACAACATCCATCCTTCCATCCACTGTTTCCTCCTTGGCCCACTGCCTCCCAAAAGTAAGCACACATGGGAGGGGGAAGGCACAGTCAGGATACATCCCAGCCCTCAGAGCCGTATTCTGAGTAATAACAACACCGAATCTTTGTGCGTTAAGCTCGCAGAAAGGCATGCTTCAATGCCTGACTTCTGATAGCCTTGGTTAGAGCGAGGCCTGCAGCACAACACCCGCCTCTTGCCAAACAATCGCATTTCACTGTAATGATGACACTGTGTTACTCAGTTCCTTTCTTTTACAAAGCCCACAAAATTGAATGTCACCATGGGAACAGTCTAAAGTTGATTTTGGAAAGAGGCTTATTTCCTATAGCTTTTCTGTTGGCATAAAAATAATGTCACTGAACTGTATCAGAAGCAAGTGCTTTATGAACTATCATCTCTAAAGGTATCAGTAAGCTCTGAAAACATCCTCCCCTAAGGGCTGCATTTCTTTAGTTCCTGAAGTAGAATAAAGGGGCCAGAAAGGTTTATTCCCCATTTTCCTCAACAAGAAACACACCCCAAGCTACCACCAGGGTGATCTAATTCAATCATTTTTCAGCCTGTAATGCGTAATAAGTGTCAGAATGGAAAAATTCCTTCTAAGAAGAACAATTAAAACTTAAAGCAGCCATCCTCGTTGGCTGGCTGAACAAACGACACATGTTCACACAAGAATAATTCAGTCAACCGTCTTAATAAGGATTTACTTTAAACAGAACCTTGTATGGGTACACTAGACTCAGTCTCATTAAGGAGTAAGTTGGATTTTTATACAGCATGAACCATTGGCAATCTAAAACAGACCCACTGAAGAATGGAATGGAGAATCAAACGCAACATTTCAGACCCAAGCTCTATGTGCCTTTAATACTTTCTTTTTTTCCCTCTCCTTTTTTTTTTTTTTTGAGTGCACACTACGACAGACATTTGCATTTATCATGTTTTTAACTTCTTTTCTAAGGACGAATTCTCTGAATCTGCATCTTCCAGCTCCGCTCTGTGTCTTTTCAGTCCTCCGAGAGACTGAGTGCTCTCACTGCCTGCAGGATGCAAGTCAGCAGTATCCTCTCTTGTGCTCACGTTGTAGCTGTTGGAGTCCATTTCAGACAGGCAGCAGTCTTTGTGCAAGGTCACACCCACCTGCGCAAGGTTGACATTGTCAGCGTTTGAGCGCACCTGTAGTCCTTGAATCACAGCCTCCTGCTCTCCAAAACTCTGTCCATTGTTGAAGCACGAAGGGCGAAGATGCAAGTGGCCGTTATTGTGGTTAACACAGGAGGTGTCGAGGCTCCTCTCCTCACTGTCATCAGTCTGGTTTCTGGAGCAGTGACCTGACATGCTACAGATGGCAACGGCGGAGAACGGAGGGACCAGCAAGTGATGGCTTGGTGCTGGTTGACAGTTCTGACTGTTTTTCTGTTCCACAAGTCCGGCAGTCTGAAGGCAAGGCTCTTCGGTACAACTATTTAGCCCTTTGCAGTTAGCTTTTCCATTGAGCTTTTTAGTCTCAAAAGAATGCTCTATACCCCCACTGGTAGTGTCTTCAGATGTGTTTTCTTGGCTCTCCACCCGCCGATGATTGTCACATTCATGAGCTTGACCATTACTAGAATTTTCTACCAAACCACATTCCTTTAAAGTTTCTTTATTGTGGCTTTCAGCAGAAAGAGCTGGGGAACCTTGAGGAACCACTGAACTCAAGTTCCTAGCATCCTCCTTATTTAGCGCGTGTGTTGTACTGTGCCTTCCACTAGTTCCTGGTTTCCCTTCATCATTCTCCCCATCTCCTCTGGAGGATTCACCATCTTTATTAGCCGAATACGATATGTACGAATAGTGAAGCCATTTGTAGGCTTTGTAAATCTTTCTCTCCACTGATTCACTGTCTGAACAAGGAGAGGTCCTTTCTTTGAGGACTTCTTTGTTGGCTGAACTCCTTTCCGGTGAAGAAGCTGGCGAAGAAGAAAGATCATCTACTTTGATCTGGGGGTAATCATAGATATCCTCACCTATGTAAGGGGTCACGTTCTCTGTGTTAGTGTTAGTCCTTTCCTCCTTTTGCACCTTCTGTCTGCGCCTCAGCGCGTTGCGCTGCCTCATAGACGTGCGTCGTTCGTTCAGTTCCTCTTCGTCTTCCGTACTGCTGCTGCTGCTGGAACTGCTAGACTCGTGCTCCTCAGGACTCGGGGATCGTGGCCGTGGGAAAAGGTCTGTATCCAGCTCTGCCTCGCAGGTATTGTCATCAGAATCAGACTCATTGGAGAGGGCCAGGAGACGTTTATCCTGATACTTTCGCAGTGCAGACAGCCTCTGCTGACGGGAAGCCACGTCTTCTCTGGCTGAGGGGGATTCAGCTGATCTTAAGGCCCTTAAGTTATAGGCAGTTTCATCAGACTCTTCGGCCGCGTGCGGTGGGGAGTGATGCAAAGAGGCCGAGGACTCCGACTCGCTGTAAGCAGAGCGTTCGCTTACTCCTGCGTGGAGCTGCAGGATGGTGCTCTCACTGAGGTCGCTGTCCGAGTCAGAACTCCAGCCCTCGATCTCCCGGCGCACCAGGGAGTCAAAAAAGGCCATCATCCGCGGGTCTTCCTGGACTGACTGGTTGGCATAATCGTGTGACAAACCACTACCACTGTTCAACACGAGACTGATGTACTCTTCGTGAGTGTAGAGGCAACGCGAGTCATCCTCAATCCTACCATCTAGATCCCCTGTGCAGTCAGGCTGTTTGTAAGGACTCCAGATCTGTAACAGAAAATTAAAAAATAAAATAAAATACACACAGCTTTGACTTCATAAACTACTAAAGCATTTGAAATAAGACAGTAGAGCAAATACTAATAACAGCTGCAAGTTGCAGATTTTTTTGTTCATGTTTACCCCTTAGACCCACACTCACAATTATTCCAGAGATTTTTTCCCCCTTTACAAACGTGTTCTTCCTGCATCTTCTTCAACCATCCAGAAATCTAAGAGCTCTCATACTGCAGATTATCTGCCGTTTCAATATTTCAGCGTGTAGTAATTCTTCCCAAATTGCAGGGCTCTATTTTTATGTAATAGGTGATGCTTACTCACTAACTGTAAGAATAGTTTGTTGCCTACAGTATAGTCTTAGCACTAATGAAGGATGAAGGCACTTGTTTCCCAGGAAACTAGAGTTGCTTGTGCCAGTGATGCAGAGTAACATTTCATCCAGCTGCACAGTCAGTCACACCTGATCAGCAGGCAGGGAGCTGAATGTATGGAGGTGAGAAGCTGTCTTGCACTACTCCCTTTAGAGAACTGTTGAGGAGGAAAGAAAGCATCCAACATCCTCTCAAGATGCAACAGCAGGTTCAGTTCGTGGGGAAAGGTGAAGGAGAAGAGCTTTACTGAAAGCTATTTTTGAAGTGGGAAGAGGTAGTAATACTGCAAAATGAAATGATTTCACCAATATCAACAGCCTTGACTGCGCTCTCAGTCTATTATCCCCTCAGTTTTCCTAGTACAAAGGGAAAACTAAAAAAAAAAAAAAAAAAAGTGCCTCAAGGAAGATCCACCTCTATCCTTAAGAAACTGCTAATCCATAGCAAACATAACAATGGATCTCCTCACCTTTCTCAGTTTTACTCACAGATTCAGGGACAACACGATTGAAACATTTATTTGGACAACTACCACCACCTTCCTCTAGGTCATTGCTAATCTCATGCGCAACACTTACTGGGGGCAGAGCTAGTAGGTACCTTATCCACAAGACAGCTTTCGTGTTCTGATACAATATCTGATTTCAGTCATGTGTTGGTTTAACCACACTAATAAATTCACAGAATATTTTTCTATGCCTGCTACCTACTCTAGGTTGGTCTTTTGGCATAGACCTCGACAAAAACATCCAACTCTTTTCCCAACAGAAATTAGACAAGTTTTGTTCCAAGTAGACAAAATCACTAACAAATAGAGTGTTTTGCTTCTGTAAATGGGATAATCAGCACTCATCTCATGGATGCAAAGTTAGCACATTCAATCTCATACTACCATGACAAGCACAATAAAAAAAGCCCATGAGGATTCCAGTAATTCTGTTTTCACAGAGGTTTTCACTATCGTACAGCAAGATCTTATACCTTTAATATTTGAAGAAAACCAAAATAAGTTATCTTGCAGCTACTTGTTCGGTGCAGCCAAATTTAAGATGTAAAGGTAACCTTAATTCTAGAGTTCTCCCAAACTTGAGCATTTCAGCAAGTAGATCACAGCTTTTTGTGGTCAGGGAGCATACAACTTCTTGTAAATGCTTCATGCTGTGTGCCTGGACAAGCAGGCTGGCATTCCCCTTCCTCAAACAGACAGACCTAGTGGCATTAGACTGATCACTATGTTTTATGAAACTTTTGTTCTGAACATTTTTCGCCATCCAATTCAACATCTCATATATGTTTTTGCATCTTGAATGTAGAATTGTCCTAAGTTTCCAACTTGTGAAGGGAAGGCCTACTCATCACAGCAGCTTCCTGTTTCTGCCCCCCTGCTTGGGATGACAAATTTCCTCTGTTTCTCTTGTCTCTGTTCCAAAGAAGGATTCCTGAATCTCCTTCAGGTGCAGTTTTGCCTGGACAATATTTACTTTTAAGAAGAGAACAAGTTTTAAACATTCTTGGACATGCAATACCATTGCAAGTTAGCCCCTGGATTTTGTCAAGACTTTTTTTCTTAAGCAACAGAATTAAAAAACTCTTAGATTCTGCATGAACCAATGTAAGTGGAGGAGAGATTGTCTGCTCCGAAGTCAGTCTGGGAAAGGTCCTGTTTTTGATGAAGAGTCATCTAAAAAGGTATAAAAAGTGAGCATTGAGATTCCACATCCTTATGTTGCTACAAGATCTTTCTGCTCACTCAGCAAGCATCAGAAAAAATAAATCAGTGTTAAATATTGAAAAGATAACTAAGAAGTCCATAGTGGGACTTTTTCCCTTCTGAGATAGGTTTGTGTACTCTCAATAGGGAGTACATAAAGGGAAGTCAGGGGGAATTCAGCATTTATCCCCACAAATGCCTGCTGGTACAGTTTGCACAGGATCAGATCCCACTGGAGATTGATGTCCATACTTTTTAGGCATTTTGCAATGAGGGAATAGAAGGGCATGCCAGAGTCCCAGAAAGAAATTGAAGACTCTTTCCTCAGCAAAACTGGGAAGTCTTTAAATTGACAGCAATTTGTCCAGTTCTCTGTCTGTGGCATCTGAAATGGACTTCCTTGTAAATGGCATGCATTTGCCTTTTTCTCATCCTCTGACTGATGCCATGTCAGGGAAGAATGTGAGCAAGTTGGAGAAAATAAGTTGGCAGCTCATCCCACTGAAGCAACAATCTATCAAGAAGTTCTTTCCTTGTCAGAGGATTAAGGAGCTGAATATTAGTCACTGATGCCCCAAGTACAGATATAAAAATAGGAACAATAACAGAAAAAGGGAGTACAAAACTGGTTCGCTACTTCAGCGGAGATGCCTCTGCGAGCATCTTTGAATTTCTTGTATTCCATGGTGGCAAACCACCAAAATTTTAAAGAGAAATAGTTATGCCGTTAGCATGAGAATAATTAAAGCCAGCTACATTAGATTATCTCATTAGGCAAAGGCAGCTAGCCACAATGACATTCATCTGTCACCATAGCAACAAAGGCCAGTAGACTCTGCTGTCCTTGATATACAGTTGCCCTCAAAATTAGGCAGTATTCCATTTCCGATATTAAATATTATTTCTTTCTAAAAATCCTTACACACTTTATCCATTTTACCTTTTCTGGAACTGTCTTCTAACTGTATAATTCTCCATGGCCCTCCTCTAAGCCCCACGCATTAGAGGGAGGGAAAGCTTCGTTTATTTCTCCTGTAGTGCAACTCATTTTCCTGCCAGCACATCCCAACTTCTTATACTTAACTGAGGAAAAAGTAGTATTTTTTTCTATTTTATGTTGCTTAGCCATAGCGGCAAATGCTTTCAGCAAAACGACACTTTTAGTTCGCAGCTGTGCTTTCCCATACTATATGTTTCTGAGGTTCAGGCTTTCAAAATGGAGGGCAATGTACAAATTATTTGGGTCCAGCATACATATCCGGAGCCAAGGCTTCAAGTATCCTTTATTAATCAGCTTGCTGACTATACTTTTAGGTTTCTAAAGCCTCTTCACTTGAATATTAACACACACACACACACACACACACACTTCAGCTTAACCACTGTATCCCCACTCCTAGTAGAAATCAAACCTTAAAATACTGAATTACTGAATTAAATTCCTGCAGGTGCCTTACTACGAAATTAAATAAAGCAAAATATGATAACCAAAAAGGTCAAAATCATTCTTGCGAATGTTATTCGTTTCAGAAGGGCTAAGCCTGAGATGAATTTGTATCTCATTTGCAATCAGCATTAAAATAGCAAGTGTGTTGGCAGAAGCACATGGCATTATTGAATGGCTTGTCTGTATCACGCCTTGATGCTGGTGCTATCAGTTCCTCACTTCTACAAGAACTAAAATTAGGCCAGCTAGTCTGAAAAATAAGGGCTCAGACAAACCGACTACTTGCATCCACATTTTAGTTCATCACAGACTTTCTGCAATTGAGGGAATGGAACACCAGACGACCTTCATGAAGTTATCTCCTATGACTTAATTCCAGAGAGATCTTTAAAAGATACCTGAAGGACAGTGGAAGGAAGGACACTTCTTAAGGAGCTGATTAAAAAAAAATAAAATAAAATATTAGCAACAGTTTTTATTTATGGATCTTCCTCTTGTCATCTCAACTTCTCCAGGCAAGCGCTTCAAGCATTTGCGTGGGAGAAAGACAGCCATACAAGGGAAGGACTCGTCTGTTTTTAATGCAGTAAACAGCCCTCTTCCACTGGTTTTCAAGTTGTCTTTCTCTCTCAGGTGTTCAATCTGCCACTTCCCTCACCTTCCTGCCAGCCACCACCACCTTTGCTCCTCTACTTCCCCGCATGGATGTTCTCTTCCTTGCTCCCTCACTCCTCAATCCAGCCACATTTTTCCCTGCCCCTGCAAGGTCTCTCTCCTCAGGCTGCTCTTGCATCTTTGCACCAGGTGGACCCAAGAGTCTCTCAGAACTGCTGGTGTTGTTTCTCCTGTTTTGCCCTACTGATAGTGGCTGTTACTAGTGTCCAGCCTGTCCTCAGAAGTAGTTGGAATGAAGAAGAAAACCACCATATGGTCACCTGCAAAACTGTTGTTTACTCAGACCGTGCCTTCAAACAGTAAAGCCATGCAGAACAAACGAGGTATGAGCCTTAAAACAACCCGAGCACCAAACAACATGCTTTACAAGCTGAGCCAAAACAGCATACAACAGAAGCATAAGAACTTCAGGCTCTCTAAAACTTCCTACACCTTTCCCTTGATTTTTCTCTGGTTTGCAATGTTTGGGGACTTGAGCTGCTCAAAGCAGCTACACAAGATGCACGGCACATTCTGTGACACCACGGGTGTTCTCTTTTAAGGAAGCACTCAAGCAGACATGTCTTTCAAAGAGTTACACAACCTGTGACTGGACCCTTAATCAAACTGACCTTTTAATCACTAGGCAAAAAAAACCAACAAAACAAAACAGAAAAACCCTAGCAGAAGTACACAAAAGCAACACAGGGGATGTTTAAACCAATGCTAATCCAATAGTCTAAGCACACTCACGCAGGAAGGATTCATAGGGCGAAGGGGTCAGCAGATCTGAAGTCCAAAAGGGAGCCTTGAGACTGTGTGAATCAAATTCCCAAAGCAAATGGATTGTTCTGGCTAAACTGCTTTTAAACAGTGGCAGACTGGCTGCTTGGAAATTGAAAAAATCAGTGAGGTGCTAAGACTGTTCAATGCTCTTTTGTTCAAAGCCTGTTAACTGACAGATTTGTGATCAAGATATTTGCATACAAACCTGTCCTAGGGACACAGATGAAGCAAAACACAGAAAAACAAACTTAAGTACCATTAGAAGATAGAAGAGAAGAAAAGTTGAACTAGGACTAGATACCAAAGACTGATAGTAGCTGTAAAGCAAGTGATGCAGCTGGATGCTGGGCCATGGTCCCACTATTTTGTCCAGCTCTGGTCCATAATTTGCAGACCCTTGGCAGGACAAGTTCTTTCAGTCAACTTGTAGTTTACTACAGAATTTATTTACTCCTCACAGAAATAAATGACCTTATTTATAGCCATATGCAGGTAAGACCTTTACGAAGTCATTCAACAAAAGTGTAGAAGCAGCATTAGTTCTTATTATCCTACTTAAAAATTAAATTTGTCTGCTTTTTTCCTCTTGTTGACAGACATAAATAATAGCAAAATTTCTATAGCATGCGGAATGCAAAGCGCATTAGTGTAGCACAATCCCATCTCTCTGCTTTCAACCTCTGTTATTAAAAATAATAAAAAAAAGTTTCTGCCTTGCTCCCACAATATCAGCTGTCTTTAAGAAAAAAATATCAGAGCATAACAGAGTTTGCCATCTCTTTACATTCCACATAACAAGACACAAACTTTCTAGAAAATATAATAAATTGTTACATGATTCAGAAGAAAGCCACAGAAAAGTATGCTGAATTGATCTAATCCAGAGGTGCGTACAAAAATTATAAAAGGGCCCCCGAAGCAGTATTTGGGCCAAGTTCAGCTAGGTCAGGCTACGCTATGGGTCAACTGTACCATTCAGAGAAAATTCACTAAATTTTTTCACTGAAGTCTTAGGAGATGGCATATTATGGCTGTTATCTAACTCTCCTAAGTTTGTATGGTACTTCAGCAACATACAGAATTACAGTGGGGAAAAAAATATCCTTTTTTCAAGGTACAAAAATCCACGAAATCATGATCTTATCCCTTATCTCTAAAACCTTTAAAACTGAAATGGAGTTTAAAGTTGAAATGCCCAATTGCATCAGCTTAGCCAGCTAATGAGACATACCACCTTAGAAAAGGAGATAATGGGAAGACTGGATGGGTGTGGGGTATGAATGATGCAAATAATTTGAGCAAAACAAAGCACTCCTTTCTGAATTACTGAAAGAACACATTTTCTGATAATTAATCTTACCTTTATAATCTTTTCAACGCCAGATGAACAGATCATATAAGTGTGAGGATTAAACCGGACTTGGTTTACAATTGACCGATGACCTTTCAATACCATAAAAGCACCATTGACAACCCTGCCAATGCCACCTAGGGGAAAAACAAGGACAACTGAAATGAATAATTAAGTTTCCATATTGCTTTCATTCATAATAATTTAAAGTCATATTGTATTTGACAATGTGCTTCAGCTTTATTCTACAATACTTAAGGCCTGTGTTGGCTGCAGAATTCCAAATTTATGAGTAATGCCCCTATGAAAAGCTGCAAGTTTGATGAAAAGCATCCTTCCTGCAAATTATGACTTGGAAGCTAGCTTTAGTTCAACTATCTAAACAAACAAAGAAGGTTTTTGACCCAATAGGACAAGTATGTTAATAAGAGCAACATACATATTTTATGAAATCACCAGTGAAACCATAGTGCCTAAGGCATGACACTACTCAGTCTGTGAATGTGAAGCAGAGACAAATAAAGAAGTTGACTTTGTAATAGCTTTATTTTTTTTTTAATCAGCAATTCATTGTTGTCACAATTAACTCTCGTCAGATGGATAGGAAACCTTCAGGGCTACTAACCTGCGTCACTATAATACAGCTAGACTTAGTACAGTCTTCTCTAGACCAGGATCTATAACAACTCATATTTCTGTGAATCAAGCTTAAAGAGGGACCTGAATAACAAATCTGACCAGTGAGTTATAGCATTCTCTTCCACAAGGGAGAGAATTGACTGAAGCAGAATACTTTTGTAGTAATTGTAAAACTCAAAACAGAAGCTGAGTTATTGACTCTTAATAAGCCTATACACCAAAGCAAGAAACTGTCACACAGTATTTTTTTTAATATATATCCACAAATTACGTATTATTCATGTAAATAAAATGATTAATTTGTTAGAAAGCATACTTTCATATCTGAATAAACGAGTCAATCAACATGCTATGATTAACAGTATAAACGGAAGAAACCAAGACTTTTAGAAGATTGGAGGTAAAAACTGAAAACCACTTCAGAGGAAAACGATCTTGCTACTTACAACTTGAAAGGTCATAAGCGTACCTTATAGGTTAAAAATCACTTCAGTAGCTTATGTGCTACTTATAGTCATCTTAATACTGAAAAAGTACACTTTATGTATATATAAACTGATATGCATATGTAAAGTTTTAACATAATTGCTTCTTCTTGCTGCAAGTGTTTGCTATCCTTCTTTGTCCTCAAGAGGAGCTCTCTTCTGAAATAGCTGCTGGTTTGAACTCTAAACCCAATGTTGAACCACCTGTCTTCTGAAGCAGGAAGTCAGTTCTCCACAATATATGCTTCCAGAAGAAAAGCTTGCATTAACACTGAAGGGTAGCAGGACAAAATGGTCAAAAAATAAAAAGATGAAGAAAAGGCATTTCTCTATCACCTTCCATTTGTTAGGTTACATAAATGACAAAGAACCACAGCTTGCGAGCTTCTGTTCAGCCCCTCTCCTCTTAGAAGTACTCCATCCCTTCCACTCAACTACAGTCTACAGACCAGACTAATGTGTACAAACAATGATGATGATTCAGAAACGAACAGTTATCCAACCCCTAAAAATCTCAAACCTATCTGCAAACAGACCTTCACAGCTTCTGGGAAGTGTTCTATTTGCACAGATCAATTTTTGCAGGCACTTTGGAATAGAAAGATAACATGCCTGAGAAGGGAAGAGAGATGGCGAGCAAAAGAAAGAAAGAAAAAAATTTTAAAGACTGTCTATAAAGTGAAGACATTTAAAATTCAATGATCTTGAAAGGGAGATCATTCCAGTTAACTTCAAGGTACATTCACCAGAACTACTCTGAGACTGAGCTACCTGGAATAGTTCTCTTATCTGAGTACGCTTATACGAGTACACCTGTATTTTCTGCAAAGGTTCTACAAAGACAAGTTTGGCCTTCAGCCATTCCAGTAAGATTTCACCAGGGTAAGCAAAATTGACTAGTAAATAACTGATTCGAGAGCAAGTTCATTAAATGTCAGATTGGACTCTTGATTTTCGTTTCCTTTTCTTGAGGTTCCTCACGCCCTTTCACTCTGCTCGCCCTGGTTAGACATTCAAGACCACGTTTGTGGCTGATGGCAAGTTGCCCTACTCCCACAGCATTCCTTCCAGCCAAATCACACTTGTCAATCCAACTGCATCTATCAAGCCAACTGTAGATGGTTACATCAAGTCCAGTTCTCAACACATTTATCTTGACCTAGCAGACAAATGTTCCAGGGAAGAGGGCCTCAGTAGTGAAGAGACAATTTGCTTAGGAAACGTTTCCAAGTCTGTAAGTAATGGCGAAAACAAGTTTTAACTATCTGTGGACTCTAGCTGCCTGAATTCCGTAGAAAGCAAGAAATATACCTAATGAAACACAAAATAATCTGAAGTTAGAGAAAACAATGAGCAAATAAAGAATTATAATGGGCTGCATTTCGAAGTTAGTCACTGGCCTCTTCTGGGACCAGAAGCAGTATGAATTAATCCACAATTACTTCACTAGTAGAACAGTGATAACAGTTATTTAATGTCACAACTGTCTTCTGAAACTTCATATGTTTATAAATTTACTAAGAGCACTGGATGAAAAGTACATGGCATGCCATGTCTAGAACACAGCTCTCCCTAGGCCATATGCAAATTCAGAAAGTGTGAAGAAACTCCAAAGCCTTCTGCTTTAACATTGAAGTTCTCTAAATTAAAAATCACAGAATCATAGAATGCTTTGGGTTGGAAGAGACATTAACGATCATCTAATTGCACTCCCCTTGCCGTGCGCAGGGACACCTTCTGCTAGATCAGGTGCCCAAAGCCCCATCCAACCTGGCCTTGAACACTTCCAGGGATGGGGCATCCACAGTTCCTCTGGGCAACCTGTTCCAGCGCCTCACCACCCTCTGAGTAAAGAATTTCCTAAAACCTAATCTAAATCTATTTTCTTTTAGTTTAAAGCCATTACTTGTTGTCCTATCATGACAGTCCCTGACAAAGATTCTCTCTCAAGCTTTCCTGTAGGCCACCTTTAGGTACTGAAGGCCGCTATTAGGTCTCCCCTGAGCCTTCTCTTCTTCAGTCTGAACAACCCCTACTCCCTTGGCCTGTTTTCATGGGAGAGGTGTTGTTCCTGCCTTCTGATCATCCTCGTGGCCTTCCTCTGGACTTGCTCTAATAGGTCCTTTCACACTGTTAATAGCAAAGAGGAAGCACAACACTCGAACATGCACCAGAGCGAACTTCCCTACAAAGCCCCTTAAAATAACTAACTGCCAATTACAGGAGAAGTCCCCAAGAGCTTTGTGATTAGTGGAACCACAGTTTAGCAGACAGTTTTTTCCAGTAGTAAGAAAGGTTTTAATAATTTAAAATGAAAAGTACTGACTCCAGCAATGCCTTGATAATTTTTGTGTCAAATGTAAGAGACTGCCCCAGACCCCTGGTTTTGGAGAACTCCCTTGCCTGATGCAGTTTTAGTCTATCAACTCCTATACGCTTCGGTGATGTCTCTAAATTAACGCTTAATGCAGAGCCTTCTTCTCCATCCTTATCCTTATCATCCTTATCCTCTCCCCTTCACAGTCGTCCAGCAAAGCCGATATCATATTACATGAGTATCTACGTGGCAGACATGCTTGTGTCCAGACTTGTCTGGAATCCCCCTGGTCTCTCAGCAGGCCTCAACAGTGCAGGCTCAGCAGAGGCTTAGCTGCAGCTGTACAGCTTCTAGCCATCTCACAGCACGAGTCGAGTTTGCTCACGTCTGCTGCCAAAAAAATAAAAATAATCTCTGCATTAAGTTGAGGTTGGCCACCAAGTGCTCAAATTCCTGATGCCATCTTCCATTTTTATATGTAATGATTTCTATTTATTTTTCTTTTTGCTGTCTTCACTTAAACTGGCATTTTTATTTCCATTGTTTCGCTTCTGTTATCACAACAAAACTCAAAATTTTGCTTTTGAAGTTAGCTTTTTTTTTGGGAGGGCGGTGTTGCTTTCGAATTTAGTGGCATGCACAGGTCTTGCAACTGGTTTAGCATGACAGCTTTCATATTCTTAGATAGTTAGCACACTTGTACACACAGTATTTATACAAAAGTCATGGATTTAGCTCGCATACATGTTGGTACTATTAAAGAAAAAAAAACACGTCTAAAATTCTTCACAGGCTGATTATGCAGATTTTAGAAGGTTTTTAACTTTCTAACCACTGGAGGAGGGGATGGAGATATACTAGCTGGTTTTGAAAAGCCTTCCAAAAATTGCTATGCTTACAGACAGTTCTGACTAGTGATTTAGTGTTCTAGCTGTGCTGGTCTGCTTTTATTTGATACACAAAGGGAAATGTCAAGAAAATCCTTCTTCTTCTACACCCTGCAAATAGGTGTACCAAAGAGGAGCAATTCAAAGTCTCAAAAAATTCTCTAAATATATCCTACCATGATATTTGTCCAGCTGCCACAACTTGTTAGAGCTTAAATCTGAAGTGTACATTTTAAATATACACTTTAAAAAGTGATTTCCTCTACGTACACTTGACAAGAATACCATGGCAACATGGCGTATCTATAGGCTTTAATACAGACTGAAGGAAACAACAGCACAATGCCTTGGAAGCAGTAGATGTCTACTAAGTTGTCAAAGGGTGTACATTTTTGCTTGCTTTATCATTATGCATTTAAAATATTATGCTAATGAATTATTAATTACGCATATCTTCATATTTATGCAAATAAATTAGCATTTCATATATAGAGAACATGTTTGATGGTACACACCGCCAAGTTAAAAAACAAATAAACACTGGAAAACATAGTAAGGAAGAGCAAGCTACTTGCACAGCAATCCTCCCATGGAGAAGTTCCATAACACGTAGCAGTATTTAAAACAAACAGCTGAACAAATTATCTGGAGAATAAGGAAAAAAGGGAAGCGTTTATTCAAAAGAGTGCCCTAGTGCAGAAATCCTGTAAGAACGTGGAAGAGTCTCTAAAGTAATAGAAGCTGCATTGTTCCAAATATTTAAAAAGAAGTCAAAGTACTGGAGAACTTCCTGGGATAAGGAACAATCTCCGTGGTCTCTGTAACAAAGGAATTAAATGACCTCATTAAAAAGAAGTCCCTTCTATCTAGGACACTGAAAAGAAGTCCCACTGGTTGTTCATATAAGGTAGAAAGACGCTCCATAAACTAATGCATAACTTCATACAAGCCTTGCGAATTACTCAAAGTGCTGAAAGCTCCTGAGAAGAACCAGATATCTGCAGCTGCCGCCAGTGTGCCATAGCATAGCATTTCACTGTAGTACTTGGCACTACAAAGAAAGCTAACTTAAAAATAATTTAGTTTTCATTAATAATAATAATACAGGACACATTTAGTCCATAGGCCACAGCCCTGCATTTGAATCCTATGAGGTCATGATATGCTCACGGAAGAGAGAGACTATGCAAGCAACAACACTGCTGAATGTTGTAGAACTCTGATGTTGCTTCATGTTCTTCCACCAGTCGGGCAAATAAACATTCACAGCATACAGGGCTTCTGCTGTCAGGGCAGCAAATTATGTTTAGACCCCTTTAAAAGTCCATCTGGTCACTTACGCACCTGCTTTTGTTTTGTACAATGCATGCCAGCAGATGGCTTTGCTCCTCAGAGAGCTGTCTGTAGAGAAGCTAGATTAAACACAAACACTCTTGCCCAGAGAGCACAGGTCCCTGCACCATCCCTTCTGGTGGGATCAGGAATCTGAGTCCAGCTGTGGCAGCAGCCAGAGCAAACTCAAGGTTTCTCAGCAGCACAGGCAAGGTTTACCGTGGTCATGTCAAAGATGGGGTGAGAACAGCAAGGGCTGGTCGAGGACCTCTCTCCTCCCTGCAAGGAGGGTTTGGAGGAGGCATCAGGGGAGCCTGGTGTAGCACTCCTGGACTGCTAAGTACTTGTGGGGAAAGCTGTCTCCAATGAGATAACCCAGTTCAAATGTTATGAAAAGATCTGTTGACGAATTCTTCAAGCCTAAGGAGCTGTCTGCATTTACAATGACCAAAGAAAAAAAGGAAGAAAAATTGCATCAGTTCTGCTCAAAATTGATGCAATTAGTTTAGTAACTGGACCACAATGATGGGCCCTTTCTTGCTAGCAGTTAAAGACAGAATTAAGAAGAGGTTTTGAAACAGTTTGCTGTTCTGATTTAGTCAAGTTTTTCAGACTTTAGTCAAGTTCTTCTTTCTCTGGTAAGAGCCTGACAATGCAAACTGAAGGATCGCCAACTGCCTTCTTTATCACAAATATCATGTCCCTCACACAGCATCTTTGAGCAGTATTTCAAAAGCAAGAGAGACAAGCTCTGAGTTGCAAAGATGATTCAGAGTAGTGGGTGAGGAATGTAAATTCCTTCTAAGCCCTCTATTACTCCGCAAGACATGTCAGGTTCTGTCTTGAATGGAGATTCTTTACTAAGAGGCTGTATGTATGGAAGTTAGGTTTGAATACTGCGTGAAGTGCTTATGCTGTTTAACAGGCTTGCTGGGCAGGTCACTTAGGGCCGATGTCTGTTCTCACTTCTAGCTTGCCTTCAAGTCAAATAAATGCCATGGAAACATGGGACTGCTTTTCTTACACCAGATCAATGTATTTGTTGTGCTAGAACCTCTGCCTCTGAAGAAAAATGGAATATGTGCTTTAAAGAGGAAGTTGGCTAACAAATTTACCACACGATTGGCAAGAGGGGAAAGCTGGGTAGTACTTAGATGGAGGAGGAAGTGGAATTATCAACAAGCTATTCCATCTTCAAGAAAGCACAAAAAGGTGGTAAAAAAAGAAACTCCTTTTTGGCATTGGAAGTCCTGGCTCATTTAGAACAATCTAAAGTTGCGGAGGAAGACAGTAAGGCTCTTCAGTAGAATAGCTTCCTAAGCAGCTTGGGGAGTATCTTTTGCTCTTCCCCAGCTCTCAAATAAATCTTGTCTTAAAAATTCATCTGAACAAAACCACTGGAGGAATCTCCAGCTGAGGGGGAATGACTCAATGCAACCTACTGGGAAGACACCTCTAAACTATAATTATTTGCCATAAAACCAGCAGAATCTGTTCCATTTTCCTGGCACAATACCAACACAGGTAACTGCATTCCTCCACAATGAAATAAGTTTGCAGTTGTGTGACTGATGTATTCTATTCTACTCTTTTTCATCTTTTGTGTAGTAATATTGCTAACCATGAGTTAGCTAGTGTTCGCTATACCTGGATGTAACCAAAACAATCTGTTTCAGAGCTGTCCTTAAGGACACAGCTCTATAAAAAGATTTATTTTTGCAAATAAGTTGCTATTTATGTTTTTTATATTAATAGCTGATATAATTTAAGGGACTTGTACCGTAAATATTTATAGCAACACAATGTCTGAATTCAGCTGGAAAGATAGAAATCGGTCAGGGTGATATTTTTATTTAAAATATCAACCAACAGTACAGGACATTACATCATCCTGTCTAGTTTGTACAATATTTAAATGAAAAACCACATCCCACCCCCTCAGATTACAGACCCAAAGACATTTCTATTTTAAGCTAGGATGTGAGAATAAGGAGTTTGCCACTGAAGCAGAAGGTTTCTAAGGTCTCCATACCCTATAGCAAGACTTCTCCAAGAAGGAGGCAGAGCAAACTCTCCAGCTGAACTATCATGAACCACAGGACCAGATTTAAAAAAGGATGTTTCATCACATTCAAAAACGGCCCAACCCTTCAAGGGCTGAATGAAGAAAAGAAGAACTTCAATAAGACTATCACAAGTGACTTGGATGGCTGATGAGATTTGCCACAGAAACCAAATTTCTAGGTTTATCAAAGCAATACTCATGAGCTTTTTAAAACTCTTTCAGTAAGTCTCATGTAAATTGAGCAGTTCTCTAAGACATACAGGTTCCTACAACAGGATCTTCGGATGGTATTAAGCAATTACTGATGGCAATTGACATTAAGTAATTAATTTTGTAACTGAAATGTTGCAAGTTTACTGACACCCTTCCTCAAGTTACAAGAACCAGAAACAAAAAAGCTGACTGAAACACATAAGACAGGGTTTTGTGACAATTCCAGCTATCAGTCCCTGTGCACAGGTTCCAGATACAAGGTTTGTCGTCTGCAGGTGTCTGGAAAAAAGTTTTCAAAAGCATCACAGCCAAATACAAGAACCCAAATCCAGAATTTATAAATTCAGTGAGGATAAGTATAGGATTACATTTTGTATATGTTACTATAGTGCACAAGAAAATATACAGATAAATAACTAATTTAAACGTATGTAACTTTTACTTTAGATAGGAAAAAAATCCATAATTAGAAAAAAAATAATAACAAATGAAGAAGGAAATCATACAAGTGGAAAACTGAGCAGAGGGAAGTCTCTATAAACCCTTCAAGAAAAGACAGAAGGCTGAGGTACTGATATTTTTAACAGGGCCATCTATCTTCAGGACTTCTGGACTGCAACACTAAATGTTCATTAAATAACCGATCCAAGATTAGAAGGACATTTTCCTCAAAACTCTGGCATTAAACAAACCTTTTAGAGGTTAGTCATCCTCTTAGCTGTGGATTACACAGTGGTGATTAATGGTCTTTTAAAGCAAAACAAAATCTTTTCACTTCACCTCCAAAGCAGACTGTAATTTTCTCTCACTATTGCTAGAGCACCTGAGACCACGAAAGAACTCTTGGTTGTGCTTAATACCACTACAATGTGGAGTTTAAACTGTGAGAGCCATTAAAAACCAAAATGGAAGTGGATTTTCCTGGAGTCTTAAGTCTTTCAACAAAGATTCAGCACCACTCACCACTCTGAAAGAGTCTTTTGAACTGTTTCCACAGAAGAGAGATGCTGCTGTTATAAGGTCTAGAGATAGTAATGGATGATGTCGTATTGCCAAACCCTACACAATACCAGACAATACCAAATCAGGCACCAACCGTGTAGCATTTGCAACACCATTGTTATATTCCACACTGCTGCTTTTCTTTAACACCCCCACTCCTGTTCTTCTATGCGGATCTGGGTTACTGCTGCTACTTGCCTACTGTGTCTGCCCCAGCTTGGGAAGGGTCAAAAATAATCATAAGTGATCGTCGTTTCTACCAGCTACAGTGCTCCTCCACCCAGAACGTCCAAGAGCATACCTGCTCTGTGTCAGAATTCAGCAGGAGGGTTTTGGGGTAGGAGGAAAAGGAGGGTGGCACCGTATAAAACAGGCCAGAATCATTTTGTGCTGCAAGCTTCGTTAGGGGATGAAATTTCTTAGTAACAGATCCTGAGTACTTCAGTGAGTTCAGATCAGCTTAGAAGCAGCAGAATTGGTAGACTCTTGTCTACCAAGCAAAGGACGAAAGGCAGACCCTGCCTCCAGCCACAGCTCTTTCTCTTTGTCAGTTCATCCAGATGATTTAAATGATCATTATAAGAGAAAAGAAATACAAAGAAAACCACTATGATCACAGATTCAAATAGCATTGTCCGTTGCTACCCAGAGACTGCATTATGTGTCTGTAAACTCTCCCCATCCAGCCTTCATCAGAACAATTCTGGATTCAGTGGCTGAGTGAAAACAGCAATTTTTCAAAAAACAGACTAGTATTTGTCAGGCATTCTCCACCCTAAACCCCCAAATTCCAAAACAACAGAACTTACCTGCTTCTGGATCTGGAGGAATCCTCCACATATACAAATTGAAGTCATCAGAGCCCGAAAGAATGTACTGTTAAGAATAAAAATAAAAGCAGTTTACCACAAGGTATCACCTGAATTACGTTGTTTGATTGTTGATCTAGTTTCTCCAAACATAAAAAGAAAAGAAAATGAGATAGTTTTCCTCATTCTTTGCACCTCACTGATCAACTCATCCTTAAACAGGGATGAGGTACCAGCAGAAAAATGCCGCATGCTTATAAATGGACCAAAGTTCAAAAGCATGCTTCGTGTATCTAACGCCTACTGCCCAAAGTGCATGTTTTCTTTGTTAAATAAGGCTATAGATTATGGCTGGCTTTAATACCTACAGGACTAGAGCAAACATGGATCTTGCAGCCTGCAACTCTTGTCTGTTTTTTTAATGTCTGCCACTCACCCTTTTTTCTCTCCTCCTGAACTACTGAGGAAAACTTCTTCAAACACATACCTAAAGAAGAGAGCTAGCACTTTCATTACACATAAGCACAACATGTATGGCTCACAGCAGTCTGCTGAAGACCATCAAAGGTCAGTCAATGATGATGATAATTTTCAGCACTGAACAAAACCAAAGCTAAACACTGTCACCAAGTCTCAAACTGTTCAAAAACCACATGTGAATCATATTGTTTATTTTTCTCCTGGTTACAGCTACTCTGAAGAGATGGACAGCTGCCCTTTTTCAACAGTACATGAACAACAAGCATGCATTATGGTGTATAAGTTTAGGCAATAATGCAATCTGAAGTAGCCCTACTTCATAAACTACAAACATGCACTGGAATGACAAGTGACATCTGACATGGTAAAAAGCTTATGCCCCTCAGTTAAGAGAGGCTATAAATTGTGCCTTGTTTTCAAATATCTCTTATCCAATAAACTGTAAATTCCTAATTAAGAGATGAGAAGACACATAATGGAAACACTGGCAGATACCAATTCCAGTTATTTTGGTGCTGACAGTTTAAATCTACCATCCTCAGCAGACTTATGGGTTCTGCTTAATCAACGCAATCAATAACCTGGTTTTTAATTATTTTATTATTGTAATTATTTGGAGAGAGGGAGGGGAGAAAAAGAAATACACAGAGCAAGTCTGTCTCTTTTTTTATCCTTTGATAGGAGAAAATTCTGTTTTGTTTGGCTCAAATATAATTTGGTTTATCTTTCACTCTCCAGAGATATATAATCTCATCAGGCAAAGTAACATCAAGCAGTGAGGAGATAAGTCCTGGAATAACACAGGACTGAGAAGCAAATAAACAAAAAATATATACCAACATGGAGAAGCTGCTATAAATTTACACATATTCTGTTTGTAATGCTAATTACATTCTTGCAGAGTTTGGATGTTTCCAGCCACAAAAATTGCAATTACCAACCACTGAAGTCCCTTGTCTGGCGTCCAACTATCACTATCCAACCATTCTTCTTTCTCTTATTTTTAAGGATGCAGGATGTGAGTAAGCATTTATGAATGCAACTCTACACATTTTCTGACAGGTAAGAAGCATTGATCAAACACCAGTTCCATTACAAACTTGTGTGCGCTAGTTCTGCATCACTCATAGCCCCTTCCTTTCCAAGCCAGAAAGCAATTTCTACAAGTCAACATGTTCAAGCACTTAGGCAGCTTACCTCTGCCAAGCTGACCTAATGGTGCCAGGAATACATGCTTTCCTTTCATCTCACTACTTATAAACGTTAGCCCACAGCAGGCTGAGCCGTGGTGCCAGATCTACACAAATCAGGGCTCTCAGAGGCAACCTCCCAGCAACCAGAAAGAAAGCAGCTCTCATGTGTTTTGTTACACAGAAAATGCTCCATAGGAAGAAAAAAAAAAAAAAAAAAAAAAAGCTAATGCTTGAAGTTATGAAAACGTTGCCAGTTGTTGACATTTATTACCAAAGTGTGCAGCTGAAGCAAAAACTGGTTTGTCTATGACGTGGAGAAAAAAAAAAAAAAAAAAGACTTCTAAAACATCTAAAAAGCTCAGTATCTTGAATTTCTTGAATTTATGACCACAATATATTAAAAAAAAAAGTTCAACAACTCCTTTAACATGAGAGCAATTTACCACTTCATGTATGAAATCAAACAAGCCTATCAATGTCAGGCCCAGAAGTGATAGGTTTCAGATATCCTGCACCAGACACAAAACACAGAAAAACCACATTACGTATGTGCAGGGAACTAAGCATCTCTGAGGCTCTTCTAATCAGCTTCAAAATTGATCTGTGGATGAAAATGCTGTATATCCTATAAGACTCAATGGCCAGTTGTCTAGGAAATCTGACGTATCGTTGTCAGCTGAAGAGGAACACACTACCTTCAAATGCTCCTGATTGAGTCTGACTTTGGAGAAAGGGAAAATTGGTGTATCCTTGCAGCGATGCAGACTAATGGCAATTTGACTGCATTATCTTGAATGCAACCAGAGGGTCAAGACAAGTGATCCCCTTACCTGGCCCTTGTGAGGCTACACCTGGAGTGCTGTGTCCGGTTGGATCCCCCAATACAAGAGTAACCCTAATAAATTGGACAGAGAGTGGAGGAGGGCCACTGAAGCTATGAAGGCACATGACCTGCAAGGAAAAGCTAAGGGAACTGGCCTTACTTAGCCGGAAGAAAAGAAAATGAAGGGCCAGAGCGGACCCCAATAGTCTTCCACTGCCCAAAGGAACCCAGAGCAGTCAGGGACAGACACTTCTCAGAGGCGTGCGGTGAATGCTCAGGAAGCAATGGTCACAAGTCACAGCAAGGGAAATTCCAGCTGAGCACAACGGAACAACGTGTTCAGGAGCATGACAAACGCTGCAACTCAGCCCTAGAAAGACAGGGGAGCCTCCACCCTCGCAAATCCAAAATTTAACTAGGCTCCCTGATCAACCTGATCTGACTTTGACGATGCCTGCTCTGAGAAACAGCTTTGGACAGGTGACTTCCAGAGCTCTTTTCTGATTCTGCCAGTACCAAAGAAATAAAAAGGAAAGAATTGTCTTAGCAGAGTGTTGTTTTTTTTCTCTCTCCAAGGACAGAGAGACTCAACTATCTACTTAAAAGCATCACAACGTCCTTCAGTTAGTTATTAAGCCAGAAGAAGGTGACATTTGCAACAACCAAATAAATATGGCCAAGTCATTCTGGAGGCAGTAAGTACAAATGCAGTACCTACATTGCAATTTATGTCTAATCACAGAACAAAGCTCAGGATTCGAGCTGATGTTGTGAAGAAGTAGCTGTGTGTCTAACCTTGAAACCAAGACAGCCATCAATAACGGCCAGGAACTGATAGATACAAATTTGATGTTTTAGACTACAGGCTGAAGTTTTTATATATATTCAAGATTTATTCCAATAATTAGCTCTTGCTAGTAATCCTTAGAAACATACCATATTCTGCAAAATGCCCAACAATTTGGAATCTTCACCATTCTACTGCCACCACAGTAGCAGCTGCCGTGGTTTTCCATTTTTCCACCACATTAAGGACACCTCTGGGGTACATGTTTTCCTGCTGTTCTCACAATACAGAACTGAATTCCTACGGCCTTTTGCCTTTTTTCCATTCCTTTTGCCTTTTTGCTGTGAGATCAGGTGATAGTAGGGAGCTGGGAAGTACAACATGGCTTTTCAGCTAGAGACCAAGAGGCAGCCAGAAGCACAACTTCATGACTTCTGCTACTTGAAGAACAATGTGCCAGCTGAAGCTTCAAGAGCAGACACCCAAGCTGCTAAAGCCAGAACTGCACTGTGACATTTGGCAATTTGACATTTGACAATTCCAACTGGTAGTGTCTGCACAAGGCAATGGGAACCCAAGGCCTCTAGAGATCACAGCTGGACTGATGGCGCTGGGACATTTACACGATCATTTGTGATTTTTTTTTCATGCACTTGCTATTAGCATAACAATAAGCCGATACTTTTCCACACTGGTTGAAAGCTGCAGGATAACGACTGAGAAATTGCAGAAGTCAGTCCATACTACTAGAGAATTCAAAGAAATAATTGCTATAAAGTGCACCAAGCCCTTGTTAATAGGGCTAAAATCCTGAGGAAATAGAGTAGACTTTTTAAATGGAAGAAGAGAAAGGAAAGACAACGAGTTTGGAGTACAGTAGATGAAAGAACATCATGCTGCATATGCTTAGACTCCACTTTAATTATGTCCAAGGGTTTTTGGTCCTGAGGGGAGGGATACACAAGGAGTAATTCCTAGCAGAGCACCTTCTGCTAACTCCTTCAAGAACAAAAGCCTGGATAATCAAATCACAGAGGCAAGCTAGTAAGAGGCAAAACCATGTGCGTTTACAAAAACAAGTAAATGCTAAGACAGGGTGCACTCTCCCTCCTTTTTACCCTCCCCTCTGAAGAGGGGCTGTAAGCAGAACGTAACACAGAGAACTGGTGTAGCGCTGAGTTCTGCATCAGAGCAGACGCTGAGCAGAGAGTACAGATGCTCAGATGTCTGGGGGCAGAGACCAATATTAAAACCACCTGTTTCATTGTCTGCATTTTTGCTGCTGTATCTGACTAGGGCTTCAGAAATCAACATTCAGTGTATTCACATAAACATGCGGTTATAGAGAAAAGCAGTTGCTATTAATTAGTATTTATTTTTTAAGAAGGGAAGAATCAGCTTCTACGTCTAGCTGTTAGTAACAATGACAGGAAAAGGCTTCCAAGATGACTACCAGCTGCTGATTCAGTAGTTTGCCTTAGAAGGAAGAAAACTCTCAGGCGTGGTTAGAGTCTGCTGCTGGAGAAAGTCTGAGCTTCAAGTACGCATGAAATGATTAACACGAACTATCATCAGGAATCTGGCAGCACTACTTTGGACTAGCGATCTCCACTCACTCCCTGCAACTCTTCTCGTTTTCTCTCTCCCCAAGGAGATTAGAACACTTGATATAAATAAATGGAGATCTAATCTGTTGCTATAGTCTTGTAACAGTAGCATTAGCATTGCATTTTGCAATACCACTCGGGAGAATTTATTTTTATACTTACCACTGCTGGTTTCAAAGCTTTCAAAATCCCACAGGCTGTATTTCCTCAGGTATTACTGAATATGGACTACTTCAATAAAACTATATCTAAATCAAACCTTATATTTGTTTTGTTAACATCCACATTTCATGTTTCCATAAAATCCCATTATTTAATGACCTAGAACAGAGATATTTCCAAGCTTTTGGCCCTAGACAAGGGACCAGCAGAGACAGATAATTTTTTCCCCAAAGTATGACCAGATCTTTTGAATGGCCCTACTAATGTAAGAAGAACATAGGAAAATTTGTCTTAAAAGCACAAGAGAAAACACACTATTGCCATATAATTACATATAGATGAACGCGACCATGATTAACAGTATGGAGATGGTAACCATTTGAAAAGGTATGGAGATTGGTAACCAAAATGAAGAAGCCATGAACATGCCCACTGATGCCCAAATTAGAGTCACTCACCCTACAAACAGCAAGGAGTTGGACAGACTCAAATTCCATGCTGCTGCTTACAGCCTTACCAAGTCAGCTCTGAAAGAGACTCAACTTCTTAAATCTCAATTCCCACTCACTTGCGAATGCCTGTCCCTTCTTCAAAGGGGCCAACAAAACTTGGGGCACGGAAGATCAGATTAGACAGAATTTTCCTCGGGCTTTCAGGCAGCTGTTCTTTAGCTTCTTGAAGTAGTTCAAAATCTACACACTGGGGAAGGAAGTACAGAGGCACCCAAATGTGATGGAGTTCTGTTGGTGCTTTGCATAGCCCCTTTAAGCAGTGGGAAGTATGGTCCTCTGTATGTTGCCTATAATATAATTCATGGTTGTGGTGTAGGCTTTCGTTTTTCTCCTAGTGACAATACATAAAAATTCTGGATTGGTGGTAGTCTGCTAGGCTGAAGTCCTAACTGCTCTTGAGTATAAGATACCTTGGACATCTCTGTGGTGAGGTATGCACTGAACAAACCCCAGTTTGATGTGGAATTGTAAAAACACTAACTACTTGTCCAAGAGATTAAAATTCATAGCAATCAGCACTTTGGGGAAGGAAACCACTTACATGAAGAATATAAAAACTGAGTATTTTTTCCAAGGGAGACAGGTCTCCTAAGGAAACCAGGTGTATGCTATTTTGATCTTTGTGGCACCAACCCGACTTTAAGAACTTTTAAGCTTAGCAGACAACTTCAAATTTGACAGAAGACCTGAGGGCTCAATAATTATGAACTGTCCAGATTTACTTTTTTTTTTTTTTTTTTTTAAACAAACAGTGGCTACTTACAGGGTGTCATCTTTGAGAGAAAGACAGTACCAAAATCACACCCCCCAATGAACGACAGGAAGCCCAAATGGGAAGTCATCCTTGAACCAAACAAAATGCCACTGAAATCACCATGATCTACCTCTCATGAAACTATTTCAAAGGGGATGAGAAAGCAAACTACAAACACATAAAGCCAAAATGTTCAAAAGGTCACCTCATACATATATATACACGTGTGTATATATAAAATATCTCAACCATAAATATTTTTCATGCTAAATATGTAATGTATAGTGAGAACCATATTTGGCAAAAGACAACCAATTCCTTTTCTTACAGCTACATCTTAGCCACAGGAGTCTCATTTATAAGAAAGGTGTGTAGTGTAGTATTGGCATCTCAAAAACCCCAGAATTTTTGTTTTAAATGACTGATATTTAATTTACAATTTGAACAGAATTTAGTGTCAAGTCTGTACTTTTCTGCAAGTAGAAAGCCCACATTTATTTTCAAGTCATCTTTCTATTGTTAGAATACCCACTAACCAGGAGGAAAACGAGTTAAGGACGCATACGGTTGATGGTTGGACTTGATCATCTTGAAGGTCTAAAATTCTATGGAGGAGGAAGACACGTCTTTCTATTCAAGAAGCAACAAGAAGCACACACACAAAGCAGCAAGATAACATAGTTTGAGAAGGGCAATTCCAGAGGAAAAAAGAAAAAAAAGGATCTCCCACAAAGCAGATATATAGCTCTTTCCTTCAGCAGTCAAGAAGCAAACCATCAGTTGGTCTAAATATTGCATCTCTTTGCAAGTCCTGATCTTTCTGTCAGTCTGTTTCTGTACGCTGATGAATCTAGGCTTTCAGGATACAATTCCTACCAAGTACAACTTGAAAATCTGCTCTAATGATCATCTGCTGGCCTCTTTGCCGAGTATGCTTCTACTTACACCCCTTGTGCCAACATCAGAGCTCATGGCACAGTAGAGGCTGGTTCAGTACCTAGAACACCAAAATCCCATAATAAATAACAATCAGTCATCCAATTCATTTCCTCTGCTTCAGCTATTTCAGCCAGGTTGTACAGGGTTCGGGCGAGTGTCAAAAGGGCCCAAGTAACATATCGAACCTCCTCCCCTCTCGATGCCATACTGCCTTGTTTGTCCCCTCTGAGTGCAACCCCAGTCAGAGTGGCTGCCTCTTCTTATTTTAGAAGCTGTCACTGTTGTCAACTAAGAAATTCCTCCCTCCAAGCTAGGTAACCAGTGGGTAGGGTGGGGTAACAAAGAAGAGTCACCTGTGCAGGCTGTTACTCTTGTAGCTGTCTTTCAATAACTAGACCTAAAGTAGGAAGAGAAATAACTAGGAAAATTATTACTGAAATATGTTTTGGAAAGTTTATGGTTCAGAAAATCATTTATCTACTAAAAAGGATACCTATATGTTCTTTTATCTTCTCCTCTGTAATAAATCCAATGGCCTGAATCGTATCTGTTGTGGAGTCTGACATAATGAAAGACTAACCTACAACTAGTTCTCATAGCACTGCGGCATTACGAAACCTCTGCTTTGAAAACAGCCACCTTTTTCATACAAGCAAGGAGAGCAGCTTGCAACCTGCAGCATTTGAGACTTTTTCAAGAGGGTTCAAACTGGCACAAACAAGAGCTTAAGAGATTTCCATCTTGGCCCAAGAACCAGGCAGGTCCCTCTGAAGGCTTTTTCCAGCAGTAACTTTGTTCCTCAGCACGAAGCATGCCTATCTCATGAACTGGAAAAAGAAAAGCCATGACACAGCAGACTGGAGAAACACAACTCGCTGCTAGTACATAAAGTTCAAAGCCAGAACTTTGTATTCCCACTCCCTAAATCCTTAATCTTACAAGCAGCCAACTCTGTGTGGGGCAATTCTAAATGCTTACAGAAGCATCATCGGGAACAATCCATCAACGTTTTACAGCTGCCTTTTTGCTATGCACAGGGACCATAACAGTCATTTTATTCATGAACAAAAGCAACTTAGAAACTCTTACTGTGGATTTCTATGGCAGGGAAAATATGTTCCATAATGTTCCTATTACGTTCCAAAGAAAGCAACAACGTTATCTGAACATACTAAGGGGACTCTTCCGCACATGGCTGAAACTGCATATAGCCCAACTGCTCTGTTTTGATTTCTTCAGCTGTTACTTTGTCAAAGATACACTAAAATCAAATACTGTATTAGTCAGGATTATCTAGAATTCATAGTACAGCTGTCAGTACAGCCCCCTTGGCTTGTTTAGCAGTCTACTGCTCACTCTCCCTTTCCTCTCCCCTGTCCTGCAAGTGATGCTACTAAACTGCAGGTCTCCTGCGATGCACCTACAAGGAACACAAAACCTGCAGGCTTCAAAGTCTTCTGAGTCAAGGCTCCAAAATTCAGCTTCAGTACAGGTCCCTCTGGGTTTATCCATTACTGTCCAGAGGTCTAAAAACCTCCACCAAGGGCTTACAGGAATTCAGTAGAGAAGGGAGAGAGGAAACAGGGCTGGCAGGATGCCCCAGGGAACAGGGGAAGGGGTGATCAGAACCATAAGGGTTAGAGGAAACTCCCAGCCCCTTCTGCCAAGACCCAGACTCTGAAGAGCCATTTTTAGTACAAGCCTCCCAGATGTCAATTACCAAAAGCAATGGGGAATAAATAAACACAAAGCAGTCCATAGCCAGATGCATTGCTCATGTATTATTTTATATGTATGTAATGTACGCATGTATCTGGGACTTAATCTGCCATTTAGATAATGTAAAAACAAAATACCACCTCATCAATAATTCTTGAAGGATGCCAACTTAAGACAGAGTAAGACACTCGTTTTCCTTTATGCAAGCACAACAATAAATTTGCAGACTGACTGCTTTTCATGTATTAAGTAGTAACGACTGCGGTAAGCTACTAGTCATTAAGAAGTCTTCTACGCACAGGAAACAAAACGTACTCTTTAGAAAAAGACTTCTCTTTTTGCTTTTTCTTTTTAAAGCTAGACGTTGATAAGTACTATTTCCTGAGATAAAAAGTCCTTACATTAGATGAGAAAGAAGAACACCGAAGAAAAGTTGTATTTCTTTAGAAGGGCAACGCACAACCATATAAGACCTCTGGCACCTGCACAACTCACCCTGTTCCTGGAGAAGGGTTACGTTCACGCAGTAATTCTGTGCTGTTAAAAACTGGGTTGTCCCTACCCAGGGCTATTTAGTACACAGACTTCAACATAATGAAGGCTGTAACTTTATAGGGAGTTGGAGCAGTCTGAAGTACCGTGAGTGGTGCATTCCTGAAACTCTCCTATACCAGTGTAATGTCAACAGAAAAGGCTGAGTGGTGATGTAATGTCTGAGGGCATGCCAGAGTCAAGACACTTTTTGTTTGATTCACAGGGTACAAGTTATTTCTCCCCACCCCCATCTTTTTTAAAGCAGGCAACAAGCAGCAGCTTTCACAGCTACAAGTGCTGTAGAACCCCACATTATCTACACAGTGGGGAAACAAATAAATAAATCAATGAAATGATACCACTCATCACTGTGACACAGGCAACAGTACTTGAGCAAGAATAGTTGTTCTACTTTTAGTTTGGAAGTGTTTTTGAGTTTGGTGTGTTTTTTTTTTTCCCCTCTCCTCTTCTCTTCCTCCTGTCCATCACCTTAACTTACACTTAAAAACACATTTGGGTACCTGAAGCACTTTAATACCTCCTATATCCTCAGATCCAAGAAGGTATTTGCCATACTTGTACGTCAACTAAAAATCCTTAGCATCAAAACATTTCTCAAATCCTAAGGCTGACCAGAAGAAAGGAAACTCCCCTCAGTCCTCCTGATGCAACCTGAGATTCTCACACACTTTGTTTGTATGTAAATGAACACTAGGGTAAAATCCATGGGAGATAGGTGCAGAAATAAACTGGCTTTAAGAATCTGGGCCTGGATGCCTGTACCAGAAGGATGGACAGATTCTGCTCCCATGTAAGTCTCTGTAGCAAACATAGTGGGAAGCTGGGGGTCATACTTGATCCATCTAGCCCATCTTATTCTTCCTTCCTCCCACAGCTGTATGGCTCAAGTGAGCTCCTAGATAACGCCCACAGCATACAATTTTGAACTCATTTAACTGTGAACATCAGAGCTCTCCTACAAAGAAAGGAAAGATTGGTGGCATGTGAATGAGGTCATTACACTCATGACATGGACAAAAGACAGTTCTGAGAGAAGCAAATGAAGGCAATTGAAAATGGGTGCAAACAATGCACCAGCTACACATTGCCTCTCAGGCTTTGGTAGTTGAAATAAACAAGACTGGAGCATTTCTAGGAACGATGTTTGCATATACTGTTTGCTGATTTTCAAATCCAGCTCACAAGGACAAGGGCAATAACACTTTCAGAGGAAAGCAGTTTGCAAGGACACAAAAAGAAGCAAAGCTGTTCATCCTCCAAGACCTCTGTCACCCTGCTTGAGCTGCAATGTTCTCTCCACAAAATACCTACAAGAACTCAAAACCGCTTAAAGCGCTTTGGACTGTGTTATTTTAAATTAAAAAGAAAAAAAAAGTCACTGGGATTAACAGGTGAATCTTTATAGCTTTTGTTCCTTAAAGCATGAATGGTATTTCATTCACTGTGAAGAGGTTTCAATCTACTTGTATCACGGGTGCTTCAGTCCAAGGAGGTGGTATGCAGATGGTATGCAGATCACCGCACACCCCCTGGTTGCAGGCTCCCCTCCCGCATGACAAGCCAGAAGGGTTGAATCCTGTTGAGTCCCAACAATCTGCGGGGACTAATGGGAATGCTGAGCTAAGTTTGGCACACAGAGTCCAACTGTCACCAAAGAGACAAACCAATCAAATTGTTCCCCAGCTAGTAGTCTGTGTTTTATTTGTGCAAAGAAATTGTATGCATTTAATTATATGTTTAATGTGATCACACGCACGCACAACTTGTCAAAGTAAGAATAACACATCTGATTATTATGGGAACTTATAGTTTAAGAAATTCAATACTTAACTGTGATGTCTAAGAAAACTCGTAGATTGTGTGCTTGCAGCTAAGAATCTGTTCATTTTTGCCATACTAGAATCCAAAATCTCCATATGGAACATGGGTTTATTTACCTCTCTGTAGATACTCACGTGGCAGCAAAATTCCAAAGGCAAGTACTAAGATACTAACAGCTGCGGGGGGTGGGTTTAAACCCTGATGGTCATGATTCACAGGGAAACTTCCCATGAGTAAACCATTCTCCATGTACAAACTTCATGGAAAGATTAGCAAAGGTTGCAGTGCTGTGAGAAGCTGAGCCTCACAGCACTAAAAGGCCACCTCTCACCCACCCTCCAGTCTCTTATATCACATTCAAACACTTGGCAGAGCCTTCTGAGTGTCAATATAAGTCATTAATCAAGAAAAAGTAAATATTTCTGCCAGGTTAGGAAGCTGAATCAGTTAAAGGTCTTGCATCTTGCTGAAAAGAAAGGCTTCCCCCTTTCAGCCATTCACTTATTTTGTCAATCCAACAGCAACTTAAGCACTCATGAGTTAACGATATGCCTTTTCTTGTTAGGGTTAAAATAGGGAATCAAAATGCAACTTTATCAGATGAACTAACTGTGCAGACAGCACATAATGCTTTTTGAACACAGGAGAGTCACATTTTTAAATTACTAGAGAGTCTGTATGAAGTATTTAAACCTAACTATTTAAGACAGCTTACAAGGAGAAGAAAAAGACTGAATTATCAGTTTAATAAAGATGAAAAGAAAAGTTGAAGACAGAAAATCTGAGGTGCAACAAGAGAAAAATTCTGAAGAATCCTTCCTACCACAAACAACACTCATAATTTGAGTACAACTTTCTTATCCCTAGATCCCTTCCAATGACCCCTGCACAAAAAACCTTAGCTCACAAAGTTTTGATCCTACAAGGAAGTACAAGCAAGGAATTCTATGAAGCTCTGTAGGGACTTCACACAGATCTCAAATGAAAGACATTCTTTATTAAGGCAAAATACAGCAATATTAAAAGGGGGAAGGGGGGGGCAGCCGCTCTAGAACCAGTTTAAATTGGAAACAGATTTTTTGTTGTTATTATCTTGTATGCATTATTTCATACTCAAAAAACTGACCAAAAAGCAGCTGCATACTAGTTGTATAGAAGGACTAACCTAAAAAAAATAAAAATTATTATTATTATTATTCAGCTTGTCTATCTTCAGTAGGTTTGAGCTCTAGCCTTTGCTAGACACACCTCAAAACAGAATTGGGTTCTCGGTAAAAGATGGTTTCTAAGGACCGTCAGTAGCGCTGACGACCTTTAGTCATCTGAAGTTGAGCATTATTGGACAGTTTCAGACATGCAGTTGGACCACACGTTGGCATTTCCTGCAACTTCATTATCTTTCTTTTACTCCAGTTGGAGGGTGGGTACAGACCTGTATCTAGATGTCAGATTCCACATTTCTAATATTCCCTACTAAACCTTACCTCTCCTATTAACTTCTTAGAGCCCTAATAAGGGAACAGGGCTCCTTTTGGTCTGATTTCCAACTTGTTAATAGTATTATGTGCTAGTATTTATTCATACGGAAGGTCCATCAAACCAAAAGAATATCAAGGTTTTTAAAAAGACAGGCTTCTGAAACACAGCTCCAACCTGATACAAAACAAACATATTCTACCCATTCAAGTAACACTATACCCAGCAGAAAATAGCTTAAAAAGCAGAAGAGACACTAAGGCTTTTTTCTAGATCTTCAGTAACAGACAAGAAGCTAAACTACTTGTCAAAGTGTACACAGTTCTACTCTGACTTCCAAAGGAAGAAAACAGTGTCATCTTTAGGCTGACTAAGCAAATGGACCCTTTTTCTGTTGTTGTTGTCATATATGTGTTTGCCATTCTTTACAGTAAATACTTCTAATTTTTTAAGATGGTTTCAGTATTGCATTTTCATTCTTCTTCTGCCAAAAACTATGTAAAACTCAGAAGCAACGTGCAACACACTGATTTCCCATGCCCATTCATCACACCGCTCAAGTTCAGTGACGCAAATGTATTTCCTACTTGTTATCTGAAAGAAGCTCAACTCTGCCTCCTGCAGCAGCAATAGAATTAGCGACCAAATTCTGACTCCGGGACTTTTATTGATGACAGCAAAGAAATTTTCAGATCTTAGTTCTGCAGTATTGTGTTTTGACAATGTATCTTTTGTCCCTAAACATCATTAGTGGTTATTAAATACAGCTGTCCAAAGACAATGATGAGCTCTAGAAATATACAGCCACTTTGTGTGTGACCTATTTTTTGTGATTACGAGTAGGGACAGAGTCCTGCCTCAGTAGAGGAACAACCTACTCCTCCCTAACCCCCTGCCATCACCACTTACAGAACACTGAACAATAAAGACCTATAATCTGAACCAGCAGTAAAGTAAGTAAAGGAGAAACATAATTTGAAATAAGAATTAAGGACGTTATAAACCCACAACAAAATGTAAACGTTGGGATTTTTTCTACTATTCTCAAAAGCAGTATTGAAATGAAAGGAAGACATTTCCTTATCACATGGGGATAATATTGTTTAGTCGTGGTTCTAAAATCATATTAAATGGACCTAAAAAGCCTCTACAAGTATTTTTTTCTTGTGAACATCACCTAAATAAGTACTAGATCACATCAAGAGGTAAAATTTATCGTGTGCTTTCGTATACATTTTGCTTCATCCAGAGCCTATGTTGCAGAAGAGTTCTGAAGTAAACCTATATATGTTCTGTGTCCTGTTTTATCAACTAAATCAGGGAAAAACAAACAAACAAAAAAACAAAACCACAACCCTACAAAGGTGTTTTCAAATACTGATGGGAGGTCTGTAGACTCAGGACAGCATTACCCGCTTATTACCTGATCACGATCGCCCGCAAAACAGCAACTCTTCATGGTACATGAGTTAAAGTACCCTTGGTTGTCAAACTGGAAGACAGGCAGTCGGCAGTGGATGTCGTAGAGGACAGGGGGAAGGCGCCGACGCAGTGCCAGCAGCTGGGTTCCATTGCTGTTGAACCGGACACTCATGGCACTCTGAAGGGAGAGGTTTCCACCATAGCGCAGCAACGAACTGGGAAAAGACAGAGGAAACATGTCAGACGGGCTACACAGATGAACTGAACTGCTTAAAAATAAAATTCTAATGTTACTGAGTCATTTCAAGCTGACAAGCCCATAAACTCTATTATTGTATAGTTTCTGCTTCAAAGCATCAATCCCTGAACAAACTTCATTCAAAGCCTGGATGACAGACTATCAAAATGAAAAGACTATAAAGTCTCAGAAGAGTGAAGCTAAAGATTGTGAATAGTTTTGTTAATAACAAATACATTTCCTGCCTGGGAGCAAAGTTCCACAGAGTAACTGTAAGCCTTAAAAAGGCTATTCTTGTACTTCTGGGATGTTGGCATCTAAAACCGACCCTGCCAGCACTCAGCTTTTTTTGTTCAGCCGGTGCCCTAAACCAGCCAAGCCAAACTTTGTCTCTCTACTCTGGCAATGGATGCCATTTTCTCCAAGCATAGATACTCTGACCATTATCTTACTTCCACTTCTATTTACAGCTCTACAAGGCATCAAAGAATGTTTGAACTCTAAAATCAGTTCCAGCTGTCTTAAATAAAAGGCCACCTTACTAACAAGTTATTGCAAGAAATGCTAAAATAAGACACTTAGCTAATCTCAGACTTGCTTCATGTACAAATATTGCCAAATAGGCAGGACAATTATGCTAACAGATGACACTATCACCTAAAAATCTCACATGGTTGAAATAGCTTGTTTCCTTATCCCATATAAGGTTGTATGACCAGAGCTGGAGTATCTGTATCAGTTCTTACTGACATATACAGTATAAAAATAAAGGGTCATAATTTTCCACACTCTCTTATTAGAACAGTAACAGAATATGGAATTTGTCCCATCTGTGAGCTTAATGATGATCAAAGCACACCTGAAATTCAACGTATATTTACAAGCTTTCTTGTCTTTTCAAAGACTTAATCCTTGTATTTGAAATCATCATGTGTATGGAGAGGGAGACAAACAAGGAAGATATCTTCCCCCCCCCCCCCCCCCCCCCATAGACCACTGAAGCTTCCTTAAACAGTACTGGAACCAGACCTTTTGTAAACAGATTTTGAGCAGTCTCCATCAAATCTTGTGTAAAGAGCTGTGACTTTTATGCACCTTCTGGACCAGACAAGGCATGCCAGTACGTAATTTGTAGATTCTAGAAGGAAGTTCATTCACTGGTTTTAATGCTTCAGATTTTCTGATGTATCCCTCTGCCTCAACATTTGTGAAAAATGAGTCACTCCGTGTGTATGGAAAGCCACATTCCACACAGGTTGAAGCATGCATCACTACAAGAGATACTGTAAAGTTAAAAATCTATTGTTCCTAAGCCAGAGTTAAACAAAACCAAAAACAAACCAGGAGACTAGACTCCACATAACGAATGCCCTAGAAATACACTGCTTCCACGCGCACAAACTTCGTGAGCTGAAGAGTCAAAGCTGAGGTGCCACAAAAGAACTGGAAGCCACATTTTCAAAGCCAGCCACAAAGAGCTTCAGGCTGGGCACCAAAAATTCTTAGCACATTTTACTGTGTTGTTTTTGAGCACTTAGGTACGTAGCTTCTTGATCAATCTAGATTTTGGCTTTGTGGAAACCCATTTCAAGTAAGATGTAAAAGAGCATTATACAAGACAGCTGTGCCAGCCTGCCAGCTTCTTGCACCTCCTTCCTCTTGTCCCCATATCTGTCACTTGTGTCCATTGCTTATCTTGGTTTTCAACAAACAAAAACCAACCTGTCCCCTCCACCCCACCACCACAAAAATATAAACTAAAATACCGCAGAAGAAATAAACCCGCATTTTTTTGGTTGAGAAAGATCAGTTTTTCTATAAAAATACGAGTTTTCCACCACATGAGAACACTGTGACGCACATGGACCAACCAGATTTGATGGTAAGATGCAGGCCAGCGCTGCACCAAGGCTAAGCCCCCTTCCCCATTACCAGTTCTCTTCCTCAGCCTGAACTGCAGCCCAGATCCTCTCCTGCCTGCAAGCGAGCATACCAGATACCCCATCCTTTCAAATCTCCAAGCAAAGTTTCCATGGTTACTATTATTATGCCCTGCCTGAAATATTTTGAGATTATATTTTATAGTAATAGTAGTATAACATTAAACTAGCTTCCGTTCTTCTTACAGATGTTTTCATTGGGCTCCTATGGCAGTCAAAGCTATCAAACAAAACACTTCTTGGAGTTGAATTCTGTATCCTGTTTCAGTAAGTTTAGTGAAACAAAGCACTAAAAGACTATTTTACTTATGAAATTAAATGAAGAAAAAGTAGAACTTCAGAAATTATGATCATGTACACAGATGAGAAGTCTAATATTAAGAAGCTGCATAGTTGATCCCCCCTCAAAAGCCTCACAGCTTTGCCTACTTCATATCCTCACTCCACACAACTCAGCCACACTTGTAATGGAAACACAGTTTGTGCTGTTCTTGACCATGACATTTGGCTCAAAGAAAAAATAATAAATAAAAACACCAGCAAAAAAGTGGGCTAAGTTTGGCTGAAGGAGGAAGAAACGCTACAATAGACATTTACCATTCATATAGACTAGTGACCTATTCTATTCTAAATGCTATGAAGCATTTACCTTTAACAAACTATGAAAAGAAACATTAGGTAGTTAGGTGAGGATGAGAGAAAAAACTGACACCAAAGTTCCCCAAACATCCATTTCCTGATGGAAAGGGCAAGGACAACAGGGAAGACGACAACAACAGTAGAGTGAGGAGGGGAAAATTGTGCTTAAGCATGTTCAGTGTTAAAATGACTGCCCCCACTTTTCAGATTGCATCATGATGCTGCTCTGTACCTTTAGTCATTGCTACTTTTGGATTTTTTTTCAGACAGGATTATGTGGGGCACTGCAGACAGACATGCTTGGATATGTTGCCCATGTTACAACTGTCACTTCTGCCTGCTCCTTACTTCATGCTCCAGCAAACAAATTTCAGAATCACCACCTTGCAGTTCCTACAGCTTTACTGATGTGGCAGACTAAGACCAATACTCCCATCTCAAACACCCAGACCACGACAGCTAGGGAGAAATCCGAGGGGGATCCCAAAAGGACATGCCCGAGCAAGATAGGCAGCACCCGCTTTCTGCCACGGGCATTAGCTCCGTGCACCCAGACCCAGACTACACCAGGAATCTGCTTCCTGCTTCCAAACTTGGCTTGCCCAGGCAGCCGGGGAACGCTGGGGCTGCCTACCAGCTCTGGAAGCAACAGAGCCATACGCACTCCTGAGTTCAAAAAAAAAAGTCATCTTGTATGATTAAGAGAAATATTTAGTCCACAGATGGAACATTACATCCAAACACACATGCTGGCGCTGGAGGGAGGCTGAGGAGGGAGTAAATGGACAGTTATGTGCAATATGGTCATTTCCGTAGTTGGATATGCTGCATTCAGGCAGTGCTCAAGTGTTAGCTAAATACCAGCTCAGGCAAACAATGGAAGGCTTTCAATCCAAGAGCAGCACCACTAAAGTAAATAAATCCGCTTCTGCTGGCAGCTAGCGGGGTGAGGGAAGGAGTCCTCTCACTGCAGTCAGAATTTGCATCACTCAATCACTTCCTCTGCAGGAAGAGACCATACCTGAAACAAATGTTTCCCTCCTCTTCCCCACTACCTGAAGAAAAAAAGGTTGTTTCATCCTTTCTGGAAAAGCCAGCTGCCTGACTGGTAACATACACTTAACCCTGACCACTCATGAGTTTGCTTGACAGCAGACAGTGATCATTAGAACTGAGAGAAGATCAGTGTCCTGGCAGAAATAAAATAGAAGAGGCATGTATGACAGCATTAAATTGAACCATTTGAATAGTTTCTCTTGATAAGCTGTAAATCTGACAGTGAACTGCAGTACAGATATTGTCCTTGGGAAATGAGAGTCATTTAAGTGGGATAAGGAAGGAAGGAAGTGAGAAAGTAGTGGTATCATAAACAGCAGTGTGTGAAACTAACATAATGAAAGAATGACCTTAAAAGGGAAAAATGAATTGACTGCTTGTAACTAATACGTACGATTGCATACAGCCGTGTCTGTCAGCAGTTCTGTAACCACTAAATTGAGGAACTTCTAACTGTGCAAAAAGAACTGGCATGAAACTTGGCAAATCGAAATCTTGGCCTGGAAAACCACAGAAAGGGTATTTTTTTTTTTGTTTGTTTTTTAAGAAAGTAATTCTGTGCATGTAAAAAAACACAGTTTTTATTCAATCTGGAGCAAACACTTAAGAAGAGCCAAATTTACCAATGACAGAAAAGCAAGCAAGGTATCAATTAACATGCATGCTTTTTTTTTTTTCCTGTTTTAAAGGAAATTAAAATTCTTACAGAAATCTCAAGCTATCTTCTTTAAAAAGCAGCACAGTCATGTAAAGAAGTGCCTGGAATTTCTCTCTAAGTATTGAGAAGTGTTAACAAATCTAAATTAAGTCCATCAGTGTCTTAAGAAAAAGAATACACAAGCCATAGCCAACATTTTATTATTTCATAGTAATATGCTCCTCTTTCTAAATTGTCATCACTATTTGATTATCTCACTACCTGTACAAAAAATCTTCTGTAGATGAACAACATCCCTCAGAACATGAGATGGAAAATGACGGGTATTTGTTTGTACTTTAAAGAACAACCATATAAAATGAAGACTGTGTATTATTAGTAAAACTAAGTACCTTTGCTTTCCTTTGCAGAGGACAAACAAGTAAAATCACCTGCATACAACAAGACTGGAAAAGTAGGGAGTTCAGGGTGAAAATTCTGTATGTTCAAAGAACATGTCATTCTTCCTCACCTTTACTGTCAGGCTCATGCAAGTTAGAAGAAAGATCAATCCCCAGCATTAATAAACTTCTGTGCTTGACAAACTCTATGGTGAACAGAAGCTTGATCTTTCCCTCCAAGCCAGGAAGGCTGTATTTTATTTTATATATATATATATATATATATATATATATATTAATTACTATATACTGTATTATTATATACTATATTATATATTATACATAATACATATTTTATTTATATATAATATTTTATATATATATAATATTATATATATATATAAAATATTTTTTAAATGAGAGATTCTTATCTGATAATTGACTTCAGAATCTGGAGCCTTAAGATCATCCGACATCACCAGATTTAAGTACCCAGGGCAATCAGACCTTGTAACAGCAAAGGCTTGCATGGTTTAGCCCTTATGATCTAACTGAGATGCTGAATGCTAATATTGCTTCACCAGTGATCGCAGGCAGTTCTCCAGAAAGCACTGTTATGTTCCTTTACTCTACCTTTGTTCACAGGAAAAACAAAAAACAAACAAAAAAACACCCACCTATAAAATGTCATTATTTTTCACTAGAATGACAGAGCAGAAGCCCAAAGTGCACCGAACTCTTTCCCGCATCTGTATCACTTACATCCTTTTAGGGCTTAAGGCTATTATAGCAATTAAGCGTTAGGAAATGACAACAACGAAAAAACAACCCTATTTATTTGAATGTTTCACATCCTCCTTCAGCTCTACTCAACGTTTTAGTCTTATTACAGACCTGTTCCCAAACATTCTCACCAGCCCAGCCTTGCCCTCACTACAGTTCTGAGTCAGCAGGCACAAGTGCCCTGTTCTCACTCCGCTTGAATTATCTAGGTGTTACTATCAAGTAAATAATAAATGAGATCTACTAGATAGTGAAATGGTTTTGCAAGAAGAGGGAAAAAAAACAAACATTTAACCAGATTTTAAAAAGTAAAATAAAAGTAGAGAATGTAAAGAGTAACTGTCCAATAACCACAAGCAAACTAGCTAAATGACTTCTTCATTTTTCTCCTTTTCTAATCTCTAAATTCTAAAGTCAGTCTATTACTCACCGTGTTCAGAAATAGCACCTTGAAGGATGGAGTATAGACTGTGGGAGAGAACACTGCCCAGCTGAAGCCAGTAAAACAAGAAGGAGTAGGTTCCATCAGATAACCAGACAGAGAAGATGCAAGTACAGCCAGACGTGGCATGGGAAGATGACCTCTAGGCCAAACGAAGGAACAATAGTTGTTTCCAAAACAAAGCACACACCAAAGTCAGTATAACACAAAGTACACAGCTGCCAGAGAAAGTTACCTCAGAAAGATAATCTGAGTGCAAAAGAGGGTAGTTCCTCATGAAGAGTAACTCCGTATTTACACCTTAGGGCCTACACAAGACCAGTCCCTGATCAATAATGCAGTCCTATGAAGGATTTTTTCCTGTGCGTTTTCCTGTACTGTGATTCTTGTATTGCCTTACCAGAGCTGAATAACATCAGCTACAGATTTGCTCCCTCATCCAATAAAAACACGTTTATAGACACATACTTTTCTGTAGCAAAGCTGCTCCAAGTGCAGTCCTGCACCTGGGCTGGGGCAATCCCAAGCACGAATACAGGCTGGGCAGAGAACAGCTTGAGAGCAGCCCTGACGAGAAGGACCTGGGGTGTTAGTTGATGAGAAGCTCAACATGAGCCAGCAACATGCACTTGCAGCCCAGAGAGCCACACGTATCCTGGGCTGCAACAAAAGCAGCGTGGCCAGCAGGTTAAGGGAGGCGGTTCTCCCCCCCCTGTTCCACCTGGAGCACTGCATTCAGCTCTGGGGCCTTCCGTTCTTTTGAGAGGAAGAGGGGCAAGATCTAAGGTGCTCCCTGCAGAAGCACCATCTAGTCTTGAACCAAAGCTTTTGCCTTCCAATACGTACAAGATGAATACAAAATGGCACATAAACCTACCTAAATGCAACTCTAACAACAACTCTGGTCTCATCAAGTTGTTCCACCACAGTTTCCTACGGATTTATGTTTCAACAACTACTTCCCATGTCTTACAACAGGGTTGAACCAAGACATGTGTACATTTAAAACAGGCACCACGTGAGGGGGGCCTTCATACAGTACTGTCCTTGTTAACTCTTAAGTAAGTTTATGTCATATAAAGGTGGGAAAGAGTACCAGGCAGTATCCAGCAGACTTGCACACTTATTGGAAGTATTTCTAGACTAGGTATTAGTTGGCACTCACACCTGCAAAGATTGCTTACTTCAGAATAAAAATATTTAGCATTATATTCACTGACTTACATCTCTTGCAACTTTAGAGTAGCACCTCTGTCCTTAAAAGATAAAGCAGCACCAACCACAAAGAAAGAGTCCATATGCAGCAAAGTGCTCTGCCCAGCAGAAATATAACTTGTAGAAAGACTTAATGGTTGTAACCACCACTCTTTGCCCAAAGTCAGAAAGGTTTATTTGAAAGCATTCCCTCTTTTCTTCAGTGGTTCTCATCTCAAAGATGTCATTTGATTTTGGCTAAAACCTGTGGCAAACAGTTTGGAGATTTATTTATGGTTGCAATGAGGAAAACAAATCCAATACACATTCCACAAAAATACCACCCCTCACCATAACCATTCGACAGTTGCTTCAACATAACCCCAAAGATTTCCATAAAAGAATAATTCTCCATAAACTTCAGCAATAAATTCACTTTCTATAACAAAAAGAAATGTTTAAGTAATAATGGAAACAAATAGGGAAAAAAAAATCTAAGCTTCTGTTCTGTGCCATGTGGGGCAAATACACCAAATCAGAACTGGGTCAGGAGAGCCTCAAATTCTAGGTTGAGACAAAAATCATTTGAGGTGTCTCAGTACCACAAAACAGATGAGGATGCTACAAGTATGGGGGGTTGGGGTGAGTTGTATTTCCTGAGCAGTGAGAGAGGATAAATAGTTACTTGAACTATTTTAAGTGGTATGGTTGACCTATACTGGTGAGTGCCTAGGCTGCATTTAAAATTTATGTTGCAACCTAGCTAAATGAGTTAGTTTAAGCAGCATAAAAATAGTCAAAATTCACAACAAATAGTTCTACTAGAAGGGAAAGAAATGACCTGATGATACACACATTTTTCCTTTACTCATTAATGCAGTGCTCTGCTCAGAGCAGGACTAGCAGAGGTCTCAAAACAGAAACAGCACATTTTTGTTGCACTGAAATAATTAAAACTGGTAGTTGGAGATTCAGTGATGCAGAGAAATTTCTTCTCCATCTGCAAGGGCTTTGATAATCCTAAACCATGTGCATTACAAGTGATTAGTAGTATCACAGGCTTTCTTCCTTTACATGCAGGGTCAAAATGCAAAACAGTCATAGAAAAACCTTAAATCTTCACATATTCCTGCCATCCCACTCCTGCAGACCTCATGTATCATCATATCAAAAACCTGTAGGGATGAAATAATTACAACCAAAATTATACATTTTCTTTGAAAGAAAATTTCCAGTCCACCAATTCTAGCCTCTGAACAGTCCCAGCCTCACTAAATTTGTTGTCAAAAGCAAACTCTGTGGCTACCCACTGGACTAATGACCTGTGCAACACAACCACAAACAGCGCTGGATCCCACACTTGTAATTCCAGGAGCTCGGTATATTTCAGTCAACATACCAGACATCTTGGTAACACAGAGATAAAACTAGATGACAGCTACTTGTCAGAGAAATCAGAGAGAAATTGGAGAGAAATCAGGAGGGTAACCTGGAAAGGATAACATGCAGCATGTATATGAATATTCCTCAAAAAATAACTGCTACGTTTGCTCTCCTGGCATCTTCTTTAAGGATCAGATAACAGGGCCAGGTATGAGCCTGGAAACTAAAACTGATAACTGTTGGAGACCTGTATCTATGGACTCAGTTATGATGCTAGCTTTAGGACCTTTAAAATCTTCCCTACCACCATACAGGTTCTCCAAAGCCCTCTCTGTTCCACAGGCTATAAATATCACCTGTGGCACAGGCAGAGCTGAAAATACTCATCTCCCTTTCCACCCTTCTCCTCGTTCTCTCATCCACCAGCATCAGAATAAACCACGCCTCTATTCAGAGGTACTACCTTGCCCTCTCCTGCAAAGATGGTCTGCCTGACGTGCATTTAACTCACTCTGCCTATAGTTCTGACAGCTATTTCACACCTGACAAAGGATTTGTGAACTTGAAAGACCATCAAGTTTTTTCTGTTACATGTCAGTATGTCAGTCCAACATCAATCACCTGCAGGACTTCTACATCCTTAGATTTTGATGGATAGAGATATTCCATACTCCTCCATACAAAGAAGTTGTTTATGTTTTAACTTAATAAAGCTATTAGCACAGAGATAACATCTGAATATAATCAGAAATTACATATCCATAAAGAATAGACTCGTTTCCATCATCTCTACTATTCACTGGGCCTTTCCTTAAAAAAAAAAAAAAAAAAGAAGGCAAAAAAAAGGAGATGGGCATGGACTGTAAAAAGGGAAGAAGGAAGAACACAAGAGTACTTAAAAATATCTGGACTTACACAGTCGTTGGTTGAAATACATAAGTACAGTGACTTGCTGAGTTGCCCCCAGCAATTCTGTAACAACACAGATCCACAATACATTTTTGCTGCCAACAGTTTATGATGCACAGAACTGCCTTTTTTGCCTATCTAAAACAGGCACAGCTTCTAGGCTCCATCTAGCGTTGCAAGTGCCTTACAACAGCCCCCTCACTAATCAAGAACATACTTAAGCTTCTCAACACGCTATTTTTTAAAGAAGAAACAATACAGCTGGCTGTGGTTTAACATCCATCTGAACAAAAGACAATATTAATACACTATAAAAAAAGGAAAAATAGTATTTCCAGAATCACCAGTCAACTCGTAATCATACTGGATTTCTATTAGTTCTGTTTGAATGGTGCCTCATATGCTATCATTGATGAACCAGCCCATTGCATTTAGATCTTATTAGTAGGCTTGTGAAAGGGGGTGGCAGGAATCTCAATTGCTGCACTGAGAAAATCTGAGACAGAAGAAGAGATACCAAGCTGTGAATGAACTCTGAAATAAAGCAAAATGCATCTGTCTCTGTATCCTGACTCAGGCAGCAGGATTAATCAGATTATGATTATTTGAAGTGAGCTGAACTTCTCACAATTCAGAGCCGTGCAACTGTCCCTAAATTTTCCTGTGCACACCAAGAAAAGCTCTCTTTTTAGCCACTTTCTTCACTGTAGCTGTTGAATGTGAAGCACTCCCAGCTTCCCACCAAAAAATTAACCACTTTCTTAGTATGTGAATAAACTCTACCCTTAATCAGGACATTTTTTTCCCCTAGCCCTAAGAATACTTTATTTATAGTTTGTAGGAGGTGTTTAGAGCTACCTAAAAAAAGCAGATAAAACTAACTCTCCTGGCTGGAGGCATATAACAGCTGGCAAGAAGCCATACTCCTGTAAATCAAGTAGAAAAGAACTGTGTATTTTGGAGAAAAATCCTCAGATTTTTGAGGATGGCTAAGTAGATACAGCTCATTTGTTTCTAACAAATGGTGAAATCTGTATCCAAATTCACTAATCTCCTCGGTTATCATTGCTCCATTCAATATTTTGAATCACCACAGAACACTATTAACTTGATGATTCTGACATACTGACACCTTCCCTAATAAGGGTATAAAAAGAAATTGAAAATAAGACCCTCAGAGACAGTACTTATAGTGATCCGTTCAGCACTAAGTTGCGGCTACCCTTGCATTTATGTTCAGTTAGAAGGGTGACAGAGGAATACAAATGAGAAGATGGGAAGAGGGTTTTTAGCGTTTGGATTTTTGAGGTGACATTCCTTGGAGCGATGCTGCTAAGTAGCTATATTGCAATCCTATGCACGTGGCATCAAGGGGCTATTTGTGGATGTTAATCTACTTTTGGTTACAGTAAGTGGAGAAGAGAAACTCTGGTCTCTTCCCACTTCCAGGTGCATGATCCTACCGTTGCGAAACTGTTGCAGAAAGTCATTAAAATGTGATTATACAGTCACTAGTTACACAAATGGAGTGATCAGTATGGGTGCCTAGATTTGTAAGCTACAAGAATTTTGAGCTCCAAGGTCTTTAAAAGCACTTTTACTCCTCTAGATTGAATAGAAAACCTTTTAAAACATTTTTTATTCTCTCTGCCTTTAAGACACTAAATCTGAATTTTCAGAAGCACCAATTAGACACAGTTTGAGCTGATTAAATGTTTTGACCAAATTGAGCTTCCAGAAATGGTGACCTTTGGAGACGATTAAATTCAATGCCCCTGAAAATTTAGAGCTATTAGTTTAAAACTGCAGTCAGTTAGCCATATTTTATCAGCTATCATACAAGTTACGAAGCTAATGGCAAATCATTATTTTTCTGACAATGCATCGTATCTAACTGATCAATATTAAACTGTACCTCACTTGAAGAGCCTTTGCAGATTAAAACCAGAAATTTTACATTAAGCCTGATTCCCTTCCTGAAGGCCAGCTGAATCCTGTGGGATCAACAAACCTCCCCTGGTTTGAAGAATATGTGAAGAGTATTCCTGTGCCACTGCTGTTGGCTGTAATACATGTTAAGCGAAGGTGTTGCTAGCTACAGTACTACTCTTGGCCCCAAAGAGCTGGTGTTCAGACTTCCAGGCTTTTGATTTGCTTTCTGGATTTTGCAGGGGAGCAGCAGCAGGATTCCCCAGAACAATCTCTAGTTATGAGGAAAACCAAGTAGTGCCTGCATCAATTTAACCCTGCTTCCATCTGATACTTGACAGGTGGAACAGTAGTTTTGGGAAATGCGAGCTGTATCATCAGTTTAAATGAAGTGCTTCACTAGCAGCAAATTAACTACTTATACCCATTTCACCTTACTTGTAGCAGAGTGGTGCAGACCTACGTAAGCCACTGGAAGTTACTATGTTGGCAATGCACAGCAAATTTCTTCCTCCCCTTCTTTTTAGCCACTTAGCCTCTGACCATAACCCCACTACTACACGCTAGGACAAAACATCCAAAGTTTACCTGACCTAGGCCATTTCTGCCAGCACCCCAGGCAGAACGATAGGACTGAAACGTTCCCACAAAGGTCACAATATTGTGAAGGATTACTCTGGTACTGAAAAAACATGGAGTTTCCCTTAACAGCTTGGGGCATAAAATAGATTCCCTCACAAATGAGCTTCGTGCACAGAATAGAAATAAAAAGATTGTCATGGGAAGGGATAGATATACCTAGCATTTTACACTATCATTATACTCAACAATCCCAGCAAGTTAATACTTCTACGCTGTAACCCAGCAAAGCCTCTATTCCCTTTATCCTTCTCACTCCTCACAGTGTTACATTTTCTTGGATCCCGATAACAGCATCAAAGAAAGAAACCCGCAGAGAAGCAAGAATTTCCACCATTAGCAGAGTCTTGACAATGAGAAAAGCAGCTGATGGGGTTACCCTTCTTGCTGTGCTGCTGTTCTGGCGTGCAATTATAGAGGCAGCTTCCTGTTTATCCCAAGATTACGGAGAACCTCAAGGCTCTTTAACCCCTTCTCCCTATAAAATTTCTTAACAGCCAAAAGGGTTTTGGAACACATCTTACCTGAAACTATCCTTTGTATCTTTTTAGTATTAATACAAATAGGGAAAATAGACAGAAATTCACTCACATACCAACTTCAGTTCTACGTAAAGTCTATCTAATACTGTACTTACAGCGCTATGTGGATTATTTCACTCTTAAGAGATTTTTTTTAATACAAATACATTGAATTTAAATATATTTTCTCTGGAAGACACTATAACAAACTAAAACCCACTGACAAAAACCTGAAGTTTGTTTTCCATTTTTAATAGCATTTGGAACAAGGATTATATCTTAACTGATCTACACATTAACAGAATTGTTTCCTTATAAGACAAAGTGAATTGGCGTCAAATATGTTGAAAATAAAGTTGTATATTTCCAGATTATTAAACTAGATCTCTAGAGACAAGTGGAAGCTTTGAAAAATGCTTTGGAACTCTTAAAAAAAAAAAAAAAAAAAAAACCACGCTAAAAATCTGGTTTAATTTGGTTAAATCTGACTGACTCTGGCTTTGGCAGCCCACCAGCACAACACAGACATCTCACTCTGAAGATTCCTCTTTCCTGAGAGTTTCTTGGTAACAAACTGAAGTGTGCTTCCAGAGTGCTTTAGGCCATTTTCTTTCCCACCACCAAGAATACCCTCTTTACCATGTTTTGGGCATATCTCTGGTCACGCCAAGGAAGAAAATTGATTGCTATCCTGGAAAATGACAGCTGAAAGCAGACTGTTTTCACCTGCGTTCATTTAATCTTACAGCTTCCTCAGTCCAAGTCTGAGGTTCTAAATATCATCTACACTAAGAGAGGCAGGGTTGTCCCTTACTATTCTCTTTCCTGTTTCTGAGCCCTCTAGGAGGAACAGGCTGCAGGCAGAAAACACGTACCTGTTATACACCATGCAGCACACCTACTTCGTAGGTGCAAATGCTATAAGACTTCAGTGCTTAAGGATTAGCTGCATGTTATACGCAGTGTACATCCACCAGTACAGTAAGGATGTTGTAAGCGTTCCCTTAAACATGGAAAAAGTGGCGTGACCTACCCACCCAGGAACTTCAGCACTATTATTGCAAGGTATGATGTTTCACCACCACTATTTAGCTTTTTAATTGGAAAGATTTACTTTGATCAGATTAGGACCAGAAGAGGGTAGCTCTTGTCCATCAGATAAGTGTACGAGCTTCCACCCATTTAATTCATTCAAGGCCTTCAGTCAAGTTATAAGGCACCCTTTCCCTTCCCCTTTCATCATTTAAAGAAAAGACTTTAGAATTCAGATTTACCAAAGTTTATCAAGTCGTTCACACACTGGTTCTAAACCTGAAGAAATACATAATACTTGCTAAGAAGCATTACCAATGAATTTATGCTATAGCTATTTTGTATTCAGCATTAGAAAGAACAATGCCACAATACGAGTAAAATCCGTGTCCTTAGATGTGTGAGCACAGACTGCTATCCCATACACACACAATTGCCCCCAACAAGCATTTTGCCTTGGAGTTAAAACTGAGGAAGAAGGCATGATAGCATCTAGACAGGAGATCTTCAGGATTTCTATGACCTGACAGCTGCTACTACACCCAAACAATAACTTATCAACCCTTTTTAATATTTAAGCTGAGAAACTTTTGGATAATCAAAGTCTTAACGAGAATAGCAAAAGTATCACAAAGCAGCTATTCCAATTTGTGGGAGAAGAATTCCCTTCTCTAGTGATCTGCTCCTGCATTTATCAGAGGCAATGCTTGCATCCTTTGTAATAGGTACTTCCTCTCTCAATTCCCTTTAACCTTTCCAGTTACATGTATCATTCCATTTCACTTTGCTGCCCAAACTAAAGACTTAATCTAAATTTTGCATCTGTGTATAATTTCTATTAAGTATAAACTATAGCACTATTCCAACATAATTCTATCTATGTTTGTACTCAGAACAAATGTGTGAAGAAAAGTGTTTTGGCATAACTCCCCTTCAAAACAAGAGCAACCTTAACCTGTGGAAGTTCTTAAATCACAAAATTGAGGTACAAACAAACAAAAAAAAAACAAAGAATCCTGCAGAAACAGTACAAAGCTAGATACCTTGGAAAGAGGACACCAACTTTATCCATATTAGTTTATAAGGAAAAAAAAATGGCATGAATATAAGTTAAAATGATAGAAACTTTATGGAAACAAGAAACTTTTTTTTTTTTGTAAAGAAAGAAAGAAACCTAACAACTTGAATTTCTCTCCCTCTCTCCAGGGAGTGATGAACAGTTTGCTGTCAGAAAGGTACTTACTAAGACCTACACACAGGGTTTGACAGGGATAAGAGGAAAGTGCCTAGGCTGTCTTCTAACTCCCTTCCAGTTTATTTTAATCAAACCTAAATGCAATAGCAGAATGTACAACAGCTGCCAACAAGGGCTCTGGCAAAATTTACAAATATGAGAAAGTTCTAGAGCCACAAGCATCAGCAAGCAAATACTGATTCAAGTTTAAAAGCAAAAGTCAATTCAAACCAAAAATGTTTACAATTTAAGAATAATAAGCCCCCTTGAAATCATGATTTGGTTGCTATTATAGGGGATGTTTAAACATTTTGGAATTTTTTTTCAGCCAGTTATAATTAACTCCAAATGATATTGTTTTTTCTGTCTGTACAATACAAAACCAAGAATTATTTTCAGTGATATGTATCTTCTAGATATTCCAAGAAATTTGTTGATAAAGGGAGTGTATGTTATGGAAGATTTTAAATAACTGAGGCTACTGTATCATAAACAACTACCATCTCTTTCCTCCTCTTTTCACTTTTTTTGAAGTGTTCAACTTTTTTCTGATAGCTATGAGGAAAAAAGGAAATTATTTTCAAAATCTGAAGGACAAAAAAAAAGAAAAAAGAAAAACCTCCAACAGAAGCTTAACCTCTCATTCATTTAAAATTCTGGTATCTGGCATTGCATAAGCCCATTTTAGAACCCAGTCCGGTCAGTAGCACTTCGTACTGCAAACTTCTCTCCGAAGTTGTCAATTTGTTTAAAAACCTATGCAATCATGGGGGCACATCATTTAGCCTTCTAGGAAGTCATAAAATGCTGAGTAAAAAGCAGACTTGACCAGCCACTGAAACCAAAGCTGGGTAGAAAAAAAACAAATTGTAAAACAGATAGTGCCCCCACCATGGTTTCTTCCAGTTTTAGTAGGAGAATGCTACATGTAACGATGAGATCTTGACAACATCAAGACATCCGTGTTAATCCTGCAGTGGTGAGGCCAAGCAGACTTTCAAAATGCCACTTACCTTAACACTGGAAAATCTAGCCCCACTTTGAATCAAATTAGATAGTATGTGTAAAGAAGGGTAATTATGCAAAATAATTTAATTCAGCACTAACATTGCTGTTAACTTTATTCCGCATCTTCTCTCACCATTGCATGCCCTGACTTAAAAAGAGCGGCATGCCATCACTTCTCAAGAGAAAGAAATCACACAGCTTAAGACCAGGAGAGACAGATCTTACCTCTGAGGTTTACGAATATCCCAGAGTCCCACACCTTCCTTAGAGTTGGCAGTAGCCAGCAATCTGGGTTCTACCGGATTAAACATCACACTGTGAAAGGCTGATGGGTAGTGTGCCAAGCAGAAGGGCTCTGTTGAAAAAGTTGTGATTTCAGACATAAGAACAAACAAAGCATACAACTGTTTGATGCAATGAGTTTGGCAGCTTAATATGGAAACAGCATAACAAGATTTAAAGATATGGAGACATGTTCAAACCACTTCTAGAGCTGACACATCCAAAGCAATATAAAAACCTGAAGTTTTAGAACCCACCCACACGTACTTTAACTTTGTCTAAATATGGAAAAGGACACAAACTGGATTTCAAGACACCATTTTGCTTATGGAAGGTTATCAGAGTATAAAACTAAGCACTTGCAAAGGTTAAATATTTGAGTTTTCTTATGGTTCGTGACCAAATGGTCATCTAATAAGGGCCACATGGAGGATTTCTGAAGGCTTCCTAGCAAAGACCACGTCTGAAGCCTCCACAGCCACTGATGATCATCCAAACTGTAAATGTAGCAGCAATTGCTTACACTGGAGAATATTATTACATAGAGTGAGAGAAGCTTGTATGGAAATCAGCTCTAAAAGCAATCTACCATCCCTGAGGAAAAAGAGGCCCCTTAAAAGTGTTATTCAGCAATTGTATAAGTATGCAAGGAAGGGGGCTTCTCTTACATAGAAACATCAGCAGTTACCTTTTGCTATTCATACACACAGTTAAAAAAAACCAACATGCTCATTCAGGCTCTCTTCCTCTCATCTTGATTAGGATGAGACAAGCAAGACTGTGCTTGGCCTGCTACCCTGCCCTGTTCATTCCGTCACAATGTTGCCTCCATGAAGAATGGGAAAGAGCCTTGACTTTGTCATCCTTCTCTGTATCTTTCTGCTAGCTTTATGGCTTTAGGCATAGCCTAAGTCTCTATTGTGTGTATGTTTTGTGGCACACTACCATTCTTTCATGCAACTAGGAAACAAGATTATGCCAGACTTTGCCATTCACTGATGCAACCACCGTGTTGCTCACGTGCCTGGGAGACTGCTGCTGCCCTCGTTTGGGACACTGTGTGCAGGCACCTTTAGCCTCGCAAGCACCTCCAAACATACTTCATTTTCTTTCCTCATATCCCTCATTAAGAGATATAAAACATGTTTCAACAGACAACACTCCCAAATTCCCAACACCTGAAACTACTGCCTATCAAACTACTGAGCCAGAATTAATACGTACTTGTCCTGCCCCCATCTGTTTCCTCCCCTTGCTCTATTACGAGCTTAAGGTAGGGACATTTCTTTTCAGTATTCATTTAGCAGACATCCAAACAATGGTCTCAGACCACAGCTGAAGCTCCCTGGTGCTATTAATTATCATAGGAGGTAGAGGTGAAGGGAAGAACAGGATCAAACTTTTGTTCTGCCAGCCTGCTCAAAGACTTCAAGAGATTGCTGTTGGTTTTATAGCAGTTCCGAATAAGGTTTAAGATTAAAACTGACCTTCTACATTCGCATCATCAAATTGAATCCCTGCTGACATGTTACTAAAATGGCAGCTCCCACTGGAAAGCAATGGCATGCATTAGCTGAGTAGAGACTGAAACAACATGTGATTGCCAAATAAATGAGTTGGTTTGGTTATTTTAAACTAAACTTTACATTTGCGCATGCTTGCTTAGTAAAGTCATTGTCACTAATTACTGGTGTCTTCCTTCACACCTGTATTATAAACAGCCTGGAATCATAGTGTTCTTCTAAGATTTTGAAAGTTGCCTTTCAGTCTGTCAAATTAAAGACTGATTACAGCAGCCAAACTAATGAGGCACTAAGTCACTAATGAAAAATAGGGGGGTTACTTTGGTTATTATTCTTTATGCTCATTTCACAATTGTAGCTCTTAAACACCAGGGGATGAAAATGTTTCTCAAAGGAAAGTTCAACAGAATCTCTTCCATAAATTAAACGCAGGTTTATAAAAGCTACTGCTTACGTCACTCAGCAGAGGAACACAGGGATGGACGTAATGCACTATTTTGAACTAGGAGCTTATTTGCAAGATTCTAACGCATTAGCCAGCGTAACTAACTACACTCACACTGGCATGCATAGTGTGCATTCCCATGACAACACCACTGCAGACAAGGAGATTACGCCAGTGACAGGCATTTTCTTGTAGTAAATACTGGCAGGGCTCACCTCTAAATGCTGACTTGGGGCTCCCATCCTAAATAAGCGTACAAAAGCTCTTTGGTTTAAAATTCAGAGAACCTACGACACTACTCCAAAGAACCCCACACGTACCACAGCTAAACCTTCTCCGTTCCATTTTCACTGGTGCAGACTTCTCATTCAAAGACTTAGTAACAGTAAGGCAGTAGCAAGGTTTAATTGCATCTTTCTATACAATTTTAGAAGCTTTGATAAGATTGGACATCAGCTTATGATACTGAACAGGTTCATACGGATGCATTTAAGCAGTGTCCATTTCCACCAACTGTTGACATCCAGTCAGCAAAAGGTAGCTCTCCTAACAGAGATCTTTATGGTGTAGAGTTCAGGAGAAGGCCATAAGTGAACATTTTGCCATTTCTAATTTGGAAGTCATATTTATTCAGTGTCTGGTCTAATCACTTGGATATTACGAAAACAGGAAAACAGGGATGAAATGAGACTTGGATTTACTAAAGATAGAATCATCACATCAGATTAATTTGATCTCTTTCCATGATAAAAGTAGTGGAAGTTATTATTCAGGGGAAACGTGGCAGAACTAATCAGGACTAATTTCACATGTGGCATAGCATAAAGTTTAGCTACAGGCAGCTGGGATTAGCAAAGGGAGTTGGAAGTTGCATGGTAGGCAAGAAACTGGCTGAAGGGAAGACAATAGTTCCCTGTATTAGTAATGGACTTCTGAGCAAGAGTAATGTCACAAATGAGTTTCTCAAGGACTGATCCAGAGAAGAGACATTATGGACATTTTTATTAAAGTCAGTTTCACACCTATACTGAATGTGTTTGCTGTTTTTTGGAATGTTTTAATATTTTAATAAAATTACCAGGTGGGACAGAGATAAAGGATACCACAACTGCACAAGAGAATCAAAATTCACAGTAAGACTTAAGACTACTGAAAATTGAATGTAGTGCTATTATATTTAATTTTTATTTATACAAAGGCAATATGCCTGATGTAGCAAGGCATCTATAAGCAATCCACTCTGAGTATTCTGAGGGGGGTTCATCAAGACAGACCTAGTTCTGGTCATGCTCGTTCAATAAAGAGCCACTAGTGTCATAAGGGCTAAAAGATTGCTATAAGACTAGAAAGTAGGTCTTGTTTCAGCGTTTGTTTCCTAGGCAAAAAGGGACAGAATTGCAATCTAGAAATGTTATCAAATTCACTAGGTATGGAAAAAAGCTAATTCAGTTGAAGTGCAACTTTGACCCGTTAACGAATGTGTACAAATCGCCACAAACAACTTTACTGTAAGACCAACAGAACCTACGAATTGATGCAATTGCATTTAATCAGCTTACAAAAGAGATGCAACTTCATTTCAGCTATGATGGAAGGGAACCACATTTGGTGCTCATGCAGACTGCTCAGTTTTAAGTTTTCAGCTTTGTGTTCTTTAGGATGGGGTGAATGCATAACTTAATTTACTAAAGTATTCCTGACGTACTTCTAGATTGAAATTCAATTACTGAAGTATTCCTCTCCAAAATGTAAGTACAGTTCTAAATTGAAATTCTCCTGGAGAAAAACAAACAACAACAAACACAGCCACCCAGATTGCAAGTGTTTCGATTTAGAAAACAAAGATTGAAGTAATAATTTAGCTTCTTCCCTGTTATCTCATAAGGGATCTAAGTTTCCATATAAATGCGAGAAATCTTTTTTTTTTTTCCAGTCAGATAAATTGATTTTGCTCTCTCATTTCGAGCCCACACTTCACAAGAGAACCAGAAAACATTATGCATAAGAACAATTACCAGTGTCACAGGGAAATACATAGCTCGCTTTGGAAAGTTTTTTCAATCAAAATAGCTTCCTAAACTTCCAAAAATTTTTTTATCCCAGGCTATATACAAAAACAGTGTTTTAAAAAACATCTAATCCACATTCCTAATTGGTTTAAAGTCTAGCAAGACATTTTTATTGAAGAAAAGTGTCCTCCACTGTTCCTTTAACTCAAGTTAAAACCTATTCCATACCACGTTCTATGCTACCCAGGGCTATATGCAGGTACTTTATGAAGCCATTCAAGACAGTAACACAGAACGGTAAAGACCAGGGCTTGCCTATCACGGTCGACAAGAATTATGCATCATTTTCACCCTTCTCCAACATTCCCCATTTCGATTGCCCACATAAACATAGCTTTTGCATTCCCTGGCTTGCCCACATCCCAACTTCTTCCTAAAATAATGAACTTTCCATCTGGAGATCTCACCTCCATGGGAAGATTCTCGGATGTCCCAAATAAGAACACGGCCATCATCTGATGAACTGGCAAAGATGTTATCATTTACTGGGCTCACTGAAAGGCCGTATACTGCATCTTCATGGGCAAACACATCCAACGTCTCAGTGCTGGAAGAAAGACACACTATTATCCTTCTTTCTTTTGCTACTGCTTTAAAAAGCAAATATCTACAGCTTTATCTATGTGGTAATATTAATGACAAGGTTAATGTATCTTTCTAACAAACCCGTTGTATTTAATTGGAATAAAACAAACAAACAAAAAAAACACACCACCAACAACCACGTAGTGACCACAATGCCATGCTACAGTTACGCTTGGGAGGAGGTAATGGGAAAGGGAAAGAGGTCTGGGGACCTGCGGACCAAGTTATAGTACTTAGTCTGAAAAGGATCACAAGACATAAGTAGATTCATTAATACAAGCTTCTTTAAGTTCAGCTGAAGCTCACAAAAGAGCAACATTCCATCTGGCTATTTTTTAGGTTTTCTTAGTTCTCCAGGACAAACCAGACCTACAATTCCCCCCCACCCCCCGCCCCATGCAGAAAAAGCAGCAAAAGAAAACAAAATAAAAATAAGTCCCCTAAGTGTCTAGGCTTCAGACATGGCACAGCTACAAAAAATAATAATAATAATAATAATAAAAACCACCTGCGCTACTCCACTCTTTTCCCAACCTTTTAGATCACCTTAATTAGGCAGAAAGAGTGGCATGGAGAGCCCGAAAGTTGAAATATTAAGACAGAGATTTTAATATTGTTCTATTCCTTTGATAAAACCCTTTAAATAACATTTAAATTTCCCTGAAGTAATGAACTGTCATTGCTTAAATCTGTAAAAGTACAGAACAAAATTTTACATTTAAATTTTCTACTTCAAAAGTAAGAAGCTCAAAAGACATGGTATGCTATCTAGAGAACTCCAATCAAATATATTACCACTACTATATTAATTAGATTTTGAGTAACAGCCTAATCTTGGTTAATCAAAGCCCAATTCTCTATTATTTTGCAGGCTTGGTTTAAAAAAAAAGTTTTAAAATAAATATGCTTCACATCAGCATGGAGAATCAAGAAGCTGCAAGTCAGTTTTAAAAGGTACTTAGGTGGCCAAGCACCAGTTATCTTAAATACACCTAGGTGAGTGTTTTGGGAAAAAAAAAAAAAAGGCAAACAAAAATCCCACACAAAACAGAGCCTGTAAGTGCCAGAATAATCTGGCTCTGAATCTTCCCAAAACCTAATATGCTGCCTGCACGAGAGCATATGTATTTAATAATCCCTCTCTTTCCCAAGATCAAAATGATGCAGAAACCAAGTACTTTAAAAAATAAATAAATGGGGTGATGGGGAATACTTCATTCCAGATACGAGTTTAGATAAATAAAAAAACATGTTTCAGGATTAAATCAGACTGTTCTCTTCTCCCAGACCACTAAGTCAAAACAAAATTGCCTCCAATGAGTTGTTATTAAGAGAGTTCATGAAGCAGTGGAAACACAAACTGTGTACTTACCTTTCAACATCATGGAGTATAACTTGCTCATCATTGCCTATAAAGAAAAATATAAACATTTAACATCATGTTCCAGTGGTTAAAAAACAACAACAAAAACATATTAGAGTAAAAAAATGAAAACCAATACATGTATTTTTTTTTAAATTTAAAATTTCTATTTTGAAAACACAACTAAAAACAGAAAAAAACAGCTCTGTTGCCAGGCGATCAGCGCTGTGCTCAGTTTCGTGAAACGTTCCATGTGACACTTCCAAATGCACCAATCCATTCCACCTTCTACTGGTCAACAGGTAACTTCTACTGAACTGTTACTGATCATTCCTCATTCAGTTTGAGCTTGAGTTTTGGGACATTTGCAGTAAAGAGAAGAATATACTACAAAGCAGCAGAACACCTCTAACTCTCACACGAATGCATCTTTCTTCCTGCTCAGAGAATGCTTCCTAATACAATGGAGGGTAAAAAAAGAGTGCCACAAGCAAAATGCATTGGGCTCACGTGCCAAACAATGCCAGTTCATGCTGTCAGCCTTCAGAGTTTTGCGACTATTGAGAAGGTACAAACCTGACAGTGAAAGTGTAATTTCTTTTGTATTAACAAAACCCAAACCAAGCACCCAGACAATCCTGTCAGTTTTCTTTGATCACAACCATTGACTACAATGGAAACTAACCACATGTATGCAGACTAAGAGGATTACAGCTTCAAAGTAATTCCACTGTCTTCTTCAGAGTTTTTCAAGCTATAGCAACAGAATATATATTTTTTGGTTTCCGCACTGAATATTAATTTACCTAATTTGGCACCTCCTGGTTAGAAATATTTAAGGAGAGATTCATATTTTATTCAGAGGAAAATAAACAGAAAGCCCAAAGTCATATTTTTATGCTCAATATATCTTTGTAGTTGTTGTATCAAGCTGTGAAGCTTTTCCAGTGTACACCAAAGCCAGAAGTTTAGAAGGAGCAAAATTTCTTCTGCTATGAGTTTTAACTGTTCATATGACTCAGTTTCCGTTTATCCTGTATGCATTTCAATTTGTTTGTTCCAACAGAAGAAATATAAGAAAGTTTCTCTTTGACTAATGAAGTGCGAGATTTTCTCCATCCACTTGCTCTTTGCATAGGCTCCCAGTTAAATTGTGCCAGCCTTAGATTACTGCAGTAGCTCATCTTTTCCATGGTACACATAAGTGACTCGTTTATTGTAAGTGTCCTTCGTTCGTTAATTGGAATGGAAACTGTCCATTATACATTACAGGCAATGTTTATACCTAGTAAAACTACACTAGTGCCTATGTATTTCACCCATGAAAAACATAGCCTAGTCTCCCCAGTGATTAAATTTCCCTTCAGTGACAGGAAGGTGAGGAGCAGGAATCACTGTGCCTCACTCTCCATACAGCACGGACAGGAGAATCATTCTAGCTGCCTGGCTTCAGGTCTCCAGCCATCACAGGATCAATCTTCCCTTCCATCAGAAGCTCCAAAATGGGAAAAAAAAGGAAAGAAAAGAAAGGGGGGCATGGAATAGCCACTGCCTCTCTGTGTTTTGTGTGTGGAAGGAGAAGGTGGTGACAAAGCTTAACCACAAACTGCTCAATTGCTCCTGGTAAGGATTCATCCCTGCAGAAAACGTCACTGTTCTTCAGACTAGTAGAAGGGTAATGGTATTCTTCAGGGATGGGAACTTCCTTGGTATCTTGAGATTTCCCCCCCTGCCCCGAGATCACATGCAAACCACTACCCACTCAGTTCCTACCTTCCGTTTTAGGATTGGCTATATGTGGTGCATGTTACACACGCACTCTTTGACGTCAAGGAGGTTTGAAATCACTTGGATGGAATTCAATTTATACTGAACTGGAAAATCTTCTCCTCTGCTATCAAGACCTGCTTTACAGAAACGTCCTCAAATCCTAAGTCGTTAGCTGCTGGCAGTTTTGTTTACAGAACAAATGAAGTTCTGTGCCCCTTATGCTGGTTTCCACACTTAAAACCTAAAAACTTAAAAATTAAAGTATTCCAACTTCTATGTTTTGAATGCAACTCCAACTGAATTTATTGAACAGAGGGGAAATCAGCAGATCTTAGGACCCGCACTTCTTTCAGACCTTCTGAGGATCTCCAAGAACGTTGTTGAGTGATTAAATATAGTTAGCCCCATTTTCCTGGAAGAGAGATGACAGATGGTACATCTAGGCCATGCAGCAAAGTGACTTTTTACAAAGGATCCAAGAGTCAGACTCACAGCCCCAGCAGATGAGCTCTGTGAATCTTGGTGGAGCAGATGAATAAGTTCCTGACTCCTCCAATGGAAATAATTTCTGGCAGAGGCACAGCGTGTATGTGGACCAGAGGAGGAGAAAGAGAGAAGAACGGCCAGTTTGTCTGTGCATCAGCTGTTACAGCTCATCGAACCTGGCATCTTAGCAAAAATACGCTATAATCAATGATACGAATCTATAACTGCAGGTGTTAACTGCAGTGGCAAGGTACAGAAAAAACATTCTGCTGCTCCTCCTGTGATAACTGTAGCCTCTGACAGCATGGCCCAATGGACAGAGGGTTGAGCTGGAAATGGCAAGTACCATCACAGCTGCTCCAGCAAGATTTAGCACAGTTCATCTGTCAGTTCAGCCCTCGAATATTCACGTAAGCTTCCATTTGTCTAAATTCAAGCTAAAGCAAAACAGACTTCAGCCCAAAATTTCACTGGAATAACTACAGGCCTCAAATAGAAACATTCACTCTGTAGACAGTGTGGATTGCTGCCTCTCTCATAAAATAAACAGCAGTCTCAAGGATCAGAAGACAGACATCAGTATTCAACATTCTTGTTTTTTTTTTTTCCCTCCACATCATCTTTCAGTATATCCGAATCATTTCAACTTTGAAATTTGACACTATCTAAAGCTTTGCTATGTCTTCCCCCCACCCCAAGGGACATTATGGTTTTAATCCAGCATTAAAGCATGGAAAGTTTCCACCATTCCCATGTCCTTAGAACCAATTTACAGCATTGATTTGCAGTTCACAAATCTCAGTAACAAAGAAGCAGTGAAGGGCTCTGACCAAGTGGTCTCATAATATCCTAAAATAAATCTAGCTGTGTGTTAACAGACATACTGATGAAAGATACAAATCCCTATCCTTCTGATAATCAGATCAGACATAGAAATAAAGTATAGCAGAAGAGGACAACGACTGCATTTCAACAGTCTTGTAAGCAAAACCTCTCCTCTTCCTTCTCCTCTCAGTTCAATTCTCCTTCCTATGTCAACACTTCAAAAATCAAGCAACGAGAGGCAAAATGAACATAAATTCTAGGGATTTGTAGGGAACAAGTACATGCCCACTTTCCTTATATTAGTTTTAAGATTAATTCAATCTTCCTGTTAAAATGTGGATTTATATACAAAAAGATGAAGAATATCAAGGACAATTAGAGCCTGATGTGCCAACAGTTCTAAGGGGCAGACATCTATCAAGGACTGAAATGAGATCTGAGGAAAAAGTGACCCACCAATAGATGGCAATAGTCCTTCATTAGCCATCTCAGAGTGTATTAAAATTGGTTAGTAGCAGCAGAGGTTTTCAAATATCAAGCTAGAGTGCCAGACAGGATGCAGCACAGCTAGGAGGGAACAACACAGATGATGTTCCACAGTCTGTAGCACAAGTAGGGGCAGGACTGGACTGAGGATTCTCACGATAGTTTGTGATCCAATGCCCTTACACCAGGATACAGGAAAAAAGAGAAGCATGATGAGACTGAGTATGTTGTGCTTGCTAAAGAATTCCCTGTTCCAAAAGAACCTTCATGTGCTGATTAAGGTCAGCTTCCAGATCCCTAGGGGATTATGGAAAAGACCTTTAATATGGGGTAGGATCTCACTCATGGCTTCTACTCTAAGGCAATCTCAGTGCAGACTCCTGTGAATCAGGGTGCTCTTCCTTACCTCCAGAGAACACCTTCGTATTGCCACTGTTGAAAGCTAGGCAAAAGATATTAGAGTGATGCTCCCCTTTCAGCTGAACCGGTTTGACTCTTGAGTGGATGGCTTCTTCCATATGCCAAAGTAAGACCCGGCGGTCATCGCCTCCTAGAGGAGAGAAAGGAAACTCGTGTTACTGCTGGAGTCGCATGTAAATTGATGATAGACAAAATACCTCATTCTGCAGTTACTCAAAAAAAAAAAAAAAAAAGATTATTAGCATAAAAGTTGTTGTACCTCGCAATGGTTTGGATACTTAGACAAGTATTTACATAAAGATGCTATGCAGTCAGGTATTCAATTAATATTAATGATAGCAGAGAAATCAGCAGGAAGAGTTTGGAATAAAAACCTGCTATTCTGCCAATACATACTGACAACCTATAGCAACCTGCAGACTCAAAATTTTGTTGGCATGTAAAATTCTGTAGCAAGCTGTAAATGAATGACATGCCAAAGTAACATATGCATGTTGGCAAAAATACTTCCGCACCAAATCCCTGTTCACAGCATTGCTTATGTTACTCGTGAAACAAGAACCTTCCCCCCCAACCAACAACTGCATCTCCATTAGCAGTCTTTGCAAAGCCTGTTCATAGCACAGGTTAGTTACAGGACTGACGTGTGGGCATAAAAAGATGTTGCTGAAGACTCCTGAATGCTTCAGTATACACAGTTATGTCATGCTTCTAGATCTGTAAAGGTTAAGATGGACATTTCTGAGGTGAACCTCCTGACAAAGAGGATAACTGCAGAAAAGAAGTTCAAATCTCTCGTTTTATAGTTTTCTTTGCTTTTGTAATAGCTTGCCTAGTTGCAGTTCTCAGTTCAGAACTCTAGGCACAAATATATTTAAGTGCTTCCTTCTCTACCTGGTGAAGAGTCAGGAATAAAAGAAACATTAGACAATGTTTATGCTGTAACCGCATTAAACAACAGTTTACCAGGACGGGAGAAAATCTTTCAATCTTTTCCAAAAATCTTTGATTTTTTTTTTCAGGATTCTGTTGTATTTGGTAGTGCTCTCAACATCAATTTTGGATGCCTTGTAAAATTCAAATAAAGCTTTTTCAACTGCGAAACAAAATGTTGTTGTTATCCATCTTTAATAACAAATGAAAGAGAATAGCTTCGCAAGTCAGAAGTGCCACTAGAAACCTGCTCACTTCAGTTAAAACATTTTACTGCTTCTTTGCACAATCAAAAGCACAACCTGTGCCTTCTGAGCTCCTACCCTGAAGTAAAGATCATGAAACAGAGACAAAAGGAAACTGAAATTAATTGGTCTATGTTTTCCTTCAAGAAGGGGTAAATGCACAAGTGGAACGCATTGTTACTCTTAATCAGATTTTTATTTTATTTTTTTATTTATTTTTTTTTACAATTTTCACATAATACGATGCTATCAGGAAGTTTTTCCATGGAACTGAGTTATGTCAAATATCCCTTAAGTTAACAGTCTCTCAGCCTTTAAGTCTCTTAAGAGATTTTATCCCAATCACTTCGACAGACAGCACAGGTCCATGTTACACTCTATTATTTTCACAGAGCATGGATAAGTGTATTCCTCCTTCTGATTTTGTACTTTACAGAGCAAACAAGTAATGCATGATAAAGAGATTTGTAATGCATTTGGTAACTACTGAGAACAAGAGTCAAACGTGATGGCTCCAGAAGAACTCAGCACTTATGGTTAACTGAACTGATAGGAGTTTGAATTCCTGTCTGTCCAGAAAAAGGAAAGAAAGTTCCTATTTGCATCCCAGTGATTACAGATGAGCTAGTAATAAGGGGACACGACTGGTGAAATATACGACCACTCTAGTCACACTAAAATAAAGAAGTGATCGTCACACTTAAAGGGGTCACTTTCTGAAGCTGTCAACAGCCAGGTCTTAATGTTATCACTCCCTGACAAATGATTTAATAGACGCTTGTGGCTGGTGAACAGCAGCATTGCTTCTACCACACCGCATCGACTGTCTTTCAAGACTTCTGCAAAAGACATTTCAGAGCAAAACATATTAACACAGCGTTATTAATTGTTACCATAGCAAGCCAATTTGCAAAAACACTGCTTTAAGTCTACACATCCTCCTACCTGACAGCACTGCTATCTAAGAGTTTCACTTCAACAACAAATCCTTATTCACTGTTACTACCCACCTGGTCCAGACACAAACAAGAACAATGAAAATCACCAGAGACAGCAACCCTGACTGTAGTTTCCGACACACAGCACAGCAGGAGACGGAGAAATTGAAGCCCGCGCAGAAAAGCCTTTGCCATTGTGAAAAGTTGCCACAACTTTTTTATTTTTTCTTTCAAAAAAAAAATTCCTACTGCTTTCTGTTCATGGTGGACTTACTGTGCATGTTCACCAAGTCTGCAGCACGTGAAGCAGAAGCACTCAGCACTTTCAAGAAGCACCGGACCCGCTGCATAAGACTGTGACTACTCTGCAACACTCCCCCAAAGAGACCACCTGTGCGTGGCTACCTGGTACAGAGCACACACCAACAGCACCAGGCTTACTGCACTGAGAAACCTACATATATGGCCTCATCTGAAGGCACCTTAGCCACCAAGGCTCTTGCAGGTACCTGGAAAACATTAACATCATTTTTCAAAACAGTGCTATTGTAAAAATCTTGAGCTACACAGAATCCAAATGCAATCTACTTACAAGTGCAGAATGGTGGCTGCAATCCCTTTCAGGGATATGCCAGCACTGCTTTCTCCGCTTACAATACCATTAAGAACATTTGAACAAATATCAGAAGTTTGCTCATGAAGAAAATTGCACATATTTGCATATATATATATATATGGATCATTTTATGGATTTCTGGATCTTTTAGGACTCCTAAACCAAGACAGTTAATAGCATCTTGGAACCTCTTTCCTCCTGGGCTATATAGTGGCTCACTGAAATCCCGAATAATTTAAACTGTGAAAGCTACCTGGGACAATGTAACTACAAAGGCATCAGAAGCAGTAAGTTTGACATCTACAAAGTGGGAAAAGCTTCGCTTCCACTTTACTTCACTGATCCTGTCCAGCATTGCATAACCGACAATTTGCAAAGGGAAAGTTTGTGTGACCCAGGTTAGAACCAAGCAGTGCCATGCCAGAGTTACTTTTCAGAAAGGAATCACATTTAAAAAGATTTACTCAACTACTTCAGTGTTCATATTGTTGAAACCTGCTGCTACATGTAAAATGAATGTCAGACAGGAAGAGAACTCAGGCCAAAGAAATATTTGTGGTCAGAGAAGCTGGAAACTTTATCACCTTTTCATATTACTCTGTATGTAGAAAAGAACACTTTTTTTCTTCATTAAATAACAAGAACACATGAATGAAAAACAAATACACACACGTTTCTTCTCCTACCCCAAACCGCTGGAATACTTTGTTAATGCTTAGGGCCTTCTGGCTAACGTTGATGAGAGACACAGGCAGGATCAAGGAATCCTACCCAGAGGATGCTCAACACAACGTACCTAAAAAGAAAGCTTCTATTTCAAATCCTGAGATAGTTATCCTGAAGAAGACAAAATAAACAAACACCGTTTGCCCACTTCAGAACGGTTTGTGCCTGCTGCATACCCCAGGAATTTTGGGAAAAGGAAAAAAAAAAAAGGTAAGAAGGGTGTTGTGGTTTAACCCAGCCGGCAGCTAAACACCACACAGCCGTTCGCTCATCCTCCCTCTCTGGGATGGGGGAGAGAAACGGGAAAGTGAAGCCTGTGAGTTGAGATAAAGACAGTTTATTAAGACAGAAAAATAATAATAACAATAATAATAATAATGATAATAGTACTACTACTAATAATGTGTACGAAACAAGTGATGCACAATGCAATCGCTCACCACCCGTTGACCGATGCTCAGCCTATCCCCGAGCAGCCGGCCCCCCCACCCCGGCTAGCCACCCCTATATATTGTTCAGCATGACGTCAGATGGTATGGAATACCCCTTTGGCCAGTTTGGGTCAGCTGTCCTGGGTCTGTCCCCTCCCAGCTCCTGCTGCACCCCCAGCCTGCTCGCTAGCAGGACAGAGCGAGAAGCTGAAAAGTCCTTGGCTTGGTGTAAGCACTGCTCTGCAACAAGTAAAACATCAGCATGTTATCAGCGCTCTTCTCATCCTAATCCAAAACACAGCACCCTACCAGCTACTAGGAGGAAAATTAACTCTGCCCCACCTGAAACCAGGACAAAGGGGTTCCCCCCAAAAAAGTTTTTTGTTTTTGTTTTAAGTAGCACAGATAAACGATACGGGTAGAACACTGTCTCCACCGTTTCTAAACCAAAGCATTCCAGGTTTGCCCCACTTTTGGGCTACTATTTCCCTAAAACATTCCTTGTGCCGGTTACCTTCAGAATAGGCAATCAGTAAATGTGCACACAATTCACTCCAGAGGAGGATCCTACCCCACAAGTGGTCTACCCGAATTGATTCAGTACAGCTCTCCTCAAATGGTTTGAAGAGGGCCAGCGCATACCCTTGTCGAAAGCAGATCTAGCTTAAGCTGTATCTGCATAGCTCATGAACCACACTTCAGCTCGTGTGCGCAAAAAAAGAAGCATTTCTAAATCATACCAGTGGGCGCTTAAAAACTGCGGTTTAAGTGCATTAACCTTATCAGCTGCGGATAAAGCTCAAGACCACTACACCTCTGCCTCCAATACACCTCCTAAGGCCCCATCACTGCAGACAACACTTCTAATCACAACCTAAGATTACTCTTATTGCTTCCATCTACTCGAGAAGCTGTAAGAATCACAGAAAGTGGGGAAGGCATTTCAAGAAGTTGACCGCTTGGTGAGCTGATCCTGGCCATGGGCAAAATGGCAGACCACCTGAATACCCCCACCAGATGTGTGTTTAGTTTGTTCTTAAAGGAACTCCTCTGAGGTAGATTTCACACCCTCCTTAGGCAGCCTATTTCAGTGCTTCGTTATCCTCGCCATTAGGCAGATTACCCTAATATCTAGCCCGAGGGTGCAGTTTGACGTTACACATAATCCCACTGCCCCCTGCCACGTGCTCCTTGCTATTCTCCCTCCCATCGCATTCAGTGGCGATGCAGGCAGCAGGCGAGCATGCTGAAGAAGCTGACCCCATGGAAAATCAGACCTCAGACAAACAACTTCTCCCTATCCCTCCTAGACCCCTCAGTCATACCAGTTTACGACTAAGCTAAACAAGTGCCACATTACAAACAAGGGAGAGGAGAAAAAAGTGAATGAACTACAGGATGAATGGGAGGGGAAAAAAGGCTGCCCTTTTTGGAGGCAGACACAAGTTATAGCACATTAGGTAATATCGAACTGCGCCCTACAATTTAAGACCATTTTCTTGTCCTATTCCCAACAGACAAAGAAGAGTTTACAACTTTATGTAACAATAATTAAAGACACTTTGAAGACTTGCCTGTCTACTCAGTTTTTCTGTCTGTAGCCTGAACAGACCCCTTCCTTCCAGGCTTTTATTTTACTAGACCTCCAATCATTCTTCACAGTCTCCTCTGAATTTTCTCTAGTTAGGCCACATCTTTTCCAAAATTTGTGCCCAAAATGGAGCACAGTGCTCTTTTTGAGGCCCCAACAGCGCCAAATAGAGCAGAAGGATTACTTCACATGCTTTATCAAATCTGATGTTGTTTATGCTGCGATCTACTATCGCATTTGGATTCTCTTCTGCATGACTGCTGTCTAGTCTCCAGCCTGTAGTTGTAGGGTTGACGATTTTGAAACAGTTTGCACTGGTCCCTATCAAGCTGCAGGACATTTTTTTCCAAGTAATGTCTCTAATTTTAAATTCGACTCCTATCCTCTGAAATTACTGCCGCCTTTCCTCGTATCATCTTTATTTTTTTTAATTTCTCAGACACTAACAAAAATATCGTGTAGTAAGTGAACCCACAATGCCTCCTCACCCAGAATGCTATTCGACACAAAAAGGCTAAGATCAGGACTATCCCTTCTTAAATCGTACTTGATACACAATTCCCTTAATTCAGAAGTAATATTCCGCTACCTTTGCTCACGCCACATCATTCTGCTGTCCTCTTAGATTTACCTGACAACCAAACGACAGGCGAATTACCAGCACTTCTTGCATGCCTACAAATTTACAACCGTAGAAGAGCCATCTATTTCTGCATTATCTGACAAGGGAGAAAAGAGGTAGAGAGAGTCCGAGAAAAAGAACATATGCATGGATTAAGCAAGCCTCAGATTACAGTATTTCCCAGAAGTTATCTTGAAAGTACAGTTTAAAGTGTGTGTGTGGGGGGGGGGGGAGAGGAGTGGGAGGTTCTGATAAAGATACTCATGTTTCTAAGAGATAGCACACATGAAAGATGACAGACAAATAGGAAAACTCATCCACCAAACTCGAGGATGGGAACAAGGAATGCTATTAGGCAGGAATAAATAAATATGATTTTTAAGAAGTTAAATTGCAGAATGCTTGGCATATCTGAGGGAAGGAGTCAGCTGCTTATCACTGCCTATGGAATTTAACTTCCATGCACTTACAGTTGCGTTTTTCAAACTGCTAACAGAAAAATACCACCACCTTGCACACAAAGTTGCAAAGAGGCATTTTGTCCAATGAAATCTTTCAACTCCATCCAGCAGCTAGTTTTAACTCATCTCAGCCTCTTCCCTTGTGTCATTCTTCAGATAGGTCTTTTCTACTTGTCCCACTGCACTGTCTCTTGAGTATGCACTTCCTCCTTTCATTTCTCTTAACTTTCTTTAACTCATTTCCTTATGCCTGTCCCTTCTTCTAGAAGTCTGGCCCCAAAACATTAGCGTTTCTCTCTTTCTCTCCCTTCTAAAGTAACACTGCTAAGTCCATGCAGGCATAGCAAAAGCCCAGACAGGCAGATCCCCAATCCAATTTGTTGATCAAACTTTTTTTTTTTTCTTTCTAATAGTGCCTGAAATGGTCAAATGGCTCCAGAACATAGACATACTGTAAACAAAATAACAACAACAGAAAAACACAACACTACTTAAAATCATGGTTAGGAACAAAATTAGTTACTATTAAAGGTGCAATCTCTAACACAAGACTTAATGAGGTTAGGAAGTTTTAAACACGCTTTCAAAGGGCTTGCTGAGGCTTGTCTACACCTAAGTTCTCTCCAAAATCCTAACAGGAAAACTATCTGGAACTGTAATGTAAACCCTGTTTAAGCACTTTGAAATGTTTACTAAAACAGTAGTAATCATTAGCCTTACAGACATTTCTGGGAGATATGGTCAAAAAAAAAAAAAAGAAAAAACAAAACAAAAACAACACAAAATTCACACCAGAAAAAGTGGGACACATACCCAGAAAAAGCATTCCAGCCAATACTGATGAGAACAGCACTAACTCGGATGCAGGCTTGAATTTAAATGGAATCAGTATAGGCAGTATGAATGCACTGTATCAGTTGTACTTAAAACAGCTCTAACAAGGTCTAACTTCTTAACAAGTCAATTAGCCGAGGCAGACTGCTCGATGTTAATATACATATTACTTAAAACCGAACAACTGAAAAACTGCTTGCACTCTTCGTTTTCACACACTCCGATATCCCTGTTAACTCCCTTAGCTGCTACAAGCGCAGATGGAAGTATCTAACATCTCATCCTTACCTCAGCATGCTGACTATTTTGAGGGAGGAGAGACCCACATGCCATCTATTCTAAGGCTCTATCGACATTTGGAAGTCTTCTGAAGCAACTCTTCTAGAAGAACTTCAGATTACAGTCAGCTTATGCCTCTCCTTTATCTTTCATCTGAGCTCCCCTTCCCACTGCTTTTTCTCAGTGTTTCAAGATTAAGCATGACCTTAAAAAAGTAGTGTTTTGAGTGTAACGTTAATTACTTATAATGGCATCAAATTTAACAGAGCATCCATAAATCTTTTGCCTTTTAACTTCTTATTCTTGAATGAAGAACAAAGCACCTGCCTGTTGTCGCTGTATCACATACAGCTTTCTAGATCTTGTGGTCACAGATAATGTAAAACTTCGTTTAAAAGTTACCGTAATTAGAGCTTTTCGTTTTCTCAGGGCATCAATACAAAGTCAGACTTAAGGTAGTCTGTTCTTAATTATCCCAAATTTGTGCACTGCTAGCACATGTAACTTAAACATCCACTCCACACCCATCCACCCCCCTGACTTTTTTTTTTTTTTTTTAATAATAGAACATTCACTTGCTTCTTAGTCACCTTATGAGTTTAGGAGGGTACAACTCTAGCACCATCTCCTACACAGTAAGTGCTTAGCCCCTGTAAACACTCTGTAGCTTTAAAAGAAGATAGGAAATTGTGAAATAAACATGGTTTGAAAGCCTTCCTTTTCCACATATCCACTAGATAGGAAATCTGCCTCCATTCTCCCCCTGCACCTACCTTCACTCAGGCAGTTCAACAAAATTAATTACTGAAGTCCCTTCCAGCCCTCATTTTTTTTCTACTTCTACCTAAAGAATGGATGTCAACGTAGGTAACTGCATCAGTGATGTGACAAGACCCAAAACACCTCCTAGGGCTTCCCTGAGCAAGAACAGGAAATTCTGATGGTGTTTCCATCACTCATGATGAAAAATTCAGAAAACCAACGCGGGATGCACTTGAGCTCTCAGCAGCACTTTGGAAGTAGAACGCACAGCTCTGCCTACTTCTGGAGAAGGACTGGTACAAAGCAGGATGCCGAACGGAGAACACCTGAGAACTTCAGAACAGAAGCACCAGCCCTCCCCCAACACACAACCATGTGTGTATATGCACGTGTATGTATATCCGCAAGACAAATGGATGTGTACCTTGCAAGTTGTGCGCGCATAGATGTAAGAACCCCTGACAGCAAAGCTACAATCCTCCAGGGACACTTATTCTGGGAATTACTGGGCTTATGCTTCAAAGTTTCTTCAGATCGGAAAGTTATAATTAGGAAGGTCTCGGCGTATCAGCTTCCGCTCTAGAAGAGTATGATTTGGTGGTTTTATTCCACACTGGCGTTAAAAATAAATAACTGAACAGCCATAATAACTTTTTTTTTTTTTTTTAACCAAAGCCCCGCGTTATTTCTGGAGCTATCACCGCCGCCGTGCCCCAGCAGCCAGGGCGCCCAGGCACGGCGCAGCCCCCCGCTGCCTGCAGCCCCGGGCGCTGAGCGAGGCCATGGCCCCAACGCCGCTCCCAACACAGCTGCCGAGGCCTCACGCCCCGGGGCCGGGCGATGCCCCGGGGGCCTCCCCGGCGGGGATCGGGCTCTCCCGGGGAGGGAGGCAGGCAGGGAGCTTCTCCTCCCGCCCCCTTCCCCCGAGGCCCACGGCCTCCCCCCGCGGCCTGCCGCGGGCGCAGCGGCCCGGCCGGCGCCCCGCAGGGCTCTGCCCGCTCGGCAGCGGGGTCCCCGGGCCGGGCAGGAGGGCAGGGGAGCACCGCGGCCTCCCGAGGGCCTCACCGAGGCCGGGCTGTGCCCTCAGTCCCCCGGCCCGTCGCTCCGAGCAGCCCGGGGGGAGCGCGGCCTGCAGCGCCCGGCCAGGCCCCGGCCTCAAGTTGCCTCCTTTCCCCGGCGAGCCCGGGGGCGGGGAAGGAGGCAGAGGCACCTGCGCCAAACGCTGCTGGGGACGGAGAGGGGGGGAGGGGGGCAGCCGGCTGCCGGGCCCCGCGGCCCCTCCCGGCGGGGAGGAAAGGCTCGGCACCCCTTTCCCCCCCTCCTCGGTGTCGCAGCCCGTGTCGAGCCCCTGCCTCCCTGCTACCTCACAGCATCCCCTCCTCCCCCCGGCCTCCCCCTGCCCCAGGCAGGCAGCAGCGGGGAGCCTTAACCACCCCCCCCCCGACCCCATCACCGCGGAAATAATCCCCCTCTTTTCCCCCAAAGCATCCTGCTAGGGGAGGAAGGGGGAGAGGAGGAACAAAACACCCCCCCTCCTCTCCCTCCCCGAAGCGGGGTGCCCAGCCCCCCGGGACACGCCGCCCCCCCCTCCCCCCGGTGCCCCCGGCCGGGTTGAGCCCCCCCCGGCCCCCCCTTGACCCCGCTGCGGGCGGGCGCTGACAAATGTCAATCGGCTCCCACGATTAGCCCCGCAGTTTTGTTTCCCCTCCCCGAATAAAATCCCCCCCTCCCCTTTTTTTTTTAAAAAAAAAAAAAAAAAAAAGGAGAGGCAAAACAAATGATCCAGCAAATAAAAGGGCACCCCCGGCTTCCCCCCTCCCCAACCCCGGCGTCCTGGAAACACTCGCGTAGAAACTTTGTCTGGGGCTCCGCACCACCAGCAGCAGTCACGGCCGAATTTAAAACCTGTCAACCATTTTAGATCTCCACTTGGGGGAACATTAATCCCGGGCCGGGGCTGCTCGGAGGCACGGCTGCGGGTGCCGCCGCGGCTCCCCCCGGGCCGCGGGAGAGGCGGCCGAGGAGGAGGAGGAAGAGGAGGAGGAGGAGGATGCTTTCTGGGGAGGGGGCGGCGAAGGGGGGGGGGGTGAGGGCCGGGGAGCGCTCGCTTTACCTGAGACCAGCCACTGGCCTCCATTGTTGGAGAATTCAATGGCATTGACACAGCCGAAGTGGCCCAGGAGGTCCTTCTTGTAGAGGTTCCTGCAGCCCCGCAGGCGTCGCCGCTGGAAGTCCTGGGTGAGCAGGGGGTCCCCCTCCAAGCCCCGCTGGGACAGGAACCCCACCACGGACCGCATGCTGCCCCCCCGGCCTCGCCTCTTCATGCTGCCGCCTGCGCCGCTCCCCGCCGCTCCTTCCCCCGCCGCCCCTTCCCCCGCCGCCGCCGCCGCCTCCCCTCCCCCGCTTCCCCCCTTGTTATGGTTATGATGATTTTTCTTTAGCCAGCCATGGCAGAGAGGTGTTAGACACTCCGCCGCTTCCTGATCCCGCTGGCTCCTCCCCGCTCCCCTCAGCAGCTGATCCTCAGCTGCAGCCCGCGCCTCCCCGCCGCTCCCGGCCCGGCTCTAACGTCGCGCCGCCGCTTTTTAACTCGCTCCTGTAACGGCGGAGCGGGGAAATTCGCAGTCTCCTGGCCCGGCTCAGCCCTGCCCTGCCCTGCCCTGCCCGGCCCGGCTCGGCCCGGCCCGGCCCTTCCCGGCTCAGCCCAGCACTCCTCGCCGCCAACGTTGGGCAGCAGGCAGGTGCTGCCGCGGGTCGGCACCGTCCCCAGACTCGCTCGTCGCGGCGCTTCTCTTCCCCCCCCCCCCTTTTTTTTTTTATTTTTTATTATGATTCCCTTCCGGAGAGCCGCCCCGACTGAGCTAAAAGGAAAGGGGCCACCCCAGAGCGGTAGCTGGAGGGGGCGTGAGGGAAAAGTGCCCCCCCCGCCCTCGGTGCTGGTTTTTGTCGTCTGTGAGCATTGAGCGATTTCTGTGGCGTTTCCAAAGAGCACGTGGTGAGGGATTTGTTGGGTTTGAGGTGGTGTCTGTGGGGCTCGCTGAGGTGTTGCTGCTCGCTCCCTCCTGCTCCTGGCTGGCCAGAGGATGGGTGCCCCTCCTGAGGGGAGCAGGGCTCCCAGGGCTTTGCTCCAGAGGAAGCGCAGGCGAATCTCGTTTTCTTCAGCAACGACAAAACGCTGAAAGGCAGTCGGTTAAACAGGTGAAACTAATCTGTTGTACTTCACTGCGTCTTGACACCCTCACCTGTATGTTCATGAGGGGGAAAGAAAAAAACAAACATTTTTTCTCTTTCATAGGATCGCATCTGCCATGTGTAATACCTGACACTGTGTGAGGACAACAGCAGTGTTGCTTCGAGTGTAACTGCTGTGAGGTGCGGCCCACAGTCCCGCTTTGCAGTGTACAACCATGCACACGAGGTGAGTATTCCCAGACCTGTGGCTTGAAACTCCCAGGTCTGTATTTCCCTACAGGTGCAGGAGAACCAGAGCCAGTACCTATGGAAGCTACAATTTTAGGAATGTGAGGAATTAGTCCGGTAGTCCTGGCCTTCCTTATGCAGAACTGCACCTGCTGAGAATTAGGTGTCCCCAGACAAACAAAACCCTTCCTGACATTAACTATGGTGTGGCAGCATCACTGGGTACTGCTAGACCACTGCCATGTTTCAGGGATGGCTTTTCAGTGGAAATTAAAATGATTTCAGTATCGGAAGTCAGTTGAGTGTTTTGGTAGTCTTCGCTAAGACTTACAGAAAGAACGCAAAATCCTATAAACCATACTTTTTAGTTGACGATGTTATAGCCTTACTTCTAATAAAATAACAAACTATCTTAGTGGAACATCAGTGGAAAATCATGTGAACATTTCTCATATTTCAGCTTTTTACACGTTTCCATATGTGGTATCAATAGATGTAAATACTGGAACTTAAAAGTTAATTAAAGGTACAATAATAATTTGAGAGAAATATCCAGACACAGTCCACTAACAGTTTTCTGTTGGAATGATAATTAACAAGGTTAACATTAAAGCGAAAGCCAGGAACACTTAGTCTTTCCTGCATCTGAGCTGTACAAAGATTTTGCTCTAGTTAGAGCTGTCGATAGCCAGCTTTTGCAATGTAACGTGTCTAGCAAGCCTTGGTATAGACAGGCAAAGGCCCTGTCAGTTATGATTTGTGTTGATTACCTTAGCTTCAGAAACAGGTAAACTGTACTGGTATAAATCATACTTTATAGCTCTTTGGCTTGCATGCTAAAAGATTCTATGGCATTACGGTTACATCAGAAATTGACGTTCACTTTTAAATTCCCAGCATAGATTACCGATATTATATTTTTCTATCTATAGATTTCAAACTGACTCTATCAGTTTGTATTCTGTTCTCTCCCTTACAGTCTTCATACAGCTTGCATCCCTACAAGATCCAAGAGCCTTCCAGAAATACATTACGTAATGTGACTGTCACTTCTGTCACACGTGGTTCATTTTTTCTCCTTTCCTAAAGTATTGCTTAGGTTGGATATTTTTGTTTTTATACTGAAACAAATAGGTGTAGGAACATTTCCTTTGAAATGTGACATAATAAAATTGCTGAAGCTCTTTCTCCATGTGCTGGATCCAGTCTCTAGGAAAGATGTGTACTTACATGAACAAATATAAATAAACAAATTTTTTTTCCTAAAACCCCAGTGCTAGGATTTTCAAGAAAGGCTTAACTGGTATATTTTCTTTTTTAAATCACATTTGTCAGCAGTCAGAAAGAAGATGTCATGTTGTCAGAATTCGAGAGAAAAATAATAGCAGACTGCCAAGCTTTTCTGTGAAATGCAATGTTCTTTCCCATATCCATATAGGTTAAAAATGTACTGGTAAGCATTTTTTGCTCTCCAACTCCTTTGTTTGAATTAATTTTGAAAATATTTAACACCTAAGAAATTCATCGTGACCTGTACTGGTAACATTTTCCTCTGAAAATAACATGTTGCTGCGTTAATGCCTGAATGCTGTAGTCTCATCAGAACACATACAACGATAGGTCTGAGTCATGCTGGAGTAGCACCAATGAAGCATCTTTTTCTAGCTTCGTAGGAAACTTCTGCAGCTTGGAGTGGCATTAAGTCTGGACAGTACCTAGTCAAACCAATTCAACTTCTAAAATTTCTATTTTGTGGGACATGTTAGCACAAAGGGTGCTGTGCTGCAAGTGTTTGAGCATCATGGGCCAAGCTGGCCTGAGTCTGGCTAGACTGTAGACTGGGCAGGGTACCTCAAGGTCTGTTTGTACCCGCTGCTTGAGCAGCTTAATTCTGTAGCATGTTACAGTCTCCTGCATGCCTCAAAAGCAGCGTGAAACAAAGCACAAAAATGTTTTGACTGTAATTTTAACAAGTAGACAATAGAAAGGGAGGATTCAACTGAAAAGGAAGTGGGAGATAATGAACAGGGAGATGGCTTTCTGTGGAGGAAAATGCAGATAAGTAAATAATGTTTGTTGCAATACAGAACAGGGAACTATCAGAATGCTTCAAACAGAGAAGTGATGTGGTCAGAGTAATGATCTACATAAACAGCCTTGGGTTGTGGTTTCAGGGTTGCTAATTCTAAGCCTGTATGCAACCAGATATCCCACTGCTACTAAAATAATCTGGATCAGGTATGGCCATGCTGTCACATTGCTCTCACATCAGCTTGTGCCCATGCTACACAGTTTTTGTTCTCCCTCTGGAAGGGCTGACAATACCTGATCTGTTTTTAATGTCTGCTTGTACAAAATTATCCCATCAACATTTTGTTCTGACCAAATTTGAATTGGCAGAATGAGTTAAAATTGCATTAGTGGTTTCCATTTGATGGTTGTGGCACACTTGATCGTTAAAAGGAGGACTACAGTCAGCTTTCCTGTATTGTCAGTTCATGGTATTCACAGCAGTTAAAGGCTGTGGGGTTATGAGTCGCATTGGTCAGTGCTGGAGGGAAAGGTGTTGGGGCAGTCTAGGTATGGAAGCAAAAGGCCTAAACAAGGGATCCAAGAATGGATCAAAGGACTTTGTCTAAAAGATGCCTCATAGCGGAAGTCTAAATTTAGACATACCCTGGGCACTTGCGTCTACAGAGGGGTCTCAGTCAGAACTGATAGCTGACGTGGAAGCTTGAGCGGCAGGTAGACCAGTGATGTTATCCATAGATATGCACGAAGAAGATGAGAGGACTTTAGGTAAGAGAAAGAGCCATGTTCTAGCTTTGCTGAGCTTTAGCTTCCTGCTAGTCATCCACAGAAAAGAGAAGGCTATGATTTGAGTTTGGATAGAGGGAGATAGCTCTGGGGAAAGGAGCAGATCTGTAAATCATCGGCGCAGAGATGGTAGTTGTATTTGTATTTCAGATGAGATAACTCAGAGATAACGTGGGAGGATAAAAGCAGAAGACCAAGGATACAGCTCTGTGACACAGCATGAGGAAAATCTGCCAAAGAACAATTGGAAGAAAGGCCTAAATAGTAAAAGGAGAAGATTTTAAGTGAAGCATGGTTGATTGTGTCAAGTCAAAGACAATGAGGTTTAAATACATTTTTCTGAGCACTGTTGAGCCTTTGCATGGCTTGGGTTGATCCAAAGTGGAAATAGAAAGGAGATTTGGACACCAATAGTCAGATATCTATGGAGTTAGTCTACAGGTGCAACAGAGATAGGGCATCCATTAGAGAAGGAGGTGGGTCTGGGTCAAGGCTTTTATTTATTTATAACACACTTGATTTTTTGAGAAATAGAAGGAAAAGGAGGGTGAGCCAAGAAGATGATGTCATACTTCAGCCATATCTTTTTTTTTTTCCTTAATAACTCCTCTTGTGTAGTTTATTCCCTCTAGTGGAAATTAGGTGGCTTCTGGGCTTTTCTCCTTTTGCTTACTCATTTCACAGACCAGAAAGGTGGGGAGAACAAGCACTGTTCTCTCAAACGTCACCCCTTGAGGCTGTTCAGCTAAAGATGTGGCTTGAACATGCAGCTGAGCTGATCTAATGACTTGTAGCTGCTGAAAGGAGGCTTTATTCTTCTTGGCTATGCATTCCGTCCCTTTCTTTGTCCTGATGCTGCTGCTCGTTGGGCCTGTTTGTCTATCATTTTACTGATTTCATTTGGCTCATGGAGGTGTCCCAATGGATGCCCAAATTGGCACAGGCCAGTCAGGAGGGTGGAGCTGGGAGCAGAGTTTTGGGAGATAGGGGATGTCACCTTCTAAGCAACTTACTGTGGGCCAGCTTACTGTGTCTTCTGGAGCTCAGCCACTGAGGTAAGTTAAGCAGCCCTTCAAGAAACAAAATTGTGAAATTCCTCTCTATTCCTACATATGCAATGAAAGAGTTGGCAATTAATGGAGAAATATGTTGGTGATGATTAATGGTAATACAGCTCATCCTCATGGGATCAATCTGGCAGCTCACACCTCTGAGAGCTGTTGTTTCAGATTCTTTGCAAAACCTGCAAACTCTGGCAGATCCCTTCACTGAGGGAGTTGCAGCTGATTCATCTTTTGGCTTAGGATGTAGTTTCACTGAGATCTGGCTCTGTGGTGAGCCAGTCCAAGGAGTTAAACCAGGAGAAAACTCTATTTTTTGCTGTGTTAGCTTTCTGCTCACTGAATTCCTTGAATCAGACTGGCACCAATGTTCGTAGAAGTAAGGCAGTAGAAGGAAGGCTACAGGTAGAAGGGGGAAGCAGAATTGTTTTTTCAACAGGAGCTAAACCTTCCATCCACCTTGTTACAGTGTGAAACTCCACCTTTAGGATGTGGCTTCACAGTTGATTTCAAATTGATCTCATTATGATTTTTTGACAAAAGTCGTCGTCCTACTACCTCCCTGATACCAGCCCTGTTAAAAAAAAAAAAATCCTGCTCAAAATGACTGGTTTGAAGATGTAGGCATGGGGTTACTAGCATTGACACAAGGAAGATAAATCACATTAGGAGTTGAAATGTGAGTTTGGCTTTCTTATGCAGCTTGGGATGGGGCCCCAAATGCAGTGTTATTAATGAGCTAGTGAGGACTACACGCGGCTCTCTGCTCATTGTCTGCTCACAGCAATTTAGGTCTTGACTGGAGCCTCTTTCCTTTGATATTCCACTATCATTGATTTTCCTTTGAACACTGAGTCATTTACTCTAGTCTTCTCCCTGTTAAAGGATGAGCTAATGGGATTATAAAAATTTTTTTCTATGATCAGCAGAACAAGTGAAGCCTGGTTTCCTATGGACTTGTCCCGATGTGGCACCGCTGTGTGGATTCTCTGATGTATATTAAGCAGTGTCTGCACGTGCTTGCTATTTTATCAGTGGCAGTTTTATTAGGGTCTGTTTCATTGACTCGGCTTTGCATTTCACAGAAGTCACCTTTGAAAGCTCTATCTCTTTGTACAAATTTAGATGGAATTGGGCAATGGCTCAAACATGCCTTTTTTTGGCAAGGAAAGGGAGGAAGAAAGGGGAGCCACAGGCAGAAACGCCAACAGACAGTGTAATTGCATAAGCCTTCTTTCCTTAGAAAATCAGGCTAAAAATGAGTCTTTTGACATCGATCTCTGCAGAGATCTCAGATCAGGTTACAGAGAGACAAAGAAAAGTAAATCTTGCAGTTTACCTTGTAAAGGCTTCAGTTACCTGCTGCAACAGATTTCTCATAAGTAAGGCTAAGCCAGCAGTTGGTGTTTACTCACTTGGTTACCTTCTCATCTTCGGCAATGTCCCCGTCAGGCTTTGGGAACTTTTTTTTTTTTTTTTTTTTTGCCAGAGTGCACTCATGCATCAGTTGCTTTCATTTATTTTTAATTTAACCTTTACACTTGAATAAATGGGTATGTAGGTAGTAAGACAAGCTGTTAAAGAGACTTGTGGTTTACAGGACTCTGATGTCAGTGATAGCATGAAAAACAAAGGCTTTAGATGCAGCCAAGGATACAATCCTGTTATTATTGAAAAGCAAGGCTTGGGCATTACATTATGTCATATTTTCTCTGTACTGTGTAATAAGTGCTAGGATATTTTATTTTTCCTCTCTACACAAAAGTCCTATTACCTTAGAAACTGAAATAAACACTTTGTAAAAGGAAAGACTGGCCTATTTCGGGTTTCTGGGTGGATGTCAGTTTATTACAAATGGATCCAGCTATGAATAAACTTTGCAGATTTGTTCACATTTGGTCGCTATTTGGAGCTCAAGTCTCTAACAGAGTTCTTAAAGATGTGCTACCTACACCCAGCAGGGTGGCTGGACCTTGAAGTGCAGACACAGAGGCTTCTCAGGACTTGGTTATGTGGTCTCTGAAATAAGTGTGTAGTGACCCCAGATATTATTATTTTTTTTTCCTTTGGACTAGTTTACAGGTGGATCAGTTCCCTGAATCTATGCCCCTGTCATTAAGGAAATATTAGTGCTCGACCTAGGGACCAGGGAGCAAGCAGTCAGTCGGGTTTAACACGAATTGTGGTAATATCCAAGCAGTGCTCCAGGTCTGTACTTGGTTACAATGACCATGTAACACAAAGCATTGTACAGTTTGGGGGAGGCAGGGGAATGAAGTGAGGGTAGGAGGGACGGAGAACATCTCCATCTGGCTATGGGAACTCTCAGTTAGAGCCAGGCCACCCCAGCTTTTTCTCCTGTGCATACCCTGCGTTGTGTGATGAGCTTCAGAGCAGTAGCCTCCTGCCCTGTGATGTGCGTTTCAGCTATCAGCTGGGTCTGGTGCATTGGATCACGGGATGGAAGGAGAAGCTGTGGCCCAGCTATGGCTGTGAGGAAGAAGCACCTCTTCCTTGTGGAGGAGAGCGTACCAGGAACAAGATGTGTGTTGCTACAGCGTGCAAGATTGCACTGCTCTATAGAGCCCAGGGGATTAATATCAAAGTGGATAATAATTTCTTTGGTGCAGAGCAAGATTGAGGGTCTTTGCAGAAAAAAAAATATACAGAAGCTGTTACTAAAGCATTTGTATGTTCAAAACAGACCATTCAATGGAAAACAAACTTTTCCCGACTTGATCACGTTGCCTGTGAGATCTGACATCTCGCTGCCCTGGGCTTAGCCCAGCTCCTTATGGTAAGCAGCTGTTTAAGCTGTAGGGGATGGGTCATCTTATTGAAATCCTGCTCCTCTTGGCATCTGCCCTGGTGACTGCCCTCGGCTGTGCTGCTGCACCCAGCGGGCGATCCGTCTGGTAAATGCCAGCTCTCCTGGGGAGACCTTCCTCCCCTCTGCGACAATTACACTACAAGGGGCAAGGTTAAAACCAAAACCAAGTTTGACACGAGTTGTCAAAGCAACTTAAAGCGCTATTTCCCGTGGGTTGGTGTCTCCTTTAGGCGGATGCAAGCAGCTGGGCTTCAGCAGCACAAACACGGGGAAGCGGGGGAACCGCCGAGGAACCTGAAGGCGCCGGGTGCTGCTCGGCTGCCTTTGAGCTCCCGAGGGATGGGGGCTGGAGCCTCGCCGCTTTTCGAGGCTGTCCCTGGCTGCCCGCACCAGCTCTGCCGTGTGAAGGCTCCCGGCTGTCCCCCAGCCCCTCACCCCTCGCACATCCATTTTGGAGGCGGCAGCGCCCGGTACCGGGGCCGGAGGCCGGCCCGCCGCCCGCCCCGCCTCAGCGGCCGTACAAGATGGCGGCGCCCAGGGGCCGCCGGCTCCTCCGGGGAAGAGGAGGCGCCCGCCGCCCGGTGCCGCACACGCGCAGGTAGCGGCCGGGACACCCGGCGGGGCCCGGGGGGGCGGCCGGGGGCTGCCCGCATCACGGGGACCCGGTAGCGGGGGCGCGTGAGAGCGAGGCCTGGCGCCTCCCGCGGCGGCCGCGCTCGGGCCTCTCGCCGGGGCCGGCCCCAAGCGATCCCGAAGCGGCCCGGGGGGCTGCGGCTCCGGCTGCGGGGCTGCTGGAGTTGTCGCTAATTCCCACCTCTCTGCTTTTTCTTTGCAGGCCGTGATAAAACCCCGCAGTGCCGCTCTGAGTGGGTGAAGGGAAGGGGGATGAAAAATGCCCAAGCAGACAGCGGTGACAGTTGCTCTGGCGACCCTGCTGGGTGTTGCGGTGGGGGGCCTGGTTTTGTGGAAAGCAGCCCGGCGCCGGAAAGGAAGAGCGCGCTGTGGGGATCAGCGAGAGGAAGCGGTTAAAAAGTCGGGAGATGAGACGCTGATTAAGGCAGAGGATAAGGAGGTGCTTTCCATCTTCACGTCTCCCACCTTCTCCCGGGCAGAGAGGAGCCTTGGTGCGGACATAGTGATAGTCTCAGAGCAGGAGGAATGGGATCGGGTCGAGCCTTTGCTGAAGAAGGAGCTGGAGAAGTGGCCAGTGCTTGGAATTGATTGTGAGTGGGTGAGTGATCACAAGTGCCTCTCCTTTAGGTTGCAAATTGCAACAGGAGATCATCTAGGGAGGAGCTATTCCTTTGCTCGAATGGATACCACTCGGCTGACTATTGAAACCGTGATTATCATAACAGTGAATTATCCACTAATTTTGATAATTCTCACATTTAAGTCTGCTGGCTGTAGGGTTTTAGTTCACTAGTTGTATTTGTTTGCTGAACTTCTGTGATAAGTCTAGTTCTAAACATGCAGTGATAATTGTATAGTTAAATAGCACTGTATGTTTTATATAATATCTCTTAATATGTGGTTTACCAGAAGTAGTTTGGATTTACAATATTTTAAGTACATCCATGTACCGAAGACAGAGTTTCTTAAAATTAATAAACCAGAAGAGGAGGGTAATGCTGATAAGAAGATAGAACTCTGTGGGCATACCAGAAAGCAGTATTCATCTGCTGCTTGTATGTTTGCCTATGTGAGCTCTCGGAACAGACTTTGAGTCATTTATAAAGCTCGTCTTCGCTGTCATTTTGGCTGGAAGTTTATTCACCCCACATTCATTAGTACAAGCCGCAGTTAAACAGTGTGCCATAAACACTTATGTAGTGTTGACGTGGATTAAGGAATGTGTCTGCTTTCTTCTGACAGCCCAGCTGTGAGGGGCAAGGGTGAAAGGGGGGAAATTTCTCTTGCAGGGTTGTGGCAAGAAGTAATTGTGGGACAATAATACTGTGAAACAAATCACATAATTTGCAGGAAAAGCTTTCAATTGCATAGTCTGATAAGTATTTCCTGTCTTTGGTGGCCTGTTTTACAATTTGGTCCAGCTGCAGTACTGCTAGTAACCCAACTGTGATTTTTACCTTTATTTCAGGTATCTGTGGAGGGAAAGGCGAATCCTGTATCCCTTCTACAAATGGCTGCTTCCAGTGGCTTCTGTGTTCTCATCCGGTTGCCCAGGCTTGTTGCCAGTGGACAGACTGTCCCAAAGACCCTGTTGGACATCATGGCAGATAGTGCTGTATTGAAAGTAGGGGTAGGATGCTGGGAAGATGCTTGCAAGTTACTTCAGGACTATGGTCTTCCAGTCAAAGGGAGCGTGGATCTCCGGTATTTAGCCATGAGACAGCGGTAAGTGTCTGAAGACAGAGGCAGCTCTGTTTCTAGTACACCATTTGAGTTTGAAATATTAAAAAGTAATTTGTGTGTGCTGGATGATGCCAGGCAGGTAGGACTGGAGTTCTCAGGATGGGGCACTTTCTTTAGAGCATGGTCACTGATGGCAGCAGCCCAAGAACGTGTCAGGCATGTATTCTGTGACCTTAAAGGAAATGAAATCATGGATGTTAATTGTGTCAGTTTGTCTTCTCGTGTAATACCCGTAAGGCCTTTTCTGAGTATCTTGCTTCGTCTTGTAAGAAGTCCAGGCACAGTGATGCAGCACAGCCAGAGAGCTCACGATGTAAACAGATGCTTGAATACACTGCTTGAAACTATGGGGTAAATGTGTGATTGGCACTTAAGTGGAACTGTTAAATTACAGGATTTCTTGAAAAATGGCTAAAAAAAACTAGATCCAATTTTCTGTTCTAATATCAGTGTTTCCTATTATAGGTTACAATTGTGATGCTATTTTATCATCCTCTGTTCTTCCCTAAAATAAAATGTTTTACTTGGGAATGTTCCTCACATTCAGTATACGTGCATTGTTAGTGACGTGGGGCATGGATTTGATGACCTGGTGGTGCCTTTTTAGCACTGAGGATGGATTCCTCTTGAGTCATTCCTGGCTCTCATGCCCCTCAGAAAATGTCTCCAGGCCTGTTTATTAAGTGGCTGATGAATTCCTGGGACAGACAGTCCATCGCTCTATGACAGACCTTTTTATTTCAGAAGCAGGTAGTTCAGAGCCAAATGCTTCAGCCTTAGACTCTACCACCTCCCAGCCTTGCCTGTTTGGCAAATTGCAGACACTAGATAGTTACCAAATCTAGGTCGGACATTTTAGTGGAGAGGAGGGAGAGGGCCTGTAAAGCTGACAAGCAGCTGTATGCTGCTTGAGTGGGAGTCATGCATCAAGTGCGTTGTGTTCTGGCAGAAGCAGGTTGTGTGAGGCCATCTGAATTTGCATTAGTGTTTAGTTTCATTTTTAATGTGCCTGTTTTGCTTTCTTTGTTAAAACTGAAGGAAGGATCTACTTCACAACTGCCTTAGCCTTAAGTCTTTAGCTGAAAAAGTCCTGAACTGCCCGCTTGACAAGTCTCCTCATATGCGTTGCAGCAACTGGGAGGCAGAAGAACTGACACGACATCAGGTGTGTCTTCCACTTCATCTTTGTGTTTTGGGAGGAAAAGCAAACTTCTTATTAGAGGAGAGACATTTTAACAGGGAGATCTTGTTCTTCTTTGAGTTCTGTGTTTCAATAGCTTCTGTGTGACTATGATCCCAGGTCAATTTCAGACTCTGTGCCTGAGTTTCCCTCCTTTTCCAAGACCATTTTCTGTCATTCTCTCTGGATTCTTGACCCTTGTTTTCCTTTAATCCTGGAAGATCTATAAGGCCGGATCCCTTGAACAAGTGGTTTGTGCTCCCAAAGCCTCACTCTTTTATTTTCTTTCCTCCAATTTATAGCAGTCAGTGCAATATCAGATAAAGACCCTGGAAACCTTGTTCACCATCTTTAGACTATTATGGTTTCCCTAATTGCTTCTGTTCTTTACAGTCATGCTGCAGATGTCTACAGAATCAGTGACCAGTAGAGGGAGTGACAGGATAAATAATCACATTGAATGCTAGTAGGCCTTGTGCCAAAAGGGAACAAGGGAAAATAAATCCAGCTTCTGTTTGTACTGAATCTAGTGTTAAAGACCGATGGTGTTTGGGAGTGTTTGCTGGTATCTCAATGTCTGCGCTTTTCTGCAGGTTCTCTATGCTGCTAGGGATGCCCAGATCTCAGTGGCTCTGTTCCTCCATTTGCTGGGATTTGCCTGCCTCCCTGCTATATCTGAAGGTGAAAACTCTGCTGCTGCTTGGGAAAAAGTACTGAGTAAATGCCAGGGCTTGGTGGATATCCCATTTAGAGGAAGGAGGAGTGGCAGCGCAGGAGAGAAGAGTGGAGAGGCACGCTCCCCTCAGAAAATAAAGAATCGTAAATCTTCGGTGAATGTCCAGTCCTCTGGCAGTCAGCAAGTGAGAGATCCTCGGAGGCAGAAGAGAAAGCCTCTGGGTGTGGGATATTCTGCAAGGTAAGTTTGTGAGCAAATTTTACTCCTTGCACCACAGGTAAAAAAAAAAAAAAAAAAAAAAAAAAAGACGCTTCCTGCTCTAGTTATTAAACAAAGTGGACAGTAAGAGCTAGGAAGGGACACAGCACCGAACAGTCACGAGAGCCAAGTCCTATTTCTGCTTTCCCAGTTTCCCTCTATTGAAAGTGGCAGGGGAACTCAGATCTGTACTAGGCCATGAGTAGATTGAGGGGATGTCTTAAGTTTTTACCTTCCCTTATAATATGGAGGCCTTAGCTCAAGAGCAGAGTCCCAGCAGGAGGCAGTTGGCTGTCTGGGTGGCATTCCAGGCTGAGTCCTGTCTCCTCCAGGGAGAAGGGGGCAACTGCATAGAGATTGTCCTGTGAGCAGGATCTGCCTCGTAAGCTGGTGTTTGTACTGTGCTGCTCCAGATCACTGAGGTCACAGAGATGTCAAGGGACGGCAGACCTGAAAGCTACCTCTACAGGGGGTGAGAGGGATTATGTGAGGTGCCAGGGAGCGCGGGGAGGGCCATCTGTAGCAGCATCAAAGCACTTCGTACACCAGGGAGCGAGGAGGGAATGGTTTTACTTTGTCCTGGGACAAATGCTAAATTATTATGGCCTTTTGCTACTGTGAGTTCAGTTGTTTTTAAATAAAACAAGTAGGAGTGATCTCTTTAAGCCCAGCGTAGTGGGAAACACGGAGAACTAGTATATTTGTTTATGTTTGGGTGCACTCTAATAAAATTAATCACATAGATATAGGAACTTAAACACTCTCCTGCCCCACCTTTACCTTTATTTGGGAAGAAAAACGTTCATTTTGGTATTTGTTTTCTCCTTTTTTTTTTGGCAGTGGAGTCATTGTATTGTAGTCAATAACTTTGATTTCATTAGCAGTCATTAACAATATCGTGTTGTACGCAGTAAGTCCCTTCAGATATATATATTTTTAATTTGGAGCTTGTGTCATATGAAACAGAAGGACTATACTTTATGGGAGGATTAAAATTTAAACACAATTGAATTCCAAACTAACCTGATATCTCCCTATGGCTGCTTGGTTATTTATTTACTGTTTTTAACCATGCTTGATTTCATGAGAGGTCTGTAGATCCACTGTTTTTTGCAGTATCTCCAGCAGTCTGGTTCTGGTAAGACTGGGTGTGATTTCAGGAGTCTTTTTCTATTCTTCCTTTCTGTGAGCATGTTTAATTTGAATGTTTATTAATTTAGAGTTGGGAGGTACTCATATTATGATGGTGACTGAGCTGAACTGCTAATGTTTGGTGGAAAGAGACCTCCTGTATCTTTACCTTTTTTTTTGTTCCTACCCTCCACCCCCAGGGACATCAGGAGAAATCCTTTTGCTAGATTACATTGCCTATGAATCAGTCTTTTTAGCTGGTAGAAGTCTGCTGAGTGAATGCTCAGTGAGTTGAACAAATACTGAGTGAATTTCCAGTACTCCAAGGGTTGTTTTTTTTTCCTAATGTTGCTCTTGGATGAATGAAGTAGTTGCTATTCACACAAAGTTTTAGAAAAGTCATCTTAATAAATCATTACAATATGGGCTTACGTAGCTGATCCTTGAAATGGCCTTGTCTACCGGCTGATAACACTTCTTCAGCTTGCTTGGAGCTCATCTTCATTCTTGACTTTAATATATTTTTTTTTTCTAATGTAGATTTTTTTTTTTTTTTTGGAAAACCATTGTCATTGGTGGTATCTCTTGAAAACTGGGATTCAGAGTTAGTGCTTCTATTGGCATCAGGAGAGCAAAGATACCTTACAGTCAATTCATGAACCTCAGATACATTTTCAGATGTTCTACTTCCCCTAGCAGCAGCCTGTGCAGCGCTCAGCAGCCTAAACCACGTCTTTAGGGGCTCCTCTCCCTCCTGTGACTTGGATGAGGCTGCAGGAGTTGTAGTGTGGAACACATCACCGTAGAGAGCTCTGTTTTTCTGGCACGTTATTATAGTTTTTGCAATGTTATCCTTGTTTCATAGAAAATCTCCACTGTATGACAACTGCTTCCTGCATGCACCAGATGGACAGCCCCTGTGCACCTGTGATCGCAAGAAGGCTCAGTGGTATCTGGACAAGGGGATCGGAGGTGAGCACACTAACTTCCCTGTTGATACTTAAAATACAGCATTTTTTTCGTGTTTCTTAGATAACTGGACATGAATTCTTGGTATCCTTTCTTACTGAAAATGCTGTTGTGGATTTGTTAGGATGTCTCCCTTGTTTTAGCATCATTATCCTAGCTCTCAAATACAACATTGTCTTGAATATTCTCTGCTTGCCTTTGTTCTTTCAGACCTAGTTAGCACAGACCCGTTTGTTGTGAAGCTGCGGTTTGAGCCTTCAGGACGTCCCGAGTCTCAAGTCGATTATTATCTGACAGTCAAAGAGAACCTGTGTGTTGTATGTGGCAAACGGGAGTCCTACATCCGGTGAGTTGCTTGGTGGGATAAGAAAAAGTTGCATCTAATTTAAAAACAAACAAACAAAAAGACTGAAGTCTGCATCTAGTTCAGCGTCCAGAAGCATGATTAGTGGGTTGAAATGTGTTTGTTCACATCCTAGAAGGTCTGTCACTGTTCGAATGCTCTGTGGTCACGTGTATCTGGGTAAGTTTAACGCCGAACAGGCTTTCCTCTTACAGAGGGTGGAGGAATTGGTCCTTGGATAGAACGTGTGTGTTGCAGTTTGAATTACAGGGGGCAGTAGTAGCAAACACATGCTGTTCTGATGGCATTATCTTCTGAAAATAAATACGCTATTCCTTCCAGTACTTAATCCTTATATTTTTGGAAGGCTTAAGTGAGCCTGAACTTTATGAAGAGACAAAGGGTGAGATTGTTGTCTTTGCTGCTGTTTAGTTGGCAGGTGTGCTTCTTAAAAACGAGAAGTGTAGAAAACCTGTAGAGAGAAGTACAAATGAGGGATTTCTGAAACTTTTATGGTGCATCGAGAATCCTGGCACTGGTGATCTTTGTTTTCCTGCACTTTTGTTGTTAGTTGTACTTTTGTGGGCCAGGAAGAGGAGAAATCAGCGAGTAGCAGCTCCGGGCAAATGTAATGAGCTGGCTGACTTGTCTTCCCCAGGAAGAACATTGTTCCTCACGAATACCGAAGACACTTCCCCATCCAGATGAAGGACCACAACTCCCATGACGTGCTCCTACTCTGCACGTCCTGCCACGCCGTCTCCAATTACTACGACAACCACCTCAAGCAGCAGCTGGCCGAGGAGTTCGGTGCCCCCATTGGCTCTGAGGAGGGCGTGCGTATGCTGGAGGACCCTCTGCGCAGGCAGGTGCGCTCAGGGGCCCGAGCTCTGCTGAATGCAGACAGCCTGCCTGATCCCCGAAGGGCAGAACTTCTGCAAGGCATCAAGGACTTCTTTAACACAGAAGCAGTGACCCCAGAGATGCTCCAGGAAGCAGCTGGTCTGGAAACCAGGTATAACAAGCCCAGCAGTAGATGTAGCATTTTAGTTGTTTATGTGAGCACGTAAATTCAACAAAAGGGTGTCTACACACAGAACCTTGGGTAAATATTTATGGAGCAAAAGAAAATAAAATCCAGCAGCATTTGCAGAGCCGAGGATCACACATACTGACTTTTTTACCACTAAGCTTTTAAATGAAAACAAGATAAGACCTATTGCTGGATTCCTTGGGATATGATTGTACCTTCCATAAAATCATGGTGTCAAGTTAAGGAATTTCTGAATTTGAGACTAGTAGAAGTTGATCTTGCACAGGCAAAAAGAGCCCCTAAAACCACAACTTTATCACTTGTATAAGCCTGCAGAGTCTGGATTTATAGTATTCATACACTTAACTAGAAAGCAAAGAGAGAAAGAAGGTAATTGCGCTGTATCCTAAGGCTCTAAGCAGATAGGCACACCCTGGATTTCTTATTGTGCACTTGTTTACCCTCTTTTTCCCTCATGCTGGTAGTGGTCTGTGGACTCCCTCTTCCCCTTTACTATTTGCTGCTTCCTTTTGAAGGACAGACAGATCATGGAGGGAGACTGAAAGACAATCATACCAGAAGTCTCCTGTCTTTAAGCCTCCCCAAATACCTGTTCTTAACTAGTATCTGATCTTTGTCTGCATGAAGACAATATTTTCTCCTTGTTAAACTCATTGTTGCTTGTCATGTGCCTATGTAACATCCCAGTACTTATCCAGGCAGGGAATCCAACGGCAGGATCAGGCCTCTGGAATATCGTGTGGTTCTTGCCCTGAGAAATCTGCAGTCTGTCTCCTGAGAAGCTTTATTTAGCATTGCTATAAAAGAATAATACTCAATTCATTTCAAAGAAGCCAGCTTTCCGGTGTAGCTGTGTTCCAGAAAGCAGTCTGGCGTTGAAGCAAGGCTTAGAAGTTTCTCTCCCGGCTCCCCTCCTGGTTAGCTTACACCATGTGGCTCTAATTAAACCACGCAACTGAAATCATCTTCAGTGTCTCGCTGTTTCCTGCAGACAGGTCTGGAGTCTGACAGTGGGCTCGTGTGAAAATAAACTCTGCTTTTGTCCTGGCAGGATCTGCAATGAGAGCTACATGCCGCACGGACTGAAGGTGGTGCAGTGTTTTGCTAAAGGAGGCCTGCGCTCCCTGATGCAGTTGGAGAGACGCTGGCGGCAGCACTTCTTGGACAGCATGCAGCCCAAATACCTCCCAGAGCAGTGGTCAGTGGACCATAACCACACAAAGCTGATCCGAAAGTATGGGGAGGATCTTCAGATCGAGCTGTCGTGAGAGTCACTTCCTGGACTCTAGATAGGATCTAATGGACATACGTAACTGAAGGTGGAAGGACTGTTTTTGTTTCTGTTTCTCCACTAACACCTGAGCCTGGGTTTGTGAACAGGCAGCAGTGGGTCTGCCAGATTTGGCATTTATAAGGAGTTAAATCCGTTGACTTGAATTTTATCAGGTGGTTTGGAATTTTTAATCCTAGACTCACTGATTAGTTCAGTGCAAGAGCGATACGCTAAGGGAATTGTCCTTCTCTAGTTGACTATTGGGAGTTATTTTCTACCCCCGGGATGTCTGGTGCCTCCAGGCCATCTCTTTTAACACAGAGCACAATATTTACGCGTTTCCAGGTTTTCTGAGAGATGTATATGTGCACCTTGGCTGCACCTCAAGAATCTCCTGATAAAAATCTTACTTTGCTTTCAGTGCAGTTGTACTCACATGAGTTCTTCTCAGAGAAGAGTACCCACTAGAGAGAGATTCCTTGTTTGGAAATAGCAAAGAAACCTTACTTTTTTTTTTTTTTTTCAGATTCTGAGCTGTATCAGCATTCCAGATAGGCCTCACTGTCCTGGTGCTTGAGGAAAAGTAGTACTGTTAGGCAGTGTGGAAGCGCCCATGTCAAGTTTTTTAAACAGCTTCCAGCAGCACAGAGTCTGTTTAAAAAAAAAAAAAAATATATATATATATATATATAAAAATAATAATTTACCAATTCTACTTGTTTATCCTGAGTAGCTCTCAGCAGGTACCTTTTCACATCAGAGTGAAATGCGGCCAGGTGTCTTAAAAGGGATGAGAAGAAACAAATTTTTATTGAAAACCAGCATCTTTTAAGTGGTCAGATCACGTGTGGCAGGAAACTGGAAAATCTGGTGTTCTGTTCCTGGATTTGACGTGTGTGGTGGTGAGCAGGTCATACTCTCTCCATGCCTGTCTCTAAAATGGGACTAATAATACTTACCTATCTCACAAGGGTGTTGTGAGGATTAATTAAGATTTTTGTAAAATGCTTTAAAAACATGAGCCAGTGTGTGCTAATTATTATTGTTGTTTTTAAAATTGTGCTGCTGTCTTGACTTTTCATAAATATACGTGTTTTTTGCCTGGTGTTAGACCCTAGTTAAAATACAACTTTTAAAAAGTACATGCCCATTTCTGTGAAATCACTTTTGATGATTTTGATTGCATGAGATGATTGTGCTTCTCCTGAATGAAACTATGCTCAACTTCTATAAGCCTCTGTAGAGAGGTTTCGGTGAGACTCTTACCATGTTTCACACTGCTGTGTATAGCACAGTTGACCCATATTTCATAATAACCTTTGGGCAGAATGCTGTTGGGCTTGCTGTGATTGTGGTGGAAAGTCTCCTCTATCAGATGATGTGAGAAATTTCACAGGCCACGGGTGAAAAACACGTTTGTAGCAGAGCCTGTTTGAGATGCGTAGGAGCCATGGAGAAATTGTTAATGTCATCCCAGAGGAGCTGCAGAAGCAGTCCGGGCAAAAGGAATCAAAGGTTTGTGATAAATAGTACTTACCACAGAGCCGCAAACAAGACCATTTTCATTATAGGGGCAATTTTATGTCTTTCTTGCACCATTGACAGGTCTTGACAAAAACTGATGAAGCCAATGTGTTCTGTCACTGTGCTCGTTCACACAGCTGATTGTAATCTCAGCAAGAACCTCCTGTCTACAGCAGGAGCTTGGATGTAACTACTTCTTGCCAAAGCATTTTGAGCATGTGTTCAGGTAGTGCTGTCTCCTGTCTTTACTGATATCAGGTCAGTGTGGTGAGAGCTCTTTGCATGGTTCTGAAAACCCTTTTCAGCCATCAGGAGTACAAACTGTCCCTCTCACTTCTTTGTTCTGTTTTTCTCCCTTTTATTCTGATGCATGAACTCCTGATAAAGCTGTCCTTTTTACAGGAACCTATCTATGGGTGCCAACAGGGCCGTTGTCTTTTCTGTTTACTGAGAAAAGAAAATGATGTTGAGAAAGGAATTAGACTAAGGGTCCTCTAAACTTAAGGAGTTGGTGGTATCACTAAAGAACTTTTTTTTTGTCAAATCACTTGTTTAGAAATAGGAGTTTGCAATGAAAACTTCCTTCATAAATATTTTCTTAGCATATGTTCTTCACTGTTGTTTGTAAGATAGCCTTAACTTGCATGATTTTAAGTCAACCTGAAAGAGGGGGGAAATGGTATATTTATTGTGTAGAAATAGATTATTTTGATATGATGGTGATTTAAAATGTTTTTGCCTTTTAATAGAATATGCTTGCTTTTTCTGTTCAGTAGGTCTTGCATATGGTTATCAAGAACACTTGCTGGTTTACAGGGTAGTGGCAGTTCTACTGGGAGGGTCAGAATGCACCGATTACTTAAATTATTATCAGAATACACCGCTTCCTCCTTGTAGAGTTGCTCGGGCTCTGGAATGTATGGTGATTAGAGGAAGAGCAAAACCAGCCTACAGATAAAACTTCTACATATGCCTTCATTGTTACCTTCAGTAAAAATCTGCTCTTTTACCGAACTTAACCATCAGTCAAGCTCTTTTTTTTTTTCCTTTTTTGCATGCCTGCTTTTTCTCTTATTTCCCTGTGTCTCACCCTGTCCTTGTGAGTCCATCATTCCTTAGGGTAACACCTGGACCTCATCATCTGCATTTCCTTTTCCAGTGCCTTTCCCTGCTGATCTCCCAGGTACCCGGATACTGTACTTCTCAGCAATGAGGTAGCAAGTTTGCTCAGGAATGCTTGAATTGTTGTTCTGAGGTGGATTTTGGGTACTGTCCTTGGCCTGATTATGTTGGTCAGTCACGTCAGCTGCAGATCTACCTCTTTTTAAATAAATCTTAGGTTTGGCTCAACCTGAGGACTCACCTAGGTTGCCCCTAGCATCTTACCTCTACTAGGACTCTCCTGCAATAAACAGTGCATCCATTCTTTCAGTGGAGGGAGAGAATTTCTGTGCCTCTCTGTAGGCTGGCTTTCACAACATGGGATTTTTCTTTCAGTCGCTTGTCACTTCATGCTTGTGAGTTTGCCCAAGGTACGCTGCCAGAGATGGGGAGAGAATGTTTCCTTTTCCCTTGGCGCTTGCTGCTACCTGCCTCGAAGTGATTCGTGCAGGTTAGTGGGGAGCATCCTCCAGAGGCTGCAGTCCTCAAAACCTGCCTTGGGTTGTGAATTCCCTGCAGCTTTTGCCTCAATCCTTTCCATTTCAGGCATTTTGTCCTTGTGAAGTGGATGTGCTTGGGGTGCCTCTCAGATTCCCTCTGTTCTATGTGAGACCTGAGGAAGGCTTGAAAGAAAGTCGGGTTTCATTCTTGCAAAGCAAAGAGTTAAGAGCAGTCAGCCTGCAGTATTCTTCCCCTTGTTCTTACAGCTGAACAGGTTTACACCAGAAATTTCACCACTCCAGAGGATAATGACAAAATAACTTCGATTTTTGTAATGCTGCTGTGAAGCCTTGAGGTAAGAATTTTTTGCTGCCCTAGCAGCTATGGTTTACTCAATACTTTTCTAAGAATATGACTGAGTTCATGTTTCCAGAGATGCGCCTCTGGAGCTGGAGCAACAACAGCACCGGTAGTATGTTAGCTTGCCTTCCTGCATGGGATATAAACTGACTTCTGTCCTCCCATACACTACAGTTTGCATTTTTCTTGGCTTTGCAGCAGTTTTGACATGATTACATGGTGCAGGAAGTACCGGGTGAGCAGCATTTTCGATAGTCTGGTGGTTGGAGATGCAGTGAGTGCTGCACTTCTGAACAGACCACCCATGACATGTTAATTATTCTGTTGACAGACTTGGCATTTGGAGTGCCTTGATTTCCCTCCTCTGACAGTCTTTAAAGGTCTCGGCTGTCACATCCCATGACCGACAGGGACTGAAGACACCATACCCCCGTGGGCTTCTTGCATTTGGTACTCCTTAATGCCAGGGATGCGAAGCCATCTTCCTGTTGCATTTCTATTGCCCTGGCTCCCTAGGGAGTATCTGAACTCTGCACTGTCTGTAACAGTTTGTTTGTTTGTTTTACTGTGTCGTTCCCCACCACCAGCACCCGTGAGAAGTACCTCAATGCCCACGTCCTGTGCCTGGATGCCTTTGGGGAGCTGGGACCTTTGCACATGCAGAGGGAGGCTCTCTAATAAGGAGTCGCCACCATTCCTCAGCACTGTGGAGTGTGATTTAGAGGCACCTCCAGTCTGACCCAGTAAGTCAGTTCCCATCACTTACTCTTTGGTCACCTTCTCCTTCCTCCAGGAAGACTGTTTTCCACATATGAAAACAACAGCCAGGCTAAATGCAACTCTTTCCCCAGACTAATCCTGATGGCCTTCCTCGTTCCCATGGTCTAATACAGACTGTCATCCCTTTGATGTTCTTTGGGAATAAGAGCCATTTTAAAGCCTTTTTTTTTTTTTTCACGTTTCTATGTTGCATTGTGTTAGCGGCATAAGGGTTTTTCCCCACCTTCAGTACATTGTTTTGGAGAAGGGGGGAGGCAGTTTAAGGTAAGTGCAAAGATGGCATCCTGCTCCCTCTGGAAGTTTTTAGGGGAGCCACAGATTGCCCTCTTGTATTAGCCCAGCATCAACGTGATTTTATGTGCTTTTACAGGTAGCGAGGGTAATGCTGGAGAGCCAACATGGCTAAGTTTAGTAAGGAAAAATAATAATAAAAAAAGGCCAAATAAGCACGCATGGAACATAATTCTCTGTATTCAGAACAGGCTCTTCTTTCACTGTGAATTGCACCATCAACTGCAGGCAGCTGTGGCAAGGATTTTCTGCACCAAGGTTAGTGCTGCACCCTCACTTCCCACTTAACTATCACTATCACTGTGCTTGTTTCTGCCTTGAATTAGCCAGTGTGATACTACCCGGAGTCTCAGTAGTGCCGGTCGCCAGGAAACAGAGCAAAACCATCTTTCTTTTATTATTTTTTGCAAGGGACTGGATTAGTCCAGTTTTGGAGATGGAGGAAGAAAAGAGGAGTGAAAACAAAAAATAGGACTGGGGCTTTTACTGTAAAATAGAGATGTCATCTTCAGATAATAAGAAACCATTTCCTTGTACAGGAAAAACTCCAGCTTCAGCTATAGATGATACAAAATATGGCTTCTATCTTTTTTTGCTTAAAAATGGAAAGATTGTGTAGTGATGAAGGAGCACAAGAGAAAAGACATTTATATATCTCAGCACGAATGTGACAAGTCTGGGAAAAAGGAACTACTAGGCAGCTGCCAGACTTGCAGGCTTAAGAGAAGAACTGCATGCCCAAGCCCCCTCCACAAAAATATTTTTCTCTAAGAAGCTGTTTCGCATTGTAGCGTGCTCTGTAGGGAACTGACATCTCTTTCACGTTGATTAATCCTGATTGATCATCCTTTGTAAAATGTACTTTGCATCAGCTGAGATCTGTCAATTGCTCTTCCTCTTTTCCTGTGTGCCCCAACTCCATCCAGCATGCTTAGTAATAAATAAAAGCAGAGAGACTCCGACTGCTGGTGGCAGGCTGTGAAAATGAGAGTGGCACCTCCTTTAAATGCACTGTGGATAAAAACAAACAAACAAAACCATTCTTTACTTGTATAGCAATGGCTATGGAAAGCCCAAATCAGAGCTATAAGTTTGTGCATATAGTTTTATGTCAGATTTTTGCCACTTGGATAATGTTTTCCATATGTTTTACAAGCGTTACTCCCTCTTCTTTCCCCCTCTGGTTCTCCTGTGATGTATGGGTAGCAATTCTAGATGTTATTCAGCTGCATATCTCATATCGCTTTGCAGATGTCTTAAAGACCGGCTCCATTTTGCAGATATTTTCCCTCAGGAAAAATATCTCTTCACTAGGAAGAGAGTCAGCCCAGGAAATAAGATTAAAACTTAAGAAATCCTTACAGAGCCCTGGAAAATATCAGATTAGACTGCCTGTCTCTTGACAAATCGGCTATGGAGGAGAAAACTGCTGTAAATCAAACGGGCCTTGTGCGTGTTCTGTGTATGATAGGCATAGGTGACAACCACTAGATGGTGCTGAGTATTAGACCCTCAAAAATGCCCAAGTCTCTTTTTTCTCTGCCTTGGAAGTGGGCATTAGGATTCTTAATGCTGCTAGATTTCCAGCTTGTATTGAATTATTGGAGCGTGCTTTTGCTAACAGCAGTGCAGAAGTTCTGCTGTAACCGCAGACAAAGAAGCCAGGAGGTGAGGTAAGTACAAGGAGATAAATGGAAGAGCTGATGTCTCCTACCATGCTTTAAAAACAAACAAAGTGTGTTATCTTTACTTTGCTCACTTGAAATAGTCACCAATTAAAAAACAAAAACAAAACAAAACAAAAACTTGGAAGCTCTGGAAGGTGAGTCTTGTGCTCTGCAGGGGACACCAGCATGGAAATCTGTCTTATGAGCACAGCCCAGAAGAACTGAGCTTAGGGGGAATAATGAACTAAGGGACAAGGAGACATACCAGAAGATTGTGGCGAAGAGGAAGGGGGTTTCCTGGTCAGCTTTCTAGTCTACTCTAGCTAGGACAGCAGGTTATGGCCTTAAATGTCAACAAAAAGGGGATTTGGGCTGGTCAGGAGGAAAAGCTTCCTTGTGGTATGCATTGCTTCTTGACACAGGTCCCATTGCTTCCTTATAAGTGCTCTGAGTGGCTCCCCAGCTGCAAACCACCTGTACTGCCCTTGTCTGTACTGAAAAACCCGGAGGTGATGAAAATATTCCAGCTAGATTTGTGCATGACTATTCTGCTCCCATGATCGCTATGAGCCCTTCAGTCACCAGCTGCCAAGACGGACACGCAGCTCTCCTCTGTGAACTGCTCTAATTAATGTGTGCCTCTTCTGGATTTTTATAGCTCTAAAAAAGTAGCTGTGAGCAGTATCTTGTATCATAGGGAGGTTTAATATCGCTGCTGTGCAGCTGGCCATTGCTACCACTGCGGACGTGACCTTGGCACGTGTTCCCTCCCCTTAGCTCTTCTCACTGTGTTTTAGCACCACACTGCTCTTCCAGACAAATGCTTCAAAAAAAAAAAAACAAAAAAAAGAGCCAATTTTTTTTAAAGTAACTTAGTAGCTTTCCAGAAATCCCTGTGCCCTTGAGAAGAAATACAAAAACCAGACTTCCAGCCCTGAACAAACTTTCTCATGCTAAATATGTGCTCTTTTCTTATATCTCAGAACTTTATTTAGGGGATGGAGTCAGTAACTTCACTAGCCTTATTCTTCTATAAATCCCTGTTGTTTTGTATTGTTGTTATTTATTTGTTTGTTTTTACTGGGAAATTAAATGGAACTGCTGTACAAGCAAACAAATTGTGCTGGAATAAAGATGGGAATACAGTAAAGCCAGGATGATAATCCCACTGCTATCCTTACAGGACTATACTTTTGTCTTGAACAAAAACAAAGGGAAAAGCCTGGAAAAACACAATCAACTTGGAGCAAAGGGGGATTCCAAAAGCAATGGGGTGCTGTGTACAAGGCACACAGGAAAAAATACCCCCAAACGATCCCTGAGGGCAAGGATGGGGATGGCAGTTGCTGTGCTGGACTGAAGCCAAAGTCTACTTAGTTCAGGATAATTTCTCTGGCCATAGCAGTCAGCAGTGAGAGCTTGGTTCTCTCTAGATAGTTTGTTTTTCACACTTGATATTTTCAGGGACGACTGAGAAAAATTGAGTGATATTTCTTGTGTTAGTTTGAGAGGAGCTAGGGAGAGGTGTTTTGTTTTAGCAAGTCTCCTATCACCAAGAAATGTGATAGCCAACTCTGCAGATTCAAGATGAATGGTTTTGGCAAAAGGATGCGAATGTAGCTTCAGAAATAGGGGAACAACCTGTTTTGGTATTTAATGTAGAGCAGCTTGTGTTGGTCTTTAATGTAGAAGCCCGCTTTTTTACTCCAGAGTACAGGAATACGGGATGCTCACCTGCAGACCGCACAGCTCCTGGGTCCAGCACCTCATCTAAAACAGCAGCAGAAGGGCTGGCAGGGTGCCCCGTGCTCGGGGGTGGCCTGGGCTTGCTTGGCTGCAAGGCTCCTGTACGGAGGGACAGCCAGTGAGTTAACAGGGCGGTCTGCGAGGAACAACTTCTGGGTCTTCGCATGGGTTGGTCTTTGAGGAGCTCTGTTTTCTGTAACTCAATGGTGAGCCGTTTGGGAAGGTGGACAGTAATTGCAAGGAGGCAGATGAATGGATGTCATCTATTCAGGCTTGACGAACACCATGGCTGTGTATTTAGCAGTGAAGTGCTTCAATGTCAATGGTCCTTACTAGCTGTGGCTGTTAATGCCTGCGGAGGTGTGTGAAGTGACTCATTCGCTACGCTGCTCCAGACCATCTGAAGAGGACCCTCTGGACCCATCTTTGTCTGCTGACAACAACCAGAAATTTAGACCTTGCTTACATGATGTTAATTATTATTTTGATTGGGGGTGGATTTTTTTGATAGTCTTTTTGTTTCTTTATCTAACTGAAATTTGATTCGATGCTGTCAAGGGGGGAGTGTACAAAGGCCAGTTATGTGGTTATAGCTTATTCCCCTGGCAATGCAGTGCTATAAACACCTCAAATCCAGAAGCTGTGTCCATCCTGAGAGAGTTGTACTGGTTTATTGCTGTCAGTATATTAAAGCAGTAGTGCTTGTGTATCAACAAGCTCCTCTTTCTTTAACAGTGAAAACATGCAGTGAGTAAACACTTTGTTTTTTTGTTTTTCTCTCCCTTCTGAAAATAGGGAATAAAAGGCATTAAATCTGTGTCCCTGCCCCGGCCTCCTTGCTAGGTGCATTTATGCCCTGCCAGCAGCGTGGACCCCTGCTGTAGCCCAAGCAGACTTGGACAAAGGAGCCTGCAGGTGAACCAGGCATTGGAGTGCCACCAGAACAAGGTGGAAGGTTGTTTGAGAACCAAGAGGCTCCTCTGCCTCAGGAGCAAAGGAGCAGGAGAACAGTCCCGAGGAGCTGAGCTCCTGTTTCTTGCTGTAGTCATCCACTGACCTCATGATTTTGCCTTTTGCTCCTACTCCCCATTGCTTTCATGTCAAGGAGACCCAAAGTGCACGCAATGGATGTGAGAAATGTGTCACTGTTCCGTCAGATGGCTCCCTATGGAAATCCTGTTCCTGCAAGGTGCCACAAGGCTCAAATGTCTCATTTCTGACACCTCAAATCCCTAGACAGCAGCTGAGCTCATGTCTCAGCAGGTGGGGCTGTGGTGTAGGGCATTGCACCTCAAGTGTAGTGTGGCTGGAACCAGAGGAAAAAAGGAAAAAAAAAAAAAGGGTTCCCACCTGCAGCAACATAGCTTGGAGTGGGAGAAAGAACACACAAAGAAGCATGAGACTGGGATATTTTACTGAGAACAAGCTGCTGAACAGGACTTTCAGAACCACATCTGAACACTCTTCAGAGAGAGGGAGAAAGTGCTTCCCTTCAGGCATGTCTGTCTGTCCCACTTCATTTCTCACCATCCATAAACTCTCTTCTGAAACCTGCTCAAAGCTGTGAATGCTTTACTTCAGTAAACCCACTGCAAAGCCTGACATGTGGGCCGAGGACAAGGAATGATAAAACCAGTGGAGGCACAAAACCAGAAGTATCTGGACACCCTTCCAAACTTAGAGGCACTGCCTGCAGCACACGTATCGACTTCTGCCTAGTCTAGGGCCAAAAATTGGGCACCTGAACAAATGTACAGTCAGCCTCAGGCCAGCCCTTGAAGGCAGCACCAGGTCACTAGTTCCAATATTTTATTAGTGAAAGAAATGTGTCTGAGCCAAAAATGAACCATAAGTTTTGTTATTTATACTGCAGTGGGCCGTGGCCTAAACCCGAGTGGAGATTTGGGTGGGCCTAAGCTCATGATAAATGGGCAAAGGCCTAACAGTCTGATGCCATCACAGATCTTTTCTCTTGCAGATGATTTAAAAGAAACTCTGATTTAGATGGATGCGATCTAATTCAAAGCCCAGAGCTTTCTCCCTTCTCCCGTGGACCTCCGCAGTGCAGAGCGGCCCATGTGAGGAGCGGCCTCCTGCTTCCTCCTCGCCAGGCCTCGGACACCCAGCTGGGGAACTCCTGGCCTGCCCCTCGTGCACAACATCCCTCCTTCAAAGTGCTCTCTCCTGTCAGCTCCCCCTCGGGCTTCGGGAGGCTGGGCTTTCATTTCCAGATTTGCTAGACAAGTTTCACTGTGATGCCCGTTTTTCATTCTCGGCTTTTCTGGCTCAGACCTTTCATTTTCCACTTCCTCATGTCATAAAAAGCTGTCAGACTTTTTTTATTTAATGACAGGGCTACATTTCTGCTAGCGAACAGAAAATGGTGCCCTCCCTTGCTCTTTTTTTTTTTTTTAATCCAGGTGCTAGGAAGGACCTGGAGTAGCAGAAAGCAGAAGGAGGTAGATGGGACAAAGTGGAGCATCTGCTTCACCTTGTCCATTAAGGACTGGGGTTTTACATTCCTGCGTGTGGTTGCTTCCTTCTGGCTTGTTCTGCAAACCTCCATCCTTTTCCATCTGTTTCTTTTTAACCAGGTCTCTCTTCCCTCACAGTGTTTTGCTCCCCTGTGTCTGGTGCACACACAGGGTGCTGAAGGAAAGCCCTGTGTTTCTGGTAGGGCGTCACTCTTGCTCCACAGGCTGCAGGGGTTGCCCGAGATGGATTTGTCCCACAGCTGTCGTAACATTTTGCATTTCATCACTGTGTGAGCTGGTCCCAGTTCTGCTAAGGCCCCCTCCAGACTCAGGTGAATCCTAAGGATTTAAGAGCAGTGATGAGATCATGAGAAGAGCCATGCCAGATAGGGCTCACATTAAACTTGTGCATGGGATGTGATGACAAGACTAGAACACTAGGGGTAGGCCTGCCTGCAGGTGAAATATGTAGCCCACCCTGGACACAGCCGGCTGAGCTTCTGCTTGTTGGCAAGTGCACGTCCATGGGAAGCGGGCTGCTGCACTCCCACAACAGTGACTCACTGAGACAAGCCCTGAGGTTTACCCATCTTGCCACATCCCTTGTGTGGAGGAGCTTTCGACTCTTTGAAATCTCAGTTCTACCTTCATATCTGAACCCTGCCTCTCCTCACTCCCACACCCAGCCCCTGCAGTGCCCTGATGAGCTCACACCTGGCAGGCCCAGCCTTGGAGTATTTGCTCATCTGCAAGAAAAAGAAAAGTTAGTGACTGAGGGCTGAGCAGCTCACTTTTCGATTTACAGATACTTTTTTTGTAAAGCTCCCAAACCCCAACAAGTTACAGTGTTTCTGAGAAACAAAACAAATCTCCTTTCTCATCCTTTGGAAATGTACACATTTCATTTTTTCTCCCACTTTTCCCATGTCTCCTTTTTGACAAACATTGTTATTTATATCCCCTAAGAATGAGAAGCAGGTTTTCCGTCACAAGCATCAGAAGGGCTTAGTCTCAGGCCATTCCTTGAGATGCAGTTAGCTGCAGCATGTTCTCTCACAGCCAGGAGGTATGAGATGTGGCTCTTCTCCTTGGTGCCCCTGTTCAGAGCAGAGTTTAGTGAAATTAGATCTGTGCTTTTGTACTACCAATCATGCTAAATTTGAATCTTGGTTTTGCTCCAAACACTGGAAAAGAAATAAATGCCCTGGGGGGTGACACAAAGAGAGGGACAGCTGGAAAACCCAGACTTGGGAAGTAAATTTTAAAGTTAAGCTTCAAAGTTTCATTTCAGGGATGTGGTGAGAGTGGTCTCAGGTGGATCAGAGCTGAGAGTGGAGCCACCACCACCGAGGTCTGAGCAGCTGCCCAAATCCCCCAGTGCAATGAGGCTACTTGCACAACAGCCTTCAGAGATGAATGAGGATGTGATGTTTGGAGAGCAGAAGAGGTAAAATAAAATAAAAAATAAAGCGGATAAAATCTATTTTATCCTAGATTACGTTTGTGGGGATGCAGAAATCTCTGAGGGCTGGAAATCTGTCAAAGCAAACCCGTCCTTCAGAGCTTGGCAGAGACCAAACGGCCCTACAAGATGCAGCTGTCCTCTTTGGCCACAGCTGCCTCTCATTGAGCTCCTCCCTGCACCAAATGATAAAGGCAAGCGGAGGCTGCTTTCCCTGCTCTATGTATTCCTTCTGCAGCATTTCTCTCATGCTGATGGTGCAGTTCCTTAGCTCTTTGTGCTCACTGGTCCCTGTCTAGCTGCCCTGGGGACAGGGGGTTGGGATGAGCTGCATCCCATCCATGGAGGAGTGGGTATGGGGCTAATGCTCAGCTGGGTGGAGTCATGGGGTGTGTTTGTGGTGCTGTGTCAATGGGGTCTGAGTTTGAAGAAGGAAAGAGCTGGACTATGAAGTGTAAATGTTGGTAACATGCTGATGAATGGTGGTGTGCCTCCCAGGAGGCTGAGACTGCACACAGCTCTATGTGGGTATGTAAAACCTGGGAGCAGGGGGCTATCAGTATGGTTATTTTTGTCTGCGTAGACTTTACTGTGCCAAAATAACATGTAAGTGTTCTTCGGTATTCCATCAGGGAGTATGATTGCAATTGTTGCACACAGCCTTTTTCATCCTCTCTCCATGGAGCAAAGTATGTTGCAGTGCACGCATTTAGAGAGGAGCTGCATGCGCCAATGTTCATATATATATTTTCTGGAGATGGCACGTTTCTTTAATCTTGCTGTGACCTTCAAAGAGAAATGGCCAGGTTTGTGATGGCTTTTAGCTCCTGTGGGAGAGATTTTCCTTGTCTTCAGCCAGCAGCAGAGGATGCGGTGTCTGCTGGAAGCTCAAATTAGAAGCTAATCTGAGTGTGTGAAGCACATGTGCACGTGTATATGTGCGTGTGATGATGTATCTCTGCATCTGAAAAAGCTGCACGGATGTGATGAGCATCTCTGTAGACATGTGGGCTTTCAAATGAAGTAGTTTTGCTTCTGTTCACAGTGGTTTAAGTAGTTCCTCCCATTTCTCACTCCTTTTTCTGGCTGCTGTGCTCCTGCAGTGACAGCTCTTTATTGCCAAGCCTCGCATTCAGGTATTGGAGATAATTATGAGCAAAAATGAGGGGTCATTTTTTAAACAGTGGAATTTCTTTCTCCTTAGTTCTTGTTCCCTTCTTCTATGTGAGAGTGGGGCAGGTCATTCTGTTCATCACTTATAAAGCCCCCTTCTCTTTAGGGAGAAAAATGCTTGTCCTAAAATGTGACTTTCTAAAGAATGTGAATCTGACTCTTCACGTTAATGTTACAAAGGAATTTCTATTAGACAGCCTAATTGTATCATATGGGCCATAAAAATGGCTTCCTAATGGTCAGGCACCTTGCCTTTAAAGGGGAAACAAAGTCTGAGATACCTCAGTTTGGGGAAGGGGAGGCTGGCTGAGTGGACAAAACCACGAAGGCAGTGGTGAAGGACATAGCGAAGTGTTGGACCTTGCAGACACTACTAACAGATTCAGAAGGTTATAGACTGTAGGTCCGTGAACAGATCCTATATGGAACAGCAACACTAAATGCTACTCTTTTAGCAGTCCCTTGGGATGTTTTATAATAGGTATCCATCAGGTATGCTCTTGATGAGGCTGTCTCCTCAGACACCAGCGTTGGGGAGCTTCAGAGGAAATCTGTGCCCTCGGGTTTGCACCTTAAAATCTTTTTTTGCCCTGTGAGACCTTATCTGGAAATCAGGGAGCCCCATGTGCCTGCCATGGGACTTGGACAAGGCTGGTGAGTGTGGAGATACCAAATAGGGATGATGCAAACTCACTGAGGCAAATGCCCTCCAACCCTCATCACCTTCAGCTGGGGCCAAGTGCTCTCAGAGCCTCACAGTGTCTGTCTCAGGCTGTGGCCAGGGAGGTTGTGGACCTGTGCTGAGACCCTGCTGCCTGCAGTGAGGCAGCTGCTGCTAGTGCTTCTGACAAAATGAATGAAAAGAGTTCCCTGCACAGCTGGGTAAGGGGCTGGTGGATGCTTCACACGCAGCCTCTGCTGTCCCACCACTGGCAGGGCCTGGAGGGGCACCAGGGCAGGGGCTGAATCCCCCAACTTGTGCTGGGCAGAGCTGAGAGCTTCTGCAAAATGGCTGGACCTGCGTGATCCCAGCACGAGGGGTTTCTGTGCTGGAAGACTTCATAAAGTTCATGAGAGGACATCAGCTCAGCTTCTGTGAAAGCTTCAGGTTGGCAGTTTTCCTTGGCTGTGGTTCCACTGAGGCTGTGATTTCAATAAATATCCCAGAAATCCCTTACTCCTGCCTTCCCGTGAGTTACGATGTTCCAATATAACATGAACAGGAAAAGGTAGAAGCTGGTAAATCTTCAGTGCTGCGTTGATCTGGCTGGAGTCTCAGAGACTGAAAGTGCTGCAGATGGGAAGTGCTGTGCTGGTACTCCTTGCACTACTGCCAGCCAGAGGCAGCTGAACAAAAAGGGGCATCCTGTAACCTTGGGAGGGAGCCGTGAGCTCTGCTGAGGGTGCCCCACTTGCTGCAGTGACGGTGGCTGTGTTTTGCCCTTGAATGGAGTTTGTGCTGGGGTGAGTTTGCAAGGCCCTCCTGCCTGCAAGCTCAAGAAGCTGGAAAGCACCAGCATGCTGGACTTCTGCTTCTTTTTCCCCCCAGCTTAATGTGATGGATACTTGCTCCTGATATCCTCCAGATTCCAACAATTTTTCTTGGTGCTTTTGCCCTTTCCAGCTCCCACCTGGAGGTGGGTCTGGACCCTACCTGGCCAAGGTTGTGGATCGGGGGCCTTGTGGAGCCCCTGGGGCTGTCAGATCCACGGCTCCTGTTTCTGGCCTCCCCTCGGCCTGAGGTTTCTCATGCTCAGTGCCAGGGCTGGAATGTTTTGAGAAGTGTTCTGTTAATTGTCTGGGTTATTTTGAGGGATGGAGCTTCAAAAACAAGTATGTTGCTGTGACTCTTAGGAAAGTTGAGCATTTTTTCAGTGCACTTGACTTGAACCCAGCTTGCTGTGCACGATGCGAGTCACTCTTATGGGATGTATGAGAAACTGGGTAGGATATTTTTCACAGGTTATTTCCCAGACTGCAGTGGTTTTTGTCTGGAATTCCTCTGTAGTGGGAGACTGGAGCTTTATCACTTTGCCAGATGAGCATTGCAAGCTGCTTCTGCTTTGCAGCTAAGAGGGCTATTATGGGCACTAACCTGGTGGCTATATTGAGCTTTAAAAGCTTAGAATTTCTATGAGGATTAAATTGCAGTTCAGGTCACATTCAGCACTGTGATGTGCTGCCAATAAAGGAGAGCAAATAGTCATCAGATTGTAATAAAAAGATTTTATTGTTAATTAATTCTGAGCACAAGAAAAGTGTTACGTGCTTTACCATAAAGGTGGGAAATAAATCCCTGTCCTAGGGAAGTTAAGATACAGCACGTAAGAGAAGCAAACGATCTGGGGCGAGAAAGGGACATAGGTTCTCATCCTCCCTTCTACCGCTTTTCGTAAGTCAGGCTCATAAAGCTGATCAAGTTGATTATAAGTGGATCTTCTCGTTTAATCATTTGCATTAATATATAACTTATTCTACTTAAATATTTATTTTGTTTCTACACTTTCAAAAGATCTCATGACAGGTGCATGACTCCAGAGTGATTTTTTTTTTGTGTTGATATCTCCTGCCTCATTCTGCCCTAACTCCATTCCTCTTTATCCTTGATGTGTTGAGTTGCTGCACAGGGGTTGCCCCAGGACTGGCTCGATTGTCTCCAGAGACCCAGCTGAATGATGTGGCCATGCAATTCTGACTGCAGAGGCTCAGCTGTACCAGGACGTGACTATTGAGCCTCTGCCATAGGGAAAACAGATCTTCATGTTGAGCTACATCCCAAGAGATGAGCGAGCTTCAGCACAGAGCTGGGAGGGGAACAATTGCTTGGCCAGTTTTGGGGCACTAATGGGAACCTTTACTTGCCACAGTACTGTTCTGAGCTAGAACCTGGATTCAAAGGGCTGCAGCACCCCTGGTCACCCTCCTGAACCCATCAGTCCCTTTACCCTTTTGACTCCCCATGCTGATCTAGGGAGCCTCACTACATGAAGGATGTTCGTCAGTGGGAGCTGGAAAAAATCCACTTCACCAAAGGAAGGGAGAAGAAACGCAGACTGGAGTAACAGTGGTGAAGGTAACACCACTGTCTTCTCTAAGGCTGTGCCCAGCTGTGCAGCTGTACAGTTCCTGCAGTGATGGATGGGTAGGTTACCTCCCTCAGGGAGGGTTAATGGCACCTTCTCCCAGGGGCCCTGTGTCCCAGATAATCATCTCTGAAGACTTTCTTGGCTCCTTCAGACTCTCAAAGGAAATTCATCTGACCATGGTTAGCCTTTTAGCAGGTGCTTCTCTCTTGAGAAACACAAGTGCATTGCAGACCTGTTAATTATAGCTTATTGGGGATTCTTCTGTTCTCATTTTCATTAAGAAAAATCTTCATGAAGATAACCTTAAGGTTACACTGACCTTAAATACCACTTAAGAGAATGTTTAACAGTGCAATTTAATACAAAGCAATTCAAATTCCAGTTCCCGGTTAACTGTATACTCTTTGCCCTAACTTTGAGCTGGGTCATTGCCCTCTAGCACCTTACTGCTTGGACGTCAGCCAGAAACCACGAACCAGAAGGTATTTCTGTCCTGGTTGGCAAATATGCCATCCTAGGCAGCTCATCTTCTGTTAATTGCAGAAATAATCAGCATTCACCCTCTGTGCCTGTTCTGGCTGGGCATCAGAATAAATTAAGGATGGAGCCACTCCTGGGGGAGTAATTTCTGTCTGGCCTTTTTGTGGTGCCTGTGGAGGCGATCAGCTGGAGGCCGCCTGAATGGTACCTAGCTCTATGCCGTGTTTAAGGTGGTCTGTTAGACTTCTGGCATACCTTGTGTTTTTGTGGTGCAAGTGGCTGAGGCCAAGGGTGTGCAGGGTGATAGATGATCTGGGGCACTGCAATGTAGGTTTTCAGAAACCCAAACACCCCCGCAACCTCTGACCAGCATGAGGAAGCTCTTTGGAAATGGAAAGTATTTGGGGCAGTTTAGGAATTTGGCCAGTGTAGATGAGTAATGCAGATAACATTTTTCTTTTCCAACTCCAGGCAGTGGAGGCTGGTGGCACACACTTTACCATGTTGGCACTGCAGCATGGGTAAACACGTCTCAAAGGCTTGCAGTGGTTTGGATCTGGGTGAAGAGCACAGTGAGGTGCTATGGTTAGACCATCAGATGGTTCCCCACCTGTTGTGGGGGAAGGACCCCATGGCTCTTTCTGCCCATTGGGACAAACACTTCTCTCATTTTAATTTTTTCCAAGGGTCTTCCTGAATTGAAATCAGGGCTGAGCTCAGAGTCCTTCAGTAGGTAAACTGCTTTCACCCATGCCTGGGCACCTGTTTGAGCACCTGGAAGCTGACTGACCCTTGCTTAAAGAGAGCAGGAGCTTCACCAGAGAGGGTGAGCCTCCAGCCCAGGGATGGAGTGGAGGAGGAGGAAGGAGCCACTTGGTGGCAGCAAGCTCAGAGAAAACCACCCTGAGATGTCTTGCGCTCTTCTCCCAGCTACTGTGCTCTGCCCATGTAGAAAGAGCTCTCTGAGGAGAGGTTTTGTGGGAAAAGTTCCTGAGCTGGGGCTGCTCTTCACTTGCCTGACTTGGCTAGGAGCCATGACAAGCTTGTCTAAGAAAACTACCAGAGCTGTCTCAGCGGAGTGTATGGATGGGCTTTGAAGTGAGAATTAAGAGAAGGAACCCCGGTGGATGAAGAGCTCCAGGGAAGTGAGCTGTGACTGTATCCTCAGTCCTTGTGGCTTCAAGATACGTGACTTTCTGGATCTTCAGCCTGTAGTGCTTTCACTGAGCAAGCAGGAGCCCAGCTGGGCACGGGGTACTTCTGCATGAGGTGCAGCTCCGTGCCTGGCTGGTGGGCCATGGGTGAGCAGAGCTGCATCTCCATGAGCAAGGCCCCACATCCCTGCAGGACAACATCATGCACTCCTTTCTCCCCCTTTGCTGTTCTCCTTGCTACCCTGGCGACTGCTGAAGGAATCACCCAGACTGGGGAAGTACCTCCTGCCAGCCTGGAAAAGTGAAACCTCTCTGTCTGGCAAGGGTGCAGCTGCACAGCCCAGCCTTGCGTGACCTGCTCCAGCCCCTGAACTCTAATGCTGATTTTCCTTAAATGTTATTAGCTAAACTCTGGATGACTTTGTCCAAACTGTTTCTGGAGTCTAGACAGACTTTATGTTTCAGATGGCACTTCCGTGCCTGGAGGCCACAAAAAACAGTGGACCTGATTTATCAGATCAGAATAGTGCTAAGAAAAGTCTTTTTGTGTTCTCCAGATGTTCGATAGTTGAAAGTTCAGCTACATTCATCAGTAATCTGAAAAACGTTCTCTGCACCACAGCTATAAAACAGACATGTTTTACTTTTTGTGAAGACAAGTCTAGATGATGCTTGTCCTTTTTTTTTTTTCCCTGCAATGAAGAACGCTTTAATTCTATCTGGGCAATCTGGGATACCAGATTTGCTCTTCTAGCTGTTACCAAGGCCATCACCCAAAAATACAGAACTGATTTCTCCAGCACACTCTTCAACATTCATGGCTCTAGAAGATCCCTTCCTATTGAAAGTGATGCTGGGTAAGGCCTTGGTGATTATAAAGAAAATAAGGTTCTTAAACCCCCCCCCCCCAAACACACACAAACTTCTTCCATGTAGTTGGTCATATTCCTCCTTCCCATTACTGTATCAAGATTACTCACTAAATACTTAGGCTAACAAATCAGCCACTTGAATTGGCAAAGGGTCCCTTATATCATTCCACTGTACAAAACTGAACTGTGTCTCAAAAAAGACTTAACATCTCTAACATGGAAGTCCCAGCTATAGAGGGAACAAAAAAAGAACAGTTGTGGTGGTAAGACCCCACAATTCTCCTGTGATGCTTGTACAAGACTGATTTGTTTAGTTTATTATGTTTCTCAGGTCACTTCTGTTAGGCAACAGAGCTATTTATTGAATTACCTGATGCTTTTGCAAAGTCAGCAGTGCAATATTGTCACTGTTAATGTTCATTGTATGTCTGCTCTGGAGGCCACATTGAGATCTCTGCTAGGCTGCTTCTGGTACTCTTATTTCTGATAAGGCAATAGCTGTATACAACCTTGCAGCTTACAGTATAGTCACAAATGAAGAATTTGAGTTGTCAGAGGTCCTTGTACAAACACGGAGTTCAAAATATGTCTGTTAAATGAGAGGTGAGATTTTTGGAGCGAAGCTCTGCAGTTGGAGGTTTTTTTCTTTGCAAGTTCTGGCTGCAGAGTGCAGAACCTTGGTACTCATAGCTTGGGCCTAGGAGCTAATGGAGCATTTGGGCCTCGAAGATGAAATATGGCTGGGGACATGTCTTCAAAGCGTGCAGAGGCCTAGTGCTGCTGAAGTACGCGTCTCGTGGTGGCTGTGCTGAACAGGTGCTGTGTCCCCCAGGACAGCAGCTAGCACGCTGTCAGCACTCCCTCGACTGTTCGGCTCAGGTCCCGAAGCTTAGGCGACCTGAATAACAGGTCTCTGTGGATCTGGTTTATCTGTGTCGAGTGGGGTGCCTCAGGGCCAGTGCAAGCAGCTCATCTGATGGCTCTGAGGTGGGAACTGATGCTTTTGCTGCACCCCTTGCTGGGGCTGCGGGCTGGAGCTGCCAGGTAGGTCTGACTGTGTTTCTACAGGCCGCACCTGCAGGGGAATAATGCCCCGGGGCTGGCTCCTGGGGTGGCTAGCAGTGACTGCCCCCAGGGAGGAGAAACCCGTTCAGCTCCAGCTTGTCACCCCTGCTCCTGGGCCGGGGTCTACCCACTTGTTTCTGACACTTTCCTACAGGGCACCCAGTGAAAGGGGTTTGGGGCCTTCAAAGGGAAGGATTAGCTGATCTATCTTGTGGTTTTCTTATGATCAACACAGGGAGTTAAGGACAGTAGTGATTCTGTGCAGGATGCTTTCTGTCACTCCTTTCTGTACTCAGCAGGCCGAGTTACCCAGGTAGTACAAATAAACTCTGAGTTTTGGGGTTTCCTGAGCCAGGTACCACAACTAAACTCTTGAGTTTTGGGGTTTTCTGTGCTGTTTCCTAAAATGCACCACCCTGGAAACGCTCTGGAAACACCAGGACGCAGTGAGGGCGAGGAAGCAGAGCGGGCTGGGCTGTGTGATCTGCAGGCACGGGGGGTTTCTGCTGGGACCCTGAGGGTCCCGGGGGGCGGCTGGCCCCGGTGGGGGGGGGGCGGCGGCGGCTCCATTAAGGGGGCTGTGCCGGTGCTTTCCTCCGGTACCCTCCTGCCGGCGTTAGGACCCGGCGGGGCGGCCCTAACCCGTCCCTCCCCAGCCCATGGAGGAGGAGGAGGAGGAGGAAGAAGGGGGGGCCCCACGCCGCCTCCCCGCCTCCCTCCGCCGCCGCTGCCCGGCGAGGCAGCGCTCCCAGGCTCCACCGGGGCTCTCGGCATGAGGAGGCTGCGGGCCAATGCCATCGCCGTGCTGACGGTCGCCTGGATCCTGGGCACTTTCTACTACTTATGGCAGGACAGCAAGCCCCGCACGGCGGCGGGCGGCAGCGGGCCGAGGGCGGCCGGCCGGCCGGAGCTCCGCCGGGAGGACGGGAGCCTGCCCCTGGCCGTGAGTGGGGTGGGGGGAGCCGTGCTCGGGCGAGGAGGGGGATTTGGGGTCGCTTTGGGGGGTTTTGGGTCGTTTTTTTTTTTTTTGGGGGGGGGGGGGGGGTGGTTGGCGTGCCCGCTCGTAACCATGGCAGCGGGAGAGCGGGGCGATGCTGCGCGGGGGGAGGTTGGGTCCCCTTCAGCCTGGGCACAGCGGCAGCTCCCGCAACTCCAGGAATAGCTTCGTTAAAAATAATGATAATAAATAACGAGGCAGCCCTGGGGCAGAGGTGGCCCGGCGGTGATGCAGTTCGGGAGCTGCTCTGCGCGGCCCCGTCGGCAGCCGGCAGGCAACAAAAGCGGCACGGGCAGGGGCAGGGGCAGGGCTCGCTGTTCCCTGGCTGAAATACGGCTGGCAGGGCTCTGCCCCTTCGGGGGGTGTTTGGCAGGGCAAAAGAGCCTTCTGCTGAGACCCTCGGCCGCTGCTTGCAGAGGGGGGAACTCAAAAGTCAAAGCCGAGGCTCTTGGGTTTGGTGAGGATGTTATTTGTTTGCAGCAGCCGGGGCATCTCCGAGGTCCTCTGAGGAGCAGGGCTGTGGACATGCCTGCGGTGCCCCCGGGCTGTTCTGCACCCCTCTGCAAAATGTTCCCGTGCTGTTGAACAGCGTGAGGGTTTGGAGCACCGCTGTCTGTCGGATCCCCCCGTAGCGTGGGGAAGGCTGCCCCGAGCCCCTGATTTCTTGCGTGTGCTGAGCGTGCGGCTCTGGCAGTTTGTTTCTCAATTCCCCCCGCTTACCCTTCTGTTGTTATTTTTTTAATTGCATTTACTTCGCTCCCCCTCGCAGGCTTTGCGAGGTTTCCTGGATCTGCGTGCCCTAAAATCCCTGGGAGGAGGATGCCGTGGAGGTGCCGCGCGTTGCTGTGCTGCTGCTGCTTGGGGGAGGCGGTGTGTGCTTGCCGCTAACCACAGTGCCTGGCTTTACAAGCTGTAGCGCCGGGCAGCCGCCGCTCCACATCCCAGCCTGCTCGCAGATCGCTGCGAAGCATCCCTTACCACTGAAATCCCATACCACGGGGAGAAATAATCGTCCCTTGCCCTCCTGTCCCTCCGTGCTGGGGTCCCATGATGTGCCATTCCCCAGGAAGGCAGTGGCTGGGATCGAAGACCTTCTCCTGACGTACCTGACCACATCATGGTGCGGCGGCAATACCATGTCCTGACCTGCAGCAATCCCCTTGCATAGAGGAGGATGACAACGGGGTTTTGTGGCGTCTGGGCTTCCCCTCGTGCATGCTGGGGACAGCATTGTCCCTGCAGGGGTGGCATCTAGTGAGAGTCCGAGCAGGTGGTCTTCTGCACCCTATGCAAGTACGTGGGGTTGGTTACGCGTGGCTGTGGCTGTGCAAGGTGGTCTTAGCGTTCGTCCTGCCTCCTCCTGCTGGGGCTGCAGTGCTGCCTGCCATCTGCCCCCTGTCCAGCCCAGAAAACGTGCCATTTCAACCTGAAATTGAATCAGGAGGGAGAACCCTGAGGGAGAAATGGTTATCTAGAGACATGGCTGTCCTTCTGCTGTGCAGAGCCCTCATCCCTGAGCTTGTTCCCTGAGAAGCTGAACTACTTGGGGTAATAAATAATGGCAGTGTTGTGCAAGAGAAGGCGTGCATATCCTCTGCGTGCTGCTCGAGTCCCCTGGCCTTCCACAGAGCCGCAAAGGCAAGCTGCCTGTTTTCAGCCAGCTTTTGGTCTGCTCTGCTCTGTGTGACTGATGATGCTGGAGTTCAGGTTCGGGTTCATCTGCAAGTAAGGGTGACTCATGTGACTTGTGGTTCTCTGGAAAAATATTTTTGCATTTTTCTGCAGTTGGCTGCTTTTCTGTCTGGGGGAAAAATTGTGTCTCTTTGACGAGCAAGTCCAAGAGTTCTGCTCTTGCATCTATGCCGTGACATTTCAGATCCTGGGTGAATTACGGTGAAGTGCTTTCTGGGCTTGCAGTGAGATGTGGTTTTCTTAATTATTCTCTCCTGGTGAATAAAAATAACTTCAGGTAAAAAAACAAAGTTGATTCTGAGTCTCATCTTGAAGCTGGGTTCTTATTTGTTTACCTCACATTTATTAGCACAAGTTTAAACTTAAATTCTGGATGCCTGACTCTTAAGAGTCAGCAAGGGAAATCTTTGAATGCTAAAGCTGGGCAGTGGGGCTGTCAGAGATCAAACAGCATCCCAGAAATAGCTCATGCATTAATGGCGATCCTACAGATCCCTGTTTCTTATCCAAAAATCTAGAAACTTGGCCTCTATGCAACAGCCTCTACCCAAACAGGTTCTACAGATGCTTGAAATAAAAATGCAGCAATTGGGAAACTGGAGGCGTGAATCAGTGTGAGCTGTGCCCCTGGACGCTCCTTGTTCCATCCACCGTGGGCAAGTGTCAGAGTCCAGGGAATGCACTATTTCTGTTTGCCTCCTGACCCTTGGAGGCTTCCCAGAGGCAGAACCTGTGCAATGTGTCTTCAGAGGGGCTTTGGCATCGTTTCCACAGGCTGTTAATCATTCACCACTTGCCGCTCATCTGCTTTTGTTTGGAGCTGATGGCCAGAGCCTGACTCCATCCTCCTGCCACAAAACGCTGCCGGGTGGGAAGCTCACCCAGAGCACCCCGTCCCACCTGCAGAGCGTGTTGGTCAGAGGGGTGGCTGGCAGGCATCCCTGAGGAGTTTTTCTTGTTGGCTGATGGTGTGTGCTGAGGATTTATTCGCTCCCACTCCTGAGTCAAAAGCTGGATGTGAGGCTGCCCGAGGGCTTCTCCAGCTGGCTGGCTTTCCTGGGGTGGCACAAAAACAGCATCTTTGGAAGATGGACTGTGTTAGGTGCTGCCTGGTTGCTCTTTGGAGCGGGTGTGCTGTCTGTTACCTTTGTCCTGCCAGCTTCTGTGGCCTGTGCAGCTTCTCTGTGATCCCACCAGAGGCTGCTTGGCAGCTGACAGCTCCGGCACAGTCGCGCTGCCTCACGTTTCCCGGTGTCAGCTCTGGTGGCTGCCCGCTATCTCCGTGTTCAGCCACTTAAAATGAACACCGGGCAGATAAGATCGCTGTGTCCTTTTCCCTTGTAGCAAAGGATTTCTAAATGCTCTGCGAGCGGCACCGAGCTGAGCTCTGCCTGCCTGTTGTGGGGCTCCGGGCTGGGCTGACAAAGCGCTGTCTCTGGGTGCTGAGCAAGTTGGTGAGGAAGGATGCCGGTCGCCTGTTTTCCCTCTCATTTAGCCAGGTATTAGGTAGTGGCTGGAGTCACCTGCTTCCCTGGGTAGCCAAACTGGTGGCTTCTTTCTGTTTGCTACCAGGGCTGCCTCGACGTGCTGTTATTTATTTAGGGAAGGGGGACAGCCCTTGGTGGCTTGTGGTGGCAGTTCCTATTGTGGATGAGCCCCTACAACACACTGGTTCTCCGTGGGATCTCTGTTATCAGCGGCAGAGGAGAGCCCTGTGCCAGGAAAGGACCACTGCGTGCCTGTTTCTCCAAGACTAATGTTCAGGGACAGTTCAACAGCCTAATCTTTTATTTACAGCGTTTATCTTGGAAATGTGGGAATGCCATTTGCCTAACTGGCAGAAAATGGTTGTATTTAACTTGTCCCAGTGGCCCGTGTGAGACATTAAAAATCAATAAGTAATAATAATTTTTAAAAAAGGATCACAGTGATGTTAATTAAATGCAGTTGGCAGCGCTGGTGATGTCGATGTGTGGCACAGCAGTTCTGGTGTTGCCTGCTGCAGGGGCGCGTGGTGACCTGGGCAGCTGGGGTGGTGCTTGGAGGTGGGGGGCCGAAAGCACAGCGCTCCCCAAAAAGCATCTTATAGCAGAGCCTTGCCTTTGAGTAAGCGGGTGAAGCAGCTGCAGGCTTTAGTGAGAACGCAGTGTGCTGCTGCTTCCAGAGTTAGATTTCTCCTTGTGTTTATAAAACCGCCCTGACAAACCTCCGTGATCTAAAAGCTAAAAATTTAGCAGCGTTTGCTGGGAACAGAAGCAGTTCTGTGCTGCCTTTCAGTTTCCCCAAAATCTAAAATGGAGATTTTACCTGTTTTGCAGGGCTTTCGGGAGCCTTAACTTGCAAGTCGTGTAAAGCATTTCAGATGAGATACCCTTAGCAAAACATTTGATTGAGTTCACTCTTTTGTGAACATTTGAACCAGAAACTGGATTAGCAGAAATGCATGGGTCAGGAAGGATCAGCTGCCATAGGGCGATGCTATGGGCACAGCAGGATTTGCTCAGTGTGCTGAGCAGCAAGGAGTGAAAAGAGGCTGTCTCCTACCTGCTGCTATTCTTCACCGCATTTTTGTGAGCATATTTTCTTGCAACTAATAAGAGACAAAGGACAGGAGGTGGACTATTCTCATTAGACTTTCCAGGTCCAAATTGGGCTTGTGGCTGTATGTTCAATGAAGTATGTAGGAGTATGTTAAAAAATAATTTATTCTGGACCAGCCAAATCCTGAAACAGCCACAGCCAGAAAAGCACTCTTGTGCAACAAGGTGTCTTTAGCAGGTCTCTGAAAAACTCTTCCTGCAGGATGAAACTGGAAAACACTGATGCTTTCCATCTGCTCACGTGCAGAATGCCCTGCATGAAAGATTGTTGTGCTGTACCTCTGTGCCTTTTGGTATCAAGTGTACAGTTTACAAAAAAAAAAAAAAGATTATTAAGTGAGCATCTAAGAGCTGCAAAAAGCAGATCCTTGGGTAACTTGTGAGTTGGTTTCTGAGTCTGGGAACAGTGATACAGTGGCAATTCAAATGGTAACCATCAAATCAACTTCAAGTTTTTTTTTTTAAGTAAATTAATTGGAAAAATTAATAGTAAAGTATCAAAGTTAAGAAATGTAAGTCTTGGAAGTGCTCAGTGATGTGATCGTGCTCTATTTCCCAAGTGCTACAATAAGTATGTGATACCTTCGTTTTCCTTTGTACCTTGAAGACATTTTGGATCCAGTTGTGCAGTAGGAGGAATTACCAGCTACACCAGGCTGTTGGTGGAGTAGGCTGTGTGTTTCCTAACTTCCTGGGAGGTCTGTTTGCCCGAAGTGCAAACACCTCAAGTTACACCTGAAGCTAGGGCGCAATCAGCCTCCCAGTGTGATTGCTGGGTGGGTTGATAGGAGCAGCAGCAAATAGGGCATAACCTGTGGTGCTCTGCCCTTGGCTTTGTGCTCAGGTACAGCAGAGCCGGCTCCTGGCAGCATTAAATGCAGGCTGAGGGGAGCACGGTTGTGTTTCTCCCACCTCTCAGAGCTCAATGTGGTGTTCACACCGAGCCTGGGTTGGCAGCAGAAGGATGGATGCTCTGTGGTGAGGTAGCCCCTTCCAAAAAATCTCTTGGAGCAAACCTGTGCCTGTCTGCATCCACTGTGTCTTTGGGTGGTCCAAGTCGTGCTGTGCCATGCCCTGGGATGCCCGGCTGCTGAGCCGTGCCTGCTAGCTGAGCACTTCCAGTCTGTGCTGGGGAAACTGGTCTGTGCTGGCCGGGCACACCCAGAAATTTTGGGGAGGGCTGGGAAATCAGTGCTCCTTCAGAACAGCTGTGGTTGGCACAGAGGCTCCGTCAGGTCAGGAGACGAAGTGCAGCAAAGGGAGGTCTAGCCTCAGAGGGGTTGCCCCAGCATGCTTCAAAAGCTGCTTTTGGCAGCGCGTGAAAGAGATGCAAAGAAAGACCAGCTGGGTCAGGTCAGGTTCCCGAACAGGCACAACTCTCCTGCTGCGATGTTGGGTGAGCCAGGAGGAGGTGGTTTGAAGTGAAAGTGAATGGTGCTGTGCTTGCAGTGCAGGACACACAGAGCGAGTCACATCAAGTACCTGGGAAAATCTGCTGATGTGCTTGCATCACTTATTTTCAATAATGCTGGAAGCTAATTGCTAGTATCACTTAGCTTCCAACGTTATTGAAAATAATTGCTGATTGTAAATTATTTCTCAGTGATTTTGGGGGGCCCAAAGCCTTGCTTTCAGGACAGATGTGCTGAAGCTGAAGGGAAATGTGGTGGGAAGATATAAATGACGGTGCTTGGTAGGGTGAATGACACAGGTTGTGCGGTATTCTCCTCTCCGCTGCTGTTCAGCCGCTGGGTTGTGCAGCTGTGCTTTGCCATTGGCACCACTCCCTCCCTTCCTGCCCCTTGCACCTAGGGAGTCAAGGAGCTTCCCGAGTGCTCTTGCTGCCCCCGTGGTTTTGGGCACGCCAGTCTCAGCGTGGCAATGCCATGGCAGCAGAGCCCGCTCGCCCACCGCCGTAGCAGCAGGGGCTCTCCAGCTGCTGCTTGTCATAGAAGAAATTGCAGGGACACCATCCTGCGTGCACCTCATCGGAGGCATAAGATGTGTGTGAAGCTGAGCCCTTTAAATCTTGGTGCCCTACTTAACAGGGATTTAGTCCTCCCAACCTGTCACAGCCCATCTCATTTTTCCTCTTTTTCCTTTTTATTTAGAGGATTATGACTGTCGCATTGAGCTTAAAGGGGATCAGAACGCTCCGTGTCTTTCTTCTGCTTCTCCCCAATTTCTCCCGAGAGACACTACAAAGAAGGGGCAGGAGCGGATGAACGGGCATTAGCATCACTGCGAGTGCTGAAGAAGGGCTGAGGAAAATCCTGTGCCTTTGCCTCTTGGGCTCATGTTCTTGCGGGATCTGCAGGGGATGCTCTGTCGCGCTCGTGTCCCCAGATCACGCCTGTGCAGGAGCAGGGGCTCGCAGGAGGCTGTTGACGCCTGCAGGGGGAGAGTGCAGATGGGCAGCTGTGTCTGAAGGGGTCCCCTTGCGGCTGTTCTGTGCCTCCTGTACCCTAGGAGGCATTATTCTAGCTCACGGGTGTGCAAAAACCTCTTGGTGCTGCCTGCGTGTTGCATGGTCAGAAAACAAGGTATGCAAACGTACCTGGTTCCTTCAGCTGCATTTCAGTGGAATTCAAAACCGTAACATCTGAATTTCAAATGAAACAAGTGTTAGCAAGCAGAAGCACAGGGTGACTGAACTCACTAGTTTATATAGCAGTGAATTGGAGAAACTAGGAGATAATGCAGCACACAGCATTTATTAAATGTCCAGGAATTTGCTAAACCAAGTCTTGTGGGAGATTAATAAAAGCTAAGCAAGCTTTGGGGATCCACATTACATCATCATTTTCATCATTTTTTTTTGTTTTTTTTTTTGTGTCTAGCTTTCTGCTAATGCAGTTATAATTCCACTAGAAACACACCTCCTACTGCTATATTTAACTTGCCAGCCCTGTGTGAAGCTTTAATTGTGGTTGTCACCACTCCGTGGCAAGGATAGTCGGGAAGCACGTTGCCAGAAGGTTATGTGAATCATTAAAGGGGGTTCTTCTCTTCCCAGATCCGAGTTGTGACTGAATGGGAAAACACTCTGTTTAGCTCAGAATTTGCCTTATCAGCTCAATGCTTTTCTTCCCAATGTAAATTCCCATATCACTGTCAGTTGGGAACATCTGACGTGGGTAAATTTTGATAGGTTTCAGTCACTGCCTGTCAGCTGGTTTATGTCTGAAGTTAGAGAAAGCAGCGCTGGCTGTAAGCCTGTGCGCGTAGCCTGGCTCGCTGCTGGACCCGTGCCTCCGGGGCAGACTTTGCACATGAGGGACGTGTCTGAGGGAGCCCCTGCAGGTGGGAGAGCGGGGCAGGGACTTGTGTGGAAGATCAAACCATGGGGGGCTGCTGCAGGGCTGCCCGTGGTCCGCAGCCGCCTCGCTGCCCTTCTCCAAATGGCTGCAGGTGAAGGCCGTGCGGCCTGAGGCCCATGGGCACAGCCCTCAGGCACGGCCCCTGCTGCTGGGTCCCTCATGCTTGTGGCTGGGGGTGTTGGGATTTCCTACCCTCTCGATTACCCCAAGTGCTGCCTCAGGCTTATTGTGCATATCTTCCTACCTGTTCGTTTGTGGGAAGAAGCAGCGTTTGAGAATAAGCTGCTGGGAGTGGGGATACAGGCGGGAGAAGCTTATAAATGGTTCCTCTGCGCGACAGTGTTAATCATTAAACCAGCTACCACTTCACTGCATGACTTCTTGCCAGGACGAGCTGCCTCTCCAGGCTGAGTAGAAATAAATCTCGGGGTGTTTGCTGAGCTTGTAGGTGAGCGCTGGGAGCTGGGCCGCAGTCTCCCCACTGCTGACCGCAGGCTGAAGGCTCTGTTGCTGGCAGTGCAGCACGGCTCCTGCCGGCTGCTGCCTCACTTATAACTCTGGCTTTGGAGAGTTAAGTCCCCAACTTCACCTTGATAATGTGAGGTTACCCAGCTTATGTGCTTTTAATGTAAAGTGACAGCCGTAACCCGTGGCTCAGGCCAGTAGCCTGCATGATTTGCTCTTCTTGGGGGAATAAATCCACTGTAGGCAGTCTGAAGATCATTCCCTCTGTAGAAAAAAGCGTGTTTGTCTGGGAATGTGCTCCTAGCATTTGTAGTATGCATTTGTTTTTTGCCTTGTTAACAATTTCTTTAAGCAGCTAGGTAACAGTAACGTCAATGCCTGCATGCTTAAACATACGGCACAAGGTATAATGGGCAGTACTGGCTGATGGGGCACATGGCCTTTCTGCCACGAGTTATTAATAGTCAAATGCAAACACAAACTGCAGCATTGACTTTTGCAGGAGCAGAATTTTGCAAGGATAAGCTCAGCTGGTTGTACTTTCCCCCAGAACAGAAATCTGAATGTTGCACATCCACTTCTGCACTCTCCAACTTCGATCAAGAGGGGTCTAACTAGTGCAGGCTAGACAGTCTGGGCAATTCTGCTGGATGTTGAGAAGAAACATGAGTGAGCAGGCATTTAGCCCCATTGTACTGTCAGATAACGCTGGATGTATGAACTATGGTCTGTGCCAGAGCTGGGTGAGCTGCCCTGCGAGGCTCCAGAGACCACCTCCCTGATCAGAGGGATGCAGAGGGGGGTTTTTGGGGCAGCAGCAGCGTGCCACCTCAAGGAGGCTCCTCACAGCCAACAGCAGCACCATGCCCTGAGGGAAACCTGCCCTGTCTGACACATCCTTGCTGTTTCTTCTTGAACATCTCCTTATGGCTCTGTGAGATCTGCACTTTGGAGCGGCTCTGCACTGTAAGCAAAAATGGGTTAGCCAGAGTTATTTGAGGGGAAGAAAATGACCCAAATGGACTGAAAACCCTGCTGATTTAAAGAAAAGCTCACTAGCTAAATACCTTTGCCCCTTGAGAAAGAAGAGAGTGGAAAATCCCCGCTGCTTGATAAGACTGTTCAGGTCCCCCATGGGCTGTGCCCCCAGAACTACTTGCAATTCTTCTGCCAGCTCACTACCTCCAGTGTTACCAAGGCATGTGTGAAAAGCATCTGCCCAGGAACGTCTTTGGTGTCATTTGGAGGGCAGCTCAGCTATCTGTTCTCTGGACAGACACCGGGTCTGGCAAGGAAAAAGGCATTTATACTGTGCTTTACTAAGTGTTGACCTAAAAGAGCATGTCACCGCACATCTCTCAAACCTGTTAGCTAAAAAATAAATCAGTTTTTAATTAAACAGATTGAGTGGATTTCTGAGAATTTAAAGGTGGACAGCCATATGCCTTTTGGTTTGCTGGAGTAGCTTGCATGAACTTGGAGGAGCTTCCCTGGTGCTCATAGTGGATGAGAAAGAAGGATGAAGTACAAGGACTTTTTTCTTCATTATATGCTGATAAAGTAGGGCTAGTGTGAAAGTATTAAAATAGCAAACATTTGAATGTTTTAAATATGAATCTTAATATTGTCCTTAACTTGTCACTTCAGCTATTTGAGTGTATTAGGAAAAAAGATATATTTTTTGTATTTCCTCTTTGCACACGTTGCTTGCAGTAGTCACAGAAAGTGGAGGTGTTAAGCGTTGTGTTATCCAGGCAGTCTCCCCGCAGATGCAGACTGCTGTCCTATAGTAATGCCTCATGCCATATCTTGGAGCCTCTTGATTGTTTGGAGAGGTACATAGAGGAGGATGAGCTTTTGGACAGTTTCTGTCCCATTAAAGGGATTGATAAGATAACATGCAGGGTGTGCAATGCTGTGGTGTTAGCTGTGCATTGATACAGATTGAATGCTCAGTGTCCGAAAGCAGAGGAAATGATTATTTAGAGATGCTGGGACTATAGAGCAGGATTCAAGGTCAGTGGGCTGGAGCTGGCTGTTTTTGGTGTAGAGGCCACGTTCCCTCATCTGAAGATGTGGGAGGAGAGGACCGCTGTTAGAGGCCTGTCTGCTCCCCCAGAGCTGATGTAGTGGACTGCCTCCCCTTCAGGCAAGGGAAATGCGATCGATGGAGCTCTTCCTGTTACATCAGATGACCGACAGACCTGGCTGTGCGTCGTGGCCTAATGGTGTTATTGTAGAGAGCAGTGGGTAGAGGATGATTTTCCTCAAACGTTTTCTTTGCCGTGTGGGCAGGGGGCAGTTCCCATCTGATTCAGCTGCTGCGCAGCCACGTTTCTCTCTGCTGGTCAGTGAACAGAAAGTGCTGCTTTCTGCACTGGGAGCTGGGATACTGACTGCTAGAGTCATGTCTTAGCTGCTAATGTCACAGGAATTGGGAATTAGGTATTGCACCAGGCCAAGGATCTATCTACTAAGGATATACAGACTGAAAGGGAATGAATTTTTCTAAGTTAAACAAATTTGTAGTAGCATCTGTTTTACCCAAATTTTTATTTTTTTACTGGGGGAAACAATCCAGAGACAGTAAGACTGAGACACTTCGATTGTTACTTTTGGCACTAAATATATTTTGTATTGACACATCTGTCTGGTGCACTTCACTTAACACATTTCTGAAGAGCCCTTGAGCATCTTCTTTTACAGATCAGAAATCTGAGGCTAAGAAAGGTTCAAGTCTTGATTTACACTGGTTGCTCAGGCTCTGACTTTCTCTTTGAATGTCTTTCACACCGGGCACTTGGCTGACACCCCTTTCTCTAGTGCATGTGTGAATAGTCACGGCTCCTTTGTGGGGAAGGGTGGTAGATTAAAGAAAAGCGAGGTGAATATACCCTACTGGTGTGTGGTGCCAGGATGCTTCATCCCCCGAGGATGGTGCTTCTCCTTCTGATGTGTCTTTGGATGCAGCATTGAGAGCACTCAGGTCTGTTGGCCGATGTGGCATCTTGCCGGGCTGCAAGGTGAAGCCCCTAGTAATGAGTGGCTCAAATGAGACAAACAGTAACGAGCTGTCCAGGGATGGCTCATTGGCTTCTGCCTCGCAGAAGGAAAAGTGTCACCCTGACTTGTGCTTACCTAGCCACGCAGCTGACTTTTATTCTTGAACCAGATTCCTAGCTAAGATAAAGTCCCTTGGGCGAGACGCATGCCATTTGCATGGGGTTCTTAATTAGAAGAATTCATCCTAAACATGGGCATCTTTCACTCGTTAATATGGCAGGGGATAGAGATTAATTACATCAGCAGAAACGTGTCTGTTGTTGTTTACCATTTATATGAAATGTGGCGGTCCTTGGTGTCTGCAGGCAGGGATGAGGTTCCGTGGGATATTGCTGTGCTGCTACTATTGTGTTTTTAATTATTTAACGAATTGCTGACTTTGAGTTGAGGTAGCTCCACAAGGCTTGCTCTCTGCTGATCAGGAGATGCTTAAAACTTGCCTATTCCAAAGCTTCTAGATCTGCAGTGTTAAAGGGGGAAAATCATGCCATGTTTAAATTTTTAATGGCCCTCTCCTAAAACATCTTTGTTCTCCTCTCCTGTACTGCCACTAGTAAAGAAAGGGATAGGGTGCAGAGAGGTTTGCTATGATAATTGCAAAATTAACAGCTTCGTCTGTGGCAGAATCAAGATCAAGTAGATCTTGTATCCTGCTTCTTTCCCCTCTGCCCCCCGTCCCCTTCAGTTCAGCTGGCCAAGGGATGCCCTTTCAAGAGTATGGAGAAGAGAAAGCATAGAAAGTACTGTGCTGAGCTAAAGAATCGGAGATTAAAATTGCTCGTTGGATCCTTCTATGTGAAACCTGGCTTCTAGTGCCAAAGATTAATTGCTTACATTCAGGTTTCGAAGGGGCTGTGTTGTTCACAGAGAATAATGCAGGAACAGCTCGCTGGCTCTGAAACACGTAAGCATGATTTGAAATGCTTGCCAGTGGGGTGCAGCAGGGCTCTCCTCTGAAGCTAGTGGGAGCAATTAAATCACCAGAGAGGAGGGTTGGTGTCCGCCCCCCCCTTTTTTTTTTTTTGCTAATAATCCCATCCATCTTTTCAGTGGAAAATTTCTTTTAGCTGCCTCAACTCCTTTCTTCCTCCCCCGATACCTGTCACGGTGTAAACATATTGCTAAGGAGAACCATGTCCTTCCCCTGCCTCAAAGCGGAGTGAAGGCATGCGAGCTGTCTCATGGAGACAAGTCTTAAGCCCTCTTCTAACCTGGCTGAGATTTTGCTCTCACCCCAGGAGCCTTGGGTGCCCATACAGCTACCCCAGGTCCCGCTGGGGCTCTCTCTGCATGTAAAAGCTGTGATCTTCAGCTTCTGTCCTCTAAGTACAAAAACTGGGAGATCTGTGGCATTATGAGAGAGGGGATAAGTATTTGCCTATGCACTTAGTTAAGACCTGCTCTTCAGTGAGTGCTTTATTGCAGGTGTTTGCTAAATACTTCTCACAGTTTTCTTTTGGGATTAAAGTGTTAAGAAATTTTCTTCTTCTCCTTGTGCTCTGTGCTGTCTCGCCACAAGTTAGGATGAAAGTGCCTCCTCTGCCAAACAAGATCTGATGGAAGCTCGTGCCTGGAAGGTTTCTTCGAGTAGGAGGTTTTTCAAGTTTAGTGGATGCTAAGTTGAAATTTAAAGAAATTTAAAGAATTTTCCCTCAAAATGAGGGAAGGTAGAACAAGCATTTTTGCCTCTCCTTGTTCTCAAGTGTATAGCACCAAGAAATCAGAAGAGGAAAGACTATGGAGTTTTTAAGGTGATTGAAGATTGGCTGGTTTGCTGACCCGTGGGCTGTGGTGCCTTCTCTGTCTAGAAAAGCCCCCAGAAGAGTTTCTGTGCAGTTATCTACATGGCTAGCTTGTAGTTTGAGGCCCCAGACATATGACTTTCCAACCTGCCACGTGTCTGAGGACAAGAGTTACAGCCTAGCACTTCAGAATGGTCAAGAACTTACTGACAGTCCCTGGCTTATTGGATTCCTCTGTGTAAAATCTTATATACAACACTGATGACTAATTGACTAAACTCTTGTCTGGAAAAGTTTCTTGTAAGATGTGAGTAATGTAAAATTGCCTTACTGGCTCCAAAAAGCATAAATATTAGTTTAAAATGACTGTTGCCAGGCAGAGAACGCTGTTATCTGCTTTTAATTACAGGACAATATTTTCATTAAAAAGTGAATCCAAGTAATTTTTATCCTTACAGTGGATGGAAGCAGTTAATTAAACCAAACACGTTGGGTTTGAGATTTGCAAGGTCTCTCGGATGAGGACGTATAAAACACCTGCTTCCAGGTGTGCCCGAAGCTGCTTCTGGTGTTGCAGCTCTCCCTTGGAGCTGAGGTGGAAAGGAGGTGTTAATCACTCCTCAGGGGCTCTGCCAGACATTGATGCAGCACTGTGAACGTCACTGATTGTGTCCTCCAAAAGATCTTGCTGGGGCCATTCAGCTGGAAGAAGGGGTGGACAGCTCTGACAGCTTGCTGAGAGAAGCGAAATATTTGATTTAAAAGCCTGGGGACGCTTCTTACTGTTCCTCTTGCTCTGTGAAGGTGAGATTCTTATATTTTGTTCTTCAGATTAACATAAATTATGCCATTCCTACAAATCTTGGTAGCTGCCAGTAGAGGCTGTGCATGGGAGGTCAGGAGAAATTAGCCTTACGCTCTTGGGGTATGCCCTTCATCTGTCTGCACGTTACTCGTGCTTTCTTGACCCTGGGTACTGCCTCCCTTTTGGGCTGTGAAGGAAGCAGAGGCTCTCCCAAAGTATTATTTAGTCTTTAACTAGTTTAGTTCTGGTGACCTGAGGAGATTCCTCTGGGTGCAGATAGCTCTGGAGATCATGGTACACCAGGAGGAGAAGTTGAGCTGGTGGCTCACTGGCTTTTCGCGGTGCTCCTGCTTGAAGCAGCAGGTATTTTCTGCTTCCCCAGCTGATGTGAGCACTGGGGTGATGACCAAAAGTGGGACCGGTCTTCTTCACGAGACGGAAGGCGACAGACAGAGGAGGACGCAGTCCCCAGTAGGTCCAACGGGCTGGCTTGTGTGCATGGCAAACTTGGCATCTGCAGCCTGAGCAATGCTACCTCACCCTAGAGGCCTTGCCTTGTGCTTTGAGGGAGTGGATTTAAATCAGGGCAATGTTGCCACCAAAGGCCGCTCGTGTCCTTGCTGCATCCAGAAGCCCTGCTGTGCTCACTGGCCTGACTGCATGTGCCACTAACCAGGCTGGAGTGGGTGGTATGGAGCTCCTGGTATGTCTGCCCTGTCCCTGCTGCAGAGAGAAGAGAGCGTGTGTTGGGTCTGAATGCACTGGGAAGTGTCATGTTATGGAGGCACCAGTATCTTGCAGATGACACCAAGCTAAGTGCGTGTGTCGATCTGCTCGAGGGCAGGAAGGCTCTGCAGGAGGATCTGGATAGGCTGGAGCGATGGGCTGAGGTCAACTGTATGAAGTTCAACAAGGCCAAGTGCCGGGTCCTGCACCTGGGGCGCAACAACCCCAAGCAGAGCTACAGGCTGGGAGATGAGTGGTTGGAAAGCTGCCTGGCAGAGAAGGACCTGGGAGTATTGGTTCATAGTCGGCTGAATATGAGCCAGCAGTGTGCTCAGGTGGCCAAGAAGGCCAACAACATCCTGGCCTGTATAAGAAGCAGTGTGGCCAGCAGGTCTAGGGAAGTGATTGTCCCCCTGTACTCGGCTCTGGTGAGGCCGCACCTCAAGTACTGTGTTCAGTTTTGGGCCCCTCGCTACAGGAAGGACATGGACGTGCTCGAGCGGGTCCAGAGAAGGGTGACCAAGCTGGTGAGGGGTCTGGAGAACAAGTCTTACGAGGAGCGGCTGAGGGAGCTGGGCTTGTTCAGCCTGGAGAAGAGGAGGCTCAGGGGCGACCTTATCGCTCTCTACAGTTACCTTAAAGGAGGCTGTAGTGAGGTGGGGGTTGGTCTGTTCTCCCATGTGCCTGGTGACAGGACGAGGGGGAATGGGCGAAAGTTGCGACAGGGGAGTTTTAGGTTGGATGTTAGGAAGTACTTCTTTACCGAAAGGGTTATTAAGCATTGGAACGGGCTGCCCAGGGAGGTGGTGGAGTCACCATCCCTGGAGGTCTTTAAAAGACGTTTAGATGTAGAGCTTAGCGATATGGTTTAGTGGAGTACTTAGTGTTAGGTCGGAGGTTGGACTCGATGATCTTGAGGTCTCTTCCAACCTAGAAATCTGTGTCTGTGTCTGTGTCAGTATCGAGGTCACCAATGCCAGCTTGTGCCACTGCTGCCACTGACAGCAGGTCACCCCGTTGTGGGATCTTTGGGGGCTGGATGGAAAAGGAGTAGCAGGAGATGGGTTTATTTTGGACAGAGTAACCTGTGACTCATCCTCAGCTTCCTAGAACCCACTGGTCCAAAAAATGTAATAATTTTGCAAGACTTCAGTGTCATGATCTTTCTTTTTGTTGGCGGTGTCTTAGAAAAGTCAGAGTATTGCTCATACTACTGCTTCAGCAATAACTGCTGAAGCCACGGAAGACTTAACCTTGCAACCTCACATCAGCAGCACTGCTCCAAATCTTCAGGTGGAAAACACTGAGCACAGAGGGGGCAAAGACGATTAATTGCCTTATGGAGGTGATTCAGGGAAGCGTATGAGCACATCTCCATTTGCTGCCAGCAGGTACTACAGGCTCGCCTTGGCTGTAAATTACAGGCTTCGCCTGTAGGACTGAAAGTCAACTGCTCTGTTAACCTATGAAATCTCTAAACTTTTTCAGCCCATCTCTGTATGGGCACCTTGCTAAACAAGTTTGCTTCTTCAGAAATCTTATGTCTATGCTAGAAGAATTCAGCAAGATTGCTGGCTAGTGTTATAAAGTACAGGACTTCAATAAAACCTCCAATGACTGTTTGCTTATGTAAATGTGATGTGAAGCTTCTCTATTCTCCTACCCTGCCTCTGGAAAGCAAAACATGATTTACTCAGGACATCTTCCCTCTTCTCCTCCTGTCTACACACACCTCACATTAACCTGGTCACCCATTTAAACCTGTGACTTCCTTGAGCTCTAACATTTATATAAGCCAAGTTCACTCAGCCCATTCATCACAATCGCATCAAACTTAATATAACATCCTTGTCAATGAAGACTAAATTAATTGAACTTCTTTCTGTGTCCCCCATTCCCCCAGTATTTGGATTTTTTCTTTTCAGGACTAATCTTTTAATCTCTTTAGTGTTTGAAATTTGAGCATTTCACAACAAAGGTCACACCAACCATGCATACCTACTATGATAGAATATAACAGAGATAATAAAAACATGAGGGAGGGGCTGAGTTTAAAAAAAAAAAAAAGTGGCCTCTTTGTAAAACCTCCTCCAAAAGCAGTAGCAAAGAGGGATGTACCATAATGTCAAAGGATATTTGTTTAAAAGGAAAAAGATTGTAAAAATAAAAAAATTAAAATAATCCACGTTTGGAGTCCGGGTGACTGCAGGTGAGCTGTTAAAAATGTCTGTGCATATGCTACAAATGGTAGGCTGGCTGCCATCTTTTTCATCTGTTTCTCCTCTCATTTTTGTGTCTTTTCATGCAGAAACTACGTGCGCAGTTTATGAATGAGTCGTTTGGGAGATGTGGATGTATAATTTACATGTGTGTATATTGGCAGGCTTGAGGTTCATATTGCAGCCCAGCTATGAGTGCATACTGTAATGATATTTTAATTGTGGCAACTTCTGGAGACTTTTTTTCAGTGCTGAGGATTTTCATTATATTTGAAAATAAGTATTTTCCTGTTTTATTGCCAGTAGCGGTTCAGAGAGACCTCATATTTTTCTTGCTGCTCTGTGGAGTGGTACAGACGAAGTGACAAGCTGTTTGACCTCTTGAGCAGAACCACAGGAGGTCAGAGGGATGCCTCTTGGTATCTACCACAGGAGCTATCTTACCTATCTAATTAACAGACTAAACCAGGCCACTTTAGCTGCAATGGGAGGTTTGCTGGGGCATTTTTGTCCTCACTGAGCAGAGGTCCATCCTGGACACCTTTTACTTTACAAGCCCCAGAGCCCTTCATCAGAAAGGGCTGGTGCCTGGTGGCTCCTGGGACCAAGCTGCCTTCACTTCTCTTTGGTATCTCCTCTCTGAGACATCCCCAGATGGGACTTGGGGATGTCCAAGAACTGAGAACAGGCAAGGTTACAGTCCCCTCCTGTGTGAGGATGGGGTGGCATTGCTGATGAATTCACCAGGGCAGCATTGACTTGCAGCAGGTAGAGCCCTCTTTAATTAGAGGTGATGTGTGAGCTGGTAGCACAACCAAGTGTTGGATTTCCAATTTGTGTAGCTGCTCAGAGGCAGTTTTCACAATCAGATATCTCCTGCAGGGCTGCTTTGGTAGTGCAAACTGCCACGACTGTTTTCCCCATCTTTATCTAGAAGTCACGAGGCAGGCCAAATTTTCAGGATTCAGCCCTGCATCCCTCTCTATCATCTTATGCATATGAAGTGTACTTAAGCTTTTGAACTTCTTGATACAAGCGTACAGGCAAATCTGAAATTGGATCAGTATTGGCAAATCCCTGAACTATTTGGCATGCTGCAGTGTTACCGAGTGGCTGTCCTGATTCTATCTCTATAGGCCAGAGGAAACTGAGATGGAAAAGCACTCTCGTGGTTGAGCTGGAGGGACCAGGAGTGGGACCAGGAGTTGGAATTACAGGGTTTTACTCCTGAGCTTTGCAGCTTGTAGTTGCTTAGGTCCTATTCCCCTCACAACCTGCCTGGCCCTCTGGTCCTCACCCCACTGGGGCAGGGGGGTGCGCCCACCAGCAGCCTACCTCTGAGCAGAGGCTCCACCAGTGAAGCACATTCAGCTCAGCAGATTAAGACTGCAATAAATGAATGTTTGCTTGTGATGGCTAAGTGAAGAGGCAGTACCTTAAGCCACGAGATTGTTAGATGTTTCAGTGTTCCCCAGTTAATGAGCTTCTTTGAGATAGGTGTCAAGAGAAAATAAATCCTATCGTGTCTCAGACCTTACACAGTAGGATTTGAACTGTGTAACACTGGTTAATGCAGAGAGATAAATTGCTGTTGCATTACCCTCGCCAAGGTACATGGTTTGTCTCTCCGAGGCAGCCATTTCTGGAGCACTCCATCACACGCTACAATTACACTTTTAGTAAGGAACATGACTGACTTTTCTGCAAAGAGAAATGTGATTTGTTCACTAATCTGTGATTAAAGATCAATGGGCTTTTTGAAAGATGCCTTTCTACTTTCCTTTAACGTAATTATTCATTCTATTGCTCTGCGTGATTGACAGATCTGTATCAACTCCCAGCCTCTAGCGTCACAGTACGAACCTTTATTGCTTGTGTTTAAGGGCTGACTGTTCATTTACAGTTAGAGTACCAGGCAGTTATCCTCTGCAAACCAGCACACAGAAGCAAGTAGTGTGCAGTTCTAGCAAAGTAGGGGGACAGGTGTTCAAAAATTGTGCCTTTTTGTGATGAATGCAGATTACAAGGACTTGATCTGCTAGTTTCTAATGAAGAATGTGCTCCTCAGATCTTCTGCTCCACTTAACTCGGGACATTGTTATAAAGGATCAGCTTTCCAGAATTGCCTGAATGTACCAAGAGTTTGGGTCTTTTTGAAAAAAAGGATACTTCTCTTTCCTCTTCTGGAGGGGTTCTGCTTTGGGTGTCCTTAAGTCTGAACACGACCGCAGTTGGTTATACTTGGGGGAGGGCAGGGAGCCAATTTCTGGCAGTTGGCTTGTTTCATTTTTGTGGGTCCTTTGGAGCAGCCCGCAAATGACACGTTGAAAACCACGCTGGTAACCCATGTATGTTGATATGGCAATTCTGTGTTTAGGCTTCTGTAGATCGTTACCAGAGCCTTGAAGTAGGTGCTAGCAATGAAGGAAAAGCCTACTTTATTCGTGCTGGTTTTGTAAGCTGCTTTTGGCCAAGCTGTTTGGGAAGAAGCTGCAAGTGGATGCCCAAAGCAGTCTGATGATTGTCCTGAAGGAGGCTGGTCACAAGAGAGCTCTGTGAGGAGCTCTGGAGGTGCAGCAGTGTGGGTGGGCAGTGACACCATGCTGGGCACAGGCATCAGCTGTGGCTTGGGTGAACGAAGCGGGAAGAGCCCTGCAATCGTGGTGGGGCCTGAGGCAGGAGCTGAGCATCTCCTCCCAGCGCCCTGCTCCCAGCCAGCAGGCCCTGCTGAGTCTGCAGCGCACTGCGAGAGCTAATTCCCTTCTCACACATGGGAACTGCCTCTGTTTGCAGTGGGTGAGAACCTAGCTTTAAAAAAAAAACACACACAAAGGCAACAAAACAAACTAAAAATTACTATGGTATTGCTATGGTAACAAACATCTGAAAAGCAGGCAGATCTCTGTATCAATTGCAGGCTCAGACTTTATAGCCTGTGCCCTGGTGCTTGCATATGCAATCAGAGGCAGAAATGAAGCTGTGAGGGAAAACAGCAGCAGGCTTATGATACCTTGGGGTCTTCCCAAATGTGAGAGTTACTGCTCGCCCCACCTGAGGCAGGCTAGGAGCGGCTGCAGGCTGTTGGTACAGTCTGTCGCTGCTGGTTTGCTGCCCAGCCAGGCCGTGAGGGATGAGGGGACAAATGCACTTCACAGCACTGGTACAGCTGAGCAGAAACAAGTGATCATGGGATGGGTATTGGAATATCCCATGTTTTGAGTTTAAGAACATCTTGGCCTCTCATAAGTTTTTTGGAGAAGGCATAGATCCAATTTGCATTCAGTTCAATGGCAGGCCTAGCATCAAGGCCTGGGAGAAGGCAACAGGAGCTCAGCTTCTTCTCCAGCATGGTGTGGTTCTGGGTTTTGCTTTGTTTTCATTCTTTGCTTTCTGTTTTCACTCTGTTATCAGCAATATTGGGCCCTTTAAAATCAGTGACGTAGCAGAGGAGGTACCAACAGCAGAGAGCTTTGATTCTCCGGCTGAGATGGAGCAAGTTCTTCCAAAGCACCCCTAATGCATGGGGTAGGGTGGTAGCTCTTCCCTTCCACAAGGAACTCCATAAAGTACAGCAGGACCGGGCAGTAGGGCAGGAGAGAAAGAGGAGTAACTTCCACCAGGGCAATTGTGGAGGTGCATGGGAGCTGCACTATGTTTGTGGAGGCTGATGTTAGGAGAGAGGAAAATCCACCCTGAGACAGCCTGGCTTTGAAGAGGAGGTGCTAGCCTAGCATTGGTACACCTTCAAAACGCTGCTGAGGAAAAGAGCTCTCATTTCTCCCCAGCCCTCCCTGGGGGATGATCCTGAAGAGAGTACAGCACAGCGTGCATGTGGAAGGAAGCTGCCCCTTGTCACGCAGTGAATTCTCTGCTTGTTGCAGCTCCCGCTCCTCAGGGACCAAGCTGCAGGCTGATTCCTCCTGAACACAATCTCTGGCTTCAAATTAGTAGAAGCTATTAAGTGTGAGATATCACTGGGGATGTGGTCTGGATGCTTCTGGCATGCTGCTCGTTTCTGAGCTACCCTGTGTGTGACTGCAGGGAGGCAGGGGAAGACACTGTGGTTAGTGAACTCAGGGAGCTCTGTCTCATGTCACGGCACATGCTGGCACGTCATTATGCACAGTCATACCGCTGAATGCTTGTACTGGACGTGTACGGCAGAACTAACGCCGTGCTGAGACTTGTCATTTGGGATTGCCCTTTGTGCTGAGTGCTTGACTCAACAGCTTCAAATGTCCCTTTTGATATTGGTTTGGGGAGAGATCTCTGTGAAGTATTGTAGATATTGACAAACAGTGAAGTGCCCTTCATGTACGGTAGATAAATCCTGAAGGATGGGCTCCTGTAGAAGTTCCGTACATCTCTCATCACTGACTTCAAAAAGACAGAGCAGCTCCTGTTGCTTAAGCCTCTGCTAATTAGGGAGAAAAACTGAAAAATGCTGTCCCGGCAGCTGGCTGAATCCTGAGCGGTGTCACTCGGTGACATGTGAACTGCTACGTGTGGCTCACACACTGCGGCTGCAGAGATCTCAGCGGCAGCTGCCTAGTGTGCTAACCAAAAATCAGATTTCACATCTCATTTGAATCACTAAACCCACTTTATTCACTTTATTCAGTAGGAGGTGCTGCTCTGCTAAGGCTTTTTGCTCTCTGTTTGGCATGTTGCTGTTCAGGCCATCTTCAGCGGTGGTAGGCAGGCTGCGTGAGCTGCGGTATGTGGGTGAGGAGATGGGTTGGTGCTGTTGGTCCGTTGTCCTGCCACGTTCAGGCTTGTTACTCGGAACGCCTTTTACACCCCACCAGTTACAAGAAATGGTTCTTGCAGACTGTAATGCACAGTTACAAGCCAATTCTTCTTTCACACTTCTCTTTTCTCATTTAGGAATAGACCTTCCAAATCTTGTTCCCTCTTTAACAGTTCTTTCAAGTTTTTGGTGGATGGTTTTCTGTTTTTGTTTTTAATGTGGTATCTTTAGTGCTGTGTGTCCCCATGCTTCCAACCACAGCTCTGCTGTTTGCTTTATAATTTATTTATTTTTTTATCTACTTTGAACAAACCTGTCAGCAAGTTTCCTTTGTTCATGTTTGTTCATCTCCACGCTACCTTCTGGAGCCAGAAAAGCTAAAACCCAACAGGAGTGAGCCAGAACTGTGAAAAATGTCTCGACATCTTTTTCTATTTGGGAGAAAATGAGTTGTTAGAGACTCCATATCTCTAACAAGCTGTATTGCATTTAAGCTTTAGCTCACCACCACAACCTCCAGCTAGAAATTTATACATTACTTGTCTTTTATGTAATGAAGGCTATTTAACAACATATTAATTAGAACGTTTTCTAAACATAACCCCTTTCTAGGGCAAGCACAGCAGAAAATTGGGGCTTTGATTAGTAGAGTGTGTGTGTTTCTGTTTATATTTTCTGTTTTGGCTGAGATACTGTCCTGCTGATGAGACTGGGAATTTTGCCACCGGGTCAGGATTTCACTGGTAATTTACAACACCCTTAGCTTTTACATTGTGTTCTTCTGAATATGAACAAAGCGTTTGTGCCTCATGCTGCTCTCTGAGTAACTTTGGAGAGGAGAAAGCAGAGCTCATCCTCATGTGTAACCCCGTGATTTTCATGGAGTGGATTATAGGATTATATGTATATAGTTTTTCTTTTCCCTACATATTTAGGAAGGCTGCTGAAGGCCCAGGCAAGATTCTTTGACCACCACAGCACTGGTGGCTTTTTGGAGCTATGCATCTCTTTGGTGAAATAAATTTGAGCGGTGAAAAATGTGCCTGCCTGGTGCTCCAAGGCAATGGGAGGAAGCTAGACTGTAGCACTGCCCAAAGACATGAACAGAGCTCACTTGATCCTACTCTCAGATGTCAAGATTTGGAATAAGAATTAAAAATTTAAAAAATGCACCTGATGGAGCTTAAGGAGAAGAGAAGCCATGTTTCTTGACCACATTGGTTATATTCTCACAACACTCCTCTGGGGAGCAAAAGTTTAAGGTCGCAGCTCCAGGTGTGGGAGACAAACACATACATTTTTCTTATGACAAATGCATAAGCTTTTAGTTTGAAAACTTGCTTGCAGTTTGGAAACCGCTGCCACTGGGCTAAGCTGGCGGATGGGCTGGGAGGATGTCGGCACTGCAGCCGTGGCAATGTGAGGGAAGTGGCATGTGACTGTGGGGCTCCTGCAAGCTTTCTGGAAATGTCATTTGGGCAAAAACTCCCTACTGGAGTAAAATGTTGAAGTGTCTTTTAATAAATGAACTCAAAAATAGCAGTTCTCAAAATCTGTCTGATCAGGCCTATGATTTAGCCAAGCCAAAAACCAAGCTGTAGGCCAAGGTTTCTGCATAGCTGTGTTTTTGCTGACCACAAACATTCAAACATTACAAGATAAGTGCTGTTTGTATTGTACGGGGACTGATGCAGTAATGGATTTTAAAGATCCTCACTGGTCACATTGCAATCATTGAGTTTGTTTTGCCGCAGTTTGCATTTGCAGGATGAGACGAGTGGCTGCGTGAGGGGCTGCGGGGCTCCCGTGCATGGGGGAGCTCTGGGTTTCCATGAGCAGTGGTTTTGACCATGACCTGCCCTTAGTATTTTGAGACTCAGGTGTGTGCATTTTTGTTGGTGCCTGGGTCAGTGGTTCAGCTCTTCCTTATATGCCCAACTCTTCCCTGGTTGACAGTGATTAAAAAGGAGAGCAGAGAGACTGTTGAGGAGGCTGCTATGAATGATGTGATGGAAGTCTAGAATGACAGAGGCCTGCATAGTGTAACACAGTTTTTTTCATATTTGACAGGCATATATGAGCCCATTGCATGATTTTTCATTGGTATGCACTATCCTTGATTAAATTTGCTATTGGGGAGGTGAATTTAATGTCTTTGCAAATGGAGACACAAGGAGGAGCCGAGCATGGTTCTGAGGGTCTTGTCAGTTCAAATTGATTGCTGAGCCCTGGAATTGGAGTAATGCAGTAACTGAAAATTTAATCGATTAAATTGGATTTCATTTGGCTTCTAAACAAAATGCCTATGGCCTGATACTTTCAAATCTTCACTGACAGGGAATGGGTTTTTGCATTATCAGAAAACTATGTTGCAAGCCGCAGAGCTGAATGCATGGCGCCAAACACATCTGAGTGAACTGCCTCGTGCAGGACTAATGTTTGTAATAATTCATGGATGCATATGCACCATCCCCACTGTCCTACCCAGATGTTATTTCCTGGGAAGATGAGTTCCATGCAGTTTCTTATTGAGCTGACGGGTGCTGATGGGCTGGGTTTGTCCCTGGTGGAGGATCCAACTGTCCCCTGGTCTTCCTGTGCATTTCTGCAGAATGTGAATGTTGGCTAGTTGCAGAACTATGCTATTTTATTCTTAATCTTCTAATTCCCATTTTAAAGCTGTGACTCTTGAGGATGAATGATTAAAGAGGTGCTTCAACTCCCCTTTTCTAGTCTTAGCAAAAAGCCCTTGCAGTGTGATCTTGAAGGCAAAGAAAATGAGCCTCAAGCTTAGTATAATTAAATATTTTAATGCTTTTGGTGAACAGTGCCAACTCCTTAGTGCTCGCTGACCTCTGCTTATCTCTTAAGTAACTAGTTTGCTGCTGCCTACATTAGCAAAAAGCAGGCAGCTGCTGCAGGAGTTCAGACTAAGATGTTTCAGGGAAGCAGCGCTGTTATTTTCTTGACCATTGGAGCCTTTCTGCTTTTAGTTTTTTTTTAATAGCTAAATCTTTGGCTTCACTGTTGGGGAAGCTTCTTCACACAGCTTTCTTGACAAATAGTATGGAAATGTAGTCTATATTCTTAAGTTTTGTCTGTATTTTATGCTGTATTTTCTTTATGGAAAGCTGGGGATTAGTGTAGCTTCATTTTCTCTCTTGACCTGAGGTATTCAGCAGGTTAAAACAAACAAACAAACAAAATATCCTGATTTCATCAGAAGAGGTTATTTTTCCTTAGAAATTTCAGCTTCCTATTCTCAGCCTCCTGTTCTCCATGCCACGTAACTTCTACTTTCTGGTGGCTTGGGAATAGCACAATGCTGCCTCGCTGTCCTCAGTTTAGCAGACCTGAAGCTGCTTTCTCCTCTGCGGAAATATCTGTGGCTGCATCTGTCACTCTAGACAGTTGTGATTCACTGGGAGGAAAAGGCTGAATGTAGGTCACTTGAGTTCAAAGGGAATGGATTAGTGCATCAGCACGGGAGGCACATGCACATGCTGCATCTGTGCAGACGGCATAGGTGGGGGAGTGGGCATAGGGAAACAATTAGTGATGGATGCATTTAATGAAGACCTATCCCACCGCCATTTGCACTGTCTTATTGGCCTCATAGGTACTACCAGGTAGTCAAGAGGGCATAATCTGTGTCTTGATATTGAATGAGGTGCTGTAAGTCTGGGCTCAGGTAGTGATTATATCTAACACTTAGAAGACAAATAAAACTGTTCCTTTTTCTTCTTTGTTTTAATGACTCAAAATTACTTGGAAACCTGGGGCATTTTTAATGTATTTAAATGTCTACAAAGACAGGAATATTTTGCTGGAAGAACAAATGTAACAGCCTACAGTGCCTGACTGAGAGACCTCAAAACCCACTTTTACAAACTGTATGTGTATAGCATTTAGCAGAGCAGTGCTCCTACATACAGTGAGTAGCCAAGATGGATTTTGCTAAGGAGGTTTTCTATGTGATCCTAAACAGATGTCTGAAAGCAGACAGCTTCATATTCATGTAACCATCACTTCTTTGTTCAAAACCTTCATTCCCAGAGGTACTGCGTCTCCAGCTACCCTTTGGGATCTCTTTCTGACCATGCTGTTGTTCTGGTAGGGGTGCCAGTATCAACTGCCTAGTCCCTTACGTATTGAAAGAGCATGCTGCCATATGTCTTCTCCCTGACACTAGATGTTGTCATGGATATTTATGGATAGAAATAGGTGCGTTTGGAAAACAAGTGCTGTTTCAGGGAAGAAGAACTCACAGACCTCTCTCTCCTCTTTCATGCTGGTACTCAGTAATTTTGAAGACCTTCCCCTCACTCAGTTTTTCAGTGTTTTTTTCACATTGGTTTTCTCCTAGAGAGAAATGTAGAAGCATAATAACGGATTTCTGTCGCCAAAAATGATATCCTTCATGTTACAGTAAAATTTGCCAAGTAGGAGAAAAAAATATCTCTACCCCAGGAAATGAGATGAAGATCAAATGAGCACAAAGCCAGATGTGTCTGGACATGCGTGTGTTTATACAAATTCAATGTATACAAATGTCATAAATATAATAAAAGCAAAAATTGTCACAGATTTTCAATTTTGTATAATGGACATCTGTGTGCATTAGACTTCAAACTCAGGGAAGAAATAGGCATTGGCAACTTCATCACTTCATCTGGGGTCTGGATTTCCATGCTTCTGAGCAGCTTTATTTCCTCAAAGTTGCTTATAAGGTAGTGCCCTCAGGCATCTGTCTTTGAAGCTCTTTTAAAAGGCTTCCACTGTTGCTTTATAACACTCCTAAAAAGAAAAATCTAGAAGGATGCCCCAGGGCATCATGTCCCCTCCCTCCAGTTATTGGCGATTTCTTCGTGCCTCTGGTTAGCTGGGCCAGAAAGCTCTGTGGGATGCAGCCCTTACTAACTGCTTCAAGGTCTGTTCAGGGATTATATGGCTGGATCAAAGATGGACATACTTAAAAGGTTGCCTCCTATTAAATGTAGGGAAAAATCTGTCTTGGCCAGCAGTAGAGCACAGTAACTGACGGTATCATGCACTTGTCTTGTGAGGTTGTAGAATAAGTTTCATCTTCTCAGGTTACCATTCAACAATGAATATACATCAGGGAAAATGCCTGTAGTAACATAATTGTCTTTATTTTTATCTCCCCCCACTCCTTTTGTAAACTTCCCTTGCACAGATTTCCCTCTCTTGTGTTGCCTACTTTCTTCCCCAAAACTGTCTAAAAGACCAGCTTGCCAAACCATGGCAAGTCTGTTTGAAAGGCAGTGGCCAAGCCTTGTCCATCAACTCACTGTTGTGACCTGTAAGTTGGCATCATCCCATTTCTAAATCCTTTACGCCACCAACCCCCAAGGTCCAGCTGCTTGTGACACACACCACAGGAGGATGTGATGTTTGCTGCATCCAGGCTGTAGGCAATAACATGGAAAACACTGGGCCATCTTCTGTGTCTCTTGGAGGAAGCTCTGAGATCGGTGTCCAAAAAGTGATGGGTGTGGGGAGAAGGTTGCTGTGGAAACCAAACACAGAAAAATAGTTGCTTTGCCTTTCTTGCATCATACAGGGTTTCTACCTTTTCAGGCCAGATGCTTGAGGACGCTTTCCTTGTCAACAGCTCACAGTCTGGTGAAACTGAGGGAAGGAGAGAAAAACAAAATCAGAAATGCTTGATAGGATCCTGTGACGTCCTAGCTGTGAAGCAGGGACAGAGAGAAAGGACTTCTCGGGGCTAAACCAAAAGAGTAGAGCAGAGAATGGCCTCTGCATGCACAAGTGGCAGTAAAACCCAGGAAGAATAGGGGGATGAAGAGACATCTTGGGCAAGTATCAGTGTTGAAAAGCAAGCCTAGCAGACTCCCTGCCTCTCCCTCCCACCGTCCCTTGGGATAGAGCACTGAGTGGCTACAGCTCTGTTTGTCACAGACCCTAGAGAAAACCTGTGAGCTGGCAACCGCAGCTTGCTGGCTGCAGCCTCTTTAAAGGGGGCATTGAAAATAGCCTCTGCTGGGGACCCACCACTGGTCCCTCCAGCCCCGTTTGGAACTGGCAGCAGGCCTCACGATAGCATAGAGCTGATACCAGTAGAAAATCTCTCATGATTGATTGCTGGTGTGGGAGCTGATCAATTCAAGTTGGTTTACTACCTCCATCGTGTTACTCCGGTTTGTGCAATATACAAACTAAACGTCAAGATCAATTTCAGAGTCCTCTGTCAGCGCCTGCACTTCTCAAAGAACAAGGGATGGTTCTATTTAATTGTGGTAACTTTTATTAACATTTCATAACAGAAGTTCTGTAGGAGCACGGTTCCCAAACCACATTTAAAAAGCTTTATGCAGTTAAAGCATGAATAAAATAGGGCCTATTGCTGTCAGGCACAGCCTCTTCTCTTAAAGTATTTTGTGCAATTTAACAGAGAAGTTTATGGGTTATTCCACGAGGAATAAGAGCTAAGTGCACACTGGGATTCCTAAATCCCCTTTGGGAATGCAATACCCCCTCTAAAACAGTTGCCATTGGCAAAAGGCATTCGAGACAACATCTCACATATTCAGCCCATTGACAGTACCATGCTCCCGAGCAAGTAGGATCTCCTGGGAGTTTCTTGGGAGCTGCTGCAGCTCCCAGTCCTGCCCTGTCTGTATGCTGTGCCATTCGGAGCCCATCGCTGTGTCGGTGTAGGGGCTGCAGAGCAGCATGTGTCTCCATAGCATCCCCAGGCGCTGTCGTGCCCAGCAGCTGGTTGCTGGTGGCAGTGCTGTGCTGTCCTCTCTTGAGGCTTATCTTCAGGTCACTGGGGCAGTGTGTGGAGCAAGTGGAGTAAGTCCATTCAGAAAAAAAAAAAAAAAGGGCCCCAGCAGTTAAATTGGCCCCAGCTTGTGCTCTGAGAAGAGAGGATCTGCTCAGCCAGCCAGATGAGCAACAAAATCCCAAGAGCTGAAGCTGGCATTGAACCAGTTTAGAGGGGAACACCTCTGCTGAAGGGCTTTGGGCCTGTGGGGTTAGAGGGAGAGAGGCACTGGCAGACTTGGGATCACTGTGGTGGTGGTGTGTGGGGGCAGTGGGATAAATCCCCTTAAAGATCACCCAGTTCCAAATAACCTGCCATGGGCAGAGACACCTCCCACTAGACCAGGTTACTTAAAGCCCCATCCAGCCTGGCCTTACAGTCTCTCTGGGTCTCTCTTACAGTCTCTCTGTTGCAGTGCCTCACCACCCTCTGAGTGAAGAATTCCCTCCTAACATCTAATCTAAACCTACCCTCTGTTAGTTTAAAACCATTACCCCTTTTCCAATCACTACACTCCCTGGTAGAGTCTCTCCCCATCTTTCCTGTAGGGTCCCATTAAATACTGGAAGGCTGCTATAATGTCTCCCTGGACCCTTCTCTTCTCTAAGCTACATAACCCCAGAAAGATATGTAAGAGCTGCAAAGTATACATCCTGTCTTAAAACTGGTGTGAGGCTAACTTCAGCTGCAAAATGATTAATTATACTTACATCTGAGAGTTTTGCATACCTTACCCCCGTTGAATAGTGATTCCTTGGGGCCCCTGGAATATGGTTATTCTTTCTGAGTTTGGCCAAGCCAAAAAAAAAACATCTTGGGACTCTAAGTTCCCAAACTGCTCTGGTTTTAGTGGCTGTTTTCTCAATGTTGGACTTGGTGTGTGTGTGTCTGGTGGCAAATGATGGACAGAGATGAATGGTGCTGTATATTACAGTCTTGCTGTCTTACAAGTGATCAGGCCTAGAGCTATAGCACTGTCCTAGTTGAGAAATGAGGCCCTCACATTTTCACGGATGTGCATGGCATTAATTCCTTTCCCTTAATCCCCTGCTTATGGCATTAATTTTTCTACTGAAACAGTTGCTGGTCCCTCGAACCGTGTCAAAACACACATAATGATGTGCTTTCAACATCCAGAAGAGTAGCTCAGTCCATCCTGTCACTGAAAGGGAGGAACATACGTGCAAAAGAGAAATGGTAAAATGAGATTAGAAGGCTTACAGTATTTCCTAAAATTTTGGTGTGTGAATTGTGCTGGACATTGCAGCAATGTTTGGGTCAGATCTTAGTTTGTGCAAACTACTTTGCTAATCCCTAGTCTAGACACTCAAATTTCCAGTGCCTATTAATCTTTTTCTGCTTTCATGTAGCAATTTTTTAGGGTCTGTCATAGCACATCAGTCAAAAGGAACTGGCCTCTTCTGCTCCTGTAACTCCCGATTGTAGTTCCAGCCTCAAGCATGGGGGTACAGAGTGTCTAGCCATATGGTTTATGGCAACGAGCTATCCTGTTGGTTTGGTAAAAACCTTAACTGAACTCAGCTGTACATAATGTGCCTTTAATGTACCTAAAGCTCATATATGCTTATATTGACTTTCTCCTCTAGTGAGAGGTGTTAATGCAAAGGGAGAGGAAGGAGGGGGTTGATGTCAGTCTGCCCAGCTCAGAGGAGTTTGTGGGGGAACTGATTACTATTTCATGGAGAATCTGTGCTGTTCCTGTTAAGTATGTTTTGAATTAACAGTCATGAATGTCCTATAGTCAAACATCTGTGCTCTAGGGAAGGAATCTGATAAAGCAAGTCAGTCCTTTAAAAAGAAGCTTTATATTCACTTTGCTGGGCTTTTATGTAGCAGTGTGGACACCACTGAGAATGGTGTTTGCTCTCCTCTGTTTATCAGGCTTTGCTTTTGTGTTGTTTGTAATGAGCTGTAATGTCTATGGCTTTTCTGAGGAACTGCTACCATGGTGTTTCTTCAGGTTTTTTTTTGTACTAGTTCAGTCCTGCTGAACTCTAGAGGTCTGAGTTCCTTTACTGAATTACAGGTATTGTTTTCAGATACTTTTTACATGCATTGAGATAATTTTGAATTCCAATCTGGCTCCCCAATGTCTCTGACACCTTTTGCTGGATTTCTTTGGGGTTTGATAAACATTCTTAGTCTCAAGATCCAAGCTATTTATGAAAATACTTAATAGCCCTGGATCCAGCACCCCTAAAACCTGCCCTTGCCATAGCCTCTCTGCTCTGACAGTGAACGGTTGGTAATTGTGCTCTGACAGCAGCAGCTTTCCAGTCGGTTTCAACCCATTCTCCTGCAATTTAATCTAGGCTATTATTTCTCTAGCTTACTAATGATATCTTATAAGCCTGTATCAAAAGCCTTACCAAAGTCATGATGTGTCATATCTACTGCTTTTCCACACCCCTAAGACTGATTACTCCATCACAGGAGAAAATTATCTTGGTCTGACATGATGTGGTCCTGTCAAATCTCAGTTGGCTGCTATTTATTGCCCTCTTCTCTTCCTGGTGCACACGCATCGGCCGTTTGATTACTCGTTGCAGCATCTTTCTGGGTGCTGAAGCTAGGCTGTCTGAGTTATCATTCCCCGAATCTTCCTTCTTCCACGTTTAAAGAGAGCACGGAGAGATACCAGCCGAGTTAAAAATGAGACGTGTTCTTAACTGGTAACTAATTCCTAGTGCTTTTTATGTATGCATCAAATTTAAAAAGTAGTAATGTGAGAACCATGCTAGTTAGATGAATTACCTACAATAGTTCAAATTCAAACGTGTTGTGGCCTGTGTCTCACTCCCTGCCCAGACGCCATGTCAGCCCAGCGAGGCCGCAGCAGGACAGGGCTCCCGCTCCCCACAGCCCTGCTCGGCCATGGACCCCACAGAGCTGGGCCCATGTCCCGGGCCTTGTCTGGTCCCCAAGGAAGGTTCCAGGGGCTGAGGCTGCCCCGGGGCCCCTGTCTGCCTGCTCCTGGCTGGGGTGGTGGGATGGGGTCAGGCCCTGCCCCGCTGCCTTCGCAGTGCCCTGACAAAACGGCTCCCGCAGGCTTGCTGCTGCTTCCAGCGTTTTGCACAATGTTCGTGGCAATATAAACCAAACCCAGCTGTTGGTTTTCCAGGACTTGGGGAGGCAGAGATAAGTAGCAAAGGGCAAGTGAGTGACCGCAAAATGTTTAAAGGCGCAGGATTAGCTGGGGTTTTGCTACACAACAGTTTGTTTTCTAGGATGAGAAAGAGAAAGGAAGCTCCATTTGACATAACTGCAAATATAAATTAGAGGAGGAAAACATTTCAGCTTTTAAAGGAACCAAAGTAACTATTTTTTCCTTGTACTGAAAATACAACCTCAGGGAAAGTCTAAGAACCAAGGGAGGCAGGGGCTGGCGTCCCCACTGAGGTGCCTGCAGTGGTGGAAGAGAGGCAGGGTATCTGCCAAAGTGTGCCTGAACCTAAGCTGGGTAAATCCATGTGCAGGAGCTTGAGTATGCTGCGTTTGATAAAGTTTCTTGTACTGAAAGTAGTGTAGCTTTATATCCCATGCCAAGATGTTTTCTCCTTTCTTGTATGGTCAGAAAGGGAAATCTGAGCATCAGGCTGACCTTGGCTATAGTAGGCATAACTTTATGGGTCTTCTTCCTTTTTTCCTCCCCCTCATTTCATTCATCTTCTCTCCAAACTGAATAGTTATAACCTTTAATTTCTCTTCATCCTCCAAAAATGTATTTCTAGAAACTGGTTTGACAAAAACTGTGCTCTGGCCATGACTGCCGAGCTGTCAATGATTTTGTATTACAGCATTCATGATAATTTGTTTTCTCCCTCCTGTTCTAAGTCTAGGCATTTGCTCTCAAAAGCATTTGGACAATGCTCTCAGACATATGGTCTGATTTTTTGGGTGGTCCTTTGGGGACCCAGGAGTTGGACGCAATGATCATTGTGGATCCCTTCCAACTCAGGATACTCTGTGATTCTACTTTTTGTCCTATATTCCACCTCTGCAGACCGAGTGCTGAGGTTTCATTGAGCTGTCCATGGGGATGCTCAGATCCGTAATGCATGTGGTCACACTGAGTTTGCAGTCCATCAGTGTGTGTGAGTAGTTTGTTTCTTCTAATGTGCATTACCTTGCACTTGCGTACACTGAATTTCATTTGCCATCATCTTGCTCAACTGTTCAGGTCTCTTAGGGTTGTCCACACTGCAGAGTAGCACTTCTCAGAGACAGTGACCCTACGGGATGGTCTTCGAGTGTTGGCATTGTGTTGACTCCGTGACCTGGGAAAGGAAATTAAGAAGCCTTTAGGGAGTGGAGAGGGATAGCCCTGTTGTTTTAGCTTGTGTGTGGGACTGGGGATGGTCATACGCAGTTTCCAGCTTTATCATGGACTTCTGTGAGACTGGACAAAGCTGAGCAAGGCAAAGGGGGAAACCTGTTAAATCAACTCCATCTGTGTTCATAAGCAGTAGTGAATGATGAAAGGCTGAAAATTTTCCTCAAAATACTGTGTTTCAGCCATATTGGCTGGAGGTTGTTCTCAAGCCCATGCTGTCTGAAAAGGTTTCCAAATGCCTGCAGTCTTGCATGTTCTGTGTAACAAGTGCTACAGAGAATTTGGCTCCGTCTGCACTATCAGGAAAGCAGCTTTCAACTGAAGCTGAGTCGGTGAGGGTAGTGAGGCCTGCAATTTTCCTCAGGGAAGGCAATTATAACATTACATCTGTGAGGGTTTCCTGCTTACCTTTCCAAGCTCTTGCCTGTCTTGCTTTCTGCCATACCCGAGCTACCTGCAGATATGTGGCAAACAGCCTCCCTTAGTGTATGCATCCAAACGTGTTACGTGTGTCTAAACATGGATCAACTGCTCTCCCTGATGCTCTGATGCTTATCTCTGCTCCAGGTGACAAGGGCACCCCAAGGAGAGAAGAACAGCCGGAGGGGTTTTGATGAGAAGGCTTATTTGTCCTCAAAGCTGCTGAAGGCTGGAGAAGACCCCTACCGCCAGCATGCTTTTAATCAGCTAGAGAGCGACAAACTCAGCAGCGATCGGCCCATACGGGACACCAGGCACTACAGGTACTGTGCAGCCCTTGCTCCACACCATGGCTGCTGCTTGCTATGGGGAGTCCAGTGCCACGCTGAGTTGTTCTGCAGTGTTAACAAAGGATGCCTTTAGTTTTAATTCACCAGGGTCCGTTTGTTACTTCACTTTGTTTCATGGTTAATCCGCAAAGGTCTCAAATGCACAAAGACCTCTGACTAATTCAGCCCCAGCCCAGCTTGTTGCTTTACTAGTATATCTTCTCCGAGGTCTGAGCACCATCCTGTTATTTCAGCTTTTGGGTTTCAGCATAGCCCCTCCATTGCAGCTTAAATTGCTCAACTGGCAGCTGTTTTTTTGTATAACTCCCCCCGCACTCCTGGCTTCTCAGTGAGCCTCTGTCCTGGCTGCAAGGTGCACAGCTGTTGCAACATTGCTTTACTTCGTTTTTTCTCACCTGCTGTGTACCCTGGCTGTCTGAACTCATTTGGTGTGTTCTTTCCAGCCAGAGTGTTACATTTTGGATGAAAAGTGCTGAGGTGGGGATGAAAGTAACATGATTTTCATCTTTATACAGTGAATATTTCATGGCTTGCAAAGTGCTGGTTGTTCTGTCCTTGTTTCATTGGGGGTGAATTTATTCTGCTGATTAAACTCATCCTTAAGTTACTAATAGTGCCCAGGTAATTATTTTGTACCTTCTTCAGTACAGAAGGATAACATTGTACCTTGAAGATGATAGGTTTGATAGTGATAGGTTAGTGCAAAACAGCCTACTTCAAAGAAGAAAAAATAGAAGCAGAGTAACCATGCCTGAGATGATGGTCTGTCTGGGCTGGAACCTAGACCCAGTGTTGCAAAGCAACACCTCTTAGCTTCTGGGGAAGGGAAACCAGGCATCCAGTTTGACTGAAACTGCGAAAGGGATGTCAGGAGAAATGGAGCTTTGTGAGTTTGCCAGCACTGACAGCCATCAGGGTGCTTTGTGAATGTAAGCGGTTGGAACCTTGGTTGTGAGATGAAAGTCTTGTGGTCCCATTCCCTGACATAGTGCTAGGGATTGGCTTGCTAGTGACTCAGAGGCAGCGGTGCATGTCCTCCCTTGCTGACAGATCTCCGTGCCATGCAGAATTGCTGTTTTCCGTTAATCTGCTGTCATGTTCTGGCCTAAAAACAGCTTCCTTCAAAGAGGAATTATTTATTTTGATCTATGATCTGTGGTATCATGCAGAGCATGCTTTTTGTGAAAAGCCCTGTCTGTGCACTTCAGTCTGAAGACAGACATATATGCTATTCCATGGAAACGTATGGCCGCTTCAGGCCCCAGCTTTGCAAACATTCCCTTAAGCAACGGGGAGTCCCTAAGCAGTGTATAATCAGGGCAGATAAACCTATTACCATGTTCCTCTTTTTTGCAGGGAGGTCAATTTGGAAATGAGGGAGTTTTTGAGTACCTTGCATTTTAACAATATTGGAATGGTTGATGTGATGGCAACTTAGGATGAGGACTTTTTTCAGCTGATACAAGTGGATGTGGTTTGAGAAAGCCTTTCCTTGTGTCACAAATGGCTCTAGCCTCAGGTTAAGGAGTCAAGGGGTCAGCAGGTCACTACCACATTATTTTTTCTTCAGGCATCCAGGCAGAGGTTATCCACATCCCACAAGCTGCTTCTAACTGCATGTAGCTGTTTTCTGATCCAAAGCAAAGGGAGACCCAACTTTCAAGCACAAACTTTATCCTTGTCCTCTGTGATGCCGTAATAATGCTGAGGTCTTAGAAGGTCTCTCTCAAGTAACACATACACCTGTCTCTTTTGTTTTTCCACTTCCTGATGACTTAATACATTTTACATTCATTACTTCATGGATTTATTTTGAAACGGTAATAAGTGTGGTATGTCTCCCGTCTGATTGCATGTTTTTCACTTTAGTCTTTTCAAAGCTTCTTTGTATGTTTGAAAATTGCTGTAAGAAGTAGTTGTTGTCTTAATAAAATATTGCAATGAAAAATAGTGGTGATTTAGAATAGTTGTAAACCAGTAGGATTGAACGTGGTGATAAAAATAGTTAACAATTTTGTAATAGCCATGAAAAAATAGTAACTAAATGTAGGAGTACAAGTAGTGGCTATAAGAAATGAATTATATTCCTTCTAGCGATGTATTCAGTCTAAGCATGGTCTTAAGTAGTTAAGAACACCAGGCCACAGTTTCAGGGGTAGGTTCTTTGCCAGGCAGGAAATTAGTGCAGACTGACTGCTGCTTGATATGGGCTGGAAGTTAAGGTGGCAGCATTCTGGAGGAGCAGATCAGCCCAAATCTGCCATTTCTAATACTGCCAGAATTGGATCCAGGGTTCATATTTGTGAGTTGTTCTCCTCCAAGAACTTTTGTTGTCCACAGGGTATAAGCAGCCCTGGTGCAAGCTGATTCTGAGTTAATTCTTCGTTCTGAGTATGTGAATGAATATACATACCTAACATTACAAAGTCAGATAAGAAGATAAGAGAAATTATTTTCCCTTGCCAGCTGCAGTACTAGTGTTCAAAAGAGAAGCTGCTGAACCTCAGCAGCTCTCTGATGCAGATCACAGTACTAGGCAGTGTTTTCCCCTCCTATAAATGAGGGGGGAAATGTCCAAATAATACAAATTGATGTCTGGATCTACCATCTCCATGCATCCTTAGCATGTGCATGTGCTGTGCATGAAGAAACAAGAGGTCACATGAAACACAGGTGAATCCTTGGGCTGGAATCCATGTTACTGAACATTTGTTCCATATAAAAGCCATGTGCTCTCTTCAGCATGCAGCATTATGAGTTTAGGTACCAGGGCCTCAAAACTTTGCCTTTGAACAGGCTCAGCTCTTGTTAAGCTCTTCTGACCCTGGTACAGGGGCTGCTGAGCTCCCCTTGCTGCATCTCCACTGTGCTGTTTCTGGTTTTAGCATATTATTCTCTTATCTTCTAGAAATTCTAGATGCATTGCCCCAGCAGCTGCTGGTAGATGATGTTTGGCTCACACTTCTTCTCTTTCGTGTTGCAGGTGCACCTCTGTACGCTATGATCCAGACCTGCCAGCTACCAGCCTCATCATCACCTTCCACAACGAGGCCCGCTCCACCCTGCTCCGTACGGTGAAGAGGTGAGTTCAGTACAGGGTGCTGTGGCCAAACCACGGTGCCTGGAAGGCCACCACTGGTGGGTGTAGACATTTGCAGTGGTTAGGCAAGCAAGGTTTGCTTGCTATTTTGTACTAGTGGCTCTTGATATCTGAGTATCAGCAGTGGCCAAATCTGACCAGTTAAGTAGGTGGCATAGGGCCTGGCAGCATCCCCAAGCAGATGGGACCATGCAGTTATCTGCACCACAGAGCAATGCTACAGCTGCTCCTTCCCCTCCCCATCACCCCTGCAGAACCTGGGGAAGCTCTTTTCCTCTTTATTTTTACATAAAATATGCCCTTTGCCCTCTGACTTATCAAGCATTTGCACAAATGGTCCCTGAAGCCTGCAAGCAGGTCCAGGAACAGCTTGTGAAGGCTGAAAGGAGAGTGAATTGTCCAGGTGGAAGGTTGAACTCATAGTATCACTAGCAGGAATGCATTATTCATCATCATAACTTCTCTTGTCAGGTCTTGTGGGCTTAGAGGAATGTGCTTTGTGAATAAATAACAGGCTTGTTCAGGCTTCTTCGTGGCTGGAAGGCTGGGTTTCTGTCTGCCAGGTTTGGTGCTGCTGTGTTTCCAGAAGCCTGCATATATTGCATTAACACATTCTGCCTTTTTACCTCTTACCATTTCCTTTTCTCTTGAACCATAAAATTAGTTCTGCGGAGCCACTGTTCAGAAAATGAGCAGATTTGTTTGGAACTACGGTGCTGCTAGGGCAACAGCAGGAGACTTCTGCTGATTACATCATAGGTCAGACAATAAATGGCTAGGTGCTCAGAAGCTGTAGTAGTGTGATCCTTAAGAAAGATCTCAAGGCAATCAATCAAATAGCCAGATGCTATGATAATTAAAATGTAGAGAAGATGACATTCAGAACAGCAGTAACCCATAAAGAGAGAAACTGATATCCAGGTCCTATGGGGGTGATATGTACTAATGAGCAGATGAGCAATGCCAATGCATTAGCGGGCCAGGCTTGCTCCAAGCAGGATCAGCTTGAGTAGGTTGCTCACGTCTGTGTCCAGTCAGTTTTGAATATCTCCAAGGGCAGAGGCACTGCAACATCTCTGAACCTTCTCTTTTCAAGGCTAAACAATCCCAGCTCTTCCAGCCTCACTTCATACATATGATGCTCCAGTCCTTAAATCACCTTACTGGTCCTTCACTAGACCTGCTTCAGCACATCCTTGTTTTTCTTGTACTGTGAAGCCCAGAACTGGACATAGCACTTAAGAAGTGGTCTCACCAGTCTCTCAGATGTGGTCTTCTGCAACCCAGAGCCCCCAGCAAAGGCCTTGAAAAATGGATGCCATAGAGACCAGGCCCATGTATGAATAGGCCATGCTGCTCTAAATCCCACTGGTCTCATGCAGAGAGCCCTTGTGATGAATTTTGGTTAGTTTTCAGTGTAGAGGAAGAAAACTGTTTAAAAATATCCAGCAAGTGACTAAGAAGGTGTGTAGGGAAGAAAATGGGAAACAGGCTATCCACTAGGACCTGTGAATGTTCCATAACAAATGGCTGGCATCCTTGGTCCTGCCAGTGCTGCGAGTCCATCAAGAGCTGCATGCCTGCTTGATCTCTTCCTTGTCAGGACGTAGCTGTCACTTGCAAACCAGTTACTTGCCTGGCATCCTGTTCTTCTTGGAAATAACTGTCACTCAAAAGCCATTTTGAATAATTGGTGTCTCTGCCTGATTAGTTGTTAAGTGATACCATCACGTCTGTTGCAGTGATGATTTTTGTAGAAGGGAAGATCAACTGCCCTTTCTTTCTATTTATTTCTGATTTCAGCCAGTATTGCAGGTACTGTTTGTCTGTGTAAGTGCAAAGGTGAATGGTCAGGCTTTAAGTCAAAGGGCTTGAACAACTGTTTTGGTGGTTCAGTGCCTATGCAGGCAGCCTGTATAAATTATGCATAAAGGATGCTGTTGCAATGCTAGAGTGTTTCGTATTGTAACTCGTTATGATGACAATTTAAATAATGGCAAAAGAGGAGACAATTTTAGAGCACAAGAAAAAAGAGATGGTTCTCTGCTAACATCTGGAATAAACAAGAGTATCTGTGAACTGATGAGGGATGGACAGATCAGCAGAGATAAAAACTATTGCCAGTTGCTGATTTGGTGTCGTAGGACAGAGTAAGGACACTGAAAGAACAACAAAGCTGTGAGGAAAGACGAAGGTGGTAAGGTATCTTTGAGATGAGGCAAAAGTCTGTGTTTCTACGGTAAAAGGCAACTGTCATTTGGATTTTGGAATCCTAATAATACACTTTGTTCCCAAGAGTAATTGATTGTCATGCCAGTCTCAGCACCTCACTGAAGGGAAATAGTAGGATTACTGTGTTTGTTGTTAAAAAACAGGCAAGATGAAGTGCAAAGAAGATAAAGTACCTTTCCCAAGGATCCACAGCAAATTATTGCAGAGCTGAGAGCAAAACTAGACATTGAACAGGAAGCTGTGAACTCTTCAAGAACGATTCCTCTACTGGGGGATCAGTGGACAACTGAGGAAGGGAGAACAAAGTGTTGGCTTTTTTGCCAGTTACGTTAACTTGGAAGACCTGAAACTTGTGGAGAAAATGTGAGCAGCGCTAGCAGTCGAGGTAGTGGGAGAAGAATTAGAATACCATTTTACAGCTGTTATGCTGCAGTATGCAGCCAGTCTGGATTGCTAATGCTTTGCATTGAGTTTGCATGGACAAGTATTTCAGGACAGGGCAACCTTGTCTGTAAAATATGCAGATAATGGCTGTGCTGGGAGAAGCTGCAGTCATAAATGCAAAGAGGAACATCTCCCACCTCCCACCCCGCTATGCAATGCTAAAGGATCCAGAGAAGTAAGAGCCAAGAGCAGCAAATGAGGTTTAGCTTTGAAAAATGCAAGCTCAGACATCCAGGGACATATAAGCTCAAAATACAAATACTCTTGAGATGTATGAAGCAGCATACATTTGAAATAGAGTGGGATGTGATACTGAACAGCAGAGCAGTCAGGATTTTGCAGTGTGAGACAGCAGAAAACTAAGGAAACTTTGGCTCTGTATGCAAAGCCATCATTGTTGCTACTTAGCAAGACAGTAACTTCTTTCTCTACAGCCTTAGTGGGCCATTCCTGGGAGTATGAGATTATGCTTGTTGTGTTTCTTGTATAGAACAACAAAAAAAAGCCAAAAAAAAAAAGAAAACCGAAAGTACTTAACCAACACTTCCCCCCAAATCACTCAAAATCAGAAGAGTAACTCCCACTGGAATGAGATGGGTTGCTAGAACCATGAGGACAGTGTTGACCTCTGATTTTTAATGTTGAAGTTTGCGTAACTGTCCTCTTCACTGGGGTGCCCAAGTGTGAGGGACTTTCAGCATATGGGCAATCTTATTGGAGGCCATGAAGACCTGCCTGTGCATTTACTGAAGGAGGCTCGAAGAGGGAGTGTGCTGTGTGGTTGTAAAGTCAAGGGAGGGGTTTGAAAAAGGTCATAAAAATTAGTTCAAGCATTTTAAACAAATGAGAGAGACAAAAAGTAACTCCAGGGTACTAGAGGATATCAATCTCTGTAGAGGGTGGAAACTCTTACCACCTTTCCTTGTGTGCGAAAGCCTCTGTGTCCTACAGACACAAACTCACTGCACTTCTGGTGGCATTGCAAGGTACAGTGGAAGCCAGCCCAAGGAAAGGTGTGTCTCAGCAGGTGTCATGGCTGTTTTGAAAGAAAGACAAGTAACAACCAAAAGGGGTACAAGCACAGGGTTACCTCTTCCATTGGCGTTTGTTATTCCTGCTGTAATGCACGGTACAGCAGACTTGTGTCAGCCCTGCCATTGTCATTATTTTGGCAACTCACAGAGATTGTCTTTTTCCTCTCTGGATCCCTGTAGCGTCTTGAACCGCACCCCTCCCAGCCTCATCCAGGAGATCATTTTGGTAGATGACTTCAGCTCAGATCGTAAGTATGGACCCATTTCCCTTGCACTTGTTTTTTCCCCCATGTTTCCCATATTTTTGTTTGCTCTATTTAGTCCCCCTCTCTCCCAGAGATTCCATCATGTCTGTGCAAGAGAAAAGCGAAAGGGAGGTGGTCTTTGTATTTGGTTTAAGCATGTGCATGGCAGAGGCCAGAGCTTCCTGCTTTTTTTGTCCAGTACAGGTAGCTAGGAAAGCCTGCCTCGGCCTGCTGAGGTATGGAAGCATTGCTCTTTTGATTTTGCAGCTAAATACTAAGTAACTTTTATGTTTTTCTTTTTAAGTTGAATGCTGAGGTTGGGTATTTAAGACTCCGAGAGCCTCAGTCTGATTTAGATAAGGACTGAGCTGCATCCAGCTGTTGGGGTTGGGTGTTTCTGAGCACCTCTAAACAGTCCTAAGTGTCCCACATTCAGCACCTGAAAATTCCAGCATAACCTCAGTGGCCAAAGTGTTCCAGATCAACGCCGATGGATCTCTGGCACCAGTACTGCACAGGGCTCAGCCAGAAATTCCCATTTAGGTTCCTAAGTGGAAAAAAAAAATCAAAAAGCCCCATCCTATGACAGTTCTTATTTTTCTCTCTGGCAGACAGATATCTGTGGTCATACAGCTACTCCACTGAGGCACCTCCATAGGGACACTTTAGTACCTGTGTGATGACTCTTTGCTTTAGTATCTACCTCAGTTTCTGCAAAAATACAGAGAGTCTGCCAGTGCTGGCAACTTGTTAGAGTGATGTGCTCCACTCCTGGAGAGTGAGTGACTAGATAAAGGTTCTTGTACTTTCTTGAAATGGTGACTTAGCCAAGATGAGTGATGCTTTCTGTTGTAGCAGCTGTCCAGCAAAATCTCAGTAGACTTTGAGAGCACCTGCCACTTTACTTGGATGGTGCGGCAGCTGCCAAAGTGCCCACACAAGAGCAGTATTTCAGGTTGCATGTGTCCTTGAGAGTGGAAATGCTCCTGCAGGACTGTGCCAAGAGATGCACTTTGGATGATGGCTTTTGCGTTCTCCCCAGAGTGCTGAGACTGTGGGAGGATGAAAATGGGCAAGGGGGGATGTAAGACATGAAAAGGAGTGTGGAATAAACATGGAAAGTGATGAGGACTTGGTGAAGCAAGGGAAAAAAAGTGTGTTAGAAATTGTTATTACTGTGACTTCTGCTAGGGCAGGAGTAGAGAGAGTGCAGTTCTCAGGCAGTGTAGCCCATGGCATCCTGCAAAGCCCATGCAGTCATGGAAACTTGCATGACCTGGTGCTTTGCTATGGCTGGGCTGGACATGGTAGCTGCTGCTCTCCATCATGTTCCCTGGGCAGTGGAAATGAGGGATGGCACAAGATTCTGGCAAGCTGCCAGCAAAGCCCTCAGTTAGGCACCCGTGTATTAATCTAATAGCATCTCCAAGGAAGCAGGTCAGATCCCTGTGACTTACATTAAATAAAATCAAGCAGAAACTGCCTTGAGAATAAATGTTGGGAAATGCCCAGATGAGCCGCTGAAGGCAAAGAGAATGGATGAGATCACTTTATATGACAGGCCTCTCTTTTACTTGGCACTTCTGCAATTTACAGCCCAGGCTCCCTACAGCCCCTCAGTTTTATCATCGCTCAGTGCCACATTGCTAGCATATGCCCTGTCGTTCTTGTGAAATGCTGAGTTGTAGGAGGGCGATGGCCTGGCCCATTGGAGTATCAGCAAGCAAAGCCTCAGCTGTCTGAGGTGGACAGCAGGCAAGCAGCGCTCTTTTCTGTACCCTTTAGACAAGAGAACTAAGGCCATCAGGCTGCTTAATGTGATACTAAGTGAAAACAGAAATTCCCCTCCCATGGAGATGCAGGAGAATAGTTAATTGGAGCTCTCTTTTGAAGCCAAGTAATTCATGCATGTGTGCCAAATGTTTTTTTGCATTCCTTAAGCTGAGGACTGCCAGCTCCTTACCAAGATCCCGAAGGTCAAGTGTCTACGAAACACCCGTCGAGAAGGTGAGTGTGGAAACTTTGCAGGTGCAAAGTTTTAGTGGATTTTCCCACGTGGCCCTGTTTGCCTGTCAGCTGCATGTGTGTTGTTTCTTACCATTACAGTTTTTTTGTTTTGTTCTGTTTTTTCAATATAAGGGTTTGGTGTCCTAATGTTGTAGGTCTGTGGACAGAGAACCTGTCTTATCAACTCCAAGGCTCTTGTTTCATAGTTTAAATAATGACAAGTGGTATCCAGAGGTCCTGGCTAAAACAAGGACCACATTTTAAGATCTTTATGAGTATAGGTGCAGATGGAAGATCTGTCTTTTTAAACTCAGAGTGCAAGGTAACAAGCCATTTAGGAGATGTGAGAAAGGGAAAAACAATTATATTATAAATAAATACAATTAAGGAAAAAAATGTTATCTCCTGTGTGCATAAATAGTAACACTGACTTACCCAGCTGCTCTCTAGTTTGACTCAAATGTTCTGGCTGATTTCTAAAGCTGTCAGTGCACAGCAGGCCTGGAGCAAGGGTCTGAAATGAGAGACAGGAGTCACTGTTCCATTCATGAAAGTTATCCCAGGTAGTGGGATGGTCTGTAGGAAAGTATGGAGATGTCTGAGAGCCAGACTGACACCTCTGACCACAGGGCAGAATAAAGGAGAAAAGGGAGTAGATAAGAAGGAAGAAAGGCAGCAAGAGAGTAGAGCTGGTTCCTGTTTAAGTGGTAAGAGAGGCAGCGGGGTGCTCTGAGGGGAGAGACACCGGGCAGGTGTGGCCCAGGCAGCAGCAAGGTATGTGTGGGAAGGGCTGGAGGGGAAGGGGACTGTCATCAAGGCAGGAACCGGATGAAAGTTCAGTGGCATGGACAGAAGTGGCAGATTAGGTCATTCTTTGTGTGCTGGGAGGGCTCACATAGTGGTGTGGCCCTCAACGGATGCCCTGCTGTAGCTGCTTTCTGCTCCTGACAGAGGTGTGATAGTGGAGAATCATTTGGTCTTCTCATGCTATGGCCAGACAATTAGTTTATTTTCTGAAGGAGGCTCAGCTGTTTCCCTTCTTAACCTTCTGGCTCCTGTGCCGTCCTTTCCTCATCGCAGGGCTGATTCGCTCTCGGGTGCGAGGAGCTGAAGTGGCCACCGCCGACATCCTCACCTTCTTGGACAGTCACTGTGAAGTCAACAGCGAGTGGCTGCAGCCAATGCTTCAGAGAGTGAAAGAGGTGAGCACCGTCTCCCACTCTGGACTAGCTGGGGCTGGCCTGCCTTGTGCTGATGAATCCTGTGCCCTTGTGTGCTGTGAACAGTGTCAGCAAGGATAGAGCCTTCCCAGGTAGTCCTCTTTTCAGGCAGGCTGTTACAGAGGAAGATACAGCCTGAGCTAGATGGGCAACAGATCCCTGATGGCCTTCATCCATTCTCCTGCCGATGTGACAAGGCAGAAGGTGCTGAGTGACGGGAGCTTCCCAGCACGGAGGAGCTGCCTGTGAGTGCAGGGATGTCCTTTTGTTGGCTCACTTGGGAAAGGATTGTCATGAGTCTGGAAGAGTGAAAACGAGACAGGAATGTTAGCAGCTGTCACCCTGATTGCATTGCTGACTTGTACCCATGTCTGGCTTACAGTGGAAGAAGGTGAAATTTCAGGGCCGATGACTTAAAAGATTCTGCTTTTTAGTCATGCTCAATAAATCCTCCATCTTGGAAGCCCATAAATATTTACTTTACTAATTCTGTTTAAGTCAAGCTACAGCAGCATGGGGTTCCTAAGCAGCAAGAACCTTACTCTTTTCCTCAGGGAAGGATCTAAGTTGCAAATGGTAGGGTGTGAACTCCAGCCTTATTTACTGAGCAGATTTCAAGTCAGCCTGTTGCAGACCTACTTCATACATTCCTGATGTGGGTCCAGGTTTGGATTTCAGTCTTGCCCTACCCGGTCCTAGTGCTGGCTGGTTGGAGCAGTGGCTGGAGCACCGGGCTCAGGCACTGCCTACGTACTCTCTGTGCAGCTGTCACAGCACTAAGGGGATATGCATGAACAATAGGCTCTTGCTTAGGCTGTGCCATGCTGGCCAGCCAGGCCACAGCAGGAGGAGCTATTTCAAGGCACAAAATGGAGGTTTGGTATGAAGGTTGGGGAGGTTGGCAGGTACCCGATAACCAGATGATGTTTCTGGAATTGCCAGCTCTCTGTTTCATCATAGATTTCAGCTGTCACAAGGCTGTCTTTAATGCTCTGTCTCATGATGAAAACTTGTTATAATCTCAAGTTCCATTTACTAAAAGGATTGCAAAATAAGACTGTAAACATCTATACACCTCAAGGCCAGTAAAGTATCCCCAGTTCCTTAATATTACATTTTTTTTCATTTGGCACTGCAATTCTTAATTATGGAGCCTTGATTCATAACACTTGTTAGGGAGATGTTTTTTTCGTGGGTTGATTGTTTCTGGGCTGATGGCAATGAGTTAATTCAAGGATGGCTGAGCAGGAAGCATGCTGTCAATAGATATCAAAAATGAGCACAAAACCTTAGGGACAGTGATTCACATCCTGTGACTTGGGCAGAAAATAAAGAGCTATTTCTTAGCAGCACTTCTGGGTATCGGGGTCTCACGCTTCGTTCCCCATTTCCATGGTGTACACTTGGCTAATACCCACCATCTCCTTGTTTGGATGTTGTGTACATCCATCACTTGCCCAGCTGTCAGAACTATGCTGGAGAAGCCAAACAAAAATTTGCATGTTACATGTGCAGCTTTGAGTTTTTTATGATCTCTGGCAGTTTTACCAGACCCTCAAGAAGAGCCTGACTGTTTTTTTCCCCTTTCTCTATCTCCTTCAGGATTATACCCGAGTGGTGAGTCCAATCATTGATGTTATCAGCCTGGATAATTTTGCCTACCTGGCAGCATCAGCAGATCTGCGGGGAGGTGGGTATAATGAACAGCTTGTGTAAGCTTGGCCTGAGGGATGGTGCACAAAAAATAATTGTTGCTCTCTTCAGCTTTACAAGAAAATAGTGAGGCTCTTTCCTGATGGGTTCTCTGTCCTCCTTTTCCTGCAACTTGCTAAGTCAGATCTTTTGCAGAGTTGAATTAAAGCCCAAATACTGTTTTTTTCTAGAGCTTACATCAGTGTCATTGTGTCTTGCAGTATCAGGGCTTAGTTAACTGGTTACACATATCACCATATCCTCTGGCCACTTTACCTCCTGCAAGTGAACAGCAGGATTTTTAGGCTGTGGCACTCAGACTGAGCAGCCAGGCATGAAACACTCTTCTTCTGAGCTCTGTTTTTATGTTCATAAACCAAGGAGATCACTCTTTATGGGTTCCAGGAAGGGAAGGAAGGTAGTAGGAAAGAAGATCGGTGAAAGCCACCCCTACAAACTCTTCACTCTTCTTGTGCTACTTGTGGTCCTTTTAGCATCTAGGGCTGTTTCTGCATGATGCAATCTGCTCCTTGGGAGAGAGCCACTAGAGTAAGGAAGAGAAGATTAAACTCTTTATTAGCACAAGTGTCCAGGCTTTGTTCCTATGTGGCTAACCTTAACAGTGGTATAGTGCTAGTGACTGCTGTGCTCAGCTCTCCACCACAGGCCAACTGTAAATAAATGGTAGGCTCAGAGGAGAAAATGGTTAAAATGATCTGCAAGCCTTTGTTTCCACAATGCATCATGTTCCACCCCACAAAGTGCTTTGATTAAAGCCTTATAACTCTGGTACGCAGGAAAGTGTAAAACAAACTGGCCAAAATGCAGCAGCACTAATTAGTACATCTCACACTGACAGTACTCTCCTGAAAATGTAGAGTGGAACTGAGCAGAGACCTGTACTGCTAAGGGATGAGGACGCCAAGACAGTAAATTGTCAGCTTCCTAGCTACATTAAGATAGACTCTTCCTATTTTGGGTAGACAGAAAAGGGAGGTCAGGGAAGGAAAGTAGGGTAGCTTATGATGTAAGGGTGGAGGCTGTCACTAAAGCTAGTAGAAAACCAAGAACAAAACCTATCTGGTGTGTTTCTTTTCTTCACAGGGTTTGACTGGAGCCTTCACTTTAAGTGGGAGCAGATTCCTATAGAGCAGAAGATGTCCCGAACCGACCCAACTCAGTCTATAAGGTAGCTGTCTGTGATGGACTGTGTGCAATCCTCTAAATGCCTTTATAAGCCTTCACCTTCATGACAAGGAATTCCCTTTATGGCAGACCTTCCCTTTAAGGCACAGGGATTGCCTTGCTGAGGACAAGATACCATAGTATTCACTCAATAATGACAAAATCCCAGAATCATAGAATATCCTGAGTTGAGGGGACCCACAAAGATCATCAAGTCCAACTCCTGGCTCCCCACAGGACCACCCAAAAATCAGACCATATATCAGAGAGCATTGTCTAAATGTTTCTTGAACTCTGGCATGCTTGCTGCCGTGACCACTTCCCTGGGGATTCTGGTCCAGTGGCTGACCACCTTATTCGTGAAGAACCTTTTCCTAATACTCAGCCTGAACCTCCCCTGATGCAGCTCCATGCCGTTCCCTTGTCTTGCTCTCTAAAAATCATGTTAGTTCTGAAGAAATCTTACAATGCATCGGTACACTAATCCTGAGAGTATTATTCCATGAATGTAAGAATAGTAATTATATACTGTCACAGGCTTGTAGTCTTGCCATCTCTGCAAGCTACCTATTCTTGTTCTATATGTTTGTTTTTGTGATCTCCCTCACTCAACACTCTGAATGCCTCAGAAATCCCTTTTTTTTAATTACCTCTGTCTTCCAGGTGGAATTAAGGAATTAAGGAATGAAGCAGCTAAACAATCACCTTGGGAAGTGTAAAGCAGACCTGGGAGTTGAATCTCACCTAGTAATTTGGGCATAGAATTGACCTCCTCTCCTAAATAAGTGTGTCCATGGACAAAATAGATTGTGTTGGCTGGAGCAGTTTATTGACAGCCATGCTGCTGTGTACAGGGTTCTCAGGAATGTAGAGTGTGACAAATCCTGATATAAAAAGTCAGTGCTTATCTGTATAGGTAGACAGCTTGCTGTTTGTAGCATAAAAGTATCATTCAATTCCTTTGCATAATTTGTGAGCCTCTGTTTTGCACTCAGGAAGCAGCCAGTTTACTGACAGCAGAGCAGTACATGCAGCAAGGCCCCTCACACCATGTCTGGCTGGTGAACACAGTCATCAGACAATACCCTTGTCATTCCTTCACACTGCACATATTTGTGTAAGTACAAAAGACAGCATTTTTCAAGTAGTCCTTGCAGCACCATCTGAAAAAGGAGGAGGAACTAGTGAGGGGCATCTCAGAAGTTTCCTGTTCATGCCCCAGCTCTACTATTTTCTTGTTTTGGATAGGTAGGATTTGTTGGGTCTGAACAAATTGTCTCTTCTCTAAAATGTAGATGGTGATGATGGTGGTGTTGCATGCACTTGTACTTGTGATTATTTAGTGTGGGCTTGTGTTTTCTTTTCCAGAACCCCTGTCATAGCAGGAGGCATCTTTGTGATTGACAAGTCCTGGTTTAACCACCTGGGAAAATATGACACTCAAATGGACATATGGGGAGGAGAAAATTTTGGTAAGCTTAGGGTGTTTCAGGCGAATGATACTAACTAAGAACCACCCTGCAGTATTCGTCACCTAGCTGAACTCTTCTTTCAAGGGACTGATCTGCATGTTGATGTAAGGCTACGGACATGGTCAGGTAATCCCCATGTTGGTCAGAATTGTATCTGTTATCTTTGTGCAAAGTAAATGGAGGCTCTTTGAGGTCCGGACTATCACTGTCTTTCATGCAGATGCACTATACTATACTTATGTACTTCTATGGTACGAATAAGTAAAAAACAAAACAAAACAAAAAGTCCTGATATTTAAATTGTTGCTTGCTTTTGGAGAATACTCGTCCAGTCCTCCTTCACATGACAGTCTGCGTTGACCCAACTCTGCAAGGGACAGTCACTCTGAGATTCTCTTCCTATAACTGTTCTTCCTTCCTAGAGAAGTCTGAGTTACTCTCCCAGCTTCATAGCTCTGAAGGATGTTTTTCCTAATAAAATAAGCCTCTTTGTAAGTGAAATTTGTGTATAAATACACTCAGAATGAAAACATTTAGAAGCAAACTAGAGCATCATAAACATCTGAGGAATTCACAGGCCCAGGGTAAACTGTCCATTCAAGGGCAGTTACCTCAGGATGTGGTGCTGAAACCCATCTCCTTGCACCTAATGGTGGCACAGCTATTCCAGAGATCTCTCTTTCTCTGCCCCATGTGAAGGAATGCTACGCTGTCACTGGGGATTAGTGACAAAAGGAAGAACGACATTGAAAAGATGTTCAGGGAGACCTCAAGTATTTGGGGCATTCATTTAGAAATGATGTAGGTGGAGCAAACGTGACAAAAGCTTTCCTCTGTTCTTCAGTCAAATTGACTTTTCTCTTGCTTACACTGGCAAAAAAAACATATTCTGTTTCTACAGCTTCCATAAATATCACAGATTTGTAAATAAATCCCTTTAAAGAAGAATTTATATGGCATTTTCTAGCACCTGAAGGGCCGATTAGGAAGAACGAAATAGTAAGAAGAGACTTTTGTTTCTCTGAACACAGCTGGGAGAGGTGCCATTTTCTGAAATGCTGTCTGAAACCAAGAAATAATATTTTTGTCTAGTAACAGAATATCAAGGTACCAATTTTTAAAAACAAGATACTAATAATGCATGCTTATGCTCTCAGTTTGCTGAGGTCTTGCTTCAATATTGTGATATTCATGATATTAAAAAGAGTTGTTCAACTAGCAGTGCTAGTAATGTCTGCTAAGTGTTGTAGGCAAAAATAACAGGGAGCATTTACCTAGGCATGAGGATCTGTTTTCCTGTGTCCCTCTGACTGCTCTGCACAGACAACCTCAGCTCCTTGCTGTCACTAGCCCTGCTCCAGCTGCAGAGTCAGCTGCTTAGCCATCATGCCAGCCTCTCAGCTGCAACTGCGTAAAAGCTGTAAACCCCAAAGATAGTGAAAGAATATTTATTTAGGCTTTTCATTGTCTGCTGCTGCCTGCCAGGGAGCCTAGCATTGTTGTTTGGTGCGTATGCTAGTAGCTGGTGCTCAGCAGAGCTCTCTGCCATAAGTGGCAGTAAATTACCTGCACACCCACAGCCCTTCGTGCCTATACAGATGACAAAAACCTCCACAGAATTGCTTCATTCTCCTCCTTCAAACTGCTCTTGTACAGCCTGACAGTGGCTGGGCCAGGCTGTGTAGAATTGGGCTAGGTGTTCAGGGCTTGCCAGTTCTGCCTTGTGCAGTTCCGGTGTACATTTGTCTCCCATCACTTGTCTCTTACCCTGCACCTTGATTCTTCTCTTCAGAAATCAAGGCTAAATGCACAATGCTCTGTGTAATGGGGACCGTCCCTGAGATGCCTTGCCACAGCACCAGTGTGATGATAGCAATGGGAAAATATTTTAAAAACAAGACAGACTACTTTTGTTCTCTAAAGCTAACATTTGTTCAGCTCGTTGGCATAATATGAGGCAATGATTCAATCAGTGGCTTCTACATTCAGCCTGTTGCTGTTGCATAGCAGAAGGGTAGAAACCAACCTGTATTTGACAACAAAAAGTATTCACTTTCCTTGAAAAAGTATTTAGAGTGGTGAATTTATACCCTGAAAAAAATGTTTTCCATACGTAATTGAAAATTAAATTCTCTGATCAAGGAAAAATGTTGATAATGTTCTGAAACTTTTTACTGCGAGTTACAATTTTGAGTGGAAAGGAACTGGTTGGATAAGGTCACTATTTGTAGGAGAGGTGAGAGAGTAGCTCTGACTAATTTGGGTGGGTGAGAATGGCCACAAAGGCCATTTTTAGTGTTTTTTTTTTTTTTTTTAACTTTTTTTCCACACGGAAACAGTAAGAGAATGTATTTTAAGAGCTGGACAAGCCCTATGCACACAGCAGGTAAATAGGAGTGTTCTGGTAGTGATTACCAGCTGCCAGAGTATTCTTCCAGCTGGATGTAAGCTGGTTAAAAACATTTTTTTTTCCACTGCATGGGGAAAAGCCACAGTGATTAAATCATTTAAAACGTATATGGACTAGGCCAGGTTCTGGAAAGCATACAGCAAAAAATTCTCATATGCTTTTCATCAAAGGATGCATGAAAGTCCTTGGTAAGTTATGCTTGATCTCCATTTTCTTTTCTGTGCCAAAAACCTGCATCCTTTCACCCCTTTTCTGAAGAATTCTGTCATCTGCAAACCTGGTCATGCAAAGTCTGTCTGTGTGCCTAAGATACGAATATGGCATGAGGATTCCTCTCTTGGAAAATAGACATTGCTTTAAGTTAAACCTACTAGATTGAGAATTTTGTTTTTGTTATAGGCCAGGGCGAATCAGAACCTCATTTCAGGAGAGCAAATGCCAGCCGGACACAACACCAGACAGAAATTTATGTCTTGCCCCCCCCAGTCTTTTTTTTTTTTTTTTTTTCATTGGAGCCCTTCCTCTATTTGAAGCTGGAACTCCCTGTTGAAAAGAGACTAAAAACAATAAGCTGTAGGAAAGGGTCAGGGAGAGACTAGAGTTAGAAATGCCACAAAATACAGTCCACTTATTTAGAAGCTAGATTAAATACCTCTCCTCACTATTCACCCAACCAACCGAGTGAGAAACACACTACACAATTTAAACAACCTTTCCTAGGAGCTGGAGAGGAAAGCTATGGAGAAAGATGAAGAGCAAAAGGATGTTAGTGTGTGTACATGCTTTGAAACAGCCATTAGAAGTGGATGCATCATTTCTTTTTTAATTTCTAAGCATCAGAGCTCCATAATTCGGGCATTACTGGAGGGAGATCCCAAGTGAGTAATTTTTTTGAAGTAATCAGTCTACACAATCTGAAGCCCTTTTGTAAGGACTTGATCAGAAATCCCAACCAACTACCCAGCTAATTTGCCTTTTCCCTCTTACTTCTCTTCTCACCGGCACATGAAACACAAGCAGAAAACCCCTCCGGTGTGGCAGTGATTAAACTTGTGAGGACAGACCCATAAGCCTGAGCGAGGTCATATCTCTTCTGTGATGCAAATAAGTGCCTGCACATCAAAGCTCCATGTTCTTCTAATCCTTTAAGAAAATGTTGAATTTAGCTTCAGGACCAGCTGAATTTCTTCAGGAAACAGGGTTCTCTCCATATATTTATAATGACGCTATTAGACTGATTTCTGCTCTCTCTAGCTCCCCCAGCAGGGGCAACAGGTGACAAACTGCAAACCAGTCATCCTCTTTCTATTTTGTTTTTTTGACATAGCCAAGCAGAACAAGAGCAATGAAGCACCTTAAGATGTATAACGTGTTGACACAGGATATACTGCCATTGCTGGAGGCTTGGGAGAGGCCAGTGGCAAAAGTAGAGGGGCTCCTTGGCTTGTGGTACTTGGTCTGCAGAGAGTGAGTGTTCTGGGCCCCAGGTTAGGGAAATGTGTTTGCCTGTATATGTACCAGTCTCCTCAGCTGTGCTATTATCACATTGCATGATGTAGAGAGGACAACTGCAGATCATGTCCAAGCAGTGTTCAAGGTATTCTGCTTTCAGGTGGTAACTCAGGTGATGTAGCTGGAGGTATGGGGGAGAGGACTCAGCCCTAAGCATTGCCTTACTTTCTGTGCCCTCATATTGTTCTCTTCTTTCTCCTTTGTCTCCCAAGTCCCTTCTCTTCCTCACGTGATTTGCTTTACACAGTGAATTCTTTTTTTCCTTCCATCCACATGTTGGGTGGGAGAATTAGAGAAGTCCAAAACAAGATGGGTGTGGGGGTGATATCAGTCTGTTGTCGAATGCTGTCCTGAAGGCCTGAGAGCATCCACTAGGATCTGGTTAAATGGAAATGTATCTAATTGAATTGCTCTGGGGACCAAAGAGAGGAATGGGACTGGAGAAAGTTAAGGGAGTCTCTGAGCCACAGGGGTTGCCTCCATTTTAATGAAGGGAGGAGAGTTTTTTCACTCTCACCATGGCATCACTTTTCCTGTTTTTGCTGTTGCTGGAAATACATCTAGAGCAGAGGGGCAAGGATTTCAGGCACATTGCTGAGGTTGCTCTTCTTGGAAATGCTGATGGCCTGGCTGCAGCTGTGTAACTCTTGGGGGTTTCTTCCAGAGCTCTCTTTCCGAGTGTGGATGTGTGGTGGCAGCTTGGAGATTGTTCCCTGCAGTCGAGTGGGACACGTGTTCAGGAAGCGCCATCCCTATGACTTCCCTGAGGGCAACGCGCTGACGTACATCAAGTAGGTGCTCAGGAGTTCGTGGTAATAGACAGATCACCTTGATGTTGAGCATGTCTAACTAAGTCTGAATTCTTTGTTGTTTTTCTGCCTGATGACAGAGAACAGCTTGTGGTTGAGCATCTGTTCTCAAGGGTAGGATGAGTTGCTGTTGTCTATGCACAAAACCTGTTCCCTTGTCTGTTTGTGTTCCTGCAGCTTGTTTTTCCTCACTTTGCAGTGGAGGTGGGGAGCAGTGCCCCAGGGAGAGACTGTGACCATTTGTGGATACTGCCCTAAGACATGTGCTAGACTTGAAGCTCTGTGGGAGGGTTGGACTAGGTGATACCTAGAGATGCTTTCCGAGCTGAATTATTGCGTAATATTATTCTAACGTGGGGAAAGGGATCAGGGTGATGGTGACAGTCGGTCCAGTTACCTCTGCAGAATGAGCATGTTTGAAAGAAATCATGCTGAATTCTGGCTGTTTATTTTTTTTTCTTCATTTTATCTTCTGAGCTGTAACATCCGTGCAAGACTTTGTAGAGTTAATACATTCAGTCTAAATCTGACCATACTGCTCACTTTTTTTCATGTTTGGTACTGTCCCCCACTCCCTCCTGGCAGGCTGGCCACCCTGTGCTTGCTCTCCTGGAGAGCAGGATCTCCAGCAGCACTCAGCAAAGCATCTCCTTGTCCCCATGCAGGAACACTAAGCGCACGGCAGAAGTGTGGATGGACGAATACAAGCAGTACTACTACGAAGCCCGGCCGTCAGCCATTGGCAAGTCATTTGGAAGGTAAGCTGCTCCACAACCTCGGGAGGAGAGCTCTGGTAAGCCGCTTGCTAGCAAGAAATAGTTATGGGATCTTCTCTGGGACTTAGTGTGGGAAACAGAAATAGAGGTGTTCTGAATGGCTGGCTCACCAGGAGGGTTGGAACTCAAGTGTCTGGCTAACGAGGTTTGCTTCTAATTCACTTTATTTTTTCCCCCAGTAACCCTGCATAAATCATTTGTTAATGGAAGGCCAAAGGGATCTATAATGAAATTAAAATGCCAGACTTTTTAAGTGGATGAGAATATTTTCTAATACAGCATGCAGCTGCTCTGGAAATGTGAGCTATGCTGTTACTAGAGCTTGATCCAGAGCTCCTGTGCGGATGCAGAACTGAGGGCCAAGCACAGAGAGCTGGCACATGGGGAAGGTTGCTACCTGGTGCACTCCTCTTTGCTGATGAGTGAGTGTTTTGCGTGGTTTATAGGTCAGGAGAGAGCATGGCCAATAGTGAGGCATTATACTCCTCTTCTTTCCCAAAAGAACAAATATGTTTTTAAGGTCTGCAGCTCAACTTCAGCCTACAGCTGCTGCCATGTCTCCTTATCTGTAGCACACACATATATATCTGAGCATAAACACTTTCTAGGCCTTTTCAGGATAGTTGTGCAAGTTTTGTGGTATGCTTCTACAAGGGTATCCTGAGGCTGAAAAAGCTTTCTTGGTCCTACAGTAGCCTTACTGTGCTCTATTATTTAACACTGTAGGATCTGGGCTCTGACATCTTTCTGAATTGAAGTGCAAGAATTGCTCTCCAAAGGCATTTTTTTCTTCCTTTTCTATTTCCCCCCTCTTGCCTCTCCATTTTTATTCACCTCAGGTCACTGGTAGTGCTCTGAACCCAGCAACAACTAGGTGGGAGAACGAGTAAGGGGGCAAAATTCATATAGTCTCCCTCAAACCTCCTGGTTGCTCTCTGTTGCTCGCTTTCCTCCTGTTCACTGTCTTATATACAACAACCTGCCTGTGTTTCCAGTGTTGCAGAACGAGTGGAGCAGCGCCGCAAGCTGAACTGTAAATCCTTCCAGTGGTACCTGGAGAACGTCTATCCTGAGCTCAAGTGAGTCAGTTCTCAGCTTGTAAAAATCTCTGATTGGGGAGGTGGGTCCCAATGAGAAGCTGAGCTGTGGCAGCAGCAAGGAATAAAACAGACTTATGCTTGGAAAAGGTTTTCCTCTGGTGTTCTTTGTGGTAAGAAACCCTCAGTGATTTCCTGGCTTGTACCATTACCACTCTGCGAAAGGTTTGTTGCTTCTGCCTCTGTTCTGCCCCATACAGCTGTTTCAGGCTTGGTCTCTGCCTGTTGGATGTTCTTCCTGGAGGTAGCTGAGCCAAGTAGAGCTGGGCTGCCTCAGTGCAGAGGTGCAAGTGGTTCAGAGAATACCCTGGTGAATGTCCAACCCAGCTTGTCTGTGTCTTCTACTGCAGTGGGTCAGGCTGTGGTAGTGTTGTGGCACTGCTCTGCTGGGAGGTAGCACGGGCCACTACAGAGCTGTGTTGTTAGCACTTGCTAGTCAACACACCTTCACATCCTAGTCAGCAAAGGCTGTAGCTAACATGCATTGAGACTAAAACATCTAGTTGTAGTCTGGCTTTGACAGATCTTTCCTGTATTGCTACCAAAGAGGCAGCGAATACTACCACTGGGGGGAAGAGTATGGAAAAGGTGGAGGCAGATGCAGGATAGACAGGTGTGGATATGGCTTTTTACTGGCAATGATCTCTTTCAGAGGAGGCATCACACTGAACTGCTTTCTGAAGAGCCTTTTGAAACAAGGGTACTGGTCCTCTGACCAAGTTTTCCCTTGACTTTTGCCTGCTCCTGACATTTTCAGCATATAGTGTGATATCTTGCATTTTCCGTCAAATAAAGGGGGCTATGTCTCATACAGGGGCCAGTTATGCCCTTATAAATCTGTGAAAGTGCTTTGGACTTTTCTGTGTATGAAGTGCCTTACAATTGTTGTTTTGTTTCAAGGGTTCCTGAAAAGGAGTTGATTCCAGGGATAATTAGACAAGGAGGAAATTGCCTGGAGTCTTGGGCACAGGATACCACTGGGAATATGTTGGCTGGCATGGGAAACTGTAAAGGGACAGTGAACAATCCACCTGTCACTCAGGTAAGGTGGGCTTCAGCTTGGTGCTTTGCTCCTGCCTCTGCCCTTTTAATTACCAGTGGCCCTGGTGGGTTTGTACAGAGGTGAATGAAGGAAGAATTTGGCCCTGTTAATGGTATTAGCAGTAAGCAGGAAAAGAAGCTGTGTTCATCTCAGAGCTCCGTTGGCTTAACAGACACAACAGTCAGGCACAGAGTAGGAAGGATTTCATCACTCGGAAGCAACAGGTAACACCTGAATGCTCAGAGGTGTGACTAGTCTGTGCAGTAAACTCATGACCAGGGTTTGAATCACGTGGCTATCACCACTCAGGCCATCGCTTGGGTGTGCTCCAGCCCATGTGGCTATGACTTTTCCATGAGAACCAGTCCAGGAGTGTACCTGGCTAGTACCCAGGCATGTGGGGTAAGAGATTTCGTCAGGGTCAGAAATGTTCCTCGGTCCACCACTTCAGCTGTAGCTGCAGATGGCTTGAATTGTGCTGTTTTACAGATGCGTTCCAGTATAATGCCCAAGTACAGTTTAAGTAGCCAAGACCTCAGCTGCAATAATTGGGTGCAGCTTCTCTAACTGCAGTGGAGCTGTGCTGGTTTATACCAGCTGAGGATGTGCACTCAATCTCTTCTTTTGGTAGTCAAAGCAGCAGAGAAGCAGCTTGAGAAAGTTAAGGGTTGCAGCAGGATATTTTATGCCAGAAAATACATAATCACATCTGTTAACTCTTGGAAACCAGTTTTCAGACAGCATTCAACATGCCATTAAATCTGACTCATTGCTCCTTGTCATTACCATTTAAAGTCTCTGAAACTTACTGTGTTTTGTGTTTCTTCCTTGGGGAAAGTGTAATAATAATAGTTGATTGGGTTAATAGTTGAATGGGTCAGGCATCCATCTAGTGAGAGGAAGGAAAAATGAAGTAGTTTGTGCTTTATGTGTACCGGTGAAATTTATTAACCCATAGATTTTTGCATGTGTTTTGCTTCATTTGACAGTCTGTAGTCCTGGTTACCTGTTACAGAACATGTTTGTTATGTAAAATATGCAGAAGCAGTTGCACATCTTGTAAATCAGGGGGTTGGTGGCCTCCCTGCTTTGTAGGCCAGACTCTGTAAAGCTACAGAGCATGGAATTGCAAGGGATCCAAGGTTAATCAGGCAGCTCAGAAGGTCGGGGAGTCAGCTGTAGCTTTTGAAATAGTCATGATGCACCAAGTCTGAGCATAAACTTCTGATCAAGTGAAGGCTGCTTCCATAGTTTTCCCAGGGAGTCATTGATAAATGTTGAAGAAAATATTCAGGTTTTTGAAATGTATGCTGGTAAAAACTTTCTCCCTCATCTTGTCAACATTATGATCATAACAGAACCTTTCTTTTTCTTTCTTATGCCAAAGGAGTGGGTATTCAGTGACCCTCTAATTAGACAGCAGGACAAGTGTCTTTCCATTACCTCCTTCTCTACTGGCTCTCAAATCGCACTGGAAGCCTGCAATCAAAAAGATGGCAGACAGGTAACTGTGCACCTTTATTAATCCCTTTGTTGTCACGTACAGGTGTTCGTATATCAGTGCAGCTTATGGGAGTGAACACAGTACTATCAAACTGTGTAAAAGTCCCTTCCACCTCTACATCTCCCTCTCTGATGTGTTTCATAAGCACAGATGTATGAGATTGCCTATGACCAGAGAGAGAGGGTGAGGGTATGTGCTCTGCCTGGGCTCTTGGCACTGTAGTTAGCTCCAGCCCAGTCACACCACCATGTCACTCCATGGAAACATTGATGTTCAGCAAGGTTGGTTCACGGATGAAGAACAGCATCAGAGAGGAGTAGGTAAGCAGCAAATACTTTGAGATACCTGAGAGAAAGACAATGTATGCTATCATTTGTTTGCTTATTTAATAGAACAGTTCGGTTAGAAGGGACCATCAAAGATCTAGTCTAACTGTCTGACCACTTCAGGGCTAACTAAAAGTTAAAACATATTATTGAGGGCTTTATCTGAATGCCTCTTGAACACTGATAAGCATGGGGCACCAACTACCTTGCTAGGAAGCCTATTCCAGTGATTGACCACCCTCACAGTAAAAGCATTTTTCCTAATTTAGAAGTGAGAACTGTGTTCTTTGTGCTGTCTTTGGACATGTTAACAGGCCTTTAAAACTGAGTGTGCGCAACTCATTTGAGAAATACTGACTGGCATAAAGCACCATATGTTCTGTCCAAACTACTCCCTGAGGAGAAATACACAGCAGCAGTATTGGCTTTGCAATACTCTCGACAAAATGCAGCTCTGTAACTGTTATGCAGTTTCCAAGACGCATGTCCCTGATCTGTCAGGACACCGAAGTCATTTTGCTTTACAATACAAGGTGAGAGATAGTGTCTGAGATGGCCACAGTGCTTTTGCAGATACATGATGTGTTTTTTTTTTTTTTATCAGAACTGGTCAAAACACAACATTTGACAACACAGCAGTGGCAGACAGGGAATGCACAGGACTTATTTCATCCCTAGTTCCTGTGCTTCCCTCTACACCAAGAGAGAACCATTTTTCTGTCATCTAGGGCTATGCTGGATCTGTTGTGTTTTCCTTTCATCTATTGTTTTGGTAGCTCAAAGACAGGAGATCGCTCAGCTTGCTACCAGTCCTCAGCATCATCCTTTTTTGTCAGTACTTTTTAATGCCATATGAATTTCTGAATTAGGTTCTTCCTGAAAGAAAGCACTGAATTCCAGTCTTGCCCATGTGTTGAATGCCTGTGTAGACTTTCCTCTGGAGGTTTGGTTAATGCAGAAATGTCTTGAAGAGTTGTCACCATGAATACATTGGGAAAACTCTTAGTTCAGCTTAGCATTGCAAAGATATCCCAGGTGGGCTGTGCTCGCCTGCTCCTTTTTCTTGTTGGTAATCACTCAGCCTCTTGCTGTGTAATTAGGTCACTTAGCTTCCCCTTAGGTGCCTTGCAGCATTTTCCTCCCTGGCAGCAGAGAGGACTCTAGCAGCTGCCAAAATCAGCTCTTTCCCCACCTCCTGTGTCATGGAAGGACAAGGGTCCCCTGGAGCGGGGTGGAGTACAGGCCCTATTAGCCAGAAGAGAGATTAATCCACACTAACACATGCAGGTTCATTCTGCTGCTGGAGTTGGATTTATTGAGCCTTGATGTGTTGATTATATACAGGCTCATTATAAAGACACGCATGTACACTTAAGGATGTGAGCTGTTGTTTTCCATTACCTTATGTGAACAAACTGCACTTAAATCAAGGACTTGAGCTAACAGATGAGTTGGCCAACTGACTGTAAGCAGGGATTTTGTTTAAGCACTTCAAAAAACTAGAGACTATTTTGAATCTCAGCTGCCATTCCAAACCCCCTTGTGGTGGTGGGGATGAAGTAGCAGAACTGCATTTGAATTTTTAATCTAATTTGGGTTGAAATGCTCTGAAATTTTGGGATTGCTTTGGAAGTCCGAAACTCCCATTTCAGATTTCTGCTTAGAAAGCCAGTTCCACATGCAATGCTCAAGTTTGTTGTGTTGTTGGGGAATGTTGTTATGGTATCTTCCTTCCATAAACACATTGCGTTTTAATTAGTTAGAAGTCAGTCGTCTTTGCAAACTGGCCCATTCTCTTTCCTCTGCCTCCCTTCTAGAAGGACCACATGCATCTAATGCAATGTGTTGTCTGCTCTCTTTGGGAACTGACTCTTTCTTTGCCAAATCCTATCTGAAGTGAGAAGTGAAGTTAACACCTTGCAGGGGGTCATCTGGGTTAGCAAGGCAGGGTTCTGGCAACAAAGAGACAAGAAAGAGACGGAGTCTTGTTCTTCCTGAGCAAACACTTTGCAAAACCCCCTGCCTAGGATGTCACCCAAGCCCAGCTCCCAGTACTTACAAAGGTGAATTTCAAGGTGACAACCACTGCTGTGGAAACTTTGACATATTCCCTCAGTTTGCCCTACAGGATGCCTCTCTCCCCATGGGTGTGAGGTGTTGGGAGGGATAGCTGCCTTTTCAAACTACACGTGGGCGTAGCCACTCCTCAGTTAAGCAGGCTTCTCAGAGAGCCAAAGGGGCCGAGCAGGAATGGAGGAAGGGAATTGAACTACCTCAGAGAAGTGGAAGTGGCAAGCAAGAGATAAAGAGGGCAAGCCTGGCAATGTGCAACACATGCGTTATTCTAGGAGGAGATGGTGGCATGATGAAAGTCTGGCTCTGACCATCTCTAGTGTCATTGTCATCAGAGGTCTGTGGTGGAAGGCATTTGGACTTTCCTGGATCTAGACTTCGTGTCTGTGGCTGAGTGACTCAAAAGCCAAGATTTCTGACAAAAGATAAGACAGGTGATGGGTTCATTGTTTGGTGTCACCAGAGCAGATGGGTTGGATCTTTGCAACATACCATATAGCTCCTAAAGCTGCTTTCTGCTTTCGAACATACTGAATCTGTGCTCACGCTACACAGCTGTTGTGTGTTAAGCCTGTCCACACGGAAGAGAATTATTTTGTTGGTTTTGAGTGCTAACAACAATCTCATGTCCATCTGACGTGTATGTAATACTCTAGCAGAGGCTTTAAAGTATTATGAACAGTGTATGTAGAGTATTACCTCAAAATAACTCTAGAACCTTGCAAGCAGGATCCTAGACAATGCTCCGAATGTAGGTGATTTTTGACTCTGTCAGACTTCTCCCTTGGGCTGAAAGAAAGCAGGAACAAAACCTATTTGGCACCATGATCCTTGCTGATCATTCAACAGCAACAGCCAGCACTGCTAGCACGAGACCAGCCAAGAGCTATTGTGCATAATCAGAACTAGATTTCAAAGCAGATGGATGTCATCCATAATGTTATTTGGAGAATAGCATTTTACTTGAATGCACAATAAATTATTGCCTTTAGCTTAGCTTTTGATTTGGCTCTGACTGATGGTGGGAGTGGCATTTTAATTTGTATTATAGTGAGGGCAAATAGGAGGCAGAGTGAGAGTCAGACACTAAAACAAGAGAATAAAAATGAGAAACATTGGCACAGTATCTCCCAAAAGAACAAGAAGCATGCTGAGAAACCTTATTAAATGGACATATTTCATTAAAATGTGCTGAAGGAATGTGACCCCAGCCTGAAAATGAGGACATCGAGCTTTCTTGGGAGACAAACAGTATTTGAAGTCCTATGTGCCTTTGGACATGATTGGGAATTTTTCCCACCTTACTTCTCAGTGTCTCACATTACTTGAAATGCAGACAAATGCAACTTTGTACAGACTTTCAGAAAAGAGGACTGAAGACCTGTCTGTTCTGGAAGCACCTGACTCAGCATCTTCCTGATAGTAAGCAGGTAAAATGCTCCTTGCAACATGCCAGAGCTTGAAAGCAATTTTCAGGAGACAAGAGTCTCTCTTAGTTCTGATTCTTTGTTTTACAAATTTAAAACTAAAATTTAAAATTTAAGAGTTCAAAGGGAGACAGTACTTGCCGGATGCTGACGTGAGCTTTTCTATCACACTGTCTCTGCTCATATGTTTAAAAATGAGTGTTTGTCATCTTCAGCACCAGCTTTGGGTTGCCCATGGCTCTGCAAATACATTCAATTACAACTTGCAGCATCCTTGTCTATTCCAGTTATGAGTTCTCCATACATCTCTGTCTGAGGCGTCTCAGCCCTAATCAACAACATCTGCTCTTCCCAGCTGTGTTTCCTAATCTTGGCCAACTCCACTACATTTCCAGAGTTACAAGGCTATTGTCAGGAATTTGAAATAAACCCTGGACTGATTGGATTGCTGTGGGTTAAAAGAAGACTTTTGATTATGCTGAGAAATTACAGTACTGTAAACACTTTCAGCTCTTATATATCGGGCTGTTTCTCACTGACTGGTTAGATGAGAACTAGCTGTTTCAGACTTTTCTCTTAGTAATTTCACATGGAGTGCTTCTATCCCACCACCTCAAGGTACTTTACGATGATAGATAATAAAGATAGAGAGAGAGCTTTACTAAAAAATGGGGAAAATTTTGATTGACATTTGGGGAAGACGTTCAAGCAGAGAGTGGGACAGTATTTCAAAGAAAATATTGCTTCTTTTTTCCATCTCCACTTCAAACCTGCTGTGACCAGTAAACTGTATTAGCTCCATTTGTACAAGGAAGGGAGACTAAGGAAGATTTTCAAGTCAAAATTTTTCACATCATGGCAATGCTTAAATTTTCCAGAACCTACCCTTGGTCCAAGTACAGGCTGGTCAAAACTGTCTGTGAGTAAGAAAGAAGACTCCCTGTAAAGTTTGGCTGTATGCAGGAATTATCTGCTCTGTTAGTACTTTTTTTTTTTTAATTCTTCTAAAGATGGCAATCACTGCTGCAATTTAAAAGTTAGCTGTCCAGGTTCCCCCTGTGGTCTTTGGAGGAAGCTGGGCCCTCCCAAAAAGTATTAGTACTTTGGACTCCTCCATTAACATGTCACTAGGGGACTAGTTTAGGCTAAGGTGACCAGCTCTGAGGTGGCTGAAGGTGGGAGCATTTTATCTTTTATTTCAACCCATTGCTACTGCCCTTCCTCCTTAAGGTCTGAGATATGGTTTGTCCTTGCAGGGTTAGCTATTGGGCTGTCCCTGGCTATTCTGTGGTCCGGCAGTCAGGCAGTGGGGTCTTGTGAAAGGTTCAGGTGAAGTCAGAGGAGCTCATCAGGTATGTCGTGGAGGACAGCAAAACACAGTTTCTGACCAGAATGAGTAGAATCCATCATTTTGAAAATAACACTTATGTGAAATGAGGGAGCCCTACCTTAGCTTTGGCTGTCAGTATGCTTTATAATAGCTCCATGCATGCATAACCAGCCAACCAGCTAACTCTGTCACTTTCTCGGTATTCCTCCCAGTTCTCCCATCCTTCCTATAGTGTCTGTTGAATGGAGGAACACAGAGTAACTCTGACTCTGGGCCTTCCGGTGGTGCCATTCACTGAGATTGATTTGGTGTAGTTCATTAGCAGCAGAAAATGTGCTCTGGTGAGTGTTTGCTGGTGTCTTGCTGTGTCTGTTGCTGTAGACTCTTCCTGCAGACAGCACAGTGGGTGCCTGCTCAGCATGGAGAGATCACAGCAGCAGGTCTCTGATCTGGAGGAATAACATGCGAGAGCCTCCCAGTAGTGCCAGGTTTCTCCTGAGCAGCTGGAAGAAAGAAGAAAAAAGTGTCTCTTGGTAAAACAACAGAGGCAGGGACAAGGGTGGAGGGCAAGAAAGAGTTTCCCACATTGAAGCTGGGGGTCAGAGAAGGGCAAGAGGCTCTTCACAGAGGTATCTGTGACCTTGGGAAACAGTGGAGGGGGGGGGCATTGCTCAGAGATCACACCAGATAGACACAGTGTGCTGCCTTATGGTATTAACTTCTTCCTCAGCTCTTTGCAGGGAAACTTCTGCCAGATGAGAGCCAGATGGCTCCAGGACCCGTGTAGACACTGGGATGCAGCAGCTGGTGAGGGTATTGCAGGCTCCTCTGTGTGCACAGACTGTGTTGGATCTTCCTCTGCATCATCACTACATTCCTCTTCCTACTTGCCTGTTAAAACCAGCTTCTTCCTGCTGTTACCAACAGTTTGCCTCTAGCAGTGTCCCATCAGTCAGGGTTAGCAGCCATAGCACAGTGATTCTCACCTTGGAGTAACGTCTTGAAGGAATATGTGATAGAGAAGTGACATTACTCCAGGCTTTGCAACTGCCCAGCCCTCCAAGAAGCATAACCAGCACACGGATTTGGAGGAGAGCTGCCAGCAGTATGTGAACATAACTGGTTGTCTTAAAACACACAGCATGTGGCAGTCTAAGCTGTTTGCTGCGTTACTTAACCAAGAATTAAAATATTGGTAGGTTTTGACATTGCCTGGATATCACAGGATTTTTTTACTCCAGTTTGTATGCATTTCTGCAACAGACTTGAGGTTCATCAGTGCTGCCAAGCTGTTTCTTCTTCCTCATCAGTCACATGGGTTAGCCAAAACGTCCTCCTCATATCCCTAAGCTGCCGACCGACTGAGTCATCTGTGACTGAGTGGGAAAAAACCCGGGAGCCTGGAGCACTCAGTCCAATCACCTGCTGATCCCAGCAGTGCCCCGCTGGAGGGAAATGGCACAGCCCTACCTGGGAGATCCCAAGTTCACAGACTCATTTCTCTTTTTTTCCCTGGGCTATCAGCCCAGCAGGGATGGAAGGTACTGCCTTTTCCCAGCAGAATTTGCAATTCAAGTTTAGGAGATACGTTTTCATACCTGAAAAGCAGCACAAACAAATAGGGCCTTCAGGAAAACTGGGTTGCATGTGGGGTCTTGTGCATATGCTTTGGTGGGAGCAGACCCAGAGGACAGCACTGCAGAAAGCAGAGTGATGTGTGCTGAGCAGCTGTCAAATGTACACTTACAGACTGAAATGTTGGTAGGGCAGATGAGATTACGAAGAACCAGCTGAGGAGGATGCAGAGATATGAAGAGCTTTCACTGTAGTGCTGATAAAAGTCTTGACTTGATGAGAGGAGAGATGAGGGCATGAAAGAGAGAGAGATACAATCTAGTCAAAGAGCAAGAAGTGTGATTTTTGTGTTCTGTGAATGGTTTGCTTTCTGTGCTGGGAGAACTTTTTGAGGATTGGAAAGAAACCGTAGAAGGGTTTCAGGTTTTGAAAGGTATCTGGGTGCTTAGAGATACAGAGCAAATGTGATTTCCTACGTTCCTACAGAACGGTAGGGAAATTCTGGATATAATATGCTTTTGAAAATCCTGCTAGTTGATGATTTTGTGTTGCTTGCCTTCTGGATACTTCTGAATATCTAACCCTATAAACCAGCTAAACTCAAATTCCAGGTATCATTACCACAGGAAACCAGTGCTTTGGAGAAGCTGCCAGTACCCAGATTTTCCAGTTTCCCCAGTTGTTGAGGTTTACAATAGGTTTATGCTCAGCCTTTCTCCTCCTGTTTGAAGGCATGGTTACCTGGTAAAATGACAGTAACAGCGTGTTTCTTCTCTTCTCACAGAAGTGGAAGATGAAAGGCAGTTTCATTCAACACTTTGTCAGTGGTCTCTGTCTGGAAAACCAGGCTGGGAGAGTGGTGACCAACCCTTGCCAAGCAGATGTACCTGGCCAACAGTGGGAGCTGCTACAAGCAACATGATGGTAGCACAGAGATCTCCTTGTTTCTTTGTGCATGAGACTTTGGGAACAGAGAGGGATCGGGATGGGAGGAATGGCTTTGTATGTCTGACCCTAAATGTTTTCATTGTGTCCATCAGCAAGCCACCATTTCAGCTGAACACTTGGTGTTTTTGAGCTTTCCAGAGAAGAAGCTGCGGGTGAGAGAAGGATGAGGAGTTGTTGAAATCGGCCTGTCTGTTGTCTTAAGTTCTCCTCTGTAGCTGATGTCCATGCACAGCAGCACCCAGAGAGGGGAGAGCACCTAGCCTAATACTCGAAATGGTCAGAACTGCCTTGCAGCTCTCCCCCTATCCATTCCTTTCTCTGCGTCCAGAGTCTGTGACCTTCACTCCAACACTTTGGACAATGCTTGTACAAACATTGGTAGCTCTTTGTCTTCCCTGGCTTTTCACTTTAACATCATGCATCATTTATGCATGTGTGTGCTGGTGTGTCGCAGCGAGGACTGGCCAGAAGAGGAGCCATCGGGATGAGTGGAGGGGCTGGGGAGGAATGAGCAGGCCCTGGGGGCAGGTTTGTAGCCTCGTTGTGGTAGACCCACATCTTCCTCTGCCTTACAGCCAAATGGGCTGAGGTTTGGAAGTAGGGCACAATGCTGATGAGAACTGGGAAAGGGCCCTGTCTGTTTTAGCAGTGTAACCTGGGATTTTTTCAGGAACTATTCCCTGCTGAATTCCTGCTTCCAGTTTTCTGCAGGTGGAAGGCCAGCACCGTCTCCACGAGTAATCCAGTCTGCAGGCAGCCCCAGAACCACCTGGGTTCAGGGTACGGTGCTCCTGTGGAGCTGTCCTTGATGGTCAGAAAATGGGTGCTGATGCTCGGGGATTCCAGACAAGCCAGGGCCATTACCCAGCTGCTCTCTCTGGTGCTATCAGATGCTGCCCACTGCACCCCGTATCGAAGGCAACATGTAGCCCTTGTGAACGTGTCCCAGCGTGACAGGCCACCCAACCCCTCTGTCCAGTCGATCTTTCCCCTCTCTCTGAAAGAGGAGATGAAAAGGCCTGGGGCTGCTCTACTTGCGAGGCCCAGCTCTCCTCCCACGGTCACCTGGTGGGGGTTGGCTGGTGGAGCTGAAACTGCTCTGAACTGATACTGCCATAGTATAGGTCTGCCTGGGAGCTCTCCTCTGCATGCTGGAAATACTGAGGACAGATGGTGTTTCTAGCTGACGTCCCCTTCTTGCTCCCAGTTACCAGTCAGCTGTGTCTGAGTTTGTGTTTTCAGACATGCCAGGGGAAGCCTACCCATTTAAACAAACAGAAGTCTCCACAACATTACCTTGGAGCACGGTTTTGTAAACCAACCCTCCTCTCCAAGAGCCTGGCAGGGGAACCATATGGTGGGGCCACCTTCAGGAGACATTTGCTCGTCTGGGTCGTTCCTAATTTGGTATAAAAGAAACAGAGGAGGATCATTTGGGTTCTGAACAATGGCAGCTTTTGATCATGTTTGTAACCCTTTTTAATTCTTTCTTCTACCTTGGTATTACTCCAATTTGTTGACAAAAGAACAGTTACTGTTCTTCATATATATGTTTGCATGTGCTCGGAAGTGCTTGTGTGAGAACTGGAGGATTTTTTTTCCTGTTCTCAGTTTTTCTTTTATTTAAAAAATTAAATATCAGTGAGGTGGCAGGAGCTCTTTTCCTGTTTCCCCCTATATTTGACATCAGCTCACCATCTTGACAGATGGTGATGAATGACCTTGCCTGCACAGTGAAGACTCAGGAGGCAGTTCCCTTTGGCCCCAAGCATGCTGCATGGTACAGCTGCGCTTCTGTGTGGGAACAGAGGTACTGACTCTGCAGAGACTTCTCTTTTCCTGTAGAGATACTTTGAGCCTGAACCACTGAGGCCACAACTCAGAGAAACAGGAAGGAGCTGAAAAGGAAAGAAAATAGCCTAGGAGAGAACAGGGCAGATGGACCCATCCTGGGGAGAGATGCCATCCCACTGACAACTGCATTTTTAAACAAGAATATGCAGGAGATGCTACTTACAGAAAAGCATTATTAGGCAGTAGGAGACATGAATGGTCAACTTCTCAGACACCTGGCTTGAAAAAGTTAATGCAAGGACAATGAAAGGCCATTGAGCAGGTACTGTATGTAAGCTCTGTATACAATGAAGTGTTAAGGGAGTATTTATTTTCATCAAAATGTACCTAAGTGAACCATCTGAGCTTCCCCCATTTCACTTTCCAGCATCTTACGGGTTGCAGCTAACAGCATCTTCGCTCCTCCACCAGGTACTGCTTCCTTCCTTCTTGCTCCCGCTGTGTGTGTGCAGCTTTCTTGCAGTTCCTTCTTCATAACCCCACTGGGACTAGGACCCCGCTCCTCTACAAACAATCCTCCTGACTGCTGCAGACCACAGGAACTCTGCTTATATAGCCTCCAAGCTCTGGGCCAGCCCTGGTTCAAAGGGTTCTTGTCAGCATGCTGGCTACTGCCCTGGACTTTGTGCTTGGCTCCAATGTTTGAGGTTCCTGATGGGTCCCAGAGCAGTGGTACCTGGACTAGCTGTGCTGATTTGTGCCTCTCTTACCACTGATCACCGCCTGGCAGAGTGTGAACTAGCAGCCATTTGGGGCTGTGAGCAGGTGAAGACAGAGCACTCTTCTTCAAGTGCTCTGGCCTGGGGGAGAAAAGGGAAAGGGTGGGCAGATGCTAGATGTCAGTAACTTAAATTGCCCCTGGAGTTAGGGGCTACCAAAACCGTAAATATACCTGGTTTTGGACATGTTATCCTGAGGTCCCCAGCCAGCTGCTGTACTCCCCTGTCAGCCAAAGCACAGCTCACAGGGCCTCCCCCCACATCACCTTCTGGAAGTTAATGGACTTTTGCAATTGCTGAAAAGCAGATGCATCACAAAAGGCTGCTTTTAAGTGTGGGGAAACTAATCTTCTCAGAATAAATGAAGGCTTGGCCAAACTGGCGTGCTTTCTATTTCCCTTGCACCGAAGGGAGGAGGAGGGATGTCATCTATGTTTTCTTTCCGAAGGTCCAGCGGTGCCATGCTTTGGAACAGAACTCCAGCGGGGTTTTTGAAAGAAAACTGACTGAGCCCTCAAATTTGGTTGATTTGTTTCTTCAACAGTCAGAATAAGCAGCTGCTCACCCTTGTTTTCCTGTTTACTTTAAACAGACCTCTAGACTGTGAAGACAAAACATTTGCATTGGTAATACCCTTTAAGAAAGCTGTTATTGTTTCAGATCATCCAGTGTAATTTCATGTGCTATGAACCAATGGGGGTTTATTTAAGAGGAACTGAAACTACTGTTGTACAGAAATCAATTTCAAAAGGTTTATTTTCCCCACTCAGTTGTGAGTTGCACTTTGCCAGATGTAATTTATGTGGAACCCAGATTTGTTTTCCCTTTTCTTGAAGAAAGCATGTGCCAGAATCTCTCTAATGCCTGGAATAAAATCCACTTTGAAACAAGCGTTTCAGCCTGTTCTTATTCCCCATTGCTTCCTATTGGAAAAGAGCCTCCCTCCTCTTGTGCCTGGTCCCTGCCTCTGTTTCTCCCTAGGTTTGTGTCCCACCAGTTCTTTGCATGGGTTCCTGGATTGTTTCTAGAGGGGCACTGCAGGAGCTGGCACAGAGATTTCCAGGTTACAGTGGTGTATCAGTTGAAAATGACTGAAGAAGCCCTCCTCAGCTGGCTGAGCAGGAAAGTATCCTTCCTGGCAAAAGCTAAGAGCAGTTATAGGCTGGCTTTTACATGCTGAAAGAAATAGCTTGGTTGGGTGGGGGATGTTAGTTCTTCCCTTAACTCCATCCTTAATCTTCCCTTCAGGCTATCGGCCTGCCTGTTCCTTACTCGACTTCCCAAAGGCCCTTCTTCTGCCTCTAGCTTGAGGGCAGGGCAGCATCACCGCCCACCGCTGTTTGCTGGCAGGCGTGTTGCTGAGCCTCAAGTATTGTGACTCCAAGTAGGCTGGTAAACTTCCCTAATCTCACCTGAAAAAATCATCCACATAGCATCAACAAAAAGCCTAGCCAGCAATGTGGGCTTGGAGGCTTTGGGTTTAAAATCAGGGCTTAAGTGCCTGCTAATTCACCCACAGAGGCTTTTGCAGACCAGGATCAGCTGGGGCTGCCCCTACTGCCATCAGCCCTGCTGGAGCCTCTGCCTAGGGAAGGAGGGGGAGGCTGTGCTGGAGGTCGGTGGGGTGGGGGGAGAACACCACATACCCACCCTGTCTACATTCAAGTGCTGTGGGAACTTGATAAAGAAGAGTTGGGTTTTTCTTTCTTAGTACTGCTTCTGTAGCAGGACATCAGCAGAGCTGTGACCCTGGATTCCTGCTGGGTATGTCCCAAGTGATGACCACTGTCGTGCCCTAGAAACCAGGGCGTTAATAATGGGAAACTGTCCAGCAAAATTAAACACTGACCTTCTGAAGAGCCAAATAAGGGGAGAGATGAAAGAGGGATGGGTACCCCTCTGAGGAGAGGAGGAGTGGGCACGCAGTGCTCTAGCACATAAGTGAGGTGGAGAAGGGTTTGGAGAAGAAACAGTCGCATCAAAGGGCCTGTAGAACCAGGCGTGAGGAAAAATACAGGGCGGTCATTTCTTTGTAGGAGGTTAAAAATATGGAAGAACCACATCCACAGTGATCACACAGTTGGGTCAAATTCAGCAAATGCTTTGTCTCAAAAGGTAAATCAAGTGTTTTTGTTTACTTTTTATTTTTTTAGACTACCCAAACAGATCATTTTAGCACACACAAAACAGAATGTAGTCTTAGAAACAGAGATGTTCTCCAAGCTGGCTTCAGTAGGAACATGAAGGGCTAGATCTCGTATTTCAACAGCCTGTTAAAAGGGGCGTTCTCGATACAGAGACCTTACACGAGTGTCTCTTCATTTCCAAACCCCCTGCTGACGAGCTGCAGGTTGTGCTGAGGTGGATGGCTGTCTCCCAGCCCCTCTCGTTGGACCTCTCCTGCATTGTAGAAGTGCTTACTGATTACAGAAGTGCCTGGAAACCTGCCGGCTGCTCCTCCCTCGAGCAAGCAGCCTGACACACTTCTTGCATCCTCTCTCGTTTGGTCTTGTGCTTCCCGGCCAATGCAGCCAAAGAGTTCCTGTATCCCTTCCTCTTAGGCCCGGGGCTTCACTCCTTTGTTGTGACTTTTAAGCATTTTAATCAGAAGGGAAGAGGCCCCGGGGAACAGCAAGTGCTGAAATCAGCTGTTCAGATCTACCTGAAACAAAACGTGTTTTCCATGTGTCTGTTCTGCTGCTGTGGCAGCAAGAAACCAGCACTGCACCTCCCTATCGCAACAAAAGGGGTGTTTGCAGGGTGCTGGGAGTTTGGCTGGGCTTTCCCAGCCTGTGCATGGACGGGAGGGATCGACCTTCACCAGCCTCCCAGCTTCAGTGCCAGCTAACGGGGCTGTCATCCACGTTCCTCGTGCTTCTTTTCCGTAAGGCGTTCTGCAAACATCTGTGGCACTGTCAGGAGCTGCATGAGGAGTGTTCCTGTGCTGCAGTGTGTTGCAGAGGTGCCACCGGGCAACAGGAGGCTGGTACAGCAGGGAAGTGAACGGGCGTTTGCTTTCCTGACTGATCTGCATCTGTTTGACCACAGCTGCTTACGTCTCACCAGTGACTGAGCAGTGATTAAAGCCAGGGCAGAACAATGTAGTGCTGGGAATGGCTCTGGGAAGTGTTTGGCCCTGCCTGTCTTTGAGTCAGGGACATCCCATTGGAATGGAAACAGCAGCTTCTGCTTGACATCTCGGTGAAACTCCTGCTTACCAAATCCCTGTCATTAAAACGAATCCAGCTTCATCTGTGTTCTGCATGGTGCAAGAAGAAAAACGAGAGGAAAGATAACAAAATAATCCACTTGGGACAAAATTGTGTTTTAATATGATTTTGGTGGGAACCAGCTGCTCTGGCTCCATTTCCATGGAAACCAGCACAGTGAGGCCGCTTGCTGCTGCCTGTGGCAGGGCTGTGCCTGGCAGCAGTAGCCATCACGGTGTGCTGGGTGATGAGCTGACCGCTGCCTGGGGGTGCTCAGATCCGTGAGCGTGAGCTGAACAAAGTGGGGGCACTGACCCCAAATGCCGCCTGTGGGCCCCTCCGCACCCACGGCTCTGCCTCAGCTTTCTTTTCCCAAGGCCTCTTCTCTCTGAATTTTGTAGTTAGAGCCCAGGCCTGCCTTGCCTCTTCCCTGTCTCTGTCTCAGGTTGTTGGCAGGATCCCAGCGTCACCTTCCCTGCAGCAGTCTGGGGCTTTGTGTAAGCGTGGTGACCGCTGGTTCCCCAGGCTTTGTGCCAGCACCCGCAATCCTGCCTTACCTCGGGCCGTGGCATGTCATTTCACGGCCCCATGGCCTCTCCTGACAGTTATTTAGCTTTAACCTGTGGGCCTGCTGCCATCTCCTATGGGCTTCCCTTCAGCAGCCGGGTTACCAGAATTGGCCTGCAGACAGATGTGTTTTGGAAGGGACCACAAAGGTTTCGAAGAAGTGGGACAGCTGCGTGCAAAGCAGAGAAAAGAGCTTATTGGAAAAGCTGACATCTTTTCATCTTTCACCAGAATTTGTGTGACAATTAATTCTGAGTTTTGCTTCCTCTTGCTGTGGGACAGAGCACAAGGGACGTGTTCTGCTGCCAGCCATGCCCCTCAGGGACCGCAGACAAGTCACATCGCCTCCCAGTGCTCCCTTCCCGTCGCTGAGCTGGGAGCGGTTCCTCTGGCTGCCACATGAAGCAAAACATAACTCAGCCTCTTTCTCTGTGCCAAAGAGGATGCATTTTTGTTATTGGGGTTTCCTAATCAATCTTTTCCTGCAAGTTGATCAATTCTATGTGCAGTTCTTTCTTTGCTCGGGTTTGCTGCAATCGCAACGCCGTGTGAGAAAAGCACAACGAGAAGTTCTACCTCCAGTTTAATCCGTGTCTGTTCTGCCATTGTCTCCACTTGCTTCTGGTTTTCTCCTCTCTGCTGTTTTTCCCACGTGCTCTTCTTCAGCAACAGACAGAGGCCGACAGGTAACGTAACTTTTACATCTTGAAATGGCCACAAGAAGGAGGGAAACACAGCTAATGCCTGAAGCAGGTCTGCCTCCTGTGCTGGCTCTGTTTTGGGGGTGCTCCGTAGCGAGCCTCGCTCTGTGTCCAGCATCACCTCCCTTCCCCTGGGAAGCACCCTTCCTACGTCAGGTTGTCTGCCTGTAACACTGCCTAAAGCACACGGGCATTTGTTAAAATCAGCTTAATGGCAACTGTTGTGTAGATGAAGGCTTGACTATATGGGCTTTATATTATCATCTTTCTGCTGCTGAACATGCTGCAAGGCAGGAAGCGTGCAAATGGTGTTCCAGCAACTCTGACATGGAGAAACCTCTTTGAAGCAGAAGTCCTTTTCTCTAGGTAATTTCTCAGTTTTTGGAGGAAATGTATCAAATTGTAGCAGAGTCTTGATTCCAAATTTCTGGATTTGCTGCAGTTGGTGCATTAAGCTCACTGGCGGCTTTGTCTTTTTCTCAAGCTCTGAATACTTTTAAACCATCCCTTGGACCAGACTTGCCAGAACAGGTTGGTGTGGTACAGTCCACCTGTGGGCTGAGAAACTCCTCTGGCATGGGAGAGCCCAGTCCCTCGCTCAGCAATTGGTCCTACCTCCTGCCAGAGCTGGGATTTCCACAGGAGACTTCACATCCAAGAATTTAATTTAGTCTAAATAGCCCTGTGAGGTGTGATGATACTGCAGCCATAGGTATCTGCTGATGAAAATGGGCATTCGAACGTGACAGATGTAGCTAAGTGTAAAACCATACTGCAGGATTTTATTCTTGGGGTGACATTACAGAGTGCAGTCTGGTTCTTTCATGGCTCCTCTCAAGGCTTCAGTGCAGCGTGGCTAATCTTTTGTATTTTTAACTCGTAAATTTTGTTGTGTGAGATTTGTTGTGTGCATACACATTATAATGCTGTTGACAAGGACAACCAAATGATGTCAAAGTCCTTCTAATTATCCTGAGCTGAAGTGTCACCTCTGCTTTCTGCCTCTGTGGATGAAAGCAATATTCAAGGAGTCCCCCTTAATACTGGAGCATTTTTGAAGGCAATCAGCTGCTCCAAGCTCTTTTCCCCCTAAGCAATCTAAATGCTAAATAGATCTTTAAAATAATTACCATAGCTAAGATGAGGAGCCGTTTTCCCCTGCAAACACCTGATGCTCATTAGCAATATTTAACCTGTCACACATCACCTCAGTTTGCTCTAAACTTTCTTGACAGGAGTTTGTCAGGTGTCTGCAAGTGCTGAGCCTCTGCTGAAGCGCTTTGGAAAGCCTCTTGAGCACAAATCCTTTGCCCTAGGAGAGAAGGGGACAGAATTTCTGAGAAACACTGCCTATCTTCCCCTGCCCAGCTTCGTTCTGGTGTTATTTACAACACCTATTCTCAGTGAGTGGCGCCAGCCTAAAATGGGCCCCCAGACCAGAGATGAACATGGCACTGAGCTCGTGAGGGGCAGAAAAGCTGGCTTTATCACATCCATGCAGCCAGGACAGAGCAGGACGCAGGGTCACAGGTGGCTGCTTACAGCATCAGAGAGCCCTCGAGAGCTGGTTTGTAGCCAGCCCTTTGCCCAGGAATGTGTTCAGCACACTTGGAAATGTGAGCACCATGGGCCTGCTGCAGGGCCTCGCCATGGCTTCCCTGCTGCAAGTACGGCCTCCTGCTGGGGACATCCACAGGAGCCTGCTCCCTGCCCCTCATGTGGGTTTTGGGAATGAATCAGTCCCACACCCCTACCAAGGCAATGTATTAATAAAGAAGAGGCCCTCTGGGAAATTGGACTTGCTAAAGGTCTGCCTGCTGAAGCTGTTCTTTACGCCTCACGTGGTAATAAAGCTTGTTTTGGACATGGGATGTGTATTTCTGGCCTAGTGGCTCAAGAGCTTTCAGTCTCTGGAGCAGGGCCTGGAGCCCAAGGTTGCTTCAGGAATTACTTAGCATTTTTGATCTGTACCAGTTTAATTTCAAGTTCACAGCCTTTTGGAGCCATGCCTGGAATCCAGGCCCTTTCTGCCATTCTAATGCCCCAGCTGCTGATAGAAACCTGTAATTACTTTCCCTCTGGTGCAGGTCATCCTCAGATATTTCATTCAAAGTATTTCAAAAGAGCCTCAGAAGAAGGCATTCAGTGTTTTGCCCTCTAATGCCTCAGAAGAGCCTATATAACTTGGTGAAACAAGGCTGTCTCTGGGGATGAGAGGTCTCTTTCTCATGGCAAAAGAACTGAGCCTGCTTCACCCCATCAACTGTGATCCCGCAGCACGTGGTAAGGTCAGAGGGGACCAGCTGTCAGCAGTGGCAATGCTTTAACATGCGCTGAAGCAGAGCCTGAGCTGTGAGAACTGAGATGTGTGCAGTGAAGGTGAATCCACCTTTTGATGATAGCTGAGTGGAGGCTTTGCGGATTCCCCATGTGAGCTGTAAGCGTTCAGATGTCACCCACGTCCTTTGGATCTGGGCTTCTGAACACCACGCCTCATCCACACATCATCCCGCCTGGAACAGTCTGAAGTCATCCACCTTTGAGCCCCGTTTTTAGGATGGGATGCCATACCTTCCTCACATATCTTAATGCACACTTCTTGAAAATCTTGATCAAATGTCTCATTTGAATAATGTGTGCTTCATTACCACAGGGGCTCTTTAGCCTGTAATATACTACAAATAAGGCTGAAGGTGTTGAGTTAGTGAGACCCTTTCGTGGGTGTGCTGTGCATGGTAATGCTATCATCTGTGACTTCTTTGCCACCCAGAACCTCCAGACAACATTGTCCCATTAATAAAATGGATTAGACACTCTCAAAGGTTTTTGAGATTGCTCAGAGGAGAAGCAAGTGCTGCTGTAGAAATTTCCTCTGAATTAGGCAGTAATAAAACCCATCCCAGAGGGTGGTGAGCATGTGTGAGAAGGGTTATTTGGGTGTGCTCCCTCATAGCCTGGAGCCCACACCAGCTGATCTGTTCAATCACATCTTAATTTAACCATAATCCCAGCAAGCTAATGAAAGGGAAATAGCAGGAAAGGCTCACTGCCTGCTGTAGCAATGAGTGACCAAGCAGATTCTGAAAGCTGGGAAATCTCTAAAAGGTTTTAAGTGGATCAATATTCTCTGTGCTCTCATTTCTAATTGGGCTTTTTTGCAGAGCTCTAATTCATGTAGTTCATTAAATGGCCTCAGATGGAGTTTCTACAACTGAGTTTATACTCCTAGGGCATAGAAGTAAAATAGCAGCAGTGAGCAATTGCCAAGGCCCCTAGAACTCATCTAGAGAAGTAATTGCCAGAGTGCTGAAGTATTAGGCCTCAATGAGACATGGATGTGGCTAAATCACTGTTATTAATTGCATTTTAGTTTACAAAAAAGTTATCTGCCATGTTAACAGTCACTTTAAAAACCACTCAGTGCCATGAAGTGGATAGTTCAACTTATTTGTAGTACCACCTGCATTCTGGGGGAAGTGTTTCCCAGGTCTTCATGAAGCCCCTGAGCAAACAGCTCTTAACCAGTAACTCCGTCAGCCAGAGCTACGTCGTCTCCTGTTCTCTCAGTCTCAGGATAGCCTGCACAAACCACCAAGAAGTGAAGCAAGGAGGAAGACACTACCTATGGAAACTCCTCATCTACCTTAGACCTGCATACACGCTTTAATCTTCCCTGTAAAACATCTGTGAAAAAGATTAGTTAAGTTAAAAAAAAAAAGTGGTTTTGTGTCCGCCTAGTCCCTTAGCCTGTTTCTGTCAGTGACCAAAACCAAGTGTCTAGGGGAAAAAATAGGAACAGGGCAATTGAATGGCGCTAGTCTGCCAAAACACTCTCAGGGCCCTTAATAACTTCTGCTTTATTGACAGCCTGAGCCGGGGAGAGCATCCTTGAATTTAACAACCACTAATGGATTTCTCTTTACTGGGCTCATCTAAGTAAATAGGAAGAGGACTGAAATACACCCTTCATGGGATCTTCTGCTTAAATTAGCAATAGTTATTCCTAGTTACGGTGAGTCAGTGTTTGGTGGAAACTAGGGCAGGAAATATCAGCTTGGTCAATACACGTGAGTGAGGGAAATGGGGGAAAATGTGTGAAGCTGGCTCAGCTGTTGGGCTGGGACCTGGATTTTATTTTTACATTACTCCAGTAGCTGGAAGAGAGATTGGACAAGTCACAAAGGTAGATTTTTTTTCAGTCTGAATTATATGTCAAGTACCTTTGAGGCTAGACCTTCATTCTCTCTGCAACTAGACTTAAGTAACGTCTAACTTCTAATGACAGCATGCCTAGAGGTAGTCATGAATTTTGTACTGAAACAGTTTAAATGGAGGACTTGGAGTTGTGGAGCTTAACATGTTTTATTTGAGGTCTGTTGTGTGCGTGTGTGTGTGGGGGGGGAGTCTTAAATAAAATTTCTGCTGGCTGCTGTTCCACCCCAGGAGTAATCCAGGGCACCAAATGAGTAGCCTAGGCTTCCTGGGCTTGGGGGGAATGGGGTATGAGGAATAAGATAGACAGAAGCCACCATGCTGAGTAGAGAGCTGCCCAGCTTATGCAATGTGCTAACAAGATGATTGGTTCATTAATTAAAAGACGGAGGGAGGTGCTTCTTTTCCTGGGGACTTGCAGATGGGAAATACTTCCTGGAGCTACGGCTGACCTGATTTGAGTGCTTTTCTCCCAAGGCAGAGCAATGCAGTTTTAGGATTAACACAGTCCCTGTTCTACCCATTTCAGAGAGGCCTCGAGTCCTCTGGAACATTCCAGGTGAGTGTCCTAATTAAGGCTAATTACTTGGTTATTCTTGCATGGCTCTTTCTTGGTCTTTCTAGCTGAAGTTTCATTTTGTATAAATAACAAGTGCTTGGAGATCACGGGGCAAAGGGATAGAGGGTGTACTGAGTTATCAAGAACAATCAGAAGTGTTGCAAACATTAAAAGAGCACATGCATTGTTTGGAGGCATTAAATGATTCATTCTTGGTTAAGATTAGGGAGGTATCATTAACAGAGTATGAAAGATTGGTAAACTTCATTTAGAGTGGTAGGTGCCCAGAATGGTGACTGTGTTCAGCTGAAGATAAACTTAAACAGGTAAAGAAGCAGAGAACCACCCATCACAAGCTGCTCGTTTAGCAACACTGAGATGGGGAACGATTACTTTTCATGGGAGATGAGGGGAGAAGTACTTGGAGAAAGAATATAAAATATCGTTACTGGCACACAGTCAGTAGAAATTGACCGTAAACTCACCTGGGCCAGAATCTAGAAGGTTCTGGAGCTGCAAAGATTTCTCATTCTAGAGTTGGAATGAGCTGCAGAAGGTGTTCTGGAGTAGCCTTATGAGCTGGCAGGGAAAGCTGCATTGATTCGGCCCTGGCTAAACTTCTGGAGATGGTTGGGATGGAATAGAAACAATTCTGGTTTGAGAAACGCACTCCTTCAAAGAGGATTGGATGCTTGACTCTGCTTGCTGCATGTTGCTGATGTCTTGGTGGTTTCGCTGCGTTCCAGTGTTACGATGGAATAGGTGTAGAAGATTAAAAAAAAATCCCTCAGAAATCATGTTAATATATATATTTTTTCATTTTATTTTAAAATAAATTTATTTTCTGCTCAGATCCTGAAGGTAGCCAGAGCGAAAAGCAAAACATGGCACAAGGCCTGTTTCTAGTCCTAGTGGGGTTGACTTTCTTCTTCCCCAGCATGTACCTCACTGGGTACTGCGTTAGGATGCCTTTGCCTCCTAGTGAGGCTGGCAGGGGGCGAGCATTGAGCTTCTCCTGTCAAAACATCACAAATTTTTTAGGCCTTTTATATGGAAATATTTACATTTGTTGACAGCTGGAAATGTGTGTGTGTGTGTGTGTGTGTGTTTGGGGTCGGGTGTGTGTTTGGGGTCAGGGGTGTGTCTGGGTGGAAGGTCTGATGGCCCCCCAGGACTACACCCATCTAACAAGGCATTTTACTCAGTGTCACGTGTGAACCTTCATTCCTGCACAGAAAACTTTGGAACAAGATCAAATCTGACCTGTCCATACCCTATCTTTTTTGCTGGGTAGTGGTTACATACAGTACTTGCTGTAGCCCAGTGAGTGTGTCATGCAAACCCATTTAGGAGTACTTGGTATGCTGCCATTTGCAGCAATATCCTAGGAAGGCTGGGGAATACTGAGTTCAGATGCTTCTGTGAAATCAGTCACAATAGGGATTCAGAGCTCGTGTTTCCCACTTTTCGAGATATGGGATATCCCAGCAATGAGTCCCATAGAATGACAGGTAACTTAGGATGGAAGAAAGCTCCAGAAGTCCTCTATTCACATCCCGCTCAGAGCAGGTCTAACCAGACCAGGTTGCCCAGGGCCGTGTCCGGTCGGGTCTTGAACATCTCCAAGGACAGCTGCTCCCCAGGCTCCCTGGGCATCAGGCGTGTGTTGGAGTGTGCGAAATCACCTCCCCCAGGTAACCAACAAGGCAGTAGCTTAAACTCCGGAGCCTGTTTCCCACACAGTCATAGAACTAGACACTAGGTTGAAGCACTGATGCATTAGAGATCTGGGCCATGCAAGTATCTCGTTTAGCCAGTAGCTATGCCCAGAAACACAGACCTTAAGCACACAGGCTCATTTTCCTCCAGGTCTCATTGACTTATGTGGCACAAGCAGAAGGCATGCAGCTGCTACGTGCAGTGACAGCAGCTGTGTGCGTGTCACTGAGTGCTGATGCTAAGACAACAGTGCAAAGTGACAGTTTATTTGGAAGCACTAAGAAGTTTGATACTGCAGGGGTTGTAGGAGAAAATTGACTGTTTTGCGTACAAAAATATTAGCAAAAATCTTGCCAACGCTTCACAAGCGGCGGCACTGAGTGGGGATAAGTTTTGCTTGCGTGTCATTTGCAAGCTAAGCACAAAGAGTGGAAAGAAAAGCTATACGTTGGAACTGAGCCTGAAAGTCACGCAGATAAACTGTTCATACAGATCCATAGCTCAGATGGCAGTAATGAGAAAACATCACCAGGATCCAATGTTTCCTCGTGATGAATCCAATCGGGGCTTGCTTTAACTTGGACGGTTTTCAGATGAAGACGAAACATTTATTCATGGGTCAGAACAGAGAACTGTCTTGTACTGTGCAAAATCAAACCTCTCCATTCAGTGCATTTCAGTGGCAATTCATTCCCCTGCTACTTCAGTGAATGGCACATTATATTCAGCCAGCACTAAGTAACATTATAACAGACAACACTCAGTGTAAGAAAAACTCGAGAGGACTGGCTAATATAGCAGAGCTTTAAAATAATTTTCTATTTTAAACAGATTTACAGTTTTGATATGTAACTTCTGCTAGCTTAGGATAATTGAGATAAATCTGAAGCAAATGGTTCCAAGCTTTAGGCACAAGCAGTCCAGATACTCGGTGACACTGACGCTCTTAGACTCAGTTACTAGCCTCAGCCACAACCTGCCTCATGCTGGAGAGCTGCTGAATGAAGCTCCCTGACCCCTCAAGATACTTTCCTTCCCTCCCCCACAACACTTACATTAATGGTAAGAGATTTAATGCATTTAATACTCTCCGGAGTCAACAGACAGACAATACTAGGTTCTAGCAGACAATTAAGTTTCACAGGGGTTGAAAAGCAAGAGCTTGAAATTACTTTATACTTGTAATCCAGTGACTGTTGACTTTCACTGTTTATTATCTTTATTGATGGACTGTTTAAGTGAATTTCTTCCAACAAAGCTCTCTTTAAATACAATCACTAAATCAATACAATTTGCAATTCAGTGGGATTGGCAAATGTATCTGTTTATGTACTCTAAAGCAGAGTAGCTGGAGCATTCCCTTCTCCCCTCTGAGGGTAACTCCTCTTAAGAAGTTTCCATGTGTTTTCAATGCATCATGAACTAGCTCACTGCTTGGTGTAGGGTAAGGAGATCACAATCAACAACTCTGTAACTTTCTTACCTCTTTTTAATGGAAGTGAAGAAACTGGTAGTTCTTCTAACCTAAAAAATACCAGGAATGGTCAAGTGCCCTCTTGTTGTAAACAGTTTTTTCTAAAGCACGTATATTAGTTACTATCAAAGATAACAAGGTGGTCTTTGCTTCTACTCTTTTCCCACTGTGACAAAGGTGTTAAGCAGAACAAACTGATGTAACGATGGGGATGCCACTTGCCTGCTGTGCTTATGGTGTGTTGTCATAGATGTCATGATTTCAGTCTAGCTTTTAAAAGAATGTGATGAGGAATGAAACTGTAGATGAAGACAAGTATTTTAATCACCTATTTCACTCTCAAAAAAGGAATAAAAACTCAATTTTGCTCCACAAGCCCCCTCTAAAAGTCTTCAGAATTCTGAAAGATGGCTGCAGAGCGGGATTCTTGTAAGAGAGTGATCCTGTTACAGTTGTTATGTGACATGTGATCAAAATTTTAATCCAAGTGGGGTTACATCAGACCTAGGTCCTTAAACTGGCTGTGAAGTTTTGGTCTGTATCCCCAAACCACACAATATAATCGTGTCAGGCATCCTCTCCCTCCATCCCAGTCCATCACAAACTGTCAGGAACATGCAATGGCAGATAAACTGGTCCTTTACGTATACAGCAGTTTAGCTACCATTTTCTGAAACAGCATTTACTTGCTTGATCTTGCTGTCAGAGCCCCAAATGAGATTTTAAGTTACCAACTGCTCTGCTTATGGCTGCTGAGTGGCAGCCCCTGTTCTGCCTTTCTCCCACGACTCCCAGTGTCTCTCCTGTACCAGCTGTATTAACTACAAGTGTAGAAACTACACAGTGTGGAGCAGCATTGTGCCCTTACAATAACAACGAACTGTTAGATCAACTCAGTCATCTCCTGAAACTTCACCTTATTATTTGCTTGGTGAACAGCCGTGCCATGAAATGGGTTGTACCCTGGTTTTGCCTCACTTGGGATCAGTAGCAGGCAGTTCAGAGTCTGCATGACGACTCGATTAGATGAGATATAGCATGCTTCGTGGCTCCATAAGCCAGGCAGCTCAGTTGCTTCACACTCCCGGCAATGGATGAGGGCTCATCTATCTCACTGAAGCGAGGCTAGGCTTGCTCGATGGACTTTTTAAAAATAAAAAATAAAAAAATCACGTACTTAGAAATACTAGGTCTCTAAATTCCATTCTTTCTCCCCTTTTTAGAAGACTGTACCATTGCCCTGCAGAAACAGCCAGTATGATTTACCTTTATCATTTACTCCCACACTGTAGCTGCTATGATCAACACTGCCACTTACGCATGTCCTTCATGCGGGAAGTATCAGGCTGCCACAGGGCAAAGCGTGCATAGGATGACGGACTCTTTTCAGACATACCTTCTGTAATCATGTGACTTATTCACCGATTACTAGCAAAACACTGCTAACAAACCTTAATTGAAAAGTAGCTGAACTCAGGCAAATAAATGTTTGATATTGGTTAGTGGAACTGCTGTCATATGTCTTTAGGGACAGGTGCAACTGGAGAAGGTCCTAAGAACACTGCTATCACCCCTTAATGGAAAGGAGCTAGCGAAGAGACACCGTAAGACTCCTGGTGTCTCTGGATCCGGGAACAGTCATTCACTCTAGGCCCAACCCTCCTGTAGTTGTGGCTTTGAGCATAGGGACCACTCCAATACTTCAAGCTTGGCTAAGGGAGCGTTAGAGCACCATCAGTGACGCATCTTCTGGGTACAGAGTCATACAGTCTGGCGTTTCTTTCACCTGTTTTAGACACGTGCTGTAAGGTTCGGGCAGAGTTAGATGATAAAAATGTGAGCTTGAAGGGGCGCAAAACTTTAACGAAATACCACTCAGATTTTTTTCCTGCCAAGCAGCAAATTGAAAAGTAATTTTTCACTTGGCCTCCTACAGCAGACTACATTACTAGAGTGCCAACCGAATGTCTACTGGCATGTTATATGTTTCCAAATGCTCACAACCCTCTTCTTTACTATATTTCTGAAAGCAAGTTAGATGGATTTCAGATTAGTTCCACATTCTCCTTTCTCATCCGTTACACGTCAGGCAGATGCTGCAGCATCTTTTTTTTTTCCTTCAAGTGTTTTTGCAATCAGTTAAGCAATTGTTCTGTTGTCTCATGAATAGTTAATCAAGTAAAAGGCAAACCCAAGGTAATGTGGAGAATGGCAACTCGGGAACTATACACTAGGGAATTTTAACCAGTAGCTTATTTCAGGAGGAAAGAAAAAGCAGCACCACCACCACCCCCATGCCCCCCCCCCCCCCCCCCCCCCCCAAAAAAAAAAAAAAACACAAACAAAAACAACAGACAGCTGTAGTTAGGTACCAAAGGGAAAGGAGATGTTTAAGTGCCTTCTCCTAGTGTTCTACAGGCTCTATCTTTTGTATCAGCAGAAGGCTGAGTCTGGCTCCACAGGTATAAAAGGAACTTATACTTACATTTTCCAGTTCCTTGTACTTTTCACAATCAGGAAAGTGCCCACATGCCTGTTTTTTTTTTTCTTAAAGTAAAAACAAGCTCACAAAATGAGAAAAACACTTAATCACTATTTTTTAGCGTGCAGAAAGCAAGAAGGGATTTTTATTTGACTTCACTTAAAAGACTGCAGAATTGCATCCTGCTTAGCACCTTAAAGGAATATGCACCAGATTGGTTCACTGTGAGAATAGTGGAGTTTTAATGAAGATATATTCACCAGTAATAAAACCCAAATATTTTGGGAAAGAACATGCTATTTTAGTACTTGCTACACAGGAGGATAAACTATACAAGATGCTTGAATAACATTGCTGATATTAATTTGAGTGTCACTATACGGGGCAACAGTTAGTGAGTTATTTTTGTTTTAAGCTGCACTTGGATATAAAAGCAAGCTTCTACACAGAAATATTTCCAGATTTAAGTAACCACGTGTAGATACGCTTCAGACCTGCCCTGCTTTGAAAAATCTGTTTTAAAGGAAGCATGTTTTGAAGTTAGCAGATTGAATCGATACCTTATCGCTACAATCATAGAACTAGTAGCTTTAATCTCCAATTTGTACTCATGTTGGAAAATGTTCTAACATTCCCCTCGGATATGTCTAAGAATTTCTTCTCCCCAATAATTTGACTCAAAGTCTTCAGCAGCACTTACTTACCGCTTAAGTGAAGCTATTTTCATTAAAGCTTTACTATACACAGTCCATTTAAACTCATTCTTTTAAGCCAATGCATTTGCTGTAAAGTCTATCAAACTATTAATGTGTTTCAGGAAGCTAAGCACACTGGAGACAGCTACATTCTTCCATTAACCCTAGAACTGCTCCTGGCTGGGCACACCTGGAGAGTCTGATTCCAATCTGTACCCACAGTGGAGGGACTCTAGACTAACACAAAGGCACGAAGTACCAGTTTAGCCTTGCTCTTCTACCTGCTATTTACTTGGTCTAATATATCCTCCAGCACTATGTGTAATCTTGCTGTACTGAAAAAAACACAGCAGCATCTGTTTTAGGCAGGGAGGAGGGTATCATTCTACAGAGCATGCAAGCAGATAGGTCCTTATCCCTTGTAAAGAGGGAATACAGTTTGGCAAGATTCACGTCAGAATAATTCACTTTGCCCGTTCCTTTCTCAGGGGAAGCTTGGAAGTAGAATTATTCATGGGGTCTGTGATGCAATACATCAGCCTGCTCTTAGCCATCATCTGTCCTAGCAAGCAGACGCTTACCTGAATATAAATGCCTTCTAAGAAAGATCAAGTTTAGAGTGCAAGAACAAGAGGGTTGCTATGCTTCCCAAAGATCCCCAGGAAAGACAGCCAAGTATAGGCCAGAGAAATTAATTTGGAAGGCCAGACTTAGAGCCATCCTGTAATACAGCAAATGACCATGGTGTTCGGTCCATGCATGCTTTCAAACCCCATTCTTCAGCAAATGGGCAAGAAAGATTTAGTTCACGGTATAGCAGGAAAAAACACAAAATTCAGCACTCAAATTTAACTAAAGGGTAGTTTTTTATTCCCCATTAAGACCGCCTCAAGGACAAAACTAAATGTTGGAAACCCCACAGAAGGGCACATACAGTGGATGTGGTGAAGTACAATGTGAACAGCCCCAGGGGTTCAAATAAGGTAGGACCATTAGCTAACCAGCAGGAAAAAAAAAATTAACTCTGCTGAAGATGTTGTAGTTTCTTCCCCATTTACACTGAAAAAAAAAAAAAGGTCAATCCAACAAAATCCTTGCATCTCTAACAATACATTCAGTCCCGACTAAAGAGTTTAACAAGATGGCAACAGGATGACTATAATACAAAACTTTCACTACTACACTCTGTACACACCTGTTGTCCAAGCCCTCCCCCAGCCCCACGTAAGGATGGCGTCCCCATTATTTGCTTGCTTGCTGGGCCTGCCTGCGGAGGAGGACGTAGATCTTCTCCTTTATCCAGTCTTTATTGTACGGTTGGTATGTCTGAGTGTCAGCACGGTAACTAGAAAAAAGAAAAGAACTCATGTAATATTGGTCTGTTCCATGGAACACTTCCTACAAAGACTTCACAGACAATTAAGTGTCCTCAAGCGTACGAGGCAGAAAGTTGTATACAGAACATCAGTAATATCAGAAGTGAATGGGAATTGCCATTTATCAAAGATTTGTTCTGTTTCCTAAAAAAACAACTCACAAGTTACCCAGCAGATCAGTAAGAACCTGAAACAACCAGATTCTCCAAAGACTATTAAGAGACTGCATTTTGCATTTAAACTCATGAATGTAATTACTTATGGGAGAAAGAAAACAGAGCACCTTAATATTCTGGAACTTAGAATTAAGAAGAATAGTTCCACCAGGAAACTATACTTAATTTGTCTTAATGAGCCAAACGCTCAGTTTAACTTCAAGCAAGTGTTCATGTAATTTTTCAAGTGTTCCACTTCTGCCTGGATTTTTTTTTTTTAATAAAATGAATAAAGGCAGTCTAATAGATGGATGACAAATGATTCTTGCCAGCTGGCAGCAAGGGCAAGCTTGCATCTAATAAACAAGGACACTTCATAATAAGCAAACTGAAAACAAGAGCCTACAGGTTAATTTTCTTTACTACTCAGGGACAGGCGATAAAAGTAGACCACTAGCAAGATTTCTTGCCAGGGCTGAAGTACTTGGTTACTCAAGACACTGTTGAACTGAAGCAGAATTAGACTGAAAAATAAAAGCAAAACATATAAACTTAACTGTGAAGATTAATGCCCTCCTTTCCCCCTTTAGTTCTTAAAGGTGATTTTTTTTTATACAGATGGTATTTTCAGCCAATGTCCTAGCCAGTCCCTCAATTTTGCTACAGGTATTTCTCATCAGGTAAGAACAGTAAGGTGGTCACTGGTAAGCAGCTGAGTATAAATCCAGTTGTTTAACTCAATCCCGAATAATTTGCAGTTCTTACTTTAAAAGACAAAGCCCTGAACGTACTATTTTTAAGAAAGCCTTATTTAAAACCCAGCATGAGTAATTCAAGGCCATAGAAAGAGTTTTAGTGTATACCAATATATTAACGATTTCATTACAGTGTAAGAAATGTTAGTTTTGGGAATTGTTTGATTTATTCCCCTCCCTTCCACCCTATTCATTCATAATGCTACACTGCAAGACCAGATAGCAAGTACTTCACAAATCTCCACAAGCGCAAGGCATGTCTGGTATGTTATGTGCTGTGTGTGCCATCTGGTGGAAAACGCTAAGCCGAAGTAGCATGACACTAAGTTTACAAGCCTTATTAAGAAATATGAAAGCCTGTACAAGAAATCAGTCGCTACTTCTTAAAGCAAATAGTCTTCAGTCTGTTAAATATGCTAAAACAAAGCATGTCTTTCAAACCACATCAGCCTAGTACGATGACACCAGGAGATCTAACATGGCAGAACAAGGTAACCACAGAAATTGTCACAGTAATTTATTTATTCTACTGAACTCTTTGGTGAATGGCATTTGTAGCAAGTCACTATCAGTAATGTAATCTGTTTCCGTATGTACATCTAGATGCAAAGGAAAGCAATCCAATTTGTTTTTTTCTTTTTTTTTAAACTGCATAAATTGGCAAGGATTGCTTACTGTGCAGCTGCACAGAACTTGCATTGGGATTTAAGACAGAGCAGTACAGCTGCAGAAATGTCCACACTAGATACTCACTGCCTTAAAAAGAGATCCTAGAATTTTGAGCTGAGCAAACTGATGTGGTTTTGGTTATTTGAATGTGCTATTTGTATCCATATTCCTACAGAATTTCTGTGAAATTCAATGCCACCGTCATCTCAAACCATTGCTCTGAAATGTATGGCACAGAAATTAGCCAGGATCTACCTGATTCAGTCACGAGGTTAGCTACATTCTAAATACTGAAATTTAACACCTGGTTTCAGTCCAGTCAGAATGGAAAGCACACAAGACCACCTTTGCTTGCCCACAACTTTAACACACAGATGAGAATCAGAGATTATGTATTCACAAAGGCACTCAAACCACTAGCTAGGGGGATCAACTGGATTAATAGGTTCCTCAATCACTTAACTAGGATTTACAGAAGCTTCCATCTTGCTGTATCTCAATCAAAGTAAACAGTTGCAAGCGACTTCTATAGACTACCACCAAAATGATATTAAAGCCTTCAGCTGAATACAATTCATTAATCATTCTGCCTCCTTAAGAATCAGACCAATTGCATAAAGGCAGATCCAGCCCCAATTTAAACAGACTAGCCAGTCTAAAACATGTAAGAGTTTATACAGAAGAGTTCTGTGAGTCACTGAAACAGATTTGTACAACTGAACTTACACAAGACAGCTGAGGTCTGCCAAGTCATCAATGAAGTCAAACAACTGGCTGATATCATATGTAATGGATGGACTGTTGGGATTCATTCTCTTCAGATGCTCTTCATACATTTTACAGACTCCTACAGAGGGGAAAAAAAAGATTGATAATGCAATAATGTCAGCACTGGAGAAAAGCAAAAAAAAAATCTGTATTAGCTGCACTTTTTTTCAGATATTGAACCAGATGCCAAGAAAGCTTAGATGTGAGCACCATGAAAACAGACATGAACTTACTCAGATTTTGTTGCTGAAATGCTTTTGTTTTAGCTACTTGCATTGAACACAATACTATAAAACTAGGTAAGATGCATGACGAGCATCATCATCTAAAGGAAAACCATTTAGTTCTGTCGTAGATTTAATGTTCTATGCAGTAAGCTCCAAGTGAAGTCTGGAACTTCGTCTAATAACTTTTAAACAGCAATTGCAACACATATTTCTACTGTACAAGCACCTGAGAAAGACTAAGTACTGTTAAATACAGCTGGTCAAGTCTCAGAAGAGATCATTCTTCATGAAAGAGTCAAACACAGTGACTGAGATAAGAGTGACAGAGCCAGTCTGTACATTTACATAAGTTTTACTTACTCTATCCCATAAATAATTCTGATACATTTGAAAAGAATGTAATATTAAAGTGAGCATGGGGGTTTTACATTATCTCTCTTATGCTTTTGTTTGTCTTGCAAAGCTTTCTGGAATTAGATTTTAATGCTAAGAGAACTCTTACATTTAAATTATACAGCTGTAGTATTTCAATCTTTTCTCCAACATTCACTGTCTCTCCGTCACACAACTTTTTTTTTTCTGGCACAGAAGCCACCAGGTTGCAAACTACATTTCAATTACAAGCATGCTTTTATTGTATATATTATTTCCAGTAGCAATCTTTTCTTTGCAGGGTTAGCACCAAAATTTGTGAGAGTTGGAATCTGATCGCGCAGTGAAATATGTTCAGACCGGTCTGTTGCACGGCCTCACTATAAATATTGCCTACTTTTATGAACTGAACACGGTTCAATCTAGTTAAGCCAAAAGGAGACACTTAATGTCACATGGAAGTTTTAGAAAGAAAGGATAACTATTTAGTTTGCTAAAACATTAGTAAATTAAAAACATAAGACACTTTTGCTTCTTTTTTTTCCGAATCATCTTGGGAAAACGTCAACAGCATCTTATTCTCTTACCAAGGAAGTATGAGAATATGTCAAAACCAGGATTTTAACAATAGTTTTAGACTACAATGATTGCACCCACCTTCCATGCACTCATTCACCGATTCATAATCGGCATATGTTCTGCCTTCTGGCCTCTTGGTAGGCTGAACAAGTAGAATTGTGTGAGACTGAAAAACAAAACAAGAAAACAACATTTCTTTCAAAATCTTTTTTTAAAATTTGAAGTTATTTATCTGAATGAAAAATAAGCTGTAATTTTATTTTTGGCCACCAGATCGTTACACAAACTGGGAAGCATACCGCAGCAGTTCCCAGTGTTACTTTGTGATGCTTCCACACATCTTTGGCACGTAAAGGTTAATTATGACGACTAAGACTGCACAGTCTTCTCAAAACTAACCAGGCTAAATAACTCAAAAAAATTAGTACAGTATTAAACACTGAACTACCAATCTAGGTCACGGACATTTTCCAGATAATACTTTTCATATAAGCTGTGTTATATTTTTGTTTCCAATCAGTCCTATCAGTTCTCACAAACTTTTAAAAATGTGTAATGTAAAATCATCAGTAAAGCGGCTATTGTGTTGAAGAAATCAAACACGGAAATTGTAGTTTCTACTTAAACAGAAAAGCAAGGCGATGCAGTCAACGTACAGAAGCTATCCCATCGTGCATTTACTTATTGTATTCCAAAGGCAAGCTGTTAGTATGAATTAAGTACCCCAGCTACAAAGCAAAGATGGAGTCCAAATTGTCCAAATTAGCATCCCTGTCAGTCTCACCTTAAAGATTCAAACACAAAGAGCTATTTGGAGTTATTCACCTTCGAGGTAACACAAATTCTTTAACAAATCCGCACTTGGTATTCAAGATTATTTCCTGCAAATCAGATGTGCTGTTTTTTTTTTTTTTTTTTTTTTTTTAACACTTCAGCAAGCCTACTGAAAGGGCAATTACGGCACAGATAACTGTTCCAAATGTCAGCCTGTAAACTTGTTCTTCTGCAGGCAAGGCTTTGGTGATTGTACGGTCTGTGGCTTGCATTATTTCTGTAATATTTTTCACTTGGATGCAGCAAGTAATTTAAACAAACAAGATTTTAAGTGTACACAGCCTGTGACCTAATTAACAGGTTACACATCATAGGAAGTTTGCAAGCACCCTAGAAAACAGCATTTCCCGTGCTGTTAATTTAACCCAGCACTTTCAGTGCTAACATATAAAGCGAGTACTCAACTTGTAAAACTCGCGCAGGGAACTGCAGAGTAAGACACACTGGGAGGAAATACCAAAATGCATTATCAGGCTTCATTTAGGTAGCTGCTGATAACCCACACTTTGGACAGAACAGTTAAAAGGTACCACTTCAGTGCTCAAATGCGGTGATAGAAAAATGGCAAAGAACTTATAAGAAAATGGTCCAAATTTTTATACCACCATCGACCTGGAATACGGTTTCAGTTTTTTAAATTCATAACATGGGAGAAGGAGATTTGGAGGAGCTCAGAAGAAAAGTTCCAGAAAGAAGTAGTAGCAGTAAGACTTTTCCCCTCTCAGAAACGAAGGAGGGGAATGCAGAGCTCTGTGCTATAATGAAAATCAGACAAAGGAGACCAGACTGCTAAGACTGCTTCCCTGCACACCGGAGGACGCTAGATGTGAACGGGACGCCCCCAGGGCTGCTGGTATCCAGCTGCTACTAAGTGTGCTGCACTGTCCCAGGCACGCCTCACCAGGGAGTCAAAGGACTGCCAAATCCAGTCACCACTACTTCCAGCAGTACCCTTTGCATTTGCTTGTGACCAGGCTCGCTTCCAGGACTCGGAACTCCGATCACCCAGGAGCATCCGAGTAAGAATCCCTTCTTAATAAAAAATGGGGTCTGTCGGCCAGTTCCGCGCGTTCTATAAAAGCTTGTGTGTTTTAGCAGCAGAATGCCCTGCAAACTGCAGTTGTGGTCTCTGTACTTTCAAACTCCACTTTAACACTAGAAGAAAAAAGTTGGGTTTATTTGACAAAACCTAAGAAAGCATAGATAAAACTGTACTGACTAGGAGATGAGCAACTTTATCACAGTTGAGTGAATTCTGTATCCAGTCTCTCAGTGTCTTGGTGGGGAAGAACTTTAAGCTTTCCAACCTCAAAATACCCCTCCCATTCTTTGACTGTTAAATCAACATATTTATTCTGAGACTATCTCAATACTCAGACTACAGAAAAAAAGTATCAGTGAGCCAGACACATAAGCCAGTTCTTTCAGAACTTCAAGTTAGAATTTATTTGAGCTTCTGACTTGAAATCATTTTTCTCTTTGCAAACTTTTCAATATCCGTATCAGCCTGGAAATTATTAATTCCCTTGTACAAAAAAAGGGCATAATTCAGCTTTTCTAAAAGCAACACCAATAGATCGTGAGCCTCTAACAATAATTACTACAATAACATCAAAAAACAAGTCCAAATTGTTGCTAGTATTTCTTTTGATCCTGTTACTGCCACTTAAATTTCTCCTTCTAACAAGTATTAATGTCTCAGCTTCTGCTAGAAGCTCTGAAGTAAAGCAAACAATAAAAGAATCAATTCCTTCATGTTTATATTGTACAAATTAGCTTTTAAGATCTTCGTCCACTTTAGCTGGTCTATCAAAATTACTGACATTGGGATCAACTGTACTGCAGGATTAATGCATTACATCCTAAGTGTTTCTTTAAGAACTTCCTGTTATTTTACCATACAGAAAAAAAAAAAAAACTAATTTAGCTTGATTTGGTAAAATTGCTCCTCCTCTCCTACCACAGATGTGACAAGTTCAGAAACCTGAGAGGTTTCTTCAAACTTTTACCTGCCCCCCTGAATACGTGCCTAGGGACAAAGATCAGTGTAAATAAAAACTGTTTGGTTTTTCTATGAGTATAAATCTCATTGTTAGAAAACCAGAACAGAGGAAGATACTGAAAATGTCACGCCATAGGAATAGGTAATGTGGAAGAGTGCAGTATGGGCTCTTTATTGTGTTGCATTGTTGTGTGTTCTTGTGTTTTCTTTTAGAGCGCTGTTGTACTGGCTGTTGTTAAATAAGACCCCAAGCTTGGTTTATATTACTCCAATTTTCAACTCCCAGAGCGCCCTTTAGAAAGCTCTCCAAGTACAAAGTTGCAGACGTAACCCCGTAAAAGCGGTTGAGGCAGCACTGGCACCCCAACGAGCAGGAGCCAGGCAGCATCTGCCCGAAGAGCATTTTGCCAATTGCGAAGCCTACCTGAAAACAAACTAGGGGGGAAGGAAGAAAGAGAGAAGAACGAGGTACGGGGAGAGCAAGACGCCTGGCGAAGCGAGGCAGCGCACCGCGCGCTTAGGGGCCTTCCAGCTCCTCCTGCTAGGCAGCAGGAGGGATTTCGGCGACTTTTTCCCCTCCGTCGGGCAGCAGAAGCCAAACTCCTGACCAAAGCCAGGCCGAGGCGGCCTCTCCCACCGGCCCCGGGGCACCGAGGGGCTCCGGCGCAACCCCCTCACGGAGGCGACCCCCGGACCAGGCCCGAGCCCCCGCTCGCGGCCTCCCCCCGCCACGTGCTGCCGGGCCGGGCCCTCCCCGCGGCCTTGCCGTCCTCCCCCGCCTCCCCCCGCCCCCCCCCCCGGTGCCGGTGCGGCCAGGCCGAGCCCCCCCCCGAAGCCCCCCGGGCCCCCCGCTCACCATCGCGGCTCCCGCTCCTCAGCTCTGCCGCCGCCGACCGCCAGGCGCCCGCCGATCCCCCACAACCCCCCGCGGCCGACCAGCGAGAGGAAGGGCTAGAGCGCCCCCCCGCGCACGCGCGCCCCCTGAAGCCGAAGCGCTGAGGGCGGCGGGTGGAAGCCGAGCGGGACGCGTTGGAGGAGTGGGGGGGGGGGGGGGAAGCGGGCTGCGCCGCCATCTTTGATAAGGGAGCCGCGCTTTCCCGCCTCTGGGCGGCGGGCGGCCGCCATCTTGGAGCCGGGAAGGCCCGGAAGGGGAAGCGCCGCGGTGCCGCTCGGTGAGGGGGCGGCTGAGGGGGAGCCGCTGAGGGGGCAGCCATGGGCCGGGGCCGCGCCTGGGCCCTGGGTGTCCGCACGGGCTGAGGTGAGGTGAGGTGAGGCGAGGCGAGGCGGGGCTGGGGCGGGCAGCTCGCCGCCGGACCTCGCCGCCAGGCGCCATGGATGACTTCCCTGCCATCTGCCTGCTGTCCCTCGCCATGCTGGTGGCCTGCTATGTGGCGGGCATCATCCCCCTGGCCGTCAACTTCTCCGAGGTGAGGGGGCAGCGCGAGGCAGGGTGCGCTTGTGCTCGGTAGAAACCCGCACAGAGGTCGGGTGAGGGAGCCGAACCCCGTCGAAGCGTTCCGGCCACAGGCGGAGCAGAGGCTGAGGCGTGTAGCGGAAAGGCACGGCGGGAGCTGGGCTTGGTGCTTCTTGCGAGTTTCTGTCAGAAATGCCTGAAGTCCCAGGTTAACTTCTACGGCGTGCCTCTGGGTGGCTCAAAGGAGGGCGGCTGTGCGCAGTTCTGCTGTCTCCGACTGTGTTTCGTGTTGTTTGGAGGTGGTGTTCTTGCCCGGTGTTTATATAGGTTATACCTGTTTATGTAGTTGGATCAGGCAGCCCCTGTCTGTTTTGGGACTCCCGGCAGCTGCCGGAATACAGGTCAGTGGGAATCCAGAAACGTGGCACTCTGCATAAACAGCAGTCACACACTTGCCAGCCTTCTGCGTAGGCAATGCTTTACCAGCAGCACACACGTGTACAAACGAGTTTATTGTGGGCTCATCAACTCTCGGAAATCCTCCATTCGATTTTACACTTGCCATACACTTGCTGTTCTAAGGATCTGTCTGCTTTGCTGGTTTAACAACAGAACTGTATCTGTGGAAATGATTTATGTGCGAACACCGGTCCTGGAAGTGTCTGATTAGAAGTTACAATCGTTTTATTTAAAATAGTTGCTTAGGCCCCTGCTACACGGGCAATTTAAAACTGAAATGGCTGTTTGGGCTGTGCGTTATGTGGTTTGCAAAAAGCTTCACAGGTGGTAATAGAGAAAAATGCCTCCTCCCCCGGGTACTTATCACGGTTAAGTAGAAAACAAATTAATGCTGCACATAATAAACCCAGATGATGGAGAACAATAAAATTATTCATGAATTAATAGATTTCTTCGGATGGGTTTAATTGTGGACCTGATTGTTAGTGTTTTGATTTCATATTTGTTTCTATTCTTTTAATTACACGTGAATATTCTTGAAAGTATGAAGCTCCAATAAAGCCTGGTATAACTAAACGTTAGTGGTGAAAAGGTACAGATGAACAGCTCTTTGCGTTATGTCTGCAGGCAGATGTACATTTTCAGTTTAATCCCGATTTACGTGAAGTACTCTAGAAGACTGACCTTGGGCCAGAAACCACACTCTACTAGTACTTGAGGCTCTCTGAAGTTGTAGCCTAAATGCTCAAAACAAAAAAAAAGTTGTTCAGGTAGTTTGAATCTTTTCCTTGGGTAATAAAGACTCACGGTATTGACTAGAATGGTTCTGTTTACTTTTTGCTAGCTCCAAGTAAGAGCTTCAATGACATGAAGATTTAAACGAAGAAATAACTGAGCTGTGGAACAGCTTGGTGTTTTGAGGAATTTAGGTTTTTCCCTGTACATTTTTTAACAGCATTTACTCTGTTGCTGCTCTTAAGAAGAGACACACAAGTGGGTTTTGGAACCGAAATAGTTTGATTTCCTGGATGCCTGTCTGGATAAGCTGCAGTTATTAGGTAGCTGTATTCACCGTTTTGAAGTATCTCATATTGAAAAAGAAATGCAGACTTCTCTTGAAATAGTAACTTGTTAGTGTTTATTATTTTCATGCATTTTTAAAATTCACAGATGTCCAAATTCAAGCAGTACTCTGTATTTGCAGAGATGTTTTTTGGCAAACACACACACACAAATGCATGCACACAGCGTAAGAGAGAATATAGTGCTGCAGTGTAAAACCATTTTGTTTTCATTCTGAAACATCGTATTTTGGCAAAGCTACTTTAGGAACAGTGGGTGTGGAAGATAATCTTTTCATCCAGATTGCCACTGTTTAATGATTTATCAAGTGTAATTGTCATACATGCAACCGTACCATGCATGTCGATGGAAACTTTACATCTCTTGCATATTAGTACTCACGTTTTCCCTGGTGATGCTGGAATTGTTTCCCTATGGTCCCACTTGGCTTGCTTTCAGAAAGCCCGTCGTGCTGTCGAGAGCCTCCTATTTCTTCGATGCCAACGTCACCTGTGTAGGCGAGATAAGCGGTGCCTGTCCTTGCGGCGTGTGAAAGAGGGCAGGTAGCACGACATGTCTGTGCTACGAGTGGTTTCACAATGTTTGAGCACAGACCTTTGTCTCCAGGGCTCTGGTAGCTAACGTTGCTATCTGGTGGCACGCAGTCCTCTTGTGCGTGGAAGGTGGTGGCTCTGCCACAAAATAGGTGATACCCAGTTGTTATGAGGATCCAGTTTGGCATGGTTACTGTATGCACTGTGTTACAGGCTACTTCAGGAGTGACCTCTGCAAGTTGTCATATTTTGAAGTCTAGCAGATGATGCCTATATAATTGCATTTTCAGCACGTGACTTTGACTCTAGCCTGTCAGTGTTGTGGTCACAGGGAAGCAAAAAGTATAATGAACTGTTCTTATATTGGTAAAACAGAATTCAGTCAAACAGTACTGCAGTTGAGAGAGGGGCAGCATCTCTGGCTTTTTGGTTTTGTTTGGTCCAAAATTAGAATATAACTAGGAAAACAATCGTTACTTACGGTGTCAAATGTCTACCTACCCTTTGTGGTATTTTTTAAGCATGTAGAAACTTTTCCTGGCGTATAAACTAAACTACTTTTGTTTACTGTACTTTAAAAGCATTAAGTTTATGTAATTTTCGTTAAGATTTAATTACAAATTTGCAAAACCAACCAACTGGCATGTATTTTAAAAGCTCTCTTTGCAGGGGGGAAAAGGGATGGCTGTGGTTTGTAATTCTGTATTATACTTGCTGCATAAAACTTCATTTGACGCCCTTTTGAATACATGGAACACATCATCAGATCTTTCAAATACACAAAAGTACATTTCTCTAACTATTTTTAATTCACAATTGTTTTCTTAAATAAACTCTCTTCTTCAGTGATACCCTATTAAATGCAATGCCATTAAAATATGTCAGTTTTGGGACAGGCTTTTGTCTAGAGACTGAAACGTAGTTCATCTCATATAACAATCTTATAACAGCTTAACTTGGTTTGTAGTGTCTTCCTAAACTTGTAGGTGAAGGTAGAGCTTTTTTGCTCTAAAATCTTCCTTCTATTTTTTCTGCGGTCCTAAAACTTTTCTTAGCCTTTTTCTGTTATATAAATATAGCTGACTTTGTGGTTTGTACTCTTATTTGACCAACGTATTTGCATTTGTAGAGGCGTTTATATTTTTGTCTCTCTCATTTTTCTTTCTTTTATTTGGCGATTTACTTTATTTATATATTTTCCTTTGTTATTTAGCCTGACATTTTCAGGAACGGGTGATTTATCCTGTGTTGTGCTGTACCTAGGAGAGGTTTTAGGGAACTTGCAGGTTTAAGTAGGTTTCTAGTGGGAAGGCTATTTGATAGCAAACCCAGAGTAGAGATAAAACGTAGAATTGTGAACATGCTCCAATTCAGACATAGTCTCCGTGATCCTTTGTCTCTGCAGGCTTTGCAATTTGAGGTCTTGGGCGCAAATTAGCCCCCAAAAAACATTAGTGTCAATTATGACAATCCTTGCTGTTCTCAAGTATGCGCCACTTCACTTCTCTGATGTTGCTAGTCTAATGGGTTGTCTCCAACTTTCATTTCCTATTTCAGTTGTTTGTATTGGACACTGAGTACGTTCACATTTCAGCAAGTTAGAAATATAGGACTATGCAACCAAATCTCCTGAGTATAAATCAGCAAGAGGTTTCGTGGATCATTCTCTCCTCCACTCCACTTCTTCCCCATCCCCCGTTTAACCTCTGTTAAGGAGGGAGAGTAAGGGAAGCATTTTCCTTCTTAAAGGTGATACTTGTTTTGTGCTTGCTTGCAGGAGAGATTAAAGTTGGTGACTGTTCTGGGCGCCGGGCTGCTGTGCGGAACTGCCTTGGCCGTCATTGTGCCCGAAGGAGTACATGCACTTTATGAAGACATTTTGGAGGGTAAGAACCAGAACTATGTAGATAGCCTTGTTCAAGATAACCTAGGCCATGATTTATTATTTAGTGGGGCCTGTTTGTAGGGCTTTTAACATAAGATTGGCAGGGGCTTTCACAGTATGACACAGAGCCAGCGTACAAATACAGAACTGCCGTAGATAAGATACTGCACGTTTCTGGTGCTTTGGGAGAGGAGTGTGATCAGGCTGGGGATCAGGTGACTCTTGCCGAGCGGTCCAGTCGCTTGCGGGCCCAGTGTAACAGACTGCTCGTGGAGCCATAGCCCATTATGCTGGGTCATGTGTAATGTTTCTTATTGTGGGGAGAGTTAAACTTTAACTTTCACTGGAACCTCTGATGAGGTGTAGGGATGTCTTTGGGTGAGAATGGACTCATCGACTATTTGCTGTTGCATTTCGTAATGTAGATCACTTCTCGTTTCAGCAGTTGCTGGAAGTGCTTTATGTGTATGTGTTATTCTATGTGTACTTGCCATGCAAGTGCTTTCTCTTTTGAAACTGAAGAACTTACTGAAGTATGGATAGGTTCTTACAAGTGTGGAGAAAGAACACTGGATGGCAGCTGCTGTTCCTGCCCGCAGCAAGCTGGGGGGCTATTCCAAGCCAGTTAAAAATGGTCTGAAGCTGGAACCAAGATACCTTAAGGCACCTGACTGAAAATCGTGGTTATGTGGGGCTAATTTGCAGAGTAGGAGACATTTCTGTCTTGGGTGGTATAAGCCCATCTTGTACCCAGAAGTCTTGGAAAATCCTCAGTTTGAGGTTATGACCTTATTTTGAATAGTTGGGGCCCGTTACCTTTGTCTGGAGTGCCCTTTGAATCTTGCTTTAGTTTGGCGTGACGTGCTATCACATTACCTTCTGACAACTTTCTGATTCTGAGCACGCTGGGAAGTATCATACATACAGTGGTAAACAGCAACAACTTAACAGTCACAGGAGTAAGGCCTATGAAGTTGAGACTAGAAAAATCAGCAATTGTCTGATGTACCGTTGTTCCTAATCTGTAATCGACAGATAATTGGAATACTCTGGTTTCTGTGTGCTACTGCATTTTTCTTATTTCAAAAACCTTTTACATTTCTTTTTAGGAGTATGCTTTCATCTATTGTGCTTTAGTTTCCACTAAATTTATATGTCGTTTCACTTATTATCTTCTGTTTACTTCAAATCTATAAAATCATCCATTATCAAGAAGTAAAAGAACCTCTGATTATGCTTTTATACTGTATGTAATTTGTGCACTCTAATGCAGGATGTCTCTAATGAGCTGTAGTTGTGGGTTTGCTCTGCATTCCACTTTAATTCAAAGTAGAATAAATTTTCTTCTAATGATATGGATAGCAGTAAATACAATTACTGTGAATATTTGCATGTTTTTCACTAAATGTGGTGTACTGTTCACGTATAATATCTACATCCAGATGTTTAGAGCTGTTAATCTATATTTTTTATATTATCAGGGGAAATGTCAGAAGTATTTACCTAGTAAAAAAGATTTTTTTTTTCCTGTGAATGACTTCAGGCTCAATTCCGAGCTCACAGTATTAGGAGTGAAGTGATTCTGTCAGGAAAGAAATGTGTAAGTGACACTAAGAGAATGATCTCTTCCAGATAATTCTCCTTTCTGTAGTCTTCTTTGTAGTTTAATTTTGCCCAACACGTTGCACTTGCTAATCAAATCCTAAGTCATTGTTTTCATTTCTTGTAGGTGCAAGAGAGAATGAGATTTTATTTACTTTCATATTGCAGAGAGGCAAAAATCACAGATGTTACGGCTTTAACTACAAAAATACTTGATACCTTTCTTAGAGAAGTAGGATATTCAAAGTTAAGCTTAAGATTCTTAGAACTTGTCGGCTTTCAGTACAGCTCTTGCAACTGCACCCGTTTACGTCACTAAGTCTAGAAAGGTGCTGAAGGGAACACCGAGGCTCAGGCTGTATATGGTTTACACACACATGCATGTATGTATATGGGCTGTGTTTGCCCAGTTCCAAGTGTAATTTAACTCTGGTTGCCTGTTATCAGAACAAGGGTTTGCCATTGTTACGAAAGTCACTTGCCGCTCTGTATTTTCCCCCAGGTTGCAGAATAAATAACTGCTCGTTTTTTGACCTTTTAGGCTGCAGTGAGAGCAAACAGCATGCCATGATTCAGATTAGTATTTGCTCGTAAACCTGTTTATGCACGTATGTACGTAGTGAAACCAACTATTACCAATACATAAAATTCCTTGGTGACTGTGGTCCTTTGTTTTAACTGGTGAAACTGCCTGACTGTGGTTGCTGTGAATTACCCACAACGTCTAGCATCTTGAAATAATCTGAAGCAATGTTATCTTTTTTACAGAGATGGCAACGATATTGTTTGGTCTAAATTGATTTATTGGTTGATCTTGTGCAGCAAAGAGAGGTTTGTGAAGTCTTTCGATCAGCCAGCCTATTCTAATGCTCTTTGTCTGTAGTAATGGCGTGGTGCCAACATCTTGTGCAGGAGGGTGGTACAACTAAGGCAAATCCAAGAACGTGTGAATACTCCAGCATAAAGACGAGTTGAATCAGTCACGTTTTTACTGTTGGTGTCTAAAACTTCAGAAGTTGCCAAGCAAAAAACCGCTCCAAAATGACAGTTTTGCTTTTGTCACTTACACCACAGATGTTAGAAAAGGCGTAATGTGCTGTGCTCCATTTTGTTTGTTGCCGTTCTTTTTTTAAAAAAGGTGATTGGTATTATACTATTTTTTTAGGTAGCAGCATATCTAGAGTAAACCTTAAAAATGCAGACAGATTTTGTGTTGAAGTGTAGTGATTATTCTTGTCTAAATTTGTTACATCCTTACCTTGATTCAGGCACAACAAATTGGCTCTTCGGAAGTCAGAAAGCTTTCCAGAGCTGAACGATAATTCCTTCCAAGCCTGTGCCTGTTCTCATACTGAGAAAACATTGGTTGCTTTTAGACTAGTGAAACAATCTAGTTAATATTCTACTTTCTTAAGTACTGTATGCTAATCCTGTTAGTCCTTTTTACCCTTAAATGAGATTAAAATCAAACTAAAATCAGTAACATTGTTTACGGTGAAGACTTCAGAATTTCTGATGGAAACTGATGGAAATTTCTGATGCAAGTGAGAATTTCTGATGGAAACTTGCTTAATCAGTGCTGTTTCTTATTCCTGATCTTTGCTTGTACCTTTCTAACAGTGTATTTCTTTATGTCTAGGCCTTCCTTCTGCCAACAGCAAATTTTTCACTTAAGATAAGATTCTTCTGATAAGATTCTTCACTTACTAGCTGGAAACTGGTTTAACTTTGTTAAACCAGACAAATGTCTGGGGCCTACAAGAAAGCAGGAGAGGGACTCTATCAGGGGTGTAGTGATAGGACAAGGAATAATGATTTTAAACTAAAAGAGGGTAGATACAGATCGGGTATTTGAAAGAGATTCTTTACTAGGAGGGCAGTGAGGCACTGGGACAGGCTGCTCAGAGAAGCTGTGGACGCCCCATCCCTGGCAGTGTTCAAGGCCAGGCTGGATGGGGCTTGGAGCAACGTGGGCTGGTGGGAGGTGTCCTGCACATGGCAGAGGGTTGGAATTAGGTGATCTTTAAGGTCCCTTCCAACCCAAAGCATTGTATGATTCTATGAAATGTGTGCTGTCCTAGGAAACTGGGCAAAGAAAAAGCTTTAAACAATGATTTCTGTGTGTTGTCTAAGAGTGTATGAGGAATGTTTTGAGAAAAGGAAGAGAAAAGTGACCGCGCCATGTTTAGTCCACTGTCTCCTAATCTGTTTGGCTGCCGCAGGGAAGCATCACCCAGTGAGTGAGATGCAGCACGTGGTGGAGTCCGAGAAGGTCGCAGAAATCCCAGTTGTACATGAGTATGGCCATGACCATTCCAGGTTGCACGCCTACATTGGTGTTTCCCTTGTCCTTGGCTTTGTCTTCATGCTTCTGGTTGACCAGATAGGCAGCTCTCATGTGCACTCTACAGATGGTAAGTAAAGAAACATTCAGTTAGTCTTGCTAATTAGTTCTAATTAGCAAGGTGTGAATTTTTTCAATGCTATCGGGATTTAATTTGACCAGTCACATCCAGAATTTCAGTAGGTGCTGTACAAACATAAAGCAGGATCTGTGTGAAATGTTTCTGCTGGAAACCTGTCTTGGAATCCAGCATAATTTGAGAGCTTGCTTCATTAATGTAAAATAACTACAGGCATGTGTAGTGGGGGGGTGGAGGGTGACTTGACACTTGAGTTATTGTCTGGTTTACGGTATCGCCCACAGGGGGTTTCTTTGGCTTTCCCCGAAACTTCAGGTTAGTCTTACCATCATTATTTTTCCTACTTAATTGTCATACATGTAGGTAAAATTTGCAAAAACCAAAAAATTATCACAAGTAAGACTGCAGAAAGAACTACATTTAAGCTCTGGTCCTTACTGTAACCGCACGGCTAAGCTCCTGTATTAGTCTACAGCCTCACTCGAAAATGCTTCCTGCGAAGTCCAAAGATTTCTCAACTTGTTGCAAGATTCTCAGAATGCCCACAGTTGTCCTTGTTTCTTGCTGCAGCTTCACATCCAGACTCTAGCTTAAAATGCACCAAAGGTATTTTGTCATTGAGAAAGGTATTTATTGCCTCGGGCTGCTCATTTTCCCCACGTAGTCTCTTCTGTTAGTAGAATTTGCCCCTCCAAAATTAAGGAACACACAGCACAGCAAAGAAGGAGCTGGGGGGGAAATGTTTTGTTTGCATCCTTAGCAGTTCATGGTGCAGCTGCACAAATGCTTGTATGGGGTCAGTGTGATGGGACAGTTATGAGGCAAGTTCAGGGGCTGTGTGTCATTTCATGCCATTTCAGAAGCGTAAGTGGAGCCACAGACATGGTAGCTCACTTTCATGGATTTTCAAGGAAAACCTTGCTAGTAAGGATGACAAAGGGATGTGGGTGAGCCACTGCCAGGAAAATCAATGGCTTGTACAGATTATGACCCTTTTCCATGTCTCTATTTAGAACAAATAAGACAAAATTGGCTGTGGTCTGTGTTAAGAGATGCACAGTATGAAATGGGTTATTAAGGAAAGCTTTGTCTTGTTTTTACCCCTATCACGGGAGATGTAGTAATGTTTTTGTAGTGTTTCCTAAAGCTACTGAAGAAAAATATTTCTCATTTGAACCAGTGCCTGGTAGTTTTTCCTTTTCCATGTAACTAGATTTTACTTTCTCAAACTAGAAAAATTCTGTAGGCCGGAATGGAGGTATGAACTTAAATGCGACCGTCCCTTTGAATTCTAGTTCTGATCAATCAATGCAGTTGAAGAACTTGAGAAAACGTGTTTTGTGACTGATCTCCTGTTCTGACATGAGTATACCATCGCAGTCATCCAGTGCAATTGCTCACATAGGTTCTCCTTGATTCAGAAGACCAATCTGTCGGAAGAGAGTACGTTAATTTATTTAGCCAGCTCACTTCCTTGATGTGAGACTGCAGGAAGGGGACAGGCAGGAGAAAAGGAACACTATTTTTCTCTTCTGGCAGCATTGCAGACTTGTTAAAATAGCTGTGTAAGCATGCTTGCGGTATAATTAAATAACTCCTGTTGAACTATTCTGGAATTAAACAGTTGAATAATATGCTCCTATATTTGCATAGGACTTATCACTGTGATAAACAATGCAGTTTCCTCGTATCACTTTCACTGCTGGTTGCAATAACAGTGGATATATGGGCTGGTCTGTATAATTATTTAACATGAAAGCATCCTCAGAGTAGTTGTCAAACAGCTGCAATCAAAACACTGGGTCAGGAAAACTACTGAAATCTTTGCAGCTGCCCCCACAAGAAGTAGAATTTATTGCTTACTGGGAATTCCCAGAGAATCAGTGCAACAGGGACTGTCACAGATTTTTTCACCTGAAGGAAAACTGGGCTTGGGGGTGGGGAGGCGGAAGCATCCTGACCGTTGGTGTAACTCGAGTTCAGGATCTGAAAGCTAGATTTTCTTCCCCTTGGTATCAAAGACCTTCAAGGTTTGGTTTCAGGAGCTTAAGAAAAACAGCCAATACTGCCTGTATCAGTGATCCTGTAAGTTGCAAAGAGTAGTCTATGATTCTGTTACTTGTTGATGGAACTTAGGGTGATTTGAAGGTGCTAAGTGTCAAACTGTTTTATAATAAATTTAATGCAGAAATACAAGAGCTGTTAGTTTTGAGTATAGCTGCCTGAACTGCTTATCACAGGTAAGTGATGTGCAGTGATACTTAAAATTTTTCTTCCAGCGTAATTTGTGTATTTGTTCTCATTATGTTTGCCTTCCTTATGACCATTTCAGATCCAGAAGCTGCTAGATCAGGCAACTCCAAGATCACCACAACACTGGGATTAGTGGTCCATGCTGCAGGTAATGAGGGACCTCTTGTTAGAACTTGAGGGCTTCTGTTGCTCTGTGGCCTGTCCCTAGGTGCGATAGAAACACTTGCATTCTGGTTTTGAAGGTGGCTTTTTTATAAACGAAAAAAGAGGGGAAAGAACTAAGGCTTTTTACCAAAAGCGGCTAAGAAAACATACTTCAGTACTCAGAATATTTCAGAGAATTTTGAGTGCTGTGTTTTCCCTTCTTTATTTTTCCAATCTAAAAAATCGTGTGACGCTTTCTGCTTGTCCTTTGCTAGCTGCTGTAGCTGCAGAATTTCAGTACATGCTTACACATTTGATATGTAGTATGAAACGCCTTTGGGTTTCTTGTCAGTAGAGATGTGTTTTAAAAAATAAAAAATAATATCGTGGAAAAATGAAATTATAGGGTGGAGCTTAAAGGTTTGACTGAAACATTTATGTTGACTTTCAGGGATTGAAAAAATTAAGCATGTATTGCAGTCAGCCCATGTTCATGTTGTAATCCTTCGTTATATATCTGTAGTGTAAATATGATGCCTTTTAATCTCTTCTGCTGACAGCTACTGTGTAAATGTCTTAATTTTGATCGAAAGGTATTTCACTAAACAAAGTGTCTACGTAGTATGGATTAATACGGTATCTATTTCCTATTTCATTTAGACAACAAAATTGTTAAATGGTACTAAAATTATTTAAACATTCGTTTAAAGAGTAGTAATTAAAGTTCTTTTAATGTTAAGAATCTAAAGCAGCTTTTTAAAATTTATACAGACAGCATTTCTACCGCAGAAAACTAAAATTAGTAATCTTGTTACCTGATTATAATTTGTCAGACTTTGTCAATGCTGTATACATTCTCATTATAATTTTTATGGTCTTGGGGAAAGTGATACAGCTCCTGTTGTGGGTTGTCTGAAATCCTCAAATTGTTTTACCTGAAGAAACAAAGGGGAATGAATTATGTGTTGGGTTGGTTTATTTAATAGTATTTTGAGTAACAGGACTTCTCAAATGTTTTGTGATCCCAGCCATTATGGGGGGGCAGTTGAAATTTACATGGAGGAATAATCCAGGAACTTTTACTTCTCCTTCAGCCGATGGTGTTGCCTTGGGTGCAGCAGCTTCTACTTCTCAAACTAGTGTCCAGTTGATAGTGTTTGTTGCAATTATGTTGCACAAGGTAAGTCAACAACCGAAAATCCGTTCTTTATTCATTAAGACTGGTAAAGCATACAGACGTTACTAAAGATCTTTACACCATCGAGGAAATTTATCTGGAAGTGTTATCCCATTGAAATGAACAGGTTAGCAGGGACCAAAAAGCACTGGCATGATGTATGACAGAATAGTAAATGATGGATGTAAGTCTGAATGAAGTGCAAATGAGAAGAAATTCAGACTTCTTACTGCCTAATTTATCTGCAGTCATTGGGAGGAGTCCCCCAAATGCAGGGATAGAAGAACAGCTCATTAAGAAATATAGCAGCTTCACGTTACTTTTTATGAAACAAGGTGTGTTTTGGTGTTCTTTTAGCTAGTATTTTTGGTGGGGAGGGATGGGTGTTTTTTTCTTTTATTTTTTTAAGGAATCTTGTTGTTAGAAAAGGTGTTTTCAAACAAGTTCTGCATGGTGGACCACAGGATTATATGTTACTATTTTCAAGGACACAAACTTTTATGCTGTTACACAGCTTTTTTTTTTTTTTTTTTTTTACAATGTTTACATCTTTTTTTACCTCTGTTCTCAAAAAAAATGGGAAGGATATTCATGTTATGAAGGGTTTCACAGTGTGTGGGGTTAGTCTTTCGAAACTACATAATACTGGAGTGCTAAAAAATAACTTCTGATTACTTATGTTATTGTAGTAGCTTCAACATCAATCATGATGCTTCTGCAGGAAAAACTTTGAAACGTTCTGTTAATGATAACAGGCAAGCAGTGAAGATGGAAAGATCTTTTTTCCTTAATGTTTATGCAAAGATTGGCTATATAAGTGTGCTGATGCACATGACTTATGGCAGTACATACATATATTACAATAGTTAGTCATACATTTATGCGGGCACGATTTTGTATTATTGTATGTCCCAAATGTTAGGAAATTCAGGTTTAGTACATCTTCTGTTCAATGTTCATGCAATAAACCATTCTTTATGTAAACCTCTTTAAAGGTGGTGATAACAGTGTCACATGTTGCTGTGAAGCTTATTTCACAGCTAATGCCAAACATAATTTTTCATTTTTTATTTGTAATGTTCAAATTAACTGGCTTCTTAAATTTTGCAGTTGCACAATTTTAAAAGAAAATTTCTCCCCAAAAGATTATCAAGGAATATGTGATATTGAAAGCGTATATCTTTTGTGGTCATTTTTTTGAATCTTTTCTTCTGATCCAGATTGATGCTCGTCTTTCTCACTTTTTTCCCTCACTCATTTTCTTTCTTTAAGTTTTTTTTTTTTTTTTTAAAAAAAAAGAGAGACTCTGCACATAAAACCAGCTCTAATACATTTTAGTTTGTCTTGAATAGTACTGTCAGGGTGGAGTTGTGTTGTCTTTATGTGAGTAAAAATACAGTAAACTCTATAAGCGGGACAGCTACACCTTGTGAATAAGAAACTGGATGTTAGTGGGGGGAATAGAAAAGTATTTGCTTCACAGTGGGAATAGAAATATAACTGAATGATGAACAAACCAAAGGAGCTCTTCAGTCTTTGTTGATTTGCTATCTCTCTTTGGGAATCTTTTCCCTTCCGTGTTAAATTGTAGAATTTTTCTGCTTCAGCTTTTTTAAAAAAAAGAAAAAAAAGAATAATCTAAGAATGCATAATATCAGGATGGAAAAAAAAAGAAATTACAGAAGTTAATGGAAATTTAGGGATTATAGCAACCCCTCAAGTCAGAATGAACATCTGAGCATTTATGACTACACAAATATCTTTACTTGTGGTACCTTTCCCGGCATTGCACTAATAGAATAGCATTGCGCATCTATAACTGCAGCCCTCGTTCTAGAATCAGCGTGAGAACAGTCTCAATTCTTGTTTCTATCCCTTCTTTTTGCAAAGAAATAATTGACAATATGAGTAGAGCAATTCATATCTGTGAGTCTGCAGTTGGAGATTATTCCATTAATTTCTTCTTTAGAAACTTTTAAAATGTGTTGCTACCCCAAAAAAGATGGGTCATAAAACAGGGCTAGGACTGCAGTTTGCTGAGATGGACAGGATTTTCTTAATTCACAGTTTTCTTAATTCACATTTCTTTTTCTCTGGAGACCTTTAAATATTTTTTCTGTGTCTTATTGCAACACAAATAAATAAAATAAATAGTTTGTAGGCTGATGAAAATACAAAATGTCATTTACTTGAATGATAGGCACAACATGGCTTTCCATTCGGTAGTGTTCTTAAGGCAGAGTATTGTATAGGATTCTGTTTATCTGGGTTAACTGAAACATATAAGTGCCTTCCCTGAATTTCTTTGAAATCCGTGCATTTCAGTGAAGTAAGTCATATTTCAACTTTATCGCGTATTTCAGGTAATTTTAGAAGGAATTGTATTACCACTAAAAACTGTTCTTTGCAGGCACCAGCTGCCTTTGGCCTGGTTTCCTTCCTGATGCATGCTGGGCTGGAACGGAATCGAATTAGAAAACACTTGCTGGTCTTTGCATTGGCAGCACCTGTTATGTCCATGGTGACATACCTGGGGCTAAGCAAGGTAGGTCTGAGATGTTTGTCCTGCCCAAAACATAGCTTAGTGGTGGAGTTAAGGGAAATGAATATCATACAAGGTTCATAATTCTTTCTGTCTCCCATCAGCTTTATAATGTTACTATCCCCATGTGAGGTGGAAGACATTAAGCAACATACTAAACTATTGTCACTGTGAGAGAATGAGAGTTGATAGAAGTCTTACTGTCTGGACCTTTATAGAATTGTTTTATTATTGATTGAAGAACTTCTGCTCATCTTCATTTTTTGCTCTGTGCTTTTTTCCTATTTCACAGAGTAGCAAAGAAGCCCTTTCAGAAGTCAATGCCACCGGAGTTGCTATGCTTTTTTCTGCTGGGACTTTTCTTTACGTTGCCACAGTTCACGTCCTCCCAGAAGTAGGAGGAATTGCTCATAGCCACAAACCTGAATCAACTGGAGGAAAAGGACTCAGCCGTCTGGAGGTGGCAGCCCTAGTCTTAGGATGCCTTATTCCTCTAGTTTTGTCCATTGGACACCATCACTAAAAGCGCGAATTTCACCGTTCTCCTCCTTGATCTGACATGAGCAGTAAATGTCGGCTGCTCCCTTTATCACTGTCTGTCTTATCCATCATCCATCCCACCTACTTTATGGAGTTCAGAGGGAACCTTGATTGCAAAATGAGGAATACTGGGAAAATTTTTAGTGTAGCAAAATGTACTTTGGCAGCCGGACATAAATTCTGTGTAACTTTTCTGAAGACATTTGCTATTTTAATTGTTACTTCTGGCCCTATTCTCAGGGAAGATGGAATTTGAAGTTTGAGAAAGGTGAGTGGGGAAGAACATAGCGACTCGTCATGAAATTGCAATCACCAAAGTATCCTGCAGTTCAGCTTTCAGAGCTGAGAGCAAAAACAAAGGATGGCTGCCTTTTGAGAGGTTGAAGTCGTCTTACTAATGAAGAAGGGGGCTCTCCCCCATTGGTTCCGTGTTGTCTTGGCAACGTGAACGGTTCTTGTAATGTTTGTCATTAATTGTATTGCGAATGCGGGCTGCGCTCAGAATTCCGGACAACAGTGCTGTTGTGACAGGGGTGTCATTAATAGGAAGGAAATGCTATAGAGAAAGCGTAGGATTAGAGTAGGAAATCAGCTGGTTAAGAGTGCGCAAATGAATTTTGCAGTGTATTCCATTATTTAAGGGATAGAAGCAAGGAGAGTATCGTTTTGATTATTTATGCAGTTGTTAATAAGTTTTAAAGAGGCAGTATTTACTGGGAGATGGTCTTACACCAAGTAAAGCATAGGCACCAAAAATGTTAGCGGGAATTAGGTATTTGTAACTGTGATTACACTACTGCTACTCTTGAGAGTGATCCGTGTTGTCCTTTGAAATCAACATGTTCTGGGCTCTGAGGAGTAAAAACCTGATGGAAGCACCTGTTGAGGGACCAGAGAACTTTACTAGCTCATTTTCAAGAGTCTGAGCCACTGAAATCAGTGGTGTGTGTGTTTCTCATTAAATAAAATGTATTAAGGCTAACATAACAAGATCTATAGATAAATATTTATGTTACAGGTAGAGTACAAAGTGTTTCTAAAGCGGTTCTAAACAAACAAACAAAAGAACAAGCAAGCAAGAAAAACCTGGTGGGTTTCCAGTGGACCTGTTAGGCGTTTCGCTTTTCCTTTGGGAATCCTGCTTTCACCTTTTACTGATAGTCATTAGATTCGGTGAATCTACTTGAAGACTTATTGCCAACTGCTGACGCCTCTCACTGCAGATGGGTGATAAAAGATCCATCCCTTTCCAAGCCACAGCATTTTCTTGTCAGGCACCTTTTCTCTTATGCAAATTATATTACACTTTAATAACTGTAGTGCATTGAAAAGTCAGGAATGCTTGATGTGCACAGACTCAACATAAAATTCTTTCTTTAGGGGAAAATTTTTAATGCTGTACCCTTTTTGAGCTATACTTTTTCTGCAGTTTTTAAAGCTAACATTGCCAAATAAATTTTTGTTTTTTTTTAAAATGGATTTTCAAAGCCTGAAATATCTTTCCTGAAGTGCTTATTGTTTCAGTTTGAATGAGCGTGTCTTTCTTCATGCCATTTATTGCTTATACTACGCAGGCCGTTGTGCCTTTTAACTTCTTTACGTTTTTGTCACTGTCCTGTTTGTCTGATAGCCCAGTAATGGGCATGGCCTGGCTCTTGGCCTAGTGATGCTCCGTCTGTTGGCTTTGTACCAATGCAGGCGTATCCCAGGAGTGTACCTAGTATTGATCCCCAGGAGTGCTTGTTCATTTGCGTATTTTACAATATAATAGGTGAACTTAAATAGCATTGAAAAATGACTAGAAATGATCTTCTCCCACAAGATACTGTTTTCAGATAGAACTTCAGGCCTAAACAAGCATCTTTGGCATTAGGGCTTCAAAAGTTAATCCTGTTTTGAACAGCCACTGCAAAATTAGTGATGCAGATGAGATCCTCTGCTGCACGTCCTTAATCTGTTTTTACAACATACATATGCAACAAGTAACTTACTACTTTTTACCTGTTAAAAGGTTCAGTGAACAGGTTACTGACGCGTGCAAATGATATATAGGGGCATTTACACCAGAGCTCCCGGCGTTCTTCCTGATTTCCCTTTAATTACCTTATTCCTTCGTAATGTCACTATTTTACCTTGCTTTAACCCTTCCTTTTGTTTCCAGAAGCTGAAGAGTTTGCAGGACCTGTAACAAAAAAAAAAAGGGGGGGGGGGAAAAAAAAGGCAGGAAATAACTTAGAGCAGCAACAAATGCTTACATTTTGTAGAACAGCAGTTTTGAAAGTGGAGGCTATCTGCCTGAGTATGCAAGTTGAGTCCTTCTCCCACCAGACCTGAAACAGTTTTCATATTGAGGGATGAGTTCTGTTTCTTGAAAACTGATCCAAAGAGCAAACCTTAATAAGCCCGATGAATGTACGTGAGTGCTGATTCATGATGGATGATGCTGGCATGCCGCAGGCTGTAGGGAAGCTGTTCTAACTTGCAGCGTTCTGGGAGAAACTCTTGTTTCTCAAATACTGGTCCAGCAGCCCGTATGTGGAAGACATTTGGACTGGAGTCCTAGTGGCAGAAAAGTACTATGCTCTTCTATTTTTTTCTTTATGTAGAGCCACATTTTATCATCTGCCATTTGCACATGAACCCTGACTCCACTAGTTACACTTGCATCCTGACACTGTTCCTCTTCAGCCTTCCTTATTTTGTACACAACAGTTGCAGCAGTTTGGGGGTGCAGATAGTACCTTTTTATATGGATGAGCGTTTGCTTCACTGCTGGTGTAACCTCTAGCATATTAATCATAACAGGTGCTACTGGTGAGGAGTCTTGTCATCTTTGGTTTTTCCCCATCCCTTAGGTCATGTTTCCTGTTGACGGGGCAGCTACCAGGAATGGTAATAGTCAATTTAATCATTCATGAACTATAGAGGCCAAGTTAGAGCAGCAGGTGAGGGATATATAAAGTTAAAACATTGACAAGTTGAAATTGGTGCAAAAAAAAGTCTGATAACATGTAGCTTTCACTTTGGCACTCAGTTATGTGATATAAAACTTCTGTGAAAGTTTTTCTTATCTATTTGGAAGTAGTGTTTTCTTTTTGCTGCCTCTGTTATCTCTGCGTTGAACTGTTATTTTCAATTACGTAGCTGAAGTTGCAATGACTAAGGAAGATTCTGGATATGTCGTAGGGAGGATACAAAATCTTAAATGACCAAACCTTTTCAAATCATTAGGTCCACGTGGAGGATTATTCTCTAGAAGCAGAGTATTTTAATGAGGTAAATAAAATATCACATTTTATCATATCCCTGTTCTTACCTATCTCCCATCTGTCACAATAAATCCAAGCGCTGCGTGTAGTCAAGGCCATCTGGTATAATTTTCTGCTCCTCAGGGGACCTTGCTGCAAGCAAATTCCTCTTTACTCTCCCTGTAATAGCCGTCTCTGCCTGTGTTTCTACTGTGAGGTAGGTGGCAGTAGGAATAGCAGGTAGCACTTTAACGAAGTGCCAGGCATTTCCCGTCTTTCTTCGGTAAATCCCTCTAGGAAACCTATAATCTTCTCATCACCTTTTTTTTTTTTTCTCAGTTAATGACTTCTTAATTGGCAGTAGGAATTGGACTAAAGCTGTGTTTCTCTTCATCCCAGTGTGTTCAGGTACTTTCCCTACTGCTCTAATTCTTCTATTATTCCTTGTGTTTAAAAAAAAAAAAAAAATCTTTTGTTTTCAGCACCTGGTGGCAGATGCAGAAGCTGCTCTGGCATTAACTTGTGTGAGGAAGGTAGATCTGCCACACCAAGACAGGAGGTTTTGATAATTATTCCCTGTAATTTCAGGTGGGCAGGTGTTAAACACAAAAACCCGCTGCTGACTTCTGGTTTCAGAGAACCATCTCTAGGTGGATTGTGTAAAAGTATGGCATCCAGGAGACCCAGGAATACTGTTTATTCAGGAAAAGTTCAGAGCCTTCAAGGAGCTTTTGAGAGTAGCAGATGTGTCTGTGCGGTACCAGCTCTTGGCAGAGTAACAGAGAGATGCTGTGGAATAAATGCTGCTGCTGCTCTCGTCCTGTTCTGTGCTGCTTTATGTGGGACTTGGGAGGGAGAGGAGGAAGTGTGTTCTTTTGGGGTGGGAGGAGGAGGACTGGTGTGGTAGGGAAGTTTGAGTTTCAGATTTCTGTTCACCTCAAATTTAAAAAACAACAAAACAAACAAAAAAAGCTTTTATTTCTGACTTTCTTTCCGTTAAATCTCTTAGCAGCCTTGGCTTTCCAGGGAAGAACATTGCGTGGTCATTGCTGTTTACCTGACTCCTTGTATGGAACTGTAATCTTAATGTCTCTTTTTTCAAACCATTTGTACACAAAATCATTCCATGAATGGCTGCCTTATAATTTTTCCACTTTAATTGTGAATGGTTAAAATAATGTTGCAGTTTTCAATTTGTTTTATTATATTAAATTTTTACTAGGTGCAGAGCTTCAGAGTTGGCTTTTCATTTACTGCATGGGGTTTTGTGACAGCTCGAACAAAGAGAAATGACAGTCTTAAATGGGATGCAAGCACTGCAGACAGTACATCTTATTTTTGTGTGATTGTGCTTGCAGCTTCCCTTCATAATGTCTGAGCACTTGGAAACCTGAAGCATGAAACTGACTGCACGTTGGGAGGCAGTCTAGCTTGTTGATTTGGACATGGCAAGAATGATTCTAGAGGTATAAATACAGATGGGATTTGACAGCTCCGCTTAAGAGGGGTGTTTGACAACTTCTGTCTCCCACCGAGTGCTTAGGAGCTGGCGTTGCTCTGAAGCTCTCTCCGCCACCCTCTGGAAAATCTCGGATGCTTACGAGGCAGAGGTGTCTTTGGAGGGTTGTGAAGAGATGACTGGCTCAAGATTGCTGATGAGGACCTGCTAGGTCTAAAGAAAACTGAGAGCACAGGTTGGAATGAAAGTCTCGCCAGACCCCAAACCAAAATGCCAACGCTCACCCGAAGAATGCAGCGCGAGGTACTTTGTAACAGAGCAGCCTCCCTTATTGATGTGCCTGTGAGCGATGTGGGTGACAAGTCAACTTTAAATACATATGCAAAAATGTGAGTTCCCCTACTTTGGAGGAAACCCTGGCCTCCTTTTTGCGTTATGGGGGAAAACGATTTGTGAAATCTTGCACCTGTTGTCTTTCCTCCCCCCTTGCTGTTCTCGGGCACCTTCTCACAGCTCAGCTTTCCACGTGTCTGCCACGGGGTCCTGCTGCTTACCTGTTCACAGCTCTTCTGTATTGTTGTCAGTCTTCACTGTTGTCACGTTTCTTCTTGAAGGCAGCCTACCTGCTTCCTGCCGCATACAATGAACTGAAAGGCAGTGTTAAACCACAGCTATGTAAGCTTTCTCTTTAGTCCCAGTAGTTGTAGTCATTGTAACTGAGAGCAGATCTTGTTCTTGCTGTGAAGAAAAATTGTCGTCTTAGGCTCCTGAATTTCTCTGGAAGGGTTTTATTTCCTTCTGACATCTTTTTGAGTTTCAAAGAATAGTTGCAAATTAAATTTTAAGTGTTTTTTTTTTTTAAGCGATGGGTAGGCAGGGGATATGAGGAGAGCTTTGAAAATGGATTTTGTTAGCCTCTGAGCAAAACCTGCAGGGTGTGTGTTTTTTTTTTTTTTCCTGTTTTCTCACTACAGGACACTTTAGGACATATTTTTAGGGTTTGCAGGTTTTCTTAAAAGATTTGCAGAAATCCAGGCAGCCGTGCGTTGTGTGCTGTGACTTTTTGGAAGATGGGTGCTATGGCTACTGCCAGGATTTAGTGCAAGGCTGAGAAGCAGAGTTGGGGTCTTTGAAGTAAGTAAGAAACAAATAGGAATTCGGCTGCAGGTCACGAGACAGTTCATAAGGAAACACCTGCACAGGCATTTCACAGCTGTGTGTAGGTCCAGGGAGGAGCAGCTTTGCAAGTAAGTGATCTGAAAACGTCATTTGACCTCTGGTGATAAAACACCAGAAACCATCAGCTGGGGCAATTCAGGAAACATTAACTGCTTAGAGCAGTCTAGGGAGTCAGGCAACTCCTTAAGGAGCTCATGGATAGGTAACAAAGGAATCGACTTCACCTCCCTCACATTGTGGCTGGCAGTGCCAAGTTCGTTAGAACGTGGTGGGAAGGCACTAATTGGATGTTGTCGAGGGTGCTGAGCAGAGTGATGAGGCTGGCAGAGCCCCTGGAGCCCACCTGGTCCGAGCCCTGCTCAGGCAGGGCCACCCAGACCAGGGTGCCCAGGGCCACGTCCAGGCGGCTTTTGGAGGTCTCCAAGGGACTCCAGCACCATTCTGGGCTGCCTGTGCCAGCACCTCCTCTGCGTGTTGGTGCCTGTTGCCTCTTGTCCTGCCACAAGGCTCCACTGAGAAGAGCCTGGCTCCGCCTTTTTTACGTCCTCCCTTCAGGTATTTATGTACATGGATGAGATCCCCCTGAGCTCCCTCTTCTTCAGGCTGAACAGTCCCGGCCCTCTCCTCACAAGGAGAGGTGCTCCACTTCCTTCTCCTTCTTGGTGGTTCTTTGTTGGATGCTCTCAAGTATGTCCATCTCATACTGGGGATAGCTCCCTTGTGATAGTCAGCCTTTAGAAATAAGGGTAAGATGTTTGCTTGACTTGGTTTATTGATATTCTTGCTCTCCATGCTGTCCACCTGCCCTGTTAGCAGGGTTGGCTGTCAGGCATAGCCTTTCAGAGGAAGGGGAATGTTGCCGTTAGGGAATGAGGAAGGTATTCGTTCCCAAAGCAAAGGATCTTCAGGCATCCCTTCAAGAAATCACCTCGATGGAGGGGATTTAGATGTAATTCAGTAGAAAAAAATGATTTTTTTCTTTCTCCTGTGGTTGCTATCTTTAAACTTATCTAAGGTCCTGTAAACTTAACAGCTGGAATGGTTTAGCTCTTTTACTCGAGCAACAAGCAGTCTTCTGAGTTGTTTTTTCTGATAGCTCATGGGAGTTGTGGTTAGGAAGGTGTCATCTCTTTATGCTGCCTTAATTACAGGAGAACATGATTAATGTGAAATCAGTGAGAGAACTGAAACAAATGGCAGTATTGCTGTTGTAGCTGGTACAAGCAGATGAGAAGCCAGCACTTAGTCAAATAGGCTCTTGTTTTTTTCTCCAAATAAAGCTCAGTTTTAATGCTGAAACATTATGCAGTATATTAGCATACTTTTAATGTGTTTAATAAAAATGTTTTCTGGCTGTCTGGAGACTTAACTGCAGCGGTCTGGTGTCCATCCTTGTGAAGCTGTGGGGAAGGAGGAGGTGTTTTAGATGTGTTTATGTTACAAGAGTTACCCCTGAAAGCTTAAATATGGAGGAACCGTGGTGTTGCAGGCATTCTGATGATGGCTGTACAGTGTTCCATCATTTAAGGAAAAAAAATGTTTTTTCATAAGCATTTTTATCAGACTCATTAGGGATGAGCACTGCAGCAAGAAGATGAGCTGTCATCTATTGTTCCAGCTTACAAATTAAACCATTCTTCTACTGATATGTGCAAACCTCATCCAAATGTCCCTCCAGGCAGCATTGCAGAGCGTTCACCCTTTTTACCATAGCAATTTTTCTCTTGTCTAAAATGTCTGGAGACTAACAAGCCATTACAGTGGATCTTGGATTAAGAAAAATGCCTCAATCAGAAAATATGTAGAGCTAATGAAAAGTAAGCTGCATTATGGCTGACACCAAACCATATACAGCATTAAGAAAATCTGAAATCCAAAGTAAAATTATTAGGGGAAAAGTGCTTGTTCTGTATCTGTGTGCCCATCCTGTGCCTGCAGTAATTACTTATGATATATGATTGTAGTTTGCATTGGAGTCTGTGGATGTTAATGGTCTTTTGGACCAGACAGTACAAAGCGGGTGGAAGTAAGCAGACTGCAATCAATTTCTAATTTTCTTGCAGTTGAAAAACACCTCGTAGAAAGTAGGCCTGCACCATTGTATCCGAGCTACCGCAGGGGTGTGTGTGTGTGCTTGTGGTGGTCTGGATGTTGGTACCGGTGTCGCAGGTGAGGCGCTGTGAGAGAAATGAGGTTACGTGCTTCAGTCAGGGAGATCCTGCCAGGGCTGGGAACTGAGCCCAGGTGTACCGAGCCCTGCTTCAGTGCCCACATCACAAACACAATGCTTGTTCTGTGCTCAAAATTAACAGGACCGAATAAGCAATTGCCCCTTTGAAGTGCTGTGCTGTCCCCGGAACAGCTGCTCCAAATACCTGTCTTGTCTCTGGTCTGTCTGTGAGATCTCTGAGTGTCCTGGCACCACGGGCTGCAAGGGGCATGGGAGTCTTAAAATTCGTGTGTTTCAGTAGCCCGTGCTACTGCTGTGGCACGTGTATGAATGTTGTGTGTAGCCCTTGAGGTGACTTGTATGTTTCCTATGCAGAAAGCTTCCTGTAGAGCTCACCAAGCAATGCTGCTGAGCTGTGTAACCTCCTCAGATATTTCCTCTGTAACTTCCTACCCCTGCTGCTGCAGGGTTTGGGGTTGGGTTCAATGCTCTTAAAGGAGCTTTTTTTTTTTTGACTGATGTTGAACCAGGTGTGGGTTGGAAGCTCTTTAACTGGTTCAGTGCTAAGCATTTGCTGTTTATACAGGCCACGTGAACATTTCAAGGAGACTCTGGGCTGTCTGCTAGAAGGAGCTTTGTCAGAGGCACCTTACCGCTCCCATGCGTTACTCCAAAGGCCCTGGGAAAGTCTGCTTAGCAGAAACATTTCATTTAATAAACACCAGAGTGAATGAGTCTTCTCCCAGAAGAGATCTTTCAGTAGGATTAAAACAAAACCAAACAAACAAAACCCACCAACAACAAAGCAGTCTCCTTTTAGACGATGAGAGAAATGGTCGTTGACCTTGGTGTCAGTCCCTGAGCAAGCTACCCCCAAAAAGCCAGGCTGTGAGTGCCTACCATTCGCAAAGCTGTGGGACGAGCTGCTTGCTACCAACCCCTTTTGCTCTTCGATAAACAGTAAATTGGCATCTTACTTTGTCTTCCTGTAAGCCTCCTGAAGTGGTGCTTATATCCCCAGCTAACGATTTGATTAATATGACGCAGGGGTCACTGAAAATGGATCTGGGAGGGTTTGAATGGCAGGGGCTCGTGGAGGGCTTTGTCTGGACCATGCTACTGAGACCGTGGGGCCACGTCAGATGGGGTTATAAGTCTGCAAAGACTCTTTGCTTTAATGCCCATTTGCTTTGAGCTCTGCAGGACAGCTCCGAGTTCCCATCTGACGTTAAAAAATTAATCATGTGCAAAAGAAAATCTATCAGCGGATCATGTGAAAGAGATGGATTGCTGCTGGTTGCTTCTGCTGTGTTTAAAGCTGCCCCTGCACACAGCTGGGTATCTGGGGAGCTGGAGCATCATTTTGATAGGTAAATGTGGCATTTTACCTTTGCAGGAATGTTACATCAGAAATGAAACCTGAGCTGGATTTTTTTTAAATGTCTCCTCATTGCTCCAGATGCCCGCTAATACCTCCCATAACTGCTAATGGGCCTTTGGGTGAAAACAGCCATCAAAAGCTGTAAGAGGAAAACGAATCCAAACCGGAGAGCCAGAGCTGAACCCTTCCGACTGCAGCAGCTCTTGTCCAAATCTCAATTTCCTAGCCTCAACCCGAGGACTGGTGTGTTCTTGTCTTTGTAAAGTGCTGCTGTAAGGCTGCCCAGGACATAAAGGAATAACTTCTTACCTTCAAAAAATGCAGGCCTGTTCCCTGGCTGGGGTTATCCAGCGTGTGCTCCCTTAAACTGAAAGGGGGCACCGCTAGCTGGAGGGTGGCCTGTGGCGATGGAGCATTGCTTCCCTGCTAGCTCGCACTGCTGTTTGCCTCTAAGTTGTTTAAGCAAAATTGTATTGGCTTGATGTGTAGGAAAGCTAGGGACAGCAGTAGGGAAATAATTTGCTTGTCAGTACAACCTGTCTCTCCGCAGGAAGGTTTCCTAAGCAAAGCTCCGGTGCATTCTCCATAGGCTGTGCAGCTGTGTTTTCCCTAGGAGCCATCGAGAATATAACATCCATCGAAAATCTTTAAATTATTACTCAGCAACAGAAATGTTTTGGAGGAAGAGGGTAGGCCGAATCTGTACCCCTGGAAGGCATGGCCGCCTCAGGTAGCTGTGCTTGTAGCATCCAGCTGAGTGATGGCTCTTCACCTCTGCTCCTCTCATCCTGTGCTAGAGCACCTCAGGCCCCCCACCTGTGGTGGGTACGCTTCTGCTTCTTATTCATGGCCAATTCCAGCTCGCTCGCTTTATTGCAGGCATCGACCTCTGCTAATACATTAAGAGGGGAAAGAGCTCTTGAAACTTGAGAGCAGTCAATTTTTCCCCTTAGCTCTCACTTAAACAAGTGAAGTGCTTCCAGTCTCCTGTCATGGGTTAGCTCTACCTGTGATCATCCCTCAACTCCTCTTCTGCATCACTTCAGGGCCAGGGAATCCGTGTGGTCACAGCAGTGCGGAAGGGATCTGTGGGCCTGGGGTCTTCCCTTACCTCCAGTGCAGACTGTGACCACACTTTGATTTTTGCACTTGTTGTATGATTATCCTGCTAAAGCCCAGTATGCTTGGGTTTTCCTCCTCTGCCCTTATAAATGATGAGCTCCCAGGTTAAACCCAAACTGATCATATAAATGTCTGTGTGCTTTGGGGCTGTTATTTTTCACCAAGATCTTACAGCAAAAAATAATCTTCTTGTTCGGTTGTGCTTCCTTGAGGATTTTCCTCTCCTGGGATTTGGAGAGGACACTTCTGCAGGACCTGGCTCTCCCTGCTTGCCTTGTGGTGGACCCTTTTTCCCTACCAGGTTTTGTGAGACTGTTCTTTTGATGTCTAATTCCTGGCCGGTGGAAGTAAGTTTGGCACCTGGCAGAAGTAATGCCGAAGAACCTGTAGGCTGGCCCTTAGGCCCTTACCTTCTGTTTGAGAGAGAAAAGTTGCTTGCCTTACTTGCAACCTGTTGGGTTGCTTTCCTACTGTTTCCTTCAAGCAGGCCCCCGACGTAACTGGATTAGCACATGCATACTGGAAATGCTATGTGCCAATGTTTTTACAAATTGCTTTGTCCCAGGTATCAGTGCTTACAGAATTCACCCAGCTGCTAATTCCTACCCTAGCATTGCTAGCTCCTGCCCGTTTCTAGCTCTTTTGGAGACTTGACATAAGCAAGTTGCTTTTCCCCTCCCCTGGAGCTGCCTCCTGTGATAAAGTGTGCTGTGACTGCCCTGTGCCTTGCTTGGCCTGGAGGTCTAGGGGAGATGATACCTGCATTTCCAGCACTGTGAGCCACAGATGTCCTTTCTCTCTTAATCTCTAAAATAAAAAGAAGGAAAGCCTGTTTTTCCTCGCTGCAGGTCACTGCTATAAATCATTGTGTCAGTGCTGGTGTCCAGGGGCAGAGACATCTTTATGCAGGGGCTCTGTGGCTTTTCCCAGTGCATTTATAAGTTAAGATGGTGTTGCTGGGCCCAGAATACTATTATTTTTTTTTATTTGTGCAATATAATTCCAGGGAAACTTTCCCCTCTCCTGAAGCTTTGGTTATGAGGAATATTTTCTTTATAGTGCAGTGGGTGGGATGGTCACTACAGCATTAATGTTGCTTGCCTGTGACACAGTGAGGTATTCCTGAGTTGGGGCTCAGGTGAGATGAGGCAGTAAAATGCTGCTGCCCCCTGCTCTCCACCCTGTCCCTCAATGCCACTTTGAGCTGACTGAGAGATGAGTGGAGGCTCACCCGAGCCCTGTGCCGTATTCCTCCATCTCTGCTGTGGCTGAGGAGCAGCTGGAACCCAAGAGGCAGGGCAGGGGCTCTGCCTGCCACATGTGGACCCCGAAACGCAGGGGGAGGCATCTTTCTGATCTCTGACCTCCCAGCAGGAGCAGCCCTTTAAGGACGAGGCAGGCAGGCAGCCTGGACGCTGCCCAGCCCAAACCCAGCAGCCACGTCAATGTCCCAGGCTGGGCTGTGCCAGCCTGGCACAGAAAAATCCTCCCCAGGGCAGAGAGAAGCTGATTGAGCTTGCTGGCTCCTGCTCTGCTCCCCTTTTCTGGAGGAAGAATAAGAAGCAGCTGCCTCCAAGCGTGAGATTTTGGGGTGTGCGTCAGAGTAAGGGATGCTTGATAGCAAAACGTCTCGCCCTGGTTCCTGCCTGGGGAGCTGCAATGTCAAGTGAAATAACCTTCCAGGCTGCCTTTGGTGCAGAGGTCCTTTGGCTTATGGTATTGCTTTCTGTCTGGTGAGCTGTCTGCCTCCTTGTATGCCTGATCTCAGGCTTTCTTTGCTCCTTTTATTTTTTTTTTTTTTCTCCTCGGGCTGGGATGTGCTCTGCCTTTAATGCATCGGGAAGCCATACGCAATGAGGAAACTCTCATCATCTGTGCATCAGGGCGAATTACTGACTGAGTGCTGAGCAGTCACGGTATTGATTCAGACCGTAGCCCAGTCTCTCCGCCTGCCGCTCGGCGTGGCTGGGTGCATCCTTCTGGTTCGCCGCATATAATCGGCTTCCCAGAGCTGCCAAGCAGGGGGGAGAGTTGGAACCAAACCCATCTACAATGTTTGCTTCAAAATCCAGCTCTGTGTCCCCTTCTCCATCCATGGACCAGGCAGATTCGGATGCTCTGGACATCAGCACCAAAGTGCAGCTGTACGGCGTGCTCTGGAAGAGACCCTTTGGGAGGCAGTCGGCCAAGTGGTCCAGGAGGTAAGCCACGGGTGTCGAGGGGTGCTGGGGTGAGTTGGCTGCGTGCTCAGACTCTTTTCAAGTGCAGCCAGGCAGGGACGAGGGGTGAAGCTTCGGCAGAGCTTCCCTGCTGTCCCATGTCTGCTTCAGAGACTCAGACCCCAGTGTGCTCTCCTCTGTCTGGCCACGGGGGCATCCCCCCAGAAAGGGGTCTGAAAGGTTTGCTAGCACATTGCCAAGGGCAGAAGTATGACCTATCGCACCGAAGTGATGGGTCATCCTGAGGTGCAAAGCTGGCACAATTTCTATACGTGAAGCACTGAGCCTCTCGGGAGAGCAGCTATCAAATGATGAAGCAGCGTTGGTCACGGATGGGTACGCGCACAGGAACACGGCACGGCTCACTCTTGTTGCTCACTGGGGGTACACGATCCTATGGATTAAGCCCTCCGGCATTCTTGGGAGGCAGACTCATGTCACTGCTGATAGGAGTCACTGGCAAGCCACTCAGTTACAAGGCCAGCAGCAGAGAAACTTGTGTTTTCACCTTGCTGCTGTCAGAGATTTTGTGACCCAGGAGCTGTTGTCGTGAACTTTAGGAGGAGGATAATAGCACCGGCCCTCCTTTGGTAGTTTGGTAGTACTACCTCCTCTGGTAGATATCAGCAGAGGAAACTGTGCCAGAAATGCAAAGTAATACTGTTTTCCTTTTTTTCCCCCATTTCCCCTGGGAAAAGGCAGAAATGAGTTGCTAACAAAAGGCAGCCCAGGAAGCCCAAGCTACCCCTGGGGCTGAAAAGCAGCACGGCCTTTTGCTGAAGTGTAGACACAAGGAATCAAAGCGTTACTTCGGTAGTGGTTTTGTGCTTGTGGCTGTCTGGGACTCATGCAGGTTTTATTCTGTGCTCTTTTTTCTGAAAGCGTGGCCTGTTTTCACCAAGGACAGAATTTGTGTCGGTGTTCCCTGCTCAGCTCACAAGCACTGCTATTTAAATGAATGGTGTCTGGAAGCTGACGTGACTGTGCTGCTGAGAAATGGACAAAATAACATAGGGGGAAGGTAATTTTCTGTGGAGGACGTATTCTTAAAAGATTTTCTTCCTAATCAAAATTTCTTACAGGCAAATGGCCCAGCTCTGCTCTCTCTGTCATTATTTATTTAGTGCTGTTCTATTCCTAGAAGTCATCCCCATCTTCAGTGAGTTGTAAATATTTTAGTGATGGCGGGTGGGAGGAGGTGGGGAGGCAGGCGTGGGGCAGTGTGGAAGGCTGGCTGCGAGCACAGCCACTGAGGGTCCTGGGGGAACAGGGACAGGAAGGTGTTTGGTAAATGGGAGATGACTCCTGGGCATTTGTAGGGCTGGGAAGGAGCAGCTTCCAGAGCAAAAAGCCTGTGGGACTGGAGGAGCAATGAGGGGAGGGAGAGCTGGTCCAAGGATGGGCTGATCCTGGCAGCAGAGCATAAGGAGGCATCGACACAGGGCAGGGGGAGCACATGGGAGTGGTGTGATGGTGCCCTCCTGCCTCGGGGTCGGAGGGGCCGGAGAAGGCACAGGTTTGCCTGGGGGAGCCCCAGCACATCGGGCTCTTCTGCAGCCTGGCTTTTGCTCTATCGAACCCAGCGGGGTGGCTCCCGGGACGTGGCAGTCCGGGGATGTATGCAGCTGGGTGCGGGCTGCAGGGCGCTGGTCCTGTGCGAGGAACCCAGAGCTTCTGGCACAGTGTATCTGGGGACGTGCCGTGCCACAAGCTCTAAGAGTTTGCTGAAATTCCTCTGAAAGCAGAGAGAATTCTTGGCACAGAACAGGTTCGCTCTAAGCTCAAAAATCTTGCGTGTCATTATCCATCAGCCATTATGGGGGGGATGAGGAGCAGTCTCATGAATTTCCCACCCCACATGCCCAGCAAGGCACAGCTGCTTAAGTGCATTATTATGTGAAATGAAGAAGGGATGTTTCCCTTTCTGGTTAAATTAAGTGGAAAACAAACAAACAAAACCCTACTGCTAGATACAGTTGGGGATCTGATCTCTGAGGAATGCAGATTTTGTCCTGAAATATTGGATTTTATCTATTTTGTCTCGCTTTATCTATTTAGTATTTACAGGTCATGCCTTAGATGTGGAATAATTTTGCACTAGACAGAGGTAGTAGTCCCTGTCCTGAGGAAAGCCTTTCCAAGCAAAGGGAGATAAAGCAGGAAGATCGATCACGTCAGGCCATCAGTCATGCAACTCACTCTGTGTGGCTTTTAAGAGCTGCACTGTGTTTACTGGCTCGATCCCATTCATTTGGCTGTAGCAACAGTGCTGCAGGAGATGCTGAGAAGAAAAGCAAGTGTTTATAGGAAGGATGGAGACTGAATGGATTACAAATCAGTGGGAAAAAAATCCAGGAACAGTGTCCAGAGCTTTGGTGACTTAGTGATCGAAATCCCCGATTTGGAGACTTCATTAGCAGCATCCTGTCTCTCAGAGTAGTGCTCTCTGGCTTTGGAAAGCCATAGTCTCTTTCCTCCTCTTCCCACAAAGCTGCACCCACTTTTCCTTCCAACCAACAGCACACAGTTTAGGCTGTTCCCTGGTACACAAGTTGTACTGGCAGCAGCATCAGTGGAGTCCGGAATGAAAGCCCGAGGTGTGTCCCTGCGCTGGAGCTGGTGCTGGTGGAGCACCGCAGCTTTCTGGGCTGGAAGTGACACATCCTCCTCTACCACGAGTAATCCCAGGCCCACAGAGAAGTGTCAGTCTCTAAGCTGTCTGTCACCATTCGGCTGTGACCCTTTAAGGCTAAGGGGGACAGCTCAGGGGGCATCGGCTGAGTGGCTGTCCACAGCAAGGAGGAACACAGGGAACTGAAAAGAGTAGGGAACAAAAGGCAAAGTGTGCTGATACCTCTGAGGAGATGTGCTGATACCCATCGGAGGTGCCAGGCTGCTGCTGGAAGGAGGGAAAAACAGCACTTGTGTCCTTTTCCTGATCTGTCCCTAGGGAGAGGGAGCGGGCCTGGGATTTGCTGTGTGTGCTCCTGGGCTGGTGCCCAGAGACCCGGAGCCAGCATGCTGCAGTGTGGTAATGTAAGTACTTAGCTTGGGCCACTGTTGCTTCAAAAACTTTCTCAAAGATTAGCTAATTAATCTCGTTAGCTCTCTGCGATACAAAGACAGCACTCTATCCCCAGAGATCAGTATCTCTGCCTGCCATATGTGTCTGGTAGGCCTAATGCTGGCAGATTGCATCTCTGCCTTCGCACCAAGTCACTGCTTGTTGCTGTCCATCCCCTATCCCGGTTTAATTACACCGCCATTTTGGTGGTTTCCCTCATCTTTCCACTCCCTCTTCTTTCCCTGTCACACCGGTGCCGAACTCAGACATGTGCCCAGTGTCCCCAGCCCCGCAGGCCCACTCCTTGGGGTGTCTCTCCCATTCCCCCTTGGTCATCTTTGGCCTTCCTGCTCACCTGGGTGCTGCTGCAGTCATCTGCCTCTGCAGTCCTGCAACTTCCCTTCTCCCAGTTAGCAATTATCCCTGCATCTTTGTACAGAGAGTTTGTCCTGAAAGTCAAAGCTGAAGTGGTAGTCTCAAGTTTTTAGGTGTTGCCTTTCAGGTAAAGATAGAAAAGAATATAAACAAATGCAGCAGTCCGCCAGCTAACTGGATTTCCAGTGTTCTTCCTTACTTGTTTGGTTATTTTTTCCTGCTATTTATTGTATTTTTAAAACTCTTATTTTGTCTGTTTTCATTCCAAATCCCCATGGATTCTCTCTGCATCCGTGAAGTCAGGGATCTGAAAGTTCAGCAATCTGCCAGAGGCACATCAATTCTGGGAGATCAGTGCTGTGCTTTGCTCTTGTTTTTGTTTTGTCTTGTTTTTCCACTGGAGCATAACCTATAATACGGGGATTAACAGGAACACTGAGCATCCAAAAAAGTATGTAACAAAGTAGGCGTTAGAGATATGGTGACGATGCACCACTCACGTGAAGACTTTCCCAGAGAGTTAATGAGAAGAGGTGGGAGGGAAAATGAAACAAGAAGGCACAAGGCTGCTGCTGGCAGAAATGGCATGGGCAGGAGGAACAAGCCCTGGCTGCTCTGTGGGGACCTTCCTGGTGCCTCGCTTGGACAGGGCTCCTGGGCTACCATCAGTGGGCAGACTGGTGACTCCCATGGGGCCATCTCCGATCCTGATGCAGGAATCACGGCTGCCTTTTCTGTTAACGCAAATGTGCCAGAAAATACCAATCCTTCTTTCACACAGAGGTGGAGCCTGGGTGAATCCACGCCAACAGGCATATCTCCTAGTGCCAAATCTGCCAAATGGCCCGTGTTTGCCTGTATCTCAGAGCTGTGTGAGTGGCTTACCCCCTCCTTCTCTGGGATGCTCTTCCATGTCCCTGTCTGCTGTCATGAGAGAACTGTTCTGTGGTGCTGGATAGAGATCCCATACTAGGGCGAGTGGTACTCGTTCCTCCTCAGGGATCTTGCTGGACTGGCTGCATGGGGCACAACCGCCCTTTTGGTCCTCTACTAACTAACTAAGCTCAGCACAGAAGAGTGCTTTTTGCACTGAGTCACGCTGTGCTGTCTAGAGAGGTTTTGCAAGGCTGTGGTTGGGAATAAGAGGTGAGGGTAGGCAGTCAACCGTGATGTTCCTGGAGCATCAGGCAAGAAGACAGCGTCCTGCTGAGGCAGCAAGCTGGCTGCTTCTTCCCACCTCCGATGTCCACACAAATGGATACAAATGAGTGGGCAAGGAGAAGGAAAAAAACTGAGGGCACCTGGATTCCTGCTGGTCTTTGTACATTGTGAATGTTCCTGGGTGTAAATGTGCTCAATGTGTTCAATGACCGCCGCTCTTAAACATTTTGAAGCAGGCCCGCAGCCAGAGCATGCTGCAGATCCTTCTACAGAACAGTGCAAAACATTTTATTTGTCATTTACTTGTCTGAAAGCTCTCTACTAAACCAGTCTCCATCCTTCCAGCTGCTCTTCAGCATGTTTGAGTGCTGCAGATATTTAGGCTGAATTTAAGTGAAGTCAGATCTCTCTTCCCTATGCCACTGCCTGCAGGGTAAATGAAACATCAATTTTCTAAGAGAAGAGACACTCTCCTAGGGGCATTTTGAACATCCAAATAGGCTAAAAGCAGAACTCCTTTAATTACAATTTTAGGACATGCTCCAGTAAATTAGAGGCTTGGTTTACAGGTGCTGTGATGCTTTGTGTCTACTGTGCAGTGCTTGTCAGAACATACCTAAGGCTAACTGTGCATAACAAGGCACATCTTAATGTGGTGCATATGAGAAGAAAATTCAATTTCCTTTCTATTTACAAAGGCCAGTGTCAGGAGACTTTGCCAACAGCTCTGCTTAAAAATATCTATAAATTTTATTTCTGCTTCTGAGTGTTCTCATGACGAACACATTGCCTTGAGAGTCGCTTGAGGATGCTCCCCTGTGGCTCTCCCTGCCATATGACTCAGTGTTACAGTGGGAACACTTCCCTCTTGGCTTATGCTGGCAAGGGACAATGAGAGGACAAAGGGCAGCGGGGAGCTGATTGCAAAAATAAGCTTTTAGTTGCTTTTAGCCCACGTGAGAGCCCTTTAAAGAAAGGAGCAGCTCTCTTCCAATAGGTTGAAGCCACCATGTAGGCTAGACAATACACACAGGTCAAGACATCAAAACACTTTGGCTGGGATCCTGACTTGGATGCAGACTGCTGTCCCATTCCCCTGCCAGTAAATGATGCCATAGTTTGTTTTCAACACCAGTGTGTGCAGTGTGGAAGCACAAGGCACTTGAACTTAGCGCTTACTGTTAAGCACTAGCACTTGCCTTTGGATGGAAGTTGAGGCACCCCGCATGAAGGTTGGGTGGGACTGGTCAACTTCGCTGCTCAGAAAGCAGCTATAGGTGGGCATTTTCTTGTGCTGTGAACCAAGAGCTCTGTTCTAGCAGAATTTTGTTTCTTTTCTGTCTTACAGGTTCTTCATCATTAAGGAGAGTTTCCTGCTCTACTATGCTGAGAGTGAGAAGAAGAACTTTGAAAGCAATAAATACTTCAATATCCACCCCAAGGTGAGCAGTTCTTGCAAGGGAGAGAGGGTTACTATGTTCCTAGCTTCTCTTTTTCATTAGACTATCAAGTTAAGAAGAGATAAGGCACAAGCTTACAGATCTGGGGAAGCATCCAAAAAAAGTGAGAGTTGTGTCAGTCCGCCGCATTGACCTACTGACAAGGGTAATGGATGCACAACCTTTATGTGCTACCTCACCACTCTGCAGTGTCTGCCCCGTCAAGAGATCACATTCTCCTTGATAAAACACCTTCCCACCTCCGTGCTTTAGCCAGCAACCTCCCCTCCAAGCTGAATGCATGTTTGTCCTTTCACCTTCCACTTGGAGGTCTCCTGGTGGTGGTGGTGGGAGTCCCTCTGCTTTTCAGGAGCTGTGTGTATCACCACCCCACCCCCCCCCGGGATGTCCAAGGCAGGGCACGGGCACAAGAGTGACCAAGGGTGGTGGTTCAGCTGATTAATTGTTAAGGGCGATACTTGACTTTGACTGATTGGAGTGCTCTGGTTCATCCCCAGGGTGTCATACCCCTGGGGGGCTGCATCGTGGAACCCAAAGAAGAGCCCAGCATGCCTTATGCCATAAGGATCTCTCATGAAGACTTCCATGTAAGTAGATTTTTTTTTTTCCTTCTCAAGGAAAACAAAACCCAAAAACATTTATTGCTCATGAGCAGAGCTGGATTTCCCACTCTACCAATGTCTGTGTACCCTCTCTGGGCAAACTATCCTGGGAGAGAGGGTGGCTTAGCATACAAAGTCCCCTCAAGGCTTTGCTACTGCCCCTGCTTTGACAGCCAACAAGGAAATTTCCTCCTTTTGACAGTGGGTTTAGTATACTAGCAAACCAGTAGATGGAAATCTGGGAGCCCAAGAGCTCATTTCCCCTTATTCCTCCCCTATCCCTTCATTCTTTCTACAAGCTCTTGCTGTGTGCATTTCTTTCCAAGCAAGAATGTGTGGTAGGCCTGGGCCATATTCACTCCGGCGTGATGCCTCCTGCAGAGGTGAGCCTCCTCATGCCATAGCTGTGTGCAGCTCGTGCCCTGAGTGTAAGGCATCAGCCTCTCTAATCTGGGTTTCTTTCCCCTCCCTTTCCCTCTTCCAGGGTAACATTGTTCTAGCAGCCGAGTCAGAGTTTGAGCAGGCTCAGTGGCTGGAGATGCTGCAGGAGTCTGGAAAAGTGTAAGCTGCTTTCTGTTCCTTCTTCTCTTTGATCTGCTCTGTAGACGTATAAAGGATAAAGAGGAAAAAGCCTGACTAGAAGGACTGTGGGGAGGCAGAGAAGCTCCCCAAGACCAGCAAGACCCTCACTTGACTCCTAGGACCATCCTTTCCTAAAATACAAACTCCGTAAAACTGACAGAAAGCTTCCTGTGTTGGTGTGCAGTGCAGTGACCCTTGGCTAACAAATCTGGGCTGTCATCTGGGACCTGCTGTCCCTTTCCCTGGTCTCAGAGATGTGGGACCTGGGGCTTAGCAGAAGCTCTGAGTCTCAGCAGGTGCGGGAAGAGGTAGCACTTAAAAAGGGATGTGAATTTCCCTGGGCAGGCAGAAACTTGCAGAGCTAGAAGCTTGTAGGGCAGAGCCTACCATTCGGATAGGCAGTAATTTGGGGGCCAAATTTGTCTCCCAAGTGCATGTGGGAGGGAAGGGGTGTATATGGGGCTCTTACAAGCAACCCCTGCCCGGCTGCTTGTTTCAGAGCCACCCTCCTCTTCAGGCCTTGCCCCGATATTCTAGCACCGGAGTTTAAAACAGGCAATGGGGTGGTGGCTACCCCTCTGTGCTTCTGCAACCTGCAGTGGAGAAAGATGGAGAAAGATGCAGCCCCTGTGTTGCTTGGTTAGTGCCAATGATGGCCTTTGTGTGACAAAAAGCAGTGATTGCACAATCTATGTTAGTGTGTATATGTTTCCATAAAAGCACCAAGGTGGGAATACAAAAGCCCTCCGTGCCCGCGGTGGCAGTCCCTGCACAGCGTACCAGGAGACTTGGTGGGCAATGGGAAGGAAATCACCAGCTCTTTTGTGTGGAGAAAGGCACGAGCTGGGATGCGGCCTGCTGAGGGTAAGATCAAGAGCTTGCTCTGAGCAATGTGCCAACCGTTGCCATACCACATGTGAGCACGTGATGTGCTGCTGAAGCCATTTTGCTTTGTGATTGACATTAAAAAAAAAAAAAGACCTGGCATTTGAGAAAGAAGAATAAATTAGATTGTCCTGATTCTCCCTCATCTTCTGGAAGATATTTGTGGCCACTGCAGGAAAAGAGCCAACTCAAACGTGGGTACTTCTACTGCTGACTTGGTGTGTGTGAAATCCCTCGTGATGCCATTTCCTACTTGCTTCCTATTGTCTCCTAAGCAAAGGTCCATTCCCTATCTCTGTTCCTCTATGCCCTTAGACAAATTATGCTCTTGACCCTCACGCCACCTACTGAGGCAGCTCTGCCTTCATATAGTCTGTCTCCCTGTGGGGCCATACCTTGTGTTCCTGTCTCCTCATTCCCATATACAGATGATGATCCAGCCAGGGATGTTAGGTAAATGGAGCATGGTCCACATATCCTTTGGACCACGAAGTACTAAGTGCCTCCAGAAATTGGTTGTAGATGCTCCCAGGAAAGGTAAAATGCAGGCACAACTGCAGAGGTGTCTCCACCTCAAAAAGACTCGAATATGGACACCCATCTGCAAAAGGATCATCAGCCTTTCTGATGCTGTGCTTTCCAGCACTTCAAGCATTGTGGCTTTTTCTAACAAAAGCTCACGTGGTAAGAAGGACAAAATAACAAAGCACTAGTTTGCCCCCCCCTCAGCCATAGTGAGCACCTGCACCTCCCTACAGGTGTGGTTGCACTCAGGCACTGGTTCCAGCAGATAAAAGGAATAAAAGCCTAAATACTACACAGTGCTATGGGTATATCTGGCAAGTTACACAGCAGTGGGTGTTGCTACCTTTGAGCTACAGACAGGGAAACTTGTCAGGCTGGGGAGGAAGCACTGAAAAAGTGAATCTAATGAATAGACCCCTTAAAACCTGCAGCCATTTAAAAACCCTCCATGTAATTATATGATAAACTCTACCTCCCCTGCTTGAGTTGTTTGCTGTTGGCTTCTCTGGGATCACATTCTTCCTACATCAGAGCACATCAGTGGAAAAACACACATTCACACCCACATATTCTCACTCAGGTTGAAGATGTCTACCTGTGGGCAAAACATCACCTTTTTAATTAGCATTCTAATTTCCTCTGCACTTTGGAAATATCCTGGATGCTCGTTAGCTGAACAGAAACCCAGCTGCCTGCAAAGAGCACAAGGTAGTGCCTGGGCTGTTAGGAGTGTGAGTTGCCTGGTCCCTGGGGTAACGTGTGTTTAATGTATTTGTCTGGCTTTTGCAAGAGACAAAGTACAGGTTGCCTTGAAATTGTTTTGTAAGAGGTTGCCAACTTAGAGTTTCCAAAAAGCTACAGTCTCAAATGGCTCACAAAGAGGCCTGATGCAGGAAGGCTTACAGGTATTTAATATTCATAGGCTCCCTTACAATTTAACAAAGATGACAAAACTTCTGGGCAGCAGTTGATGTTCCTGTATGTGCACCTATATAAATAGATCAGAACTGATTTTACATATGCATTTCATGTATTTTATGTGTGTAGGTGCTGTTTGCTAATGCAACGTGGATAGAAGTGAACAGCAAACTCTGGTTCTGTTTTGATTTGTACGTCTGTGTCCTTGGTTACTTAGTCTCTGTATTGAAGCCTACTCTGTCCATCAACTCAGTCACTAATGGGCATCTGCTCCACAGGCCTTTTAGGCAGCTTAGTTTCATAATGTTTTCAAGAGACCTTGAGATCCTCTGGCCAGTGGTGCTACAATAATGCAAGGTACTCTTTGAATATGCCTGCTGCCTTTAACTCTTTGTACTTGCCAGTTTCTCATCTGGCTTTTTTATCTCTGGTTCCTCGATGCTTTTACAGGGAGAGGCAGTTACCTCAATGTAGGGCCAGGCACCAAATTCTAGTGGCGTACAAACTGAGTGGAGGAGGGATTGATTGGTTCCAGGATGGATACCAGAAAGGCTGGAGATATAAGGCTGTGGGAAGGGGACAATAAGTAGTTAATGTTTGAAGTGGAAAAGTAGCTAAACCAGCAAAATATTGGAAAAGCAGAAGACAATGCCACTGGTCTATGAGAAGATAGGATTCATTTAGTGTGTTCCAGGTACATCCTGTTGCAGCTGGAGGCTGTGCACGTGCTGGGTTGGTCTAGAGAGCTCTCAAGACTAGGCTTAGTATAGAAATCTCCAAAGCACTGGAGAAACAATTGAGTAGCTGTGTGGTATTGATATACAGCTCCTGTAAACTTCCTTTTACTGAACGTCAGGAAAATTTCTCCAAGTCACTTGCAGAGAAGAATTTAGAGAATCACGATCCCCACCGAGAGATCATGTTTAAATTCCTTGGTAGATTGCTAGGCTGAGCCCCTTTGCCTCTCTCTGTGGGACCCTTAGCTCTCTTTTACTGTCTGCTTTGGCTGCTCTCTCTAGGACCTGGAAGAATGCCCAGCTGGGAGAAGCTATGATCGAGAGCCTGGAAGCCCAGGGACTGCAGCTGGCCAAGGAGAAACAGGAATATTTAGGTAGGAGACTCTTACCTCTAAATGCTGTAAAACCCAAAATAGCCATTTGGCTAGAAGAAACCTCTGGAGGTTACGTAGTCCAATTCCCTACTCAGAAACCAACTTCTGGATAGCAATACTTTGGGTGCTCTGACTGCCCTGAGAGGTGCGGCCGTCACTCCCCGCATTGCCTATGGCAAGAGCCAAAGGAGAGCAGCCTCTTTAACCCAGATGGCTCCTAAGTTAGGTGGAGTATTCCTCAAGAGAGGTGCAATAGCCTTTCTGGCCTGGTGGCTCCACACCTTACACAGCGATCATAGAGATAATAGGAAGTGCTGAGAGGAGGACCTGGAGAGACAGGTGGAAAGTTAGAAAATTTTGTCAAAATGTTGTTTTGCAAACACTAGAGCAGAACAAAGAGCTTAAGGCTGAAGAGGATCACAGTATGATAAAAGACAAGGTGATGGAGGAACAGAGGAAAAAGCACTCTGTGGCAAACCAAAGATATGTGGAATGTAAAATACATATTTCACTGTGTTTTTTTGGTCATTGACAAGATTATCCTCAGCTGATGAATTTTCACAGTTGGTTACTTTCTTTTGACAGCAGTTCTATATTTATTCCTATTTAACTGATGAGGTTTCTGCCTCATTAACCTCATTGTCAGTGATCTGTGTCCATCCTGTAGTTAAGTTTCGAAGTCAGGCATTCGTACTGGCACCAGGTCAAGGATCTTTGGAGAACAGAAACACTGCCCTTCATTTCTGCTCTGGGGAATTCCCTGAGTCCCCATGGGGTTACCTTCCATCTCCCCTCCTCTCCCAGCTGGGATCCAGGTTTCCCAGGGGACTGATTTCTCCAGGCTGTGCAACTATAATCTATTTGCAGTTAGTTTTGTTTAAATATATTAAGATCATCCTTCTTCATAATCACACACAAAGCTATCCTAGATATTTATGTCCATATGGTAAAACAAAACAAGGAAACCTAACAACAAAACCCAGCTATCAATCTTTATGACTAAACCCAATGTCAGTTCTAAAAACAAGCAAGCCTCTACTCAAAGCGTGTGTAATGGGAACACGATGAACAAGAGGCTTTAAGACGTCACTGCGGGGAATAGCTCCAAAGAGTTGTTATTTAACACCTCTTTTTAGTCTCAAGCCATCTAACATCCACGCAGATTCATTCATATGATTTAGGATCACCAGAATAAACCATCAGTGCTGTTTTCTGTTGACTTAACTCCCCTTACACTCGTATCACAGAACAATTGATTATACTTTTGTCTCTATTTAACATTGCACATACACATGGTCAGGACAACTTAAACCTCCCCAGAATAATTTTTTTTTCCTATTGGTTCAAAGCATATTGTAACTCTAACAGACCACAGTGCTTTTTACCTTACAACTTAATAATAAACCTAAATACCTTCCTTATCTAAGGTAAACCGAGTAGACAGACGTGTCTACTTCACGTTTCATCATGGGCCCTGTAGGCCTTTGACTTCAGGGCAAAGTTTTTCTCTTACTGAATTTAGTAAAGTAAGATCTAGTAAATCTAGTGAGGCTTAGTATAATAAGAGGTTTGTTTGTATGGGCAGCAGCTCCCTGTGCATTCAGCAGAGTTTATTTGGAGTATGCCCTGGAGGCCCCTCTAGACTTGAGGGATGCTGGGAGACCTCTTCTCCTAGTTTAACCTAGAGGGGTTAAAGGAGAGGGCGATGTGCTGGGAGGGTAAGGGCAGGGCACTGAGACATATAGGGAGAACAGACGGCTGCCATGCTGTGAGTGACCCTGCGTGCCCACTTAGCCCTTCTGTACCTCCTCTCCCCTATGTGTGAAGCAGAGCTGAGGATGTTTTCCTAGCTCAGCTAGAGGGTGGCGAAGGTTAGTTTGTTAATGCACTTGGGAGGAACCCTTAGAAGGAGTACACATTAATATGATTGCTTAGTTTAAGTTATTTGGCAGGAGGGAAATTACCAAGCATCCCATTAGTGTCATCTCAGCCTTTGGAGCCTCTCAAACAGATATGCATGGAGCAATAGAAAACGCTGTGCTTACAAGCTCCCGTCAGTGCTTCATGCCTATAAATATCCCCGGGATATAAATTGCTTTTCTCTGCGTTTGGCCTTTGTGTGTGTGTATGTTTGCAGATAAGCTGATGGAAGAGACAGAAGAGCTGTGTCTGCAGAGGGAGCAGAAAGAGGTGAGTGTTCATCACAAACCAATTCCCTTCTGCTTCCACGGGGCAGGGCTGGGAGGTCGGAAGCTGCTGGCTTGAGGGCACGCCAGAGTCCAGACAGGGAAGCAGCGGGGCCAAAAGTCTCCTGCCATTCCCTGGGCCTGTGGGTGAAAAGAGAAATAAGGGCTGTGCCACGGGATGGACCCTGGAGCGGTATCCCTGATTCCCCGTCCCAGGCTCTTTCCATACAGCATGCTTGCTGCACCCCTTACCTGCTGATGTCTCCAGGTGAATTGAATACTTGCTCTTTGGTGGGTTCAAGAAGGCTGTGGCAATCGACTTGTCTGTCTACAGAGTTAGAAAACAGACCTGACATTGTTCTACTGTAGGGATGCCATCGTGAGAAAGAAGGAACAACAAAAAGCAGTCAGGTTTGTTCTTTGGTCTCAATAGAGATGGGGAGAACAACAAACATTGCTCTAGAGAAAGACCAGGGCACCACTCCTTTAGATGTGACTATTATACCTTAACTGGTCAAGCTTATTATTGTTTTTCAAGCTATTCCTAACCTTTTTGTTTAATATAATAAACACAGTTCATTCATGTATTTACACCAAATCTATACTAGTTTTTATACCACCATCATAAAGTTATTGTGAAGTTGCTTTGCAAATGGATTTTCCTCTTATATGGCTCTTAAGGACATAGATCACCGTATTGCTGTCTTACAAACTGCCCCGTGTTCTCTTCTCCAATTAATCCAGAACGACTGTGGCCCCTCTTTGGCAAAAGACAGCAATGCTGACCTAGAATTCTCAGGCCTATGTTTTTCCTGCCTACATTTCTGCAGAGCTAAAGGACACTTGGTGGCTTGGACACTTCCCCAGTGCTAAGCTACTTCTGCCTTTACAAGGAGACATACCTATCTGGTGAGGTAGCCTGCTGCACTACCTGCAGCCACAGGGAGGGAAATGTTCTTGTCCAAGGACTCTGGAACAAACCTCTGTCCTTACAAAGCCATTCACTGTATCTTCATTGCCCACGAAGAGCAGATGGGGCCAGTTTAGCGTGAAGGACTTTGTTATGACAGAGGACTCTAACTCACTGGACTGCGGTGGTCTGACCTGCTGTGAGCCTGAAGGCTTCAGAGCAATATGTTGGGAAAGCACTTTGAACCATGTGTCTGCACGTGGAGCAGGAGTCAAGTGCATGTCCTGGAGCAAGAGTCTTATGAATTTATCTGGCACCAGTGTTGTTTTGCGACCTTCGTGGGCCTGTGGCAGGAGATCTGCCTAGCAGCTAAGGCAGGAGATGGACCCTTGCTGTGCTTTGTCCCCATCTCCTCTTCTGCAGATGGAGAGAAGGCTGGGAAATGCCCCTGGTAGGTCTTGGTATGACTGCTTCTCCTAGACTAGAAGAGACTGTTTCACCATATGTGGCTAGCTTGAGGTAATCAGAAATCTTTAAGCAGTGCTTTGTTAGTCCAAAGTGACAGGCTGACCAAACTGCAGAGCTGTAACTGTGCAGTCTGTGTTTTTCCTGTCCCAGTGGGAATGGAAAATGAGGTTGAGCTGGTACAAGTGCCATGTTTGAGCTGGTACAAGTACCATGCTGACATATTCCTCTCTAGGCTTTGTGCCTGCACGTGTGGGTGCCTGGAAAGAAAGGCTATGTGTATGTAGAGCCCACCTTTCCCAGGAGGCTTTGGACCTTTTGTATACATGGAGCAGAGCTGATCTGTGCAGGCAGCATGTGTGGGATTTCCAGGTGCCTGATAATTTGTCAGGGTCTTTTGAATGTCTGGAAATCTTCAACCAACCTCCAGTCCCTTCTAAATGCCCCTGGACAAAAGTGTGCTGAAATCAGACCCCTGATGGCTCTGCATAGTGCACGTGAAAAGTGACAGGCTTTGTTAACAGGGAAGCTGCTCCTGACTTTTAAGCGTGCTGGCAGAGTACACTCCTGTCTCCTCTTTTGGTGTAGGAACTGGAACGCCTGAACCAGGTTCTGGAAGCGGAGAAGCACCGGTTTGAAGAGGTGGTACGGGAGCTGCGGCTGGAGCAGGAGCAGATCAAGAGGTAAGGGAGCAAGCTGGGCAGGGCAGGAGAAGGACACCGGCTCCCTCAGTAGCAGTGCTAGTGTGGCTGTGAATCAGAACAATGGGTAAAAGCCACCAATTTTGTCTGTGTACAAAGGAGGTAAATGCAACGTTGACCACAACAGGGAAGGCTGAGATCTGTGTACTTGCACTTGCTATCAGTTGCGTGACCAATAGGTTACAGCTTAATTTCATTTGTTGCTCAGGCCTCCAGCAACCTCACTTCCAAGGAGCTGGGACGTGAGCAGTCCTCAGGTTAGTTGGGGCAGTGTGGCAACTGACAGGTGCTGGAGGATTTCAGCACCTGATACAATTCATTGTATTCTCACCAGCCAGGTGGACTCCAGACATCTCAGTCCGGTTTTTCATGCTCAGCTGGATGACACAGGGTGGAGGTTGAAGTTGTCTCACTAAGAATAATTTTGTCTTTCTGAGACTTACACTATGCAAAGCAGCAGTAACAAATGTGTTTAGAAAAGGAAAGATCCAAGTGGTTTTCTGAGTGTTGAAAGGGCATTTTTTGCAATTGCTCTCTTATTTTTCCTTTTCATTTTTTTTTTTTCCCCTCCCTAAATAGCATCTAAGAAAAGCTGGTAAGGTTTTCCGAACTATTTTTCTTTTCATAGATCTGCACCTGCTGACATGACTGCCCAGTCTGGGCTCTGCCAGTTGTAACCATGGTCCTGTCCTCACTAGAGAAGCACACTAGTGGCTGGTTTTGGTTTAACCATCAGGAGGCACAGCCAGGTTCCTGGATGCCTGTAGTGTGTTCAAGGTGTGATGCTTTCAGGTCAGGCACACTCCTGTCTGAAATTCCTGACCCATACTGCCCATACCAGCCACTAGTAGCAGGTCCTGCATTAGAAGTCCACAGCCTGCACAGTCCAAGTGTGTGGGGCTAGTGTTCCCCTGCAATAGTTGTCACAATTTCTGCTTCTTTAGGGAGCTAGAGCTCACGGCCCGCTCCCTTAAAGGAGTGGAGGAAGAAAAGAAAGAGTTGCGAAGCCTGACAGAGTCCTTACAGAAAACCCTAGAGGTGAGTAACTGCTTCTCCCCTCTGAATGACAGCGTTATGGGAACAGTCCTCGAGAACTGACCGGGACTGACGGCAATGCTGTCCATGGAATGAATCTAACATCTGTTAGTGTCAGAGTTAAGCCCTGTGCAGATGAACCGATTCATTCAGTAGATGATATGAGGGACAAAATCCTCTTCAGAAATGACTAGAAGTGACGAGGAGCCCAGCAGAGCCAAACCTTTCTCAGCAGTGCCAGATGAAGTGATGCAGGGCAATAACCATAATATGTAGCTTGGGAAGCTTGGGTTGAACACTGGGAGAGATTTTTTACCAAACAGGCAATGGGAGAGGTTGAGGGATCTCCATCCTGGAAGTTTTTTGAGACTCATCTATACAAAGCCACAGCTGATCAAATCTTGCTGTGCTGACAGGCCTGCTCTGAACAGGAGGCTGGACTAGAGCCTCCCAGAGCCCTTCTGGCCAACAAGGCTATAATCTTCTGTGGGAGCTTCCTGATTTTTGAACAGCAGCTCCTTAAGCCCTGACTTAGAGCAGCAGTGAGGCATTCCTCATTCACAGACTGGAGCATGGTTCCCAAGTAATCATATATCGTACAGCAATTTAGGAAATGGAGTGCTGATATATAAAACCCTTTATTTACTTGGTATTGCTCCGGTGGACAGGTGAAAAGTGGCTTTTCTAAATTCATATAGTTTTTGCAAAGTTTCCACACAGCTAGCTTGCTGAAGCCTTGATGTCATCCTTGATGTTCTTGTTAGATCCTCAAAGTTGGTCCAAAATCTGATGCTCTTCCTGAAGCCTTGAACTCCTTGACCACAGTTATGGGTAGGAAAAAAGATCTGGAAAGGTAGGGAAGGAGCATTTCTACTCCAGGTGCCTCCAGGTTCTCTCCCACTTGCATAGCAAAGGCTATGGTGAAAACAGATTTAAGGGAAAAAAACAGATTTTGTTACTCCGGTTTTAATCAGAATGAGGAATGTGAATGTAAGCGTGGAGGAACTTAGTAAGGTGCCAGGCAGGAAAAGGAGCAGAAATATTAGACTTGATTGATGCTCATAGTTTCTGTCCTTCTTCAAGGAGCTTTCCCTGGAAAAGCAGCAAATGCTGGAGATGATGGAAGAAAACGAAAGCCAGTTCACACCTCCAACCAGCCCTAGCAAGGAGCAAAGCGCCAGCTGGGGACTGCACTGCAGCCTGCGACAGATTGAAGAGAAGATGCAACAGCTTCTGGAGGAGAAACTCCTGGCAGAGAAGAGGTGAAGTGGGGTTGGGCTCTTGCAGCGGTGACAGGGAGGTGGAACAAGATGCCTTCCAGTAGGAAAGGTGTTGTGGGAAAATAGGTAGTTTTCCTTCATGGCAGATAGGAGGCAATTAGAAAGAGTATGGCTAAATATTTCCAGGCTTAAAACTAGGATCACTTCAAAACTCTTCCCATATTTACCCTGAGACCTGCAGACGGGTGAGAGCCTTTATAATTTCAACTTCTGGCTGTGGTACAGGGAAGAGGACACTTCTGCCTTGGTCAGGATTTGTGATGCCAAATGACGTGGCTATCTGCTGACTTACTTTGTAGTTGCCGGCATAAAACAAGGCTGGAAGCCCTTCTGGTTCCCGCGTCAGGAGTTCAGGTTGTGAACACTTCAGAGAGGATGGGCAGAGTGAGGCAGGGCTGCTGAACTCCTTGCTGCTACTTGGGCCTGCACCTTTCACATCAGGCTTGTGAATCTGTTCAGTGTCCGTGCGCTTGTCCATTGTATTGTCCTTGTATTTGGTGCTCGTGGACCTCTCTGAGGGGGGTTGAGGATGTCCCCTTCAAGAACTTACTACCTGGCTTTCTTCAGCCAGGCCTGTTATTGAGGCAAAAGGCAGATAATGCTCCTTTAGTGCCTCTTTGCTCAGGGTAGCCACGTAGTTAAACGTGCCCCACCATGGCATCGAGCCCCTCCTTTTCTGAGAGTCGTGCAGGGGTGGGGATGGTGATCTTCTTTTGCTGTGCCATGCACCAGGATGAAGGAGAACGAGGAGAGGTCCCGAGCTCTGGAGGAGGAGCGGGAGTTTTACTCTTCCCAGTCACAGGCGCTGCAGAACTCGCTCTCAGAGCTGACCGCAGAGAAGCAGCAGACAGAGAGGGACCTCAAGGTACCACCCATGTCTGTCACGTATCCAGGTCTCGCACTTGCTTTTCAGATCATCCCCCTTCTCATCTTTTCCCTGCACCTCCAAGATGCTCTTACCCTTTAGCATTCCTCTTGCCCAAACTAAAGCTAAGATGACCTAAACTGTATGAGTTATTCTCGTTTGCTAAACTACTACCCATATTATCCTTTATTTCTAATTTTTATTGTATTTTCTTTCTGAAACTAAGAACTATCCACCCCATTTTGGGAATTGACTGCCTTTATCTCAAGTTCATCTCAGATGAAAAAGTGGCCTCCTGTTCTTGCTCAGCTTCGACTACTTGCATAGGTATGAATTCATGTGTTGAAATACCATCTCTGATTCCACATGGTTCATACAATGAGAGTGCAGATGTGAAAAGAAAATTCAAAGTAAGGGAGAATTCCTAAAATAATCTGGACTTCAGATTGTCTGAAGACATGAGGAACAAATTTTTTGTTGTCGTATGTTATTTCTATTGGTTTTACTTAGTTGTTTTTTTTTTCTCATTTTCATCTGCTTTGTGTCCCTTGCAAGCCTTGTGAGTTACAGGGGGAGATACACAAGCTGTTTTCAGGAGTACTTATTCTCTTCATCTTCCTCAGGCTGAGGTGAAGGTGCGCATGGATCTGGAGAAGAGACTGAGGGAAGCTGAGGAAGCGTTGCAGCGCTTGGAGCAAGGTTTAAATTCTTTGGATCGCAACAAGGAGAAAGAGGAGAAGATGAAAGCAGATGTCAGTCATTTGAGAAGTAAGTCAGTCATCCATCTTCTGTACTGATGAGCAAGCTCCCAGAGAGGAAATATTTCTACCCATCTTTTCAGACTCAAAAAGAGGTTCCCAAATTAGCAAGGCTGCACCAGGTGCTCTCTCAGCTCTTTGTACCTCAACCACACCTCCCTTTGGAGGAGTCAAAATGCACTATGCAGACACTTGGTGCTTCACCCTCAAAGGAGTGCAAAATTATTCCAGCCTTCCCTGTGTGGTGGAAGAGAAACCTAGTGGCAGAGAGAGGAGTAAATACTTTCCAAAAGGTCAAACAGGGAAGTTGTGGCAGAGCTGGAAAGACTGACTAGGTCTGAGTTTCTGGGAGTCTTCTGGTTCCCCCAGTCTCTTTTCTCAGCCCTCTTTCCTGGAACGTCAGCAGTGTAAGGAACACCATGGCTGCTGTAGCAATGTGCTGGTAGGTCACCAAGCAGGTGAAGTTTGGATCCTGAGTCAGAGCTGAATCACTGCATCAGCCCAGCGTTGCTGTGCTGAGACAACTGTAACCCACGGGTAAGGTGTAAGCCTTAGGTTCCCTGCGGCCTATCCCTGTCTGTTTGCTTTCTGTAAGATGGGGTGATGGCCTAGAATCTGGCTTGAGCCAGGTTTGGGAATTGATATCACCAGCTTATTCTGGGAGAAGTCTTCCTTGTTTTCCATCCTCAAGTATAGTGCAGGGGGAAGCCATTATAGAGATGCTGTATCTATACAGTTAAGGCTTCATTGCAGTGAAACGTGGATGTATTGGGCCAAGAGAGAAAAAATCAAAAAGTCTTGTGGCATTCTGAGCACTATATGTATATATAAAACATTATTCAGTAGTTTCTCCATCAGATTCCTAAACTGAGGCAAAGGACTTGATTTTGAACTTCGTGTTAGCAGCTAGGGGTCATGGCAAGAATACAGAGCTAAAATGGCTGTGTTGAGCTCAGCTTTCAATCAGAGCTGAGCTACCTGCACAGGGCAACAGTGAGTAACCTCTGGTACTGAATGTCTCCTGATACGTTTCTAATCTTAAGTTTGGAGGCTCTTTTCTTCAAAAGAGCAATGTTTTCTTTAGTACCAGTCCCAGCACAGATTGCTCAGTCCTTGCAGATGATTGCTACAGCTCTCTGCTGCCCTTTGACAACAGAGCTGGGGAGCATTAGCATTTGAGCCCTTCGAACAGCAAGGGGACCAGCCATACAGGCAGGGATCTAGGAGGGCAGCCAGAGAACAATGGCAGAGAATGATTAGACCATGGTAAGGCCCTAGGAAATGAACCTGGGCAGGAAAAGCAACTGCTAGGGACAGAAAAGCATTGTCTGAGTTTGGTGGATGTGGGGCTTTGCACAGAGCCTGTAATGTGTGCATGTGTTAGTATTTGCTATGCTATTAAGAAATCCCTGGCCATGCATGGCACACCTGGGTGTGCATGACAGTGTTTCTAATTCCTCTATTTCCCCAGCTAGGCTTGTCTGGCTTTAAAATTTCTTCAAGGAAAATGCAATCAGCCAGGCTTCAGAGCTCTCTGTTTTGACAGAGTTGAGAAGTTTTATCCTAATATCAAGGAGAGTAAACTGCCTTTCAGCAATTAAATCATTAACAGCTGTGGGAAGGATTAAGGGTGAATGGACGGTTGCCATTCTTTCTCTAATTTGAGTTATGGCACTGGAGGTTTCTGTTGTTCAGAACTTGGTGATGTTCTGGAGCTTCATAGACTTTTGTCTGTGAAGATCTGGGGAAGCGTTGAACATCATCACTTGGCTCAGCCTGTCAGCGAGCTCAGTCCCTCTTGACTGGTTCTTTGTTTGCGGTGCCTTTCACTGCTCACAGTGGTGTCCTCTCCTCAGAGTTCTTTGAAGAGTGCATCCGCAATGCTGAGCTGGAGGCCAAGATGCCCGTGATCATGAAGAACTCAGTGTACATCCACAAGGCTGCCACTCGCCGCATAAAGAGCTGCCGCCTTCACCGCCGGAGAACCAGCGCTTCGTGGAATGACTGTAGGTATCGGGCAACTTCTTCCTCCGCGTCCTGCAGGAGCAGATACGTGCAGAAAGATCTGCAAATATAGTTCATATTACATACTCCTTAGCAGTAGCATGGAGCTACAGACAGAGAGACTTGGAGCTTCTCTATCCAGGGAGCAGGAAATGAGTCTGTGTACTAGCTCCCTGTCTCTTCGTGTATGTGAAAAGTTGCTGGGATGCTCCCAGGCTACTGTAAAAACATATGCTCAAAGCTGACTTAGTTTGTGATTAAGCATTCAGATGGAGTTAATTTGGAAGGGATGTCTGCACAATATCTAGTCCGGTCCAGTGCTCAAAGTGGCTGCCTTCGAGGTTAGATCAGATTCTACACAGAACCCTAAACCTGTAAAGAAGTAAAGCAAAGTGCCCGTAAAGAAGAAATATGTGTTTCCGTGTCCCTCAGCATTTTCCTCCTCTAAAAGTGTCAAGGTGAAGCTATTAGTGCAATGGTTAGCTCATACTTTGCCAGGCTCTCTCTCAGTCACGATGATCGCATAGCTTGTGTGCTCTGTTGAAACTTGGGTTTGTGTCCCTGGCTGAGCGTGCTGACCTTTCTGTGCTGCTCTTGTTTCAGTGAAGCAGTCCCAGTCCTTCATCTTCTCACACGCGGAAGCTGAAAACATTGAGGAGCTGAAGGAGGCAGCCAAAAGACTGAGCCGGCACCAGCACTTCCGCGAGACTCTCTACCAAATCATGAGGTCACAAAAAGATTCAGCTTCAGGGGACGAAAAGTGACTCTTGCTGGGAGGGGACTTCTGATCTCAACTTGCCATTCAGCTCTGCAAAAGCTAAGCCATCAGGCACTAGGGTCAGAAGGGAGATATGTCCTTTGGTGAGGAAGGTGAGGGGAAGTTGTGTGTAGGCAATTCCTTCAGTTAGTGGCTTTGCTTTACTTTGGATGCTCCCCGTAGCCTGGCAGACCTTCCTTGCTGAGCACTGCTGATCACATCTCTTTGCTTCAGCTGCTTACGTTAAGCCACATTTTGCCAAGATACCATGGCCAGCGTGACAGTGACCACCGACCTTAGCTTAGGAAGTGCCTCTTCTTTTCTTTCCTGCTTAGTCTGCCTGCCTGACACGAGTGCTTCTGAGAAACCCGTTGTTAGCCCGTGGTCCAGCTGGAGCAGCCACCTGAGTCGGGCAGAGCTTGCCCCGTTTTGCCTGATCTCTGCTAGGAACTGGCTCGCTGAGCACCCCTGCTCATCAGCACTTCCATGGGGCATGCTTCATGGCACACTTCCTGAAGACTGCAGCAGCCCCAGCCTCCCAGGCACAGGCTGTAATATCAACCACGGGGCAATCTCCTGATGCAGCAACATTTCAAGCAAGCGGTAGCAGCGCAAGGTGAAGGCAACCTGGGGATGCTGTGGATTTGGCTCCAAGAAGAATCACGTGCAAAGTAGATCTTATAGGTAACTCGGCAGCATTGCTGCAAGCTGGAGGGAGGGTAATGCCGTGCTGGCTGTGGTTACAACATCCTGGGGCCAGCTTTGCACTTTTTGCACTGGAACAGCTGGCTGTGTTGCTGCTGGGAGGAGGAGCACAGCTGTGTACGGAAGGTGCTATCTACAGGCAAGTTCAATGTGTAGGAGTCTTTGACTCAGCTCTGGTGGCTTCCTCATCACCTCTGGAAAACAAGCTTCAGGACAGGTGGATGAGGACTGTCCAGCAATGAAACCTGCTACCACTTTTCAACTTAAATGCTGTCAGCAGCAGGATGTCAGGGCAGTGCAGCTGTGGGGAAAGCCACCTCTGTGTGGGCTGCAGTGAATGGTCTGTACCCAGGGCTTTGTACTGCTCTCTACCAGTTCTCTTAGTTGCAGCCTGGGCTATCTTGGTTCAGCCTGGGCCTCCAGCAAGTCAAGGCTGGAATGGGAGAGGCCCTGTGGGCAGCTTGTTCAGAGGTGGGCTTCTGGTTGGCCTCTGTGCGTTCCCAGGTGCTCACCACGAGGTTATTACAGGGGAGGATTTGGCCTGCAGGTGGTTATCTTCTGTGTTACAGAAGAGGGATGGCTTTGCTGTGCAAACTTTACGGCCTCTCCCACTACTCCTTTTTGCAAGTAGCTGGCTAGTAATTATCTGTGCTATAGTATCAGCACTGCTTAGTGCTTACAGAGCCCGTTGAAGCACACTCAGTCACGCTTATCCCTGTGACATAAATCAGGAAACAAAGTCATAAAAGATACAAAGGTGATGAATTTAGCAGTAGAGGGGCTTGGGAATCTTAAGTGCAGGTTTACTGGGGTTCTCAGGGCTGTAATGCTCACCAGTTCCCCCGGGTATTACACGTGCCCTCTGTGCCAAGTGACACTGGGCCGGCTGCTAGCCTGCCCTGTGTGGGCTGTGACACAGGCCAATCCCAGGCTGTGCTTCTGGCCACCAAATTCATTCCCTACCAATCCAGAGCTCTTTTTCCCCTTTGCACTGCCCTAATATCATCTCTGGCTATTTTCCAGTTACAAGTTCTTTGTTGTGTGGTGCTGGAAGGTACAGGCAAAAGTACAGCCAAAGAATGCATCTGCAACCCAGGCAGTTAGGAAAATCACCCAGTGGCTTGTGAATGCAGCCCCTTTGGTCTATTACCATCAAATGCCACAATATCAGAATTTACACAATTATTGTACTCAGGAGGTGGCCACATCGGGTCTTCCTTTACCCTGCATATTGACAGCAATAAATAAATAAATAAAAGTTATGCGGATGCTAGAGTGAATTCCTGCGTGTTCTTGACACACCATTACTGAAATGACGTTAAATTGCCTCTGCAGGAGTTGAGACAAATCGCCGTGACACACATTTACTGCCAGGGTACTTGCTGTGCTTCACTGCGTTGCTGTACATGCTGAACATCACCTCCAAAAGAACTGTACGTAAAATGCTTTCGTCCTTGCCACCCGCTTCCACCTTATTTACTATGTTGAGCCTCTGCACTTTAAAATGTGTATAGCATTAAAGGCAGGATGTATCAAAGCTAAAGCAAAAATCTGTTTGCTTACCCAAAGCCGGTGGGCTGGGTGCCCATTAGCACCAAGCCGTGCCCTCAGCCCCCTGTGGCGATGTGCTTGCCACCTCGCTGCAGGCAGTGGCCCTGCAGAGGAGCCCGCCAGCCCCGACCCTGTGAGCTCCCTGGCAGTCATCCCATCTGGGAACTTCTCTTCCCTCTGGTGACTTTCCCAGCTCACCCCTTCGGATACGCATTAAAAAAATGGTTTAATGTGCAGACACCACCAAACATGAAGCCTGATGGTTCTCTTCTGTCATCTCACCTCCTTTGTTTTTTTCCACAGCATGAAGGGCAGCTCCTGCTAAGGCCACAGTAAGGGTTAATTTTGTCCTCCACACAAGCTGCAGGACACCTCCAGGCTGTTTCTCTCTGGTGTAGAAGCGGTTCCCACTTCACAGGCAGGGGTTTGGCAGATCCCTTGGCTCTCACTCCCCCAGGCCTTTGCTATCGCACAGAAGTAAATGACAAAGGAAGGCAGCGCCAGCCCCACTGCTGCCTGTGTTTGCTGCTTCTAAAGCAGAGAAAGTGGACAAGAAATGGAAACTGCCCTTGGGGTCAGAAGTCAGTAACAAAGGACGAATGGTGTGCTATGCGTGACTGCACATGGCACACAGGGGACGAAGGCTGGTAGCAATTTCCAGCTCCAGAGCATGGCTCTTACCTCAAGAGGGTGGGCAGGCTTTCCACTCAGGACATTAGCGTGGCATTAATGCAGCTCTTTGGAGATAAGATGATAGTTTCTCACAAAAAACAGTCTGTTTCAACTGCTTTCTCATGCAATTGTTTCCTGTGGCTACTGGAGGGACAGAAGATGGCTGGAGCTGTGCCTGGGCTCTTGTCAGTCACAGGAGAGCAGCCATGTGGGTTCGAGGAGGCCTGTCCCTCATGGTGACAGTTCTCTGAGCAGCCACGGTGTCTTTCTGCCCGCTGGGATAACATCTCTTCTTCTATATTAAGTAACTCATTTACTTCTTACTGTAGGCTTAACTCTAAAGCCGGAATGAGGAAGGATTCAACTGAGGATTCAGCCAGGTCCGTGAGTCCTTTCTGCTCCTTTTTGCACCAGCACCAGTGTAGGACGTGCTGCAGTGCTGGGAATGACACCTCCTTCAGCGTTGGCAGGTCTGGCACTTCAGAGGAAGAAAAAATGACAAAGGCCATTTTGTGAGGGTAGCAAAGGCACCTTTTGCTAACTCAGAGGTGTTGCAATAAATAGCATGGCAGGGTCATGTGTTCTTCTTTTGCTGTATTATGAGAAGTGCAGGCTTTGCATTGCTTAAAATAATAAGTAAACTTTGCTTACCCTTGAGTTCCTCTTGGTTGTGCCCTGCTTCAAACCTCTCCGTGGAAAAGTACCCACAAGCAGAGGGATGGGTCCTTTCCTAGGACTGCTGCTCCTGTTGGTTTCTCCACTGTTGGTGCTGTGGGCAGGGGAGCTCCCACTTCCTCCGTACATCAGTGCCTGCCTGCAGAAGATGCCAGCCCCTGGCATGAGGGGTACAGGTTCTGGTTTGTGCTGGTTTTCTTCTGAGCTCCAAAGCAGAGCCACGAACAGGGCAATAGTGCATTCTGTAGTGTGATGGGGTTCACAAGTGCTCAGGGACCCTGCTGATGAAGGTAAGTTGCACAGCTGGGTGCACTGATCTCGGCAGCACGTGAGGTGGTGAGAAAAGCTAAAAGCACGTGGCAAGAAGGTGGGAATGTTGTGGCTCCTGTAGCAAGCTAGAGGAGCAGGCTTACTGCAAAGACAGTCAGAGAAGAGATTGCACCTTGTCTGGAAATAGCAGCTGCTTTCAGTTCTCCTTTCCTTTCATCATTCTGCCAGAGGCACAGCTCCTGCTTGCTGCAGGCGAGAAGGTGAGGAGGCTTCACCAGGAACAGGGCTGAGACGTGGGAGTGCAGCTAAAGGGCCTAAAAACCAAAACACTCCTGATAGTGGGTTGGTGTGTTTAAGGAAAAACAAAAATATGTGTGCTATATCCTATATCTAAATATGCAAAATGCAACTGTCCTATTTCTTGGTGAGTGAAACTCACCTCCAGTCCCAACCAGCATCCAGCCCCAGCTGCTCAGAGAAAATGGGTCTGAAGCTACGGTCCCCTTTTCCTCTCCTTGCATTGTGGTGCTGAGCAAGACCTGGTGAGAAAGCACAGCCGAGCTCACACCAGCGCGGCCCTGCTGGGTGATGCCAGGTCTGGCATAGGCTCTCCTCTTCCTGGCCCTCCCCGTGCCTGTGAGATGAGCTGGGTACTCCTGCATAAGACAAAGAGCAATGAAACCGGGCCCTGGCTTCCTCCTCTCCTCTCTGATTAATTTCTTTTGTTATAGTTTCTCTCTGCACATAAATACAGAGCAGATAGGGTTTAATGTGGAACTTATTTTAGATTGAGAGAAACAATGTAGGCTCCCTGTGCAAGCAGCGTTGGCTTTGTTCTCTCTGTAGGGGGAACGTGGGCTCCGAAATGAGGACAGAAAATTCCCAGCCATTCAAAGGTACTGTAGATGGGCAAAATAAGTGCACTTATCTCATGCACCAAGCTTGGGCGAGGAGAAATTGCAGGATACGCTGCATTCAAAGTATGAAGCCAGCCTGCAGTGAGTGAAAAAATGATTTTGTTTGAAGATGATGTTCTAGCCCTTGTTTCAGCTGATGCTAAAGAAACCAGAAGAGAATGTGCCCACTAAGAATGTGCCCCTTCTTCTTTTAGTTGGTGGCTAAAAGTGGTTAGATTTGGTAGCTGCTTATTACATGGAAGGTTTAGCATGATCCAGATCCACACCAGAGTGGAGCAAAAATCTTATTCCCAGTTTTAAGGATAAGAAAGCAATAAGGGGTGAGGGATCTGCAGCTAATCATGCTGATCACCAATGCGGGCATGGGGTTGTAGGTATTGACACCAGTTTTCCAGCCTGGTCCCTCCAAGGCTGCAGCAGTGTGTATGAAGGAGTCGCCGCAGTGGATTTATTTTCCCAAGGAGCATGCTGCATGTTTGCAAAGAGAAAAGTCGCTGAGAAGTGAAGATGGATGGATGCTGCCTGTTTGCTCTTACGACTGCAGCAAATAACTTCAGCCTGTGACTCTTACGTACACTGCTGGGGGGAGTCCTTCCTGCAAGCAGGTGAGGACCCTGGAAGGTGTTGTTTTCTTGGGAAGGCCAGGTACTGAGGATTCTTTCTGATCAGCGGCTTCAGAGCCTCTGATCATTTTCCCTGCTCAACCACACACTCATCTCAGCAGGAAAAGGAGGGGCACCTCCTAGCTGGAGGGGAAGTAAGATTTGTCACCCAAGATAGTGTATATTGAGATGTAATAAACACAGGGTGGGCTCCCTCTTGCATTCACTGAATGATAGCGCTGGTGCTGGATCTGCCCTTCACCGACTGCTGTGCTTGCCCGAGCCCCAGAAGTTGCTCATCCTCTGCCTCTCCCTCCACGCTCACCCAGTGCTCCCCAGCTCCCAGAGGGACTGCAAAGGACAGCTTCTCCCCACCTCCCCCAGCCTTCTCCCTCGACTTTACTTTTGTTCTCATTTGGCTAACGGTGAATATCTGCCCGAGGTTGAGATCAGCATCACCCTGGCGTGCCGTGCTGAGCAGCAGGGCTGTGGTGCTGCTGCTGGAGGTGGGGAAGCCCACCCTGCTGAGGCTTGTGAGTGCACGGGAGGTGAGGTGTGGCCTACAGGAAGCTGCAGCTGCTCATGCGTTTTTCATAGCGCTGTATTTCTGTCTAGAAAATATTACTCATCCAACTCATAAAGTCTTTCAGACTTGAGCATTTCATGCAGAAAATGCATAGAATTATTCAGAGAACACGCCGGGGTGTTAACCTCTGCTAACCGCTCCGCAGCCCACCTCACGGGTGGTTTGGGCACGTCCTGTAGGTGCAGAGGTGTGATGTGGGGGCCTATTGCCCACTGCCCAGCAGCATGGGCCCATCTGGGGTCTGTGTGACAGGCTTGGTCCCGATGTGCCTCATGGGCACAGGAGAACAGGTAGAGATCCCTCGGACTGTCCTTAGCCTCCATGCTGGCTGTGGGTTTCCCTTCCAAGCTGCTAGCCAGCACCCCTCTACTCACACATATATACATACTTACCTACACATGCATGCATATACGTAAAAGGATGCTGTGCATTAAATGCATGTCTTGGCATGTAGATAAGCCAGGTCAGACAGCTGTCCTGACAGAAATTTCATCAACGTTTTCATATCCCAGGCACTGATAATGGCAGAGAGGCCCTGACTTCAGCTCCCCTCCCGGAGCCTGTGTGCACAGAAACGTGAGGTATACAGAAGTGGGATGTGGAGGAGCGAGTCTTCATCTTTAGCCAAGCTAAAGACAAATCAGATTTTATATTATGGAATCTCCTCTCTCCTTAATCTTCAGAGATTTATCAGAAAGCTTAAGGTTAGGACAGAATGCTACAGCATCTAATCTTTCCTCTCATTTGCCACAGACAAGTACATTTCACCTTCTCACCACGTGGCCAGTTTTACTGTTACTCTAATATTTGGCTGGAAAGATGGGAATGGGATCTCTGCCACCTCTTGGGCATTTCCCCACCTATGTTAGTGGTGCAGGACAGACGTGCACCTAAGCAAGCACTGACCTGGAAGCCTCCATGGTTCAGCAGTGTGTGGGGAGCTGGAAGAGGCAGACCTCCCAGGGGAATCCCAGTGAGCCCAGCCTCAGCCCTGGGGTGATGGGAGGGAAGGTCTGCTCGTGGGGAGAAGGTGGCACTCGGTGAAATGGGATCACCAGTCCAAGTGGAGGAGAGTGCTTGATTTCCATGTGGTTAAAAGGGTTCTTTGCACATGTGTTTAAACCCGTGCTCTAGAGCTGAGATGTCATCTTGTGACAGGGTTGTCCAGCTTTTGTTATGGCCAAGGTGACTTGGAGGCCTGGGCTGATGGCTGCAGGGACCACGGCTGTGGGAGGGAAGCAGAGGAGGCAGGGGCTGCAAGGCAGGAACCTCTTAAATGCAAGTTCCCCCATCTCTGCTCTTGAGAGCCACTTAGTGGGGAGACGGACCTCTTTTCTTAATTATGGACAATATAGAAATATATGTAATGTCAGATTTCCCCGCAGGCACAGAGAAATGCAGGTGGGAAAAGGAGGGAGCTGAGGAGCGGCAGCCAAGTGGAAAATCTGAAGCTTTTTTTTATTAGTGCTCCATTTTCCACATGGAGCACTGTGGGTTTTTGTCTCCTTGGCCTGAGATGAGAGACTGGGAAAGGACCTTTGCTTGCAGCTAGCTCTCCCAGGGTGGGCAGGTTACTTATTCTGCCTGTCACTTGTTTAAATGTCTCTGTCCCTTTGCTGCAGCAGCTGGGCTGTAGCTGTTGGGGTGCGTGTGAGAGAAAAAGGCACAGTGCAACCAGCTCAAAAAGCTCCAGCTTACTGACCTGCCTTTCCACCAGCCCAGATCCCTCCCAGGGCCAGGGGAACAGAGCAGCGGCAGAAGGGAGATGTGCACTAATGGTAGCTGTGGCTGAACCTCCCCGCAGGAGAAACTTGAGAGGAAGGTCTCTGAAGGGATTGCATTTCCCTCTGCTGTCCTTCACCAATGCGGTCTCTTGGGGCCTCAGGGGGAGGCTGGGATGGTGGACACCTGATAAACACCCTCAAGCTGTAGTCAGTGGCTTTCTCCTTTAAAGAGGGGTAAAGTGACCCACACATAACCCTGGCAGCAAGAGGACAGGGCTTGTTCTGGCCAGCTTGAGAGACTGTGGTGGCCAGAAAGCCATTTTTAACATGATTTATCCAGTGCTGCTTCAGTGGGGATTTTCTGGCTTTCTGAGAAAATCCAGTTTGCTTTCCTAAGAAAATGAAATGCTGGCAGTTGCTCTGCCTCTCCTACCTCCCCACAGTTACGACCCTGTCAACTGAGCTGAATAGAGAGACAGAGAGCTCACCTTTCATGTTTCTGCACAAGAAGTAGTAAAAACATTTTTGTTTTTATTTACAGCTGAAGGAAGGTGGAATTTGCCAAGCAGACTCTGGGCAAATCTTGCACCCTGAGGTGGGAGCTGGTTCTCCCACATCCCACAGCAGTGCTGCAGGAAGCATCTCATGGTAGGAGGAACGAGGGGAGCATCACCTCCAGCTGCAGGGTGGCCCCTGGCCTTCACAGGTGAGGTACCTGCACTTTGCACGGGGTGGGTGTTATGGGTAAAGCGTGAGCCCCTGCCCCATGTTATTTCTTAGCAAGAATCTGGTTTTGTAGCTGTGTGTGTGAGGAGCTCCACTTGCTCTTTCCTAGTGGCAGCAGACCTGGATTCCTTATGCTTCAATGTCTGAAGACTTTTGTCACCGATCCCTTCGGTTTCCCTATCAGAGCCAAGTGGGCTGCCCTTGTGCACACTGAGCACTGCCACAATAGCCTGGCTTATGGGGAGCAGGACTTTCCGCCTTCTGCGTATTTCTAGATGTATGCTTTTTCCCCCAGGTCACTTGTCACTTCTTTTCTGGCCCAGGCCTAGAGCCTGGTTAGTCCTTCACAGCCTATTAGAAGCTCCTCCTGAATAATGCTCTCCCTGTAGTACGCTAAATGCACTCAGCCTTCAAACCCTTTTGCCCTCTGAGATTTGGTGTCGGGGGGTGTTTCATGGGAGGGGAACAAGGCTGAATTTCAATTATGTTTGCACGAGGCATCTGAGGGCAGTTGAGGAAAGCCACGCTGCACCTTGATGGCATCTTAGCAGCATTGCTCTCCCAGAAGCAGCAGTAAAGCTGTGGGCTGACAGTGACAGTCCGGCCACTCGTGTTGCTCCAAACCCTGGCTGCATTATCTGTCAGGGAGATAATTCCCTGACCTCGTGGTCAGGGGATGAGCACTTTGCTTAGCGATTAAGCCACTGCGCTAGATAACACTCCCTGTTTAATCCCTTTGGTAGCTGCTCCTGGGGAGGGGGCTGCAAAAACGCAGTGCCCTGCTGCGGGGGGGCCTCAGAAACTGTGGTAACAGTGTAGGAGCCGTGGCTGTATGTGCCCGTCCCCCTCTGTTAATTTGGTGGCAGATTGGAAAACAACCAGCATATCTAGGGCACTACTTTATCGAGTGATGGAGCCATCTGGTGCAAAAAAACAGAGTTGTCTGGGGGCTCAGGCTTGTCAGAAATCAGTGAGTCCCTCTGTGTATTGATCCTGTCTGCTATCTGCCATATACAAAAAGAAGGTTTATAATTATTTTTCCTCCGCTCTGTCCTGAATTACTCACTAGTTCTGCTGACTTGGCCCAGAGAGGGGTGAACAAAGCTGTTTCTCCTGAACCTATGCCCAGGACCACCCTGCCCTTTGTACCCCTGGCACCCAGGCAGCGTCTTGGACTGTCTGGGCCACAGAAAGCATCAGTGCATGGATTCATGACCAGGTCTCAGAGTTGTACAAGTCCTTGAGGGTTGAGACCCAAATCCCCAGTGATACTTGGGGTCCTGCCTGCAAGTGAAAGCAGAGGGAGAGCTTTGACCAGGCCTGACCTAAGAGATTTCAGCCTCCCATCCAGCCGTCTGTCTCCCACATCCTGCTGAGTGTTCCTCTCTTCCCATGCTGGCAGTGCATATTTGAGGATTATGAATCCCCTCTAGTCTGCCTCTTCCCTTTCAGAAGGACCCCGCCCTCCTTGAACCAGCCTCGGGTTTCCTTTGGCTGTGGTGTCGCCTCAGCTCAGGCACAGAAACATGCTAGTTGTCGCCATGTTGGGCAGCTGACCTTACTGGGGAGGAACCCAGCCCCACGGCCTGGTGCCTGAATCAAACTGGCTGCGCACAAACAGAGCTGTGCTTGGCCCTGGCCTTGGTGAGGGGCGCAGACACCTCTTTGCCTTCCTAACCAGAGCTGGGCTGGGGGCATGCTGGGGGCCTCTGCCAGCCTGATGTTAAATTTGGTCCTTAAGCTTAGCCCAGCCAGCTCTGTGGAGCTTGCATTTCTTTTCCCTCCTTATGCCCACCATTCATTCAGGGCACTTTTTTTTTTTCTTTTCTTTTTCTGTCTTTCTGTACTGGTGTGAGAGCCATCATCACTGGAGATCTACAGAATAGCTTTCCTGCATTGCTCCACTCACTCAGCTTTCCAGGTACTCCCAGGTGTTGGAAAACACCTCTCCTCTCTTACCTGTGGTTCTAAGTGCCCTCCGCCTCTTTCCTTCCCCAAGGGTACCCAAGACATCATATAAGAGGACCTGTTTAGCCATGCATGTTTCTGTTGCATGAGACCTATAAACCGTGTACCTGTGATTTGGAGGTTATTTAAATCCCCCACTTTGCCAGTTATTTCTTCTCTCTCATGTTCAGCAGTTCTTTCCTTTCCTCTTGGGAGATGCTTTGTTCCTTTGCATTTGTGCCAACAACCTCCTCATGGAAAAGACTTATGCGAACATTATACTCCATAGATTTGATATACTGACCCCCTGGTCAGCCTTGCCTGCCTGCAGGATGCCTTCCTCTACCCGAACGTTGCAGTGTGTTGTCACGGGGAGGATTCAGCCAGCACTGCAAGGTCAGTGAGTACTGTACAGCCTGTGAGTTTATAGAGCGTGGACATCAGGATGGATGCAAAGGGCTCCTGCAGATTGCAGGAGACTCTGCAGAAATCCCCTGGTAGCTGCATTACAGATTTTTTTTTTAAATGCATTTGGGGAAACACAGGCTGTGACTGAATCATGTAGCATCTGCATTATAGTACAGTGTCTCCGGAGAGAGGGCTCTGCAGGTTCCTTTCCACAGGAAATCTGTCGAGTAGCACAGCACATGCTGAGCAGAGACGTGTAGAGAGGCCAGTAGCTCTAGGTATGAACATCGCTGCCTTCAGGAACCTCCTACTGCCACAATTTTTTCTTTATGGAGCCATAAAGAGAATGCATTGGAATACTTCACTGAGCAAGGAGTGTTGAGCAGGTTCTTTGCAATGTTGTAGGAATCACAGAAAACTTCTGCCTTTCTTCTCTGGGCAGTCCCTTCTGCCTAGAAAACATTAGGACTTGCCACATCCAAGAGACATGAGTTGGAGTGACAGCTACCATGCAAAGTGATGTGGAGTGTATACAGAGCAAATGTAGGATGTCAGGTGCTCTAACTCGAATTGCATAAAGCACTGAAGGATCCCTCAGTGCACCCACCTGCCTTGTGTTTTCTGAAAGCAGGCAGGTCAGCTCTGATCTTCCGAAACAATCCTCCCTGGCTCTACTGCATCCTGTGCAGCAGGAGGTGAGACATCACAGAGCACTAGCAGAAAAAGTGATGCCGTAACTCAGAGCTGTTATGAGACTTCTAAAATTCCTGTCATGACAGGCCCTGCAGGCCAGTATAAGCTAACCATGCGTGTTTCAGCAGAGCTCAGGATGGGTTTCAGTGCCCATCAGGAGAAGGTGGAGAACACTGGACCAGTTAGCCCGTGCTGGGCTCTGCAGTGCTGTGGTTAAGCTAGCAGAGCCTGGGCTGCTCCATTTGAAACTAGCTTGGTTATAGCCACATCCTCAGGGGTAGTAATTGCAGTGCTGTTGGGGGGAACATATCTCATACAGGAGGACAACCTCACACCAATGCCCAAATCCCTCCCGGCCCCACATGCTTGGAGAGGTTGTTCCAGCTTCAGGGTTCATATTCGTACTGGTGTTAGTGCCAAAGGCCAGGCCTTTGGCTTTGTGTTTTAGGGCATGGTTTCTGGTGCTGCTAGTGTTCTCCCCATCCATGTTACGCTGACTGGGAAAACAATGCAAGGGAAGAAAAGTAGCAGTGGTGCTGCTATTTGAAAATCCCTTTGCATCCCTTTGCCATTCCACAACATCCTAGTTCTTCTGTAGGTTTTCAGTCTACACCTACCAAAGGTCCAAAGCCTGGATTCAGACAATGTCTGTAATTGGCGAGGGCTGCAGAAACCTACCGGTGAGAGCAAAGTGCTGCTCCTCTGCTGGGCTGGCCGTGCTTCGTGTCAGACCTGGGCTGAGTCCTGCCAGGACAGTTGTGTAGTGATCCCTCCTCAGTGAAAATGCTGCCCTTCTGTTCATGGAGCTTGTCTTGTGCTTCTTTAATCTCACCTTTTCCTTGAAGTCTGAGGAAACAGCTGGTACTGGGAGTGGGCAGGAGACAGGTACACGGATAGCAAAGCTGTGAACAGAGCGGACCCCCTCCTGGGGTCGAACACAATGTGTGCTGCCTGGCACTTAACAAAGCTCTCATAATGCTCAGGGTTTTTCAGGTTGGAAAAGAAAATGTCTTTCCGCTTTACCTGCACATTTGTGTTTTAAGCTCCCTTCCTCGTTTATCTTCCCATCTTTCATAAATCATTAGATAACTGTTAAAAATAGCACAGCTTACTTGGGAGGTGATTAAAAATGAGAAGACTTTATCCCATCACCCTCCTAAAACCCCAAACATTCCCAACAGCATCTGACAGGGAGCCAAACCTCTTATTTATTCCCCACTGTTTAGCTTGCTGTCTGACAAGGTGCCTCTGTGCCAGCTGCCCTGAGCTGCTCAAGCAAACGCTGCTTTCTGCAAACACCCAGGAACGCAGCATGCAGATGAGTATCGATGGGCTCTCCTCTGTGCCTAAAAATACCAGTGGCTGTGTGACCCTACCGTCCCATTGCCTGGGTACAATTCAGGCAGGAGGAAATTTCCAGCGGGCTCTTGGAGGCATAGCTTATCCTAACACACTGTGATTGACATAAATAATAGAAAGGAAGATGTATCTAGGCTGCATTTGTTCCTGGAGTAACTCTGTTGGCTCTAGCAAAGTAACTAGCGAGGTGAACTTGTGACTTTGGTGGGCTGGAGGAAATAGTGTTACTGCATGTTGTCATATATACAGAGGTGATTCTAGTCAGCCGGCATGGTGTAAGGATTCTCAGTCACACCATTCATGTTCAGGCCCCCTGTTTGAAAGCCTAAAGAGATATTTTAAAGACCCTTCAAGTGCTTCAAGGTTGAGGACGGCAGCTAGAAGTGGAGGCTGGCATCTTAAGACCTCCATCCTCGGTGAAGCTCCAGCTGGAGAGCAGCAAATGGAGGAGCTGCTGCAGCAGAGGCTCGGGGACAGCCTCCCCTTGCAGCCAGGGAGGTTAATTAGAGCACTGCTGGGGGAGCAGGGAGCATGCGAGAGCTCCAGCTGAGTGCTAGCATGGCCTGGGGCCAGGCACATCCGTTCTTTCTGCTTCAGTTTTCCTGTACTCAGACCAGGGGCGACAACTCGTTTACCTCGCAGTCAGGTCCCGGGGTTGGACGCAGGGAGCTGCATAAAGCATGTAAGTACAAAATTGCACTGGCAGTTTGATTTTGTAATACAGGATATTTCTTAGCGCAAGTGTGATTTTGTAATGTGGGAGATTTCTTGCTGAATGGCAGGAATGTAGGTGACGAATGCAAAGTCGCAAGAGAAGGACGTGGGTCCTTTCACACTAGAATCTTACTGTAACAAGGTTGTGTTTCACAGCAAAAGCCATGCTAAAATGAGCGAGCTAAGGACAAAGGAATCAGACTTAGAACTGATTTTTTTTTGTCCTAGCATTAACAGGAGTATGGGATATGGAGCATATCCCAGTATGAAGGCTCTGAATGCTAGCTTCCCACTGAATGCTGGCTGCTATGCATAAATGGAAAAGGTGTTTCCAGGTATCTTGTATGGCAGATTCACTTTTTTTTCTTCCCCTTCACAGTATTTTCCCATCAGAGCACCATCCAGTAACATCTCACCGCAAAGAGGGGCAGAGCTGCCTCCTGCCTAGAAGCAGAGGCATTCTGATTTTCTCACCTGGTCCCAGCACCGGCTGTTTACAGCGTGTGCTGCTTGCTTGCAGAGGGCTTGCAGGGCTGCGCTCCCATGGTAAGTTGTACTAGGGCTCCATTGGCTCACCTCAGAACAAGTCTGGACTGTGCTGCAAAGCAAACATCATGCAGCTCATTTCCAGAGGGACTGGGACTTCCCGTTCTTTGCCCGTGACAGCCTTCTTTCTCAACTATGACAGCTAAGACCAAACCTAACAAACTTAATTCCCTGGGACCTTGACCCAGCAAGGCATTAACAAGCTTACACTCGCATGCTTTGAATGAAGGCTGTGTGATCTGAGAGCAGGCAGATCCCTCCCCAAGCACCTATGCTCTCCTAGATGTGGTGTCTGCTCTCCTGGACAGCTGCACAGTCCCAGGCTCGCAAAGCAGGACTGTGTGTAGAGAACCACGGCCATCACCTGCAGCATGCTGCATCCAACTAGTTTTGTGGCTCGTCCCTATACCTCCCTGCACCTGTTTTAAGAAGAAATACAAATTAAAATTAAAAAAAATAAATAAAAACGTCATACTAACTATTATGTTTTAACCACCAAAGGAAGAAGAACCAGAGATGAAAACAAATCCTTTCTTATGGCATAATGGCTGGTGGTGATGAGAAGCTGTTCTCAGGTAGGATGTGGTCAGCCTGGCTCTCTCTGAGGTCAGTAAAGGAGCAGAAAATGTCACTTCTCTGAAGCAGTCACCTCTGATGATGGCTACTAGCGGTGGCTCTGGGGCCTTTCTTAGAAGAACCTCTGGAACACTAGTAGTTGATGGACTTTGTATTGCAAATTCTGTGCTCCCCATATCTCCCTGTCCAGGCTTGGATTAGTAAAGACATACACACTGAAAACGTCTCCTCTCAGACCTTTGCATATTCAGCATCAGTTTGGTGAACAAAATTTCCCTGGTATTAAGAGAAATTTTAGCACAGAATGAGTCAAGAGCTTCCTAAGCACTGTAAGAGAACCACAGTAGGTAACCAAGGTGAGAAATCTCATCCTCACGTCTCTCTTATTCATGCTGTGAAAGTCTTTACGATAAACTTGGTTAAAATACTTTGTGAAATATTAACTAGTGGGGATGCAGCTGCTCCTCCTAATAGTTTTTGAATGTGTGTGCCAAGTTCAGCATTGACAGAGAGATCATGGTTTAGTGATGAATGTTGTGTGAAGAGGCAGCATGCAGAACAGAGACTGTTGGGGCTCTCACGGGTATTGAAGGGCTCCAGCTTTAGTCCAGGTGCTGTTAAAGAGTAGATAATTCATATAAATGACATAGTCAACAAAGACTCAAAGTGTGTCAACACACTCAGTGTGTGAAAGCTTCATTTGGAGTTCATGCTACAGGAACTGCCCTTCAGTCAGTGGCTCTCCTCATGTGTGAGTTCTCTGATGTCTAATACAAGCAGCTTCAGTTTTGCTGAAGCCAGTCACTGGGCACCAGCCCAAGGAAACCAGGCTGCGCAGTTCTGGGACCTCTGAAATTTCTTGCCTTATTCTGTGATGGATGAGAGTGTGGCAGTCTCTTCTTTCCCATTATTATGTGCCTGATCATCTTGTCTCATTGTGCAAAAGGTAAAACTCCCATCATTATATAATGAAAATGAATTTCAGGCCTTGATCCTGTAATTCTTTTTTGAACATTTAAATGATAACGAAGTCTTTCTCCCTAATGTTTCAATACCTCAACTTCAGAAACCCCTCAAACAAAGTGATTTCTAGCAGGTCACATCCTAGCAGGAGGAGTTCTAGTCTAGTCTACTGGTAATCGGTACAATGCTTTTCAAGTGGAGTTACAGGGGTGCATGCATCAGTGTTTGGCTTCAGATTTAAAAGTTTAGTAGCACTTGGACCTAGATTTTGGCTTGTCCCACTAGATCCGTGGGATCCAACACGAAATCTTGGAGCTAGGCTTTCCAGGTGCTCAGGTAGTGAAAGCTGGGAATTTGATACTAGCTAGATCTAAGATGTGCCACTGGTCACAGGAATTTGCCAGTAATTGGCCTTTGTTGCTTTTCAGTGCAGATATTCCAAGGTCTAGCAGTCATTCTGCAGCAGGCATGCACATGGTCTAGAAGCAAATTCTTTATTCTAACCTCATGATTATAATAGACCAATGGCTTAAAATGTGTCTTCTAATCCCAGGAGAAGCCCAACCTAACTTATCTTTCTGCAGAACCTGACCAAATGTCATCAGCTGCTCCTGTGCTCTGTATAAGCTGTGATCTATTTCTGAGCAGTCAGATAACATGTTTCTTGCTTTCATTTTTAGTTCTCTCTGGCTTGCAGCTCAATATCAAGCCTCATTTAAAAATGCCGTTCTTTTTGTATGCATACCAGGGCTTAATTTCAATTTCCACAGAAACCCGGCAGTAACACTCTCAAATAAACAAAGCATAAGCAGACCCAAGAAATACCTCTCATGCCTCCACCCAACTAGCTGACTTCATTTTCCATGTCACAAGTTTAAGTAACTATAAACTTTGTTGACTTTCACAGGTTTTGGACTGGAACCGCTACAGAAATAAAGAAGTCCATACACAGATTAACGTCTTTTGAAAAAAAAATATTTTTTTCCTTAGATTGCATATTCAAAACTTGAGCTGCACACTGCACAGTATAGAAACAGCAGTTAGCCAATCCAATTACCACCATGTAGGTGGGTTTTGATTAGTTTGGCTGTAGCCCCAAGGTGTCAAACTCATTTGGAAGCATAGACCCAAGGTGTAATTACAGTCAGTGGCCAAGGCGTCTCTCCTGGGCTGTAAAAACGTTCTCAGTCTGCACTGGAAATGCCATGTCAGAGGGCAGAATGCAGTGGACTTTCAGGGAAAAAATACTGTTCTACTGTTCCAGTTAGTGGCCGTGGCTGCTCGTTCACCCATCAAATTATGCATTTGATTTACGTTATGCATTCTTTACAGTTCCCAGCTCTTCCCCTTAGCTCTCTGCTGAATGGATCAAGCAGTGAACTTCAACCACAATGCAATGAAGCAGGGAGCACAGGCCTTTGCATCAGCGCTGACAGGCTTTCTCTGCAGCCCCGAAGGCTACAAACTAGATGAAATCTTGGCTACACAGAAGTTAGTGCAAGTTTTATCCCAATTCCAGTGCTGCTGGGGAGAGAGAGAGAGATTTTATGCAGGATGTAGTTGGGCCACTGGGCATCTCTTTTCCAGGTCTTTGATGCTACAAGGGCATAGGTGGAGCACTGCAGTAACAACAACACATGCACACAACTATATTTTTATGAAGGACCCCGTCTGGTGTTACCATAGGACAGCAGGATTGCTTCCACTGTTCAAACTGATTGTAGTTTTGAGGACGAGGGTGCAGTGACTGGCTCCTAGCTGGAACCAGTAACGCTGCTGTCCTTCCCAGAGTTGTGCATGTTTTTACATTTTGGTGTTAATTGGTGCTTTTTGCCAACAGACATGCTTTACTTTAATAACAGCTCAAACAAACAAATAAATAAATAAAACAGTATCTTGTGCTTTGTTAGCATCTTTCATCCAGAGTCTTTAGAAGCGTTTTGCCAAGCCAAGTGTTACTATTTCCTGCGAGTCACAGCAATCCCAAGAGCCTGACTCTGCTTCCTTTTATATCAATAGGAGCAGGGCCAGCCCTCAAGGACTTGCCTGGTGTAACACAGTGAGCCGACGACTGACTGAGCAAACATAACTCAGGTGCCCTAATTCCTACTTTTCATCCCGCCTGCCCTCAGCGGCACCAGTTGCTCTGTGATTCAAAGAGAGCAAGTTCCATCAAAATGAAAGAAATCCCTACTTGCTTCATTCCCACCGCTGCTTTTATAATGTCTCCATCCTTGCAGGGCACCAGGGTGTGCTTGGCTTACTGCTGTTGTTGCTGGTCATTTAACACCTTATTAAAGCCTTCTGAGAGGTAAGTGATCTATGCATGCAGAACTGCATGCCTGTGTCATATGTCAACCTTCTTTGGGTTTTCTCATCCCCTGCATTGTATGTCTGAGACATCTGCAAGTAAATGAGAACCTGGCTCTCTTCCTGCTGCTTCTCCCCCTTGCTCTGGGTTTGATACTATCACTACAACCACCTAGCACAGCGTCACAAATGGTGGAGCACAGTGCTGGCAGTGCCCAGAGCCAGAAAAAAAGCAGCAGAAAGTGCCTGGTTTGGATGTGTGTTTGTAACTGCAACCCAGCAGAGTAAACGTGGAAAACTGGAACAGAACACTGACTTGAACGCTGTCCGTGGGGTGTAGGTAGGCTTTTCACATTTCCAGGGCATTAATGTCAGAAGGACTCATTTCCCTATAAGTGGAATTGAGTTACAGTTGTAAAAATGCTATGGTCCTCATCTAAGAGGATCCATAATGTACACTATTTTGTGCATCGACTCTTTCTTGTGCCCTAAAATAAGCATATAACTGTTAGCACCAGCAGACAGATAAAAGCTGCCCTGCTCAGTAGACAGTGATAAGAGCTGGGTGCACATTTTAAGCCACTCATGCAACCTTTAGGTTGGAAGAGATCTCTGGAGCACACCTTGTCCAGCCTCCTGCTGAAAGCAGACTGAACTGGATAAGGTTGCTCAGGGTCTCGTTGAGTTTTGAGAATTTTGAGTTTTTTCTCCAGTCATGGAGATTCCTCAACCCCTCTATGCAATCTGTCCATAGATTTCCATTTTAAAATGATCTGCAAGGCCAGCTTCCACAGATTCGTTAATTTTTATATCTTAATGAACAAATGGGTTTTGCCTATCAGATTGTGGATTGCCTACAAACTTCCTCCCTGAAAGAGGAAATTCTACAGACCTTTATAAGAGACACTGGGAAGTGAGGGGTGAGGATACTGGGGAGGGGCCACAGCTGCACACAGCAAAAGTGAAACTGTGGTGTTTGTGAGCACCCTTAACAGTTTCTGCCCAGCTCTGATCATAATGTCTGCTTCCAAGGTGTTATGAAGTCTTGACCCATGCTTTCTTCCCCCCATGTCTGATATCAGCAGCAGGTGAGGCACATCCAGGGACACATGGACTTCTCCAATACAGCTGTCCGTGCCTTCATGGGTGTGCAGTGGCTTTGAAAATGCAATCCCGTACCTTAAATCAGCTGAATGTCACTTGAACCAGAATCAGTTGGGCTGGTTTTGGTTCCTTGTCAGTAGGCTCTAATGGTAGCCTGTAGTCTCTATTGTCTGTTTTTCCAACTAAAAATAGTGCAGCTGTTGTCAGCTCCAGTTAAGACAATCAATCAGTAACTCACAGGTTTCACGCAAACTTCTTCTGCAGCCCTCTGGGAAAACGTGTGCTTGTGGGGTGGAGGATGCAAAAGCTCTTTTCCCCCTCTGTACAGATGACTGAGGTTGGTCCTTAAAACATGCCCAGAACAAAAACATGTTTTAAAAAGTATGTGAAATAGCTGCCACATTTTTGTGCGGTACCCTGCTCCTCCAAAATAACAAATTAGTTAGTTTTTTTTAAATGTTAATGCAGAGGAGCTTTCTGATGCATTATGATGGACAACTGGTAACATATCCCTACTCATCCACAAAAAGGTCTTTCACTTCTTATCCAGGCTGGCATGCAGTTCTGCTTCAAAGGCCATCTTGTCAAAGGTGCGCATGTTAGTCTCTTCCCTTACCTTTTCCCGGACATGGAAGGATGCCCGAGCTACAGACCTGGCGTTTTCTAAGACGGTCTTCCTCTCCTTGAAGATCTGCTCGCTCCTCTCCAGCTTCCTCTCTATAGAAAGGAGGATCTCCCTGCGCCGTAAGTCCTCATACTGTTCCACCTTTTGCTTGTTCATCTTCTGCACCTTCTCCTTCTCCAGACGGCTCAAGACCACCTTGCGGGCTTTTTCCTGGACCACCTCTTCAGCCACCTGGGCAGCATGCTGGAGTTTCCTCTCTGTCTCTTTCGCCAGGGCCTGCAAGTGTTCCTTCTGCTCTCTTTCCTTCTTCTCTGCTGCCAGCTTGGCTCTCTGGATCTGCATGTCCTCCCGCCTGGCCTTCTCCCTCAGCTCCTGGTTCCTCTTCACCATTAGCTGCTCATAGTTCTCCTGAGCCTTGGTCAAACTCATCTCCAGGGAGGTCTTCAGCATTTCCTTCTCTTCTGCCTCTTGCTTGGCCAGTTCCTTGAGCAAGGCCTCGTGCTTCAGTTTCTCTGCCTGGCTGAGCTGTTTCCTTTCCTTCTGCAGCTGCGCTTCCTTCCTCAGCCTCTTCTGTGCAGCTGTGGACAGCTTCTCTTGCAGGAGCTGCTCCTCTCGCTCCCGGTGCTCCTTCTTGCCCTCCTCCTTTGCCTTCAGATTGTGCTCTTGATGGAGCTTCTTCTGCTTGTCCTCCTGGATGGCCTTCTCCAGCTTCTCTCTCCGCAGTCGCTCCTGCTTCTCTGCTTGCTCCCGCCACCTCTCCTCACACACCTGCCGCTGCTTCTGCTTCAGCAGGGCGGCCTCCTGCTGCTCCTGGCTCAGCTTTCCCCGCCGCTTCTCCACCTGGCTCTCCCACATCCGCTGGCCCTGCAGGAGGGCCTTCTGCTTCTCCTTCTCCTCCTGCTCCTTCCGCTGCTCTGCCAGGCGCCGCTGGCTGTCCCACTGCAGGTGGGCCGCCTGCCGCTGCTCCCGCAGGAGGCTGGCCTCCTGGTGCTTGGCGATCATCAGCGCCGCGATCTTCTTGTCCCTCTCGGGCACCTCCGAGAGACCCTTCCTCCGCTTCACCTCCTTCACGATCCTCTCCACCCTCTGGGCTGTCTGCGGCGAGTGGCTGAGGTCGCCCAGGCTGAAGCTGCGCCCCAGCAGGGAGCCATCGGCCACGCGGCCCCGTCCGCGCCCCTTGCCCCCTTGTCCCCTCAGGCTCTCCCCGCTGTAGGAGGACGAGGCCCCCGACTCCGAGGAGGTCTTGCCCCAGCTGCCCTCCCGGCGCTTCTGCAGCGAGTCCAGAGAGTGGCTCTTGGCCTTGGCGCCTCCTGACGCCCCGGCCTTCCCCCCGGGACGGGGTCCGGTGGCGGTGGTGGCAGCAGCAGTGGCAGCCCGGGGGGTGAGGCGGGCGGCGGGCGAGGGTGGCAGGCTGCCGAGGGGCGCGAGGATGCGCCGCTTCTCCTCACGGATGATCCTCTCCCGTTCCTCCCGGCACTGCTGCAGCTTGCGGCGGCGCTCCCGCTCGTAGGCTTCATAGAGGCCGGCGGCCACCCGCATGGAGCGCCCGGGGGCCTCCCGCAGCAGCTCCCCCAGCGCCCGCGGCAGCAGCTCCACCGGCCGCACGGCGCAGCGGGCGCAGGCCTCCAGTGAGCGCGGGCTGGTCAGCACGTACCGGCTGCCCTCCGCTGCCGCACAGTCGAAGTTGTACAGGTCCAGGTGCAGCAGCGGGGACTGCTCCCCGGGACGGGACGCCTCCCCGGGGGCCGCTGCTGCTGCCGCCCCACCGGGCGCCGGGCACGGCTGCGGAGGGGGCTCCGCTGGTGGCTCCACCATGGCTGGGCCTGCGAGGGAGAAAGCGGTGGCGGGTGAGCCCGCGGCCCCCTTTGTCCCCCTGCCATGGCGCCAGGGATGGAGGGGATGGGGAAGGGCGCGAGGATGGGGACGGTGACCGGAGTGGGGATGCTGCGGTGTGCGGGGGTGTTCGGTGGTGGGGGTGTTTGGGAGCTCATGCAGGGGGGTGGCCGGAGTGCATGGGCTGGGGGGGCTGGGGGTCTCAGGTGCGTGCTATGACCGGGACCCCCGCACCCCACCCCACCCCACCCGGGCTCCCGTGGGGGCGCGTGGTGATGGACGGGGGCGGTGGAGGACAGGGGCTGGGCTGCGGGCAGGGCACTTTGTTCGGGGCGGGGGGAGGCTGAGCTGCGGGCCGGGGTCTTCGGGGCGGGGGTGCCGGGGGGTGCCCGGGCGGCTGCTGGGGGGCTTCGGGGGGTCCCCCCGGCGCAGGACGGAGCCCCTCGGGCCGGGCGCGGCACTCACCGGGCGGGCAGCCCCGCGCTTTGTCTCGGCGGCGGCGGCGGCGGGGATCAGGTGGGCGGCGGCGGCGGTGGCGGCGGCGGCGGCTCCTCCATGGCAGCCGCGGGGCGGCGGCGGGCCCGGTGGCCGCCCGCAGGCTGCCCGCCCCGCGCTGCCCGCCGCAGCCCCGCCGAGCCGCGCTCCCGCACGGGGGCGGGCACCGGGGGGACCCGCCCCGAAGCCCCCGCGCTGGGGCCGGCCGGGGGGGGTCCCCTCGCGGCCCCCCCACGCCCTGCAGGGGTTTGTCCTTCGGGCGCCCTCCGGCCGTCCCCTTGGGAGCGGCGCTCCCGGGGCTGTGCCCCCCGCGTTTGCTGCCGGTGTAAGCAAGGACAAGGGGGTGCCAGAAGGAGGAGGGGGGGCAGCCCGGCGTTACAGATGGCAAACGGGGCCCCAGGGGACGAAGGTGCCTGCCTTGGGGCACTTAGGGGATCTGTGTCAGAGCTGGGGCGGAGAGCGCAGCGCTCAAATTTCGGCGCAAAGCAGTTTGCGGCCACGACCCCCTGCCCTGTAGTGCGAATGCAAGCCACCGCTAGCTGCAGGGATGTGCCAGGACCGAGACGGAGGGCACCAGAGAGGTGCTGGAGGCAGTAGAGCACCCACTTGGAGCAGGCTGCTTGTGGTTACTTCACAGATCCGCTCTTCCTACAGGCATCCGGGGCTCAGCAGAGGTAGAAATACCGCTCAGCACAGAGGGCATCATCGCTGGTTGTGGAGCTGCAGAGCATCTGTGCCACACAGTGGAGCAACTGGTTTTGTCAGGCAGAGGACAGCAGTAGCAAATGCACGTTAGCCACCGTGTTACCACTTCAGTGTTTTTCAGCAATCTGTCATTTAACTGCTAAGACACAACTTAATCTGCTTTGTTTCAATGAGGAAGGATGAGGCACTCATCAAGGGGCTTCCAGGATGGCCCAGGGCAAGGATAGAGAGCGACAGAAAGACCCAGGAAAGGGCTACGGAGTCCTCGTGGGAAAGCTGAGAGCTGCAGGCCAGTGGTGGTTTCATACTTTATGGGCGAAGACTTTGAATCGAGCTCATCCCCAGTACCGATGGACGCACACAGTGATGATGTATCTGCAGTGAGTGGGCAAACTCCAGCAATGAACCATATTGACTTATCTAATTTCATTCATTCATCATCATCATAGCCTGTAGGGGACGGTTATAAAGCTTGGTGATTAGCTATGTGAAAAATCCTCAGGCCAGGCAACAGCTTTCTGCTGTCTGAAGAGCCCAGCCCACTGGCTGATGGCGCTAACCATTAATAGTAGCTGCAGCACGGTAGCTGTCGAGCCATGGTTGTGTTCCCCCTTTATGGAAAATATTGAGCTGGTAAGTGTGCATGCCAGGTAAGGTGAGGGTTTCTTGGGGCTTTTGGCAGGTTGCTGTTTCAGCCTGCAGCGGGGCTGCAGTTGGGCCTTGATCTTTCAGGTTTCCTTGTGGATCTTCAGGATTCCCCTAAGTGGTCTCCTAAACACAATGGGAAGGGAAGTTATCAGGAGGTTTGAGAAGCAGGCACATATGACTTTAGGAGACTTTAACACACACTGTCTAAACACAGAGTCATGTCCCCATCTCATCAGGATAAGGGAGACTTGGGATGGGGCAGGAGGAGACCTCTGGAGGAGCTGTAGAGGATCACTACATGACTAATGAGTCATTTTCCCCTACACACTTATAAACCCTAATTCTCTTTTGTTTGGAAATGAGAGAAATCTATGCATGCAGGCTGAGCAGTACTGTAAGGTTAGCCTCCTGCTTCAATAAACAATTTCCTCCTTTGCATTGCTGTTAATGATAGCAAGAGATGCAGGGCAGTGGAAAATCGAGACTACAGATAGTGGAGGTGGAAATATTTATATCATGCTGACAAATTCTTCTGTATGCTCTTCATTGCACATGTATTAATTAATCTTTTCCAGTCCAGCTTTAAAACTGCCTGTACCTGGGTTTTCCCCCAATCTCCTTGGGAGAGCTATTTCACAACCTATGAGAGCTCATTGGTAAACTGTTATTAGCTACTTTCTGCTTCCGTTTTTCTTCTTTTTTCATTTTATCTTCTCTTGTAAGTAATTTGCCTTTTTTTTTTGGCTAAACACCTCTCTCCTGCTTGGGTTTGTGCCTTACAAATGTTTGTAAACCGTTTCCATATCCCCTCAGAGCCAAGGAAAACATATCCTCGCTGTGAACCGATTCCCCGCGGTTGTGCAACCATCTATCGCCTTTCTTCTGAGCTCCTGCCAGCGCGTCAGGCCCTCCTGGCCACTGCTGCTAGTGGGCTCCTGTGGAGCAGCTGTGTATGCAGCCCTGGTGCCGGTGTGTTGCCTTTCTCCTTCTCACATCTCCCCTTCTCTAATTTGCTAGCTCCCCTAAGGCTTGCTCAGCACATTTGGACTGTTCCCCCCTCTGCGATAGGGATATTAGCTGGTGATTTTTTTCCTCCTTGCTAACTAGCTTTTGTTTTCCACATTGACTACTGTCTCCATCTGGTTTGCAATTTCTGCTTTCTCTTTCTCGTGTTGTTTAAACCGTTGCTGGGAGGACCCTCACCTAGCTATTGTGCAGCCACTCCAGCTCTCACCCTACTCTCTCCCATTCAGACTCCTCTTGGTTTTGCACAAGATCATTCCTGCTTCTTCCTGAGGTGACAGCCTTGGGGAGCAGAGTGTAAGAAGCGTGGGGGCAGCTCCTGCACCACCCCCAGAGACAGCAGAGCGTCTGCAGCACAGTCTTCCTCTGTCAGCTGGAAGCTTTACATACCAGTTCAAGACTTTCATGAGGCACTGAGGATAAGGTCTTACCAATCCCCATCCCGATGACACATTTGGTGCCTTCCTTCTAAACAGTCCCTTGCCACTTGCCTTCACCCTTTCCTTACAGTCCTACAGCCTGCCCACCCGAGTCATTTTGCAGCCCAGCTCTGAGCTAATGCTGAGCATAAAGTCCTGTGAGACTTGTTTGGTAGCCAGAGACTGAAAGTCAACGTGCCACAATGTTTTTGTGACAACCTGACAACAGCCAAAGTCTTCCTCTGGGAGATTTCAGTCCCATCTCCTTTTACCCTTTCCCATGCTTGGCCTCTTGTTTTGTCACTCCCTGCTTCTGCTTTGCTTGCAGACATGGCGTGGAGAGGCTGGCTTTCCTCTCCTCCGCAGGCGGCAGGATGGGTGTTTGCTTCCCTCCTGTTCCACAGACTGCCTGCCCACACGATGCAGGCAAAGCCTCCCTCCTGCCCTGGGTGGCAGGCACTTTTCTGCAGCCCCCTGCCAGGCGGTTGCAAACCAACTGCCCCAAGCCGAGGAATCATCCCGACTGCTTGTAGCCCAGAGGCTCTGCTTCATGCTGTCATCTGTGGCTGGCCCTCAGCCATTTTACGTGTCCCTAGGGAAATGGAGCCTCTGGCTGGACAGATGCATGGAACAGGGACACAGAAAAGAGACGAGGCATGAGGGGGTAGCTGGAGACAGCGACATATGGTGGGACACAGTGCGGAGCCACTGCCAGCAGCAAAATGTTTGGCAGCCACTGGGGACAGACTTGTATTACAAATACAGTGTCTTTCCCTGTAATGTAAAGCGGGAGTCTAATGCTAGCACGTAAGCTGTGCTGAAGGTGAGTTGTTAATAGCGTTCATCTTGTTGGGTAATGCTACAATGTGCTGTTTGGTGTCTCATCTCTGCTCCAGAAAGCATCTAACTAAGGATCTTACTGGTGCTTTTTGGGGACGCGCCGAGCAGCTGCCTACCTGGCTTTGTGCAGGTTTGGCACACCTGCAGTCATCTTTGTATTTGGGTACAACCTATGCAGCTACCTGGGCTGCGAGAAAAAATGTGGTAGGCTGGCAGACAGAATTTTGAAAATGAAGGAAAAATCTTTGTCACTGCATATTTCCATGGAAACAAGTATAGATGTGGGAGTAGGTTTTATTTGCTTTTGGGGATATTCCACTGCCAGTGGCTATTTTTGGAGAAATTAGAATACTGGCGTGTTTTGGACCAAACCAAATTGGAGATGATGATGCTGACCCTCGTGCATCCAGTTCTCCTGGTCAGGCTCAGCTTGCTATGGAGAGCTCACAGTCACGAGGGTGTTATGGTGTGCCTGCACACAGTGAATCATGGAGGATAGATTTTCCCCAAGGTCATAGAGCAGACTGAAGATGCGGCAAACAAATAGATGAATCACTCAGAAATGAGTGTGAGGATGTCTAAAGGACTGTGTTATGCGAGAGGTCAGAGTGCACCACTGGAGTCCCTACAGAAATTCTGTGGTTTGCTTTTTTCATTAGAGAAAAGGCAAACTTTTCTGCTATTAATTTTAATGTTCACCAAAATCCAGTTTGGACAGATCTCATTGTACCATGTGCAGAAATATCCGTACTGTAGGCAGGGCTGTAGTGTGGCACTTCTTAGTTTTGGGCAGGGAATGCCTTTGTGGTGGTGGTGTTCAGCACCTAGTGCAAGGGGTTTCTGACCCCTGATTGGGGTCCTACCACTATTGTAAGCCCATTACTGCTAAGATTAGTGGCAAGCATTGACCCCAAACTGTCTCTAATAAGCATGAGCTATTGAGTATAAAATCAACAGGAATAATGCACGTTAACTCCGGTTACATTTTCAAGCTGAAGCTGAAATGCAATTACATTCCATTCATTTAATTGAAAACTGTTGTTTTTGAGCAAATGATCAGTCTTCCACGCTGTTTCAGTTTCTAAGCTGTGCTATTTATTCTAGCACAGCCTGGAAATCACAACGTGAAACTATTGAAGAACAGTGAAATATGACATTGCTGGTGACATTCTTCAGGGGGAGCAAAATGCTAAGTGTAATCAAGGAGAATAAACTGTTAGATTAAGACTGGAGATTTTAAACTGTTTTACTTTTAATTAATCTCAGGTGTTTATTAGCCCAATAGTAAAAGATTCTTTCTCTTCTTCCTGTATGATTTCTACCTTGACCATGGCACGGATTTTATTGATTAGGTATATTTCTCTCATATCTCCAGGGCAACTGCAAAAATATTCCTTCCCTCCTTCTTCCCCTTACAGAAGCCACCACCAAAACATAATTTTCCATGGTATAGTATTTAATGTCCCGGTCTAAATGTGAGCTAATCATGCATTCCTAGATTAGTCTTGCCTAACGGTGCATTGCCAAGGAGCACGGAGGCAGCAGGAGGAGATTTGCCACTTGCTACTGCTCTTATCTGGGAGTGAAGGGCAGCAGAGTCAGGAGTTGGGAGCTGGCCCCTTCCTCACTTGGTTAGGTGTATAGCCACGCATACGGAGTGTACCGGGGTTGCACTCAGCCTGCATGGATGTAAATTATGGCCTGAGGAGAAAGGCAAAGAAGTGTTAAGCCTGTGATGCCTGCCTGCAGAATTCTGGAGAAAAGAAAGAAAAATATCACACTCGCAGGGGCAGAGTGATCACACATAGGCAGTCACATCACACGCCCAGAGATGCAGTCGCCCAGGGCAAAGCTGCCCCTGCTGATAAAACACTGGTTATTGAGAACCGGAGCTACCAAGTCTTTCTTGACTACAACCAAAATAGCACTGAGGGGTAAACTCCATCAGCAGTACTTCTGGTTAATTACAGAGTAATGTCCTGCCACCCGAGTCCCACATCACCAAAATCTCCTGGGGAAAGGAAACCATTCCACCTGAAAAGTGAGAGACTGCAATAGCACACAGTGCCAAATACATTTTTCTTTTCTATTGGACTGGTACCTGGGAATAAAGCCAGCTGGAAGACCTCTGGAAGGAAATCTTCCTAACTCTGACCATGCTTGCAATCAGTTTTTATGCCAGATTTAGTCTCAGGAAATATGAAAATCAGTGGACGGTTGTTTTAATATACAGCTCTGCAGCTTAAAAAGTGCTGAGTTTTTATTGAAAGAAAATGAAGGTTTACCGCTTCCTTGAGGTATATAGAGTCACTATATGTAGCCAAATGGTGCAAGGTCATGTGGAAAGAACAGATGAGAATCCAAGAAGTTAACAAATGTCCCATAACAAAAATCTACTCTGTAACAGAAAAATATTTACAACTATATTTCATTTTGAAGAAGAATAAATCAACAGATGCTGACTTTTTAATTATGGTTTTTTGATAAAAGGAGAACCTGTGAGTAAACTGGGTGCTTTTCACAGGAGAACCTGAATGCGTAGTTCTCATTGTAAAGAAAGAAGGGTTTAGGGTGATGGGTAGTAGACAGGGACAGATTCAGTCCTTTGCTTTGTCACTTTGCCTAAATAAATGCTATGACTGAATATCTTTGGGGATCTGGGCCTCCCTCTTTCATCTTTAAGTAGGAATAATAGCACCTTCCCTAAGAGGTGCATAGCCAAAGTGATAGTGAAGTCGTCTGTTACATATATTAGATATATTTGGCAGTGGGATCTCCAACGGTTGGAAGGTAATTTAAATTAATCACAGGAATTTACACTGAAGGGGATCTTGTCCTTCACCTTCTTTGAAACAGGGTCCTACAGACAAGCAGAAGGGGTTCTAGCACACAGGCAATGATAGAACTACAAAAATTAGCCTCTCTTGCTGGAAATACCAGTGCTATTGAATGAATAGTAGAGGGGGTAGAAGGGATATGTTCCAAGAAGAGTTTCATAGTATTGGTATTTCACCTACATGCGTATCTAGGTCAGATTCTGTAGTTTCTCTGCTTACACCAAGTTTCAGTGGACTCAGTATTAGTTTTTGTTATACCATCTTTTCCTCTAACTCACGAGTTTTTTAGTGCATTGTGGGGATGGGATTCACGAAATGGTGCCAGACGAGCTGGTAAAGGCCCATGAACACTGTGTTATTATGGCATTAGGAAATCCTGCAATCAAACTCCGATGTCAAGAAAAATTAAATAAAGTTTGAGATGGTGGAGGTAGTTAGGATGATCAGAGAACCAATAGGCTAGCCTTAGGAAAGTGTCATGTTAGTGTCCTAACAGAGATCTTTGAAAAAAGACCTCTAAAAATGAAATCTGAGGCAGGATGTGGTAGATCTTTAAAAATCCACAGGGGAACAGACAACTTGTTCGTGCAGTGCCTTTAATGCATCCTGCATTTTGCCGTGCTAACCCAGAGGCATGTCACAGCCACCCTCAGAAATGCAGGCTCTCAAGAAGCTGCTGCCCTGAAAGCTGGCGTGGTTTGGTTGTTGACTTCAATGCGAACAAGACCTACAGGAAACTCCCTTTTCCTTGCTCTGAACATTTAGCCCTTAAGTGAAGTGGAATTAATACCATTGTGCTGAGTGGCTTGAATCTAGCACAACTGGAGCAGAAGTCAATTTGCTGTATTTGAAAGAAAATTAATTAAGGCCTCGTTTGTTTCCCTCAGAGAAAAAAGCTCTGGGTAGTTTCCAGGAGAGGATTTTCTTCCAGGCTCCTTCGGTTCAGGCCTCTCCGTACATGACAAGCGTTGCATGGCTCCAAGCCCCACGTCCCTAGGGGCTCTGGGGCTGCGAGCTGGGCCTTGCTGCAGCACCCTCCTGGATGTGAGCTTCTCTGTTTTGCATCCTTTCTGAACAGCTGGAGTGCCTGTCCTGAGTATTAAGAAATGAGTGGTGCCCTGCTGAACATGAAGAGTGTCTGTAGGCTCCATCATGGGATCCAGGCCGTGCTTCCCCTTCCCGGGGCTGGGCTGGGGCATGCCCGCTGGCCCGGGCATGAGTTCCTGCTTCAATCGCTGTGACCTGCCCGTGGTGTCGGCTGCCCACAGGCTTCATGTGCTCAGCTAGTGAAAGTGAAGCGCTTTGGGAAAAGTGCCCTCCTGTGCTCCACATGGTGCAGCTCAGAGCCCTGCGTGCTTATCGGCCGCCTGGCTGCCTGGCACTGTGCTGTGCCTGGTATATATTATATATAATATAATACGGCTGGTATTGAGCTGTGGTGTGAGGGCGCTGCCGGGGGACATGGGCCTTCCCCAAGGCCAGGGGCAGGTGCTTCCTGTTGAATTCCTCTGGAGCATCAGCTGCTGGCTGAAAAAATGCCTTTACCATGGTCAGACACTGGAACAGGCATCCTGGTGAGCTGGCTGATGCCCCGTGCCCGTCAGTGGCCAAGAGGTGTTTGGACAATGCCCTCAGTAATGTGCTTTAACTCCTGGGTAGCCCTGAGGTGATCAAGCAGCTGGACTCGATGATCTTTGAAGGTCCCTTCCAAGTGAACTTCTCTGTTCTATTCTCAGCGATCTTCCTTAGTGAAATTGGCATTGTCCTTCAATGCAGCCACTGCTTACACTACTCACCCTACAGCAGTGCCTGTGGATTTCCAAGCACTCTGCACCTGGCTGTAATGTAATGTAATTTTGAAGGTCCCTTCCAACCAAACTATTCTGTTGTTATCCTATCCTATCCTATCCTATCCTATCCTATCCTATCCTATCCTATCCTATTTCTACTCTACTCTACTCTTGTAGTCCATTCTATTCCATTCCATTCTGTTCTGTTTTAATTCTGTCCTATTCTATTCTATTCTATTCTATTCTGTCCTATTCTATTCTATTCTATTCTATTCTATTCTATTCTATTCTATTCTATTCTATTCCATGCCATTCTATTCTATCCCATGCCATTCTACTCCATTCTATCCCATTCCATTCTAATTCCATTCCATTCCATTCTACTCTATTCTATTCTACTCTATTCTACTCTTATTCTATTCTATTCTATTCTACTCTCTATTCTACTCTCTATTCTGTTCTATTCTATTCTATTCTATCCCATGCCATTCTATTCTATCCCATGCCATTCTAATTCCATTCCATTCTACTCTACTCTACTCTACTCTACTCTATTCTATTCTATTCTATTCTATTCTATTCTATTCTATCCCATGCCATTCTATTCTATCCCATTCCATTCTAATTCCATTCCATTCCATTCTATTCCATTCTATCCCATGCCATTCTATTCCATTCTATTCCATTCTATTCTACTCTACATTCCACTCCACTCCGACGCTGGGAACAGCACAGCGACCTACACGGGTGGGTGAGCCAACGCAGCGAGGCAACTCCTACCCAGAAGGACCTCAGGTTCATACCGAAAACAAAAACAAACGCAAAACTCCTCGGGGCTCCTTTAAGCCTCCTCCCCGCCCGCCGCGCGCCAGGCCCCGCCCCGCGCGCCGCCGGCCGGCGGCGCGCGGGGCGGGGCCTGGCGCGCGGCGGCGCGCGGCGGCGGGGCGGGACCTGGCGGTGGCGGCGGCGGCGGCGTCGTGGTCGCGGTGGCGGGTCGGGTCCGGTCCGGTGCGGGAGGCGCGGCCGCCCTGCTCCAGCCCCAGCCCCGCAGCCTCCGCCGGGGCCCCGCCGCCCCTCGGCAGCGCCCGGTGAGCGGGGCCGGGAGCGGGACCCGTGGCCGTGCTTCCTTCCTTCCTTCCTTCCTTCCTTCCTTCCGAGGCGGGAGCTGCCGCCGGAGTAAGAGGTGGGGACGCGCGGCTCGGTTTGGTTACGGAGGTTTGCCTCGGGGACCGGGCACGGAGGGTCTCGCGGCGCCCCGTGGCTCCCGGCGCCCTGCAGGCGGTTATGTAACGGTGCCGCCGGCGGCAGCCGCCCGCCGGGCTGTCACCGGTCGTCCCCCGGCGCGCTGGGCGCGGGGCAGCCCCCGGGAGAGCAACGGGGGGAAAAGTTTTTAAACGGGGGGCTTCCGCCTCGTTCATTTGGCGTGCGCTCGGCGCCTGGGTCTCCTCCAGAGCCTGTGCCCTCCGCCGGTGCGCGCCTCGTCCTCCTCCCCTCCTAGGCTGCGCTGCAGGCAGCGGGCACCGGCTCCATCCTGCGTCAGAGCTGCGAGGACAGTGCCTCCCCCTTAATGACCGCTTTTGCGCTTCTCTTCTTTTGTTCTTCCCCGTTTCCTTTCCTATTTCCCCCCCCCCCCCCCCCCCCCCCCCGAGCAGAAGCAGAAGCGATCTAGCGGCAGACCCCGGAGGTGGTGGGGAGAGGGGACTCTCCCCGGCGTGCACCTCTAGTTAGGACTTGCCCGAATACATCAAAGGGAGGCAGAACGCCTCGGCAGAGAGCGATTTGCATGCTGAGCGCCAGGGCTGCTGCAAGCATCGCCGCTTTCGTGTCTGCGGTTCCTCGCGGATTTTGTCCCCCCCACCTCCTCCCCGGGTGTCTTATCGGAAACCTCTTTGCGTGTCCGACTCCGTTTCTTCTCTTCGTGCCGCGCTGGGTTTGTCCCTGTTCCTGCGCAGGGATGATAATTCTTCCCAGCGTTGTAATCGGGCGGCCAGTTGCGGCACTGGCAGCCCTGCAGGTCACGCTCCTGGCTTTTTATAACTTGCGTGCTGCTCCTGGTGAGGGTTTTGTGAGCAAAGCTTCGAGAAGAAAATAAACTTCTTTCTTGTTCGGAGACTCATCTGCCCTATGCAATCCGCTTGTCCTGTTACATAAACGAGTGTTTTACGGAGAAGGGAGTGCTGCCTGGAAGGAGGAAGGTATGTTTCTTTAAGGGGGAGCTGGAATGAAGGCAATGTGCCTGGAAGACCCGTAAGGTAATCTGGCTGCCTTTTTCTGGCTGGCTTTTAAAGCTGAAGGTGGCTGTCATCGCTTCATGGTATTGCCCCTCCTCGTAGAGCAAAGTAGCACATGACAGCGAAGCCACAGCCTCATCCTGGAGCAGTCCCTGTGAAAACCCGGTTGCCCTCGTGCTGCTGCTTTCAAAGGTTTTAGCATATGCAGATGCTTCAAAGCCTGGGAAAGTAATGACCTGTAAGCTGAAATTTCCCAGCTGCGTTACGGGTAGCCGGGGCTTTGGTTCTGCCACCTTCTCGCTGCTGTCATGCAAATCGGCCACCTGTGGTCTTTGAGGAGGGCCCGGTGTCCTTGAGCTGCTCACTTCGCTGCCTCTGCTGAAACAGTTCCCAGGCAGCTACCAGCAGTGTGCATTCAGTGCAGCGTGCGAAGGTGGGCTGAAATGGCTGCTGGAGCTCGCAGGAGCTGCTGGGGGAACCGGCAAGCAGTGGGTACCGAAGTCACTGGAGGTTTGTCCTGCCTATAGTGTAGTGGTTTTGATGGGTTTAGTTCTGTCCTCTGATCACGCCTGCTTCCAACTGCTTTATTCCTGCCCGGAGAACTGCTTCGGCTCTCGGTACGAGCAATCTGTAGTGGTCTTAACCTCGGCTGCTTAGCTGTGCAGCTCCATAGCTGCTTGGGTTTCTGTCTGCGGCTGTTCCCCTTGCATTACTTCTCCTTTTTATCACCGTATTTGCTCACACCACACCTACCGACTGCCCCGCCACCCAGATACGTCTCTTGTTCTGCTTTTGTGAGAAAACAGATGTAAGCTGCTGGCCACCGTCAGCGCAGGGAGGTTTCACACAGCACCCGGAGTCTGTGTCGGGCCACCGCTGTCTTTTTTATTTTTCCTCCTTTCTTCCTTTGTATTTGTTCTCGCTAATCTGAGACCTTCCCAGAGCAGCCTGCAAGGATCTGCGTGAAAGGTCAGTTTCTCACAAGTCTTCTTCCTCCAGCGTTTTCCAGCCTGCTTCCTGCTGATCTCTTTGCCTGCTACAGGGGCTCCCCGTGGCCGCTGAGCCCCGGTAGGCTGCAGCACCAGCTGATCCCAGCTCATCGGGCTTCTGCAGGCTGCCCTCCTGAAAGGTTTGGGGGCAGGGGGCAGCAGGGGTGGATTTCTGCTTTAGGAGCACGTCAGTAGAGACATGCGGGTGTTTCCTAGAGCAGGAAAGGGGAAGACTTCATGCATGTGTAGCAAAGATGTTTGCTTGTAGTGTGGTATCAGTCGCAGTGGATTTCTCTTGCCAGAAATATAGTAGTCTCTAATTATGTTTATCCAACCATCGTGACAAGTGTCAGGTCTCTTGAAATGGCATCGTACACATTTAATCTGTTTTGAAGCTGTTATGGGTGCAAATGGAATTACTCCAGGTGCAGTGATTTAACCCCCAACATAGGGGTAGTAGCTGGGGACAGGTAGATGACTTCAGCGAAGCGCTCTGTCTTTCAGTCCTTCTGTGTAATTCACCAGGCTTTGCCTGACAGTATTTTCCTTGACTCTGCTAGCAGGCTTCTTTGCTGAACAGAGTTGCAAAAGGTGATCTTAAGCTTAACCAGTGGAGACACTTGTTATAAATTTCAGGAAGAGAGCTTCTGTGTGTAGCAAGAAATATTTGCACCAGCGTTTGTGTGCTGTTTGCTTTGGTACCAGCAGTGGAAACTGGTGCTCTCTCTCAGGAAGCGTAGTGTTTTCACTCTGTGGTGCAGGCTGCAAGCTGGGTGTTTTCAGACAGAGCCGAGTGATGCTAATAAAGAGAATTTTTCTTGTGGTAATGCCCGAAGCATTCTTTGGGAACGTGTAGCTTCCAGGCTGACCCGTGCATTTTTTTTTTTCCTTTGAAGGCTCCCAAAGAACAGTAACAGCCTGGCCTATTGTTTGCTTCCTAATATATTTGTTTCAAACTGATGGTATTTGTGATAATTCAAGACAGCTTAATAAGGAGGATCATGCTACAGAAGAGCTGCAGGATCAGAAGTTGGAGGTATAAAACTCCTACCTCTTGCCCTTGGCTTCCGCTGCCCCCTTCCCCCAGCTTCTGGCTTTCTCTGCCGAAGCTCTGAACAATGGGCAGGCTCTGAAAGTGGAGCACGCACTGAGAACCTTCTCCACAGCAAAAAGGATCAGTGTGTCTCGTGTCACTCTGGTGATTCCCCAAGGGAAACGGCAAGCGTGGCAGCCAGCCCACCCAGCCGTAAATTCCCTTCCCTGTCGCAAGCGAGCAGTAAGTGGAAGGGGATGTTCGTCCCCTCTGCAGCCGTAACCTGCTAGGCAAGGTGAAATCCAGCCTTTGGAGTTGGTAGGAGCAGGGTAAAGGGGAGCTGCCTTCTGGAAGCCTTTGGGGGAAACACTGCATCGTATTTATGCTGTGAACTAGAACGGCTTTCGGTCTAGCACTGTAACCTCACTTGCTCTGTGAATGACTTTTGCTCATAGATGCTTGAACTTGCTAGGCTGAAGTGTGCTCCATTTTAACCTCCTGCTCAGAAGTGAAGTGGGTTTAATACCATCTCTGTCCTTAGCTTACACTTCTTCAAAATGGTTCTGGCTTTTTTTTTAAGCTTTAAAACTGTTCACGTTTTCCCTCAACTCACTTTCCTGTCGTTTTGTAGTTCAACGTTTCTGTGGTTTGCTGCTGCTCCTGGTTGTCTCTTGCATTGGTTTAATGGGGCTTTGTAATGAAGTGAGCGGGAATTGAAACAGTCTCTGATCAAACCCAAGTTTGAATCTTGCTTGGGGATGAAGATAGGTGAACAAAGAAAATCGCTTTGGAATATTGGATCGCTCTGCAGGACCGTTAGAGAACATATATTTTAAGAGGGAAATCCTGTTGATATTTTGGTCTTTTAAAAAAAAAACTGATTTCTGTAAGTGAGCTTGAGAGAGTGATGTTCTTATGCTGTAAAAAAAAAAAAAACAACAACACAGACCTTTCAATAGATGATTTGAACCTTGTCTCATTTTCAACAGTAGCTGTTAAGGTAACTTTCTTTGAAAGGACCTGTAACTTGTATGCATAGTTCTAAATTAATTAAATGCTTGAATGTCCTTAATCCTTTTAAAATGTTTGTGATTTTTTTCTTTGTAAATAAATTCTGAAAAGTTCTCAAGGACTATACTGAAGCAGCCTGCCCTGATACAATCACATTAAAACCCCTTTAAGTGAGGAGAGAGGGGAAAAAAATGTATAGTGGGTATGTGTTGCTCTCTAATGATCCCAGATGTGAAAGAAAATTGATGTGCAGTGAAGAAGACTTAACAGTAATTTATCCTGTGCAGCGTGTGGGTACATCATACTTGAAAGCTGAGGCAGAAACTGCTGCAAAAATAGCCTGTATAGGTTTTCCCTCAGTGTCGGTACGTGGCCTGAGGAGAACCCCTTTTGTACCGCGACACTGGCCTGCGAGGGCGACTGACGTCTCTGCTTAAAAAAGAGAAGTGCAGAAAGTCCAGAGCATCACTCTGAGGGTATAAAACCTTCACTCCGGGGGTGTAAAACCTTCACGTGCACACCTGCTGCTGCATGTGCCACTGATGGCCCGGTGGCTGCACGTGGGGGGACCACGCTTTGAACCCAGCTCCTCTCCAAGGCTCCTCGCTCCTTTTGAAAGTGTAGAAGGGGCATCCTGCTTGCTTCAGGAGGTGAAGGCTCCTGCTTTTCCTGTAATTAAAATATAACGGTATGTCCTTATAAAACTTCAGCATCATTGCAAAAAGCTGTGTGATCCTGAAATGCTGCAAGCTGCTTCTGTGATGTGCAATAAAAAGATGCTGGAAATTTGAGAGCAAAGGCTGTAAAACCGTACAACTCTACTAATAGAGATGTGTTCTTTTTCGTGGGTAAGGGGAGCTGGGTTGTATGATCAGGGGTTGTGTGTTTTGGTAAGCTTATGATAACTTGAGTGAGAGACACAAAGAGGAGCTTGCTAGGCTTGCTTTTAATTTCATTAGCTGTGGGACCAGCTCCAGTCAGCTTGTGGTTTGCTGCAGGACTTGCATGCTTCTGAAACTCACTAAGTTGACATTTAAATAATGTCACGTTTCATTAAATAATGGGACGTTTAACAAACAAGATCTTTAAGCAGGTGAGACAGAAATTGCTTCTTCCAGCTGCAGAGCTTTTACTTTCGCTTTTGGACACTCAGCTTGCCCAGTTCACCGTCAGATGCTGTGCTTTCCAAAGCAGAGAAAGTTTCCTGGTCACCTTATTAATAACCGCCTTTTCTTTTCACCTCTTTGAAATGTTAGTATTAATCCTGAAATAAAAGGGTGGGGGGATAAGACACTGTAAGTTACACCTGTGTTTTTCTGGTTCCACAGAAGTAAATATCCTTTCTCCTATGCTTGTTTGGGAAGTACGTGCAATTTGTGGTCACTATTTTTTTTTCCTTTGTAGAAGTATGTGTGTGTATCTGATAGCTGGACTTGATGCAATTCTAGTTTGTGTATTTTGGGTAACTTTTCTCAGAAGTTTCAGTCCCATCAAAAAAAATTCATGAAGCTTGGATACTGCTGAAAAACTTCTTTCAGTAACTCTCTGCTGTGCTTGAAACTGTGATCCATTCCCCTCTTGAGGTTTTTAAATGGGTTGTGTGAGGGTGGTGTTGAACGTTCTTTGTGTATAACTTGTGCCGTAAATCTCAAACCCAGATAAGAATTTTGTGGGTAATGCCTGAATCGAGCATATCTGCGTGCCTGTGTCCTAAAAACATAATAGAACTGCTTCTACCCACAGCTTTGTGACTCTTTTATGTGAGAGGACCCTTCTTATCCCTGATATATATATATTCATAGCTGATACTTACTTTTTTGTGCATTCCTAGGTGTGCGAATCAACCTATCATCACGGAATCATCACTTTTCTCATACTGACTTGACAACTGTTGGATGCCAGCTTGTGTCAACACCAGGTAAGATGAAAGTTAATGTGCTTACTTTTTTTTTCCCCTTTGCTTTTTAAACTTTTGTCCAAATGCCGGTGACTTTTCCCTAAAGTCACGCTGTGCTGCCTTCCATATTCTTCTACTGTGACAAGACATCTGTGTGCTGCTAGCATTAGTTCCTGTTTCGAAATCTAGTGTTCTGAAATGCCTTATTAGGAACTGACTCCTTTATAGCCTAGCCATGCCTCAGCCTTTTTTCTGATACCTCTGTAACCTGTTTTTTATGCTGTTTGGCTATCACAACTATCACAAGATGTTTTTTTCCTGGTGTTCTTTACCCCTTACCACTCCTTGGCTTTGTTCTAGAAGCTGTTGACCTCCTTTGTCTTCTAGAGTTAACCTTGCGTGATAAGCCACCTGTACTATCTGATCTTTTCCATAGAACAAAAAATATTTTTTTTGTGTGTGTGTGCCTGCTTCCAAATGCTATTGTTGAAAAGCTATCGCTGAAGGATCTTGTGTGTGTTTTTTTTTTTTTTTTTTTTTTTTTTGTGAATCAGTGGCAAGAAACTACCTGGATATGTCTTTCAAAGTACTAAACGTCAAGCTGTTCTTTGGACCTTACCCTTTGGACTTTTTTTTAAGAGAAGGGATGTATATTGAGCAGGGGGGAGTAAATCCCTCTAATGCTCTCAACAAGGTTATTATTCAGTACTCTAGGAGAGTCCTAGTGCTGACGGAACTAATGCGAGCCTTTGTCCTGATGCTAATAAGAATAGGGATAATTCCTCCCGTTCCTCCCTCTTCCCCCAGATCCTGCTAGCAGTGATGAGGCATAAGTTCCTTGGCTACCTCTTGCTGTGCTGGCCTGTTGTCCTTGTTTCCTGCAACAGCTACCCTGAGTGCAAAGGCTTAACGTGAGTTTTGAGGGGTCTCGCTAGGAGTGCTCACTGAAATCTTTAGAGATTTTCTGGATGCTCCCGAGAGGTACTTGTACACTTCGCTTAAAGACACATCTTGGTGGATGCGTGTGTTTATTTTTCATGTTGTTGTGTGAGAAAATAGCTTTTTGTTGATGAAAGATATATTGGGCTTGAACGTAGCGGCATCCTTTGTTACATGTTGGAACATGCGACTGAAGAAATGTAAGTAGGCACGTAGGTGAAACTTAGAAGGCGTTTTTCCTTTTGTCTCTTTTCTCCTTCCTTGGCAAGAGCAAACAGGTATTGTTTCTCAAATGTTTTTAAATACCCTTAAAGAGACTAACTTTTGATCATGACTCCAAAGGCCTCTAAGTTTTTCTAGGAGGAATGTATATGCAAGCTATATATTGTTTTATTTTACTTATTATGTATTTTATGTTTATGTATTTATGTTTATGACAATGATCTTCTCCCAGTCTAAAGATTACCTGCATAGCAGTAGAGAGAAGAACTTATATGCCAGGCATATAGTGAAATATGACTGCATTTAATTTAACAGAAAAATAGTTTACTAAAAACCATGCCTTTTCACCAACTTCTGTTTGTGGCTATGGGCAGGAGGTTGTAGTGAAGACACTGGATAGGGCTGGTGTGGAAGGTCAGACAAAGGTGTTAGGAAAATAGCTTGCAGGTCAAGAAAGGAAGGGTTGAAGTCTACCCAGTTAGCCTCTTTAGCCTTTTCTCAGCAGTACAAAGCTGAGGGGAAGATCATCTTTGTGCTTCCAAAAGCAAGTCTCCTAGCACAGCTGCTTGGTTTGTGATAGCGGGTTCTCTGGGGATAGTTGGTGACAATCCTCAGTGGATAATCTGTCCTGAGTCCGGCTGAGCTGGCCTTCTGGTGAACTTGTAAGGGGGTTTGCTGTCTTTCACTAGGGACTGTTCTCCCTGCAGGGTGTTTTGAGACCCTCTTTAGTGTCAGTATTGAATAGTGGGACAGGAGGGATTTAGACAGACTAAAGAGCTTCCCTGGAAGACAGAAACCGAGTGCATCCGCTCAGCTAGCAGATGTGTATCAGCCCAGTGTTTTGTTTTGATGGAGCTTTTTTCTTAAATGCAGAGTTGAAAAGGCATGAAGTGATGAATCTGTCTTTTCAAACTGCATGTTTTTGGTCTATGCAGATGAAGTCTAGGTAAGCTGAACTCAAAGCATGTGAAAGAGTACTGGGGAGGAGAGAGGCATCTTCTGATGGGGCCTATCTGAGGAGACTGATTTAAACTGTTTGGGGCTGGGAGTCCAGAGCCAAAAAAAACTTACTTTTTGCTAGTGACTGTACACAGGTGAGGAGACCAGTGTGGCTCCCTGAAGTGAACTTGCATGGAAGCATTAGCTGCAGGAAGAGGTTTATGAGCACTTCCAAAGAGGAATTTTTCTATGTTCGATTCTGTTGACCTTCTGATGCATATGTGTGGCTGGGCTTTATCTTCTTTTCTTTACACTCAGTTGGCCTTTGCAGGGCGTTTCCTGGGAATGAGAGCCCTGTGCTTACAGTTATTAATCTTCTATCACTTCTCAATGTAATGTTCGTCTTGTATGATACGAAACAGTCATCCTGAAATGGGGTGGAGGTGTGTGAGAGAGAAAGAACTTGAGGTTGCAGTACAGAAGACAGGATTCCTCTTTCCTGTTATTTTTACCCTGTGAAGTGAGAACAGAAGGGAGATTGCAGAAGGCATTTCTGAACAGACCCTATTCAGAGTTTCCCATAAGGCCTCGCATGTTCTCTAGCCTGCACTTACATGTCTGTTTCCCCCGTGTCTGCTCTATCAGTGTGGGACATGGAAAGCCTAATGCCCAGGTATGTGTATCAGTGCTGTCTGCTCTGCTGTGGGCTGGTGCACACCATCTCTCCATATATACCTATAGACTCTTCTTGGTTTTAATTTTTCATCCGTATTTATCCCTTACTGGGAAGCTAGAGCTTTTAATTAGCATAGTTTAGCTATTAACTAACACATCGAGGGTCAAGCTGGGTGGTGATACGTGTCTCACCTCACCTCTGGGTGGGAGGTGGGACTCAGCACGACCTGAGGGTGGTATTTCCCCTCCGAGTTGGGTGGGGAATCATGCTCCTCATTTGTATGCTCCCTAAAATGAGCTGTGGTGAGGCAACCTGGGTTCATGTGAGTTGTATAGCTTGACTTGTTTCTCCTTTACAAAGAGGGGTCCTTCACATAAAGGTACTTGGGGGAATGGGTGTCACCCATGTCCTTGCTGTGTCTGTTCAAAGAAATCAGCAGTATGGTTGGTCTGCCATTCACTTGTCCGAATCCTCTCTTTTTTCCAACAGGAAGGGCTCTGCAGCATGATAAAAAGCAGACTTCTCTGGTTCAGCAAATCTGTCATAAAAGTAGCAAGAAAAGACAGCTGTTTGCTAATGGGCATCATAGTTATTGATGTGTAACTTATATAGAGGGGTTTTGGGAGCAGAAACTCACCTCGGTGTTGGTAGAGCAGCAGTTTTATGGCAGTGAGAGTCTGGGAGGAAGTCATCGATGTGAAATATTTATCTGAAAAACAGCTTGTTACAGAAACCTGTTGTAGTAAATCTCCTGTTTGAGAGGTATGTCACCCGAAGATAGGTCTGTTGCAGTGTAGGTTGAAATCTGTCATTGCCTCTTTTTTTTATATGGATGATTTGCAGGAGGTGTTTGTTAGATTGTTCAGAAAAACTTGGGTTCTTTTGAACTAAAACGAGGCTGCCTTGTATAATGTGTGAGGTAGAACAGGCAGATGGGAAAGGAGATGTGTATGCACACAAGACTTTTGAAAGGGACTGAACTCTGAAGTTGGAAGAAATTGAAGCATTTGAGCCACTGAACGTTAAACAGTTGGCACTCGTGCTTCTGGATTCTCTCAACCTGGATGCGAAGATGATGCCTGGATGTGTGCTGCCTCTTGTAAGTCCCTCTCTGTTGCCTGGCTTGATCTGCATACCTGTGCCCATTCTTCTCTGCCATCTCCAGCAGGGTGCTAGTGCATTGGTAGGTGCTGACTGAAGAGGAGGATTTGAATCAGAAATGCTGCTTTTTGCAGAATTGTGCATTTGCTGCAGCCTCTCTAAGTGTTATTCCAGACAAGCCTTACTGAATTTAAGACATGATTTCTCTGAGGTACTTAGTGACAAGGAACCATATTTGCTAAAGCAAGCTGGTATGTAGCAGTCCTCCTCCAATGTGCATTTGACTGTGGCATAACAGGTTCCTGCTGTCTCAAGTGTACATTGTTGTGTTTTTTTTATTGCAAGTGTTTAACAGGCTCCAAGTACATAGAGGAATTTTGCACCACCTTTCTATGTAAAGTGGTACTTGAAGCTATTGTGAGATATTATTTGGCTTAGGAAATACAGCACCTTAACAAGGACAAGCACATATCCTGCATTCTATGTGGGTGTAGACGTAGGTGCTGTCTAGCACCTCAGAAAAGTTCAAAGCATCACCACTTTCTTCACTTTTAGAACTTCATGCTAGGCGCTCAGTTCATATAACGCCCACAGGTGGGAGATTTTATAGAATGGATGCAGTAAGGAGTGCAGAGTTTCTTCTTTTGTTGTTCAAGACATGAAGAACAATATTAAATGTAAAAATCAATAAGTTCTATCTAGATTTTTTTTCTCTAGGACTCATGATCACCTTAGCATTCCTTCTGTGTCCTTTTTGGATACAGAGCCAAAATTGTTGTACGTGATGGTAGTAGAATTTGCTGTAAGTGTAGCAGGCAGCCCGTTTTTCAAGTAGAGGCAACTTTTTGGAGAAGGGTGAGGCTAAGGAGGAGCTGATAAGATAATTTAAGCAGGCCTTTTGAAGCTGGCTTAACTCATTAGTTATGCTGAGATGAGCCCATGAATTCAGTAGTGTTATTTCAGACCTGCACCCTGAAGGCGATTGTTACAGTCTGTATGTGATGCGTGAAAGACTGCTGTGGAAATGCTCTCTCCTTTTCAGAGAAGAGAAATAAAATAAGAATATTGGAAATAGAGTACATGGAGTCCCTTGGTGAGTGTGCTCAGCAGTATGTGGTGCTGAGCCTGCCACCCAGGAATCGGATGCTGAGAAGGGTATTTAAGTTACAGTGCTTATGAAAACAGACAGCTCAGGAGGCTCTATTAGCCTTTAAGGAAACAAACAAGGGAGGTTAGGAAAGGTGATTAGTACAGGCAGCATTAATGCAGGCTTTGCACAGTGCCATGCATGTTGTGTGGCTGTTGCCTGGGCTTCTCTGCGTGCTTCCTGCCAGTCAAAGCCTCTGGCATCTGCAGGAAATGGAGCAACGAGCTGGGTGAGCTCATTGATTGCATGAATTTTTTCACAGTAGATCAATTTCCTTAGCTCTGTGTCTGTCTGTAATTGAGATGTACTCTATAGTGTGCTAGGCAGTGCTCTCAGACGGGGACACAAATGACAATTAAAGGCAAGTAGCATGCTGTGGAGGAAGGGAGGGAAAAAAGAGCATAGAAAAATGTAACTAATTATAACTAGTCTGTTTCTTCTATGTGAATAAAAGTTTCTTAAGTTCTTGTCCTGTATAATATAAAAATATCTTTGCCCAGATGTTTGCCCAGAAAGACAAACTTTTTCCCTTCCTGTCTTCCCCTCTTCATCGTCAGATGAAAACAAGTATTATAGTACATAAATCTGTTAGGATAGATGAAGCATTTCCATACATACAAAGATGATGTTTTCAAACACCCCTGCAGTCTCATGCTTTCAGTGGTAAACCCAAGGATTTAGGGGTATTATTTGTCCATAGGTTTTTCTCTTTAGTGTGTGCTTTGCAAAAGATATTTTAAGTAATTCAATCCACTTTAGCTTACTGATTTTAAAAGGTTAAACCTGTTCTTTTTCTCTGATATTGCTGTGGAGAAGATGTTGCTGGGGTGAGGCTTACCCTTGGATAGCTTGGCTGTGTTATTTATAGGTAGCCCTCTGTAACCCGGGATGAACTTCTCTGATGCCTTCTGGAATAAGAAGGGCTAAAATACAGAAGCTAGAACCCATTGCATAAAAATTGTATGTGGATTTACTTCCACAATTAACGTCAATTTCCAGTGTAATGTGTGGCTGCTGCGTGCCTTTTACTGCGGTGTGCGACTTCATTATCTTGTGGTTTTTGCAGCGTGTGGCTGTAAGGCTGCCAAGCTCCCAGCTGCTTGCGAAGGGCTGTGCCAGCCACCCCTGGTGTTCCAGGTCGTGCCTGGGGAGCCTGCGACCCCGTTCGTGCACGGGAGGACGGGAGTTTGTGCACCATGTGTGTGCAGGGAGGGGTGGCAGATGTGGGCATCACTGTAACAGGGCACAAGTCTTTGTTCATCTCGTCATTCGGTCTCAGGTAAGTGCCAAACTCAGGAATATGGGGCTGCTACCTGGCCTGGAAAGGAAAACTAGGTCTTAATGTGGAAATGCTCTTCTCAGCTGGAAAATATTAAGGTAGGAAGAAGCAGAGTGGGGTCCCCAGTGCTGCCACTGAGCTAGTGATGTGCTCTGGACAGCCTGACTCTGCTTTTGGTGGTGTTGCAGACTGGAGATGCACGTTTTGCTATAGCAGCTGTTAAATAAGCCACTGAATGTATCTAGGATACAAGCATGCATGGGACAGCTATACCACAGAGTAAGATTTGTGTGAATCTCTTGAACAAGAAGCCAGGATACTTTGCCCTTTTTTTTTCTTTTGTAGTTTTGTTGACTGAATTTGAGGGTGTAGTTGTGCTTGGTCTGGGAAAAGATGGATTTGAGTACCTCTTCTCATAGTAGCACTAAGCTAGACCTCATCTGCTTTTGCATCAAACAGAATGGCTTCCTCCTTTCCAGACTTCATTTGGCAGGAAAGCTCAATTAGTGTTCAGGAAACAGAAATCCTGTTGCTCTGAGATTTCTGAATGCCTAGTGGACAGTGACTATTAAGTATACTTGATCAACTGGGAAATCCTACCTTTGTCTGAAAAATTGCTTTACACCTGTTCATGTAAGACGGTGAGAGTTTGGAGGGTGAAATGCTACTTTCTCCTTTCAGATGTTAATATGCCCACTGACACAGATACAACCATTTTGGTATCCTGCAGAATGAACGTGCTTTTCCCAGGGTTGAAGGCTTTGACTGTGTTTGTTTTTCTTCTCTGCTCTGCATGATGTGATGAGCAATCAGGAGTCAGGTGAGTTCAGACCGTGGCCAAGCAGCTTGAGGGCATCTCTAACACCTGAAGCTCCTTTTAATTTATGGGGAGAGGGAAGAAAAACACTTTAATTACTGTATGGATGACAAATAAGAGGATCAAAGTGAGACTTTCTGAGGCAAAGCTTAACCGCTTTTAAGCGGGAAATAATTATGCCTCTTTTTGTTAATGAAGTTTAACGTTGGGACTGCAGAGCTGAGAAAGCAGGCTTGGGAAAAGAAAATGCGAAAGAATTCTGCCCTGTGAAATACCAGCCTCTCTCTCTGTCTCCTTTACCCTTTGCAGAGGGCAGGTGCCACGTGCATGCTCATTTTGACCACTGCCACTTCCTGCAGTCCTGTGTGCACGTGGTGGGGTCACCCACACAGCTGCTGGTCTGCTCTGACCCTCCTTTGTTCTCAGGTTTCCACTGCTGCTTGCACGAGAGTGTGGTGTGAACACCACGTGCACCCATAGATTCAGGTAATACATAAGATATCCCCAGTTCCACACAGAAAAAAACAAACAGAAAAACCCCAAAGCCCTAGATTTTGTCTCCACAAAATCCTCCTTTTCTGAAAAGAGTAGCTAGGCTGCTGTGGCTTTTATCACAGTTAGCCACAAGCAGAGTTAATGATACCAGACAGAAAAGAGACTATAAAAGTGTTTGTTATGGAAGTCTGTATTTGATCTCTCCCAGTGGCTTTTGACTTGCTTAAAGCTGTGCTAGTCTTTGTGATTTCCAAGACTATTGATTTCCATCTCCCTCCTACACCCCCTTGCTTCCCCCTCCCAGTCTGGAAATGCATTTAATTCTGTGATGGTTTTGCTGGCAGTAGGTTTTCCATTTCACATGGGAAAAAATCTAGAGTATGGATCTTGCTAGAAATTGATTGTGGGTGACTTCTGATGGCATAGCAAATCTTATACAGGGATAATTTAAGCTGTGTGCGACACAGGCTTCCTGAGTTGCAGAAGGCCTTGAAGTCAGAAGTCTGCTTTCAGCTTCCCTAGCTACATCCTGTAGGCTGCATATCACAGGAGTACACCGCTTGTGCTGCTTTCCAGTGTAATGTGTGTCCTTTTCCAACGGGATCACCAGTAAAGAAAATACATGGGAGGGAAGCATGGGAAAAAACAACACTTAATGCTATAACAGTGTCATCAAAACAGGGCTTTATAAGCATAATGTTGGAGTTCCTGATCCTTAGATGAGTCTGATACCCACCTCTAAGTAAATACTTGGCAATAGGTAAAATTCAGATACTGGATCTCGGTTTCCTCCTGCACTTCCTGGCAGTGAGGCTGTTAACCAGACACAGTTGCTGTCCATGTCTCATCTCTGCTGCACTGCTTTTTTTGTCTTGCTGCTTGGCAGGGGACTTGAAGTCCATATGAGAGCTACACACCAAGAACATGGGAGTACCTCTGAGCAAATGCTTGGCTCTGCTGAAGACACTTGTGGGTTGCTCTTTTTGTACGAATGTTCATCCCTGGGTTTCTTGCCAAGTTCTCTTCCATGGTCAGAGAGCCAAATACACAGCAAGATGTGTAAGTCAGGGCAGCTGTGTACCAGGACTCAGACTGGAGTGCTTTAAAGGGACGGAGAGAGGAGACTGGGACATGTTGTGACCTGGGTGGATCTGGGAGCTAACGCTGGCACTTGCTAATCTGGCCTGTCATTTTCCATTTTATTTACTCCTGGCACTTGGTTGTCAGAGCAGGCTTTTATACACCATTCTTTGTGGCTTAGGCTGCTCAGCACTGCTGCAAAATCCTTCTAATCCTTTTTTGCCATCCGTTTCTTGCAATGAAAACTCAATTGACAAAGCGAATACTTGAATTTCAGAGAGCAAGTGCAGAGTCAAGTTTTGGGAAGAATAAAGAGCCAGCAAATATGGCAAGGCCTTATTGGGAAAAAGGGACTCTTACAAAAAATGAATTAACATGTGTGCTCTATCTTGACAGCTCTTGAGGGACTATTAGTACCAGGGGTCTTACCTACTTGCAGAGGACTTTCACAGCCAAGTGATACCTACCAACAGGTGATCAAATAGAAGAAAACTAAAACTGACGTGTTCTTTAAAGAGATGATGAGGATGTATTGAGATTGTCCTGCTTGACTTCTGTGTCTTGTATTACAACTTTGCGGTGTGGCAGACCCCTGTGGGGTAGCACTGCTGGAGTAGAAACCTTCTCAGCTGTTGCACCTGTGTTTGGCAGGACATTAGAAAGCAATGCTGCCATGTTTGTTGAAGAAGGATGTTTCTTGGGTGTTTAGATCTGAGCCACCTGTATTTGCGATTAAGGGCAGAGCTTTCAGGAGTTAGAGATGGCTCCAGGATAGCAGTTAAGATTTACTGTGCCAACCATCGACTCTACTGCCAAACGCATCATAGCTCCAGAGCATTGCTGTAATCTAGTGACAAAATTTAGTCATTCAGCACTGCAGCTCTGACTGGGCTGTGGATAAAGCAGGCTGTGTTAAGGCTGAACAAAACTGCTAAAGGGGCATTCTCACTCTCCTCAGTCTGGCGTCTTGTAATGAAGTGCTCTGAGCTTGACTGTCCAGGCCAGAGCACTGGCAGCACCAGTTCTTCAGAAAGCCATATCTGGTTTGGAAATCTGGTTTGGGGATGATAGGGCTGGAGGAGTGGAGTTGGGAAATAGGCATTTTCCCTCTTATCTTGGAAGGAGTGACCTATTACTTTTGCTTTTAAATATGAATGAACTCATTCTCTGTACCTCAGATACAGACCATATGGTGCTCTTGGTAAACGTAGCAGATGTTCCTCTCTTGCTCTGTTTTGCTTTGTTACACAAATTCTCTGTGTTTTCTTTCTATCCTGTCTGCAGTGGGCTGTAATAGCACAGCTCCAGCGTATCAGGTTATTGCTCTGAATTTCTAAATGGGCATTGAAAAATAAAGGGCATGGGGGAACATACATAAAATGTTGCTTGAGCTGTGGAACTGAAGTGTGTGTGTATAGATGGTGACTGACCCTGAAACTCTGGTTCAGTGTGCTCAGTTGAATAGTTTCTCCTTCTGTTTTCCTGCTACTTATGGCCTCTGAACTTTGTTCTTCAGTATAAAACAATGTTCCACCCCACCTTCCTTGTGGTGGCTTATTTTAGCTTGGTTTTGCTTGTGAATGCAGTTTCTGTGCAAATCTGCCTCACTTTGTATACCAGAACACTGTTGTTTCAGTGAGAAACTGGGGATATTTTTCCATGTGTGGTTGTTTTTTACATTTTCCCTACTGATATAATTGTTTGTACCTGTCAGTACTGTTCCACTTTAGTAAGGGAGGGTAAGGGCATGTGGTGATGTGCCGCAGCAGACAAACATCTGGGAGTGCCAAGCAGACCGCAGCGTCCCCCGCTCTGGCGTGCAGGGATTGGAAGAGTGCAGCCGTGAGGAGTTGTTCCTGGTGTCTTTGTTTGCGTGGGGTTCCTGTTTGTTTAAAGCAGTTGACACAACACAAGCGAGACTTTGGTCCTTGCTGGGGAGAGTGACTCAGCCCTTCAGAAATCGTATCTCGTGCGTTCCTGGGGAGGTTTGGGTGGGAAGAGGCACCTTTCTCCACCCCGAAGGCAGTGTCAAAGGTTTGCTGACGTGTGTGCACGGCTGGAACAGGCAGGGTTGTGAGCAGATGGCATCTCAACCGGGCATAGATAAAGACCATTCTTCCCCTTTTCCTGTAAATCTAGCCTTGGTCAAAATTTTTCTTTTCCCCTTTCAGGGGATGTCACTTGCTAGTCTTCTGCATGTAAAGATAAGTGTGTGTCAGGATTGATGTATTTACTAAGAAGGGTGTCAAACAGAATATGATGGTAGATTTTTTTTTCTTTTTTTAGATTTCTGTAATGTGGAGGAGGGTTTGCTGTTACTATCAAAGAAGCTGCTGTGGTTTAACAGGAAAGTTCTCCCCTAGGTTAGTGAGATGTATGTTGATGGGAATGCTTAAGGCAAAATAGAAATATTAAATAGTTTTGGTTCTCCTTTTTTGAGGGAATGTGGATACCAACTTTCTCCATATATAAAAGACTGGAACAGTTCAGTGTGTGTGTGTAGAGAGCGGTATTTGTTCTCACCAGCTGATACAGTGCACAGAAAAGGCACTAGCATGGTTTTTCTGCCCAGCCTACTGACATGCTTGTCTGTTGCTTTACTGTGGAAGGCAGTGGTGTGGGTTGGTTCCCCCTAGGGGGGAAGCATGGACCTCTAGAGGAGGGATTCTTTCTGTCCTGGTGAAGGAAACTGAGGAAGGTAGATGGTTGGCTCTGGGCCCGAGGGGTTTGCCCCAGATCATGTTCTGCGGGAAGATGTGGTATGGAACTGTCCTTCCCCTCTGTGCTCAGAAAATGGTAGTCCTTTCTGAGGGAACAGCTTCGGGCTGCTTTGGGGCTGGCTGGCTTCTCTTCGGGCTGTAATACACCTACGATAGGGGCTCCCCGACGATCCTTTTGTGCTGTGCTTCTTAGCATTTGAGGCCTAGTAGTAGCTACATTCATTGAGGCAAGGTGCTCTTGCAGGCAGCTTCAGGTGCAAAATGGTGCAGCTTGCGGATAGCCCCAAGCCTGGTCAGGCCTCTGGGCAGAGCCAGGCCATGGGCCATGCTGTGTTAAATATCTGCTTGTGTAGGAGCCCAAACCCTAGGGATCTGTTTGTCAGGAGGAAGAGTGCATCTGGGGACATCGGGATTAATGGTAGAGTGATTTAGTTACAATAGATTGCGCTAAAATTTTAATGCTTTCCTCAGTAGAAGAGAAAACCACAGGAGCGAGACCTGCTGATAGCCGTGTTTGGGAGCAGGAGCAGGATCCTGCGAACTCCACTGGGGCCAGTTACAAAAACGCAAGGAGGCAGCTATTGGAGGCAGCTATTTCGTCTCTGTCCTTAATCAGGAGAGGAACAGCCGTGCTGGGAGTGGTGGAATGTAAGTAGAGGCCAGATAAACGTTAAAATATCAAAGAGAGATCTCTTAATGTTTTCCTCTGTAGTACAAAGTTCTTCAAGGTGCTGCTGCCAAAACGTACAACCTCTCAAAAAAAGCTTAAACTGAGGGACAAGATTCACGTTCAGAATGACTGGAGATGTTTAGTAGTGAACTTGGTTTCTGTCCTACTGCTCTGAGTGTTATACTTGCCACTGCTGTTGCAGTAGCCTATTGTCCATGCTGCAGCCGTGCTTTGGCTTGGTATCAAGCCTTGAAAGGTATTTTCGGTAGCAGTTCTTGATCTCAGCCAAGGGTGAGGGTGTAGGATTGTGCATAGGTTCTTCCTCTTAAGGAGGCATAACTAAATTGGGGAACAGCTAAAAAAAAAAAAAATAAATGCCATGGCACGAGGGGAAGCATCAGGCTCTGTGAAAGTACATCTGGCATTAGAGAGGAGCAGGTTTGCTCCTTTTTCCCTGAAGCAGGAGGTTCCTGTGCTCCAAGTTGTGGTTGTTTAGGGAAACCTCTGGCAGATACCTGTGGGGTGGTGATAACCCCTCAGGTGGAGGAGTGTAGCCTCTGTTACCAGTATGCAGCACACCTCCACTCTGAGAATCGAGAGCGCAGCTCAGCCCTCGCTGAGGGGGAGCTACACATGCACGTGTCTCTCAATTGCAAATGCTGCAGCCGCACGGCACCTCTGCAAAATGCACAAAGTAACTGCCCTCAAAACCTTACAAACTCATTCCAATATGCCCAGGGGCGATTTTCCAGTCATGGGAAGTCCTGGAGACCTTGCTAATGAGTTCAGCTGAGGAAGTAGCACAAGGAACTGGGGGAGAGGGAAGGTTTGCTTGTGTGTGAAGCGTGAATTGGAGTGTGTGCAGAGAGGGTAAGGGGGTGTGGTAGTAATCGTAAGAAACAAAAGAGAAAGGAAAGCAGAGGAGAGGCTGTCTTAAGGCTTGAAGATGAGGGGAAAGAGCTGGGAACCAGAAAGGGAGAGCCAATGGCAAAGAAAGTAATGAACATGCAGTCCTAATCTTCACCCCTGAAATAAATCTGGTTTTATAAATTAACAAGAATCAATCTGATGTCAGTGACTGTAGCTGTAAAAATAAAAAGAGAGTTGAATGTTTACTGATAAGAATTTGAGGAAGCCTGTTTCCAAGCAGTCGTGCTCTCTGAATCTTGCATCTGAGCCAAGTTATTGGCATGTTCTGAGACAGAAATAGCTCACCTATCTGAGTGACCTTTTAATTTCCTTCTCAATCCTCTGAATTCACTGTAATGAACAAAGAGAGTATTAAGAACAGGCGTGGCTCAGATCTTTCTGCACGTTTGCAGTAGACCAAATAGCTCTAGATTTCTCCAGGGGTTAAATTCTAAGAAACTGCTGTTGAGAGTAGGATCACAGGGAACCACTTGTGGCTCGGATTAACCAAGTGGTTTCTCTCTGTGATGGCAGCTCAGTGTCTTTTTTTTGTTCTGGGTTTATCCAGCACCTAGCACTGTGTGGTCCGATTTGTAGTCTCAGACTTGTGCCTGCCATTGCACTGCAAATGCTAATGAGGCAAGAAGTGCTTGAGAAGGTTTTGTTATCCTACTGACATACCTGTCTGAAGCAAAGGTTTATCCTTTTGGTGTGTGCCCTGAGCTTCCAGTGTGCATCTGTCCTGTTGCACATACTTTCACAGCAAGGCAGAATAATTATCTGTAATGTGTCAAAAAGATTAAAAAGCATGTGTTAAAGAGAATGGGATAGGATATGACATTTCAGCCAAGAGGCTTTCCTTGGGTGGGGGATGAGGGAGGTGCATGCAGAAGAGGAGGAAGCAGGGTGAGAGACTGGGGGGCTTTTATGCACAGCATGAAACGATCCTGCAACTAAAATGCCATGTAACCTTTTCTTTTTATATTTGACAGCCAGTTTATCTTATAATAAATGTGGTCTGTGTAAGGCAAAGGAGATGCTGCTCTAAGTAAGTGTGTGGAAACATAGGAAAACAGACCTGCTAGACCTGTGGAAGCTCCCAATTTTTTTGCCCCCATTTGTTATTTATGGGGAAATCTTCTCCAACTCTATTCTAGTCAAACAACAGGCTTGCATAATGTCTGCTGGCTACTTGTAGGTGAGGAGAGCAAGCCAAGGGATAGACCTAACGTGTGTAGTCAGCTTTTGATGATTGGTTTGCAAGTGGACTGTGCACTCTCAGGAATGTGCAGTGGGGATCGAGCATCATCGTGCTCTGAAATGACAAGGCCCTCACATGGCTGGTTCTCTCTCCCATGTTTCATCATTCTCATCACATCAAGACTTCCTTCTGTGGTATACCTTTCTGAGTCTCTAGGCTATATGTGGGTAGAAAGTCCAACGGTCAAGCTTATTCCCCCTTCTGTTCCTCCTTAGCCCATCCACCCCTACCCTCGCCCCCTAAAAAAGAGAGAAAACTTGGGATTGGACCTCTTGCAGCTGCTGACACTGTGACCTTCAACTGCTCTGCTTCTGTCCTTGCAGGATGAAGGACCTCCAGCGTTTCCAAGTAATACTTCAGTGTTCTCTAGATGTCGGTGTTATTAAGGGTGTGCCGTTCAGCTCTACAGAGGCTTCCCTTCTGAGAGCCTTTACATGTTGAGAAGGGTAACTTTTGATTTTCTGTGATGCAGAGGTCTGAGGCTGAGACTTGCTCTTGGTCTGAAGACAGAAGCCAGCAGCTTTCCTTGGTCAGAAGTCTTGATGTCACCCTGTAGCAAGGTGTATGGGAGTGCTTCTGCAAAGAGTTGAAACTCCTGCCCTATTACATCTGCATCATACCAAACACAGCCGAAATGTAATTAGCTTATTTAGAATTGGTTTCTTTACATGCAAGGAACTTGTGAAGACTATTGGTGCCCTTGGTGTAAATAAAGCGTGGTCATGCTTAGCAGTGAAGGTGAAACTTAACCTTGGTCTCTCCAAATTAAGTTGTTGGGCTCGGTCCTTGCTGGCAGTGGGTTGTCCATCTATTACTTTGACAAGGGGCAGTAATAGTGCTTCACCGGGATCTCTTTCCATTTGCAGGGGTGTTGTGAGGCACCCTCTGCAGTGACTTGCAGAGGCACTTTTTGGAGGTGGTGGGAGGGCTGCAGAAGGAGGTGATGTCTGGCTGCAGCACTGTTGCTAAAGGCTAGGGAAGGGGATGTGGCTGCTGGGGAAAGAGGGCTCCTTATAGCTGTTGTGCTCCGCAGTGTACTGTAAGGAGAATGGTTTCCTCAAAATGTGCCTTACAGCATCCTTTGGAGCCTTAATGGAGCTATTTATTTTCTACAATGCAGGATTCTTTTTGTCCTCCTCCCACTTCCTTATTCCAGGCAAGCCCTGCGTGTGAAACAATGACTGCTTCATGGGGAAGGGAGACCCAGAAGTGCAAAGGCAGACAAAGAAGATAGTTTGCTGCTGAGAGGCAACTGTGTTGCTTACATCTGTTAAATGTCATGCTCAGCTCACCCAGAAAGGCAGTTTTAGGTGAACCAGAATCTTTATAAAAACACATGGAAGCTAGTCTTCTGACAAAGTGAAGCTAGTTAAGTGGCCTTTTAAGCGATGTTGAAGGCTCTGTTGGAAGCCTGGACAGTTGCAAATGACAGACCACCAGCTTCTCTGAGTACTGCTGTACATGACATTTGCAATACAACTTTTTAGATGGAGCTGCAGCTAACACCTTATTTTTTTTAAAAGTTGTTTTTCTGTTCGTGTAGTGAAGAGAAATGAGGTTAGCTTAAAAAAAATCTTTACTGTCAGTTTTGTGCACACCATTCCTGGAAACTCTGCCCATTTTTTTTCTCTTGTGGAGAGGAATAAGAAGCTACATTAACCTGTGCATGAAAGACAGGTGCCGATATGTGGATGTTTGTACCTTTCTGCAAGGTGCAGGTTTTTGTAGTATGTGTAAAGCACACCTTAAGTGGTTGCTCTGTTCCTCTTAAACTATTCTAGTGCTGTTATTTTACTCTTATTCCTTCATCGGGTGACTACTGCTTTCTTTTCAGGAAATGTCAGAGGACTGTTGAGCAAGTTTCGCATGCTGCTGTCAGGCTAACTGCTTACCCCACACATACCCCTAGCATTTGTAGGTACTAACACTTGTCTCTCTGCATGGCTTTTATTTAAAATGTTTGGCCTTAAAAGAAGTGAGAGTTGGTAATACTGAACGATGGAGCAGGTAGATTTAGCTTGTTGTTTTGCATCAAAGTCTTAGGCTGCAGAGGCAAAAGGAGAACAGTTCTGGTGAGAAGGATGCTGACTCTCTAAGACTAAATTCTGTGTCAGATTCACAAAATGGGGGAAGCAAATTTAATCTTAGGAGTACAGTAATAAAGGGATTGGGTGAATTCCCTTTGAGAAACTCGCTTGAAAATGGATTAAATGAACATGAAAATCCTCTGCCATTGAAAGGAGTTTTAAATCTTCATCTTACAGTTTGGCTGGTTTTGCATATTAATTTCGCTGTCCTGTAAGCTCTTGTAGCTGAACTTTGTGCTTCTGCTTGGAGCAGTATGTTACAGGTGAAAACATGAAGTGGGGACTGTTAAACCAGCTTACTATATACTAATTTTAATAACCGTTATTTAATCAATTCACTCTGGGCAAACCTTGCCTCCAGAGACAGGAAATTGCTTAAGGATTATTGGCTGTGGCAAGAGCTTCATAGCTGTTTGCAAAATGTCTAAAAAAAAAATCTTTCCCTTTAAAGGAGTTGCTGCACATTTCTGGTTAAGCTGAGTGGAGGTCACTGGGAATTTTTTTGCCAGCACGTGTCTTGTGACAATAGATTGGTGGCCTGATTGTAGTTGCCCAGGGTGCTTGGAGAAGCACCAAATCCAAGTAGGCCCCTTCAGGGCACAGAGGTGGCAGTGGCTGGAGTGATGTGCTTGGCTGGGGATGGTGGGCAGTGTCACCTTGCAGGCAGCTGCTCAGCAGCTATCTTTGATGGGGTGCTTCGCCTCTGGCGTGTGGTCCCCCTGCGAGAGGCCTGCTGCTTTATCCAGTGTTTGTCTTTGCCCCTGTGAGTATCAGGAGGGAATCTGCTCTTTGGGAGGGTTTTACCTGGAGGCTGGGTGAATGCTAGCTGTGTTTATGTGATCCTGGATTGTCTGGTGAAAAAGCAGAGGTGTTGGGCAGAAGGTTAAATAACCCGTGTCCTTTAACTCTTGGGTACCTCTTCCTCTGACCTAGGGTGGCTGGCACAAGCATTGTTTTTGCCTATATGCAGCACTTTGTAGCCTTTTGCATTGTTGCACAAAAACGTAAGTTGTACTGCCTAAGCCAGTTGCTGTTTTTTGCCGTCCTGCTTTCTGTAACTTTTTCCCTCTTTTCCTACTTCGATCTCATTTGACTACCTCTAACCAGGCAAGCCTGTGTTGCCTTTGGCTATAGTCGAGCACTCTCGCCCAGCTTTTTGTTTTTTAATCTGCATAGAAACCAGGCTACTCAGAGCCCTGATTTAGGTGGAGGGTTTTGATCTAGAGCATCTTAACACACAATAAATTCTCTCTGCTACATTTTAATGCCTTGAAGACAGAGCAGGATTTAGGAGCAAGAAGCCTGTGCGGTTTCTCGGCCCAGCAGGCAGCACAGGCTGCTCACCCGAGCCGGAGCAGCTCCATGCACTACAGCCTTGAGCAGCAAAGCTGAGGTGGGAGTTCTGTGCCTTTCCCCTCCTGCTGCCACCAGCCTTGGTGCTGTGCTGCTGCAAGGACCCTGTTCCCCCTGCTAGTCTGTGGAACTCGGCCCCAGCCGTGGCAGCACTGATGTGCAAGGGGTGGATGAGACTAGTGGTCAGTAAAGGCTGAGGGACTGATGCTGCCATATAAACAAAGGAGAACCCTGAGGACCAAACTGGCCTTCTGCTGAAATGCAGGTTACAGGGTTCATGACGGGTTTAACCCTGGGGACTCGTACTTCTTTCCTTCCTGGCTTGTTTCTTCTCTCCCACCCCAGCTGAATGGTGGGAATCTTTAGTGCTCAACCTTTGAATCGTGGCTGTAGGTCACAGGAAAAACAGCTTGCTGCGCTGTTACAAAGTGACCTGGGCTGGATGCTCTGCTCTGAGCGCCCGGCCTCTTTGCTCTGTGTGTGTGTGCTCACCTGTGAGAAGTGGTGGGCAGTGATCCTCCTGAGAGTGCCTCTCTGGTTTGATGCGTCCAGCTTGTGCTCCTCAAATTGGAATATAATGAAAACTGATCCACTCTTAGAAAATCAAATTAAATTAGCCTGTTGAGGGAAACCAGTTAGAGAAGGCAAAATCAGATTTTCCTTTTTAAATTGCGCATTGTCCAAAGAGAAGCGTGACTGGGTTCTGCGGAGTGAAATGTGTCCAACACCCCTGTAACTGGTCTGTGTCACAGTGAGCATTTGGAGCAATTGCGTGTATGGCTGTGGTGTGAGAATGGTGCATCTTACATAGGAAACATTTAAGGCTTTGCTGCTACTAAGAAGAACAAGGGGACGTAATGAGCTATAGGTACCACACTGAGCTGTGGTGCTGAGAACTTCTTGAGGGCCTGCTTTTTCCCCTCAATGATTAAGAGCTATTGAGACAGCTCTGTGTTAGGATCCTAAGCGCAGGATTAAATTTAGATCCAGGATTTGAAATTGACCAAACAGAGTAAATTAAGAAGTACAGTAGTGCTAGGTTGTTGGAAGATGCGGTGTTCAGAGTACTAAAGGGGCAGTCTTATTTCTCAGAGCAGTTTCTGTGTGCGTATATCTTTGAAAACAGCTTTGCACTGACAGATGTCCGGATATCAAGGATTTGTTATCCTGGAAGGGTCTGGTGTTGGAACATGTCTGTTGTGAAGAACTTTCTGTATAAACTGTGATACAAATAATAAGCGCTACACAGCAAGTGTCGTCGTCCTTTAGAAGTGGTGAGTGGACATTCTCGTGTCTGGGATCGCAGTTCCTAAATTCCTTGAAGATGGTCTGCTTTTAGGAATAAATATAAAGGCCAAATGCAAAACAAACAAACAAACAAAAAAAAACTAGTATAACTAGATACATGTCAAACTGACTCACTGAAGCTACATGGAGGGCTTAGGAAAAAGATTTCCCAACTGGGTGTCCTCTTGAAATGGCTGTATTGCTTGGTGATACTGCAGCCGTGTGTATAGCAGACTGATGCTTTTAGTCACATCACTGGAAATGGAAGCACAACAAATGGATGGGGAGAACTACATTCTGGTAGTGAGGGTTTAGAAAATAAACCTTTACTGTATACTTACCTTGTGGTGTATTCCCTGATACAGATTAACACAGCTGCATAAATGAGAAAAAACTCCTGGATATAAAAGCAACTCAACCAATACAATGCCTCTTTGAGAATCCTGTTCTTACTAAACGTATAATTTCAAGCTTGTATGTGCTTATAAGAGGTTCTGCCTTTCCATGGCTTTTCTTTATTCTCCTTCCCTGAAGCCATTTCAGTTTACTGTGAGTTTTCTTTTTTAGGACTTATTATTTTTGGAAAGCTTTCTGGAACATTTTGTGCATATGGTCCTCTGTAAATGTGCTGTTGTACTGATTAAAGCTGAAAATATGAAACCCAGCCTCTGTGATGCAGTGCAGCAGGGGAAAAATGCTGAAACAATAGTTTCCAAAGGGAATGCTCTTCCAAATAAAGACATATTAAAAAAAAAAATCAGCTGGGAAAGATTGCATGAGACACATTTTCCGTTATCCCCCGGTGTCTACTGTATCCCATATTGCATAAATGCCAGTAAGCTCCCAAAAAAATCAGTAAAGTGGATACATTTTTTTTTTTAATAACCAGTTTCTCATCATTCATTGGTGACATGACCCCATCACTATAAGCATTTTTGTAACAGCACAGAAGTCTGCTGTGCATTGGAGGTGTTGCGTATATTAACTTTTCTAACTCTCTCCCCTGTCCTTCCACGACTCTGCTTTTCCTTCCTACTGCTGCCTGGAAGTTCACAGCAACCGAGCTGCCTGAAAGTATCTTCTTCCTTGGTTTGGAAGGATGATCAGATTTTGATCTCTTCTATGCATCCTCCCAAGTAAAATGGAAAGATTTTCCAGTGACAACTTGTGACTTTCAGGGAAACTCCTTAAAATTTAAGGAGCTAATGGTATCTAGGACTTTCTCTCTGACTTTCCAAGGCAAGGAAAATCGGATAATATTTTTCGGTTCTAAAACCTAAAATTTCTGCAACTGATGGACCTGGCATGTCAACGATAGCACTTGCAAACGGGAAGGGTTTTCACAAGACTGTAACTTTCTACCTATTTGTCTCTGACTCCATTTCTAAAGGTACGAGGGTGCCATTTGCAAGTGTGAAAAAACAGGTCTCGGAGCAAACTCTGCTGTGGTGTCCCCTTTACTCTGTCACAGGATGGGAAAGCAAGTCTATTAAACAGAAGACATTTTACAGCTCAGCAGCTATGGTGTTCCAGTTACTGCATGCTGACAGATCAGAGTACCTCGCTAATGGTCTGTCCCCCGCAGCTGGAGGTCTGATGTACTCGGTCCTCAAGTAAAGTGCATTTTTCAGAGGCCTGCTCTGATGCTTTCCTGTGAAGATGGAACTTAGTGCTGCAGCGCACAGATCTATTTAGAAGATCAGGGTAGCGTGGCTCACTTGGTTCTTAAATCTTTGGGATACCATGCCCAGGGAATGAAATGGCAATTTAGACTGTAGGAGGTGCAAATCTGTGAACTACAACTGAGAATGAAGTAGCAATGGACTTCGAAGGTTGCCAGTGAAAATATGCTTGCTCTGGTTTTCTTTGGAGGATCAGGGGCCCCTCACTTTGCTGGTTTAACCCCAGTCAATTCCTCCTCTACATGAAGCTGCTTCAGAATGCCCAAATGTGTCTTGTGGTTCTCAACGGGATACTACATAAAAATGATTGGGGTAAGGCAGAAGGGATCTGAGGTTTTATTCTTTCCGCTACTGCGTGGATGTGCACAAGTGTTTCTTAGAGCGGCTCTAGGCCTGCCTTCTTGTTCACTTTCACTGGCTGAATAACTAAGAACTGAGAAAGCTGCCCTGAGCAGCCACAATATATCAGGTTCTGTTGGATTTCTTTACGTTTAAAATTTCCCTTGCCCATCAAATGGGGCTGAGGAATGATAAAACACTCGGGGTTAATCCACTACTGTCTTCAGAGCTTCTGTCACATAATGGACTGTAAAGAGTGCTCAATGCTGCCCCTTCGTCCCCTTGGCAGTCCTATACCTTTTTTTTGCACACCTTATTTTGAGAAGTCTGCCTCTTCTTCTTCCTTACTTCCAAGGGGACCGTTACAATTACAGTTTTGCAGCTTCTCTGATTCACTGAGGAATCTCTTTGAGCCTGCTCTGCGTTTCTCTGGGCCGCAGTGGGGAAGAAGCTCATACAAAAAGGCTTGCACCCAGCTGCTAGCATGGCAGGAGGATTGCCGGAGGAAGGAAGCGGTCCCTGCCCTTAGCTCGCAGAAGAATATGGCTGACTAACCTAGGGATGATTTCCTGAAGAATGCTAAGTGAGATAAGGAGGCAAGCAAGGGAGTGGTGCAAAAGCGTGACCTAGGTGCCAACAGGACTTTAGACTGTGGTAGGAAGGGTAGAGAGGAGGAGGTTGGGCAATAAGCCGTGAGACTGGTGAATCTTGCAGGGTTATTCACTCGGGCCAGCAGTGTTGGTGTGACTCTCCCAGCTGTAGTGGACTGGTTATCCGATAATGAAAAACCTAGTTTCCTGGCTTAAAGCGTAAGTGTGCCTTAATGGTGCTGTGGGGAGATAGATGTGTGCCTTTTATCAGAGATCTGTACCTAAAGGGGACCTACAAGAAAACTGGGGAGGGACTCTTTGTCAGGGAGTGCAGTGATAGGACAAGGGGGAATGGCTTTAAACTAAAAGAGGGGAGATTTAGATTAGATATTCAGAAGAAATTCATTATTGTGCAGGTGGAGCAGGTTGCCCAGAGAAGCTGTGGATGCCCCATCCCTGGAGGTGCTCAAGGCCAGGCTGGATGGGGCTTTGGGCAACCTGATCTGGTGGGAGGTGTCCTGCCCATGGCAGGGGGTTGGAACTGGGTGATCTTTAAGGTCCCTTCCAGCCCAAACCATTCTGTGATTCTGATTAAAATGGAGTTTCGGAACTTAGCTCTCCAACAAGTTGTTGACTTTTTTCTTTTTTTTTGAGCAAACTGATGTTTCCTCTTGAAAATGGGAGTTCTGCAGTAACAATTGTGCTGGTGTTTCAGAAACCTTGGTAATAGGTTAAACAAGATATTTATATGGTAAAACAAGATAAAAATATGAAGAAAACAGCTGAATTGCAGGCCATTGACCAGGCCCTCTGACACAGTTGGGCAACAAAGTGTGAAACCCAACAAGTCCCTCAACAGGCTGCAGTCAGGTTGTGATTTGCAGGGGGATGTACGCCGATTCCAGTCTCTGGCATAAGTGGCTCTGTCTGCCCTAGAGATTTGGCACTGTAGCAGGGGATAAATGCATTTCAGCCCTCTGCTTTATGCTGTGCCTATCCTATGCAAAAATCCGCCTTTTTTATAATTCAAAGGTGAAGGTGTAAATTTAAGTTACTGAGCACCCACATTCTAAATTATCTGGTTATTGGGGAGGTGTTGACTTTACATGGGTTATTTAGTTTTTCTTCTTTTCCTCTTCCACCCTTTCCAATTATCATGGATAACTGAGAGTTCGCTGGTCTGAAGAGACAGACAATTAAGATGGTTTCTAAACAGCCTGAAGGTAACTGTGAATGCTTTGTTCTTTCTGTGTGTCTAGTTAAACTTACTAGGTAATTGATCTGTTAAGTTATCCCAAGATGTTAAAAATATGATACTGTTTCTAAAAGCTTTCAGTTAAACTGGTTTAGCTATGGGAAGTAAGTAAATTAAGGATTCCTTTCTTCTGCTGTCACTTAGACTTCCTCTCTGTAACTTTTCTCACCAGCCAACAGAAAGGATGACTTTTTTGTTTTAAAGCTTGACTGCTTGCTGAAGACAGGCAAAATAAGGATAAAATAAAAACAGCAATTGAGGGTGAAGGTTAAACCCTCTGAACCACAGCGCTCATGTCAGTTTCCACCTGCAGTGTGGCCATGAGGCAAGAACAATCCTTGTGCTTAGCCTTTCAAAGGGTACGTCAAAGGGTACGCTGTGCATACGTGGCACTCGTCTCGCTGGCACAATCTGTGCTGTGTGCATTCAAGAAGTAGCAAACAGTTTCTAAATGTTATTCTCTACGGTGGAAGGGGAAAACGAAGTGGTTAAAATAGAGATTTTTGATGCGTGTGAGGATAACTCCTTTTCTTCTGGCGAATTTGAAGCATGCTATTTAAAAGCAAGCCAGTAGCATTCCAAACATACTTAAACACTTCCCAAACAAACTGTGGAGAATCCAGGTTAAAGACCTGTTTTCCAGCAGCAGTGACACAGAGCATAGCCTTGCCAGGCATCTCGAGCAACTGGGGTGCCTCAGACTGTCCCCGCACCCCGACATCCCATGTCCTTTGTTGGTGCACCAGAACTACCCGAATCTGGTTTGTTTTCATGTCCTGAGTGTGTGTGACCCCCAAGGATCACTTTTCCATGGCAACCTAAGAGCGCTGCTGTGACGAAATGGGGAAAAATCAGAAAATTAGTCATAATCCTGGAAAAACGTGTGCATGCTTATGAAGTGATTTTGTATTGAAGGGTCCGAATTGGCAGCTTCTAAACGTTTAGAAGAGAAATGGCAGAGGTCTCCAAACAACTTAGCTTCTACCATATGCAAGTGCGTCATCCTTGGAAAAGGCTGGCTGTGGTTTGAGAGTGGGAAGTCTGGCCGGCGTGATTTTGGTGGAGGTTAATGCCTCCTTCAGGGCGTTCCTGCAGAAGCCAACCCGTGCGGTGTCAGAGCAGCTGGCTCCTGCTGGAGGGAGCGGGGCTGGCAGCGCTGCGAGAGGGACCGATGCTGGCGGGTCCCTGGGGAGGCTGCGTGCTGCAAAGCCTCGCCTTGCCGTACCAGGAACCTGGGAGAGCCAGGGATGGCTGTAACCAGAAGCGAGGGGTGCTCTTTCCCTTGTTCAGAGCATTCCCCGGGAGGGCGTGGGCTGTTGGCTTTGCAGCCATGGAGGACAGCTTCTTTTCTTGTCAGGATTTAGGTGTTTTGAAAAACACGCGTTGGAAAGAAAACAACCTCTATGGCTTGAAGTAGTTAACCAAGAAAAGTCTCCTCTCCTCTCCTTACTGTATTTAAGGAAATTGCTGACTATACTAAATACTATTTTGGAAAACATCTGTTTGAACTTTAATTCTCCCATAACCCTTTAGCTTAGGCTGTGGCATGTGAAACAGGTCCGAAGCGCTCCAACTTCTTATCCTCGTGCTACTGTAGGCTTCTGCCATGTTGGTAGGACCCACTAATGAAACCAGCCTGCTCCTTAGCCCTGTGTATAAACAGGGGAATTGCTTTGATTTACAGGAACCTGTGAATTGTTACTCTGTCTCCCTGAGAGTATGTTTCTGTTGATAAATGTGTGTGCTTTGCAATGTATTGGCAATGCTCAAACAGGGAGAACGCTTTTTTCTTCCTGTTAGCTTTTATTTTCTCTCTGAAGCACGCCAAGCTGGGCCCTGAGATAAGGGTTGTCAGTCTAGCAAACTTCGGTTGTTTGGGGTTTGTTTATTTATTTATTTCTATCGACAGTGGTCAGACCAGATAGCAGGAGTTCCTACAAGTTGGGTGGTTTGGTTGCACTGGCGTGGAGAGGGAGGGATGAGAGAGAGGATAATTTTTTGATTGCAGCATGTAGTTGAAGACAGTAATTTGTATAAAATTGCAATGCTACCTTTGGGGGGGAAAGAGAAGGTTTCCACTGTGGTGCTGCAGCTCCTTAGCTGGCTAGTTTGGATGTTGCAAGTCAACTTCTGGAGGTGGAGGCCTGTAAAGTTGTTGTGAAAGCTGTTCCCCCCTGAGCTGCAGGTGCAAGGAATGTGCTGAAACAATCAACTTGCAGAGAGCTGAATGTCTAAATAGCTTCCCAACCACCAGCTCCCCTCTGGGAAGAGAGGATACCTTCTTATCTAGCCAGAATCTCTTTCATCTTCTGATTTAGCCAAGGAACAACAACAAAAAAAAAGCTGGGAACAAGTTTTGTGACTTGGCTGAAGCCTGAGGGAGGATTCTCCCAGGCAGTACCCGTGCCCATTGTCTTTTAACAATTCCGGGTTATCAATGCTATCTTCAACAAAATTGTTTTGCTGCCTTTGTCTCTTTCAATTCCCCCATTGAGCTAAATCAACTTAGTGGCATGTTCCTGTAGGCATAGCAGCATCAATTTACGGTGTACCTCGTAGGGCAGCCCAGCATCTGACAGACAGGATTCCTGATAACCCGGGATAACTCAGGTGACTTGGAACTGAAAGGAGATGAGGAAACCCTGCCTGACTGTAGAAGACAGGAGAAGCAGCCGTGTGCTTTGCAGCAATCTGTTAGCGAATCAAGAAATGGCAATAATTGAGTTCTGCAGAAGAAATTCTTGGTTTAGGCATCTCTCACTTGGTTGTTGTTCAGAGGCCAAAATTAGACTGCCGGCTTCCATGTGCAGTCTTTGGAAGAGGAAAACGCCTCCGGGACGATGCAGCACACCCCAGGTGTCTCTGGGAATTTTGCCATAATAGTATGTTGTCGTCCCTACTTCTGTCTGTTGAGTTGATATCGGTGTCACCCAGCCAGTCCTGTTCCGAGGGCAGGGAGGGCCGCCTTTGAAAGGTACGTTCGCAAGACTTGTAAAGTTTGTTATACTAATAAGGCTTCATTAAACTGGAACGGAAAGGGCAGACCTGTCCTGATGTAATCAGAAGGGCCACTCGCAGAGGACAGCCCGCTGCATTGGGGGCTGTAGTTCAGCGTACAGCAGTGACTTGGAAGAAAGCATCCAGCTGTTGGGCTGGAGTATGGGCCAGATGCTGCCGCGATCCAGCTGGATGTGAACTTAAAATCCGCGTGGGAGACTTGACTTGCATGCAGGGGGAAAATGTACAGAGTAGCTGGCTTGGCTTTTTTCAGAGGAGTGTTTTTGATGCCACAGTCTAATAGCTGCTGAAGGAAATCTAGCTGGTAAGTGGCAGCATCCTTAATCCTGTCTGCATGATAGGAGGGCTGAGCTTGGTGAACAAAGCATGAGATCCTCATCCGTGGGACACATTAGAAATCTGTTAGCAGTGTTACAAGTGTGGAGTGGGATAACTTGATTTCTCTCCCTCCCCCTCCAAATTAGGCAGGAAACCAAAGGGGCAGACACAGAGTTTATTGTAGTATCAGTTCCAGGCTTTCCATGTGGCATTTTAAATGTCATCTTGAAATGATGTTTCAGGGCGGGGGTGTGCACAGACAAAGAATTCTTCTTTGGTTGAGGCTAATTGACTTGGAAGATCAAAATTTTAAAGACAGCCCTTTTGTGAGTTAGGTATGAGCAAAGTAGTGACATGGAACTAGGGAAACCCCCCTCTTCACTAGGATGACTTCCAGTTTTAACAACAAATTTACATATTTCATCCCATAATGCAGTTACGTCCTTTTTTGCCTAATTGGAAATGTCAGTCATGGCTGTTTGAATCATGTGCATCTCTGGTCAGTGCTGGTGTGTTGTGAATTCCTCTAAGTACTACTTAAGGATCTGAAAGTTATACTGCCTTCCCCAGGTCTCATATCTGTTTGCACAGGATATGAAAGAGTACAATACCTGCCTCAACACCTCTCAAGTTTATTTGGAATTATCCAACAGTTTTGAAACTTGCCCCCCAAAAAATCTTCCTTTGGTGTAAATATCCATTTAACTGAAGAAGCTGTGGCTGAAGGGGAGGTTCCTTCAAAGTTGAAAGTATTCCTGTGGTTAAGTGTAAAGAAACAGTAATTTTTGCAAAAATTAGATATTTTTTCCCCCTGAGCTTTATATGTTTATGTAAGGAACAGTATGATAGAAGTGTTGAAATGCATCTCCATCTGTTTTTTCTTTTAACCCAGTATTGACCAGTTGGCTTTATACCAGTTTTCTCCCTTCTTCATTAAAAGAAAAAAATTCTCCCTTTCTTCATTAAAAATAGGGTTCAGCTTGTGCTGGGGTTCAGCTTGTGCTTTCTCGATTTCCCAACTGTGCTGTGTGTGTTCGCACACTGATGTGTTTTCAGTGCGACAGCGTCTGATAGGCTATGGCTGAATCTGTCAGTCCTCAGGTATGAGCAGTGTCACATCCTGCAATTTTAATTACCGTGCTGTGTACTGTCAGAACACTGTACCTGAGGTTTGCAAGCTGTTTCACATTCCTCCTCGTAAGCGTGTGTTTGCCTGCCTGCTGGCTGGCTGTCAGGTTTGCTGCGCCTCTCCAGGTGGCTGAGGAAGCATTTGATTTATTTATCCTAGCTGTCTAGTACAGTCTGCTGTGCCTTCTGAAAGGTGGGGGGTGTAGGAAGGCTGGCTTTCTTTAAACAATTTTGGAACAAATCCTCCAGATGCTATATCCTCTGGGGTTGTCTTGAAAGGAAGACCTAAAACTAATTGTAAGTTAAGGCAGCCTTCACACCTGAACTACTAGAAGGTGAGTGAAAAAAGATGGTCTCTTTATAATACAGCTCCTTTTAGTATCTCTTATGCACGAGATTGCCTCTTCTGCTCTTATTTTTCCATGTGAACTGTGGATACCTACTTAGTAAGATTTCTAAATGCTAGAAAATGCAAAAGGTTGCTCATGTTTGTTTCTAATTTTCCCTTCCCTCCCCTTGGACGATGTAGATGTTTGGCTTAACACTTACTGTTTCTGTCTTTTTTTTTTTTCTAGATTGAGGTGTTCCTAATCAACCAGATCTTTTGGGAATTTTTTAAAAGAAACTTTGGTGGGTAAAAGATGTGCCATGGAATGGTAGCACCAAAGAGCAACACAGGATCATCTCTTGCCTTGACCAGCCATGGGTTATTTCTTCTGCTAGTTATCTTTGGTACCTTTATCTTGGAAGCACAGGCCACAGGTAAGTGAAACCTTTGCTTGCCTATACTGCAGGGAGGGGTCTAAGTATGCAGATGGCCTTATTTTTATGGGGAAGCTGGAGGTGGTTGTATTTGTACGCATCTTTCAGTACTCGCAGGAAAAATTCGACCACTACTTGTTAAGCAAAGGGCAGTATTTGAAATGAACTAGTCTTGCATACGAGCAAAATGAGTGCTCATTCTTTACACTGCTATTTTGATTCCCCCAGCTTTTTTTCTCTGCATTCTCATCTCTTTACTGCAGCTGGGGGTGTCAGGACTGTCTGAAGAGCGAGCATGGACCACATTTTAGTTGAGTGATATTCTCATGTAGACGCTTTTACTTGTACGCCCTGTAGCTACCTCTCATGTGAAGTAGTTTTGGAAGCACAGACTGTCTTTCAGCTCTTTGTACAGCTGATGAGTCTGTGCAGTGTTTACTTGAGTGGTACCTGCCAACACCTCAGCACCCACAAACTACGCTCCTCTGTTGGATCATTGCAGCTTGGGTTTTTGCTCCTCCCCATGCTAACTTCCTTATCTGGTGGACAAGTACGATGATTAATGTAAATAGCAGTGCAATGGAATGATACCCTGAAATAGGGTCTTTTCTCTCAGCCATGATGCAGTTTGTCTGTAGAGAGGTGACTGATCAGAAGTAGCATGGGATGGAGGGAATAAGTTTGTATGTGTGCTTTAGGTGTGTGGTCTTGCACAGAGCTATAAGAGAAGTTATTCTTAAAAAGGCAGATTTGATTTCAGATGCTGACACAGTATAGATCAACAGCTTGTCTTTAAAAACAAAATCTCTGTTCTCAATATTAGCTCTAAAAAGTCCCATTTTTTTTGAGATACAGTACCTGAAAATATTCAGTGAGCGATATGCCTTGGCTCCAGTGAATTTTGGTTTCGTCTCTGTGGGGTAGAGCAGAATAAATGTTCATGGCCAGATGCACTCAAAGCAGAGGTTATCCTGTACAGAAAAGTCTGCTGGTGCTGGAAATTTCCGGAGGAGTTGGTCTCCGTATAATATTTCTAGCTCTTCAAGTTAGAAGGGAGAGGCTGCTGAAATGAGGTATACCAGATTTCTATCTCTTCCTGGCCTAATTTTGGCTTTGTAGGTAAAGCGAGGTGTAGGAGAGAAACACAAGTGCGTGTGACTGATTGGCAAGAACAGATAGTAAAAGGGGGAAGGGGACAGGGTCTCTTTTAATCTGGTCTGTCCTTGGGTTTTTGCAGCCTTGCTGCTGTTGCTGATAATGCCACAGCCTTTTTCAGCTGTAGGCCTGCCAGATCTGCCTCGCTGCCTGGGGCTGGGACGCACCATCCCTGCCTGAAACTCCAATTACACACTGCAGCACCTCGGAGTGAGTCTGTAATCAGTATGCAAATGCGTTGCGCTGCACAGGGCTGCTGAAGAAGAGGAAGGCAGCCACGATGCTGGCAAATGTTTTTGGGATCATTTCTGAGGCATCCCATGTCATATTAAAAAAGGCACTAGTTAAGCATATGGTGAGACCCTAGAGTGGTTCTGCGTTGTTTCCCTTCCTGTGCTCCTTTTGCTTCAGGACCCAAAACCAGCTGTGGTAAACTGCTCAAGGCAGGTCAGCGGCTAAATAGGATTAGGGTGGCTAGGCATGAAGTGTTTTCTGCAGGGGAAGTGAGAGAAGTGAGCGCGTGTGGAGGGGAAACCCAAGCATACAGCGGAGGGCAAGACACAAAGGGGGAAATAAATCCTGGAGGAGGGGGAGGGCCGGCTGAGCCATGCTTCCATCCTCCCACCCACAGGCTTGGAGGCTGTGAGGTGGGGAGGCAGTAACCCGACTGCCGGGTGCTGGGAGGGATGGGGGTGCGCAGCCATGTGTCACAGGCCCAGGGAGCCGCACCTGCAGCGGCCCGCCAGCTGTCAGCAGCGCTAATGAGCGCCTCAGCCCGGGAGCCGGGGGCCAGATGGAGGCACAAAGAGGACTGGCGAGGCGCTTGGAAAATCATCTTTCCCTCATCTTCGTGCCCCAGCCGCCCCTCCGTCCTCGCTTTATTAGTTTACATAGCAAAAACATGCAGAGTGAAGCGGTGTTAACGTGAAGCAAGAGATTGTATTAAATCTCCTGGTGGTAATGCTTATCTCGAACGCAGGGCCGATGTGACATGTTCACAATTGCTACAAAAGATGAAGAATGTTCTCATAAAAAGACATACAAGCATGGAGACAATGGGCTGGCTCGGCTCTAAGTGACAAAGCAGAGCTTATGATTCATATGCTTAAAACCATATAATGCATATTGTATTGTGATCATTTTGCTGTTTGGAAATGCTATTGCTTGACTTCCAGGAGGCCTAGGTACATATTCATGTTCTGGGCAGGAACGTGTTCTCTTTTACACATGATAAACACAGAGGGCAGACTGATTTCCAGTCAGCAAATGTTTGGTCTCTCCTCTGGTAATAAATGGGCTTTATTTATGCATGGATTTCTAACAAAAGTCTTCAGCACTTTGTCTCAAGCAATCTATCCAAATATCTCTGAGTGCCACGAGATGAGTATGATAAGTTGCTTAGTCACTAAGCACACTGCAGAGGCTGGGGAAACTGCTCCCTTTTCACGGGAATATAATCATGAATATAAAAATAACCACTGCACATATTTTGGCACAAAACAAGTGCGGCATTTGGTGATGGGCAAACAATTAAGCTGTGTCAGAAGAGACGGATTTAGGAAGACTTCAGTGCTGTTCAGAAATATTTTTTGAGCTTTATCACTGTTGTGTCTTTTTTTCCCCCCTAGCAAGTTCTCCAAGATTAGTTGAGGGAAATTAGGAAGGAATGAGCACAAGAGACCTGGGAAGCAAGAATCTGAAATGCTAAGGCTTAATTCTTGTTCTCATCTGTTTTCTTTGAGGGTTCGTCTCGAATGTAGCTGAGAGCTGGGTTACCTAATAGGTAGAGACAGGGAATTGTTCAAATGTTGGAGAGGAGGAATAACAGCCACTTTCTCTGTTTTTCTAAACCGTAATGCTTCTCCATTCTTTCTTTGTTGCTTTAATTTTTTTTTCCTGCCTCCCTTCTGTGTCCCTTAAAGGTTATTCCCAAGCTCTCAAAGGCCTTGTGTGTTTATCTCATTCACAGTGGTCCTCCTGCCTGATCAGGTTATTTCTGGAAGGGTGACAGTGGATCAGAATAAATTGCTCATTAAATTTTTAACTTGCAGTCTCTAAAATATTCTGAAAGCTTCCTATCATGTGTGTTCTAAATGGTGTAATTTCTCTTGGATTCATAACCAGCTCTGTCAAAACGTAGGCTGGGCTTTTCATTACTGATAATAACACCACCTGTCTTCAGAAATGCAAGTAAAGGTGTTAGTAAAAGTATTATACATTCTGAAATAAGCAAATATCAATACCCATAGAGAGCTTAAATATTAACCTTTAAAAATTAATAATGCGGACCTGGTGAATTGAAGTGCACTTAGATTTAAGCACAGCCTGATTTTTGTTGACCGATCACGTGTGAAATACCATAAAGCTAGCTCTTTAATTTTTAGAGTTGCCATTAAAGTGATAAATCGATCTTGAATAAACTGAAACGACTTCATTCCTGCGTGTTGTCTCTGACGCAAATGCAGCCAATCTGCTGCATGCTGTGCTAAGGTCTTTTCAGTGCCAAGGTTATTCTGCACAGAAGCTCTTGGATACTGCTGGTGTTTGTTTGCATTGCATAGAACAGCTTGTTAGAGTGCACTCCAGCCACTGAGCAGATCCAGACTTGCCCCTATTCTTTGGGAATCTGTATGAAGCAGAGGTTTCCTTTGTCTCTAATTATGCGGTTGAAAGGAAGGCATTTATACCGCTAGGGACGAATTCGGTGTTCCTGAAAACAAGGGACAGTGCAGCGTTGGATAGCTACACAGAAATGTGAGGAGGTGTCATGCACGAACAGAGGACCTTAATTCCAACCTTAATGCTTTATTTAAGTGTGGGTTTGGAGAAATTACTGGGTCAGCACAAAGAAGTACGTAGTTCCCCACAGAGAGAAAAGGGCGGGGGGGAGTTTTGGGTGTGATTCTTTTTTCCAGTCCCTTTGGAGAGCTTACTAAGAGTAGAGGGGTACAGAAGAGCATGGTGAGGAGCTGCAGAATGATGTCCGGGCTGTGAAGGTGGCTAGGAAGAAGATGCAGATGGGCTCAAAACTAGTCTAGTCAAATAACACACTGTTCCTACGCTGATCTAGGCAGTGCTATTTAAGCAGCTCACTTAAAGGGTGTAGTAGGAGTCTCAGGTAGCCACACAACTTGTTCTAATGGTTGAAGGATGAATTAAAGGAAGCATAATAATAATCCTTAATTTGCCTTTTGTTTGTCCTTTTAGGTTGGCTCAGCAAGTCCAAAGCACCTACATGTGAGTAGACTCATTCACTGCCGTACTGTGAGAACCAAGTGTGGTGTTTAACCTCTTATGTTAACCAGTAATAAGCTAGGATTCACAATTTTACTTGTGTTGGATGCTGAGATGCATCTCTGTGCCCATTTCTATTTTCCTCCCTTGTATTTGGGAGGGATGGTTGCCCTCAGAGGAACTTCTTATGTTCCACTGTGCCTGAAGGCATCTCTGTGCGTCTGTATAGCATTTAACTTCACATGACTCAAGGAAAACCAAATAGAATAAATATTTCATTAAAACACAAAAAGAAGGATATGAAGCCTGTGGAAGTTTTGAGAGGTTGCCAGAGAGGATTGGGACGGCAGGGAGGGCAAAACTGAGGCCAAAAAAAAACCACGAAACCTTTTGTTTTCTTTAATCAAGAAAGGCGAAAATCTCATCACGGAGTATGACTGGATATATTGCATTGGATACTCAGCTTTTCATTTCCTGTGCTCAGAAAAAAGTAAAACCTTTCCTGTATGCATGTTACAGAGGAATGTAATTTTGGGAGGAAGTGGGAAGCTTATTTGGCTGTCTGTATCTGTTCTAAATATATAAAAATTTGTGTAAATCTTTGTTGAACTCTGAAATGTGATCTGCTTAGTCTGAATCTTCCCCTTCTCCTCCAAGAAAAGAGAAGACAGGAACAGGGTCTGATGGGAATGGATTCACAAAGAACTATTTAAAGGTGTGGGAGGGTGATCTTACCACCTACCAAATTCTGGTCCTCACAAAGTGGGAGGGGGAGAAGAGCAGATGGAGTCTTCTGAATCCTGAATTTTTAATCTGTCTAAATTTTACTCCTGGCAAGACTGGTATAACACATGCCTAGTATGAAGGTGCCTTCAGTTCTTGGCCATGGTTTCTAGCAGGAAAATAAGCTACTTTAGGAAATAGCTAAAGCATTGGCTGGTCCAACTAACGCGTCTTGGCTTCTTTCTTGGGCTGGAATGAGAAAGATGGAAACTGGCAGGAGTTTCACTGTAGAGGAAAGCAGGGAGACGAGTTGAATGGCACGGTTCATTCTTCAAGAGAAAGTTATTTGTGAGTTTAGTCCAAGTTCTGACTCATCTCTGTATCGGTGTCCCCTAATGTCTCCTGCATGCTATGCTGAAGATACAGACTTGTCTGTCTTCAGACAAGCAACTTCCTCCTATCGGAGTTCTTCCTCTTTCTCTACTTGACCCCATCATTTGGGAAGAATTTAGTTTTGTTCCTAGTCTCATAGGAAAGGTCCTTACAACAGGACAGAAGAAAGTTTCCTTGCTATTACCTTGTGCCACTTGCAATTCCTTTGCTGCTTGTGTCCCTTTTGACTCCTAAACTGGTTACCTTGGTAGTTAAAGCATGACTTTTTTCAGTTATGTTGAATACTTTTCCCTTCTTGTTGGACCTATTCCCCTTCATCTGTGTAAGTGACAGGACTATATTTTATGAGTTTGTACCTGTTTATCTGTGTGTGTTGATCTGCATGTGGAAAAGCATTTTCCTTTTAATGAAGAAAACCTCTGGGGAGTATTTCTCTTCCTCTGCAAGCAGGTATTCCCCTGAGGTAATTGAGTCTCTGCTTTTGCAAAGTGTTGTATTGGAGCTGGAGGACTGGTGAATTGTTTGTTTCCAGATGTGAAGTCTTTTAAGGGATTTGAAATACTCTGTAGGTATGTGACTGCTTAGATGGGTTGCCAGGTGGATTGGGCTAGAGGGGGTTGTTACTGAAACTGTTAAAGAATAAACTGAGCTTTCTGGCCCAGCCTAGTGCAGTGATCCTCTTATAATGGAAGGAGGACTGGAGCTTTGGGAGTTCCTGTGCTGAGGAGACTCTCAAGAGGCGGTGGGGATGCTCACTTACTGCTTGTTTACCTTGGCCTGCCTGGTGCTGGATAGATATGCTCATGTGTTCCTTCTAGAGAGGGCCAGTGCCAGGAATGCAAGGGTGAGTGCGTGTATCTGCTTGGTGTGTGGCAAGAGAAGCATTTCAGGGGAAGCATAAGGCAAAGAATTGAATAGAAGGGTAACAAAAGAACATCTTTAAATGCTGTGGGCTCAGTGGTCTATGTCTAGCCCATCATTGTAATTCAGAGGGGAAAATCTGTCCTCTTTGTGAACAGAAAGACACATTGCTGCAGCTTTTTGAGATGTATTTTTTTCCCTTTGTGAGTGAAAGGAGAATTGTGTCCAATTTGAGAAATGTGGACTGCCTGTAGATTGGAGTATGCAGCTCTGTTGGAGGATGCATTGAGTTTTCTGCCCAAGGTCAGGGAAGGAACGTGGTAGGCCTGACATACGTGGAGAGGTATAACTAGAAAGCCAGAAGCTGCTTTTGCAGCTTGGAGGAACATTTTCTATGTCCTGAGAAAAGGACCAGCATGATGTATAATGAGTTTCATGCCGGATACACCCTTATGCATCCATAAATCTGTACATCAGAACGAATAAAATTGTGTTTTGTGATCTTACCAGTGTTGCTGTTCAGGCAACTTTGCAGTCTGGGGAATGTCAGCTGCTGAAACAATAGGTGAAGTTTTTCTGCTTTAGGTAGCTCTATTTCCTTCAAAATATTCTAGTTCTCTCTGGAGCCTCTTTGAGCCTAGAAAGGACTACAAACAGATTGAGATTTGTGAGAAGGTGGCAGAATAGACTGAAGGTGAATGAAGCAGAAGATCCTCAGAAGTAGAGGAGGGGGACAGGAGTTCGGGAAAGCAGGAAGGTGAAGGTTTCCACAGGTGGAGTTGTGAAAAGATCCTGGTGGTTTAAAAAGCCAATTAGTGGCTTGGTGATTAAGTAGTGTAAGTCCTGAAAGAAGGTGGTGTTTTAATTTTAGTTATGCAAGCTGATTAGAGTGGTTGAGAATAGTACAGCCTTGAGAGGGAGAGCTGTAGTAGAAATAGATACAGGTAAGTGTCTTAATGCAGGAGGATGCAGGGATATGCCTTTAACGCATCAGGCTTTTTTGTATGCAGCAGCACTGACTCACTAATGAGACTGTGGGAGACTTTAAGAACTCAGGGTTACAAAGTGTGCATGCCCTCCAGGGACCAAAGCTCTGAGGCTGGAGTCTCCTCAAGGCAGGAGCAGAGCAGGATGATGATGGGGGTTACTGGAGCCCTGGCTGTCTGCCCACGAGGGCTCTAACATCATGGTCTGATGGAGAGGGAAACTGAAAGACGGCACAGCATCTGTGTGTGAAATGAAAGACAAAGAGGAATTTCAGGTGGAAGTTGCTGCCGTGTTCAGAGAAACATCTTTGACTTTCTGAGGAAGTTCTGCTTTACTTAGTTTGTCTGCAGTTTTATAGCTAAAAGCAGCTTTGCTCCTCTCCCCCATCCTGCAGTTGTCTGCTACACCCGCTGTAGAGGAATCCTTACTATAAACAAGTTAAACCTATTAAAGCTGCTGGACCCTGGATCCTTGTCAAAACCAAGTACCGCTCCCTGCTGATGGTAGTCTTCTCCAGGCAGGGTCTGTGTCATTGTGTGCATGGAATGAAGTGAATGTCAGAGTGGGGTATGGGACTTCTGGTGCTTGCTGCGTGTCTATTCTGGACCACCAGCATCATCAGAGGGCCTGGCCAGGAGACTTAATGCTGCAGAGGTCTTTTGGAAAGTAACTCTGTGTCATACCAAAATCAGAGCTGTTGATTTATCCTTGCTGGGAGGAAAGTATGCTTTTATTCTTGTTTCCTCTGGCCCATTTCACTCCTACCATCGTAGTGGCCAAACTTGAAACTCAGACTCCTGGGGTTGTGCCTGCTATGTAATCTCTCTCCAGTAGTTCAACTTTTCTTCCCAACTTACCTGTTTCTTAAAAAGGACTGGTACTGTCAGAGTTGTGCTGAGCCATGTGTTGTGCTGCAGAGTAGCTTGGCTTCTCTTCAGCACAAGCAAAGGACCATGTCCTTGATGTTTTGTGTTACTGTAATGATGGCACTTCTTCTATTATATTGCTGGTTTTAGTTTCCCTACCAAAAGTAACCCTGGGGGATACTTCTCTAGGACAACCTTCTGGTTTTGTTGTAAACACTTTCTTGGATGTAATTGGCTTATAAGATACAAAAGATAGAGGTTTTATCATCTGCATGCTTAGATTCAGCTGCTATTTTCTCTAAACTGAAGAAATTACTAATTTTTAATACAAAAGCTGAAAAATCTTAACATAGTCATAGGCTGCCATGAGTTTGCCTTTGAATGCAAGTCTTGGTGAAACTCATGAAGATGTGAAGCTTGTTTTTACTATTGTATTCTTTTAGTCCTCCACTTTGAGTTTCCAACAAGCTAGTCTTGTTGTAAATGTTATTGACAGCCCAAAGTAGAAATTAATCTTGCTGTGACGTAGATGTCCTTGAGCTAGCATGATTTTAACCATCAGACCTTCCCACTTTCAGTCTCATTATTTGCATTTATTTCTCAAACTCGAATGTCATCTTTAGGCTGACAGTTTCAGCTTTGATAGTGCTGTGCTGGAAGAGGTTAGCCCCTGTGAGAAGTTTTGTCTCTACTAAGCACCCTGGAGAATTGACAGTCTTGGCATTTGTCTCTAACTCAGGAGACTCCTCAGGGCTGAAGCACCTCTTCAGAGCACTGATTTTTTTTATATATGTATATTTTTTCCTGTCAGTGTTGCCTTGGTCCAGTTTGGTTCCCCTTTAACTACCTCTTTCCAGTCATGTGCTGATGCCATGCAAGACTGGTGTGCTGAGGTGGGCAGCAGTGTGACTGCTTGGAGGGAAGGGGAGGTTGCAGCCTGCCATCCAGTGAACTGAGCATCCCTGATTCTTGTCATCAGCAAAACCGGGAGAGCCTGGCAGAGGCTGCTAATTAGGGGTGTTGTGGGGAGGTTCGTTCTCTGACTACAGTCAAGACGAGCAAAGGCTTAACTATTTTACTGCATACCTCTGGCCACCTGCCACTTGTCTGAGGCAGGTCAGGAGTATTTCATGGTTGGCTGCATCAGGCACTGCGGAGCAATTTGAGAGGATGAAAATCGATGTCTGTTCTCCATCCTCTGACAGCAGGGAAGCATCTATCGCTAAGTCTGTTTCCATCCGCTGAACTCTTAACTTAATTAGCAGCTTTAAATGGAGGAAATGTCTCTCCTGTCATCGGTTGGTTAGTTAGCACCAAGGGAGGGTGCCTGCAGAATTAAAGCTTTTGTGTTTTTTTCTTTTTTAAATGATTTGGGTTTGGTGCCAGCATTTCAAAGCTGCTTGACAGTGTGCACCCTGCACAAATTAATCCGAACACATCTCCCAGAGGGGTCTGTCACCTTTTCTTCCTGTGGCGGTAGAGAGGAGATAGTAAGTTGTAGGGAACTTTTTTTTCTTTCACAAATTCTGTAGTATTTAAAACAACCATTACATGAAGATAGTATCCTGTAGTGATCCCCTGACTGGTATCAGAGTCAATAAATTGAAAACGAGACTAAAAAGCCCTGCAGTAACCATGTCAGTCGCTACATATCAGGCGATGGCAGGATCAAACTTGTGGTGCCCAGTCTGGTCTCAGATCTCTTCACAGGAACTAATTCCAGTTACTTTTTCAGAAAAGTTGACAGCTCTCCATCCCTTTGGAGAAGCTTTCTCCATGGGTGGGATTCTTCCCTGAGGCTGAGCTGGTTCCTGAGGTGCAAGGATAGGTGCATTAATGTTGATAATGTTTCTTCAAGCCATGCTTCTCTCTACCCGTACCTGTTGTACCCAGTTTAATGACCAGCTGTAATGATTCTTACTTTTGTGAAATCGTTCAGTAAGGGAGCATTTGGGAACCTCTTGCTTTGCCTCTTTTCGAGCCTTTCCCAAGCTGATCTCTAGACTCTTCAGACTACATGCTTTGGGAACACAATGCCTCGGCGCACCGCTGCTACGCCCCAGACCCTCGCCCCACACGCATGAATTCATCGCGTTGATCTTTCCACCCCTGCTTGTCGGGAGGGTCGGACAGCAGCTGCAGCTCCTGTCAAGCATGATTCCAGGCAGGGAGCTTTAGGGGGGAGAGTTACAAAAGGCCCAGTTTAAATCATCTGTGTAAGGGCACAGCAGAGGCTCTGTCACCCAGGCCTCGCCACTTGTCTTCTGGTGCTATGGTTGTAATGACATTAGCATTTCAAAAAGGGGATTACCACAGCCCCCAGGTTTTAGGGGAGGGTGTTCTGGCTGTTAATTGAAAAGCTGCTTTGTGGCCATATCTGCTTTTTTATCCGCTGTCTGAATCCTGAAGGGTTGGTGAAGGTGGCTAGATGGTGTTAAAAGTGGATTGTTGCTGTCGCGAAGAAGCTGGTTATTTATTGGCCTAAATGTGAACTGCTAGGTGTGAAGCTGCTGTCACTGATAGCCTTCTTTCTTGCTAATTCAAAGTGACTGAGAATTTCCTTATGGAAAAGTTAAATTAAAGGGACTTTTGGGATCATAAAGGGACTTCTGGGATCACAATGGTATGATAGAGAAGTATCCTTAAATTATGCTTGCAAGAATAATTTAATGTAGTTAAATCAGCTTGTCTGATGTATTTCAACCAGTGGAAACAGGCAGCATGTGCATCCTGTTCATTGTTTGCCTTCCAAGCCTCTTCTGGTACCAAAAACACTTTCTGTGCTCAGACACAAGGTTTCAAGGCAGTTCCTTGGACAAAATCATTGTACTTCTTAAAAGGTCTTGTTTAAAAACAAAAATTCCTATAGTGAAACTTACTTTCTGACCCTTGCAACTCTCCATTGCATTATCCTCACTTTGGTTCAATATTCAGCTGATCTTAGCTTTTGTTAAGTTCACTCTCCACTTTCTGATGTTGTTTGTATTAGAAGCTTGCATTAAGGCCATGGGTACACCAAATGCTAGTGGAAAACCACCACAGCCACCATTTCCTCTCCAGTTCCATTAGATGTAGAAGTAAGGAGGCCAGGCCTAGCAGGTTGGTCATCTGTTCCCTGGGGCAAGAGAACAAAGGGAATTGTCTTGCTTGCATACCAACAAGAGAGGCAAGAGTCCTTTGTGCAACCTCTTGACCATGTATGGGCCCTAAAATTAGTAGTTGACCCTCAGTGTCCAAGATAGGAGCCCCTTGGCTTGACAATGTGAGGATGGTTGGAGAGAACATAGCAGGAAATGCTGGTGATTGCACAGAGCTTTATCCTCAGCAGCATAATGGACTGTTGGATAGCAAGAGATAAGCGTGTTTTGAATAGACGTGCTTTATTATATACATAGGTTGAAGTGTCCACAGGCCTAATCTTTGCGTGTGCCTTTTCTCACGGAGTGTGTTTGCTTAGGACATAGTTCAGCAAGTGGTTTTGCAAAGCAGAGCTGGCTTGAGTCATGGCTGCCCATAGCTCTGGGGGCAGCAGCGCTGCGTGTGCCAGCTGCAGGCCGGGCCTTGTGCTGTGGGTGAATCATGGCTGATGCACGGGGACAAACAGCCAGAGACCGACTGGAAGAGCTGCTCAGCTCTTCCTGAATGAGACAGCAGGCCTGGGCCCTAGATAAGCTGTCCCTCAGGGCATCAAGGAGGAACAAAAGTGCAGTTTCCTTTGTAAACACAGCACGGGGTACTCGGTGTGCTGAGGAAGGGAGGTATTTAACTTCTCTGTATGTAAACAGGAACTGTGCAAGGCCTTCCAGGAGCGCGGTGATTGCTGACAAGGTGTGTGCACACGTTTGTGGGCATATTTTTAACTCTACCAATCTCCAGGCCTCTTCTAATCTGTTTATTTCTGTAGAGTACAAATCTATCTATAAAGTTAAGCAAGGCTGGAGTGCCTTGACATTAGATGCTCAGCTGAACTGCACCGAAGATGGAGCTTTTGTCTGTCCTGTGGCTCAGGTGAGCTGTACAGAGAGCGCAGGGTGGCAGAGCTGCAAGTCACTGTGGTCACACCATCTTGTCCTCTTCTTTGTTCTATTTCTGTAAGTGCGCCAGCACACACAACTGTGCAAGTCTGGCTGCTGTCTCATTGGGAAGTCGGTCACTGAGTCACTGTGCAACCGGCTCTGGAGTGGGCTTTTGAATCTGCGGTTAGACTTAGCTACCATACATCTTTACGGGGCTGTTTTGGGAATGTGAGAGTTTCTCCCTCGTCTTTTCTAAACACCTTTCATGGCAGTGATGATAGAAACAAAGAAACACTCAGAGTTATGGTGGAAGTAGGCTGGAGAAAAAGTAAAACTGCAAATCTGAATGCTGTGAAATCTGAATGTGTAGAAAGTAAAGAACGCAGAAACTGCAAACAGTCTGGTTTCTGAGGGGCTGTTTTAAGTTTTGGGGGGAGGTTTTTAGGTTTATGGGGGTGAACCGTATGTCTTTCCAATTTCAGGGCAATTATTGTTTTAAAGGCTTGCAAGAGGAAGATAAGGGCAGCAAAAATAGAATGAGTAAGTGCTGTCTATAATATTTAGTGGGATAAGAGCATTTGTAATTATGGAGTAAGAGGAGGGGAAAAAAGCATGAAGGAGAAAGTAGTTTTATTTCCCTTGCTCCTGTTTGGATTAATGAATTTAATTACTTGGAAATGGCTAGTCACAAATTTGTGGGTTTTTTCAAACGTTTTTTTAACAAGACTGCGAATTTTAAAAGAAGAGGCAATTCAGTAAAAATAATTAAAGATGTTAGAACTTAACTGCTATATCCCCCATTACTAGTGCTTTGTGTCTGTAGATGTTAAGAGAACTGAATTAATATGCCTCTGATGTACCAAGAAGGGAGAAAACAGGATTCAAGAAGATGCAATTCTAAATGCAGGAAAGTAACTGAGATACTGACTTTCAAATAAATCCTTATAACAAAGTTGCTCTTTCCTGTTCCCGTCAGCATAAAATAGAAATATGAGGAGGAAATGGCAGAACAGACTAATGTGATTCATTGTCACCAGCAGCAGGAGTTCATGAGGTGGGGGAAAGGGGATGGGGCAGAATGCCAGAACAGAGATCTTCGCACAATAAAACTGTCAGAAATTCCTTCTTCTTGATGGCTTGGTTAAATTTCCACTAAATTGTGTGCTTGTTTATCAACTTAAACTTTTAGTTTCTATAAATTGGTATGGCAGCTAAGTAAGTAACAAAGCAAAGAAAAATAGCATTACATCTTCAAGTTAGGGAAGATAACTGCTGGAATGGCTATGATGTCAGATAAGTTTACCATTATATGAATCTTTCCAAGAAGCTTGTGTCTCACTGGTAGTCAGCTGGGGGAGAGGAGGTCTCAAGTCACACAAGCACTGCTGAAAATTTTTCCCAGTGTATTTAACCTGAAAGAGGGAGTTAGTATCCTGCAGCTTAAATTTGCAAGCAAAGCAGTGCCAAAGGAGAGCTCTATAATTCCAATCAAAATTCAGTAACATGATGCAACCTGAAGATCCAGAAGAGCAGAGATAAAATCAGATGGGATTCAGTTTGGTAAAAGCATGAGATTGTTTTTTCTCTGAAATGGTGCTTACCAACAGTACTCACCGCAAAGGACATCCTTGAAAGAGTTGGAAGAAATGTAATGGTTTAACAGAGGGTTAGAAATGTCAATTTGCCAACTGTGATGAAGCTGTAGAAAAGGTTATAGCTGAATTAACCTAAATGTGGAAATACTGTATGATAAGAAACAGCAATGTCAGAGCAAAAAGTTTCTCAGAATACCTTCTAGACATAGGGTACTTCCCTGTTCTATTGGAAATAGGTGCACTTGAGGGTTTTTGGGTAATTCCTCTTTGTCGTGAAGCTAGCTTGCTCTTACATCTGAAAGATATCCTCTCTGTGGGTTGCTACCATCCTGGAGGTCTCCTCGGCTGCAACATAATTCTGTTTGGCACTTCAATTTTACTTCTGGGCAGGAACTCACTTCAGTCTACTAGCTTGTGATTGCTCAAGAGGATTTCCAGGTTATGTTCCCATTGTCATAAACCTTGTTATTGAAATTTGTTTAATACTTTTTACTGTAGAGTGCCAGGTCCCTTAATATGTCCTAATTTTGTGCCTGCAGTCACATGGCTTCCTCTCAGAGTTGTGCATTATAGAAGACTACTTTTCTGGGAGCTTTTTGCAGTCTGGACTAGAAATCTGTTGCCAGTAACTGCTAGACTGGGAATAGTTTTCAAGCTGTGGTCTTCAGGACACACAAAAATAGTTCATGTAGTTCTGCCTACCACATGATGATAGCTTCTTACTTTCAAACTGCTTTAATTGTGTTAAAGTAGAGCTTTAAATGTATTCTTGTTTTCCAGTGCAAGCAATTTCTATAACTGGCAGACTTACGTGCTCCTGAGTAAGAAGGTATAGGATCATGACCGCCCCCCCATTGTGGAGTAATGCTATTGTTCTAGCAGTCTTACTGGTGAGTTTCATTTCTGATGAGGAGTTTAAAAGGAGCAGGAAAGGATAACTTCAAAAACCACAGCAATGAAGAGAAAACATAGGTACAGATGGGTAGCTCACTCTTCCTTGTGGAGTTGCTGCAGAATGGATGGATGTTAAGCCTGGCAGTGTCGCTTTTGCAGGGAAGTGTAGGGGCAGTACTTTTCTGCAGCAGAGGAATAGTTACTGTAATTTGGTTTCTGTTTACACTGTAAGCTAAAGAGTAAATATCGACTGTCTGTCTCTTCCCTGCTGAGAATAAGAGTGACAGTGACAGCTTTGATGTACGATAATTAGGTTGCAGTGATTTGTATTTATGGCTTTAATTTCTGTTGCAGTAGGAACAGGGGCACGAAAGTAGATCACGGTGCTTCATGTGAGACAGACACCTCCACCCACCTCGTTAATGAAAAGAATTTCCCTTTCCATACTGACTGGGAATAAAAACGGGGAGAAAATAAAAGGCCAATGTCATAATCCAGGTGACATTTCCTAGTGCTTGGGAGGCCTATGTACTCTGTGTCCTCAGGGAAGATAACAAGAAAAAGAGTGTGAGGAAGAGCAGTGGGTTTGTTTTTTGAGGAACAGATGGGTTTGTTTGTCTGCCAGTTCTGGAAAAAGCTTAAATAAGGATTGTCTTTCTGAGAAGAGTAAGAAGTGTTTTAAGCTAGGAGATGTGTTGGGGGGAAAGAGAAGAAAAAGGAGAGAGCTCATTTGATTAAACATTCTGCTTTCTTTATCAGTTACATGGAAGAGCAGAAACTGTTCACCCCTTTCCCTGTAACCTCTTGTGGCCCAGGTGGAGGGACAATGAAAAACCAATTGATAAGGTGCTGTTGAGCTCCACAGATAAGATATGATTTAAAATCTGTGTTTATCTGAGACCAGGCATGAGTTTCCCATCCTATGTGGTAGTTGCTGAGATAGAGTTGCCTCTGGAGGATGTTGTACATATGTTAATTCCCTAATTTTCCAGACATTAAATTCGGTTTCTACTTCTTGGAAAATCACCGGCACTTCTGTTGGAAGTTGACACATAATGGTGTGTTTAGCCACAAAATGGTCTTTTACACAATTGTAGCATCAGTTTAAGAGCTGAGAACCTATTTTAAGGTTTGCCATTGAGTAACCCTTTGGGAGAATGAAAGTCCATTTATTTCTTGGTGGCACTAGGCATTGAACATGTATTTTAGTGACAGTAACTTTGAAATCCCTAGGTACTTAGTGTAAAGATCTAATCCAGAGGTTTTGGAAAAGGGCCTCTTGTATTTATCTCTTACATAAAATCCTCTTAAGGGGTTTTAAAAGGCTCTTGCGTGTTTGCACAGCAGGAGTGTGATGTTAGCTTGAGGATGTATGGTCAGACTCCAGTTCAGTGCTCTAACCAGTGAGAAGTGACTTGGGAGGAGTGGGCCCAGTGAATTTAGATTAGGCTGTTCAGTATTTCCTTAATATTAAAATTTCCTGGTGAAAGATGCAAATGATTATGAGGAAATCCAGTTGGGAACTAGATGACTTTAATGATTCTCTCTTCTTTCCCAAACTTGAGGGCTTTTACTTTCTGTTAAGGCTGAGCTGTCTGCTAGGGGTATTGTCCTCTGCCCTCAGTGTTAACTGCTGGGATGTAGCTTTTCTTATGAGTAGTATGTTAGATTCCAAATGTGGCTAAAATAACCTTTTCTAAAAAGCAAATAGGAAAGGCAGGGGTTGGACAAGGGGCAGAACAAAGGCTGGAGCTGCAGGCTGTCTAATGTGATCAGCATGTGAAATTGAATGCAACAGCCTTTGGACAGTCCCTGACTATAATTGTGTTGGCAACAGGAAGAAAGTTCAAACAATTTGTGTGCTTGGTGGGATGTATCTGGTAAGAGAGAACTCCCGTGTGCTAAGCAAACTGTACTGGAGTGGAAAAGACTGGAAGAAAGGAAAATTAACATAAGTCTAAAAGAAAGAGTTGTGGAATTGCTGTACTTCCTCTTGTCCTGGTAGCTCTGTGCTACCAGCTGCAGACATGGCTCTGTAGTGCCAGCTGCCTTACTGGTAGAAGACAGTGGGTTTTCTGTCATTTACCACCCAGAAGACTTCAAATCCTCTTACGGAGGAGACAGGAAACAAATAAAAACAAGAAGACCCTGGGTAAAGCAGATACTATGTCTGTCTTTATTATCAGAATGACTTTGCAATATCTGCTGTTGATCTGTGGGCTTCCTAGGTGGTATGTGTTCAAGACACCATGTGTTCCCAGTGGATTTGACCCAAGTGATGCAGTCTGGGTTTGGAGGCCTCCTGTTCCTGTTTATACCTGGTGACCCCTGGAACGCTTAAATGTGTGTGCTGTTCTCTGAATCTCTGTGTCGGTGTGAAAGATGAGTTACAGAATGGTATATGATAACATTCAGCAAATGGACTCCTTTTTTCTCCTCTGGAGCTCTGCTTTACTCTCTAGATGCTGATCTGCAAGCATCAAAATAACCTCCTTCCCTGCTAGCTTCTCCAGTAGACCCCAAGGGTATCCATACTGCTTATTTAGATGTTCTCAAGGAATCTGCATACACAGCTGGGAGAGTTCCCAAGTGTCTCTCTGGGGGACCAGCATTTCTGCTATTTTTAGTGTCTTTTCTTTGGGCCTTCCTTTCTGTGAGAAACTTTGACTGGCAAGAGGCTGAACCGTACTTTTAAGCTTCCCATGTAGCTTTGAGAAACACTTTCGCTCCACTGCCAAGAAACCTGTAAGCAATGTGTGGGCATTTTCACCAAGCCTCCTGGTGGGCTGAGCTCTGCAGAGCAGCTGAAGAGATGACGTGGTGTTAGCCTGGCATCGTTACTACATCTCGGAGGCGGTTGGTGTAGGGGCACTGGCTGCGTGCTGTTTGTATATACTGTTTCTGGGGACTTCATCGGTGTCACTGATGAACGATAAGCTCTGTCTGGCCACGAAGCTTGGTGATTTTTGGGCTGTCTACCAAACTATAATGCAGAGGATGTTATGGGGGAAATTTCAACATCTGCCTCAGGGAAAAAGAAAAAAACCTCTAATTTGTGAATCATCTATTTGAAGAGGGAGGATAGACTTTGCAATTCGGGGAATTAGTGGAGAGTAATTCCTTTAGGACGGGACATGGAAGTAAGGCTGAAAGGCAGTCTAGGAATGGCAGTGAGCGTGTTGCGTTAGCATGGGAAGTGATTCGACAGCATAAACTCTTGCTGGGGGAAGGGAGCTTATTTTTTTGGTAAAATGGGAACTCTGATACTGGTGAAGAACTGGGATTTGGATACTTGCTTCCTACAATATGAATTTGCATGATGACCTGGGAGGCAGCTCTGGGTCCAGCTGTGTTTGTCTGAAGGCTCCCCTGGGTGTTCTCGGCTTTCCTCCCAGCTCTGCAGAAGCTGGGAACGCTCTTGGATTTTTCCCATTTTGTGCTCTGTGCAGGACTTCCTCTGACATTCAAGCATGCTGCAACAGCTTCCTCTACTGTATCCTTCCCTGGGGAACATCTGAAACGCTCTTTTTATATGTGAGGAACTTCTTGGAACTACTTCATTCTTGCATGGCTTGGGAAAGATTATTTTTTTTAGCTGAACTTCTGCTGTCTTGATTGCTCTTGTTTAATCTTTCCCTTTCAAAGTCCGAGTCAGAAGGTAGTTGTGAAATATTTTGTCTGCTAGATGAGTGTCTATAGATATGAGATGTATTCTGTGTTGACCAGAGCAGTGGAAAAGATTTTTATGTTCTAGGGAATTATGAACCTCCAAAAAACTCAAAAGTTTTCCTTTAAACATGGGTAATTGTCTTTGGAATAACCTGTCCCTCCCACTTCATCCTGTTTCTCAGAATATTGTAGAAATGAGTTGTTATAATGGTATTATAAAATGTAAAATGAGGCTTTCATTCTGATAAGTCTTCTCTCTCTCTCTCCCAGTGAAGGTAAAATGGTTGTGCACCTCTTGGAATGAAGGCTGAAGTTTTGTCATGTTTGAATTGACAACTTGGTCAAAATGGAGCAAGTAGCAAAAAGGAGCAAGTAGTAACGTAGTGCATGATGTAGCAGAGCTAGATAGTTCAAGCAGGAGAAATTTACCTGATGTGAGGCAGTGCTGGAGCCAAGGAGGAGTTTTCTGATGCACATTGGCTGTGAGGAGGAACAACAGTAGGACTTGAGGAGTGGGCAAAACTGTAAGAAGCTGAAGAGGAACTTGAAATGTCTCCAGCTTGATGCTGTAAATGCTGGCTGGAAAGTACATAGGACAATAAGCAATGAAAATGGTTCCATAGTGTCTTTCAGGCTTGGCCTGTCAAGGTCAAGAGTGATCCAGGTAAAATGATAACGAAACTGATTACTTCATGCGGCCAAAACTCATGAAACATTTTCATCCAGTTGTTATCCTGTTAACTATATGTTGCTTTGAGAAATACTCTTGCTGTTTTTCTAAGAACTGCTCTGATATGACTGATGCTGTATAGATAAGATGTAGATGAAGGAAGGCACTGGAGAGAGCTGAGCAAAATGTGCCTGAAGTAATAGATAAAACTTAACGACATGCCGCAAGTAACATAAAACCACAAACACATCCTCCTCCAAACAAAAACCAAACAAACGAAAAACCCAACCAACAAGCATCAACAAAAGACAGCTGGTAGAAAAGGAGCCATGTTGAGTAAAAAGCAGACGGTAACACTGCAAGACAGTAATGCAGCATATGCGTCCATGTGTTAGTTCTGTTTATTGCAATAAAGGCTGGAATAAATTCCTGGCCAGAGAGACCTGTGTGAAAGAACTACTGAACTGTGAAAATCCTACATCTGGCTTGGCTTTCCTCATACAGAAAGAGAAGACCTGAATATTATAGCAGTCAAATTAATCATAGAATCACAGAATGGTTTGAGTTGGAAGGGACCTTAAAGATCATCTAGTTCAACCCCCCTGCCATGGACAGGGACACCTCCTACTAGATTAAATTGCTCAGGGCCTCATGTAACCTGGCCTTGAACACCTCCAGGGATGGGGGCATCCACAACGGCTCTGGGCAACCTGTGCCAGTGCCTCACCACCCTCTGAGCGAAGAATTTCTTCCTAACCTCTAATCTAAATCTCCCTTCTTTTAGTTTAAAGCCATTCCCCCTTGTCCTGCCATTTTCTGATAGAACCAAGAGTCTCTCTCCAATTTGTAAATCTTTGTAATTTAAATTAATTACACTGTTGACAAGAACCCTTAAATCATCACATGGGACTCTTTAGACTACCAAAAATGATATATTCACAAAGGTGGACAGAAAAGCTCTGTGAAGAGGCGAGCCAAGGCACAGAGAGACAACCTCAGGTTACCGCTATAGCATAGCAGTGGGGTGTGCGTCTAGGCCTGTGTTCCCTGTGCCTTAGCTCCAGTCACTAAGTTCTGCAGTGACTCCCACTTGAAAATTTCAGCCCGTACTGTGAGGAAGCATTGCCTCTAAATCAGCAGAGGGATGTGTTTTGGCTGGCTGTGTGGCAGGAGGTAGGAGCTGGAGTTCTGTGTCTCCGAGCCGCTTGAGCATCTGTCAGGCCAGCTGTGTTCCAGCAGTGCCAGGGAAGGAGCAAAAGCAACCCAATAATTAAGCATTAGGAGAGGGTTTGCTTTCTCTTCTTAAGCTTTAACTTGATATTTTATTTTCTACAGAACAAAGATGTTTCTTTGTGCGTGACCAAGGAATACAGATAAGGAGGAAAGAGCATCTATGTCCTCGTATTTTTTGTTCAAAAGCAAAGTGCAGAGAGGTAGGACTTAATTGTAGCAGTCCTTGAGATCTATTCCCTCCTCTGAGGATTTTGTTTTGAAAATAGTTACACTGTGGGGTTTTTGGTTATGTCTTACAATCTCTCTGAGGCAATTGGAAGGAATGGTATTTCTCGTCTTGCATTTTTGTTAGACATCTAGGGCTAAAATAGATCCTATTTCAGCAGTCACCACTCTAACCTTATGTGCTTTTTCAGCTGGGTATTTTGATTTGCCTGTGCATCAATTCCAACGGCTATAGTGAAAATAACAAAGGGCAAGTAGTATTTCAAAGGGTGAGAATTTCTCTTCAGCTGGGTATTTTGACTTGTCTATGCATCGATTCCAACCGCTATAGTGAAAATAACAAAGGGCAAGTAGTATTTCAAAGGGTGAGAATTTCTTTTGCATATCTTTTCTGAACACCCTTTTTTGCCTGCTGCGAAAGGAGCTTGTTTTTGAACAGCTTCCCAACCCTGTCTTGTTTCAGTTCAGGTTTGTTTACCCTGTGGGTGTTTGTAATGAGGAGCTAGAAAGACAGAAAGGAAGATTTTGTTTGCTACTAGATATATTTTTGACAATTTCCTAATTTGTTTTGTTAGACAATTTGCTAATTCATATCCATTGAGTTGCGTAGAGCTGTTGGTAGGTACTGGGAAAATGGAGCTATAAAACAAACACTTTGAAGCTATTACATCTGTATAATGAGACAGTCTTCTCAAAAGAGATGGCTGAAAATATGAAGTCTTTTATACACTGCCTTTGTCAGGATTATACTAAGTTGCCATTTACTTTTTGATGTGCCTGTTGATCCCAAGCAGAATCCAGGTGGGTGGAATGTGTGGGACTTGGCCTGTTCTGCCAGAGCTGATGGTGTCTTCTGTGACTGGTAAATCAAAGCACCAGCAGCAGCCCACCAGACCTTGATGCCTTTTGCTAGTCACGCTTAAGTCATGAAGCAAGCTTACTGATAGCTTCACGGTGTTAGCTTCCTTCTTTCCGAAAAACACTCTCCAGCTGCTTACAGTGCTAGTAAATAGAGTAGCCCAGATACGGAGTTGTTAAGTTTCAGAGCAGGTTATGCACGGACTGACACTGCCTTTCCTACTATCGCCTTGTGAGCTCTTAAGTTGCCCAACTTTTAAAATGTTGGGCAATTTAGAAAGGTGTGTCATAGCTAGCTCTTGTCAGGAGAAGAAATTTATTTCTTCATTCTGTGTGCCTTAGAGCTGTTGAGTTATACCATCACAGTCCAGCGTGAGTCTCAGCTAAACAGCGTAAGAAAATCAAGCTGGAAATGGTTCAACATGAAGCATGGCTGGGGTGCTCTAGGACATTGTGGTCTCTGGGAAGGATAGGTTTGCCATTTGTCGTACTGACGTCACTCTGCAGTCTGAGGTGCCTCCAGCTTTGAACAGAATGACCTGGGGAGTGTCCCAGCAGGGCTATTTTTGTTTTCCTGCCAGACTGCAGAGAAGTTGGTTGTGCTATTGAGCTCCTGTAAAACCTGTAGAAAATATGACCTAATATTTACAGCTAACCTAACCACATCTAGATTGAAAATATGAAGTGTGCTTAAGAGAGGCTTTCCAGCCAGACAGGACTAATAACTCTTTACAATTCTGCCCAGTGGTAAATGATTTGAGAGCCTGTTCTGACAAGTCCCATGACAGAGATGAGTCATTCTTGGAGGATAAACAAATCTGCCCAGATATTAGATTCTGATATGCTCAATAGAGCCAAAGGTCAGAAGAGAGATGGCATGGCATGATGAAAAGATATTCTCCAGTGTTCACTGATGTATCAGCTTGGAGTTTCAGGGTTGTTCTCCACGTTTCCCTAGCAAAGCCGCCTTAGACCTATTGTAGCGAGAAACTTCGGTAACCTGGGGCTTTGGGCTTTCCGATTAGGTTTCTGTGCAGATGGAAGCAGAACAACGCTTAGCACAAAGCAGTCTCCTATGTGCATGCCACTACTAGATCTGCCTTGGCCAAACTTCCAAATTAGTACTTTTTGGATAGGCTGAGTCAGAGGCAACAGCTGCTCCTGCTGAAAGGATGAAAAATGAATCAGCTGCAGAAGGCTTATTAGTGAACGGAGGATGCCTACCAGGACGGAGCTTTACAGTGACTTGGCTAGCTTGGGATCTTTCCATACATGCATAGGAGGACAGGACTTCTTTCTGAACTCTAAAATTCTTGGTTCAGAACCCCTCTGAGGCTAGGGCAACCTCTGAGCAGATTGTACAGTCCAAAGTGTCCAGTCCCAGAAGGAACCATAGCAGAACTGGGGTTAGAAGGTAGGCATGAACTGGGCTGCTGGCTGAGGAGGAGCCGGGTGCTGTGTATTGTGGGTTAGCTGTGACTTCCAGAATTCCACCTTGCAGTGAATGGAGAGCAAAGGAGTCCTACAGCTGCCAGTGTTAGCAGCCAGCTGATGTGTGTCATCTGGAGCTCAAGGGGCCATGCTGGAGCCCACGATGGGGATGTATTTGGGGAAATTGCCATAGCAAGAGCTTATAATGCTTTATTAGCAAAAGGAACCTGTTTACTGTAGTGGACTGAAGCTCAGGGAAGGGCGGTGTTTTGTAGTCACGTGGAAATATGCAAGCAAATTATGCATCCTGTGGCACTGCTAAATTGCAGGTCTCTTGTCACTTGCTGTTAAATGAGTTTTGCTCTGCCCTATTCTGAAGGTATGTTCCCTTCAAAGGACTGTCTTCACCTTTTTTTTTTCTGATTTATTTCAATCAGATCAGTCAGCACAAGTCACTCAGCTCTGTCCTCCCAAAATCTGGTGTCCTAAATCAGCATGAACACCTGGTAGCTATGTTTTTTCTAGGTTATCTCCTCATTGTTTTGCTGAAGAGGTAGATGGTTTTCCAGAGCTGATAGTGTTTATCAGACCTTTATCCTAAAACAAACAAAAAAACCACTGCTGGGGTATTACTATGCTCAAATTGAAAACTCACCTAGGAACAGCCAAAGAAACAGCAGGGTAAACGTGCAGGTCACCTCTGAATTCAGACCAATTTTTAGGTTTGTAGGTTTCTGGAAAGTGGCGAGCAGAGACAAGATGAGAAATCAAAGCTGTGTGAAGAGCTAAGCTGAAGTTTAAAATTAGCACCAGTAATCGAGGACATGGGTGTTATATGAGTTCAAATGCCGTGCTAATGCCTTTTCTACTAAACTGCCTCTATGCAGTAGGTCCTGTTAGTTCCTGCGTAGCTGCCTGTTCCTTTTTTGAAAATATGTCAAACTATTTTGACAATTCTGTTATCTTCTTAAATAATCGTTTTGTTGTTGCAATGTAAAACAAGATCTAGAATTGGGTGAGTTGCCAGTGAGAGGACAGAACGCCCCTGCTGAGTGTTAACTGCCCCTGCCCGGTGTGGTGAACGTTTTTGGGCTCATTACATTTCTTACCAATTTGAAACTGAAGCCAGCGTCACTTTATTTGACTGAGAGAGTCCTCCTAACTTCTGAAAGGGAGGAAACAAAAAAATAAAAGGCTGGGTGCTGCCATTTGGGTGTGAGGGTTTGGGTTTCAAGAGCAGAATCCTGGACTCTGCAGATCATATAAAGTTGTTACAGCACTTGGTAATTTTCTTCTTCTAATGTGTGGCAGTGATTGTAGGGTGGCTGGAAGAAGGCATGGGGAGGCCAGAAGTGGCCTGGGTTAATAAAATGAAATTGATGCCACTTGGAAATCTCCATTGTGCCCACAGGGGAGAGCAGGTTTCTGTATTACACCGACTGTTCTGGAGCCACTGTACTGCTCACCCCACCGGCAGCCCAGGTGCAAACTGTTTTAAACTGTCCTGGCAGTGCTGGGTGCTGTGAAGTACTGCTCAGCTGCTTGGGATCTGTGCTGGACCGGGGCAAGCATCCCTAGTGGTGATGATAATTTTTGTGCAACAATAAGATTGCTTGATCATAAGAGCTCTTCTGCAGTTTTCCTTGTTTGTTTTCCCCCTCCTAATTAATGTTTCCAGAAATGGGTTTATCAGTCTCAGCTTTGTCCAAAAGCGTCAGGTTTTGGTTTTACAGTTTGGAGTTATCCTGAGGTCTGAAATACCCAGTCCAGATGAGAGCCCTGCTGTTGTGGTGGGCCCTGCGCAAGCATAACACGAAGCCAGCTCTGAACAACTTGGCAGTGTTTGTCTCGGAGCCTGTCAGGCTGAGTCATATGGATGGGAATGTGTCTGAGGGGAGCTCATTACAGGTGGGCCTATTATGGGGGAAACAATACCATTTTCATAGTGAAGCAGTACGCTTCCTCTGGAAGCAGATGCAGTCTGGTTTGCTGCTGGAGCGCAGGTGGGCTTTGGTTGCTGCTTTTCATTGCGGACATCTTCCCTTTGCATATCTGGCTCTTCTGTTAGCCCTGGATCTTGTCTTGTTTTCCCCTGCACAGCGTGGGGTCAGTGAAGTCTGTACCTCTGCTTTGGAGGGGGAAAGGAATTTGAAAAAGAGAAAATAGTTCCTTTTTTCTGCTAGAATTTTAATGAGGGATTTGTATAACTGAGCAGTGCTTTCTAAGGTGCAAACTTTTTTTTTTTTAAAAAAAAGCAAAACACTACACTTTATATTGAGACAGTGTGTAGCACTCTAGAAGCACCAGTGGCAGCTTCACGTAGCCCAAACATTTTGACTCTTGGAGAACATAAATAGAATTTGCATTTAAGAGCAAGATTTGATGCCAATGGTGCTCTTTTTAGGAGAGAGATAAGCCACTGGAAAATAAATGTATTTATAATGGAAAGGAAGACAAGACCCGTAATTAATGTGGCACTAGCAGGCTTCCTCCGTGGTTGACTAATCACAGCTGAGTGTTAATAAGCACAGAGTTTTTTTAAATACTGTTGTAACATGTTAATTAAGATAATTCGGCTCCATGTGTCTCTTGAGTTACCAGATGGCGACTGCATTGGTGGAAGGCTGCAATTAGTCTTTTCTTCCTTCCTTTTTTTCTCCCCCTGCCCTAAAAAAAAGTGTGGTGGGGGGGAGGCAGGGTGTTGGGGGAGAAAGGCAGCTTTGGCATATATGGGATGGCTGTGTGAGGGGTGCCTGTTACTGTACACAGCGAAAGTGCTTGTCTAATATGTCTAATTATATAAATGCACAGCTATATGATTATATATACAAATCTCTTTGCTTTGGTTTCTTCTCATTTACCCGCATTACAACATTAAGAAAAATAAGCCTCCTCTTCACAATGTGCCCTTGCTAGGGAGACTGTAATTTCCCAGTAAAGGTTCCCGTCCCCCTCGGTTTGATATTCTTGATATTCTGTCTCTGACTTCAGGGTAAGCAGCATCTGGAGCCAGTAAAGACAGAGAGCTTATTTTTCAGTGGACTTTGGCCTCTGCTCAATACACCGAGCCCAAAAGAGGGTTATGTTTTGCAGTGTGTTTTTAGGAAGGCTTAAAATATTTTAGGGGCAGGGTCGACTAGAAGTGTGCGTGCTCACAATAGAGGCCTTTTATTGACTTCTGCCTCCTGCAAGTAAAATATAGAGGCTCTTTAGCCTCAGCTGTTGTGACTGGGCTCCGGCAGCAGCTGCTGTCTCGGGCTTCTCCCTCTGGGAAATGACCCATCTGCTCATGTGCTAGAGAAAGCCAGCGTGCTGGAGAGGAGAAGGTTCAAAATCTCTTGTCCTGGTTCCAGTCCTCATCTCCACCCCAAAAATTATGGACAGGGGAAAACCTGGGCATCTGGTAATCTGTCTTTTAGTGTGAACGCCGTCTCCAGCTAGAAATGCAGAGGTCTTGCCTACTTCCAGCTGGCAGAGGCTAGCTTCAGTCTGGGTCCCTCTTCAGGTGTTGTATCTGCAGTTACTCTATTTGCATAGTTAAAATGTTAGCATGCTTGTGGGCAGTGAGGAGAAAAAAATAACATAAACCTTGAGCTACCTGAAAGGGCAGCAGAGCATGCTCTGCCTCTACCTGGAAGACCCTGTTTGTTAGGGAGGGGGCTTTCTAATGACTGCAGGAGACGTTTGTGTGTTGGAAGATAATTTTATGTGGGCTAAAACACATCCCCCAGTTGCTGGATGTTGGGAAAGGGTTGCGATTTGAGTACAATTCCCAGAGTGCAACCACAGAGCAGGTCGCTGCTGTGCTTCCCAGAGCCAGCCTGCCAAGAGAAACCCCAATCTAAAGCATGAGGCTCTTCACGTTCAGCACAGACCTGCAGTCACAATGGCATTTATCCACGGAATACCTGATGTGCCATTTCCTAGCCTGGTATTAGTATTAATCCAAATGCTTGAACTAGGGAGAACAGTGAAGGAGCAGAGGGTGCAGAGGGGGAAACAGCTGTGCTGAAAGCTTTCTCGTGCGTCCAGGCAAACATCACTGGTTGGAAACCCAAAGGTATTTAGCACTCAGAAATGGAGCTGTGCTCTGACAAGCTGGAGCGTGTGGGTGGAGGTACTGCTTTTGTATCTACCATCTTGTGCTTTTCCTAAAGCACATCCCCTCGTCACTGCTTTCTCAACAGGAAGGAAGGTGTGGGTGAGGAAGAGGCAGCAGTGTGATCAAAGCCTGTCTGGGTGCTTTTTCTCTGCAGGCCAGCTGCCTGGGTTATGGTTTTGCTTTGGCAAAAGATGGTGTTTATTTGATGTAGCTAGACTAAAAAGGGTATGAAATGATACAGGCGTGCTTCTTACTAAAATCCAACTGCTTCTGAGGCAGGGATTTCTGAAAGGGGCTTCTGCTGTTTGTATGTGTGCGCAGGGGAAGAGAAAAACAAGGACACTGTCTGGATTTCACACGGAAAGCAAAGCTGTCAGGTCCTTCTGCCCAGCCCTCCCATCATCTCCCTCTGTGCAGAAGACTCCCGGAACAAATACCAGTCCAGATGTGCGTGTGCCTGAAGGCCCTGGTTTAAAAGGAAAAATCCTCCCCCAAAGAGGGGCTCACAGAATTGTTTTGTTCTGCAGTCATTGTGTCACGCTGCAGCAGTGCTGGTTGTGCCTTGCTGCCCCTAAGGGTGGTGCAGTAGGAGGCTTTTGGGAGAGGGGCCTGGTAGCTGCCAGTGTGCTCTTTGAATCAAATAGGTGGTGGTGTTTTTTTCCTATTTTCCTACCCAAGGTGGCAAGCCACTCATAGCCCAGGCTCTTTAGGACATAGATGAAGTCTTCGTGAGAAAAGGAACTAACTTGGACTTTTTTTTTCTAGTTTTTCTCTTGGTATATAATGGGTTTTAAGTCCATCAAGTGCTAGGTAGTGATCTGTCCCCTAGTGAATGCAGGAAGATTTGGAACAACCACTTCCAAGGGGAAAAAAGCAAACAACAAACACCCTAAGTTTAAAAACCAAGCAGACTTTGACTTGCATGGAAACTTGCACAGGGTGTTCTGTTAGGTATAAGCTGAAGCACCGTGGCCTGTCTGCAGGCCCTGGGAGGCTGATGTGCTGTCTTTGTTGTTGCTCAAGATGCTGCTAAGAGAGCTGGGCAAATCTGGCTGGTTACCCTGCTGCTCGGCTAAGGACAGCAGTGACACTATTATCTGGTTGGGTCACATTCATGCTTCTCTGAGTACCAGTGACAGCGGTTGGGAGTATGCCCAATAAATTAAGATGTCCAGGGACTGGGCTAAGGGAGGGACAAATTGTTTCCTTATTGGCTTACTAAACAACCAGGAGATTAGCAGAGAGGTCAGGTAGTGCCCTGCTGGCAATAATTGAAACTCTGAAAAGAGAGAAAACAATGTCTCTCTTTCTATTAGCAAACACATCTAGAGCCCTTGCTAGCAGAGTTGTTCAGTGACTTCCTGAGGCGAAACTAATGTTCAGTGCCACTCCTGAGCAGGATCTGTGGGCAGGAGGGAATCCTCTGCTAGAATTACCAGACCCTCCGCAAGCCAAAATCAGCATTACTGCTGGTCTCTGGCTTGCACTTCTGGACCTCCATCTGGCTGCCTGCATCAGGCTGTCACGCTTCTGTTGTAAAAAAAAAAAAAAAAAAAAAAAAAAAAGCATTCTGGAAAAAAAAAAAAAAAAAGGCTTGTGTTGAATCTGAAAAACAAGTAACTGGAGGGGAAAAAACAAAAAGCTGATGGTGCAGGCCAATTCAGGGCACTAACTTGGGAGAAACAGTGAACTTAACCGTGTTGTTTTTAGCGTGGTGTTAATTAAACCTGAACCTAAGGTCTGAGATGCGGAAAATGGGCAGTCTCTGCAGAAGGCTTCAACTGCAGCTGGTGTTTCTGATCTCACATTTAACTGTGGCAGGACCTAGGCTGAAGAGGAGTAGAAAAGGAGGATTGCCCTCAAGAGTTCCTTAGAGACTGGGGCTTCTGAAGATCCTTGCCAGAAGTTAGTAATTGCTTTTGCAGTTCCCTCTGTCTTACTGAAGTGATGCAGACACGCAAATTATCCAAGCTGAAAATCAGAGGCCTGCATAGCAGGGACAAGTAATTGGAAGTTATTCCTTGTTGTGTTTATTTTGGATGCCTTTCTCGATGTGTTATGTTTCTATAGCTAGTGGCAAGTCCTGCCTGAGAGAATCAAGATGGACAAATTTCAGAGACCCAGAGACTCTTGTGGAGAAGTGCTCCTTACCACTGCAGGATTTGATGTGGCAAAATTTAGAAGACAGGCAAAGGCAGAGACTTCAGACCAGGAGGGAACCCATCTCTGTGACAGGAGATAGAGGCAAAAAGACACATTTTAAGGGAAGACAACCTTTCTTAAGCTGCTCAATGAAAATCCTACTTGTAGGACAGTCAAGATAGCACAGGAATGTTAGCATAAGTCTTCTAATCCCAGCATGAAGCAAATCACATATCCTCTAGTACAGGGACAATTTTAACTGGGTGCTTCTGTGTTCTCCTTGACAAAGATGTTTGCTCACCAGACTGGACACTTGGGTGCTGGTATGAATCAATCATGACAGGTTTGACCAGACTATCCGGGGGAATATTCATCTTGTTAGGTCAAGAGGGTGTTTTTTGTTTGTAGGATGACTTTGTTTGTAGGATGATTTGTACGGGTCTTACGAGGAGTGGCTGACAGAGCTGGAGGTGTTTAACTTGGAGAAGATAAGGCTCAGGGGAGACCTTATTGTACTTTACAGTTACCTTAAAGGAGGTTGTAGTGAGGTGGGCATCGGGCTCTTCTCCCAAGCACCAAGTGATAAGATGAGGGGAAATGGCCTCAGGTTGTGCCAGGGGAGGTTTAGTTTGGATATTAGGAGAAATTTTCATTACTGAAAGGGTTGTGCAGCATTGGAGTAGGCTGCCCAGGTCAGTGGTTGAGTCACCATCCCTGGAGATCTTCAAGAAACGTAAATGTAGAACTTAGTAGTGTGGTTTAGTGGTGGATGTTAATACTGGGTTAAAGGTTGGACTAGAAGATCTTAGAGTTTTTTCCCAACTTTAATGGTAACATTAGTTAAGTGACGTAAATCTTGATGATGAGGAAAAAGAAGAGCAGAGCTTAGTATCTTCCGGTTCTGGTTTTCATTTGAAAGGCCCAGGGATGCTAACATATCTGAATAGGGCACATGTTGAGGGGATCCAAGTGAGGAGTTGTCTTCTAGCCTGGGCAGCAGGGCTTCAGGCTGTTTAGTGTCAATGTGGTGGATAACTGAAACATACAGATCTGAAGGCTGGGCAGCAATCTGCCAGCCACCTGTTAAGAACAGTGCTAGCTTCTTGTTGGAGATTGTTACGGAAGTGGCCTGGTTTTCCCCCAGATTGCTTCCAATAAGCCTTAGCAGGCACTTGTGAGCTTCCTAGGATGCTGCTCTGAGGACTGTCAAACATGCTGGAGCACTTGTGTGGTCAGTGAGGAGTTTACCTGAGGCCTAGTCTTGCTTCCTCTTCAAATTGCTGGAATTCGGGCTTGACTCAAATAACAGCAGCTTTAACTTGTCAAAACTACTCCTATCCTAGCTTTAGTGACCTTTGTGCCTTGCTGTGGGGAAGTATAGGAAACCTACTGTACGTTCAGTGCAAAACATCCCTTTGTTACACAATGTTTTCCCAATCTGTCCACCCACGTAAGGTGAACAATGCAACGGCTTTTTCTCCCTTAGTTACAAACCTACAGTTATGTGCTCTAGCAGATGATTATTAGTATGTCTTGTTCTTTTTTTTTTTCTTTTAAGAATGTATTAAATTAAGGAGGATTTGGTTTTCAACTCTATGGGGTCAGACTACTCAGCAAAAAAAGGTGAGTGGCTGAAATACAGTTCAAGTGTTTGGTGCAGAAAGAGATATTTAAGACCCCTGATAGGATCTGAGAGACTTTGTTTAAAAAAAAAAAAAAAAAAAAGAAAAAGAAATGCAGAGTGCCAAAAAAAACCACAAGATTGTAGTGAGGTATCTGCCTTTGTTACCCTGGTACAGTACTAAATCTGCACAAAACAGGTCAGTACTCGGGAGCCTTTATATTTCTGTGGTAATTATCTGGTCAGATTTAAGAATATTTTAATTTTACATTGTGTGTGTAAATGGTTAGTATTGTATTTGTTCCTTGCCACATCAATCTGATTGTGTGTGGGCTTGGGAGATGTGCTCACCTCTGAATTTCACTCACAGAGATCAGGTGCATCCTCTGTGTTATGAGTATATAAACCCCTCACTCTGTTATCAAACGAAGTTCTCTTCTTGCATCTGTGGTATTGTCTGTGACCGTGGTTTGGTTTTGAGTAGCTTTTACGTTGTTAGAAATTGTCTGTAGCTCTGCCTCAGAGGGTGCTGGTGTGGTGACACTGCCTGTGGCTACAACAAAAACAAACAGTTCCTTGCAGTTTTGTGCTGCATATTGTCAAATTGTTAACTGTTACTCAAAGAACGTAAAAGTACTTAACCCTCCTTTCAAGGAGGGTGATATTCTTTCGTGTGACCTAGGCACAGAAAAATGGTGCTCACAGATGATTTGGTAGGAAAATGGGTGGAGGTGCATACTGGCTTAATATTTTTTCACTTATCTATTAAAAACCTTGTCTTGCATTTTGGTGGACAATATATTAAACACCTAATATTTTGGAACTGCAGTTGCAGAAACTCCAGTGCATAATTTTATTCTGCCAGTCAGTCTGGAAATGACAGTTTCTTTACCTCTGAACAGAGTTCACCGATGCCCCAAATGTTTAGTCTTCTCATCAGTTAGCTCCTTCCTGTTTTCCAGCAGCCTGTGTTGGCAGGGAACCAGCTCTCTTGGGAGATGTCATAAACTTCAGTACCTCTTGGAAACTGGGCCGTGGGGAGCAGCGCTCTGCTCTCTTTGCGCACAAGGCTGCAAAGTTCAAAACCACAGTTTCTTTGCATCCTCAGAGCATGATGAATCAGGAAGCTGGGAATAACTGCAAGCCTAGGATGTCAGTAACCTCCTAGGAAATCGATAATTTATGTAACTTGGCTGTATTTCTCTTCGCTGCCTGGCATGTATGTTTGTTTTAAGATGTCTCATAAGCTCTGGGGTACTTCCAAGAACATGTGTTTCAGGGAGGAAGGCGATGAAACTCCTGCATGTTTCTTAGTATCTCAAATACAAGCATATACCTTTGAGAATCTAGGCTGATGCTACTGAGAAGGAGGCGTATGTGGTTACAGTATCTGCTCTTAACAAAGTGTCAAAAATTCGTTAAGAGGAATTTTTATAACCTTTTGGGAACCTTCAATGTATCCACCATGTGCCACCCACCTTTGAACACTTGCAAGGAGTAAATTTGTCTGCCCTGGTTTTGCTGTGTCCTTTGAAATCTGCCCAGCCTTAATTGGGCTGAAAAATCCTCTCCATTGTTTAGTTCATGTGCCTCAGAAAGTGTTGGACAGTGTGCCAAATACCCAAACAGTAACGCTAGCCTGGGGCTAGGCCACACAGCAGCATGCAAACATCACTGGAGGTTAAAAGCAAGCAGCCTGTTTGGGAAGCGTGAGCTGGCAGAAGAGCTGGACCAGGCTGCCTGCTCCTGAGCCCTGTACTGAACCCTCGCAGCACAGCTGTGCTCTGAACTGCTCCTCTTCCCGTCTGCCTGCATCCTCCAGCGGCAGAGCCAGGATAAGCCTGTTCTTCTGTCACAGTGAAGGTGGAAACTATTTGTGATGTTCTTGGGTGCTGTGGTGTCAACCTAAGGGAGAAGAGGGAGGAAAAGGTGACTAATTCTGCAACCTCTTATTTTAAGAGGAGGACAAGTCAGGAATCAGCTGTTGGAATCAGCTAAAGCTCTGGTTTAGGGGCCTTGTGGAGCGTGTTGTTCCCAGCGTTGACCCTCTGTGGCGCCCAAAGGGCCGAGTCTGCTGCAGAAAGGCCCAGTTAGCCACATCTCCATATCTCTTCCCCTGACTGACAAAGGCCTTAAAAGCAGAGGGGCCAGCCTGCTCGGGCTCCTCCGGAAATGGGAAGCTCGTGTGCAGGTGTGGGAAAATTCCTGCTGGAGCAAGGTGGCGTGTGGGAGGCTCGGGTGGCTCCTGAGCGGTTCCAGATGCCTCCTGTGGCCTAAAGGTGCACAGGGAAGTTGTTCCTGGCTGCTGTGGTAACAGGAGGGTTTCCCCACAGCTCTCTGCCCGTTGCCCGGAGAGGTGCTTGTTAAATGGCTGAGGGTATTTCTGGTGCTCAGACGGGTCCTTGCGATTTAGCAGGAAACATCTCTGTCTTGCAGAAGCAGCACTTCTGCGTGTCTAAATGTGTAATGAGGCTGCGGCTTCAGCTGATCTGAAGTGTTGGACAGGCTTTAAGCTTTAGCCTCATAAGGTAAAGTGTTAAAACCCTGGTTGCAAAATTGGAAATGATTGCAGAAAGAAAAAATAAACGCAGAAGAGGCAACAGTTAACACTCATGAGGGACAGGACAGTGGCTTCTCTGAACCTTATTTAAGAATAAATCTCCTCAAGAACAAAGTCTTATTGAAAGGCTACTTCTTAGACCCCTGTTAACCTTTTCTCTCAAGAAGTAAATTGAATTGCAGTTACAAAGCTGGCAGAACTCATGCCAGAGGGTTATTGGCTTCACTCAGCACTTCATCCTGGGGTTTGCTGGCATTTACAAGGCGCTACCAATGATGCATTCACATGTGATTAGGTTCAAGGGTCACTCGCACTGCGGCAGTGTAGCAAATTTTTCCATAGTGAGCAAGTCTCTAAAGTTTTCTTACGCTTCTTAGGTCCTGCACAAAATCCAGTTAACTGAAGTTTGCCCAGTTGGGTTTCTCACCTGCAGGCAGAGCCTGCGATTGTGTGCTCCAGGGATTAATGCAGGCCTGGATGACCATGCTCTGGTAGAACAGGGAGGGTGGGTTGCTTGGTTTTCCATGCCCCAAAATATCTCTGGAGGGATCTTTGATGTATTTTCTTCCTGAACCTTGAGAAGCTGATCTGGATTTAAAGGGAAAAAAACTGGAATTCTCACTCCTTCAATTAGGTAAATACATAGCGTGGGAGTGTATTGGGGCAGTTCTGCAGAGTCACCGAGAGCTGCTAAAGGGGATGAAATCCTAAGCAACGCAAATATCCTGTTTTCAGTGCAGTTTCCTCATTTGTGGTTTGTTGTTTTTATTTGAATGGCAACTGAAAATTCTATGAGAAGTTTTCTCACACTTACTATGTCAGTACCCATTAGGATAAGGGAGATGCAAGAAGAAATGTAAAGTGTTTTCAGTACTTCAGACTTCCTGTAATAAGCAGAGGGTTGTTTTAGAAATATGTTTGTTAGTTGGTTTTTTTTTTTTTTTTTTTTTTTCAAATAGGCTAGAATATGTGGTCCTGCTGCAGCAAAGCTCTGTTCTCATACTGTTGTGGTATATCTGTATAAAATAGCTAAAATAAGGGATCTTATGAGTTTTCAGGGTACATTTTGGGGCAGCTCTGTATCTTGACATTGTATCCATAGCACAATGGAGTGCTTGCATCCTTCATTCATTTCAGTAGGAGGAGGTCTTGCCCTTTTTCCCCATCAGGCTTGGAAGGCTACTTGGGAAGCCTGGCTGTTAGCTTCTCCCCTCAGTCACTAGTGAAACAGCTGTAGGGAAAAGATAGCATCAAGGATTTTCTGGGCCTTTCTTGTACAGAATCCCAGTTGTAGCAAACTCATGCATCACTGTACAAAAATATCACCAGTTTGATGCCTGCCAGCTAGACTGTACAACCAGGATAACAAGCAGTACTTAGCAATCACAAAAGACATGTTGGAGGCGAAACTGAGCGGTGTTCTCTGCTGCTGTGTAACAATCCTTGGTTTTGGTAGTTTCTTCTCAATACAGAGAGCCTTCATAGGTGGAAGCTTGCCTGTGTGACACATCTGTTGTGCAGCAGATGTCTTCCTCTGAGATAACCTCTGTGATGCTTTCTCTTTTTCTAGATTGTCCCCAGCCACCACAACCTGAGAATGGAGGCTACAAATGCCACCCTAGTCCCTGCAACGACCCTCTGACTTCGGGCAGTGTCATAGAGTACCTGTGTGTTGAAGGCTACATGCTGAAAGGAGACTACAAATACCTGACCTGTAAGAATGGAGAGTGGAACCCCGCCATGGAAGTTAGCTGCAGACTCAGCCCAGGTGAGTACTCGCTCAGTCCAGTGGGACGGTCAGAGTTGCTCTTATATTGGCTTTTCAGATTCTCCCTAGATAGTCGATGTTGTGCTGAGGCAGTCCATACAGCTGCACTCATTGCTCCAGCAATTCCATGAATGTAACTCACAATTACAGCCCTTTATTAAAAATGCCCCTTCTGTAACAGCCCATCAAATGCAAGCTCAGAGTCAGTCATGCAAGGAGACATCCCACGGGAAGGAGTGTAAAGGAGGCAATGTGTTACTGAGGTGGAGTCTCTTTGGCAGCTCTCATCCCAGAAGCGGGGCAGGCCCTAAAACTGAAGCATTTTCCATGCTGTCCCTCTTCGCCTCTGATGGATTTGACAGTACCCTCCTGTCCGCATATGTGAGAGTATGTAGAGCTGATACCCTGCTTTGCAAACAAGTTAACTAACTGTTGGCCTCCTGTGGCAGAGCTTCATGGTGCTGCTTTGCACTGTACTGGCAGGAAAGGACATTGCTGACAAATGATTTCTGCTTCTCTCCATATGGAAGTGCACAGCTTTTGTTTTGTGGGTCTCTCCCAGCTGAACAGGAATTCCTCCATCAAAGCAGGAAAGTAAAAAGATTTGCAGGAAAATGTTCATAATATAGCTCTTAGTTGCCAGCTGTTCTGCTTTTAAAAGCGTGTGTACTGGATAAAAGGAGAAGGCCCTCCCCTCTTCAGCTTTGGCCTGCTGGTAGAGTTCTAAAGCTCATCCTGAGACAGCAAGATGTGTGCTCTGGGATTTTGTCTTGTAATCCCTAAAGCAAAATTTGTTAGCCTAATCAGAAGGAAACAAACATCATCTTCAGGCCCCTTGTGGAGCTCACTGCATATCTGTGAACTCTGGAACATCGTGTCCTGTCCCAAACACGCTGTCATCTTGGTGTCTCTGTCACAGCCACTCCAATAGCCCCTTCCTGTGACCTACAAGGAAGGGGAACTGGGAGTTCACCTGGCAGCAACTAGATCCCGAAGAGGCTTTTCGAATTCAGCATAGGCTTCCTTTCTATAGTGGTCCCCCTTCCCCTTGCTGCACCCAGGCGGCAGAAGAAAGCTTTGCAAGTCAAGCTCCCTGCATGGCATTCCTGCATAGTAGCACTTGGTTTACATCAGGGCTAAGGGAGTTGTGTTGTGATGAGCAGCAGTCCCTCAGATTTCTTTAGCATCCTGTAGGGTTGGTGGCCTTGTAAAAAAAAAAAAAAAAAAAAAAAAAAAAAAAAAACGGGGCTTCAAAAGCCTGGCCAAGTGAAGAAGCTATTGTTTTGACAGCACAGTCTTTGCAACAACTGTTTGGGGTCAGAGTCAGCTGAGGTTTAACTAGCAGGTCTCTTTCACAGAGCAAAAAGGAGGAGGAGGGCAACTGTAGAGAGAAGAGTGATAGGTCTTTAAATGACTGGTAATGGGTAACATCCCACTTGTTCTGTAAGGAGTAAATGAAATCCCAAGCAGTTATCAAATGTTTTGTGTAGCTCTGAGCACAACAGTCCCATAGCCTTCCAGCAGTTTCTTTTATGAGTTAGTGAGCATCTTGCTGGAAACTGAGAAGGTGGATGTGCTGAAGTGTACCCTGCATGGTGAGCAGTTTTACAGCATTGTGTACTGATACTGAAAATAGAGCACCCCTATCTGCTTACCCTCTTCCCTGTCAGTGTACTCAAAGTGCCCTGAGTAATCATGAAAACGGAAATCCTTACTCAGACCTATTTACCAGAGGGAAAAATGTACATTAGACGTTTTTTCCTGGGGCTGGTTCAAGCTAATTTTGAACCTGTTTTCCAGAAATTTTTCAGAACAACTAAACCAATAAGTTTAACCCCCAAAAGAAGATGCAGAAAATGCAGACTTTTTTTCAGTTTACATGCCTGTTTTGGGTACAGATTTCAGGCTGCAGGCTTAAAAACAGTGGTCCTCTAGCTTTTTCTTCTTTTGTTTGCATGTTCTTTTTCCCCCTCATCTTTACTTGCAGGTTCGTCCTGCATCCCACTGCAGTGTGAGAACAGTGCTCCTGGAGAATGTGATGAATGTAGGAAGAAGGAATTGAGGAATTCCGTAGATGGGAATGTCCTGAATGTGAAAAGGACAGTAGTATATGCTGATGGGGAGGTGAAGTGTGTACAGATCTCTACCAAAGACAAAAGTTAAGGACAGAGATGACACATCCACAGTCAATTCTGTGCTCCAGGGAGGTGAAAGGGCTAGTGTAATGTTCTAGGCATGATGCGAACACTCAGCAACATGAGCTCCAGGCCCTTCTCTGTCTGCTCCCAACTTATTCACGTCTTGCAACGGACCTCTAGAAGACAAAATGTTTCTAGTACAGTCATACAGTACAGCTGAAAAGGGGTAGGAAGAGGTAATGTGGACAGGGTATGCGTATCTAACACTGAAAACTCAGCATCCTGAAGCACCACGTCCCTTCCCGCTCAGTTTCCTGGGGTGTGTGTCTATGTGAGAAAGAAACTGTGTCTTAATGCCAGGCCGGGTGACTTCCACCCCATTCTTTCAGGGGACTGTTCCGTTAGCCGAGAAAACCCATTTTCTGGAACTTTTCCTATTGTTTGGCCTAGTAGAATAGCCTGCTTATTGTGCTAGACAATTACTTGCGTCGCTGGTGACATCAGGACATTTCTTAGCTATTGCTCAGACAGATTTAAATATGACATGACCCTTAACATGACCTCCACTCTGTCTGTCCCCATGGCCTCCTTGCTTTGCTTTTCTCTGCGTTTACTCTCTGTTTTTCCAGAAGACCCTTATGTTGTGCATGTTTAATGTTCCCTTTACAGCTGATGGAGAGGGGTCTGCTTAAGCTCTCAACTGTTCTCTGTAGGAGAGAACTGTTCTGCCTTGACTGCAGAGGAAACTTGGGCTCCTCACATGTGCACCCATATGTAACTCTTGAGAGAAGGCAACACAAATGTTACTACTTCCCTATGGCAATGATTTAAGGGAGTGGATCATTTTACCTTGTATTCCTCTTGCTTTTGTAGAAAAGGACTCCCCGCCAACAATCGGAGTACCCACGCTATCCATAGTAGCCTCTACAGCAAGCTCTGTCGCCCTGATTCTTCTCTTAGTTGTGCTGTTTGTTTTGCTGCAGCCGAAGCTGAAGTCGTTCCATCACAGCAGGTAAGTGTAGCTGGGCTCAGTGGCATCCTGTTTCTTTGCAGCAGAAACCCATTAAGGTACTTCGTTTAGGCCTTCAAAAAAACAAACAAAAAAACAACCCTGGGGTGGTTTTGTGGCTTTCTCAGAGATCATATATCCTTGTATCATCATGAGCCAAGCTCTAGTTTTATTTGCTACATCTTCCCATCTCCAAACAGCCCTGTGAGTCAGTGGGATAAGGGGCAATTCCCACAAGAGGCTATTTTTTGTAGTGTCAGAAGGCTCATCAACTAAGCTAGAGTCTACATTTAGATTATAAAGGGCAGGGTGGCGAGAAGGACTGGGGACAGTACAGTTTAATTTCCAGGAAAGAGGAGGCAGTGTTCCTGTGTCATATTTAAGCCACTGGCCTAATAAACTCAGAGCTATGTGGCTATGACATCTTTCTCTTTACTTGCTGATTTGAGCTACCTGTCTGTGCGTTTCCAGTTAGAAGGCAGAGGACTCTGGGTTTTACAAAGTTTGGTCTTGCTGCCTCCCTTCTGACTTGCCATAAACACAGTGCCTGTGTAAGAAGGTCCTGCCCCACACTGCTGTGTTCCTCACCTTGGTGGCACCTCTGCCCCGTGGTTCAGCAGTAGCCTGAAACAGTGGTCTGTAACACCCACCTGCGAACACCGTTCTACCATGCCACCTAATGAGTGGTTTCCTTGCTCTTTGTCCTTGGCCTTGAATGTTAAAAGTTATGGAGCCCTCTAGTTTGTCTATAGATCCATCTCCAGCCTCTTCTGGCCTTGGATGACCACCAAAGTAAGTGTCCAGGTATATGTGCTTCTCCCCCAGTCTGTCTCTGAGATCGTCTGGTCCTGAATTCTGCCAGTATTGATGATTAGATACACGTGCAAATCCCATGTGGTTCCCTGCTGCGGGAGGAGAATTCTCCTGGCCTAGGTTTGTGGATGAGAGAAGGGACCCCGCTGTAACATCGCTGTCAGCTGAGGTCAAAAAAGTCACTGTTGGGCTCCTCCTGAATGAACTGCTTATGCTCTTAAATAAGAGATTCGGCTGTCCAGCAGCAGGAAGGTTCAAATTCAGTCACAGGACTCTGGCCCATCAGCCTAGGTTGATTCACACGGTGACAATTTAAGAGCTGTCAGCTCTTAAACCCTTGCCAGCAGTTATCTCACCAGCAGCATAGGTGGTAGAACAGACAGTGCTTGGTGTTTCAGAATAGAGCAGTGTAACAAACTGAAATCAACTGCGGTCGGAGTTCTCTACCTATAAGCAGAGGCTCTGAGTCAGATCTTTCTCAGATTTAGCTGTTGAGGCAGGAGGCGTTATAATCTCTTCAGCTCTAGCTATTAAATCCGTCAGGCGCTGTGAATTACAGTCACTGATTGTGTTTATGGCAATTGGCAGTAGAACTTGTTTAACCTCAGTAAACCACCATTCATGTTTGTCCATTCTCCCCTAAAAAAGTCAGTGGTGAGCGTTAGAGTTCCACTGTGGCAGAGGTGGGAAGCTATTCTTGGTAACATACATATAAAATATAAATGTTCAACTTGTTTTTTTTTTTCCCCCTTTTGTCTCCTCCTTTTATTTTTTGAGGCGAGAACAAGGAGTGTCTGGGGACCAGGTCTCTATCATGGTGGATGGTGTCCAAGTGGCTTTGCCATCGTACGAAGAAGCAGTGTATGGCAGCACAGGGAACTGCATTCCACCCTCGGACTCCCGGGTGCAGATTGTGCTGTCCGAAGGAGCTGGGCAGAACGGAGCCAGAGAGCTGCAGCAGCAGGACCAAGGGGCTTGCAATGGCCTTGACAGAGAAGATGAGGCCCCCGGACACTCTGGACTGTGTGAAGCCAGTGGCTCTCAGCGCTCTGAAACTGTTCTTGTGCATCAGGCTGCTACCTCTTCCTGGGTAGCTGGCATGGCTAGCAGTAGACCTGTACAGAAAGAACTCCAGGATTCAGAAAGCAGTGACATACAGAGCCTTTTATCACTCACTTCCTCTGAGGAATACACAGATGGTATGTGGCTTGGGCAAGGAGCACTGTATGAGACCTTTTTAAGAGTAGGTTCTGCAGTGTGACCGCATAGCATGAAAACAGCAAGAAATACCCGTATGTACATGTCCGGCACCAGAGGAGCTTTGGAAACAGTCTCTGTGGCATGTTTCGCAACATAAATGTGCAAGCAGTAGTTAATACCTTCTTCTGAAGTATGTGGCTTTGAGGGGAGCCTAGGGCAGTCTGAAAAGACTGTTGGTGTTCTGCTGCTCATTCTTGTCTCAGCAAAGGATTTGCAGAGAAATGCCAGCCTCCAGCGTTGTGGAGGCCTTTGCATACTGTGCGAAGGCAGTAAAAGAGCTGCATTTGTGGAAAAACAAGTTGGTGAAAGTGGGAGGATATGCCTGAAATACAAACCCCTTGTGATGTTTAGGCTTCTTCATTTTTAGATCACCTTAGTAAGTAGCTTACTGCCACAGTGCATATGGTGCTGCAGCCCTGGCATGTGAGAAAACGTAAAAGGGGTGTGCTTAGTACAGGGCAGAGGTGCTGCTCTGTTTAATGGCCCGTGTATCTTGCATTCTTGACTTCTGTTCTGCCCCAAAGGAGTTGCTTTACAATGATGTGAAGATGCAGTTTAAGATTGCTTCTGCAGAGACTGCTGTGTCTTTAGGCAAAAAAATGTAACTGGCTCGTAGATAGCTCAGGGCAGCACTTTTTTCTGTGCTGTCAAGTCCTCCAGCCTTACTAGTGCCACCCAGAAGCCTTGCAGTAAAAATAGTTAAAGGGGATTTCCACTGAAGGGCGGAAGTGGCAACGTGTCCTGAGATGGGCATTAAACCTCCGGTAAGCAAACAGTGGAAACAAAAAAGCAAAAGTAGCACTTACCAAAAAAAAAATAAAAAATAAAAATCTACAGTGTAGAAATTAGAGGGTGTTGCCTCTGCACTGTGTCATTTTTATCACTGCCTGGAAATAAACATTGCCTCTGATGCAAGTTGTACAGATAGCCCCAAATAGCAGGAGGCCATAAGACTTGTGCTTACAGCTCAAAGATGAGGAAGCTGCAGCTGCTGGAGGAGGTTGCATTTCTTCAGGTCAGATAAGGCCAGGTGTGATCCATGTACCCCCAGCCATCCCTGACACAGCAAGAAAATTCTCGTCTCAGACGTTTTGAGAAGCTAAGAGGTTGGTGAGGTTATGAGAAAGAAGAAAGGGAAGTTATTACCCTCTCCTACGCAATATCGAGGCTTTATGGGAATACTTTTTCTTTTTGTGGGACTCCCAGTTCAAGAGGAATGTGGAGAAACTGAACAGGCTCTGTTGGAGGCCTGCCAAGATAGGCAGGGGCCTGGGAGGGAGCTGGGCTTAATCTGGTGAAACACAGAGTAACTTGACAGATTCAGACTGGGCATTAGGAAAATATTTCCTGCTAGGAGGGTAATGCAGGACTAGACAGCCCGGCAGAGAGGTGACGGAGTGTCCCTTCTTGGAGACTTTCGAAGCTGGAGGTGGTGATGGTCCTGCTTGCAGAGGCAGATTGGACCAGAGCCCGGCAGAGGTCCCTTCTGTGCTACAATGACAGGAGGAACACTGCATTATCACGTAGTGAAAATGGGAGCCTGTCTTGCTATCAGCAGTAGATTTTGGTGTGTGTTGAATGACAAAAGTTTGACATTTTCTTTTTTTTCTTTCCCCACCATTCAGATATTCCCTTGTTGAAGGAAGCATGAGGCCTGCTGTATTTGCCTAGCCTTCTCCCTCTTGGATTTCTTCCTCCTCCCTTCCCCCTGCCTTCGGGACAGAAGCACTCTGTGCAGCCTTCCCCATCCTCGCGAGCTGTGCCCTGGATACCTCCAAGCAGAGACGCCCTCAGCTGAAGATCCAAAGGATGTCACCAGGTTGCCTCCTGGATGCACCACTGGGGCTGGTGCAGTGCTGGCTTCCCCATTCCGTCTGCATCAGGGGCTCAAGGAACGTAGTGGATTTGAGCTCTCCTCTCCTTTTTCCCAGCCAGTTGTTTGACAGCAGTCTCTGAAAAGAGCTGCTCTTTTCTTGTGCCTTTCTCCTCCTCACACCGGCTTGTTGCAGCTTATCAGCCTCTCTAGCCCTTCTACTGCCCAGAGAGGGCTAAAACCGCTTGCTCACTGGGTGCAGACAGTTTATATATACGTATATATGTTATATGCTCTTCTTCCAGCATCCTCTCTGTAATAGGGCAGGACAACATGCCTCACTGGGACTGACGCTGGGCTTGGGAGGGATTCCAGGTAAGGGGCAGCTTGTAATGCCTAGAAGTGTCTCAAATGAGATGGGCCATGAGGCAACTTGGCTGTGCAATAACAGTTGAGAATTGCTAGAGCACCGAAGGCTGAGAAGTCCAACGTGTAGGAATGCCCTCTGCCCTCTTCTCAGCAAACACCTCTGCAAGAGTCTGCTCCTGAAAATCACTTCTGTCTCTTCTACCTGTGTAGCCCACCTGGTTATGCTGTGTTTCTGGAAGCTGTGACTGGGACTGTACTGTTGATAAAACAGCCCTTTCAGCTTTGTCCTGTGCCAGAGTAGCTCCTGATGTTAAGATTGTTGGGAGGGTCTTGGAGAAAGGACAATGGTTAGCAGCATCCAGAAAGCTTGGAGGATCTGGCTTTCTGTGAGCCGGTGGCATCAGGACTGGAACCAGATTTGTGGCCCCACTCTTCTGAATAAACCCATTTCCAATTGGCTTTCCCAGTTAAGGTTGTTCTGCACTAATGCTTAGGTTCCTTTGGTCGGATCTGCAGGCAGAGGTAATGCTTTCAGATGTGAGCTGGAGGCAGTTCACGTGTTTGCAGCTGTCGAGAGAAAAATGCCCATAGGTGGTGAACGCTTTGTGCCACTGGTGCAATCCCACACTACCTTCCCGGTCACACCAGGTACTTTGTTACTCGAATCCTGGGTAACTGCCACCTAAGAGGCTATTGTGTCTTCCTAGCTCCATATAGCAAGAGTGCTGTTTTGCCCTAATGGGCCTACAGAGAAGGGCTTCTTTGTTGTGTGGTTGGGGCACAACCACATCTACAAAGTCTCTTCTGAATACAACACAGCTGCCCGTTGCTGCAAGGGAAGTTTGGCTGCATTGACAGTAGTACCCAGGGACACCACAGCTTAATCCTGAACCTAAATTTTAAAGATTGCTTTAAGTTCTTGCAGCAGGGAAAACAAAATACAAAAATATGTATACCTCTGCCCCCCACAGTTATCTGCCAGAATATCCTGGTGGCTGTTAACAGGACTTCGTTTTTGCAGGAAACCAAGTTCATCTGGGGGTGGGTGATACAATCACAAAAGCATGGAAGCTGTAGGGTTCTTCAGAGGGGTGCTCAGGAAACTGGGTTCCACAGAATTGGTTTCAGCCAGAAGAGTTGGCTTCTTAAAGGCAGGTACTTTGTCATAACTGTCTCGAAGTAACCAGGAGAGTGCCCTGTGAGAAGCTGCTAAATTTTTCATTTGAGTTGAAGGAGCAAAATGTCATGGCCTTACACATCATGTGGTAACTTACAGGTAAATAGGGATACTCCCTTTGCTGCTTTGCTTTTGTTTCGTGACCCTTACTATCCTCATTCTTGTTGCTCCACAAATAATGTTGGCAGAGCACTTGGTAAAAGTGACACAACACCTTAAAAAGAAAAGAATAATCACTGCGGCTCAGCTCCAGTTCCTGGAAATGGGGACTGGCCGTAGTGTCCAGCCATGCACCTGCTGCTCCTGTTCCTGATGAGCTGTTTAATCCTAGGACAGCTGGGACAGCATGTGCGTGTGGATGGAAGACTCCTATTTTCCCCATCCCTGTTTAGAGGGATATTAATAATTTAAAAATGCAGCATTTTAAACTTCCTTCCCTGTTGCTCACATTATCTTGCATTAACACAAGAATTTGGCAAATCCAGTTTGGGTATTTTTTTGTTCAGGTGGGGTGATGAAAGTCCCGTGTTGTTTTACAGTGGGCTGTTGTGTTTTAACTTCAAGCACTGTAGAGGGCAAATGTTTACACATCTATTATTGGAATTTTAGAAAACGAGTGTGGGAATGTTCCTATTTAGTTTTTAACTCCTACCTTAAAAATGTTCTGAGCTTGAGCAAATTGTCTTATTCACTGGTTTTATCAGGGCATATGGAGAGACTGAGCGAGTGTGCAAGGCTGAGGGAAAAGAGTATGGGACTTTTTTTCCTGCTACCTAACCAGCTCCAAGTAGGACTTGCTTTTTATGTATTTAAGGTCCTGCCTCCTGAAACTGACCTTGAGCAATCAAGGTGTAAAAGTCAGGTACGTGCTGTCTGCTTGCAGGGAGCCGTCCTTTACCCCAGTACCACGTTGGTGAAAGAATCCCTTAATGAAGCTGGAAGCTGATCCCAAGCCTGACCTTGCCCTGGACGAGTGCCTGTTCTGCTAGCAGAAAGCATGCACCGTGTGGTCCTGCCTCTGCTCTCTGCTGTAGGAAAGTAAGCAGCTGCCAGGTGGGGAGAAAAAAATCGGTTTGGGTGGGGAAGGGAAGGCAGCTGCACAGAAGAGGGAGCGCTTTAATTTTGTTTCACTTAAAGAAATTATGGGAAAATGCTTCACTAAGAGGGAAAAAAAAATGTGGAGGTGGAGGGAAGCATGCAAGCATCGGTCTTGTGATCAGGCATAAATAGCATAAATAGTCAGCTTCTGTTGGCTTGTAAGAGGGTGAAACAGCAGCTCCCGGGCCGGGCTGCCTGCTGTGCTGGTAACCCCAGCTGACTCTGCCAGTGCTTGCAGAAGAGTCCTGGCCTCTGCAGCCACGTCTGCAGCAATGGCCCCAGAACCGCTGCAAGCCAGAGCGTGGAAAGGGCTTTGGGGTTATTGCATTCAGTTTCGAGTTTACTTCCTTACGAGATGAGGTAGAGTGGCTGGGAGAGGAAGCTAAGACTTAGTTGGCTGCCTGATATCTTTTTTCAAAGAGGAGTGAGGACTCGCTTTATTTACTGATTAACAAGTGATTGCTGCTCAGGTTTGCTTTTATTCTGCAGAGGCTGGAGGATTGTGAAGTCCTCAGGGCAGAGGCTTAGGAAGAACTAAATTGCACAGTCCTGCCTTTCCTTATTTATTGTGGGAGCAAGGACCTAGACTTAGAGATTCCTCATCCTGAGCTCTGCTCCCCCAGGAGTGTTCCTCGCCTCTGAGCAGCGTGAGCCCCGTGGGCAGGTGTCATAGTTAGGTGCAGCCTGGATCATCTTGAGGTGGATGGGGAGCGCAGGGGCTTAGCCTTGCAAGGTGTCAGCTGGTGGGTGATTTGCTTTTTGTTGTTCTTTTGTTTATTTACTGCTGGGGCCACAGCCCCCTTACCTGCTTTCCCACCTATGCCTGACAAAAAGAATTCCAAGTGAGGCATTTTTCTTACTTACCACTCCCAACATGATCGTTTCATCTTCTGCCACTCGTGCAGGATCTTGTGAAATTCAAGAACATTAAAATGATTTGATTACATTGGAAGAATAAAAATAGCACTTATTTGTAAAGGTTTTTTCATTTTTGGAGTCCAATATTTTAAAAAATTAAAAGGGCATTTCAGAAGTTCAAAGTACTATGTGCAATAGAAAAACCTCCTTGCTCTTTCAGTTTATTTTTTTTTTGGATAAAAAATAAAAATGCAGCCTACTGCAGTGTTTCCAGCCCAAGTACTGGACTGGTCTGAGAGAACCAGAAAGTGAAGCTGACAGTAGCCCATGGGGAAATGCATCATGAAGATGAAGCTCAGGTCAGATGATGGGCTGGCTCGGGTTGTGCCAGAGCCTCCTGCCACCTCGAAGTGGGTCAACAGCACTGGTGAGAGATGTTTTCATGTGCTCTGGTTTTAATTAGTTTGCAAAGTTTAAGAAAAAAAAAAGACACTAGGAGGAGAGACATTCTGCAGCAGGCAAGCCTGTGGAGTTGTTGCTGAGTTAAAACTTGATGAATTTGGGAGGGAGAGGGGCTTAGTGCGTTTCTATCCTTTTGTAACCACCAGGGAGCTTGCTGTGCAGAACGTTTGCTTTGCAAGCATGCTGCTTGTTCAGCCATAGCACATCTCTCCTGAGGTTTCCCTTTAGCCTTTCAGCACCAGCACAGTGATTTTTTTTTTAATGCTTCTGGAGCCTTTATTTGGCCTTTCAGCACGCAGAAGTCAGCTGTGGTAGGAATAAGCCTGTTTCACTTCTCATGGGAGGGAAACATTGTAAGTTGCTCCCAGAGGTGGGTGACATGGGACAATACTGAGGGCTGGAGCTGTGAGGGGGTGACAGGCTCAGCCATTGGAAATAATCTGGGATGGTCAAGCAATTTGCAGTACAGAAAAGGGAACACAAGAAGGGGTGCGGGGTGAGGAGGAGCTGTGACTACAAGGAGAGATACTGCAGCCTAACGAGAGCCAATGCCTTCATGACCAGGTTTTAAGGAAGCTTGTGCTTTTTCTAGATGTAGGAGGTACCAGCAGGCTTGCTGTATAAAAATATTACTGTACAGCTAGATTCACACTGAAATCTCCTTGCTGACCTTCTTAGAGCATACATGCAAAACCTTGTTTTACTGTTCTGGTTTTACAAAATCTGCCTTTTTACTCTCTCCAGATTATCTAATTAAATCAATTTCACTTTCTGGTTTCTGTATATAAATGCAATAAATCCCATTTATTTTCCACATCTGCCTCACCCCAGCCTCAGCCTTTCAGCCCTTCCCAGGGAACCACGTATTGAACATCTTTGTGAAAACCTTTGCTTGCAGAAAACGTTTATTCTCTATGAAATGCTTTGAAAGTGCAGAGAGGTTTCCTAGAGCTGGCTTCAATTTAATGCATATTTTTATACAGGAAATAAGTCCTCTTCCAGTCCTTCATCCCCTCCTACACCAGGACAGAGCACGACATTTCTCACACTTCAGGGCCCTGTGTTCAGCACTGCTTCCAAACTTGACCCGCTGCAGGTTATGTATGGATCTATATGCCCGCCGGAGTGGGCTCTCCTGATGCTTTTGCATTTGCTTTCTGTAGGCTGTGCTTTTGCTTCTGTCCTGGGGTAAGCAAGGACAGAGGCAACTGAGCTGTGCTGGAAAATGTTTTAGTTCTGGTTCTCAAGTTTGCTTCATTCAAAAAGAAAACAAAGCTAAGTTGTCTGTGAGGCAGACATCCTATGATGCAGTGGGTAGACTGCTGGTAGTTGCTGATGCAAATGCAAGGGGAGCTTGATTGCCTTTGGTGCATTAATCTTTTCTTCTTTCCTGTATGTGTTTTTTTTATCTGAATTGCACCACTATGGAATTATTTGCGGAATGGTACTCCATATGTATGTGGGATTTAAAATCAGAACCATAATTGATGGTGTGCAGGATGTCACTCAATCAGTTTTATTTTGCTTTATTTTATATATATTTTCTGGTATCCTGTACATTGCAGTGGGTGTGAAGATAGTATTTTAATATTTGTACAAAGTTTAATTTAATTGTTCTATGTATATAACTGCATTTCTAAATTAAAAAAAAAAAAAGTTCTTTTGAAGTGAAGCTGTAATCTTTGTGTATTTTTTGAACTGCTCGGGCCTTACGGACTGGAGATCTAGCAGCGCTCAGTCAGTGATTGAGAGGACACGGCACCATGGCTTGGCTCTCCCCTAGCAGAAATGCCTGCACCATAGGTCCCTGGGCAGGGAGGAAAGGCAACAGCACTAAAATGTGAGGGGGAAACGCCATGAGATGTGGGTTGGATGAAAGTTACGGGGAGGCCTCCCAGGGGGAGTAAGGTTGGGTGTGAATTTGATGTCAGGAGGGAAGAGGCGTTTGGGGAGTGTTTGAAGCGACTGCTGCGTGGATTTCCTTGCAGCCCCTGGTGTGCCGGACCTGGAGCCTGGGCTAATGGCTCCGTACGAACAGCCGACGGTCACGGCTGTGTCTCCATCCATCAGTGGGGCCCTTGGGAGCAGTAAGCCAGGGAAGGCTGGCCAGGCCCCTAACAGAGGGGAAGGGGAGAAAGAAAGATGATGTATGACATGGGAGGACTTCAGAGGGGAAGAAGGGTTGAATTAAGTGGCTGTTTAATCTTGGAGTGTAGGTAATGGGAAGAGTATATATAGGGAGGATGTTATTTTTAGAGGAGAGGTCTCACTGGCAAAATACTAATCCAAAGAGAGTTGCAGGACGGCAGAGGAGACACTGGAGAGACAGTCTGGCTAGTTGTGCTGCCCAGCAGGGCGGCAGAAGTGGAAACCGAAGAGGAACAGACACCTGTGTGTTTGGTGAGAGCTCAAACCTCTGCAGTCCCCTGTTGTTGCTTGTGTTATTTTAAAGACTGAAGCACCCTTCGAGGCAAGTATAGTGATGAGAGTTCATTTATTTTTTTTCAGATGTATCAGCGGTGGGATAGGAAAGGGAAGGAGATCATTTTGGCCACCTCATTTAAAGCAAAGTCCAGAAAGATGCTGTAAGATTTCCATTTACTCACATGTATATTTTTATCTGCGGAGGAACAGGCAGGCTGAACGAGGGAAGAGGTGACACCTGCCTTCCTCCCACCTCCATTTATTTTTCAGGTCATACCCACAAGCAAGTTGATCTTGCTGTGGCTTCGCTGCTGTGAAGCTGGAGCTGCACGCCCTGTGCTGGCTCTCCTGCACGTGGGTAGGTGGCACGTGGGAGCTGGTGGCCTCCAGGCATGGCTTGAATTGCTGCTGGGCTGTGGTCTCCTGCTGCAGCAGTGCTGGCAGCCAGAAAGGGGCCTTTGGGTTGTTTTGCAGCTCTTACCGTACCAGCCCTGCTACAACACGGGCTTCAGCTCTTCACCAGGACCGAGCACATCTGGAAGCGCTCGGCCTGCTGTGTGCCGCAGCGCCGCTGTGGGAAAGCTTTGTTGTGGGGTCGTGCTATCATGTTGTCCCATGACAGATCGCAGCCTTGCTGCTGCTGGAAACCTCCCCTGCGCTCCCGGCTCTCCCAGCCGCTGACCTGCTGTTAGGGCTGTCACAAAACGCAGGTTTCCCCCTCTGAAAGCTGGAGGATGCCTGCAGGCCATGCGTCAACCCCCGTGCTTTGCAGAGCAAGTGTGTGCGGGCCGCAGCTGGCAGGCAGCTGGCTTTGCTTCTGCTCTGACTCCTCCACCCTCCCTCAAGGAGGCCCAGTGTGCTGCCGGTATTTCAGAGGTGTACAATGTTCATTTTTAAACCCAAGTAGTCAGGCTGAGGAGAGCAGAGGCTGGATTTGGGAACAGCAGGGTCAAGGGAGGAAAGCTCAGGCAGCGAAGCCCCCTCGGATGGGCCCGGTGGGAGCCAGAGGCAGAAGCCTGGCACCTCGGGGTGGTGGCGCTGGGTTTTGCACCTTGTTCTCAGGTCCCTGGTACTCTAGACAGGGCAGCAGGCTGCACAGGTGACTTCCCTCTGCCTCCACAAGCTGCCTGAGCAGGGTGGCAGAAATGTCCCTGTACCAGCTGCTTCCAACAGAGTTGCACCCCTGGGTTCAAGCCTGCTGACAGAGTTGTTACTGTCCCACCATCTGCATCTCCACTCATGAGTGTAGCCTGGCTCCAAAGAGTTGCTAACTCCAGGAGGCTTTAAAGGAGCTGATTTGGTACTGAAGCTGTTCGGTATTTCTCTTGTCCTCTGGTGCTTCTTCAAGAGCCTCCCAAATGACCGAATTTTTCTTCCCGGCATCTCTGTGAGCGGGCAGGACCACGCTGTGCCCATCACGGGGGAGCAAAAAGGCAAGGCAACTGAAGCAAGGTGGTACAGGAAGGCTGCACAGATGGGAAACGAGCACTCAGTGACACCCTCGGTGCCTTCTTCAGGGCTCTGCTTCACCTGGGGGGCCACAGCTCCCCTGCAGGTAGGGTAGAGGTCCAGCTGCTGTCACCAGGCTACACCCAAAGGCAATGACCTACGTGGCAATTTGAAGATATTGATCTTCCTTCCTCATGGAAGCACGATAACGAAGGCAACACATGCTGCGTTAATCACACTTCTGTTATTTTGCATTGTGACTATCAAGTTTGAGGTGAACCGAGGTGGGCTGTGCCCTGGGGAATCGCCCTTCTGCTCCCGACCCAAGGCAAATCAGTGGGGGCTCCGCAGAGTGGTGCAGGACGGTCAGCTTCTTTATTTGCTGCATTTTGGCAGCGAAATTAGGAAATTTAGAACAAGGTGGTAAAAAAAAAAAAAAAAAAAAAAAAAAAAAAACCAAGGGGAGCACAAGAGGGAGCTGAGCACAGGCATGTGAGGTGCTGCTTCTCCTGCTTGCTGGTGCAGTAAGGACCAGTGGGTTGCTCTTTGGGGTGGTTTATCAGTTGTTGGCATGGTGTGAGTCCCCACGAGTTGGGGGTGGCAACGAGGAGGTGGTGGCATTAGCATCCACTTTCACATGGCCTTGTGACTCTCCGTCTTGCTGGTGTGCAGCTACCAAGTAGCCATTTAGCACAGGGGATGGCACCCACAGGCTCAGTATGGGTTTTCAGGGATGGATGTCTGTTCCAGTGCTTTCACAAATTTAATGTGCATCCTCTGGCAACTAAGCGCTGAGTTTAGTAGGAGTTAAAATGATTAATGCTCCTCTAACCGAAGAATGTATCTGGGGAGGGAATAAAGAAAATGTTATTTGTATTTGGGATCAAAATGCTCTGAAAAAAATATAAATAAATCACAGTAAATCTACTTTAGCAATTGGAGTGCTGCCATAAAGAGAGCTGGGTCTACACTAGCCATGATGATGCATGTGAGGCCAGAAATCAGGCTCACCCGCATGAGTTAGATACTAGAGCAGCCTTGTGGCAGGGTAAGGGAAGGCGACTGGTTTTGAGATGCAGTGTGATCGCTTTAGGAAATGCCAACCACTTCCCTCAGAAAAGGGCTCTAAGTGTTCTTCCTAAACTGTACTTTCTTATTGAAATAGCCCTGTGGTGTCACTCCAGGATGGCTGTGATGGTCCCAGCGGTACCAGGTGAGTTGGAAAGGAGCTGTGAACATGATGGCCAGGCCACCAGCCCAGGACAGACTCTCAAGATGGCAACACTTGAACCATCCTGAGGAGATGAGCTGGAGGTAGTGTCTCTCCTCAGGCCTTCACCTGGTGTTTGCATCTGAGGGACACAAGCCCATCCTGGAACATACTCACCTGGGTTGGTGCAGGAACTCCTTGACTTGATGGTGAAACGTGTTGTTTTTTGTGTGTGTTTTTTTTTTTCCTTTGCTTTTTGCTGGTAAAAACCTGATTTCTCCAGTATGAGGGTGCTGAATTTATCTGTGGGAGGTTACTGCACTAATGCACCACTGGGAAACGAACCATTGGGAAAACAAGCCTTTGCAGCAAGTCGGGGTGATCGTCTGCTCCCTGCGGCACAGAGCTAGATGCTTCCCCCTACTGCTTCCCCAAGCAGCATTGAGTCATTTTCTTACAGGGGAGGAAACAAATTTTCCAGACACGAGGCCCTTCTGGGCAACTGTTGCGGTCTCCGCTGCATTTTTCAGGAACACAAAATATGATTTTATGTCCAGAGCCCAAAGTACGTTTCTTCTTTTATTGGGCTCCATAAGCTACAAAGTTATTTAAAACTTTTATGTGTCTCCTTTCTAGTCTGGTGAGGGAACAGGGGGATATTAATGCTTGAGGGGGGTTCCCTCCCTCCCCTCCTTCCTAAAGAAAGCTTGCCTTGTTTTAAGTGTTTTCCTTCTGCCTGACTCCATAGAAAATATTAGGGATATGGGATCTGGTATTCATTATAAGTTCCCAACAGAGTAAGATCAATGAAACTTTAAATAAAACAGCTGTGGGCCAGTATGTCATTTAGCCATTGATTTTTGTTAGAAATATTTCTAACTTCCAGTTTAACCATTTGGTGAGGGCCTTTATTCCCTTTTTCAGAAGCCTGCATGAAGCTGCCTTGTTGCTGGTGCTTCATACTCACACCAGGTAGATCTTGTGTACTTACCTACCAGGGCACAAAGCCTGCATCACGGAGCACTCACCCATTGCACAGCCATGAATACTTTTATCTTTACAGGCAGGGGTGCAGGGTTTAACCACAAAGCCACCCTCTTCATCTTGAACATGAAAACAATCAGGTAAAATATTAAAAACTTTTTTTTTTTTCTTAAATAGAGAGTGAAATGAAGCAAGTCCTTCTGAAACACGGAATAAGACCAAAGGGAAACCCATTACAGCTGTCAGCAGTGCCTGGCAGTGTGTTCTCCGGGTATCTTGTGTGCACGTTTGCATCCCAGCCAGATGCTGAGCACAAGAGCAATGAAAGGGCTGGAGGCTGGAAGGACTTAGAGTGAAAAGGACTAAGCGTGTACACCTCAGCTGAGGAAGGGCAATATTGCCATCTGCAGGGAGCAGTCCCCGGGGAGAAGGGAGTGCTCAGCCTGCTTCAGTGTCTTGTAGCTGAGAGTAACAATAGGAACTTTGGAAGGCAAATGCAGGTGAGGCAGACAGACCCTTCCTCCTGATGTCATTTGTTACACCGGAGCGATTTCCCAGGGGGGCAGAGGCAGCCCGGGCTCTCAATTCCTCCTGCAGCAGATGGGGAAAGGCTGCGCATTAGGGAGGGCAGGAGGTGGTGGGGAGTGATGGAGGGGCCTGCTGGGCCCCGTGGCCTCCTGCTTCCTGCCTCTCCTGTTGCTGGTAGATGTGGGGCCAGGATGCTGTGGTAGCTGAAGGCTTCGATCTAGAGTGGGGGCTGCAACTTGTGCCTGCAAGCAGCCTGGGGTGAAGAACAAACAGGAATTGTGTCTATTCCCCAAACCATTTAATCATCCTAAAGCAAAATGCAATTTAAACAGGGGGCTTTCTGGCCATCATATTCATGAGCAAAGATCAAAAAGTATCTGAAGAAAGAGTTTATCTGTTTATTTATTTATTTACCAACATGGGTATCCTCAGCTCAGTGCTGAAGAGCTGGCAGCATCACTGATCTGAATGCTGAACTTGGGAAGGCAGCTGGTCCCCCGACATTTCCTCATGGGAGGTGACACCAATTCCTGCGGCAAGCAAGTAGACATTTTGGAGGAAAAACTGCAGGAAGAGCCCAGATAATGCATACAGGTAATAATTTACTGGCAGGAAAGGGACACCAGCACTCCTGCCTTGTCCCTCGCAGCTTCCCCCAGGCCATGCCGCCTGGCTGTACGTGGCTTTTCCAAGCCCTGCCACCCTCAGCTCTGCAAGGAAAAGCTGCCACCAGACAGCCACGGTGCTGGTGGGGTGCTTCTTGCAGGACTTGCCCATGCCTGAGGGTCATAGGAGCCAAACCTGATGAATGTTAGCTTCCATTTCAACAACCCCTGTTTGTCTAATCAAACAAGTGTTTGTGGCTGCAAAGGCGATGTTCAACATACAAGTTATTGGCTTCTTCAGGGCTTTGGAGGCTATCTCTGTGGGCTGGGAGGACACTATCCCAGTGTCCTCCCCAATTAGACCAGTTCCTTGCTGTGATACCTGTCACACGGGTCATGGGACAATGGCACGGTGCCTGGCAAGAGAAGAGCTTTGTCCCCCCCATGGCACTTCAGAGTTAAGTTCTCCAGTGTGGTGCAGTGAGATATGGATCTAGCTACTGCTCCTCTGCCAGCAAAGCTGTGTCAAGGGGAGGAGTGATACTTTGGGTGCAAAATCCAAAATAATTGGTATTACTGTCATCCTGTTGAATCAGTAAAATAGGAGGAAGAACAGCAAGTAGGATATGCTGGGAGCAAACCCATCAGTTCATGCCACTGAACAGACTGTAGCAACAAATCATGTCAGAGACAGACTGTATTTTTCTGTGTCTTGAGGGAACATGAAGAAAAAGACTCCTATACTGGTGTGAGGACTTTCAAACACTTATAATACTTAAACAGACCTTTTCAAAATAACTATAGTGGCACAAAAATTCTGTGTATGCTAGGCATAATTCTTGAACGATTGAACAGTAGATGAAATTGCAGCTTGTTCTCCAGTATGATTTTGTGTGTGTGTGTACGTGTAAATATATATATAAGTTTGTCCTTTCTACTCTGTTTACCTGTGTAAGATGACAGCTAGGTTAAAATATCTGTTGTGATGACAGATTGATGAGTTTGCCTGCATTGTGCAACTATATGGTGTATTGTTTTAATGTTGTGTTTGCTTAGCTTAACAGTTGCCTAAAAAATAAGGACTGGAACCACAAGTGATGGGACATGTACCGCTCTCCCCAACTGGACGAGCATGTGAAGGTAGGAGAAAAGCACTGTAGTTAATATAAACGTGCGAAGTCACTTACTGCATTGATAACACTCTAGCATTCTGCAAGGGTTTCACTTCAATTTCATAAAACTATCTCAAAGCAATCTATACCACAGCTTTGCTATACCTTGAGTCTACTAAAAAATCCATGACTATGAGTGACTTTTTTTACAATCAGCTGTTCTTCATGAGCTGCATAGCAGCCATATGTGTGTTTGAGTAGTACTGTGCCATACAAAAGTTGAGGTTATTGTTAAAGCTTACTAACCTTACTATCACTAGACAGATCAGCACCTGTCCCTTAAATACCATACCTGCTGTAAGCACATCCCAGAATAGGTTATACCTGTTTCTGCAATGCCAGTATATTTATTGAGTTATTTTTAGATTGGGATCCACTTTAACTGAAGCCTTTATACACATTACTATTTCCTAAATGTTTATTTCTGATTTTATACTGGATTGTTCTTCCTAAACATAAACATTTCTGCCCTTGTCCTTGCAGATTTTCATCTTGTTGAATCATTGCTTTGGTTCGTCAGGCTCATTTTGAATTCTCTTCTTGTCTTCAGAGTGTTTGAAAATCTTCCCAGGGTGATTCACCTGCATGTTTTAACACTGCATGCTCTAATCTACTTAGCAAACTATTAACACAGCTGTTGAACAGTCCTGTGCTGAGAGGAGATCCCTGATTCCGCAAAGGAATTGTCCCTGTGTTTGTCAAGGAGCTATTTTGAATGCAAACACCGAAAGAGGTATGCTTCCAGCTTACAATTAATTTTATCCTGCCATTTTCCTGTTTGCTTAAGAAAATACCGTGTGTGGCATAGCACTGAAATCTGTACTACGGTCACGTTTAACACATCTCTATTTTCCCCCTTGCCCAGTAGCTTAGTTATTCCAGGAAGAAGTATTGCATTAATTTGAAACAGCTTGTTGATTGCCTGCCTTGTTGTCATGAGCAGCTTAGCAGTTTAATGAATGGAAGTACTTATACATAGATTATTTAATCTTCTGTTCCATTGCCTCTCTGACCTTTGAAGGTAAGCTTGCCAATCGAAAAATCACTGCACCTCTGTGGAGTGTGGTATTCGGGATGGTGCTACAGATGTCTCAGCAATGGTTCATTAGCTACTTCAGTGAGTTTCTTAAGGATTACAGGTGCTGGCTACTTGAGTATCATGTGAATTTCCTCCATCCTACTATTCCCATATTATGACCTATGTTCTTCAAATCCCTTTTAAAATGAATACTGGGTCTCAATTAAGCAAGAGGTGTGGATGATGTGACATGCTCAGTCTTTGCAATCTGCTGTCTGCTGAAAACAAAAACTTTTGCTAATGTTAGTCACTGAGTCTGTGTAAACAACAACAAAAAAAAAGATGGTTTGTCAAAACAAAGATGTGTTGTGATTTGAGCTTGGAAATTTAATGGGAGACTGTGGTCATGAGTGCAGTGGTTGCATTTAGGGGTACATCAAACGTTGGCTTATGGGCTCAGGTGGCTTTCAGGAAAGGTCTGTGGGCTAGCCAAGGAAGGACACAATCCTGCAGCAGCTCTCCTGTTACCCTCTGAAGGTTTATAGATAGCTTTGACACAGTAGGATGTTTTTGTAGTGGTCTACATCTCGCTCTCACGGGCTTGTGGCATTTCCTCAGTAGTTCACACTTAGTGTGTAAAACTAAACACACCGATCTGGTGTACGCTTGTTCTGATCATTCAAATATTAATCCAAAAAGAAAAAAATCTTTTATTTTCTTTGTACTTGCAAGGCTCCAATTGGGCCAGGGGTCACCCTGTCCTTCTGCAGCTGGCATAAATTCAGCATGAAAACATGAAGCTAACCTAAACCTTATTGCATGTACTAGATGATGTACAAAAAAATATGATGGCATGCAATGCCTATTCAGTATTAAACCTCTGCTGGGCTGTGATCTGGTGTCGGGTGATTTGCTGCCAGTCTGCCTAATTGCCTTACACAGTGGCAAAATGCAGGGTGGTGGGCAGTGCCCGCTCCGTGCCGTGGAGAGGAGGAGGTGGTGGGTTCGTGGTTCAGATGTGTTTTCTTGAGCCGTAGCCGCGGCCCTAAATTACAGACTCATCCCAACTAAAAGCTAAGGTCTGCGGCTTCAGTGATGAGCTACAGATCCCCGTGTAAGTGTAAGGCGCCTCAGGGACTGGCTGAATACTGCTGCTGAGCAATAATTAACAGCGTATTAATTACGTCTGGCTGGAAGAGACAAGCGTGAGGACTTGCAAGGGGTGTCAGCACGAAGCACGGCACGTTGTGCAAGCTGTAGGGGAGGAGCTCTCAGTCAAGCCCCTACCTCCAACCTCTACTGCCCGCCGCCCCCAAGATGGCCGCCCGCCGCCATTACCCCGGGGAGGGGCGGGGCGGGGCCAGGGCCGCCTCCGCCAATCGGCGCGCGGGGCGGGGCCGCGGCGCGGGGCCGCCTCCCGTTGGCGGCGACGGGGCGGGGCGGGCGGCAGTCGGGAGCGAGGCGCCGCGCAGGGAGCAGGAGCCGCCCGCCAGCACCGCACCGGCCTCCCCGCCCCGCACGGCCCGGCCCGGCACGCACCGGGACCCGCAGCCCAGGTTCGTGACCGGCCGGGGCCCGGTGCTATCTGTGTGTGGGGGGCGGGGCGGGCGGCTCCCTCAGCCGAGGGGTGGTGGCGGCGGCGGCGCACGGGGTCCCGGCGGGGCGGGGCGGGGCGGCGGGCCGGTACCGGTGCTCCGCGTGCAGCCGCCGCCGCGGCGGGCGCTGAGTGCAGGGCGCGGCCCGCGCCGCCATTTTGTGGCGGAGCGATGGCGTCGGCTTTTCTGCCCGTGCGCCTCGGGGGGTGGGGCCGGGCCGGGGGGGGCGGGACCGAGGGGGGAGCTGCGCGCTCAGATTGGCGGAGGCCGGGGCGGGCTCCAGCTGGCGGGCTGCGATTGGGCCGCGGCGGGGGCGAGGCCGGGCTGCTGCGGACTGCGGCAGGGGGCGGGGCGGGGGCGTGCTGAGTCACCGGCACGGCGCTGACGGGACGGGCCGGGTCTGACGGGCCGGGCCGGGGCTGGGCCGTGTCTCCCTCCCGCAGCGAGCTCCGCGCCCCCAGCCATGAGCGGCTGCCGCGTCTTCATCGGGAGGCTGAACCCCGCCGCCAGGGAGAAGGACGTGGAGCGCTTCTTCAAGGGCTACGGCCGCATCCGGGACATCGACCTCAAGAGGGGCTTCGGCTTCGTGGTGAGTGCGCCTCACGGGCGCTGGGAGCGCAGGAGGCCGCGTGGAGAGTTCTGGGCGCTTAACGGTGCTCTTGCTGTGTGGGTTTGCAGGAATTTGAGGATCCCAGGGATGCGGATGACGCTGTCTATGAACTGGATGGAAAAGAGCTTTGCAGTGAGAGGTGAGCTGCTGTATCTCCTGTGTTACTCAAACGTAAAAAATATGTGTCGATTTTCAGGTGCGTTTTGTTATCAGCACTGTTCAAATCCAGCTGTAGCTTTATTTCACCCAATAACTATGAAAAAATGCTTAAAAATGCATGATTTCCCCTTCCTTAATATTTTTTTTTTCCTCTGCAGGGTTACAATTGAGCATGCGAGAGCACGCTCTAGGGGTGGTAGAGGCAGAGGGCGGTACTCTGACCGTTTCAGTAGCCGCCGTCCACGTAGTGACAGGAGGTACGTATAGCCGTGAACTGACGTGGTTTTAATAAATAACTCTGGGTCCATCTCATTGGCAAATGCGAGGTACTTTCTAGTCAATCAGATGTGGCAGTAGGATTGTGAAGATCAAAAAAACCAGATATGATCATCTCCTTTATGTTTTTGTACCCCCAAAGTAATTGACGCTTGTCCTTGATTACTCGGGGCATTACATAGTCACAAGAGTGATAAGTTGACTACTGATTATTGATACGGTCTTTGTTGGTATTAAAACGTGATTATGCTTAAGTTAATAAATAATTAATACTTAATGTTTATTTCCCAGCAGAAGTGCCCCACCTGTAAGAACAGAAAATCGTCTCATAGTAGAAAATCTGTCATCCCGAGTCAGCTGGCAGGTTTGTTAAAACACGATTAACTATTTTGACTTCATTTAATGGGTATGTAATGTAATTATTTTGTAAAATAATCAATTAAAAGTAATTCTATTTTATTAAAATGTTTATGTAATTAATGTAATTTTAAATAATGTAATTTAAATATTTTGAATGAAAACTAGTTAATTTTAATTTATAATAATAAATGTATATGTTTGAGGAAATATATTTATTTATTTTCTTGTTTTCTAAATCCATTTTAACCACATATTAAACCCTTTATTTGCCAGCCTATCTGTGTCGTTGGCCTTATGACGAGGAGTGCCTGTGGGTTATCCTAATCGTTCTGTCTTGGTCACTCTTGGTTGGGCCTGGTTGACTTTCCAGTCAGCTCCTACAATGTCACTTGGCCACCTCTAGATCTGTGTTTGCCGGTCTAGATGTAATCGATGCACTCCTTAAAGTGCCACATTGCAGCGGTCCCAGAGCGTTAACGAGATCTGATTCCTAAGTTGAGAGCTGTTCTTCCTGTAACGCTTCCGAATAAGAGTTCCTGGTCGAAAAGAGTTGAAAGATACGAAATTAGGTGGTCGTTGGAATCCTGATCGCAGTAAAGTGGTCCTTGGTAACATCAAGCATAGAGAATGTCTGGATCCGTCAATAGTCTCCTAATAGGGAGGGCGGTGCGATTAATGGCTTCCATCGACTGGGTAGTGTTCGACAAGTGGGTGGCGAAGAGCCAGTCGGGCATAAATCATGACGGTATCTCCGGTCGCTTAATGCAGTTTGCTGCTTGGCTAGCCTAGGGAAATGTTAATAAAGGTAAAGTAAACTATATTTTTAATGACATATGGGGCACAAAATAATGGTGTTATGTAAATGTAATTCTGTATGCATATAAGACTCGTAATATAAATGGAAACTGGAATAATTCAAAAATATATGGGTAGTATTTTGCACTCAGTCCAGTATACATATATAAATATACAGATGTATTTTTTAGATATCTCTCTCTCTCTTTCTAATCTATATAATCTCCATAGACTAATTTAATTTTCCTTAATGTTATGACACTTTATTAGCATTTTGCTTAAAGCATTATGCTTTTTTCATTTATTTCGTGCCCTGATATAGATAATTCAATTTTGATAGAATACAAGTATGGCAGTTGCCATGTTTGTAATTTATCTAACATCTTCTCTTTCAGTAGTCATAAGTTTCTTTTCTTTGCTCTTTAAAAAAAAAAAAAAAAAAAACTATTTTTATATATATAAGTATTTATTTCTACTTCTTTGCATAACATTACTGGTCTTGTGTTAGGATCTCAAAGACTTCATGAGACAAGCTGGGGAAGTAACCTTTGCAGATGCACACAGACCTAAGTTAAATGAAGGGTAAGCCTCTAAAGTTCTCTTGAAAGCTATAGGCTAGTATTCATCTGTATTGTGTAGATACCTGGGGAGGGAGGCTGGCTACCTCCCGTGCTCAGCAGCTGTTCATGGCTTAATTTAGCTACCCTTTGAACTTGCAGTCTGTGGTATTTGGGGAGGGGAATTCTTCAGTTCATGCTTGAGTTTGTCATGGTGTTACTACACACCAAGCAGTGTGGGGGTTTTTAAACTGTTGTGTATTTTTTTTTTTTACATAGTACTTTTTTTTTTTTCCACTCTTACCATCAAGAATACAATTTGTAATAGTGAGCTGTTTTGGCTTTTTTTTTTCCCTTTTTAATTTCTGTAGGGTGGTTGAATTCGCCTCTTACAGTGACTTAAAGAATGCTATTGAAAAGCTTTCTGGTAAAGAAATTAATGGAAGGAAAATCAAACTAATTGAAGGCAGCAAAAGACACAGGTATGGATATCTGTTAAGTAACAATTCAATATGTATTAAGAAAGCCTTGAAGTCAGTGACCAGACAGTGAGACTGGAGACCAGTGAACTGCGTGGTTGCTGTAGTGGCCTGTGATGTTCCGTTGCTGACACCGATGCTCATTGCTTCCTCAGTAGGTCCAGAAGCAGGTCACGGTCTCGTAGCAGAAGCTCATCCAGGTCTCGTAGCCGTTCCCGTTCCCGAAGCCGCAAGTCTTACAGCAGGTCGAGGAGTAGGAGCCGTAGCAAGTCTCGATCAATTAGTAGATCTCCAATGCCAGAGAAGAGCCAGAAACGTGGCTCTTCCAGTAGGTCTAAATCCCCAGCATCTGTGGATCGGCAGAGGTCTAGGTCGAGGTCCAGATCTGTTGACAGTGGCAACTGAACTATAAGTAACTTGCCCTGGGGGCCCTTTTTTAAACCATACTTGCTAAAAGTTGTGGTAAGTATGTGACTTTCTGCGGGGAAGGGTTTGGGTGGGGAGGGGAGGGAAGGGAGGGAGGAGGGATGGGGGATCTTTGTAGATGTGGACCATGGTGGGGAGGGTTATTGACTAATTGTATTAAATGTTTTTTGATAACCCTTTTCTTGCTCACATTTTTTGTGAATGTCTGAAGTGTATAGTTTGTGTATATTGACAGAGCTCTTTATAACTAAAGCAGACCACTTTAAATTTTTTTGTACTCCAAAAAGAGTAACCTAAACACTAAATTCCCAGTATATTCAACTGTGAATAGCAATTCAGAATATTAGTTTAATATATCAAATTAAACTAATAGCTTTAGGCATCTAAGAGCTCTACATGTGCTGTACATAAAGCTTTATTCCAGAGCGTATTTTTTTCATGCTTTAGAACCATTGTTTCAGCTAGAGGTCAGCAGATTAAGTGCTGGTCAATATTGGTAATAAAACTTTATTTTAAAAGCTTTTCATTTAATACGACTTGCACTACAGTAAGAAAATGCCCATTTCACTGCCCTGTGGTAATAGTATTCTATAAAGCACCCTAATTCTTGATACTTGAGAACTAAATAGCTCAAATAAAGTATAAAGAAACATGTCTCTGCTTCTGGTGTATTACTGTTGGTGAAGTGTTTGTGACTGTGCATCATGTAGACCCATCTAGAAATATTTTAACTGTTCAACTACAGCAAAGCTGTTACTGAACGTGTTGGGTGTGGGGGAGAACTTCCTTCCAAAATACGTCACACTGCGCCGTTAGGTATCTGCGTCTTTTGGGGGACTTCACGTTCTGAGATAAGAACCTTGATAATAAGGAGAAGCCTGCTGTGAGAGAGTGAGTTCATAGCAAAAATTGGAATGGGTGAATCGTTCAGATTTTAATTTATTTTTCAGAGAGTAAGTGTGGAATGTTAAAAGATGGACGCAGTCATTAAACTTCATCTGTGTGTGTGCATGCGTGTATGAGAGGACACTGAGATATGGATAAAATATTTTTATAGGAATGAGTCCTCATTCTAGAGAAAGAAGAGGGAATTTTAAATTGGCATCTGGGAGTACTGCAACAGTGGTGCCCTGCAGTTCTGCCTGCTGGTTCTGTGTATGTTTACCCACCCATTACAGAGGCAGCAACGTGCAATCCCTGTGTTTTTCAAACCCTTACCCACGTTACAAGAGAGCTTTAGAACTGAATCTAAACATTTACAAATGTTTTCTTTTGAGGTGCTTTACAAAGTACAAAGCTAATCCAGTAACACACTGAAACCTTCTAAAAAATCCTTGGAACCTATGGTCAGGTCCTAGGAAACTCGAGGAGGGTCTGCACAGAGCAGAGCTGGCTCTCAGGTTGTGGGTAGATTTCTGGTGTCTGTGCAGGACACTTTGCCTTTTCTCCTTTCTGTTGCTGGTTTCTTGTTTGTTAGCTTGGAACACGGTTACGTGAACGAGCTTTTGTGCCTTGTGAGCAAGCGGTGAGAGATTCAGATTGATAGCGTAGGTAACGAGATTATTACTGGACAGTTTTTGGGAGTGGGAGGTTTCAGGCTTTGCATTACAGAGGGTTATACTGACTTCTGGTCAAAAATGACCTTGTGTTTATTAAGTGTAGGTTCCTGGTTTGATCCTGTTTATTCTTAGTTCGGCTGGTTTATTTCATGTTACAGTGTATTTTTAGCACATTACAGGTTTTAATGGCGGTCATCCGTGGTGCTGAACTTTTAAGTACGAAGGTAGCTAGATAGTGTCCTGGAGGTTTGTTCTGCCTAGTTGAGTGACTCCTGCAAAGCAAGGCGTGTTCAGGGCTCACATATTTTCAGCGGTACAGCTTGCTGGACCTGAGCTCCGCTCACGGAGACAGTTGGCATAGCCACGTTCAGGATTTCTGTGCTGTCTACTGCGTGAAGAGCAGCGGCACACCGCACGCTGCTCGGGTTCATGGAAAAGGAGTGAGCAGCAGCCCACGGGGTACTCAGCTGCATGCCGGGTCTTGGCTTCTACACTGGGAAACTCTCACACCCCGTTTTGGGTCTTTATTAGAGAAATTACACTAATCTTCAGCGATCTCTTTGAGAACTGCTTGGAAGGTGCCAGCAGGACAGTTACAAGTATGTGAAATTCAGAAAGGAAACTGATGTGAGTGGTGGTTTTTGCATAGGCAAAACTGGGGGCAGACACTTGGGAGCATGGCCCTAAATTGTCCCAGAGGAAAAGCAGTGTCTGTAGGTTGCTGCAATGACTTGTTTCTTTGTGGGAGCCTGGAACTCTCCTTCATGGGCAGGCAGGGAGAAGCCGTCTGAGGAGCACGCTCTTTGGAAAGCGAGAGAGGGTGGAGATAGCTCTGTGGCACATCCTGTGGTGTAAGAGGAGCAGATCGAAGCTTTACATGGAACTGCTGGAAACCTGTAAACCAGCTGCAGAAGGCGGAGCTCTGCGGGGCTGTGATAGCGGCTGTTGCAGAATCTCTCTGTACCATTTTCCTGGTTTCCTGCTGTTTCTGCAGAGTCTCGATGCTGGTTTCATTTCTTGAGCAGTATTTGTGTCCGCAGCTGCACAGGTCGCTTCTGTTGCATCTAAAGAAAAATGTGAGAGTAGGTAGTTCTGAGCCCAGGTTATAAAAAGATTGTGATGTAACTGCAATGTTGTTGCTGGGTGTTTTTTAAAGGAGAGAAGAAAAAACAAAGCAAAAAATTGACCTTCTGTCAAAATATTTAAGCCATTTTGTGTCCAGTGATTTCATGAGTCTGGGTTGGGAAAGCTACCCTTTCACCACAGTCTGGCAAGCCACCTATGTGTCTGTTCCTACTATCATCTGCTTTGCACTGAAGGAACACCTTGGTATTCAAGTTGTGATTTTTTTTCCCCTTCTCCTGTTAGCAGAGAATGGTCACTCATGTTAACAGAAGTGTCAGTCATCCTTCAGCTGTAGCTACAAATGATGGTGAAACGCTCTTGCAGCAGCCTATGGTACTTACTGCTCAGCTGCTTCTCTGTCCCAAGGGTCTGGAGAAAAGTGAGCCAGAAGCAGCACAAGGATGGCTGGTGGAGGGTCTCGTTCAGCAGTTCATTCCCTGAACTTCACACAGTCAGATGGGTTTGACATTATGGGCCCACTGAAGCTGGAGAAGAGTCTATCACACCTCTATACCAACACCGTATGTATTTTTAATGAGCTTTACTAGAAAAAGATCCAAATGCTTCCTTTGTTCAGCTACAATATGTGGCAGGTCCGTTCTTCTCCCCCCACTCCAGAAGTGACACCCTTCAGTGAGTCTCTCAACAGCTTGTAGTGAAGCCAAGATCTGATGCATTAAAGATCAACGTTCTGCTGTAGGTTTTAGGCGTGTATGAGGCTGTTCCTTGCATGTGGTCAGTGCAAATCACAGCTTTTGCAGGACACCTGTACTGGTTCAAGGATGGCACTCTGAAAACCTGTGAGCACTGGTAGTATAGATGGTACGTTTATTTCTGAGACATTCTGCTGATGTGGGAAGCCCTAATTCCTAGTGTTTTCAATTACCTCTACTTTTCTTTTTATTTATTTATTTATTTTTTTATTGTGATTTCTACTTAGTGCGTAGGCTATGGTAACTCTTGAGTTATATATGGCAACTATTCTGTCCCTAGAAAGCAGCAATTGTCTGGCAATTATAGGTAAACGTATATGGCTTGGGCTGGAAAGACTAGGAAATAGAGAGGCAAAGCTGTACTTGCCACTTGGCTTCTTTATTCCATCATGAATCCTGAAGGCCAGGATCAGCAGAAGGCCCTCTCCAAGCTGGAACATCAAGTAGAGCAGTGGGAAGAAGTACAGGGGGCCGATGACTTCTGGGGCAAAGGCAACCTTGAGGATGGTAGAGCACAGCTGGATGTTCTGGCAGCCGGTTTCCATGCACACTGTCCGCCTGCAGCTGAAGGAGGAGGAAAAACGCTGACAAAATCTGATCCATTTTAAACAATTTAAGACAGACTCCACCCACCTTGCTGTTGTAATGTTTCATGCATCTGCCTGTGCTAAAAGCTGCTTTATCGGGAGCAATGTTGAGAAGAACCCTAGAAGGTTTTGCCTTGTGCTCCCTGTGCAATGTATGGAGACACATCATGCTATAAACGTGGACTTTGTGTTTAATGGTGCTTGGAGGACTTGTGTCCCACTCTGCTGCTTCCCACAGAGAAGAAGTCTGTTTCCAAGGTAAAAAGAGGAGTCCAAGTTGTGAAAGCAAAAAGTGAATAGAAAACAGTGAGGGCTAGAGGATATCTTACCCGAATTAGATGGGAGGGGAAGGGAACGAGAAGTATTTTGTTTGTTTTGTTCTTATGCAAGGTGTGGGAGTATGACTTGGGACCAGCTTGCAGTGTGTCTGCTCATACTCCTAGGACACATTTTGGGAAACTGCAGCCTGCGTATTTCACAAAACTGCATCCATTTTGAAGCCAATGCTTTCCCCATTGCTCTGTATACCGTGTCTCTCTGTTTCTTCTGGTCTTAGAGTGAGGGAAGGGAGGAGCAGGGGAACATACCGGTCATTAAGCTTGAAGACTGCGGAGAGAATGTAGCCCAGAAGGAATCCGATAAAAGGCATCAAGGCAGAAGATCCGAGGAGGGATGGTGAGAAGACGACCGTGATACTGCTTCCCACGTTGGCCACAGATAGAACAATTATTGCAACAGATGACAGCAGAAGCACAACCATCCCCGTCTAAAATAAGTGTTAAAGACAGGGACAAGATAAAAACCCCCAACAAAATTTGCATCAGCTGTTGGAAGTGGCTGTGCCCAGTTCCCCATCCATTACGTGGGTTTATAGTGAGAGATTCGCACTGGTGCGTAAGTGCCTTCCATGGACGCAAATGTTATAAAAAAAAATGAACAAGACACCATCTTTAGGCATTACCTAGAGAGACCTTAATTAACTAAGTATCTTTCTGGCATGTATATATAGTGACTTGCTCTGCCAGCCATGTTTCTCAGGCATTGCTATGCATTTCTGTCCACGTCCCTCTGTGAGTCTGGCATGACATGCCTGCTACCCAAAGCAGGTGGGGAGGAAGCCTCTTTGCTCACAGCAGCAGGCGTGGAATGCAGGTGGGGGGCTGCATTTTCAGGCTGTCTTACCGGTGTTCAGCAGAAGTAGTACCTGGGGGATTCTGGGAGGCAGAATACAACCCTCATGCCTGCCTCTCCACTTTGGAGTCCAGTTTGTGTGGAGCTCCCCAGGTGATTTTTAAAGCAACTCTCTACTGCTTCCTCTTTTGTAGAGGAAATAAATGGAAAAGCAGTGTTAGCAGAAAGGAACAAGAACTAAGGGGCAGCTGGGCCACTGTAGGTCACCTTCTTATGCTAGATTTTCAATGTTTCTTTTGAAACAGTCTGGTTATCACTGCCCTGTGCTGGCTAAAGAGACATATAAAGAGCTCTGCTCCTCCTACACCTAGCCTGGTTCCTGGGTTCCCATCTCTCTTACAGGTTAGTGATTCCTAATGCCATTTTGTCAGGTCTTTGTTAGGTCAGGGTGCCAAAATCTTGTTGTGCTTGGTCTCAGTTTCTCTGGGATGAAGCCTTAGTGAAAGAAACCAGGAAAACCAGCTTTACAAAGTTGTTAGCAGCTCTCTGGGTACTGCTATTGAGTTAGGCAATGGCCTAGCCGGTTGTCCAGATTCTCCTTCTGATGTCTGAATGCTTAATGGACAAGTGAGGCAGGAAGATGATTCCAGGCATAAGCATGTGCTTAGAGGTCTAGTGGGTTCAGCTGGATAGTTTGTGCTCTGCTGCAGCTCTGAGAAGTGGGAAATGTTTGTTTATTCTATCTGGGGTCTGCGTTGGTTGCAGCAATAGTCAGAGGCAGTGCCTATGAGGCTAATTAGTGCTGTCTGTAGCAAAAGAAATTGAAGTTAAAACTGAAACCAGCAAAGGAGAACAAAACAGGAAGATGCCTACAAATTATTGTTTGTCTGGTAAAGGTGGAGGGCTTTACTCTGGGAAAATATTTTAATGACTAAAGCAGGGAAGTGGATGTCCCGAGTACTATCCTCAACCCTTTCATTGATTTGTGGCATGTTTTAAAGAAATGAATATTTCTGTGACTCTGTTTTTGTAAACTTCCTCGAGGTGCCTGGCTGAAAGGTGACTAGCACAGGATACTTCTTACCTTGATGACAAATCCGGTGTACTGTGGTTTCTTCTCATTCAAGATGATGCCGATGGCACAAGGGATTAGCATCAGGGCCAGGGAGGTGATTATTCCTTTGTAAGGTACCTTGCCCTTCAAATCACCCTCATACAGTCCTCCCGAGTAAAGATACAGAAGCAGAGGCATGAGTCCAATTGCCAGAACCGTTGAGCATGTGGTCATTACAATGCTGAGATGGAGAAAGAAACCTTCAATAGAATAATTACTTTTTTTTTTTTTGGTGAAATATACTTATTTTACTAATCTGGACGCATGGTTTTAATACGAAGTTTACCTTGCTCTTTCCCAGACTGTCACTGAGGCGCCCTCAACATCACTATCAGGTTGTAGGAGGCTATGATATGAACAGAGTGAGGGGAAGATGGCTCAAGCTCTGTATAAGCTCTGAATAGACCCTTTTTTATGGGTACAGCCCATACTTCAGAAGTTCACATGTAACAGAGAGAGTAATGCCTCACACTTTTCGCAGGGACACATTGGCTTGCTGAGCAGCCTGGGTGATTTAAAACTATTCTAGGCTTAGTACTTCAGTCATGGTCCAGCCTCTTGTGGACTGCTAATGTCAGTTCAGCCAGCTTCTGAACCAGCTGTACAACTGGATTGGCCTGGGCAACAAGCACACAGCCTTGCTTACCTGAGGTTCATGTCACCTTTCAGTGCCAGACTGAAGACGTTTGAGAGGTTTCCACCTGGGCAGCAGCCACAGATGAGGATGGCCAGGGATTCCGTAGGGCCCAGCTGGAAGAGCTTGCCCAGTACAAATGCTGTCAGGGGCATCACGCCGTACTGAGCCATTACAGCAATAGCTACGCCTTTGGGATTCCTGAGGTGAGTTGTGATCTTGGCTATCTCCATCGTACACCCCAGAGACACCATGATGATGAACAGGACCACAATAAGGATCACATTTAGGGCTGTGTCTGTGGCCTGCTGGCCAAATGCAAACACAGGTGCTGCACTGGTCAAGGAGGTGCTCTGTGTGCAACCTGGGCTCCAGAGCTCTGGGCTCTCAGAGGCTCCCCTGGACTTGTTCATCCTGATGAAGAGTTTAGTCGTCCCTTCTTCTGTAAGCAGCTGTCAATGTGAGGAAGGGATTGATTCAGAAGTCTGAATAAAATACAATGAATGCAAGTAAAATGCGAGTTCTCCTGCTCCCTTTGGTCTGCACCTTTTCTCTTTCAGGCCACCACTCTTATGTAGCAGCCATTGAAATGGAAATCTCTTCTAAGGAGTTGTGTAAATTGTAACTTGTCTGATGTACAGAGTCACAACAGACAACTTATGCAACTCGCACGGACAACCGACACTAGTCACAGGACTCAGCTTGTTAGATCCACAGCAGCCAAGGGGCACCCTGTTCCCTTCAGCAATATACGGGGCAGTTGGTGCAGCTTCTGCTCTGGTCTCCCTCCTCTTCCACTGTTTGTCCTCACCATGAATACGAGGGCAGAGCTGGTGAAAGCAAGAGAAAGGCTCATGCAAAACTGGTAAAGACAGGCAGAAGAGCTCTTGTCCACAAGATACAGCTGAAGCCAATGGTTAAAAACATGATGCAGCCGGGGTACTTTGTTTTTAACAAGTGTTATAAAATGCTTATGCTTCTGTCCATAAGTCAATCTCTTAACAGACTAGGAAGGAAATTCCACACCTGCTGCTGCGAGCAAAGAGGCTTCTTCCCTCTTTGCCTCAGGAGGCTGTGGGAAATTCCCCCTTGGATTAGTAGTGTCTCTAGGAAACTGCTAGGGGCTTTCATGTCCCTTTTTTGATGCAAGTTCTTCTGATCAGAGCACCATCTAGATTTTTTTTGATTGCATAAGAGAATTAATTCATCAAGCTTTCTCAACATTCAAAAATATTATTCCCCCCTTAGCACTGAGCAGAGGCTCCACATGGCAGGACCCTCCATTGACCTCTGCAGTGCATGCCTGTGCTTCCAGCATAAGGCTTCCTGGCAGGGCACGGCATGCACACAGTGCCCGGGTGTGCAGGGAAAGGAGACCAGGGTGGCTGGCACCACAGTGGGAAGCGAGAGTAAAGAGGTGGCTGTCAAAGGCTGTTCTTCCAGCTGCTGTAGAGGGGACCTCTTCTGGTCCCCCACCGCTCCCCGTGCCCTGGCTGGACATGGGACGTGCCTCCCTGCATTGTCCACACTGCAGGTGCTGTGCTTCCTGACTCCTCTAGCGGTTTTGTCTTCATTTATGGAGCAAGTTGACCTGAGCCACCCCCTAGGTCAGGCACGGGTCTCTAACAACATGCAAAGTAAAACACATTAAACCACAGTGAAGTGAATGCCATTACCTTACACACCTGTGAGCACAGCTCTCAAAGGCTTTGGTGAGGTTGCCTGCTGCTCCATCCCTTCCTGGCCATGCTCAGTGAGCAGGAGCGCTCTTCAGTCCTTCTGCATCAGGAAAATCTTCCCCCCTTGGCAAAATCTTGTCCTCTGCTTGCAGAATATAAAACCTGGGTCTGAAAGTATTTTAGATAGGGAAATTTTCAGAATGTGTGTTGTTCTAGGGCAGCAGTCCTTTCCTCCGTGGTACAGGACTGGGGAAGGGATTTCAACCTGGGAGGCTCACTGTGGTATGGCCAAACTTTAATCCCTTTGCTGAAGGTCATTATAATGCTGCTCTGCACACATCAGGGACGTCCTCGTCGCCCGTATTCATCCAGGAGCTCCGCGGGCCTGACCTCTCCAGTCCCATTGCTCTGGAAACGCCACTGGCAGCAGGAAGGAATGGCAGGGCAGCCCTCCCTGTGTTCCCCACTCGCTTTGGGTTGGGAACTTTGTTTTCTAGGCTGGGAGCCAGCCCGGAAAACAACCAACAATAGCTCTGTAGCCTAGCACGGCATCCCTGATCAGGCTGGGAGGAGGAGTGCCCACAGCAGGATGGAGCCACACCAGGAGCCACCAGCATCTCTGTGTGTCCATGGCTTCTCCTGCAGCCTTGCCATTAGTGCCTACAGTGCTGCCCTCAGAGGCCTCTGTGTCAATGGTGAGGCAAAGAGGGACACCCAGACACCTTTCTAGGGCCCTGGCCAAGTAAGCGAGAGGGGGTGGCCTGCTACACTGCATGCATTTCATTTTGCTTTGGGCAGCTGCAAGGTTCCTGGGATAATGTAGGTGCTGTCCAGGTATTGTGTGTCAGCAAGGCCCTAGGAACTAGCAGAAAATGCAGGAGCAAAGTGCCCAGCAATTGCCTCTCTTTTTCTCCCTCCCTTCCCTTTCTTCCCCCCCCCCCGCCCAGATCCCCATGCAGCCTCTCGAAATGTTTGTTTTCACAGTGTTGGCCTTTTAGCTGTCCGCTGAATGTTGTCAGGAGATGCAAGAAGGGTCAAGTCAAGCAGCTAAGTGGTTTTGAAGTGTCGCTGCCTACGCAGCACCCAGACCTCCCCCTGCCAGCTCAGCGCTGCTCAACGTTTTAAAATGATGATGTTGTAACACCCTCACCCTTTGTCTTTGCAGGACTGTAGAAGAATGCTTCAACTACTCCAGTAATTAAAAAAATGCCTGCTAGTTGTTTGCTCTTCAAGTGTCCCTGCTCGTTCCCAGTAGCTAAAGCACGAAACGCCACGGGAAGCAAGGGAGAGACTGGTTGAGAGAGGCAGAATAAATGAGCATCATTATTTCACTCTGATTCACGCTGGAGATGTCCGGTTGTTTTACACAGGCACTGGAGCTGGGTGCTGGCAGTTGGTCCTGGCCGAAGAGCTGCATTGTGGCTCTGAAGCTGCTGCTCACTGCGGTGGGACCTGGGACCTGCTGGTGCCCAGAAGGGTGCCTGGAGATGGAGCAGAAAGGTTGGAGGAAAGATTTCCACGTTGTCTAGCGGGGCACAGAGCAGGCTTTGACCTCGGAGGAGCCAAATGGAGGGGCCAGCAGCAGCCACCCAGTGGCTTTTGACCATTTTTTTTGTCCATTTTTCTGGACTCAGCTCTTAAAGGGTAAATTTCTAAATGTTCTGTGAATGTTCTCTATTTTCCTCACAGCTCAAATGTGCCCAAGTAGCTTTCTCTGCACGGTGAGGTTCTGCGCAGCTCAGGCCACTTGAGGGCAGTGGTTGCATGCCCAGAGCCAGATTGCTCTCCGAGGATAAAAGCCCTCATAAAACAACAAAGTCTCACCGTAGGTGCCATCGCTTGGACCTATTTTTTTTTTTTTTTAATTGTCAGATACTCCCAGATTCAGGGGTATGGTCTAATATACTGGGTGTCACAGGATGTTTGACAAGCCTGAGGCACTAAAGGTGATATTAAGAAAGCAAACCATACAGAAGTTTGCAGGCTTCTTGTTGGAGCTCAGCATGATCTGTCTTGTAGAGTTTTTTTTTTTAAAGACACCAATGGTGTCAGTGCTTTATGCTTTCATAATGCAGCTTCATAAATTTACTTGACAAATATGAAGAGGCTCTCGTGCCTCTTTCACTGGTGGGGAGCCGAGGTCCAGTTTTCTAATTTGCAGCTGGGGCTGTTATTTCTTCTGTGTTTTTACAGAATTTAACATAACTTGAACTCAGCCCAGTTGTTGCCCAAAAGCCATACTTCAGCAGATGTGCCCAATAAGACTGGTGGTGATGTGATTTGTGCCAGATTTCACACTATGTTGGCCCACAGTCTGAGATGTGACCTGGGCATCTGGGTGCCCATACTTTGCTCATGTAAGGTTTACTTGCTGTACAGTTATATGCTTAAATATTTATTTTTCTGTGGGGTTTTAAGGTGTCTGGCTCCATTTAGTGCCAGAAACAGCCTCCTGAGCCTTTGTTATATCATTGTTTCTTCATTCTCCCCCCCAGCTGCTGAGTGTTGTCCTTTTGTTCAGGAGGATGCTCGTGGTGGGTCAGCACCCATCTGACCACAGGAATGCCAAAGGACTGGAGCAGCCTGTCCTGAGGCAGGGTTACCCTTGCAGCTGTGTCTGCCCAGTGCTGGAGTGACCACCAGGCTTGAAGAGGATGGGTTTCTGCAGGGGCAATCACTCCTTGCCATGATTTGTTCCAGCTGTGGCTCCCCAAGGCCACAGTTCACTTCTGTTATCATCATCTGGGTGATGCAGCCCACCTGGCTTCCCAATTAAAATCTAGGTACCTTTAGTTCTTTAAAAACAGTAAGAGCCACCGTTTTTCTCCAGAAGCTCCTGTCATAATTAAAGCAGAAGCTGACCTGGTTTTGTGTCTCCTTCCCAGCCTTTTGGGTTGCTCAAATGCTGGTTGCCTTGGGCTTATTCATAAATGCACGCAGGGTAGGTCTCTGAGTTGTGTGACTAGCAGCTGCTGCCTGCAGTTTGGTCTGGCTCAACACAAGGAAAATTGTGTGTCTGGGGTGGTGATTAAGTCTGTTTATGTCTGATCCTACTCTGATGGATAGCAAGTAACGAGAACAAATCGATCAGGCTTGTCCTGAGATGGAAACCATTGCAGGATCACAGAATGGTTGAGGTTGGATGGAACCTCTGCAGTTTGTCTGGTCCAGCCCCATGCTCAAGTAGGGCCTCCTATAAATAGGCACAAGCCACCATGAGCTGGGGCAATTGATGCCAGGATGAGGGCCGTGCTCCCTTCTCCTCACCCCTGTGCTGGGTCCCGCCGTGTCTCTATGCTGGGGGACTGGCAGGGTGAGGGGGGCTGGAGAGGGGCCTGGTTCGAGTGGTTGGCACCACACCATGGAGGCCTCTCCCAGCTACTGGGGCGTGCCATCAGAGACTCACTGACCAGCTGTGTCTGTGATGGCATCCCACAGCACATGGTCTAATACCCTGTGTCCCATGGCGGGGTGTCCCTGTGCCGTCCTGGTGGCTGCGCCATGAGTTCCAGTGCTGGGCATTTGCTGGCTCTGCCCCACAGCACTTCTCTGAGTGCCAGCAGGAGCCAGCGTTGTTTGTGTTGGTTCAAATCCTGTTTAGCATCCATCAGGATTAAAAGAAAAAAAAACAACAAAAAACCTCTCACACAATTTTGTTTGATAGGAAAATAATTAATTTTGCAATTAGCTCTGCCCAGAACAAATGATGTAAGAGTGCTGCGTATGGGCTAAATTAATGCCTGCTGAGACACAGCGCCAGCATCTGTCTGCTTTGGTGACACTTATTTTAAGCAGGCGGAGGAGGGTACTGTGCACCCTCCTGTGATGTTCCTGATGGCTTTGTCTCTTGTGGGGGCCTGGGGAGTGCTCAGCAGCATTAGCTCTCAGCTGATCAGCAGTGAAAAACCAGCTAACTCCTATGCCTCTTCTCCATTTTAGGGAATTCACTGTAAATTTGAGCTTGGTGGTCAGGTGGGCATTGCTTATGCTTATGTCCTCAGAGTCCAGGGAGCTCTGGAGAAACCAATCCCAAGGGCATGAGGCACATCAGCCGTGGAGGCCTGCACTTGCGGTGGGGCGAGGAGAACACCTGGGCCACCAGTGTGTCCCCACCTGTGGAGGGACATCCTGGCTGGCTGCCCTTGCCCACAGGAAGGGTGGCATTGAGCAGGCTTACCCCAAAGACAGGCCTCTGGTGGGGGGGCGATTACGCAGAGTGTAGGAAGCCCATTTGTTTCCGTGATGTTTATTTTTCCCCAAGATATTGCTTATTGTCTATTGTAGTCACTTGTTAACTACGTAATTAGTGGGTCTAGTTGATCTTGACTGTTTCGTTTCCTTAGGGACCAGATGTAAAAGACAGCTTCATAAATATTTGACAGCTTAAGTTTCCTTCAGATTTTGGTAAAATGCTGTTGGCAGGCCATCAGGACCTTCCTTAAGCCTCTGTCTGATCCATATAGCTTTGATTATTGCTCTCATTTTCATGGGAAAAACAAGCCTTTTCTGCCATTGTTCTGACCTATGCTGGGCTATGACTTTGCAAAAAATCCTGTGTTTTCTGTGGGTCAGTTGACCAGCCATTGTAGTATGAGCTTGGGAGAGATGATCTGGGTGATAAAAGGTTCCCTGGTCTCTTGTCTATCTTCTAGCTGTAGATGCCTTTCAGCTGTGAAGGTCAATTTTGCCTTGACCTGAAGTAAGTGTGCTTCATTTGTATCCAAGCTTATATTTTAAATAATTTCATCAGGGTAGATTGTGCTCAAGTTCTATTTCCATAGATTTAAACTGCTCAGTTAGTAGGAGAGCACCATGTGGGAGCATGCCACGCTCCTCAGTGCCTTTGCAGGATACTTATAGGAGTTACAGGGCTAATAAGGATGAAATTGCTGGTGCCACTGCAGAGTTCATGGCTTTGTCTGATTCTTGTATGCTCCTTTGGCATCTTTGCATCACTGACAGTGGTGTCTGAAGACACAGTCTCTGTTCTTTCTTACTCTTGTAGCTACTCGCAGTCTTCGCAGCAAAGCTGTAGATTGCTTGTATTAGATCAGACTTTCCCCTCTCTCATTGGCACATTAGGTGCTTTGAGAAGAGGATGCATGAGCTTACTTCACAGCAGAGATTTCCCCACAAGGCAAAAATAACTGTTGCAGCCACACTGCACTTGCTCATAAGGCTCAGGGCTGAGAAAGTCACTGAGCAGACAGCCTGGGTCAGTCTAGAGCTTGCTCCCTCCTTTATCACTGTCCCCTGTGTGGAGTGGGGAGGGGAAAGGTCCTGAAGCAATCTGAGCTTAATAAGATGAGCATAACCCTTTCCAGTTACCGAAGGGTTTCTTCTGGTTTGGCTTCTTGATGTTGCTAAGGAATCCTGATTAAATCTACAGGCAGCAGAAACATGGCATTAAGCCATCAGGAGGGCATGCAGCGTTACTGACCATTAGTGCAGCGAGGGTGTAGGGACTTCAGATAGGGGAAAAAGCAAAGGAGGATCTGTTTGTTTACAAGGCAAGCTTTGAGAGAACTCAGTGACATAGTTATGTCACCGCTTTCTAGTTCGGATTTTGGGAGAGAGTTGCTGTTTTCCCCCACTGTTGTCATTCCCTTTGTCTTAAACTTGCACCCATTGCTATGGGGCCCTGATTCAGACCAAGAAGGTAGGACAAGCAGAGGGTTATGCTGTTTGCTTGTGGGAGAAGCGAGCTGGACCTATTTCCTTGCTTTCCCTTGCTTTAGGACATCAGGAACATTAGGAAAGCAAATTTCTGCCCTCGTTCCACCCCTACAGGCAGGGACTGAAGGCATGTTTTGCTTCCTGGTGGTGTGGTGAGGATGAAGACCCTAGAGGATGGGAGATGTGGTACTGGGCTCCACTGTGCCTTGATGTAATGCTGGGAAGGCTGGGAGCCTGGTGTGATGGTGTATCCTTTGGTCCAAGGGAAGCTCAGTGCCCCAGCCCTGATGTGCAGCTGATGTGCACCATCCTGCTAAAGCCCTGTTGCCTCCCTCCTGAACTCCTGGCCTTTCTGCACAGTGCTGATGAACCATGAACTTTTCAAAGTTCAAGCAGGCTCTTGAAAACCCCTTGCTTATTTGTGTACTTTGCCATCCATCTTCACCTTCTGCAGCTCCTTAGGCCCACGTGTGCCAAACTTTGTCAGGAATGCTCCAGGGAGCTGGCTCCTGTCTGCACACCAGCAAAGGTGCGTGCCTGTGGCTGACAGCCCTGCTGTTCAAAGACAGGCTGATCTCCACTGGGTTTGTGCCTGCTTCTTTGTGTAAAAGGAAAGGAGAGCCTCATATCTTGCCCAACTGTGCTAAAGGAATAAGGCACATCCATCCTCTGACCTGTCTCTGGCCACCGTGACTTATTTTAGAAACTGAGGGAAGCGAATCCTTATCAGACAGTGATGGACTGACTGACCTGCTAATGGACAAAGTCTCTTATTGCTCCCATTAATAAATACCCAAGTTAAACGCTGGAGCCTGAGGAGTGTTGTTTCCACATCCTGTGGATACTCTGGCTATCCAAATGTATTCCTTGTCCTCCTGGATATTTTGCTGAGTTTCTGGGCTGATGGAAACCTTGTGGCTTCGAGTTCCCTAAATGAATTAGGCACTGTTGTCTTTTGGTTGTTGCTGCTCCTGTGGTCACCCCCTGTGCCAGGTCTTGTACAAGCACCCAGGCAACGGCAAGCCAAACCCAGCAGTGCAATGCTTTTGTCTTGCTTTAATTATAGCAGGACACAATTATTAGCAGCGTGTTTTTATTTCCATTAGTTCATTCTGACAGCAAACAAAGGAAGCCATTATATCTACAAGAGGATGTTTCAGGAACTGTCGTGGTAAATAAAGCTAACGAGACCAGTGCACAAGAGAGTATCACGTTCTCTTACAGACAGCGATCGATAATCAGGTTGCTACAAGCCAGACCCTTTCAAGAGGCATAGTACTGAGTCTGCACTCAGATTGGCCTTTAATCTTGGAGGATCACTGAGCTCCTCACTGACTGATACATTTATCACAGTTATCTAACCCCTAATACAGGTATCCCTGGAAAGACATATGGCAGGTCTTTCAGTGCTGTAGGAAATGAAAAAAGTAAGTTGGATGGCACCCACCTGCCACTTTCTGGCAATACGTTTCTGCTCTGCAAAGGAGGTGTGGACCAGGCTAAAAATTGCATGTCAGGTCTGGGTTTGACCTTGGATAATGTTTCTGAACCTTCCCAGCTCCCTGAACAGTAGTGCATAGTATACAACATGTTGTTGGGAACATTGTGCTTCTGTGTCCCTGATAAAATTGAGGCTGCTGCCCCTGGCTTAACTTTTCTGTGCCTCTTTGCTGCAAGCAATGCTGTTCTCAGAGGCAAAATGTTACTGAAGACCTGCTCTTAAAGTTGGCAAAAAATGCAGTTAAGCAATGCGATGTTTTTTGAGACAGCAAAATATCTTCTAAAAGCTTTTTGCGCAACAGTAGAGAAAAAAATGGCAAGAGGCACGTATATTGCAGGGTTTTCGTTCTTGAGATCTCTAGTATTTCCTATTCTCCTCATTTTAGCATAAGTCTTTTGATCTTGCTGTTTGCCCCAAAGCTCTGGGCATTAGGTGAGGTTCTCAACTTTATTTTATAATAAAAATGTAGAAGTTTGTAGCCCTCAGGGATTTGGAGAAAAGTTTGAAAATGTAATCATAAAGTTCAAGAAACCAGAGCGCAATTAGGAGAAGCTCAAACATTTATAATTTTCTCTAAAAACCAGAACAAAAACCCTTGTGATTCTTAAGCTGTGATTCTCTGGAGTCTGATGCATAATTTTTGAGTATGTGGGGTTGGCAGTGCTGGAAAGGATGCTTTTCTTTGCCTAGACCATGTTTTTCTTCTGCAAGTTTTATTTACCAGCAACTTTAACCGTTTCTGCATTTGCAGACTGGGCACTTTCTGCATCCACACCTCCCTGTGTGGGATGGGGCAGCACATCCCTCATGTCGGGTCCTATGGAGCCCTGGGTACCTGAGTGGGGCAGCTGTGAGTTTCCAGGCAGTTTCCCCAGGTGCAGCATCATCTCCTTCCTGCCGCAAAAGAGTGACGGAAGGAAGGATCCACCGCTTCACTACCAAGCGACTCCTGGGGGCTCAGAGCAGAGCCCAGCAGTGGGATTCACTCCCTTGTGCAGCACGGGAGGCTGAGGAGCACTCTTCATCTGCCATATCTGTGGGCTTGGAAAGGGCAGCCAGTGGCAGACACCTGGCTGTCCGGTGTAGGTGCGTCTGGCCACATGCTTCAGAGCTGCCAGGTCTTCTGCAAATCCACAGCTTTGCTGGGAGAGCTATATCCTACCTCCAAAACCTGGCAGAGGGATGTAACTTCCCCTGCGGGCTCACAAAGAACGAGACTCTCTCCACCTGGGGCTCACTTGTATGGCACTGAGGCAGACTGTGGGCATGCCATGCCGTCCCGCAGCATCTGTTTTTCTGAATCTCCCCCAGCCCACAGCATGAGGCTGCCCAAGGGAAGCCTGGAAAACCCTGCAAGGATGGGGTGACAGAGACAGCTTCTTCCCCCCGCTTCTCCTGCCCCGAGCTGCCCTCCCTCGGGCACCGCGCTTTTATATTTTTAGAAAGCACAGTTTGTGTTCCTCAGCGCTAGCTGTGCGCGTCAGTGGCTGCTTCACAATGAACTCTCAGGGGCCTGTCGGCTTTGTACGTGAGGGCTGTGCCCCGCCACAGTATTTTCTGCTGTGCTGTCAGGCCCACTGTGGGCTCTAGCTGCCTCAACATGGCGGCCTATTGTTCAGTGCCCGCCGTGCTGCTTGAAAGCAGGCCCGGCGCTGGCAGCGTTGAAGCCCGAGGTCCCCTTGTGTGAGGGCTGCTAGAGAAGGTGGAGGAAGAGAGGGGACACTGCCGCCAAGGACAGACAGCCCTCTGGAGGATAGGGCTTTGCTGTGTGGATACAGGTTGACCATGGGGCCTGGGGGAGCCATTGAACCCCTTATGTCAGAGAACATGGCAGGATCAGTAGAGCAGTCTGCAGCCTGCAGCCTGGCTGGGCAAGGGCAGCATCCTTCTCCTCGCTGGATGGCTCAGGGACACAGTACCAGGGGCAGACACTTTTTATCACACTGACTCTGACAGCCCTCCTTAGAAATGACTCTGCTCCACCTTCCACGGACCCCACTGTGCGCACCCGTATTTGCATCAGGTATCCATCTTTTCCCACAAAAGTAGCTTGTTCTGGGGAGCTTGTTTCACCACCCACCCGCTGTAAGCACCTGTGAATCATGTGGCCTTTGTAAAATGACCTTGGCTAACCTGTACGATCTCAGACTAAGCTTTCAGACCTTTCAATGCTTTCACAGTTTCCGAGCTGGGCTGAGCGCCCTTCCAAATTGTCAGCCTGACGCCACCCATGCTGATTTATGTTCCCTGAGAAATGCAATTGTAACTATTTCCATTAAGAGAGCCCTCAAAACCGTAAATGGCTCCAAAGTTGTGAAGAATGCATGCCCCCGGCTCCCTACAAATTGCCCCTTATATTTCCCTGAATCTAGCTGTATCCGGTGCTTCAGCTAAAGCAGCGTTTTTATTTACAGCACGTGCACGTATGCAAGGCACACTACCAGCTTGTGCTGGCATGCTGTCTACACTCAGACTCGTACCAGAATTGCTTTCCACCACTGAGGCTTCCTATCGCAGCATTGCTCCCCAGGTAAAGGCCTCTTTCGGTTTGTCTTTTTCCTCACTATATTTGCTCATCCACTTGAAAATAAGATCTCCCAGGATATTATTGTCTTTTATTCTGGGTCAGCAGCTTGTTTGGGGTTTTACTAACAAAAATGGAACAATTCTTGCAGGATTTGTAGGACAACACACTTTATTTCAGGCACAAACAAACCCTGGCTCTCAGTTAGCATATGCGAGCCGCTGTACAGCACTGCATTCACCTACGGAGGTATATAAAGGGTAATGATAATGTTGCCCAGAAGGCTAACACATCAAAGGCCGAAGAGCAGTTAAAATGCATTACGAGCTGTTGGCAGTGATTGTGGGGGGTATTAGCATATTGCTGGTTTAGACGGCCTGAGTAAATGAAAACCCTCTGGATTAATTGGTACACCAAAGAGATTTGGGAGGAAAATGGAGTCTGATGGAAAATGACAAACACTGGAGAACGCAGATAGCTCCGCGTGCTGACCTATGGCAGGGCACTGCTGATTAACTTGTGGCTCCCTGCTGTGCCCTGGGGAGCTTGGCCAGGCCAGGCTGCCCCACCAGCAGGAGCTGCAGTGCTGCCATCCTTGCATCCACGGGTGGTTAGAGGTGAGACTTACCAGGTGTCTTCTGACACCTGGACACCACAGGAGAAGAGTTTAATTATTTTTAATGATGTGGGGGCTGGGGGAGGGAGGGGAGGACTTATTTAGTCTCCTGGTGTCTGGTGTCACAGAGCAAGTGAAACTGGGAACTTAAATATTTATTAGCACAGAGACTGCTGGCTGAATTGGATGGCAACCAGCATGGGTAATATTGAATGTTACAATACCATCCTTTACCATGTAAACCAACATTCCAGCTTCTACTGTGTATTTTGTTACTGATGCTTCAATTATACACAAACAACATTTAAACTAAGTGTTACAGCAACAGCTACACAAACTCAAATTATACTGGCTTATTCACAGGTGAATTGACCTGCTGGAGCTCACTGACCCACCTCTCAACCCGCCACAGCCACACCAGGTAAGTCCTGCTCTCCTGGGCCACCCATCTGGTGACTGGAGCTGGGTACCCATGCTGACACCAGTGGGCAACAGGCACTGACAGGGGGCTCCTTCACCTCTTTCACCCACCCACACTGGGGTGTCAAGGGTAGAGGATCCTCTTCTTTTCTCTGACCAGCAGCTGGACTCACCAGTGGGTTTTCTTCAGGGTTTTCAAAACAATTTGCCCAAAGCCAACCTGCTGCTATATTTATGATTTCTTATCTGGGCATCATATGGCTACATCCTCAGTCTTCTTACTATGATCTAATCCACTTGTCATCATCTCTGACAAATGATGATTTTCTATTGTTAGTTTTAACTAGAAGCTTCACGGTTTGGGTGGTTTCCTATTCAGTTATGCCAGTCCCCTTGTAGCTCAACAGTTAGCTTCATTCCTATGCCTACCATTTGAACTCTGCACTTCACACATTTGTCTCTTTCAGACTTCAGGTGTCATAGGAAGAAAAGAAGAGAAGATAGTGTGTTTCTGGTCACCTGAGATGATTTACAAGCTCCCTTTCTCCTTGCATTATCCTTTCAGTGTACAGAAAAGGGGAAGGAAGAGCTGCTAAAACCTGAGCACTGCATGGCCTTCTGGTGGCTGTGTGGGCATGATGGGGATGGAAACTCCAGGGGGACCTTTCTCTGTCCTTTCTCCAAATATATTTAGGAGCAAATTATGTGAGTAAAGACTTGGCAGAAAGACAGAGAAGGAAAGTGAGACGCCGTATGCAGCTCATGTCCCAAAAAGCTCGACTCCTGCTGACACAAGTTTGACAGGCTCCCACCTGATCTCCCAGCTTGTTGTCTCAGATGATTTAAAGCATGGCTGAGCTCTACAGCCTCCGTCATTACCTGTCCCACTGTCCTGCCAGCAACTCCATCCTTCAGTGGGTGTCACAGGAAAAGCTTTGTTTTCTGCTTGTGCCAGGGAGCATTGTGGTAATGTGGGAGAAACAGCAATCTTTTACACTTTTTTTCATATTGTGAAGGTAATGGACACCAACTTCTCTTTGACTTGTTCCTGAAAAATTCCTTGCTTCTCCCATAAATCCAAGACTTATATAAAGAATCTGTTTTCCATCTTAAAGCTAAAGACAAACATCAATTTTAAAATCTATTTTTAGTGAGTTGCATTGTAATTTATAATCTTAAACTGAAGTTTTAAAAGTGCTCTCATCCTTGAAAAGAAGAGACCATTTCATTGCTAATGACTAGTGATAAAGTGTTTTCTAAAGGTGACTGAGCATAGCACAAGAAGTCTTAAATATATTTATTAGCTTATTAAACATAATGAATTGAATCTGGTTGCTAATATTAGCTATGCCTTTGTAAGTGAAAAGCACTTTTGGTTAGTTAGACAGTTTCTTATCAAAGAACAAAAATACAACATTAAAACATATGCAGCTTACTGAATAATCATGTTATTTGTCAGACAAGCAGAAGAATCATCACTGAAGCACTCTCAACGTGCCAAATTGGGTAATATACATAATTAGGATCCATTTGATTAGATATGTGCCCATGGTAACAGCCACACTCATGATCCACATATTAGTACAGCCTTGAAATAGTCTTCAGGGAGAATGATGGCAACAGTGCACATCTGAAGCTTTACTGGAGAGACTTTTGGAACATAACCTACGTACTGATTTCCTCTGTTTCTGTGGTTATTCTTTATTTTTAAACAATGTATGCTTTTGTTCTCAAAGGTGATATACTGCTTCCACGAAATGTCACTGCACTTTTATCCCTAAAAGGAAGATCTCGTAATCATCTACATAACATTTTAAAGCCCCAAACCTTCCTATATTTAGGGACATATCCCAGCAATTGCCAAGACTGCTGCAAGCTGTTACTGGGAGGTGGGAGCAATCATCACCTGGAAGCCAGCCCATCTCAGATCCACTCTCCTCTTGGAGCCCAGGACAGCCCGGTGATGGATAAGGCCTTCTGGATGTTCTTTTAGGCTGTTGCAGGAGCCTCATGAAGACACTGCAAGGACTCAGAGAGAAGATAGATTTTGCATCAGATCCAAACCTCTGAGAGAGCCTGCAAGTGCTGATCTACTGCCAACCCACAGGGAATGAGTCTGGAGGGTACTATTTGGGTAACAGTGGAACCCAAGAGAGTTTGTTTAGCCGTAGATGCAATATGAATTGTTCCTGCAGTTTATTTTTACATCCTTAAAGGGTGAATGAGTTTGGAAAAGTTGGGCAGAGGCAGGGAATTAGCAGAATGAATTATTAGGGGTTATTTATACAAAATGAGAGAAGTAGATCTCCTGGCACAACAGCGTATGTCCGGGACGATGAGAGTTGCTGCTTTTGCAGTAGTGACCACTGGGAAATATTTAAAAGAATCTTTTTTCCCCCCAAAAGGAAGAGATCAGAATATAGATAAGTTTGCCCAGGTGAAGGCACCAGGCAAAGACTGGCTTGTAGTGGGGAAACCTGGGCAACAAATACCGAGAGTCTGGCAGAAGAGGAGTGTGGATCACCCCTGGAGAAGTCCTGGTCAGCCTGATCCAGAGGGGTAGGATGGATGTGACTAGAATCTGGCCATGTGAACTATCCCACCAGTGCAAGAGAGCCGTCATGTACCCATGTGCAGACACCTTACACTGTAGAAACAAGACAGGACCCTGGTTGTGGATATATAATGGAGAGGGAGTCAGCACTGAAAGACTGTGCAAAACAACGATTCAGGAAGTCTTCTGGCTTTTTGGGAAAAAGGGGTTTATCTCAAGTGTATAGGAAACACAGAACAGCTAAAATGATTTGATGGAGGAGCACAGGGGAAGACTTTACTCCCTGGTTTGGCTTTTGCTCTGGCAGAAGAGGAGCACTTTTCTCCAAGGGGCCGGTGACACACACAGCCGTGTTTGCAGCCTTCAGCTGGAAGGCAACAATACTGTAAGTTATGGCTACACAAGGCAGTCAAACTGTTACTAGGTATGGTGGTAGGATTATACAGGCAAAAGTAGACTTGTGGGTCCATCTTGGGCATGCACTGCCTGATTCAGAATGGGTCACCTTTCTCCATATTAGTGTGCTGTTAATCACACTGGGGACAGGATCCATAATCCTCGGCAATAGAAATTAAGTTCACTGATCAAAATGCACTAAAGTGGTTTGTCAAATTCCTACATCCTTCTTTTTCAGCAAGTGCTCTTTTTAGTATGGCTCCCCAAAGCAGGGGATTATTCAAACGATTCACACTTGCAGTATAAACTATTTGGTCTGAAACAGTTCAGACCAAAACCCACACCTGCCCTGGCTGGGAGGGAGGACCGCTTTTTTGTGCGAATCCTACAGCACCAGTAGTGATGCTGCCTCCTGTATGTGACAGAACACTTGTACTGGGCGTGCCCAGATGCTTGGGATGTCCTGCAGGCTGAAGGGTGTCCTCTGGCCATGGGGCTGCCGGTCTGGCATCTCTGTGGGTGGTGAAACCAGCCTGGAAAAGGCACAGCAGATGTACCCAGCGTGAGTGTGAGAGTGCTCAGGCACACATACGTATATAGGGAGTATTAGTCCCTCCTGTGATAAACAGCTCTAAGGAGAGCTATGTGAAATTTTGAGTTTCTGCTTCTGTTTTCCAGAACAGAACAAACTGGGGCAAAAAAATAGGAAAAAATTGTTTCCTGGAATTAAAACAGTCATGTTCAGAAATGTCTACATGTTCTGTTTTGACATTTTTTGGATCAAAGTGAAGCATTTTGACGTTTCTGAGGTAGGAATGTTTTGTTTCAATTTGTTGAACTGACATGAAACGTTTCGTTTCAAGTCTGCTTAACATTAAAGTAGGCAGTCCGTTTCCTTGGGTTTGGGTCCCATTCTCTCCTCTGGGCTGTGCTCCCTGGGAGCTTTGCCCAGCTCCCATAAAGCTTGGGCAAGGTCCACGTTGTTCTCAGTAAATGTAGCTCAGCCACAAGGCCCCATGCACAGGAAAGAACAGAGGCCTTTTCGGGAAAGTTCATTTTGATGTCGAACTGAACCAGAATGAAAAAGTGGGGGGCAGTTCACCTCTGACAGTTCACCCCTGACAAAACACAATCTCATTTCAGCGGTGTCCCTATCTTCCCATGGGCGTTTTTTAATTGTGCAGAAGCTGTTTTCTGATCAAAAAAGGAGGAAGTCTCCCAGCGAGCGCCTGTATAGGTGTTGACAAGATCTACATCAATCAGCTCCCCAGCGGGCTGCAGGCTGGTCCCCTGGACTTAGTCCTTGGTGTGGGGATGGAGCAGACCCCCCGGAGCACACACTCCCAGGACAAGCTGTGGAGCCCCGCTTGCCTGCTCGAGGCGCTGGCTGAGGCCCAGGCAGCCTCTGGCTTGGCTGGCCCCCAGGGGGAGCGAGGGTGAGAGGACTGAAATAAGAACAGAAGTTGCTCTCGGGATGTTAGCAGACCCTCTTCTTTTCTGGAGACGGCTGTCGGGTCTTGCTGGTGTTCCTGAAGAATTTTTCCTAAAAGCTGCTCTGGTTCATTCTCGACCAGGCAGATCCTACTGCTTGCTGTGCAGGACTGGGCCCCTCCTCCCCCTTTCCTGGGCAGCAGCTTCAAAAGATCTCTGATTTTGCTCTCCAATCAAGCAATCTCATTTGCAAAACAACTGCGAGGGCCCTGCGAAAGCAGAGGGCCTGCTCCTTTGTTCGGCGCTGGCTTTGGTGACACAAAGGAACCATAAAGGTGATGGCGGAGAGGCCTGGGCAGCAGCAGCGCTTCCTGGGCTGCCAGCACGGGCCTCCCTCCCCCAGCTGTAATTTCAGACCCTGAACGTCAGGATTATGCAGGGCCGAGACCAAGGCGAACAAGGTGGATTGCAACTATTCTTAGCTACAAAAATTATTCCCGGCTTGCTTTGAAATCCGAACCAGGGTTAATTTCTCCCCCCCTTCCCCCAGCCTGTTTCCTCTCCTCTTTCATGTACCTATTTGCATAGACTGTCATCGCAAGAATCTCCATTAAAATTGAAAGCCTCCTTCCTGCATGTCACCTCTCGCAGCCCCCTTCCGCTTGCCCTGCGTGACTTTTGGAGGGCTGGAGAGCAAAGGTCCTCCGCTAGCATCGCCTGGCCGAGCCCTGCATTCCCCGTACCGCTGCGTTGCTATAGGAACATCTATCAACTGGGGAGTGCCGGGGAAAAAGAGCAGGGAATTATCTTAATTATCTAATGATTGATTAATATGTGTTTACAGAGCACTTCAAAACTGTGCATCCTTCGGTAAATTGTTTATTAACTGGGCAAGTGGTATAATTCGCTGAACATCCTCCACTCTCACTGGTTTCGGTGGGAGAAAAGGGTGGTAGGCAGTTTGCGGGATTTGTCATAACTATATTATTAATATCTCTAGTAGTTCTACTTCAGGAAAACAACTTAACTATGAGCCTTCCCTTTAAATTTTCGTAGGCAGGGCTGCCCCCACCTGCCACTAATGTTGCTCAAGTGCCTCCACTATAAAGACCTGTGCTCAGTTGTTCTCTGCTTTGACAGATTTCACCCACATGGGTCCCTGATGTTTGGCCCTTGCCCTGCTTCCTCCCTCGTCTGCTAATGAGCTGAGACCATGCCCAAGCAGATTGCAAGGTGGGTGCAAACCGATCCCTTAAAGAGTTCTGCTTCACAAAGCACAGGGGAATCTGGGGTGCCCAGTGCTCTTCCCTGTGTGCTTGATAAACAGGGCTTGCAGCCTGCATGGCTTTGCTGTGAGCTGCCAGATGCTCTGGGCGCCCATACGTGTGGTGTGACCTCGGTGTTGAGTTTGACCGTCCTTGTAGGTGCAGGCAGTGAGACAGGCTGGTGTTATAGGGTGCAGGCACCCACCAAAACTGGTCTTCCCCATCTAACCCAGAGGGGCTGTTTCGTGGGAAGCTGATGGGCTCCTTTTCTCAGTAAGGTTTGTGAGGGAGGATGATGGGGAGGGTAATAAGTGTTACTGGAGGGGCTGCTTTCCTCTGGTTGCTCCATGCAGAGCACAAAAGGCCTTGGATGCTGTGGGATGGGCCTTGATCAGGTGTGTGACATGTACGGCTCGATAGTTTTCCAGTGGAAGTACAGAATAAGTAAGGGGACTTGCAAAACAAAACAGATTTGTCCTGGGTATTTACAAGTTATTTAAACCCTACTGATTTCAAGGACTCTCAGGCTTCTCAGTCCCTATGAATCTATATGCCATACAGCAGATAGCATCCAGTAAAAATGCCTTCACATGTGGCAGCCACCTTCCTGGTTCATTTATAGGGCCTAATCATAGATTGCTGCAGAGAAGTCTCCACTCCTGCTGAAGAAAACAGCAGCAGCGTTAGGTTGCTATTCTGTAGTGGTTCAGCACTAGAGGGGGATGTAGCATGTGCTTTCCAGCACGTTTCATATGGGCATGCAACAATATTTTACAGCAATATTTATGAGGCGGCTGTTTTTTTAATTGCTGACATGAAGATTTTTCTCTTGCAGGGGCAATTTTCTTGCATAGGATAAAAATCAGAGAGGCTGCTGTTTTCCAAGCCTTAAGAGACTGTGCTTGTAGCCAATGAATTTTGTGATGTTTAACATGTCTTGGATATTGGGGCCTCAGAACTTAGGGCAATTCTTGGGTCTTTTTTTTTTTTTTTTTTGTCTGAAGTGAGCTAGTGTTCGAAAAGCAAATAGAGGCTGCTCTTCAGCTGGCTAGGAGGGTCTGGGGCCTGTTCTTCTTGCCGTCGTGACATTTAGTGTGCTGTGCCAGAGGGCTGCAGCCGAACTGTGGTAGCGAGTCCTGCGAGTGGCTGAACTAAGGCGGAAAGCCAAATCCACCCAGCTCGGCTTGCTTGGAGTTTCTGCACGTTCCTGTTCTGAGCAAAAAATGGCTCTTTGATTTCACAGACATACCAGTAATAAAAAACAGTTGTCCACTTCATGAAATGTTGCTGCCTCATGGGTGTTTTTGCAAACTTGTAGAGTGTAAAAGCTGGTCAAATTCCTGTCTCTTCTCTTGTTTTTCTCCTCCTCATCTCCCAGGAGCCTTTCTCGTTCCATATTTTGTTCCATGATGCAGATGAATGTCAGTATGGGGACATAATTTGGTAGCCCTCTAGCTCAGGGGATTTCTCCTGGTGTGTTTGGGTATGATGTCTTGGGAGAAGAGCAGTTTTCCTGGTGCATGCCCCATAGATGCACTAACACAGCTGTGCAGCCCAAGCAGTCCTGTACTGCAGCAGAAGGTGGGAATGACACTTGCTGAAGAAAACCCATTTTCAGGGCAGGAGATAGAGGCTCGCTCGGATCTGAGTTCTGCTCTGCCTATGGCAGACCTTCACGTGCAGCTCCATGCCCTCCTCCTTGTACCCTGGACACTGCACGGGGCTGCTGTTTCCACCTCGCACTGAGGGCAGCGTTGGAAAAGACGTCCCCATTCACATTTCCAAATACAAACTTTTCTTCCCCTACTTTTAGCGCCTGTAATTACCTCTTTACTCCAGTGCCAGCAATCTTCTATCAGGCATCGTTATTAACAGAGAGAAAGGAGAAGGGGAGGGAGGGAGAGCGAGAGAGCCACAAAACTTAATTTAATCACAGCACCCCATGCTCAATTTAACAGACACAACAGCTCCGAATGGGGTCCCTGTGCAACGGGAGGGCAGGCGGTGGAGCGTCCCTGGAAAGAATTAATTGTGGATGACAATGTGTAAACAGTGCGGATGAATAGGGCACGCAGGTGTGAGGCACCGGGGCCATCCCGGGGACTTTTTCACACGAATTTCAGCTCCTTCACTGCTGACCTGCTCCCGAAAATGTGATTAGTGTCGGCGTTGGGAAACCATTCAGGGTGTCAGGATTTGGCACATATTAACTAGCCCTGGGGGAGAGAAGGGGGAGCGCCTGGGGGCTATGAAAGGAGGAAGTCTGGCAGGCGAGGGGATTGTTAAAAGGACAGAAAATCCTCGGTGCTGCGAGGTGACCGGGCTGCTTGGGGGAAAAATGGAAGACGGGCAAAGCAGAAGAGCACTCTGAGGCATCCCAGCCCTAACTGAGCTGTGTGGAAAACAAGGCATTGCATCGTGGAATATTTTTCTCTATGTGTCCATCATAAATATTGATGATGTTTATATTACTGACTTCTTGGCGGGGGCTTTCACAGTTCTAGACACTTCAGCTCAAGAGATAAACAGTCAAAACAAGCAGGAAAATTAATGACACAGCAGCACCAAGAACAGGAAATATCTCCTGGGTAACATATGGATGTTATTCAGCATGTAAAAATCCCCCTTCATCAATACGTACCCTAAAAGTAAGGTGATACATACAGACAGGGGGTTGTATAATGGGCCCAATTTACCAAGCACGAGGCTAGACACTCTTAAATTATGTTTCCTGTGCCAGCCTGGCCCTCTGCATCCAAATGTCAGATTTAAGTGCAGAGAGCAGATGAGGTTAGGATTTTTTTTAGAATGATGCAAGAGGAAGGACAGCACTTGATGAGGGCTGCCGTGAGTACCAGCACCCTTGCTGGGCTCTGTCACTCCCTTTCTGCCTTGCTGGGAGCCCTTTCCCTGCCTGCCTGTGGCTGGGGCAGCGCAGCAAGGTGCTGCACAGCTGGGATTCCTGGCTTGGCGCTGCCTGGACCGCCTAGCCTGCAGGCTCAGGCCTTGCATCATCACAATCGTAAAAGTTATGCTAACCACAAACACACCTGGGGATGCGGAGGTGAGGCTGGGCTCTGCTGGCTTGCAGAGCTCAGCGAGGGGCAGGGCTGACTGTGATGCCGGGCTGCGGTGGGCCAGCCCCTCGCTGGGCTGTTTTGGCTTGGAGAGATGGAGGAGGCGGTGAGGAGAGGGCGTGAGGTGTCAGAGCAAAACCCATGAAGACAATATATTGAGTAGAAATCTCACTTTAAAATTTAAACTTAATTACTGTTGAAAATTAGCTACTTATTTTTTTTTTCTCAGTAGACTACATAGATGTGGTGCTCAAGTCAAGCATCGATGTGTATGAATTCTGATGGTGGCTGTCACTGCCTTCAGGCTGGGGGCTGAGGCTGTGGAGGAAACTACCTTGCTCAGGCACTAAAAATTTTTGCCTTTGGTTCAGATCGTGGTGATTGGGGATGATCTCTCCGGTAAATTACAGCAATGGCCACATGGGAAAGGTATTCCATAACTACCGATGTGACCTGGCAACGCTCCTGTGCTCAGTTAAGTCATCGACATGTGGATAAAACCTGTTTGCTGTTAAGTCCAGTGATAGAGCTTCATAAAAAGCAAGAAATAATGACACTCAGTTTATTTAGCATATGTCCAGGAGGGTGTCCAGTCCTGCAGCTCTTGAAATGGGGCCCTCCCTGCCCAACAAGTTTCCCAAAAACTGGGTACCTGGCTGAAGCCATTCATCTCAGTTCTCTGTGGGAGCAGGGTGACTCCAGGGGGTACGTCACCTTGCTTATCTTACATCCTCAGCAGGGACTAGTGACAGTCACTGCATTGCAACCTGCTTGACTGATGGCTGTTTTCAGAAATGACAGTCAGTGCTACGGCTGTTTCTTTCCCCAGCATCTTGGCATTGAGATATCTTCTCTCCTGGAGCGCAGCAGCGCTCAGCAGAGCTCATGCTGAAAGACATTTTGTCCTATAAACTGTGTACGTTAGATCTCCTAAAAATCATCAGAAATGAATCAATTCTGTATTGGCTGTTCTTACCAAGGTGAACGTGATTTTTTTTTTTTTTCAGAAGAGTGAATTAGCCTTGTTGCCTCAGACAAATTCCAAGATACTTTCAGTTTTAAGGACAGAGTGTTGCATTTGTTGCAATATTGCTTGCCTGTGCTTGGCCAATGGCTCCTCATGCTTGAACCCCCCCCTTTTTTTTTTCCCCTCCCATCATTTGCATAGAGTCATTATTTTGGTCACGTGCTAGAAATTTCACCAGCTAGAGAGCTGGTAGCTTTCCCACTGGAAGATAGAGGGCTGCAGGACCCAAGGAGATGTTTTTGCCAGACCACCTAGGGGCTCTGCAGGCCACGAAGGACTGTCTCCATGCAAGCCATCCTTATCGTACAGTACCAGCTGGCTGGACCTTAACAAGTATGCCAACAAAGACTGGCTTCTCAGAAAGGCTGCAACACTTCCTCAGCTAGAAGACCTAACAATTGTCGTTCATTGTACCTTCTGGTTGGATCACTGGATCTCCACTTGTGCTATTGTTATCTATTGTTTCAGATTCTATGTTCCCTGTCCGTGCCCCTGCTCTAACTCCCTGTGGGAAGCTTTCCTTGGGGCCACCCTGCCATGGCAGTGCTGGAGCCCTAAGGTACTCTGGTTCAGAGCTGCCTGGTCAGCAGGACCACGTTGGTCTGCGGTTCCTTGACTTTGATCCTAGCTGAGGAACTTGGTGCCACTCCACCAGCATCAGCTCTGCTGACATTTCCCAGCTGAGGACCAGGCTAAAAGGCTGATTTTTCACAACTTTCTACACTTCTTGTGTGGGATCTTGCATTACAGGCACTAGCTGCCATAGCACCAAGGAAAACTACGTAGAGTTTCTTTAGTTCAAGAGTGGAAGGCTTGAGGATGAGAGAAGGTAAATAATGTGCAGGCAGTGCGGATGGGACAGCTGAAGAAGGTGAAGATGTGACTCCGCAATCAGTTGTTTTAAACATACAGCCATAGTTCTAGCTCAATTGTGGGTTTGTTTTACAGAATCATCATTTCAACCAGATTTAAAACATCACTCTAAACTGATGTTGCATATGGAATATGCTGCTTTGCTGACAAACCCCTCTTTCTCATAGATTCTCCAGTAAGTGCAGACATTTTCAGGCTTGGTGAGAAATCAGTGCAAGGAGGGGCTCTGGGAAGTTTAGAAGTCACATAGGTGTGTGCCTCTGTTCCTGCCAGCTCTCATACCCATTTCTGCAGTGGGTATTGGTAATTACATCTGGTGAGTTTGATGGTACGCTGAGTCCAGCTTTGCTCATTCTTCTATTCTGCAAAAGAGCATTCAGCAAAACACTTGGCTTCTTTCAGCCCCCTGCCAGTGCCTTGGCAACACCGGAGTTTTCCAAAGTGCTCTGAGATGCAGACTCTGAGTAACTTATTTTCCCTGTAGCAAGGCTGGAGGAAAAGCTGCCTTTGGAAGAGGTTACAGCAGAGGGCTAGGAAACGAGCTCTGGGGTGACAAACAGCAGTCTCCCCTAGGAAAGATGAGCTGAAATTTTGGTTGCTGAGTGCTACTGGCTTCCCCATGCAAGGTCTAAGCTAGGACAAATTCTGGATGTGCCAGGGGAAGGAGACCTGGGAATATGGAGGAAAAGCTGTGAGGGGAAATCCACTGCTCAATACTTGGTAAAGGAAAGATGCCTTGCATCTTAGTCTCCAGGGATCATTAATCACCATAGCTCAGCTGGTCTGCTCACAAGTTGTGCTGGTCTGGCTGCAGCACAGCAATGTAGTGGTATGACACAAACCAATGCGGAGGAGTTATGAAAAGCAGTCTCTCTGCTGGTTTATAGGTGATCCGAGTGACAGTGAATGAAATGCTGTGGAGCTTCAAGTCGACATATTTCTTCAAGTTAGAAATGGATTGACTAAATCAAGTAAAATAAGACTCAAAATTTCAGCCAGAGCTCAGATTACATAAATTCTGAGTAATTTGCTTTTCCTGACAGTTTTCAAGTCTGCATTTACAGCTTCTACTGGGAGTGCTTACAGAACTGCTAAGTATCACTTCAGCAACAGGCTTGTGGGGTGTTTTGCCTTTCCTAATCAGTGCCCGCACTGAGGTAGAGGAGAGGCAGTACTGATTTCTCAGTCCGAAGTGTCTTCCTGGAAGATACTTCTTGGGTGTAGACCAAGAGCGTGAGGGTAGGTGAGGCACTTTCTTTTGTCCCAAGTTTATCTGTGTTAACTGAAAACCAAAGAAAAACCAACTAACCAAAACCAAAACAAACAGAAAGCCTTTAAATCCTACCTTCCTATCTGTTATCAAGTGGTGGGCAGTTGCAAGTGATGTTGGGCCTGGAATAGGCACCAATGTGGTGATGTTGGGGTGCTCAATCTGTCTGTCCAGGGGTTTGCTTAACTGCAAATGAAAGCACCCACCCTGCACTGCCAACCCGTCTTCTGCCTGGGTTAGAAGCAGGTTTGACTCTTCTGGCATGGCCAGAACAAGGGTTTTGGTTCATTGTCTGACTCCAGCTGCAGTGATCACATACAGGACTGCTTGACAAGTATCCCCAGCTGCCCTCAGTGGTGTGAACTGCACACCTTATTATCCATTTGTGTTTCTTGACCCCTCTTTTTGCCAAAGTTTCATTTCCCTTTGCTTGCCCCAGACTGGATCCAGAGAGACAACCTGCACCTTAGTCCTTTTTTTCTCAGTAGACCACCATAGTTTTGCCATATTCACAGCTGAATTTGGTATTTCTGTTACTGGTGGCTAGATTATCTCAGCTTTGTGTTATTACCAGCACGGGTACCGGGCTCGCTAGCCTGGTGAGGTCCTATTTCCCAGAATGTCCTTGGTGTTCCCCTCCAGCTGTGTGGTTTGGCTGCTTCTCACATACGTCCCCCTTAACTACCTGAGAAATCCAGCCAGCCCTCGTGGTGCTATCTGCAGTTTTTGCCAGATTCTCTTAATATTCCCTCTCACACTCAGCTCTCCATGTGTCACATCCCTTCTCTCATGCCTTTTAGCTCCCACAACCTTCTGAGGTTGCTTAACCTCACACTGGAGCCCAGATGACAGCTTTGCCTGCATCGATATCACTGTCCCTATCCTCCAGGCTGCAGCATTTTTATTTGCTTGTAATAGACCTATATGAGGACTATTAATACACTTATGTGATGATGTAAATCCAAGTCTTCACCGAAAAATCTCCGAGGGGCTGACTTTTTGAGGACATATGGTAAGAAACTCAAGGCAGAGGTCACTTCTGAGCAGTTGTATGTTCAGCTTTCCAGCTAATGTCAAAGCCCCTAGCTGTTTAATAACAAAGTAGACTCAAAGAAGGTGGTCGTGAAATGTTTGTGGATGTCCTTGCTTGTTCCTTGGCAAGTCTATGGGATTACCTCTAGCACCCTGAGGGTGGAGAAACTATTCAGCTTGGTTGTTTCTTTCACACCTTCAAGAATGTGTGAGGTGTCATTTTGGATCTGCCTAGCGATGCTGGATGTCTGCCCAAACCAAAACGCTGGACGTGGGAACAGTTGAAGTCCTTATGAGATGGACCTGGGGGAGAGGAGGTAAAAGCAGTCAGTGGCAAAGGGGCTGAGCGCTGGTGAGACATTCCTTGTGTCTCTGCCCTTCCCCAGGCGCTCCAATTCTGCTTTGCTGCTGAGCCTCAGTGGAACCAGCTCCTCCTGGTCAGGGAATGTCTTCTCCACTCAGGGGTGCCTGCTGAGATGAAGCCACCTGCAGCCATGCTGCTGGCTCCTGAGAGGGCCTGGGGATGGAGCCCTGCCCCAGATGAGTGGTTGAGCAGTGCCTGCAGCTCTGCTCTCACCCTCCTGCAGTCCACCTGCTGAGCTCCAGTTCCTGCTGGCAGCAGCACACCTCTGCCTGATGCTGCTGAGCGCTTCACGTCCTGGAGGCTGGGACACCCGCATCCTGCTGGCGGCAGCAGAGGCAGAGCCTCTACAGGGTTGGCCCTCATGCCTCTTGGGTGTTAGCACCACACACACACAAAGATAATAAAGGAAAGAGCTTGTTGTAAAGCCGCAGATGTGACAAATGAGTAGGTAGCCCACACCCAAGGTGAGGCAGCCTACTTTAGGCTACTGGTTTCTACCAGGGGAACAATGTAAGGCTATCTCATAGCTGCGAGTGCCCACTGGATTTTTATCCAGCCATTGGCTACAGTTTGCAAAGCATCACCAGTTAGTTACGGTCTAAATTTCAGCTGGTTTAGGCCTAGAGACTATGAGCACAGAATTAAATAAGAATAATATAATTTACTTTTTAAAAAAAAAAAAAAGAAGAAAGAGAAGTGGGATATTTTAATAGAAGCTTATTATTTCTAGAGAGTGAGGGAGGCACTGAAATACCTGAAAACACCTACAAACAGAAATACAGAGTAACCTGTGTTTAACCACACCAAAGAGCCCTATTCCCTCCATATTTTGGGCACCATTGTCTCTTTTTGCATAGATGAGCGGTGAAGTATTTGGCTAGTTCCCAACTGAGATTGCACACCCAGGGTTTTACCAAGCTTCTCCGTTCCAGTGGTGCACAAAGCCTTACCTGCTTTGCAAGCACAGGTACTGGTGGGGTGTGTAGCCTTGGCTGGCACGAATGCTTGGCCTCAAAAACTTGGGTGGTTAGGTGTTGGTGGCCACGCTCTGGGATGGCTGCAGGAAATTTGGCTGAAAATGTTTTGTGAAAAATGTATGAGAGCCGGTCCTCCAGCAGTATGTATGTACGTGCTATTTTTTCTGCTCTGCCAGCTGGCTTAGCTTATTGAAATGTCTTTGTTTCTGACACATGGAGCCTGACAATCTCCATCTTTGGGCCACATTCAGGAGATATTACTCCTGCATGCAAGTAGAGATGACATCTTGAAGAGGACTTGCTGACCTACACAGATATTTAGGGGCCAGACCAAAACAGACCAGCACCTGACTAGGGTGATGCAGCCAGACCTGAGCCAGGTCCACAGGAGCCCCTACTAGTGATGTGGGGTCGGTGTCACCACCACCTGCTGGCCCGTTCTCACACAAACTAAGTGGAAGGGAGGCCTTCGAGTCTGCTGGAGTGCCACGGCAGCGTGTTCCACTTACAGCCCAGGAGGTTTTCTGCACATCTTCATGGACCACGTGGCTCAGGCTATGTAACAGGCACGTTTTAGGAGACCTTCAAGCCCCAAGGAGGCCATAGGAAGTGGTCCCTAAGTCAAGTTGCAGGTGCTGTGAGGACTCCTGTTTCCTCAGCAGGGGTGGGGGCAGCCTTTGGTAGAGCTGCCATACACATGTGCCTCTTGCATCCACCGTCAGCGCAGTCAAGGCAGGCCTGCTTTTTTGGGAGGCATTTCCACCCATGCATGGGAGGGGTGCTTATACACAAATACATATCTTACGTGGCTGTATTCCTTTGAACTGATCCTGTAAGCCCACTGAAGTGCATGGGAGGTGGGTGAAGCCTACTCACGGGAGCACCAATTTGCACGAGCAGGTCCCTGGTTTTCAGCAGGCTGCAGTCTTTCTCCCATCTCCTTTCATATCTTCCAGTACATGTGTTTTGACTCTCTGAAGCCTTCCCTTGCAATGCAAGGAACACATCTCTGTCAGTGCTCCGTGCAGTACTCAGTACCTGAGGAAGCGAATGGCAAGCAGTGGGGACGGATGGTGCTCAGCACGCTGCTGGGAAGCCTTCTGGCTCAGCCCCGCAAGATGCGCTCTTTTCTCCTGCTCTGCTCCATCCCCAGTGTGTATTACACTTGCCCCAGCTTTGCAGAGATAATTTGCACTCTCCTAGTTCATTAGCTGCTACCCCCTCCTGTCCGTGGGCAAAAAAAAGCCCTTACTGTTCAAAAGAACACATGCAGCAATCATTAATGCTGACCCTAATTGTGCCAATTCAAACCACTCAATAGCTCTAATTAAAACCTCTCTTGTGCAGGGCACTGAACAGTAACAAAACTGTCACCCCGAACAATCAAATCATGGAGTTAAGAATTTTTTTCCCCTGTTGTGTTCAAATGTTGTTGGTGCTGTCGGAAAGGGTCATCTGAAGGGATTAAGTATGGGGCTTTTGTAGGCTGCAAGGAGGGGGGGGGGGAATATTTAAAAACAGCCAATATCTTTTGGTCACAGTTTGAAATCAGAAGACCCCAACTCTTTTCCAGGTCTCCTTTCATCCACTTCACCCACCCCCATGCAGCAAGCAACACCTGCAGAGCCGACAGGCTCTGGGTTATGAGACACATGGACACCACAAGTCAACTTAAACATCTGCAAAGGAGGGAGGGGGGAAAGCCCAGGCGTTCCTATCCCCGCAACCTTGTTTCTCAGGGTCCCTGACTACACTTTCCTGTGCACCATAAATAACTCTGCAATTACATTAATTGGTTGCATATTTGTTGACACAGGGGTGGACAAGGGTAGGTTATGGTGGGAGGATTTTTGCTTTCAGTGCAATTTTATACTACTTTCTTCAGATGTCCCTTAATCCCCAGTCTCCCCTCCCCCATAATTTAGGATTCACATGTCTTCCAGAATAACTTTATAAGCGTGTGGGTGGGAGGGGGGGGAGAAAGAGCGTTAAAATTCATTTGATGGCACCCATGCTCTCACATCTGTTCTGCCGTGTTTCCCTAGCAAAGTCTATCAATCAAAAGCAAAAGGTTGATATGTATCACAGTAGGATATTTCAAAAAAGCTGGTTGCAGGCGATTGTGTGCTGGAAGTTCTGCACAGAGTTTCTGACAGGGGTCAGAAGAAAGAAGCAGTATGTGTACGTGCCTTTTTTTTTAAATATATTTTTATTTTTTTGTACATTTTGTACTTTTTTTTTTTTTTTTTTAAGAACATAGTGAAATCAAAAGAGCAAAAGCAGTAATTGCCACAATCCCAGTCTCAGCATCTCTTCCTCTGTTTATTGTTGAGCATGTTCTGAAGCCCAGATCTGGGAATGCAAGAGCCTGGAAACACCGCAAGTGCTTCTGCATCTGTGGCTCTAGTTTAGATCGTTGCAGGCACAGATGCTGGCTACAGTGTGTGGCTCTGGGTTCATACCACTGCCTCCGAGTATTTGGTGTGGGCTTCTTGAGGGAGTCTTTTCTTCCAGTGTCTCCTTGGCTTGCTTGCTTTTGCTAGTAAGTTGCAGTAAGAAAGTTCATGGCATGCCGTTTCATCTTTCCTCCTTTCATCCCTCCTGAACCCATGTCCCAGCTGAGGACTGGGGAGTAGGATGATACCCGTAGAGCCCTGGCAGCCTGCCTCTTCAAACAGCCTGAGCACTTTCTGTTAGAAACCACCTTCGTTGTTTCTTGTTCCGAATGGCTGGGTTGCACTGCGCGCCCTTACAACATTGCCTTGTCTCAGCGGTGAAGCAGTTCCATTTAGTGATGGGCAAAATAGCCCACATTTATAGTGCAGCTTGACTCAGCCTTGAAGTATTTAGCCTCGGTTAGCAACTAAGCACAAAATCTTGATGTATAAACATATAAACACACATTTATTATGTATAGAAGCAACGGAACAAAAGAATGTTTTTAAAACACTTGAAGGTGAACAGTCCCTTTTTGTGCAAAATCATAGCAAAATCTGCCATCTGAGAAGATATGTTGAAGGTAAGGTTGATTTTCCCAAATTTCCCTCAGACCCTGCAAATTCTAGCCCAAGGGCCAGCAGGAGGGCCTTGCTGTTTTCCAAACTTGGGGATGTTGCACCTTCTGATTGCGCTGGCCCCTTTCTGTTTGTGCCATCACAAGACCCTAATTTTCAATAATAATGATGTGTTCTTACAATGGGATGGTTGACACTACTAGATGGCATCCAAACGAGTGCTTTTATCAGAACAAGGTCCCTTCAGCAGCAGCACTGGTGAGAAGAATAAGGAGCCAGAGCCCTTTGAGAGTTTTGCTGTCTGTCAGGGGCCATGGGAGATATCTCTCCTGCTAGTACCTGGCACTTGCATTACACAACATGCATGTGAGGCTCTTACAGTTCTTGATACTTGCTCAACAGGGAGAAATAAGGCACAGAGACATTTTTTGACTGGCTCCAGGAACTCTCAGTGAGCCAACAGGCACCCCAGCATCATCCCCAGACTCTGGAAAGCACCACCTCTTTTTCTGAGCTGCTTCTTGCCTGTGTTCATATGGGAAGCTCTGTCTCTCTCTTATCTGCATGCTGAGGGTAGGGGATTTCAGTAAAATATGCTCTGGTATAGATTCCCATTGCTTTCTGTATGGATCTCCCACGGTCTCTGTCTGCCCTTCCGTCCTCATTCCTTGCCCCCATTTTCTAGGCAGCAATGCTGGAGCCTATCCTCTTGACGAAGCTGCTGCACTTTAATTTTCAACAGGCCCCTGTTGCTCTTGCACCTTGTGTGTGGTCTTTGAACGTTATGTGGCTCGGCAGCTGGGAATAGTGAGTGGGTGGGCAATTTAAAACAGAAAAGACTCTGTATCAGCGCAGGGCTGAGGTTTGAACTCTGCTCAGCTTTGGATACGTGTAGCCGGTTCTCAGGGCTGTGATTTAAGTGCAGTTTTGCTGGTGTCAGTGTGAAGCCTAAATCAGTGCTAAGAAACTGGTAGGGAAGAAAAAACAAACTTTGCCTGTCTGATAATGAGCGTTACTCTTGGCCCTGATCAAAAATTGTAGGATCAAGGCATCTTGTTTGTATCCTGCTGTTTTGTCACCCTTTTGTCCCTAGCTCGGAAGACAGAGGGTGGCTAATATGATGCCAAAGATTCTTTGCTAAAATATGTTTCTGAGCTTCTTTCATGCCGTTTAAGACACCAGTCTGATTCTGAGCTTACTGAGGATAAGGACTGTTGATGGAGGAAGATAGATGGAGGGGGGTGTAAACCCGTGACACAAAATATCTGAATCCAAAGATCTGAGTATCTCTCTAATGAGACAAGGTGAATGTGCTCAAGTGACAAAATAAACAAACAAAAAAATAAATAAATCCCATGTCATTGTTGAGCTCACAGGGCCTGATCGTCATCTGCTTTGTCCTCCTTTTTGCTGTTGTCTGTGTTAGTGGAAGATCACCTGAAGTAGAGGTCAGACAAAAGACCCCGCCTTCCCTGTGCCCTGATCCCCCTACACGTCTTTTGCACATTCAGTGGTGAGCCCACTCCTCTGGGCAGACGGTTCACATGTACAGGAGGTTCACCACCTGCTCTCCCTGGCAATTGCAGCCTAGAGTACCCAGTCCTCAAAATTTCAGTGCAGAGGTATTTCTTTCCCCACCCACTTTCCATCTATCCCACCCAGGTAGATAGGATGAGCAGAAAGAATCCTTGCCTTGATAAGATTGATAAACGAGGTTGGAACAGAGCTCCTCTCTTCTGGAGTCCATATGGAGTCCAACCCAACTTCAATCTCATAGCTGACTGAAAAGAAAAAAAAAAGAAAAAAAAGAAAGAAAAAAAATTGGCAAGTTCCTAAGCACTTTTAAAGATTCTAAAGGTTAAAGATATGGTCGATTGGCATTCTTTTTAGAGCCTGAAGTGATATTATATTTACTTCACAAAATTCAAAGAATGCACAATGAACGTGCCACATAAATACCCATCATTCACCATCACTACACTGGCCTCATACTAATTCTTAACATTATAACCTAGAATTTGCAAAACCCAAGTAAAATGGTAAAAAAGAGTATCCTTGTTTTCAAGGAGTTGGCAGATTACATACTAACACCAGCCAGGTCATAGTGGGAGTTCCACCCTTAAAAACAGATATGTGCTTCAGCACCATGAAAAATAATATGGAAGCTCAAATGGGCTTTACTGCATCTTGCACTTTACTGCATTCCTTTCTAGGTTTATTTTTTCATAATAACACTGGTGTATGGCCAGCAGCCTGTTCCTGTGGCAGAATAACAAAAGGGTGTGAAGATATGGTAGCATGATCAGATGGACAGGTACTAGTAGGAGGTGAGGGTTTGGCGGTGATGGGGAATGACCAGGACTACTGGCAATTTGTTGGCCAACCAAAGAAGTGCAGCTAGGACCTGCACAAGTTAATACGCTTCCTAGAGAAAAGCCCCGCACAAAATTTCTATATAAAGTATAATAAATAATGTGGTGGAGTCTAGATGGATTTAATGGAAAAAGACTTGCTGTCTTGTCATATTTGTAGCAAAGCTTTTTGTTCAAGTATTGGTGAGCATTCTGCCAAGAGCTTCAAGGATGAAAAGCCCAATAGGACACTTACAGGGTTTCTGTTGCACTCAGGCATACAGGTAATTAGTTTTCATAAGAAATTGAGCCTCCTTTTTGCTGACATAATCCAGCAAGTCCACCCCAAGACATGCTAATAGCGGTGTGCCTCTACATCTTTAAATAGCGTGAACACTTTGCCCATGGCAGCAACTGTGCTGACAGTGGGATGGCACCGTGACATTGCCATGTGCTGTGACTTGAGTCCTTTCAAATCCAGGGACTTTCGATTTCCAGCCTTATATGACCTAAGGGTCAAATTCAGTTTTCCCCACTATCCCCATATTCAACCTGTGTCTGGGAAGCTGGGGAAATGATGTTCTGCTTCAGTTTGGGGTGACTGCACAGACTCTTCTCCTGTGGCTGCTATTCCAGTCTGCACAGGGTCATGAGTGTGCTCAAGTGTGGTTCTTCAGTCTTTATTCTGGGCTGCCCTGAACTCACTTTTGGATGGAGATTTGGAGGTGTCAGCATAGTAGGAAAGGCTCTTTCACTGCTGTGGGTTCTCAGCAATCAAGGCCTGACAGGAATGGACAACTCTGATTGTTATTATTCAAACTATTCAGTACGCATAAAGTGCAAGAAGATAGCTTTAAATTCTGCATCAGGTTACAGTTAACAACAAATCAAGCTCACAGCAAATCAGCCATATTCCTCTTTACTACTTTTGTGACAAAAAAGGGAACTAAATCTAGGCCTGCTGCAGGAGTGATTGTAACATCCACTGACTTAAGAAAGAACCAGTAGCATTAATTTGGTCTATAAAAGCAATCAGCTCATATTTGGAGGCAGTGAATTATTCTGTATTGCAAGTGTGAGTAACAATTTCTGCTAAACTTGTAGGAGCTAAACTTCTCTGATGGAAGCAGCGGCAGGCAGATCCCGTGACGGTTCTGTTGTGGATGCCAATACTGTTCAAAACAGGACAGCAATCTCCTGAAACTTGTCCGAGGACAAGACAAGTAGAAGCAAAGGCAAATAATCACGGCAATCAAACGGTTCTCCCTGAACAGTTGTCAAGACCACCAATACATACGCCTTGTGCCACGGATTCGTGGTGGTGCACGTGCTATGCGTGCACCATGGCAACAAGATATTAATCATCAACACCTATAGGCACATGTTGGGGTAAGTCTCCAGAGATGCAAGCTGTAGGCTGTATCTGCTGCACACAACAAGCCCCGACGATACTAGCTTCAGTGCTACCTCCAGCAGCATTGCATAGCTGAATTCATTACTGCTGGGCTTACATCTCACTCGGAAGCATCCAAACGCCGGGCCTGGCGTATGAGTGCCTGGACATGAAGAACAACTTCGCTTCTAGTTCTGTGCCCCTCTCTCTTTGTAGTTTTCGGTTAATCACCCTGGGCAAGTTCTTTGCTGGTGAGACACCATCGACTGAAAGTGGCACTGTGCCAGCGCAGCATTTGGCACCGCAGCCTCCAAGGGATGGCAGGGATTTACAGAAGAGCTCAAGGGAGGTGAGGCACCAGTTCCTCTTGCGCTCAGACACTAGCCTCCTCTTGGCTCATCAGCATCTCGGCAGTGCCACTGGTGCCCAAGACAGGCACGTCCTGCTTGCCAGGAATCTGGAGAAAATTAATGGACAATGCAGGGGCAGAAAACTTTGTTTGGGCAGTTTGCTTAATGAGATTTTTCTTTAAACACAACACACATGTAAAGTGCACCTATACCAAAGGGAGCACCCGCTTAGCTGAAGAGTTAGGCATGAATTTTCAGCGGTGAATGTTATTCACCACTGAACACAGAGAATTATTCTCTCTGCTGGTGTCTCTACCATGTAACTGAATGTCCTTCTGATGGTTTTTGGGCTCAGTGCATCTGAGCGAGATTTAATGGTTGTATGGCCAGGCTGTGGAGTCTCCTCTGGCCCAGTTATCACACTAATGCCATTACTTTTCGCAAAGAAAATAGATGTCCTTACAGAGAAATAGCTGGCCATGGAAATATTGTTCAAGGGTGGAGTGGTACATGCTTGTGGTTATAAACAGCTTTGGCCATAAAGTAGTCAAAGCGTTCAGCTACTGAGGATTTCTGACCCTCTCTGGGACTTCTACTTGGTGTTAAGATGCTGCTGGTGTCAAGGCCACGTAGGCATTGAAGTGTAGGCTTCTGGCATAGCTGGTACTCTCTCTTAGGGAACAGGAAAAACATATATATATATATATTTTTTTTCATGGAGGTAATGAGTGTTTATTTAGCAGAGAGGTCCTGGTATCCATGGGTTTATCTGTGGAAAATATACCAAAGGGATACAGCCACACTTAAAGTGCAAATGTTAAAGGACACATGAAGGCATCACATGAAGTAGATCAGATGCAAAAAACTCCCCATGAAATTGGAGAGGGGATTGTAGACAAGTGAGATATTGTTATTCGGACTGGAATTTCATCAAGACTTAACTCCAAGGTGATGTGGTACTTTGGTGGTTGGATCCCCACCTCAACAAAAGTGAGCTAGATTCTGCCTCTCTTTCTGCAGGTGCCAGGTGTGCACTGGTATAACTTGTCCAACCTCAGCAGAGGTGATCCTGATGTACACAAGGACACTCATATATAGATTTTCCAGCTCTCCCTCCCCGCCTCCCCTCAAGGTCTGTGCTCATATCATGTGGAATGGCAGCAGTTCAGGTGTAGATCAGAGAGACTTTGAAATGGAAAATCAGAGGATACCGCAGGCCATGCTGAAGAAGAGCTGGCAAAGTTTAGGACCGGGATAGCAGAGAGCGGTGAGGGTTAGGGCTAAGGTACATCAGTAGGCTTGTATGGGTTGCCGGGTTTGGAGCTCCAGAGAGATCTCAAGCCAAGAATAATGAATACTGGCAGAGCTCCGTGTGAGTAACAAACGGCTCATACTGCCTAGGCTAATGACAAAATGTTACATACTGGCATTTTAAAATAAATACTTAAAAAAGAGAGAGAAGAAAAGAAAGATGAAAGCAACCGCTATAGCTAAACACCCTGCTTTGCTCTGATAAGATGCCAGAATTATATGACTTCTGCTGTGTAACAAGGTTCTCCATGTGGGCGTAGCAGCCCCTCCCCATACCTAGCGGATACACTCTAGGGAATTTTTACAAGTGTGAATATTGGCTCTTGTAAGGCCATTGAGTGCAGAAAGCCAAATATGCTGTATGAAGAAACTGCCTGTCGCGTGTTTTTCTGCACGAGCACGAGAAATGTCCCTCCGAAGGTTATTATCATTGTTGTGTGCACAGCGATGATGTGCGCTGCAATGAGTATCATTTTGTGAAGTGCAGGGTCTCTGCCCTGCAACCAAACTCATCAAAACGAGGGTCCCCAGGGCAGCCGGCAGGTGGGCAGAGGCTTGGCACTGCTCTCTGCCTCCACAGCCTGGGGTCTCCAGGCGCGGGCGGCTTCCCACACAGCGGTCCCACAAGGGCTGGATGTCCCGAGGGAGACCCGCAGCGGGTCCCCCCCAGCTCCGGGCGGCAGGGGGCCCTTCCCGGGGCCCGCCCGCCCGCCCCTCAGCTGTCACCGCGGGGCTGCGGGCCGGCCCCTCAGGTGCCGCCGCCCGGACCTCGGGGCCCGTCCCCGGCCGCCAACCTGCGGCGCCCGCCTCACGGCCGGCCGCGGGGCGGGGCGCGGGGGGGCTCCGCCGCCGCCCCGCCATTGGCCCGGTCCCGCGGCGGCTGCGCTGCCATGGGTGCGCGGCGCGGGGCGTGCGGGCCGGCCCCGCCCCGCCCGGCCGCGGCTTTATAACGGGCATCCCCATGGCCGAGGCGGGGAACCTGCCGCCGCGGGAGGGGCGCAGCCGAGCCCCGCCGGCCCGCACACAGCCGCCCGCCGAGCCCCGCCGCCGTCGTCGTCCCCGTCCCGTTGTTGCCACCCCGCTGCCGCCGCCGAGGGGACGATGCCGTCGCCGCCGCTGCTGCCCGCGGCCTGGCGCAGCGCCGGGGCTCGCCCGCTGCTGCTGGCGCTGCTGCTGCTGCCGGCGCATCTGCCCCAGGGCGGCGGGCACCGAGCCGCGGGGCCCCGGGTAAGTGAGCCCCGCTCCCCGCCGGGGCCGCCCCGCCGCCGGTGCGAGCCCCCCGGGGCTGGGCGCGGAAGGGCTCGGGCGGGCTCCGCGCTCCCGCACCGCTCGTTTTGTGCCCGGCGTGGCGGTGGGGCTGGGTCCGCGCTCCCCGGGGGGTTAACGGGGTGCCCGCAGTACGGCTAGGTGCCTCCGGCCCGGGCTGCTCCCTGCCGGAGGCTGGCTCCGTGCTTTTTTAATGTGACAATGCCTGACGCTTGCTGGGGCTGCTCGTTTCACTTAGCAAGCTGTTCCCGTGCTCCTGGGGGAGCCCAGCATCTCTTCTAAATATGGTCCTCCCAGTGCAGCACCGCCACGGACATCCGCCCGCAGGAGAGCCCTCGGGCACAGGGCAGCAGGCCGGTAGCTGCTCCGCAGGCAGTACTGCCACAGGGACGTGGTCCTGGGTAAGTGGGAAAGCTCGATCTCTGCAGGCGTGTTGGATGGGCTGACCGCGTGCATTCTTGTCCCATCGGTCTGAACGTTATGAAATGTAGTGCTTAATTAACTTCAACCATGGTTAGGCAAGATCAGAAGCCTTTGGAATCCCGACTCAGACAGAATATAACAATAAGGGACTCGGGTGCAATGGTCTAGCTTTTAAATAGAGCTGCTATTTGACCATGATGGCAATTAAACGCTTCTCAGAGCTGTGGCTGCGCTGGTGTCCCTGTGTTTAGCTGCACCATGCAGCCTCTTTTATGGCCAGATGTGTAACAAGCAGCTATTAGAAAGTGGCAAATTAGATCTAGTGTGTGCCATAAATCCTTGGGGACCTGTTCTGGAGGATGGGGAACCGTAAGGGTGCTTATGCATCTATCTGTATGACCTGATACAGAGCCTAAAGCTCAAAGTTGGAGTGGTGCTGTATTGAGAGGAGCTTTGAGGTGATAACTAAGCATCTAGCTAGGTGACTAGGGCCCTGAATAAGCACCGGTATCTAAATGCTTTAATGAGGAGCAGTTGAAACAAGAAACAAAGAACAAAATGAAAAGTCCTATTGGCAGTGCATAATTGCACAATGAGCCTGCCTATCAAACAGTTTCCATATAGGCCACTTTTATACACTGTACTTTACAAGGCAGTTTAATTGGTCCCTGTGTTGTGTCATCTTTGGAATGGGAACTGCTTCAGGAGAGTGGAACAACAAATACAAGGGGCTACTGATTTACTTACTGCTTGAAATCAGTGAACCAACTTTGGTATTATCCCCTTCATAACTGAGGAGAACGTCAGCTGAATTGAGCACCAATGTCTACAGTTCTGTACAAGGATCTGCCTTGATGTTTTAATTTATAAGCTTTTTAGTGGGAGGCCATGGACTTCCAGGATGTTTCACAGGTGAAGCCTCTCTTCTCACCCACCAAGTGTCTTGCCTATGTGCACGCAAAGATGGAGAACTTGGCCTACTCATTTGCAATCGTGTTGATAACCCCTGAGCTTCATCTCTGCTAGTGATTAGACATTGCCAGTAAGGCTGTTACTAGCGTAAAGATGCCATACTTCGAGCAAGAAAATTCTTAATTATTCCTAGTTTTTTTTTTTTTTTTTTTTTAATGATGCCTACCACGTTACATCACTGTTTCTCATGTGGACTTGTGATCAAGACTATTTTCCCTTCAGGAACCCTCCCTGACCTGTGAGGTCAGTGTGGTAGTTCTGGGGACTAATCCTGCAGGCATTCAGTTGCTAGGTGTGATACTTACTCTTTCTCTTCTGTACAGTGAGCACTAGAACTACAATGTGTGCAAGTTTGATTGCTTTTAAAGGCAAACAGTAGTTTTGAACCAGCCCTTCTCAGTGAGTTTAAATGAGCAGCAGTAATGTTTGAAACAAGTTTTTGATCTTTCTCTTTTGCATTTCCCTCTTACTATAGCAGTGTTGCTGCTAACCTAGGCAGCCAGCAGTGTCACTGAATGCATAAGCACAGAATTACGACTTGCAGAAAATGATGAACATTTAAGGGTAGCACAGAGAATGGGGAGATCTGTATTTCTTGTGCCAATGCAGGATCAAACTTTCAGATGAAGTGAGATGATTGTGTGGATACCAAGGTAAATTACAAGAGCAGGTGATATCCACTGGGCTGCTGAGGTACTTCTGGCTCTCAAAAGTTGTACAAAGCTTGATGTTTCTTCCTACAGTGAAACTGTGAGCAGTGACATGAAGCATTTGGGCTTGGGAAGTATCAGTGACCTGTGGGCAACATCTGACTTTTGTATGCCTGCTGTGCCCACTGACAGTTAGTAACTGTTCCAAGTAAAACTCCACAGTAAGTCTAATGTCTTGGGTGTCCTGGAAATAACTTGAAAGTCCAGGGCTATTATGATTTTTCTTCCTCACTTGACAGACTCAAAGAAATTGTCTGCTCTGTTATGGGATTGCTTGATCATTTGTACTCTTGTAGGTCTGAAGAGCACAGTGCAAGTGATCAACTGACTACATTTGGAAAATGCCTGTCTGAAGAATGTTCCCATGTGGAAAAAGATAATCAGGCTTGACTTTCTATTCATATTCCCTTCCTTCATGCCTCTTTCTCTCTGCTGGCATGAAATCTGGAATTGTGTGACAAGACAAGTCTTGCCATTTCTCCTCCTTGACCCCACAGCTTGACTTGCAAAGATGGGGAGCTTGACTGGGCTGGCTCTTGCATCTGCTACTGTGTGATGAATTTGAGCAGTGCTCTCTCATGGCAGATTAAATAGATTGTGCCGCTAAGCCCTATTTTCCTCCATCTGGACAATGAATTGTGTCCTCTATCTTTCTAGTTCAGAAAGATATCTTTCTATACAGAAAGACAGAGCTACGTTTCCTGTATGTCCCTTTCTTTTTGTGGCCAATTCCTGACCATCATGAATGTGCTCCATTAGTGGCTTAACAAACAAACAAACAAAAACAAAAAACAAGAAAACTAAAACAGGAAAATAGTGGGTGCTTGCAGAAGTATAACATGACTGCAGCAGTCAAAAGCTGTCCTAGGAACAGGGTTGAATTTGTGGCAGACAAATTCAAATTCTGTATCCCCAGTGACTGAATAGGACTAAGAAATGGGAAGCGAGGGCACTCACTAAATTCTTGTCCTAGTTTCATGCATGGAAACGTGCCATATCCCTCCTTGAAAGGAATGCTGGTTGGAGGTAGGGGGAAACCTTCAAGTTTAGTGCTGCTGTAAAGGGAAGGTAGTAGGCAATAAAACAGTGAAGGATCCAACAGGTTCCAAAGCATTAGCTGGAGTGGCACAGAACAATGCAAACTCCCTGCTGCAGCTGGTTACTAGCTAAAACCCCACATAAGGACCGCAGTAAAAAGTGCTGAAAAGGCTCTTGCAGCATTGCCATTCCCTCTGGAGGAGTAAGGAGCATGGCAGCTTGTGCTGAGGAGCCTGTATTGTGTTGTCTTCTCACTGCAGCACCGCCATAAGGGCTCTGCAGAGCAGGTGTCTTTAGGTATGCTCTACTAAACCTAGGGAGAATGTTTTCCTTCATGGTAGGAAGAAATGAGAGAAGGACATACAATAAAAATACAAAGCAAAGGGCTATATATAAAGGAGATCTAAAACAAAAGAGTGAAACTTAGAATGGGTTTTCAATAACTGAATTATGGTTTGAGCTTACATCATTGCATTGCAAGGGTCAAGCCATTACTTAACAGCTGAAGCATTTTAATGTTTCAGATATTTTTACTGTTGGAGGGATTTCCATTTTAATGAAGGAATAAGTACTCAAAGGCAAGTGCCTAGAGAAGTGTCCCCTAGCAGGACAGATTTGTTGTCTGTGATGCATAGCTTTTGGTTATAGATACTCTGTTTTGGTTGGGTGGTAGTTTTTCTTGCCTAAGTAGGAATTGTAATTATGTGTGGAGCTATAGCAATGTTTTTTCTTCCTGTCCTTGTTTGTACTTGGGTCTTTAATGTTAAATAGCTTAATTCCTTGCAAACTACCAAAGAAGCTGATCTGATGTGCTTTTTCATAAATTATGCAGCTGTGTTGAGGAACAGGATTCATTCTTGTGTGGAGAAGTATTAAAAATTACATTACAATATGTTACTATTAGAACAGTGAGTCCTGTTCTAACCAAGAAAGCACTGTAGGATACAATTTGTTCTGTGTAGTCTTAGTGTGTTTTAACTACCTGAGCTTCTGAGTTGGCTTTAAGAATATTTCACTCATGTTAATTACCTCTGCTCCTAATGAAAGATTTCTGGCCAGCAAGAGACTTGGTACAGAGAAAGAAACTGCTTGTGTACTTCTGCTGGCGCTGGTAGCAAGCTCTGTAGCTCTGGAACATCTGCAATGATAACCTCTTGGACAAGTTTTCAAGTTTCTAACGCTAGTCATGTGCTAAGGTAATCTTCACAACCATCAGTGCAGAGCAGATGCTTTCTTGGCTGCTTTTATTTCTAGATGGCCTGAAGCAATTGGTAAGATGACTGTAAACTTCATTTCAGTGGTACAGTAGTGCTGTAATATTAATACTGATGTTTAAATATCTTAGATGTTCTTATCCTGCCATCTAAAACTAATTGCGACATCACTTTGTCGGGAAAAAAAAAAACAACAAACAAACAAAAACCCATTTATCTCCTACTTGGCTGCTGAATCCCCAGTTCTTCTGAGACTCATACATCTGACAATACAGTTAAGTGTTATACAATAAACTTTATGCTGACATTAAAGGCTGAACACTGAGGCAGTACAGGTGAAACTGAAGCTAAGCCCTCAAGTCTGAGGGCTGCTGCACTGGCTGTAGGACTTAGCTGCCTGTGTGAAAACATGAGGGCTTCCTTTTGGGAGCCTCACTGGTGGCTTCCACATGGTCTCTCTGGTGACACAATGTCCAGGGACCTAGCAATACAGCAGAGCTTGCCCCAAGTTTAATGTGCGCTGCTGATAGCTCACTGCTTTGTTCTCAAGTGAAGTTCAGGCAGAGAAGCAAAAGGTGTAACTTCCACCTTGAGCTGTGAAGCTTTCTTTCTTGTTAGACTACATCTTTACTGTCACTGAACTGGTAGGATTGTAAGTCTTCTATGCTTGTTTGTGAGAAGCTTTTCCATTCACTAGGTTTGTGCCCAAACGCTACAAGGCTACCATTGCTGTAAGTGAATCACTTCTGTGCTGGAGCTTTCTGGGTAACATGTGGTGTTGGTGTGAAATGTTTGCCTGCACAGAGAAATTACTGGGATCTGGGATGACAGTGTATGGAACTGTCTCCCTCTTCTGACAGGCTCACAGTAGCAGTTGGTGTTTGAGGTCAGCAGCTTGTATGTGAAGCCTTCTGCATGCTGTGGCTTTCACTGCCAGTGTGTTCTGGCACTGTGGCCCTTCTGGTGGTGGCTGTGTGAGAATCAGCTCTGCCTTCTTTTCTGCAAGGCCTCATAGCTGTAGGAGAGAAACTGAAGGAAGGCATAGCTAGTCACACCAGAGTGAAGCTTCCACTCAAAGCAGTGGAAATAACCACCTGCTGTACGAAGGAGTCCTTTTTTTGCATGGCCTTGTGTGGGCTATGGGCAGCTCTTCAGTCTGAGAGCAGTCAACCCAAGTCAGCTCTCTCAGGACCAGACCTTGCCTTGAAATTGGGCTCGTGACTCCTGTCAGGGATTGCTCTTTTCTTAGCACAGTAGGCTCCTGATACAGCTTAGATCCCTCAGTAACACCGTAGATGGTGGTGGTTATATTCATGAGCATTTGAGAAGAATCATCCCCTCATTTGAGGGAAACATTGCCTTGCATAGAGGCATTCATAAATGCTGCCTGTTCCACAATGGAAACAACAAACAAATGCTCTTGTGCTCCCCTACACAAAGTGCTCTGAGGGAGGCCTGTGCTAGCTGGGCATGAGCCCTACACACTGCAAGCACGTCCCTAAGAGGCAAGGAGGGGTAAGATGGAGGAAACCAGCTTTGGTGCGTGAAGCGATTTGCTGTAGTCTGCATGAGCCTTCCAGGGTAGCCTTAGTGTTGGTCTGCACCTGACTGGATGTTGTGAAGACCAAGATTGCCGGGGCAGCCAGGAGGGATGGACCTTGGCCTGATGTCCCCTGTGGCAGCTCCTCAGAGGCAGTAGTGCTTCTGTTTCCAGAGCAGGGGGTGTCGAAACCTCCATAAGCCTGGAGCTCTTTGCGCTGTCAGTCTCTGCCCTGGTGGTCTCCCATCTGTAGCCTGCTTGGGAGGACGTGCTTGTCTGCTGGGTTTGTGTGTTTCTGCCTCCCACTGCCTCATGGCTGAGCCAGCTGCTTTTGAGAGCCCACTGACAGGTGTTCTCACCTGGAGCAGCACGTAGCTGTGCAGTGGGGAAGTGAGGGGTAGGTGTGAAATGAGGGCAAACTTGGACCTTGAGGGGAAGCACCTGTGGCTAGAGATAGGGAAATACTAGTTACTGGAGGAACAGAGGCTATACCATTAAAGGTTGGCTTGGGTGTTTGTCAAGTAGAGTCTGGCAGCAAAGCCTAGACAAGCAACGCACCAGTGCTGCTGGCAGACTCTTCCATGCAGGTGGAGGAAGCTGTGGAGGAAGCCATGCAGGAACTGGTAAGTGTTAGGCAGATAATTTGCTCTGCCATTGGTGTCCTGCCTGAGTGATCACCTGGGCTGGAGCTGGAGTTCTATGGAGCAGCTACGGCCTCTGGATGAAGAACATGGATGAATGTGAGCAGGGCAGTACTTATGTGGGTAAGCACAACAGAGTACTGCACTGTTCATTAGTACAAACCAAAGCCATGTGCCATTGTTCTGTAAATTGGGTTGCCTTGCCCCCAAACATCTTGACATTAGCTAGGGAGAAAGAAGCAGTCTGTTGGCATTCATCAGTCTTTGTGTGTAGGTTAGACTGAGCCCACTGAGACTGGCTGAGTAGGCTACATGGCAGCATATTAGCTCTAAAGTTAAAATTTGATTTGCTGCTGGAAGAGCATTGGCCTGACGTAAGCTTTCCGTGTTCAGAGGCTCATGGCAATGAATGTCACTTCCCACTTCCCCTTACCTTTCAGAGGGGAAGAAGCCTGCTGGTCTGCAACACGAGGCATTTGATTAAAGCTGGGAGTGGAGGGGTGTTACAATGAAAAGGGTGAGTTTGGAAGTATCATAGGAAGTGGAAGGGGAAGGCACAAAGGAATAAGGAAGATGGGGAAGTAGGACAGATGAAATAGCTTTCTTTCCTGAGGTTTTTCTTGGCCACTGGTCTAGTTAATGACAGTTGGAATCCTATCCGGAGGGAAGTGCTGATCCTCAAATGGGGAGGACTTCCAAACACTTAGTGGGCAGATTTGGTTTCAGAGTTTCTCTTGGCTACCAGTCCCCAATTACCACTAGCTGGGTCACAGACTAGAAGGAATGTGGAAAATGTTATCCACCCCTGTTCTCTTCTATGTTCCATGACCGAGATCAGTCACTTAAATTGCTCAAGGAAGCCATGCTCCGTCTTTTCATGAGAAGTCCACCAGCCAAGTTGCTACGTTTGTGCTTGTTATGAGGCATGGGGTAGTGCATGTTGTATACTTTTGTGGAGTTCAGCATACTTGGTTAAGAACTGTTTTTCTTTGGTTAAATATGAGATCTTATCCTTCAGTTTTAACTGTAGTGCTTTAGGGTTTGACACTGCAGCAACTTTAAACCATCCAACACAATCTTAACATAAAGATAACTGTCATGTTCTACAGCAGCCATGAAAACTGAGAGGACTCACGTCTGTTCTTTGAGCTACAGAAGCACAGCGTGGCTGGTATGGAGGGGGAGTGAAGCAGAAATCAAGTAGATAAGAAAGCATATTCAGGTGAAAACACCTGGTAAGGTTAGTGGTATCCTTTTAATGTACAACAGGGATATATGCCTAGAGAAGACATTCAGATGTACACTATCTCTAGATCTTGCTTCTCTGTTTACTAGACACAGATACTAGTCACAAGCAGGTAGGTTGATAATCTTTTGTTGCAGCATAGACTCCCTTGAATAGCATGAAGATTAAAGAGCCTACTCTAGTTTGTACATCAAGCCATTTCCCTTCTCATGTCTTTGAAGCAGATTTACATTGTAGTCCACACATAGGCTTAAACAAATACTTGGTGGAATGAGGTGCAAGTAGAGAACTAAAAAGCCAGAAGCTCCTGGGTGTGTGACTTCCAAGTGGAAGATATTACATGAATTGGTGTTTGTGGATACTGACCAGGTAAAGGGGGGTTCTGTCTGTGCCAAGTAGCTACTTCTGATTTAAGTATAGTTACCATACAGGATGGTAACTCATGGGATTTTGCTTGGAGTTTTGCCTCTGGCTTACTTCTCTACTCTTAAGAGTGAGTGGGCAAGTGTTGCAATAGTTGATGAGGATGTACAAAAGTAGCTTTTTAAAATTGTGTTTGTCTGGAATGCCAGCAGATAATCTGCTCCAAACCTTTAATGGAAAGGCAGATTTTAATATGTGCGTTTCTCAGACTTACTGGAAGTAAAATACATCTAAGGTAGAAGTCCATAAAAGACTGATGTACAAAATGAGCAGAGCTGTAATGATGGGTAAACTCATTCTCGGGAAGCACATCAGCCCAAGTTTGTTTTGTACGCTCATCTTCAGGGACTTCCAGAGAACTAAGCATTCTCTTCACAGTGAACTCAGAGTGCTTTGTTATACTACGTGGTGGTGGCTTTCTTTTTTTAAATGATTGAGCTTTTACATTGAGGCAGGTCAGTTGGTTCCAAAGCAGTCTAGGTGTTGCTGGCTGTGGCAGCTGAAGACTTTGGTTTTCCATAGCTGCCAGGTTTTGTCCTTTCTCTGGTTCCCCTGAAGCAACCAGTGTGTGGGCAGGAGAAAATGTATTCTGTTGGACTTGACCTGTCACTTTCTTAAAACTTGCAAAGTTGTTGAAATCTAACTGTAGGAACTCTCTTGAACTTTACAGTTCTATCAGTCTATAATCTACCAGTTGTGTACACCCTGAAAATCAGGATTATTTTTAAGGTGTGTGGTGGAGCATCAAATAGTTAATTGTTTTTGCCATGATGTCACTAGTATAGGTGCCTCTTGAGGGTGAAAAGGATGGGGAGTTGGAAGCAATGGGTGTAAACTGTTGCTGCTTTTGTCTTTGTCTCATTGAGAGCTAAGGACAATCTCTATTTCAGGATTTTTAATGTGAAACATGGATACCTGAAGGAGTTCCAAACAAGCTGGAATGGGAACAGAAAGAAGTTGCGTATTTCTTAACCGAGATGCTACCTGAAGCATTTTGGCAGTAGTATTGGAACTGAAGCTAGCTGTTGCTCATCAGCATACTGCAGTGAGCAGTTTTGAAAATTTCTAGTCTGGATGTAAAAGCAACCATAGGACAAAGCTACACACAATAGCTGTTAAAACACTGACAGACGTTACAGACGTTGCAGATGAGTTAAGGGGCTCTTATCCTAGGAGGATGAAGCTATCCTGCTGTGATTCTTGCATGGAAGTAAATAGGAAAAAATATCAGTCCCAACTTCCAAATTGAATTTTACTTGTAGAGTTAACTTCAGGAAAAGCTCAGCATGTTTTCTAGAAAACCATATTTTGGTGCTGAAATTGGAACTGAGTGGGAAGAAAATGATCTGCTACTCTTGACACAGTAAATTTCCATGTGCGTTCTTAAAACCTGCCCATCAGTATCTCTGGAATTGACCTGGTTGTTTGAGAAATGTATTTTGATTTGAAAAATTTGAGATGCCGATCTAGCTTGAATAGTTGGTGAGTGTCACAAGTAAACTATTTTTTCTTAGTTTCCTGTTGGAACTCAAAGAATTTACCTAAATGGCTCCAAAAATTGCTTCTAGTTCTGCTGGCATGAAAGCAAACTAAAAACAACAAAAAAAGCATACACAACTGCTTCACGTAACCCAGGGACTTCCCCCAGGAGCCCCAGAATAGATGGGAAGATTTCAGCAGGAAAATCCCATGCAGTTTAAAAGAGAAGGATTTGATTTTGCTTGAAACTTGAAAAACCACAAACACTTGTGCTGTCAAGGGAATGACAGTCCTAAATAGAAATTATTTTTCAGCTGTCAGCAGCTCTTTGCTACGGGAAGAGAACACTGAGTTTCAAAGGCGTATCTTTTTCCCTATGTTAAAGAAAAGGTAGGTATTGTATCAGAGTAACTGTTCTTCCTGCAAAACTTCATACTTTCTTGGGTGTCCCATGCAACTGTTAGCTTATTACTGCTTTTCATGATCAGAAGAAGTCCACATCTGACTTCAACTGGGGACTCTTGATCATAACTACTTCCAAGTCAGCCAGCTCACTGCTAGCGTCACCTCTCAAGAACAGCTACTTACACAAGCTTTCTGACTAGCTTTTTCCTCATCCAAACTTTTGACAAACTCACGTCCACACCCTCCAAGATGTGTACTCTGTGTGCCTCTGTTCAGGCATGGCAAGGAGGGTGGGAGGACAGTTCAGAACTTAGTAGTTCTTGTTGAGCCCTGTCTGGAGCTGCCCTTCCGGCAAAGGTGAGTCCAACTTCAGGAAATAATGCTTTTCTTCGGAAATCACTGAGGCAAGTACACCAAGTAAAACTGCACCTACATTTTCCACCTGACATGCTTCCCTTTGGTTTGTTCAACTTCGATAAACACTTCTTAGGTGTAGAGATTTAAACAACTTTTCAGTGCAATGGTGAAATGCAGCATGTCAGAGCAAAAGCTAAAGATGACTTTCACTTCTTTCCTCATCTTCACCTTTCACGAAACCGTGGGGAATCCAAGCACTTATTCAGGAGGTGCCAGAAGACTGCTGTTAGACATGATGAGGTCACCTCAGATTAAGAGGACAAAATAGGGTGTTATCTTTGGCTTGACTCTTTGGTTAGTATTTATTAGAAAGCAAACCTAGGGATTACCACAAAAAAACTAAGCCAAGCACTTGAGCTCTTAGTAGATGGCAGACTGACGTTCATGCATATCCATGTATTTCCTAAGGCAAACAATTAGGATCAAGTGAGAAGAGATAATCTTGTTAAATCTCATGCCAGTGTTCAGATGGATAGAACCATACTTATCTAAAATCTCTGTAGTGTGACTTGCTAGTGAAACAAAAGCCGCTAGCAGATGCTGATGTAAAAATACAAGATGCTCTTGCCATCTCATGTGTTGTAAAGTGATTGACACCAGTGCTATGCACAGCTAGAAAGCATCTGAATGAAGTAACAATAGATTCAGCAGTAACATACTAATTGAAGACTGTGTATTTACAAATGCTGACACTGAAACTTGCTCATTAATGCCCTGTACTAAATGGCATACAGGATTTGATGGCTCTGAATAGAGGAAACCTCTTAAAATCTTAAAATAGCCAGGAGATAGGGTTTTAGGACTTACTTCTTTCTCAGGATAGTGAAAACTTTCCTCCTCATGCACCGTCTCTGTCCTTATTTTTTGCTAGCTGCCCTTACTTTGTCTAGTTGCTGTCTGACTTCTTGTTACTCTTGAGCACTTGGCTTGGAGCTTCAGATCCCTGAAGTGAAGGGAAGGTATCAGGAAGCTCCAGACTAATTCTGGGAGGAACGTGCCTGTTTTATTTCTCTTCAGGGGAGGAAGATGATGGTACCTGATGTCATCTTGTTCTCTGTTGATGAGAGCTAAAATGTACAGCTGGCCCTAGAGAATCTTTCTGTGTGTTATAGGGTGACATCTTAAATCTAGTGGTCTATGCAGAGGTTGCTAGGCCTGAACTCTGTCAGTTGGACATGCTGCTTTCAGACAGTCTAGAAGGATTCCGTGTAAGTGTGATTCTCCCTTTGGGACAGGTCTTGGTAGAAATTGAGGAAGATTATAAAGCTTACCCACTTAAAAACTCAAATGGTAGTGACTCCATAAACATTACAGGCTTCTAAAGAGGCAGTTGTAAAGCACTGAATGAACAATTGGCAAGTGTCTGTCTTAGTTGAAGCTTGGAATCTGCTCTGGTAATAGCAATACAAGCTTTTAGGCTAGAAAAGAAAAACAGAAGGCAGATGCTTCATCAGTTTGAAAGGTCAACAGTTCCCCTGAAAATAAGGGAGAGCTCAGAACCTGTGACTTGGTATCAGTCACTATGACAAGATTAAACTTAAATGTAATTAATTGCTTGATTCACTTCTCCGCTCCCTCACTTGGTTGGGTTATTCACTTATTCCAAGAAGAACTTCTGTAGGTTTCAAACTATACCTGTATTTCACAGAATCATCTAGGTTGGAAGAGACCTCCAAGATCACCTAGTCCAACCTCTGACCTAACACTAACAAGTCTTCCACTAAACCATATCACTAAGCTCAACATCTAAACGCCTTTTAAAGACCTCCAGGGACGGTGACTCAACCACTTCCCTGGGCAGCCCATTCCAATGCCTAACAACTCTTTCAGTAAAGAAGTTCTTCCTAATATCCAACCTAAACCTCCCCTGGCACAACTTTAGCCCATTCCCCCTCGTCCTGTCACCAGGCACGTGGGAGAATAGACCAACCCCCACCTCGCTACAGCCTTCTTCAACACCAGTCACCTCTAACAACAAGCAAGATGGTATTAAGTTATGCACAGGGCTGCTCTTAGCTGAAGTGTGAGGATGGTGCATAGAATCTGCAAAGTGGAAAAGTTTCTGCTCTTCTCCTTGCTGGTGTGGTGGGTTGACCTTGGCCAGCTGTTCCCCCAAGGTGTTCCCTCACTGCCCCTCAACAGGGCAGGGGAAGAAAAAGATGAAAATACAAAGGGGTTGTGATAAAGATAGGGGCACCACTTAAACAGTTAGTCAGATCACAGCTGAACCTAGACATTGGCTTTTCATCCTTCCCTTCTGGAAGGCAGCACAGAGTTAGTTGTGAGGAAGAAGTACTGTTGCTGGACATGGTACTGAATAATTCTGAAAAGCAAAATGCCAGAAAAGGAAATGCCAGATGTTACAACACTTGACAAATTCCAACCTGAGCAGCTTAAAAGAGAATCTGTGTAACTTCTGGTTCTGGTGTTCTGCATCCTTGGTTGTGGACAAGCCCCTGTTCCCTCCCTGGTGCAAGTGCGTTTGGCCCTGAACTAGCTAGGCTTTCTGCTGGTATGTCACTGTTATCCAGTGAGGCAGAAGATCATGACAAAGTTTTGCTTGTAAATTAAATCAGGTCTGACTTTTTTTCTCTTAAGAGCTCAAGTTGCAGGTGCTGAAACTTGCCGTGCAATAGTGCTAGTGCTCTGCGCTTGTTGGTGGGAAGGACTCTGGAATACTTCAACAGAATGCAGCTTCAGAGAAGAGCTACTGCTCAAATGCCTAGGTTGTCTGATGAAATGTCCTGTATGTCAGAGACTAAAACTTCACTTCTCTTAACACTTTCTAGTTGCTTGAGGCTAAAACCTTTTTTGTTAATTGTTTTTTAGATTAGACCTTTTGCTGGGGCAACAAGAAATTAGTAAGTTGCAGGCAGTCTCCAAATAGAATAGAAATAAACCTTTAAAAATTTTCTAGAATCTACTAACTCTTGTAACATTTTAATCTGGAGGCTTATGCCTTCATCAAATCATCTCTTAAAGCCTAATGAAGGGTATTCCACTGCAGTAATTCACAAGCACTTACTGACCTTACGCTTTAAAGCAGCAATAAAATTTTACTTCCCTTCTTGCATTGCTGGCTGCCATTTGGCAGGATCCAGTGGAAAGTACAAGCTTTGAGTTTAAAAAAAAAAAAAAAAGGCAACTTAAGAAAAATAATGTTCTGTTACAGCTGTAGAAGTACCACTGCTTGAGCTAAGATTGACCATTGAGGACAACTGGCAACAAGCTTAGCTGAGTACTCCTGTTACTGAAAACAGGAGGCTGTTACAGCTTTTTCAACCTATAAACCATCATTTATGCTGTATCCATACTGTTGGTTTGGGTCGCCAAGGTCATGTCTGAGCATCTTTTCTGATTCCTTGCTATGGGGTGAACTGGTTGCTTTGGCCTGCTGCAAGCTGTTGCCGGACTCCAGATAGAAACCTCACTTCTGCGGCAGAGCTGATGCTGAAATTTTGCTTGCCAGTCATAAAGCTGGAGCTGGAGATGTACCAATCTGGGCTGTATATACCTGAACACATTAGATTCAAAATAAGAGGTATATACTCCTAGTACTCCTGATGTCTTTTTAGGTAATAAACCACAACCCATGAGGGATTGAAATGGTTTGATATTTCAGAGAAATCTTTACATACTGACACTGGATCATGCATGCAACTTTTTATATACAAGGGGATAAAATTGCTTCTTTAGATGCTTACCTTCCAACATGTCTCAAACATCTTGTATAAGAATGATTGTACTTGATCATCTCCTTAGCAAAAACAGAGCTTGTGTGCACTCACCTACTATGAGTTGTGGTCTCTGAGAAGAGGAACAAATGTTAACATCTACTAAAACAAACAAACAAAAAATCCCACCCACACAATACACCCCTACTCTACCCATATTTGTACTAGGAGTTGCAGTGTTCTGGTATGGTGTTCAAGCCAGGTGTAAGAGCAATCTTCTGTGCGTGAGAAACACGTGTGAGAAGTAACTTTCCTTCCAGGAAGAGCAAGACTAACTCTTTCTCCTGCCCTTTTTAAGACAGGGTAGGCTAAGGCCTAAAAGTTTGCTGGGTAGGCAGGATTCATTCCCGACTGAATATGGTGCATGCCTCAAAGCAATAGTAGGTTTGTTGTTCCTTTGCAAATGTGAAAATTAAGCAGGCCAGCTCAATCTGAGAGTAGTTAAGGGTGTCTGGGCTAACTTCTGCTGAAGTCAAATCTTTCTGCTTTTAACATAGGAGCACTTTGGTTCTATCCTGTACTGGAAGAGCTTTCCCAGTGTAGGTATAAGTGAACATTGTACCTATGTACAAGAACTTGTCTGATAAAAAGGAAAACTCTACATCTCTTCAAAAGAGATCTGGGGTATCTTGTATGTCTCAGCCTTGGCATTATAACTAATTTTGTCCCGTCGCTTGTTAGGCAGTTTTCCCTTCACGTCTGGTGTAGTGGTGGGGGTTAGATTGAACTTGTAAACAAGTACTTTTGGACTCCACAAGGGTGCCTACCTTTGCAAACAACTGCAGAAGACATGCCCCTGAGCTCTTCAGGGTATTGCCTAGACTTCATGGAGCTGGGTGGACTACCTAGAAATGCTCTAATACAGCATACTTCATCATGTTGTGCTCCCACTTACCACACTGTGGGGTCAAGACACACACCCCTGAATAACGGGGTTATTAACGTGGTTATCATTAGTTATGATGGTGCTGGGTGCTGCTCTGGGCCAATTGATTTCAAACTGGATGTAGCACATGGGGAGGTGATGTGGCTCCTTAGAACCTGTCAGAGTTATATGCAGTGCACTAGAAAATGAATTTTCAAGGTGTTTTGGTGGATGGGCTTGGTCCTACGTATACTCTGAAAAGAGCCTCTGTCTGAATAGGGGAAGGAAACTGAGCCCTTGGGTATGTGTGATGGATTAGATCTAGCCTAGCTAGGGCACCCTTATTAATTTGGGCTTTTAACATCTACATTCCCTTTGCTTTCAAGTCCCATGGCCAACCTGTGCAAGGTTCTCGTCAGCTGCTTTTTATTCTCTGTTGTCAAATATGTAAGTAGTTGCTTGAAATAGAACAGTGAGATGATTCGGCTGAGCGCAGGGCTTCTCTGCTCATCTGCTGCTTGTTATTTCTGAACGCAGGAGTGTCAGTCGGCCTTCAGTTCTCCTTGTTTAGGTCTGCGGCATGCGAAAGTGAAAATCTGTCATGCGTGTATGTAAACACACTGCGTTAAAGCATTCGCTCTGCAACTGTGAACAAGGCACTTGATGAGAATGAGGAAAGTAGGTCTGGAACATGTAGCAGTGTTAACTTAGTCTAGAAGGGAAAATGATAGTGTTGCTGTCTGCAAATGGGGTGGAGAATGCTCAGAAATCCTGTCAGCTTTCCAAATTACCAGAAAATTGAACTGAGACGGCAAAGACTTGACCAGTGTACACAGTGGTGTGCAGGGGTGAGAAGATGTGGGTTGATATGGTTTCTGTCTTTCTGTGAAATCGCTGATGTACACTAAAGGTGCAAATCTTGCATTAAGGCAGTTGTGCAGCAGTAGACAAGGGCTTTGAGTAGGGAAAGGCAGCATCAAAGTCTCTGACATCCCTAAAAAGTGCAGTGCAAGGCCTGTCTCTTGCACTGAACCCTATCTTCAGAGCAAATGTCAATGCCCTCTAGTGGCTTCAGCCGTGCAAGGAGCAGCAGGCTGGTTACCTAGAACACCAACCTCCCGTTCTCTGTGGCTGGAAGAGGTAGCAGGAGGTATGCGTTCTGGTGAAACAGCTATGCTGCAACTGGGTGAAGAGGAACAATGGGAAACATCCAGGAAATACTTCCAAACACGAATTATTTAAATATTGCAGAATTCCAGGCATTCCAGAAGTGAGATCTGGGGGTACTTTTGCCTTTTTAGGCTGGGAATAAACCTTCTCAGGGAGCTCACTGCAGAAGAGTTTCTGTATTCCCTTCTGTAAGAGCCTGGGTTTAAAGAAAATCAATCACTGTGAGACTCAAATGGGGAGTTAGCCAAGACAGGCTTCCAGAATTGCATGGTGTAGAACTGCATTGGCAACATGAGGTAAAACCTGATGGTTTTGGGTATGCACGATGTTTTATCTGTAGTGCAACAGCAATGGTATACCGTTTGGGCTTTGGGTTGTCTATTGTTAAATCAGCTATGGGTATGTTGTCGTAAGAGTTAGGTTAGTCTCCTAAAGTAACTGCTCAGCTCTGAATGCCAATGCCTGTGTGCTGTCTAAAGCTGTTCCTTGTACTCTCAAGGAGTAAAACCTGGGAAGTTCAATGTTTCTGTGGCTATAGAAGGTAAAAAGGTGTTGGGCAGAATAATTGGCTGTCTGAACTTGCTTACTACCAAAAGGAAAAATTGCCTTAAGGAGCTTTCAAGATCAAAACTTCTCGCAAGACTCTTGCCTTTAAATCTGATCTTTAAATTTACTGTGGCTTCTAATAATATTGTAGTAGTTCAACTTTAATTCAGTATGTTGTTGGGGAAAGGTAATTAGATGCTTTAATTCCACTTGAATTGTCTACCTGACCAATGATATAATTAAGTGGCCACTTGTGCCAGTTGGAGGTATGTACACTGGTGTGCAACATACTGATAAGGTGTCCCAAAGATAGCTTTCTTGAGTGCTTAATGTAAGGTGCTTTGAACTGGAAATTGAGCAATTACATTTGGAAGCAATTAATAAAAGCAGTGGAAATTGTAGTTAGTAAATTGTCCTGAATGAACAAAGATTGGATTATGCATCTGGTGTTTGAAGACTCAGTCTCAAACATCTACGTGCACTTGTAGGCTGGGGAATCTTTGTTCTGGTAAGCTGCCCAGGTTGTGTTTTAAGTTAGAGAACTCCTAAGTAGCTTCAACATGTACAAAAATGGGTCCAAAATGCAATAGGGTTTGTCTTTTCTTTTCAGCTTATGTTCTTTGAAAGGTGCTCCCCCAGCATGTTAAGGCCTTGTCCCAAGAAGTGAAGGATTTTCTTTCACTGTGCTTGGGATCTTGAGTAAATCTTCCATGAAGTAAATGGCAGGTTTGGTAAGAATGTTGTTTTAAGGATACCTTGTCCTACACTAATACAATGGATGTATAGCTACCAAAATGCATGTCTGATCCTGCCTGTCTCAGAGTCCAGCAGTTCCTTTACTTCAGTAGGAACAGAGCAAAGCTGAATGAACTTGGGGTGCTGTCTCTGCAATGGGGCAGTTAAGTCCCCTTGTGCCTACTGCCACTCTGTATTTCCTGGTGCTAAAGTTTCGTTTCCTTCCCGTGTAATGCTTCTGCACAGGCACAGCTACATCTCTGAGGGGTTCAGCTGATGTTAACAACTTCATTTTTTACAACGTGGAATTGCCTAAATAAGAAATAAGTAAAGCTAGAGGCGTAAGGCTTCTGCACAAGTCTAGAAACTGAATTGTGATTCAGCAGGTGAGGAGATCCTCTGAGGGCCTCAACCGTTGTTTCAGCAGGTCTGTACTCCAGTGATTAAGTGCTGAATTAGACTCTTCAGCTTCTGTTTTTATCATGATTACTATGCTTGATTGCAGATGTGTTGCTGAGTTTATCCTGTCAGCCCTGTTTGATACTGACCTCGGATGTTGCAGTGCTGGATGCGGAGGAGCAATACTGAGATGGCCAAGCAGTTGCTAAGTTGGCACGCAACTTCTGTAGGTGCTTTGAGCAGTTGGTTTGGGTGCGTCTATCAATGTCTGTAGCTGTTGATCTCCCACAAAGGTGTATGCCTGAGGTCTGATATTTTCAACTCTGGGTTTATCAGAAGCTGAATGCAGTTCTCTGAGAAAGCAAATGCTGTTAGCAGCAGTCCCACTTCATCTTTCTCATCATATCATAAGTATAGCAAACTTGATTGTCAGCAGCTTGTCCCACAGATTTGCATGGCAGGAACAGGCCAAATGAATTATCTGCCAAGCTGTGAGCCTTATTGAGAATTCAATGCCACGTTAGACTGGCTGCTTTTCCTGGCTCTTTTCTTGTCTGCCCCTCTTAAATTAAGAATTTGAAGGGGGGGTCTCTGCCTTTCTTCATGTGCAGGCCCATTGCTTGTTTTGGAAAAACCTCTGCTTTGGAAAAGCCTTATGCTTTTCCAGTTCCTAGTTAGGTGAATGAGTGACTTTTCTTTTACAAAGGAGCTGCCTTGTGTTTCCAGACTTGCAGCTGAGAGGAAGTGCCATTGTTGGAACAGAAAATAAACCTGTTCTTCATCCTCTCCCAATGCTTCCTATCTTGTAGGCCAGTTAGGTGATAGAAGGGACAGTGCCTGGACATCCTGTGCTGCACTACCCTCTCAGAGGGTGCAGGGTACTCCTCTGGGATCCCACGTGGTGCTTGGCACTGCTGTGGTTGGGTTGGTGCCATGTTTACTCTGAGCTTGCCCCAAAGGTGGGGGAAAGGGAGGGGAGGAATGTCAAGTATCTTCAGCTTGCCACAGGATGTGATTAGGTAACATAAGAGGATTTAAAAGTCTTTCAGACAAGGAGTAAACATGTCAAATGTGATGGAAAGCTCCAGAGTGTTATATGGACTATCTAAGTCTCTCTGTCAAACTTGGAGCATCAGGTTAGTGTTGAATTTCTGCTCTGTTTTGACCCCTTTCCTTTGAGGGGAATGTACCAGCTGTTGTAGAGGGGGAGCAGGCCCTTGCAGGCTAATAAAGAAATAACTTGCCACTTTGCTACTGAGAGTTAATGTCTTCTGGCTCTGGGTAAGATACTAATGAAGTTATAACTAGGTTTTATAAGAAAAACCGTGGCTTGTTACTCCTACAACTGTGCGTGGGTCTGAGTCTCAAATTCCACTCAACTGGCCTCAGAGAAGTTGTGTATATACTAATTTAAAATCTCATACAATTCAGCAAGGCCACAATAAGCATACCTGCATTCACTCAGCTCTAGCTTTCATGCCACATTTTGTGTATTTCTAGCTAATCTTTCCTTGGTGGGTAAAAGACCTCACACCACGCACAGTGTTGGTCTGTCTTGTCCTTGGAGCGGTATTCACCGAAGCCATCTGCAAGAGCAGTGATAGGTTCTTGCTTAACTCTTTGCTGTTGAATGGCATTCACTGCACTGGTGAGGTTAGAACAGCAGCACAGCTTCATTCACCTCTCTCCATGTTGTTCATCCACCTCCTGTGTTAGGTAGCCAGGCTGCATCAGCAAGTGTTTCTCTGTAGTTAAAAACATTGCTTGTAAGTGGAGCCTGTGCTTCCTTCACAGCTGTAATCGCTCAGAGGTAAGAGCTCCAGGCACCAGGAGTTAACTAAATGCTCCCTCTCACCCCAGTGATGCATTATTGTGCCCTTGCCTTGGATGTGCTTTTGGCGAGTAACTATAAACATGGCCAGAGGCTGGGGGGAGAGTAGCTTTCCATGCATAGAGTGTCTGGAGAATGGTGGTAGCTTGTGCTCGTTTCATCTTCTGCTGGCTTGTTTTGTGAACTTGACCATTTCTGAAGCTCTTCACCCAGAGTGGAATAGTGCCTGCCTTACAGGTATGTGGTGGAGCTCTTTTCCTGATAAATACACCCTAGTCCACAGACAAAAAGAAGTCTTAGAAGTGCAAAACCTCTGAAGCTACACAGCATGCTTACAGTATATCCCTGTTAAACAGCTGTTTGGCAATGTCTAATGCAATTTCCAGTTAATGAAGAATGTTTTCAGGCTAGGCCAAATGAACAGGTGATGTTTTAAACTGATATTTTTAATAAGTCTTTATTTCGTATGATGCAGCCAAGTATGTATCCTGCTGCATTTGGTGGGATCCTGGCCATTCTTGTTCTTAAACAGGACCCTAAATTATATTGCTCAAATATTGTGCAGCACCTGGGAGAATCCCTGCCTTAAAGTTCAAACAAGAGCGGAAATATCTGGGGTGTCTGCGTCATGTTAGCAACGGCGTGGAAGAAAGTCTTCCAGTATCACCCCCGCATTTCAGTGAAACCTGGCATAAGCTACACTACAGGGTCAGGTATGTCCTCACTTAAATTTAAGAGCAGGAACGTGCTCAGTAGGAAAAAACTGTTATCTAAGTAGAAGTTGCCCAGTCCCTCAACACTATGCTCCAGCACCCAGGGCCCTGGTGCAAAGGGTAGGCTTGTTGAGTGGCGAGAGATTGCTCAGTTGCCTGCGGATTGCAGCCAGTCCCAAAGACTACCAGCTGAAGAGTCCTGACAGAAGTTATCTAAGAATGCTTGAAATGGCACTTGTCTCTTGCTGTTTTCTGTATTCCTCAGTTTTTCTGGGCTGTGTATTTATAAGCATTAAGTGTCTGAAACAGAATTCATGCTAATTGCTGTATTGGTTTGTTGCAGAAGCGGATGCTTGCCATGTAGCAGTTCTTATGGAGCAGAGGGAGGTAAGAGGTAGGAGCGTGATGCTATCTGTGAGCTGTCTTGGCACTAGATGTGCTGTCCTCCCTGCTTCTAAAATATCTCAGGAGGAAAAAGGCTTATTTTTGGCATTGTTTCCTCTTTATTGTGAAGTGCAAGGAATGAAATCTTACAGAAGATCATGGACAAGAGACTCAGACTGAAAGACTCGACCAGATAGAGATTGTTCCTGATAAACCATATTTGGGTTGGCTAGAGATGGGAGTAACTAAAACAGCCTTTTTGATGAGCATTATTAGAAAAACTCATGCAGTATTAGGAGGGACCTTCACAGTTAAATATTCAGCAACTTTTGTACTAGGATTTCATTTGATGTTATATGCCTTTTACATTCTGCCTGCTGTCCTTTAAAGCTCTGCCAGTATTGCTCCTGATGGTCAGTTTTTGCTGCAAGTTTTCTTTGCGAATGTGGTGCTTTTTCCTAAAATGCTCACTTGCAGCAGGGTGGTATGCAGAGTTGAAGCTTCTTGTTGATGCTTAGCCTCTGAGCCTAGACTACCAAGCTACTGCCACTTATTATCACCAAGTAAAATAGTTCTTAAGACATCCAAAAGCTGCAGGGTTTCTCTGGTGTTCCAGTTACATTAGTCTAAATAACGTACCCTTCTCAGACAACATCATTCTGCTCTTCTTGATAAGAACGTAAGCTTGGTAAGTTGAAGAGGTTGGTGGACTTAAGAACCCTGTTTTTTCTCAGGTTAGGACACACATTCATCTAGCCCTCAAACACGGTGCAGATGGTTCAGTGTGTGGGGCAGAAAGTCTAGAGCTAGGTGAGAAGTTCTACTAAGAGTGACCATACGAATAACTCCTCCCACAAGCAAGCTGATGGAAAAGTTTCAGACTGATTCCCTTGTTAAGTTTCCTTGTTGCTGTGTAATTTCTTACGGGGATTGCCTTCTGTGCGACTATCTACTGGTTTAATTCTTTAATATCTGACTCTGGGGAAAAAATGAAAGTACTTTCTATATTTGGATAAACATTTGCATTACCCTTAAACGATGTCCATGTATGCAAATACATGGCTCACTAGTCAGTACATCTGAAGGAAGCAAACTTTATCAGAAAGTACAGTTATGCTGGGGGAATGGTTATAAATAGAAAATGGAGCGAGATGCCCAGGGACAAGATGACAGCTGGAAGTCACAGGCTAGCTGAAGTGAACCTGTCTGTGCATTGCCTGCATGAATCCGTCCGGGTACACCTGCCTTTGGGTAGTTGTTGCCATGTGTATTGACTCCGTTTTCTTGGGGAGTCCTGGCTAACAACTGCTGAGGTGGAGGTGAGCAGTTTGGTGTCATCTAGTCATCACAGATCTGTCCCCTGGTACGAACAGCACCAGTAGAGCTACCCCAAACCACTAATGGTGTCTTTCTGCCTGAACTGTTCAGTACTATGTGTGAATAATTTTATCTGCGAATAATACTTATCTTAAGCTGTTTATGTTGTTAAAGCAGACTTCTGTTTAAATTTAAAAAAAAAAAAAGAGGAAAACCAGGATTAATTAGCTAGTGACTTCTTGGTATGCTTTTTGTTTGTTATTGCTATGTACCTACTATGCCTCTAATCAATTTGGGTGAATTGCTACCCATTAAACAGTATGATCAAGCACATAAAATGTTGCAAAGACTTGATACTGTCTTATGCATCCTCCTATAAAAAGTAACCTGATTTTTGAGCTAAAAAAGCAAGTCTTTTAGATTCTTATCCTTGCAGGGTGCTGTTCTGGAGAAGACATACTATTGCTGCCTTTTTGATTTGCCCTCAGGGCTGGACAAGAGCTCCTTTCTGCATAGAAATATAGAAATCAGAGTTGCCATCATTTCCACAGGATGTTCAGGCCCCTGAAATGAATTATCCTGTGAAGTACAACCACCTTCAAACAAAAATCTTCTCTAAATTCATGCTAGTTGTAGTCAGTTTCTGTGAGGATGTTGTGTTTGTGTTCCTTGGGGTGATCTCTTCTCACTTCAGCTGAGCTTTTTTAATAATCATTTAGCCACTTGAAGTGTTGCACGCCTTCAGACCTTGCCCGTTGAGAGAGAACTAGTTTGAGTAAAAATGTTTGAGGCAGGTGTCATTAGTGCTTGGTATGATCTGGGGAGAGAGACTAGGCACTCCACTAAGCACCCCTCCAGCTTTGTTTACTGCTCCTTCGGAAATCATTCAGAAACAAGTTTTTAAGGACCTATACTTACATTTTTGGCACTTCCGAAGAAATTTCTTTCCATAGTCAAAGATGTACACAGGTCCTGCTTCAAGGCTTTCTTATAAAATATTGCACAGAAGACCATTTGTTGCCTGCAAACCTGGGATTCATCTGATTTAGAGGACTTGACGTGACTCCCTTTTAAGAACAGTGCTCAGCTGGAATTGTTTGCTCCGAGGCAGTCCTCATACTCTGTAGCAGGATCCAGTTCTGGGTAGGGACATGGAGAATGATGAAATAAGCAAGGGATATAAATCTGCGTCCTGGAGCCAAATATTGCTGTCAGCTTCTTTGCGTGCAAACTTTAGACCTTCCCTCCCTTTAAACCTTGCTCACAGGTGTTCAAAATCTGGCTCTGGCTTTACCTATTGAAACTTTCCCTCCTTTTTTTCCTAGGGATTAACGATGACTAAATTACCCTGCAAACTTTTCTAAGAAGTTTGTGTTGGGCTCTGCTGAGAAGTGAGGAAATTCCAGCGGTGGGGGGAGAGGGAAGAAGGAAGCTCCTTGGCAGAGACTTCACAGCCAGACTTGGGAACTGCAGAGAGTCCTAGTCCTGTGCAAGTTGTAGTATACCTGTGCTCTTAGCAGGCTCTGGGTACGTGGGGAGGGAGGCTGAATCTGGAGATGGGTTCTCTGCAGGATGGCTTACTCTTGTTTTCAGATATTTTGTGTTTTCTTGAGGATAATTTGAGTTTGTATTTTTTCTTGCTCTTTCCTACTCCACTTTATTTTAGGCAGTGCTCATGCTTTGTCGGCACTGTCTTGATATTTAAATGTAATGATATTGTGTGGTGCTTCTGAAGATCTCTGCAAGAAACTGAGTTATTGCTTCCCTGCCAAGTGGCCAACAGCTAGGTGATAGCCACAGGCATGTTAGGGATGGGATGGGAAACAAGGCTACGGATATCTTGCCCTGCCACTGAAAAGTAATGAAAATAAAATCTGCTTTCAGGATTTGTAATTTGTCATCTGGCTTGATGAATCAAAAACAGGGCAACGTTGAACTGACTTATTTCTCTGTAGCCTGGATTCAGGAGTCTAGTGAAAACAAAGAAATTTGCTGGCTGGAATATATAGCTCAATTACTTGAGCTGTAACCAGTAAAAGAGGATTGGGGATTGAAGTAGTATCCAGAGATTGAGCAGGATTACTGAGTACAATTAGGGCTTTTGAGGGCTTGTTTAATAACTTCCTACTACTACTTGCTTGCATTCTGAATAAGAAATTGGCTGAAGAATTTGTATGGGTTTTTAAGGTACTGGGATGAGAGAGGTCTTAGGAAGCTGGGCAAGCTGAGAAGGAGGGGAGGAGCTGGCACAATGATGAGGGGTGGGAATGAACCAGCAGCCTGGCACGTGAATAAACCCTTGAGGAAGATGCTTGGTGCATGAGCTGGTAACAACACTTGTATCTCCAAGATGTGACTGTAATTGCTAAAGAAGAATCTTTTGACGTTGATTATGGAGATGGTCTTTCTGTGCACAAGAGTCAACACACTTCAGCTGGGAGGAGCAGAGATAACTTAAGGTTTTCTCAAAGGTTTCAGTGTTTTCCAAGTAGGTACTGGAAGAGAGCTGATTAAACATATAGGACCTCTCTGAATCTAAGAGGGTGAGAATTGAAAGGGAGCAAAGGCCAAGAGTGAGAAACAGTGTCTGGATACAAAAAGATTTGAGTAGAGAAACGTGTGGTACCGCTAGCCATGGCAAGGTTCAGCCAAAACCAAGACCGACAATAATAAGCTGATTCAGTCACACTAGTGTCTTCACTAGTAGACACATCTAAATTTTCAAGGGTTGGTGAAATCTTGTAGCTAGGCCAGGTATGCAGCCATTTCTTGTGCACCTATAAATCCAATTCTTACGTGACTGTCAGCCCGATTTCTTCAATCAAAACAGACATTCTCTATTGGGTCGCGGTTGCCCTAAACTGACTTAGCATCTGCCTGGAGTCCTATCAAGCAACATAAAATTAGTTTTGCTAATTCTTCCCTTCCTATTTGTATGGCTGAATTTCACTGGGTTTCTGTCAGACTTGATACCCCCTCCAATCATCTCTTACCTCCTGATATGGACCAAGAAGCTTGTAAGAATTGTGATGATGCATTGTTCAACATGTCAAGATTATTTTTTTTTAAGGTGAAAGTAGGACTTCTCAGTGTTTTCAGACAGCTGCTGCGTGGAATAACTCTTCAGCCTGAAGTTGCTGAGTGCAGGGGAGGAGAGAGGAGAATGGTGGTGGCTTTTTTTTTTTTTTTTTTTTTTTTTTCCTTCTCCTCTATTCAGAACAGGCCACTCTTCAACCAGAAAATCCCTGACAGCTACTTGTGCTGGATGCTTCTGCCTTGCTACTAGTCTTGCTACTTGCTAATAGTCTTGCTACTATTTAGATATCACTGAGCTACTTTTTGGGGTGTGGATGACAACAGCCATGGTCTGGGCCCTTGTTGCTATCTACTACTTTTTTTTTTTTTTTGACAGACCTCACCTGGCGTCTGCAGCACTTTGCAGCTGCAGTGACTAGAGCTTTCCTGAGACTTAGTTTTGAGCAGGGTGAGGGAACATGATTTGCTAGTGTCTTACTTCTTGTTTAGATGAGAAGCTCGTGCTGTAATTACTACATGAGTGGTTGTAGGTGGATGGGAGAAAGGATTAGAGATGCTTCATATCTGTTCCCTGCCAGTGTGTTAGCTTGCCTGCTATGACCTCAAGCAGTATGGTAGTACCACATGAGCAGTAAGCCCTTCTATTGTGATATTCAGTGACAAAGCAAGCCCTGCTTCTTCTAATCCTTCCTACTGGTGCCTCTCTATTCTTTTGGGGCTCATCTTTATATAGGCTCCTTTATATAGGCTAAAAGTCCAGGCTGAGAAGGAGGGACATCCACCAATGAGAAGAGCAGTCTTGATCAATGGGGTCAGAAAGACAAACTCCTTCAGGTGAGGTCGGGCACAGCAGCTTCTTATGTTCCAGAAGGTGTGAAGAAAGAAAAATTGCTCAGCCTTGTTTGGAGGAAGCTCCCAATACTCTTCCAGATGTGGTGGTGATGTGAGCGCTACTCTTTGTAGTTTGGAGAAGTTGAAAAAAAACCTAAACCCTATATGCAGAAGCTGGTATCACAGACTGCTTTAAGTCTGTCAACTAAAAATGTAAGTTTGGTCTTTGTCCACTGCGAGAAGTCTGACCAGTGAGTCCGAGTATGTGTTTGTACTGAGGCCAGGTCTTAGACCAGACTGAAAGAGATCCAGAAAATCTGAGGAATCCAGATAAAGCCACAGCTGTTTTGCCATAGCTTTCTCAATAACATGCCCTGAAAAGGAAGATGAGAGAGTGCAATAATCTTGCCCATTATCTGTGTCAAGGATTTATTGTGCAAAGGTTTCATATTTGTTATATTAAGACTGATACCCTTCTCCCTTCAGGGAGGCAGACAGCAAAAATAGTCCAATATGTATGTTAGATTTTTGTTTAGCTTTCACTCGAGACACAAATACAAATAGTAGCACAAAGTTAGCTGAGCACTTCCAGAACCCCAGTGAGTGCAACTGGAGGAAAGTTAACCTGGTGAGTTTTGTGTGAATTTGGGCTAGAGGTGACTACTTCTATGAGCTGTCAACCCTGGACAGAAGAGCTCATGTACGAAGGTACCCCGTACCTTCGTACCACCGTACCTGGTGCGGACAGCTTTTGACTACAAGGATCTTAGTGACGGTGAAAGTTCACTTCACTTGTGTCTAAGGGACAGTACTGTAGAGCCAGAAATGCTCTAAAACTTATTTCTTTGGGAAAAAAGGAAATTGTCTGTCTCTAGCAAAAAGGAATCTTCATGAGTATTCTGCAGCTCTTCACCTAAGTGTGAAAAATAGTTCAGTGTAGCTGGAATCAACCTTTCCTCCTAGCTGAAAGTAAACAGACACTAAAGTAAACAGTCCCGTAGTACAAAACGTGAAAAAGCTGTCAACCTGAGAGAGTGAACAGCCTGTATGAAGATCAGTCACTCTCTAATGTCATTCTGCTTGGATGTAGGGATTAAGGATATGTATAACATAGCGGGGTGAGGGGAAGGGATGCAGTATGATGGGAAAGGAATTTTGTAGTTTACAGGGGAAGCTCATACCAACAACCTGGGGCAGCGTCAAGATGCCTGTAAACGCTTCTTTTGAAGACACCTTTATCCTAGCTTCCCCTTCCATATATTTAAAAACTGAAGGCCTCAGGAGTCTTCGAGCAGCAAACCCTGACAGGTTAGTGATGACCCTTGCAGAGTTCGGTGGTAATGAGGGGATTTGCTGGGAACACCTTACAAACCATGTCTCTCACTTCAGTACTGAAAATGCTCTTGACCTGTGTGAACAGCATGTCTTGCTAATGGAATAGCAACGTTGCTTGGTAGTTCACCAAAAGTGATTAAAATGAAACCTCTTACTCCCAAGCTATCAGAAGGTATGTGAACTCTGTATTTGAGCAGGATAGGAAGCCTTGTGCACTAACAGCTTGTCACTTTGAAGTGGCATTGCGTAGTTTGCAGTAAATGGCAGTGCTGGAGCTATAGTAATGCTTGACCTGTTTTGTGCTTTTCAAGTTCGTCGATTGGCATCTAAGTTACTGCTGCAGTTCGGAAGAAAAACACAATTGTAAAGGAATCCTGTCTGCAGAAATCCAAAAATGTCTTTACTCCTCTGTGTATACACTAACACATTTCTGAATGTTGTCTGTCCCTGACAGCAGAGGATGGAATTAAAGCCAACAAGGATCCTTCATTCTTGCCTTGCACAAGCGTTTTATCTTAGAACTGTCTTTTGTAGCTTTTTCAGCTCCTGCAGTAGCCAGTACACATCTTGTCTGTTATGGAAAGCTTGTTATCATATGTTTGCATGGCCATATTAAGAAACTTTTTTGAGGTGGGAGCTTTAATTAAATTAAAGCTGCATATTGACAGAACTGAAGTTCATGTCCTGAGTCTTGTACTCACAGCAGGTTCTTCCATTTCTGGCCCAGAAAGACTCCAGTAATGGGGAAAGCTTCTCTGCTACTGCCTGTACGGTGCCAGGAAGATCTGACTGCCTGACGGTCCAAGGAAGCATTGTCCAGCACGTCATTCACACAGAGGGCTAAACTCGGCGGGTGGTTACCCATACAAAATCGAGGGAAGCATTTGGTTTAAATGCAAGAGGAAAGATGAGAAATATTGTAAACACTGTAAAACACAACGCAAACAGAATTGCAGAACAAAGTAATAAAACAATGACTCTTTCCCTTAGGGAGTTAGGGGAAAGAGTTTATTTTTCCTGACTTTTGACAGGAGTTTCAGTTCTGTTTCCTGATTCTTTCCCTCTTGCTCTAAATTCCTGGCTGGAGTATTTCTTTTCTTGGTAGACAGCACTATTTTGTTCTGAATTTAAACCTTGCCTTAGATTAACGTATCTGTTTAGGTCAGTGTAGAATCCCCTGAGGTAGGTATGGCACTTGAAGCAGTGACTGTTAAGAAGTCAAGCCTGGGATCCTTACGATAACAAAAGCACCTACTGGAGGGCTATTTAAAGTCCGTGCTGACCTACAAAAGCAGGAGTTAAGATTGCTAAATGGTATGTATTTCAGTAGTATGGTTTGACTTGTAAAGCTCGGTCTCTGAAACCACCTGTCTGCAGCTCAGACCCTAGCAGTCTGAACGTCAAAAACCAGCATGTTTGTTTGGACTGTGGATGTCACTACTGCAGTGTTTCCTGGAAGGAGCAAAGAGGACCTCATAGCTATTAACTGAGCAATTAATAACTTCTGCTGATGAGAAAGTGTCTTTACTGCTGCCTCTTAATCCATAGGCTAAAAGTCAAGGGATGAGTCAGACTGTAAGATGCTAGGAAAAAACCTTTATTTGTAAGAGCTCTGGAGTAAGGTTAGCCATAAATGTGAGACAGCTGTAGCTTTCACAGTGCTGGCAATGTGAGTTACTCTGTATTTAGCAAGGGAACATGGTATTTTGTATTAACAAGGTGAAGTTCCTGTCTTTTCAGTTTCACTGTTTTTGACACTTCAGAGGAGTAATAGAGTAAATAAGGGCAACCTACTTTATTACTCTGTATAGCTGATGGGGTCAGGACCCAATGGAAAATCTCTGGAGATGCAAAGGTAGACCTTCTATGGAGGGAGACCTGTCAAGATAGCTATGTTCCCAGACAGAAGCAGTAATAGAGCTTCAGAAGCTTTGATGCTGAAGTGTTCATGATTGTAAGTGTAAAGTCAGATGGAGTGCAGAGAACCCCCTGATGCATCCACCTTCCACCGAGAGTTATCTTTGGTTAATCATTGTCTTTGGATCGTGTGGAGGTAAGCATATAGTTAAGAAAAGCGACCTCTTTAATGTTCACAGCACCTCCTTTTTCAATATTCCTCCTGTGCACTGGAATGTCAGACTTGGCATTCAGTTAGTGTACCTCTGCTGATGGGCAGCCAGCCCTTGCTGTGTTTGAACTAATGAGCTCAGCTATTTCTAATATCTACTTCTTGGTTCTGCTGTTGGCAACAACCATAATGAAGGCTGGATGCCAGCTTCAGTTTGAATGACTCTTTCAGTGTTTTAGAAGAATTGAGTTAAGAAGGACTGAAATTTGTAGAGCTATGGAGTTTTAATGGGTGGCATTTTCAATCCTGGAAGATCTACACGAACAAAGCATTTGCACTCTCGAAAGAATGCCCTTATACAGTTGTATTTCCATTGGAGCTCAGCTCGAAAGATATGTCTGCCTAGCTGTGTTTGTAAAATTGTTTAATTCTCATCTTTTTTCATGTGATGATCTCCTAGCAGAGTAGAGCAGTTCCAGAGATGAGTCGTCTTCATACACCTGATGTGGTTTTTTTTTTTGTTTGTTTGTTTTTTTACAATAGTGTTTAATACATGTGGCCGTTGTTGAAGTGAGACACTGGATGTGGATGTGGTGTAGACTGGACAGTGGTGACAATCTAGAGATTTTTCGGCTTGACATAGGCTCAGCTGTATCTGTTTTGCTGTGTGTGCTTAACTAATATGCATGCTAAAGGGAGTTAGTTACCTAGAAGATAGTGTTCACAAGTTTCAAAGCAGTGAAAGTCTGGTAAAACTTACCTACTTTTTGCAGTGCAAGGTGTCTGCAATGAAGAGTAGGTTTTGTTTTTTGTTGGAGAGAATGAGTGATGGAAGGAAAAAATGTTTGTGTTTTTTGTCTTGCCAGCTTGGGATGTTTAGAAAGCTTATCAACTGCCCTGGAGACTCCATTTAGAGCAGGCTCCCTGCTCTTCAGCAATAACACTGTGGAAAGAAAGGGCAAAGTAATTCTATTTCTTGAGATAAAGAAAGGATGAGACTGTACTTAAGGAGGGTTGGATGAGTTGTTGTCAGGTTATAAAGACAAATTTTAAGGGCATTTGGACTTAAAGGGAAGCTTTTTATAGATACCAGCCTACTGATGGAAACTCAACAGAGAGCTTTTACTTAAAGTAGATTCATTTAAGAATGCTTCAGCAAGACTTGGTTGTAATTGGACATGCTTGCAGCTGATGTGCATCCTCACATTACATAACAGACTTGTGTAAGAAACACATGAAATAATCTTCTACCCTTTGAAACAACTTTGGCACAAGGAAGGAGCGTTGCTGAACAGTATTAGTGTAATGCTGAAAACTCCCATGAATAAAAGATTTGAGATAAGTTCAAGAGAAGGGTCTTACAGTGTTCTTGAGCAGTAATAGATCCCACAGAGGTTCTAAGGGAATTATTAGGAAGGAAGTAGTTATAGGTGGAGGGGAGGATTACTGTAGATTACACAGGTCAATCTAATTAGGTGAATTATCATCTAACATTTCAAGAGTTTGGAACCAGTGGCCCCTCAACTTGTCCATGCTGTCTGCAGTGCTCCAAGCTTTTTCAAATTGGTAAGAGGGCATTTCTAGGGCTGACTGTGTAGCCATTCCTACTACAGGTGATAAAGGGCACAGGAAAGCATTCTTTCACAGCCACTCTCTGCATTCACGTGGGCAGTTTAGCCCGTACACAGAACTCTGGAAAGACTGGAGCTGACACTTAGTTTTTTACATGGTGGAGCGTAAAAAAGCATGTACCTCAGTCTCCAGCACGATTCAAGAGATTTAGGGGCAAGAGGGTTTGCTCCAGATCTTGAAGAACATATGCAGTGGTTTAAAGCACTCATCTACATTGTTTAAGGATGGGGAACACTTTGGGCAAAAATCTTGCTTGAGATACTGCCCTCTGTTATACTGTACACCTAATGACATTGCTTCAACCCTGCTGGTTTCTTGAGATCTCCTGAGTTTCTTTTGAGGAAAATATGCCCCCTTCCAGTGGAATAGCTGACTTCTCACCTTCTGGTGACAGCACAAAATTGTAATCCTGCTATATTTGCTAGGGGAAAAGAACAGCTTCAACTGTCGTTATGACAAACTGAAGTAGGGGATATAGTTTCTTAAAGGAGGCCAACTTGGCATAAGTTATGTAGGATGATGTTTAGAAGTCTGGTTTTGTTTTTGAGTTATACTGAAGAAGCAGAGGACTCCCTAAACCAGACAGACTGGATTGGGTTATTAAACAATACAATTTATTAAAGACAAGATTCCACCTTTATGTCAATGGAAGTTTTGCCATTGTTTCCTTTGGGACAAGAAATGCATTTCTTGACTATGCAAACATCTGGATTTTCTATCTGGTTCAACATATATATAGTAGCAAAGTTAATGAGAAGAAATAGTCCAAGTTAAACATACCTTCTCTTGTCAATGTGTTTGACAAATTAAATTTAATCTTGAATTTGTTGTAGGCTTGCATGTCATCTTGGCTGCAAGAATAATCTGACTGGGAGAGTGAGCTTTGACAGAAGCTGAAGTAATGTTATTTCAAAGGAATTAAATCAGTCTCTACCTTAGTATTGCCAAATTTACTACTAAGGCTTAGAAGTCATGTTAGAAATAGAAGACTTGAGCAGAAATTTCTATTTTGTGTTCTCAAGATTTTTCCTCCACTGTTCAGTTGATCAGCATTCTGATCTGTGGTACAATGTGCTTCAACAAACTAGATGTTTACATAAGGAAAGGAACTCAAAAGTGATACAGGCATGTGGGTAAAAATTCTGTGGAAGAAGAGATTGTTTTGAAAGCTTAAATTAAATCTTGTTCTTTGTCTCTTAGTTTCGTACTTTCCTTCCCACAAGACAGAAGTAGTTAAGGGGTTATACGTATTGCATAAGTTTGCACCTCAAAAGCAAGAGATACCATTTTAAAAGTTCACTTTCTCACTGTAATATTTTTTGTTGTAAAACAATAAAAACACACACAATATCCCCCCCCCCAAAAAAAACAAAACAAAACAAAACACCGAAAACACCAAAGTGGAAAAACTACCCAATAAACAAAAAACCAGCAGAGATTCTCTGTTACGGTTCAAATTCTAAGGCTTTTCTACTTAACTATTTGTAGGTGAGCTCTTTAAATATTCTCTTAGAAAATTTCGTTGGCTCTAGTACCTTATCTTCTAAAAGCAGAGTACAGCCGCCTCATCATGTTTTCTTCCAAGCTGATTCCCCAAAACACAGTATTATTTCCCTAGCTAGAACTCTTCCAGCAGATGAAGCACAATACTTGACCACTTGTAGGGGCTTGCACAAAACAATGAGGGGGGGGAGATTGCTGTAGAAAAACAAGGTTTCTAGCCTGTAAGGGAAAAAAAAAAGCCTTGAATTTAACTCCTACAAATACATACCGAGTTTGTCTGCTTTGTGGTGTGATCCCATATGTTTGCCCAGCCTTCACCATCCTCAAGCGCAGGCTGTGTGCTTTGAACCTATTCTTGTTTGCACAGCTGGGGGCTTGGGGTTGAAATGTAAGTGGTGCTTTAGCTTAGGCTAGACTCTAAGCTTTGCAGGTGGGATGACTCAAGGAGTATAAGTATTGCAGTGTCCTTCTCGTAAGTCCCTTCTGTCTGGGGAAGGAGCTGAGCCCTTTTAATTTTTTTTAATTTTTTTTTTTTACAATACCCATTACACAACTGGCTTCTCAGGAAGCTGCCTTTGAAATCTTTTTATTTTTTATTTTTCCCCCACCAGATGGGTTCTGAGGCTGAAGGCCCTGGTCAGCTGGTGGGAGCCATGGTGGTGCTGGCTGGCTGGTATCTACCTGCAAGCCACGATCGGCCTCTCTCTGCCAGAGTTTCTAAGGCTTTCAGTCTTGCTTTCTCCCTTTCTAGAAGCCAAATGCTTTGAGTCTCTGGCTTAGAGCGTGATCATTGACACCTTCGAGGACTGCTGGGCTGCTGGTTCCATGGCGGGAAACCTGGCTGAGCTCCCAACCTGTGGCTGAGGTGCTTGGGCCCTGCAGGCAGCCTGCCACGGGGCTGAGCCTCCCTGCGATTAACACAGGGACTCGGCTCCAGCTCTGCCTCCAGTAAGGCTGGTTGCACCAGTTGGGAGCCTGAAACCAAGGCATAAATCTGTAAGGCTGAAACTAGGAAATGCGAAATGATACATTCCAACGGCAATAAAAAATGTCCAGAACTTTGTAGTCTCTTCTAGTGTATAAAATGGTATGGTTTTCCCTGGGGAAGTCTCTGGGAAGGACTTGAGACAGGCCAGTCTGATTGCTTAGACAAATGGGTGGGTGCCCTGAGCGGTGTGAGCATGCCTCGATTGATCACTTTTTCCAAAGGTATATTCTGGGGGTCTTTAAACTTGAAGTCTGGCAAAGCTGGAGTAGGCCATTGCACGTGCTGTTTCCTCTCTTTCTCCTCTACCTATTTTTTCTATCCAGCAGCCTGCGCTAATCTGAAGCAAAGTTGCTAAACAGCTGAGGCACCTCAGTTTTTATCCGCAGTGGACCCTTGTCTTTTAGATTAGTTTCTTAACAGGCTTCCAGTTTGTCACATTCACGTCACTTGTGTCCCTTGCTCCCTCTTTTCCCTGAAGCTTTGCTAAAGCACTTTGCTCTGACACTGCAATGCTATGGCCATTTCTCGTCACCCCCATCACAAAGGGCTGAGCTGCTCTGTTTGTGCTTATAATGTACCCAGATGGTGAATAGAATGAGTGACCACCAAGCTCATTTTCACTTGTGGGGTCAGACCTTTCTCTGCTAAATAACACAAGTGTTCCCAGCTGCTGTGCAGCTGCAGGGAGTCTGCTTTCCTTCACAGGCATTAAAAACCCTTTAATCAGTGTTTGTTGTTTGTCAGCAGTGGTGTTGAGGTGTGGAGAAAAAGAACAGATATGCTTTGTTGGCAAAGTTAACTTTATTCTGACCTCTTATCTTTCCTTTTTCTTTTAAAGTCTGAAGAAGCAGAAAGTAGTTTGGGAAGTGGTTTCCGCAAGCACCTGTGTAAATGTATTTGCTGAAGGAGGAGGTTTATACCCTTATACAGATACTGCATTTGATGTAAAAAGATGCTCTGAGAGCTGCACTGAACTGGAAGCTCTTTAGGGGAGGGGCTCTCAGACTGATTGGTGTGGGAACTGCAGGTTCCCTTAATGTAAGTGAATGCTACAAAAATACAAATATTGGTATATAATTCTAGTGTTACTTCTGCTTATTTTAGTATAGAGTCTGTGTTTAAGGAATACTATTTGTAACATGGTCAATTTTAACATTTCCCTGGAAAATAGATTCTTCCTGCCAGTTCTTTTTTTGTTGTTTTTTTTCGGTTCTGCTTTTAATAGGTCTTCTCCCATGGAGGGAAAAGGACTGGTAAGCCAGTGACACCCTCTCCAGTCCCATTTTTTTGGATGTAGCCTGTTCTGAAGAAAATGAGAACACAGGTATCAAGAAGAGGCTTCAAGAAATCTTACCGAAGATAGTTATTTCCCTCTTCTTTCTAGAAGAGGATTTGAAATGGCTGGTGCTGCACGCTTGTTTGCAGGGTTACTTCTCTGTGTGCAGAACTGTTCACATTGTGTGTCCAGCACCAAGCGCACCTCCACACGTGTTGATTCTGTTGTTTGCAAAACCTGTTCGTGTGGAAGTCCCAAGGCAGTTAGGACATCAGGCTTTGATTCTGGCTTCCAGGGTGATGATAGGACAGTCTGTGTGAGAAGTGAAATCCCTTATCTCACTGCTCTCTGAAGGCACCTGAGATTCACAGGACTGCATTGGTGATTTATGAGGGTCAGTGGCCAGGCATTGGGGCACCCCGTGCACATCTGCCTGGCTCAGTGGTACCTTCTGCAGCAACTGAGGGGCTCTCCTGGAGCAGGGGCGTGCTTCTGGGGGGAAAAAAAGCGCCTGCTTGCTTGAAATGGGGATGAAGAACTGGGAACAAGTCACTTTTGAATTGTAGCTCGAACTGTGACAATGATAAATTTGATTGCTCTCCTTGCTCTCTCACTTGTTTCCCTCCCCAGGTGGGCAGACCTATTTCAGCATTCATCCAGTGTTTTTCCTCTGTTCGTTGCTGAGGCTGCTAACAAAGGAGCGCAGTTGTCCTGCTCTCAGAGAGGCAGAATGTAGGAAAGAAAATGTCATGCGCTGGGCAGGAAGGGATGGATGCTCGAGATAAACTAGTACCTTAAATAACTGTGGATGGGATGTGGTGATGATTAGCAGTGTTCATGTGATAGAAGCAGAAATGGTGGACAAAGAACTGCCATTTTATTATCTGAAAGCTGCCAGGGCTGCCAAGCCAAAGAAGGGCTCTGAGCCATGGTGAAGCAGGTGTCCTGCAAGGGGGAGTTTTTGAAGCCCTACGGTAATGTCTCCAGGAGATGCAGTCTTTCTGGCAGTGCTGGCTGATCACATGAACAGGACCCTGATCAGACAGGCACGATCCTGGATCCTTCTGGAAATTAATGCAAACTTTTACAATTAAAATCTAGTCGAACAAAACAAGCACCATCTTGTGCAACTACGTAAACCATAAACTTTTTTGGCAAGGCAGGTGTGGCATCTTCAGTGCCTGGAAAGCACCTAACGCTGTGTGGGATCCCTGCTGTAATCCAAATTACAAATGCTAAAAAGGCTTTGATATTTTTTTATTTTTTTTTATAGAGCGATTCTTGGCTTCATGTGGATAGGCAAGAACTTCATAGAGACTGCATTGGGGCACGCTGCATGTTTCCTCAGGCCCTCATAATTAATCAATGTCGAGCTGTTCCTTCCCATCCCTCTGTAAGGAGGCACCCGTGGAAAGCTGTTCCATAGCGTTGGCTTTAGCTCATTTGTATGGGCTGGCTGTAAGCGGCTTTATATTCCTCACGTATGTCCCCTCTGGGAGCAGGGGCTGCCCTGTCCCGTACGGCCCTTTGGCAAGTAGTTTGGTGCAGACGACAGAAGGCTTAGGTGAGTTTTTGTGATACACACTGAGTTTTCATTAAGTTTGCAGCATGGTTTGATGATGGAAATTAATATTCTGGTTTTTGGTGCTCTTCTGGAAGTCTCTGATATGTGGAACTTGGTTTCTGACACGAGGAGTTGCAAAAACTGCTCTGTGCTGGTATCTCAAGTCCTCAAAGCTGTGCTAAATGGCAAATATGTCTGTTCCTTCTGAAGCAGAATGGTTTTGGTGTTTAACTGAGTGTTTAACCAGTGTGTGTGTACCATACAATTCTGTCAGTTCTGCTTTAAAGTCTGTTTATATAGACAGTTGAGAAGCCTTGCAAGTCTTTGAGAAAGAGTCTCTGACACTGCACATTGGGAGGAAGCTTCAGCATCATCAGCCTGCTGCTTTTTGGTGTGTGTTTACAGTCATTGCACCCTGGGGGCTGCAGAAAGACGTGGCTGTACCCAGAGTGTGGTTCCAAGCTCACTTGTGGTAGTTCAGCCCCTGACAAGAACAGGGCAAAAATCTGGTCGAACGTTACAGTGTTTTTATAGTCTAGTCCAGGTCTCTATAAACCATTTAAAATTGCCTTCAGGTTTAAATTTTCCAATTTCCCATTTGGAACAGGTGTTGCCAGGTTATAGAAAGTGTTGCAGAAAAGGAACAAAAACACTTTAAAAACTCTGCTGTTACAAATTTTGGCAAGTCTCTGACAGATGAGAATTTAAAAAAAAAAGTTTGCCCCACCCAAATTAAAACAAGTGCAGACCTTGCTCACTTTTCCCAGCTGTCATGTTTAAATAGGGTTTTTAGTAATGCATGAGTTTTCAAAAGGCTCAGCAGTATAGAAGGTAATGTGTTTTCACACGAAAATATTCAACTTCTCAATTGTTTTTCATCTTACTTAATTGGGGGGGAGGGGATGAAGATTTTTTTTTTTCAAATGTCAAAAAAACAAATTTCTGCGATGCACGTTGCTGGAATGGTTAAAAACCAACCCAAAGCAGGCTTGAGGCAATGTTTTTTCAACAGCTTTAACCTCAAAGCAGGGAGCAGACAGCTTTGTAGGCAACTTTGAGACCAAGGTGATTATGGCAGTGACTCACACTTCCCTGTAAGGCATCCAGCTATCAACACACTTGGAGAGCCGTGGCTTTGTGCATGCAGGCAGGGTGTCAGTCGGTGCCCCCTTGCCAGCCAGCTCCGAACTGCTGAGCTCATAAGTGCTTTGACAGCATGCTGGGGTAGCGGCGTGCTAGAGAGCAGGTCTGATTCCCTCGTGCTCAGGAGAGCCTTCAGAGATGGAGCTTGGGAAGGGGAAGTGCAGTGCTGGTTTAACTTCCCTTCTCCGTTCCTTGCTTAATCCCCATGGGACTCGTTTCAGGAGTCCTGTGAAATCTTCCTGCGAGCAGGTAGTTGGGTTTGGGGAGTAATTAAGGGTCTGCCTGTCAAACCACTAAGTAAGGCAGTGAAAAGGGCTGCTACTGTAACATTCTGTTGAAACTCTGCAGGTATGGAAAGAGGACTGATAATCAGGGTCCTCAGCACGGACTTGGGAAAGAGGCCTGGGTATCGCTGTAGGCAGCTCAGGGTGTAGCTGAGGACACAACAGAAAAGTACCACCACGTGTTGGGCTTTGCAGGGACCAGGCTGAGAAATGGAAGGTGGGGACTCATCTATATGTGCATTGCGGGCTTCAACATCTCCAAAAGATAAGGCAGAAGCCAAGGTGACTTCAGTGAAGGGAAACAGCAGTGATCATGGTATGGAGGACATCTTCTGAGCAAGGAATTGAGGGACTGGCAGGAAAGGAGTGCCATGTATGCAGAGAAACAGGCTGCATCCGAACTGAACGCTCGGAAGAAGAGGCATTCAGAAAGATAGCAAAACCAAACCTGAAGGGAAGTAGTTCTTCACATGGTATGCAGTGAGGTTCTGGGATGCATGGATGCAGTTGTCAGCTTGGCAGGATGACATCAGGAAGGTGCTAAGCGTGGCCTTGGGAACGTGTAGGTATGCTGTTGTCAGTGGTATCCACTGATGATATAAGTAATGCTTTAAAAAACAAATAACTGGTAATATAAAGCTGGCCACATCCGTGGTTCAACTACCAGGGCCAATCTTGATAGGTTATCTGGGTTCTTCCATCCTTGGTGATGCGTTCCTTGCACCTCTAACTAACGTTGTCTAGGACCAGATCCTGTTTGCGGCGGGGCGCTGGGTGAGCTGGGCTGATGTGACTCAGTATTGCCCTTCCCGTGTGGGTTTTGTTTGGCTTTGCACAATTTGTGTTTTCAGAGGTGAGGCAGAGTGAGTAATGTTTCCCTTGTGTTAAAGAAAAGGGAATGGCAAAGACCGTTATTTTCTTTAAAAGATATAAGTGTTTCATTTTAAGTTCCCTTCAGGCAAAGTCCGCTTTGGTAGGCAGCTTAAACTGCGTTATAGACCATATTGCTATTATCATAAAAACGAAATATGCTGCACTGTGTTTTGGGAAATTAAACAAAACTCTTTTTTTTCTTCTCCCACTTTCCCTCCTTCCTTCTTTCACTTCCTTCCTTCAGTTTTTAATAAGCGACCGTGACAGAGACCCTCAGTGTAACCTGCATTGCTCCAGGTCCCAGTCCAAGCCCCTCTGCGCTTCTGACGGCAGGACGTATGAGTCCATGTGCGACTACCAGAGAGCCAAGTGTCGGGAAGCGAGCTTGAGCGTGACACATCGGGGCCGGTGCAAAGGTAGGTGGATTTCAAACACCTTTGAGGGGAGGAATGGGAGCCCTTCCGACTACCAGACGAGTTTCTTGTGCTTAGTACCATGCTCTGTGAGTAGTCTGATTTAAATTATGCATTAATATGAGTATGGTATCTGAGTCTGGGGTGTAGGTGGCAGGAGCAGGAACCAACAGAATTATGAATGAAAGAAGGCAAAGGAGCCAGAGATGCCAGAATAAAAAAGGGCCCGAATGTGTGTCTATGGAGCAGAAGGGGCTGGCTTCATGGAAATGCACAGTCAAACCCTGAAGGAGATCTTCCTTGCTGCCTGCATCAATGAGAAACTGAGATACCTTTGAGTTGTAGGAATGTGCAGCAGGGAAGAGTGTGCAGGCACATTAGGTGAGTATGTCTGAAAAAAGACCAGACAGCCTTTCTGTGCTGAGCACAGAATGCGTGGAAGTCTTTACATGGCCTCTGTTTTGCTTTCCTGCTGTTACACATTTACTTAGAAGTAAGAATATTGTCTTTCTTTCAGTTCGGCTTTTTCTTCAGCATACCCTAAAGTTGAAGTTGTAACTTTTTTATTTTAGGAATATTAGCGTCTTGTCACACAAATAGTCTGCTTCTGCAGTGAAGTGAAAAATTGTCGAGTGCGTTTTCTGGGAGCACAATTGACTTAGGGCAGATGGCACAGATGTTTTTAGCAATTGGTTAAAGTGACAGAAGAAACTCATTAAAATCCCTGTGGAAGGATAAATAGGCATATGTTTAAGTCTAAATTGTTTATGAAAGGTTTTGTTTTGTTTTTCTACTATAAAAATGTATTTTTAAATTGCTGTCAGACTTGCTTGTTCTAAACTGGAAATCTTTTTTTCAATGTATTGACAAATGTTATAGTTTAGGTGAATTATGAGCATGACAGCAAATATTGCTATGTTTTAAATGGTTTGGAAAAAAGCTTCCTTGTATGTTTGTTCTTGCCACTGCCGAGTTGCTTTATGGTAGCTTTTCTCCTATAGCAGAGTGTTTTAAATAAAAGCAACAAAAACAACTCACCCTAATTCCATGGCTGATATTGGCACACAAACTGACACTGTTCAGTTGCTTAAATCATGAGATCTGTAATGTGTTACAGCTCACGTGCAGAAGTGTCTGTTTTTGGAAATGCAGAAAATGTTGATTGCAAAATTGTACAGTCTAAAGACTCCTAAAGAAATAACTAAAGGATTTTTTTCTTAAGCACAGATAAAGTATACTTTTCCTTTTTGCATGCTCAGACAACTGAAATGTTTAGCTGGAAATGCTTGTGTTCTCCTTCCTTTTTCCCCTTGCCCTGTGTTAACTGTACAACACTAATGACCTGGGAATGTTTGACAACTGCAAGTCTTGCTTTTAAGCCACTGTCTAACAGTCCAGTGAATCATTAGGAAGTAGAAATATTCTTTTAACTATCACATTCAAATTTAATTTTGCTGGTAACTTCTGTGTGTGCTGTTATGGAAAAGTTCTTTTGTTTTTCTAGTCGCGCTGGGAACATGACCTCTAGTTGTGCATAAAGATAATTGCTCTTGGCAAATGCAGACAGTGGCAAGACCAGGTGTGTCTAACTACAGGTCTATGTTTTGTATTCTCACAAAGGGGGGGAGGGTACCACCAGCAGTGTCTGAGCATCTTCTGCCACTGGGTTTATGCTGAACAGCTTTCATTCCTTCTGCATGACAAAGATGCTCTGCAGGGGAACTCCCATTGAACTGGAAATGATCCCAAGGACCATCCTGGTCGATCCTGTATCCAAGAACTTACCCGTGTGAAATGAGCGCTTTTAACTTCCACTTCACTCTCCAAGGAGGAAAAGAAAAAATCTAGTAACTAAAATAAGGAAAAGAGGAAGTATATTGTGGATAGCAAGGCATGGCCCTGCACCCCAGATTACTTTAGGTTTCCAATTTCATGTGCTGATAGCTTGAACTGTGCTGTGCTAAGGCAAGCAGAATGGTTTCCATAGTGAGAACAGAACCTTTTTGATTCAGTTCAGTTTTCTGCTCTCTCTCAAGAAGCTAAGGACCTTTAAAGATGAAATCTTGCCAGCCCTTTGGGAACTGTAACTCTTATTCAGCTCTTGCTCCTTGCTAGCTTCCTCGCGTGCTTTTCAATGAAAATTCTCTGGTGCTAAATTATCCCAAACTCTCCTAACCCTTACGCACACACATCACAAAGGGTTACAGATGAGGACTAGCTTTAAATGATCAAGCTACGGCACCTGTGAGAAATAGAGCCTTGCTGAGATTCCAGAGAATAGTTCCAGACATAGCCGTGTGTAAAATACACAGCCAAGCACTTGTACCTGGGTCTTTTGTCAGCTGGCATCTTAAGATCTTACATTAAATAACAGAATTCTGCCTCAAAACTTTGCAGAGATGTAGGACAAATACTTGTTAAATGAGTCTTGGCAAGCTGTCAATATTGTACAATGTTTTAGGTTATATTGGATATCTGTGCCTTAAAAAACACTTAAGTTCTGTGTTAACTGGTTAGTTTCTAGGAACTTGCTTGGCCTATTTAATTAAAAAAAAAAAAAAAGGGAGAAAAAGGAAGTGGAGTGTGTCCTAAAGGGAAAACTCTTGATTGGTTTTAAAAGTGGTGGTACAAAGCTTGTTCTGCAATTACAAGTCCCTAGGCAGAACGAACCTGTCTGTAGGTTACTGGTGGGAGTTGGAACAGGAGTCTTCACCCCATATTCCTGGGATACCTGCATGAACACAACTTTTGGCTGATGTGCTGGAAAGGAAGGTCTCATTCTGACTAGAGATGTGTTCTTTGAAGGTAACTTTCTTCCTGTACCTACTGTTCACATGGTAAGGGAAATGGGGTGCTGAACCCACTCTTTGTTTTAGTTCACTTGCCAGATTCACATATTTTGTCTTTGAACTTTCTTATTCTTCCTAGTCAAGGGAGAAAAAAGTGAGACCTTCCTTGGCGGCAGATTGTCAAAATCTGAAACGAGGCTTTCAATCTCTTTGCAAATTTTGGCATGTTTTTAGATATGCTCCAAATAAGTTAAGGAACTCGGGAGCAGCAGTGGTGTCTGGTTGTCAAAGAAGCAGCAAAGTACGTCAGCATGGAAGGAAAGAGGCTAGATATTCCAGGTGTAGGACTGGAGTGAAGTGGAAAACAACTGGGAGGGTGGAGAATGATCGACACCATGTGGGACAGATGGGCACATTTTTGTAGTTGGCTCAGCTTCCATTTTTTGTCTCTTATGCAAAGACACAGATCATTGGCTGGTGTAAATGGATATGAATCTGCTGATTTCAGTGTAGCTGGTCTGCTTCGTGCCTGATGGGGTCTGGCCTGTATGTGAGACGGTTACCTAATGTAACTGCAAATAGTTCAAAAGCTGCGTTTAGATCAATTTTTGCCATTGAGCTTTTGGTAAAAACAAAGTAGAATTAAGACTAAATAGAAAGATCTTTGTGGCTTGCTGCTAGTGGTCTGTAGGTGCCTGGAGATGTTCTGTTTCCTATTATTAGGATAGCTTAGGTCTTTATACCAGGATGCTGTGTGGTGTCAGAACTGCCTCTACCTGTTGAAGAGAGGATGCTTGAATTCTTGGGGCCTATTCATGAGCGCTCTGTGTATGTTATGAGGGACATGGTGGTCTCGTTTGAATAAACTATTCATGGATAAGATCAACTGTGGTAACTAGCCAACTTCATTGCAAAATCCAAAGCTATGTGCACCTGTATTCTGCAGATTAGGCCCCAGATGTCAGAAACATCACGTGTAGTTCAGTTCATGGTTGCCAGCTACCAGCTTGAGAATGAATTTTCTTTAAAAGGCAGCTTTCTGAGCTGCAGTGAATCTGTTCTAAGTTTAAAATATTTAAAGTAAAAATTATTAGACAGCTCTGCATTTAAAAATGGCATCCTCATATGTTTTTTTCACCTTATTTAGGGGAAGAAGGTCTTCTTTAGTCTGTCTGGACTGTGAAACTGGGCTGTATTAATGCCATTCTGTTTTTAGAAGCTTGGTGTTTGATTCTTCTGAGAACATTTTTAAGAAAATAGAAAAAGTGCTGAAACACTCAGTTAATCAGAATGCAGAACAGGGTATGTGAACCTCCATCGTGTAGCATCAGGCTTTAGTAAAATTTGTAATGCATCTTACATTTGGGGTGAGCCATTTGACAGCTACTCTTTAATGCTTGGCACTTACGTAATATTTTATATTTTCTAATTAACAAAGCAAAAATAGCAAGGTGAAGTCATCCCACTGAAATCACATGTTGATGTAAACATTATAAAAATACCAGCCTGTGGAGTGAGGAAGAGAAGGATTGACAGTCCTTCTAAAAACAAGCTGGTAGATGTTGATATTAAAGGCACTGTTTTTACTGGAACCGAACCGTGAAACGACAGACGAAAAAGATAGCAGTATGCACGCACCTCTCCAGCCAGTGCAGTGCGGATGGTGGTTCCAAGTCAAGGCTGTAAAAGGACTGGCATGACCTTTGGAAATCAATGAGGGAGGATGGGAGAAGTAATTAGTGTTGAGCGTTCACGAACAGGAGAGAAATTGTCCATCTTCTCTCTGCATGTCAGCAGCAATTTCTGAAAGTGACCCCACTTGAGTGAAGGATTGAGATGTGAAAGAGGATGTCGCCGCAATGTTGAGCTCTTAAATTTTCTGTTGTATCAGTGGTGTGCTACACAATGTGGTCTACTAGGTGACAGCAGGTAATCTGATCCATAAAGGCCAGTTAAATTTGCCAGGAAGGGCACCCTCACCTTAGTATAGATAGCATGTTTCTATCATCTCATAGTAAGGGCTTGATTTTGTATGCATTAGGCAAACTGGACAAAAATCTGAGTTAGATTCCCTTCTGCCTAGACTCCCAACATCTTTGTGCTACAGGGATACTACGAAGCGTTTGCTCCTGCCGGTATGGTGAAGCATCCAGTTTCGGTTACGTAGGTACCGCTGCACAGGAGTGGTGAGTGCACCAGCACTGACGTAGGTGCTGTGTGCTTTACACTTCTGCATCACATTCAGGAGGGAACCTAGGTATGCTTGTCTGCAGTCCTGTATTCTCACACGGAGAGACTAGGAAACAGACTTGAATTGTGGATGTGTGCTTTGATTGTCATGTGACGTATTTGCAGCTCTTGTTTATTCACGTGCTCTTCTGTGCTCAGATCTGCATAATCTGGGCAGAATTTTTTTTTGCTACTTAGTCGTCTCCTCTGAAGCAGAACTTGAAGGTGTTTTTAAATCAGTTGGCTGTGTAGTAAAACAGAAGGTGTAGCCATACCATCTGGTTTTATAATAACATCTTGTGTCATGCCAAGCAAGATTAGACTCCTAGACTTGAATGGGAGATGTGCAGGTGATAGTTAGGTGTTCCAGTTACCAGCATTGCCTGTGCTTCCTTTTCGGCTGAAGGAACCAGCATATTCTTCTAGCAGAACCATCTTCTGGTTGAGGTGTGCAAGCAAGGTCTGATAATCTGTTTCCTTTTTCAAGAAAAAAAAGTCCTACAAATTTAATCCTAATTTTAAATTAAATCCTAAATTTAATTGAAGAAAGTCTTTTTACTCTGTAATAATCTCAGTCTTTGTATGAGTTTAGGTCTGCCTGAGATCAAATCCCCGTGTGCTAAGGGCATTGTGCAAACACCCTTCAAACAAGTTGCAAGCTAAATGTGAGTTATGTAGGATCAGCAGGGACACGAGGTCATAGGGAGGGGAGGTAATGGACTGGTCATCGCTCAGTGGGTCAGTGGCAGAACTGATGCAGGCACTTGCTTTATAACCCAGTGCTTAAGCTATATGTACCTGTGCTGAATGCTATTGCTGCACATAATGACATTTTTTCCCTAACGGCAGGGGATTGATTTCCATAATTTCAGAAGACTTGTGTAATACTTCTTGGGGACCATGTTAGTGTGATACATTTAACGTGAAATTGTATAGACAATGTTATCAAACCTGAAACTTAGTCTCTTGTATCATCAATTGTGTAAAGCTGTCATCTTGAATGCTATTGTCTGTTTTTATCAAAACTATTCATAGTGTTGTGATTTGTTTCTACATCTAGATGTGCTTAGATAGAAATTGCTTCTATAGCTATCAAGTGCAAAGTCAGTTGATCTGGGAACCCAGCCTGGCTTTTGAATTCAGTGTTACTATTGAGGATCCTGTTGCTGAAGTTCAAGTGATTTGTGAAGCCCAGTTTGGGCTCTTCAGGGATCCAGCAGAATTTTTTTTCTTAACCAGTTCAACCTTGATTATTCTTTGTGATGCTGCTGAAAGATCTGATGATCACATTTTACAGTTTTTGCACTGAAAATATTTCAGTTGTTGGATTCATGTGAAAAGGAAGGGGGTGCTAGTCCCTGTGTCAGTCCTGTGGAAGCAGATATTTGCTGTTTTTCATTCTAGACTGAATATTGGACATGTTTTAAAATGCAAACAGCAAGTCAATCTGTGTCTCTGCAGGGCAGAAGTCTTTTCTTTGACCCATCAGTGTTAGGCTTATATGAGTCTATGCCCTGTAACAGTGAGCAGGACCTGGAAGGGGTTACGGTCATGCTACATGCAGCCCTCATCTGGAGTAAGTGCAGAGCTGAGCTCTTAACCCCTTCAAGCTCTGCTTGTAGAGCAATGTTTCTCCTTTGTGGCAAAGGAACTGATATGAGGAAGTATAATACACTCCTAGCTCTAAGTGCTGGGACTGGAGGTGGAAGGTGGGTTTCAGTAAGGCATGGGCAATGGCATGTCTTTAGTTGGGTGACTGGTTGTTTTTGGCATCTAACTGGGAGAGTTGCTCAGAAAAGCTTTGCTGGAGCCATCCTGCTTCCACATTGCGTGTGCTTCTGGGCCTAAATTACTTGGCTTATGCTTTAGCCATCCAGTTTCAGGCTGTTAATACTAGCACAAACACAGCTTCCTCCAGGAAGAGCTTTCAATGTGTGAATATTGTGCTCTAGCTTGGAAGAAGCTTCCAGAGCTCTTGGATGATCGTAAATAGTATTGCCTAAGGAAATTAGGCAGTTCTTTGTTAACTGGGTCAAAGTTGTCTAGCTTGTCATGGATAACTCCACAGCTGCCTTTTAAATGTACAGGTAAAGGTTGTTGATGCCCTGTAGTATTATTATTACTATTTTTTTTTCTCAGCTGCATGGTGCATCTGGTATCTTTTGAAGATGCCGAATAGTTATTTGCAATCTGAATGGGGTTTGTTTGTCTCTTTGTAGATGCTGGCCAAAGCAAGTGTCGATTAGAGAGAGCTCAAGCACTGGAACAGGCAAAGAAGCCCCAGGAAGCGGTCTTCATTCCGGAATGCAATGAGGATGGATCATTCACGCAGGTAAAACTCCTACTGGCTTCCTTTGGCCAGGCTTCCAGAGGCTGCAATGAAGTCACTGATAAGGCATGAGCCAAGCGAGGATGGCAGTGTGGGTACACAGTCCAACTCAGTTACTGAGGTGAAGGTGTTGAAAGCTGAGGACTTGGTTAACCAACTAGAAACTTTGATTCAGTCACCATATGTACTGTAACGCACACACACATGTAATGGCATCCACCTCCAGTGTAGCAAAAACATTTTTCTGTGTTGGAAGTTGAAGGAGAGGTCAAGTTTTCTGCAAAGATGAGCTGAAATGGGCATCGAGGCTCTCACAGAACAAGGTGGGACATGGTTCCTCTGTTTTTACCTCCGCTTCATTTATCCCAGAAAAAAAAAAAAGTATCCTAATGAGCATCTTCCCTCTGCATGGCACTTGTTAATGACAGACTCTTGTTTCCTGTACTTGGCTTGGTTGTGGTTTGGGGGTCTGGAAGAGAGGGGATGAGAGTTGTTCGGGGGTTTGATTCTTCAGTATTTATTTCCTGGAAATAAATGAAGTGCTGGGTTAATAGACCGTTTCATGATGTTGCTTCTCTTGAGAGCAGTTGTGCCAGGCAGGTGTAGCAAAGAAAGCTTATGGTTGGCCTTTAATATTGGTACAAAATCACTAGTCAGTCCTGGCCACTGAGCATCCTTTACAAGTAGTTGAACTGGGCTTCCAAAGAAGTTGAAGTTGTGACAAAAGGAAAGCACTCATGAAGGAGAGTTTGAGAGGAAGATTAGTCTGCTAATCATAGAATGGTTTGGGTTGGAGAGTCCTTAAAGATCTAGTCTAACCCTCGTGCCATGGTGATGGGTCATTGCCAAGGCAGGGTAGAAATGAACAGCGATGCTCGTCTCTGTTACCGCCAGTGTATTGAGTGGTGTTCCAGTGCTGACTGAACTAGATAGTAAAAATGGTTCACGTGCTGTTCCCTGGCAGGTAGGAGAGGGATGATGTCTCCTTAGTTTGGCACAGATCTCAGAAGCCCAAATTCTGCATCCCTGGTGATGTTTGCTTTGTGAAATTGGGTAGATCATGTAACGCTTGTGCTTTAGCTTCCCTATATCTAGCACTGTTCTAGATATCTTGTGCCCCAGAGAATTCTGAGAATTCATTAGTTATTGTTGTTTGCAAATTCTTTTGAAGGTTATAAAAAAAAATCCTAAATAGAATCAATATTGGCTTCAAAAAGATGAGTCAAAAAGCTTTGGGGCTGGTTCAAACACTTTGCAATGCCTCAGGGAAAAGGAGAGGAAAGATTTTTTTATGATAACCCACCAAAAATCTGTGTTCCCCCTCAGCCTTACCCTCCCATTATCTGATACGTGGGAGTGTTTTTGTTTTGTTTTTTCACGGTGAAGTGGGAAAAGTTTAGTCCATCTTGCCAGCTTTGCATACTTCTCCTTTGGAGCAGCATCATATGTGTGCAGTGTGGACCATCTTGGGGAGGTGGGGTAAGAGATGTAGCTGCAGTTTTTTGCAATCTAACTGCGGTCTCAACTGTTGAAATTTGATTTTGTGCAGAGCTGCTCAGGTTATGTTGGCACTGGAATGGAATATGTATAGTACCTAGCACAGTGGCCAGCTAATTGTTCCATGTTGAACTTCACAGCTCAAGAAGAAAGGGGGAAGGAAAGCTGAGTTTTCATTTTCTGTCAGCTGTCCATCAGCCTCTTGGAGAGTAAAGTAGGGGGTGCAGGTCAATTTTTTTTTTTTTAAACTCTAATAAGCTGGAATAAGAGTGCAGTTGATAAAGCTTTACTTCAGACAGGTTTATCTGGTAGTTTGGTACTGGTGTCTGGGTTGTGGAGTAGTTGCTGGGCCTCTTTTCTGCACATTCCCGGGGCAGTGTGGGTTGCCAGTGTTTTCAGTAGAGAAGCAGCGTGAAACTGCTCACAAAAATCATGTATTCTGAGCTGGCGGCCAAGCGATATTTCGCATTCTTCCTCCATTTAGTTCTATCTCTGAACACTAAAATGCTTTTGTTGTACCTGGCATGTGTAAGGAAGCCTCTGATCCCTTTGTAACTGGCATTAACTGAAATTCACATCATTCCTTGGATCATAATGCCCTGTGTTCCACATACGTCAGGAACCAGCTTCATCAGTTGTATTGCAGCACTTAAGGTCGTTGTCCCTGCTGAAGATGTGAATGAAAAACAATGGCCAAGGAAGCTAACTGGTTTTCATCTGCACTTGAGACAAATATTTCTTTTAGCTTCTGGTTCAAATTAATTTAATTTGATTTTAAAAGCATGAATAAATTGTAGAATTTTGGTAAACAGTATAAACAGTTTTTGCTTCCAGCAGCTCGCAAATAGATCTGGTTTGGTGGAGGTGGTTTGGATACTGCCTCTCTTTAGCACAGAGTTGGCACCCCCAGGTTCTGCTCTGCAGAGGAACTGTGTAGGCCAGTTCATAAAGTGCCCGAGGCCTTGCAGAAGTCAGATCTGTGCGGTTATTAGTTTATTCTGCTTCAATACCCAGTGAGTAGTTTCATCTGAACTCCAAAATCTCGGTTGGAAAGCCTAGAACACAGCAGCATCTCACAATGATGATTCTAGGAGGAATATCCACCATGGTCTTCAACTTTGGATCCCTGTCCCAGCAAGAATCTACTCAGGTGCACATATTTCAGAGTTGGCTAGGGAAATTTTTTCAACAACTTCATCCCTGCCATGTAACATTTTTACCTAAAATATTTTTTCAATAAGAAAAACTTGGAGAGAAAAGGACGATGTGCACATGTACATCGAATATTAGGTATCTTGTTACTGTGCTCAGATCTTGAGCTGAACCTCTTCTTTGTAGATGCATACATAGTAGGTGTTGAGGCCCACATCACCATCAGACTTGAAAATATCCTGTTTTTTTTAAATTTGTTTAATTAAAAATATTCAAAAATAGTTTGGAAACAATTTTTGGTAGAGGTAACAGTGTGTTCAAAGAACCTGCTTGACCTTGATCAGATTGAACCTGTTAAAGATATCCTGAGTGTCTTAAGTCGTATAAACTGTCTCTTTCGATAGTTTGCAAAATCTAAACTGAGAAGAAGTGTTGCCACCAATTCTACTGCTTGGATGTACAATTTTTCTAGGCAGGGCTACTTATAAAGGGTTTTGTGTGTGCTGCATGAAAGGGAGCAGGCTTCTGTCTGTTCCTTGGTTTTCATAACTGTTTTATGCACCGTGTCTGTAGCTTCCCTTATTTTGGGAGTTTGTGTATTGCGAAGATCTTATCAAACTCCATTTTAGCACTGCTTATACATCTAAATGTCGCATGGAAGAGGTGGTGGCATTGCAGGCATGATGGGGTGACTGTAATGGGGGCAGACCTGTTGGATTGCTCTGGAAAATGGAGTTAGGGGTATTTCGTTATATTTCAGTCTCTGTGAGAGGACTATTACTTCCTATAACAAAAGCTCTCTGCGGTTAGCCAATAATAATATAAGCATGCAGATAAAATTTGAGTTATTCACAACATAAGAATGTTTGATATGAGTAATTTGATTCATTTTACAAAACTGAGCTCACATACTGTTGTGCAGAATTGGATGAGACTAAAACCGGTTTCTGTTCCCGAGACTGGTTCTCTCCTTTTTTTGTTGTTATGCTGTATTTTGCATAAATGCCATTCCCTTTCCATGCTGCACTTAACCTGCTGTGATCTGTTCTTCATAAACAACAGGCTCTGTTGGGTAATCTGTGCACTTTCTTTTGCTGCCTAGTGCCATTGGGCTTATTGCCATGGGCTGAGAGAGACTTGCATTCTTCATAGTTTTTCCCCAAGCAATTTTTTTAGAGAAGGTTGCTGAGGTTTTAAACAGAATCAGTTTCAGAAAAATGAATATGAACATGAATAATCTTATCCCTGCTTTGGGGATGTAAGCTTCTATGGCTTTTTTGTGGTGTCTTGCTATTTTGCCACCTCCTTCTACTGTTTAGCTTTGGTTTCTTTTCCTTGCAAGTCTGCATGCACGTGGCTGAGAGCAATAGCATACTTGGAGAGTTTCTCTGAGTTCAGGGTTCTCAAAATTGCAGCTGCTGGTGCAGTTACGATGCAGCACTAAGACTGCTGTGAGCACATCAGGCAAACCTGTTGTCTTATGACGGGGTCAGTAACTGTCTTTGTTGGACCAGTTTTCTGTCATCAGACAACTTCCAGAGTACTCCAACATCTAATCATATGTCTGGAAAGAAAGAAGCTTTCTTCATAAAGAATCTGGGCTACAATTAGTAGATACCTCTGCTTATTTTTTAATATTAAGAGAGAACCTTTCTATAAAAGACTTTAGTTGGAGAGGTCTCTGTGAGCGCTGCTCTGCAGACTTGCCTGCTACTTAGGCACTTTTTTTCTTCTTCCAGCTCTTGTTTTGTATTGCATTTGTATATTGACCTAAGAATAACCCATGGATGAGTAAGGAGGTGGCAACTTTGGAGATTATGTATATCTTCAAGGAAGAACTGGTCAAGAGAGTAAAGGAAAAGATTCTTAAAACAGGAGTGGACATCATTATAGAAAGCAACAGTATAAGATCATGCATCCTTAGTGTTAAGGGTCACTTTTTGCTTCTGAAAGAGTCTGTGTAATTTTAGCTGGGGATCCCTCTCCTGAGCTATATAATATCAGTTCAGTGTGTGTCTGTTGGGAATGCCCTTGAATGTGGCTGAGATGCTTTTGCCACAAATCACTTATTTCCCGATTACATATTAATAAAGAAATTCCCATGGAGCAAGTGCTTCCTGAGCAATGCATAGGCATGAGGAAGGCGGCCGCTGCATAAAACCATGTTGGGAATATGGGAATATGTCTGCACAACATCATTTGGGAAGAATTAAATTTGAGCAGTGAACAGAAAAAAGTGGCAAGAATGATTTAAGGAGTTACAATTCCAAAGAAGCTCAAGCTTAAGCTGTAGGCTGATTGTTCCCTACAATTGTCAGTAAAGGCAAGGCAGACTTCTGGCAATAGTCAGCCAATGTTAGCCTGGCAGAAAAGATGACACAGTCCAGGGGCTAGGCAGTACAGCAAGATATCTAAACCAGGGCAGAGGTGCTACCGCTTACTGTAAGGGTAAATAACCGTGTTGGAAACAACCCCTTTGTTCTCCTTTTTCAAATGGTTGTGAGGTGATAATGCAGCTTGTTTGTTGAGTTTTTGAATTGTTTGGGAATCTGATTTTGGCGTTGCTGGTGAGATGCTGAAGAAACCCAAACAGCAGCAGCTTTTTCCCTCGGGAATGAAGAGGCAGAGGAGTCTGCCAGTGACGATGGTTTTAATGCTTGCATACTGTAATGAATACGAGGGCAGGTGTTTATTCATGCTGCCAGTGGCTAGTGTGGTAGCTGCTGTTTGATTTCACACGTGGTAATAGCACGGGGGAATAAGGAACTGCTGCCACACTCTTAATTTGGGCAATGGCAGCAGAGCATAGTTGGGCTTGTCGCTCATACTTTTCATCCTTCAGTTGAGACACAGCTGAGACGGCGTATCTCTCACCCCAGAAATACAGAAAGAGGATCCTCCTGCATAATCAGGGATGCAGGTGCTTGCAGGGCTTTAAACTGCAGTTTGATTTTGTTTGGAAGTGTTGCTGTTAATAAGGAATCGGAAAGACCTCGAATGATCTGTAGGTTTTGTTTCTGATTCCATGTTATGTAACTTAAAATGTTCAGCTGTTGGACAGGTGTACATCAATTTGGGATGTCAAGCTAAGCTTGTAATGAGGCTTTCCTGCAGTAATGAGTGTTTCATTACCCAGAGCTTGGTTAGCACTCGAGTTTATTTTGTATATAGAATTAATAAAGTCTTTTTCTTTTGTGTCAAAGCTTAGTCAGCTTTAGAAGACTAATGAGAGGGAAAAAAAATGAAACTCTTCTTAACAAATGCATTTTGATAAACCCAAGTAAGAACTCAGTAGCTGAAGGTAAGATTTGTGCAGTAAACAGGTGCCACTATTACTCTTCTGACCATTGAAAAATATTGCAGTGTGGGAGTGGAATTAGATTAAGGTTGAGTTTCAGGCAGAAGATCAAATGGGAGTTAGAAACAAAAACTCAAGCCTAAAGTCATGTGAAAAACTTAAACAAAAACAACAACAAAAAATTGGATTTCCAATGTTCCTTACTACAGGAGCTCTGGAATATGTTCACAATTTAGTGTCGATTTTGTTTACACGCAGTGCTTGGATATGGTCCTAGATCAGCTATTACCTTTACATTTTTCAAAACTGTAGCAGTACTGTGTAACTGATAAAAAGTATACCCATTTCTTTTTTTCTTCCAGCCTTTAAACTACAAATTCTTATTAGTCTAAAGACCAATATTATTACGACACCTAAATATAGAAAGACCTGGTCAGGTACCATGGTGAAAGGTAGCATCTATCAAACATGAAGACATCAAACATGAAGACATGCAGGAAAGTCAACTGCAGTGATTTTTGGGAGGTTTCTGAAGTGTATGTTCTTCATGGGTAGTTGTCCATCCTTTAGGAATGAAAGGATAAGGGCTGACATTTCATGACTCGTATTATCCATAGTAGGGAAGCCCTTTGGTGCTGCAGTAGCACATGTGGTTGGTATGAAAGTGCTGTCAATCTGAGATTGTTGTCGTTTCGTTGTGTTTTTTTTTTTTTTTTTTTTGTTTTCATGACTGGGTGGGAAAGGTGCCATGAGATACCAGTCCACAGAAGATCAGAGTTGCTTAGTTTAATTATTCAAGAAATTACTTCGCCTTTATTAATGTATTGTGTTTAAATGGCATAAGTGAGTGGCATATAATTGGTAGCTCTCCACTGGGATGAGTTTTATAATATGCTTTTAGTTACCCTCAATTTCCAATACGTTTTTTGGACTCCTCTGCTGTCAACTTTGCTATTTTCTGAAGGTTTAGCTAAATAACTTTCAAGTCACTAACACCTGATTTTTTTTTTTTTTCAAATGCTGGGTACACGGGGAGCTCCTGAAGTAGATGATGCACTCCCTTTTTTATATAGTGCTGCAGCTACTGCAAAAAGAGAAATACTTAAAAGATATTTTTGTTGGAAAATATTTGAGTCCGAATAGTAGTATTCTGAAAAAGTGGTCCAAAATACAGACAAATGCTTTTTTTCAGTAATGTAACATGGAATGGTCTTGCCCTACAAATCTGGGACACTATCCTGGAATTTGACTTCATCTCTGGGTAAGATTTTTACAGTTAATGCTCAGGTGTAAAGACAGCTTCTTGTGCTGTTGGGAATGCAGTAGCGTGTGCAATAAGCAAAGATAAACACTAAACACCTAAAAAAAACCCCAAGTTTTTCTATCACATCTTGAATGTGTCATTGATAAGACTGAGCAATAAGAAATATTTTGCAACTTGATTATTGCTAATTATATTCACAGCACTTTTGAGTAATTTGCAATCAATTTTGTGGTATATTAAGAGAATTAAAAAAAAAGTGTGCAGATAGCAGGGACAGTGACTCTAATAATGTGGGTACATGAGATTGTTGTTGATTTTGGCTGCTAACCGTGCGTTTGCTTGAGGCAAAATGATTGCTTTGCGCTTTAGTAAAATCCAAGATAAACACGTGGTACTGTGTTATAGTTGCTCTTAGATCATGTTTTATGTGATACTTAAAGCCTTTTAAAAAGACCATCGTTAAGTCTCTAAGCAAACTGCTACCTTGGGGAATCAGAGCCAGCTGTCAGCAAGGGGGAATAACTAATCTAGTTGTGAAGGGTCCCAAAGGGAGGGAATGGTACAAACACCCCAGTGCTCACCAGTTCTCTGGGGGGAGGACTAGAATGGGAAATCAGCTTCAGAGGACTTCCTTGGAAAAATAGAGAATGGACTGAATTCAGTCTGAAAGCAAAATAAAAAAGCAGATTTCATGCCATGGTTTTTATCAGAAGTGTATGATGCAGCCATCTCTAGCCTGTAATAGTGTAGACATTTCTATACTGTTTCCAGGTGCTGGTGTTACTGAGGTACAGACTCGCCCACAACTGAAAGTGCGTTTGCTGGGAAGGATTTTGGAAACAGTTTTTACACCAATCCCTCTATGATGATTATTTACTTTAGTCTCAAGGGAAGTCAGAAGAAAACCTGAATTCATCCAAGTGCTGATCATTCTGTGAAAGCTGAGGCAAAAGCTGCAATTAGATTTGTTAAGCTGGATGAAACTGTACTGCCACTGGACTAATACCTGCAGAGACATCACTAAGACCAGCCTGCTAGATCAGGATTTATTGCTTCTCACTTCAGAGGTCCACCTCCAAACTAGTCATTCTGGTGTCCTTCCATAGCGTTGGAAAGAACCGAGACATTAGTCATTAGACATTAAGTTCAGATGCAGAGCTTTAAAGATAAGCAAATTGAATCTTAGGCTGTGCACCTTTTGGCTCATTACAGACTTCATCAAATGCTCCTAAGTCCTTGTCAATATGCAAAGAGCAAGCATCTTGCTCCTACTGCTGGAGTTGACATAGTAACAGGAGAGAGCTCAAATCTATCTGGAGAAGGTTTGTTAACATAACAAGTCAAGTGTTGTGTTTTTCTAGCTGTGTTTACTTAACAAAATGCTCTTGCAACGCCCACAGACCACTGTTCTCCAGCAGTGGCTGTGGAAAGGGGCTGAGGTGGCCTTGCCACATTGCAGCTGGGATGCAGTGGGACTCTGAGGAGAAATTATTTAATGGTAAATAATAAACAGGATTTAGCAGAGGGTGGAATGAGCTGAGACATGACTGCTGCGTACCCAAACTGAAGTGTTCTCAGCTGAGTATCTGTAACTTCCTTTGCCTCCTGAATTGCAGCTAAAGGAGTTGGAGTAGGAGAAATAACCTTTCTTTGGGGAGGGAGGTGGAAGGAGAAAGTCTTTGTCACAAAACATGTCCACCAAAATCAAATATACTCTTCTATGTGATCTCCTTGCTCTGAAGCATTTCTTCAGGATGCTTCTGGGTTGGGACTTCCATTAAGGTGCTGGACTATAACAGTAGTGGTGGGTGACAGAGTGAGAAATGAAATGCCTGCTCTTTGTTTTATCAAACAGGTGCAGTGCCATACCTACACGGGATACTGCTGGTGTGTGACACCTGATGGCAAGCCTATTAGCGGTTCTTCTGTACAGAACAAAACTCCTGTATGTTCAGGTACTGTGGGAGTGGCTTCAACAAATACCCGTTTGGTAACCGAAGGGGCATGGGGAGGACATGTCCAATTCAGAGTGCTTAATCTTTTCAGGTGACTTGGCCAGTTCACCCAACTTAAAACTGCAGTTGCTGCTTGTATTTCCCTGTTTGCTGGCTTTTGGAACCTGCAAGGAAGCGTGGGCTGTGGCATTTTCACCTGGCAGCTTGGGTTTAAGACTCACTGAGGAAAAAACACTAAAGTAACAGAGTGGAACCATGGCTTGTGGTAGCCAAGGCAAAAGCCACAGTACTGCTGTGTACACCAAACCCAAGAATCCCCATAACAGATGGGATCTCTCTTTTCCATGAGATGTATTTTAAAGAAATGGTTCTCAGGCTGAATTGAGTTGGGTCATAGTCTTGTTGCCTTCAGAGGCTGTCAGAGCAGCATTTAAGCTTCCCAAATCATCACTTTCTGTACTTAAAGTAAACTGAAGTGTTTCTCCCTGCAGTCAAATACAGCATCCCATGGCTCAGATGGGATGGGACTGGGGGAAGGCTCTAGATTTTCATATGGCCTTAGCTTTATGAGCTGCAGTGAGCAGAGCTGCTGTGGCAGCAGCAGCACACCAGGCACAGGAAGGGATGGGAAGCTGTTCTGTGCTGTTTGAGAGAATTCAAGGGCGACACTAGAATCATGTCCACCTGCCCCCCCAAAAGAAAAGTTGGTGAGAATAGGATTGTCCAATGTGTTAAGTAATGCCATGTAGGGACTGCTGCCTCTGGCATCATGCTTTGCAATCTGCACCCTAAAGGTATTTGATGCACTGCTGCTCTCACACCTTGCCATGTTTGCCTGTTAGATTGGGAGCATGGCAACAGTCAAACCCTTTTTTTTTTTTTTTTTTTTTTTTTTTTTAAATCCTTCTCACTTTGTTCACATCTTCTTTGCTTTAGGGTGTGTTGTGGTAATAAGTAAATGTAGTGACTTGCATGAGGATTCAAGTTAAGTTGGGGAGCTGCCTGGGGACTAGTGAGTCAAATACTCTAGCTAGAGGGGATGCTTAGTGTTTTACAGGTACACAGAAAGAAAATAAGGTTAATATCCTATTTTTGTTTAAGGTAAAATGCTACAGTAATTTGGCGTAAGGCTTAGAGAATGACTTTCTTCCATTGTTGGCTAAATATGTTTTTGGTAGGGCATTTTTAGAGGATGTTTTGCTGATTTGTTCACTTAATCATGAGCTGTTTATAAAATTGTTTTACCAAGAACCTAGAGTCATTGTGTTTTGTGGGACATGCAGATGTTAGCCTATGACAACTAATATTGTGTATGTGCTTCCTACTTGTAATTCAGCAGTAGACCTGTGATGAACAGATCTGCAAGTGAAAGTACCTAGGCAATAAAGCTTAGGGCTTGTCTTGACTGGACTCTTGGGCCTGTCAGAGCTGCCTCCTTGGAACTGACTTTAGATCCATGTTTCCTGCATGATCAGTAATCACTGGAACTGTTTAATAATGGTGCACAGCAGAAGCATTTCCCTGGGAATAAAGCTATTCCACAAAAAAAAAAAAAAGCTTGTCATAGATTTTTTACATTTTGGTAACAGATTTGTTAAGAAAGCCTTTATTATCAGCTCAAGTTTTAGTGGATAATTCATGATGCAGCACTAAAGCAAACTGCAGAAACAAGTGCAGAATCATTTATATAATATGAAGCTTGAAGTGTAAATTAGAAAAAAACAGGATGTGTCCTATTTGAGTACATGCTGGATCTTATCCAATGTCCCTTCTCAAACAGCTGGGGATGTTCAGGGCTTGGTTGAAATCCATTTTCTGGAAATTGTCCCACTTAATCCCTTCCTTTAGAATACTGCCCCTTGCATTCCCTGTACACTCTCACCACCTGTTTTTGATTTGTTCTTCCTGACGTTTGCAAACCAAAGAAGTGACTCTTATTGATCTTTCCCTCTTGCCCTTGGATTTATTCCAGGTTTCTTACTAGTGCACTGCTGTGTTGAGCTTTTTCAAATCACTGGATCCAGCTACTAAAGATTTCTTGTTTACCCACATCCTGATTTAACATCCTTAATGCATAAAACTTTCTTATGGTCTCCTAGTTGGTTGAAGCCACAGGAACTCTGAATCCTAAACCAAGCTGTTGGCAAGTAAATAGACATTTTGTGGGCTTAGATATTGACTGTTTTCATGTAATATTACACGTTTTGTGTGATTGTTCAACATCTAAAAAGTTGTCTTTTTTCTTTCCTTTTTTTCCCCTTTAGGTTCTGTAACTGATAAACCATCAGGCCAGGGTAACTCAGGAAGGAAAGGTGAGTGGAGTCCTGTGCTTCAGCAAGTTGATTTGTAATAGCAGTTGCCCAGCCAAGTCTGTGAGATAACTTAGAACCTGGGTTTCTAAACAGGTCTGTGTGTGAGAGGCTTACCTGCCTTTAGACCTCCCCCTGCAGTAGGACAAGTAAGATGACAGTCTGTGCATCACCCTGGGGACTGAAAAACTGTGTGTTCTGCTCTGTGCTGGTCGCTGAGATGTATAAATGAAAGCAGAGCTTCCCAAAGGGGCAGCAGATACAGGATAACCTTTGTTTTTTTCACCTTGATGTTAGCTACTGAGAATGCTCAGTAAAATCCTTGGAGATTAGAAAGACTAGCAGTATGACTAGTACACTGGGAGTTGGGAGTGCTAATGTAATGGTTGTGGCCCTACATGCATTGAAAAGGTGGTGTTTTTTTTAATTGTTCTGCATAAAACCCTCTGGCCAGCTGGAGCAGAGTTAGATTAAACCATAGCTGCTGTTGCAGATCTCACCCTTTTGTGCATTAAGCAGTGGTCCTCCTTCCTTTCACTGCTTTCTTTGGTCCTTGCTTTTCCTGAGCAAGGCACTGGATATGTTGCTCTCAGTCTCCTGTGTGTATTAGTAGCCCTTCCCTGTGTCCTCCAATTTGCATTCACTGAAATAGTCTTTGGAGGATGAGCAGTCAAGTTTGATGAGCAGTCAAGTTTGTCTTTAGGTGTTCTACATGCTGTGATTTCCAATCCATCTTCCTCCTTACCCCCCATTCAGAGTCAACTTTCTAGTGTCTTCTTACTGCAAGAAAACTGTGCTGAGTGCAACCTCACTCCTGCTGAAGAGGAGGAAGGCTTTTTCCTGAGAAGTACCTGTTTTGATATATGAAGCAGGACTGTTACTACTAACTCTAAATCATAGAGTATCCTGAATGGGAAGGAACCCACAAGGATCATTGAGTCTAACTCCTGACTCCAGATGGGTCCACCCAAAAATCAAACCACATATCTGAGAGCATTGTCCAAACACTCCTTGATCTCCAGCAGGCTTGCTGCCATGACCACTGCCCTGGGGAGCTGTCCCAGTGCCCAACCACCCTCTGGGTGCAGAACCTTTTCCTAACTCCCAGCCTGCCCCATCCCTGTCCCAGCTCCATGCCGTTCCCTTAGACCCTGTCGCTGTCCCCAGAGAGCAGAGCTCAGCGCCTGCCCCTCTGCTCCCCTCATGAGGAAGCTGCAGGCCGCCATGAGGCCTCCCCTCAGGCTTCTCTGCTCTGGGCTGAATAAACCAAGTGATTTCAGCTGCTCCTCATACGTCTTGCCCTCTAGACTCTTTACCATCTTCATAGTCCTCCTTTGGATGCTGTCTAACAGTTTTGTCCTTTTTATACTGTGTTGCCCAAACCTGCACGCAGTACTCGAGGTGAGGCCACACCAGAGCAGAGCAGAGAGGGACAGTCCCTTCCCTCGACCAGCTAGCTGTGCCGTGCTTGATGCACCCCCAGGATACAGTTGGCCCTTTTGGCTGCCAGGGCACACTGATGACTCATATTCAACTTGCCATTGACCAGAAACCCCAGATCCCTTTCTGCAGGGCTGCTCTCCAGCCTCTCGTCCCCCAGTCCATACATACAGCCAGGGTTGTCCTGTCCCACGTGTAGCATCCGGCACTTGCTCTTGTTAAACTTCATATGACTGGTGATTGCTCAGCCCTCTGATTTGCCAAGATCTCTCTGCAAGGCTGCTCTACCCTTCAGAGAGTCAACAGCTCCTCCCAATTTAGTGTCATCTGCAAACTTACTCGTTATGCCTTCAAGTCCTGCATCTAAGTCATTTATCATTTATCACCCATAATGTTCTGGTTTTGTCTACCTGTATGCTGGACACTTTTTCCAGAAGGATACTGTGAGAAACAATATTGAAAGCTTAACTGAAATCCAAAAAGTTTACATCAACTGGCTTCTCTTGGTTGACTATGTGGGTAATCTTGTCATAAAAGGAAATAAAGTTCATTAAACAGGACTTTTCCCTTGTGACCCATATCGGCTGTGACCAATGACCATGTTGTCTTTCAGGTGTTTTTCAATAACTTCTAGGATAATCTTCTCCATAATTCAGTTCATCCATAAATCAATTCAAATCAGTTACTTCTGAGACTTCAAAATGCAGGAAAATGCCTACCTTGATGCCTAATTTTAGTTTGAAAAACATCTTCCATGCTGGGACTGTCCAGTCCTGAAGGCACTTAAGAGGAATTATAGATTGTTATGCTCAAAGCAATGATGCATTTTGAGCGTATCTGCTCTACAGTCTGTTGGTTGTGTATGGTAGCTTAGGAAAAGGTAGGGAGAAGAAAGATGCAAAGAGACCTGCTTATTTAAACCTGAATGCTGAAGGTTGCTTCTTACTTCAGATAAGGATGTGTCTCTGTAAACCTGTAATTAAGTGTTAAACTTCACAGCCTGTGGAATTGCCACCTGAACACATTGTTATCATACTTTTAATACAGTTATTGTTAGCCTAGCCTGAAATACAAGCAAATCAAGTAGCTCTTGCAATCTGCATTATTTTAGAAGAGCGGGTTGTTTGTAGGCTTCCTACCTGAGTAGTTCAGGTCTGTTCTGGAATTGGGAGCAGCTGATACTGGATTTCTTAAGAAACAGAGCAAAGGGGAAAATGTCAGAGTTTTTTTTTTTTTCCCCTACCTCACCCCTTTTATTAACTCAAAAGCTTCAACATACAGAAGAAGAGAACTATAAATGAAAGAAATTAATCTAAAATTTGTAATATAAATTGACTCTTCTTGGTGCTCCCTGTGGCATCCTATTTTAAGAATGCTAAGCTTGATCACATGGATGGAGAAACATTCTATGCAGTCAGTAGCTGTCAAGAAAAGGAAAACATCTCCCTTTTGGCCAGCATGCTTCAAGCAATCATGTAAACTTTACATCCCCTCCAATTCTGAGTGTTCATCTGTTGAAAGCCCCCACACAAGCCTTTCTCCATCATGTCAGAAAAATCCTGGTGAGCAATTATTAAATAGCCTGTACAGGACTTTTAAAATGTGAAATGATTTGAATTGAAATAATTTGGTTTAACATCTGGGGAAGTTAGCATTATTCTTTTGGCTTGTGAAGAATGTTTGGTCTAAAAATTAATTTGCACTAATCAGTGCTTCTTTTTGACTTATTGCTGTGATCCAGAATTTCAGTATTGGGTTTTGTGGAAAGCAAGCCAGTACCAAGAACAGGCAGCCTGGCTTCCTTAATGCAAATCATTCACAGGAGCCCTGGCTTCTCTGAAGGCTTGTGACTAGCCAGCGTGGCTATAACCATCCGTTTTAGCGGAGTGTTCTGAGTCTTTCTGTAAAGATAGCCCTTTGCAGGAAGACAAAAAGGACATGATGAAGAGGAGTCCATCAGGAACTGGGTCAGTGATGACTTTGCAGAGGCACATTTTGGAAAATTCTGAAGTGGTCCCTTTGAGCAACTACCATCTGACTTAGCTTGTGGAATTTCCACACTCCTCTTTCCACCCCTGGATGAGAGTCCCTGGGTCAAATAGTATTATCTGGCACAGAATAGGCTCTTTCAGGAGGTGAGGGAATAGCTAAGACTCTCAGATGTGATTTCCTTTGTCCCATTCATACAGGAATGTAAAATATGGAGCTAATAAACTTTGTATGACGTTGATGCCTTTCAAGTCTTCAGGGCAAAATAGTTCTTTGGAAAGAGGCTGCTCTGCCTAGGGAACTGTACAGGTGGGTAGGCTTAGGCTATTAGGTAACAAGTGAAAGGGGAGACTTTAGTAGCATATTAGCTGCCCTCTAGGAGAGACAAATTAATGTTGGAAGAGGAAAAGGACCGGCTGTCAGTAATAGCTCTCTTTCTTCAAATGTTTTGGCTTAGTTTGTAGAGGTCAATAGGTATGATGGAGAAGATGTGCAGTAACACATGCTTCCTGTTCACGGGCTGTCTCATTACTGACGAAAAGAAAATGAAATGGCTCTATGGGCATTGGCTTGATATGTAGTTCCAGAAGTGGCTCTGTGGAGCTTTCTGCAGAGAACAGGCAAAAGTGCTGGCAAGAAATCCTTTTTATTTTTAAATCCTGTGCTCTGGTTGTCCGTGTTTTCATTGCTGCTGTTTCTGTATGATGTAATGCCAGTTACTCATATAATTTGCCCTGTAAGGTAATTTAAATCAAATCAAATTGGCACCAAATTTAAAACTTTAAAATAGCCAGTACTGATTTGTTCTGTGTGTGTGGAGTGCTCTGCTGCTGGAAGGCAAAGACCTGGGCCCAGGGAAGCAGTGACTTATTCTTATATGGTAGAATGGAAGCCTGGGTTCTCCAGGACTTGCAGTTCGGACACTTACCACTGTTTCTCCTGTCTGAATTCAGCCTGCTTGAATTTTTTATAAACAAAGTCCTTTCAGGTTTGTCTGTCTGACCCATGAAAGGACCTCTCATCCCCTCCATCTCTAAGGCCTAGTGCCCTAATGTAACACAGCTCAGTGCCAAATGTTTGTCCCGAGTTACAGTTCATCACGTGCAATGAAGCTTGACAAGGTTTTTGTCCTTCCACTGTCATTGCCCTCTCCTCAAACCTTTTTGGAGTAGACTAACACTCTAATTGTTTGTTTTCTTGCATGGTGCACAGTGCTGTTCTATACTAAGGGACAGGTTTTCCAAATATTTCAGTCCACGCCTTTAACAAAGTGGGGCGTGTTGAGGTGGTACTGCCTCTCTGGCAGTGCTTGGACCAACACCACCCAGCACCATATGCCCTGGCATCCTCACTTGAAGAGCACTGCCCACTGTAGGAGCACAAGACGATGGGAAGTACAGCTTCTGGGCTGCTGGTGATGGTTGGCTGGCTGCAGAGCAGCCCTTCCTGCACAGCCAGCCTCCTGATGAAAATGGGTCATTCAGCTGACCTCCGTGCTGTGAGAGTAGTGAGGCTCTGAACAAATGACTTGGAACTATGTTAAGATGCTCTAAGCTTGGTTCTCCAGGTGGACTGAGTGATCCTGAAGTGAAAATGAGGAAGGATACTCCTTACCTAGAAGATGAAGTAGCCCAGCCAGGCTGACATACACCGTTCCTTCAGGCAGCTGCAGAACAAGTGTCCAGGACCTTTGTCATAGGCTGCAGATATTCCTGGGTGGGATTAGGATATCCAGAAACTGCAGACTTGTTACTGTTTGTTCCATATTCCTGCTTGTGCCTTGTACAATCCTTTCTTATAAGGAGCTTCTTGCGCTAATTTACTCCAGCTGCTGCTTAGTTTGAAAGCCTGAGAGACTTGGAAGATGCACACAGTCCCCTAGAGTGCTGGATCTCCGTCCCCCGCCTCCCACTGGGAACTTCTTAATATTTTAAGATGCAGTGAAAGGCATCCTTGGAGCCAACATGACTGGATTTCTTCCCTGCCTAAAGAATGCAGATTGTTCCTTTCCAGCCAAAGGCAAGTTGTGCCACACGTTTGAAACAAAACAAGCAAGCACAAAACAAAACTTTATTTTCTTTATCTGTGGAATGTTGGTGCTTTAGGACTCAAAGATGCAGACTTGGCAATTGCAGCCACAAGTAGTGTTTTTCACAGTCACCAAGCAGGCTTTTAAAAAGTAGGCTGGTCAGGAGACAGGGATAATAAATTACATGGCTGCTTTTTATCCTCATTAAATCATGCAGTCTTCTTACTTAAAACTGGAAGCAGAGTGAATTAAAAGTGGAGGTCAGAAAGGAGAGAAGGTGAAAATCTAGGTGGGGATAGTGGTTTGTTAGTCATTGTAACTATTCTGGATGCCATGAGAGGTCTTTATATCATTTTAAATAAACTGAATGAAAGAAATGGGAAAGGAAGTGTAGTTCTCTAATCTGGGATTAAAAGATGATGCAAGTACAGGTAAATATGGGCTGACTGAACTGTTGATGTCAGTCATTGTGAAGAGTCTTGCATGGTATGTATGAACTCCTTTCTTCTTTCATGAAATCTCTTGGAGCGTATGAAGTTCCAAGCCTGTTTTGACTAGCTTTGTTTCCCTGTTGCAAAAGCTGGCAACAACATCTGCAGTTCCCTGAGCCTGGGGCAGGTACGGTGATGTTAGTGGAATGTGAGCTCTGATGGCCCCACAGGAGGCGAAGTCTGGGTGGAGATGCTTTACGCTTACTGTCTTACGTGCAGGCATTGAATTCCGTGCTTTGACTTTCCCATGGAGTTGCGAAAAGCTTTGCCCAATGAGTTTGCAGACAAGTTGAGTTTCTACAAGAAAGCACTGAAGCAATTTGAGGAACCTAAGATAAACAACTTAAAATTCCTGTCAATTAAAAATCTGGAATGGGGTTCTTCCTTGTGGGTTTAGCTGCAAGAAACGGGCACAGAGGAAAATCTCAGTTGGAGCTGTGGGCAAGTGGGCCCATTCTGTGGCTCTTTTCCTGCTGGTTTCCAAGAGCCTTACTTGCAGCAAATGTTAATGGACTAGTTGTGCCGCCAGTAGACTGAGCAATTTGAATCAGTAATGAGCCATTAGTCTGAGTCAGTAATTAGACCAAGCAGTAAAGGGTGAATGCTCTCCTCAGGCAAACCTAAGCAGAGGACGGCTTGTGCTAATGTAAATAAATAGAAGTGTTTGTACATGGAGACCTGGAAGCTTTGTCTGCTGGTGGTAAGAAGTCAGGTGCAGCCAGCACTAATTCACCTGCTGCCTGCTTGCAGGGAGGGGAACATCCTGCCTCGGCAGCGGTTAGTACATCTCACAAGTATGAACAGATAACATCTTGACAAAAACGTCCCACTCTGTAGACAGGGCTGTCAAAGGTGTATGTCACTGAAAGCTGAGACTTCAGTCTTTGCCTTCTCTGTTTTTTTCTGGATTCAACTAGGTACTTATCGAATCCGAAGCAGAGCTGTGCTATTGCACAAACCAAGCTTCAAGCACTCAATTAATCCTGCCTCTCTAACCCAATAAATAATGAGAAAGTGCTTTGTGATGTCTTTAGCAGCTTGTAGTAGCTACAAGAAAGACAGAGTATCACATGGCCTCCATCAGTGAGGTGAAAGAAATACGAGTTTACTTGGGCAGAATGAAGCCAAGCGATGGTTCTAACCGGTGATTGCCATCTCATGATGAATTTCTTGCAGAACATAGGCAGGTACTAAGTCTGCAGTGCTACTCACGCAATTCTGGATCCTGTGTGTTATTTATTGTAAGATAAATAATATCCCAACTTGTAAGTCTGGGTGAGAGAGAATTTTCATGCAAAAATTGCTTGCTGAACTGTTTGTTGCCTGTAGTATTCCTAAGCAAGAACTGACACTTTCTGTCAGGTCTTTTCTTGGTAAAATACAGACAGATGTACACAAATTGTCCGTGTGTAGTGTCACTATGTGGAGAGTCAAGCTGTGCTATGCACGGGTAAATCATCTGCTTCTGACAGCATCAGACTTGCTGTGGTGGTGCTATACAAATGCTCCAAGCTGTCTACGTGCAAAAGCTTTATTTGTCCCACCATGTGATAGTGGCTTTCTGTGAAACGGTTGTGAGAACTCAGGTGGCTGAGGAGGAACTGGGTGAAGTTAGTGCAACGATAGGGTTGCAAAGGTCCTGCAAAGGCCTCAGTGAGCTGTGGATAAAATATTCTGTAGATGAAGTTTGCGGTACATAAATTTTTGATTAGTACGTATTTGTATTTCCAAGCAAACTTAGGGTGGGAATTAAAGTTTGCTTTTCCATTTTAAAAAAAATAATAAAAAAGAATCTGTAAATATCACTAATCTGTAGGCTTGTCTGTTTGCAGATGTTAAGAATTCAGTCTAGTTCTTATCGCTGTTCCTATATCATACGCAGTATGCAAATTTGCTGTTAAATGCCAATCAAATGTAATTGTAGAAGGCAAGTGAATTTCACAGGTATAGCAGACTGTAGTTTGCCAGTGGTGCTAATAGTACTGGTTTTGTAAGATAGAGAACCCAGCTTTTACCTGAAAATCCTGATCAATTTCTGTAAGAACAGAGGCATGTGGTTTCTCAATACCACGGATACTGGATCACTTTTCGATGATAGAGCAGTGTTCTAGGAAGCACCTAGATTTGTCTCACTAATCAAACAGAATTTTTGAAATATTAAGGACTAGAAGAAAAATTCAACCTCAAAATTGTTACGTAAACAGTAGAATTAAAAACAATCCTTTTGGGTCCCCACATCACTGACTTGTCTGAAATTGTTTAGCTTTTCATCAAGACGTTTTCTGTGGGCCTCAGAACATATGTATCAAATTTGAGGCTGAAGAAAGTTTCATTGGCAAGTTTAAGCAGAAGGCAAATTTTGTTTTAAAGTATATTTTGTTTGATATAATGCAAGAATTCTACTTTCATCTATAAAGAACCAGTTCTAATCTGTAGGTTAGTCTATATAATATGACTTAATAAAATTGTAGTTTACAAGTGTTGTTACAGCAATCTACAGACTATTTATGTCTGTAATGTCTTAAGGACAGCTGTAAAGGTTTTTAAATGATTTAAGTCATGGTATTGAGCAGCCTGGTGAGTAGATCTAATAAGCAGACTAACAATTGATTAAGCAACATCTGTTAAAGTATTATTAACTGTTTATGTGCTATACATAGGTTTCTGGTGTCTGACCAATTACAGCTTGCAGAGAAAAGAAATAGAAATAGTTCGAGGGACTGTGGGCTGCTTTTTGTTGAAGTACTTCATAGCTATGTGGCCTCAACACCTTTTCTTTTTTAAAGACCTGTTTAAAAAAAAATCTTCCCGAGCTCTTCAAATATCTGGATCAGTACGCCAAGATGTTATGCTATTACAGTATGTATTTCTCTAGATCCTTTAAAACAGCATCATTATAACTTTGAAATTAATAACCCTAGACTTCCTGTCTTCTGTAGCTCTTTTTTTCTTAAAAACAAACCTCTGGATAAATTGGAGGAATTGATGTGTTTTCAGATAAATTAACCTAGAATATTTTTCTTACCAGCCTGACGTGATCCTATTTTGTTTTTGAGTATTTGCATCCTGCAGAAGAATCTAGACATCTAAATGTTAGTGTTGTTTTTCCTCAAACCAGAGTAATGCAATGGGAAATGTATTTTAAATTTTGGGGGCAGTGGTTCGGTTGAGTGTGGCTGGAATTGCACTCCTTTCAGGCCCTTTACCCAATGAGTTCTATCAACATCTCTCTATACAGGAGATAAGCCACAAAACTGTGATGGGAAAGTTTGAACACATGCAGCGTGTGTGTTCATAAGTAAGGTATGGGGAGGCTGGATGTGCAACCACAATCTTTGTTCAAGTTCGTGAGATGGCACCTATGAGAACTAAAGCACAGCTGCAATAATGGTTTCCCTCCATGTACTCGTCTGGTGTTTTATTTATTTATTTATTTTTATATTGACGTCAAGGAAGATGTATTAGAAAATGCTTTGATAACAGGAAGGGATGGGAGAAGTCTTCCTCAGAGACTGCATTTCTCTGGGCTGCATCCCTGCCTTTTACTACGTTACTGTGCTCAGCTTGGTGCTCAGATTCTGATGGGACCTTTAGGTGCTGCAGCAAGGCAATTCTTAAGTGTAATGACATGACAGGTTTCCTCTTGACTATTCAGCTGCTCACAAAAACACCTTTAGTTGACGATCGCTCTTAAGTTCAGTCAAGCTTATCTCGAGCAGTCAATCTGTAGATGTCTGGCAGCCTGTAACATCATGGAATGATCTTCCTTCTCGTAAAATACAAATATTTTAAGTTTGAGAATGAGGTGTCACTTGTACCTGAACAGTTTCATTTTTGTGATCCATATTCAATACATACTGATTTCCTTCTCAAGCATGTTAGGTTCTTTGGAGGTCCTTCCAGCACAACTCAGTTACTCACTCATCTGCCTCCCTCAATTTTTCTTTATCCCTTCCCTTATACAGAAAAACTATTCCTTCAGTTTCATAATCACATATAAAAACTGCTTTAGACTAAACACAGATCTTGGAGAGAACTAGCTGGGGCAATCATGTTAGAAAGCAGAGTTGTGCTCACTCAGAGTTCTGAATTCCTCTCTTAAAGGTCTGAGAGGAAAGAAAAAAAAAACAACCTGCAAAAAGAAACAATGAAAAAAAATATATTTTCCTCCCTTTCCCTAGTTTGCGCACATGCAATATACATGTAGCAGTGAGGTATCCATTCTCTTTGCCTGCAAGGAAATGAAAAGGCGTATTGTAAACCCAAGGCCGGTCTGGTTGTCAGCCAGGAATTAGTCCTCTAAAGGAGAAAGGGAGAGGGGCTGGCGAGAGAAGAGGCGGGAGGGGGGGCTGGAAGGGTGAAAGTACACTTTGAGATAGGTTCAGTGCACATGGCTAGAGATGCAAGGGGTCTTGTGCTTCCTCGGCGTGCAGGTGTCGGGAGAAAGGAAGGGAGCTTGTGTTCTAATACACAGGCATGTGTCTGGGGGAGCAGGGTCAAAAATTTAGACTATTTACTTAATCCCCTGGAACGGCTTTTTTCTCTTCTGTTTTCTTTTTGTGTTTAACAGACTGCTTTACAGGGGACACGTGTGGTAATTAACACATGCAGCTGTAGGGCTTCAGCCATATGTCTGAATTTCAAATGGCCATTGATCTGGGAAATTTGCTGCCGTCTCCACCCCCCACTTGTAGGTTGTATTCCTTGAAGATGTAGGGGAGTTTATAGAGCCTTTGCCTTGAAGAGACCAGCGCTGGAAGGAGAGAGGTGAAAGGGAGTGTGTCTGATCTCGGGGAGAGAGGGAAGAAAGACTGAGATCCTAATCACATCCTTTGTGCCCCTTGCCCCAGGCCACCATATATTTCAGGTAGCTACCAGAACATTCCCAAAGCTAGGAATATGATCACTGCTCATAAGAAGCTTGCTCAACAATCATTTTCTTCTTCTTTCGGTGAAGCAATTTAAGATCAGAATCACAATATCCTTGCCTGCCTTTCAGGCATGTGCTCCCTTTTGCACAGCTGCAGGTATCTGCTCTTCTGCAGAGTCTGGAAGCAGCAAGGTGAGAGTTGGCTGTGGGCTCTGAGCAGCCTTTTGGGAGAGGTAGTCAAGAGGGGAGACGGGAGTAGCAAAAGCTACTTCACATCAAAGCTGAGGGTCCTCGAGGTAGACATCCGATATATTGTGGGTAGAATTGAACCAGAGAGACTAAAAACAGTCATATGGTGGTTGTTGCTTTTGTCTACGCGTGATCAGGCAGCTGCTAACTGCTACAGAGCATTCTGTGAACTTCTGTCCAAGTCTGGGGCAACATCAAGTGCTAAAGTCTTATTATGAGACATGGTATCTTAAGTAAAATACGTATTTGTGCAGAATTCTTTTGTTCCATTTTATTTCAAATGTTTTTTCAAGGCAGAAGGAGCCAAACAGAAGATGGTTCAAATTTGAGATACCACGGTTTAAAATCCTGCAGTATCTATCATACTGCTGGTGCTTAATGGGTGAGATAAAAACATATGCTTCTACCAAATGGGAAGCTATAAAAAAAAAAAAAAAAAGGTACATCTGTCCTCTTCCTCTTCCCACTCTTCAGTCTATTTTTAGCTTTCATGTTGGTGTGTATATTCAGAGAAGGCTGGCTACTGTGGATTCCTTGGTCTCATCACTCCATGGTGTAAGTAATGCTGGCACTACGGAGGTGTTTCTGCTCCGGGAAGAAAAGCACATTCCCAACAGTGAGTGCGTGCTCCAACTCTTGCTGAAGGGGGACTGTGATTTACCCAGCCCTTATAATCCTGCTGTTCTGTTTCCTTGTGTTCTGCCTCTGTGTCCTCTCCACCTTCCTTGAGAAGTTTAGTGCCAGGAGTGCCTGCACCAGGCATGTACCGTATTGCTTCTTCTGACTTAATTCCTTTTTTTTACTTTGATAATACGGACAGTGCTCTGTTTTGGGACAAGATAGCCTAATATCCCTTGTGCAGATTGGCATGAACTTTTCCAGATAATTTGGTCATAATGACATGCACTTGGATACAACTTCTGTTACACAGATGCAGGGCCCAGTTCTCCTTTATTCACTGTTATAACTGTTAAGTAAAGTTACAACTTCTATAGTTGTATTTACTTTCAATCACTTCTCTCCCTGAAGCTCCTCAACAGGTAATTAGGCTAGCATTCTTTAACTATGCTCATGCCTCTGGTGAGGATGGGCTTGCAGCTTGTATGCTGCAAAATTTTATGTTCTGAAATTATCTGCTGAGAAATAAAAGTTCAGTGTGTAGAGGTTGGGACCAGCATTTACATATGGCGTTTCTAGGCAAACCGTACACTGGGGCCAAAGGACTGTGGGCCAAAGTGACTTCTAATGTTTTCTCTGCTGCTGTCTAGTTGATTTCATCAGACATATGAAAAATACAAAGGAAAAATGATTTTGGCATTGTGGGACTGCGAATATGCTCATTTTTCAAGACAGAAGTCATACAGAGTTTATCCAGTCATTAAGAAATTACTTTTTAAATTATTTGCTGGAAGCAAGAAAAACAACAGAACAGAGAAGGTACAGCAATAATGGGGAAATATTGCCTTCTTCCAAAGAGTAATGGCACTTTTGTCTACGGGGAAAGGGAAGGACTCGGCTTAAAGGGCGAAACAGTCAAACCTAGTACAGTGGAAATGGTAGGCTAACAAATGGATGCACACACAACTCACATCCTAGCAGCTCCCTCAAGAGCCTTTGATTGAATGAAAACCAGGTTCTTTTAAGGTTTTTCTGTTGATTTGAGCCACTATGGGATTGAATTGAAGGTTTTGTCTTAAGACGATTAAAAACATTGCTGGGCTAGTTATTATCCTCGGGGCTGGGACGCTGCTGGAGGAGTTACTTTGATTCTGTAAGTCAGAGCTAATGACAACAGGGTGTATTTCCAAGTCATACCATGCCTTGTGATTTCTGTCTAGCTTCACAAATGGAACTGCTGCGTGGGTCTGGGAGGGTGGGAATAACAAGTCTCTGAAGATGGCAGGGGGGACAGGCAACAATGTCTTCACAGCTTGAGTAATTCCTCACTGAAGAAAACAGTTTTTTGTGCACGTCTGAACTAGAGATGGTCCCAAACTGCCTTGACCCATATTTATTACCTGCTTCTCATTTTTGGCAGGTAAGGTTCAAATCTGCCTTTTGGGATTTATTTTCCCATTCCTTCCATTTCGCATTTTTGATAGGAATTTGGCCATGGAGTCTAAAAATTGTAAAACTACATAAGGTAAGCCCATGTGCAATGACAGGTCTTCCTCCCTGAGACTGACTGCTTTGCATTTGACCTTAGAAATTCATCACTACGAACCAAACTGAAATCTGCTTGTTTGCTTCTCTGTCCATCTCTTATGGGCATGCTTTGATAGAAAAGACCTCAGGGTTGGATTTTTGGCTCAAAAGTGAACTGAAAATTCTAGTTAAGTTCAAAATAGCAGAATGGGTGCAAGTTTCTGTTTCTGAATTAGTTCTGTATTTGGGCTGCTGAAGAGATGCTGCTTGTCCAAAACTCCAAGCCTACAAAATTGAATAAGACTGGGGTTTACTGTTCAGTTTGAACAAAAATTTGTTGGGAAAAAAAAAAGGAAATCCTGTTTCTCTGGCTTCAAGGTTTTGAAATCTCCATTTATTGTATTGCTCACAGATTACATTAAAACAGATCACACAAACTTGAGACACCCTGCTTTTCTACCAAATGAATTGATAGCACTGTAGTTGGGATCTTTGCTTGGGCAAGGGAGACCCACACCTTGCTCTCTGAATTAGATCAGTGCTCTAAATACTCGCTTTAATTATTTTCAGGTTCTTGCTTTGTCTTTTGCTTGGTAGCATGCCCATATACCTGAGGAAAAATATGATTTAGAATGCTACATTTTTGAAACTGGTTAAAACAGCAAATTTTCAGAAGTACTGAAGCAAACTTAACAGAACCAGAAAGTTCACAACCAGCTCACCTTATCTGAGCACTTATGAATGCCACTTGTTCCTAGAATAACATTTGTCTTTCTCTGCATTGGCATCAAAATCCCTAAGAGTTCTGTCATCAAAATAAAGTATAATAGCTTATTTTTCAGCTGCATTGCTCCCCATGCAGCAGTATTAGGAAGATTTTTTTTTTCCTCCCCAGAAAGGTTTGCATAACTTATGAGTCAGGTATTTAAGTGGTAATTACCATAGGGCTTGGTTCAACCTGCAGAGTTCAAATCTGAATCTGGATCTGAACTTTCCCAGAGGCAGGGGGTGTGTTTGGACATTGTGTTGGTTTGACCTATTATAGGGCCAGCTCTGAAATGCAGATCCAGATGTGGACTGGGATTCTGGGTCCTCCCAAGTATGAGACATCTAGGGATACTTGCTTTGTTTAAACTGACTCCCGTTAAATGATACATAATTGGAATAACATAAAACTGGATCTCACTTTGGGGAAGGTGTCTACAGCATCGTGTCTGAAGGGTAATATCTTGCTGTGCCTTTATTTTTCCAAGGGAGCCAATTGCTGAAAGCTATAAAGAATTTGAAGAAGTTAGAGGGCACGTTTATTTTGGCTAATTGCTGTAGAAGCAGTTTGAGAAGTCAGGCAGCAAATGAGGATGCTGGATTTTACGGAGATACTGTCTGAATCCTGGGATTCAAAAATGTTAAAGCCCCTGCATCCCAGATACCAGAGCATTGCTATTAATACAGAGTGCCGCTCCAGGCCCTTTTGACACGTTTGCTTTTGAAGGACCAGGAGCAGGAAGAGAGAGCTCTTTGTTTGCAGGCAGAATAAACTCATTGTACACCCGGACAATTAACTCTTCAATCGACTTGCCAGCCTCTGTAAAGCCCTCCAGCCCCTCTCTGTCTATCTCCAGCTCTATTCAGGCACTTAACTGCACCGATGTTTTTTTGTTTATTATTCTGAAAAAGTCCTTCACAAGAACAGTCGGAGCGGATCAACATTGTCCCCTCAGCAGCATTTATCTCCGCCTGGCAGTGAATATGTCAATCAGGAATCAAAAAGCCAAACAGAGGAGGCTTTGAGTTGTGTCACGGAGGTCAGAGGGACTTCCAGCTGTCTGTGCGTGGGACAGGATTTCTCGCAGGGCGAAGAATGGTGCTGCCATACAAACGCACTGACTGTGCTGGACCACAAAGTCCTCGGGGCTCAAGGGGCTTTTTTCATGTTGACGCACCTGCAAGGGAGATGTGAGGAGGGAGCCGGGGATGTGGGGGGAACTAATGCCTTCCAGAAGGCGCACTGGAAGGCTGCTTGTGCTATCTGGGTGATGCCTACAGTGCACCGTTGCAGTAATCACTGCCTGCGTTTGTACAGCATACAGAGTAGTTGATGTAGGAAGGGAAAAATGACTGCCGTGTAAGTCAGTCTGTGTAGTTAGAGCTCCTTAAGCTCTTACCCGTTCAAAGCTTGGGCACGTTTTCACCTTTTTAATCAAAACTTTCCTGTATTTTGGTCTGTCTTAAGTGTTTATGGATTATATCTGAAGGGAGCACATTGTAGCTCCCCTCTTAAAATGAAGACAATAAAGAGTGAGTTCTCACTTTTGCTAATTTGGTTTTGAAAGCTGTTTTTTTTTTTTCTTAACAGCTGTAGGATCTCCATGCATAGAAGTGGAAAGGGGTGTGAAAACCTGGCAGGGAAGTCTCTTTGCACTGGTGCATTTGCATTTCAGCTGCTTGGCAAGAAATTATCTTGATCTGGCTGGATCATAAGAATTTCACATTTTTTGGCAGAAGTGCTAACTTTCTGCTTTTATATTGGCAATATGTTTGTGCATGAAAGTTGCATTGGCTATTGGGTTAATTACAACTTGCTGTAACTGCTTCATTTGATGTAGGGAAGGACTGATTAAGGCAACAATTTGTTCCACACCTACAGTACTTGAAGGGATGTGTATTTTTGTACAAGACCCCCATGTAGTGCAAACACAGTTTTTTGTCGTCTTTTTTCACTACTTAATCCAATGCCCCCAAGCCTGGGGGTAATATATGGAAATGATGAAGTTGTGAAAGTGCATCTTTGAGAGTCAGGAACTGCCCAGATATAGGGAACTGGAGTTGAACTGGCAGTTATTTTTTGCAACCTACTACAGTTAAGTAAAACCACACAAAGGTGTATATATGACTTAATTCTCTCAGGAGTGCTCAGACCTGGGAGGGCTTTTCTCCCTTCCTGTTGGTTCAACAGACTCACAAAAGGTGGGCTTTGCAGCCTGGGGACAGGGCAAGGTAGGAATTCATTCACTGTCATGGCTATCTGCTCTAAGTTGCCTGTTTACCCTCAGCTATGGCCTGTAACGGCTCATCAAAATGGATAATGGTTTGTGAAGGAATCACTTGAGACTGGAAAAAGGCTGCCTCCTCCCAGGGCAGAGCTACACGCTTAGAGTTGTCATACTCTTAATACCCTTGATGTTCAAGCTGTATACTTACAAAGACTAGATTTGGTACAAGGCCTATGTAGTTGACCCTGTAAACACTCTAGCACTCTTTAAAATGGTAGAAACGTCTGCAGAGCATCTCATGGATGCCAGTGGGAACACAAAAATGGTATACTGAAGGCAGAGGTTGCTTAGAAAACGTATAGATGTTAATCTTTTAACATGATTATGCAAATATACAGAAGATTTTTGCATTGGGTGTATGTTCCTGGGTAAGGGATGTGATATAGGAGATCGTTAATAATCTTTTCTGCTTTCTCCAGCTTCCATTAGTTGATGCTTCTGGCAAGAACAGTGAACCAGAGCAGCAGGCAGTTACTTCACACTTTTCTGTAGTACTTTATGCCTTTTCTACGTCAGGGAGTTCAGTTTTCCCCTGACTTAAATTGCTTATGGCCTCAGTGCCTGCAGTGCAGAGTATAAAGATCATTTAATAGTCATCTTTTATGTGAACTGAATCTCCTCAACCCTAGTGTACACTGCAGTCGTTCCAGATGTGGATGTTTGCTAGGTGTTCTGCAAGAACAAGGGTAAGGGAGAGAAGAATCCTCATGTTAGTGAGACCATAAAGAGCTCCTGCTCACCACAAGCAATAGATCTGGACATGCAGGCAGTTGTCACTGTTTTCAGTTATTGTCAGGCTAACACAGAGAAAGCAGTTCTTAAGCTTATGAGCTTCTGACAGTAGTAGTGCAAGTGGTTTTCTGTCTTTTAGCCATGGTATCTTACTGTGAAAATGGCTTAGGGAGGGTTGTTGGACCTGCGTGTTTTGCTCTTGCCAGAGATAAGATTAAAAACCAAACCAAACCAAAACAGTTTTTGGTTTGATACCACTTGGGTCAGAAGAACTTTCAGTTCAACTTTTGTAGGTCTAACCCAGGAAAATGGAGGCCTACAGGAAAAGTTCTATGTGGCTTTCAAACCTCATGCTGTAAGAGATGTTATGTTGAATGATGTTGTCTGTATTCAGTGATTGTCTTGGAAAAAGGAAGTGGATATTTGTGCTGGGTTGTAAAATGTGGAAGAAAACCATGCCAATACACTTCTCTTCAATGCTCTGAGAATATTCTACAGCCAAGGAAAATTCTTTGGTTCTACAGTACCACGTTCCTCATCTGGAAGCGTTGCCGTCTAGAGGGATTAGGAAGCACTTAGTTGACCTCATTGTTCCTTCTGTTTTTGACACGCTCTGCATCAGCAACTATTGCAGTTCCACATCTCTTTTTTTAAAAGTGTGGAATTTGAGAGTTTTCTGAAGAAAGGAATAGATTATAGTCAATGAACACACTTTCTGACCTCTGTCCCCAAAGTAACAATATCCTGTTCATCTTGCATGATATCACAAGGGATTGTAGGGCTCTGAAATAGCTTTTTGTTGTTGTTATTTGTTCAAATGTTTCCTTAAGGAATACAAAAAGTTTGTTCAGAATTTTTAGGTATGCAAAACAGAACTTGTTTCTTGTTTACCAGGAGTAAGTAGGTCAGCGAAACTAATGTCCAGTGTTTTGACCGGTGTATTGAGCAAGAAGAAAAATCCTATGAGAGTAGACAAGAATTAGGGTTCTTCTTCTGCCCAAAGGGAAAGGCAGTGAAAATTTTTGTCATAAACTAATTTGAAGGACTAAGTCCTACTGAGAGTTCTCCAGTTTAAGAAACAGAGTTGCTAGTCTTGGAGTAAGAAGCTGGCAGCTGGGAAGTTAGCAGGATGTTTCTAATAAAGTGTAATTTTTGTCTTTTATGTCACTATTTCATGACCTTTGGAAAAAAAATCAGAAATATCCCTGGCTTTTGATTTTTGAAATATGAACAATATAATTACAGGGTTCTTGTCTATTGCATTTTTTGTTATATGTGTGATGAAAGAACTTTGCTTGTTTGAACTACAGGGGAGTGATTATTCTTCCCTCTATTTGCAAAACCCTCAACGCTGTACTGGGTGCTGCTACAATAATGGATTTAGTGACAATTTGGCTCTAGTAACTAAGTCAGAAAACGATTGTGTAGTTCTTAAAGCCTAGTGAGATGATCATAAAAGCATAGTTCAAAGGCTAGTTTGGTACTTTTGTCTGTTTGCTGCATTTGTTCTGTCACTGTTTAATACCTTTCAATAGTTTAATGGCTAACTTTATACAAAAAAAAAAAAAGTACAAAATTCCTATTCTCTGTGTATTTCCCCATTATACACACACAGAGGTAGATAGAGATGAGCCCTAAAGAAATCCCCTGAACCTGAATAGTCCTGAGATCTGCTAAAGTTCACATAAGGGTTTGGATAAAAAGTGCTGTGGCTCATATCCAGTTTTAATTTTTCTCCATTGTTGGCTCCTGTGTTGCTCTTTAATATCTGAAAAGCAGTTCTGCAATTACTTGCTGTAGAAGCATTCATGAGAACAATAGGAATAAACTTATTATACTACTAGTAATTTTTTATGCAGGGTCTATTCTTATGTTATGTAACTTATGAATTATTTACCTTTGCAGTTGCTCTGAGTATCTTTTGGTTTTGGGCTTGGTTTCTCAATCTGTAAACCCTATCATTCAATAGGAGAAAGAGTAATAACTTTAAAAGAGTGTAGATTTAGATTAGGCATTAGGAAGAAATTCTTCACTCAGGGGGTGGTGAGGCACTGGAGCAGGCTGCCCAGAGAAGCTGTGGATGCCCCATCCCTGGAGGTGTTCAAGGCCAGGCTGGATGGGGCTTTGGGCAACCTGGTCTGGTGGGAGGTGTCCCTGCCCATGGCAGGGGGGTTGGAACTGGGTGATCTTTAAGGTCCCTTCCAACCCAAACCATTCTGTGATTACATATTGCTCACTGTTTCATTACAGAGTGAAATGTTATCCTAAATAATAATAATAAAATATAAAAGAATTGCTGTGGCTTCTGGGATCTTGTAGAAGCAGAGCAGGTTTAGACCCCAAAAAATGTGAAGATCAACTATTTACTTTTATCCAAAGGTTCCTTTAAAGGGTGAAATCTTCTTTTCTGTAAATTGATGAAAATTCAGGGAATTTTTCCAAGAGATCACATACTCTAACTCTGAATAAAAAATACTGCTTATCTATGTTACTGATAGTACCCAAGAACAGGAAAACTCAAAACAAGAGTTGACTGAGAAATGGTAAGTATTTTTTTTCTTCCAAATATTTTTTGTTGTGCTTACAACTAAGCATAAAACCAAATACATTGAACAAGAGGGGAAATAACTTAAAGGTTCTCGTGCTTGTTTCTTCAGTGGATCTCTGAGGTTGAAGTAGAATTAGCAGCATATTTTAGCATTCTGTGAATTAGATGGCTTTATGTGGAAATGCATCAAACTCATGCTGTGAGGAAGAGGTGTTCAGTCTTCTGCTCACTTCATATGACTGCAAATGCAGGTTTTGATGGGAAAATAGTCTACATGCCTGTTTTCCATCTGTGCCCATCCATCGCCTTCCAGTGGTCTTCTTCATTCTTTGGTGTAATCAGAACAAAGGGAAGGCTGGGGGCAGTTACTGCTGCTTCTGGGAGGGGCTGTCCCCTGTACCATTCCTCCAAATGCCTTCTGCCATGTGCATCTGATACAGTCTTGGAGGTGGTGGTTTTTCTGGTATAGGCTCCTTTCCAACTGATTTTCACTGTGCCTGGCAGTTCTCCGTTGTAGGTTATTGCCCGCTTTCCTAATGTGTAGTGTCATCTTTGCCCCTAATACATGCAGAAATAATTGTTAGAAACTGTGTTTTTTAAAGCCACTAGATTACAAAAGAACGAAAAGAAAAAAAAAAAAAAGAGAAAAAAGAACATTTTGCCTCGCTTAATGCTCTGCCATTGTTCCAGTGCTGTGTAATGATGATCCAGGCTGGAGCTTGAAATCTGGATCCCTCCGAGCATTGAGGAAGCTTAGACCTAACCTGAATCCAGGCTGGGTCTGTAGATGTGATATATAGGTACAATGAGCCAGAGTGTAGGCTGAACGCTTTTCCCTGTGGTCTACCTCTACATTTCGAGATTTATATTTCCCACAGAATCTATTTTGGTTGAAGAGTTTAACTATAAAAGAGTAGTGGTCAGAAGATGTGCGGCACTCTTGCGCATGAAAAAGCTAATCTAAGAGAAGTTCTTTTTCCACAATATTTTCATTAGAAGGCATTGTCACAGCATTGCAATTAGAGAACACCTTGATGCAGATATTGTAAGAACAAAGATTTGCTATTGACCATCCCTTTCTAACAGCTCTGCAGTGAAAGTTGGTGCCAGGTTCTGCACAGGTAAGTTTCGGAAGAGGAGTTTTTCTTTTGAATAAAAATAATGAGAGAGACACAGCAGGGCAGCAGTCCCCAGACCTCTGCTGTCCCAAGGAATGACCTGTGTGGGATGTAGCCACCTAAAGCAAAAGGTGATTGCCTGATCAGTACAGCAAGTGGAGACTACCAGGTGATTCGTGCTGGTCATTTGTGGAGGGAGAGGGGAGGGGATGAGGCTCCTTTTGAGTCTAAGACTAGTCAGTGCATGCTTGCTATCTAAAATGTTACTGCTGATAGTGTAAACTCTGAAATTTGTTTTCGTTCTGTCTGTCTTCTCTTTCTTCTGGACTTGGCCGGGTCATGTACAAATCCCAATCATTCAACAGTACTGGAGAGTAGATAGTATTTACCTCAATAATGGTAGTTTCTTTTCGATTCTTTTTAACTCTCAATTCAGATGACGGGTCGAAGCCAACGCCTACCATGGAAACCCAGCCTATTTTCGATGGAGAAGGTAAGAGCATCCTTTTAAAAAAAAAAAAAAAAAAAAAGGTAAAAAAAAAAACTACTTCCGTCTCTCTTTTCTCTAGGGTTTATGGCTTAAACAATTTCTTAATCCGGCAAAGCAGAAAAGCCTGTGAATCTCATAAGTTATCCAAATTTCTCAGTGCTCTTGGGACCTCAGGCATTTTCCCTAATCCTTTTACATCCTCCCCTCATCCCTGGAATCCAACAATAACACCAGTTGAACAGATTCCTGGGATAACCTCGGAGGAAAAGGTGTCATAGCTAAAAAACGTGTATCAAGCCAGAAACGGGAACTTCCTTTGGACTATCCTTACCCTCTCAATCTCCACCCTCTCAATACCAGGAGTGTCATAACTTCTGCTGTGCCTTACAGCTTCACTACAGGGAGGGCAGTGCTAAACCACAGCTTGTGAATGTTGACTTAGATGAAAATTGCTGGGAGGTTTCTTTATTTAGTAATTACTTTCATTGACGCACATGCTATTTAAGCAAATGAAGTCAGTGTCCTGGGCCTACTTAATACATGGCCCACCAAGGCAGCTCCCTTCACAAATGGGCTAGTTTTGTGATTGTATTTTGGAGAGGGAATACCAGACTTCAATCCACTGGCAGCCTTGAAACAAGGATAAAATGGCTGTCCACGCAGAGGGTTCAATCCTTTCAAATGTAGAAACAGCAATATGTACCAGCATGAGTCCCGGTCCTCAGGTAGTGAGTGGGCCTGTTAGCAGCTGCTTAGGTTTTGCACGTTGCTTGGAAGTGGAGTTTATTTTTAAAAAAAAAAAAAAAAAAAAAAAAGATTGAAACCCACAACCATTACAGTAGAGCTACAGGCTGAATAGGTCTGTACCACTCTGTGACCCCTTTGGAGTTACGGGCCTTGAGGGAGTGGGGGAAAACCTGTGCACTTTCATACTGAACTGCTGTACTTGACACTTTAAAGGCAGAAACGGAAACTACTGAGCAACAGTAGGTGGTGGTGTTGATGCCTCCTGTCTTCTTGTAAAAACAGATGATGGGGTGTTTTTTTGTTAATGCTAAAATAAACTTACTTAATAGCAAGGTGCTGTAGTCCTGTCACTACTAGTGATCACAGGTAAGAATCTTATTATGAGCTTTCTGAAACAAAACAGTCTTCACAATAAAAAGCATTCTCTGAAAAACAGAAGACTAAAGTCTGGTTGACTACCTTGATTATATCGAAAGGAAGTTCCTCCAGGCAGCAAGCCAATGTATTAAATCACTGTTTGTAATCACAGCATGCTTCTAGCCTTTAAATTTTCTCCTGAGAGTGCTCATTGATATTTGAAGGAGAGAATTGACAAGTAAAATGCAGAAGGTAGCTAATCTGGTTAAAATCTGGTTAATACAGCCTGTTCAGAAGATTCTTCAAGGAGCAACTCAACATTTTGGTCATTCAAATAGAACTGGGCAAAGCTCTTGAGAAATGCTGCAGAGTACAGACCCTTTCTGGTCCTTATGGTAATAGATAAAATCTAAGAACACTTTGTCCCATCTTCTATGAAAAATATTTGCATTGATTTGTTAAATTGAGTACATCAGGTGTAAGAAGAGAAGAGAGAAGCCTACAGAAGAGAAGGCTTAAAGCTGACCTTGTAGTGGCCTTCCAATACCTACAAGGAAGTTATCAAGAAGATGGCGCCAGGCTCTGCACAGTAATGCATGTTGGGAAGATGAGACAACTGTCAAAAATTGAAACATGTTTGGATTGGATATAAGGGAAAACTTTTACACCATGATGATGGTTAGGCAGTGGAACAGGTTACAGGGTGCCCAGAGAAGTGGTGATATGTCCTTTCTTTCTGAGCTGGCTTTGAGCAGTGTGGTCTGATCACACAGGTGACACTGTCTTGAGCAGAAGGTTGAACTAGAGATCTCAGGATGCTATCCTGAACAGTCCTTTGACTCTGAGCAACCACATCATGATGCTTCATTGGAAATCTGCTTCATCGGAAATCTACTTCATTGGAGAAGGTCGTCCTGAGGAATGGCTTGTACTTTGTGTCAGATGCAGATGTCAGGTGACAGAAAAGGGTAGAAAGAACAGTTACCCATTCAACTATCAAGTCTGGATTTTTCATAGATGTTCAGAGGAGTCAATGTCTGAATTTCATTCAGTTCCAATTGGCTTGAGATATCTGTTGGGTTCCTGAAAATCTGCGTATTCAAAGTCAGGCAACCAGGATGGACTCAATAACAAAAGATGAATGGTCAATAAAAATATGGATTTTTTTTTTTTCACGCTTTGTTTTTGGATGCCTACCTTCAAGCAATAAGGGACTGATGCATTTTACTGCTCCTTGCTATAGTTATAAGTAAAATAAGAAATAATAATAAAACAAAACAAAAAACAACCCAACTACGTATACCAGTTTTATTCCCTCTTGTACTTCTAGGCTCTGTTTTCTTTGCATCCACCACCCTCTATTTAGTTTCAACATGCAAGTTGTATTCATTTCCTAAATAACAATTTATCTGAACATCTTCTCGTTTTGGTAAACTTTACCTTGTGACACAGTGGAAATCTTCTCTTTCCACAGATCTGTTATTCAGAGGAGTAATTAATCTAGATTGCTTCTCTGTATTCTGAAAAATATCCTGGTTAACTGGATTGCAAATACATTTTTACAGTAGATCCCAAAGGGGTTCACTTCCTTTTCTTCTTTTCCTTTTTCTTTTCTGGAGATTGCTTGTTCTGTAACTTCCACTCTCACTTAAAGATATGCGCTACTGTGTATCTAGAGGCCCTGACCCATTCTCTGACATCCACTGAATGCAGTTATCCGTTCCTTTCCAGCTGTAGATGTACTCAGTCCATACAGTGCAGAGTCAGAGCTAAATTTCATTCCAGATTTGGCAGTTTGCATCTAGCACTTTGCTTCGTGGCCTTTTCTGTTTTTGTGCTTCTCCCCTTCCTACCCCTCACATGATGTTTAATTTGATAAAGCTATCCCAAGAAAAAGCCCAAAGTACGTAGGTATATGTATTTTATGCATGTATGTATTTTTATATGACTGGTAATAAAATAGTATAGTGAAACTTGAAGATAAGGCAATCTTTGTTAAGTAGAATTTTACTACTGCTGGGATATCTATCGGTGTTCAACCTCTATCTTCATACGAAAAAAATGCCCTGAGCATGATTACAATAAGGCTTATGATCAATGTAGCTGAAAACATTTAAGAAGTGAAAAATACCCTTCACTTTTTCTTTGTACACTTTTAATGTGTAATTAGTTTCTCTTGTAGTCAGCCAGCTTCTCCGTTGCAGAGCAGATCCATGTAAATGTCAACAAAGGAGCAGGAAAACTCTTCTAAAAACTTCTTAGATGAACTTCTTAAGCCAGCTCCAGGATCTAACATGTAAAGTACGCTCTTGTAGAAACTGGAATTTTTTCAGCTGAAAAATATCAATTCTGAAAATGTCACTTTAGGAGCTCAAGCCCATGGTATCAAGTACTGCTTTGCTCAGTTCTATTCACAGAATCGTCTAGGTTGGAAGAGACCTCCAAGATCATCTAGTCCAACCTCTGCCCTAACACTAACAAGTCCTCCACTAAACCATATCACTAAGCTCTACATCTAAACGTCTTTTAAAGACCTCCAGGGATGGCGACTCAACCACCTCCCTGGGCAGCCCATTCCAATGCCTAACAACCCTTTCAGTAAAGAAGTTCTTCCTAAGATCCAACCTAAACCTCCCCTGGCGCAACTTTAGCCCATTCCCCCTTGTCCTGTCACCAGGCACATGGGAGAATAGACCAACCCCCACCTCTCTACAGCCTCCTTTAAGGTACCTATAGAGAGCAATGAGGTCGCCCCTGAGCCTCCTCTTCTCCAGGCTGAACAAGCCCAGCTCCCTCAGCCGCTCCTCGTAAGACTTGTTCTCCAGACCCCTCACCAGCTTCGTTGCCCTTCTCTGGACTCTCTCGAGCACCTCCATGTCCTTCTTGTAGCGAGGGGCCCAAAACTGAACACAGTACTCAAGGTGCGGCTAAATGCTGATGTGTCATTACCATAAGGAGTTTCTTAAGGCAGGTTCTGCTGTGTTTTGAAGTTGAGTGTAACACTTCAGAGGAGGAACTCTTAAGTACATTTTTCACAAAATTGTGTTTGTATATCTTGGTGATAGTGCATTAGAAGTGCTTTTTTAACCAGAACTTATTTCTTTAACAGATTTCCCTTTAAATCTTTCCAGAAATGCCCTTATTTCTTTGTTTGTTTATTTTGGGTTTTGCTGTTGCTTGTTTTAAGGAACTGAAAAACCTGTGATTAGCTATGCTTGGGTTGTTAAAACAATATTTACGGTCTGGATTAACTTTTTTTAATCTGGATTTCATACATACTTTGGTGGAAAGCAGTACTTACCATAGCACGTAACATAGCCATTGAGTTCTGTAAGTCTTGATGAGAAAGGCTTTACACTTTAGAATTTGGCTAAGAAGTGGGAAATGGGGGGAGAAAATAATGTTTTGCCAATAGAGAGGCACTCTCTGGAAGGGGAAGATAATGATAAGATAACCTCATGGCACGTTTACAAACACTGGCTCATAAGCGGTTGGAAGACTCACCAGGGGGGTGAGCCAATCTCTACAAAGACATGCACCTGTTGGCAACACCTTGTCCTCATGAGTAAGGACCATGTGTATTTGCTAGCTGCTGCTAGCAAATTTCTTTAAGGCAGTTATTTTTTCTCTTTCAGAGATCACAGCACCCACCCTGTGGATTAAGCATTTGGTCATCAAAGATTCCAAACTGAACAGCTCCAGCGTAAGGAATTCAGGTAATATTCCATCCAAAAAAAAAAAGTTGCTTTTTTAATCTAAGTTGCAGTCCCTCACTCTCGTCTTGTTTCATTCTTTCTTCATTGTAGCCTATCCTGCTGCATTTACATTGCAGGATTTGAAGTGTGGGCTATAAAAGAATTTTAGATAGCATCCTTGTTTGTGTCCAGAAGACCACAATAGATGTGCGATGAAGGGTGTTTGTTTCCACAGACCAGAACTGGGGAAGCTCTAATTTATTCATGTGATAATTCATCCCAGCCACTTGTCATCTTTATTCTATTTGCTGTTCATCAAGTCTTTCATGGACTTGCAAACAGATGCATTTGGCTCTGATATCTTTGCTGTGGTTTTGGTCTAAGCACTTGAGAAAATACAGAGGGGCTTCTCTTGAAACTTCATGGTTCTTCTCTGCAGGGAATATTTTTTGATATTTGATAGAGAAATTATAGGTTTATTTCACAATAGAAAGTAGGTTACTTATGTCTGGGCTTAAGTAAATGTTGAGAGAATTTTTGTGGGTAGTAGAGTGGATGAGAGAAGACCTAAGCAAATAACAGCAAAGAAAATATGAACATGAATGGGAAGCAGGGGGAGCAGCAAGATATGAAGTGAGGATATAAAACTTGAGGTTGGAGACGAGGCTGTAACTGTGTGAAGTCAAAGAAATCACAAGAAACTTGAACAATCTGAATAGGAAAGTAGGGGATTAGGGGTAAGAAAGGTTTCTGTCTGATATATTTTAACTAAAGTGGAAGAATACGAAAAGGTAGAATGGACATCAAAAGAGAAAATTGCCTTAAGAAATCATGGGTTTATTCTGAGGTTTGAATAGCATCTGCTCTTATTGCGTATATTTTACAAAACAATATATGGCTAGAACAGCTGTTGGGAATAACTCCAGCCCCCAGAACAGATAAATTACACTAGCTTGAAGTACCTGGTCACCTTGTATTTCTGGATTAGCCTGAGAGCATTCGTGGCACTCAGCAATTCCTTTAACTTTTCCGATCCCTTCCACATTTCAGGGTGAACTCTAGGTTAGGTGAGGTTGTTGTCTCACTGCAGTGTGGAGCTCTTAGCAGCCGGAGATCCAGTGTTGCCCAGACCCCAGTTTTAGAAGGTCTGCTCTGCCTCAACTCCTGACTGCTTTTGCAGCAGAGTGGTCTGTGAACACCAGGTGTTCACAGGGTGATTTGCGAACTACTGGGGCAACCAGTTTATTCATGGTGCAATTGAAGGTGACAGTTCAATATGAATATCCTAGTTAATGGTGGGTTCTGCCTATCTTAGAGACCATCTTTCATTGTTATGTGGCAAACCTGGCAGCTGTGATGAAAATAAGAGCTCTCAAATCTGGTTCTAGGAGGGTAGAAAGTGACTTAGGACTGGGAGGGTCTTTCATTAAAGAGCCTGTCCTCCACCCTTTGTTGGCCCAACAGAGCAGAAGTAGACTGCCTTTCATGTTGTTCAAGCATTTCCTTACGAAGCTGCCTTGTGTAAGGTAGAGTTCTGTTTGTGAGAGTTCGTTTTGTGAGGTTTACCTTTTTTCCACTTTTTTTTCCCAATTAGTTATGATGTCATTTCTCGTATTCAAACAAGATTGTTGTGGGTGCAAGCTACAAATCAAAAATAAATGATCTTCTGGAAAATTCAAGAATTCCGTAACAGGTGGTTTCTACAGCATGCTAAAAGGAGATGTGTGGTTCAACTGACTCAGCCTTTCTTGTGGCCCTAACAGACACTCATTTGCTGTGGGATCTCATTAAGAGACTGGGTTGCCAGTTTTAGACTCAAGTTTCCACATTGGGCCTTACAAATACAGAGCCATCTCTGTTTATTACAGTAGTTATTGATATCAAGAAATGCTGCCTCATCAAAATGGGTCTATAGTGTAGCTGATGGGAAGTGTGAGCTATTTTAGTCTTTCTTTCAGCCAGCTAAGCCTAATCCCTCTGTTTGGTACCTCTCATTCCAGGCCCTTGTCATACATGTTAAAAGACAACGTAGGGTTGGTGGGATGGAACAACTAAGAGCTGGTGAGAAGAATTATCATTTAGAATCAGGTTTTTCAAATGTCTTCAAGTATCTCTTGGATGCAGATGATCATGTCATGGGATGGGCGTGCATATTTAAGGGGTATTTTTAATTGCTGTTGTCCCTTGGCAGCTTGAAATATCGATGCCTAGCACACTTCTGATTTTTTCTTTTTTTTTGGAAAGGGTTAAGGTAAGTTTCCCTAGGATAAGGTTGGGTTTTGTTTTCTTTGGTGTTTACTCAGCTATATTGCTGATGACCTTGCAGCTAACTGTCCTGAAACTGATCCATCCTCCTATGCTCTTGCAGCAATTTCATGGGATGACTGAAATTAGAGGTGAGAAAAGACCTAGTAGGTCAGCTAATCTGCTGTCTTTAGGGCTAGAGAATGTTTGTACTGTACAAAGAGCAGTATTTTCTAATATAGTGTAATATAGCCTTAGGGCATTAAAGGTTTTACTTCTTTCCACAGGAAGCTTCCCCGGATGGGTCTCTCTCTCTCTCTTTTTTTTTTTCTTCTTTTTCTTCTTTTTTTTGGTAAGAGCCAGTCTAACTCTTTTAATTCTTCTTTTTCAGTAGTATTGAGTTTTTTGAAAGCCTGTGCTTTTTTCAGGTTTGTATACTTGAAACATTTAACCCTGATCTCTCTCCTCCATGTGGTGGTTACGTAGCCCTGTCCTCTGCAGCTGAAGAGAAGTCCCGTAGATAACTACTGTCAAAAGGCTTGTGTGCTACTCTCTAATCAGCACTGCTATTTGACATCTTGGAAAGCTAACACCATCACTATATCAACCGTGAGGATAATGTAAGAATTGTTATATTGAGACAAATAGGCTCTGTAACTTGTCATTCTCTTTCCTGTTAATATTGTGCTTTAGTGGAAGCTTTTAGAATAACCTTTGAGTAAGTTACCTACATAACCATACATTTTAGAGAGATTTTTAGCTGCCTGTGGTGTGTTGCTGAGTATCTACTGAAGAAAAAGAAGCAAGGGAGAGGAATTGAGGAGCTTGGAATGCTCTCTTCAGACTTTTAACTCTCCCAAAGAGCAGCGCACAAAGCCACAGTGCTTCCAGCATGGTTAATGACTCTGCACAACAAGGCTTCAGGCCTTGTCCTGTGTCTGAGCCTTGTATCTGGTAACATCAATGTGGCTGTGTACCTGACAGGAGTGAGCAAGTCAGGAAGATTTGAAGAATTTGTTGTATCCATCTTGGTAGTAGTGATGGATAGGACCCTTTCTCACTACTGGGAGCAGTCTGAGTCAGAATTTCCTGCATCCCATCAGAGTGAACCAACCAGTAGATAGCTGAGCTTTGCAGAACCGGTGACACCCCTGCTTTTTCCTGCAATCCTCGTTGCATACGTAGTCTGTATCTGACAAGAGCTGCATTTGAAATCTGAGTGTTCTGCCTTCCATTTAGTGCTGGTGAGCAGGAATGGTTCTCCTGAAACAGTCTTCTCTTCTGGCGCATTTACGTTTTGCTTAGTATATGTAAATATTAATTAAGCTAGGGATCAGGAAAATCAGAATGACCAGTCTGTTGATTAGAGCATTTGACTGAGAATCCGTATGTCTCCAGGTGTTTTCCTAGTGAATTTTTCTATGCTAAGTAAAACACCATTGCTAGTGGATTGCTAGTGCTGTTACCCCAGCCCACCTTAAAGAACAATGACTAGATCTTTCTCATTGGGGTGAGATGCAGGTTAAAATTGTCTTGGCCAAAGGCAGGAACCAAAATGTGAACATGCTGTAACATCTGTACTGTTGAGCAGCAGAAATGTTGATGTTTTTCTACACTTACAAACTAAGCCTTTTGGTTTTTTTATGAAACATAAAAACCCAAAAGTTTTTCTTTTAGGGGTAAGTGAAAGATCTAGATAAACACAAAATAATTTGTTTGCTGTGCAAGATGACATTTTTGTTTGTTCAGTTTGATTTCCACCTTCTACAAACGTGCACACCTGTGTGTACACATGCATCCCCCAAACTAACCCTCTTATTTTGCACTTTTCTTTGTGATGTGTCATTTATTTTTAACACTACCAGAGCAGGAAGAGATACAGACCACACCTTTGCAATGGCCATTTCCTAACAGTTTGGGAGGGAATTGCCTTTTCATACTACTTTTACTGTTTCAGGCTGCTGCTTTCCTACCTCCTCTCGCCAGCCTACTCCAGCCTGGAACAGTCCAAATGATTATTCTTTTACAGTTCTTCCTCTAGGGAAACACTTGATAATGAATTCCGTTTCCAAGAAAATAAATCTAATGGCAGCCTGTTCGGGAGCACCCCATCTCCACTGAAGAATTCACGGTTGTTCCTCATTTTCAGAGTTGGGTTATCTCCAAATCCATTTGTGCTACTTAGTGATTTGGTTTTGGTTAGCAAGAGATTCCAGCCTGTATCCAGCGTACCCTGACAACCTTTAAGAAAACCACAGAGTGATGTAATGAGCTCATGCATGGAAAAATAAACAGCTCTAGAGAAACCAGCAGTAGCAGCCTCAAGTAAATATTCTGCAGTCACTGGGGTTTTGAACATGACGTTATTTGAAAGGAAGAATGAGTAATATATTAAGGTTAGCAGCTGAAGACAGGTTTGTGTGTGCCTAGTTTAAAAAAAAAGGGGGTGGTGGTGAAGAAAAGTAGCTGTTTATTTCAAAATCCTGCTTGTTGAATACAAGCCAACTTCACGTGGCCTATTCTGTTCGTCTCTGGCACCCAAGCACCAAGGCATCTGATGTGACAGCTTTCCAGTGATAGAGTTTCCTGCTGTCAGGAGCTCTTCGTGGACAGGGTTATAACTGTAAATGAGAATGGTGGTATTCATGTTTGTTGGTTTTTTTTCAACTGAGTTTACTTGGAGCCCAAACTTTAGGGCTTCTCAAAGGGAAAAAGAGCTTGAAAGCCACATGTTCCCTGCAAGAAGCAGAAGCACACTCTCCCACCTACCTGAAGGGGAGCCTCTGTACTTGCAGGACAGTGCAGTTTGTCTCCAAAGATCTGCACAGTGAGGTGGGATGTAATTATATCAAATGTACTTCCAGGACATGGGTTTTCTGGTTTGTCTGTTTTCCCTCATTTTTTTCCCCTCTTGCAGGAGAGGAGGAAAAAAAAAAAGTGAGAAAACCCACACAGCACCCCAGAATACCGCTCTCTCTCTAGTAGTCATCTAGGAAGTGATACCACTTTTCTGCATGCTTTAAGGAACAGGGATAGTGGTTGCTTCTAGGAAAAATAAACTTGTTTCCTTAGACATATGGAGTCTTTCTAGGATTCCATGCGTTAACAAGGAGTCTGTGCCTTGGAAACTTGGAACAGTGCAGGGACCAGGGAGCCGGAGGTAGGTTCAGATTGAGGCTCTCAAAAAGCAAAGCACTGTTTTTGAATGGGGGCATTTTCTCACTTGTGCTTATCCCTTCCTGTCTTCTCAGCCTCATTCCTTAGCTGTCCTGTCTTGGCACATGGCGCTCCCCACCTCATTATTTAAAGTCATGTGAGACCATGGGCTTCTGCTTCTCCTCCTGCTTTTCTCCTAGGTTCTGCTTCTACTAAACTGATTGTGTTAGTTCCAAAATGACTGTCTGTCTCTCTGTGCCAGTTGTGTTAATATTACTGTCCAAATATCTGTTACAGGATTGTAGGCTCTTCCCCAAAAATCTGGGGCTGGTTAGTGTTGGTCAGGCCACCAAGTGGAGGAGAGTAGCAGAATCAAGTTGATGTCACTTTAGCAGAAGGTAGGTTGAGAAGGGGAATTAGCCAGACACAAGTATGGTTTAGTGACATCCGAGTAAGATTTAGTGACACTGGAATTGGAGCATTTTGGTGCATGGGCATGACATCCTAATGTAGACTGCAGCCCTTCTTGCTGAACGTTTTAGTACCTTCCTCTGCTTTGGGCTTAACACCTGGGAACAGTGTCTTTTGAACTTCCCCATATCTGAAGAATAAAAAAATTGTCAGTGATGTCTAGAACAAGGGTTCATAAAAGGGAACCAATGAGTCAGAAAGCTTTTGCCTTTCCTACTGTCTGCAGGCTCTTGTCCTGCATCTTGAGTCAGTGCTTCCCCATATAGTCCTCCTCTGATCTGTCAGAACTATTGTACTAAAACCTGTCACTTCACTGTCCCACCTGCCAGAACTATTTATCTTCAAACCTTGATGATTTTTCTCTCACCCTTTCTTTTTGTGAGTGGCTAGTTTTTGTTTGTTTGTTTTTGATTTGGTTTGGTTGGTTGGTTTTGTTTTGGAATTCATCTTAATTTAGGTTGTGGAAATGAAGCAATCTCAGGAGAAGCTCACATTGAGTATGAATTTACTAATTCCATCTAATTTACACTGCAGATCTCTATTCTTCTCTGCTGAGTTCCTGCTTCCTTGGAACCCATAAAATGCAGTGCTGTTTCTCTCTTATTCTCTCTGTCCCTCTCATTCACATCCTGCTGCTCCATCTGTGGTTCAACTAATCCCCTCGACCACTGCTCTGGGGGGGACAGGAGCCTCTTCCTCCTTCCTGGAGGTCCTGAGAAGGTCTGATACAGGTCATGCCCAAGTGTGATTCTCTCACAGCCTCAGTGTGACAGGTGTGGTGAAGAAGGTAGTATGCAGAAGAAGCAGGGAGAATGGAACAATCTAGGACCAGGACCCTTCCCAGACAGCCAGCAAACAAAGCCATAAATAATGTGCCACTGAGGACTAGTTAATCTGGTCTATGAAAAGGTGCAAAGTATACAAGTGGGAAAAATAACATTGTATAATAATCGGCATGCAACCATAGGTGTTAAACCATATGCAGCTAGGCAAATAAATGAAGCTCCCCCTGAGTGCTGTGATAAATCATTCCCAAAGAATTCAGTCACTCCCCCCTCCCTATCCCCCAAAGAAAGAAAACAAATTACTCTAGACATGGAGTCATGGCTGCTACTCTGCAGCTGCCAGTTAAGGAGAGTGGGCAGGGAGGAGTAGGAGGGGGGCAGTAAGTGTCAAAGATGTAAGAAGCTGGGGTAAAAAGAAAAAAAAAAAAACTACAAAAAACCCACCACCAATTGCATTTGAGGTTAAACCAACAAAGATTTGGGGGGGGAAAGGAAAGGAAAGAGATTGCAGCACCAGGCACAACCTGGGCCTACAGGGAGAAATGGAGAGAGGAGAGGTCAACTTTGTGAAGTTTGTTTTGCTTTTTAGCAGAGGAAGGTTTATATGAAAGAATTGCATTGATTTGCTGGTGTCCTTAGCAGTGAGGAGCTCCTCACTGTATATACTACCACAATTTGGCACAGGCTTGTGCGTGGATCTGCACCTCAGACATCCATTTGAGCACACGTTGATGCCTGCAGATAGACTATACGTATTGACACACTTTCCTGCCTTTCTTAGAATGCTCCTGCCAACTTCAAGAGAAAGATCATAGCATTTCTAAGGTGCCACGGATAAGGAGGAGTGGTTTAAAAGTAATGGTTGGACCTCCACTCTAGGTTCCGTCTGGAACAGTGTAGCCCTACTAGACCTCTCCTAAAACCAAAAGTCCTGGTGGCATTTGACAATTATAGAACTGAGGACCCAAATGATTTGCAGGAAGCCATCTGAATAAAAACAGGTTTAGTGGTACATAGAACAGTATCTCCAAAAGTGTCTGCTGTCCCTGACGTTGTCCAAGGAGGCCATGGATATCACCTAATAGAGCACAAGGCTATGAAGGAGCAGAGCTGTGTTTCCAAACCACTGGAAAACCCTGTCCCTCCTGTGAAAGCTTCCTCCTTTTAGTGGTCACCTTAGGGTGGAGAAGTGGCTCTAGACTTCAGTGGGTCTTGGAGAGGGAATGAGTAGATGAAGGGGAGAAGGGAAATGCGCAAGGTTCTGCAGGAATATCAGTAGAGCTTGTGAAGGAACATCATGGAATATCTGAGGTAAATGTTGGCTGTGGCCTCATTACTTTCAAAACCTCATTTTAACAGAGCTATGAGCTGTGTTGTAAGAGTTATGTGCATATTTCTGCATGGAGGGCATGAGTAAAAGCTGCCATCCTCGTGTTCTTTTTCTCTTTGCAGTCCTCACATATTTTGCATTATGCTAGGCTACCAAAATAAAGTGGTCAGTGGGGATCAGCAAGGACATTTTGTGGTACAGTTCAAAGGTGTCTTAGCTGCATGTTTTTCAGTCTGTTGAAACAGTAGCTGGAAAAAATCTGGTAGAATATCCCAAGAGTTGTGTCTGAAGACTCAGGAAAGAAGGGCATGCAGAGGACCTACCCTAAGAGCCAGGCAAAGAGATGGGTCTGTGTGTTTAAACTGCAAGGCAGCCCTCAATCTCCTGGAGCACATGAGGAAGGAAGATGTGTTAAATCGGCTACCCTCGCTCCGGGTGAATGGAAAGGCATTTCTCCAGTTTCACCAGTTGCAATGCAGGGAAGTATGTGATCCTGCTGGCATCATCAGACTCCTGTCTCATTTAATTGAACAGGCCCTGATAGCTGCAGCTATCTGCATAACAGGCCCTGATGTGCTGCAGCTTCTCTTATGTCCAAATCCCATACACTAGGTCACTGAGTTTCCAAAGCCTGAACATTTTGCCCAGAGACAGGCTGGTTCAAGCTAGTGTTCAAGAGTATATGCTAGTGTTCCTGTCAGAGACAGTTCCCTGTGTCTCCTCATCCAGTGCTAAATGCTGCAGGAAAAAGCTGGTCTGTCAGTACATGAAAAGACTCATCAGACAACACACTTGTCTCTTTCTCCACCGCTTTGCTCACCAGCACAAAAGAGGAATGTTACTGTAATTAGGTAGACTGGTCTGATGTATTTCTTACCTGCCTGTGACAGTTTTCAAAAGCTTCTCTTTGGTGCCCTATATTTATGCACTTACAAAACTGTAAAAGTGCTGTGCTCGTATAGTCCAGCCAGCAGAGGTAAGCAAGTTCTCCAACAACTGCCATGCTGGTTGTTCCAAGTACTGTTAAAAACAGGTGTGGAAGTGAAAATAGTTTCCCGGTAAGGTTAAGGCTCCAGTGGAAACACCTATAGCTTCTCATTTTATTGAGTAGCATTCCTTAGTGTGGAAAGAGTGCAAAGAGAAAGAAGTATAGGGAAAATGAATGAATGTGTTCGAAGACAGGTGGCTTATCTCAAAGCTAGGTATACCACAAGCTAACAGGGCTTAGAAACTATGTGGAATGGAAAAGAGGAGTCAGAGAAGAAAAACCACAGACTCTGGGTAGCTTCCTCTCAAATTCACAAGAGTGGTGTCTAAGGTTGAAAGCATTTCTACTGCTGAGGAACTGTCCTGATGTCAAGAACTGAACAGGGCTCCCTCCATTTTGATGCCAACTGTCCCTGCTCAGACTGGAAGCTGTTGTCATCGTGAGGGTATTGCACAGCTACAGCTGTCATACGGTACATGGCAGCCAGATGCTTTAGGAAAATCAGACCCCAAAGTCTGGAAACTTAAACCTGCTCAAATCCCTTGAAGATTTCAGGCTGTGTTTGTAAAGAGAATGCCTCGGTCGTGTAGAATCTGCTGGAGCTTACCATCCTCTGTGAGAAGAGCGGAAAAGACCTGAAGAGGTCGCACAGTTTGTTCCACCTTGATTTAACTCATGATTATACCCAGCTAACAGCAGCTCTGTGCAACCTGTGCCTAAAACGGCAACAGGGATTCCTTCGCCTCTTTGAATGATCAGTTTATCACCAGGGCTTTTTTATATCAAACCTTAAATCTCCTTTCTGCAAGTAAGCTGACTGCTACTTGAACTACCCCTGGGGAAGAAAAAAAATGATCTATGACCATCTCTATTTTTTTTTATATAACAGCTTTTAAATCTCAGAAGACTGAATGTCATCCCTAGACTAAACAAATGGAATTCTTTCAGCATTTTCTCATAGATCAAGTTTCCTAGACCTCTGCCTGTTCACTTTGCTCTCTTCTGCACTGTTGCCAAAAGGTCCACCTCTCCCTCAGCGGGCATTGCCCAGAGGTGGACATGGTTCTGATTTAAAAGCTCATGAGTTGTTAGTGCCTGTTCCTTATGTATGGGGCCCTTGTCACTACATCTCACAACTAGATTTACCTGTTTTGACTTTTGTTGTTTGCAATGTCATGAAGTTGCAGACTTCCTTGCAGTCTACCTAAACTCCTGACCATTTTTTTTCTTCCAAGTGTTGCTGTCTTGCCAGTAATTTCCTTTCCACACGTTGGATTTCTCTTTCCTGGTTATTTTGCTTTGTACTTGTAAGTTTTGATCGTACTGCTTTCAAACCATTTGTCAAGATGACTTTGAATTCTTTCCTGAATTTTCATCTGTAAAATGGATGCTATGTTCCACTAACCAAACTGGCCACTTACTGGAATTTGATGTAAGACACGTCTAATAATCCTTTTAATATGAAATAACTGTTTCACAGAGAGCTTTTGCCTCTTGGAGCATGTTTTTCTTAACCTGCAGCGTTAGGCAACTATCTGACGGTAATTGTATGTAATGTCCCTTTCCCTCATTTGCTTATGAGAGTGACACAACTTATAATATGCTCTAATGAACTAGAATTTAATCAGAGCTTTGTCTAAAGCATTGTTTAGGATCATGCGAATGTTTTCACTTTTTTGCCAGAATGTTGTACTGTAGCCATAAAATAATACTGTCCTCTTTCTGCTGCTAGTCTGGCTACAGCTCTAGGAGGGCTAGAACTCTGACTGACAAACAGGATGGTAGAAAGAGTCCAAGCTCTGTCTGAATGACAGTTGAGTTAGAATTGCTGGGACAGGTTTCAAGATATGCAGGCATGGATCTTTATTCCTGTGTGGTTTAGAAACTGTGGAGCGGGCTCCTTTCCTAGCTGGGCAGCACTTAGTGCCCACAGGTTCTGCATAGCAAGCATGTGTTGAGCACTGAAGGGTGGCTTCTACCTTCAGCAAGTTAACTCTCATCCCTGGGACAGCGCTTCACTCCTTCAACTATTCCTCCTTATTTCAAGCTAGAGGGTAGGTATGAACAGACTTCTCATCACGTTACGCTGGAGGGAATGCAGGGCAGCTCTATCGTTTTGAGCAGAATGAAAATGGTAGGGGAGGGATGTGTTCCCTGGTAGCTTAGGTTTAATGAGCCACTTGGAACAATCTGTTTTTAAAATTATAAGCCACCTGTTGAAACTTTGCATTGTACTTGTTCAGCACTGGAACATGTAGTAACCTCCGTTTCTTCTGTAGCCATACACCTTGAAAAATGAAATTGGGCGAGTGTCAAGGTAAAGGAAGGACTGCTCAACTGGTACAGTGTGGGAGCACCTGCAAGGTTTTTCTTTTTACCTTTATGTTAAATAGAATACCCTGGAAGGACTACAGTCCTAGACAGAACAGGGTGGAGTGGGTAGCAGAACTGATGGCTAACAGAGGTGAGGAGAGATTTATGCTATCCTCATGAGCTGTGTTTGCTCAGCTGTCATTGTGCTCCTAGTAAACACAGAAGGGGTTGTTTCTCTTCCTCCACCCATATCCCTGCTTTGGGGACAGGCAGCTGGTGCCTATTCACTGCCTTTCTTTGGTAGCCCCGCCAGCCCTTGTGAAAGTGCATACCGAAGGCTTTTCACATTCTCTTTCCCTTCCGAGGTGGAAGGGGTGCAGATTTGGGCAGCTGATACCACCTGTGCTGAACCTTCTCTTAGGAATGAGACTGTGCTTTCTGCCTGCAGCCTTTGTGAGCTCCACACCTGGACTGAGGCACCTGCTCTAGAGCAGACCCAGTCCTGTTCACATTAGAGCAACATGCAAGCGCCTTTAAGCTGGTAAACAGGATATGCTAAAATAACCCATTTAAGGCTCCTCTTCTCTGTCAGAGCAGTGTAACAACAGGCTAAATAAAAATGAAAGATCAACCTCATTTAAATTAAGCTTCCCTGGGAGACAAACAAATGCTTTCTCTCACTGGGAGGAAAACTGAGGCACAAAGACACTTAGCCCTTATTTGTGGATTGGCACAGGATGTTAGTAGGAATTTGGCACCAGATATCTCTCTTGCTGCCTTTCATTCTGTACTGCACTAGTTCCTGATGCAGGGGAGAGCTCAGAGCTGAACAAAAAGAAATTTGGGAGAGGCGGGCATTTGATTTTTTTTTGAAATGGTATTTTGAAGTCAGGTCCCTGCTACAGCACTAACAATAGGGGCTGGTCAAGAGTCTTTCAGTAAAAGACCTTTTCCTCCCCTTCCGATGAATGCTTGTTCATTAAAACTGAAGCTTTTTGTGGGAACTCCATGGGAAAAGTTTCTCTGGTCCAGATGGAATTTCTGGTCAAAAGAAGAGAGAGAGGGAAAGAGAAGCAAATCCACCCTGCTCAGGAGTAGCCCATGGCTCTGGGGTTAGGCTATTCCCATAGGTTCAGTAGGGCTGGGGAGAAGCGCAGAGGGAGGTTACACCCTGAGATTTGGAAGGAGGACTCCTAAGGATGTAGGGATCTCTCCAAGGTGGTTGGTTTTGGTGTCATAGTTAGTGTCTCTCTTTTTTTTCTTTTTTCTTTTTTTTTAATAAGAAAAAAAAATCATGTACAGAAGGGCAATATTGAAAAAATAGTCAGCTGTGGTTGGATGAGAAATCTTCCCTGTGTCCCACCCTAACCATCCTCAGCATCCTTGCAGCCCCAGTGCTCGGTGTTTGGTCCTTTGGCTCTGCCAGCAGTGAGAGTTGTTACACATCAGGAGAGCAACCAGGGGAGGCCGCCTGGTCCCCAGAGCAGTGCTTCGCCTGCATCCAGCCCCACAAGCTGAGCATGAGAGCTGTCGAGCCCAAGCCTTTGGTCAGAGGCTGCTAGACACCCTCTCTTCTCAACTTCGTAAGGTAAACAAACACCCTATCTCTTTAATAAACATCTCATTTATTAGACAGTCAGATGAGTCCCTTACCTCATCCATCATTTTTATTTTTATTGTGCAGGCGCTAGATATGTGTTTGAGTGTGTATACTTAAAGGACCAGGAATGAGAGACCTTTTTATGAATCTGACCATGTATTTCTCAGAAGGCCATTACTAGGGGAAAATAGTTGCATAAATAATGTACAACTGCAGATGTCCAAACCCTGCTTTCCTGCAATAGCTCATGGCTTCAGAGACACTACTTTTAAAAATGTTTTAAGGAGTGTTAGAAGCAGTGAGGACTAAGAAGTAACTCAAAGTTAGCATTTTAGAGCTGAGAAGTTAAAGTAAAATGTTTATTTCTGCCAGTGATTCTCTCTTTTGTGTCTGCATGCACACCGTATCTTTTTGTGCTGTCACTGAATTTGTTGTAACCTGGATTTGCTGTCACTGAAAGGTTTTGCTGCCCAGCACCTGCAAGCTGGCAACTGTTACTCAGCTTCTTTGCTGATGGCTGTCATAAGTCAAAGCAGAGATGGCAGAAAATAAGGGAAGGCTGTTTATCACTCACTGATTTGCTGTCTTAAATATTCGTCTCTCTCTAAATGTTTAATATAGGGAAAGGAGGAAAGTCTTTTCTCTGCATCTTTGTCTGCAACCCCCATTAACTGAAACAGGGAATGGGCTTTTAAGTACCCTGCCCATGCAATAAAGATATGCTTCTTTTTGAGATGACAGTTTAATTTCATAGTTGGCATTAAACCTTCTAGCTTAGCCATAGGCTTTCCTTATCCTCCATAAACCTGGCCTTGGCAGCAACAGCGAAGTTTCCAGTAAGCCATCAGACTGGAACAGGCTGACTTGAGTGTGCTGGAGCCAGGATAGCATCTGATGGTCCTTTTGTTACCAGCGAGGCTGTCTTGCAGGGTCACGCTGCATGCGGTTCATGCCAGGTCCCATACTAATACTAGGGAAGCTGATGGTATGGATTTCCCAGCTGATTTTGCTGGCTGTTGGAATATACATCAGTTATTAATATTCATGTTTGTTTTGAAGGGAATTAAGAGCTGTTAGAGTGATAGCTTGGAGGAAAGAGCCTCTCCAGGGGCTGGTGCTAGTTAATACTCTCTTCTGCCTATTAGACGTATGGCACCAAAGGAACTTTCCACAAGTCTGCTGTCAGAGCCACCATTTAATGTCAGCGTAATTGCTGCTTTGATCCCCTCTAGCTCAGGGAAGATAGAGTTGATCAGGAAAAGGTTCAGAGGAGGAGCAACTGGATCAGCTGGGACTCTTCAGCATGTAAGAGATGAAGTAGGAATCCATAAAGCAATGAGAGGCAGTGAGGGAGTGACTGCAGACTGATTTTTCACTGGCTCATCCTTCAGAAAAACTAGGGTAGGCAAACAAAACCAGTTGGAGCCAGGTTTAGATCACACCGAAGTGTGTGCTGCGTTCTACATACAACATGTAGTTGAGCCAAACACTCACTGCGGGGTGTTGTAGTCAATAAAAGTTTATGAGGAGGGATGTGGCAAACTGGTGGAAGTGAAAAGCCATTACTACTTATTGAATGCAAAGTCCTTCTGTTTCTGCAAGTTTCTGATCCATAAGTGGTTGAGACTGGAAGAATACAGGGGAAAATTAAGTATATGCTTTTCCTAGTTCTCTGTTCTCTAAATATCTGCTTTTGGCCACGACTGAAGATGAAACAGACAAGTTGGGCCTTTGTTTTGCCATAGTATGGCTCTTTTGTGTTCTTCAGGGAGCAATGGAATAGATGGGACTTGAGTAGTGGCTGCTTCTACATGCATGCTAGAAAAGAGAAAAATCACATCTCCTTGCTATTTCAGCTGTACTGGTATGATTGTTAACGAAGGGCCACTGAAAACTGGTGACAATGGTGGGGTTTGCATTTTTATATCTGTTTAATATCAGCTGAACAAAACCTGCAAGATCTGTCCTCGCACACCCACTCAGGTATTTTTGTCCAGAGATATTCGTAGTGCTGGTTTTGCAAGACTCAAAAGACCTGAGAGATCTTGGTTTGAATTTGTGCACTCAGGAAGCTTTAGGGATTTAGATCAAAAAATTCCTGGAATGTACTTCTGTCCAGTAGGTATTTGTTGTGTTTTGTTTTGCTTCTTATATAAAACGATGACAGGCAGGGAATTCTGGCCCGGTTTTGCTTCGACAAGCTGCATGAATGCTCCTCCTCACCTGCGGCCCAAGGTGTAAATTGCCACCGGGCAGCCCGCGGGGCCCCCTGTGATGTAAGTGGCTCGTAGGGAGCCTGCAGCCCTCTGCTCAATGGCCTCTCTGTCCACATGCAGCCTGGGAGCAGTCACGGGGCCTTTTTTTTCAGATGTGAAATCTGTCAGCAAAGTGAAGTCAGCTTAAATATCAGCTGAGGCTCGAGCTGCCTTTCGGTTTTTGTTGACTTTATCCCCCTCCTGCTCCCTCCCAATCGAGTTTCTCTCTGCTTGAGTCAGACTTGCCGACACTTAAAAGTTGGCGTTCTGTGTTTCAGTTGTGTGGGTTTGTGTGTGGCAGGCTTGAGGTGCCCTTGAGGAGAGGGAAACCGTGCTGGGTCTTTGAGGCTCCTTTTGGTAGGTGCTGCGGTTCGCTCAGAAACCAGCAGCAGTGCGGCCGGTACCCAAAGCACGCTGTGATGGGGGTGATGCAGCGCAGAACCATGGGTGTTTTGTGTGCTCCTCCTGCTGCTACCAAGCTGAAGGGTGTGAGTGGTGAAACAGCACCCAGCCTGGTCCCCACATGCAGAACAAAAGCTCCTGCCTGTCCTCCCACAATTTGTCACCAAAATATAAGACGTAACCGATGGGGGTGCAGGCAGGCAGGCAAAATACAGGGGGACAGCAAGCGCTGCTGTTTCTGTGCCCAGCCTGTCCCGGAGCAGGGTGCTCAGGTAATGCTGTGGCTGCAGGTTCACAGGATGAACCCCTGGCATCACTGCCTGTCAGTGCTGAAACATTTTGTGTATTGAAAGCTGGAGGTGGTTCCTGGTTTTGACTTTTTACAATGAAAAAAAGGAATAAACTACAAGGGAAAGGAAAGCTAGGGAAGGAGAGAACTTCTGTTCCCACTTGTGGTTTTCATCGCTCTCTTAAGGATAACACTTAGCACTTGTGTTGTTTGTCTTGTTTTTTTGTTTGTTTTGTTTTTAGCCCAGACTTCATATGTTTTAATTCTGTGATCATCAGCTTTGACTGCTTTTCTGTCTTACATGCATGCTTTTTTTCCTCTCGCTGCCTTTGGTGGTTTCCAAGGCTGAAGTCATTTTCCTACTCTTCAAAAGGCCAGAATATTTGAAGACTTCCAGTTGAGAACTTCTGGCTGTTGAGACAAATAGATCTTAGTATCCTACGAATACTCTGTGCATCTCTTACCCCTTTAACAGCTTGTCCACATAAGAAGCAGCAGCGGGGCACCTCTCCATACTTCACTCCTCTGCAGCCGGTGTGGAAGAAGCAGCATTAGGGCTGAAGGTGTTGGGCACCAGGCTTGGTGCATGTCATCTGTGTACTCTGTTCTCTGCTTGATGACGTCCTTGGTAATATTCTTTCCTGTGGAATAAGCTGCTGAGGTACAGGGTCCTACCTACCTCAGGGCGGATGGTTAAGAAGAAAGTGTTGGTTGGGTGTCCTTGACTTTCCAAGTGGGAACCATGGTGGAGTGTGCTGGAGAGGTGCTGGCAGTGTAGGGAGAATGGGATATCCCACTCTGTGCCCCTCAGGTGCTCTATGTTCTGGATAAATTGGTGTTAAAATGGTACCGTTCTGCTCTCTTGGGCTCATGCTGGAGGGATGCTATTGAGAAAGAAGAGTACACTGCATTCTGGAGGAAGAGATGCTGGGAGTAGGGCAGGCTGAAAACCTGGGTGAACAGGAACAGTTTTCTTGCTCTCCCTGGCTTGCTGGACATATAGCTGTCAATGTCTATAATCCCTAATCTTGTAGCATTATAATTGATTGTAGGAAGAAGTTCTCAACCCTCAAGTCTCTCGTTCCCTAGGGTGCAGGGTTGTAGGCATACTGGTGGTTACTGGGAAGAAAAAGCACAAAGATCTCCTGTTGCGAAGGGTATCCCTGACTTGCTGAGCTGAGGAAGGTGATCTTGATTTGACTTCATTTCTCTGTTCCCCTCCAACCTCCCTCCTGTCTTCTAGAGAAAGTTCACTCCTGCGACCAGGAAAGGCAAAGCGCCCTGGAGGAGGCCAGGCAGAACCCCCGTGAGGGTATCGTCATCCCCGAGTGTGCTCCGGGAGGGCTCTACAAACCAGTGCAGTGCCACCAGTCAACTGGGTACTGTTGGTGTGTCCTGGTGGACACAGGACGCCCCCTGCCTGGTACTTCCACTCGGTAAGAGCTGTAAGCCTGGTGAGATGCCTGCCTAGAGGAGATGAGATATGAAGAAAATAGTATTGCTGTACCAGATAAGTTCCTGCGTCTACAGCAGTGAGCTCTGTGCTACTGCCTTCCCTAGAGCTACCAATGCCTTATGTGATGTGTTGATGTTGTTGAGTATCCTCAACTTATCCTTTCCAGTTAAGTACCCTGCAAAATAGCTTTTTGTTTTGTTTTCTGGCTTGCAGCTTTTTTGTGGTAGCAGGAGCCAGTCTTCTGCTCAAAGTACAGGTCATCTGTATGAGTTGTGAGAAGTACCTGTGTTGCATTATGCTCTGCTTTATATTTCTGTGCTTATATTTCAGCCATTTAGATCCTGACCAGAACAGATTTAGAAGGCTTCTCAGTTGTGCATTAACAGATTTTAAGCAAAGGGTAGATTTGATCTTTTTGCTGCCCTGTATCTTAAAACTACTTGGGGAATATTTTCTCACTTGGGGGTTCAGAAACAAATTGCCACTCTGGAAAGCTATAAAAAACTGTCCAGTAGGGGCTGGGACCTAAACTCTACTAGACACAGTAATTCTGCAAAACATGGACATTTCTGGAAAAAAAAGCACAATCTGTGCCCACAGTAGTTGGAAGAGGGCCTTGTGTTGTTTGTGGGTTTCAGTTGGTACTGGATTATGGAGTATGCTCCCACTCCTCTCTCCATGTCCTGTTGCTGTTACTGACTGTCCATAAGCAGAGAGATGCTTGAGAGTCACATTTCTTTTGCAGGTTTGTTTCCCCTGTAGTGAGCAGATTAGATGACCCCCCTAGCAAGCACCTGATGACACTAAAGCTATATCACATAGCTCAGCATCTGCTGTTCTTCTTTTTCAGCTATGAGACCCCAGTGTGTGAAAGTGATGCCAGATCGAAGAGCACAGAGGTTGATGATCCCTTCAAGGACAGAGAGCTTCCAGGTCAGTGAGGAACAAAATCCTGCCTCTGTCTACTCTGCTCATCTCATTTTGGGACCCTCAAGAGGCCGAGAAGCCTCTTGTTGAGATGGGGGATTTCCCTCACTGTGCTTGTTTTACCATGGGTTTAATTCTGTGTTATTTTGGATAACTTGGAGAGACTGGGAGTGTTCTGGGGGCTGGTTTATTGCCTATCTGCCCTTCCTTTAAAACACGTCTGAGATCAGAATTGTAGGGGAAAAAAAAAACAACAAAAAAATGGTTGCCTGGAGGCCCCCTGGGGAAAGAATGTGCTTGGCATTTAAATTTTTATTTATTTTTTTTAAAGCCTGGCCAGGATAGTATCCTTTCCATTTAGCAGGGCTTTTCAGCGGCTTGATGGCCCTGTGAGCAATGGTGGACACAAAAGTCAATTGTCAGTGGACCAACTGGCTCCCTGACCCTGCAGGGACTGGCAGGACAGTATTTGTGGTGCACTGAGGTCACTTACTTAATGCTGCATGTTTACTTATCTGAACAAGATTCCTGGCTTTCTACTTGGGGCTTACTTTATCTCCCACTGCTGTTCGCTTTCTGTTCATCTTTCTCCTCTTAACAAAATGACAACTCATAATTTACTGTTTGCATATCTTATTTCTGTTAGGAAGAGGTGCTGGGCATAGGTGTCTGAGCAGCTCTTAAAAATGCCATCCTACCTGCCTGTGCTCTGCTTTTTCTTCCCTCTGCCTTTGTAAGGAGCAGAGTGAGGAGCCCTCACTGAGAGATCAGCCATTGCTCTCCTGGGTGGGGAATAGCTGCTCAAAACCAGAAGCTACAATGGTGATACAATCCTCTCCACCATGAAGGGAGCACTGGAGACCAGAAACTCCGCAGAAAGAGCTGGTAACACTTCTCTTTTTTTATGGCTCTTTCTAGGACCAACATAAAGTGAGTTATCCCTGAGCAGGTTAGCAAAGGAAATGAGATTTGTTCCAGATTTTACGTCCACATCTCCTTCTGCTCTCCTTCTGCTGGCTCTTGACGTTGGGCCCCATAGCTCTCTGCTTAGCAGTGCTGCCCTCAGCAGGGCTGTCTACTATGCTGCTGCTCATTTTCACAAGTCATGTAGAAATTTCCTATATGCCTCCTCCTCACGTTTGAATGAAATTGGCCAATTGGCTTGAGTATTACTTTGGGGGGTGAGGGAAGGGGGAGGGAAACCAGCAGACCAGCTATAAGTGATTGCATTAAGGCTCATTTCCTTAGGAAATCATAGTAAAATAGAATAACCTTGGTTCCTTTCTTCTCCGTCCCCTTCTCCCCTTGCTTTACTGCCTTTCCCTGCATTTCCCCTCTGCCTTCCCAGAATTCAGTGGAAATCCTTTACTTTGGGTCTCTTTCTTTGAGAGTCTCTGTCTGATCTCTCAGGAAGACAGAATGGTTTCTTCTTCCTTCTTCTGTGCTGCAGCTGGATGGGGCATAGGAACTACACGAGGCACAAGAGGACACGTGTAGGATGATCTGTAGCTTAGTGGTCTGGTCCCAGCATCAGACTCCAGGAGAGTTCCCCCCTCAGCTCAAGCCACTTTTCTTTACCTGAGTGCACTTCAGCTCTGTGCTCGGATGTATGGTTCCTGTCCCTGATGGATTCCATCACTAGAAATACGATGGAGAGATTAGGAGATGGAGGAGGAGAGTTAACAATCCTGGTTTGTCTGTCTGGAAGATGCTGTGCTCAGTTGCCTTTTGATGCAGACTTGAGGTTTGAAGGGACAAAAGGAAGACTCAGGGAACTACAGGCCAGTCAGTCTCAGCTCTTTGCCCAGCAAGATCATGGAGCAGATCCTCCTGGAAACTATGCTAAGGCACTTGGAAAATAAGGAGGTGATTGACAGCCAACACGGCTTCACTAAGGGTAGATCATGCCTGGCAAATCTGGTGGCCTTCTACAATGGGATTACAGCAGTAGTGGATATTGGAAGAGCAACTGATATGATCTACCTGGACTTGTGCAAAGCTTTTGACACTGTCTTCCATGATGTCCTTGTCTCTAGATTGGATTGACATGGATTTGATGGATGGACCACTTGGTGGGTAAGGAATTGGCTGGATGGTCACACTCAAAGAGTTGTGGTCCACAGCTCAGTGTCCAAGTGGAGATCAGTGACAACTGGTGTTCCTCAGGTGTTGGTATTGGGACCGGTGCTGTTTAACATCTTTGTCAGGGGCATGGACAGTGGGATTGAATGCATCCTCAGTAAGTTTACCAATGACACCAAGTTGTGTGGTATGGTTGACACGCTGGAGGGAAGGGATGCCACCCTACAGGGGACCTGGACAGGCTTGAGAGGTGGGCCTGTGCGAACTTCATGGAGTTCAACAGTGCCAAGTGCAAGGTCCTGCATCTGGGCTGGGGCAGTCCCAAACATGAATACAGGCTGGGCAGAGAACGGATTGAGAGCAGCCCTGAGGAGAAGGACCTGGGGATGTTGGTGGATGAGAAGCTCTGCATGAGACAGCAATGTGCAACTACAAAAGGGTAGGTTTAGATTAGTTATTTGGAGGAAATTCTTTACTCAGAGAGTGGCAAGGCACTGGAGCAGGTTGTGCAGAGAAGCTGTGGATGCCTCACCCCTGTTAAGTGTTCGAAGCCAGGTTGGATAGGGCTTGGAGTAACCTGGTCTGGTGGGAGGTGTCTCTGCCTATGGCAGGGGGGTTGGAATTAGATGTTCTTTAAGGTCTCTTCCAACCCAAACCATTCTGTGATTCATTAGCTGTTCTTGTATGTAAAAAATTCCCTAGTGAGTCAGAAGAGGCTAAGGTGGGAGAGACATGAGCACAAATTGTTACACACCTACATGTACCCTCTTCACAAACTGTGTCATGTCTGCTTTCACAAGAGCCAGAAGAAAGAAGGAAGGAACGTGTTGCTTGCACATAGCAAATGGCAAGTTGCTAATTCCTGCAGATGGTGAGATGCTGAGGCCCCAGGGAGATGACTTCTAGCAAATGGTTTTTCAACCTTCTCATTACTGCAACAAAAAGCTCCTTTAAGTGAGTGGTCTCCTCTGGCTGCCATAGCAGCTTACCCATTACAATGCTGACATTTTCTGGACCATGTGCCAAATGAGTGCCGAGGGGTGTGCGTGTGTGTAATACGCATAATATGGAGACAGGCTAGGGACTGTTGGTTAGCTGTTGCAGAGAACAGAGCCTGTAATACTGCAAAGGAGGGAGTTTTGTCAGATCAATTTGCAAGCTGCTTTCAGCTGTCAAGGGATTATAGTAGGTTTCTGCTGCTCTGTTTGGGGTACACGTGCTTCTCTGCTTGCCTGGGAAAGGCAGAAAGTGTTAACATTGCTACTTGTTACTAAGGCGATACTGTTTTTTGGTAATGCTCTCCTAGGTGAATAAACAGTGTAGTAAACAGTGGTTTTGGGAAAGGGAAGAGGTAAGTGAGGTGGTGATGGCTTTGGTGTCACATCAGAGAAGACAACGGAATTGGGAGGTGATGGGTTTGTGACAGTGGCTCTGGAGGTGATGGGTAGAAGTTAAGTATGTTTGTTCTTTGGTAGGCTAGAGCAATTGTTACGGTATTAATGTGGTAGTAAATGAAGCATGCTTTTCCTCCTTTAAAAAGCAAGAAAACTGCATAGCTTGCCTCATAAAGGTGGGGAGATGAAGATTTTTGTCTCAGTTCTGTCATTGGAGGCTGACAGGAGACTCCGTTGTTCTGAGTTTATAGCAGAAGGGAACTGGATGGCCTCAGGACTAAGTCGTGGAAATGGTTACCAAGCTTGTCTTCAGCGCACTTTGTCCAATTCCTGCCTAAACCAGCAGTGACTGGGGTCTGTTGCCACGTGATGACTCGGTCTGACATAGTTCCCATGCAGCGTGGTCATGAAAAGAACTGAATTATTGTGGTAGCTCCCGGCAGGCAGCACTCTCTGTGCCTGAAGAGGAGAGTACAAGCAGCAGTGCTCATTTTGGCCCACGCTTTAAGAAACTTTAAGCTGTCAGTTAGGACCTCAGAACAGACGTGTTTTCAAAGCAAGATGACCCAGGAGGTAATGAGTTGTTTTGTAAACTTCTCTACAAGTGTCACCATGGGAACTCCATCTGCCAGGCCCTTCCAGCACATCCCTGTGGTTATGCTGGTAGGGAACTGGGAGAGGCCGTCCAGCCAACCACATGGCCTTCCTGCCAGATATTGTTGGTGACTGTGTGTGTGCTGGACAAAAGCTGCAGGACAAATTGCCACGCAGAGAAACCCACTGAGGGATTCTTTTGCCTTTCCTTAGGGACTGTGATGATGGCTGCCACGTTCCAAACAAATGAGGGGTTCTGGCTGATCCTTGCTGCAGTGCGTTAGGAGACCGGTCTTCTGTGTTCTTGCATTGAACCTCCTCTTTTCTTTCTACAGGCTGCCCAGAAGGGAAGAAAGTTGAATTTATTACCAGCTTACTTGATGCTCTCACTACGGACATGGTACAGGCTATTAACTCAGCGGCACCTACTGGGGGTGGGAGGTGAGTCCGGAAAGCACTCGGGCTGAACCCACCAAGGTGGCTGCAGAGCTGTGGGTGCCCATGAGGTGGGGGCGGGAGGGAAAGGTGATGCTCTGAGCTGATTCCCACTGATCTGGATTGCTGGGAGACGAACTAATGCTGTATCTTCAGAGGCTGCTCTGTCATGTCATCGTAGTCTGGGGTGCCTCCTCCCACCCCTCCTCCCTGGCAGCTGTTCCACCATAAAGGTTAGTATAGCCCATTTGAAGTGTGAAATGAGAGCTCAGTGGGAGGAAGTGGCTTGTTCTTTTGTCCCCTGGTGCATGAAAAGACCTAATAAAATGCAAATGGATTGACAGAGGCCGTGTGGCCTAGTGGCTACCATGGGGAGTGAAGAATGTGAACAGAATCCTTGGCAGCACTAGCACTGCTGTTTTGCTGTGGGGCTGAAGCCAGTCTGCAGATGAGGAGAGAAGCTGTTTTTCATGACCCTCCCGTCAGACCAGCTGCCTCTTCATCCTTCTTGGAAGAAGCAGCAGGTCAGGCCTGTTGAAAGAGGTGGGCAGAAGTCTGCTTTTCTGGGGAACTGGAGAAAAGCTGAGGTCTTGTCTCCCCCTTCTGCTTGATGATAGGAAATCCCCTTAGTGCAGCAGCTGCAATGCTGCAGCATGCCATGCCTACTGAGAACGGACTGCGGTTTGAAAAGAAGTGCTGTATTGCCTTGATTAGGCAAGACTTCTATGGTTCTGGATTCCCCTGACTATAAAAGGGGACAGTGCTAGCTTAGCACGCAGGGATGCCACAACACATAATGTGCTCGTGTTCATACGGGTATAGAGATGAAGGAGGTGCCTCTGTGCGTGTTACTTCCAATGTTTTGAGAGTAATATTGGTTCCCTTGCTCTCCTCTTTCAAAACGCAAAAGGAAGAAGCAATGCCATGTTTAAATGCTCAAGACAAAAACTTCCTGGGTGGCACCTTTGAGCCTCTTGTTTTCAGGATGGATTGCTTGTGAACCCATATGTTTCTAACTTTGCATTTGGACCTTGCAAATTGGGCTGGTGGCTGAGTGCCTGCACATGGAATATTCTGTAACCTTTTGAGTTAGCAGTATATGCCTAGCACGTCTGTATTCGTATAAACAGGATGAAAAATGCCCCAAGGATGGGAAATACGTCGTTCTCTCCCAGCCATAAGCATTCCAATGTCAATTTTGTGTAATTTGCATGGTTCAAATGCAGTGGGTAGGGGTGGCAGGAAGCCCTGGAGAGTATTTGATATTTATTTGGCATCTTTGGCACAGGGACTGAAACCCAGCCAATGTAATCATCACTCTTAAAATAAAGCTTAATATAAACCAATATTGTAGAGACCAGAGATATATGCCCCCACTGTACTTCTATAAACCCAGCAGGCTTGCTTCCTAATGTTCCCCAAGCTTTGTGTATTTCTCAGCTTTGAATAGAGGCCTTTCTGGCAGAATTTTTCACTGCCCAGCTCTTCACACAGTCATCATCTTGATTTATTTTCAGCTCCAGTGTCGGCAGCCCAGTTGCAAGGGGAAAAAGAAATCTTTTAGCAGTCTGTCCTTTGTAAGGCGAGAGATTGCTACCACCCAAATATTCTGCCTGCCTGCAGCCATGATTAAATTCGGGAAACTGCTCTGGTGTAAACTTTCATGTGCATCAGTTAGGGTAGGTGCAGAACCCAAAGAGTATGTGTCAAGATTTTCCATCCCGCCATGATATCATGAGACCATTTATTTTGGAAAAAAAAAAAAAGGCATTTCAAGGAATTTTAGATACTTAAATAAAAATTTAATCAGTACAGCTTTCATTTTGTGTGAGCTTGCAGAGCTGAGAAGCTGTCTCTGTGCAATGAATCCTGCTTTCCAAGTTTCCCAATGTGGGAAATGTCCAGAGTCTTCTCTTTAGGAACATCTGGAAGTTTACTGGGTGACCTAACTTCACTTTGGCACTAGAAATGAAAGTTCTTTTCCATGGGTATTTTGCCCATATGGCTAATCAACTCATTTCTAGGCTTAAGAACTAACAAAATATTTGATTTATGACAGTGCTCATCCTGTACCTCCCTGGCCCAGGTTTGCTGAGAAGGTGATGTTGAAAACGAAAGCAGGTGGTCTGTTTTTTCTTAATGTCAGCTGAGGCATTTGTGTTTGTGAGGAGAGCTTCACTTATCTCAGGCTCTTCTCCATCTCCATCATAATGATGGCAGAACAGGTGCTGTATTTAAACATGTACTAGTTTCCTCTGTAGCTGACCTCTTTCTGTTCCTTTACAGCATTTTTGTTTCTTCTGTTCATTATTTCATCTTCTGGGGCTCTTTTAGAAGCTGAACAAATGAAGCTGGTAATCTAAAGTACTTTTAAAATGTATTATCAGCAAAGCTTATGCCTGTTGCAGAGGGAAGGCCAGGCAAACTTGATGCAAACAAGCTGTATCCCCAGGCCAGTTGGCCCCTTCTATTGTCCCATGTGTTTTAAGTGCAGAGTGGACGTTTTGGGTGGGTGGACTGAATGTAGGGCCTCACTTCCAGAATGGGGACGGAATTGATGCAGTACCCCAAACTGACTAGTTAAGTGCATTGAACTCTGGATATGAGCTTGCAGTGTGGGGCTGTGGCAAAAAACGAACAAGTAGCAAGTACGAGTTTTAGGGAACAGGGGTGTATTTCCATTTCTTCATGGCAGCAGGGAGATGTTACTGGCCTACAATATGCACCTTTAGTATTAACATTAAAATAGGGAACCAGAGAAGAGCCTTGCCAAAGTTTTAAGGGCTGAAAAAGCCTAACAGTGAGAGTCTTAAGGAGTTCAGGCTTCCTTAGTGTATTAAAAGAAAGAAAAAAAGGTTGAAAGATGATTACTGATAATCTGAGTATCTCCATAGGGACAAAAGCTCTGCAGGCTCTTTGTTCTTAACAGGGAAGAACATGATCAGCTGAATATAAACAAACTTGTGATCAAAATTTCTTTAAAGCGAGGGCATTTGTAAGGCGGAATGAAGTAATGAGGGAAGTGATGGATTCCCTCTCTCTAAGGCTTTCATCTTAGGCCTGATGCCTTTCAGAAAGACTTGCTTTCGTCAACCCAAGTTATGGTCTTAAAAGTAATTTGATTCACGTTCTGTGCCTATGATATACAGGAAATGAGATTAGATGACCCCACAGCTTTCAGTCTGAACCTGAATATGTGGAGTGAAAACTTCCTGTGTTTGCTGAGTGTCTTCAAGACTTTACCTATATGTGCTGCAAAGCTATCCATGGCGTTGCAATTAGTGTGTTATTACTTTTTCTTTGGGGGAAAGGAGGAACATGAGGAGAAATGATAGAGATCTGCCTTTAGAGCACTACGTAGAGCTGTGCTAAACTGCACACTTTATACTTGGCACACACGAAAACAATCTAGTAGCAGCAAAGTGAGGCTGTACAATTTGGATTGCTGCAGGCAATGTAAGTAAAACCTGATAAGACCTTTTTTTTATTGGGCATGCTTAAAACAACCTTGTAATCCCTTATAGGTCTTGTCTCGTTTAAGCAAGTTCAAAGCTATTGACTTTAATTGAGTTACTCTTGCTTTACAATAATGTAAATGAGATGAGAACTTCCCTTCCTCGTGGCCCTGGTTTATATTACAGCAAAATAGCCAAATAGACTTCATTTAGACTTTTGAAACAGAAAATCTCTGGTAAAATTCATTCTTAATTTTAAGTTTATGTAATAACTCCAAGGCACATCTTGTTACTGTATGTTTTCAAAGTAATTAAGGGAGCGCTTGTAGGAAATGAGTTTATTAACCAGTGTTTGGTATCCTTTTTGAAAAGATTCATAGTTGAAATTGTTCATGTATAAATCCTATATAATAGGAGCATCACTTTTTTTTTTTTTTTATCACTTTAATACATCTTATTCTATTTTCTAAGTCAGAGAAAATAAAATGTGTGTCACGCTCACATCACATGGGGTCTAAACTAGAATATCTAAAAGGGAATCCCAGCCTAGGTTTACCCGACCTAAGAAACTATTCCTTGATTCAGAATTTTAATTGCCCAAATGTGTGCACTATAGCTTGTTACATCATCAGCAAAAATATTAATGCCCTGTGGAGTTTTAGGTTAAAAGGACAGCTTACGACAGCCACCCTTATCATGTAACCCGGTAGCTGTGTGCCTTCATTTTAAGTTGCCAATTATTTCCCATGTAATAGCCCTAAAATGTACTTCAGAAAATTGCCCTCAAGGTTCCCTTTCATGCTGCAGTTGAGCAGTTTGAAGCAGGCTCAGTAAAGCTCAGCACATCTCTGGGGTGTTCTGAAGTTGCACCATGTTTTAATAAAGATTGACACTTTCAAACAGTATGGGGAAGTTAATGCCCAACTCCTATTGCAATTCAATGGAAGTTAGATATGAAATTCTCTTTATGCTCCTATGGAAATCCTAGCCTAATTGAAGATATGACAGAGTTCATGCAAGAGGAGGATCTTTTAAAAGTCAATGAGGAGTGAAGGGAGCTGATTTTTAAACCTTCTAAATGATTTATTCCACGATCTTCAGAAAAGTTGTGTTCAGAATAATGTTTCATATACAACTTAGCCGGAAGGAGGAGAGAAAGAAACTGGGTCTGTAACAGGAAGATAGCTTCAGTTTTAACTGTAGAGGAATTATGCATTCCCCATAATGAATTTGGACTGTGCACTAACCTTTTGTTTAGTCTGAACACAGCTTATTTTTTTGTTAGCTTCTTGACTCTTTCACTACAGGAAAGGGAGAATAAGAAAACAAACACACAATCCTTTTCACAATTTCATTAAAGTAATCTTCTTTGATTCAAGCCATGTTCCATGGTTAGGACTTAGAGCTTTATGAGAGACAACCGCAAAGAACAACAAAAGGGAGCAGAGCAAGAAGAACCGTGAATTTTACCTCAGTTTGTTAAACTCTTACCACTTCCCACTACTCCCCCTAGGAACCTTGGAGGGCATCATCAGTGTTCTCATGGGCATTGGCTGGCAAGACCAGCCCTAACATTTCTGTAGCTTCCATCCATCCTTCATTCAGCAACAGCACCAAAGCGAGGCATACATCCTTGCAAGCTACTTTCAAGTCTTAGAAACTTACAGCTTTAAATCCTGTAGGCTTCCTGACTACAAACATACCTTATGTGTTAGGGAGCTGGACTAACTTTTTTTTTTCTACTCTGTTGCTTCTGCTAGTAGCTTCTCACACGTCAGTGTACCTTCATCCTGGAATTAGCTCCATTTGGTTTATAGTCCCTGTTTGCTGTCTGTAGTTAGGTGATGTTAGGCTGGTCTTAATCCCCTTTCCTCCTCCTGCCTCAGCCATTCTTGTTGCTGAATAAAGTTTGTATTACAAAGGAACAGGTTTTCTAAAGATCTTCAAACAGCTTATCATCTGCTGGGAACTTAGAGCTGGCAACCTTGCTTTCTCCCAAAGCAGTATTTTGTATTTGGGTTTTCTGTCACTGCAACAATATTGAGTGTGCAGTTGCATGCAGCGGGGCTGCACATGGGCAGAGGGGTGGCTTTGGTAGGAATGGACTTCAGTTACTCAGTAAAATTTAGTGGGGCATGTTAAACTTTGACGGTACGCTCCTATGGAGGATAATGTGATTGCACACTGTACATGGTTTGGTATGTAAGTAATATCTGACATTGCTACTCTCCTATACTCTAAACTATATACCTACCCTTCCTTCCTCCCTGCTCCTTCCCACTCCGTTAACCCCTCCTTTCTTGCTAGGGGGCCTCAAGGGCTGGAAAGCATTATAGACTGCATGCAAAGTGCATGTTCAAGCTGTCTAGGTGGTATTTTGGCATATTCTTCTCCCTCTGCTCCAGAATTTAGTACAGCTGCAAAAGCACACATCCGTGTTTTTTCATAGCCTCTTTGTTTTTCGCTTGTACCCCAGTTAGACCAGATGATATGAAGATGTTCTGTGGCAGCATCTCAGCTGGAAAATAGTAGTGTTAATAGTAGTAGTACATTAACCCAGGTATGTCCAGGCATTAGCCACCTAAGAAATAATTATTCTCCCATGAGGGAACTGACAGCATGTTACACAGGAGGAGGAGCAAAAGCCTACGTAGAGAAGGTTATTTACTTGATGCCAACAAATTAGTTAGCTGAATTAACAGGTTCCTGTCCTAGGCTGTTAATGACAGACCACTCTTCTCTTCCCTGATAGGCTGTGAGTGGGTTTATGCTGCATAATGGAGCTAAACTTGCTGGCTTTTATGTAGTCGTCATGAGAAGCCTAAGAAGTCTATCTGCATTTTTGTAAGGTGTCTTTACTAGATCTTATGAAGCTGTTACCGCACTGCAGTGAGAGACTGGAGTTCAGTGGATTTTCATGGGACCAGTGTTAGAGCAAGAGATGGGAGTTGGGAATGTGCAGAGCAGTTTTATTCTCTCTTGAGCTTTCTGATTCCTTTGTGGTCTGAATGAGTGGAGATGCAGCCCAACAAATTAAGTTTGCATCTGAGAGCTGATTCGTTTCTCTTGGAATAGCAATGGAGAGGCATTAGAAGGAAATTCCCCAAGAATACACATGAAAACTCTGCCCTGGCAGAACACTTTGAGCCCCCAGATATATTTCAGCTGATCCAGCATGTATGGTTGCTGCCATGGCACATCATCAAAACTAGGTGGCTTAGAAATACTGTGAAGTTGCATCAACTCATGTTTCATGGATGGAATATAAGTGTCTTGCATGGGCAGCCATCACAGTCAAAATATTTAGATAGGGTGTTGTAACCTCGGCCTTCTTAGTGTATCGTGTAATTTCACAATTCACCTAGGGAAATATGGCCAGCCTGAGATGATGTGGATCCTCTGTGTCCATCCTGTGCTGGGATTCTGGATGGCCATCAGAAAGGGCAGGCAACCAACTCAGGAACTGCAGTACTGGTAGGCCAGCCAACGGGAAGCGGTAAAAACTCAGTAATGCCTGTGTCTTCCTTCCTCCTGCAGTCACAGCAGTTAAACTAATAAAACTTCAGCTCCATTAGCATGCTAGAGCTGGGTATGAGCACTCAGCGTGTTTGTAATGGCGAGGACTGATAAATCATCACCTCATGAGTCAATGTATTTGTATTAGCCTGTGGATTGCCTTGGTTTTCTTTATGGAAGTGCTGGAGTGAGCTATATTGCCTCTTCTGGTAACTCACAAGAGCTCCTCTCTGGTGTGTTTCTGAAAAAGAAGGCACTTTTAAGTCCTGCTGCCGAGTGTCTCTTCAGCAGGTAGAGAGGAGCTTGTGTTTCTGTCTGTTGTTTTTCCACTGCTGGTGCTAGGGATGCTCTGCCCTTTTCTCTGTTTCTGTCTCTCCAGATCTGCGCCTTCAGAAAAAGGTTAGGGCAAAGGGCAGGCCAACGTGTGGACCAGGGGAACCTCACATGCAAAAGCTTGGGTTGTATTCCTATGTTGGAGCAAAAGCAGAAGCTCCTCCGTTGCAATACAAAACTTCTAGTTCTTCCCTGTGGCTGTTGGAAACACGCTAGTCTTCAAGTGATAGCCAGCTCGCTTCCAAAAGGGAGAGAGGCCAATGGCTGTGTTTATAAATGTCATAAAAACAAGCCACAGGATGTGTTTTTATTCTCTCCTGTCATTCTGGTCTTCACGTAGAGTTTCAAGGCTCTAAAAAATCCAGGCACTCCCTTAGCTTCCTGGGGAGATTTTTGCAACTTCTGCTTGTCCATAGGTAGCTCCAGGGGCTTGCCTTGTGTTTTGGCTCCCAAAACGAAGCCAAATTTATTCCCAACCTCTTCTTCCTCCCCCACAGTGTTTATCCCACTGTACATTGACCAGATGCTGCAACTGAATGCCAGGCTGCTTCTCAGCTAAGAATTAAGTGATGAAGGAGACATTCTCAACAAAAACCTTGGGAAAAACGTGCAGTTTATTTGCCACTCCCCAGCGTGTGTTTACTTTTGGGGGGGATCCAGATGTCTCCGGGTAGGGGCTACCTTTCATGCTAGTGATGTAAATTACCACGGCTGTAGGTTGGAATTTTTATTTTTCAGGTTTGTTAGCTGCATTTTAGAGGAAGAAGCGGTCCCACAGGAAGGTCAAAAGGATTTTTGCCCTTCTGGTTCCCAACGAAGAAATCTTCAGTGACCATTTAAATATATATCTTACCAGTCTCTGAAATAAGCTTGATGATGGTCTTAAAATCTATTTTATAGCAGACCTTAGTGAAATTGAACCTCGGTTTGTATTTCCCCACCAGCTCGAGTGCCCAGAGCTCACACCAGAACCTGGCTCCGTGCAGCACACAACTGTCCCTCTCTCACTGCTGAGGAAGGAATTAGGCAGCAGCTGGAGGTGTCTCCTGGAATAAGTCAGGGCAACCAGTGCCAGTGTAGCATGTCTGATTGCCTGTCAACTAATTTCCATGCACTGAAATGCTGTACGCTTGGGAGGAAAAAGGCTCAAGTCTCAGCATCATTTCAGCTTGTTCTACTCATACGTTTATCACATGGAGAAAAGACGGGCTACCTTAGTGCAATTCTTAAAAATACTTATTTAGAAAGGGTTTCTTCCCTGGTTCTTTGTATTGCGGAGGAATAACACCCTTCCAGCTGCTGCTGCAGAACACCCGATACAGTGTAAACAGTGTAACATAATAGTGGCTGTTCAGAAAAGGCTTGAGGTTGTATGGCGGTATTCTCTACTCATGCATCTTCAGCTGTGGCTGTTCCTCCTCGTGTCCTCCTCCTTCACTGATATTTTTTGTTATTGTCCACAGAAAGAAAATGTGAGCCAAATAACGTCAAACTTGTAATATCAGAATGAGTAAGAAATGAAGCAAACTGCAGTTGCCAGTTCCGTAGTATTACTTTTAATGGATTTGTGGTGCTTGTCTGCTGTGGAATTCTTGTGTATAAATCAACCATGTGAAAAGCATTAAATATGCTGGAAATACAGCACAGGAGTTCAGATCATATAAATAGATACAGCAAGAATGTTGCATCCTGCCAAGGACATTTTCAAATAATGAATGTGTCTTGCATTAAATGAATTTGTTCCCTTTCTAAAGCCTGGATGTTGATATCACAGAAACTACCATGATAGCTGGTACTCATGGTTCTCCTGTTGGTAATTTGGATGGGAGCCCAAGGGTCAAAAGGACCATGGAGACTGCCTTTTGCCCTCTAAAGGGAGATCCTTCTGGGATTAGGCAGAGTTTCAGCAACTGGTGTGAAGAGAAGTGTAGTTACTGAGGGTATCAGTCTCCAGGAATCTCTTGGCACCACTTGTTAATGCTAAAGGACATTTTTAGAAAAAGTTTTTTTCTTTTTTTTTCCCTCTCTCTCTCTCAAAAGAGCTCAACTAAAAGGAGATTGCAAGACCTGTGTGTTTATCCTGCTTTAAATATGGCATAGTGTGTGCCTGACTCAACACTCTGAGTGAGCAGATCTGGCTCTTCAGCATCTGCCTGACAGTGTTGGTGAGAGCACCCACTTGTCAGGGGCCTGTGCTTCCTCCCTTCCAGGTTCTCCGAGCCAGACCCCAGCCACACGCTGGAGGAGCGAGTGGTGCACTGGTACTTCAGCCAGCTGGACAACAACAGCAGCAATGACATCAACAAGCGGGAGCTGAAGCCCTTCAAGCGTTACGTGAAGAAGAAAGCCAAGCCCAAGAAATGCGCCCGACGTTTCACTGACTACTGTGACCTCAACAAAGACAAGTCTATCTCCCTTCAGGAGCTGAAGGGGTGCTTGGGAGTCAGCAAGGAAGGAGGTGAGTGCCTTTCCTTCCCCATCCTGTGAGAATAAAAGACTGATGTGGAGTTACGTTCAACTCAGGAACCAGTTTTCCCCCCAGGTGATTTAGAAGTGCCACAGTTTGCATGGGAAAATGAGAAGGATTAATATCCTGTCTTGTAAATATAGTTCATTATTTACTAAGCTATGTCTTAAAGTCCTTAACACAGACCTTTGTGCTAAGCACTATACAGATGCAGGGCAAAAATTTGAGCCTTGCTTAGTACCCAGCTTGTACTATAAAAGTCCTTGGAAACCGTAGTTCAGACCGGGACCTTTCTGAGTAATACACTGCTGACAGTATTTTGTTGCCTCAGCCATATAGGTTGGATGGTGTATGAGCCAGCACAGATCCAGTCCTTCTCCAGAGACCCTGTTGACTAACAGAAATAATATTTATTTTCATTGCTAAATCCAGTATGCAGGAGAGTGGATGACGCACAGAGAACAACTCAGAAAGAAAGTGCAGAAATGTGTGTTTGCCCTTTTTCAGAGTTAAATTGAACTTAAAAAATCGGAGAGAAATGGGACATAGGAATAACTTTTTTCCTTTCTGTTCAATGCCTGAGCAACCAACCCACCCTCCTTCCTTTTCTTCCTTTCATCTTCACCTCATCTGCTGTTGGGACCTGGACCAAACTGATATTTTTGGAAATTTTACGAATTGAAACTCTTCAACCCAAATTCAATAATTATCAGTCATTCTTGACTGTGGGTAGATTTACTTGGCAGGAGAAGGCAAGCTGGAAGATTCCTGGGGACTAATTTCCTGTGCAGGTGTTTTGGCTGTGCGGACAGCTCTTGTTGTAACTAACCATCGTGCTGCTCGGGATGGGTGGCTAGCTTTCTTTTTCTAGGCTTAACCTTTCCTTAGTCCTTTCCTTGGGTTTAGCAAGCGTGAGAAGAGAATGAGTGCATTTGAATGTTGGGAAGTTGCCTTTTCCAGGTGCTTTGCAAATGTTTCAGTTATCATAATAAGGCTGTTGCATTATTTGTCAGCTGTGAGAAGCTTTCAGCTTCCCTAGCTCAGTGGAAGCTTTTTTCTTAGTCATTGGTACTTTACTGAGGAATGACATACCAAAATAGCAGTCCTGTTCCTTAATTTTATTACCTTCCCAATAAGATGAATATGCCAAATTAGTTTTATTGCTGTTTGGCCTGGAATAAGACTCTCTGGAATCTGCTGCCTTGGCCAACTGACTGTTCAGAATTTAGTTTGTGGAAGGGGGGAAAAAAGGAGAGAAGGAAGAAAATGAGAATCTTTGAGCTCGAGTGAAGGGGAAAAGAAAGTAGCAAGGGAGACGTGTTGTGAGTGCCTGATTCCCACACTGTTTGCTGAGAACACAGCCTGACTTCTCATGGTTTATTACATTGTATGAGGACAGAATTGTGTGCAAAAAAGGGCTACGACCTTTTTTTAATCACATAGCTCCACATACCGAACAGAGGCCTGATAAGCCTTGAGGTAAATGCCTAAGTTTTGTGGAAAGAAAACTCTTAAAGGACTAGAGGTAGCTGAAGGATGACGAGGGCTAAAAAGCAGTAGAGGAAGCCAGTGCAGGGAGCAGATACCAACGTGTAGGAAAGAATTTGAGTACTCTAGAGGTACAGCTTACAAATTTGTGATAGATCTTTTTAAAGGAGTCATGAATTTGTGAGGAGTCATGAATTTGTATTCACAAGAACCTCTAAATTGAGAAATGGCCAGTAGCTCACCTTTTCTCCAACATCCGCTTATTCCAAAAGATGGGAGCATGTAATCATCCAACTAAGTCCATGTGTTTCTTCTCTGTGTTTCTTTCTCTATGCCATGGCCTCCGCACATCTGCTTGGGCTGAGGTCACTGTGGGTTGAAGCCAAGAGCTGGTTGGGAAGCTTTTTGATGACGTACTTTCTGTTGTAAACTGCCAGTCAGATGAAACCAAAACTTCTCACGGAAATGTTTGTTTCAACAAAAACTTTGTTGGAAAGGTTTTTCTGGTCTGGTTTTGGATGAGGGAAGGGTTTGAGGGATGCAAGAAAAGTCATCATTTCCAGTTGATATACTTCATTACTAATGAACTTGCCTCAGATGTTCCGAATCATACTTGGTATCCAGCAGCATAAGGACTAGAGCAAGTTGGGTCACCACTCCAGGTGAGCATGCTTCCTGCTAGGTAAATTGAACGCTTGTACTGATTTTGAAAATAAAGCTTAATACAAACTTTGTAGGGTTTGGGATGGTGAGAAAAACAAATGTTAAGGCTTCTGCATTTTTGTCAGCTTTTGATTTTTTTTGTGACCATTTCCATCCAAAAATGGAAATGGTGGTGCTTGGTGGAAGCACAGGGTGTAGATAAATCAGCACTGTTGTCTGTCTCTTGGCTAATAAGTTAACAAAACAGAAAAGATTTCTTGGAAAATTTATTGGTAAAGATTCTGGAAAGATTCATCTAGGATGTTCATGAGGACAAGACTGACTCTGAGCTCTTTCCAGGTTAGGATCAAATCTGTCTGAGGTGCATAGTTCTGTCTTTCTTCCTCTTCTCAGCAGGTTCTTGATTCCTGTGGTCTCCTAATGTGTGGATGCTACCAGTCAATGGTTATCCAGTAAGGAAAAGAGCTGTCCAGTCAGCTAGAAACCATTCTTTTCCATCCTTATGATGACCCAGAAAGCTGCTGGGAAATCTGCGAGGTCTGGTGGCCACTTTGCACAGCTCTTGCCCCTCTGCTTAAACCAGATGCGTTTCTATCAGGAGCAGCTCTGATGGAGAAATGCCATTCCTGGCACTCAGAATGGGGTCACCACAAAGAGCCAGCCTTTGCAGGTAACCGTCTGTGCCAGCAGCGCAATTCAGAAATGGGATCAAAATGTCTTAATTAAAAATGGGGCATGTCACTTTCCACTGGAGCTGAGCAAAGACTACAGAAAGAAGGAAAAATAGTGGACAATTTAAACAGCAGAATTAATTCAGTGCTGTGTGAGACCCTTCTAATTGGTATCTGCAGAAGTGACTGATTCTCTTTGTGCCTGGGGAGACCTCTGGGAATGAAGATACTCCATCACTTATGCAAGCAGCTGTGTGGGAACTGGTAGCAAGGAGCAGTCATGTGGGAAAGGCCTCTGAAATGGCAGTGGTAGGAAGCGATGACAGTCTGAGAGGCTCTGAGAAAACTGTAAAATACCATTTGCTGTATATAACCAGGCAGTGGCTGAGTTAACAAAACTGAAATTCAGAGTACAACTAATTGTAATTAAATGTAGATTAGAATGTAAACAAGCTGCACTGGTTCAGTGCTTGGTTTTGTTTGCCTTGTTGAGATATCCGCCTTTGGAACTCTGTGGGGATGCTTTAGTTTGTCACCTTTAATCCTGAGGGTTAGCATCAATCAGGACATCAGTGTTGTGTTGACACAAGATAGGGCTCCTGGTGGTGTGTTTCTCTCCCATGAAAGGTGAGAGGTTTTCTCAGTCAGTTAGAGGAATTACTTCTACCTATAAAAAGCTGCTGGGGTTTCCTTGCGGCTTTTCCTTTTGAAAGACATCTGGCCTCATTGTAGCGAATTATTACCCAAAAGAGTGTACTTGCGAGGCTGAGTAAATACTTTCCATTAGGAAACTTACTGAGTGATGGGATGTTCCTCTGCAATACCCAAGTGCTTCCTGGGTATACTTTATTTACCTGCTGTCACCATCTGCCATACACCTTCCTCTCTTTCATTTCAACTTTATGCTCGGTATGGTATTACTCTGGTGGGGTTTTGTCTTCTGTATAGCTACACGTGCTGGCCTGTGTTTATACTGAAGGCAGCTGACTGAAGATGATGTTCTCTGCCTTTGGAGTGAAAAGTGATCAGCTTTATGGTAGTCAAGTTTCCCTGCGTGGATGTATTTAGGAGAAACCCACAGAAAGCACAGAGCCCTGCCAGCATGCTGGAAAGGTCTGTCATGCCCAGCCTCGAGTGTCACTGTCATTTTAGGCCCTTTGTATCAACTTCCAAAGTCTTTCTGAAGGTCACAGTCACAGTAATGCACACGAGTCTTAGTGGCAGTGGTTTCCAAAGTTTTGTTTTGTTTTGGTGACATCTCATTTGCGTGTGCAAGTTGCTTGTACTGGGAAGGGGACTGAGTAAATAGCGCAGAAGATGTTACCTGTTTCAGTTTGGGGTGGGGGGATGTAAACCTGTGAGAGCCGCTGAAGCCAGCTTCCAGCCACATGTGAACATGCAGTCGACACAAGAGAGATGAGCACAGACCCTAAGGAGGAGGCTTTAGCCGCGGGTGGGCTGCGGGCGAAGGGAGGTGATGGAGCGTGGGGCCATGCGTGGCCGAGCAGCACCCTCTAGGGGAACGGCTGCCCGAGGATGCAGCCACTTGTAAAGGCCCTACGTTTTTATTGCCAGGCCCCTGGGTGAGTCCCAATTAGCTCTGGAAGAATCTGCCTCTTGGCAACAGAGCCCTGCTTTTTATGTACAGGCACAGGAATACGTTAACAGCGGTTCCTCTGATCTTGCCAGGGCAGATGGCTGATACGAGGCTGGCGTTTGGGGGCCTTGAAATCACTTACTATGTTTATACAGTTTCTCTTATTAACAATTTTTAAAGCCAACAGGTTTTGCTTTGTAATCCATTTTAAATGCAGCTGCCCCCACCTTTCTCTCCCCCTCTCTTTTCCTTCCCAGTGCTTCCATCTCTTTCTTACGGTGCAGCATCTGTCTTCCTGCAGTTTCCCCATTCTCCCACCCTTTTGCTACCTTTCTGCTCATCTTTCTCTTGAACAGAGCAATGTTTTCTTTAGATGTGAGTGTCTGTATCACTGGTGCAAGTGAAATCACTTAATGTGCAAAATAAAGCATATGGTCATGGCAGATGCACATGCAAATCAATGATTTAAACCTGGCCACTGTGGGGCTGGCAACATTCTTCTGGGTGGGAACAGCAGGTCCCATTTCCAGCTGATGACCCTCGTCTGAAATCCAGAACAAGCAGCTATCAGGAACTGTAATACGCCTTCTAGAGTGCTCAGCTCCTGTACTCCCTGAGCTGTCTGTACTCAGCACATCATAGGAACTGGTTTCTTGCAGAGGCGAAAGCCCTTGCCGTTAGCTCCATCTGGTGTAGGGTGCATGTGCCTGTGTCTTGTCACATGGTCATAACTGTACAGTCTGTTCTGCCCTTCTGCCAGATATGAGTTCAGATCTTCCATTTTAGGCACCTGTTGGATTGTGTGCCCAAGCATTCGATCACTAGAGATTAAGCAAACTTGGCCTATCTGTTTTACACCTTCACTTTTCTGGCTGCCTGCTTTTTACATGGCGTTATTTTGCTTGCCCTTAGCAACACCTGTTTGGGGAAACTTCATGGCACTACTTCTATCCTTCCTTCCTTCATCCTCCTTCCACAGTTTAGCTTAATTGTAACTGTTGCTTCTTGCCCACACCACACCTCTGGATTTCACAATGTTCAGATACTGCAGCACCAGGTGTTTAGCATCTGTCATCTCAAGCATATTGGTCTGACTCCTGCATGTGAATCTTAAGGAGTGCTGATGAGGCTTCCTGTGTGCACACCCACAACGGAGGAGCTCCTTGGAGCCTGTCTGCCAGCACAGACGGTGGGGATGCTCCTTGGCATGCCATGGCATTTATTGCCTTTAACGTGGTTCTTGGATTTTACAGGTAGCCTGAGCAGTTTCCCCAGTGGAAAAAGACAAGGCCTTAACCCTTTCAGTGAGTATCTTGTCAAAATATTTATTTCCCTTTTTTTATGATAACCATGTGTCCCAGAATTCATGCTCTCCTATGTTTACAAATAGCAATACATAAACAACTGGAAGCCAAGGTTGTTCTTAAGAGGTGTGAACATAATAATAACACGCAGCTCTTCTGCATCAGCTCAAAGTCCAGATCATGTCTTCAGCTGTGGCAGACAGCACATTGCTTAGGAATTAGAATAGGGCACAGCAAGTATTTGATGAACACTCTCCTAGCCTTATTCTCCCTGCTTCTAGCAAGCAATGATTTAGGTGATTTGTTGTGTTTACATTGTATTAGTTTATGGACGTGTTCCCATGAAGGTTCCTCTCTGTCCCAGTTAAGGTCTTCTCTCCTCTGCACTTTGTGGCAGTGAATTGCACCCTTTCGTCAGGTGTGAAGAGCAACTTTCGTTTGTTTTCCTTTAAGACCTGCTGCCTCATAGTGTGAATGGGTGCTTCTCAATTTGTACTGTGAGCAGCAGTGGGCAGCTCTCCCCTGCCTGTCTCCCCTGTCTGTCTTTCCCCTGACACTTGTTGTTCTATAGCCCTCCAACATACATCTGGTTAGACTCCATTCCATGTTGAAAAATCCTTTGCTATGTATTTGCTTAGTGATAGAAATCTTCTCATACCTCTTGCTATCCTCCACTCCTTTGTGGGTACCTTATCTAGTCCTGCTGCGAGTTCCCCTTGAGATGGGCTGAACAGAGAACGAAGATAAGGATGAGCTAAGCCTTATGCATTGGTACAGTGATGCTTCCTGGTGTGTCCTCAGTTCTGAGCATGTATTTGATTTTCGTCTGCCCTGAAAAGCTGAGAAAAGGCATTCCAAAAATCATGTACTATGGCTTCAAACTCTTTCCTAGTCACTCAGAGTCCTTGGTGAAGGACAGGTTATCCTCGCTCCCCACTCCTGCACTGCTTTGCGTGTTTAGACACTGAAGTCAATCTGCTGCTGTTACAACCTGCTCATTGAACACTGTGAGAGCATTAAGCAACGCTGTGTAGTCAGATTCAAATATGACAGTCTGAAGTAATTTTGCATTTGACAATATTCGCCCCCACTTGGTGTGGGGCATGTCAGTTAGCACTGGTCCCAGTGAGGCCTGCCTGGTAACTTTTCTCCCTTATGAAAACCAAATCCATACTTCTGCTTTCTCTTCCCTGTGTTTTCACTTGTAATTAATTCACAAAGTGCACTTGTTCTGATCCCATAAGAGCTTTGATTCTCCTAACTTTTGATAAGGGACTTAAAAAAAAACAAAAACAAAAACAAAAAAAATACACTTTCTGAAGAAAGGAACACAAGGATGTGGGTACCTGTCTGACTCTCTAAGCAGCACCTTTGCACCATCCCCTAGGACACAGCTCAGCAGGGCCCTGGGGCTCCCAGCTCCATCCTCGCTGCATCCTCTCCATTTCATCAGCATGGTAGACTTCAGAGGGCATGGTGCAGGCAAGTCTTGAAGAACTGCTAAGCAGGGAAACTGCTGTGTTTTGTTATTGCAGAGATGGGGACGGGTCTTAAATGTCATCCTCCTGCTTGCCTGACTAGGGATTGTGGAAGCTGGCTGTGGCTCCAGGGCAGCTGGAGGCAGGGTAGCCTTACAGCAGTGGGGTTCTGCATCAGCCATCACAGGCAGAAGAGCAGAGGGAGTGATGTTGGACTAGTGTTTTGCCCAGACCGCATGCCCATTTCCAAGAAGGGGGAGGGTGGGGGAGAGTGGTGGTTCATGTTTAAAAATACATTAGTCCCTAGGGCTGTGTGTGACTCAGTCGATGCTTTTTTCAGCAAGGCTGTCTCATTAGCCCCTTGTTGTTCTCAGCCTCACAGCTTACTTGAGATCTCAGCCTTCTGGGGCCTTGGCTGCAGCAAAGGCTGTGCTGTATCTTACCTCAGTTGGGAGCCATTTCGGTTTTAATCTGCCTTTTTTCCTCACTTTCCCTGCTTCTGTTTTGTTTTTCTCTGTTTGCCCACCCCACCCCTCTCAGTAGGCCGCCTGGTGTAGCAGCAGAAGACGGGAAGGGAAGGCAGGAGCCGACCCAGAGGAAAGAAAGATACAGCGACAGACGGACAGACACCTTGCTGCTTGTGAGCAAGCATGCAGCATCAGCAACATCCAACGTAGCAGAAGTGGCACCCAGAACGTTTGCACTTTCTAATAATTGGTTTGGGTTTGGGTTTGTTTTTAATTTCTTTTCAATGCCATTATCTAATACTTTGGAGAGTGGGGGGAAACAGGATCATGACTTTTAAAAATTGGAACAGCTACTGATGACTTAAAATTGAGTTCACTGGGACTCAAAGAAAGAGAATTTTATATACTGTATATAAATATGTATGTAAATTGTACAGTTGTCTTGTACAGGGGTTGGAGTCACTGTTCTGTTCCTCCCTTTGCTTTTGAAGGCTGTTAGGGTTAGAGGGACACTTTGCATTTAATGGGTTACAGTAATGCATTCATTTCTGACACGATCCACCACTCAGTTGCAAACCGATCTCCTTAACATCCCTGTGCACAAAGGAGCAAGCATATCAGCATTATTTGTGCTCACAGGTGTGCACACAGTGCCCCACGTACCAAATGCTTCTTGGGAACCCCCTCTGTTCTTACTGCACAGCACAGTAAGAACTGTGCAACTCACAGGCATCAGGGCTTTTGAGAGAGCACAGATTTCACCTCAGTAGTGGTGCACTGCAAAGCTGCTTAAAGTAGGGCTAGGAAAGGGTTGTATTAAGGAAATATAAAAGTAGTTTCTGCACCTTTTGCAAATTGGGCAGAAATGAATTGCAAATGCATTGCTATCCAGGCTCAGAAGACATGCTTAGCAAAGATGTGCCATGTCCTGGAAATCTAACACTATTGTAAGGACATGGGAGCCTAGTAGAGTCGGCAGAGTGATGTCCTGCATCTTCTTTTCTGACAAAGTGTTCGTCTGTATGGTGTAAAACAATAAAAATACTGAGAAACCTGCTTAAAAGCAGCATCAGCCTGCCTATTGCTTTGCTGGAGAGCAAAGAACATATTTGTCAGTGCAGAAAGACACAATTATGCCGCCGGTCCCCAAAAGTCTGGTTTATTTACATTGCAACTCTACAGCTTGGGCTGTGCTCCCTAGTAAAGGATTGTCTGCAATGGCTGTTCTTGTCTTTGGTGGCTGTGAATCCCAAGCTCTTCTCCTGCACAGCAGAGGGTCTGTCTAGCTTAGAGTACCCACTTCACCTGATTCTCCAGTACCAGTGCCTCCCATGCTTTTATACTCCAGTGGCATGTTACAAGAACCGTGAAGGCTTGGATCAAAGAGCCTGGTGCTCCTGGAGCCCACAGGAGCTGTTTCAACCACCAGCATTTTTTCCAAAGTTGTCTTCTTAATCTCAGTCAGATGCAATTGTGAAGTCAGCGGATCAGCTATCCTGGGTTTGGGCAGAGTGGGGTGGGACACCCCGTGTTTTACTTTGTTTTGTGCATTTTCAGCCTCTGGCAGCACTTGCGCTTCACAGGGGATGTTCTGAGCAACTTCCCACTTCAGACCTGGCAATCTTTGTGCCACTCATCTCTGGACCAAAACCTGTAGTCAGAGACGACATCGTGCCATGCTAATAGGAGATCACACCAACAATTGCTTGTAAAAGCATTGTGTTACTGTAGAAACTGGGCCTGTCGCTTGAGGCTTTGCTGCTTTGGTAAAAAAATGTTGCAACACAGCGTCTTCACTCTGTGGCAAGTCACCATGATGATAGCTTGAGATAAACACATCACAGCAGGACTGGCCTGATGCAGTAAGTTAGTGCCTTGTTGACAAAATGGAAAGTTAGAAAAAAGAATAAGCTTTCTTTAAATAACGGTTTAATAGCAATAATAACTCTTCCCCTGGGAAGTAGATTGGAGCTGATTAAAGCATTTGACATGGGTGAAAACAACTCTGGTAATCTCTGAAGTGTACGTTACACCACCACAATGTAAAGAAAAACTCTCTTTAATATGAGCAGATCCTGCTGCTGGATCTTCATGGTTCCTCACATACAATGTATGTGCTTTTCTGGACTGCGAGTTCCCATTTCTCAATTGCATCTCCTCTTTTTAAATGTCCAACACACATCTTTTGTGTGTTGAAATGATTTGGTTTAGTGTATAGTTAGAAACGTCCCTGTCACTCGTTAATCCTATTGTAGGAGTGATGAATGAACCCAACTGTATAAAAAAACACTTCTTGTCTTTATTTGCTAGTTTTAGAAATTAAAAGCTCTGGCTGCTGTTTCTTGTTTGTTTTTGTTTTTTGTTTTCTAATGCATAGTTGCATCCAGCAAAAGCAGACGGTTGGATGCCTTCAGGAGCTCTGTCATCCAGCCAGCAGGGGCAGGCAATGCCCCACAAGATCGGGGGGGGAGTGCAGAGATGCTAAAAGTCATTGCATCTTTTCTCCTGGAAATATCAGTAAAAACAGCCAACCACTGCTGCTGCCTGCCACTTAATTATCCTTCTGCAGACCTTTTTCTCATTCTCACATTCTTCCCCTCTAAAAGGCCTGCGTTCACATGTAGTTTGCAATTAAAACTGAATGAGTTCTTCAAGGAAGCCTAACAAGGGCTGTTTGTTGATTTTAGCTCCGGTATTGGTGGGTATTCACATTACGCTAGTGCTGACTTGATGGATGGATTGGGATCCAAGCATTATATTGTTTCCCCCTTTATTTTCATGGGAGGAGTCCAAGTCCCAGCCTCCTGACTTGGGGTTCACACAGGCCTCTGAGCAGCTTGTGGCAGCGTTTGTACGTTGGCATGCAAGACCCAATCACTGTGGCTATGTGATGGCTGGACAGGGGTTGCGTTACTTGTTCTGGGTTTGTGCATTGGATGCTCACACAGACAGCACTGGTCCTGATTCATATAGCCCATCCAGTGAGTTGTCCATACAGTCCATACTCCTCACAACAGCAGTGCCTCAGCTTTCCTCTTCCCTTGTTGCTTTTCTGGCCGGGTACCTGGCCAGTCCCCCTGGCTGCCAGGCCACACTTGTCCTTGGGTGGCAGTGGTAAGCATGTTCTGCTCTACCTTGCATCAGTAGCATCCTACTGAAGCTGGGGCAGGGCAGTGTCAGAGTTGTGCCTGGAAGCAGACCCTGGACGTGTCTCTCCTACAAGTCCTCCTGGGCTCTCCAGCTCTACTTTGGATGACGGCTGAAAACAGGTGGGACAGAGAAGAGAACCAGGGCTCCACAGTGCAAGTCATCTGCTCCTCCTGCCAGAAACAAAACCCCTTCCTTTTGTGCGGATTCTCCAAGGACATGGTGTGCTGGAGGGACTGCATTATGGTGGGATTCATTCATACAAAGGCACTGCTTTCCACAGCCTAAGTTTGTATTGAACTTATCCTGCCCCATCACGTTTCTGCCTATGGCATTATTAGACTGAAAGGCATCTGTTTGATTCTGGTTTTGTAATAAAATAGATAATTTTTGCTCTAGTGTCTTGTGGTGGCTTCTTGTTGAATCTTGATTTCCAGAGCTCATCTTTCTTTCACATAATATTCTGTTACTTACACAGTGCCAAAGCAGAGGGAAGGGACTTTTCTTCTCTCAGAGCCCAGTTTCGGTCTTTGTTTGGGATCTGAGGTCCTGAGGATGCTTCTCTCCTGTGTGTAAGCCTCCAGGATGAGCTGAAACATGCCCAGAGTGCTGTCCTCTGTGGTTTAATGACAGCAGCCTAAATCTGCCCAGGCTATTTTAAAAGGCTCTGAAGCCTCAGTAGCAGAGTAGAGGTGACCTCCGAAAGTGGCACCCACAGCTAAGTGAGATCTCTGAGCAGTTTCCTTAAACCAGGGACAGAAGACAGGCACTGCATCTCACATCTCCTCCTCCCTTCTCATGTGGGAGACATCACTCCTGCAGCTCAGGCCTTGCTACATTGGAGCCTGAAATGGTGTCTTCTAGATGGTGTTCAAAACCTTTTATTCCTCAGAGATGGCAAGTAACAGGGGGGTGTGCCAGGAAGCTGCTATTATCGTAAAACATGTTTTTTCATAGAATACTGGGGGGTGGCACTCATCATGGATACAGGCCCATGGCAGAGGAGGCCGCACACCCTTCACATCAAGCAGACATGACCAGTTTTCTCATCACTGTAAATGTCATTTCACTTGGTCACACGTAAATCTCTTGCAGTTGATAATGACCAATTCATTCATTGCACATCAAAGGGGAGGTAATTGCAGTCCCAAAGGGAGGTTTTCTGCTTTTATAATAGCCACAGGCTGGCATGTCTATAGGTAAGGCCTGTAGAAAGGGGAGCTATTAAGACTGTTGTCCTTACATGCAAATTAAATAATCAAAGTATTGCAAACTTCAACGAGAAAATGTGAGGAGTGAGAGTCAATATGGGTTTGTCAGGAGCAAACTAGCAAACCAAGCCCATTTGTTTGAATTACTAAGGTAACAAGTTTGGGGGCTCGTGGAGAAGCAGCGGGTAAGTCTCTGCAAGACTTAATGAATTAAAAATAGGGAATTTTAAAAAATGAGTACTTCTTTAGCCATGCTTCCTCTTTCTCAACATGAGACACTCTGAGAGGCCTTCAGCCTTCTCTGGTGGTGCAGTAAATGTGTAAGCAAGTCAAAAGAACTACAGAGAGCCTCTTTCAACTTACGCTTCCAACAGTGATACTGCCAGAAGACTTTTCATCCTCCTCCGTATTCATCCCCCTCATCTAACTAACAAAATCCCCATGCAGAGGCTGACCTTCTGACTCCTCAGCAGCCAGCCCTGACAAACCATTCTGGGCAAAATCACTCAGCAGCCCTCCAAAAGCTGCCTTTAAATTGGACAGCAGGATCTGCAGAACCAGTGCTCCTCAGCTTGGAAAACACCTCGAAAACAAAGTGGGTTTTAAAAAACAGCACCTCAGGAACTAGGAGTACAACAGCAAGTATTTTCGAAGGAGCGTTTGCTTGAAAGCCTGAGGCTGGCTGCCCTGCAAGTTGTGCTTTCTGCTATTCTGTATCTGTAGGCCCACGTAGACATTTTAATGGCTTTGTTTTACCAAGGTGCCTTGCCTGTGCACACCAGGAGGTGTCTAGCTTTCGTTTGGAAAACATCAGCTCTGTGTTGTAATACCGAGCCACATCCCCTCCTCCCACAAGAGCAGCAATGACCAGTTAGGCCATGCTGTGTGGTTCTTTCACCACGGTGGCACTGGGCTGGGGGTCTCGGCATAGGCAGAGGAGCCATGGCCTTGCTGTGTGCTGAGCTGGCCGGTGTCCCCTCGAGGACAGGCCCCTGGCGGCTGGTGGCTCTGCCCTTGCTTGGGCTGGCTCTGGGCTGTGGCAAGGGGCACGTTTGGAGGTGTGAGAGGCATGCTTGTGGCCCCCATGGAGGCTGGGGCTCCACACCTCCTTTCTGGTGCCAGCAGGCACAGCAGGCCCAGCGCCCCTGCACACCGTACGCAGCTGCCTGGCCCTCATTTGGAGCTCAGATCAGCTCCTCGGGGCAGGATCCGACAGGCTGCTGTGTAGATGAATTCAGCTCACCCTACTAAAACAGACAAATTCAGTCCTGGCTCATAACAGACCCTTAACGCTTTGTTTTGTGAGATGTGACGGAAGGACTCAGACCTGTGTGCGTCCTCTGGCCTCATTTTGCTGAAATGAGTTCTTCCGTAGCATCTCAATGCTGTGCTTCGGGCAATAAAACTGCAGAGTTTGAATGCCCAGCATCCCATTACAGAGTAAAGCTCCGGCTCTGCACAGCACAGAGTGCCATTGCTGTCTCATGATTCTGGCTGGCACTGCTCAAGTGATCCCTACTGATTTCACTGTGTCAGGAAAGAGCTGACGCAGCACTTGGCTGAAGAGCTGGAGCTATTTCAGAAGTGACTTGGATGTTCTCGCTGTGAGCTGGCGGGTTGTAGCAGGCAAAGCTGCATGGAGGTGGCCAAAGTTGGAGCTGGTCACCCGCAGTCCAACATGAATGTGAATTTTTGCATCTCTAGAGCTGCTATGATTTTTTTCAATTGTTCAGATGCTTTGCTTTTCCTGCTTGAAATGCAATTTAATGCCAGTCCTCTGTAAAATGAGGTAAAGCACTTCAACTCTAAAAAATAAAATAGCAAATATAACTGAATTCAGGAAATGGGGCAGGATCTCTGAATAGATGTCTTTAAGGGTTAAAAGAGATCTGAGACATCTCAAGAGCTGAGGTCAGAGTCCTAATAAGAAACTATCCTGTTGTATGGGAAATGAGAGGAGCATATGTGGAGACCAATATATACACAATAAAGCTCTGTCAAGAGCTCTTTAACATCCTGAAGTAGGAAAAGGAACCTAAACAGAAGGGTACTTACACAGAACCTGGGTGCTTACCTAAGACTCCAAATAGAGGAATAGCGTGAGAAAGTAGGTGTAAGATAAAAAAAGGCTGAAGCCTAAAAATACCCATAACTAGCATGTGATCTAAAAGATGTGAAGGGAGAAGGCAAAGTTTGTTTTAACATGGAAGGTGATGTGAAACAGTAACTTAAGGACAGGCAGAGCATTTAAAGCCTGCTTTAGTCATTGTTAAAAAAAATAAAAACAAAAATAAAAACAAAAAAATAAAAATAAAAATAATAAAAATAAAATAAAATAAATAAAGTAAAATAAAATACAATAAACAAAATAAAACAAAATAAAATATAAAATAAAATAAATAAAATAAAATAAAATAAATTGTGACCCTATAGTTAGCAGAATTAATTTTATTAAAATGAAAAGATCACACAATTGCATGTTCACCCACCCACCAGCCCCTGAAAGAGGAGGAGAAACATTAATGCGAATGATATTTGATCACTGAGGAAAATGTCAGCAGGGCCTGATGAAGCTCCTTCTGGAGAATCAGAGCACTGGCCCAAGTATTTTTGGCTTATACAGGATAAGTTTCAGGGCATTGTAGAATACAGGTGAGATCCCAGAGGACTTAAAGATGACAAAGCAATGTCACCTAACTAAGAGATGAAGAAAAACCTACGGAATTACAGACCTGATGTCCTAATGATGTCGCTAAGTGAAAACCTGTAAGAAGGAGGTACTGAACAAGTATTCTCTAATCACCTAGATATACTTACAAGTTTGTAAAAAATGGCTGGAATGGATTTGTTGATGTTTTGCTGAGGAGAAATCACATCAAACCCATTTGAGTCCATTCTTTGACAGGATAACTGGCCTCATGGCTGGGCGGGTCAGCAGTAGATGTGATGTATCTTGACTTTGGTAAGGCTTCTGGCACTGTCCCAGAAGACATCCTCATAAGCGAGCTGAGGAAATGCAACCTATTTAGGCTCACAATACATTGAGTTCAGTGTCAAAGTCAGAGCGCTTCCTGGGGAAGTCTTTTCAGTGCCCATCCACAGTCCCGGTCTAGTCAGTATTTTTGTCAGCAGCTTTAGGAAATTGCTTTGATATAAAATTTCCGGGTAGTAGGCAACTGGGAGGGGTTGGGAGCTACCTATGAAGGGTAGGACCAGAATGCTTGATAAATTGAAGGAACGGTCCAAGTCAACAGGATGAGTTTTGGCAGATAAGCATGCAGTGACCTGCTGTGAGGATGCTGGAGTGAATGTGCAAACACAAAACGAGAACACAGCAGGCAGCAATCCAACAGAGAAGATTGCTCAGAAGATGAAAGAGGAGAAGGGGGAAAAGCTGAAGGGCTTTCTCATATATGAAATGCTCTTATATAGTGATCAATGATAGTGATCGATGATTTTCTATGCCACTGTAAATAAGAAGGAAAACAAAATGATCAGGGCAAAAGAAAAATCTTTAGGTTTGCAGTTATTTCCAATGCAAGTTGCTATTGAAGGTGAGGAGGCGACAGAACTTCTTTTTCTACCTTTTAAAAAGCTTATTGAGCAATGATGGTGGTGGAGGTGGTCTCTACAGCATGCCATAGTGCCAAGGAGGTGTCATGGTGACCTTCTGAGGGCTTCATTTGAGCTTTTGTTGAGATTTTATCATACAACATTTGCACACACCCAAGGTGTACAAAATGGGACCAGCTTTTCTGTAACACAAGGCTATTTTCTGAGACACCAGAAAGACCATCCCAAGAATGTATTTATAGCTTCACAATGTAGACCCTAAAAAAAAAAAAAAATCTTGTTCGGATGGTTTATTCTTTAATTCGCCTAGATGTCATACCACTTTCAACTTCCTAGATCTGTGTTACTTTATATTGTATTCTTCAAACTGACCCAAATTCTGAGTGCACCCCCAGCAACAACTAGTAGGCAGGTCACGATTTTTCCTTTAGCCACAGCTACATCTGGCAACAGCAGTGGCACTCTGGGACATTGGCATATCCTCATATGTAGGTGCAGGAGGAACATCTGGTGAACTCATCCAGAGGGTAAGGGGGTAAATGGTAAATCTACACATGGTGTTAATTTTGGTGAGCCATTTACTCATGGTGCTAATTATCTAGATATTGTAAATATCTCATTTAAATACTGTGAGGCCCTTCGTCCCCACCCCCTATGGAGGCAAGCCACAAATAACACTACTGTTAACAATCTGGCTGCCTCTGGCACACACACACGATGACAATGGTCGGTCATTAAAAACATTTTTTTTTCCATATAATACTCCAAAGTTTATTCTTGGTGACAAGTGCATTTCTGCTTGTTGCCGGGGCTGAGCAACTGCTGCTCCCATTTGTGCGGGTGGTTCTCACACCAAGATCATGGCTGTGACCATTCCCAAACAGAATTAACCCAAAAAAGCTTCCCACCCTCTCTAAAAAAAGCAATTCCTGTAAATGATATGAGCGCACCCAGAGCAGGGTGCCCCGGCCCCACGTCCAGGTGGGTTTTGAAGATCTCCAAGGAGGAAAGATTCCTCAAAGGCCTTGTTACCTACGCTTTATCTCACCAGTGTCCAGGTACTGCAGCTCTGGATGGCTTCCAAAATGCCTTTCTAAAGCAAATCTGCTGGGGAAGGCATGTGGGGAGGTCCCGTTCCCCCCCCCCCCCCCCCCCCCGCAGTAGTGGGGCAGGGAGGTTCTTGAAGCCCATGGTGGCACAGGGAGCTGAGGGGGGCTTCTCCTGCAGCTGGTGCTGTGAGGTGAGGCAGTGTTGCTGCTTTGGGAGGGAGGGGGGTCCCCTCCAACACCAGGGACAAGTGGCTTACAAAGCCATCCAGCAGCCACCGCTGTGGGAGCAGAGGAAACGTGTATCACAGAGTATTTTTGTGTTTAATTTGTGCTTGTCCAGAAAAGCTCTGATGACACCAACAAAACAGTAATTACTGAAAAGGTAACAAAGCCCGATCTGAGAGCTATGAACGCCCTCCTCCCTGGCTTAAAACCTTTGCTCAACAGCTCTAATAGCCATTTCATTCTGAACTGTGTATTGCTCCCAGTGTGCCAGGAGTTATCCCGGGAATGCTACGCGGAGCATGGGAAGAGCCCCCAGGCAGGCTGCGGGGAGGTGACGAGCACCTGCTGCATTGCACCGAGGGGTGCCCTCACCCCCATCTCCCCAGCACCCTGTAGCTGAAAGGTAAAAGCATGTGGCAAAGATGAAAGGGCTGTCGAGAGAGGAGAGCGGGTTTTATTGCAGGCTGCGATGGGAAGCTGCCAGGAGAAGCAGAGAGGAAGGAGCAGCAGCAAGGATAACGGAGCAGCAGAAGCACCCCTCTGCAAAGCAGCTGCTGGGCCCTCCCAGCACAACAACCCGGCGTCCAGGCACCTGCCCAGATGCAGCACGAGCAAGCACACAGCCCAAAAATAAAACATAAAAGCCTCAGCAAAAACAAATCCCCAAAGGCACCATATTTTTTTTAGCTTGCATATTTTTTAATGAAGTAAAAAAAAAAAAAAGGAAAATAAAATAAAGAGACACTCCACTGAAGTTGTCAGCGTGGCGCAGATCTCCACAGTGCATCGAGGGCACCAAAGTCACCGTGCAATTGGCAATTGCAGACACTCGTCCCCCTGCCCCCCCCACAAAGTGAGCCTAAGAAAGCAGCAGATGAAAAGCACACGACCGATACAGCACAAGCAACAGAATAACAGCATTGCAGCTCCCTGTGCCCGGGTTTTAGCCGGGAATGGGCAAACTGGTATGGTTAAAATAAGAACTGAACAGACTTGACATGTCCAAATTAAAAACAGCAATGATAACACAATCTCCTTGAGAGCTGCACCTTAAACACACACCCCCAAGCCCAGAGATCATTTTGGGGGCTTTAAACTTTTCCTTCGTGTCACACATCTGTGCTCTGGGGTCCCAGCCCGGGTGAGCAGCAGCAGCGACTGACATAGACAGAAGCTGCTCTTGGTGGCTGCTGGCACAGCCAAAGGCCGGAAAGATTGGCAAACTCAGCTGGAACCTGGCCTCGGGATTTCTTGCCCTTTTTTTTTCGTGCCCTTCCCCAAAAGCCACAGCAAAGGGAGGGCAGGGAGGCAGAAGGCTGGGTGTTCGTCAGCTTCAAACCCCAGGGCTTTCACCCACAGAGCTTCTGCAAGCAAAGCTCCTGCTGTCCCTGTAAGAAGGATCCTTATTCTCTGCCTTACATTTATACACTTTACACAGAGAGATATTTGATAAACATTTTGTATGAAAATAAATATTTTTTCTGTGTTTTAAGGACCATTGTCACTCTCATCTATTCACTTGCTATAATGTTATGTCTGTTCTTTGTCCTTGATAACCCTGTTCCCATTGCATTTTTCCTCATCTACAGACACCATCTCCCTGCTCCTTGGGGCAGCAGAAAGCCCCCCCAGGAGGTTGGGATGGACCCTTTGCCAGCTCCTCTTTTACGTGCTGACTGCCTGGGTTTGGCTTGTGCTAGGGAAATTTAAGAGGAAAATGCTTCCCTTTACAGCACCTGTTTCTTGGTAGAAAAAAAAAATTATCTTCCTCTTGGAAACACTTTAAAAAGAGCAAGGCTTTAACATCCCCTTCCAGGACTCTCAGTTAAGAAATATATTTATAGATAGCACTGTTTATATAGATATAGGTATAGGTTTTATTTAATTTTATTACCAACCCAACATTTCAATTTGCAGCCATTGATGTAATTCATGACATACTTGTTTGTTTGCTTTTGTTTGTGTTCCTTAAAAAGAAATGCACTTCAAATGAAAAGGGTGCCCTTTTGCCTGTCTGTTTTTCCAAGGATGTGCTGGAGGTGATGCAGGACTCCTGGGGCGGGCGGCAGGTCTGAAGCCCGTACCTTTCCACGGACCGACGGCTGCTCGTGAGACGCAGGCACTGCGAGCATCGGGATGGCAGCTGAGTGAAACAGCAGCCGTGACACAGCTCAGGCCGGCTGTGCGGGACAATACCAGCACTCTTTTTGGGCTTCCCTGTCGTCCTCCTGCCTTTATTTCCCTGCTCTCTGCTCTCACTCTTTCCCTGCTTTCTGCTCTCACAGGTAGGCCAGAGCAAGCACGTTATCACAGGGATCCACTCCCACCTCCGGGAGGAGGACCACTGCACCATCATCGGGGAGCCTGTGCCAGCTTCCCCAGCCCCCCGGCAGGCTAGTTCTGTGCAGCTGTTTATTTCCTTACCATTTGTAAATGAACATAATTTTATCTCCCTGCAGTACAACAAGCCCAAAGTTAATTGTACAAAGAGAAATGCCATAGTCAAAATATACACGATACGTATTGTATTAGAGGGTTGGGTTGTTTTTTTGTTTTTTTTTTTCCTCCTTTGTTTTTTTAGCCCAGGCAGGTGATTGAGATGCTACATGCTCCAGCCTTCATCACGGAACTCGTGTGTGTGTGTGTGTACGTGTATGTGTGTGTTTGTATTAAAAATATATCAGTCTTGTGATGCTCTTAAAAAAGAAAGAAATGGAAGGAGGTGGGGGAGGAAATGGGTGAGAGTGAAAAAGTTCTTTGACGGTGTCAGTCTTCTGTGGCTTCAAAAAATACATGTTCAATTCCAGCACTGACGGCAGCTTGAAGCTTTAGATTTTAAACTTGTAACATTTTTCTGTTTAAGTAGTAAAAAAAAAAATATATATATATCAAGCTATGTGCCCCCCCCAAACCAAGAAGCAATAAGCAAAAGAAAATAAAAATAAAAATAAAAATAAAATTCCTGATCAGACTTCTGCAATTCCCAAACAGTAAAAACAAGAAAGCGTCTCCTTATGGTGGAGGGGTGCTCAGGAGACTGGGAACAAGAACCTGCAGGAGAGGAGGCCGTTAGAGATGGCTGAGACTTCATAACCTCATTGACTGGGGTCAGTGGCTGGGTTTACTTTGTTTTGTTTTATTTAAACGCCTGCCATTGTCGCTTTTTTTTTTTCTTTTGTATCATTTTCGGTGTTTTTTTGTGGATTTTTATTTTGTTTTGTTTTTGTTCTGTGAGGGTTTTGCCCATCCCGGCACCCAGCTGTCCGACTGTCCGGGCAGCGGACTGACAGCCGTCCCTCCTGGTGAAACCGTGCTTCGAGGGCCGGTGTCCCGTGAGGTAACGGAGGAGGGGGTCCCTCCCCTGGCGGCACCGTCCCCCCACCGCCTAAAACCCCTTGATGTAGCAATAGGCCTCCAGGGTGGCGAAGAGGATGTACAGCAGCCACAGGCTGACGAAGAGCAACGTCGTGGCCAGTTTGCAGCCCCGGGGGCCGCCCAGCTCCCCTCCGAGGTGGGGCCGCCGGCGGTAGAGGAGGACACTGATGCAGATGAAGGCGAAGATGGTGAAGAGGGTGACAGAGAAGGCCAGGGTGCCGGCCGACACCTGGAACTCCTGCCCCTGCGATGCCCAGTAGATGGCCGCCACTGACCACGCCAGCCCGATGCCCAGGAAGACGTTGACGGCGTTGCTGCCCGTGACATTGCTGATGGAGGCGTCGGCGTACACGTCCTGGATGGCCGCGGCTTTGCTGGCAAACGTGTCTGCAGGGCAAGGAGGGAAGGAAGAATCACTGGGGTCCAAGGGCAGAAATGGGCAATCCCCCCTTCCTGAGGAACAAGAGACGCTCAGGAGTGCCACCTGAGCTGGGACATGGATCCCGACTCTCTCTGGACCTCCCTCTCCCTCCCCATGGCCTCCCCACCTGGTACGGAGGTGCCGAAGGCTACAAACACGACGGCGGTCACCGAGTCCTTGAGGCCGATGGTGCAGCCAAAGTGGGAGGCGAGGTCGCCGATGACGGCTGTGAGCATGCCGATGATGAGGATGGAGACGACGAAGCAGGCCCAGCCGTTGCAGTACTCGGTGGGGGGCACGCAGGCAAACAGCACCTTCCAGAAGACGGTCAGGAAGTGCATCACGTAGTCGAAGCAGGACGGCAGGCGCTCCTCACCCGACTCATCCTCGTCTTCATCACCCGCTGCAAGCAATGTGGAAGAAGAGGTCTGTCTCGTGTGATGGAGCATCTACGTGGCCACCTGCCCCTGCTCCAGAGCAAGGGTTGATTGCCAGCACGGCCCCCGCAAGAAGCTTCACATCTGTGTGAGGGTATTGGCAGCAGCCCCTTGGAGGGGTCCCTCCTTAGCCTGGTAGGGCAGGTCAGCCCAGAGGCTGGAAGCACTGCTGGTCTTTGTGTGGATAGAGGATGATGGGGAAAGAGAAAGTAGGTAGGGAGTGTGGGGCAGATAGCAAGGAAAAGGGAGAGATGGAGGAAGAAGGAGGCTGTCCTGGGAAAAAACATTGCTCCAAGGATGGAGACACTGTTTCCACAGGAGCAGTTTCTCTTAGTTGCTAGAGGGAAGGAAAGCGAATACCCTGCATCTCTTCTTTCACTTCAAAGGAAGCCCTTCTAGCCACTGGTGAGAGAACACCACAAACCCAACAGCCGGGCATCCCTGACGAGGCAGATGCTGTCTGCTGAGCCCAGACACAGCTCATCCAGGGCTGGGGATGCTGGCGTGGGTTTGCTGGTCTCCCCCTCACCTGCACTGACGGTAATGGCCTCCATAAACTGGTCCCTCCAGGAATGTGTCCCTACAACCAAAGCCAGGTTTGTCTTCTTAATCAGCTTGTCCACGGTGCTCTGTTGCGGGAATAAAGATGAACAACAATTAAACCACCAGCTCGTGCGCAAGGTGGTCCCTTCCCAAACTATGGAGGTGCCACAGGCACTACCCTACCAGCCAGCTCCATGCCTGGAGTTGGGCCCACCCATACCTCTCCCACACGTGACCCATACTTCACCAGAGTCTGCTTGTTTGCCACCCCTTACTCCAAACAAAGCTCCTTCTTCCCTCACCCCTGCCTCACTAGGGACATCTTTGCTCCTGCCCTCTCCTGCATGCTGGCATCTGCTTGTGCTCCCTTGTCTTCCTCCTTTCACCTCTGCCTACCAGCAGCTACATCCACTCCATTGCATTGCACACTCCTTTTCCTCTTCCAGCAGCCTTTTCCCTGTACATGTGGCCACCCTCTGCCTCCTCAGTCCTGCTCTCCAGGGCTACTCTTCTCTGCCACGCAGCTGTCCCCTCCTGGAAGACCCCTGGGACAACCACTGACCTTGAACTCATAGGACTCCTCAATGATGACTTCTAGTTTGGGATGTTCACCAAGGATTGGTTTGCCCATCTCTGCAATCCTCTTGGCTTCCTCCTCTTCAACTGTCAGCTTCCTCTCAGCCACCTCTGCAAAAGCAAGGTCAACACTAAGATGCAGCCAGCCGCCCTCGAGCACCAGGACGCCGCAGGGGCCTGGGGCCTTCTGCAGCCCCTGTGCAGCTCGCTAAGCTCACGCAAGGACTTGGGGGACAGTGTGGGGTGCTGGGCCACAGAAATAAAGGCCCAAGATTTCTGCGTATCGGTTAGTCACCAAGAACATATATATCGTGGTCTTATTTTTAAAAACACACACATTTCCTCAGCCTGCATTGGTGCTCTTGGATGACATAGGCCCTCCCATCACCCCTGCTACATCTTTGGTGAGAGTGAGGTACCACGCACCCTGCCATTTGGCACATGCAGCCTTTAAGACAATTTTAACATCCTGGCATGCTTCCTGGCTTGAACGAACAAGAGAGAGAAGCTTTTTATTCCCCTCTGATTAGAAAATCACTGTTGGCACTCTGTGCCGCTCAGTGCTCGAGCTAACCCTCAGAGAGACACAGTCACAACCGCACACGCACACACGTACACATGTATATGTACACATTCACTTGGAAAAATGAACATGAAGTAAGTCAGGAGCCAAGTGGATTTTTGCTTTCACAGTACTGGATGCTTAGTTTCTGCTGGAGGAAAGTTAAGTGTCCCAGGTCAGCAGGTGCCACCCTGGGACTGCCCATGAGGCACAGCACTCTGGGACAACATCAGATGATGCCCCAGCAAACACAGCAAGAAGTCTGGGGAAGTGCTGGTTGCCCAAACAGGATGAAGAAACACAGCCAGGGGGAAGGGTGTCCTCTCCCACCCACACAACCAAGCATAGGCACGCGTCAGGGGCTGCTTTAGCATCTCAAGAAAAGCTGGGTTCCTCTGGCTTGCCTGTGCCTGACCACTGGGGGCGTACAGGCTGCAGCACACCGCCCAGCTGAGCTGCTGTAGGAGCTGCAAAACCTGGGGAGGTACCACAACAGAACAGCATCTTGTTCTGCCTGAGCAGTGGGCCAGATGTTGCCCGAGACTTCCTATAGAGTTTACAAACACCCCAGGTAATGCCTCAGATATGATTAATCCCGTGTGGAGTCAAGAAGATCTCACCAAAAATCAGACAGAACAAATTATAACCTCCCAGTGGAATCTAGTTATAAACTCTGCCTTCTCTTCATCAGCCCTGCTAGATTGATTGCAGGGACTGTAAGCCTTGCAGGACTTGCGGAGTTTATAAAATATATAAGAACTCCTGTGTCAGGTGGCATTACTATATCCCATCACAGAGGCAGAAACAACTACATCCATCATTTGAAATCAATGAAGTACATCAAAACCATCACTGCCTACCACCACCACCACCTACAGTGGATTTGGGAATCCCCAAAAGTTTATGAATCCTGACAGAGACAGAGGAGCAGAGCAACTGGAGCAAGGCAGGACGGCAGAGGGGCGGAGGATGACTGCAGGAGAAGGCCAAGCAGCCACAGAGGGAAGGAGGCAGCTGAGCTGGAGGTGAACCTGGACAAAATGTTCTGCCTTATGTTATGTTTGGAGGCATGGACTGATGATCGCTGAGGAAAAAACTCCAACTACTTATATTCACTTAGGCATTTAACATCAGTTGCCACAGCATGTCCTTGTCTCACCCCACCTGAGCCCCCCCACAGTCTGCTGCTCAGGAAGGAGGCACCCCCAGCTCTGCAGGGGCCCAGTGTGGCAGAGAGCCCAGCATGTGCTGACATCTGCTGACACTGCTTTGAGGAAGGAGCACAGCAGCCACCCCAGCAGGGCTGCAAAGCCTGGACTCAGTGACAATCTGGCTCACTACAACCGTCCCCGGGAAGTACCTTCAACTGCAAAACTACAGGTCGCAGCTGCCAGCACGGCCCTATGGGCTATTGCCCACCAGCTGCAGTCGCACGGCACAGAAAGTCAGTCAGAGCTGCCTGAAAACTGGGAATCTCAGACTGAATTTCCCCAGCTTAACAATCACAGGAGAAGTACTACAGCAAAGTCTCAGTCCCCACTTTAACTGATTGGACAAAAGCCTTTGACGTGGTAAGACAACACGGAGTCTCGTGCAAATATTAGCCATCTTCAGACACGTCCGTAAGTGCCCACACTGCAGAATACACTCTCCTCCCTGTAGGGAGCAGCATCAAACACAGATTTATCTCAGAACCTATCACCACACTCATGCTGTTTGATGTGCCTGTGCCAGGCAGAGCAGTGTGAGATCTGAAACCCTCCTCTGAGGAGGACCTGCTCGGTCTCTTCTGACTGCGTGCCAGGCCCCGGGCTGCAGGGCTGCGTGTGTCCATGGCTGGTGGCAGGACTTCAGCTGCTGGCAGGTGGCTTTGTTGCCTCCACAAGCCACTTGCAGATCACCTACTGATTTGACGAAAATGGCAAGTGCTTGCCAGGCAGCTCTTAGAAGAGAGTGAATGGACAGGTCCATGTCCAGCAGTGGACAGAGAGCTTTGGTGATCCCTGGGCCGGGCACAGTGCAAGCGTTTGGTGCAGCCACTGCAGGGAGACCATCTAGAAATCAGAAGTAAAGGTGGCTGTGCCTACTACCACAGCACTGAAGGGCTGTGGGATGTGCACTATTCAGAGGACGCCTTGTCAGCAGAAGTGCCACCAGAGGCACCTTCAAGCCCGAGGCCACTTTAGGTGAAGGGATGAGCTGACCGGCGATGGACCTGCGGCCTGCTGACAGCGTGCCCATGGAGACCTGAGTAATAGAGGCTCTGCTGTCACCACGCAGCTTCTCTGTGGTGAATACAGCAAACTGGGGCACAGAGAGGAGGCATGGTCACCCAAGAAGGCACGTCAAGATCTCCTGTGGGGGCAGTTAATTGAATACCGCTCCAAAGCTGAGCCTTTCAAACGTTAGGTGCAAGCAAACAGCAGGGGAACAGGCATAGGCAGCACGTCCAACTGGGTAGCTCACAGAAATGTTAAAAGAGGAAGCTTACAAATAATGTAAAAAGGAGGTGATTCCTGCATGACTCATTAAAAAGTGGAAATACTTGTAAATGTGCAACTTGTTATGCTAAGTACAGAAACCTAACAAACTTCAAAGGTGATTTTGAAAATGCTTAACCTGAGTCTTTTTACCCTAATGGGAGATACAACCTGAACCTGTGGAGTCTGTCTGTTCCCATGGGATGCTGAGGACTGAGTTGAGCCCCATGTGCAGAGACCCAGCTGCTGAAAGGGAATAAACTGTTACAACGTCCCAGCGGCAGAACACACCTCAAGGAAGGGGACATCGAGGTCCCAAGCCCTTGCCTCATGGTTACAGCCTTACTAGCAGACTAAACAGGGCCAAGGTATGGGCCCAAACATCGACAGGACCAAATATTCTTCAGTAGCTGTGGTCCAGTGCCAGCAGGAAGGAGGGAGGTCTCCCACACTGTGCTCAGTGCAGGTCCCCGGCCCCTGTGAGAAGTCAGAGGCGTCCCTCTCATCTGGGACTGCTGAGAGGTTGCAGACCAGCTGTCCTCAGCACGAAGCCTCCCAAAAAGTCTGATGTGCTAGAGGAGAGCTCACAAACCTGTCCTGTACAAACATCTAGTGGCCAGAACATTCACCCAGGGCAACAGGGGTCTGATTCCTCACTGATTTGATACTTAGACGGATGCTTCTGCCTTTCAGGGGAGCCCCTTACCTAGCAGCACTGCAGGAGGCTGCTGCCTCTGCCAAAAACATGGAGCATGCCCTTCCTCCTGAGGAAACAAGTGTAGAGATGGGGTCGTGAGGGCTCCTCCAGGAAGCAGGGACCGGTGAGGTATGTCACACATCGCCCAGGTGTGCCCGCCTACAGAGACCACCAAGGGCTGGGACAAAGAAAGCACAGGAGGAGGGTGGACAGGAGAGACAGGTGTAATTTGGAAGGTCAAGTCTACCAAGGTGAGCACTGCCAAACTGCAGTTTAATTATTAACTAGCATGATTTCTGTTTGTATCAGCACCAGCACCTGCTCTTCTTTGCACCCTGGACTCCCAGCTGTCAACCCCAGTTAAACCTGATGAGGTCTGGGTATGCCCGGCAGGAACAGGAGCTCACCAGGGCCTCCTGGGGTGCCGTCACCTCATCCCTGGAAAGGGGAAGATGGGGGTAGTGGGGTCCCCTAAACCCTGCCTGCACTGGAGTGCAGGTCTGTGTGACCATCAGGTGATAACAGCCCACCCAGGCTACAGGAGACGTGCAGGCTGCTCAGGCGATGCCAGCTGGGGCTTGTGCACCAGGTACTGCATGCAGGTACCTGCTCCTCGTGCCAGGATGCTCATCAGGAGATGCTGCCAGCAAGGGAGAGCAGCAGGGCTGGTAGAGCAAGGGCAGGATGGCAGGAAGGGCAATGCAGCCCACATTTGCCCAGCCTGTAGCAATGGCCACAGCCCATACCCAGTGCTAGACCCAACGCTTCCCTGTGGGAAGTGAGGAAAGGTTTTTGGTTAAATCCCTCCATGCTCCCAGTTGTTCTGCCTCATTCAGAGGCAGTTCAGCACTAAGGTGGGGCAGATGAGGGGGCCAGCAGCTCCTGGTCACAGTCCCACCCCTTGCCTTGGGCATGTCCCTGCCGTGCTCACCCGCATGAGAATGATGTGCTCCTGCAGGGACACCCTGGGACTTCTTCTGCAGTTATCTGCAAAGTGCTTTCATATCTCCACATGACAGGCAGTTTATTGGGCTGAAAATGCTGTAAACATATCCCCTCTTCCTGTTATTTCTCCCTCAGGAAAGGGGAAAACAGAGCAGTTTCCACACCATGCACTGCCCCTTGCAGGTACTACCTGAATGCTTGCTTGCTCAAGTCCCTTCAGGGAACCGGGAGCTGGACATTGCCTGTGGCCCACTGGACACAACATAAATCAGAGGTAGATAAAGCCCGTTTCCACAGCTTTTGTGCTGAAGCAGGCAACGGCAAGGCCCCGTAACACTGCTAGAGAGGTAGATCCCTATCACCTAGGAAATGCTGCAAGACTACCAAGCAGCTATGGGCTGGTTTGTATTCCCTGTCACTTGCTGAATAAATTGGATTAAAACCAGCAATGTATTCATGAAAGACTTCTCTGAAGGCCATTTCGCACCCCTCGAGCTATCTCGTATCCATCCGTTTCTGGAGTGGGCCTGGATCTGCATGAAGGTCACCCCTTCTGGGGACTGCGCTGCTAGGAAGAAATTAAAACGGGATTTTTGTTGTGGCTCAATAAAATATAATCCCAGCTAAACAAAGTAAACACTGAGCATGAATGAGCTCCTCTCTCCAGAGGGCTGTCAATCCGTCAGTCACAACTGGGGAAGACTGCTGGCTAAAAGACACGCTGGCTTTGGAGGTTAGCATATTGATGTGCCCTTTAAAGAAACACACACACACACAGCCTGTGCCGCTTTCTAAAAATGGGAGGAATCTGCTTGCTTAGCCCTGAAAGCTATTTTTGAGGTGTGATGCACCCAGTATACATGCCCTAGTGTCCTTAATGCTAACTGAGAAACTGTGCATCCACGAGAGGAGGGCTAACACGCAGCTAAACCACAGGACAGGGAGTCGTGCATTATTTCACTGCTGGCTCTGCTCTAAGATCGATGTTGATGTGACCGTCCCCGACAGCTCTGCTCCCCAGCCTTCCCATTGCAAAGTGGACATCGGCCAGGCAGCTATATATACAGAGAGCGGGCCCATGAGTTTCAACGCACAAAGAAACATATTTATAAATATTTCCCTTGATTTGACTGAATATGTGGAAGTGAGGGTATATATGTAGCTAATGTTTTGATAATTCCTCATACCTTTAAGGATCTGAACATCCTGAGCCCAAGTACCAGGCTTCTAGGGACAACTAGTATCAAATATTTCGCTATATAAAGAGTATAGAGGGAAGTCAGTGCCAGTGCCAACACAAAAGATTATGCTTCAGAGAAGGTAAAAAAACTACCAGGTGTGACTCTCCAGTCACCCCACAGCCACCCTGAACTGCTCCAGTTCTCTGCAGCCCCAACAGCTGGCACCGGGCATTTCGCAAAGGAAAGCTTTCAGGTTTACAGCCTTGCAAGTCTGCCTTGGGGCCTGGTGGAAGTTTGGTGAGTACAAAAGGCAGAGCCGAACCTGCGCCAAAGGCTCTCCCAGGGATGGCTCTGCAAGGGGTGGGCGCAGCCAGGCTCCCAACCTGCTCTGAAGGAAGGGCTGCTCAGCCAAGGGATGGGTTGGCACTTGGGCCCATTTATCCGCTGACAGTGCATGCAGGCTCCCAGGGCTTCTGCAAAGAGATGGGGAGTGGGGGCCACAGCACACAAGGGCAAACACCACAGCAGCGGCAGAGGAGCACTGAAGATGCTCCGGGAGGGAGAGGACCGACAGATTGCACCGAAACTCTCAACCAAGCCATTTTCACAAAGATTCCTGCGCTTCCATGTAACCTAAATCTAACATGACACAGACTAAATGAGAATGTCACTTCTCTCCCCGCTTATTAGGCGTGATGGCTGCTGAGTGACACCCCAGCGTGCGTGCCGGCTGAGCCCAGACCCCAACCAAGTGCCCGCCGTGCACCCCACGGGCACCCCGGCAAGGAGGGTGGCGGGGGGCTGGCACCCCAGAGACCTCCCCCGTCACGGACAGAGAGGAAGCTTTTCTCTGTTGCCGGAGTGCAACTTTCCTTAGCTGGCGACCACGTCATCCGGTAACAGCTGCCAAAAGCAATCAGGCCGGATCACAACAGCGGGAGAAAGTTATATTATTTTAATACAGATTATTTGGTTCCTGAGGTTCTGATCAAATTAGGCAGCTACTGAATTAAAGCAATGAAATTACTGTGAAGGAGGCCGTGCTCAACTTATTTCCAGTCCTCCTGGACCTGAAGAAGTAACAAAGGAAGCCATCCAAACTGCTCGGAGGAGGTTTCCATAACACCCTAAGCTGATATCTGGGGAGCTTGGGACTTCTGTCTGCCACTAGCAATCTCCTAATTAGCCTCATCTCCTGTGGGCTCAGGCCATCCCCTGCACAGCAGCCTTGGCATCCTCCTAAAAATCTCAGAGACAGAAGCTTGCACTGCAGAGACACTGCTCCCTTGGTTTGCAGCACAGCTCAGGTGTTACGAACATATGCCATCAGTGCCTTAAATTCACCTGAAGCAAAAACTTGTACTAAATCCCACGGCCTATGGCAAGCCAAAGGAGCACACAGATCTTTTCAGGGGTTCTGAAGCCGTGCCTGCAAGCAGCCCCCCACCGTCACCGCAGCCTGCTGCAGGACTCACAGCTTCTAAATCTGGGGGGGTTGTTTTTCTAGTCTGCAGGCAAACCTGCCAGCTCCTCCCTGCACCCTGCATGCCCGGCCTCAGCTGTTGACAAATGTTTCTTTAATGCAAATTCAACTGTAATCATGCCTGGAATTGAAAGAGTGAGAAAAATATAGGATGCCAAGAGAGACCAGCATGGTGGGGATTTCAGGCAAAGAGGTGGGATTCAGTACTAATAAATGTAAAATCCTGCCATGATAGGAGGTGAGGAGCACAGAGCTGGAGCTGGGGTGGAAGGGAGCAGTGTTGATGTGCATCACATCCTAGAGTTGCTGTCGGCACTGGGTGCCCCCCCAGGTGCCTGCCCAGCCGAGCAGCTCCAAAACCACAGGAAAATCTGGGCTGCCCGAAGAGAGGGCAGAGTCAGGGCCAGAGCTGCAGGTTCTGTCTTCCAGCCTGGTTGGGACATTTCCCAAAACTGCAGGGAAATATCTGGAACTGGGGAAAGGCTCTCAGACTTCAACCACTGCCATGGTCTTGACACATCGTTCTGACCCAGCTCCTGCTGGATGGAACACCTGGAGGTGGGGGGATCCCTGCACACAACAAATGCCAACAGAAGAGGCTGACTGAAGAAGATGAAAACAGAGGCAGAGAAGGAAGAGGAAAAGAGAAAAAGCAGTCTTACCTTGGGTGAGCAGCAGAGCTGTGCGGAGAGAAGAACGACACAAGACAGAAAGGGAGAAAGAAGAAAACAGGGAGAAAGTTAATATCTCGCTGGAAAAAGCAGAAGCTGCTTAGCAGAGGACAACATTCAGTGAGTGATGGCCATGGCTCAGTGCGGTGTGCGAGCTCCCCAGGGCCACATGCCAGGCACAGGCTGGGGAGCAGACCCCGTGGCAGCGAGATGGAGATGATGCTGGCGAGCACTGGTGAGCACTGCATCAGTGCTCTGGCTCCCAAAAATCATCCCCCCGACCCCCGAGCAAAGGCAGAAGGATGGGATGCAGGTGGGCAGTAGCAGGGAGGGGAAGGGAAAGAAGTGGGGGGACAGTCACGCTTGCCATCGGGGCCTGACATGACCCAAACTGCAGCTTGCCGAGAGCCTCAGCTAGGGGAGGTGTTGATAAAATGGGTGCTGGCCTCAGGGCCAGTGAGAGGGCAGGGGTAACGTGTCTGTGCATCATCACCAGGGACACCCTGGCTGTTCCTGGCCTCCCCTACACCCCACAGGTGCCAAGAAGGGCACAGGTAGGCTCAAAGATCACGGCATGGGGTCTTCCTGGCTCTCCTTGCTCCCAGACTGCCTGCCAGATCTGCACGGGGGTGCGGCTGCCTCCCGGCGCCTGTCACCATATGGTCCCACGAGGATGGAGGTGGGAGGAGAGTGGCATGGAGGTCCCGGTAAGGGACAACCTTACCCTGACTTTCCATATGCTGGCTCCCCTGACTTCATTTCCACAGTTGTCCCAAAGAAATGTCCTGCTGGGCCCCTCCTAGGTGTCCCCCTAGAATGCCACAGCCTACGCCCAAGTTTCCAAGTAACTACCCTTAAGTCTGTATGGGGTATCACATAGCAAAATATACTGAACCCTCTCCAAGAGGGGTGAGCACTGTGCCTTAGCTCTGACTTCTACCTGTCCTTCAAACAGCAAGCTGGTCTCTGAAGACTTGGTTGCATGCTATGACAGTACTGTAATTACTAACACTTATTATCACACACTTTTAGTCTCAGAAGCTTAAAACTCTGTACAAAGACTGAGTCAGTATTAACATCCCCATTTGACAGATGGTGAAACCAGCAAAGAGAGGCTAAAGGGAACATTTTGCAAACTCAGAAATGGGCAGGAATCCAAAAGTGCTAATTTACCCAGGCTTGCCGGCTCAGGCCTCTGAGAAGCAGGCACTTTTACACGGAGGTACCTAATTTTATCTGCTCTGGTTGGAAAGTGATTTCCTAAGCAATTCGTCAAAGGTCCCAGAGCACATCAGCGGCAGAGCCAGGAAAGTGATGTTGTGTCCTGGCTTTCAGGCACTCCTGCGCACCATCGGAAATCCTTCCCTGCAGGCTGCAGAGAGGCAACAGAGCAGGCAGGACCAGATGCGTGGTTCGGCACTACCAGGAAAACACCAGTGCCCTGCACTTCAGCCCAGAGTCACTACGGAGCCTGACAGCAAGTGGAGATGAAGAGGCTCCTCGCTAAGCATCCCTCATGTTTCAGAAGTCAATTCCTTTCCAGAGTCAAAAACCTCTGGAGGAACCATTTGTGAATATGTTCTGCAGCAAGTACAGTACCACAGAGCCACGTGAAGCAGTGGGGTAGTTGCTCTGACTGCACAATCTCCTGTCCTCCACAGGACTTTGTCTGCAAGTCTCCAACAGGCCTGTCACTGCTCCTCATAGTGTGAATCTGGAGGCTCCTCGTAGCTCTGTCCTGCTGTGGCCTCCTTCCTCTTCTGTGGTCTTCTGGTCCTCCAGACAATAGGGGGAAATTGACTTTGACTTTTGCAATTGCAGGCATTAATACAATGGGTCAACTCAGTGTTCAGATTTAATATAATGAAATATTACTGGGCCCCTAAGCTACTGTGGTTATTAAAAAAAAAAAAAAAAGACATTGGTTCCTCATGTTTTTTTAAAATGTTATTCTAGTGCTCTGGGATTTGAGTTTATTTTTTTCCCATTTGCTTTTGAGCCTGCAAAAGAAGTATTTTTCTCCCTTTCACTTATGATATGATACATGAATATTTGAAGAAGCCTATAAAGCTATGAATGAAACATCAAGAATATAGCATGGAGAAAGGCAAGGGATTATTTTATCTTTATATTTCTGAGTGAATGCTGTGCATGCAAACAAGAAAATGATTTCACGGACTAAAGCTTCCTTCCTGCACATGCATCTGCTAATGTGCCCTTAGTCCTGACCTGTAACGTTTCCTGACAGTCCATCTGGGGATGCTGCACCTGCACCAGCTCCCCTGACAGCCCCTGTGCTCTTCCCATCCTACAAACCTCCCTCTGCTGCCCCGCTCTGTCCTCACACACCTCTCCTCCTTCTTCACCCTTGCTCTTCTCTCACTCCCCAGGCCCCAGCCAGGCCACCTCAGCACTTGCTATTGGTATCTCAGGTAGCTTCAGAGGCTTGGCAAGCATCTTCTTACAGGCAGCTGCTAAAATCAGTTCAGTAGCCAAATTCAAAATCACAGTGCCAAGCACCCTGCACCCAAACCTTGCACAGCAGGAGCGCAGAAAAACACCCATGCCTGCAGACAAGGTAGGCTCTAACCACACTTTTCCCTGGATTCTCAGGAGACTCAAAGCCTTGCTTTCAATACAGAAGGAGGACAGCAGGCATATGCTGAAGTGAGCAAGCATGGAGGAGTGATACATGGATAAAACCACTCAAGCTCATAGTGACGACGGATGCAATGCTTCACGTTTCCTCTTTGAGCCCGGCCTCTGTAGTTGCTGCTCTGCAAGAACTGGTCTACTGGTGTGAATCCCTGAATGTGCTGACACATGCTCGCACCAGTAGCAAGTGGGCTGGGGGCAAAGAATTTAGACCTGAACTTAGCTGCTAATAAGCCGATGACCAATAAAAGCTGCCATCTGCATGCCTGCAATGTACTTTGGGGTCAAATTCTGCTGTGACAGGCGTATTGGTGTGGTTCACAGATCAGGAACTGCGTTCTCTTCTGCCTCAATTCCACTGAGCACAAAGAAGGTTAAAACAAGGGGAACCAGCTTCGGCTGGGAGCAGACGAAAAATTAGACAATCCTGTAATCTACAGCAACTGGATGTGCTAGATGTCTGCCACAGATGTTTTCTAAACAATCAATACCTTTTTTCTGCTGTTTGTACCTCACAGAGAGGTTTGACCACATTGCATGCTTTATTCTAGCCTCATTCTTGGTTAACATAAATCTTCTCTAATCAATGTGCCTAAGACAGGAAGCCACTGTGTGGATGAGAGGATCCTCACAGGTGGTTAAACACCCGCTACTTACAGAGTGAGCAGACATGAGGGTGGCTGTGGATTTTGAGGGGAGCCCCCTTTACATACAGCACAGGCAGAAGGCAGCAAGAGGAAAAGGCGAGAGCATTGCTGTGGCTCTAGATTGCACTGAGGTGAGCGAACTGTTTCCCTAAAGGACTATGAAGAGCTATGAACGTGTATTTTTCATAAGATAAGCAAGGTGGAGCTTTTCCAGCTTTAGCCTGAATCCTGTTATTATTGAAGTCAATGACAAAGACTCCAAGAAACAGACCCTGATCCCTTCTGTCCATTAGGAGAATTAGCAGCTTTCAGCTTAATCACAGAGCTGCAAGCAAAATATTAAACCTTCAGAGAAAAAGGCGGCAGAAATCTAGCATTTTTTTTGCTATTCCAAGTAGCAGCTGATGGAAGAAGGAATTTCCCAGACTCTGCCCACACCTCAGCAAACTGCGGTGCATGTTCTCACACATTGATGTGGCTTATCTTATCCAGGCATGGACCTTTGTACCCAGTTACATCATCACCAATATTTTGAAACAGATAACTCAATTGGATCAATGCAAACTAGGAGCCCATTTTCTTCGCAATTTAACCCTTAACTCCACATCCATCCTCTGAGCCATGAAGCTTTCTTGTATGGCGTGTTGACACTCAATTAAATGGAGATGCGTCAGGAGATTCATCCACACCACTTCACTCAGTGCTGGGAGGCTTGAGGGGATTTCAGATGAAATCTTTCCAAGCCAGGTCATGCCAGCCATCTATTTAATAGTGCTCACTGGCCACCTGTGCTCCCACTTCCAGCAAAGTCATATCTTGCAGTCATATCATGGTTTTGGAAGCAGAATTTTGCATGAAGGATGTCTGTCCCTTTTACAGAGTGTAATGCTCTACAGTGTTCAGGCACCATCCCTGGGGCTGAATCTTCTATCGTTGTGCCACTAGCTGGATTCTCATGAGCAGATTCCCAATTACCCTCATGAAACGTAATTTTCCAGATGCTATTTTCACCATTATCTGCTATCAAGTGAAATCTTCCAATGTAGCCTCACTTGCCATTGGGGCTCTATCAGCCCTAAGGTTAACCACAATATAAGCAGAAGACTGACTTTTTCTAGGGAAAGCAAAGCCAGTTTTGCTCCCGTAATCCAGGGCTGCGGACAAAGTGTGAAAGCTAATGTGTGAAGAAAGTAAAAACAGGCTGGATTTCTCTGAAATCCTGCAGGGCTGACAGCAGCAAAAACCTAGGCCTGAGCTGAGGGCATCATGAAATGATACCAGAGCTGCCATGGGAGTAACGGTGAAACTGAAGGATTGCGTCTTGACCTAAAGGGAAAGACTCGTTTCGCAGCAGAAACACTTTTAAAAGGTGCTGAAAAAAGGTTGGCCAGAAAAGTGGCTGAGGGTGTGGGGAGGTTTCAAAGTCCTGCAGTGCTCAGCAGGCAGTGATTCAGTTTATAACTGCACATGTGGAGAAAAGGTGACACAAGAAGGATCCAGAGATTGATTTCTTAGAAACAAAGATAACAGAATAAAAATCAGGAAACTTGGGAGATAACCAGGAGCACAGAAAAAAGCTACACTCTTACCCTCTTTGCCAAGCAAAGAACATGATTCTCTCTGATTTCTTTGTATTTATTCACTTCAGTATAACTAGCTTGCACCAAGTGCCATCTTTGCCAGTGCTTTTTGCCACTACAGAACTAGTATCAGTCTTCGCCATGGAATGGGCTGGCAAGATACCCATCCCAGATCCCTTCTAACCTCTGAATTATTTGAGCACATCAACAAAACGAGCTGCTAAAGTCAAACTGCTCAATGCGATTTATATGGATGACCAGAAAGTCTTTGAGAAACTCCAGTTGCAGAAAGCAACTGGTGAAAAAGACTATATGGGCTGCCAGATGGGGCTTGGTGCTGCAGACATTACATTTATATACAGGAGAGGAGTGAAGAAATGGAATTAGTGGTCAGCTCCCCTTACAGCCAAGGTTGACAACGGCATGCCCACAGGCTCAGAGCAGGTACTGATACAAGTAGGGGCAAGCAGTGAGGATCAGCCTCTGCAGATGGTGCACAATATTTCAGTCACAAGGCTCTATCAGTTCGTTATACGGACAGGAGGAGCACCTGTGTTTACCCTGAAGTAGCTGTCACACGTTGTGTGGGCCCTGAGCAACCTGAAGACAGGAGCTTGTGTCTGGATCACCACAGGCACCTTCCTGGGCCTCAGAGATGTTGCTCCTCTGGGAAGGGGCTAGCAGGTGCAAAAGAACCAGAGCTATAGGGTGAATTTTCTTACAGAAACCTCCTGCAGCTACACAGACCCAGGCACGCCTCACCCAACGGGCATGGCCGTTCTACATCCAAAATAAGCTCTCCAAACTCTGCCCCAGGCCAGTTTGAAGAGCACACATCTACTCCCCTGGTCACCAGCTCACCCCTGCTGCCAGCTCTGCCTTCCCCTGAGGAAGAGCAAGCACCGTGTCTCCTTGCTCGTTTCACCCCAGACCCTAGCTCCTGTCCTTCAGGCCAGGCAGCACCTCGGTGAGGTCCCAGGGCAGGCCCCACGACAAAGCTGCCACAGCATAATCCCCATGGGGATGATGGGGCTGTCCCACAGGGCCTGGGCAGCAGGCTGCCTCCCAGCGCCATGCAGTCAGCCAGGGCACACAGCACAATCCAGCTCAAAAGGGGGACAGAAGAAATGTTCTGAGAACACCACAAAGCAGTCTGAAAACAGCCTGAAAACATCAAATGCTCCTACGGCACCCTAGGCACAGGCTCAGCGTGACAGAGCTAAGCGGGGAGTAACAACAAAATGAGGGCAGGCCGTCAAAAAAACCACGTCTTTTGTGGTGCTAGAAGGAAATGTGTGGGTAGCCGAAACCCAGAGAGACAATTCAGCGAAAGCAACCCAGCCTGAACCTCCCAGGAGGGCCGGGAGCCGTGCTTTGCCCTTGCCTTGCGAGTCGTGTGGGGGCCCATTCATCACTGCAATGAAAACAAGCAAACTCCCAGCTACATGCTGGTGATTTGGGACTTTTTTCCCCAGTCTGTGGCTGAATCCCTGCAGCCTCTGTTTGCACAGAGGTGGCTGCTCTGACCTCGCAGCCAGCAGGGCCACACCACCCATATGAGTGCTTCAGGCACCCCGCAAGGCAGGAGCATGCGTCTGAGCAGGTGGCTCGGAGTCAGCCTGAGCTTCCCTGCACACGAGCGTGCATGAGGCTACACAGCAGCACGGGCGCGTGCCTCCATGAGCACTGAGAGCCCATACACCTCCTGGGCTGCCCCTCTCCACTGGGAGCTGCCTGCAAGGCAGCGGCTGTCTGTCCCTCCGGATGCTCCCTACCTGGAAGCCTGCTGTAGCTCCTCATTCTTCACCCCAGGCACCAGGCAAGCACATTGGAGACCCTGTGGGGTGCAGCACTGCAGAGCTCGGGATCCTTCCAGATGCCCTGGAATCGGTGTAGCGACTGTGCCACCTTGTGCCAGGAACACTTACAGATGCATTTTAATCTTGCTCTTATATTCTAAGAACGGTGCTCCAGCTCTGACTTTTCTCTAATGAGGCCAACCAGGGCCCTGCATCTCCTCCTCTTCATGGTCCCGTGCATCCTGCTGGTAAGCAGAGCCCGGCCAAGGCCGCGCACTTACCTCGGTGGGAAGCAGCTGGCCTGCAGGTTCTGCGATGGAGAACAAGCAGTCCAACGGATCTCCTCTCTGCCGGTTATGTACCAGACTATCCCACTGACTCCAGTCGATGCTGGTGTAAATGAGATGTGCACAAAGCAGCAAACTGCCATCACAGTCCTACTAATAATGAGGACGGGATGTTGTACAGACTGAACCACTTCAAAGGCTGGATTTTTTCAGAGAAGTGATTTTGTTCAGCCATATGTGACATGGCCTAGACAGGAAAAAGAAACACAGGACTTCGCAGAAACCAGCCCAATCCTGACTATATCCTGAAGCTCACTGGTTTAGAGAGGGATTCGGGGCTCACAGACAGCAGACAACTGAGCAGCAACATCAGTGAGATGCTGCAGGCTGCCGCGTGCCCAGACAGGAAAGAGCCAGGAGCAGGTGATTTCCCTTCTGTACCCAGTGAAATGGAGGTGTGAGCCCCGCCCATGTGAAGGGACATGTGTAGAGAGGAGACCCTGGGATGCTTCTAGGACTGAAGAAAACATTTTGCAGTCCCATGTTCAAAGGTTTAATCTCCTTAACCTCCCAAGAAGACAATTTCTTCTTGTAATACAGATAGAGTGAGCAGGTACCTATACAGAAGGTGCAGCATGCTACATAGTTCTTTAATCCGATGGAGAAAAGCAGGAAAATAACTAGCAGCTAAAAGCTGAGGCCAGGCAACTTCTACGTATGCCCACCCACATCTTTAGGCCAGAGGGCAGTTAACTGGGACATGGCAGGCTGGTCACTGTTTCTGATCAAGAACAAATGCTCATTGAAGTTGGACTTTGGTGAAACCCGAGGGCCTGAGCTCAATGAACATCAAAACCTCATGTCCCTCACTACCTAGGGGCTGCAGGAGATGGTCTAACGGCATTAAACTGTGAATGCTTTTTAGGTTTATATTTTACAAATCCACAGATGCTATATGACATTATCATGCTAATGCAAGCTGTGTCTATGCTGAATGTCCTGGAGAGCTGTGCATGGGAGCTCGGACTGGCTGGAGGGTAGTTGCTGTGTTTATGAGATAAGGGACAGGAGACGTTTCTGCAAGGGGAAGCTGTGTGAGGCACAGGCAATTGCCAGATGTTTCCATCACCAGCAGCAGTACTTGGGAGTAGAAATAAGCCTGTGGGCACACACAGCTGTCTTTACTCTGTATCAGGCACCCAGAAGGTAGATTTCAATTCCTTTTTGTAAAGTGCTTCTGTTTAAAGACCGGCCCTCCCTGGCCACCCCAGAGCTGGTGAAGCCCATGGCAAGACTTGTTCAATGAGAAAGAGGTCAAACACGTATACGAGGACAAAGATACATGTAGGAAAGGCATGACAGAAAGTCAGGGTTCAGTCCCACTATGATACTGATCCACTGGGGGATCCTGGGTCTCAGTGCACCGATGCTGAAGTAGGACATCAACACAGCTCCACACCCTCTGGCCAACAGGCTGGGGTTGTTTGACACACATTAAGGTGCTTTTCGGATGAAAGACACGGAGAACCATTTTTAAAAATAAAAGCAAAACGAGATACCTCACACCTTCCCTCTTCTCCTGAGGGCTTTTCACCACACCTTACAGGGACCCAAGAGCACCAAGGCAATGCCACTGGCAGGCAACAACAGAGGGAAGGGCAGGGGGGTGTACGGGATGAGCCGAAGAGGCAGCCATGCATTGTGCTTTTCTCTTGTCTTTCACATTCCCCAAGGTCCTGGCAAAGGAGCAGGAGAGGGGAGAACAGCAGAGGTGTGCTCAGAACAAAATCAGACCAAGACAAAGAAACCCAGTCACAATAATACGGCCTCTGAGGCCCAAGCATTGCACGAAAGGAAGATCAGAAGTAAGCTGGGCTCTAAAAGGCAGAGATGACACCGGAACAGGGTGAGAGTGAGAATACAGAAGGGCAGAGAGCAAAAGTCCATCCATCCACAGGAGGAGGAGAAAAGGAGGGAGGGGAAGGAGGAGAAAGAGGGTTATATTTTCTGGATTTGGGGTTTGCAGACTTGATTCTGTTTGCTTGTTTTCAATTATTTATTTTTTTTCATATGGGATCTCACACCTGATATTCCTCGTTCCATCCATTTCGGTTCACCAAGGGCAATGAAGAAATTCTCCTGCCTTTCGTATTCCTCCTCATCTACTATCTTAACCCTTACGGTCTTCCTGTAGGGACAACAAAAGAGACAACCGTGTACAGCGGGTCGGCCGGCTGGAGGCAACGCAGCAGCAGCAGCAGCGCAGGCTCCTCGCATGCAGCCCCTTCCCGGCGGGGCGGCATGCCTCAGCCGGCCTCATGGACATGGCGCATCGGTCGCAGCTGCTCCTCGGGGAGCGAGAGGGCATTAGGGGGGAGACGAGGCTGGCGAGGGGGTGAGGAGGGAGGGAAGAGGGGGAGTCGGACCTTGCTGATGGTTAGTGGGAGGCGACGTCTGCAGCGCAGTTTTTCGGTGTCACATGGTAATGGAAAGGGTATCAGCTGCCCGGAAATCACCGGGGGCCACGCTGGGGTACCAACTGTGTCTTAGCTGGAAGATTGATTGCTTCTGCTACCCTCGCAATAAATAATAAATCTGGAGGGACTTTGGGCTTGGAGCCTGAGAAGAAGAGAGAGAGAGAGAGTTGCGTACTCGCAGCCACACTCCCCTGTGGGGTGAGGCAGGTCTCTGCTGCCAGGCTAGCTCTGCTAGCTGGTATTTCTGATTTCCAGTTTTAAAGCGGCACGTCTTATTGCTTCTCCTCCCTGACACTGCCTGCCTCTCCCTCACCTGCTCTCTCACCTTGGACGAGGGCCAGGTGATGAGCCCTGGAGATGCTGGATGTTTCTGGCAAGCATCTTCCCACCGACACTACAAAACATGCCTCAGTCCTTCCCTTCAGCAGGAATATCCATGGAAAAATATTCCCAGCGAGGACTGATGGCCACCCTTCTCTCTCTCCATCCCTCGCCACCTGCCCCAGGCCCCCCCACCATCCCTGTCCCCCCGCTCCATGGGTACCATGTGACACGGTGTATGCGCACAGCAGTGTTTAGGACAGAGCAGTTGGAAACAAAGAGAAATCAGAGGAAGAGGAGGAGAAGAGGAGGAAGGAGAAGAGAGAGGAGGAAAGAAGAATGTTAACGTTAGTCTGGAGGGCCAGTACTACACCTTTCTGTAAACTCATATCCACCATGCGGGGGCTCATCAACTCAATGAAGAAATTCTTGTTTTTCTCATACTCCTCATCATCAATTACCTTGATGTGAACTGTTTTGCTGTGGACGGAAAAATAACAAGCGTCATAAAGGGGAGAAGAGAACAGAGAAGCAAAGTGGAGGAAGGTTGGGAGGTGAACAGGAACATTAAAGTCAAAGTTTTCTCACTCACTGAACGAGCTCAATGTGGCCCTGAAAAGAGGCTAAAGCCCCACTGCTGCCAGCAGTGCCAGCTGATTTCTGTTTAACCAGCAGGCCTGAAGGCAGGGCCTGAATGAAGTGAGACACGGATGGCTCTGACCCCCTGGCAAACTGGCAAGGGTCTCAGGAACCAGGGCTGTGCCATGCAGAAGAGGGGCACACTTTGTCCCCACTGCTCTCCACGTCCACACACACGCAGAAGCACACGCACACACACACACACGCCACTCACCAGCCCCCTTCCAGCCGGGGCCGCAAATTATACCTGCACTTTGCTGGCTTTCCTCTCGGGTGAAAGGCTTCCTGAAATCACATCCCTTGCTCATGACAGAAGGGATTAGTGCTTTTATTCCAGGGTGATCCTACACCCTATTAAATGTAGCATTGCCTGCATATGCACTGATGATCCTATATAATTACATGCTCGTATCAGTGCATACGCTCTAAACGGGCATGAACTTGCCATCTCGGTGCTCCCAGGCTTCCAGTCAGCCCTGGCCCCAGGCTGGAACCACATTTTTTAAATGAAAAGCAAGCTCTGCCCATAGTGCCCTTCCCTCGCCCCAGCTCAGCTGACCCTTCGACAGAGGGACAGCACCATCACTGCACCTCCGCCTCCCCTCGCTCCCTGCCCAGCCCCAGTGCTCGGATCAGCCCCTGGTGCATTTTGCCCAAAACCAGTCTCGGCTGTGGATGGCAAGGATGAGAAAAGCAGGACTGGCAATCGTGGAGCCTGGAGAAATAGCTCCAGGCTTCAAATGATGGCCTGCCTCAGTTTCCCTAAGCTGAGCTGCTGCTGCCTGTGCGCTCACAGGGAAGTCAGTCTGCCTGACTGGGGAAAGGACTGACACACCACAAGCCTTTCTATCTTAAGCACAGATGTTAAACACACGTAGTGTCTTTGGCCCCATAGCGCTTCAGAGACTAAGCAGCCCAGCCCTGCATCCTGGGGACACTGCAACCCACGCTACTGCCAGCAGCCCCCTGAAAATCACCATTTCATAGTGGGAAATGTGAGGATTGGCTGACTTTCATTGCTGCAGCTTGCATTCCTACTGATATCATTACTGACCCCAAAATTATCCAGTTCCCCTACAATTTGACTCGTTTAAGTCATAATTTCTTCTATGCTCTGACGGGAAATCCCATTCCCTGCGCTGACTCTTGTTTTGAGCCATCTTTCAAATGATGGCATACAGGACAGGGAGAAGAGCTTGAACACCCCCTGCTATATCCATCAGTGTATGAATATGCAAGAAAAATCACCTCTGATTCTTTAAGCTAAATCAGCTTTATTTTTGATGGTGCTTGCTCTAACAATATCCTGCAGTAATGCCAGCAAGCCTCCTTTCCCTTCTCTAGACCCTTTCAATCTTCTCTAATCCAGCCTGAAGGATGTAGGATTTTAAATGATAGGTCTCTGGTGTAAATGTTGGTGTTCTGCTAAGACTTCATCACAATGATTTCATTGCATTTCCTTTGGAGAGGTTGACTGAATTTTGCTTTTGAACCAGATGTTGTCTGGGCCCCTGGTACTTTGCAAAGCTTTTTCAATTTGCTGAATTAAATCTACATCTGATTCATAGCTCTGATCTCTTTCTTGCTCTCATACTACAAAACAGAAGGTGGGATTTTCAAAAGCAGCCAGTGCTTCCTGAATGTGGGTTGTTTTTTAAAATCCCATTCATAATTAGTATTGCTTACAGTTTTTCATCCCAGGAGCCCCATATTACTCGGTACCTGCAACAAAACTTGTCTCCAGAAACTAAGCCATTCTAAAGATTTATGCAATGCATATTGAGCATGCACACTATTGGAGTTCGGTTTCATACAGCAACTTTCTTTTTTTCTTTTTATGAGGTGGCTCTCCCATTCCCATCAGTAGTGTGTGCACACACCAAAGCAGGGGAGAAATACTCATTTAATGAGAAAGTGTGCATGGCAGATGATCTCCACGACTGTGCTCTGTGCATGGAAAGCCTAATTTCACACAATCCACTTGTCTGCACAATGTACACGCAAAGCTGTGGACTAAAGAAATAATGACTCACTGCATGCCCATTTTGTTAACTTCAGAGAGCTCTACACAGCACACTAAGTAGTCCCACAGCAATGAGACTTCCTTGTAGTGGGGTCTTATTTAGTATTACAAAAAAAAAAAAAACAACAGTCAAGAATGAGAAAGAAAATGCAGTGGGGACCATACAGAGGATGCACAATATAATGCTGACTTTGTAAAAAGAAGTCCCCTGGGGTTCGTGGCCAGTACCTGCCTGACCTCCTGTGGAGCCCACCCTGCCCAAGCTCTCCATCCCACAGGAGCAATAGGACACCACCTCAGGTTCAGTTTGGCTGCACAAACAGCTTTACCTCCCTTGCATGCTGTGGGCATAATTAATCCAGGCAGAACTGGAGCACTGTATCCTTTAAACAAAACTCAAAGCCCAGCTCTCTCCTGATCCCTTTTTCCACTGGCAAAGCAGTGAGGTTCAACAGTGATCCAAAGGTGAGGGATGCTCAGAAGAGAAAATCTCATTTGCACAGGTACCCCCTGCCTCGTGACGGTTGGTTCTCAAGGAAATGACTGAGATTTGAGCGATGTTGCCATTGTTTGGGCTTGGTTGGGATTCAGCCTGCCACAAGGGAGAAGGAAAAAAAAAAAAAAACAAACACCAACAATACCTTTGCTGGAAAAAGAAGCAAACTTTAGCTGTTCTAGGAAAGGCTGAGGGAAACAAGACAAGCATTCAGATTTTCTCTTCTCTGTACAGAGAAACAGATGTTCAAGTTTTGCCCTGATATAAAAGGCCAAGTTGAAGGCAGAAACACCTCGGGATAGCTGGTAAAACCTCTGTATGAGCATAACCAATCCCCTGAGCTCCTAGACCAGCTCAGCTGCAAACCGGATCATCTCCGCACCCTCAGGCCTTACATGGCTTTTCGAAAAAGGGTATCTGAATTTGGTGACCAATCCCAGTAAACTGATGTTTAACCCCTTGCTACAAGCAATAGGGAGAAAAAGAACTTTTACCTGGCACGTTCCCAAAGGAGCTGGGGACGCAGGCTGTGTGCCTGAGCTCAGTGGCTCCATTCACCTACACGTGGATCAGGCCAGGGTCACCTCCATCGGCTTTGTCCCGCTCACTGCCCTAGACCAGAGCTGAAGGTGCCCAGCATGCCACCGATGGGGAATATCTGGCCTTTCGCTGGGACTTTGCAGCAGGGTAAGAGCAGCTCGCAGGGCTGCTGCTTGACCTGCAAGGAGTGGGGCTGCGCTCGCTTCCTCGCGGGGAAGTGCTGTTCTCTCAGCTGCCTCGTGTGCCTGTGACTGTCACCGCAGAAAGGTCACAACTGACGGAGAGTGGCTGTGGTGTCCCAGGCTTTGCAGCTTCTCCAGCCACCGAGAGCATTTCTCTCCCCTCCGTGATGGGATCTGCAGTGCGCCTTGCTCAGCCAAGCAGCTTTTGCTCCCCGGTCTGACAGCCCTGCAGTGGGAAAGGACACTTGCCATCCTCCCCCTTCCTCTCCGACAGCTCCATCGCAGCCCTGATGTACCTCAGACAGCTCAGAAGCAGATAACAACAAAAGCCATCCAAAAGCCTGTCATAGAAATCAACCGCCTTCATTAAATGCCTCCTGGAGCTGCAAACCCCAAAGCTCCAGGACCGGTACCAAGCCACAGCATAGTTCAACCTCAGCCCCCGCATTAGATAAATCTGAGGAAAGAGCTCTTTAATTTAGACCTCAGTGGTGCTTTCAGCATGCCAAGCAATGCTTTCAGTTTGTAATGGCATGGGTAACATCCTTCTCCGTGTGTGCCTGCAGGTCAGACGGGACCTGGCAGGGACCACCTCCAGCAGCACCGAGCCATGCTTTCCTGCCACCAAGAGCCCTCAGATGGTGCCATCTGGGCTCTCCTGTAAACACGCACTGAAAAATAATCACTGTTTTTAAAAGTTAGGGATGGGAAAGCTCCCCTGGGGAGCAACATTAAGAATGAGATTTCCCTGAGTAAGCAACAGAAGATAAAACGGATAGACATCCGTCTTCTCCTAAAGGACTTTGCACACATGATGTTGCTAAATTCCCCGTCTGGGAAGTACAGAAGATAATCTACAAAATCATTTTATTTGACAACATGTCCGCTTCCAACACATAAGGCAACAACTGGATGGTTATTTGATTAATGTGCTAGAAAATATTGAGTATCTCTCTGTGTGGAGACTCTCATTTGCAGGAATTATTGCAGAGGAGGTTAAGAGGATGTGTCTGCATGACTTTGGAATGTGAAATAAGGCTCAGCTCTGAAAACAGTGTAAGTCAGGAAATGTCACATAGAGTATACCATTGAAACAGGCAGGGTTGTGCAAGGGCAGGATTTACAGTCCCTGGTGGGATGCTGTTAGCCAGGATGGAAAGCAGCCAGGACAGCAAGGTAAACATCCCTAGGACAGTGAGAAGTCCTGGGAGATCTTTAGTAACTCATTAATGTGAATCATTAGCGCACACACCTTGGATCAAGCCGTGGTGTTCTTGCTGCACCTCAGTATACCCAAATCCTCACCTGGCGTGCTGTGGGTACAGGTCCCTGCACCATGAATTTCAAAGCACGTGGTGCCAGTCTGACCCTTCCCCAGAGCTCAGCACACGACTGCTGGCACCAGGCTGGGTTTTCAACACAAAACTACGGATAGGACCCATTCTCCCTGCCAGAAGATCTCATTGAGAAGTCCTGCAGCAGAAATGCTAAGTGAGATGTCAGAACATGAGGCAAACCAGAGGGGATTAAATAAGGCTATGTATAGTGGGGAGCTGTCTTTGCCCAGCTCATTAGGAGGCAGATATTTAACAGAACAACATGACAGTGCTGGCAGACAAGGTGAAGAAGACAGCAAGAGGAGCCCTAATATGATGCACATGGTCACAGAGAGCTGCACATCAAGTAATCCAGGGTGGGACAAGCTGAGCCGTTTCGAAACAAAGGATTATACTGTCACATAGCAACAGATAAAGACAGGAGGTGTTTGAGGGGGAAAAGCATTAGATCCCAGAGCAGATCAAATTCAAGGTCACCAAGGAAATGATGAGTGATCATACTGTCAACAGGAAATCAAGGTAATTTAGGAATCTACCCAGACCGAGATCAAGATAGACAGGGAGCACATTGGGCTTCAGTCTATGCCCACGAAAGGAGATTTTTGGCCTCCATGGCAATTACTGAGAGAGGGGACAGGTTTTGAAAGACGCAGCTGCTGCCACCAGGGGTGGTCACAGTTTGCTTTAGCAGCCAGGTCAGAACTCAAGGTGCCTCTAAGGTCAGAGCAGACCTTGGTACCAATTACCTAAGCAGATAGCCACAGGACAGACGAAGTGTCAGGATAGAGTTTCAGGCAGATCACTGATGTACAAGTTGCTGATGTATGAGTTACAGAAGAACCGGTGCTAGTGTAGAAGCTGGAGATGAGCCACTGTGGGCCACCTTCCAGGAACTAGCTGTGTCATTCATGAGGACCTTGGAGGAGCAGCTGTGCAAGAGCCCCACTCTGTGCAGCAAGCACACGAGGAACAGCCTGGACAGTTGCACTACCGGACCAGTCTGCTGTAAAGTGCCACAGAAGCCCCCTAGAAAAGGGATTTTTTCTCCTTTGTCTTCAAGTTGGTCTTGGGTAACCAGATAGTAACTGGTTATAGTTTTATTACTACAACAGGGTTCTCTGCAGTGCTAATCATTACATGACCTGTGCATTTCTCCAGGCAATGCTGAGGCCATCCATGTCACTCGATACCCTGTGCTTCAGTTTCTATATCCACGCGGTGGCTGTGATCCTAATTTCTCACAGGGATTCGATAGGGGACAGTCACAATTTGCAGAGCATTTGAGCTCCTCGTTTGGACGATGTTACAGTGACTCGTGAGGAATAACTTTGCTTGGAAGGGGAGGGGAAATAGACCTTTGGCACTGTGTCAGGGAGGAATCCCCATGCCCTGGCTGTACCTCCTCACACAGGGATAGGAGGAGGCTGCACCACAGAGGCAGCGGGGCTGAGGAACTTCCCCACACCTCGGAGCTGGGACCTGCACAGGCAACCTACAGTCCCGGTGCTCCCCTGTCCTGGGCAGTAACCCTATTTTGTGTACAGCACACAAGCACTTTCCCAAGGGCAGCCCAGTCCAACCCCTGCCATGCCTTTCCCTGCCTGCCCCAGGGGACTGAATAACCAGGGACCCCAGGAACTCATTCCTGCCAGCTGCTGGCAACACAGAGTTTGGTCACATTGCACCACATCTTGGTGAGGGATAAAGGAGGAAATATTGACACAAAAGTGATTTCCCTTTGTGTATTCCCTGTGTAATCTTGGCTAATTAGTGAATTGGCTCATGTTTCAATTAGGACTATTGAAAATGCCTTAGTATAGCTGACACATGATAATTAAAGGGACATAGTCAAGACTACATCCACTTTTTAAAAGTCTTTATTTGTATTAGAAAACTTTTAAGTGCTACCAGTAAAAGACTTACAGCAATAGCTGGTGAAAAAAAAAATAAAGCCAAAATAAAATGTAAGATGCCCATTATCCTTCCTGCATCCTGAACAGAAAAACTGGCGAGCACTTTTTGGCTGTGCCCAACTTCACCTTCCAGTCTGTGTTTATTTCCTGCCACAGCAGCACAGCCCTCACTTCCCACTGCCATGTGATAGGATATAAAATGCTGCCAAATTCACATGACTGTTTCACACCTAGTTTGTACCAGTGCAAACGACTGTACAGGCAATAACAAATCAGAGCTGCTAAGTTACAGGCAGGTGAGCCCATTAAGCACTGTCATCTCATGCAAACAAATACTGAAGAACCCCATATATTAAGCACAACTCAAGAGATGCAGTATATCCACATGCGTCAGCCACAGGATCAGCACTGGAAATGCTGAATGGTAAACGTCTCACATTCAACTCTGAAGCCCTGGAAGAGATGGAAAATGCATACAGGGCAGGCACAACAAAATGCTCTGGGACCTCCTTAACATAGCCAGCCCTGCCAGCTGAGCACATTTCCAAAGCATTCTTTATTTCACTTTGTTCAACATGATAAAATTCTCTAACATGGAGGGTTCCTCACAGAAAGATGCCACAATTTGCATTTAAGAATTACTGCAAAGAAGCAAAGAACAGGGTAACATGGTTTGTTGGACTCCCCTACCAGCAGCTGATCAGCTGAGTTATTTGTTTGGTTATACAAACATAACAACCCAGCTCCACAGGTGTTTTTTTTTATTTGATTTAATAAAACTATTTCTATATTAAACCTTTTGAAGGCTCAGCTATAATCTTAAAGATCTCCTAGAAAACAAACAATGAAAACCACTGGGCTGATTTGTGCCTCACCTTCCAGACTGCTGGCTCTGACCACCGCAGTGCCTGTGCCCAGACACAAGCGGGCTCTTGCCTGGCCTGCTGTAGGTCAGCTTCTTCATGCTGACCCTGCAAGATTTGGTGCTTCAGGGCCAGGAGAGAGCAGACAGTCTCAGCAGCCTGTGGAGCTTATTTGTTGAGGTCTGTACAATAAGCTCTTGTCTTGTACAAGTAGTAATTCGACTTGGCAGTCCATGAAGCCAGCCACTTCTGGTGGGTATCAGCCTGGTGTAGGTGCAAAGCAGTGCCAGGATCCTGGGCAGGAGCATTTCTCTCCTCCCCAGCTTGGGCTGCTTCCCAGGGGAACAGCTTTTCTGAGAAGATGATGTGCCCTTTTTGTCTTAGAAAGGGATTTTTGAGAGGAGCAAAACCCCAGCCACAATCCCATTCTGGTCACACAGTAGAAAATTTTAGAAAAATTACAGGGTGGAGAAAGAAGGGAGACAACGCATTCCTTACTAAAGGCCTTTGAAGGCAGGCTGGCCATCTCAGAGTGCCTTGAGCTGGTCGCGAGCCAAACTGGTCCCCAAATTCAGCTGGGAGCGACCCCAGCCCACCAAGGCGCTGAGTCCCACCTCCTTACTGGCTGGTGTTAGCAGCCTGGTGCTTCCAGCTGTCGCCCTTGGTTTTAGGCTTTTAGCTGAAGGCATGGAGATTTGGAAGCTATATTTAGATGTCTTCTCTATTCTTCAGCAACAGGGTTGCCATGGAGATGCTGGCAAGGACGAGAAGGTGGGGATGAAGGGGGAGAGGAAGTTGGGGAATGAGAAGTGCCAGATTCAGAACAGCACTCATTGGCACAGGGAGGCTTTAAGCTCCTTGTAGGGCAAAAACTGCCAAAACCTGCTAGCTGAAATGGTCCCCCCAGCACTGCCAATGGCTTGGGTCTGCCCTGCATCACTCAGTGCTGTTGTGGCAGGTTTAAATGTGCCCTGTGGGTGCTGATAGCCACCTGCACGCCCAGGACATCCACCCCGGACATGCTCAGGATAGCCAGCCGTGTTCTCCTCTCTGGGCACAGCTCTGAGGGCTGCAGGCCACCCACTGCTGGCTGCAGCCCAGCTGAGCTCTGCGTAACTTCTTCGATCTCTCTTCAGCATTCAGTTCTGTGAACTCCCAGACACGCAAAAACCTTTGGCTGTAGGGTTGCCAGAACCAGGCCTGTAATGCCACGTGGCACCCCAGCACAGACACACTAGCCACTGTTGCCTGAGGGCCAAAGCCAGCCCACTGTGAGCTCCACTCGAGTTTTGCTGGCTGCTGTGTTGCATTACAAGCTCATATCGATTCTGCAACAACTGCTCAGGTGGGAAAGAGACAGGAAAATTGATTTATAAAGCCCTGATGAAGGGACAACATCATGTAACACGTCCCAGTCTGGCTTGGTAACTGAAGAACAGAGAGCTGAGAGTTGTGGAAATGCCACAGCAGCTATTTCTGGTGGCCGGGCTGCCAGCAGAGAGGGTCAGCCCCAGCCTGCCCTGCCCCAGGTGAGATGCCAAGGGACTCAGGCTCCAGCTGCCACATGTGCAGATACGACACTGGTGAAAGTGTTACAGAGGTGTGCAGTCACAGGCTGGGAAGAGACTGGACAACTACAAGCCCTTCACGCTCAGAAACTTGGGAAAAGAAAGCCTTCCCTCGCAAGCTGCTATTGCCACAGGGAAACCTCTGGACATCAGCTTCGCACGTCCCTCCTTCCTTCCCTCCCTCCCTCCCCACATAGAGCACGCAGTGCTTCCAGCCCAGCGGGGCAGTGCTCAGCCCAGCCATTTGAGTTGCTCTACATTCAACGGAGCAGCAAGGCAGCAATCTGTAGGAAATTAATGAGCTGCAAACAACGCTGTTCAGCTGCCAGCCTGCAATGAGCCTGCCCTGCACGCTGCAGATAGAATTATTATATACGAACAAAAGGAACTGGAGCTGGATTCCAGGTGCTTTGGCTCCAGTCACAGGCTCCTTGTGACCAAGATAAGGGACATCACACCGAATTGCCACAGCAACATTACAGTTACACATCCAACCATCACACAGAGCCGATATATTGCATCTTTATCCAAGGCAATGTGCATTTGGCCAGGCTGTTTCCTTTTTTTCCCCTCTTCTATGGCAATGGAAACAGGGCAGAGGATACCCAGTTACACTGTTTCATTTCACTCTTTGGGACTGTTTTCATTCTATTTCTTACCTAAAAACAACACACAGGAAACACAAAAGGGGGCCACTTTTTAGCTCCTGGGAGCTAAAACGCAGGTTCCCTGGAGGGGGCCAGCCCTGCTGGGCTTGTAGTGATGGGCCTCTTCCTCCAGCATCCAGAGCTTTTAACCATAAAAAAAGCCCCCTCCTTATTCAAAAATTGAACAAATGTCATCAGTCACCTTTGCAGTGAACAAGGGTGTTTCAGAAGGATTAAATCTAGCAGCAGGACACCCTTCAAGCCTTGCCTCATTTTCCAGATGCCCCTGCTTCCACTCCCAAAGGGCAGTGATGTCAGACACCGCTGTGCCTCCCCACAACCAGTCCTCCCGCAGGACAGCCTGGCTCCCTGAGGGATGGGAACAAGCGCTGCTTGCTGGCATGGCCAGATCAAACAGACCCAACAGACTACAGCCTGCACAGCCCTCAGCCACCCAACTGGCCTCCTTTAATCAACACAATCATCATCTTACTGCTATAATTACCACCATAGCACTTAGTCCCCTCTCAGCCTTCACATGTGGATCCTGTTTTGTGGGAAGTGCTTTTGCCAAACCCTTCTGACCAATCCACATCAGAGACAGCCTGAACTCCTCCCAGGGTCCCTGGCTGACAGGCAAGAGTCTCCTCCTGCCCTTTCTGCCTGGTGGCAAAAGTTAGCACCAAGGCCCTTAGTTCTTCAGAAGAACTTGCCAAAGACGCTCCTCAAAGATGCTCCTGGAACTTCATCCAAACTTGCTCCTCAACTCTCATTCCCCTTCTTGCTGAGTTCCCCTATTACAAGTCCCTCAAACACTTGGACCTTAATCTATGATGCTGTCCTCTCCCTTTCAAGTTTTGGAGGCACTGAACAATTGTTTGACTTGACCAGCCTCCAGCTTCTGCCCTGACAAAGCCCAGCCTGATCCACTTCGGTGTCCATCCCATCAAACTTCCACTGAACCTGGGGGCTACAGGCTGGTCTCACACACTTCTCACCATCTGGATAGAATCATAACCATTATCAAATGAAAAAAATAACAATTCTCCGAGTACTGGTCTTTCGCCAATATCAGTGGCACACACAGCACCATCTACTCCAACATCAGCAAATACCTCCAGGGGTTTTCTGACATGGCACAGCTGCCTTTAGCTGGAGCTCTGAAAGCTGAAACCTCAAGCAGACCTCTGCAAGGAATCCCTTGTGCTTTCTGTGTTGCCTAATTATCTCCTCTTTTGCCTTCCAAGCCCTTTCATCTTAAAAGATAACTCCCTGACTCTGTGAAGTGTCTTTCCCATTGTAGGTCCTAGAAGACTTGTTTTTTAGAACTTGAAATAGCAAGATAAAGAGTTTCCAAAGAGAATCAAAAAGGCAGGCTTGATTCCCCCCCCCCACCCCGAGCTGATTTTGATATTTTTTCCCCCCTTGAAAGGAAGTACCAGCCAGCCCTCTGCCCAGCTGCAACATTGCTGGGCAGCAGTGCATTGGTGCCTGCACCTCATGCCCACCCTGCCCCAGCCTCAGCTCTCTTCCAGCTCAGTTCACCCATGCCCTGCCGTGTCAGCACTCCTACAAGGATGCTGCTGTACACTGGAGAGGCTGTCAGGAGCAGGAGCCTTCTGCTCTGTCTGCTTACCCAAGTGTCTGTCTGTGTTTATCAGCAGCTCATGCTAGTTTTCAAACCCTCCCTGCCACCAACCTCCCTTCCTGCTTCCCCAGCCACCCCAAAAGGTGCTGGAGCAAAATGTATTCTCAGAAGTAAATTGTAAATGGTAAATGTCCCTGACAGCTGATCCTGATCAGCCACAGACCAGGCCTGAACACATGCCCCATTGGGCTGAGGCTCTCCCGGTGCTGTGCACGGGTAAGCCGCATTTATCTCTGCTCTCCAGAAGCAGAGAGGATATCAAAGACATGCTCAGCTCCACATGCAGCAGGCAACTAGAGCAGCCGAGGACAGCACACAAGCGACGCCCAGGGCTGGCCATGCCTCCCCCACGGGGAACACCCTCACGCCTGCAGCTGCTGCCTATTTCTGTCCTCTGACCCATTCACAGAAGCCGCACCAGTGCTCAGAGGCTGCAAGATCATGACGAGAAGTGCTGTGAGCCCTCCAGGTCCCTAACCCTCCTTGGTGGGGCCCCACTCACTGGCTCAGGGGCTGTAACTCGGAGATGGGACCAGAGCAAGAGCCAGAGGAAGACATTTAGGGCTTCCTGAAGCAGTCTGAGCAGCCCACTCTCGTTCTCCTCAAGCTGTGTAAGACTCAAAATCATGATGCCGCCCAGGCAAAATATTGCCCTATACTCACATCGAGACTAACAGCAAGTTGTGCTTCCAGTGGACACTGCAAGAGTAGAGGAAAGCCTGTGAGCCACAGGCTCTGCCTTTTTCATTGTCCTAATGGTGAGAAGGGTTTGCAGAGCCAGCCTTGAAAGTAACTCCCTATTGAGGGTTTAGAGATGGTCTACAGCAGAAATAGCCTGCAGCTGCAAAAGTTGGCTTTGTCAGGCCTACAGAGAACCAGGTCACATCCCATTTTCAGCAAATTAGAAATAATCCCCCCTTCTCCTCTTTTTTTTTTAAATATGTTTATTTACCAGTTGGTGCCTCCTGCAGAGACAGAAATTTAGAAATCTACAACTGTGAAAAAAGCTAAAAAAAAAAACCACCTCAACTTCTAATGGTATTGCCATCTCTTTAAGAAGCAATGACAGTAAGTCCCCACCAGCCCTTGGAGCTTCAGACACAGCTCTGCCTGTCCATGGGACTGTACAGGATGGCAGCATCGAACTCTGCTTTAATTTTAGCCCAACTGCTCCAGATTAAATTTTCACAGCCTCTGAAGAAAGAAATGGCTTTTATTAGAGACAGGAGTTATTGGTTTACAGGCAAGCTGGACTCTTTCTTTCCCATGCCTTAGCACAAATCACAGTTTTGCAGGCTAAACAAGGCTCTCCTGGCCATCTGTGAGACCCACGGAAGACTGAAAGATTGCCCAGGTGTAATTCAGGATAAAATCTGGTTTATGGAGCATTTAGCACTGCTGAGATTCAGTGCTCTGAGAGAGAGGGAGAGAGAGTGGGAGAGCCTAGCAAGCATTTTGAGCCAAGAAATCCTCACAGTGCTGACAGACACCAAAATCCGTTTTTTTTCTCCCCTCCTTCCAGTGCCAACAAATCCGATTTGAAGTGACCGAGAGGGAACACATGGAGTTCTTTTTACAGTAAGTGCAGATTTCAGATCCTTCAGTGTCTTGTTCCTCGAGTAGGAACTCGAATTCAGCCCTTCCAAAGCAGATTTGGGCAAGGCTAGGTTCACCCTGAGCATCTGTGGCACCACGTAGCTGTTTCCTCCTTTTCGGGTGCAACGCTTTCCCCAGAAATACTCACAGCTGGAATGGCAGGGCTGTTCTTCAGCTGAGCTCGGATGAGTTCCTTCCTGCCCCTCCAGGTTCTAAGGTTTAGCTCAAGTCAAGCGAGATTTGCTATTTTCAGCCTAACCTAACCAGACCCTGTCACTTGAAGCCACCGACACTGTGCAGAACTGCCCCAAAGGCTTCTCCAGCCCCGAAACAGCTCACCCCACGCTCATCCCTACCAGCAGCAGGGGCTGCAGAGGACTGCCAGACCCCTCGATGGGGGCACATCTTTTGGACAGGGGCAGTCCCACCCAGGGTGCTGCTCCCACCACGGTGAGCCATAAGGCACACCAACTACCTGCTGGCCGAGGTCTGAGCAGCAGCCACCCCTCTTATCCACAACCACCGCTGGCTAAAAATACAGCCTGAGCCCCAGCCCGGCGAGATGTAAATTTAATGAGACTTCCATGGCAACGAGCCTCATCGGAGGGGCTGCTGGTGGGGAGAGAGGCTCCTCGGCCAGGCAGAGCAGCACGGCGGGATGCTCGCGGCGGTCAGGTGCCAGGTTTTTTCCTCGCCGGTATTAATAAAAACCTTTGAGCGTTCAGTTCAGTTAGCTGCAGCCAAAGAGGCAGTCTGTGTAGTGTTTCTAATGGACAAACCTGCATCTATTTCTGTCATGAGGATAAATATTTACTAGTCAGCCTTAATTAAACTCGATCACCCACAGGCAGAAATGTTAAAATAGGGATAAATCAAAGAGCCTGTTTCAGCCTACCAATGCTATAAAAATCCTTTTAGGTAAAGACTTGCTCCTGCCATAGCTCACAAAATACAGTGTTAGAACTGGCCGATACAGACCTGAGGATAGCTAAGGTCATGAAGGAAGTAACATAGGTATTTCATGGATGATGTCCTCTGTGCCAGTGCAGGGGAAGGAAAAAAAAAAACAAACAAAAAAAACCACCACTGTTGATGAAAATCTGGGATAAAAAGATGCTGTAAGTCTGGCTTTCAAAGAAGAATAGAACAGATTATTGTCTCTTTCTCTTCATATTAATCCTCCTACTTTGTGTGTAAGAGTAAGGATAGGTGCTGGCCACAATCCCACTTTGATGTGCATAGCTCTAGGCATTACATCAGCAGGGGACCGCCTGTGGCTGACGGGTGTTTAGGGATCCATGGATTATTTCTGCAAAATGCAGAAAGTACTTCAGAAAAGCTAGCCTCTTACCAGTCAGTTAAATTTGCTATTCAGGGGAGTGACAGCATCACTGGAAAATGGTCACGGGGTCACAAATCAAAGTCCCTATTTCCATTATAAATGTACAGTATTTTTGCAAAATGCAGATTTTGTAGGTGTTTTTCTTATTTCATTTACTTGTACCCAGACACTACTTCCTACTGAAGGACCAAGAAGAAATTGAAGCAACTCAAAAAAAAAAAAAAAAAAAGCTAAGTATTAGCATTTTCACTTTATTGATGAGAAACTGAGGCAGGAGAAAAGGGGATACCCAGCCTTTGGTCAAATTTAAGTATTTAGCACTGGGAACAAAAAAATCGAGGCCCTCAGAATTGTAGCTTTTTACTGAAAATCCTGGCAAAAATCAAGTGCCCCCCAAAATCAAGCACCCCAGCTAGGCGCCCTAGCATAAACTTAAGCCCGTATTTCTGACTGCTAGAAACAAGCATAGCTTCCTATTTCTTTTGACTCAGCTCCTCATATTCAGGTACCCTTCAATTCAGAGAAGTCTGCCCAGCATCCTTCTCCATACTGAATAAACCATTCCTGTTAATGTGAGACATCATCACTTGGAGGCACCTAACCCTCGTATAAGCTGATTTTGTATACGTTAGCTCCCATCAGTTACATCTCTCCTGCTAAAACAAGCTCTCATCCTGTTGTAAACCTACAATGTGAAGCATTTCACCAACTATAATAGAAAATCATGTCTCTGCCCCATGGAAAGCACCTGCTGCTAGGATGGAACACAGCATGTGTTAACCTACACATGGCACAGAGACTGATGGTCTCAGTTGGTCCCAAACTCATTGCCCCACTGAGATCTGAAATAAATAAGCAAACCTCGAGGCTCTGTATGCCCTTCTCTGCGGTCAGGAGATGAAGGTGCAAAGGAGGAGCTACCACAGCATCTCCTTGACATCTCCTAAGAAGACACCACCATGTGGTCCTTGTTCCCTCTGCCAATGTCCTCCTTTGCCAACTTTCCCCACTTGTAAAATGGGAACAAGTGCTCCTTTGCCTCTGAAGCATATCATGAGCATGAATGCATCAGTGTTTCAAAACGATTCCATGTTATGGAGGAGAGAGTGCTTGAAACGTGTAAATAAATAGAAGTAAGGTTTTTAAGGAAAGGTAATGTGCTTTACTAGCTCATCTAATATTTCTGTATGAGCTTCTGAGCATAAGGGATTTGTGCCCAAGATGTGCTCGGTTTGAAAACTGGGATTTCTTGTTAAGCTTGTAAAAAGGTTTGCATCAACTCAAATTGCCTTTTCCTGGGAACTCACACCAATCAGCTGGGCTCATATTTCCTCTCCCTAGAGACTTTGCCACTCATATCCTTAGGCCATCACAGTTTACAACAACATAAATTGCTAATTAACTTTTTACTTAAAAGTAAGAAAGCAATCAAGCTGGCATCCTCACCAGCTTCTAGAAACACTTCAGCTTTCCACCACAGCTCAGACAAGATGCAGCCTGAAATGTTTGCTGCCAGGGTAAGGAAGGCAGCATGTTCTGGGTACTGACAGAGGGATGATTTGCCCTACAGTCACTTGACTTGCTACACAATACAATATAGCCTGGTGAAGCAGTAACTTATAGGAAATGTATAGGAAACAGTAACTTATAGGAAAGCTGGGTTCCCAGGGCCACATCTCCCAAAGCATCATCTCTTGTGCCTGTCCTCCTTCAGCCACACTGCCAAGCGCTCGTTTCCAGACAGACTGGAAATCATGGTTTACGCAAAATAAGGTAGCTCCTTTTTTGGCCCCAAAGCTACTCTCACAAGCTTTGTGGGTGGGTTGCTTTCACGCTTCACAGTAAGGCAGATGGTTCTGGCAGGTTTCCATCTCACCAAGCAGCTCAGACACCTGGCCTCAGACACCCTCCCCACCTTCTTTTTTTTCTTTTTAAGATGTTCTCTTCCTTTCCAAGATTTTTCCTTAGGGATGCTGTTAGCTGGGCAGTATTCCTTGATGTCAGTCCCCTCTCCCCTCCCTGCAGTTGAGGCTCTCTGGATCCCCAGGAGAACTGGTGCAGGACGAGCACAGAGGCAGGCAGGGAGCTGCAAGGGGGATGAAGCTGTCAAGAGGGGACAAGCTCAGCTGCCATGGACCTTCTCTCCCTGCTGGAAGGAGAGCATCCTACAGTGCAACAGGGAGGCAGAGACACATTGCACATAACCTGAAGGGGTTGGCTCAGCTCCTTAGTCCCCCCTTCAGGACCCCCTACTGCGTCCCCAGCTCTCACAAACCAGGAGTCAGCAGATCTGTCACAAATGATAAAACCTAGCCGCGGACCCTTAGACCTCTGCTTGTTACAAATCATGAGCCCTGCTGGTGGAGCACGCAGGCATGCTGTGATTAGGAAGGACACATCCATTTCTAGCAGTCTGGTCTCTCACAGGACCTCGACATCCTAATGCCTTGCACAATTCCATGCATCCACTGTTGTGGACAGGGACAAAAAGGAGCTAAGGCAGGAACCACAGCTCCCAGCAGCGCAAGCACCGCTCAGCTCCTGGCCACCAGCCCCCACATGGGAAGAAGACCCTCTCCTAAACATGGATTCCTGTAGACGGCAGCTAGTAATAGAAAAGGATGTCTGAACACTGCAATGCTCTGATGCCTCCAAACAGGCTGTCCAGAGGGATTCCAGTGGCTGAAACACCCACCCTATTAAAACAGACATGGGCACGGCTCCCCATGGCTGTACCAGTCCATCAGGAAGGAAGGAAACCCTCCGAGCAAGGCCACGTTGACTCCTGGAAAGAAACCCAGCGTAGCCAGAACCACCAGAGTTAGAGCTGAACGTATTTAACAGGAGCATCTTCAAACCCACCAGCCAAGAACCAGGCACCAGAGTGCACAAAGGGCACTGCTGAGCCTGGAGAACGTGCTACGGTTTTGGACCACCTACAGATGTATCTCTACAACTTCACTGCACTTAAGAAACATCATAGTGCGTGGGTGAGGAGGAGGAGTCAAGCTTTGCCTTGCATTTGGCTTGCTTTTCAAGAGCTCTTAAAACAAGAGAGAAGGTTTTTTTTGTTATCTTATGAATAGGCACACAATCTGGTATACTGGCTGCAAATAGAAGTCTGTAGTAGATTACACCCTCCTAACAGCCTGTCATTACATTTGGGTCAGGCAACAGGAGAGGGGAAAAAAAGGATAATAAAATCATTGCACTTCATTTTTATTTATTTTTCTAATACTCTGGATTTTATAGAACAAGATAGAGATGAAGCTTCTGTTAAAGCATGCTTAACAAGCACCTCTGGCCTGCATCTCACGCATAAGTGATTCTCTCATCTGAGTCCTGATCGTCTCTGGAGAACAACCTGCCAGAAGTACCAGAGGTGACAGATTTTCAGTGCATGTCTTGGATAAAATCCTACATTCTGCATAAGGTAGCTAAGAGCAGATGCCTAAACTGAGCCTCGCCTTATTACCCAAAATGAAGACAAATATAGGCAGAAGAGCCCTGTTAAATATTGTTTTGTGAAAGGGAATGAAAAATAACTTCTGTGATGGAAGAGGAGGAAACCTCAAACAAAGGCTACAGGAGCAACAGCAGAAAACCTACAGGCACGAGAAGCAGGATTTGGTCTAGGCAAAAATCTAGCAAAAACCATGTTTGCTGACTCCAGCCTGCTAACTCTTGGGGTTAGGGGGCAAGGGGAACGTTTGCATCTGTTTTGTTTGTTTTTTAACGTAACTACTCAGGTTAAAAGGGGCACCATATATCTATATCTTCAAAAGGAAAATCATCAGCTTGAAGCCCAAAAGAAGGCAGTCCTATAGGGCTTGTACCAGCTCCTGCATTCCTGCTGGTGGACCATGTTCCCTTCCCACCCTATGTCAGAAACCTAACCCTGCTCTGAGGTCATTTTCTGAAGAAACTGAACACAAACTCACGAAAGAGACCCTGTCTGTTTAGCTCAATGAGGGAAAAATAGCTCGCATAAGCATGGAGAAGTTGCGTCCATTCCTACATACACACAAGTAGCCTGCCACTGTCCCAAAGAGTAACTGGTTTGTCGCAAGGTGAATCTGCAGTCTCTTGTCTCCTAGGCCCTGAAACAACAGGCTGCAGGGCTCAGTTTATTGCTCTGTCTGGTATCTTCTCATTTGGCTCTAATCCCCTCCAATATATATGCAATATTTCAAATGCTCTTGCAGAGATTGGGCTCTTCTGAAGACCTGACATTTTTATGGCCCTGGCAAGCCATCCGTTTCTATTTAATTTAGTTCTCAACACAAATAAATGTATGCACAGAGATTTACATACGGGTAGACTAGCCAATGTTTTCAGGTTTGCATGCTGAGGGCTTCATCTTTACTGCAATCATCGCTGTAACTGTGGGTGCTGCTGAACTATTCATGCTGGCTATCACCAGCTAAACTGGGGGGTGCCACCAACACAGCCAGGGCAGCACAAAGCCCCTCACGGGCTACAAGCTACCTGAAAATCTGGGCAAAAGTGCATTGACTATATCGCTGTCCAAGCTATGCCAACTGTTTTAAAATTGTCTCAGACCTCCTTCTACAAGCTACAGTCACAACACACAGAGAATTTAAAGCGCAAAATAGAGTTTTTAACCTTTTGGCACCCCAACAGCCCCCACAGGTTCCTGCCTGTTCATCACATCCACAGGCATCTTACCTTTGGTTGCCCGCTCTGGTTGGAGCTCCTCCAGACTATTCCCCAGAGGGCAGGGGAAGGAATACCTGGGGCAGGCAGCAATTTATCCCCCTACAGCTGGCACCAATTAGTTAAGGCAGCCCCACCTGCTCACAGCTGGGCTACAGGGTGAAAATCATCTTCAACCTCCCCTCACCGGGCTGTAGTTGAACTCCCAGTGGGTGCTCTTTGGGTTGGTGTTTTCATTTCCTGACTGGGTATAAAATCCTTCCTTCACGGAGCTCTGTCATGGTCCCAAGCACAGAGCTTCACAGCTACAGGATAGATTTGGCTTTTCTCACTGGCAGCAATGCCAGGAAAGGGAAAAAGCAAAGGGAAAGAGCAGCCTCAGAAGGCTCGTGGCTACATGGAGGGTGGATGTGTAAGTGGGTTCCTAGGAAAAGTGTTATGCTGGCTTAGAGAAAAGCAAGGAAATAGAGCTCAGGCCCGGTCAACACACTGCCTTCCTCACCTGTATGAATTCCGCTCAGCTGAGCCTGAGGCTCTGGACATAACCAGGAAACCCTGCCAGTGTGAGCTGCCCTTCTCCTGGGGACCCTCTGGGCAGCAGCCATGCGTGGGACGCTGGGCTGGGTACCTTGTGACTGAGCTGGATGCTAAGATACCAAGCACTCTAGCAGCGTGGGGTGCCACCCTACAAAGGAATAACTGTTACCCAAACAGCACCAAAAAAAAGTAATGGCAGCATGTGATGTGCGAAAACTGACACAATCAGTGTGTGCAAGCTGATGCTTCGTCTGGGACTCGTGTAACAGTGTTTAAGGCTCAGGCTGATGACAGTAGTCATGTCTCCGGCTGACGACTCGGTTACACCAGCCTGCATGTATTTAATCAGCACATTGGGACGTATCTCCTTCAGTCTTGAATGTTCTTGCTGTGCCTCCTTCTTCTGTGTAGGCTGCCCCAATGCATAAACCCAAGGAACAGCTTCCCCCCCACTCAGCTGATTCAATGACATGTTCACAGGGGAAAGAGGATTGGTGACCCCTATTCTGAGATGGATTAAACAACTAGCTGGACTTCCAAGAGCAGATTAAGGAAAATGACTTCCTATTCCTCTGTTCCAAAAGGAAAATATGACCTGCTTGTTATGAAGCCTGAAAATCACTGAGAGAAAAGTCAAACCTTGCACTCCTGGAATCTTGAACTAGAACAGCCAATGCAGAGTGGTAAAAGGATGCTAAATATTTCAGTGATTGAAAGAACACAAAGGCTAAGTTATTAAAAACCCATATGGCAGACAGTGGTTCTTGGACCGTGGTCTGTGGGGCACCAGTGGCCTGCAGAGTGTTCCTACATGGTCAGCAGAAGGGCTGCTGTCACAACAGCAAAGCATCTGTCACTTCTTAAGCAGTGACCTGCCTTGCTCTTTCTACTCCCGTCCAAGACTCACAGAGTTTCCCGAGACTATTTTTGACCGGCTGGGCTGACAGAGAGCCCAAGCCTGTCTGTCCGCACTAGGCAGCAGCTTCTCCTGCAGCTCCTTTTGATGGCTGATTTGAAATGTGTAAAGGGAGCCATGAAAAATGCTTGGCAGAGCACTACAAACCATGCAAGGAGTATTGCAGCTGATCTATGAGAGGGTCTGTAAAGAAAATAAGAGAACATCATGTTGGGCAGGGTGGTCTAACCAGGAAGCCGTGCCCACTGCTCTGGATGGACGTTCACCACGTACTCTTCCTACGACATTTGCTAACATTTCCTTTCTGGATAATTAGCCCTGGTATTGTATTTGCCTTAGGGAGGGAATGAGGTCAAGAACTGAGAGGCTGGAAGAGGAGGTGAAGATGATGGGCAAGTTAAAAATGTCAAGAGGATCGGCCCAGGGAAATCCCCTGCTGCCATCCTGGTGATGATTTTCAAAGGCAAAAGAATTCCCAAACCCCTTCATTTTCAGCTTCCTTTGAAGATCTCCCTTGCATGGTTATCTTGAATAGATGCATATCTCTGATAGAAAAACCTGACCTGAAATCTTGTAAGAACAAGGTCTCCTGTGTTTCTTTAACTTCAGGGCCAGAAAATCCACATGAACAGCCTTCATCTACCCAGGGCCTGAAGTCTCTGAGTGCCTTCTAGCCGTTCATTAAGCAACGTGACTAACGCTTGTCACGTGTGCTTTGTTATCACTCATCCTCCCCGCAGGCTCTGCACGCAGAAGGCTCTGTGTGCAGTACAGAGCTTTGTCTCGGTAGGGTTTAGTGTATTTCCTTTTTCAAGGTATGCTAGCCGCAGCAAGCTGCAGAAAGGTGCCTTGCATTTAGAGGGAGAGGCGGTGATGCCTGCGGATGTCCCTTGCTCCCTGGGGGAAGTCACTGCACTGCCCAGCACGAGCTGTGCCTGGCAGAGAAGATGTCCCAGTGCCTCGACATTTACGGCTCCAGCCTGGGGAGAATTAACAATATCACAACAAAGTGTTATTGATTCCGAGCATGGGATTAGAGTCAAGGATGGCTCTTACTGGACGGGAGGACACCTGTGCCTAACAAAGCAGAGATATTCCACGACACCTCACATACACCTGAGCATAACCTACAGTAGGCAAATCTCACTTGATGCCACCCTCAGCATATCAGAACAGGCCAGCTAAACACCAAGTGATCTCTCAGTCTCCTTCCTGATACATGTAGTTTTAAACCACGTATCGGAATGGGTAACATGTAAAGGGTTTTGCTTCTTTCTTCTCTGTGTGGGGAAGCGACACGCTGAAAATCCCAGTTACTTTGATTTGGTGACCGGAGGCACTAGGTGACCTTATCTCTCCACCAATCTTCGCAGTGCCCTGTTTTCCCTCCCCCTGCATGCTCAGGATCGCAGAGCAGTGCCTCTGGCATGCACAGTGAGTCAGCAGCCCGGCAACTTCTCTATCATGGAAATACCCCGTTCCCAGGCCCTCGTTGCTCTCAGCTTGGAGAGCGAGGCAGGGCACCCCAGCTTTGCCAAAGAAGTGCCCTACGAGGAGCCAGGCCCCCTAAGGCAGCCAGCATGCCAGTCATGACTGATGGACGTGGCCACGGGGCCCACGGAGCAGAGATGAGTAGCCCTTCCTACGGCTCACAGGACCCTGTGGGTCTCACCAGGTGACGGTGGGATGGCCACACGATATTTCTCAGAAGTTGAAATCAGTCAGTGAACGTTCTTTGTTGTTTGTTTTGTTTGTTTGTTTTGTTGATTTTCTCAGCTAATGCTCCTGGGAGTAAAGTGTTAGTGTAGCAAGAAAGAAGAACTCTCTGAACTGTTGTTGCTAGTGTCTGAACTAAACCCCACTCCTGAGATTTCAAAGGAATTTCTTTGGCTTTTTAACTTTTCACTGCTCTTTGCATTCCCACTTCTGGACAGTAAAAGGTCCAGCAGACTAGTGCTGTTTTCACAGTGTGTGTGTTGTGTTCAGCATCATAGTGGAAAGGCCAGGCCTCTTGAAGTGGAGTTCCAGTCCCAGCCTCTCTGAAGAGGTCCAAACTTGTTTAAACACTCAAATTCTGGTGACACTTTTAATCAAATCCTTTGAGTCACCTTCAGGGCTCACTGCCTTTGTGCTGCAGTCAGGAGCATGCCCCATGCCTTTATGATGGCTGTGACTTTAGTCATAGCCAGTGGCTCTCTGCAGCCTCAGCAGCACTACCTGGTAAGGACCAAACCCAGTACTTCTGTGTTTGCTTTGCATGGTAGCATCTTGTTTCACAATATTGAGGCTTCTACTGTATTTCCATCATAGCTGAGCTGCCACGCTTCACTGGTCCTCTAATGAGGATGCTGGCACTTACGGGAAAGAGTGTATTTCTGAGAAAAGGTGGGCTGAACTCTGCTTTGTCACTGATGATGGTGGTGAGGCTCTTTGCCTGCCTATTTTGACTTCCTCTACAAAGCCTGGATGCCTCTAAATAAGTTAAACCCCTGGACAGACTCCTGCGGTTTCACCTCCTCTCCAGGCTGGCTGCCAGAACATGTCCTATAGTGGCCACTTACCTTCTCACCAAAGGAGATGCCACCAAGAAAGCACATTCTTGAGCACTTTGCATAGGAGGTGTAGAGAGTCTCACAATAACATTTATTCATGGGAATGTTAGCCACAGAATCACAGATACTACTTTTGAGTTATAAAGCAAAGCCCCCAGATAGCCAAACAAGCAGTTCATTTTTATTCTGACGCTATCCATACAACAAAGTGTAGTGGGTTAATTAAAATGGGGTTCAAATTTGATAGCCTTAAACTGGTGCAAACCATGGTAGAGACACTAAGTAGATCCTTGGCTTACACTTGTTTAAACAAACAACATAATTGGTTAAAAAGTTGTGCCTCGATGTACAAAGAAGCTACAAGGCTAATCTAATGAAGGTATCTAAATCTGCAAAAAGCAATAACCTGTTTAAGGGTTAGCTGTGCCAGATCTGACTGTTAATTGCCCTTCAAAGTTTAAATAACAGCATATTATGATCACTTTTAGTGGAAATGGCTATATAAAACAAAAAATTAACATATCCCTGATTGCAGCACTATCAAGCTTTAAAGATCCAGACTGCACTTTGGAAATTCACATTGGACTCACAATTAAACTCTAAATATCCATCGCCTGCTGTAAATTCACACCTGAAATCAAATCTGTCAGTGGTAGGGAATTTAATGTGATCTTGTGACTCTCCCTGGTATTTGCTAGGATGCTGCACAGTATATTCTGGACAACATAATAAGCTGTGATATAACATCAGAGTCACACAGAAATGAGTAAGAAGCAATACGAGAGTCCATGAGCACCCTGATCCTTCTCTGTTGCCTTTGCTTTGAGTTATTCACATTCTGCAAGGGCAGAGAGATGATACAAATTTCTGCTGGGAAGCCTGAACCATGGAGCGATAATTAGACGCTGAAGGTTAGTTTTAGTCCAGCATAGAGGTGAGCGCTGAGAAATCACCTAGCAAACTCCTATGGTCCTGCCTAGAGCGATGGGTGGGAAAGGAGGGAGAGATGCACATGGTGTTCAAGTACGAGCACCCCACGTACGAACCTTTGGCAACTCAAAAAAGCAGTCATCTACACACACGCCTACTCAGCCCCGTGGTGCAGCCTTAGAGATAGCAGGTAGTGCTTCTCTATAGTACAAATGATAGGTGTGGAGAAACACGGTTACACATGCTAACAGAGTGTGCCAATACTGATACCCACACGCTTAAACATCATCCTCAGCAGGAGGCGCAGGATCTCCTGCCCGCCCACACTGCTTGCAGCAGGAGGGGATGTGATGCTGTGCCAACCTGCGGCACCTTCGGCTGCTGCATCAGGCACTGGTGGGGGAAAGAGAAGAGGAAGCCTTGTCCCCTGTGCCTACATGAGACAAGAGTTCAGACAAATCCAGGTTATTACCAGTGCTGAGAAAAGAGTTCTCAGAGAACCTTTTCCTCCAGCCTTCACCTGAGATACCTGACCAGGAGCAGACAGCACTCCTGCAGGTTCTTCCTCCCTCCTGCTGTTGTTCAGCTGGGAGCTTTTACAAAGATCACAGAGAGCCAAAGCATGTCTCCTCCTGCACAAATGCTTCTAATTTGAAAGAGACAAAGAAGGTTTTGTACTGTGAGGAACAGAAGACTAAAATGCGCCCTTTATCCTGATGGTCTCCTTTTACTTGAGGAGCAGGCAGGCACTGGGGGAACAGGGCTCTGCTTTGAACAACGTGTCCTCAGTTGCCCATAGAGTGGAGGTGCATTCCCTAGATGCAGAGACAACCCTACTGAAACTCATGGGACCACAGATCTCATGTGTTGATTCCTTATTTTAGAGTACAGACGCTTAGATCTGAATCCAGACCAGCCAGGTATGCCGAGCTGCTGGTCTCTGGGATGCTCACGTTGGATCAGCGTGTGACAACATCGGGTCACTGCAGCGTGAGACACCTCTGGCTCGTGGGGCGCTGGACACAGCCACTGCTGGAGACCTGGACCAGGCACTGAGGGACACAACTGAGAACGCTCTCTGGAGCATTTGGCACCTGGAAGGCTAAAAAAAACAAACCAACAACCAAAAAAACAACCCTTAAAAATCCTCTTGTGAGCATCGCCCTCCTGGACATTTTTAGCTCTCATGAATGTGAAATAAGCCTTTTCTATAGAGATACTGATGACACGGCTGGTAAAATCCGTCCTTGAATATGGTCAAGGAAAACCATCAAAAGGCAAAAGAAGAAAAGTCATTTCCATGGGTTGCTTTGGTTGTTTCCACATCCCGCTGCTCAGAGCTGGGGCATGCTGCCCCACCTCCCTGCACCGCAAGCCGGTGGGTGAAACCTACTGTAAGGGAGCAAGCTAGCAGCATCCCCAGTGGTCCTTCCCCAAAGAGCCATCCTCCAGAGCTGCAGCAGGGCCCCTCATCATCAAGGAGCCACTTTTCAGCTGAGGCTCTTGCCCTGGTCCCTGCCTGATCCACGCTGCAGGCAGTCTTCATGGCTTAGGCTTGACAGGACTCATCCCTGGCTTCCAAGGGTGATGTCCAGTTTGGGAGCATGGCAGTCTAAAGGTCAGTAAGGCATCCCAAAATGCCTTCAGGAAAACAGGACGTTCAGAAAACACAGCTGTGTGAAATATCAGCGTTGCTGCACATCACCATGCTGGCTGCTTCTTGCTCACACCCAGGTAAACAAAAGCCAAGAGTGCACAGCCATTTCATTTTATTAATTAAAGTGACTGGCATTTATACAGCACCAAAGCACTTTGCAAATCTTAATTAAGCTTCGTAACAGCCCTGTGAGGTGAAACGTGTTCCCATTTTACAAACAGCAGAAAGAGAGACACAGTGAGGTAAGCAACCTGCCAACATGCTCAGGAGCTCGGTGGAAAAAAAAAATGGGAAAGACTCCAAGATCCTGCTTTTCCACCTCTTTCCCTTTCCCCTCCCCACGCCACCCCTCAGCATGGAGTGCCTTTAACTGTGACCAGACACCCCAGGGACCTCCAGCCCAGGCAGCCATGCATGGGCAGGAGTAACGCCAGCACAGAATGCTGAAATGTTCTCCCATGCCTCAGAGATGCCTTAGGGATCTATAAAATTTTTATTATTTTTCATATATTGAAGCAGGTGGAGAATCTACAGCCAAGGCTTCAATATGCCTCCAAAGTTCATTTCACGCTGCCCAGGGCCACTGATTTTTATTGCACTGGTGCTGGAGGAGACTAATACTGGGTGTCTGGGCACAGAGTTATTCCAAATGACAAATGTCCCCAGCAGCGAGCCGAGATGTGGCACCTCCATAAGCGGGAGACTCTGTCCTCAGCAGCCCGCCTGCTTTGTCCCTGGGGAGCCCAGACAGCAGTGGGGTGGTCGAAGTCGGGAGAAAAGGGAAACCTGCCCCTTAAGATAGTGTTTTGGGGCAAGAGTCTACATGGTTTTGGGGAAGGAGGAACGGGGAGCTGGCAGCTCAATGCTCTGCGTCCATCAGCCAGGATCTGTTCCCATCTCTCCTCGGGTGGGACCTTGCTCTGCAAGAGCTGTGCTGTGGGAGGGAACGTCTGCCTGAGGGAAACCAGCCTGACAGATATTTTGCACAAATAATTGAATTATTTTTAGATGCTCTACACATCCACTCCTAATACAGCTAGCTACACTGAGATGAACAGATCTCACAGCCCCTTACTAATCCACTGAAACAGCTAATCTCCTTAACCCTTGTGACTCACGAATAATGGGAGACATGATTTCCTCTGAAGAGGCATTGCACCACGCTGCTTTTACCCAGGATGCTGCGACCAAACGAAGGAGACCTGCAGCAGGTTCTTTTGTTTGTTTTGGAAGGGAAAGGAGGGGCCAGAAGCAATGATGTGGGGAAGCACTCTTACAGCAGGGACTTCTCCTTCCTTTCCTCCTTTGCTGCTTCTTGCAGCATGACATATGTACAGGCATGATTCATCCCTGCCAAAACAGAACGGGGTCATCAGCACTCATCCCAAAAGCAAGATAGCTGGGTTGAGGGAGGAAAGGTTATTCTCCAAGCACTTCTAAGAGCCCCCAGCTTAAAAATAAAATAAAATAAAATAAAAAAGGCTTGGTTTGGCTGAGCATGGAAAAGAAGCCTCTTGCAGTCACCTGTTTTTCTTTGGCTTTTCAGTACTTTCACTGAACAATCTGAGGTGTCTCATTTTGAAAGACAGCTCTCAGTGCTCTGCATGTATCCCTCACACTCAGCTCTGCCTTCACCACACACTACAGCAAGGGTAGGGTCTCATTCCCAAAGGCTGTATCGCTGCCTTTTTGTCTACAACGTGCAGTTTTACAGACCTGACATTTAAAGTGTACGAATTGAAATAAACCTTTGAGATAAACAGCACAGGGAAAAAGAACCCCTAAATACATGCACATACAGGCTCACCCAAAGCTCAAGGGAGGTAGGGGCTGTATCGTGTCCTTTTACCCACGTAGCCAAGACACAAAGTACCCTGATATTTCTATGCTGCTGAGGAAATACCCCAGTAAGCATGGGCTCAGCTATATTCCAACCAGCACCATCAGCAGATCCACAAAATTCCTTGAATCAGGGCAAAAAAGGATCATACAGCATATTCGCAGTGGCCAACCGAGGCTCGTGTGCACAGAAGATATGCAGGAATTGCACAGCCACGGTTGCTGGCCTGGCTGTAGCAGCTCTGCTGCTAAATGCCTTGGAAAAATCTCTCGACTGCTGCGGAACAGCGAGCACTATGTTTTTCTAAAGCACTCGTTGCATAATGCTCGCACATAACTGCATACCTGGCTGAATTTCTAGCACAGTTAGGGTACAGAGGCATGGGGGGAAAATATTTCCAAGTCTCATGAAATTCACATAATGGATACACAAAGGCTATGATTTAGTATAACAGCACAGACAGGCTCCTGTGCACTTTCGCACAGCAATCTGCCAACGCTCCTCAGCCGAGGCCTGAGCGTGTCTGTGCTCTGCTGCTGGGGAAACCTGCGCAGAGTTCAGCCAGCCCAGCCCTGCAGTGGCCCAGCAGAGCTGGTGATGAGCCCCACCAGCCCACATCAGTGGAGAGCAGAAGGGCTGGACCTTCCCAAAACCCAGCCATAGCACTGCAGTCCTGCTTTATCAACAAACGCCCACCAGAAAGGCTCAAAGTGCTCACAGAGCAAGCTCAGTCCAAGGTGCGCTGAGGCTAAAGCCAAAGTTAGCTCCAACTTCTGCAGAGACAGCACAAGTCCCATAGCTGGCAGTGGGTCTGCAGCAACAAATCTAATTTATAGATTATGTTTTCCAAATTCAGCAATATTTTCAACATAATTACAGCAGTACGCGGCCAAGTATCCAGGTCTCTGAAGATCTTCAAGCACCCTAGTATCTGTGCATACCTACTGTTAGCACTGCTCCTGTGGGAAGTGAATCCAGCTCGGCTCTGTAAGGAGAGTGTTTGCCAACAGATGGTTGTACCTGAACCTGAAGAAAACCCTCGCATGCTGTACCAACAACTAAAAATCTTCCCTCTGGAATGCCTACAGCATTTTTTTTTTCAAACCTGGAAAAAAAAACCCACACACCACCATAAGGTGGGTTTTGTTGTTTGTTTGTTTTCCAAAAGCTTTAAAGCTTTTCCATATTAGTCAAAGAACCCCCAAAATGGGCTAAATGCCTAACAAACCACAGCCCTGCTACCAGTTTGCACAAGAGCAGGGCAAAGCATCTGCTCTGTCCTTTCCATCTCAGTGCTGTAAGATGAGGGAGCCTAAAAAAGATTTCAGCTTGTTGGGAATGTCGCAGCAGCACCTCCCATCAGCAACAAAGTCAAAATTAATGCTAAAGTAGCATTAATATTTAAAGTAAGTTATTCTATTCCATGCTCCACTGTTTGTGAGGAGATCAGGGTAATCTCTCTGAGGATTTCCAGTCAGCTTCCCTGCCCAGGCATCTGCTAGATAAGAACTGATATTTTGCAACACTTGTTCGATATTACAGCATCTGGAGCATGGCTAAGACGAATAAATTTTTGGAAGATGTAGGAATCTCAGCCTTTCTTCTACCACCTCCTCCATCTGCTTGCACCCCCTGGCTCTGTATCCCTTTCCCTCCTGCCTTGCCAAAGCTGGTGGGACAAGCACAAGGTGTCCCTCCCCACCACTACTCGCTGGGAGCCTCGGCTCCCCAAGGACCACACTTCCCATGCCTCCTGCCGACCAGGGTGCTACCAACATCTTCTGGACTTGCCTTCAGCCCAAGGAAATCGAAATGTAGAGGCTGTGCCTCATGAGGAGTGCAAAACATGGTGCTGCTCACCACTTCTCCATCCCTGATGCATGACTGGGATCACTGGGGACCAACAGACTTGATTAGAGATGAGGTGAGGTCTGGACAGGAGATATCACCTGTCTCTCCTGTGAGATTAGAAATTTTGTCTGCTGGACCAACAGTGCTGCTGCACACCAGCTGCAACACAAAAGACTCTGGGGACAGTCTGCAGAACGATACATACAGAGCATGAACTGCCCCAGCCTTAACGTAGAGGAAAATCCATGTGTGGCTAAAGCCCCACAAACACCCCTGAAGCATAACTGCTCAGCAGCACCCCTAAAGACAACCTCACATCTCCTCCCTCATCCCCTGGCTCCATGCAGGTGACACGTGTGGAGATGCCCCACCAGGGGCTGGCTGGGGAGGGCACTTTGTGTTTGGCAGCACAGGAACAGTGCAGGCCATAAGATTTGTAGCTGACAGCTATTTCCATTTAGCCATGGCAGGGAGGGGAAGGCACAAGGCACAGGACATCACTGGGCATTCAGGTGGTATCAGTCAAACCCTTCTCAAGTTACACAGGAGATGCAAAGCCTCCTCCCCTGCCATGCAGCACTGCCAGCGAGGTGCCTGCTTGTCCTCAGACCCCAGCTGTCCCCTGTAAAAAACCCCAACATGTCAACTCCCGGGGGCTAACCAGCACTGGGCCACCCAAGGATTAAAGCCAGAGAGGCCATTGCAAAGGAGACAGGAGGTGAGGCAGAGCTCAGCCTTAAAACACTGGATGGTAAAAGCCTCAGGGAGGCTGAGGGATCTTAATGGGATCAGCCTACAGGACCCATTTGCCCCCAGAGGTCACTGCCCACACACCAGCTAGCAAATGGGCCAGGTGCTCTCCCACTGGGGCAGCTGGGCTGCCTGCCAGGAGATGTCCCCTGCAGCCCCAGGAGCCCATGGCTTCACCTCTTTTCAGCCTCCACAGGCTGGCAGGAGGCGAGACCTCACCTCCCCAGCTGCCCCTCGCACAGGTGAGCATACATTTGTTGCAACTGCTGTTGAATAAGATTCAACAAATAAGCTCCACACGTACCTCTTTGGCTCCCTCCTCATCTCCAGCATTACTTTATTCCACAGAAATAAGCCTGCAGGGATCAGTTCATTTATGCTGCTCAGCACTACCAACTCCAGTGATGCAGTTCCTCATCTACATCTCCAAGGGATGCAAATTTGCCCCAAAGAGCCCGTGATCCACCCACAAAATGCTCCTCAGAGCCAGACAGAAGAGGAGTAGAGGGAACAAGATAATGGCTGGGATGATCTAGAATAACAGGAAAAAATCCAGAACTGTGAGGAAGGAACAGAAGGGAACAGGAATGAAGGGAACCGGAATACTCTGCAATGCTACCTTACTGATTCTTCACGTAAAGCTGAAAAATGCCATCTTTCCAAATCCCCCCTGACCTGGGCACACCTCAAGCCACCGTTGCCAGACCCCTGCTGCATTCACAATGAAATGTTTACAAAAGTGTTGAGAAGTGGTCCGTGGAGCTGGGAAGCCGGAATGTCACAGCTCATCACCGGGAGGAGAAAAAAAACACCCCAGAGCTCTGACAGCTCAGCTCTGCATGTCACATCAGTGTCCATTGAGGAAAGCAGGCTCAGGAGATGTCTCAGTACAAAAACCACTCTGCACAAAAAAAAAAAAAAGAGTCTGGGGCGGGGGAGAGAGCTCAACAGCCAGTGGAGATATTTCAGAGAGGAATGAAAGGTTCAGTTTCAAGCTACCTAGAAGATTAAAAGCAAAAAGGCCACATCTAACTGTACAGCTTCCTACCAGGGACTGAAATTCCTTTTCCATTGCATTCTTCACAAGTGGAGAAGGTAGCCTAAGTACCGCATATGGTATTTGTGTCGCGATTAAGACAACTCCAGGAGCTAGGGAAGCTCTCATGTTCGCAGCAGCAGGCTGGAAACAATGCACAGACCTGAACGGTGCCACCAAATTTTTGTGATCCAAGCCTGACTTCCCAAGGGAGAAAAGAGCATCCCCTGGGCTCAGGATCAGGCAGAGTTTGCTCCTGGCTAGGAGCCACTGAAATGTCTGAGTGGCATCAGTGTCCCTCTTTTGCACAGAACAGCTGGAAGCAGGTGCATCCAAAACTGTACTGGACCTGATGAGGGACCAGGGGGAGAAAAGCAGGAACTATTCCTCACCACTCACACACTGGGGACCAAATAATTGCAGATCCATTACAGGATTTCTGCTTACTGGTGCCATCACAGCTGCCATACAAGGGGCCTTGTCATCGCCATCAAACTTCAGGCATTCACCACATAAGAGCTCACCACAATAACTAGGGCAAGTTGAATGTTTTCAGCACAGTTTCCAGGGCCTGGGTAATTCAGAGGGCTGCCTGCAGTCTTGGCGAAGTTTCATCTCTAAGTTGATGGTTCCTACAGAGCCCCACCATGGAGGCAGACTGATAGCTGATGGGCAGCTTAGGGTCCAGCTCACATGCAATAAGTGACTACGACATCCCAGGAAAAAGAGCAAGCTCCAAGGAAGTGACAGACATGCTGAGCATAACAAAGATACACAGTTAAAAATAAGTAATGCTAAAAATGCTGTGTAAAGCAAAAGCAAACATTAAACCAATCTCCAAGAGTGACGTTTTAGAAGATGCTCACGGAAGCAGCCCTGTATATAGCCACAGTGACGCTTTGTGCACTTTCCTGTGTCTCAGAGGGTGGAAACAATTTTGAGATCTAAGATTTGCTGTCCGGGTAATGTCTCTCTGAAGTGCCTCCTGAGATCTTCAAAAGGGCAGAGAGAGGAGGCATCCCAGGCATCCACTCCACCTCTTCACTTGCCCTTGTCACCAGCAGCTGGGCCTGCTTTCCCAAGAGAAAAGGCCAGCTGGGATTTCTTACATCCCAGAAAGTGTGGGATCGGCCCTGTCCTTACCCTGCCTCACTCGACAGAGTAACTGACATCTGCCACACCAAGGTGACCTGTTTGATCCATCTCCACATTCCAGCAGTCAACAGCTCCAGCTGGTTTGGATGTGGTACCTGCAGCATGCCTACCTGCATTACAGGTCTCTAAATACTTTGCTTTTTCCTGGCTTGATGACCATTCAGCTCATATCTTGAAGCCTGCAGACTCCTTCCATCCTAATCTGTACAACTGCTGACGCTATTCTTATTCAGAGAAATGTCTAATTCATACAAATGCTGTTCACAAATGGAAGCAAAAGGCCTCATGCACTGGAGAAGCTCCAACCAGCTCCAGCTCACTCTGCTGCACCCCATCTGGCACTATTTTGCTACCCTGATGCCATTATCTGCCCATATCAACCCAAACCCTCCTCCCCATCCTTTTCACTATTCTATTTCCTCAGGCTGTCTCCAGACATCAGGAAGATCGGGGGCCAAGTTAACCCATTTGTTTTGAGAAAGAAAACCTGCTCTCCCCAGCTCCTCTGTACTCCCCCAGCCCCTATACTCTCTCCAGTCTCTTCAGCTGGCTGATTATTAGTGTTGCCCAGTACCAGGGTACCAGTAGAGACTCCTTCAAGAAATACCTAGCCCCACTGCCTCACTCGGTGACCAAAGGGGACAGGACTAAAATCCCTCTTCTTTCCATATAGGATTTCAGGGGGGCTGTTCAAATGCCTCTTCGCCACCCCAGCTATGACTCTTGGCAGCTCAGAGGATTTTTGGCACAGGTCAGTTGCACCTGGTGACTCAGGCACTCTCCCTGCATGCGGTTTTTGTGGGATGGAGGACGTGGCTAAGGGACAGCACTCCCATCTGAGCTGTCAGGTCTCCACAACTAAACCCAGGCTGTCAGCAGCACAACTAAACCAGAGGCGAAGAGGAGCCACCTCCTCCAAGCTGCTTCCAAGACCTTCACAGACGCAGGGGAACAAGGATCAGAGAGTGAGGGTAAAAATGGGAGTCAGGAGTAAGGAGGGCTGAGAGCTGGGAGAATTCACCAAGCTGCATTTGCTGTTCCTTCCTCACGCGTCCAGAGAAAAGGCCTCAGCTGCAGCGTGGGCACCAGCACAGGGTGCTGCACGGACCAAATGGAAAAAGTCCACAGAAGAGCAAAGAAAGCAAATGGAGGGTGAGGAGAGCTGGTTTGCTTGAGGAAAGATTAAAGGAACTGGGATTACCCTATAGGTTAGGTGAATACAGGGGAAGTGAACCTTTGAGGCACAGCACTCAAGGATATAAAATATATATATATATATATATATATATATATATATATATATATATTAATGAAGAACCAAGGGAAGAATGGATCTGGGAAAAACGTGGCTGGAGTTGGAGCAAGGCCAATTTCTCTTAAGAATTAGGATAATCTTTCTAAGGGGTGAGGATAGTAAAGTACTACAAGAGATTGCCTAGGGACACTGTAAATGTCTCTCTACTGGAGAGGTTTAAGAACAGGCTGGAGAAACATCTGTCACAAGTGACACAGATGCAAGTGGCTCTGCCTTAGGCTGAGATGATGTTGCATGGTGCATCTTTTAGATCACGTTACACCCATGTTTCTCAGCTGTACAAGCAACAGTCATTGTGCTTAGCCTGGGACAGCAAAAGGAAGATTCTCCTCTCTTCAAGGGTATCACCTCTACAGCTTCAAAGACTGTTGGCCATCCTTGCAACACTCCACAAAGTGAGTTTTTCCTCCAGGTGGAAATCACCAAGAGGCCTCTCCTTGCCTGCCTGCCCTCCCCTGTAAGACAGTACGTGGTATTGGCTGCAGTTATTAGAAGGCAAGCTGGTGCCAGGGAAACGAGGAATCTCTTCCAAGTAAAATCAGGCAATAATGGGGACTGTTGATGGTAAACTAACACAGCAGAGCAGTGGTATTCTCCTCCGTAAATACCAGAGCCAACAGAGGATGGGCAGCAAGGTTAATTCGAGAGCTGGCTAGCTGGGAGAAGAAAAAAAAAAAATCTGTTGCTTACTCAACTTGACCTCAAAATGCTAGAGCACTACACTGTGTGCACTGTAGTAGAGATGCTTTCAATCACCTCCCCTGCCAAGACACTTGGCCCCAGCATTCAGGTGAGACAGGCTATGAATTAAGGATGTGAGAACTGGTTTCACAGAGCTGAGATCCACATCCACATCCATTTTTGTAGCAACGTCAGTTTTAGAACATTGTTTAAAAAATCTTATTTTTTTTTTTAAGAGAATAAGAAAAAAAAATCCCCCCATCTCTTTTTATTTTCTCTTGCCAAGAAACTGCCAGATCCAGCCCAGGATCACAGTGTGCTGAAATCTAAAGTGAAAAGATACTCTTGCTTCTAGCTGAATTACTTTAAGTATCCAAGTTTCACAAGACAGACAGGAATGTCCCTTCTAGGTGTGGAGACTGCAAACAGGCTTCATGGTCCAGAATTTATCTGTATGGGAGAAGAAACCAGAGAGGACACAGACCTCTGTGTGGGTTTCTCCAGTCCAAGGATGGAGGAACTAGACTGCAAGGATGCTTCATTATGGCTGCAGAGACACAGTCTGAAGGATTCCTTAAGGCAGTTGTGGAGGGGAGTTAAAGCCAAAAGGACAAGATACAAGCCACATCAATACCTTTGTGCTACAAGTTATAAAAGCTGGGCTTTCCAGCTTAAGTGCTAGAGTCCCTTTGCTAGAGTAACACTCTGCTTCTACTGCCCTTTTGAGTGACACCAGAGGAAGAAGAGAAAAAAAAAAATGAAATCCTCATCCAACTTGCTGGACTAATGGGGGAAAACGTGTCATCATTCAGAAATCCAAGAAAGTGGCAGACCTCTGCATCTGTCTGACCTACAGTGCAAGCTAGTAGAGGTTTTATGAACTACCAGCCACTGAGGACAGCACTAGTCCTACCCTAACAGCAGGATGCTGCTAGCTGTAAGGATCCCTGGACTTCAGCTTGTTGACACAGTTCTGCTGTGCCAAGGAAAACATAAAAGAGACATTGTCATTCTTCCCAAGCTAGAGGAGTCCAGATGAGACACATCCCACGTCACACTCTTACTGAGTCTGAGAAAGCATCTCCGAAAGAAAAAAAAAATCAGAGGGGTGTGTAGTTATGCCTGTGCGTGCTAAAATTAAGAAATGCAAGTGTTACACAGCAGACTTGCATTTAAATGTTTAACGTGAATTTAACGTAAACCCTGGTAGATTTGCTGCCTAATAGCTTTTGTGGAAAAAGCTATTCATTACTATTTCAAATACTATTTACAATGTTATTGGGGGTATTGTATACTTATTTACTACAAAATCATACAGTATGGTCTCTGTGAAGGCTCCTGGGAAGGACAGCTGATGCCTACATCCAGAGCTTATTTAATATTTTATTTATGATTTTTATTTTACTTTTGCCATTCCTGACAGTCATCCGATCTGTTGTTTAAATCCTGCAGTGACAGAGATTGTACAAGCCCTGTGGGCTACCTGGTCTGGTGTTTAAATGTCCTCCCTGACACAAGACAAGAGCTGGGATTTCATCTCCATCCCAGCAGTTCCAGCACCTCTGATTAAATGCTGCTGTGTGCTGCCCCAGCCACAGCACGGGGGCTCCCGGTGCCAGCCCCGCTGGGCTGCAGGGGGACATGTCACACACCAGCCCCGCTGCCCACACACACTGCTTGTGACAAACACTGGGAAGAAATCTGTAAGGAAAAAGTGAGTAAGCCTCAAAACAAAGATAGTTTGGGCTTAGAGGCTGGAGATGAAAAACATTGGCTAAACGAAGCAGCTAGCTGGAAACATCCCAGAAGCCAGGCATCTGCATGTTGCATTGGCACTGGCCAGAACGTCTCAGGGCTGGTTTTTCTTCTGTCACATTTATATCAGTCCCAGACTGCTACAGATCTGCAAAGACGCACTGACCCTGGAGAAGCAGATGACCTGTCATGCTGAGCCACCCCAAGGATGTACACCCAGCTCTGCTTCGAAGCTGAGCACTGCCCGCTGCTGGATCTGGAGCAACGCTGGTCCTGCAGGGACCAGGCTGGATCCCCAGCTCTGCAAGAGGAGCAACGAGACAGTGGTGGGCCCACACACCAGGCTGGCAAGTCCCAGTGACCCCCAGATCACACAAATGGAAAGCCCTGGAGAATATGGATTGTATACAGAGGGAAGGCTTGCAAGGGCAGCCTACGCATGGCATGAACAGGCGAGCGGGTCAAGCAAAGCAAAGGTAGAAGCTTTCACGACAATCCCGCCCTCAAGATTGACTGCAGCTGCAGGACAGAGCCATTACAGCTCCCTGGCAGTGCTTGTGAGCATCTCCGATCCAGCCTCAGCTGCTGGAGGCAGCAGCGCTCAGTGCTCTGCTCCCCGATGCTGGGCACACCTCCTGCCGCAGATTTACTGCTCCTCCTGACAGTCAATAAAAGCCTGCAATGCACTAGACGGGAAATCTCCCCTCTCCATCCCTCCCACCCTTCCAACTAGAGAGATCCTGGGAGATTTATTGCTGCAATAAAAACAAAAGAGATGGAAAGATCCGGGGGAGCCTCGGAGCCAGGCAGTGCTTCAATAAAGCCCAAGCAGGCTCATGGGGGGATGCTGTTCTCCAGCACTGACCATGCCAAATGGCAGTGAGCAATTCATCCCCTGGAAAGGAAAATGTCCCAAGGAGCAGGACAAGGAGGATCCCTCTCCTGCTGCCTCCATAGCCAGGCTGGGTGGCTACGCAGAGGGGCATGGTACTGGGGCTGGGATATCTGAAGAGTCCTTTTACCGCCTGGAATTTTTCATGCCCACCCATAGAAACAGATTATCCCTGATATTAGCCACCAGTTACCTTGAAATTACTCTTAACACAGGCCTAGACTTCCGCACAGTAAGTCAACCTCCTTAAAGACCAGAGAGAAAACGGGTCTGTGGGTCTACACTGGGGTTGTGAGGACCAGCCCCTTGTGGCCACCACCCCACCTCAAAGAGGTACAACAGCAGCTTCCCTCCAGCACCTCAGAAGAGCAGGAGGGAACACGTGTACTTCAGACAGACAGCACCAAAATACAGCAACCCCTTCCAACACCGATTTAGTGGTTGCTGTTGGCCAGACAAAGGAACCACCAAAAAAACGAGGCTTGCTTGCTTTCTTCTCTACCAAAGTGATTTTCAGTTCTCATTTTCAATATGTAAACATATCTGAACTTGAAGCTTACAAATACTATCCTGCCCTCTGAAATAATTGGTTAATTCCCTCTTGCACGCAAAGCTCTTCAGTTCACCTTTAAAAGAAGGAGATGGATGATTTACAATCCAGCATCCCCAAAGCAAATCTCTGCTCCCCACGCAAGAGGCAATAATTCAGCAAGGCTCTGCTGCCATCAGTCATGCTTCTCATCTTCCCGGTGAACCTTTCCTGTCACTCCCTGGCAGGGGGAAATGGATAGCAGATGCTCCCCGCTATGTCGGGTCTGGAGGTGGAGGGTGGGAAAGAAGGGAAAGGGGTGACCTTGCCAACACTGTCAGCAAGACGCACGTGTCTTGCTCAGAGATGGCTGGTGGTCTCCTTAGTGACTGCCTGGCTTTGCTAATTAGATGCTTTGAATGTTTGAGAGAGACATATTTAGCTCCCCAGAGTGTGGTTAGCGTTAGAGGAACTCTGTAATTTGTTTTTCAGTTGGTTTGTTGGTGTTGTTGGCTTTTTTGTTGTTGTTTTTTGTTTGTTTCCCTCCATATGAAACAGGCTCAGTTTTCAAGTCAAAAGATTACTTTTTTTTTTTTTTTTTTTAACTGCCACCTCTGCAAGTCCAGCCTATGATCTGAGAGCCAGGCAAAGCCTTTTCTGCTTTGCCTAGTAATAAAGGCCTTGTAATTACACAGGCAAGTCTGGTGCTAGTCCATAAACCAGAAGGCACTTCAGTCTATTTTTCTGTGGCTATCCTGTTTCTAGAAGATGGAGCAGCTTACACATACAGGCTGGGTGAACAGAGGTGATTCACACAGAGACACCAGGCCTGGGATAGCACTAAACCTGTGAGGTCGGTGGAGAAAGGGAAAGCACGTTTCTTTTAGACCTGCATCCTTCACATCCCTGGCAGCTCTGCAAATGGCACACCATAACTTTCCCTGCCATGTAGCTAACACTGTGCTGATATCTCTTCCAAAGCCACCAAGCCCACCCCTAGTGGCACACCACCACCATGGTGGGAAAACCAGCCGTCCAGCCTGGAAGAGCCAGGGCACAACTTCCCACAGCTCTTCAGAGAGCAGAGAATACTAGGCAGGTAATACCCTAAAAGCAAACTTTAAAAGATATTTCCTTACATCTGAAAGAAAATCATCTTCTATGCTTTACATATAAATAAATGCATTAGACCCAGGGGTGTAACGCTGCAGGTGATTTCATTCCAGTGTAGCTCAATGAATGTTTTTGAAAAAACAATTCTGTCCCCAGAAGGAAAAGATGCTTGTGCATACCATGACACTGAAGATAACCCACCTTACACGAATTTTGGATTTTGTATCCTCCTGATATCAGCCCATGCCATTGGATAGGGCTAAGGACTTGATCCTGCACAGAGTTCTGCTGAAGCCAGTGCCTTGCCATACCGACACCTAATGCAGGACAGATGCCTTCAGCTCCATCCTTACCTGCAGCTGGGCAGGCTGCTAAGGCAGCAGCCTGTTCTCTGGATCTGTTCCACACTCATTCAAAATCCCTCTGACTCCTCCTACATGTCCCTTATTAAAATGCCACAACAAGTGAAAGGAATTGAGAATTCCCGTCACCTTCAGGTGCTTTATCCCTGTTTTGGCACCTCCGTTCCAAAATACAACATCTAGGGCATCCAACTTCAAAGGAGAGAAAACCAAGACATTGCCTTCAGCTCTCGATGATACAGCCAGCTCCCTGCTGGCTATGGGCACCAGCTCTGCTCCACAGCAAGAAAGGAGCTCCAAACACCCAATTACCCCATCCAAGAGAGACAAGAGAGCTGATAGGGTATGTTGGGCAGGAGCAACATGTGACAGAGCAATGGGCACACACCAGTGACACCCCTCCCTGGGTAACAGGCAGCAGACGGTTTATTTCCACAGCTCAGATGCCTCTATTTGCTGAGACTCAACATCCTAATTATCACTCAGATGGGCCCTTCTCCACAAGGAGAGTGATGGGGCAGAGATGCTCTGTTCTGGGTCTCTCTGGAGCAGAATAGCACAACGAGCAGTGATCAAGGACAAGACTCAGGGCAAGAAACTTTCTATGATAACATAGCATTAGGAAGTGTAATGGCTGCTATGTTGGCCCCATTTTGCATGTGGATGAAGCAGGGTATGGACCAGTGATGCAACTTCTCCGTGTCTGCAAAGCAAATTAGAGGAAGCGCTGGGAGAGGAAGCCAGCTTCCCTCACCTTATGTGCTATTCCCCTTTGGGCTGCAAGAGTTCATCATATAAGGCCAAATCCTAGTTCATCATATATGGCCAAAACTGGAAAAGAAGCTCAGCTCTATCACCATTGGGACAGAAATGAAATCATGTACCAAAACCACAGCACAAAACACAATCTAATACTAGCCTACTCAGTTATAGCAAATGAAGACGTAACAGAGGAGGAATTTCTGGTTTTGCCCATGAAGGTGGATTGTGCCCTAGCAGTTGCCGGGAGCACAACAGGACAGACCCATGTCGGGATGAACTCCAAGCTCACCTGTGCTGGGTCCTTCATGGTCTGCATGGCCAACAACCTCCAATGATGCCAGATCTTGGAGGTGCTTCTGTGTGCCTCAGGACGAAGTCTCAGTCCCAGATGTTCCAGGCAGCATTTGCCAATTTCTTTGAGGACTGTAGACTTACTTCTGCTCCCCTTGTCTTCTAGATTCAGCACAAGGACAGGCATATGCTTCAGACATCACATAAGGAAATTGCAACCCAGCAACACTGGGAAGGGCTTGTCAGCCTGGGGCGACTCCAGAAAGCCTAGCTGCATGAATTTAGGAGTGTGGAGTTAAGGCATGAGAAAACCCCATGTGGACACCCTTACTCTGAAGGAACATGACCTCAGTTCAGTTCAGCTTAATCTTCCTGCGAAGGCAATTAGACTAGCATAAGGCCACGTGAACAAGATCAGCCACAGAAGGATTTAACAGACTTTAACTAACGTCTGCAGCCAATCTCTTAGTCAATAACAAACACAACTGGCCCAGCCTGGTTTGGGGAGACTGCAGACTGACTGCTCAGTGCACTGCCACCATCCACACCAGCTGCCCTGCCCTCGTTTTGCTCCTTTTCAAGTTTTCCACAACCGGGCATATCTTCACCTCAGCTAACAACCAAATACTTTAACAATGACCAAAAGCTTCCTACCCCTTTGTGGTGGCAGAGACCAGAGCCACCACAAGCTTCCCGGAGAGCAACAGAGTCAGAGCCTGGACTCAGATACACCAAACACTGTTGCTACTGCTTCAGTTAGAGAGGGTGTTCGTATTGCTGCTCCTCACAGAAGCCAAACTTTGCCCAGCCAGCTCTGGACACCAGAGAACATTTCTACATGCCAGTATACCGCTATTATTTGGTTGTTATTTTATTATTTGGTTGCACTAAGAAAAGTACATGTTTCATGATTGAGATAGCAAACCAACAGAAAGATGCTTGCACAGAGCTATTTGGAAAAAAAAAAAGAAAAAATCTGAAAGGCATGATTTGATTTTGGTAAGGACAGTGATGCTTGAATCTGCATTCTTAGATGAGTGCTCTGGCACACATACTACATCAACAAAATTAAATGGCAACATCAAGGGAAATGTGACGATGGCAGAATTAATTTTGTCCCATGGCGCAACAGAGATGCTTACCAGATGTAATCCTTTCTCTTCACACATGGTGCAGGCATTAACAACATAACCAAGGCTTATTATTTAAATACCACAAAGCCAAATTATATCCATAAGTGCACTGCCTCTCAGAAGAGGGAATCGCTTCACGTATTACAGACAGACCTTCTCAGAGTCATTCATGAGAAAAGAGTTTGGTACACTGCTCTTACACAACCTACTAGAAATTAAATATAACAGCCTGTAATAAGGCAGAAACGCTGCAGGCGTATTCAGGCCACCTAAGTTTTGCAGCTAAAATAGCTCTGAAGTTAAACGTTTCACCCTCTGAAATGGAGTGCTAATGGACAGTGAATGGTACAACACACAGTCACTGGCTTGGAAGGGAACGTTTTGCCTAAGAAGTCTAGAGTGGTGGCTTTCAGCCCAACACTTTGATGGCAGGCTGCGGACTGCTCCCAAGGGATTCATGAAAGGCTACTGCAAAAAAAAAAAAAAAAAAAGACTACTACACACTACAGAGCAAACTAAGTCTTTTCCAAAGGGCTTGATATATCCCCCTAGAATATTTTGAAAGGCCTCCAAATTGAGAAGGACTGACAACCCCTGTGCTAGGCACAAGCTCCTCATCTTATTTTGCCTGGTTCCCACCAGCATAACTCAATATGAAGGGAACATCTTCTGATGGACACCAGTGGCCCAGTAAAAATTAAGAGAGGATTAGGCTTTGGTCAGCTCAGCTCTATGTGACAGGATTGGGATAATTAAACTGGTGGAAGTACCGCAGAATACAACAATATGACAAGATGTTTCACATATGAAGCTGTGTGTGGAAGACATCGAGAATACATTTGATTATCAGATAAACAGTTTGTAATTGTGTAATTAAATATCATTTTGTAACTATACACACTGGGGGCAGAATTAATGTTCTGCTTGGCATTATTGACTTCCAGGACTTAATCATGCAAATGGAGCATTCTCTTAACGAGATTTTTTTAAAATAGCCTCTCTTGGGCTTAAATAGAAAACAGAGGAAAAGAAAGAAGGCTATCCATCCCAGAGCTGGATTTAGCACAAAACTATCACATTTGCCCCAGGCAGGAGGCCATGAGACAGAGGTTCAGCTTCACAGATGCAGAGATGTTGGCACCCTACCTCGGTATTTCGGAAGAGCTCCCACACCCCTGTTAAGCATCCTGCTCCCAGCTCCTGATTTGAGCAGCCTGCACAGCTCCACATGGTTTACTATGGGAAAAGAGTGATCTTAACAGTGAAAAGAAAGGATAAGGAGTGGAAAAGCAGGAATGGCTGGAACACATGGTATTCATAAACATCTACATCAGAAACTCAGTCATGTCCGAAGTCTCTGTTTTGTGCAGTTCCCATGGCTGAACACACTTCAGCAACTGCTAGTGCAGAACAAAGCTACGTTCCCTGCCTGATGCCAAAAATGCCATCAAATGTCTGTCATGCTGATGCACACTGAGCATTAAAGACCATTTAGCTGGGCCCAGCGATGTCCCAATTTGTCACTAATGGCCCTGTGTCAGGGCTCTGCACGGATAACTAGGGATGGCAGGGGGGAGCACGGCCCTGCCCAGCATCAACTCTAGCTCCAGGAAGAACAGAGGGAAGGCAGTCTCCTTCTGGTCACCAGGACCTTCAGGACCCTCTGCACCTGAGCCTGCTGAATACAAGGGGCTGTATGAGAGATTGCTCTCTGAAATCTCTTAAAGCTTCCATACTGGAGGTGATACTGACATCATGTATGACATTCCTCAGCTTGCCTTGTATTTGCATTACTTGCCAATCCTGGCTCCTCTCTCCAAGGACTTTTAAAGCATAAGAAGCAGAGGTGCACTTGGAGGCAAAAGCACTAGCAAACCAAGAAATGACAGAAGGCTAGAGAAAGAGAGGAGACGGAAGATACATATATGAGTATATGTTGGAAGGGGTAGGGGGGATGAAATTCCATCTGGCTTCTTCCAAGAGCATGGATGCTTGCTCCTGTTCTCAGCTGCACAAGCCCCGATTGTTTAATGAAGAATCATTATTCAAACAGTGAGTGCAGTCAGCCCCACTGTACAATACTGAGCTGTTCCTCATGCTCCCAGGGCATGTTTGATGAATCTAGTCAATGCTGCTAACCTTAGGCTGGAACGTGGGTGGCTGTCACAAGATGGCACAGCTCACGTGGGTCCAGTGCCAAAAGCACTAATTTCAAGACTGATCTCTTGTAGCATGGGTCTGATAGCATGACAAGCAGCCATGCCAATACCCAGTGCCCAGAGCATCCCCTCTGGGATCTGCAGGCTGCAATTAGCAGGTGAATGCACTGTCTTCTCTGGGTTGATGAAAGCACCTCAGCCCCTATCGATTGCCGATCAATAGCCACTTCCCATCTCTCTTTCAGTTTCTGCAGTAGCGAGTGTTAGTAATCAAATAAGAGTGGCAGGCTGATAAGATCCTGTCATCAGTGCACCAGCAAAATGGGATTCTAGATCTAATCTCCTATGTCACATTTCCAACCTTAATCATCAATATTTAACCCCTCCAAAGACTGAAGCAAGTAGCCACAGTTTTAAGACTTCAGAGGAAACTTCCTGATGTCCACCCAGGCAAAGAAAGCCAGTGGAAGAGACCCAGGTTTCCTACTCTCATCGAAAGCCAGGGGAAGCAGCAACAATTGCAGGAAAGGCCCGTAATGGTAGCTATTACTGCTAAACACATCTTTTCATTAATTCTTCTTGTACATCTAAGTTAACAGAAGAAACAAAAATGTCATGCAGTCACAGGGCTCTAAACTGCCCTTTTATTCTATTTTTCACAAATTTTATATATATATATATATATATATATATATATATATATATATAAAAACCACCAGAAATTTGGGGTTCACAAGGATTTTTTCACATGCTCATCCTCTGGGCCTGTGAAATCTCTGCACCCTCTCAGCTAGGAAAAGAAAAGTCATTCCACCCTGCACAGGACTTAAATATTTCGGTGCTTGCTTGCATTCCTGTCCTGGCAGATCTTGGTTAAAATCATTCCAGTTTCATGGCTATTTACTGATATGTCCTCACAGCATATGGATGCCTGGGCTGCCTGAGAAGGGACACTTTGAATAAGCTGCCACGACTGCATGGATTCTTTTCCTCCAACCCATCACGTCAAAATGACAGCAAAACACTGTATGCTGGGTGAACACTGTCCTTGTCAACAAAACAGCAAATACCAGCCATAAGATGGTTAATGCCATCCCCTCCACCCACTCCAACAGCAGGAGCCTTTCTATCACATCTAACAGGCTCCAGCTTGGGCCCTTAGAGGACTACTCTATTTAAAATAGAATGTTAACAGAAAAAAAAAAAATAAAAGGAAGAAATTCAACCAGACATTAAGGTTGAGAGACAGCCAGGCTAGTTGTTGTGTTACTCTGCATGAAATACACAACATTTGAGATCTCAAATAGATTGCACTTCTGCTCTCCTTATCATTAGCACTTTAGAAACTATTATTTCTGATATACTTCTGCTTTTTCCACCTTTCCGCTAAATCTCACGTGCTACAGCACTAGCAGTCTCCCGGGGAGCTCTGCTACAAGTCTACTTAGCATCTCGCCTGCTCCAGATGCAAAAAAAAAGGCACAGAATGGACCTTGGCTGGGAAATCCCAGCTCACCACAGATGTCTTTCTTCCCAGGAGCAGGAAAGAAGGGGAGCAGCCTGAGGACACCTTCCCTGGGCATCCCAGCAAGGGCTGCAGCTGATTCTCTCTTACATGGAATAAACCTCTCCTGAAGCCTGCAAAATCCCAGGTCAGCAGCACAGACTTACAGGGCTAACACTGAAGATGTGCTACACTGCTGACTCACGCCCAAGGGGACCAACAAGCCTGGTGGGGGAATATGGGGCCCATCCCAGGCAAAACAGGACCATCACGGAGGGATCATTTATGGAACGGTGTTTAGAAATCCATAGCTGAACATCAGCATCATGTAGGCATCTGCTGTTGTGGTTTATCCACTGTATTGCTGATATCGATCCTCATATAGTTCACTGATTGCTGGTTAATTATATGCTGCTGCTAAGTCAATATACTGCTTCAGTCCCGATTTGGTTCGAACTGCCCGAGGCCAGCAGTTCCCCCCGCAGCGCAGCGCAGCTCCCTGCCTGCAGAGCTGCTCCCAGCCAGCTGGCCCCCAGCCTGCGCCGGTGTGGCAGCCGCATCCCTCCAGGCAGCAGGGGCTGAGCCCTCCAGGCCCAGCGCAGACCCCCTTGGAGCCGGCGCTGAGCTCCACATGAACACTTCGTGCTCACCCTTCCAGCGGTCACTGCACAGTCTGAGAGCTACGGATGGCTCCTCACAGGATAGGCACAATGCATCCGACCCTGCCAGCCCCAAAACTGCCCAACTGGGGCACCCCCTCGCCCCAATCGCTCCCTGCCCTGTGGTACTGGTACCATACAGCGCCCCGTGGCCACCCAACGCAGCCTGCTAAGGCACAGCTGCTCCTGGGCAGCAGGTAAAGTGACACTTTATAATATATATATATAGTATGTATATTAATATAAATGCCAATAACTGCCACAAAGAACTGCCCGAGGTAACCAGATGATATTACCTCAATATTCCTTAGGCAACCTCTGTGCTCTGTCTACTGGAGTTCAGATAACCTTGGGCATGCTACTGTCCCACCATCTTGTTACAGAAAAAGCGTTTAACCATTTCTAAAGGTAAATGAAACGTGAGCCAGCTGGTAAAAGCTGTTTCCCTTTGAATAGAAAACTTGTGTTATTCCACAATGATTTCCTTGTGCAAGTGCAGGTGAGCAGTGAGAGTTACTCCAGAGCTGTAGCAAAAACATAACCCCTAAAGCAGCCAGGGAAGAGCCTGTCACAACTGTTTGCTTAAGTCCCTCTCCTGCTCTAGACAAAGATATGGTGCTTGAGAGCCATCAGGATCTACACAATGGCTCAACGTTTTCTTTCCTGCTGTACCTTTTGTTTTGCTGCAACCTTCAGAGCTAGGGACCATCCTTACAGATACCTGGATGCCAAGAGGGGAGGAGATGATGTGCACTGGGAGGAAAGCTGCTTCTTTCTTCACTCCAAGCTATAATAAGTTAAAGGCAGCAATGCCTGAAAAAGAGCAGATGGCTTCCCAGTGCAATCTGAAGCGTTCATAAGCAATAGGTAGTGCAAGGAGGTAGGCTCCAAGATGCTGTAATTTTGGGGGAGTCTGAGCAGAGACAGCAGTAGGGAAAAGTAGGAAGCAGAAAAAAGCCCCTCCTTCCCTTGGCTTCCCTCAACAAGGCTGGAAGCTTCTTCTCCAAACAGTTAGTGGCACGGAAACGAGGACATAAACCTGAATCTACTTCCAAGACAACCCCACTGACTGAGAAGTCCTGACAGAGGTATTGGCCCCACAGCAAGACACCAAACCCCAGTCCCACACTAGGGAAGAAGAGCAAAGCTCCATGGATCTGAGCAAGTAACTCTCATGCATTTCTCTCTATCATTATGGCCACCTTGTTCTCCATCTGCCTTTCTCCAGAGTACTTAGCAATCTGCAGCTAAGCTCCTTCTCAAGCCCTGGAAGCACCCCCACCATGGCCCTGCAGGCCTGCGATTCCCTGTATGATCATCCCCAAGGAGGGAACAACTCCATCTAAACACACCTCTGCTCCACCTTTGTTGACTCACCCCCGAGACACCAGTCAAGGACATGCATTGGGATTCAGATCAGATGCCTTTGGGGTCAGCACAACATCCTCCTGGCTCAAACAGGCGCAAACCTTGCTCACTTCCCCCATCACCTCCCCACAGCGCCTTCCCTACCCTCTTCCTTGCCTTCATCTCGTATTCCAGAGGCATCTGGCTTACTCAGAGCTCCAGCATTTGAGGGCAAAAAGAGGCTTTGGGATTGACAGGCAGCAACGTAACAGCATTGACAACAACTACAATCTCATGACAGGTAGATGGGTTTAATTATCCGCGTGGGTGGACGAACCTTCTGGGAGAGCCGTCTGGAGCTGCTGAGCTACAGAGGGTTGGGGCAATACAGCCTTCCCAGAGCAGCCGTCAGACCTGAACAGACTAGGGGCGTCCCTTGATCATGATGCTGTTTCCCCGTGGACTTCCCAACAGGAAATTCCTCTACATGATTTCTTTAGGCTACGCAAAGTCGTTCTGAGGCCTCACCTCACCCTCCCTCTCTGGTTTTCTGGAGATTGATTTAAGCTGGTAAGAATAAATTGAAATTGCAGTATCCCATGGAAAACTGCTATGTGTTGGCCAGGTTCCGTGTTCCTCACTGCCTTAAGCCATCTCAAATGCTGCAGAGGATTTGGTGAGAGTGTTTCACACCAGAGGTGCAAAGCATACAAGATAACTATTTCTCTCCCCAGAGCATACCGACTCCTATTAAAATTTTACTATCTGGGGCAGGAAGGTAGGAAGGACACTTTGCTTGCTCTGCAGCTCACTTCCTTCAGCATACCTGGTATCACATCAGACTGTTGTTACCCAACAAACAGCAAAAAAAAAAAGGATAAGGAAAATTTCCAGCCCATCAAAACCCCCAGGAAGCTTCAGGGAGCAAACCCGTCAGAGAGGACGGTGAGACAGAGGTGAGCAGCCCCAGCCAGAGGGTGGGAAAGGAGCTGCGGGGCCGGCGTGCCGCTAACGGGTTTATTCCGCTGGCAGGGATCCCCTTCGGCAGCAGGCGGGTGAGCGCTGCAGCCCAGCGAGCTCAATCTGCGCTAAGCAGATTAGTTCCTTACCGGTGAAAGGTTCTGGGCAGCGGCAGAGAGTTGCTCACCATGTGACACGAGGGGGCTGTCATTACGTTTCATAGATATGATATAATTATACGTTCCCTGGAGGGTACTTCTAATTGAATTATAGGGTGTCTCACAAGTATTCTGGGCAGCGGTTCGAGGAAGCTCTCGCCACCCAGAACACGATAGAGATACCCTTTAATTCCATTAGATGTACCCTCCAGGGAGTGGGCTGTTACACTGTGCAGCGATTCGCTCAAAACCCATCTCTCCCCGCCAAAATTGGAAAGGAGGTGCCCTTAGCACAAGTTTTGTTGTTGCTGCGTATTTTTCCCTTGGGACTCCTTTGCAGCCTTGCCACCCAGTGAAACTCCCCAGCCTCCAACCCAGGAGAGAAATCCCTCAGCAAGGGCAGCCACTGTCCCCTTTCCGGGACTGTCCCCTTTCCGGAGGGGACAGTGGTCCTTTCTGGATCACTTCCCAGAACAGATGCAGCACTGCTCAAGGCGTCACATGCCAGGCTAGATGTACAGGGAAGGTCTCAGCTTCCTTTGGAGACCCCTTCTCAGTCTTTCCTAAGACAGTAAGAAGAAGCTCAGGGGTTACCAGGTATGCAGCCTACCTACCTGTCCTCTTGTCCTGCCCTCCAACACAGAGCTGCAAACAGCTACCTGGGACAGGGTCACCCTCCATCCTCTCTTCTGCGGGCTGTTCACCAGGGAAACCACCCCACACTTACACTTCTCTCCTGCTCCAAGACTGCTGCCTACAACTCACTGTCAGCCAGCAGAGATGTCACAGCTGCTGTATTTTTTGTTTGTTTGTTTGTTTTTCTGCTCTGTACCATACAAAGGATGGGATAATCGGGCCCCTGAGCCTATTATTTTTTCCGTCACCTCAAGGGAAAGCCAGCACCAGCTGCCCACCACAAAGTTGAATGACCTACTGAAGCTGCCATCAGTTCTGACTCCTACAGACCGCGCTCGCTCCCATGTCTCGCACCACCCCGCTTGTCAGGCCACAAAAAGAGCAAGGAAGACAGCTATGTCAAGGACTTGCTAATTATAGAAAACGAAGATGTTCCTATAGGAAAGGCAGCACAGTCACCGCCGAGATAAAGCACACGGCTGCTCACGCTGGTGTGCGAGCAGCAGCCAGGAGCCCAATGCACTACACCCTGCCCAGCGTGCAGGTATTGCTCTGCAGCATGCAGCTGATCAAACTCCAGGAGCCCGGCTGCCAGGCAAGCAGTTATTGCTCATGCATAGTCCATTTGCTGTGCTTTTGCATTATTCACAGCTCTGCCCACCTCCGGTGGTGTCAGCTAACAGGACACATCTGTGAAAAGCTGCCAAATCACACATTTTCCCTCCCCAACTCCACTACAGAGAGAAAAAAAAATACTATGAGTTATCAAAGCTAACACTACCAACCCCAAAATACTTTGGGCATCTTAAAGAAACACTTCTGATGTCTTAGAAACAGACAGCTTAGTACTTATTTACTCTTGCACAGCCAGTACGTTGTCCCTGGCACCTTCTTGCTCACTAGCACTGCAGCCCAGTTATCTCTACTAAAGAAGGCAGAGATAGAAGCATTAAGCCAACATGATCAAGCAGATGAGGTAAAGGAGAGACTAATTCAGGAGGAAAGACAGGTACAGCAGAGATAACAGGAGGGGGAATTTCTACATTAAATATTGATGGCTTTACCACACTTTAAGGATAAAAGCAGAGCAACATGGTGCCTAGGTGGTATTTTTTACGAGGGTAGGACCTCTTTGCCTTGCTTATCTCATGGAAAGAGGCACAAAGGCTCAAAAGGTAATTCCTGCTGCAATTCACTCTAACAACATGCCTTTACATGGAGTACTAGAGAGGCACAGCTGTAAATAAACCATTGTGACACACTCGCCATGCCAGAGCTGTGAAGGCAGGAACAACCACAACTGAAAGCTCTGCTTGGCCAGGTCAACAGTAAAGAAAGAAAGAAAAAAAAAAACCATAAGTGTTGGAGGAGATCATTCCCAATCTAACAGAGAGACCAGAAGATCAGAGCCACAGATCTTACTTACATGGGTAGCAGCATCAAGCCCTGGGCTCCTTTGATACCCAGAACAGCTCAGCACCATCACTTGGGAGGAGCTGGCAAGGGGAAGGGCTGGCCATTGCTCCTGAGCAGCTGGTGTGCATCTGTTCCTGAGAGCAGCAGGACATGGTGGAAGCTGTCAGGATGTGACGTCTGGAGCAGGGAGCAGAATTTCCAATCTCTCTCTTCACCTGTTGTTCTGCTGGGGGAGGCCAGAGAACAAAGGAGCCCAGGTGGACATAGGCAGCTATGCACGAGGCTGGGAAGTGGTAAAGGGAGCTTTGAAAAGGCACTGCAACCTGCCCTGCAGCAGACCCATTCAGGAGAGGGGAGGCTCAGCGAGGACAGGGCTGGCAGCTGCTCAGGCTGATCAGGCTCACAGCGTGCAGTCACAGTGCCACACTCCATGCGAGGCTCATCAGGCTTCAAGGCAGCCCAGCAGACATCTCCATCAGCCTCCTAAGGACAGGTCCTGCAAACCCTGGTGGGAAGAACTGGTCCTGTTTCCAGGTGTGATGTTCAGGTTTCCATCACACTGCCCTTCCAGCCTAAACCATCCAAATGGCCCAACTCTCTGAGCAGCCAGTGCTCACACTACGCCAGGACTGGCTCCAGTTGAAAAGCTAGCAGCAAGAAGTGCTGGCACCCAAGCAGAGACTTGAGGGGCCTCATCTGTCAACGGTCCATCTGCCATGACAGCTGCAAATACATACCAGCCCAGATTCCTCCCAGCTTTAAATCTGCTGTTTTCACTGAAGCTAAACAGAGGATGAATTTGGTCTACGGTACTTACAACGGCTAGAGTGGCAAGTTCTCCTATCATCACATTTTATCCTGCCATGAGGTAAATAAGAAAGAAGCCACATTGCTAGCAACAGATAAATCACCTCGCATTTGAAACAGGTGCCCTCTTTCACCAAGGTCAGCTTCTCCTATTTAGCCACAACAGAAATGTGCTTGAGGACCTCTGGTCAGGGAGGCTCTAGGCTCTGCCATTCTCCGTTAGAAAAGGATAAGTACATATTTGACTCAGAAACCTTGCTGGCACTCTGATCTGCTAGAAGTCACAGATACACTAAAGTAATGCTGTAATTAATGGTCCCACTGTGGGTTAGAAAAAACAACAACAAACATACCTGCACTGGAGCAATGTAGAGTCTGTCAAGTCTTGCCCCCAGCATTTCTTCTCAGCCCTGAGGCTGCACTATTTAAACTGTGGCTTCTCCCCTTTTTGTAAGTAGGAAACAAAAGTGATCTGTGCCTCTGCAATCCTGTGTGTAAAGTGTGTGTCTGTAGGCCCCTCATTCAAAGGTGCTTCATGCAGTACTGCGCAAGCCAGTACGAGTAAAGGAGGCAAAGCTCACTCAACCCATGGTAAACTTGTTTTATGTTGGATCAGTTCCGGTCTGTTCATTTTTAAATCCAAAACTTGGTTGCATTGTTTTGCATAATGAATTTTCCTGTGTTTGCTCTAAACTAGGAATATCACTGGTTTCCCAGAAACCTCCCAGAGCTGCCCCTCTAAAGGTTTCCTACTCCAGGATCCCATGAGGCTCTCAGGGACTCCTCTGCTAGATCAGAGCACACACCAGCTCTGCAAAGCCTAGTGCACACCTCTCTTTTGAGCTTGGGTTCTTGTTTTATGCTGTTACATAAATTCATACAAATGCCTCCTCTGATGGGCAAGAAGTCACAGTCCCTGAGACAGCATGCCGTTTATCCTTCTTCGTGAACTGATGGCAAGAATGTCCACTCGACACCTGCCAACAAGACTATCTGGGAAGGTAAAGGTCAACTCAGGGCTCCTCTTCCCAGGATGGTGTCACCCTCTCACATTTGTAGGGGATGATTTCACATACGCTCCAGGAACAGTCGCCTGACACCTTGCGCTAATCCCCTGCAGGTCACACCACCTAGACCTCACAGCAGGTCTCATGCAGAAACTCAGTGTGTGTGTGTAAACGACTTCAGTTAGATTAGAACTACTCCTACTATTAAAAACATTAATTTAGAGCAAGAAATAAATACAACAACCTTTCACAATGTAGTGGGGTTGTGGTGTTGGTTTTTTGTTTGTTTTTCATTGGGACCAGCTCTGAGACTGCCAATATCAGTAACCAAATCAGGTCACTGGAATATAGAAGAAATATGTTGCCTGGATCAAGAATTCAGATGGACAGGTCAGATAACTAGCCATGAGAAACAAAATTGCTCTTCTCCTTTCTCTTCAGGAAATCATTAAATGAAGCCATAGAGCAGTGTTGGAACTTCTCCTCTGACTGTTCCTTGTAATGCTACTATCTCCTTTTGAGGACAGCTACTACTGCTCTTCCTTAATCTGGATTAAAACAGGAATCAAGAACCTTTAATTTATGTGAAGGCGGAGCAAGAGAAAGCCAGGAGGAGCTCATCCTCTGATGGGAACAAACTGAAAAAGAGTTTGGAGGATTCACTAAAAGTTAAATCTCAAGAGAGCCAAAATGGGAAGGAATGGTGTCCTGAGAGAAGGAAATCAGCTTCATACAGCAAATTCTCACCGCCCGGAATCCCACTACTTAGACTTAACACTTTGAGAGCTGTTCTACTTCGAGCCCAGAACATCAGGATCAGTGCAGAGTGTATGAGGGCTGTGGAACAGGAGTCCAGACTAGATTATCAGAATAATTTCATCATGACCTAGGTCATTAATTTGTGTCACCACAGCTGACATAGATAACCCAGGGTCTGCAGATTCAGTACACCTCTATGCCATACAACCAAAATTTAATTTAGGAAAATGAGCACCCAAAATTGCAGTTACCGTTGACAGCTTGAGGGGGATAGGGAGGTATTTCAGCTGCTGCCTCTATCTGTACCAATCTGCTGCCTGATAGCTGGGGAGGTCAGTGAATCTGCATAAATTCATTGTGGTTTTCAGTAACAGGAAATTACAAGTTTGATGTGCACAGACCCTCCTCTGGAGGGTGCATAGGCCAGCAGTTCAGGGAGATTGGTTTTATTCCTGTCCTTGCCTCTGATCTGCTGGGTAATCCAAAGGGAACAGAAGTCACCTTCTCTGCATTTTCCCCCCCCACTTGCAAATAAGGGGAATAATAACCCCTGATCTCCTTTGCAAAGTTAGACCTCATGGTGAAACAACACACAGAAGAGCTAAGCATTTCCCTCAAAATGCTGCAACGATGCCTGTGTAGGTGATCAGATTAAAAAATTGACAGTTTCCTCAAGCACTGAATGGCAAAAAGGAAGGACAATTAATTACACCAAACCTCAGTTTGATGTCCTTCAAACAAATAACTGCCATTTACTTCTCTTCACTGCCACCTTTCCCACCAAACAAGGGTGGCACAGCACACAGGAGAGAAGGTGACAGAAGCAGACATGGAAAGGCAGCGTGCAACTTACAAAGAACCTCCTCTGCAAATCATAAAGGCCAAAAGTAAGCAAAACCTCACTGGCTATCAAGGCGGCCTGAACACGTTTGTCTCCAGCAGTATCTGTACTAAAGGAGGAGACAGCCCTCCCATAACTGAGAGCTCTGCCTAACACACACAGATAAATGGCTCTAGGTTTCCATGTGTTACCAAAGCCATTCTTTTTTTTTTTTTTTTTGGTTTTGCAGGCTATTTAATGCCAGTTTAACATCACAGCTTCTGTCAGCATCCAGCTTCTCCCTGAGCCATAGGCAATACACAGTACAACGGACTCAGGGCAGATGGCTACACCTTCAGTAGACTGCAAATGCTGAAAACAACAAAGCAACCACATACATGGGCAAGCAACAAAATAGATCTGTTGGCCTAAACATTAACTGCAGCAAACGCCACAGCCACAGCAGAACTTGTCGCTTTATCATCCAGCTGGCATATCAGTTAGCTACTGGTAACTTGTGCATCTTCCTAAAATTTCTGAAGCAAGACAGACAAATTTTCATATGAATTTAATAGCAATTTAAATTAATTTAAAGTTTCTTCTCTTGACTTGCTGGGAGTCCACTTTATTATGCAGAAAGAAAATTCTTTAAAAAGAAACTCACTTTTTGCTCCTGGCCCTTAATGATTTCTGTATTGCTTGGACACAATAAAGCAGCTTGGTCAATCCTCTTCTACATTTTCATACATCCAGGAAACCAAAGCTTACTTACATACAAAGTTATTTAATAGGAAAGTGGTTATTTTGAAAAAAAAAATCTAAGTTTTGAACTTGATCCTTCAAGAGTTTCCTTTTAGTCAACAAGAAAACTAGGAGTCTACTTCAGCTGCTTAGGTCATACCTGAGCCTCACTGGAGCAGAAGTTCAGAAATAACAAGCGTAATGAAAAAGCAGCAGCCTTATCAAGTATGTAAAACCTGATCAATTCCCTGCTCAACAGATGACAGCATTCAAGATTACATAGTTTGATTTATAGCTATCCAACACCCATACACATCCATACGCACACATTGCATATGACCATATTTCAGTAATAACGGCACTGTTTTGAGCTTCCTCATCCCAACCTGCTTTCTTTGTGCTCCCACCCAAACGTGAGTAAGGAAACTTTGACCGTGTTAGTCTAGAAAGAATCACAGAGGCAGTAAGCAAGAGCCGGTGGCAGGATCTGTTTTCCTCTTACCCTGTAATTTATGCATCAACTCAGGTTTTTTTAGTCCCTCATACTTCAGGGAAAGCCTCTTAAAAACAACCCTGATATGGTTTATTTTATCTTATAATGTTTAAGCAAAGTCCCCTTCTCCATTTAATTTTAAGGGGAAGCGCTCACTGTTATCACCACTGGCCCTGGGGATTTGGTAGATGGCAGTCTCTCTCCAACAGTTTGATCTCAAAGATGCTGTGTAAACCAGTGCCCCTCAGATTAATTAGGGCATTGCTACATTTAAGGAGGCTGACCTAAAATCTACTTAGATTGCCTGCCACTGCAGAATGCAATCTGAAGGCTTTTAATTCATATGTTAGAGAATGAGCTGAGAGTAAACTGCAGCCTTTACCCTCCTCTGGCTTATGCTGAGCAGCATTTCTTTGTGGTTGCAATCATAGCATACGTGCATAACCACAGTAAACCTTAGCACTGTCTTTAAATAGCTGCATGAGGTTTCCCATGCACTTGCTTCCTTCTTGACTCAAAAATCTTATAAAAGTGACTCCACAAGGAGAATGAATAGGTTAAAGTAGTGAAGGAGGCAGAAACCCATACTGAGTACGTAAAAAATCATGAACAGCTCACACACCAGAGCGGAAACCCATGCTCACATTTCACATTTCCTAAGTAAGGGCATAAGCAGCCAGTTAAAGCAGGGAGCACATACCTCTCCTTGCTTTCTGGCCCCCTGTCCTTAGGACTGTCTCCTGAACATTGTTTCCCTGCTTTTCCTCCTGTTCTGCAAAGGGCTTTGTGGACCCTCAGTTCCCCTTCAGTGCACAGCAGACCCCAGCACCTCCTGGCAGATCCCCCTCAGTGGGGAGGCGTTTCAAAGGCAGGCCCTGAAACATTCAGCCAGGCACAACCTTGGCTGTTTGGTGACCCAGTGTCTTCATACAGCCTTGTACCGCACAGTGCAGGGACCACTTACTCACACAACGCCCTCTGGAACTGCAAAATTGCCCCAAACACCCTATATTCACCTGTCCTCCTAAACTAGGGGAAACCAAAACTAGATGGCATTTGCTGATTGTGGGTCTGAATTCCAAATCCAGACCTCAATTGCCTCAAGTTTGTTCACAGCCTGAATAATTTCTCAGAATTATTTTTTCTGCATTCAGATTTAGAAACCATAAACAGGAGGTAGAGATGCAACTCACCTATTAGCACCTCCAGGTTTCTACAGCTGCCTCCACCCACACCTCAGCAAAGAACAGGCAGCACCTGACCTGTGTTCAGTGAATTTAAAGGCCAAGGGATGATTACCAAAAATTATCTTCACATGTTTCCAAACCTAAAGTCCATTCCCAGAAGACCTGGAGAGTTAAAATGCAACCTGGGAATGAATAAAGGCAGCTTGCTGGCCTACGTGGTTAGGCTTACTAATTTGAGCAATGTATAGCAATTCTAGTTTCAAAATAAATATATCTGTTGTTCCTATGGCATAGGTGCCACAAGGGGTGCTAGAGCTCCCCTGTAGCTGGAAAACTTTGTTCTCAGCAGCCTTCCAACAGAGAATTGAAAGCCACATTAATGCATTAAGTGTGGGCACAATTTTGAGTACAGCACACAGGTTTTATCTGTGCTCTAGGGCATCTTCTCTGGGACACAACCACAGTGCAAAGCATCTGGCATGTACTTGTTTTCTGGACTGCCTTCATTTTCATTAGAGTTTGTCCTACAGGGATGCACATGGTCCTGCTGAATGTGGTTTGTTTTAACCCAAGTGAAGCAAAAATGCAGTTACACTCTGACCTTCTGTCACACTTTTCAAAGACAAAAATAAGTCTTCCATCAGCAGGCAGATAAAAGAGAGTACAGTTTGGAGTAAGATGGCTCATGGCCTTATTCTCTGGTACCCCAAACCTGCTGGCCTTTCACTGATGGATCTTGAAGTCTTTTTTCTTCAAGACCTGGCTGGAGCATGGCAGTACTCATTATATAAAATAAAATAGAGTAGATCAGTTGGAAGGGATCTTCAAAGATCATTGAGTCCTACTGTCTGACAACTTCAGGGCTAAACAAAAGTTAAAGCACATTATTGTGGGCATTGTCCAAACATTTCTCAAGCAATGACAGGCACGAGGCACCAACTACTTCTCTAGGAAGCCTGTTCCAATGCTCAACCACCCTCACAGTAAATGATTTTTTCCTTATATCTAGTCTATTTTAGGCAGTCTCCTCACAGGAGACTGTATCCACACAACTGACCTCTTCATTGCTTTCCCTGGAGAAATTAGCTTGAGGCTCAATTTAGGAGACTAACTTGCCTTGCCCATCTCTCTGAAAAGGCCAGATGAGGACAGCTGATCCTTCTCCATCTCTGGATTGTGGCTGAATCCAGCCAACCAGGAACTCCTGTTCCTTTAATAGGGAAGGACATGTACAATCAAGCATCAGGACTGTGTATATTAGCTGGATTAAGTGGTCTAGTGGGTTTAAGGCAGAAGGTGCTACTGAATTAGGGCATCCCTACTCCACAGCATTTAATGTATTAACATCCTTTTGGGTACTGTAAAGGGAGGCTTGGTACAAAGATTTGCTTTCTCTGATGCCAGTTGCAAGTCTGCACAATTCTTCCTTTGATGGCTCAAGTGATTAGGTGTTAACAAGAGGAACCTAGGCACTTAACACCAGGGAGTTTTAGCACCAGGTTCACACCCCCTCCCTCTCCCTGCTCAGCTAAGGGATTTTTCTCATTCCCCACTAATGTTAACAGCAGGTACTTAAAGCAATTAGACATTATCGCCTCCCTGGTCTTTATTACTTCCTAGCTTCATATCAGCTACTTTGTACGCAATAAAAGTGCTGAATTAACAGGACTGGTGCAGACCATTCTGCTTCCCTTCTTTATTCTGTATGAAAACACTGGGTCATAGAGCCACATGGACAGGCTGCGAGCTGCAGTGTTTTAGACCATTATTGCCAATTGCCATGGTATTTTACAAGGAGAAAAACCACATGTAGTAAAAGAACGGACATAGGAAGATCATAGAGAAGGTGACGTGGGGAATATGGGTAGACCATGGGGACATAAAGGCTGGAAGGATTGCACAAGTCCAAGCAGAACAGCTTGCAGCTGTGCCTATGCTGTGAATTAGGTACCACACAGATCTGTGAGTTGCACAGACAGCCTAAGGACACAGGTATGCGGTAAGGTACTGTGTTGCTCATGTGAAAATAAAGCCCCATACCTACTGAGCAGCTCTTGCTTGCCTGGGAATAACTGTTGTCAACTTTTTATCTTGGGATAGCAAGAAACTCCTGTGCCCTCCATGTCTGGTTTGCAAAAAGAGGCTTTCCCATATTTGCCCTGCCAGTTAAAACCTCCCTCTTTTTCTTTTCCCTCTACTTTAACTCACCATTAACCCATAGCTTGAGCGCAGGATCTCAGAAAATGATGTATTTTCATCCTACCCCCTGCAGTATTTCTAAGCCTCACTTTGTCACTTCCCTCTCAGGGGGATTGTCATTTCCCTCTCAGGAATGACTCTCCTAAATCCTGCTGTCGGTTCTTGCCTGAAAGAGGTAAGTAGGGAAACTGAAGGAAAGCTGAAGAAAGGAGCCTGTCCCTCGTCAGCGTTCACCTGTAATGGAGGCAAAATGTGGGGTTAAGCACCAAAACTAGACCCAGAAACAGAAATGAATGGGGTACTTACACAGTTTCATCATTCTTGAACTCCAGCTCCCCATAAGTGTCTTCAAAGTCTTCTCCACCTCCTTTTGCTGTCCCTTCTACTGTCCTAAATGGCACTATGACTGTACCCCGAGCACCTGATGTCCTTAGGACTTTGACTTCCATCACACCAATGCTCTCACTGACATGTATAACATCGCACTCAAATGTGAAGATGCCAGCATGGTCATCATCCAGTATAGTCACTGTGGCCACACAAGGAGAAGCCAGTATGGCCTTTGGGTACGGGGAGTTACCAAGCTCTGGAGGTTCCTCACTCTCAACCACACGGAGGTTACTAAGCCGAACAAAGAAATGCTCATCTTCTTCAAAGATGTCATCATCAATAATTCCCACTGAGAATTCCTTCTGGGTCTCCCCTGATTTCAAGACAACAGTCCCCTCTGTAAACTCATAGTCAGCACCAGCATTGGCAGAGCCATCCTCTGTTTTATAGTCCACATAGATGGTCTTGGACACTGTCCCCTCCTTTGCGCACCACTGTCAGGAGAACAGCACCACAGTTCTCAAGACACTGGTAGGAGCACGGGTCAAAATAAATTTTGGAGATGAATTCCTCAGGTTCATCTGGCCGCACCTCGTGCAAGCTGGTGCTCTTCTTGGCTTGCTCAGCTGCATGCTTCTTCAGAATATTGCCAGCTCCTGTCATCATTCTGGTAGCCTGAATGCGATAAAAGGCTCTGCTCTTCTGCTGATGAGACAAGGCATAGTAGTTAGCCATTTCTACCAGCTGGTCCAAGTCCTTCTCTGGGTGTTTTTGCTTCAGATCCTTAAGGATTCGGATCATCTCTTTGCGAGATTCATCTACCTCCTTCCCCTCCACAGTCACTAAGTTTCCATCCAGAAAGTGGGAGTTCATCATCTTGCCATCCATCTCAATTCCCTTAGGGTGATCGCCTTCTGATTCTATGATAATGCCCCTGTGCTTGTCAGTACGGTACTTTTTGTGCATATACTTATAGAAAAGCAGACGTCTATCTGCTATCCAAGCCAGAAGGACACAAAGTGGAAAGAAGAAAAGTGTGAGCAAACCTTCCCAGACCTGAACCACACCTGGAGAGAAGACAGCGAGAATCATGTACAACCAGATGTAAGCAAAAATGCTCCATGCAGCTGTGACAAAGAAAACTCTCAGGTGTTTTATCTTTCTGGTTTCCCCATCAGGGATCACGTAGACACAGATGGCAATGATGATAAACATATTGAAAGCAGCGCTGCCAACAATTGTGGATGGCCCCAGGTCTCCAGCTATGAATCCATGCCCGCACACTTCTATCAGAGATAGAAGGATCTCAGGAGCAGAGGAGCCCAGAGCCATGAGAGTCAGGTTGGAAACAGTTTCGTTCCAAATCCGAATGGTGGTCGTTGTGGTCTCTCCATTGGGTTTCTTAATTGTGATTTCTTTCTCTTGTGATGTAATGACCTCTATAGATGCCATGAAACGATCTGCAATGATGGAGACTCCAAGGAACATGTAGATCAGTGCTACAAAGTACACAATAACGCGGGCAATTTTGTCCCCAAGGGATGGGTTTTCTGGGTACCATATTGGCAGGATAACACCCTCCTTGCAGTCAAAAGATCCTGAACACGAGCTGTTTTGTACTGAACTGGTTGAGTCTCCCGTCAGGCCAGCATCCACCTGCAAACCATGCAAAAACAGCACAAAAGTAACCAGCCCAAAATGGAGGAAGGCTGAGGTGAGAGGCTGCAAGCTTAACCACGCCATACACAAGATGCAACTTCCACTGTGTAGATCCAAAAAGGCCGAGAACCTGAAACAAACAAAACAGAGAGGGGGGAGGGAAGCATGAGAGAAAATAAAGATGCAACATTTACCCAAATGCACTTCAGTATCTCACCATGGAAGAGTACTGGTAGAGATGCAAGGGTTGTCTCTCTGTCACTCTGAAGAAGGTATTTAGCAGGGACTCTAACAAAGTGCAGCACTTACATGCCCAGCAGATGAAGATGAATTGCTAAAAAAGTAACTCAGAGGAAAACTATGTAATAGCCTGCGCTTGACCTACAACGTATGCAATAGGAGTACTGAGTGCTCAGCTGCCGCTCTCCTAATGATGCCACCATGTTCCCCAGAACACAGCAGTTCAACTCAGCACAAGAAACCAAATCTAAAGGCAACCCTCTCTCACCACCCAGGGAATAGGACAAGTCAAGGAATCACGAGCAACACAAGAAGCGCCATTTAAGGCCAGTGAGCAATTTCCAAATGAAGTTCATTTGTAGGACATAATTCAGTTACGGAGTACCTTGGTGGCCAAACATCCCCATAGGCAGCACCTCATGATAGGCTGCAGAATGTCCAGAAGGGTCCCAGGGCTCGCCTAACCTTCCGATGAGCAGGGCCCCCACATTAGGAAGTAAAGATGTCACCAGGGAAATAGGGAAGAGTACTTGTGCTTGGCAAAGCTCTGAAGGCCATTTCTCACCAGCTTTTCCACTCCTCCACACTGGAGGATCACTGTTTTACATCAGTAATCGTACTTTCAAAAGGTCACAGAAACCTACAAAAACACCACAAAGATCTGTGCTCACAAACCGAGCAAGATACAGCAAAATGCATGTACTCACAAATACTCCTCCTGTGCCCCTAAGAAAGTGACGTATTTTCAATTACCCTCTAAAATGAAAGTAATCTCTAAGCTAAAATGCCAGGCAAAAACAAAGCAGCTGATTGATGTATCATGTAGATTTGGGCGTATCAGTGCACAATAGTGCCTTCTGTTACTTGTGGACTACATTGCTGTAGGACTTGTACCAATTAAAATTGGAATCTCAGTCCTTCACTTTGTCATGGACCACACTATTCTCCTTCCTTTACACCAGACATCAGGAAGAATTTGGTCTCAGGCTTAGCTGAAGAACCACATTTGTGAGTCCAGCCACAGCCAAGTACCTCACAGGAAACATCAAACTTAATAGCAGCAGTATCTAAAGTATTTGGATGGTTCAAGAGCCTTAACTCCCACTAACTTTCATTGAGGATTGTACTGCTAAATCAGTAGGACCAGAATTCATTTCCCCTGCTGTAACTATCTAAATCTTGGGCAGTAAATTAAATTAAATTTAAATAAATTAAAAGTCGCCTAGGCTCCCTTTGTAGTCAGAGGAAAGAGACAGTCAGTTCCAGGGGATGATCCTTCCTATCCCACCCCATTCTGATCCAAAAGATGTATTTAAGATGCACATCTCCAGAGAGAATTTTGTCCTTTCCCATCTCTCTCCATGGTTCAGAGACTATGTCCAGACAATTTAGAACAGACACCTAACCTTCAGATGGAGGCAGTTCAAAGGGATGAACTGGTCCCTGAACACTTGAGGGGGTCCTGTTCCCGCCCCCCCCCATCCTTTTGCACTGTATGTATTCCTGGCTACATTTTCATTTTATTAGCATTAACAAAGGCATCTCAAATGGCTATTTTATCACTATGTTGTGTTGCTCACATCTTCCCAAAAAGCGGGTGCAATCTTCCCAATATCAACAAAAGTGTTTTCAACTTTCAGATAAAAATCTATAAAGACAAGCAAAACAGGAAGGAAAGCGTGAACAAGGACTGCAAATGAACAAAACCATCCCTGACAGCGCACAGCAGAGGGAAGAGAATTGATTATGCAGTATCAGGATCACAAATCCATATCTGACACCCTTGATATGAAAAAATAATATACTTCTTCATGTCACCTGGACTAATTCAGAAGAGACAGATTTTCCCACATTAGCCTACTTCTCTCTCAAATGTTGATTTATCTTCCTTTATACCCCAGCCCCTGGGGACCAGGGGAACATCAGCCCCGGGGAGGGCTGTTGGGCAGCCTAGCTTTCTCATCATCTCCCTTCTCACAGGGAAGACCGGGCTACCCAGCACACACAACCTGGCTTCAGTTTGACACTCCCATTCTGTTTTTCCTCCCTCTCTGCAGGGTATATTACCAGGCTCAGGGAAATCCCTGAGAAAGGGACAGAGTCACAATGAGCAGCGATGGGCTGCAAGGTAGATGCGTGCACATCCACGGTAAGATGACGTTTTCCAGGTGCCCCTGGTTCCAGGTACATGCAGAGAGCAACTGCATGTGCACAGCGGCTCCAGTACACCCCGGGCACATCACTCCTTTCCGTACTGCAATTGCTGGCAGGTATCCATGAACCTCTTGACTCCTGCAGCTTCCAGAGGCTAGTTAACTGTACAGCAGCCAGTAGGCACAGTGTCTTCCAGGATCACCCATGTAGAAACGTCTGACAGAAAGACAGGAGTCATTTCAGAGCCATCTATGTGACTCAAGCTCTTAAATTTGGTTTCAAACATGACTTTACAGTCTAAGTATCACTTAAATTCAGAGCCCTGTCTAGTAGTAGCACAATGACTAAAATGCCCTCTGAAATAAATCACTGCTACCCCCTCTCTGTGGTACAACCACCTTGTGTCATTAATATTCTACATCCACCTCAGTTAACACTGTGATGGTTTCTAACACTAGCCATGCCTCAAAACAACCAGGGGCCTCTCCAGCCCTTGTTCAATTTTTAATTTGATTTTACACAGAAGGTAATTCTACTACTATTCCTCAAACTAATCGCATATTGCTTCAAAAACACCCTCTGTCAGGTCAGCCTCTGTGTATGCTTTTGGACCTCCGAACTCAGACTATTGGTTGTAGGCTAAAATCTCAGAATTTGAGAAGACATTTTTTTCACTGGTTTTCACTTGCCCTGACAAACATTTTAAAGTTAAGTGGAGGTCACAATCATTTTCTAAAATGATACAACAATGATCCGATCCTGCTATTTTTTGACACAGACAAAACTCCCCACTGAGATCAATAGGAACTTTGCCCATGGACACACTGCCTAATAAGATCTTAATATGCTTTCATTAACATGAACAGCATTAACCTAACCCATCTGAAAAATACAGGGAAGCATTCTGACTCCTCCCATCCCCCTTGGGAACCAGTGCAAAAGTGCTTCACAACTCAGAATAAAACTATTAAATTTTTAAATTGCCGTTAATAAAATATTGAAGTAACAATTCTAACATTCAGAAGGCAGAGGATGGAAGAGTTAAAACTCGCTCTGTAGCTCCAGGTCAGTAAGGTTGCTTATACAAGATGCAACGTTGTGCTCAGATGTATCCCCTACACTCAGTCCAGAAACCTCAAGAGGGGACCTGTGTGTGAAAGTCAGTTGGCATTGGGTGATCTTCGGCTTTATGCCATCGAGATCACAGTTCTGCTGATTTCCCCCACCTCTTTGCTCTCAGACATCTCACACAGATCTCTGCCCCACTATCGTTGTCACATTGAATACATGCAAATAAAGGCAGTGGTACTGAGCGAAGTGCCCCCTGTCTGGTAGGACAAGTTATGAGAGCAGTCCATCAGTGCCAAAGAGAGAGCAAAAGCTGAAAGCACCAGTGCAGCAGAAGGAGACGGTGTTCAATATGAAGGCTCTGGGAAAACACGTAGCAGTATTTTTTTAGCAGGGGGAACTCCTTCCACAAGAGTTGACAATGGCCACGTGATCCATAAATCCATAAATAAAACCCATAAATATAAAGATCCGTTTTTGAAATACTTCTGGACACAGTCCAGAAAGTAGCAGGGACCATGCTTGTCACTATTAAGCCTGCAGTAGAAAATGACAATGGACAACTATCAAGCTCCTTACGTCTTTTATAATGGCTGAGTTTCAGAAAACTGGGGGTTTGCTGCAGATTTATAGCAAGGCAGAAAGCTGGGAAGGCTGTGTAGATCCCTTGTACTTTAGCATTTACTATACAGCTGCTCACATAACTCTAATGGCAAAGATAGTTTCAAAAGGAAGCATTCATGACAAGAAACCAAACAAAGAGGCAGGATAACGTGGTGATTGCCACATACCATGTGCCCAAGATCACTTCTCAGTAAATACAAAATCAAAGGCAAAACTTTAAGTTTCTATTCATTTCTTATTCACGTAAAACTCCCCTTAAACTATCATAAAAGCTAGAATCTTTGAATTTGACCTGCAAATAATATTAGGTTGTCCGGCACCTCCCTCTCCCTCCCTCCCTCCAGATAAATCAGGCGCACTGAGCACATCTGGGGCCATCCATCCGCTCTCCCCCTGACTTTAGTCTACCCAGGAAATGCTGAGGATCAGATAGGAGTGCTGGGTGAGCCCCAGTCAGGCGTGGGTGCTGCCCTAGGTCCAGACACAGACATCTCAGGATCCAGGGCTTTGTCTGCTTGACAAACATCTGTCCCAGTGCAGAGCAGATATGGTACTGCTATTCGTGTTATCTTACAGTCCTGCTCTTAAGTTGGAGGAGACAGAAATAAGGTTCATCCTAATAACAGGGCTGTTATTAACAGTGCAGAAAAAGGAAAAATTACCTCATATTCCTCATCTCCAAAACACATAAAAGCTTTTTGATTGAGCACACGTTTTTGATAAGCATCAGCAAAAAAGGAAATTATAGCCTTTCTGCCAAAGAACACAAATAACTCAGTTTTCACATAAGTATTATTCCTAATTCACACTCCTCCCAAATAAATCCATAAAAAATATTTAACACAAAACAAAGTATATTTTCAATCATCTCTATTCAAGTGCCATCTATCCCTGTCTTCATCACTACAACAGGACCCAAAGCATAACTTAAGATTTACCTGCAATCCACAAGCAAGAGCGATGTAATTAGATCCATTTTGTCAGACAAAGGCAAATTTTAAATCACATATGAGGTTTTAAGTGGTCACTGATGGCATGCACCTATCTGATATGAACATGGCCAAAACCCCAGGCTTACCTTACGCTGGATATTGTACAGCAATAGGCAGTAAAGCTCCCTACTACCACACCAGCTGTATTTTACAAGGAAAAAAGCAACGTAACTCATGCTTAGGCCATGACAGATCCCCAGAGTTCAGCTCTATAGGAAAGTTATGGCAGGGGGCCATAGGTGCTTGGTTGTTTTGCACTCCACAGGAAAAATGCCCAAAACCAGAATTAGCTGCCTACAGAATAACCCCCTCGATATGTGCCAAAAGCAGCCTTTTTTTTCCTCTCAACATCATGCAAACAGCTACTGTAAAAAAAAATTAGCTCTTGTAGTAAGTTTTTTAATATGTACAAGCTGGAGTCTCTACTAATTCGAGTAGTATGGTAACCTAGCATGGTAAAAGGGGTGTTAATTGACAAAACTGAAATTTAATAATTCCTTATAGAAATGCTGCAGTTACATTAGTTTGTCCCAGAGGATGACCTAAATGGAGCACAAGTCCATGGACAGCCAGGAGCAATCTCCAAACACTCAGCTTACCCTAGGGAACTGGTCCATGATGACTTTTCTGTATTTTAGTGTCTGTGATGCTCCTGGAGAAACAGTGCCATAAATAGCTAGCCCATAAAGATGCCCGTATTTAATTGCCCCTTCCAATGCTGTACACTCTGCACTTGACTGGCCGGGCATTTTACTTCCCTGTTCTCACCCCAGCTGAAAAATTACAGCCTGCCTTGCTCTCTTGGGAAACGAGCTGCAAAGACCAGTGCTCCCAGAGCCTAGCACCCAGACCACCAGCAGGCAGACAGCCAGTCCCACCGGCGCCGTGGCTTACGCTCTGTGCACAGGGACGCAAATGATGAGCAGGCAGGCATCAAAGGGAACCCTTCAGCGGGTCACACTCCTGAGAGCAGTCCTAATTTATGGCATGGGCCAGCATAGCTTCCTTCAGAGCCATGGCACAATTGTTCTTCCACTCCTGGTACACGTCCACGTGCCTGAGGCTCTGCAGGATAAGGGAGAGTGAGTGTTACCCTTTCTATTTTTTCCCCCAGAACTGAAGCTGTTTTTACATTCAGAAAACAAAACTTGACATTTAGGCTGACACATATAGTAGAAGTGACCATCCTCCTGTTTAAAAAGCAGTATTATTTACTGTGATATGGGTGTATTTTTATTTTCCTTCTCATTAATAGTACACTGTCTCAGTGCTGTCTTTCCAAATGGTGTTTAGTAGCACTTCAAAGCAGCCAGTTCACATGGGAGGTAGCAACCTGCTCTTTTGCTTTGGGGATCACAGAATCACCAAGTGGCTGAAGCCAGAAGGGACTCTGGAGCCCATCTGGTCCAACCCTCTGCTCAAGCAAGGGATACCTGGAGACTGCTGCCCAGGCCAACCACATGCACGTTTGGCAAAAAGTCACTGCTGCAAATTTCTGCCTTTTGGAAGTCACCAGGAAGCCTCCATTACAGGTCTTCCAACCTCAGTCTTTTTATTGCATTTAGAGGTGTTTCTAAACACAATTGGAGCCTTTAGGTGCCTGAAAACACAACCCATAGCAGTCTGAACTGGCCCCTAACTGAGAGGGTAGGTACTTTCAAGAGCACTCTTCAGGCCCTCAGTTTGCGCCTATGATGTGAAAGGCCCAGCTAAAAGGCTGAAATGTTTTCCTGTGAGGTTTGGAGGGCAGATGGAAACAACAAAGTGGAGTTATTGGCTCACCCGCTTGGTGGCCCCCACCACAGGCTGCCCCCCAACAAGGTATGGGGTCGCAGCAAGCGCTGATTCCTCTGTGCACTGATGACTGCATCCTGCAAGGCACTGGCTTTCATTGCCTCATCTTGGTGGTTATATTATAAAGAGCAGCAAAGACCATTTGGGGAGGTGGGGGGAAAAAAAAGATTCCAGCACTGTGAGGAAAACTTCTTGTCAGTAAAAAACATTTTATATAGTGCCTGTGGCAGCACACAGGGCATGTTATTTACTGTTCCTGCTTCACCGACATATTATACTGCTGGTTCAGGTGCCACCATCAGAGTGCAACTTATCACCTGGTAGCTCACAGCATCCTAGAGGAAAGATGACAGTGGCAACTCGTGGCATTCCTTTAGCATTCTGGTGACAGATCTGCAGTGGCTACAATTAAAGACCCTAGGATTTGTTGTCAACAGCACATTTGTGCTGCAGAGCCACTAGTTACTTGTACAGAGAGGTGTGCTAAATTGTGAAGAAGATGGGGAAGAAGTGCTGTGGTCATATTTCACCCTCCTTAGATACAGAATTAGTTTAAAAAAAACACACGTTTGAACAATTTTTCTGACAGAGAACACCCATTTCAGGTGAACAAGGCAACCCATGTGATGTGCTGGATTTGAGGCATCCAGCAGCAGGTCAGGGAGACCTTCCCCTGCCAGCTCCTGGGGATGATGCCATGGGAGTTCACCCGGGCAGTGGGGCACACACTGCTCCAACCCTCCCACAACAGCCTTCTGCCTTCCTTATCTTCTCCCCCCAGGAGGAAAAATTAATATTTCCAATTTGTTTTTGGTCTGAACACAGACAAAACTATGTTTTTACCAAAAACATTGCGCACAACAGAAATTACAAGTCCTCCACTCTGTTTGGAAGGGCTCAGCTCGTGAGTTGGTAAGAAAGAAAATATTTTAAAAGGAACAGAGGCAGCAGAAGCAGTGTAAATGTTGGAGTGTGAGACTGGGCAGAAAGCAATGAGGGGAGGGAAGGAGGAGGAGGCCACACTTCAGAAATAGCCTTCACCACCGCAGTGGAGAACAAGCAGCTTGGCACACATTATGTAAAACTGAAGACTTTTACACTCCTCTGCGCAACAGGCACAGAAACAGGGTAGATGTGAAAGGCTATCACTTAGCCCAATTAGCACAGATTTCACTGAATTAGTCAAATCAGAGCCAGAAGAGTTGTCTGGTGCATTCCTCAGGGGCTGCTGCAGCATTGTTCCCCTTGTGAACATTATCTCCCAGTACTTTGTCCAGCCCAGTTTTAAATTACCCAAGTGATGGCTCTTCCACAACTTCCCATAGAGACTGTGCCATGATGTAATTTATCTCAGAGGTTTTAGACGTCATCCTTATATTTAGGATGAAATTAAGAAAATTTATGCTGCTAGTTCTCATTATCCTGTCCTTGGAGCACTCTCAACCATTCTCCTCTCTGCCTGAGATTTACATGCTTCAGATACTTGTAAATAGCTGTTCTCCTCCACAGTTATTCTTTGGCCACAGCACACAAATTTATTTTAATCTTTATAAATTAGCCGAGGTAGCCCTTTCATCATTTATCTTGCTCTCCTCCTGCTTTCTTCGAGGTGGTCAAAAGCAGCCCAGTATCTGGGAGTGCCTGCTCCCACCAAACACAGCAGCAAATTTGCTCTGGTTGGAGCAGGAAAGCAGAAGCCAGGAAATGAAGTCTCGCCCCTCAGCTCCGTCGTACAACAGGTTTTCATGAGGCACTGAACTGTTATGAAGATTAAGCTTAGACTGATGCATACAAATTGCTCGCTTCCGAGGGCCTCTCCACCTGTTTGCTGTGTCTCCGGCGTGGCGGTGTTTGTGTGAGGACTGCCGTGCCGGCTGGCATGCAGAGGAAGGCAGCAGAGATTTCCAGAGTTTCAACCAAAATTCAGGCTCTCCAGCTGAGAGGAGGGAAGTACACTGTAACACACGCACTGCTTCTGTGGATCTGATCACAGCAGGGGACGTGAAAAATACACTGAGATAGGGGTTATCCTCAAAATACCTCCCACTTCACTTGGAAGGTGCCAAAACCTGTAAATTCACCCATTTGAATGCAGTTCTCAAATAAGATTTCACACAGCACCCTCAGCCTTTACTGACACATACCTTTTATCGACAATTTAGATATCTTAATCCTTCAGTGGTTTTTCAGCTCTTAATTCTTCGACTGCTTAAAAAGAATCGTATCTATCATGATTAATTCATTCTTCATGAGTCCAGGCTGCTTACTGCTCTTTGTTCATTTATGTACTAGCTGTTTACAGATTCTCTCTTAATATTAGCTCTGTTATTTGCTAGAGACTTAAGTCATATTTACCATATGGTAATTGCAGAGATCACATGGACAACAAACAGTGGAAGCGGAGCTGTTACAGCAATTACAGTAAGTGGCAGCAGTCTCCACGTTACTCATCTACTGCCCCACCTTCATTTCGTCTCTCCCCACCTCTGATGTCTTTCCTTGTGGGCTGTATGAAGCTGTATGCCATTCTGATCTCTATAGCACAGGCAAGCAGAGATTCGTTCTTCACTATGACATTATCGGACAGGATTATTCACCTTTTGGTCGGTGTTTCAACTGCAGGTCTGCCCCACTCTGCAACAGCACTAACTTCTTCCTCTGCCAAGGGTCTCGACATGCCACATCTCAGACATCTCACTGAGGTAGTCACAGCAGAACAGATTTTACAGAGTAGGAATAAGTTCAATGGAGCAGCTCTTTAACCCAATTGGATGCCTTGACCCCACTGAATTCATGTATTTTTCTCTGGCCACCTAAACATGATTTAGCTTTCCTACAGAAAACCAAACGGATTACTACAGGAGGCCACTGCTGTCTTCTCCAAAGAAATACATGAGTGTTTCTGTTTCATTCCTGCCAAGAGCACTGGGCAGGTCCCACACCAGAAGGGAATCAAGCCATACGTGGCTTGATTCTTCAAGAAGATTCCCCCCAAAACATCAGGATTTCATACATGTATTCTGTCACAAAGGTGACACAACAAAGACATCACGGCTTGGGGGCACACAACAAAGCACCTTGTCGGAAAAGGAGGCTCCTCCCTTGCCAGTTTCTAGCATGCCTGCAGCGATACTCCTCTAACCTAAAAGCCAGCACTCAACAAGTGTGAACTGAGAAACTGATGAAGAACATTTAGCAACTTGGGTACAGACTGATGTGCATCAGAAGAATTTCCTAGCAAAGTACATGACAACCATGTGTTTCTTTCCCCCCACCCCCCCCCCAAAGCGGGAGAAGTACCATTTCCATTGTATGCAGACCACTCCAGGTATCTCCATACCATACGCACTTCTCAACATCCCCCCCAGTTCCTCCCTTCCCCCTGTGCTCCATGCTGGCCCCAGATTTGCTAAAACTAGTTCTGCCAATGGAAGAAGCTGAGTCATGGGAGGTGACCACATCAGCCAAAGGCACTGAAACGAGAGAAGGGAAGGAGAAAAACCTCCTTCCACAACCCCAGACCCCAACAAACATCCAGTGTCACCTTGGATCAGCTTCCTGAAGTGCCTCATCCTGGCGGTACAATGACAGGTTTAATGCTGGTGCTTGGGTAACATGCTTACCCCCATGCAGCCACCCGCTGTATGGTCTATTTAAGTCACTGAGGCAAAGAGAGAGGACAGCCTAAATTTTGCCACCAAGGAGCACAGCCTTTGTTATTGATGCTAGCAGTCCCACATCTCCAACAGCTTTACAGAGGAGCTCAGAGCCCACTTCAGGCGCTGCAGAAATTACCTTTCCCTCCATTTCTGCAAAGAGAAGATTAGAACGGAGATGTGCTCTACTTGCTTTGAAGTCCAAATCTCTCCTAAGACAAGGCTAAGGCAAGAAAATGGCGGGGTCCCTCGCTTACCAGGAGTATCAGCGGAGGACTGACTTGAGCTAAGGCAGCAGTCCCCAGCCTGCATTCACAGCCTTGCTCCACACTCAGCCCATCCACTGCTCCCTCAGCTCAGAAAGTCTCTCCTGACCGGCCGTACTTCCATGGCAGTGCCCCAAACTCTCCCTGCAGTCACTGGTGACAGTCACTCCTGTCATCTAGGAAACCCGTCACAGGTGGCAGGAAGGCCTGCTTCACTCAGGAGCAGACACCAGCGGGTAAGGAGCGGTGGAAGGGGCAGAGGGTCCCCAGGGCAGAGCAACCGCTGCTTGTTAGTTAAAGGCAGTGACACGAACGGGTAGACGAGCGAGCACAAAGGGACTTTGACAAAAAGGACAGTCACTCTTAAAGACAAGCAAAGCCTTGAAACGAATCTATTTTGCTGTGGGAGCTCAATGAGCAAATGAATAAAAATGGGTTTCCAGTGAATTAGAGCCCTGTGTCCCAACAACCCTTCTCTCTTCAGTAACCCTTCCTCTGCCTATTCTCCTTGTCCTCCGCTGTCCAGTCTTGCACACGAATACTTCCATGCCCCCTCCTCTGGCCACCCCAACACCCAGCTCCCAGCCAAGCAAGAGGTAATCCAGACTCTCTCTGCAACAGTAGGTAGATGAAGTTCCCAGAGTCCTGCATGACCAAGCACATTTCTCAGCCCTTTTGTTACATCCCTGCCCATCCCCTGGCCTCTCCCGGGATATCAGCCATGGCCAGAAGGCTGGAGCTGGTCAACCAGGCCAGCAGACGCCGGAGGGTAACACCAACAGAAAGCTCCCAGCCTCGGGGTTATTTTACGTGGTGAGCACTGGAAACTTTTTAAATTCTATGCTGTGCATTTGTGCAATCTGTGGAACTCAAGAAATAAATTAAGAGAAGTACTGGAAGGCTCAAAGCAAAACATATGCATGTAAATACTCAAAACATCCATAGGTTCACCAGCCAGGATGCATCCATCCTCTTGGTCCAGAACATACTCTATCCACTTGTGTACTGTTTTTTATGAAATTCACTGATGTGCACGTACAGTGAAAGCAGGAAAGGCCCTTCCTATCTGAGCATCTGCATCCTGACCGGGCCAGCTGCTCTCTTTGGCCCAGCAGCCAAGCCCATGTGGGCCTGAGACGGGCAGAAAGCCACATGCATGGGATAAATGCAGGGCTGAACGTGTGAGCACTGCTGTTAGAAGACTGGGAAGCTGGAAGGCATGGAGTTGTTGTGCGATGTGGGGAGTTGGGACAGTTACTGGAGCATCATGAAGAAAATCATGTATTTAGGAAGGAAAAGCAGAGGGCCAGAGCTGGGGGAAGGAGGGGTGGCCGTAACTCACCTGAGGTGCATGAGGCAGCATGGAGATGGGTCTAGGCGAGCAACAAGCAAGCTGGCAGTCTTGTGGGAGTGACAGAGGCACACCCAGCACAGCTGAGCATCTTCTCACCTTCAGTCTCCTGGTGCGATTCCCCAGAGGGAAGGCAGCTCCGCTGTGCTCTGAAGGTTAAGCTGTGCCTTCTGCCTGGCACAAGAGCACCGTGCAGCCAATGGGCAAAACTGCCTACCTACTTAAAAGCAAACCCCAACACTGCCAGGAGGGACAGGCTTTATTTTTAGCTGGGACACCAGCAGGGTCACTGCTGGTGCTGCATTTCCCCACAGAAGCCAGGGTTTCATGAAGTGTGCTGCGTGCGCAGGGTCACTGCAGGGGAAACATCTGTCAGGTCAGGTTTGGGGAGATGGATTATTTAAGTTAGGGAAAAGGAAACATTTACTAGAAGAAGTGAACCTGAAACTACTCTGTAAGGTTGAAATTGAAGGGAAAGATGATGCATAAAGAGTCAGAGCAGGTGGTAATTAAAGTGAGGGCATCTTCTAGTGCACCCATCTCCGGGATACCCAGACAGGAGGATTCTCCATCACATCGAACTCCAGCAGCATCCTCTATGCTTATCTCATATCACCCAAGTTTTGAAAGGCTCACTCCTGTCTGGGGGCTGCCAAAACAAAAGCAGCAGCATGTCATTATCCCTCATCAGGATTCTTCACAAAAGAAAAGCCCACACTGAGAGATCCAGCTTGCATTTTACCTTCAAGACAACAACATTGAGACCCCCATCTCACTCTGGCACTCAGGTCCTCACACAGGGGCACCCAATTAGCCCCGAGGCAGGCAGCTCCCCCAGGGCTCTCACAGCCGTAGCATACTGGCTAATTAATCACAGCACACTCAGCAAGCACAGGGCAGCAGCACAAACAGCCCACTGCTGCTCTGCAAGAACTAGGAGTCCGGTCTTTTCCTGCTAGTGGGTTTTGGGGGTGCAAACCTAATAAAGCAGTTGGCACCACTCCCATTTGCATGGCCTGCGAATGAGGTCTGGAGGCTTCAACGTGGTGAGATTGTTGCTGATGAAATGCTGAGTGCTAGTGCGAGGCTTTCAAGGGACTTGAAGGAATTGAGAGCAGAGGGGAAGTTCTTCAAAATGAGAGTAAAATGAGAACCTAGGTCCATTTGGCATGCTGCATCTGAGAAATAGCTTGGCCTGGACTCTGTGTTTGATTGGATTTTTCAACCAGGATCAACCCCTGTACCTGTTTTGGGGAAGATTTTATATAAAAAAATTATTTTGTCTTCCCCCTCCCCCCCCCGCTGATATTTGTGTGTCTTAATAGCTTATGAAGCGTTTTGCAGATCCCCATCGCTCTTAGCTTCTTTGTAACTAATTTGCATTCAGGACTATCCATCTCATCAAGAGCAGACTTCAAGGCTGAACCAACTCCAAGCCTTAACTGCTTCAGGCAATTCAGGCAGAGGCTTTACAGGTGGAAGCAGGGCTTCTTAAGCCAAGCTGAACATTTTCCACCTCCGGCCATTTGCTCCCACTCTGCGCTACCTCTTGCCTTTTTGTTGGCATAACTGTTTGCATGGCTTTGCCACAAGTAAGGACCAGGAACAGATCTGGATGTAAAGCAGACTGAATCCAACACCTAGCCACACATCTTGCTGTGCCAGTAACCTGCAGGGGGTGGAATAGGAGCAGGAAGAAGCAGCGAGGGTGGGAAGGCTGTAGAAACCCAAATAGAAATGACAAGCATGGCAGGGGCATTAGCTGGATGGGCAGGGGCAAGTTTGCCTCTTGCAGCAGTGAATCCTGCAACATCTGCTGGACAATTTATCAGCCTTGTCCCACTACACAAAGGCAGAAACTTCTCCACCTGCACTTTTTCCAACCAACGTGCATGTCCAAGGGTCACTGCATCAGCCCAATCAAAAGCATGGAAGATGATTAAGGTGAACTTTCAGCTCTACATCAAAATATTACTTCCCACCAAGGAACAGACACCTCAAGGTGGAAAACCAAGACATCCAGCCCTTGGTGCCCCCACAGCAAATATTCCTTAGACTGCCCACAGAGGGGAGGGCAAGACAAGGGCTTCTTCGCAGAGTTTTACTGTGAGCCCCCATCTGTCAGCAGCTGAGGGGGGCAACGGCACAAGGCAGAGGCAGCACTGCCCTCCCCTCCTTGGGCCAGGGAGCTGTGGGACAGGGCACCAGGAGCCCTGGGGTGGGTTTCACAGCCTGCCTAGACCCTGGTGACAGACTTCCCTCCTACCACTACTTGCATCAAGAGGAACTAGGGCACATCCAGCTGGAGTGGCAGCCCAGCCGCAGGGTGAGGTGTCGACATGTGCCAACCTTGGTTTTGCCCCTGCTGTGGCCTGGAGAAGGAAACCAGCTTTCACCAGCACACCAACACACTGGCACCCTGCATCACTGGCACTGGAGGCCCCTGTTCACTCCCGGACATGTCACCTTCCACACAACCTCACCAGTCATATCTACAAAGTCTCCTCTCATATGTACATCCTGCATCGCCACATTTCTTTTGATTAAAACTGTATTCTGCCTTGCTGCTGGATACTGCTGCTGTTTGCTTTGAGACAGCCTCCAAGTACCAGTCCAGGAGTGGGAGATGATGAAAGCAGTGGCAATGCAGTCTCGTATGTCTACAGTTTCTAAAGCTCTTTGACACCTCCCTGGATGCAAAACATGCCCAGCAGCAAAGGATATTTAGTATTTCTGATTGCTCTTGACCTGGCTGTCTCTGCTGTTGTCCTGAGTTAGGAGGCTTAGGTAAAAAGACAGCAGAGTATGCTAAAGAAGCAAATAGAGCAAGCCCAACTTTGCAGCCCTGAAATAATCTGCTAGTGAATGGAAAGGCTGAATGGAAACAGAAGCTTCTTCCTAAATCTGAGTGCTCTGGAAAAGCTCCCTGTTTTATTCTGATGGAAAATCCTCATTGGAGTGTTTAGTTAGAAAACAAGCTATCATCATAAAAGAAATGTTAAGAGCCCTAAGCTCCCCTCTCTCCCATGATGTCAACTGTCAGAGACATCAGTGACAGCTCAGCTGTGTGATCAAAGGCTCCAGCAAGCGGATTTAAAGACAGAATTACCACAAAATTGAGAGTTGAAGGAGTATGGGGGCCTGCTGGTCACCTCTTTATAGATGTGTCTTATGGGGTGAACCAATTACTCTGTGACACCTGTATTGCAGGAACAACACCTGTTTCTCCTCACTGCAACACTGGCAAGACAGGGGTGGTGGTACCTTCAGACTGGCCTGACACATCACTGCTGCTTGATGCCTTGTTATTCCTGCAAAATCCTGAGAGCAGGAGGCCTTTGCACACATACGTCTGTGATGGCCATCACCCAGAGTCTGCGGTTTAAAACATTCAGGCAAGGAAAGCAGAGGGGAAGGAGGGAAGCCAGCTACTGCCTTTACCACTGTTACTCCCCCAGCGGCCCAATGGGCCCTTCATGCTGCAGGAGACCCAGCCTTGGGGTGGGTCCCAGATTTCAGTCTGGAGGTAAGCAGGGACAGCAAGCTCGCTAAATGCCCCAAACCCCATGTCACTGAAATCAGCAAACACCAGACCGCGAGCTCAGCTGTGCAGAAAGTGCTATAGATGTGCCCCAAGAAGAGCTTATGATCTCACGTGTCTCACAGCACACAAAACTCTTCAGGACAGAGACTGTCATTTATTAGACATTTGTATGGCACTTAGAAACATGGGCCCCCAGCTGGGCTGATGCCTTCAGGAGTTACTGTTATCTAAACATTAAATCAACAATAGTATTCATCTATGCCACAATACCTAAACACAGTGGGTAATGGTAGACAGAGCATCACAACTATCAATTTCCTGGCTACAGAGATTCATTTTCCATATTACAGAGATTTTTTCTTGTCTGTGTAATCTAATTTCCTTCATTTTTTTTAAAATACAGAATTAGATATTACTGCCTGATTAAAAAAAAATACCTGGCAGACAATCAAAGACATCTTTTTAACTGTTGAAGCACATGAAAGGCATCTGAAACACAACAACAACAAAGAACAAGGAACTATTTGTCAACTGCTGTTTGGTCATTGGGGAAGCTTAGGGGAGGAGACCGATGCTGTTTGTTTAAAACAAGCAAACAAAACCTTGACAGACAGACCATTTATCTGTGTAACGCTTCACTTTAAAAAATATTGGTGGAGGAAATACATCTTAACTTGCTTTCTGATAAAAAGTGCTGACGCACTCAGTTATGGCTCTTCCCTTCCCTGGGGATGGAGGATGCCTGTGGCAGGAAGGACCCTCCGAAACCGTGTGGGATCAGGCACACGTGGCAGCAGGTCAGCCCAGGCCCCCTTGCACGCCATCACGCACTGGCTGGGGCAAGCTTGTCCTCACCAAATCCCCATAAAGGGCTGAAAAACATCATTAGCTGCTTTGTGCAAATGAGACGTGAACCCATGTGCCCACCAGCACGCCAGAGGCTTGACACGGAGGCTGGGAGCCCACCTGTGTTTCCACTGCCCTCACACAGGACCTTGGCAGTGGGATTACTGCTATACCTTCTGCATCTGGGCAATGCTTGAACCACTGACTTACTAGAACAGGACTCATACTTAGCTTGGAGGAAAAAAAAAAAAAGGGGGGGGGGAAAAAACAGAAAAAAAACAAAGAGGCTGCTCTACTGCACCTATTACCTATTCACATTCATTCCTCTTCTTCCCCACCCTGACTGGTGTTACCCCCTTTTATTTACAACAGGAGGGTGACCAACGTACCCCCATCACGTCGCATGCTAGCAGCAGAACCAAGGGCTCCTGTGCTGCTCCTGCTCTTCCCCATCTGGCCCTTGGCAGCAGCTGGACGTGCTCTTTTCTAACATTACTACTCCTGCTCAGGAAACAAGTCTCGTTCCAGTTGACCAGAGAAGCCTCACTGCAAGCATCAAACACGAATTACTTTCTTAGCGAAACCATCGCCAGGGCAAACAAATGCCTGCAACAGCAGTGGATGTAGCAGGACTGGGAACTCCCTAGAAATGTTTGTGCCTCCTGGGAGCGATGTCTCTCCCCACTGCACCAAACCTCCAGAGCATCTCTAAGGCCTCCGTGTCTCAGCAGTCCCCCAAAGCCAGCAATGCTCTGGCAGGCCTCCCGCCATGCCCCCAGAGAGCACAGGGTCAGTGCTCTTGGCTGGGAAGGTGCTGCCGACTGTTACCTAAGTCTTCCAGCACTGTCCTCTCCAGAGATAAAAAAACTGCTCAAGAAAATCACCCTTTTGCTCTATGAGGAGATGTGAGGGATTAAAGAAACATACATATATGCACACGGAGGGGAGGATGTGCGTATGGCACATGCAGTTCCTCCAGTGTCTCACCTTAGATCTGAAACGTATTTTCTGGGTGAAATCCCCCAGACAAGCCCAGGAATAAACCACAGAGCCAGGAAACCAACTATTACTCCACATTTCCACTTGGGGGAGAGGGGGGAAAATGCCCATATCCTCATGTTTTAGAATAATTCAAATAATAATAATTTAAAAAGGAAAAAAAGAAAACACTGGCAATGGTTTCATCTCCTGCCCAGGGCGATACTTTAGACACAGCTGAAAAAAAAATAAAGCCCTGACGAGAGGCTGGGCGGGAGGAAGAGCAAGAAATCACCCAACATTTAGGCCAGCTTGCGTGCGTGTGCGTGTAATTTCTCTCCCCCTCTCCCCGTCGGGGGCTGCGGGGGCCCCGCAGGCAGCCCCGTGCCCTATTTAGGGCAGCCCTGGCGCAGCAGCCAGCTATATTTGACACCGGGGGTAAACAAGCCGGCACCGGCGGACGGAGCGCGACAGCTGCCCGGGACGGCGGCCTCGGGGCCCCCAGCAAGAGATGGCCCAGCCCCCCCGTGGGGGAAAATAATAATAATACTAGCAATAATAAAATTAAGGGGAAAAAATGAAAATTAAAAAATGAAAAATTAAAAAAAAAATAACGAGAAAATAAATTTATAGCACTGCATGAGAAGCGCTTCCCCGGGCACCCCCCCCCCCCCGGCATCCCTGCGGGCCGCGCAGCGCCGGGCCGGGCCGGGGCACCCCCCCCGGCGGCGGGAGGGCTCCCGGGACCGGGGTGCCCCCGCTGCCCCCCGCCGGAGCCCCCCCGCCGCTGCCGCCGCCGCCAGGCCCCGGCCCCGCGCCCCCTCCCCGGCGCGCAGGCTGCAGCGGCGGCTGGGCGCCGTACGCAAAGCGCTGCCCCCGCAACACACTCACGCACACACACACACGCACGCAGAGCCGCCGCGGGGACACGGCAGAGCCCAGCGGGCTCCCCCCTCCCGAAATACGGGAACCCCCCCTTTCCCCGTAGCCCCCGTACCATCCGCATGCGAGGCGTGAGCAGGCACTCGATGGCAGGACACCCAAGCGGCAGCCTCGCCTTCCCTACGGAGCAGGGGGTAGCACCCTCTTACTTACCCCTTCTGGCTGCTTTCCTGACTTTATTATTATTTTATTATTATTATTGTTTTTGAAGAGGGGGGGCTCCGCTGGCTCCCCGCTATAAATCCTTCCGGTTCCTAACGGAGCTCACTGCATCCCGGGGGCAGTCACCGGCGCCGTGCGGGGGCTTCTCCTCTGCATGTCAGTCCAACTTGCCGTGCTCGCTACGAAACCTGTGCTCTCTTTTGCAGCTGTCAGGGTGAGCGGGGAGGTGCATCTGGAAAAGGGGGTGGAGGGGGACACGCGTAAAATGTTGATAAATCCACCAGCCTCGATCTTCAGCTCCGTGCCGGCTAGTTTGGGGAGGGAAGGGAGAGCTGGCGAAGGGGGAAGAGGATGGAGATAGTCCTGGGGGGGTGGGAAGAAAATTGCTTGTACCCCAGATCGCAACTGAATCTGCTGGGCTTCCCCACTCTCACAGCACCGGGGCTGTGCCCAGGCTTCCCAGCATCGCGGTGCGCGGCGGAGCGCTGAGCCTGTTTTCTGGGAGACGGCGAGGTTTGCACAACTGCAGCAAGAAGCCAAATCAAAAAGCCAATCTGCGAGCCTCCAAACTCCACGTCACCCTATCAGCTGGGAGCGAGAGCTGCAACAGAATTACAAGCCATGCATATTTATTCTTCTGAACCCAGGGGGGGATATTCAGATTGTTAAAGGAAGCCACAATGAAACCAGAGCAAACGCGTTCCAAAACAAATACAAGCAGAGCAGCTGTCTTGCATGTAACAAGCACACACACATCCCTGTGAGATCTCCATGGGTGTATATATAGATGTAGGCACACACTCATGGAGCTGCGATCGCTCCTGCAGCCTACCCTCCAAGTATATTGACTTGACTTTGTGCATTTCAAGCAAAGGAAGGAACACACGGTAGCTGAGCCTCAGAGCAGAAGATATTGACTGCATATTGTAAATTCAAGGGATCTGCCAAACACTTCTGTGAGATTAAATATAGGCAATGTAATTACATAGGCAGCGTTAGTCCTGGTAACCATTTGAAGCTATGTGCTTTGGTTTGCGCTTGCAGAAACCACCCTTTTTTTTTTAAAAAAAAAAAAAAAAGTCAAATAGTAACTTGTGAGACAGCAGGTCATTTTAAGGCAAAAAATACACACTGCCTCCAAAGTTGCTATTTGACTTTGGCAGAAGATAACTGGGGGCTGGTTTCCATGGCCATGGAACAGGGGAATAGCTTTGTGCCTTACACAAGACACACAGCAGTGTTTGCACATGGGTTTGTCTCCCCTTGCAATTCCCCCTATTTTTGCCAGCCGCTACCACATCAGTTATGGGCAGATATCTGCCTCCAGCAGCTTTACCTTCTAGCATGGCTTTTCACTCCTTGGTGAAGCCACAAAACCCAGGTGCTGTAAGGTAACAACCCCTGAGACAGCTGCATGGGGCAGGGCCGTTCTGCCCAGGGGTGGGCTATTTCATCCTCCAGAGAGAAGCTGGGAGCCTCTAAGTTCCTGAAAATCAGCTGCTACATTCTGGTTACGGATCCACAGGGCAGCCCCTGGCCCCAAAGTGTTAGGACAGAAGGGATCTGGAGACCTGGAGGAGCAGTTACCTATTCTGGTCTGGCTACTTGCTGTCTGCAGTTGGAAACGCAGACCGAGACAGCTGGAGAAGGATGCAGTTACTGCCAGGTGGGGTGAACGAGTAGGAGGCAACAGCACAGAATATCTCATGGGGCCCGGCCTCAGCCCTGTATCTCCCCAACCCTCCCTGCTGTTCCTGTGGTCCCCAGATAACCCAAACAAGGCAGTGACCAGGCAGGAAGGTGGCCCAGGAGCAGGGCGACACAGGGACGCAAGTGCTGGCCCACACCAGCCATCCTCTGGGCGGCCACCTCGCACCTCTGCCAGGGGACAGGCCCCGAGGGTGGCGGCTCTCCAGCTTCCTCCAACACCAAGGGGAGGACGAGGTCCCTGCTGGCACAGGGGAACCCTCCTGAGGCAGGGCTCCCCATCAGGAGGTCCCAAACAACCACTTGTGCTTAGCTCCCAGAGAGCAGGCCTGGCAGCAAGGCCTGGTGGTTAGGAGCAGCTCGTGGCAGGAACCGGCCCTGGGGGTGGCACGCAAATTGACAGCTGAAAATAACTTCAGACAGACAGGAGCTCTTTATTGTACGCAGATGTTTCATTTCACCTCATCTCCACAGCTAAGGACATAAAATCATGCCTAATACATTTAAGAAATGCTCCCAGGCATTTCTTTCTTTCCTCCTGTTCCATATGGGCCTGGTCTTGCGTTGCTCAGTTCAGGCAGAAAATGTTCATCACAACAGGGAGTATATGAAATTTTTTTTTATCTCCTTAGTCTTAGAGGTGTGCTTGCAAGGTACTAACTTGAGATGAAAGCATCCAAACACTTTATATACTAACACTAATAAATCTATCTTTTTTTATGTTAGCTTTGGCAAATAAAATACAGGGATCTCAAACTACTAGACTGCATATTACCATTTCACTAAAAAATGCTGGATCACAGTTTTTAATGAATACCAAGGTCCCATGATGTTTCAAGTGTTACCTAACCTAAACCACTGAAAGACCATAAAATACTAATATACTTAACAAACATACATGATTTCTTTCATAAAAGCTTTTCTCGCTCTCTGTGAATGACAAGCATATTTAATAATTACACTGTGCAGCAACAAGAGCAAATACAAAATTTGTAAAGCAAAAACCATTCACTTTCAGACTCCTCCATGATCACCTGAAACTGAAATCCCAGAGAGACAAGATCTCTTGTGAACCAGAAAGGCCTCTCTGAGCTCTTGAGAGTTGGAGCAGAACAAGAAATACAGACTTTGTTCTCCTTTCCTTGTCCACCTAAGATTAAAAAACAGTCTTCTAACTTAATCCATTATTTCAACATCCTATGGCTTCACTCTTCTGCTGGCAACCATGCTGTTAATAAAGATACTGCCAGCAGAATGTACCTGACAGCAGCGCTGTCGATAAAGACAACCTGCGTAACAGGCATCGACTTGCAACATACAATTAAAAAGCAAAACAAAACACTGCCAGTGTTGTACAAGTTCTGAAAGAAACTCTGGGAGCATTTAACTGAGTCGGAAAGGATCTATGCCTAACCTTTCATCCACCTAGTATGCACTTAACACATACAGGTAAGAATTTCACACAGCTCCCATCCAAAATTTAGACCGATATGGCCAAGCTGCAGGCTTGGCTCTTCCTTGGAAAATTCCTAGCTGAGCAAGTCCAGAGAACTTGCCCCCACCAACTTGCTGTCCTTCTCTGACCTTTCAGCTCTTGGTCTACTTACCAAAGGACAGACACAAACATGATCCACATTTACTCTTGTCGCTCAGGTACAAGGAGCCCCACTGCTTCTGACCTAAGTTTGTATCCAAGGGTCTGGCACAGCTCCCTACTCTCGTTCGAGGTTTGGTCCTCGTGCACCTGGCTTGTGTCATGTTATTTTTTCATAGCTTTGCTTTTCCTACCTCATCAGCTTTCATCGGGTGCCTGTTCAAGTTAATATCAGAAGAGATGGGTTAATGTGACATTTATTAGTACGATGCATCTGCAGAGCCTTGAAATGAAGTTCCAGATCTGAGAAAAAATTACTTTCGAGGGGAAATAAGGAAAGGAGTCACCATGTAGGAGACAGCTTCAAGGCTATTTGTGATTACAGAGCAAGTGAATCCAGATTAAACATAAAATCTTTGCTTTTCTTTTTTTTTTTTTTCCCCTCCCATAAAAGCCTTCTTTGTAAACATGACTGGAGCTTTGAGGGCCAAGCAGGGCTTTATGCACACTTTCTCACTGGTGCATAAGAGACATCAAACCCATCAGACAAGCCATGGGACACCTGGGACAGTCCATAGGACTTCATGGTGCTTACCATGACCAGCAGGCCATTCCTCCAAAGGTCCTAGCAAATGGATTCCTGCCACAGATACACACGGAAGGATGAAACACTGATTGTTCATTTAGCCTTTAGTGCACTGATCAGGAAGGAGTGAAAGCTTTTGATCACTCTGATCCACAGATGCGGCTTTAACATAAGCTCCTCTAGTCAAAGCTCAGCACAGACCTTCCTGTGAGGTTTAGTCTGGGGTCAGTGTCTGTGTTCCTCAGGTCTTTCTCAAGGAGGATGGACAGTTCTGTGTGTGACCAACCTCACTACAGGAACTGAAGGCAGAGCAATGTAGAGACAAGCCCAAATGTAGGTTACTGTTACCACAAACACGTCCTGCTCTGTGCTTGCCAAGGATATTCTTTGTACATGAACACAGACCTAAAGGAAAAACTTAAAGCAGCTTTCAGATACTGTGTGCAACAATAAAAATAAATGAATAAAATAAAAAACTACCTGGAGATAGTAGCTAATCACTGGGAGCCCAGAGCAACTCAAATCCTTAAAAACTTTTGGTGAGAAGTGACATCTTCCAAAGAATCCACCTGACAATGAAGGAGAGCAAGGGCAGACCTCAAAACCAGATTTTGGTTATGAGGTGGAACTCCAAGTGGATTTTTCCAGCATTTTAATTGCTAACTGGGGCTGGTATTCAGGGGGGGACCTTCTCATGTTAAGAAGCTCTGAGACTTTCCTTCTTTCTAGGCAACTTATAGCAATAGTTCCATACCAGTTCTGTTATAAACTATAGTATATGTCTGGGAGGGGTTTTATAGCATATGATTTTTCCAGGAAGGACCAACAGGACTCTGTTGCTTACAGCACTGGAGTATGTGCCTGGCTAGAGGGCTCAAGCAGATCCAGAAGGCCTCTTCCAGCTGCAGTGACTAATAATTAGCAATCAGCACCCACAATGCTGGAGCTGCACCCATTTCTCAGCTGGTGAATAAGTACACGAGGCTCAGATTGTGGAACTGGATTGGACCTGCTCCTCTCCCCACTCTGAGGAGCAAGGAGCCTTGCCTCAGCTGAGGTTTGGCATAACAGATGTGACAGCAACAGATATTAGCATGGAAAGAATTCTGCAAGCATATCAGTGCATTCTGATGGGTTCCCATACATGTCTCACAAAGCTCTAGAAGAGGATTTGGTTCTCAGACATGTCAGTTTATTTAATAGCTTCCCAAAATCATTTCAGATTCCAAAAATCAATGGGAAAAGCTCATATTTCATTGATTTCAAAACCCAAGGAAGACAAAACTGATTGTACCTCTACTACTCTGGTTTCCCTTTTAAACACTGGCACCAAGATTTTTTTCTGCTTCCTGCACTACATGGTGGCTAATAACATGAGAAAAATCCACTTTTCTAAAACTAAGCCAGGCCTTTGTAGAGAGGAGGATTCACAGCTACTCTAGAGCTGCAACTGGTGCTTCAGCCATTTGCTGTGCACTGGCTAGCTTTCACATGCTTCTCTCAGACTCTTCCCCCTTTCCTATTCCTTCAAAATTTTGGGTAAGCTTCTCCCTAGAGAGCAGTCTTACTGTTTGACTGTGCTGCTATTGTTAATGAAAAATGGTCAGGGTTATGTTACACACAGAGCACACAGGTAGCAGGTATCAATCCCTGGCACATGGCCTGTGGGTGCCCCTGCCCCGTAACCTCAGGGCAGCTGCTGGGAGGCTGCACATGAGGTTTCACACCGTGGTTTGCCGCTGCTTCGAGCATGCAGGGTGCTGGAGCTGAAGGCCCCAGATCTCAGGGGATGCTACCAGACAGCACAGCTACAGACCTTGATAGCACAGTCCAGTGGGGATAACAATAAATGCTGGATAAAGATAGAATAAGATTTTACTATTCCCTTAAGGTAAACATCATAATTTTCTTAGCAAAACAGCTGAGACCTACTAAAAATGTCTCCTATGCAATAGTGTCTCTTCCTTTAAAAAACTGGGACAAAGTGAAGAGCGCCACATTGTCTCTTCCCCTCCAGCACTTAGAAGAAAGCCGTGCTTCCCTCCAGGAGACTCCGATCCCAGTTTATAAAGCTCAGGGGGGAAAAGACCTTTAAAGTAAATTAACATCAGCTGTTAATGAACATTAAGAGTTTAATTAAAGGAGCGAAAGACTTGTGCATGGAGGCACTGGAGAGGTGCATCATCCCAGGGTACCCATGGCCTTTCCCCAGGTAGCACACGGGGACAAGCGCTCTGGGCACGGAGCCAGGCCCCAGACCACTCTGGTGATGCCCAGGGGCAGGGACAGCCTCCCCAGGAAGAGGCCGGGTCTGCCTCCACCCTCAGCATTGAGGACATTAGTCTCTCATTACAGCTGTCCTTCTGACACGTGTTGTGGTTCTGGATAAAGCAGGTGGTCCTGAATAAAACATTGGTTATCCCTTCAAGTGTTGGTTTATTCAGGTGCTGCTAAAAGTTGATGTTTCCCTTAATACACAACACATATTTTGTCTATGTTCAGGCTCTGCCCCGTCCACATGCTGCCTCTTGCTCACCCTAGCCTCTCCTCACCAGCCCCTGTGCACTGGCACGGTGAGTTCAGCCCTTGCTCTTCATCATCACAATACTTATGCAGTGAACCTGGAGGAGCTCTGTCTGTCTTTCCTCAGCAGTGGATCTGCACCCCACAGTGTGCAGAAAGAGACCTGCAGTGAGGCATTTCTCACCTCCCAAGGCTGCTGCAAGGGCTAATTACTTGACACTTGCCTGCAATGCCCTCCAGAGGATCAAGGTGTGGTTCAGTACACCCATTATGTGGCTCATTACAGGCCTTGGTATTTACTAGACAAGAGAAAGAGCATCCCAGGAGCAGCAACAGCATGAAGAAGCCTCCTTAGTGTTACACACTTCTACTCACACCACCAGAGGAGCAGGACCTGCTGTGCTCAGATCCCCCTTCAGCTAGTCCTGCCATGAACCCTGCACTCCTCCACCAGCTGCTGTCCCTACCACCACCCTCTCACTGGTTTCAGTGGTATCTGGAGATGGAGCAAGCCCTCACTTGCTCCTCAGCATGCTTATATTCCTGTGGTGTTTCACTTACATCCTTCTCATTACTGAGAAGGAGAGTGGAGGGTAGCTCCATACCCCCCAGGGCACAAGCTGGACTTCTTTGGTGGACGTGTTGAGATCGTAAGTCCATTGCTAGCTTTCATGAACAAGGAATGTAGGTTCAAAAAAGGAAGAAGAAATATTATTAGAAGGACCAAAGCCTCAATGAGTCCCATCACTTCCCCCAGCTGCTGCTGTGTCTAATCATTTTCATAGTGTATCAGGAAGTGTGAAATCACCGATTAATTTTATGACTGTGATTTTCATCACAGAAGGTGGGGACGTAAAACCTCTCTCTCATCAGTGCAGCTGCAGGTTCATTCTCAGCTCCCAAGCCTCCTCCCTTACCCCAGGTACCGCTGGGGACACCAGTGAGACAAAACGCTGCAAACCAGGTCACCCTTCCTCTTTGATGGAAACACGCAGACAAGCTCCAGTCCTCGCTACAGAACCCCCCAGGGTGCTGGGACATTGAGCAGAGGAAGTTTCCTTCACAGACTTGTCAACAGTGCTCAGTAAATAAATAAAATGTGTGCTTCCCCCAGGGCTCCGCTGCCGGGGGAGGCTCTCTCGCACCTGTCAGCAGCAGAGGCAGGGCTCTGAGCCGGGACCCCCTGGCTGTGAAGCACCAAGTGCCCCAACTCACACCCAGGTGCCTGTGCTCAGCACTCACAGCTCTCTGAGCACCGCGCTATCCTCAGCCACGCCAAGGGCCTCCACCTCCTGTAGGCCCAATTCAGACAGCGCACACTCCTGAGCTATGGACAGCCCTCTCCGGCCTGCAGAAGCTGAGGGCAATCCCTCCTTGCACCCATTCACGTCCACCAGTTTAGGAGCCCTCCCTTGCTAGAGGTGCTTAGAGACACGTGCATGAGCTCCTGACCAGCCCAACATTACCACAGAGCATAGGGGGAAAGACATAGAGCTTCCAGTCATTTTTAGCAAAGTGCAGATGATGATGAGATAAAATCCAATCCTGATCCTGTGGAAATTAGCTGGAATTTTGTCATTGTCAGCACTGTAGTCCATGCTACACTGCATGAGCCTAGAGAACCAGCTCAGTGGTGGGCAGGAAGCGAAGCATCCTGCATCCAACACCTTCTGAGAGGAACTCTCAGAAGCAGAATGAGATGTGGACTCTGTCCAGAGCAGCACAGCTACCAACCCCCTGGCGGAGTATATCTACAGGCCTTTACTGACGACTGCTAAGTTCATGTCTTCTGCTAAAAACCAAGCTCACAGACAAACAGGGCATTGGTTTGGCCCTGACCTCAAACTGGAGTGGAGGTGATTGCTGTCCCACAAAACTGGCTCAGTGCTTCAAAGAGAAGAGAGCAGCGTGTGCGGAGACCTCCTCGCACGGCCTGCATCCTCCCTGGGGACCTACTTCCTCCTTCACATGCCACCCTGGCATCGCACTCTGCCTGTTTACTAGTTAGTGAAGCAGGTGGTAAAGCAGCAACAATTCTCCTGCCTCTCTGTTTTGGGCTGGTGTTAGCCATCATGCACGAAGCGACAAGCCCACAAGGCTCCTGCCCTGAGCCTGTACAGTAAGGGTGGCCAGCACGGGCAGCACACATGTGCACATGCTGCGTGGCTTCCTCCAGTGTCCAAACTGGACTGGGCAGACCAGAGCACTGGGACAGACACAAACCCCTTGGCCAGGACACAAAACTAAAGCAGGGTTTTATGAGCTAGGATGAAAGGGGAAGTACTTCAAAGACTGCAAAGCGTTAATTTTCCTTTTTGCTGTGGTTTTTCCTTCCCCCTTGCTTTAATATGATGGATCACCTGATAATGACAGGCGGCCACTGTGATTGACATGTACATCCCGGATAAAAGAGAACAGGAAATTGGATCTGAGGCTCTGTACTGTATTTCAGTGAGCTCTGGAGCCACCAGAAAGGGACGCTTGGTCAGACTGCTAATGCCATCACATTCCCCGCAGCCGCAAACATGCAGTCGTGTGTTCAATTTCCTGCCATCACTCGTTGCATCTATTGTGCAGCCAAAGAACAGGAGTATGAAGTATATCTGATTTAGAGATGTGCATGAGTGAGGCACAAGCTCTGGCTACAGCAGGAAATTGAAGTGTTGATGAAAGTGGTTTTCAACAGGGAGCCTCCTTGTCTCCTCCCTGCCCACTCCAACCTGTTGTTTTCCAGGGCTTATGGTCACAACTATTGCCACTTTCACCAAGACCTCAGTGAATTGTTTTAATACTGGCTTTTCTAGCCCAACTTCTCTCTGCTGTGAGGAAAGATCTCTCAAAGTGCACTGAGACCTTTCCTCTCTCCCATCCTCTACCGCCACAGTGGAGGCAATATACTGAGCACAAAACCTTGGTTACCTTCACTCTGACACCCTTCTGCATCCTGCAGGAAGAGCTGGTCTGCCAGCTGAAGGGGATGGAGAAGCAAGGGGGACCATAGCAGGACAGGGGAACCTTTGCTAAGACAGAATGAAGTCTCCTTTGGGTTCGGATAAAGGATGTAGCCCTGCAGGAGCTGTCAGGGCACCAGGAATCCATTCCTGTTGTGGGCTTTGCTGGGTCCTCAAAGGTTTTGCCCAAGCACAGCCAGCCAGTCCTAAATAAAATACCCTGCACGTTTCATGAAAACAATGTATTTTAATTTTAGTTCTATGGGTTGGACAAGCATACGAACATGCATGAGTTTAAATTGCTTTCCCAAATTTGGGGGATCTGCACCACATTCCCTTGAAAAGCTATTTGAGTTGCCACCCTAGCAGAAAAATCCACCCAGCAATAATATCCCTCGCCTCACTGGCCCATCAGGCTGAAATGTAATAGACAAGATATTGATGCAACAACCTGATGTAATCAAGAGCTATAAAAGGCAAAGCAGTAAATCATTTGGATGCAACAGTCTGTGCACTTAGCTGTTCTTTATGTTTTCTAAAGCATCCAATAAACAAAATTGCATTTACCTACTAACAGTCACACAGGAATTTTCCTTGCAATACTTGTGTTCTTACAGAACGCAGATGGCAGTAGGGAAGGAAACATCTGGGAAGTAGGTCAAGAAATGTCCAGGATTAAGAATGATCTTTCTTTGTCTTCCCTGCAGGCAGATTATCTGAAACTCACCTCACTGATGAGCACAGCTCCCAGGAAAGGCAGCTCTCACTGGTCCTGGGGTTAAAGAGTCAACCATATTCTCTGTGGAACTCAGTGCTCTTAGGACTGAGCATGAAGCACGCTTACAAGACCTAAAACGAGAGCTGCAGCTCTGGGGGAAGCTTGTGCAACACTAACTGGAAACGAAGAGTCAGGTCTGTCTCTTACGCCTCAGTTAGGACCGTCAGAAGCCGCCCTAAAGTGATGAAGCTGCCTGGCAGAGGCAGGGATGCTGACTGCAGCGTTCCTCCTGAGCAGGAGCTGCCGGTCCCCAGAGCTGGCAGTTCAGGTAAGCTGGAGAAATGCACACAAGTGTGGCCGCAAAAGAGGTTCTTGCGGGAGGACCAGGAGGCCGGAGCACAGAAGCGGAGGCCAGGAGCTCCACAGCACAGAAGCGGGTCGCAGCCCCCTCCCTGTCAGGGTCTCAGTGTTTCAGCATGACCTGTGGAAACACAAAGCCTTCTTATAAATTTCAGATATGAAGAAGCACATTTTTGTTCCAGCCCACGAGACAAGCTTTGCTTTTCCTCCACATCTCAAGACTTTGGTTTCCAAATAAAGAATCAGTCAAGATATACAGAGGGTAAATGAGATCAATAATTCCTATCAGCTTCTAAAGTGACTAAAGAGACAGCTCAGGAGCTGGAAAGAGCTGTAGATTAGGCAGAAATTGAGGCATTTTCTTAGCTGCTTCTGTACAAAATTCCTGAGAGCCAAGGGAAGACAGAGCCTTTCTTTGTCTACTTGGCCTCAGTAATAAGGCAAACCCTGATGTCTCAGGAGGGAGAGCAAACACCAGCAGCACTTCAGGTTTCCTTAGGAGCTGTGGAGCATCTCATCAGCATCACCCCAGCAAATTCACTGCAGGTGAGTGATATTGCTCTGACAGCAGCACACAAGACAAAACTTGCCAGCAGAACCAGCCAGGCTTTGTGGTGGTTGTTTGGTGGCCAAGAGTCCCTGACAGCTGTGGAGCTACTGTAACTTACCCCAGCTGAGCGTCTTCCCCATTGGCTGACATTTAACTGCCCTGCTTTTTCCAAGATTTATCAAAAACTCGGGCACTCAAGGTGACTCATCCCCAGCTAAGCCAGAGCAAGCAAGAGCTGTCACGCTGCGCAGTGCTCTGGCTGCCCAGGGGGGCTGTCAGTAACACGGAGTGACCGGGTCCTCCCTTGCCTTATTAACTGGGGCAGCAGCAGCGTATTGCAGGGCATCAGCCAGGTTGGATGGACCCCTCCTGTGTAATAGAGATGGGGACAAGGAGGAACTACTCCCTGCGTGTTGAACTGGGGGCACAGTCACACTAATGCTGCAGCAAAATTCAGGTATGTGTGTACAGAGCAGCCCAACTAGCTTGCACGGAGCTACATCATGATAAACAGGAAGAAAAACTCTAATTATAATCACTTGTCAAGTAACTTGCGCTTTCCCCCCACTCTCCTCCCTTTTCCTTATAGCCTGTAAGTCTCACTGTCAGCCTGCTCATGATTTTCATGTTTCTGCAGCATGTTTAGACTGAGGATGAAGCTTACACATGAGCAGGTGAATTAGGGGCAGCGGAGCAGTACCCAGCAAAGCCTGGAGGAGGAGGCATGTGCTCCCAAAGGAGCTGGCACTGCGGCCAGCAGCACATCCTTCAGTCCTTCATCGCTGGGCTCTGAAAGCACAGCCACATCTGCACACACCAAGTGTCTTATACTATGGGCCCCCTTCCTTCCCCTTCTGATCCCAATGCCAGGCCTGAACTCTGACATTTCTCACTAGAGGGCAGCAGGATGCGTTTAGAGATGCACACAGCAGAGCCAGCTGTGCCAGATGTCAGGCCAGCCCTCCAGGTCCCCCAGACTAATAGCTACTCACACAGGGATGGGAAGGAGTGAGCCAGCAAAGCCCAGGGTTGCACCAAGGGGTCCAGGGCAGCGCTGCCTGTCATTAATATGCTTGGCACAGCATTAAAAAGGGGAGCAAATGGGATAGGAGGCCAGCGCGGCAGCCTTGATGTAGGACATGAAAGGAGACATTTGCTATCAGAAGATCAGAGACAAGGAGGCGCCACAGTAAAAAAAAGAATGGCTACAGTGGAGGGTTCAGCTGCCGAACAGCCCTGTGATGGGCATGAATTCGGAAAGAGCTGCTGCTCCCTCAAAGAGGCATGCATGCACACTGCTCTGCCTTTCCGTGGTTTATTACGGAGAGTTGTTGTACAGGAAGGAGACGGGGGATGAAACTGTGCTCATACTTCAGAGACAGAGCTGCTAAAAGCTGTGGAAAACTGAATTGAACGCACAGGATGAATTGAACAATAACGCTGAATTGACACAAAGTTTGTCACTGGCATGTCGGGAGTGAAAAAAAGTGGAAATTACTCGGCGTGACAAGCAATCCTCTGTTTGAATAGTGGAAACTGCATTTTTAGAGCAGCTTACTGTGAGAGCCTGATTAGTCCAAGAGCACTGAACGTAGCACTCATTTGGCAGGCCGGGAATCTTCCATCTCAGTGCAGCCTAGCACAAGCGCCTGCTCCAAAGGCATGTTTTGAGGCAAGTGGCTCTACTTGAATACTAGACATACTAGAGGTGATCCCACTAAATTACTGCCCAAAGTGGTTCAAACTTCACCAGATAGAAAGCAAGTTGGGAGAGCAAAGCCCCAGAAAGTGAGAGTACATGCCAGCCACGATGCAGTTCATCTGTCACCAAGGATCAAAGAAATCTTACCAAAACTACACCAGCCACCCCAGGTCCCTCAACCCACCACTGAAATGAAGCAGTCTGGAGGAGCACAGCAAAGATTTAATTAGCCATAACAATGCCACTTTAGGACCAGAGCTGAAGAAGGCAATAGCCAAATAGCACTGGGAGTATGTTTCTACAGACAAAGGGAAATCACCATCTTGGTGATTTCCCAATCTTGGTGATTGGATTTGGCTTCAGAGGGCTCCTGAGGCTGCATGGGATGTTAGGCCTGGAAGGACCTGCACTGACCAGTGAAGTCTGGCAGAAGCCAACAGCTGGGTTAAGTTAGGCCCCAGATGTTCAGTTTCAGTGAAGCAGGTAAGGCACTGAGCCCCCAAACACACTGCTCAACATCCTCCTTTCCCTGCAAAGTATGTAGAGAAAGATTGCCCACGGGAGCAGGTCCATGGGTGGGTTTTGCTCTACTAACACAGCCCACCCGCAGTGAGACCTTGCTGAGCCCAGAGGGCAGGTGGGGCACCAACAGCACCAGTCAGAGGCAGGGAGAAAGAAGCACAGAACAAACAGACCTATAAAAAAAGAGAGTGGTCACATGAAAACTTGAAATTGACTTTGGCTGAGCTGGAATTTGACTGAGCTTTGGCAAATTGGCACTGAAAAGGAAATGTGAGTCATGAGAAGTAAAAGATAAAGTGCCCCTAAACCTGTCTCGTTTATTTAAAATTGCACTAATGCTGACAGGCTTTTAGCTTCTCAACCTGCATTCCCCATCTTCACAAACATGGGTCATGGGGACAGAACGACACAGGCACCAGGTTGACAAGAAGAGACCGTGGCGAGCAACCCCCATGTCTTAGCACTCCCTCCTTTACGAGGCAATACGTCTTTCATCTAACCTGCTGTCATGCCTCAGCCAAAAATTGCCATGGTCCCATGGAGACCAGGGGACCTCTCCCTCTGGAAAGTGCTATTTTGGAGGCACCAACAGCCAGGACCTGATGGGTGGACAGGGGCACTGCTGGTTGACGTGGCTGGTCCAGCAGTCTGCATATTTGGCCACAATGATCCTTCTGGCCTCAGTTCTCTGATGGGTGTCTCCAGGCTGTGGTTACAGCAGCCAGTCAGCCTTCTGTTTGTAGCCTTCAGTATTGGTTTACCATAAGGGAGTGGCAGCTTGCATTCCTCCAGTGCCATCCTTCTGGGACACTGATAACAATTTGGAGAAACCACTAGCAGGGGAGGCATGCAAGAGCTTCACTCTGCAAAGCTGAGCTTGCTGAACATCAACTTGTCCTTGGTGGGGTGGTGACACTGGAACAGCCCCACCAAAAGCTGGGCTGAGGACAGCTGTGGCCAGCTTCTTCCCAACGAGCCCAGAGGGGGAAAGATGCCTTGAAAAAAGGCTTGCGTTTGGAGGAGATCCAGGATTTGTATCCATGTGATATTTCAACAAGCCTCTCCAGCTCTGCTTGGACCTCTGAAATGCTCCCAGGTTTCGAGATGGCTTCCCCGAGCGGTCAGGTGTTTGCACTGCTCTGTACTCTCTGGGGACTCCCCTCCTGTCTGTTACCCGCTGGTCCCAGAGCCCCAAATATTATCCAGGCAGAACAATAGGAGAGCACAAGCAATTTGCCTGCATTGTTAGGGAAGTGGAAGCGGGACAGCAAGCCCCAGCCCTACAAATGGTTATCTTTGAGTACATAATTCTTAATTACATACTTAAGTGAAGCCTAGAGTAATTTAGTAAGTTAAGCATGTAATTCCATTTCAACTGATGGGTAAATCCCTAGAGCAAGTGCTTATGTGTACACAGGGTTACTCCCTGACTCCTGCAGGGCCCCCTGGGGATCTGAGAGGTCTCGCTCTGGCTGCACTGGGGGTGCTTCAGCAAGGCACCACATCAGTGTGCAGGCGAGTGGGCTACAAAGCCGTGCCCCAGACTTGTATGACAACCCCAGGCCACCGAGAGAGTGAGTCTGGGTGATAAAAAACCCTCTTCTGCTCTAAGAAGGGTGGATGGGGGGCAGATGCAGCCCAATCTGGCTATGCACTGCACCAGGCAGGCCCCGAGCCTGCCCGGGAGCCCTGCACCTCTCCATCTGCCAGCACAGCTCCAGCAGGCAGCCAGCTCACCTCTGCTCACCCCGGTGCACAGCTGTGCTGGAAGGAGTTCCTAGCACAAACCTGCCTAATTCTTAGTTTCACTGTCTATAAAATGAGGCTAAAAATAGACATCCACCTTTAGAAAATATCTGGAGATCCTTTGATGGGTGCTGTGCAAACAGAAGTTGTTGTCATTAACAGCCAGGTAAGATGAAAAAAGAAGTAGGGGGAAGACCTGTGCTGAGCCTTTTGATGGGTTTGTTGAGTGAAAAAATAAAGATTTATTAAAGCTACATTTCACTGCTTAGATAACAACAACAACAAAAAAAAGCACCACTTATTTCACTTTTCATCATGTATACCTCAAACCTTGGAGTCTCAGCAGCTTGTGAAAAGTACCTTGGATAATTAGCTCTTCCACCAAAAAAAAAAAAAAAAAGAAAAATCATTGTGGCTTAATTAATCTTACTGGTGGCTGCCATGCAGCAGGAGGTAGTGTAAACATGCAGCTGAAGACTTGGCACACTGAAGAAACATCACACTTCAGCTGGTGCCAATACAATGGAGAATGGATTTAATACAACGCTCAGAGGAGGAAGAGAGGTGAGAGATGTCTGCCGCTCTCGGACACAAAGGAGGCTGCTGAACAACAGGAATTGTTTATAAAATTACAGCACTAATTTCACATCTACCTTGCTTGGTAAGAAAGTTCACCTGAGCCAAGGCAAAGGCTGCAGATGGCACCTTTATCAAGGCACAGAGATCTGCAGTGAATGGTCCAGTGCATGAGCGCACCTGCTGCACCCAAGGAAGACCACGGTGTTGTCAGTGATTGTAGTGACCCCTGCTTTATTATCAGCTACAAAGGACCACTAATGGTTTGAGCTGCATGATAACAACACCAAGGGATTTATCCAGTGCAGAGGATCAAGGCTCTGGGCATTGTGTAACTGCACAGAAACTAGTTTTTACCCTCTTACCAGACTGTGAAGCCTGGTCAAGGGTGGGAATAAAGTGGAATTATCCCCTTTTCATAGATGCAGCAGAGAAATGATGTTATTTATCCACAATTACAAAGGGAGACTGTGACAAACCTTCTCTGCCTCTTTCCTACCTCCTTAGAAAGTAGGGCACGATCTCTTTCAGGAGCAGCAGTCAGTAATTTCTCCAAGGTCAACAGTCAGTTCAAACTAGACAGCACAAATGCTCATTGGCATTTTAGAGGTGAACAGCAAATAAGCATTTGTTGTTGAACAGACACCCTCCTCTCTTCCTTGTGCTAGATCTGCTTTCTTCTTAGGGAAAAAAATATACGCAAAAGAAACAGATATTGCTAAGTAGCTTCCATTAAGGTATGCTATGTAACTTTGCCAGTGCTGCCTACTCTCTGGGCAGGACAGGGACTTACTCTGGGTGAACAGCCCAAAGCATCTTGCACATGGCAGATTTTTTTTCTAGTTGGGTATCATTTGGAGTGTACAACCACCTGGGAAGAGACATGAGGAAACTACCAGCAGAGATGTACAAGAGAGGAAAACAAATGAAGCTGAGGAGCTGGGTGGGGAAGGAAGCATGCAGCAGGGAGGAGACGTATCTGCCCTGGCCAGCACTAATATCACTGCGCCCAGCTTGCATGTGACTCAGTCAATCCACTCTGGGCATGACATTTCTCTTGGTAGAACATGTCCTCTCCCCAGCTCCTCCGCTCTAATGCACTGATGCTTTCATTTCAAAAGGTGACATGATTACAAGCAATGCTAAAAATATACATGGGCTTTCATTCCACTCCCCCATCTCTGGTGGAACAAAGTTTCCAGCTTTCGTGTTAGCCATCAAACAGTGATTTAATCTGAAAGGCGTTCTGGGGGCCAAGAGCATTGCTTTTTTTCATTATCTTCCTTCCTTTATAGGACATTAACAACCAAGGCTCAAACTCAGAGCCCAGTCTGGTTGTTTGGATGGCTGTCAGTGAGCCCTCCCCAGCCCCGCCAATGGGAAGGGGTGCCATTCTTTCACCCATCCTTCAATCTTAACCATGCCCTTCTGCATGGTTACAGATCTAGGCTGGTAGCACTCAAATTTCCCATGCCATTGGCCATCTTAGCTACTCTTTGAGGACACCATAGTCTTATGGCAAGGAAAGGGCTGAGTGTATAGCAGACACACAGAGGTGGGGCTCATCACACGCAGCAGCCTGATGCTCCCCCCATATTCAAGCCTCCAGTGCATATACACCATGAAGGCCCTGCCAGCTGCCTGGGGAAAGAGCCTGCCAGGAACCAGTGACAGGCTGGCATTTAAATGCAGGAGATTTTAGATAACAGAGTTAATTACAAAAATCTTCAGCTTTTCTTGCACAAAGTGCTCAATGTACTTGCAATACTGCTATGGATTCAGCCTATGGATGATGCAGATGCAGGTGAGCTGTTCAAAATTATGGGAAATTAGTTAATAAAATTACATTTTTTTCATATAACTTCAGGTTGCTATAAGCTTTCTTTAGCTTTAAATGCTTTTGCCTCACATATGAAACATTTTCTGCTGTGGTTTGAAAGACATATCCTAATACTAAGTTACAGTAATTCCTGCTTGTGTGTTAGGTATTCAAAATAGAAACCTTAATTACAAGTTGGAAATGCTATAAATGGCAGGCAATAAATCTCAACAACAGAGGATCAAAAGGGAATGAAAACCAGCAACATGGTTGTTTTTAATCTAAAAACCAGGGCACATTAGTCTGGTACTAGACCTCAGTTGTTTGGAGAATTTTACCTCAAGCAACAAACTATGCAAAACAGTTATGTCTTAGGAAAATTAAGAAAATACAAACATTTCTCTTTAGGATCATTGTCGGTGTCACAAAACTCAGGTACTGACATTGGCTTTTCATCATTCTTTCAGAAGAAAATACCCCTTGTGCCTCTGATTTTTATGCACAAGTGCTAGACTATTGAAAGATACTTCTTTTAATGAGCACTCCAAAATTTCTCTTTCAATGTTACATAGAAAAAAATAATGGTTGAAAGCATTTTAACAACATCTTTTGCTGTCCCCAAGTTTTTTACTTGCTTAAAAATCATATGTTTATTTTTATACCTCAGAAAACCCTTTTGAGGTGGATGTTTTGTAGCAGCACACAAGCCTCACATAACAACTTGATAATGAAGTTAGACAAAGGGGACATCTTTCTGTACAAAAATAGCATGTGCACTTTATGTTCTAGTTACTGATCAGAGATCATTTGAGTATAAAATTTGTATTAAGGGATAATGAATTAATCCTTTGGGAACACGGAAGCGAGTTCCTCTGTAAACCCAGAAACATGAGCTACCTCTCCAGAAAAATTAAGAAAGGGGAAGATGGCCTTCTGAATGACTGGTTCAATTACAGAAGCTAAGAATTCATTAATTTTAAAAGATTAACTAGACACTTTCATATGTGCTTGGACTAGCTGAAGCAGTCTTCCAGCTCCTTTGAAACACAGACAAGTGAACTGAATATCTATGTAAAAACACTGCGAGGTTCGAGAAGCTCCAGAGGCGCTGTGAGGAGCCACAGCCACCGGGGCAGCCTGCCCCCTCCACGTCTCATGGTGTGGGCATGGAGGCCCACTAGGCCCAAGCCACCGAGCTGTGGCACCCACTCATGAAAGGCTGGCAGCAACGCTGCCAGGTGAAGCCATCCAGGCCCTCACTGCACCCTATAGTCCATTTTTACAGAAAAAAGTGGGGAAAAAAAAAAGAAATAAATGTTTTTATTCCGCTGAGCAACCAGCAGTGCCCTGCCCTCTGAGTGCCCAGGCTCGCAGCTCCATGCAGGAAGCTCTCCAGCCAGCCACTCCTCATCCCAGGCCTGCAGCAGGCAGTGCAACGTGGTGGCTTTCCAGTTTGGCACTGCTTCCTGACACGAAGGCATCCCCAGACCGCGACACAGGGAGGAGCAGGCAAACAGGGCCAGCAGCTAGCAAGAAATTTCCTAGACGTACTAATGGGATAATGAAGTGCAGCTCCAGGTAGTAACAGCTTCTGCTGAGCATCACAGCCCCAAGGCCGTGCACTCGCAGGGAGAGAGAAGCTATCTTTGGTAAACAGATTTCACTTGGACTGAAAATTTTCTGTCCTTTTCCACTGATTTGATTCAGCAAAGCTGTTTCAGTGGCTTCCCTTGCCATTATTGATTTAAATACTTCTGCTAATTATTTGGCACACAATTGAGAATTGCCCAGCTGCTGCAGTTATCTGTGATTTACCAACCACAATTCACTGACTGGTGAACGCTGTGCTTCTGAGAGTGAACTCACCGGCTTGCTTACACTGCAGCAGGGCTCACTGCCATGTGCAGAGAGGGGGCTTTGTCTGCCCCGAGGATAGCCCAATCCTCCCAGCTCTGCTCAAACCTCTTCAAAAAGAAAGGCAGAGATCGCCTTCAAAGTAACCACAGTTTATTATTTATCTCTACTCTTCCTTTTTTTTAGTAACAGAATGGTCATGATTATTAATCATGATTGTTTTGATTGAATCTAATTGCAGTGTTCCCTAAAGTGTAGCAACACTCCCTCCACCCCCAGCCAACCGAAATAGAAAAATCGCATCCTGAAAATAGCAGCAAGAGACAGTTAACAAAACCTGGCCTCCCACAAGTTGTGTCATTAGACCAGACAGATCTTTGAGATTAAATCAGCAGGGAGACTAAGGCTATGAAAGACATTGCTGCCTTCCCACAAAAGCCAACCAGGGGGTTCCTGCAGCAAAAGCCTCCTACATCCCTCCCTACACCCCGAGACGCAGGGGCGCTGCCCCTCAACTCTTTTTGGAGGGTTTTGGCCAGTCCTCCCTTGGTGGAAGGTAAATTCACAGCATCCTCTATGTACCTTCTCTGCAAAGGGTAGTGCAGAGTCAAGGGTGGAGTTTTCAGATGGTCCCCCCCAACACACAGACTGCAAGATACCCTGCAGTTACTGTAGGAATGCTGGAGTGAAATTCCTTTGAGTTATACAAAAGGCCCTACTATATCATTTTATGGTCTCTTCCAGAGATAATACATATGATTTTCTGTTCCATGAATGACTGAGGGATTACTTAGGCAAAACTAAACACCTTGCGTTGTGTAATTACATAAAACCCTAAGGTGGGCCCCCTACAGAAAGCAAACCAAGGACCACTCTGAGCAAATTCACTAGGAAAAGGGTGCACAGATCTCTAGCTGAAAATTGCTGGTGGAGACCTCCTCTGGAGATCAGACTGCTGCAGCTGCATCAGGATGAAAAACAAACTGGGAAGGAAAGGACATGCCCCCAGCACGATACCACAGGCTGCAACAGACGCACCCATCTCCAGTCACAGTACCTAGAATGGGTCACAGCTCAGGAGAGAAAGACACAGAAAACCCCAGTGTCCCAACAAAATCCCAGACAAAATAGCATTCAGCGCTCTTTATATGGGATGTCAGAACCTTCCCTCTGTTCTGGCTGCCTCTTTTTCATTTCAAGTTAACAGATCCGTGTACAAAAGCCTGGGCTGGAAAAAGCTTTCAGGCACTAAGTCTGACTGGCAATTACTGTGCCCCCTGTGGATACTTATGTTTGGATTTAGGAAGTTTAGGAACTACCAAAACCAGAAAAAATATGGAAGTATTATCAATATATTATCATCACAATATTTTAAGGGCTTCCAGGCTTTTGCCTGGTCCCAGAACCTTACAAATGGAGGGGGGCAAAACTCTCAGAGGACTTACCTGTGTTGTCTTCTTCCAAAAAAGGTTTGCATATTTCCTCTAAGAGTTAAAGTAACCAAAAAAGAAAAGAATCTGTTATTACAAACAAACAGTCTTTTTGTTGGCCTTTACAAGAAAGGAATTGAGACCTCAAGCTGCTTTATAATTTCTCCCGCTATAGCAAGCAGAGGCACACCTGCCTTCTGGAACAGCAGTAATTCAGGCCAATGCAGATCAGCTGTACTTGCAAGGCACGCTAAAGGTGACTTGACTTCTAAAAGCTGTCAGGTCTCTTAAAGAGCAGGAATGACAGTAGTTACAGACGGAAAAGAGCCAGTAGGTCTCTGAATCCAGCCTGCTGCAAGGGCAGGATGGAGTCTCCAAAGAGACACGCTAAGGACACTTTGAGCCTTATGCTGATACTACACTTGATCTTAGCCAAAAGGCCAAGAAGTGATAATAGGAAGGGGACTGAGGATAAAAGTGACTGGTGCCTGCCCCCGTGCACTCTGCCAAGGAGATCCAGAGCAAACCTCTTTGGAATAATACTCAGAATTTATCAAGTTGGGCGGCTGGTATTTGATCTGCTCTTCTTAATACATAATCCTGAAAGGTCTATGCCCAGTTTTCTGCTGTAATAATAATGCTGTTTTGCATGTTACAAGAAACCTGAATCAATAAAGTGGTCTCAAAGGGCCGGTTTGCTGACACACTGTTCATGCCTTTGCTGTACACAAGGTTATCTTTAATGGCAGAAAATATCTTTTTATTGCTCCCTGCTGACTTGGAGGAGACTATAGATCCTCTGACCTTATTGCCCATGCAACTTGTGCTCTGGCTGAAGGACAGTCCAAGCAAAACTTGCTTTCAAATTAGGAAAGATGCCTTAGCCTGTTTCATCCAGCAGACAGGACTGTGCTCAGCCCTGCTCAAACAAGTTTATGATTTCCCCTCCTCTGTGACACGACTCCCCTCCTCAGAAAGATAGCTTAGATACGCTGCCTCTGCAGTAGGCAATGCTGGGATTGCAATTATATCTAAAGACCGGTGTTACAGTGCAAAATTTCTGCTGATCTTTGAAGTAAATAATTTACTGAGATAATCATTACGTTGCCAAGAAACTCAGAAGCTTTTCAAAAGAAAGAAGAAATAATAACTTTTAAAAGGATGTCAATATCAGAGATGATCTGATTTTCAAACTTCATTCAGAGTCTATGACCCTGTCCCAGAGGGCTTGGGGAGAGAAGCCCAAGGGCACCAGCAGTGGAGCACATGCCCTCTGTATTTTCCCAAGCACCCATGTGAAGGTTTTGTCTTAACTTTCCATTAAAGCCAAAAGTGGAGCTCCCCAGACTGCCTACTAAATGAGGAGACTTCTTGGACTGGCAAATGTAATCTTTGGGACTGTCTATATACGTATGCATATCTATATCTAGCTATTTGATAAAGTCATATAACAACACACTAGGGACATTAAGGTATTCTACATTTTTTTATATTTCATTAAAATTTCATTAAGGTATTCTACATTTTTTAAATTTCAGATTTCCAGCTACACCTCTTTGCACAAGGTAAAACAGAGAGTGGTGAATCCTCTAAAGGCAAAAGAAACTTTTCCAAGGAGAAAAGGACAATGCACAGAAACATCTTGGTCCAGTACTTCAGGAGCTCCTGGATCACGCTGTCTCTGGCCTGGGAGTGTAAAAGACAACTAACACCTCTTCTCTCAGTAGGTTCTTGGCATTAGCTAAACACACAGAAAGGGAGATGCAAAAACTGTATAGAATATGTGGCAGTTAAAGCAGACAGTGCCAGCAACATAATTAATATATATATATATATATAAATAGTATATATAAAAGGAAATATCCTTTTGGGGAGAAGAACTTCTGACGTTTTAACCCTAGGGAACTGCAGAAAACCCTGTGCATCCTTCTGCTGCTAGCAAAGGGGGGCGAGGAGGGGAACAATAGACACCTCAGGGATTAATAACTGAGAACCCCATATACCACATGATATATGTAGAAGATACTATCAAATTACCTGAGTCCTTGAGGTTAGTCGAAGGTAGTAATGTACATATCTGGCTTCACCTGGAAATTATCATATCTGCATTATTAAGATCATGTGCAGGATGGGTTAGAAGAACACACCTGTCAGATAACATTGCACATCCCAATGTAGCTTCAAGGGACAAAGACAGCTCAAATTTTAATTTCTGTTGTGAATAATTCATTATGTGGCTAAGAAATCTTGAATACATGAAAGATAAGGTCTCCCCCTCCTGTATGTGCTCCAAATCACTGACCAGACAACCAAGTTTGTCCACAGAAAGTACAGGTTCCCATATCCAGCTTTTTCTTGCAAAGTCTGAATAACCTGGGTTAGTCAGAAACTTCACTCCAGGTAACAAAAAAGTGCATGATCTGTGTTGGCTGTCAAGGAACAGTGTTCAAATAAGTACTTAAGACAAATTTAAATTTCTGGATATTTGCAAATAGTGGTCTTTTCAGCTAAGCTGAAACATATTGTGAACACTCCCAGCTGTTCCATTGCAATTACTACCCTAAGTCAAGTTAAAAAACAGTGTTGCAACTCACTTTTAAACCTTCCAACCCCTCCTGTCATTTGTAAAAGGTGAAGTTTTACAGACTTGATCAAATTACATTCAAGTTCATCTGCTCTTAAAGGTTGATAAAAAATAAAAATGATTTTGCTGTTTATTTTTCTAGCATGACCAATAAGGATGCTTGCACTTCACAGGGAGCTCACAGACCAAAAGGCCTGTTATGAGAAATGTGCAATCTCAGAATTTTGTACTGAAAACACATTTGCATGGTAAAAAGCATCACCAGTGGGGTGGAGAGCCAAATGACAGTAAGACATGACCCCAGAATTGGATGGACTACGGTCACTTCAAATATATATGAATTTGAGTAGGACTGGAGTCTTTCCATCTTTGATTGCCAATTTGTTGCTAGACAGGCAACTTAAAATGATGGAAAGCCTACAACTATCATTTAAACAGGGGCAGTGCCCTTTGTAGACTGGGAAAAATGTTGGTTTTCTTCTTATTGTATTATGGTACATGAGAATTCTCTTTGAATACTTAATACAAAATGACATAATTTAAGATGAAATAAACAGAAATAAATTCAGATTGTATTATTAGTGAAAGCAGGGAGAAAGGACTTGTTTCCAGAGGCAACTTCATCAGTTAACGTGAAAGTGACAATGTCATCAGCCAGGGTAGCAGCATGCTGGAGGCAGTAAGGGGCAGCTCTTTTTTTTTTTATGAGTAGCCAAACAGGTCATGAAAGCTGCTGTAAACTGCAAGCATACAACTTAACTAATGCAGGTGTGCTTGTCTGCTGGGCGTAATGCTTGTGTACACAGCCACAGAGGTGTGCAGTGACACACTCAGCCGGAATGTAGGATGCAGGTTCACCAGTTGACTAAGGAATCAACTGGGATAGCTGGGATAGCTGGTTAAAAAAACATTGTAAAGCATTTTCTATCTGGTTGATTGACATTTTGCAACCTGTTCACTGAGAGGGATTTATTTTGGCAAATTACTGAGAATATTTTTTGTGAAAAGTTTTGGAAACTGCTGAAACATTCTGTGTTGACAGTCTTTTGAGTGAAAAAACACACTTTAAAGATCAGTTGTGGCTTTTCATTTCCAAAGTTAAGCTGCCTCAGAAAAATCAAGAAGAGAAAAACATGAAAAGCAAAATAAAACATCGCAGTTCACCCAAACAAAAACATTTCTAAAACTATTACCTTGCAAAATATTCTACTTGACTTTTTGTTCCGACTTGAGACAAGAGCATTTTTAAGCCCAGAAGTTTTTCCTGAGACAGAAACAATTTTCCTTCCTACTCCATCCAGAGGGACCAGTCAGAAAGAACACTCTGTTTTCTATTACTATTTTTGTCCTTAAGCTTTTTTTCTTTCCACTTATTTTTTTATTATTTTCTCTTACTTCCTTTTTTTTTCCACTTTCCTTTTCTTTCCTTTTCTTTCTTAAAATGCCCTATGCACTACAGAACAGGGAAGGAACTTGAGCCTGGAAGCCAAGATTCTTTGCACTTGCTCTCCTCTATTCCTCTGTTATTCAGAAGGAGTATGAAAAGAGCTATATTAAGCTGAAATTTTATTCTGCTGTCCTCTGTTCAACAAAAGATAGTCCACTAAAGCCACTAAATCACAGATAACACTTCTCTGGGCAACATTATTAGGAACTGACAGCTGGTGATGGATGAAGATCTCATCTTTTAAAGAAAAAAGTACATTTAATTTCCTTTGTACATAAAATAGAGAGCACAGCATTGTGTATCTAAAGATAAAAAGAGACCCAGTCTACGCAGGGTGCCATACTTAAGGGGATATAATACTGGGTCTGTGTTTCAGAGCTTACATTTTACAGAACATCTTCAAATTAATTTAGAAACCACTATTCTTCAATTCTCAGTAGAGAAGGTACACTAAAAAAAAAAAGAGGAAAAAAAAAAAGCGGGGGACATTTTGCAGTCAGCTCTGTTAGAAATAAGCAGCTCAGAGACTAAGCTGTTACTTTTTAGGAAGAACAATGGGAGACAGGAGGGAAATGGATTTATAGGGCAGCCAGATGGGGTTCTGCCCGATTCTTCCTGGGACTAAGCACAACTCCTGGGAGCCACTGGGCCTCCTTAGGCTGACACCATCATGGATTTGTTACTGAACACGCACAGTGGAGTTGGTATTGAACACCAAGGATCTCATCAGCTACCTTGAAAGAGGTATGTCAGATTAAGTATGGCGATTTTTCCATCAACTGAAGCACACCAAGCCAGACCCCAAGTACACTGGGTGAAAGCAGATAAATTTCTTCTATGGAGGCACAGTAATACACACACAGTGCTCCCTTATTTCTGGTTTGTTTTTTTTTCCCCTCAAATGACTGTGACTGTGACACATTCAACTCTTCACATTTGCAATGCATAACCATATTTTACACGTCCTTTCTGCGGCACTAACAGCTGCTGCTTTGGTTGAATTTAATTTTAACACACCTCCCAAGCAGGATAGAGATGGCGAGGATGAAACTTTAATTACCTGTCTGCGCTAAGTAAGACTTTAACTGCTCATGTTCAGCAAGAAAATATGGCCAGTCTGATGCCAGTGGTAGGAAAGACTCCTTCGGTCTCCTGGGGTAAGGAAGAGTTTAAGGAAAACATCTGTATGGAGTTTTTGTTTCTAAATCTAGAAACTATTTGTGCATTGGATGAGTCTGGCTGCAAGTCCTCGTAGGAAAATAAGATCTAACAGTGTGCAATTGCCTTCCTTTGATTACAGACTTGTAGTTAGCTCGTCTAAAACACAGCGGAATTTTTTGTGACCCTTACTCCACTGAAGGATGAAAAGAAGCTTTCCACTGAAAACACTGAGGAAAAAGCAGTCTTTCTAAAAGTAAGTTTATGGAAAAATTCTGTGACCACCTTCATGTCAAAATGGTTATTCTGCTTTCTCTAAGACTTTAGATCAGCCCCTTCTTCTCTCTCATTTCTTTACTCTTACTTTTTTTCCACTGGACATAACAAACATAGTAGCAAAGGATAATATTCAGGCTTTCCCATTTCTTACAGAAAGAAAAGCCTCTGGAAAACACACGAAATCAAAATGAAACTTGTCCCAGGCTTTTGATGGAAAGTCAAACACAGCAACTTAGACCAAACGCAAGATCATCACGAAGTACAAGGATCTACACAAGCATTTCTGAAGGTGAAACCTATTGCTTTAATTTTCACCTATAGACATGTACATACAGTTAAGCAAAAACTGTTGATGTAAAACATCCAATGAACAGAATAACCTTCAAATCACTCCAAGGAGCTGCTTCTCTGTGAAGAAATGGGTTTCTCCTGATCTGAGCGCTCAGCAGTGTGGACAGATATCCTCACACACCCATTAGTTAGCAACCCTCTGCTTTTTGGGATTGCTCCCCAGCTGCTGATGGGGTATGTATAAGAAGTTTTTCAGAAGTTTCTGCATTCTATACTCTGGTCTAAAAGTCCCATCACTCCTCTCTCATTACGGCACAATCTTTCTTAGGGTAGCTGGAGCCATTTTCAGGATCTTGGAGGATCAGTACTGGCAAGACTGTCTTCTGCATGATTCTAAAAGTTTTTAACACCAAGATGTTATCCAAATATATTTCAGAAGCTTTGAAATTTGAACTGCTATGCTATTGAGCAGGTTTTGAAACCTTTTTAGATCACAGTAGCTACAGCATTCTACATCTTCATTCTACATCTTCATCTACAGCTTCTACATCTGTATTAGAGCTGAATTAAGGTACTTTACATTTTATCTTTTGGGTCATCCATGAGTTTGCACATACAAAGTGCCATGGGAGAAACAAACTCAGCAGAATTCACAGGGCTGATCTCATGCAAGGTTTGGTTAGCACTTTGGGCTGCAGCTGGGAAGCATCCAGCTGGATACCCACTGGTGCTACATTGAGCTCTCCCCATCCCTGGAGACCCACAGATTCACAGAATCACAGAATCATCTAGGTTGGAAGAGACCTCCAAGATCACCCAGTCCAACCTCTGACCTAACACTAACAAGTCCTCCACTAAACCATATCACTAAGCTCTACATCTAAATGTCTCTTAAAGACCTCCAGGGATGGTGACTCAACCACTTCCCTGGGCAGCCCATTCCAATGCCTAACAACCCTTTCGGTAAAGAAGTTCTTCCTAAGATCCAACCTAAACCTCCCCTGGCACAACTTTAGCCCATTCCCCCTTGTCCTGTCACCAGGCACGTGGGAGAACAGACCAACCCCCACCTCACTACAGCCTCCTTTAAGGTAACTGTAGAGAGCGATAAGGTCGCCCCTGAGCCTCCTCTTCTCCAGGCTGCACAAGCCCAGCTCCCTCAGCCGCTCCTCGTAAGACTTGTTCTCCAGACCCCTCACCAGCCTCATCGCCCTTCTCTGGACTCTCTCGAGCACCTCGACGTCCTTCTTGTAGCAAGGGGCCCAAAACTGAACACAGTACTCGAGGTGCAGCCTCACCAGAGCCGAGTACAGGGGGACAATCACTTCCCTAGACCTGCTGGCCACGCTGCTTCTTATAGAAGCCAGGATGTTGTTGGCCTTCTTGTCCACCTGAGCACACTGCTGGCTCATATTCAGCCAACTAGCAACCAGTACTCCCAGGTCCTTCTCTGCCAGGCAGCTTTCCAACCACTCATCTCCCAGCCTGTAGTGCTGCTTGGGGTTGTTACACCCCAGGTGCAGGACCCGGCACTTGGCCTTGTTGAACATCATACAGTTGGCCTCAGCCCATCGGTCCAGCCTATTCAGATCCTCCTGCAGAGCCTTCCTGCCCTCGAGCAGATCGACACACGCACCTAACTTGGTGTCATCTGCAAACTTACTGAGGGTGCACTCAATCCCCTCATCCAGATCATCGATAAAGATATTAAAGAGGACTGGCCCCAGTACTGAGCCCTGGGGGACTCCACTAGTGACCGGCCTCCAACTGGATTTGACTCCATTCACCACAACTCTTTGGGCCCGGCCATCCAGCCAGTTCTTAACCCAACAAAGCGTACGCCAGTCCAAGCCACGAGCAGCCAGTTTTTTGAGGAGAATGTTGTAGGAAATGGTGTCAAAAGCCTTACTGAAGTCAAGGTAGAACACATCCACAGCCTTCCCCTCATCCACCAGGCGCGTCACTTGGTCATAGAAGGAGATCAGGTTCGTCAAGCAGGACCTGCCCTTCATAAACCCATGCTGACTGGGCCTGATCGCCTGATTGCCCTGTATGTGCCGCGTGACGACATTCAAGATAATCTGCTCCATGAGCTTCCCTGGCACTGACGTCAAACTAACAGGCCTATAGTTCCCCGGGTCTACCCTCCGGCCCTTCTTGTAGATGGGTGTCACATTTGCTAGCCGCCAGTCGACGTCCCCTGATAGCCAGGACTGCCGATAAATGATGGAAAGTGGCTTGGCCAGCTCCTCTGCCAGTTCGCTCAGTACCCTCGGGTGGATCCCATCCGGCCCCATCGACTTGCGTACATCCAAGTGCTGTAGCAGGTCGCCAACCATTTCCTCGTGGATAGTGAGGGCCACATCCTGCTCCCCATCCCCTTCCACCAGTTCAGGGTACTGGGTATCCAGAGAACAACTGGTTTTGCCGCTAAAGACTGAGGCAAAGAAGGCATTAAGCACCTCAGCTTTTTCCTCATCCCTTGTAACTAAGTTTCCCCCCGCATCCCGTAAAGGATGGAGATTCTCCTTAGTCCTCCTTTTGGTGTTGATGTATTTGTAAAAACATTTTTTGTTATCTTTAACAGCAGTAGCCAGATTGAACTCCAGGTGAGCTTTGGCCCTTCTAATTTTGTCCCTGCACAGCCTCGCAACAGCCTTATAGTCCTCGTGAGTGGCCTGCCCTCTTTTCCAAAGATTATAAACCCTCTTTTTTCTCCTAAGCTCAAACCACAACTCTCTGTTCAGCCAGGCCGGTCTTCTTCCGCGCCGGCTCGTCTTTGGGCACGTGGGGACAGACCGCTCCTGAGCCGTTAAGATTTCCTTCTTGAAGAGTGCCCAGCCTTCCTGGACTCCTCTGCCCTTCAGAACCTCCTCCCAAGGGACTCTGCCAGTGTCCTGAACAGCTCAAGGTCAGCCCTCCAGAAGTCCAATACAGCAGTTTTACTGGTCCCCTTCCTGGCCTCGCCAAGAATAGAGAATTCTACCATTTCGTGGTCACTCTGCCCAAGACAGCTCCCGACCACCACAGCTCCCACCAGTCCATCACTGTTTGTGAACAGAAGGTCTAGCGGGGCACCTCCCCTGGTAGGCTCTCTAACCAGCTGCATCAGGAAGCTATCTTCCACGCTCTCCAGAAACCTCCTAGGCTGCTTTCTCTGGGCTGTGTTGTGCTTCCAGGATATGTCTGGGAAGTTGAAGTCCCCCATGAGAATAAGCGCTGATGATTTTGCAACTTCTGCCAGCTGCCTGTAGAACTCAACACATACACACATACACATATATCCCACATACACAGCTCCATTTCTGTGCCCCACTCATGTTCTTGTTATGGAAGACCCCAAAGACCAACCTTCACAATTTCTCTGAGAAGTAAACGCTTCCTCCAGGTGGTTTGTGTTTGTTTGTAGTATATATATACATGGACACTCAGCCAGACTTCTTTGTCTTTTATTTTCAATTTCAGCTGCAAAACTGACTAGAAGACCTGGTTTCTTCAGCGCTCTCTTTTACCCCTTTAACACTTCACACCTCCTACTAAAGTCTTGTTTTCATTCTCCTAAGACCAGTACATTCCAGTTACCAAAGAGAATTCAAAACCGTCAATCAGTGTCTCGGACAGACAGTTGTGTTTCATTACCTCTGGCCCCTCAGCCACATGCTCTGGAGGCTGAGAATAATGATTCAGGAACTTAACAGGGTTGTCCCCAGGTGCCTTGAAGATCATCAGAAATGCTGTAACATGGCTTTCCAAAGGGTAATTCGAAAATAAGCAGCCAAACTAAGCGTGAATCCTGAACCAACTGATGTTTGCCTCTCTCTTTCTTGTTATGAACTATAAATCTCTACATTTCTGGAGTGCCTTCTACTTTGGGATGCGTGATAACTTAAGAGACTTTAACTGACTCTCTCAACATGGCCCCTTCATATGCATTACTTCCAATTCTGTGGCTGAGAAAAGCACAATATAAAACATGAAGCTGTTGTCCAAATGCATGACAATAAAGAGAAATTCCTGAGGCAGCTCTCCCCATTTAATGAAGAGTACAGCAGTACAGCTCCTGTACCTGTCGAAAGCTTTTTTGTTTTTGTTTTTGTTTGAAATTCATAAATGATTCACCAATGCTGAAAAAAAAATGGGATTGGATTTTTTTTTAGTGGACTATCAGTAAATATTCTAATTGGGACTATGTCTTCATATATATAACTTGAAGAGAAGAGACAAGTTAAAAAGTTTTCCAAATGCATGTCACTTTTGCTCAGAGATGCTGAAATAATTCCATCACTTTCCAGAGATGCCATTTCAAAGGTAGTTACAAATATGCTCATGGAAACTACAGGAAATGTAGTGCCTGTGAAAAAGAGAAGTGGGGGGCCCCCCTATCAGCAAGCGACCATCTAAGAAATATCAAAAGTCAAAACTGAGTCTTAAATTACAACATAAAAAGTGTTCTACAAAGAAGTAATTACTTACAACCACATTCCAAAACTGTTGAAATAAGATTGCTGTGCACCAAATACTTTTTGTAGAATATCAAATTCGTAAAAATACACAGGATCTGTATATAGGCAGCAAGTGTTTTGTCCATCAAGAAAAGTGTTATGCGTAAGGGCTTAATGAGAGAGAAATATCTTTTCTTCTTCCCCTGGGGAAGGGGTAACTTTTCCTACACATCGTTCCTAGAAAGCCACATGCCTGTTTCAGGGGTAGTATAGGTCCACCCTGCGAGCCAGTATTGCAAGACTGGGAGCTAATCATGCCTCTCCATATGCAAAGTAATGGCAACTTCAGTCAAGGCTGGGAAAAGGAAGATCTGTATCCTCTGGGAAACAGATAACGAATTTGTAGAATCATCATAAGATGGGTCTATGCCCAGGAACATAAAGAAGCATTTCCAGTGGTCCAGCCAGTACCTGAACAGCAGCCGTGATGCCAGCATCAGCAGGAGCCCTAGCTCAGAAAAGACTCCGTCACTGTACTTAATGCACTCACATCCTTTGAGCAATCAATCTTGCTGCTGCCAGTAGAACTGCACCAGAATTTGAATTTAAGAGTTGAAAAGTTGCCTAACAAGGTAGGTAGTTTCAGCTGCTCCTTACCTGTCCTATTTTATATCTTATTTGCCCAAGAATGTTATTTTACCTTTTAGGTAAAAAAAGAATAACAAAACAATGAAATTAATTTCCTTCTTTTCTAGTTCTAGCAGAGCTTAATGCCCCTATATTCTAACTTTTTAATCATTTCCTTATAGCATTTAGATTGCATGTGACATATATCTTGCAGAGACAAATAAGACCATACCTCTGTGAGTTCCCAAGGGATTTACACATGGGTGTCACTGGACGCTCTGAAACTAGAATCTGTTCATCTGTGCTCTACTGCTCCATTCCCTTGAAAAGGAGTTTTACAAGTTAGGCTGAGAAGCTCCAATGCAAACGTCCTGCCTGCACAAAAGCATCAATAAACCAATCACAAATATCTGCCCATAGCTAAAAAAATATTATTTGACCAATTTCCAGCTGACACTCTGCACATGCCTCTGCACAGACAAGCTCCTGGAACTGAAACACAACAATATTATTTAGCCAAAAATGGGCTCACTGTTCCTGAACAGTTGATATGCCTGTGGAGTCCCTTCCAAGCTTAAGAGCTTGAAGTCATGCAGGAGCTCTCTGAAGCAACATTTGTCTGATCACACACATCTAGATGACAGCACTGCTGTTCTCGTTGTGGTACTGAGAAGTGACTCTTGAAATGATATCTCTCGCTGAAGCACCTCAGTTTTAAACAATAATTGTTGAAATGGAAAAGGAAAAATCTGATATACTCAGTAAAATAATCAGCTGTTGTTTTCTGTTTGTGTTTTTTTTTTTTTTATTGAGAACTCTCACATACAGCCTGTGGAACTGTGCAAATGGATGCAAACAAAGAGCTTCATACAACATGGTGCCTTTCAGGTTGCTCTCAGAGTTATACACACTGCCATGAATTGCTCAGAGCAATACTGTCCTCCCATGTCTGTTCCTGACAGTGGAATAAAAAAAAAGATAGTCCAGCCTGAGACTTTTTTCTGTGGGCAGCAAAGTAGGCTTGCTCGATCACTCTGTCTTGAGACGGGCAGCCTCCCGCCGCTGCTTCTGAACAGCTCTGGAATCTTCCCACAGCTGGGGTCCTCTGATGTTCTCCCAGTTATCCAAGTCAGATTTTTCCATTTTCTGCAGATAAACATAAAAAACAGCTGCGTCACTTTGACGGCTCCATGATTTAAAATAGGTATTATTATAAATTGTGTTCTTTTTGCACAAGAAACAGCATCACCACTGGGCTGATGAACTTTCATCCACCCTCCAAAAGTTATTCAACAAGGAAAAAAATTGGGAATTATCCACACAGCAACATCAATGACTAAGGTAGGCATTACTGCTTATCAACAGATAAGAAACATGTAGAACAGGAATACCGACATCTGAACATGACTGAAGGAGGTATTTTGTATTCGTTTCCAGATCAGTTCTTCACCTGCAAGTCTGCCTACTATTGAGGTAGGAGTGAAAAGCATTGGCATAGCTCAAACAGAAGATCATTATAAGTGACCTGAAGTTTCTGTCAGCACAGACACAAAGCATACTGGAAAAGAGGAATCATCTAGCACTAAGAGCCAGTAACAGTGCAATCCCCTCCAACCCATGTGGTTTTACATTGAGAGAGCTATGTGATGCTTTCTACTATTTAGTTTAATAAGGCAACTAACTGTCAGAGATAGGTCATACATGGGATATGCTAACTGGCCAAGCTGTCAGATACTTAAAAACTAGCTAGATTTTAAATTAAATCCTTGCCTATTCCTATCATCCCCAGTCAGAAGGGGCAGTGACTGGAGTCTTTATCTAGCCTTAGAGGTACTCAAAAAGGAGGAACAGGAGCCCTCCTGATTTTACCTACCAAGTGCTGCTGTTGAGGAAGACAAATTTATGCTTCACCTCCACAATCCTACTAGCAGAGATGCAGAAACCTCTTCCCGGCAGGCACAGACCTCAAGTCTTGCATACCAGCCTGCAGCATGGGACGCTGCATCAGACAGGAGACTGAGGAGGGGTTGCACACCTCTGCTGGAACCAGGGCTATTCCGCATGCTAGTGAATAGGGCAATATTGCATACCAGTAATGCAATGTATTACCAGCACTGCAGTGGGCTTTAAACCTCTGATTCGTCACTAGGGTTTCATCTCCACAAGTGCTGTAAAAACACACCAGAAAATACTTAACCCTGGCCTGAACTTGTGATCTAATTTGCCTACTATCAGTCATCCAAACAAATGGCAAATACTGAGGGACTTGAATAACAGTCACAGAATAATTCAACAGCTATAACAGACCTGCTACTATTAGTTCATGTTATGTAAAAGTTTTCTGTCACTTCTACAACTTGTGGAAATTGCAACAAGGTTAATCAGATATCAAAAGAAATTAGGCAACGTTCAACAGAAGATATATGAGAACACATGCACAAACACAGGAGACTTTCACAAGGTAGGAACAACTGAATTTTTCATACAATGGAGTTGGCACAGATCTTTCTGAAGAATTGCCTTCATTATTTTATACATTTTATGATTAGCCGGTATTTGACTTCAATGAGAAAGGATCTGAGCTGCTATAGGAGGAGGGAGAAGGAGGGTGTTTAGGGAAGGTACACATCATCCCCTGCATCAGCAAATATCCACTGTGCAAATTCAAAATTTAACACCTGTTTCAAATGGAAGCTTCAAAGAAACCACACTGAAAATAACCTTGTGCTTTAACAGAAGGAAGGCATGCTGGTTTTATTAAACACAAAGGTACCACGCAGCTGTGAAGATCTAAACTATTCCCAAAGGTGTTCAGCTCACAAAGTCTGAACAAGAAACAACATTTAAAATATATACAACAAAACTTGTAGTACCCAAAGATAGACTACATAAAGAAGTCTATCAGAACAGATATGTATACTGGAGGTCTTTATCAAAAGTTTGTATTAATCTGCCCCTGAAACTTCACAGAGGCATAGAGGAGGCAGAGAGGAGGTTTGTTCAAAACAGAAACTGCACAATCAAAACTGCACAATCTAAACAAAGACAAGAAAGCATTTTGGCAGCTTCCAACTGAAAGAATAAAGGTACTTGGAAAACACACTGTGATATGACAGAATAAAACAACCATGGTTATGCACAGTAAACGGAATTGCCTCAAACTATGAACAGATGAATCTATTTACAGAGCTAATTTTTGTCAATTAAAATATAAAGAATTGAAGAGTCTAAAGAATACAGAGAGAAACTATTTTTTCCTTTTTATTCTCATATTTATAAAATGAAGGTACTTCTTTCTCTCTACCAATTAGGTGCAGCACATGCTGCAAAGTTACAAAGCTCCTTTAGATTGACTGAACTATGCTGTATAGTGAGAATTCAGGCAAGAAATTAGTGTTTTTTTTCCAAATGAAGTCAACCTGACTGGACGTTTTTAATTTTTTGTTTTAATTATTTTATTTTAACCATCTGGACTCTGACCACCTAGTTTCACAGAGACATCACTTAAATATGGTAAAACTACTTCAGCTTCTACTAAATTGAAATCCATATGAACTGGCAATCTTAAAAGTGAAAACCTTTTCCTCCCAGTTCAAATGTACTAAATAGTCAATCATCGGAGACTACAATGAAATGTAATCAGATCAGACCAGTACAATTTTCCCTACTTGTCTCAAATAGCCCAAGGGATATTGAAAATTAGCTGTTTAAAGTAAGATCAGTGTAGTCCATTAAATCTACTGATTCACTTCCTAAATCAGCTAAACTGCCTCTTAAAAGTACAGGACTGACAGAAGCTGTAAATCCAAGAAAAAATGCAGCTATGCAGGCAGGCAGAGTGAACAAAAAAGAACATTCAACTGTTCGCCACACACTTGACTTTTAAAGACTTTTGTTAAACAGTTTGCATGGCACAAATGCACCAACAAAGAGAGAAAGAGAAAGATCACTGCGGAACTGCAGGTTCAAATGCCTTGCTGGTTAGTAAGTATAAGCCATAATCCCCTGTCAGCCTTACAATAAAATACTTTTTTTTTTTTTTTTTGAAGAGTTTGACTTCCACTTTTGCAGGATAGTCATCGTGCCACAAGAAACAAACTGAAATCTGCAGAAATTCACTTTGAGCTATTGGTGTTTAGGTGGAGTTAATTCAAGGTTGCCACCTGCAAGAACTGTTTGGCTTTCATCTGTTTCCTGCATATGAAAGGGGGAATAAGAAAATCCTGTTTACTGCCTGGCTTGATGCAATAAATTGTGCAATGAGCACCGCAGACAGAAATGACTCCAATTCAAAGAGACAATTATTTCCCATTATTGTAGTAAGTAACCCCATTTGCAGATAAAAGCTGAGCCAGGGAGGAACATCCTCATGGCTGAGAGAGACAATGAAAGATGTGCATTAAACCCGGCTGTTCTTGCTGCAGTGTCAAAACAGCCTGAAGACCATAAAAGATAGATCGAGAAATTGTTCTGACACACAGATGTAGAGGTGCAGAATGAAGGCTAACAATGTATTTGCTATCTTGTGAGGGACTGCAAATCACAACTTTATCATCATTTATGATCTGGCCTTGTTACTATTCTCTTCTTACAGCTCTTTCCCAGAGCCATGTCTCTGACATATCATTTTCTTAATAAAAACTTAATGTCACTCACTTTCCACAGGATGTGACATAATTGTATATTTAATTATCTGTGATTAGTGCTCCTCAGATCAAAAATATGTATTTTTTTCCAACTAGAGAATGCTTAGCTTTTATGTTATTAATACATAAGCAAGTTACGAAATAGAATGCTGTGGCTAGAATTAATTAGTTTTGTTCAGTAAGGGAAGAAATGTAGGGTGGTTTTTTTTGCATGTAAGCATCCACAGGTTTGATTCTCTTTTTGGCTTTGCTAAAGACTGGCAAAGAAACTCAATGAAACCAACAGAGTTTTTGTTGCTGCCTTCAGTGGGACCCAATGCCACTCACCTATGGCACAACTAATTAATTTATGGTAAACTCAGTTAAGAGACTCTTTTTCCTTAGATTACTTTCCCCTTAGACCAATTCTGCACTGTGTGGGGCTGTGCTCCAAATCAGAGAAAGTGAACTAGATTAGGAGAACAAATAAATACTGTTTATGAATTAACTCTATTTAAGCATAAGACTGCAAACACTTGAACTGGCACAGCTGAAGGAATCACTAGACAGACAGCAAACAAACATCTTTTGCTGGCTACGTTGCAAAGCTTTGTATCACAGAACTGCACCACCAATTTCTCTGTGCATCATTTTCCCAATTTGAAGAATGAAAACAGTACTTGCCTCCATCTCAGAGGTGTCATAGAGTTTAATTAATGTTTGTAGAGTGCCCTCATAGCCTTGTGTGAAGGTGCTACAGTGATACAAATTACTTAATAAACCAAACAATTAAGGTACTTTGTTAGACCCTTATGGTTACACAGTCTTGAATTTTTAAAGTAAGAGAAAATAGCACTAGACAGATTTTTATCAAAGAATTGGGGTTTTCCATGATCTCCACCCTTCTTAAAATGGAGAAAGTCTTAAAAACTGCACTAAATCTCAACAGATGACCCAATACCATTTATGCATTACACCTGCACACCATCCAAGATGAACTTCTGGATTCAAAGGATTCACAAGCTCTATGGGTAAAGTCAAGAAAACTCAAATCGCACTGGTCAGTTACTTTTAGCTTATCTTCTTTTCTTGAGCAAAAATGAAATTCTGAAAGAGTCAACCTATAAAGAATAGCATGAGTGCAATATTACACCTTCAAGATCAAACATCTAAAATTCAGCAAATTCCACTTTTAATTTTAAGCAATGAAATACATGTAGCATAGCTTCCATTTCCCGTGTACCTGGAAGTTTTACTGATCTATGGTTAACACCCCTCAGGAAGAGAAGAGCTATCTGAAGAGGTCTGTCCTCATTTCTGCAGCAGATCCATCTAGCAGAGGAGCAGCCAGGGATGTACATCTGGGATGTGTGGAGGTTCCTTTTCAGCTATATAAAGCTGAGCTTGGTTGAAGGGGATGTGAGACCTTTTGCAGTGCAGGAGCACAGAAGAAGCAACAAACACCACCTGAAACCTCCAGTTCTGTGGCTAGGAGGAAGAGCATACGGATTTCTATAGCACATTTGTTGAAATGATGTCTACGGCTCCCTGTCTGGAGCCCACAAAAGCCTGCTGAATTTTTTAGGCTGACAACACAGAGAAGGTTTATTTCAAACATCTTGCTTGAATGTTTTTAAGCAAGGACAATTGTTTTCACTGTGTGTATAAAGTTTGGCACAATACATCCTTCTAATAATTTAAAAAATATACTCTCAAACAAGTAATCAAAAAAGAGATTTACAAGGATCAAAACATATCAGACTTGTGAGTCACACATGGTTTTTTTTTCCCTATGAAAAGATCTGAAAAATAAGTTTTTACAGGTTCCTTATGTGAGAGAAAAAAAAAAGCTGTGATGAATATCAGAGGAAAGGCTAAGAGACTACCACAACAAGAAATGATCAGTTGCCACTGTGAAACGCCTAACAGAAGTGTGTGGGTACAAGAAAAGAAACAACTAGAGCAGGTTTACAATAATAATGTCAGATTAAACTTAAATCCAGGCCACTCAAGGACTACTTCAAAGTAACCATACTCCTTCAAATCAGCAGCAAACCGTATTAACTAGTCTATCTTTCTGAGAAGCTGAGTTAAATATTCTGCCTCTCACACGCTGCCGCCTCTGTCCTGGCCTCCACTAGCTCAGGTAACATACAGAGGTATTGTAGGTTAGAACTTCGTTTCTCATCTACACTTTCCTGCTGATTTTCAACTCGTCCGTCTTCCAGAACTTGCTTGTCAATTTATATGCTGAAGCAGAATGCTTTTCTCTTTGCAGAAACTGTGGTTTTGGCTAGCTGTTATCAGAGCAACTTCAATACTTTCAGCCATAAATAGTTTTTTCAGTGACATCAATGGTGATGTCACATTTTTGACTTTTGTTATTGGGAAAATTCATTTTGGAAAAAAAAATCTTCCCTTTTTCTCTGTGACTAAGATCCCCTGTCTGTTTGATGAGGACAGTAATATAGGTGTTAGTCCCCCACTGTATTGCCAAGGACAGTAAAGCTGTTTCTCAGCAATACTGCTGAGTCCACAGCAAACAAGTAACTTGCAAATAAATCTACCTTCATTCTACAAATCTACCTTCATTCTGTCTGAACCAACAGGTCCTCAAAATTAAATAACCAAGACTGCTGTACTGAGAAGGATTGAGGCACCTAACTAAATTTTTACAAGAACGAAGAGGAGATTTTAGAAGGTAAAGTCTGGGGTCTTTCTTTGGTTGGAGAAGACCTGTCACTTCTTAAGACAGCATCCCACTCTCTGACAGTAACTTGCCACTGCAGAGTACATTTGTACAGTACAGTTCTGAGCATTAAATAAAGATAGATAACAATAACTTGAGACCAAGTAAAGAACATGTGAGAATTGTTTAACAATCTTCTGAAGTATTTCAAAATATAGCTTGTGTCCCTACGTGAGCATCGCAGAAAGTACACTTGCAGTCACAGAATATTTCACATAGTGTTTACAGAATGGACAAAAAAAAGGGCTAAGCAAAACAAATGTGAAGTGGCTTATAAAAAGCTGCTTTGCCTCATCGCTAAGACAAGAGCTTCCTTAGAAACTATTTGCTTTGCTGCACCCTCTTTAGAGGCAGGCAGTGCAAGGAATGTACACAGCCTCAACTGTGCAGCTAAATTCCCATACAATACATTGAAAGTTATTTTGGATATTTTATACCAAGGATCGAATGATTCACCACTAGGGGCCCATTAACATGAGAGATGTGCTTAACATCTCCATCTACGTAGTCAGCTGCATAGGGAAACGTTCCCAATACTGCCTGGTAGGAGCTAGCAGCATCCCCTAGGACAATAACTGAAAGAATTCAGTCATGCTGTGTCGATGACACTTTCCATAGTCAAACCCTTCATGTGTGTGTGTGAGAGAGAGAGAGACAGACAACACACAGAGTTGGCTCCAACATGCTAAGAGCTGCTCAGTTCCTCTGGGATTAAAAAACCATCCAAGGAGTGCAACAGCTGCAAAGATGTCTATTTTGGAGAGAGGGCGAGGAGCAGAGATTATTTGTTACAGGCATTTGCATGTCTCGATCAGGTTTGCTGCCTGCTTGCACTCCTAGCTGCTTCACTTTGCTTTTTACAACTATGAGAAATCAGTGTCTTCTTATGGGGATAAGGGAAGTGCAGATGCAACACACATGAAAGAAACAGCTCACGGCTACAGAAAATCCTGTGCAAAGAGATATGCTAGAAACATGACTAGAAAAGAATTTACAGGTCTGTTTAATAGAGATGAATTCCAGAAATAAGACTGGTAAAAAGTGATGTCCCATGCATGTCCCTCAGGAGGCTATGTGTCTTGCTTCCTGGAAACTTCCACAACTCTTCCCAAGATCCTATGCCATACCCACTCAGAATAAAACAAGTAGCACAAACTATTTTAACTAAAATCCTCTCCCTCTCTTGGCCACGGCAGTCCCCACTGATGACAAACTAACACCATTTTGTTTGTCTCTACAAAAACAGAAGTGATGAAGACTTATGGTGAAATAAAAATTCTCAAGACCATTTTACACGTGAGTAAAGTGAAGTGCAAGCAACTTCACCCTGGGCTTGTCCCAGACACAACCCAGAGGACAGACAGAACCCATGGCTGACTGGAAGCAGCTTTTCTTAACAACATGCTGACGAAAAAGAGAGCGTGGGGAGGGTCAGAGTGATTAAAGGAAGAAAGAACAGTATCTCATCCTCATTCAGTGTCACAACTTTGGGCAGATTTTTTTCACCACCATCTCTGACCCCTCTCAAACAGCTCAAGGCAGTTAGCCACCAGTATCTAGCTCAGACATTGAAGTTAATTAGTCCAACAGGTTGATCTGTTAATTCCAAAACAACAAAATCAGTAATCCTCTGGTACTGATAACGGCAGCAACAAGGTGCTTGCAGATTTCAGCCACTGGTATTCAGGAAATACCTACCAGAACCATCCTCGTGTCCATATACTCTACTATATCTGTTGATTACTAAAAATTACTATGTCACTACAGTGTCACTTTGTGAAAAAAAGTTTCACCCATTCTGCTGTGACTACAATCCCCCAAGTCAAGTCAAATAAGCATTAAGCATTTTGAATCATTTTTACAAGAGCTTATTCAAATGCTATTTTCTTTTACTCTTAAGAGTGCAAATACACAGGTTATGTTCCCAAACCACCTCTCCATACACTGCTTTTACTTTTTGAACTGTCCCAGATAAACATTTTAACACTGAAATTACAACACTTCTGCTGTAATTCTCAGGACAAACATTTACATGTTTGTCCAGAGCTAATGTTGACCTTCTGTGATCTATCATATTATGAAGAAAAAAGCCTGCTACATATTCATATACTTTAAGTCAAGAAAAGGGTTCTCTAGCCTGGCTATGCACAGAGCAGCAGATTCATTCACTTCTCCAATGCCAAGATCAACAGCTCACAACCACTTGAAGAAAACTTTCTAAAATTTTGTAGATTTGATATTCTGTAAGACAGAGAACCCATTTTTTCTTGCTGTTATGTTCAAATGATGTTCCTCTCTGTTAATAATGGACATTACTTCTAATTTTAATATTTTTGCTGCATTAGAAAACTTGTCAATAGCTAGTACTTTTTTCTTATGAATGTATATACATATACACAATATAATCAACATTCTTTCTGGAAAAAAAATGGAAAGATACATTTTAATTTTTTTTAACATTCTGGTATCTTTCCATTTTTTATTTTTTTAACATTTCCCATTTTTTTAACAAATAACTGGCTATTTTAACAGGTACTTTGCTCACCTAAAGCGCCCTGCTTAACAAGTAATACAAACAGGTCTCTGCATCTGTCTGACTGTACTTTTAACTACTTCAATACTTTTGTGTCACTTGTACATTAGTAATGATTTCACAGTTTCTTCCGGACCACTGAAAAAAGTACTCAATATTGCCTAGATATGTCAACTTGTCAGCTTACTTAAAAGAAAACTCTCTGATGTCCTTTTATCAATCTTCTCTACTTTATAACTTCTCATTTGCGATTTCCATAGAAATCATTTTACATTTATAATTTACATTTTTTACCCCTCTGCCTTCAATTCCCATTGGTTAAAAACATATCTGATTCAAACCTAACTGATTTTTCCATTGCAAAATGTTAATTCTGTAGATTACTAATACATTCTTTTTGAAATTGTTTTTATTTGCTTGAAAAACCATAAACAATTTTTTATCTTAGGGTCTGCTGTAACTGATTGAGGCCACATTTTTTAGTGTACTAGACCATTATTTTCACAAAAGTACAGAAACGAAGTGCTAGAATAAGGAACGTTCATTTGACAACACATTTAAACCAACAAATGTATTGTGATTGTTAGACATCCACGAGAAAGTCTGTTACTCACCACAAGAATCAGTCCTTTATCTCCCTCTTTCAAACAATATTTTTGTGCTTTCAAATGAAATACTCTAGGCTTTTGTCACAGGTCAAGCACCTGACATTTTTTACCATGTGTTCTACAAGGCACAGCTCAGCAGCAGAACTACATTCCCATTAGTATCCGTGTCACTAGTGGACAGAGCCAAGATTTATTAGGCAAAGGGGAGCAGCAAGGACTAATTGGCCGTATGAGGACACATAAGCATGTGAGAGGAATACATAAACAACAGAGAACACATGCAAAGGTAGCTTGCTCCTTTGGCACATCCAAAGACACAAGATAAATAGCATTATTAACAGATCTGAGATATAAGAAAAGCAGTATGTATTATACATGCAAATTCACTCTTGCTCAAAACAGTATACTTTCCAGAAACAGTCCTCTATGAAAAAGGTACATTTTGTATAATTTGAGAGAACAGTATTTAGTAAACCAGAAGGTAAAAATGTCTTAACGTTAATTTCCTCGCAGTAAATTGATGATACCTGTGATTACATCTTTGTTCATCACCATCATGCTGAAGACCAAGTGCAGACTTCAAAGTTTGAAATATGAGAAATGTTTTTGGCTTTTGTAATAAGCCATAAAGATGTATGCTTTAGCAGAAATTACGACATTCCAAAAGAATCCAGTATTTATTCAACATAAACATTTCTGTAAGGACAATAAGATAATTTTTAAAGTCTTGAGTTGGGGGGGCACAGGCAATGGACATCGGCACGCATCATGCAATCATGCTTCCAAACAGCTGGCGTGGTATCCTCAGTAACAGCTGCAGATATAATGCTAATAATATTGTAAAATAATGCTTCACATATCAAAACAGCAACCTTTTTTTTTTAACTGCCCTTGATCTCTTACTATGCTACATTTAGTAACAGCCACTAGTGTTATCCTCCACTGTGACCTAAATATAGAATTATAAGATGTTCTTAAGAGCTGCATTTTTGACAAGTAAAGGAATAAAGATGAGGGGGAGGAAAAAAAATCCCTATACTGGTACACGAGGTCCACAGAAAACTGCTCTCCTAATGTCAGCAGTAACTCCATGATTGGTTAGATTTTGTCTACCAGAATAGAGAGGTAATATCGATAAAATCTGTCAAAGACTCACACAGGGCCTGTGGAGTACCTGTCTGACTGCTGAATTGCTCCTGATTCCACCAGTTTCACTAAAGCAAGAAATGAGTATGCCTAGTGCTTGCAAGTTGGTGCCCACAGTACAGTACACATTGAGATTAGAGTCAAAACAATTATCTGAATCTCTTCTAGTTGCGTGGAAATTTAAATCCGTTTGTTTCATTGAACTGGTCTACCCTCTATAACACCCAAGCACTACTTTAAAAGAGTTGCAGCATGGCAACTCTCTGTGATTTAGATTAAGAAAAAGTCAGATTGCTTCTGTCACTTCTGTCCATCAGGAAGGAGCCTCATTACCCAAGTAGGGTTGTAATATGTTGTTATGCTACTTGTATTTTATTACCATCGATTTCTCCATAAAGCAGATCCAATTATGGTCATTAAATATTACCCTTCAACTATTTACTTATCTTGATGGAAAGAAAGCTAACCATATCTGAATACAGATCAGTTGAATTTGTGGTTAGGTAGTGAGTTAAACAGAGGGGTGTGGTTTTTTTTTGTTTGTTTGTTTGTTTTTTTACAGCTTGTGGTTCTTCCATATAAATAAATCAGAATAGCCTTATAGTACATTATATGGGAAGTGAGATACAGAGTAACTGCAGAGGTGATCAGAACTTAATGGATGTGTGTGTTTTGTGTTTCCAGTTGAGCTTCCCACATGTACTCATAGATCAACTATTTGATTTCCAACACCATACAACACAGTTCTTTGTAGAGCGAGGATGGTCCAAAATTATTTGCAATAATGGTAGAACATTATCATAAACCTGGGAGGTAGGTAGATGTTCTGCAAAATTACATACATAAAAGTGCAAGAGAAAATTTATTTTTATTTCACAGACGAATCACAAAAGAGGAACGTAAAAGAAAAGTTTTATTAGCAAGACCATGTACTTTAGACGCTTAAGTATGAGAGCTATGGATGCAATCACAATCAAGATCTTGAAAGGCCTGTGACAGGAATGTTGTATGGGAAGACAAAGAAAAATCTGTGATCAACATAAAGACCATGGGGATAGATAACATGTTACCTGGATATTTGATCCATGTAATTTAAAAACATTAAAAATTATCAGAACTACCTCTGATCTTTTTTTTTCTGGATACAGGGAGGGTTTTTTTTTTCAGTTTTCCTAACAAGGATTTTTGTAGGCCTGAAGTTTTATGAAACTCTGGATATGAAACTGGCCAAAATAGCTGTTTTGGAGCTTTGTAATCTTTGAAGAAAGTTGTTGAAAAAAGAAGGAAATATTTCTCTATAAAATTTTCTGAAATTATGAAAAAGTAATGGCAATTGTTTCAAAGCTACATAGAAGTTTTAAGAAGCGAGAAATAGTAGCAGGCAGCACATCAAGTACGTTGATCTTTAGCCTGAAGTACAGAACATCAAAATCTATGTGGTAGAAGTGTTGATACATACATATACATATTCCATCCGAGTCCAACATCAGCTCTACTTTTATAGACTAGGTAAACCACGGACATAGTGGAATTTATTTGTACCACTGTACTTGACACCTGGACATCAAAGCAAAGCTGTGTTCAGAAAGAAGCACTGCATGTTCAAAAACCTTTCTTTGCATAAAACCTTGTTTTTATTGGACATCAGTGAGTCAAAGGCAGATGGCTGATCTAATTTTAGATAGGGACAGATCCACCCCGCCAGCGGCCAGTGTAATCAAGGGTAGTCAAGGTTATGATCCCCAAGCAATAGATTTATTTTACCTTATATTCAGATTCCAGCGTCACATTGTTCTGTTTTAATTTTTCTTTCAAAGCAGGATCAACCTGTAAAACAAACAAAGACATAGCAAAAAACGTTTGCTTTTAAGAACTTCTAAAAGAAACCTTAACCTCGGATAAACAAAGTATTGGTATATGTAAATCCTCCGCTATTCTAAAAGAGTATACGTGCTGTCTGTTCAGACACCAGTATGATGAACACAGTGTAAGAATTGGGCTCAAAAGAGACATGTCAGCAAATCAAAAAGGAAACATTTATAACTAGCCCTGTACCTGCATTACATCTAATATTTAAACCTGCATTTGGTTTGGCGATTTCAAACTAATCAAAGCCTTAACAAACAAAAGAGGACCAGTAAAGAGAAAATTGCCATCACTTTACATATTTTACTGCTGAATGGTATGCTCAGTGAGTAGGCACACAATATACTCTGCTTTACAAAGTCTATACGTGAGTCACACTTCCAAATTTCAGGTGAACACACTGCTCTTTCCTAGTTTTGATTCTGTACCAACAACACTGGTGATTTCTGCCACCTTTCAGGTGGTCAAAGAACAAACCTAAGAATGGAAATTTGAATGAACCACAGTGGATGAATCTTACATAATTGAGCCCAGAGGAAGCTGTAGTCATCCCTCCCCTTGCTAATTCTGTCTCACGCAGGCCTTAGAGCAGAAGCAAGGAGAAAAAACTAGCATTCTTCATCCTCAGAGAAAGTGTTTCGTCTTCTCCTCAAAGAGAAACAGCCAAATATACAGTATTCAGGCACAGTCTTTAAGCTAATCAATTAAAATATCAAATAAATCTACCATGACAAACCATTCTCATTTTTAGACCTTAAATGCAAGCAGTGCTAAATGAATCAGATGTGTAAGGGGATTGGTAATGTATTTAGTTCTACTTCTATGGTTCACTAGTCCAACTATGACCAGCTCAATGAACAAAAGTTGTTATTCTTAATTTGCTGCTTCTTGATCTGGGTGAAAAGTACTCAGTTGTCCCCGCCACTGTCAACTTTGTCTATAAGCAGTCTAGAAAAGAAAAAGGAGGGAACACAAGTTATACAACTCGTCTGGGCTACGAAAGAATCCACCTTCAGATCCTACCCCAACAAAAGCACGTGAAAGTCACTTAGCTCGTGACCCTTAGTGGTACTTAAAATACATACGTACCATCTACAATGCGGGGTATTGCTCCGAGAAATTTCCCTGAGCCATAATGCCCCCCTTGCTGATGCCAGGTAGCACGCAGCATGTGAGACCTCTGTTCCCAAGCTTGCTCAGACAGCCCAGCCTTGCACCACCCGTGCATGGCCAGAGGGTGCATTTCCCTATCCAACCAGAGATCTGGCCTCTGCAACGCATGCATTTGCAACCTACAAACCCATTATAGTCGGGAACTAAGCCAAAACATCTAAAACATTTAAAGTTTGTACAGGATGCAGCTCTCACATCCTCTGCAATAACAACTTTTGTAAAACAGGATATTGGCCCCCTACATCAAATAAAAAATTAGATGCCACATCTCTGCTTTGGTATTCAAGGGCTCCATAGAAGTGCCCTTCATTAAAGACAGATTGCCTCCCTCTTTCTGTGACCACGACCTCCAACAACAGCCATGCCTCATTAGATCAATGAACCCATCCATCACACGTGCAGAAACGAGACCTCTTCGGGGAGCCAGACATGCTTTGGAGCTTGCTTTCACAAAGATAAGAGTGATCACGGACCTCAGTGTATTCAGAACTAAATGCAAACACTATTTGTTATGCTTAGTGTTCTCACAGCACACATATGGGGAAGGGGAAATAAATGCTCCAGCAAGTAAAGAAGCAAGAGAGAGGGAGTTTTATTTCCTCCTACGTTCTCCATTTAAGATGGTGCCCAAGATAACACAGTTGGAGCACCATTTTTACTTAATTAACCACAGCTATAATTTAGCTTACAAAGGCACCTCAATATTCCCATTATCAAGGTTTACTTCAGCAATTTTTAGTGCGTGGCGTTTGCATGGCCACATTTGTATAAGGTAACGGAAAACAAGCAGTGAAGTTATTGCCACTTCTCCTCCAAGTCCTTCTGTCCTCATACTTCCTTGCGTATTTATTCTCCCCTGCCTGCATACAGGCAAAAGACTAGCTAAAACTGAGACCCAGCATCCTGGGACTCATAGCTGTTTCATGTTGTAGCTGTAATATTGACAAAAATGCAGAAATGAAGGAGATTAGTTTAAATTTCTCAAAAAAAAAAGTTATCTCATAAATGAGAAATGAAGAGAAAGTACTTCCTTAGAAGCACAAACTTTATCTAGCAAATTAACTTACTGAAAAAATAGCAGTTAAACCCTATCTTGAGGGGAAACTATGCACACGTTGGTAAGCTCTTAATATTTACTATACAAGCACACAAAAGACTTAAGTCCAATCTGCAGAATATGTTACTTTGCTTCAAGTTGCACTAAAATATCAGAGAACAAATATGTATTTCCTCTTGTCTTTACCTTTTTTGTTCTGTACATTCTTACCCACGAAAAATATTTTGAACACACTTGACTCTGCACAGAAACTGAGTCATGTGCATGTTCCAAAGCCTTGGTTGCAAACCCCCGCTTTTCAGTTGCCAAATCTAGACAAATCTAGGTTACAAATCATTTTTAGAACTAACATGGCAGTTGATGAAAAGTATGTTATAAAGCTCTGTTCTCACGGTGTTTGTACCATGCTGCACTATCCTTGCGACATCACAACAAAAAAAGGAAAGCAAAATGGTCCTATTTTCTTTCTGACAAGGCAGATGAACATCAGTAAGAGCCATGATCCCGGACCATAACCAGGGAACACGGTGTGGGTTGAGCCAGGGAAGTGCCTGTCCCAAAGGGGTAGCTTCTCTATATTACACACCTGCCACAAGATCCCAACCCAAGCACATACAGTTTGCTTCCACTAGGACTGCTGCGCCAACACGCAGACTGCTGAATGAGCTAAAAGTATTCAGCTGTGTGCTGGCAAACAAATCATCAGCTACCTTATGAATACAAATCCCCATTATGAGAGCTGATGGGGGAAGCACACAAAGCCCAAATGCCCTCACAGCTTAGCATTGCCCTCTGCACCATTATTTAGGAGGCAGGAAGGAGCAGAAGACAACATCCCTTTACACTAGGGGACTACTGCTTGTTGGGCAAAATCTCAGATGCTCCTTTAAGATCCATTTAAATTCAAGCTCTGTCACTAAATATGGAATTCAAAGACCCATGTTGTTCTTTCAACTACAGCATAACTTTAATTTAAATTCTTACTGAAAATCTATTGGAATACTTGATGCAAGTATTTGGACAGCTTTCATGAGAAGCCATCAGCAAGGCCTGGACACCAATACTGAAAATACCATTTTCCAAGGCAGACTTTCCCCTCCCTACTTCAGTTGTGTAGCACTTGTAGAAAAAGTGAGTGAAACATTCTCAGAGTATTTTGCTCTATACAGGCTTACTTCACATTACGACAATTGGAAGTGCAAGGGCAAGTACACAGACAAACCTCAAAAAAAGTTTAAAAGTTATCAAATCACAATTTTGTCCCATTTTTGTCTCCTGTTCTTTCAGACTTACCCCTACTAAACTTCAAAAGGTTCTCAAAATTCTCAGAGAGAATGACTTTAAAAATATTCTTAGGTGGCTAAAGGTAATATGGGTTAAGCCCAAAAATATTCTCAGAAATCTTAGTAGGCAGCTATTTGAAGCTGTAAGCATCCTAAATCCTTTTAAAACGTGGCCATCACTTCTCATTTTAAGGCTGACATTTTGGTTTTTCCATTAGAACCAGCTGACATATTTCCCTCCAAGGCAGACCTCTGGGTGCATACGAGGAGCATCACTGCAGAACGAAGCAGGAATACCTTGGGCTTGAAGCCCCCACCAGACCAGGCACTCCTGCAGCGTGCTGCGAAGAACTGTTAACCTCCCTTCGCTCTCTTGGGTAAAGAGAAATTTTTATTTGTGACCCAAATATTTCTGGCATATTTATAGACCTGAATGTGCTGCTACTAAAAATTCTCTGCCTAACAATTTTGCGCTGGTCTTCAGTGACCACAGTTCATTTTGGTTTAGAAGTAAATAATGTAGACAGAGAGCGACTGTGAAATCTGTGAATGTCACCAATTTTACCTCAAGGATAGGTAAAGGATAGCTCTTTCACAAAGAGGCCCGGAGAGTAACACCACTGTCCCCTTTCAATGTTAAGCACAGGAATATGAAGCAGATCAGCAGCATCGCTCCCATTCAGTCTTCAGAAAGGAGGAACAGGTTGACTCATGTTTTGATTTTCAGGGTAGCATCCCTATCACGCCTGGGTGTGCAAGTTCAGTAGCCCACCTTCACAAGCAGCCACTCTTTCAGTTACAACCATTATGCTTTACTTGTCTGTATGTACTTACTATTTGTAGCCATGGGCTTGAGTACAAACCAAGCCTTGAGTATATTACATGCTCTAAAATTATGGGCTCCCTCATGCTACACAACAAAACTGTCAGGAGACAACCGTGTCATGAGGAGAGGAGTGCTTTAACAGTCTCCTCTCACATCAGTCAGTGCAGTACACTGTATACTCGTGTCCAGAGACTGGCATGTCCTGACCAAATATTTGTACACCAAAGTCTTACAAAACCCTCCCTCTAACAAACATTTCCAGAAGACAGTAGATGTTTCTACCCTAAAACAAATAAGTTATTTTTACAAACACGCGAGTATCCTTTCTTACACCCTAACCCCCACAAAATAATATCCCACTAAAAGATTTCAGCTTTTACTTGGGAAATGAGGAAGGACGATGGATTGGCTTTAATGAACGTGAATTAAGCCTCCTCCCTCTCCCCCCCACCTGCTCACACCAGCACGAACAATGGGACACAATGCTCCTGCAGTATCCACAACACAGACAGTCCACAGAATGACTGTTTACGTGAAATTCTGCATTTTGTTCTCCCCACCCATTTTTTAAATTGAGCATGAACCAGCACCACCACTTTGGGCCGTCCCAATACAACATCTTCTTTGAATACGCTTATCACATGCCTGCTCCTCTAAATGGAAAATCAGCAATCTTGCGTGGATCAACTTAAATCTTCTTTTTGAGAAGAGAGTCCCATAAGTTGTTACAGAAGTCTATGTCATAAATATTGCAACTTGTGGTTTATGAGCAGACTGAGAAGTTGTAGACAAGAAGGCATAAATCCCAGGACTCGGGCAGTGCCACGTAAAAGCTAAACTAAGTGTCATTCTGCTGAATGAATTAAGAAAATAAAGGTCAAAGCGTAAGTAAGAGGAAAGTGCAAGAGAAAACATACTGTTACATGTAACTTCATGCCCAGCATTCTTTAACTACATTATTCCTAATATTTAATACATGAAAAACACTTATGTAAGGCTGCTGCATAAGCTTGGACAGGAATACTTCTGAATACTGGGGAGACATCTGAGACCAAATCTACAACTCAGGTTTGTGTCCTTTGACTCTTCCCTAAGATCTGCATAGAACACAGACAGTTAAACAAAAAAATATTTCATCCAGCCTCTGACAGGAATCAATGCAGACATTTCCAAAGGAGCAATATAAAATCTTATTACAGCAGCAGTTCCCACAGTTATGGTACATGATGTGCCAGTGATCTCTCAAAATCCAACTCTTTCACTTGCTTCCAGATGGATTAAAAAAAAAAACCTACAATCCCAAACTCCGGACCACACATTTTCACGTAATAATGCCGAGGGAAATGCAAGCTATTATGTTAAAGGCTAATACAAAGACGAAACCATCCCCTTCATCAGCAAGCACTTAAGTATATCTAGATTTCTTCATATAAGATCATCAAAACTAACAAGGGTTCTCTAGCTCTCATTTCCGAGAAAAAAGTACTCAAGCACTTAATCAATGATTTGTATGCTTTCACATCCTGCTTGATTTTGCAGGTGCACATTTATTTATTTGATTTATAAAACATAAATTAGTGCCTTAAACCCTGGCTCTGCATATGCTACCATTAATTTCATTTCACACTGAAATTCAGTGCAAAAAATGTTCTTTCTGGTATAAAACTGAGTATTCCAACACAGGAAATTCAACAAACAAACAAGGCCACAACTCTAGAAGTAACAGCAAGACCCCCCTTTTTTTTTTTTTGTGAAAGGTTCCTGCAAGAAAACAGGCATCTTGCTGTGTGCATGAAGATGAATCAGTTCTAGGCATAGACCCAACCACCTCTGCTATCACCTTGAGGTCAGAATGACAGATTTCTCTGGTACTGGATCTCAAGGCTGGCACTCCTGAGCTTTGCTATGCCTTGGTTCCCCTGTAGCCAGAGTACAGGGGGAGGAACTTGCCAAGTATTGTGTGCAGTTTTTCCCACATCTCCTTTTTAGCTCCTTCAGAACAAGAAACGAAAGTGTAAGATCTTCCAGGTGAATTGGAAAACCATGTTTAAGACCCCAACGTAAACTATACTATGCAAGAAAGACAAAAATGGCTCAGCCTGCTTTTACTGTCCAAGGATTTAATGCTTTAACCTATCAGCAAAGAAAGAGGTGAAAAGCAAGGCAATGGCATTGCCTCGCCTCTGGGCCAAAATGCAGACCAGTGGTCACTAACAAGAGATTCTTAACCCGGAAGAATGGAATTGCAGGATTTGTTGAATTGGCTATTACAAGGCATTGCCAGGGAAAACAGCAAGAGAAGTAAGGCATCTATTTCAAAAATATTAAAATAATTTCTCAAGGTGCCTTTGTGAAGCCTCTTTAGTATGCTATACCTGCCCTGTCACAGCCACTTAAACACTGTGAAATACAAGACACAAACTAAATGCCCTTAAGGTATCAGTCCAGAAAAAGGAAATGCTACAAAAGCAGTACTTAACAATTTTCCTCAAAGTGGGTATAATTTATGAAAAATTCATAAGATCTACTAAAAAATTTCAACTCATTAAATATGGGTTTCATCATACCTTAACTTACCTGTGAGCACTTTGCAACGTCCTAACAAACCTGTCAAAATTCTTTACAATGCTTCTGCTGTTAATACATAATTTGACATTTACATTTTTGAGTGTGTTTTCTGCCTATTTTGGTTAGCCCAACACTGTGTTAGTTATTATTAATACAGAATTAACTAGCATATGCAAAAGGCACGTTCCATTCTAACCTGAAAACATTGATCTCTTGCATTGAGAGTCATGTCTTTACTGACAAAAGCAAAAGCTTTCACACTGAATAAAAAAATGCACAAATATGAAAAGAACTTTAATAAGACTTCTTGCATATTTACTAAAAATTGATTTCCCATATGCTAATTATAGGGTTAATTGGTTCCATCTGCACCAGGTTTCTGAGCACAACAGACATCCTACTGAAGGTGCACCTACGGTATATGTAAGAACTCATACAGAGCATGAGTTTGTGATGCTGGTGAAGGGAAGGATACTTAATGGTTGGAACTAAAACCAACAAGATACGTCTTCTGGATGCAACTCCTGCAGTCACCATGTTTGACCTTATTTTGAAAAGATTTCTTTTTTGACAGCTACGTGCCTACACTGCAAGTTAAAACTCGGAAAATACCACACATGCAGTTTAAGATCTTCCTCCCCACTCCCTTAGTCGTATGCTAGCCTTGGACAAAATCAGCCTCTTTGTGGTAACTCTAAAAAACAGGAAGATCCCTTAAGTTTCTGTTAAAAGCAAGCAACTTCAAGAGAGAATTTGTGAACTGGTAGTTAAAGGCAGCATGCAAGCAGTCTATGTTCCTCTGGTCTCAACCTTTCCATCAATGTACTTGCAGTCAGATCTGGATGGAAGAGGGTGTCCTCCTCAGTTCTGTACTTTAGGAGAAATACCCATACCCACGTACATTTCTTACTTTCATTTCTTCTTTCATTACTGCTCAAGTATATGCGTCCTGGTAACCCAGTTCTGGTAGCAGTCTCATAAATAATATAGCCAAACCAAAGGCACTGCACAATACTCATACTGCCCTCTTTTGCACTGTGTATCAGTTCAGAAACACAAAGAAGCTCATTTAAAGAAAAAAAATTGTAACCGTTTCATAGGAGAAGCTTTAACAGGCACCAAAGTTTCAATAAAAACAGAAAAACAACCAAATAAACAAACTTTCCCTTGTAGGAACACAGGCGGGCTGACTTTCAAATGTCATACAAACACATACTACAGTTAAACACATGCACAAGCACACTTAGAGATTAGGAATGCTTTCCTTAATCAAACTTTATATATAAGAGAAAATATACTAGCTACCCTCATATAAACAACTCCAGCTTTCACAAACCAATTGCAAGAAAATATACATTGTCTTTTGCTGACTCAATACATTCAGCAATATTAATATATGTGTAGGGTTTTTACCCTATAAAATTGTTTTTTGTTATGTTTTAGGAGGCCACTTTCACAGACAATACAAGTCTCAAAACTCTAAGTAGTGAAACAATGTTGACTTTTTTTTTTAAAGGCACTTTTAAACAGAAAGAGTTTGGGGAATTCATTGTGAACTTAGCAAATTTGCTTTGGTTGTCCTGAAACTGCATCTCTGCAAATAAATTATGTTTTGGAAAAAAAAAAAAAAAAACCTACCAAGTTTTTATAACTGCCATCCTAAATCTCCATGTTCTAAAGGAATTATTGCCTTTAAGAAAGCTTCTCACTCTACAGCTTACATAGCACTTAAGTAAAAATACTTTCCACACTGACATCTAGTGAAGTTTTACAGTAAAAAGAAAAATCCTGTTCTATTTTGCACCCACAGAAAGCTTTTCATCTTCCAAATTCGCCATATTTCAATTACTAACTTATGTATAAAATCACTAGAATTTGTAGCACATTTGTACATTATGCACTCTTATTTTAAAAGATATTTTGCCACTATTTTTAAATAACACATTTACCTGCCAGAGTCCCAGAAATTCTGATGAGTATAGGTTGATTCTGATGAGAGGAGGTTATCATTATAAGATCTGGGATATATTAGAGGAAGTTATAAAGATAAGATCTGGGATAATTAAACTTAAAACATGTCTAACAAAGTTACTGTTTTTTCATTATGCCAAGTGAAAATCTGCAGTTCCCATTTCCCAGTAGGTGTTCTGATCAGTTGGATCTTGTTGCTTAAGGTATTGTTTCAAATGTAACATATCTATTTGTAGAAAACAAACAAAAACACCATAAAACAAATATGTCATAAAAAAAATACTGTAAGACTCAGCAACAGCTATCAGAAAGCAGATCCCTAAGCCCTCTGGCTATTATTGTACTTTTAAGGGCTAAACATCCAACAACAAAAAAAAAAAACACCCACAACTTTACTAAGTTCAGTGTGAATTATGAATGAAAAAACATTTTAATTCATACACTTAAGATATTAATAAGACAAGTTCTCTCTCTTCTCTATGCAGTATCTGCAAAGCTTGTATTCATTCCTACATTCTCTCCATAATCATTGAAGAAAGAAAGAGTCCTTTGGGAATACCTAAATTAGCCTCCTGCTCTGAATCATCACAGAGGATGGAAGGCTGTATGAAAAGCATACATATTCTTTGAGGGTTTAAAAGTGGACAGACTGTTAAAGAGAGCTCATGAGTTTCTTGGCCCCATAGCTGCCAGCCTACCTGCACAGGGACAACAAACTCAAACGCCTTCTACCCTCCTGAAGCTGCCCTCCAGGGAGGCAAGACACTCTCTTACACCAGCTACAACATTAATTTCAGTACTCATTAAGGTTCTAAAAGCAAAGTCTCATTTTTATGCCCCATCAAAAGAAGGCAGTTAAGCACTGCCTGACACAACTTACAGGAGGCTCAGTGCTGACTCCAGGGAAAATATATCGCCTATTGAATCACAAGCACAACTATAAATGCCTTGTGCAGTGGCAGATACTTGAAGAGAGACAGATTATGTGTTTTCCCTTCTCATTAGTGATTGCACTCCAGACAAGAGTTTGGGTTCTGCTGTTTCAGACTGCCACGTAACCGTAGCTTGGAACAGAACCAGTTGACTTGAGACTTTCCAGCCTCAAAACACAAAGGAGAAGAAAGGAAAGGTGCACTTAGACAGAGATCACGCTTAAAATGGAAACATTCATTCCCAGGCAAAGTGTTTTCAACACTTTCTTGGTAAAAAACATAGAGATCTTCAAGTCAAAAGCAGCAGAAAATCCTGGTCTAGGGACTGGGACCTCGGTACTTGAGCTTGAGCTCCAATCTGCTGAGACCAGTGCCATCAGCTTCACAACGGGAGTCTGGAAAGCTAGTTGTCTTCTGGTGCTTGAGGGAGGTGAGGGGGAAAAACAGCTGGATATTAAATATGTTTTGGCTAAAAGCTGCCTGAAGCTAAATTGCACACTTGTAATCACTTCAATTGCAAGGCAGAAATACTAGTAATTAATTGTGTCAATGTGACAGGATTTAAAACAACCAAACAGAATTCTTGGTACTGTATAAAATGTAAAAATCTGAAATCTATCAACATTTTATAAACTGAAATTAGTTCCACTTACAATGGCAGCAGAATGAGTTTCTCCAGTTAATAGCCTTCTCTTCATCTGAATCTAATCTTGACAACAGAAAAGAAACACCATAAAGAATTATGAAATGGAAAAATGGCTTCTGTTTAAAAATGAGGAACTCAGAATACTTGCACTCTATTTCAAATTTTGTCACAGAGAAGCTCAGTAATCTGAGGTAAAGCTGCCAGATGTCCAGCTTTCTCCAGACGCAGCCCTTTTTTTCCACCCAGAAATTCTGTCCAGACAGAAAAAAAGAGAAAATTGGCCATTTGCCTGGAATTTCCAGATGCTGGGCAGCATAGTCATGCAGTAGCTCTGACGCGGTTGCTAGATGCTTGGAAATCCTGCAGAATATGTGTGCGTGTGCTGGGACTGTCACACTTCCAAATAAACAGAGTTACCTTGTGTGCAGCTGTGCAGAACACACCCAGCATGCTGCATTTACAGAGAACTCCTGAGTAAGATATGCCAGATAGGATCCAAAATGCGCCCCCAGTTTCCTAGACAGAAAACTGAGCAAGCCCTTACGTGAAGCATTCACTCTGCAGCAATCTTCTAAGTGCACCCACACGCATACATACACAAGAAATCTGGAACAGCACATGGGGCCACCAGGATATTCACTAGTTAGGACAAGTAACATAGCAATGGTCACATTGCTGCTGCACACATCTCAAGATTCAGAACTAGACTTACAGGGACCTAGCACCCGGTTGCACAGCAAAATCCGCAGCATGAATTAAACTTGGAAATTTAAAAAAATAAAAAAATAAAAAAGGCAGCGAGATTGAGATGCCTAGAAGGGGGATACACGCTAGGCAGCAACTGGAGCAGCAGTAACTACAGACAAACAACAGGAAAGGCTGAAGAGCTTCCCAGGAAAATTAAATGTGCCTTTAAATTCTCGTCCACGTCCTGGGCGAGGGCCTTCTGACTGAACAAGAAGGTACCAGAAAGCATCCATACTTCTACAGGCATTTTGCATGAAGCCTCATAGCTTGTAATCATCAGCTCACTTTGCGGAGATCACATCTCACTAATGCAGATTGAGGAATATCTATTTAATGAAATCTAAAAGATTTAATAGATGCCAAGCTATGCAGCACCATGAAAGCTCTGATACTAGAGAGCTTGGCCAAAAGCAGAGTATTAGGGATATAACAGATTTTCAGTCCAATGGTGATACACAGGCAGCTATGGAATGGAAGTTTTAGGGAAAAAACCTTTAGATCTAGACAGATACTAAGCCCTTCAATCTTTTATGCAGAGTGGGAAAATTGAGTTAAAGACACAACACCTCTCCACCTCTCAAAGACATTTTTATAACATTCAAATAATGTCTGTTAATGTATCCTTACAAATGAGAGACAGCATGACATCCTAGCATCCTAGGTAGAAAAAAAAAAAAAAGTGATTTCTACACTAGTAGTAGTCATTGCATACACAGACACTAATAGGTAACGGCTTTCCTTCACAAAAGAAACCCATGAAAAAAGCTTGACAAGGGTTCAGTGAAATAATTTATCATGGAAACTCTGAAGATTATTATTTAGGGTCTGTGGCCAAACTCAGTATCATTAACAATACATTTTCACATTCATTGCCAAAAAATATGCTGGCACAATATTACCAGACTGAAACAAAATATTCATTAAAATAAAAAAGCTATTTCAAAGTTAAAAATTAGTACCACTTTAATTCTTCCTCAGTGAACACATATTACGAAATAATACTGTATTATCATCATCATCACATCCTGATTTAATGAGATTTCCCCAACTTTTAACAACCGTAGTGAGGTTCTGAGCACCCATAGCTGTTTCTGGTTATTAGCAGAAGTCTTCTGGTATTGACAGGTCTCCTGGTTTCATCAGAACAGGCTAGATGGGCTGGGTCTCATTTTTCTTCAGCTTGAAACCTGATGATATGAAAAGGGCAGGTGCAGGCAATACATTATCTCCAGGCTGTCCTGCAGTGCTTTAAGCTGTTTGTGGTGACAATTATCAGTGGGACTAGGTGGATCCAACCACTGGAAGCCATTCTAAAGCATATACACAATATCAGCCTCAGAATGGAGCAACAAAACTGTTATTGAGCATCAGGCTGACTACATATCTGGCTTGTGGATTGTTAATATGCTAAACCAAAAGGATGTCTGAAAAATGAAAATATACGTGCCTGTCTGGTACAGCAAATTCAGCAAGCAGCTGTTTATAGATGAAGTGGGAAAGTAATCTGAGCTCAAGCAAAATGGATTAGTTTTTCCTGAAATCAATGAAAAATACATGAAGCCCAACATTAGCAGCTGAACCTCAAAATCTTCAAGAACAGCATGGATAGAGAGCTTATTTCCATACAGTCCCTCTGGACTGAACCGAAACAGCAGAAAACTGATGTCTGAACATCTGGTAACACCACAGTACAGAGTATGAAAAGCTCTGCTACCCCTTCATTTTTGTGCCATATTGTAGGACTGAAATTACTACCTTGGATAATTCTGAACCATGGTCAAAAGATGTAGCAATTTCCGAATTCCCCCTTGCCAACAGGAGCCAGGCTGCTTCACTTAACATCCAATTCTAAAACCCTCTGCTAAGCAGGCCATGCTTAAAAGCAACGTCTGCTTTAATTTAGCAAAATGTTCTTCATTACATAAAGACAAATGACGGGCAAAGATTTTTTTCTGCTATAAGCAATCATAAATGTATGCCTCTTTGCATTCTCTAAAGAACCAAGCAACACTTCAGTGTTTTACTTTCTTAATTTTTAGAGGACCTAGGGCCAAGCTCTTCAATTAATTTAGTCTCCGAAAATCACCTAAATCAACTTACACAAGGAAATTAGCCAAATTAGTTTGTCTTCATTAAACTTGTGACTCAGGCCACCCTGACCTGCTTAAGTATAAAACAAAAAAATCAATCCCTGTGCTCGTGTAATTAGCTTACTGAAACCAATTAAATGCATGAAAGTGCATTATAAATAAATAAATACTAGATAAATGCTAGTTGAGAAGACTTAATTATTCCTCCAAGTTCAGTGACAGACATGGACACTAAAATGATTCCGTATTTCCTTGCTGACACGTTTAGAAAAGATACCTTCCCCATCCAAAAAAAATCCATCAAGCATCAATTAAAGAGATTTTTATGTTTGTTTTTTTTTCCACACTCGAATCAAACAGGATCTTTTTAACGCTACCTCCTACAGCATTACGGGAGAGGCAGAAGGAAACTCTCTAGAATCACATTATACCTCAAACAGGATCAGCAGATGAAACAAGAGTTCCTTCACCTCCAGCCCATTTCTACTGGTTTGCCAATGAAGCTCCAGGGAAAGAACATTTATGGCAAGCCTCATCTTACCTAGTTGTAACTATCTAAACTTTTGCTCTAAAGCATGAAGATTCTGTTTAAAGTCCTCCTACAGTTCACTGAATAGAGATAGATAGGTATTTCTAGAGGCAAGAAATGCTACTTTTAAGATATGCATCCAAAATCTGAACTAACTCTTCCGCATCTGAAGTCGTGCAAATGTTTATATCACCTACCATTCACTGGTCAAATTAAATATATTCACATGCAAAGGATGGCAACTCACCTCACTAAAATGTGGCAACAATAAAGCGTTGAGCTCAATCCCTCTACTTTTCCTGCAGTCAAAACAGAACATCTTCCTCAAGCATCTACCTGAAAATGGAAGTAAGCTTATTGCGGAGGCACTTCTGTCTCAAACCACCTAGCTATCTGAAATAGCTGTCTGGATAGCTATTTCAAACTAGGCATTTCATTCGAGACAACGGAAACACAAGCAAGATGAATCCTAGACAGTGCACGGCATCACAAACATACATTTAGAGTTAGCTGAGCAGATACCGAATGTTTTAATTTCACTTACATAACTCTAATAATACAAATAATCCAATTTAGACTATTTTAAATTAACACTGTTAGCACTTAGCGTGACCTTAACACTGGAAGGGGGTGTTGACACACCTGGCAGTCTAGAGGATGATTTTGGAATAAAATCAAGCAGAAAATCTGCAGAAAATAAAAGACAACTGAGCAAATGGTATGACCTGAGCAGGCAGCAATAGTCACTCCCATTAGTTACCATAAGAACTACAACATCATGTATTTCTCCAGTCCAGCCAATTACAAGGACTTCACCTATCCAGATTATTCCTTGAAATCGTGAAGTCACTCAAGTTTTGGCAAGAGTTTATGATCTTTGGGAACACCAAGGTATAATACGATTTCAAGCACAGATATTTATTCATTAAGAACTGCAATAAAAACACCTTGCAATCTGCAGTCAATTGGCTAATTTGGGAGAAAAATGTGAAAATCACACCTTTACATCCTACTAAAATACTGTTTGCTATCCCAGTAAATCCTTACTATATTTGATAGCTTTGCAAATAGTATTTTCTAACACAGCTGCAGGTCCTCAAATAAGATGAACAGGACAGCTACAGTAAAGCAGCTCTATCTAGCTCAGGTAGATATAACAATACATTTAATGATGGGGACATTCTGTTGACAGTCTACAATTGTTAAGTTCGAAAAAGATTGCATTCCTTTTGGAATTTTAAATGCTACAGACCCATTCAGGGTCTTAAGCAATTTTATTTTTAAATCTTCACCTAGCATTAAACATATTATTTAAAAGGAAAAAAAAAACAAAAACATACATACAAATGCATTCAAATTGGCAGATCCCCCTTCTGGAATATTCACTTACAATAAGAAGAAAATGCTGGACTGATTTCCTGGACATTCCTGAGGCAAATGCCAGTTATGATCTCACCTGATATAAAGGTCTCATGGAAACAGGTCATTTCTCTGCTCCCATTTCCACCTGAAATATTTCACCCTGACCCAAAACACTTGAACTAATTGATCTCACCTAAGTACTTTAAAAAAAAAAAATACTCATTTGAATTTAAATAATTCTATTTGAATTAACTAACTACCCTATTCTCTATGTAAATTAGATCAGCATTAATTATCTTCCTTTTACAGAGAAAGTGAGACCTACTAAAATTCAGTGACTGCTTTCTACAGTCATTTAATACCTCAATAAAACAGAAAACATTATCAGAATTTCTTAGCATTCTACTTTAGAGGTGCACTCACTTTGTTTAGGACAAAATAGAAGGAAAAATGAATCAGAATCTACATAGCTTATAATCATGAAGAGGTCAGTCAGTACTGTAATGCTCTTATATATTCCACAATAGGAACTATTTGCAGACTTCAAAGGCCCATTGATGTTTTGCTTCCTGACAAAATGATCTAGAGACTCTAGGTTTCCTAGAAGTGCTCCTGCTGAATGTGCCCTGAAGGAACTTGCTTGGTCCTACCTGCTCCCCGTACTCTGAGAACCTGACTCACAATAACTCCACTTCAACAAAGCCATACCAACTTAAAAATATAAATTCCGTTTTATTAGTCGAAAGGGTTTGCTGAGGGACTGAAGAAAGCCTAAATTTCCCCAGGTAGTTAAAACGTTGCTTCTCTTCAGCCCTTCACAGTAACAATCAGCTAGCGATACAAACCATGAAGTCATTACTCTTGTCCAAGATTCTTATATCCAGAATTAGATCTGAAACAGCAAGTCTCTACCATGCCTTGAATGACAACAGTAAACAAACAAGCAAACAAAAATTATTACATACTTGAAACATTTTCTGTTTATTAAATAGAAGTGACATTTTCTGTTTTAAAACACTTCTTAAAAAAGTATCACTAGTCAATTACATACACAACATTAAAGTAGGACAAAGAAAGGGCCTGGTTTTCTGTTTGAGAATAAAGGTGTTTGGAAAGACGCCTATACAAAACTACTCATTTCTCTTCCATTAATCCAATGTGATTTTCCCATAAGCATACCTGGTTTGCTATACCCAATTTCAATTTGCATAAATTCTTCCCAGAAAAGAAACAATTACCTAACCTAATGATTTCTCCATTAATGGACATTTTGGCAACAATAGATAATGTAGAAATCCTTGATTAGCTTCAGAAGAATTCTGACTGGCATAAACAGGCATTTATATCAATAAGTGCCTCAGCACAAGTTTGATTTAAATGCAGGACACCCAGCGTCCTGAGGGAATGCAGCTGATCTAGGTATCCCAAGTAAATTAAGGTATACCCAAAATGCTGGGTTTTTTGTTTGTTTGTCTGGTTGGTTTTTTGTTTTGTTTTGGCTTTTGAAAGAGATGCACTCGAACAATGCCCTGATATCTAACTGGATAAAACATCTCTTCTTGCTACCAGCCCCTCTCCAACTGCAGCTCTGTCCCCATACCAACCCTCACCCCAGTCATCAGTCGAGCCTCAGCCCCAGATACCAAGGCATGGCCCTGATGACCTAGAGGACAGAACTCCTTTTGCAATGCACCCTTTGGTAGCCCCTTCCCAGCCCCATTCCTGCTACAGCTCTAAACTCTGTTTCTCTCTCAACCCTAATCCTACTCCCAACCCATGGCATCATCACCAAACCATATTCTCCCCTAAATCCAAACCACTCTTGAGTTTTCATTTCTTTATCAAGGAATGCTCTTGAAAACATTGTTTTATACGATAAACCAGTTTGACATTAATAACATAGGTGATATCACTAATGCAGCTTTTGCTCACTGAATTACAAGTATACAAAGAGAAAGTGGCAGCCACGAAAACATAGGAACTAATTTGCTGAAAAAGGAAAAGGACGAATAGTTTTAAAGGGAAGGGATAATAGTTTAGCATTTTAAATGTACTAGATATACCACAAAAGGAGCATCTAAGTCCTGTCTATCTAGCAGTCATGCTCACAAAAGGGGGTGTACTGGAGTTTCAACATCCTTAATATACAATCAAAAAAGATAGCCACTCAGGTATTACAAATCCTAGCCTACATCTGGATGGCTTGTTTAACCTTTTGCAACCTCAATTTTTTTCAGCAGTAAAATGGAAATAATAAAATAATTATAATAAATAAATAAAATCATAAAATAATTTTCTGACACTAAGGCTGTGAAGCTTAACTCATTTAAATTCTGTGAAAGTGTTATGAGCTCCTTATAGGAAAAGCATTATTTAATTAAGCACCATTATTATTCAAAAGGAGCAACTGTAACCAAAAAAAATATCCTATTTCTGTTATTGTCTATTGAAATTTTCATACAACTGCCCAACCCCCAAAAGGAGCACTTGTCCCCTTTCTGATAAAGGCTTATGCTAGTTAAAAGTGTATTACTTAAGAAAATATATTCTACTCTACCATAAAAACCATGGTTTTGACCAGTGACAAACATATTATGATTGTCAGAATGTTTAATAGCATTTTTAAATTACTCAGATGAAGGCTCTTTTCCTGAGTTTCATGTAGATTTTAAAGTATTTTAACTAAAAATGAAAAACAAGCCTACATTCTAATCTCTTATGCTGTCTGAGTGAATTAGAATGGTTCTTAACTCTTTATGGGCATAGAAACAAAAACTAATAAAACACATTGCTTTAATCTGTCTGTCTACAACTAGCCCAAAGTTGGTGTTGGTAGTTCTCAGCCAATACTGCATTGCTTTTTATCTAAATTGCACGTATTCCTAAATAAAATCATAACGAAAGGAAGAAGAAAATACAAAAGAGATGCTGCAGCCTTAACTAGTACAGGCTGGAGCAGAATCCAGATGGCCTCTTAACTTTTCAGAGAACTCCAGGGTGCAGTAGCTTCCCCTCAGAGCTTTCATGTACTGCCTAATTCAGTGACGCTTCCCTTGATCATACATGCTGGGACACAGAACCCCATAGATGTGAACAAACACATCTATTACCGTGTTTTTTCTCTGGGCTGTGGTCACTGTCCAGATCATGGGGGCCAAATGTAATCACTGAGTATGAATCTGACCAAGAAACTGACAGAAACAACAGGCAAATTCTTGCCTCTGCTGTGATCCCCATCTGGATAGAGGACAACTTCGCTACAGCTGGTCCTGAAAGTCCAGGCCTGAGAGAAAATAACTACCCAGCACACAGCCCTGTAGAAAAGAGTTGTAAGATCACCCTCCCCTGTTTTAAGGGCTACCTCAAATATGGGACTGAGCAGAAGTGGGCCACGTGGTGCTTCAAAGGCCATAATCAGGTATGCAACACAAGGAACAACAGAGAGCAATTGACGTAATTTAAATGGCCCACAACAAGGTCTAAGACAAAACGAGGGAGTCTCCAAACCCTGAACAGATGAAGTTCTGAAAGATTTGGTCACAGCAGAAAGCCGCTGTAAGCCCATTCTTTCCTAGGTTACAAACTCTGTCATGGACCTCTTAAGCAGAGTGTCTGGAGTCTTACACAAGCACTTCTTACACAAAGTGCTACACAGTCTTTAAAAAAGCTTCATGTCACCTGCAAGTCAGCAGCACTGAGACCACAAAGCCTCTCTGCATTGCAACAGCAGGTTTGCATACTACAAAGTTAGATACAGCAAATCAGTATTACTTCCTACTTAACTGGCATGCTCCTTTCAGATCATTTCACACATAATTTGGAACTAATGGTACACTTGAAGACATAAGCAGCACTGGTAAACAAGCCACTTCTCTCATTCAAAAGGTTTCCAGCACATTTAAAGAAAGGCTTCTTCCACATAGTACATTTTGCCATGGGGAGTAAAGATTAGCTCCTGTTTCTATCACAGAGCTTAAAGAATAGGATGTAGCACAATGTTAAAGGTATCTGCTTATCTCAGTCAACTTGAAGCCAATCATTCCCCAAAAATTTAACACTATTTACTCAACACCAAACAGTTTGAAAACAGAACCAAAAGATTATTGTGCACCTTCTAAAATATCAAGCTTTCTTAGTCTAGATTAGGTATAAAAACTTCCTAACCTAACCTCTCCCAACCTCTAATCTAAATCTCCCCTTAGTTTAAAGCCATTCCCCCTTGTCCTGTCATTATCTGCCCGAGCAAAAAGTTGGCTCTCCATCTTTTTCATAAGCCCCCTTTAAGTACTGAAAAGCTGCAATAAGGTCACCCCTGAGCCTTCTCTTCTTCAGGATGAACAGCCCCAGGAGAGAAGAAATAGGAAGATGTGCTATACTTCCTTTCTCCAGACTCAGAATTGCCATTTATAATCAATATAAGGAAGCAAATTATTTATTTTCATCAGTTTCCAGAGACAGCAAAAAGATTTGTCATTATTTCAGCCTCTTTTGTTATCTACGCTGCTCACTGCCTAAGAGCCCCAAGTGTAGCTCAGGGTTCAGTGGTGAAAGGCATTAACGTGTCCCAATACTAACAGTTTGCTTGTCCTAGCAAACTACCCTTTATAAGTCAGCTCATACGCAAAATGAAATGAAGAGTAAAGAAAAAAAACATTTCAAGTACCGTGCCATGTAGTTTGTGGACATCATATCTTATCTGAGCAAATTCACGGAGTCCAAAAGATCCCCCAACAAGATAGAGCTGAAAAACAACAAAATGAAAATACGAGTTAGGACTAACACGAAAAAGCACATCCACATACTGACCCCCTTCATTTACCGAGGTGCTCTGCTATTCTTCCAGCAGAAACACTAGGAACTGAAGAAAACAAACAACTGGAACATACATCTAGGAGCAGGAGTATGTGGAACGTCAGAGATTTTTCTTCCACTCTTTGGGCCAGGATTTCACAAATTTCTTCCTTCATATACAAACAGGTGCATCACAACTCCCATTCTCTAAGAACTTTGTCTCCTCTTACCCCTTTTTTACCTCCCCATATGGCTTCCTGACATAATTGCAACAATGGAACCTTTTGTTACTGCCACAGCATTTATTCCCATCATTTTCAAACTGTGGGGAAGTAACAACACGGCGTTGACTGGCTCTGATGTCTGTGTGTTCCAGATCTAATTACGCTTCTGAACAGACCGGCTCACTGGAACTGTGGTTCAGTGATACATTATCAACTAAGCTAAGAAATCATATCCAGCACACCTGCACCGTTATTATTGCCTCCTTAGTTGTCTTGCAATTCCCTCCACACCTGCAAAGCTTATGAAAGAGAGCAATACAGGGATTAAGGGGGGGGGGGGGGGGGGGGGGGGGGCAGGGTCGTGCTTCATAGCAGCATTAAAAAAATTATTATTCTTTCTTATGGCAGAGGGATATTATAAAATTGCCTATGTATTTTTATCGTTGAAAATGGACAGATCAACCAAAAGATCAAATATTGTTAAGAAACACCATGAAGAACTTAAAAAGTAGCTTAGAAATCTACTTTGTGGAAGAATCAGGTTTTTTCACTGCTGCTCTGACCTGACAGACTTTTTCTGCTGTTCTCTGCTCAGGCTGAAAGGCTTCACATCTACAGATGAGCATCTTAAGGAAGGCTGCAGAAGCAAAAGGAAGAGGAGAGGACCAACCTATTTTAACTCCTTTAACTGTTACAGTCCTTCATTAGAGGCTGCTGCTGGTAGCCATTCTCTGTGCAATGATGGTTGATTTCTTGATACACATCAGGCTTGCTGCAATGGCTTGTGTCCAATAATTGTTATAATTATGCTGCACAGGTAGTTAAAAATGTATGTGCTTTCCAGACAGTATGCTATCCCAAGTTCAGGCCATTGAAGCCACAAAGCCATACGCATTCAATTAAAACAAACAAACAAGCCTTCTACATTTATTCCTTCCATTTACTCTTTCTAAAAGGTGCAGGACTATGTGATTTTCCATCAAGCAGATAAAGCTACTCAGAAACAAGCACGTGAATGTAATCCCCACACCCCCAGAGCAGAGGTGGGTTACAGACTGGGCTCCTGGGAACAGAGGTGCTCTGTGCGGGGAATGCTTCGCCAACAGCCAGGAGGTAAAGGCTCCAGTCTCCTGGCCTGGCCCTTTTGACAACCTTACAAATGCAGCTGATGAGTAGAAACAAACAGACCAAAGTTTTGTGATATGAGTATCCAGCTGCTAGGCCACAAAGCTACAATTTCAGAAAGCTGGTAAGAAAATCATCACGCAGTAACAAGCAACTTTGAGGGACCTCAAACCTCCACTGTTTGAGGAATTAATGCTGCTCTTGCAGATACTGAATCATCAATATACATAATAGAGAAGAAAGTGTTAAAGGGAAAATAATGTCTTCCTCACGTATAACTACTTTGGTAAGAAAGAATAACAAGAAAAAAAAAGTATTCAAAATGGTTAAAAAGAATGTGAATATTAAGATTTATTCAGTCAAAGCAGGTTTGTCAGCTGAAGGTATGGTATCTTCATACCATATGCTGGAAGTCTCGAGGATCAGACAATAATTGAATGTTACTATGGCTGACACCTGTCAGCTAATGAAAATCTATGCTGATTCTTTAAGTCCTAGTGAGTATTCTGTTAATTAACAGCCTATGAGTTAATTTAAACTTCATGTCCTAACAAACAGAAATCTGTAGTAGTATAGACAAGATTATGGCTGTTACAAACTACAGCTTATGTTTGTCTTGTCAGTGAGGGGCTGTGGTAGAGCAAAAACAGCTGCACTAGAACTGGTTCAGTGCACAGTTGTTCAAGTAGGTAGAAATTATGGTATCACTTCAAAATTAATTTATCCAACAACAGGCTTGCATAAACTATGTTGTTATGAGATGCAACATGAACAAAACCATGCTCCAACTAAAATAAATAAATATATTTTTTTTAGCTTTGATAATTTAAAACTATGTAATGTACATCATAGCTAGGGGAAATCGGGTAGATAGCTGTTGCATGAAATAAGTCATGCTACTCATTTTGCATTTTGTCTCATCACATTCTATCACTTGTTTGACAGCAAACGTCCATTATACACTGCATTTTATGTTTGCAGCTATACACGTTAAAAAATTTGATACTCACACACATCTCTCCTCCTTAAGACATGTTTTGGCCTGAAACTGTAATTTTACTCAGAACTCCTTTACGCTGCTAAAGGGAAGGAAAAGAGAAAGAAAACACTTGGATTCTGATCTACTTTTGCTCTTCATACAGCATAAGCAGTATAGCCAGCCTGGCCAGTTGGACATTTTGCTTGCCAGACCTTACCAACACAGTTGCCTTTACATTTCCAATACTGCAATGGTGAATTGATCTTTCAATGAAACATCAGCTCAGCTGTGTCAGCGTCAAAGCCCATCAATGCTGTAAGGAACTATAACTGACACTGAAATATTACACAGCGTAAGGCTGGAAGGTTAGGATTCAGATTATATAAAAGCACTGAATATATATAAAATATGAAGAAGATATTTACAATTATATTTGATCAATGTTTTAAAGAACCAAGCATGATGTCTTCATTGCAAAAACAGACCTAAATCAGCCACATTCAGCACTTATTTAATCAGCCAACAGCATGTGAATACAGTTAGCCAACAGCACGGAGCATGAATTCCCGTTATCTACACATGCCACAGCAGCAATGGGCAGCTTTTCAGTCAATTATATTTTTTAAACCATGTTCAAAAGCCAATAAAAGCCATGATAGAGGAAGTATCAATGAGTTTACACAACTATAACAGCAGTAGAGGTAATAATGGACTCAGCGACTGACATTGTGTTGAATGGAAATATTAGCTTTGGTTTAATGGAAATATTAGCTTTGGTTTAAGTTTCTCCTTTCTCTTTTACATTATGAGGGAAGGTGCCCTCACCATCTTCATTTAAGTTAATTCTATTTAAAGAGAAAAATACAGACATACAAACAACAATGAAACATCAAGATTCAGCAATCAAAATAATCAGAAGTGGGACAAGATTGATGTTAAAAATTCCATCAGTGTCATTCGCTTACTGGCCTTCCATATTCTGTATGTCTCACATATGTTTCTAGCTTTGCAATTTGTGATGCAGATAATCTCCACATTCCTTGCATGTTAAAAAAGCAGTGCAACGGATGAACATGCTCAGTGCAAGCCAAGGCCAGAAGCAAAGTCCCATGCGTTCCACCTGCAGTCCTGCATTCTTTCATTGTGAGGAACTATTAGATTTAAATGTGGCAGAACGTGGAGCAAAAACTTTACTACACAGTAAACACTGTCTGTCTAGTCACTTGAATGCCTTCAGCAGATCAATGAAACGATGCTACCATTTCACTTTTTCCTTTACTTACACCTGAAGTTTACTCTTAAGAAGGCAAAACTGGGAGACATCCCAGTGAGCCAGCACTTACGGCACGTTGGTGCAATCAGCTTAGCAGCACAGCTAGCACGATCCCCCCATTAAAGATTTCGCACTGGATTATTCCTTTATGTTTCAGTGAGTACACAAAAAACCCTATGATGTTGTAATGCAATTATGCATGCATGGAAGACTTGCATGTTGCAAAACAAAATGAAAGATAGGATGTGACATAAGAGCACCATCTGTCACATATACTCAGCAACCTCAATATATGTCTTATGTAAAAAAATGACATAAAATTCTCTTCCATTCTTTTAAAAGTTCTATTTGCTCACTTCTCCATTGGGAAGTGTGTTACACAATTAGTTATGGATGGCATCAGCCTGATCACTTAACTGCATCTTAGGGTAATATTCGTGTTTGTCACCACCAACAGCGAGATGTTCACTGAGGACTTGTAACAGCACAAGAAGTTAGGCCTTAAGAGCAGATCCCACGATTAACCTTCGGTCCCTTGAGCATAACAAATTAACAGGAAACAATTTCTCTGGCAGCACCAGCAATTTGCAGTATCCTAAGCATCCCTGTTGCTAGAGAACCTCATTCCTGCTATAGCAACAATTGTGAAAGCCAGATTACTAAATTACTTCACAGTTGTTGTAGATCCCTAAATTAATCAGATCACTATATTTAGTGCTGGCAACACACATTACACACTAGTGTAAAGAAAGCAGGAAAATGTTATCATAAATATCACTGAAGAAGGAATGTGCTAATTTTCTAGCCTCTTCTTTAAGAACACTGCAGCAAAACCCTCCAGCTATTCATCATGAGCTTCAAAACTAGAACAGTCGTGAATGGTTTTATTTTAGTTTGCAGTGATCACAGTCAAAAGGTTTTGGGGGTTTCCTTTTTAAAGAACTGTCATATATGCGGTGCAGAACTGGTGAAAGACAGCAACTTGGCAGCGCAGAAGACTGAAGTCTCTTATTTGTTCCTGAAGAAAGTAGCGCTCAAGCTGCCAGCCCCACAGCAGAGCCAGGCAGATCATCTTAACCTGAAGCGCCCCCCTCTGCCAGCTCTCGAGAATATTTTATTTTCCAGAGCAACTCAGCACTTGGCTCTAACGCAGAAATTGTTGAGAAGAGGTAAAAACAGGGCAGAATCTTCTCAGAAACCAAAACCTCTCCTCACTCACAATGGGAGCAAAACATGGTCTGCCTTTTCTTCTCATCTGCAACAAATGGAAATCATTTTCAGGTCAGATCAGAGGCATCCTCTGGGGGAAAAACAAAACTATAAAATTCCTTAATTTCATTCAGAAGCATGACAAAGTAAGAGCATGCACCAATTCTATGCGTATACTAGAACTCACAAACTGCAGACTGAACTGCATTACAACCAGAAACAGGTGAAACATGCCAATAGCCGACCGCATCAGTACCGCGCTGGCAACCTGGACAGCAGCTGGTATCAGCTGGGGCCAGCCATAACTGACTGATAAAGCAGCAAGGTGTAGCTTTCACAGAACGTGGAACTTTGTGCAGAGCATTAAACTTGACCCACTGCATCAGGTGAACTGGCTCAGTATAGAGTATGTTCAAAGCAATGATTTTAAAGACTGTAAATATGAATGGCTACAGGCGGGGCACAACAAAAATGGTCTGCAAACTTTCAGCGCTACTATTCTGTCTTAGGAAGAAAAAAAAAAAAAACTTGGTTCATTAAAATGCCCATTTCATGGCAGGTTGGAAAGCATAGAAAACGTATTTAGTAGAAACCAATCTTCAAACAACGCAGGGCGGACAGCAACCCAGAGGTTCCTCAGTGTGAGCATTAGCAAAAAAGGGGCATTTTCAGCCCCAGCATTGTCACTTTGCATTACACCCACTGCTTGGACTGGGCAGATGACACAGGAATTTCATTCAGCAGCTGCAGCTGTTTGAAAACTGAGTCTGCCACGGTGGCCAAGCTGCAGTTGCTGAATACCGTCTCCTTCTTCCAAAGCTTCTAAAAGCCAAAATTTGGATTCATTATTAAAATTAGTATTCCCATTACTCAGATGTTCAAATCTAGCCAAGGCACAGTATAATGAGAAACTGTTTACACCTTATGGCAACCTGGGGTTCTTGTCACCTGATCACTCTACGAAAAATAAACCGAAATCTACATTAAAGAAGATAAAAACAAACCACTACTAGTAAGGAAACACTTCCCTGGTTAACAATGCTGGACGGGGACTGAAAATTCAATGGAGTAGGGTTAATTTTACCCGCTTACATTCACCACCCCTTGAAGAAGGTGGATCTTAAAGCAGGACTACACACACAGTGTGAGAACAGGCAAATCTCTACTTGTGCTGCTGTTCCTAGGCTCAGCACGGATATGCAGATCCCTGAGTGCCAGATTAGTCCATCCTAACAGCATTGAACAATGTAAGCACACCTCCTCTATTTTAAAATGAAACAGAGGGCAAGCCTGGAGTACAAGAGAGTACCTAACATTTATCTGGAAAATACTACTCAGATTTAGAATCAAAAATAAAAGTTTAAGGCATTGATTGAGAAGATGAGCTCAGAAACTCTAAGATCTGCCAGTCAAGTGAAAGACGGATGTCAGCTATTTCAGATTGCACAAACTGGAGTCCACAAAAGCCCATTCAGCTTGAACATGCTGGCTTCCACTCCGGCACAAACGGTTCTGGGGGTGGTTTTATCTGGAACAGCTCCACACTCTGCTGTGGATTCAAACACACACTCAGATAGATGAACAGGAGATGCAAAGAAGTGCAGCACAAGTCATGGACGTATTCCATCATAATCTTAGAGACACAATATTTATAATACAAGTGATTAAAGCATAAAAATGACACTATCCAACTCAATGATTTGGAGCTACCAATTTAAAACTCTAAAAACTGTTTTGTATTTATTGCTTTTCTAGGCTACAGATTTAATACTTGTGGGCTTTTACAGGCAATCACAATTTATCTACAAATATTAGAAGTCAGAACTCTTTTATCATGGATAAATGTAAACTCCTATCCATCTCTCAAAAGCATATTAACATTTAAATGAACTGTTCTGTATATGTCAAATTTTAATGTAACGTTGCATGAAGTAATATATACCAATAAAAATCCTGCAATTCAATATTATGAATTGTTCAAGGTGATAATGTAAATGATGTTAACAATAACACTGATATACCTGGAAGTAAAAAATGCTAATTGTAGTCATTCTTTTTCACACAATACCAAAAGATAATTTAATAACAGTTTTTATACAGAGACACTGATGGCAACAATAGATCTCAAAAACATGATTACTCCCAAGAAGAATTTTTCACTTTTCTAAGTGTTCATATTATCTTTTATGGCTAGATCCTCCAAAATCAGCAGGGAAAAAAAAGCATGCCTAGCGTAGAGTTTATGCCAGGATTCAGAATTCAGCAGCTTTTTATGCAATGCATTAGGAATGTTGTATTTACAGGAATCTTTGGACACTTGGTTATTTAAATACATTTAAATGATAAAAATGTACTTTCCCTACCCATTAGCCCAGTATAACTTCCAATATTGGTGAGTCACAGCACAAGACAGCACTTCCCAGAATTTACAAAATATTTCTGAGCATCAGTCTTGGCTTCTAGATGACCCTGACTTCACCAGCGAACAAAACTAATCCGCATACATGTGAATTCATATCCTGATATCCTCTCCTTTTTTTTCTTTCCTTTGCCAGAGGAGGTCAATAAAGTTGAGAGAAAATGGGTTCATTAACAAGGCCTGAGACACCCCTGACATTCTCTAATGGTGCCTGGGAGTGCTGACCGCACTGCTGCAGCTCTGGTAGCAGCTCTCTCTAATCTGACCTTTTTTCTCCTCCTGTACGTGACAGGCACTCTCACTGTCTCTTAACAAAGTGCTTATCAAAGTAAACTTGCACTGTTCAAGGCAGCAATGTAGATGGCAATGTAGTACAGTCTGTGTGCATAAACACTGATGGAGATATATTTTAGGAACATGTTTATTCACAGAGAAAAACTTTCACTGTTCCAGGCTACCTTCATCTCTTCTGGCAACACTACGCACACCAAAGACAAGATCTGGAAAGAGGAGATACACAAGGAAAGTACTTATAAAAACATGGTCATTACAGGATGAGAAGATTAAAGAGAGAAGGAAAAAAAAAACAGAATGAAAAGATGTAAAAATCCACAGCTATAGACATGAAGAATGTCACTACATGCTAAATGTTTGAAACCTGTAATACTGCATATATAGAGCATTACACTTATTTTAGGTGTGCAATGAAAATCACCAAGTGAGGCACAGACCATATTTCCTGTCTGCCAAGATGCTGCTTTAGATCCTGAGCATTTAATTTTTCCCTTGTAACATGTTGACAGCAGAACTGGAACTGGATCTGTACATTCCTTTTGCAGCTTAGAGAGTACAAAAGATCCTTGTCTAGAATCAGCCAAAGACAGAAACAGAAATGCAAGTTTTGGCAAGTGTTGTGAGCATACAAAATAACATTTTTTAACATGTGTTTAAAACCTGTAACTGCTTTGCTATTTTGAAGTCCAAACACTACCTCAATGTCTTGGAATCACCACTTACACTTGTCTGAAAAAAATTACTTCCAGCAACCTTCAAATGTTCAAACTGCACCAGAGGTACCCTAACATGATCCATGTCTTGTAAGAAAGGTGTGACAATGGATCCACCTGATGTCGTACCAATGAGCCTCACTCTCAACAACTTACAGAATCATCCCAGCAGCTGCAGTACGCTGACGGACACATCCCTTTGGGGCTGGTAGAGTTGATTGTGGAACAGAGCCAAGCATCCCAAAGACTTGTAGACTCTTTCCTTTTAATGTCAAGCCTGACTTACGATGATAGGAAAGAGACATCAATACAGCTGACAAAGATGTTTAAATTACCACACTAAGGCCCTCCTGTCATAACAGCAAACTTTAGAGCTACAACTGTAAGGTCACTGAGCTCATCCCAGCATCTACACAGATGTTGCCATCTTCACCAGTGCTTTACGACTACGCACCCTGCAGCGCTCAAGCTGTTAAGATATTCCATGCCAGGTTACTTTGCTCTCTCCCGCATGCATACAGTTTTACACCATGCAGAACCTGAGAAGTTTACAGAAAAAAAGGAGTTAAAGAAAACGTTGACAAATCAAAGTTTCCTGCAGATTAATTCCTGCCCCCTACAGTCTCCCTGGTCCTCACAAAGAAACAGTCTTATCTTCTGAAAAAGCATGACTGAAAACTGTGATTTACGCATCTTACTCTGAAAGCTGTTGTCATTTTGATGTTTTAAAGATGAACCAAGAAAATTCCTTCTGCATAGAAATATTCTAACAGCCCCAAGCCCAAATGAACACACACAAAAAAAAGGGTCAAGATAACTTACACTAAAAAGGAAGAAATATTTTTAATATGTATTAAATCATGCATGTATATAGTGAGACCCTCATCTGTTTTTAAATTATGATCTCTTCAACCTTGGATTCTTTTTAAAGTGCAGGGACTTCTCATTCAAATATGCCGTATAAGAAAGGAAGATATGAAATCAATTTGAATTTTTAAAAAGCCAACATAGTATTGATGAAAAGTCCAGCAGTGGGCTCGTGTCCCCCAGCAGTAGTGAAGAATAAAGTCTCATCATTGTATAGTGAAAAATTATGTACAGGATGCAAGAATCTAACAGAGAACTTTCATTTCAGTACTATCAACAAATTCAGCAGAATTTAAAGGGTTACCAAGGCACGCTCCTTCTCTGACTGTGCACAGATTCAGCACCTTTTCTGCTGTAATTCATCTTTTAGGAATATTCTGCTCAGCTTCAGAGATGCTTTCAGAGTTCAATAGATAGCTGAGAAACTGAAAAGAACTTCACAAAAGTTTCCTTTTTCTTACTCCTTGGGAAGCAACACAGAAACATTCTGAAATATTCACAGGGGAGACTAATTTTAAGGCATGGAGACATGAAACCCTGGAAAGAGATATGACAGAATATTTCTCAATATTATATTGTTGCTGGAGGAAAGATCGCTGCGGTAAGGAAAATGGAATGAAATTGAACAGTACAAAGACAAAAAAAAAAAAAATCTCTAAAATGTCTGCTATGACTGATGGCAAACCATGCAAGAACAGCAGAAGGCCCAGAAGGGCAATCAGAGGTCTGCCCTGGCCCAGAAAGCTGAAGCCCTAGCTCCAGCACTGAAGCAGAACTGAAAATATGATGTTGCTGACAGGTGGCTGTTGAAGCTCTTCTATGTTTTGTTTTTTTTTTATTTATTTAAACAAGTGTTTTACTTTACTCTTGTTTCTGTGTCTTCTAATAAGATTTCTGTTTTTTCCACAACCCATATTTGTTCTGCAGGACCCAACCCACCCAGGATACCCTTCCACTTTGGAAGAGAACTGATAACTACATTTTATAATATTTTTTTTCAATCCTTTGAGAACACAAATGATAACAAGCGTATCTTTGCCATACTTGCTCCTTCTTCTCATAGGGAAAGTTATGCTGAAAGTTTTATCAAAGTCAAGATCTTGCACATCAGTTGCATCGCCTCACTCACTGTGCCAGTTAATCTACCAAACCAGATGTATTGTTATTGAAAAGCTACGGCGACATTTTTCTCCACCAGTGTACCACTTCTAAATATCTGTAATTTAATAATTTAGTATTTTTCCTAAACTTTTTATGGAGTTAAAATTGAGCTGCAGAATATTAAGCAGACTGAGTTCTCTTCATTTCGAAAGGTAAGTAGCAAACCTTAAAAAAAATAATAATAATCAGGTAAACAATAGCGCTGTGACCTAAAAATACATCCAACCTGAAACATCTCAGAAAGGTGTTGTTAAACTCAAGAATAATATCAGAACATTCAAAAATGAGAGAATTTCAGTCTAAGCACCAAAGAAGCGCAGCTCTGGACAGCCCTCCACGTACACGCGCACGTAGCAGGGTGGCTGGACAGCTTTAGATTCATGTTCGATCGCTTCGTGAGAGGTGTACCACCAAGTTGTTTGCAGTATCAGAGATTGGACTGGCTGATGCAAAAGATTCATACAGCTGTGTCATTATCACATTACCTTGTTGGGGTTTTTTGACCTGTTTTCATTTCTCACAAATGTCTTTATCATTATTTTACAAAACGTTACTTGAGCGTGTCCAATTGCATGAGCATTTCCACTTAAAGCTCCTACCCTGGACACCTCTGGAATGGCACTTACTTGCATCGCTGAAATAAACAGCCTCAAACCGCTTAATCCTTTTAACTCTAAAAAGCGCCACTGCCTTTCTCTGGACCTCCCCACTTTTCAGAGGTGTGCTGCGGGAGATTTAAGGAGGATCTCGTTCATTTACCTAAAACAACTATAAAAACATCAGAACTACCCTTTGCTCTACTCTTCTTCCACCTTGAAAGCCGCTTACTTTCTCTTTTAAGAATCGCACATGCGGAAACGGAGTGGGGGGCTGCATACAACGCACCCACTGCCTGCCTGCCTGCCTGCCTGCCTCCCTCCCTCCCTCACCCTCCGCACCCCCGGCCCCTCGGGCCGCCCGTAGCCCGCCGCCAGGCGCCTCCCCGCCGCCCCCCGCTCTGCTCACCAACAGGGGGACGCCGTAGGTCATGGTGCGGCCCCGCCACAGCCGCCGGAGCCGCTCCATGGGCCCCGGCAGCGCCTCCTCCCCTCCGTGTCTGGCGGTTCCGGGCCGCCACAGCGGCTCCCTCCGGCGGCGCAACGCGGCCGCGGCGGCGGAGTTCCGCGGGGAGGCTTAAAATGGCGGAGCCGTGCCCCTGCTGCGGTTCCCGTTGCTGTGCCGTGTGAATGCACCGCGTCGTTGTCTGAGGGAAACTGCATGCGTGAGGGGCAGTTTGGTCTCTCTTCCAGGACTGTGGACGTTCAAAGTTACTCGTTGCAGCATAGTCCTTAGGGAGAGGTGAAAGCACTGTCCCCAAAACTGCAGCAAACCCGAGCTTCGCCCTGAATTACCCTGCTGAAATGCAATTCCCTTTGGGTGTGTATGGCAGAGGAGCTTGCCCTCGCTAAAGACACCTTTGAAGTTGCAAAAATGAGTAAACATCACAAAACTACAGAGAAAAACTCTCCACACGACCCCGAGGCTGATGAGCAGCTACCGTGTGGCCAGGTGGTTTGTGGCAGGATGTCCCTCGGGAGAAGTTCCCTTCTCGACTCCCAGGGGTGAAACGCAGGAACGTGTTTCTGCAGACAAATCTGCCCCAGTAGGCAGAGGAAAAACCTGCAGCGAATAGTTTGGGAAGGAACAAAAGGCTCGTGTTTCTGTGTAACGAAGAAAAATCCATGTGAAAATCGATAGCTGCTACAGCGTTCCCAGCAGGGAAGCGAGCAGCAGTCCCCCTGCCAGCAAGGTGAGGACTGCCTTTTCTCGCCTGCAGGGCTGGAGGTACTGCACCGTGGAAGATTTAGCACTGCATATGTACACACTTTGTAAGGACTTCCACCAATACAGATTTGTAAGGGTCACAATCCCCTCTGAGCACACCTGTCTGTGTGGTGTTGAATGTGTGAAAAAGCCCTTCAGCGAGGGGATTTGATTCAAATTCTCGGCATTTTTCTGTGTTCTGCACTTCCTTTTGGGCTTCTGCAGGACATTTGGAAAGTGGCTTGGCCTAGGCTAAGTGGACCTCAAAAACAAAACGTGCCACTTTGCAGAATGATGATTAAATGCTGACTAGTGCAAAGGAATGACTAGTTCACTGAATATCAGCAAACGTGGCGATTTTACTGCCATCTCAAAAGCCAGCCTGTGGAGCTGAGATCAGGAGCGTTTCAGGAAAGCAGGTGGCATGGAGAGACAAAGAGCTTCCATAGTTTACAAGTGGGGTACCAGGGAAAGCAGGACAGCAGGAAACATTGCCATTCAGATTGGTAAGCACTGAGGGCACCGCTGAATTTAAACTTATACAGCTTCTACCCTCCCCAGTGAGACATACTAATATTCACTCAGTGGATGACCACTACATAGCCAGCTGAATCTTACTTACAACAAAAGACAAGTCAGCTCAACACTGTTAAGGAAAATGTGTAAACCCCAATAGGTTCCGTAGGTGAATACACGTCTTCTTTCCTGCGGGCTTTCTTCTGTGATTTTGGACTTACAATCAAATCTCATTGATTACACAGTCCTCAGGGTCTGGCTGTTAGCTGTGTCTTTCATTTTGTTTCCCAAGGAGATAAAACTACCATGATCATACTGCCAATTTTCCTCCACTGTGATCCCTTATCCCAATCATATTGCACTCCCAGAAACTTTTAAATCCGATCAAAACAAAGCTGGATACAGCAGCATTAATGGATCATCTACTGAGGTTTAGAACCAGCAGTCATTCATTCCTGGTAGCAATTTAATGTGTTCCACCATCCCCTCAAACACCTGAATTCCAGAAATGCTGACTTTTGTCTGGGAGTGAAGAGAGCAAAAGAACAGGCCTGTGTTCATCTCTGGGCTGCGTTCAGATTGGGATGAAGTCATCACAGAGCACTCCTATCAGCACTGGGATAGATCTGAAATTAAGAGAATTGCTATTGTAGATACAGAAGTGCTGAGAAGAGCGGTTATTACTTACCTCATTTCTCTTACTGTAGCTTTCCATAAAAGCAGTTTGTCTTGTAACTCTAATACTACAGCATTAGGCTAACCTTACCTTCATTATTACTGTCTCACCTGAGGACTATTAGTTCTCTGCTAGAGAAGTAACCCTCAGCTGCTGATGCCCACATGCAGCGTTGGTGCCCTCCCTTTCCAGCTTCAAAAAGGGCACAAAAATTCCTGGCAGTAAGTAGAAGGGTTAACAGTCTGTGCTGGTGCCATTGGGTGCTCTTGTCAAGACTCATAAGTTGCTCTTTGTTTTCACTGATAATTGCTGATATCTAAAATTTTTCCATGGTGTTATAATCTAAAACAGTCAGAGAAAGTAAATATGAAACTAAATGCAAATATTATATAATTACATAATAATAGCAATAATTCTGTGTTAAGAAGGATAAGACGAGTGCTTAAACCAAACATGCTGTGCTAGAGATGAGCAGTAAATTAGACTTAAAAATGTTTTCATTTTTAATAATCTAAAATGCTGTTAAATTACAGAGATAAAGCTATCACCAATATATATTTTATTTCCACAGTGTGCCTTTGTTCTTGACATTGTTGGTCAATCACCTTGAACAGAGAGGGGTGGGGAGGAACCTTTTTGAAGACTAGAATATATTCTGGTTTTGAATTATGACAGAGGTTTCATTTTTTTTTTCAGTTATGACAGAGGCCTCCTTGTTATGACCCCGACTGCCATAAACAGACTGACAAACATAAAAGTAGATAAACAAACATCTGTTTTTTATGACACTGACAGCTCTTCCCAAGTGTTACTCCCAACACTTCAAGCACATAGTCATGTCCCCAGGAAGGTTGAGTGCAGCTTTCTTGTCTGTGTTACAGTACAGCCAGTTAAACATTTTACTTTGTGAAATACTGTGAGAGGGTTTTCCTCATGAAACGTGCCGCTTTCCTCATGAAACGTGCGTGAAGTTTTACATGGAGCTCAGGTGCTGAATGGAAACCCAAGGGCTGGCTGGCTGGCTGGCGCCACGTCAGGAACGAGGCGTTTCTGACTGCAGTTTCCCTGGCCTGCATGGAAGCTCTGGAAAAGCCTTTTCGCACTTCCCTCCAGAGAAGGACTTTAAAAAGAGATTTGAAAATTCACTGCACGTACTGTGCTGCTGGCTATTGGCAGGCACCCTGCGAACTTCAGAAAAATGGAGCTTGCGCTGCTGGTTTAGGCTACAGTGACCATGACTCCAGGGGAAGAGAGTACACAACAGTACATTGTGTAATGTTTCTGGGCAGCAGGATGGAGAATAGGATAGAAATCTTATTAAACATCCCTGGACGAGCCAGGGTAATCAAGATTGGTGCTGGATTGGATACCAGGAGCTGCAGAATTGCTCACAATGCAGTGTTGGCTGTGAGTAGCCAAGGTTAGTAAGGAACATGACTTTAGTTCAGTACAGAACTTGCAGCAATTTGTTCAGATGATAAAAATGAGAGGTGTGTTGTAAAAGGTTTGTTGCCCAAACACACACACATCACTCCAGGAAGCAGTGGAGTGAGACCATCCTGTGCATTGTATTTCCATACGATACATCTCACCAAAGCCTCTTTCTTCATGAAGAGTGTGCACATGTAACAAACCATTAAGCACTGCCCGTGCAGACACAATGTACAGCATAGCCAGCCATGAAAGCACACACTTCTGTATACCTGAGCTAAAGAAACAGATAGTTGGACTTAGCACACTCTTGGTCTTACAGCAACCAATGAAAGGAGACAACCCATCTTAAGCGCTTGTAGGTTTTTTTGGGTGGAGGGAGGAAGTCCTGACTTGGTAGCAGCTGTTGAGAACAGCATTTCTAAAACGGAAACCTTCTGTCAACCCTGGGCCTATTCCTTTTTCATCCTCCTTTGTGTGGCCAAGAGGAGCTAAAAGGGAGAAAGTGGGGTCTGGATTTCCCCTTTGATGGTCTCCCACATTATCTGAATAGAACTCCTAGTGAGGTAACTGAGTGCAAGAGTTGGCGTATGTGTCCTTTTCTCCCTCCTCAGCTTCCTTGTCAGCCATCAGAATGAGCAGAAAAACATCCAAAGACCAGATTTTTGCCAAGAGCTGGCCTGGAGAGACTAGTGAGCCAGCTCTGCCCATTTTTCATGCCATTTGAAATAGTGCACACAACAGAAGGCACCATGGTGGCCCATGCATGGGAAGGGTCATCCATGCTTTCCTGATGTGGCCCTAGGTTTCCCCCTCCACCTCCAGAAAGGGAGGAGAAGGAAACACATTGACATTCTTTGGGTTTGCCACTTATTTGTTACCTTCTTGGTTGGCTCTAAAATAGGCTGGGAAAGGGCGGCTTGGGAGACACCTTTTAGGTCTCATGAGTGCAGAACAAGCTGAAAGAAGTACTGATCTTCCCAGCAGATTCCTTCTCCTCACCTTACTGCTCCAGAAGGCCATTTCCCCCAAAGACAGCCAGCAACCATCAGCTAGGAGACAGATTTGCCAGCCTGGGGAAAGGGAAAAAGAGGAAACCAGGAACACTGCCTAGAAATAGGGGAACTGAGAGGAGTCTGTGCCAAAAAGCACCAATATGGTCAACAGTCATCTCTGCACCTACTTAGCAGCTGCCTTTAAGCACTAGCCCCATCCTTTTTTTGACCCCAAAGAAAAGCCACAGTAACACATTCATTTTCTAGGTTCTCTTTGTTATTATTTTCAAGAGCAGGACTGTCATTCGAGCTCTTAAACTTGAGTACTGAAAACTGGTGTTTGTAGAACAGCAGCACCTTTCATTTGTCCTTCACGTGAGTTAGAAACCTGATAATTACAAAAGGGATGGGGCTGAGTGGAGCTTGTTGCTGGTCTAAGAGATGAAGTTGAGTTCTGGCTCTGCCTCCTTCACTGGGTGTGGGCAGGAAATTTGCCATTTGGGAATGGCAACCCCAGCCAAAATAGAGTGGAGGCTGCTGGGCTCAAGTGGGTGGGGGAAGAGATAAAAAGATAAAATTGCTCCAGAGGAGGAACGTCACAGTATGGTGCCCCCCGCTCCTACATGTGCTCTCGTGCCTGAGAGAGCCAGCAGTTCTGCATGGATCGAGGAGCATGAGGATCCCAGGAGGAAAATCCAGCTTAGTTGCCACACTCCTCAGCTCAGTGTTGGAGTTCACAATTGTTTTGGCAAACAACTGTCATGGCAGCCCTTTGAAAAGGGTCTGAAGCTTCTCCTCCTCAGTAGCAGGGGTCTTCCTTCCCCTGCGTTGTCAGGTGAAGAAAAGAGAGAAACCAAGGTGTGTGAAAGGGTGAGTGAGGAAGAAATAGTACACGAGAGAGGAGAATGTTATTAGAGAGCATACTGGGCACAGCTTAGACCCGGGTATGCCTACAGGTTCGCGAGGTGCCTGAGGCTGAGGGGGCGGCGGAGGTGGAGGGGGACTCCTCATCCGTTGTGTCCCCCTGCTCCTCCTTGTGAAGCCCGAGGCTGATGTGGCTCTGCAGGGCTGCCGGGGTCAGCCACTCCTTGGGGAGGCAGCTCTGGAGGAAGGGGATGCAGGAGCTGAAGTAGGCCAGGCGGTTCACCCAGCGGGGGATCTCCTTCCCGCACAGGATCTGTGGAGCAAACCAAACAAGAGCGTGGTTAATAGTACCCAAACACATCTGTGGTGGTAGCGTCACCTCCATCTGCACCATCACCTCAGCTGGTGTGCTCCCCATTGCTCTGAAGAGACCCGTTTGAATGCAGGGAGCATCCTCTACAGCCAAAACCAGCTCTAATTGCAAACGACAGCACGCAGCGACTTCTCAACACACACACAACCCTGACAGCCATAGCCCGTATCAGCATCTGAGCAGTGACTGGGGAAAACAGCTCATGGCCCTCAACATCTTCGGCCAGCCTGTTCTCCAGGCAGTCCATGGATTAAAGGACAGGCCTACTACTGCCCCTCAATCAAGACAATGACACTCATTTTTAAAATTGTTCAGAAATTTTGGAAAAAGATTTAAGCTGTTGCTGGGCACACTCTAGGAATCGAGAAGCTGAGCCTGACTAGGCGGATCTCCAGAGATGCCTGAGAAGCTGCTCTTCCTGCTCACTTTTCTTCCTTGTGCCGACACACCGGGTCAGTCCGGTTACAATACCTAAGGGTCCTTTTCCTATTGTCATGTTACCCTTTAATTTCTCCTTGCATAGCATTTCCTAAATGCGGGGAAGAGATCTACAAATGTAAAAACACTAGCTTCTCATTAGGTCTGTGTTTCATCATACATGCTGCTGGCCCCAACTTGGGTTACACTCTGCTAGCACAGACGCTTTTTCTAAGTCGTATCATATTCAGCACAATAAAACACCTTGCTGCATACCACAGACCCTTCCTTCTGCTGCATTTGACCACATATACATACAGGTGCCAGATTTTAGTAGCAGTATCTGGCTTAGGCCACATAAGGAAAATTTCCCTTTGCATTTCACCATTTCCCCTAGCAGACACAGAAGAGACACCTGGAACTTACCAGCCTCAAGGATCTGTCCTTGGTAAATACACTGCCTGCGCACCTCTACACCAGCATGCTAGAGCCTGAGGTCTGTGGCAGGTCATACTACCTGAATTCTCCTTCCCACCCAGCACTGTCTCCAAGACAGATTTTGAGGAAATGCCACCCCACAGACCTCGTTCCGTACTTTACGTGGATTAGTGCTTCCAGGGCTGTCCACGCTGCACCTTCTGCGAATACTAAGCTCCTTTCATTTCTCTCCCACCTTCTTCCTGTCTAAAACTACACTTAATTTAATACCAATTACTGCAAAAAATAAGAGGTTGTTTGTCTCTAATCCACTAAAGAGCTTATTTGGCGAGATGTCTGTTATTGACAGTAGAAATGCAGGAACTTAGAGGTTTCAAGGGATTTGTCAGGGAGCAGCACTGGAGCAGTTGCAAATAGGATAGGCCATACTGCTGGACAGGTCTTAGGACTGATGGCCATCTGGTCCTTCAAGAGTACTTTGGTCTGGCCAGAACAATCTAAGCTCCAATCCGGCAGTCACCTTGAGTATAAGGAAATCAGCTTACTCCAACAGCGTGGAATTTCCAGTAAGGCGCAGAGAAGGCAGCAAACCTGTGATCATGCTAATTTGACTGTGGAACTAACTTTATTTTGACATGCATTGTTTAAAAAAATCAATGTGTGAAAATGAAGACATTGTCATTAGGCATCAGAGAACGAGCAGAACCATTTGGCTTCTTAAATTATTTTCAGGTACAGACTCCTGTTCTTTACTCAATGCCCTGTAAATTACAAGGGTAATCAAGGACTTCTAATTCAGTTCTTAATGGTGCTGCATTTTACTTAACCTCAGACACAGCCATATGAATCTGTATTTTTGATATTTTTTTTTTTTTATCTGTGGACAGTTCCTTCACTAGCAATTCTTTATCCCCATCTGGATTCCTGGTTTCCATTGCTAGAACTACTGCCTGAATCAATAAGCACAGGCACTCTCTACCTGCATTTAAGATTCATTCATAGAAAATTTGCTGATCTATTTGATTTTCTCATCAGACGCCTCTGATCATTTTCATAAGAATACTGCTGAATTTTTAAAACTGTATTCAATATCTTCTACTCGAACATTGAACTTGAGCCAAAACCAACAAATGCAGCAGAATTGCCTCTAGATTTTGTAGCATTTCTCTTTCTTCCTGCCCAGGAACTCAGGCAACATATTGCCAGTGTAGAAAGTGACTCAGTTCAGACTCCTTGTGATGCATGCATACATGTGAATTTAGTTCTCAAGCAACCATAGGTCTTACTAAAGATTTCTCCCCCTCAGATATTAATAGAAAAACAAAAACAGGGTATGATTCTTCAGAAAATGAGCAGAAACGATAGAACGGAACAAGGTAAGACTGCTTGAAAGGGAAATACAGCTTTAAAATTTGTCTTTCTTTCCTAAGCAGATTCCCTAGCAAATGAAATAGCACTTCCAAATGTGGAAGTGGTGCTGAAACATTTGCTGTTTGTTTATGGGAACTTCATCACCCAGAATGAATCAGTGAGGCCAGGAGGAGCCATAAAAAGAACTGAGAGATGTGTGGGCATCATGACATCAATCAGCAAAGGGCTGTTTGTGAAGCTTAAGGATAATGATAAAGTCAAAGTGGTTTCCCTTTCCTCAGTCATGTTTGCCCTTGTCTCTTGTCAGCAAAGCCTAGTTACTATTCCACAGCAAAACACAACGCTCAACAGGAGCAAAAGGGCAACTGCAGGGAACTCCACTAACACTATAACCTTCTCCTCTGTTTTCAGCTCCTTGCCATAGAGTGTGTCATGCTAGATCATCCAGCCGTACTTGGCTCATGGAGAAGCATCAAGTAAGCCTGACTGTGATGGGATTGAGCCAACCGAACTTAAATAAAACAACACAAGTAAGATGAAGTGGGTGTTTTCCAACTGTGTATGAATCCAAAGAAAAATTACTGCAGCTCTTTAAGGCAATTCTCAACTGAAAACCACACACTGGAATGATGATAAACTTACAGAACCCTTTTACCATCCACTGTTTCCACAAGAATATATATATTTTTTTAAGGTTCTTGGAAATTTGGCATTTTAGAGTTTTTTCTTGCCTGACAACCAAGTTGTTTTTTCTCTTTTGAGAGGGGTAAACTTCCCTGTGATGGGTCATGTAGCTGTCCTGTCAAACTTAGCAGATAAGCTGCTGTGGGTCAGAAATCACTTGTCCTGGCCATCTGTTGTGGTTTAGCCCGGCTGGCAGCCAAACACCACACAGCCGTTCGCTCACCCTCCCCCCTCCCTCTCCGGGATGGGGGAGAGAAACGGGAAAGTGAAGCCTGTGAGTTGAGATAAGGACAGTTTATTAAGACAGGGAAAATAATAACAATAATAATAATAATAATAATAGTAATAATGTGTACAAAGTGATGCACAATGCAATTGCTCACCACCCGTTGACCGATGCCCAGCCTATCCCCGAGCAGCCGGCCCCCCCACCCCGGCTAGCCACCCCTATATATTGTTCAGCATGACGCCAGATGGGATGGAATACCCCTTTGGCCAGTTTGGGTCAGCTGTCCTGGGTCTGTCCCCTCCCAGCTCCTGCTGCACCCCCAGCCTGCTCGCTAGCAGGACAGAGCGAGAAGCTGAAAAGTCCTTGGCTTGGTGTAAGCACTGCTCTACAACAATTAAAACATCAGCATGTTATCAGCGCTCTTCTCATCCTAATCCAAAACATAGCACCCTGCCAGCTACTAGGAGGAAAATTAACTCTGTCCTACCTGAAACCAGGACACCATCCTATCAAATTGTCCTGCTACCATCCCTTTCAGAAATACCCAGTGGCCACTCCAGAAAACCTACCACAGCTACAGCAGAGCCTGAGCTTTGACACCTGAATAAAGCACAGCTGAGCCTCTTGGTATGCAGCTGACTGGAGAAGGAACTTTAAAGAAACAACCAGAGCCACAGAAGGGCTAAGCTTATGTGAGATGCAAGCCTGAAATGTAGCTCAGGGGTTGTAGCTTACCTGAGGCATATAAGTGCTTGGGTTGGGCAACCCTGAGTAGTACAGGAGAGGCTGGACTATGAGCAGCAAACCTCAGGCCATTCACGGTTTCCCTAAGCTCTGCAGACCTCCTGTGAATATTGTCCAGCTATCATTGCTGAGCGTAGCTCTTCCTCATCTTCCTGCTCTGTGAGGTGCCTGAAGGCGAGTTATTCCACCCACCCCACAGAGACAGCCAGCCACTGCCACAGACTGAAATCCAGCCCCGGGACAGCGGGTGCAGCTTCTGCTTGCTGGCCGAGACCAGTCCCCACTTCAGGCAGAAGCCCCCGCGCAGGCTGCGTGTACTCACAGCTTCCACTGAGCGGCACCTTGTGACTGCCAGCCAGGGCTCCCACAGCTGCAGCTGCTCCTGGGGACTGCACAGGAGCTGCAGGGGACTCCGCAGATGCAGCTGGGTCAAACGGAAGCAGCAGTTCAGACATCCGTGGCTGAAGCCAAATGTGAGGGAGAAACGGGACCCGGCAGTTCGGGTGCTATTTCTGCACAGCTGTCAAATCCACACCGGGATTTCAACTCATCAAGAAGCAGCTCGTTTAGGGTGTAAAAAGAGCCTCTGAGCATCTTTAGCCATGCCATTTGGCAGTAAACAGACCCTAGTTAAAACATACAAACAGCCCCAGGTGTAAGGACTGTAACTCATGACCCTTCCCTCCCTTAAGTGCCCTAAGAGCTAGGATTTATTTCTCAGCAAGACCTTACAGTTCCGTGTAAAGATTTACCTTGAGCAGGAGAGCATTTAGCAGCTGGGAAACGCGGGTTTGTATGCCATCCAGCTACCGAAGAAGCTGAGTCTTCTGCCTTACAGAGAACAATGCAATCAGCCTGCTGTTATCCTCCTCTGTCTTCTCTTTTGAGACAGGGAGAAGGTATGTGCCGCGTTCTGTGAATGCTATTAAAATATACTAGACATAATCTGAGGTAGCTTAATGGACTGAGCCCCTTCCAAAAGAGGGTGAATGGCTGATTAGTTGTGGATCCTAAAAGAAAACGCACAAATACAATAAGTTCAGTACTGTGCTGGATTGTGCAAATTGGGGCAAATTCAGGCCATGCATAGAAGTCTAGGTCAACACACTTCGGTATATGTTTTTTTAAGTGAGCCCTTCCAGAGGCACCATGCAATACTCTGATCCATGAAAATCAAGCTGTGCAGAGGCAACGTTACATTCCTCAAGCAATGCGTGCTAATTACTTCAGTCCTTGTCATGGTGCTGAGGCTCTGAGAGTTCAGCACTGAACATCTGCTCAGCCACCCACGGCTACTTCCCCTCAGCAGCCCTGCTTAGAATGAGGTGGCGGCCACACAGGGCACGTATCCATGGAGCTGCTGTACAGTGTTCCCTTGGCACATCTCAGAGAATGCAAAGGGGCTTACTGCTGCCTGAGGGAGTCCAACACACATCCCACAGCACTTCAGGAGCAAAGCCTTCAGGGTCCAAGGGGAATCTTTCCAGTGTTTGCTCCTCTAAGGCCTAGACAACACAGCATAGACGACGCTTATCTGAATTTCAGAATAAGGCCATTAGATACAAACCAGCACACCTGCCCAGGCAAAGCTCGCAGGCTGCACTATGGCAGCCAGACGCATGTGTAAAAAGAGAAACATTGCAATGCAATCAAATTAGTACTTGGAGACACATGGAATAAACCGTTAACCCAATGCAGGAGGACACCTTTGCCCAGTGCTCACAGAGCTGAGGAAATCTGTGTGTCTCAGCAGGGAACATACCTCTAGCTCTGCCCTGCAAATGTGACTGTGTGACATCTAATGGACCACATTTAGGGCAGAATTACAAGAGGCATCACTGATTTGCTGTGTACCAACACTGCAGCATGGCCAAATGCCTCTGGGCGTGAAAGTGCTTGTAACCAGCACTTCTAAGTACAGCCAGCAGGATGACAAGGTAGGCAGCAAGCAGCCTCCTAACAGATGACCATTTCAGCAGCGCTGAGTGTAATTAAGTTGGGCTTGTAACTGATATTTAAAATACTGCAAACAACTGTGATTCATTTCTATTATCATGATGGCATGGAAAGGAACTCTCTTTTCCTAGCAGGTGCTGCTTCAAGGCCAGTGGCTGAGAACCGCTGTTACCCAGTATGATCATCCATATGTTATGATATAACACAGATATACATATATATATACACACACACGTGTTATGGCTGTCCTGAACACGACCAGGCCAACCCACATCCACAGAGTGATGGACATGAGCAGCATCCTTTTTTCCTGAATAGCTAATCAAGAAAATCCTGTGTTTCAGTCTCAGTCTGAAGCCTTGTTTTCTTACCTCAGTAAGCAACTTGTTTACGAGGATGGAGAGACAATGAGAAGAGAGAATACAGGAACCCATAGGAACAGGGAAAGACTTTGTCTGGCAGGACTGCTAAGCAAAAGCTTCTAGTCTCGAAAGCCTATCAACACTCTTAGTTCATTTACACCTATGACACTTTTCATTTATCAACAGGCATTGGTGAAAAGGACAAGGTTTTTCCTTGCCAGCTTTATTTGTGTGAAGGAGGCATGTCCTCAGCATTTGTGCGCGCACACAGACTCAAAGGGTTCACGATGGTGTGCCTAGAGAAGAACTCCCCAGAGAGTATGAACTAACTTGGCTCCAAGCTATTATGCTTATTTATAACAGGGTAGGCCACAGGGCATTTGGTTTGGAAAGACAACTGCAAAAATAAAGCAAATAAAGCAAAATAGGTGGTGCAAATCCCCCACATTTACAACAGTCCCAGGAAGCTTAAAATGTTGGTTGTTTTGTTTTTCTGTTTCGTTGTTGTTGTTTTTTTTCCCTCCACTCTTAAAGTATCTTCACATTTAATCTAAAGTGATCGATCTACCTGAAAAAAGGGAAAACCTGAAATAACTGCAGAGACACATGTGGCAAAACCAGACCATTTTCAAAAAATTGGAATGATGTGCTAAGAACTTGCTATTTTGGGGGGTTGATTTCTTTTTCCAATTATTTGCCACCTCACGCTATTCCCCTGCACAAGTAGGTAGATAGAGGAAAGAGGATGGACTGAGAGACCTGGAAGATGCATGCAGGATTTATTCCATTAACCCTTTTTGTTGGGCTGGAATACCCTTTCAGGGTAGCAAGGCTAGAAAGGGTAATGATGGAAGAAGAAATGTATACTTTTATACTAGCCTTCATTCCAAGGACTCCCCAAATACTTCACAAATTTCAACTAATACACAAACCACACTTAGAAATCTCATTTTGCCACTACAGAGAAGCTCTATCTGTAATACCATTTAGCAGATTACTAACAGTATACACTTGTGCATATTTACAGGCAGAATTGAGAGAAAAATGACATCCATCTGAAACCATGAGGATAATTTATGGGTGCAGGATGTCTTTATTAATAAGCTGCTTCTGGATGTAAATGGTATTTAAGAAACAGAAAAGCAAGACAGCCTGTTCCCCAAAGAGCTAGCGACATTCAAAGGCTACTTGAATGAAGCATGTCTTTCCATCAGCTTTCCTGAAGACTGGCTCAGGTGCCAGGAAACAAAGGTTTCCTAATGTTCTTTCATAGCCCATGGTTGCTTTTCAGTTGGTTGGTTTGTTCATTTCTGTCCCTCTTTCCTGTCTGTTTGGAGCGCTCTGTCCCCTGCCAATAACAGACTAGCACATACACTTTTGTGCAACAAAACACCCATCTCCTCCTCATAACAGAGGCAACTGAAAAGCAACTGTTGACTAAGGAAAACATGAGTATCGCTTCGCTCCTTAGGATCTGCTGAAAACTGGTTTATAAAAGCTTCTGTTGCTTTCAACTGCGACACAAATGCCTCCTGAAGTTCCCTTCTCTGATGTTTAATCCCTTCTCTCTGAGCTTTCAGGCTAAGGAAAGCTTCCTAGTTTTTAATAACATTACAAGAGCTCACGTGTGTCTGGGGATGGACCTGGAAAGCTTTAGGGCTGAATTATTCATTGCGATTAAAAAGCTGCCCTCGTTTGGTCCTTGACTCAGCAAACCTGCCTTTCTCAGCAAATTTGCTGAAAGTCAAACTACTTTAAGGAAAGCAAGATTCTGGTGCAAGTCTATTATATGCTGCCAGTTTTGCCTTGGCTGAAAAAGGACAAGTAACCAGCCATGGAGAAAAGATGTGTCGGCTACCATCTCATGTCACTTCAAGCACAGCCCCACGGCAAGTGGGGAAGTAAAGAAAGATGACTCCCTTCTGCCAAGGCTCCAACCACAATTGTTGAGTCTGGATACAAAGCATTTGGCTATGTCCATAATCCCCGTCCAATAGGGGCCAGGCTCACCTAGGATGCTAAAGAATTCTCCAAGGCTGACCTAAGCAACCTGAGATACTTAGGAGATTCTCTTGCCCTCCTGTGTTGAAGACAAATAGGCCAAGCTCACTTCATTAGTCCCCAGGACTACTTCCCAAGGCCACTTCAGCTAAAGAACACCACCTCCAGTTCCCCCAAACATCTTTCTCTCTGGAAACTTCTACAAATTCTACCACTTCAATACGAGCTTCTAAAACCACAAGCACCTTAATTCTGATTTAGGCCGCTCTCTTTTCCTCCTGGAATGTGTTATTTCCTTGTTCATGTAAATAATTAGAGTAGGACAGTTCCCACAGGAGAGGCTGAGGGACACACCCTTCTCCAGAACATCTTGCAGCTGATATTCTGGAGAGTTTTTTGCTGGAATGCAGAAGAGAAGGTAAATAAATCTTTGGTCTAACTTGCTCTCCCATACCCCAGCGAGCTTCTCTTTATCCAGGAAGCTTGTGGTTAAGTCTTTATCCTAGTTCAGCTCTAACAATTAGCTCTGTGAGGATGTCTTCTGGGAAAAATATTTTCCCAGATGGCATCTCTGAGCACAGTCCTCTGGATCCAATCCTTTGGATGAAGAAATGCTGATCAATAAGGAAACAGATCCTTTGATATTTAAAGGAGTAAAGGGTTGAAAAGGATCCATGAGTACAAAAGAAAGCCGGAGGAGATACCTGTTTTCCTTGAGGGTTTGTAATCCCTCAAATCCAAGTGATCTATCCCAAGTTTATGATTCTCTGACATACACAGGTCAGAAAGAAATCATTCCCCTTTCAAGAACAGGAAGAGAAGAAATGATAAAATAATAAAATCTTCTGTCTCTGCTATCCTCAGGTAAAGTTCCAACATCAATAATCTTTAAGGTGAGTCAAATCTGTACCTCTCAATTCATTTCCTAATTATGATGAGCATCGACTTTTATCTTGCCAAAAGGGCCCATACGACCTACTGACTTTATTGCTGTTCTACAGGTGGCAATTGGAATAAGAGAGGTTATCTTCCCTGGTGCTCACAGAAGCCTCGCTTCTTTGATAATTGCGTGCCATGTGTCCTATTGCAAGGTGCTAAACAATTTATTTAAATAGCAAACATTACAGTTGCTTGGCAGTAATCACATTGGTGAAGGGAGAAGGAGTGGTTTCCTTGAGTCATTCCACTTATCCTCCAGTTCTGGTACCGATTCAAAGGTGTTTTTCTCCCTTCCCATGGTGGTTTGCCCTTTTCTGAGACATGCTGTAGCAACTGTCATCACTCTGGTAGGAACAGGGCTCCATAGCTTATCTAAGATGGGAAACTTCAGAAGCATGGAAGATTGCTGGTGGGAAGTCAAATGAGTCATCTTCTGTTTGTGAATGGGCTAAGCAGCAGAAGCTTTCTCTGAGACTTTAAGTCACAGCAACAGTGTCCTGTGGAATATCACCAGACTGGAGAAGAACCTGGAAGGAGAAAACGTTCATCCTGCTTCCGATCCTCCAGTTATGGCTGTTTTCTCTAAAGATGTCCTTGGGCACCATACACTCTCCATATGCCTACACATGAACAGGGCTCATTATTATTTGCCCCCATTTGAAGCCCCTGACAGTCAACCTTTCACCTCTACATGTATTTGGGAGTACAGCTTGTGCCCATATGCTTTTGCCTTACCTAGTATCTGCCTTCCACAAGTCCAAATTGTATTTAAGAGTTACAGAGTAATCAAGAGCCATGCTCCGCACTGAAAAAAGAGCTCTCTGGCAGCAATTTCACAGTTCTCAATATCTGTGTGCATCTACCTTTATCTATGCCCAAAGAACAGGCTTGGTGATAGTATAATTGCATCTCTTTCTCAGCACCCCAAACACACTATTCACAGCAAACTTCCTTGCTTCCTGCTGCTGCAGTAACAAGTGCTCTTGAAAAGCAATGGCATGGTTGCAACCTCAAGCCTGCAGGTCCTTCCTTCCAGACCAGGCATTACTTTGAGTTTGGCTTTCTTCTGAAAGCGCAACTATATTCCTTTCCCTTTACATCTGCATTACAGAAATTTGTAACTTCTGTCCTTGTTCTGAAAACCAGGAAACTTAACAAATCACATTATGGAAAGGACTAATTATTTTAGCCTCTCTTTTTATTTTTAAAGGCTTTTTTTTCCTAATGTTTAATAGCCAATATTTTTCCATCTGGGAGAGTTTAAATAGCCTCTTTCATCAGCCAGGGCAACTCATAAAGAACATATTTATTTTGCTGTTCCGTGAAGGCCATTTGTATGTATTGCTGGAATTGTTAGGAACACAGTGACTTAACAACAGATGATCAAACAGAAGGACTTCACCCAGTATTGATGTGGTCCTAACTGCGTTCTCCCCACACACATAATATTATCAGAATGCTAAAATCCCTGCTGTGTGCCTGCTGCATCACCTCCCTGAAGTGCCTGGAATACTGACACACAGCAAGGCACAGAAGCTCAGAACAGCATGGAAAGCTTGGGCTTGGCTGCTGGTGGCCTGATTTTTCTTTGCAGAAATCATAGGCATAAGTCCCCTAAAAGGAATGCCCATCCTCCTGGACAGTTTCTTCAGAGAGCATGGTACTGATACTGCTTGATTTTGGTGACTGTCAACATAAGCAACATGAAATGAACAAGCTCCTTATAGGCAAGTTGCTAATTCCAGCTTGATGAACCTCTTCATTTTAACCCACAAGCAATTTGCTTAAGTGGTTTTATAAAAATGGGTACCACGGGACCATGTAGCAGCAGTCAGAGTGGCTGAAACAACACTAACTAGATTTTCACTAATTAGATCAAGCTCCCTCACCTTCCCACACTGACAGATTGTGAGGGTAAAGGGAGACCGCCAAGGGGTATTAAGTGGTGTGTGTATCAACTACCTTAAATTGAAGCCAGGTACATACACAGGGAGTGCATCTAATTTCTCTCTGATGACTAACCACCAGGAAATTCTGCATTGTGTTACAGCAGAACCTCCTTCAAAACTGTAGCGAAGATGGTATGCAGCACTTACTGGGCAGAGATTTACAATCTGGGGTAGTTCTTCACTTCTTAAACATTCTAAAGTTCCCTGATGAGGAAATACTTCTCAGAAAATCCACAGGAAAAGATTCTTGATCACACACAGCACGTTCACTGAATCACACTCTAAGAAAGCTTTCTCCACGGAACAGCATCAGAGAAATTCAAGTCTGAACTTCTGCTGCTGAAACCATGGCACTCTCAGTTTTCTTTCCACAGGAGTTGCTTTGTTAATAGATCCATCCAGCTTTGATCCAGTCACTGCACGTTAGAAGGCCATGGGGAACTGGCAAAGTGGGGAAGAGATCTAAGTCTTGAGCGAGTCCAAACACGCTTTGCAGTCTGCAGCAGCGAGAAAGGAAAATTCAGAGCTAAGTACCAGCAAGGGAGTAACAAAGCCCCTTGTAACTCACAAGTGAGCGTGGGCAGGAAAATCAGAAGGCCCAGAAAGGATGTGTGGAATTGTAGGGAGAGGCTCAAGCACCACAGTGGCATATAACAGCACAGCTAAATGAGTTTTTTCCAAAGGTAAGTATCAAGAAAAAGGCAAGCCCAGTGGTTGAGTAGAGCTTATTTGCCTGTGCTGGACCTGCTGCCGTCCAGGAATTTTTCAAGATGCATGGCTAAGTGTTCATGACATAGGTCTGGACATCCCCTAACCATTAACATAGTCAGTCTGCTTTGCCTGCTTAGACACCAAGTTTTATAACTGTTAAAGACAACAACTGCCAGTTACCATGGTGAGACCTGAAGCATCGTTATATTAAACGTGAATTTAACAGAATAACTGTCCGTAGGCAGAAGTAGATGAAAGATTTTAGATATATGTTCTATTTGCTGAGAAAATACTATTAAAAAGGACAAGAAAACAGAAACTTTGAAAGCAAAGTCCTACTCCTGTGACTTCAAGCAGTCCGTGTGAGGATGAGGAGCCTGGCCTACAGGTGTCCTGTATGGATATGAATTAGCAAGCCCGCAGCCCAGCGAGGAAGTTAGGAAGGTCAGGCACAGCCCTCAAGCACATGGCCGTACAGCCACGTCTCGAGGCTTGCCAGACGCATTTGTGAGAACAACTGAACCCACACATCACCACACGGCTCTCGAGGTCCAACTCTGATAGGGCTTGCTGATATAGAGCAATACAAGCTGCAAGCCAGCTAATTAACCTTCGCAGATGAGAGCTTTTATGAAGAAATTTCAAAGCACTTTTCAAAGGAAGGAGATCATCCAGCACACGAGAGGGGACAGTCAGGCACAAAGCAGGGATGAGACTTGCCTGGCAGTAGTCAGGAGGCTCAGAACAACCTGAAGTCACCACACTGCTTGTGCTCCAGGGCAGACTTATTCTGCAAAACAAAGCTTCTAACAGCCTTTCTTTTAAGTCTTTGAATACTTTTTCCCCGTTTTCTGCTTTTAGGTACCACATAACATGGCTGTGCATAAATAGATACTAATTATTATTATTGCTGGTTCACAGATGAAGAGTCTGCAGGAAAGGACAATACAAACACTAAGCAGATTAGTCTCAGAATTGGTCTCAGAGCACAAATCTCAGTTCTTTTTTCTACCCTCTATGGTGACACATACCTTGAGTGCCACACATTGTGTAGTCAATGCATTCTGCTCGCTTTTAACAGCCAAAGGCTGTACCTTACAGCTCTACATGGCGGGGATCTGAGCAGTCTAATCTGGGGAGGAAGGACAGGGACAGTGCTTGGGTTTTGTTTGTTTTTAATGGGAACTACAACAACAAAAGAAAGTACCAAGGCTGTAAAGTTAATCAAGCATTCAGATGTTGGGAAAGGAGAATAGAAACTTCCATTGCATTCAGCTCAAACAGGTTTTGTCTTAACAGATTTCCAATGGTCTTTCTCCACATGGAGGAGATTCTATCCTTGCATTTGCCGTAAAATGCCTATGGAAGACACAGGAACAGTGGCATTTTTTTGTTGTTGTTGGTGGTGGTTTTGTTTGATTTTGTTTTGTTAAATGGAAGGTCACTTGCATTTCCTTCTTTTCATTTCTTTTCTGGCACTGGGTCAAGATCCCAAATACAGATTTACATAAGTGCTGAAATACACATACCTTAATGGAAACATGCTTTAAACATCTCAGCTGGGGACAGGATGGAAGGCAGCTTTCCCCCAAAATAATATATTTGTCAATTCAAAAATTAAATAATCAATATCTCAAATTAGGAAAGAGGGTAAATTTGCATTTCTCTGTGCTTCAATTATCTCTGAAGAGAAATAACAGCTCTGTTAAAATTCACAGCATTTTTGGGAACATGGAAATATGTAAGCACCAAAGACAGCTATGAGAAAAATCAATACTTTTTGGTAAAATGAGTTTTAGATGGTGCACATTAAATAAGGAAAAGGAACACTCACTTCCTGAACACCACAACATTTTGCTAGCAGAACACCGAGAAGCCTCTTTTATTCCTTTTCACATCATATAAGGTTCTTTATGTTCTTGCTATTAAAACGATGCACATCTGCATACAAGCCAGGTTTGCCTTTCCAATTCCTGCTCAGCAGCCTGTTCAGTGAGCCACAATGCAGGCAGTCCAAATTTTACCCCCAGTTTAGACCAAACCTGTGACAAACCTGATGCATCTCCATCTCCTAACCCCGTCATTTTGAACAGCAACTGGTTTTCAAAAATATTAAGAGCAGAGACAGGAGAGCTGACTACTGACTCTGAAGTGGCAGGCTGTGCTGATCCTAGCTCCCCTTCTGTAAGCACTACTACAAATCTGAAGCAGCAAAAAAAATAGGAGATAGTTGTGCCCACCTCAGCCAGAGCCGCAGAGAAGTGATTACAGTTCTTGTGCATCAGATGGTACGCGTTGCCTTTGTACTCCTTGCCCAGTTCTTCCATAATCTTATCCACATCTTCTTCTGTGAAGTCTGTGGTGCCCAAGGCAATGGATTCTCTAGTTAAAAACAAAATACAACACAAAACATGGAAAGCTACAGTGTAGAGAGTGATACATACCCAGGGAAAAGAAAAGAAAAAGCAATGGCAAGAAGGCCAGGTGTAAGACACGGGCATGAATATCTGGGGCTATCAGAGAGACCCTTACTAACAAAATGGTATACTAATATCCTCAGGTTTATCTACAAAGCTGGTTACAGCACAGGACCAGTCCTGAGAGCCTCCTGCTCACACCAGGGAAGTCTCAGCTCTACTGGTCTGCTTGCTTCCCACTCTGCCCACAGCCCCTCTGCAGAAGCTTTCAGTAGGACAGAGGAGATGCTTTTCCCTTGATGGAGAGGCTTTCCACAGCATGGGCCAGGAAGAAGCGGACATAGTTTTATGCATAAACATATTGTTTCTCCCAGTACTCACTCAATAGTGTTCATTCTTCTAGAAGTCCCCATCATCCCTCAATGTAAACTGGCAGTCTGCGAAGGGCAAGTCCCATCTGCCACGGGCAGTTCCTTGAACCACAGCCCCAAAGCCTGAACATCTTGAACAGCACCTTAATGAAGTATCCTCTCAGTTTCCTCTAGCAGTTGGCCTGTCCTTTGTGATAGTGTAGCAATAAACCCAGGAGATGACTTGTCATACTCCGTGCGATATCCATAAATAGGTGATGCTCGTGAAAAGACAAGCTTTCTGTTCCCCTCTGCACTGGCTCTGCATAACACACAGTTACTCCCATTCTTGCTGACAGATGAAACCAGGAGCACAGAAAGCAAAGAAAATGGGAAGAGAGAACTACATTCATTTGTAAGGCATTTGTATACATTTAAACTCTGCCAAACACAGTTCAGCACTGCTCCCTGTCTGCTGTACACCCTTTAATCTGCCTTCAGAACCCCCGCAGGGCTGCCTTTGAACCAGGATCATGTAAAGGAGGCAGTGAGGGTGCTAATGAGAGGGAGAGGGGGACCCAGAGGAGAGGACTTCCCCTCTCCCTCTAGTAACTGTCATTGTAGGGGGAGCAGGGAAGACGTATAAAAGGGCCCTTACTTGAATTTAAAGGTCTCGCCAAGCTCTACCGCGCTGCCAGGTGTGATCTCGAAAATCCCACTGAAAGGGTAGGGATGCCCTCCATAGGCAAACTCTGACAAGGAAAGAAACAGACTGTGAGCAATGGAATGAACGCTGTGTCAGGAAAAAGTCTATGGCAGCTGTCTGCATGGCTCAGCATCAGCACCAGGGGCTGGGCTATTGCTAAAGTCAGCCTCAGCCAGACTCCAAAAGCCAGTTTCTCTGTCCAGGTACCTATCAGCCCGACGATGCTCTCACAGCCTCAGCTCCAGAGCAGGCTCCATCAATGCTAATACTAGTGGTTGCACAGCTAATTAGCAGTTAGTACTGCTAATCTACTCCTCAGCACCAGGAAAGCTCTCCAGGTCTGTCTCTGTGCCTATAAAGGCCAGTGGAAAGTTCTGTGGTGGAGGCACCTGGAAACACTGTGAGAGGCTGTCAGTGGTGGCACCGAGCTAGAAAAAAATCTTTTCTCAAGTAGGGAGAAATCAATCCTCTTCTTCCAGAGGGCAGCACGGCAGGCAACTACGGGGAATTGTTTGTAGGAAAAAAAAAAAAAAAAAAAAGATTACACTGCTGCCTTAGCATGTGGGCTGAGCCTGGAGGCCCCTCCATGTTATACAGGCCACCTTGCATGGTCTGTGAAAGCTGCTGTGCTCAAGACAGAACACAGCACCCCAGCGATTTTTATCTGCTGCATGGCACTAGCTAAAAATACCACAAGTGAGGTAACCCCAGTCATTCCCATTTAACACTAGCTGAAGAAGGAAACAAAAAGTCTGTGATGATGTCCTGTCCTTTGGCTTCGCTGTGCTACAGCTGTTTTTCTGGATACCTTAACTGCATCCCTTGGGTGCTGTAATCAACTTCAACCCCATCCAGACCATTTCAAAAAGCCTTGCAAGACATTTTTTTTTCCAATTCTGCTGTTCTAAAATAAAAGCTTCCAAGATCTGGAGGTGCAAATTTTAAGACTTGTAAAGCACAGACATTCATAAAGAATTACTGCAAAGCTGGTTTATTCTGGCATGGAATTAGTACAAACATTCTTATGCAGGTTTTAAGACAGCCACTGATCCGCATCTCTCTTCCCCCTCCCCAGTCTCTCCTCCTCCTTTGTTGCCGGTCTTTCCAATGTTGTTTGGTCCTCCCTCCCTATCTGCCAGCCTGCTACACACCTGCACAAGCTATAGAGGCTGCAATTACATGCTGAAGATACAAAGAACTACTTTATTCATGGCAGAACTGCACAAGTTCCAGCTGGACTCCACAATGGACTCTAAAACAAAGCTGGCTGAGTTTCTCACTCCTTGCCAAAAGCTATACATTTGGGATTATTTTCTGTATCAGACTAGCCATGCAATTTTCTCTCTGTTCTACAGGTAACGAAAAGGAAATACTTCATACCTCTGCCGTAGATCTCGATGCCAGAGTGGAAGACACCAATCCCCAAGGTGGAGGTGTATTCATTTATCCAGTACTACAGTAAGAAAAAAAAAAGTGCATTTGGGAGCATTAGCAGAAAAAAAGAAAAAAAAAAAAAAAAACGATCTTGCCCTGGGGCATATACCCCTATCTCCCTTCCTCAAGACAGCTTCTCTTAAGGACAATGATAATTCTGAAATTTTCCTGAGACAAATTGAGGCTCCTTATAGAGCAACAGAAGTAGGCACTGTGTTTATACAGCTGGCTGGGATTACATCTCCAAAAAAATGCTCATCTAATCCTTTCCATGTAAGGCATTTTCCTATATTAAGATACAACTAGACCTGAACCTGCATAAACCCAGCTTCTATAGGATATGTGATTATTCATCTCTCTTTTCCCTTAACTAGCTAACCATTTCCCCTCCATTCCAATTTACTTGTCTTATTTTCAAGATACTGAAGATCTTGAGTTAAAGCATTCCCAAATATTTTCTGTACACTGTTATACAACACCTCCCAACATCTACTTTTTAATCGGTTACTTTTAGGCATGTTTACTCAGGAAATGAGATCTCGGAGACAAATCTATTCCTCGTGTTAGTCAGAGAAGCACCATTTAGTAGTTATCTATATGACATCTAACAAAAAACACAGGATCTCTGAGAAAAGAAACAAAGAAGCTCTGAGTATACTAGTCAACATTTTGCTCAGAGGCACCTTACAGTATCAAGCACTGTTTTCAGAAGAGACAAAGGTCCACTGCTCCGAAATTATATCTAAGATGACCACAACTTCACCCAAGGGTGAGACAAATTTTCAAGAGGAGCTGTTAAATGACTTTGTTGTTCTGGAGTCCATCTCCTCCTCACTGAATATAGAGCAGAGGAATACTACAGCACGCATGCACCGCTCCTCCACCAGCACTGCTCAGGGCCTGTTTCCACCATACCGTGAAGGACAGTGCAGACATCCAAGCAAACCCCAGCTAAGCTAATTCTGGAGTGGGAAGCCATACAGCCATGCCAGGGCAGTGCTGCACTAGAGATAACGAGCCCTGCTCTGCACAAGCATTTATTAGGTTAGCTGCAGAGCTGTGCTGCCACAGAAATGATGTTTTCAGGCAATGAGTGGAAACTGCCAGCGCCTGGTATATTTACAGTTCGCTTATGGCAGTGAAAATGCATCTCTAGTAACTCTGAGCAGCACAATTCCTATTGTAATCAAGCATTGCAAGGAAGTGAATGTTGTTCACTTATCCCTGTACAACAACACGACAGGCTCATTAAGCTAAAATTCCCTTATGGCTCTGGCAACAGCTTCTGGTGGAGCCAGAATAGGCTGCAGCATCCCTGGTGCCTGGCGACACTGAGCTGCCACGGTATGAGAACGGACCCCCCGCTCTAGGCAAGCAGAGGTCTGGCATACTCCATCTACTCTCCTCACTCTGCTTGCTTATGCATTTTTGATGACTGCATTGAATGCAGTAGTTCTGTAAATCACCAGGAAATGGTTTCTGCATGACCACTGCGACTCGGGAAAAACACAGTAGTTTTGGCATGAAAAGCAAAGGCCCAAGCCTGACTTGACGTGGTGTTGGTCAGTACTGATACCTTGAACTGTGTCCCCCAAAATGCCCGCTTCTGGCAGTACAGCAGTTTCCTTTCCCTTCAGGATATCCTGTAATGCTCCTTGTTCTTTGAGTTTTGGTATCATAAACGATGCATTACTGCAGGACACCAGCAAACCTCCTGACCCAGGCTAGACCCCTGCCCACTGCTCTTTTCAACCCTCATATCACCTCCACTTATCTTTTCATTGAATTATACAAACTCTTGGGTTTTTGGATACATCAGAGCACTGGACTGGAGCTAGATCAAGTAGCTCTCAACCTCTGCCAGCTGAGATGGAGCACTGGCACTAGCAGTGAACCCTCTTTTTGAGGGCCACAGCTGGTATTTAGGGATAAACGTCCCCTTGCCTTTTGCTGCCCTTCCCCACAAACCTCTGTTGGCCTGTCCTCTGCAGCACGGACATCCCTATTCTGACTGGGGAAGACAACACAGAGATGGAGACCGCATGGAGAAGCCCACACGCCACCAGCCACATCTCCTGAGAAGACCAAAGCCCATCTCACATGGGCACAGAGCCCTCAGACCACTTCTTTCTTTTCTCTCTTCAGTTCTCCTCAGGTCTCACGGGTTAGCTCCTCAGACTCTCAGATAGCCTCAGTAAGCTTCAGAGAAGCACTGGTTTCCAGAAAGTCCTGCTGTAACTGCTCCCAGAGGGCAAGGTAAGGAGGTTGCCTTCGTCCCTCAGGCCGAGCTGCTGTCTCACAGGAAAATTCCAACCACAACGTGCCCAGGTCACACCAGCTGCTTTGCTCAGAGGAGTAACTAACAGCAAGATTTATTTTAAGTTGGAATCATTCTTGCCAGTTATCAAAGTCAGGGCTACCTGCCGGGGCTCATCAGCATCAGGCTTTGTATTTCAAACGTGAAACTTGAACTGAAAGCCACTTTCAGCTATAGTTCTTCCTTCTTCTGTGGCATCCAAACAACAAATAAGTAGAAAAACAGGACAAATAACACACTAAACATGACCGCCTCGTGTGTGCAGAGTGCTGTCAGATCACAAAGCCCTCTGTCCCCTACCTGCGGGCACTGCTCCTGTTCCCAGCAGAGCCACAGCCCCAGAACCACCCTCTGCCCACCAGAGAGGGACAGCAGCATTTCTCTGGCTGGCACCAGGTACTGCAGGACTACAAGCATCACATGGACTCCTCCATATTTATATGCTGCATTCTTCAGTATGAATCCCTTTAACAAACTGTTATGGACCTAACCGTAACAACCTCAGCCACACCTGAATTTCACCTGAACAGAAGCTGTATGGGTTTAGTGCTTCCTTTCAAATAACCTTGACAACACAGGGGTGTTAGTGAAGTGAGATCTGATTTGCATCTTAGATAATACTGAGGATTTTTGTTTGCAGTGAACTGTTAGCAAAACCAAAATGCAAAGCAGCTCTGAATCACAGCTGCTGCTGTCCTCATCTCACCCCCCATCTCCAGGGTGCTGCAGAATCTGCTGCTGGTGTGTGACCAAGCACGCAACGAACGCTTCACGGCACTTTGGCACAGCCCACGGGTTGTCTCAGGAGGAAGCTGTGCTGAAGCGAACATGTCAGTCACTTGCTGAGCTGGAAGAGAGAATCCAAGCCAGATTTGAAGCCAGGTTTGTACACACATGCATGAGCTGGCCTCATTTTCCGAGGACTTTGCAGTTCTGAGCATAAGAATAGCAGCAACAGTCAGCAAATACTCATCTCTTGAGTAAATAGGCTGTATCTTAGATTAAAAAAAAAAAAAAAAAAAAAAAACCTACAGCCTGTTCTGAGCCAGCTGAAAGAGCTATGGAATTGAATTCAGCAGTATCTTAAAGGGACTCGTGATTCATAGCTGCATTGCATGCTGCCTGCAAAATTGTGTCATAAACCCTGCAGAAAGGACTTGGAGCAATCTGTCTTATTTCTACCTTCAGCCAAGACAGAGAACAGCTCAGAAGTGAAGAGAGGCAAAGAGGAAGGCTAGACAGACTTCACAAAAGCCGGAGAGAGCCCAGGACTCAAAATTTAAGCCCAGAGAGGAAGCTCTGTTCATTTTGCAGTATATCAGTTAAGAGCTTTTCATGCAAGTCCCTGATGAAGTAGAATTTGAAGTTTTCTGTTTTTTATTCAAGCCATCTCCGATTTCACAGTTGGTTTGGTTCAGAGATCAAAGTGTCCAGTGAGAGTTTAGATGCTAGGGGATACTCTGAGTCAGTTATTGTGTTATTCACTTTATTTATTCATCTTTCATACTCAGAGATAGAAGTGAAAATCTTACCGGGACAGCGAACCATATCCCAAACTCGAAGAAAAACTAAGAAGCTTCATTATATTGATATGCTGCTGGAAGGTCTGGGATAGAGGAGCAGATAGTGTGATACTTGTAGGTTATGAACCAGTAAATAACCAAATCTCCTCCTCCATATGCATATAATTCAATAGGATTGCTTCCTTTTCCCTGTGAATCAACTGGCAAAACTTTGCTTCTAGGAGCAAGAGAACAGTAATGGGGGACCAGAGCTACAGATAATATTCTGACACTACTAATGTGTATAGTGTTAAGGGACTGAAGGAAATGGTCAGATCCCCTCACACTCCGCTAGTCTTCAGAGCATGAAGCACTCCTGACAACACGAGTCCCATCACAGACTATCTGCCTTACTCCTGGGCTTGAGTTTAATCCTCTCCTTTTTGAGAGCCAAGTCACATGCCATCACACCAAGTCCTCCCTTGCAGAGGTGACATCTCCTGTCCACAGGACGGGGGAGCTGGCTCACTGCAGAAGAGACCCTTGGCTTGACAGATCCCAGGGGAGGACACTCAGGGTTCCAGCTGCTACTAGTGTGCTCCCTGAAGAAGTTAGTCGGACTGACAAGGAGCCTTCCTTCACTCCTCTGCCTTTGATACACTATGCAAACTTCATGCAAAATGTTTTTTTCCTTAAGGCTTTGTCTTGGCCTTTGCAGTGCTTGGCCTCCGCTGTTAACTTACCTAGGCAACTTCACGAAAACTTGCAGAGGAGTGTGAGTAGTCATAAATGCACTGATCAGTCACATCTCAAACACCAGAAAAATCCTCTGCAACGTTAAAGCTCAAACCAGAAGTCAGTATTAAATGCAACATCAGATTGATGCAAGAGACCAAGTCAGGAAGCATCAAAGTAGTATCCAGCATTATTTTCTGAGATTTGTTGATCCAGATGTGAAATATGAGAGTAGAAAAAAAACAAACGTAGAGGTGAAGTTAGAAATCACTACAGGAAATCCATCAGTGAAATCTCAGCCCTGTACAGTCAGGTAGAAAATGTTCAGCAACTTCAGAAGAGTTTCGCTTTCTCCAATACATTTTTCTGAACCTGGATCTTGGGCCCATATAGGTGGAAGGAAAGAGCCCGAAACAGCTCACAGACTATGAGTAATGCTTGTAGTGGTGAAGGAAGCATTATCTCACTATAGACATGCAGGACAGCAGGCTTCCGATAGATCTTTGCCAAGGGGTTTCAGTCATATTGCAGCAGTATTCACTTGTGTCCCACAGCCCTAAGCGTGTGCACGGTTCTGCCAACGTGTCTTGATCCTTCTGCTGTTCACTCCTGGCCTAGAGCTCTAGTAATAAAAACTCACTATCACGTGGAGTGACATCAAATTATACAGCACGGCTGCTGTTAGTAAGTTTTCTTTAGCAATTGGATGAGACCCAAGCTCATTTCAGTGTGACCTGCGTCTCTTTTACACTCAATTCTCCATAGTTCCAAGGTCTGTAAATTAACCAAGTTTAAAATGCTATTTTCCTAATGTACTGTGAATACAGATTAAGCATGAAAGGATTTAAATGCATTCAGGCAGAACAGCAACTAATAAAAAAACAAGCAGCCTAACAGGATATTGAGAGGAGGAGTGATGACAAAGACCTGTCTTTGGTACTTCATACCTGGGAAAAGCTGTCTGGATAGGTGTTCACCCTACAGCACACGCAGAACATGACTCTTCCCAGCTGGAGGATCACTTTCTATGCCAGGCTCTTTTGCTGCTGGCAAAAGGCATCAGTCTGCAAGACCTCTGCTTCATGGGCCAGGGTCTGGCAGCCCATCAGGCCACTCCAAATCCAATTAGCCAAAAGTGCCTGTTTTACTCAGCTATGCTAACTTTCACTTAAATGCCAGATAATGCTAAAGAAACGTAATACTGCAGTAAGCAGTTCTCTGTTTACAAACCAAATCCACAGGATCAGTCTCCAGTTGCAAAAGGTAATAGCTGGCAAGTCTCAAGGAAAAGTTCCCAGAGTGGTCACTGGCACCTTCATGAGCAACCCTACTGGCAGAAGTGATCAACGCCTGGGGAACCACAGGGTCTCCTACAGGAGAGCAACCAAGTGCTGAGATGCCTGCAGCTTCAATAAAGCCAGAGAGCTCCATGTAGCACTGAGATGAGCGGTCATACAAGGCAGGACTTGGGGACCTCACTTAAAACTTGGACATTTTAGAAGAACTGTCTGGAGAAGAGACATCCATGGAGTAGTCACATTACAGAAGGAAGAAAGACAAAGCATCTGTGTGTGCAGCTGACTCTGCTCCACTGCATTTTGGATGGAAGGAGCTTTAACCTCCCAGACCAGCCCTTCTCAGCTGCTGTCTAGGGCAGTTCCCCATCATTCACATCAATACACCTCAAACTGGGAATTTCCTGGGCAATGACAGCCTGAATTTACAGCTTATTCTGCTAAGTGTTACAGCTTATGCTGCTAAGTGTATTCCTTCACACAACCCCATAAACACTAAGCTCAGAGACAAAGCAACCCAACACATCAGAGAGGCCTGTGTCACACCCAACTGCACCCAACTTGAGAGGAAGGCCAGGCCAGGCCTCTATAGGCCTCGAGAGCCACCTGTCTCAGCAGCTCTTCTGCTTTTTAGCCAGGCTCTGCTCTGCAAAGGATCTTTTCCTCTCCAGTTAGTTAAATACACTCCTTAGCTATCTCCTCAGGAGGAATTTCTTTGGAAGTTGCAGTGTTTTTTCAGACATTATTATGTACTTCTGAATTGCCTGACGCATGAGCCAATGCTAAAATCTTAGCAATCATGAAACAAAGAGCTTATTTCTGCAGCTTCTAAACACCACATGTGGATTAAAAACTACTGCTGCTGCTGAGGGAGAGTTGGAAATCTACTTATGCTTCAGTGTTGTGATGTAATGTAATTTTACTGGAAGAACAGCAGGACAGAAGAACATTAATCATGCTGCAGAAAGGAAACAGTATGCATTCCAGCAGTTAACTTTGGGCTGGGCTCTGACTATTTTACATTTTAAATTATGAAAAAAAGATTTAGCTGTGAGAATGGGATACCTTCAGTGTTGCCATTTACCACCTCCTCCTACAAAAGGGCAGGCATAGTCCTGGCTCAATATGACACCACTTGAAGTCTCTTACAACCATCTACTTTCTCCACCACCATTCCGCTTTCTACCCTACTGCACTGATGGCAGGCATTATCCTGCAGCCATGCCAGGGAGGAAGCTGGCCCCTGCGTATCTTTTGCCTGCAACCATACACATCTGTAACCTGTTATTAGAAGGTAGCATATTCTGCACTAAATATAGTCTGCTCCTGCTGAGGAGAGCAAACGTTCACCCAACTGGTGTTTCAGAGCTTGAGTGAGGACCTGCTTTATCAGTGGAGAGAGAGGGCAACTAGCTGGCTGGATTAAGCAACTATTTTCTGTTCCTGTGGAATGAACGTCCCCATATCTTCCATTTGCAAGTTCACAAAGAAGCTGGCAGAAGTTAATCCACCAGCCCAAGGGTCTGTCACACCAGTTATGACACTAATGGCCCAGCACAGGCATCTGTGTACACAACGTGGTATTTGTAGTAGACTGTTTGTGCCATATGAGAAGCAATATGCCATTTTCCTAACCTCCACCTGCTTCCCTTAACCTCAGCTCCGACTGTGCCTGAAGGAGAGGCAGGGGTGGGACTGGGGGCGGGACTGGGGGCATCCAATGAAGCCACTAAAGGGGGACGTTGCTGGAGAGGGGAACAGCATGTGCCAGTGCTAAGAGCCTGACCCAGACAGTGGTCTCATAAAAAACCTTGCAGAAGGACAAGCGGTGCTATTGCGCACCATTTCATGTGCTGTATCTCCTTAGTTTTGACAATTTCTGTGTACAATCGTAATCTCAAGTATATGGAGCCAGAAAAAAAAAAAAGCATCCATTTGCAGGATTACACTGAAGTGTTTTAGCTCCCAGACTAGCCTTAATATTTTTTTCCAATATGCCATAGTGTTTGTAAGGTTTTTTTTATCCTGCTTCAAGTGATACGGTCTGTACGGCTGGGACTAGGTCTGTTTTCCTGATAAGGCTACTATGCACAGCAATCCTCTGCTTTTGGGATGCATCTCATTTGCTCTGTGTGCAAACCTTTTGTACAGCTCAAAGGGAACTGAACTCTCCTGTAAAATACCAGACACGCTGTATACAAGCTGTACACAGGACTTGTTCAGTAGAATTATCCTTGTGTTGCAGGACTGAATTAGTTACTGCATGATTCACACAGATAATTAGACATTATTTTCCACTTGGACAAAGAAAAGTGAGGTTACAAGGAGCAGAAAGGTAGGAAATGCAGCTGGGAAACTTAGGTGTGTTAGGAACTTAGGGAAGTGCCAATACCTTTGCCTTAGATGCGTTCACAATGACAAATTGAGAGGTATTCAAAAAGAAAGGCAGCAAAATGATCACGGAAATGGTGAGACTGAATTACAAGAGAATTAATTCAAAAGAACTTAGCAAAGTAATGGCTACAGATGACAAATTTGCAAACATTTGAAGGGCTGATGAATTATGGGAGAAGACTTCTGAAGAATGGTACAAAAGGATTCAAGTAGGAGTTAACAGTTTGAAAAGAAGAGAGACTTAGGCTAAGCATTTAGAAGTTCTTTGGCAGTGAGAAAGCACAAGGAAACATTTATATGACTGAAAGCTACATCAGGAAAGCTTTAGTGTGCCTGTCCATGACAGAGTATTGAACGGTCTGATGTGTTTTCCACTGCTAACATCTAGGAGGCTGTTAACAGTCTCAGTTGAACACATTTTGACCCCGCACACCTGTGTGCATTGTAAGCCCTCGGCTCAGTTGCTGGAGCATGTCAGAAAGCAGGTTTCCTACCAAAGGACATTTGGGCGACCTGTGCACCACTGGGACATAAATACCCTACGGTCCAGTTTACAAGGAGACATCTGAAGCACAGTGTAGACACTGACTCTGGAACTACCAGGCAAGTGAGGGCCAAACTAGAGCCAAGCAATATGGTCTCAGGGCTCTGTGCTTCACCTTGCCACGCAACAGCTTTCCTCAAGACCAGATACATCCTCAAGATCACCCAATTCTGTGGTTCTCTCTCCAAAGAGGAGACTAGCCCTGTCCCAACAGCCAGCAGTACAAAGAGGAAATTGACATTTTGTGCATCCTTTGAAAATGTGCACTCCAGTCTACATACTAAGCTTGCCTAGACCAAAATACCTGCCTTTGTTCAGAGAATCGGACTGTAGGAGACACGTACCCCAAGCCCTCCACAGAATAGCTAATTGCCTGACAGCTGTAGCTTGGCCCCAAAGTGCTGAAAAGCACAGTTCATCTCTCTGCTCTGGCAGATTTGTAGCAGGAATTTAAACTTCAGCCTGTCACATCCAAGATGAACACCCTAATCACTAACTATAGCTTCTCCATCAAAGTGATGCATGTGCAAGTAAACAGCTCCAGCAGGAAAGATTGAGAGAGATCCATGCCACCACATAAACAGGCAGTTAAGACTCTCTGACCAGAGGCTCCTGCCCTCTGCCCTGCTCAGGTACCTGAATCTCTCCCTGATAGTATCAAAGCCTTAATACAACACTGATTCTTCTGCTCTGGCTTGCTCTGTCAGGATGCACCTGCCTGGCAGAAACACAAATACTTACTTTTTTGCTAGCTCAGGCACATGAACAGCCCACGTCTGATCAAGTAAGGCAGATTTTTAGGGATCTCAAGTTTCTAATGAGAACATCAAAAACACTAATGTCTTTCAAACTACGAAGTACTGCTTATCCTCCACTACACTCTCCATTCATAACTAGTTCAGGAATAGAGTTCAGCAGGATCCAATTTAGCCAGAGGCTTTGAGAGAGAAAGTTAATACCTATGAAGACAAAAAGTCTGCTCATCTTGTTAACATGGGGCAGGGATCCATTGCTGGGGGGACTGGAAAGTCTGGCCTTGTTCCTGAATGGTGTTTCTTTCAGTTATCCTCTGCCAAGTTACTTAGACTTCCCAGCTGATCCAGACCAACATACTCATCCCCATTTCACATCAGCCTTGCTCACCTGCCAAGATCGGTCTGCCTTTTCTCCAGACCATATCTCGTTAGTCAGATGTCATAGAGAATGGAGAATCATCACCAAAATGCCAAGCTGCAACCATTCAGTAGAGATGGGATGCAACAGACTAATAGTAAAGCCCCTGTTGTCAGAGATATGCCCTTGATAATTTAGATCAGCTGCACACAGGTCGCTTTCAACTTTATTTTGGCAAGAACATTCCCTTAAGTACTGCCCTCTGAAGGCACCCTACGCTGAGTTATAACTGTGGTGAGGGGAAAAACTACCTAGTGGAAGGAATTAGGTAGTAAGCTTGACTCAGATTTAGAAATATTTAGAAACATGAAAGGATTAAAAAAGAATGGAGGTGGGGGGAACAGGAATATGGATGTGTGGAGCAAAAGAGAAAGAGAGAAAGAAAAAGCAGCCCAGGAACCAAAGAAGCAACGTGCAGGTTTATCATCATCTGGATGTTCACCTATCCCCTCAGAGAAAAGAGCCTCCCTGACATAACACTGGAGGGGAAGAACACTCGGGAATTGCTGCTCTGGAAACCAGAGGCCAAAGATTGTTCACAGGCATGGTGGAGAAAGCAACTATTGATTTATACACTTTCTATAAATTTAAAGATTTACTCAAAGGTGAGCTTCTTTGTTGTTGTTATGCTCACTCTTAGGAGAGGTGATTCAACACTCTACGTCTCTATTTTGCAGTTCTTCCTAGGATTTCAAAACACTTCACAAGCATTGAATTGTTAAGCCTCACAGCATTTATGAGGAACAGGAAAGCACTCCTCATTTCAGAGGTAGGGGCAAAAAATACCAGAATACAGCTTGTGCTTTGACTATGCAGTGAATCAGGAGCAGAGATGAGTTCAAGATAGCAGCTCAAACAATCCAACAACGCTTCTATACTGCCCACCAAAAAAAAAAAAAGTGGGCTACCTGGTTATCACAAGGTTTGTTAAAGTTGAAAGGAGTGAGGCTGACCCACAGCATCTCCTCTTCTGAAAAGGGATATCGCAGTGACTTTGTTTGCCAAAGGCACTATAGCCTATTGAAGAGCTTGCACTTTATCTGACAAACTGAATGAAAGAACATGGAAGAGGCTTTTTAAAAGTTTCAGCTGTATTTTTTTTTCAGCTTTAACTGTCTCCGAAGGAGTTGACTGCTAAGGCTAGAAATCTCTTATTGACAACACTTCACTCATTTCTACATTACAACTCAATTTATTAATATTTTCACCCAGGACAACAGCCTTCTAGATATACAAGGCAGAGACATCTACTCTTGTCACACCAACAAAGAGTAAGAAACTCGTTAAAACAACTTTGATTCTGCCAGGTTCCTGCGTGGATAACTACTTGGAGAAGGCTGAGGTAACAAAGTCCTAGTAGTTACAGCTGTCACAAAGGGACAAGAAGTCTCTTTTGATGTCACCAAAGGACCAAGAACATCACAGGCAGTGGAGTAAGAAGCCCTTTTGTACCATCCCATTAATACAGACCACAACAACATACTGTTTTTGACCCGTTGTGCACAGAGACCCAAGGGAGACAGACGACAACTTCAAATGAATCTGCAGGCTTAGCAGACAAATTCATTAAACAAATAGTGATGTCTTCAGCAGAAAAAGAAAAAGAAGAGGCACAACAACTTGAACAGAAATAAGATTATTGCTCAAAAGAAAATAGGAAAAATATTTTGGCTTCAAATCAGAGAGGGAAGTACATTCAGAGATCTATAGACTAACCAGTGATGGACTGTATGGACAGTCCCAGAGGTAGATAGGAAACAAGGACACATGAGGTTCACTTTCCCTGCTTTGCTATGGGCATACAACAGACTTACTTTGGACCAGGTCAAAACTAAGATTTCATCAGGACAGTACCACGTTCAAATTCAAAACTGACCCTTCAAATTCTTCAAATTCCTGTTTACCCTGAAGTGGCTAATGCCAACAGCATCAGCAACCTGAACGGACTCTCCTGCTCCACTGCAGCTGAAACAGATGGGCTCCACACTCAGACAGTTCCAACAGAGATAAGGATCTCCTCTCCCTTCCAGCACTGATTGTTTGCTGCTGGAAGTCCATGGATGCAGACCTCACCCCGGAGTTCACAACGGCAGCAGTAGCGCCTCACAACCAGGAGTTAAGCCTACCCACCAGCAAATCTGGACTTCTACAGGCAATACCATAATCATATAAAAAAAGAAAAAAGGAAAACACTCTCCAGATCTCCTCTCCGGGCAAGTTCCATGCAAGGCCAAAAATCAAGTCCAGTGCTTACACGTCATATAGACCTATAAATCCTCACTCCCTGTCTCCTTCTCACTCACTTGCCAAGAACATTTGCACCTGTCCTGGGAGCCAGCAGCAGCAGTGTCAGGAAAAAAAGAGTGGGGTGGGGGCTGTTTGCACCTAAGAAATCTATATTCATGCTGGCTTTAGTGGCACGTGCTCAAAATACCTTGCTGTGCCTGCAATAGCAATTGGCTGGGTGCCATTGACATTAGTTTGCTATTGCAAAAATCAATATTTATCTCGGAGCTTCTGAGAAGGGATTCTGTTCTCCAGCATGGACGGGGGAAACCCTTTCACAACATGAGCTGAGATTTTTCCTGGAGAGATTCCAGGGGCCATGCCTAGCTGGCAGTGTTTCTAACCAGCTTAGCTTAGGAAAATGCTGTGAAAAACAGATTCCCTCAGTTTGTGCCTTGTCCTTTTTTCCTACAGTGCTTTGTCCTGTCCTGGATAACTCTTCAAAAACAGTGCCAGTTTCACACTGCGCCTCGTCTCTCTGCATTACGTTTTCCTACAAGAAAAAGGGATATTGGTGCATTTTTGCCAGAGTCATACACACTCTCTCTGCTGTTCCAGCACAATTACTGATACTACATCATTGCAGGGATGTTTCCATATTACAATTTAAGGGATAAAGCAGATGCCAAGGAACTTAACTATAGCAATGATGAAATGCTGCTGTGCCATGGGGATTCAAATACACCTTCCCTCAAGAAGCCAGTTTTTGCTGGTCTTAAGGCAATAAAGGAGTAGAGGAAGGAACAGTTCCTTGAGAATCAAACTGTCTAAAAAAAGTGGGTTGCCCTGGAACCTAGCCCAATGCCAAACTGGTTTGTGAAGAATTATCTTCTTCTAAGCACAGAACTGATAGAAAAACTGTGATCGGGAAAGTTCAGATAGTCCTTTATAACCCATGTTCAAAGGGCTTCCACACTGTCTGATTTTCCACACTGTATAAAATAGCTGAAAACAGTAATAACCGCAAATAGTGCTGGAAGTCTGAGTGATCATTTTTAGTTAGTGACATTTAGCTATTGGATGCTGACAAACAGCTCTGAGGATACTTTATGCCCCATATGAAGATGCAACAGAATGATTAACATGTGCAATGTGCTATGATGGCTGGGAAAGATTTGGAAAGCTGTGGGAGTACCTTAAGGACTCCAGTGCAACACGCTGTACTCCTGTTTGTTTGGGGGCTACGAGGGATTTATTTTTCTTTCAAGGATTCCCACTGTCTTTATTTAACAAGAAGGACTGGACATGCAGACCTGGCGTCATTTAATGGCCATCCATTACTGAAAGACCGAGATTATGGCTAGCAGCAGAGCCTGGCAGCAAGTCATCAGCATTTAGTAATATGGAGACACTGTTTTGGGTGAAAATAATTTCAGATTACAGGGTGGGTATTTGCGTAGCCCTTCAATGGGACAACCTCTGTGCTTGCTTCTCACGAGAGTCACACACCCCCATGCACAGGGACAGGCACAACCATGCCACATGTGCAGCTCCATTGGGAAAACATTAAACCTACCCTACCCTCCACCCCAAAACCAGCACAGCATGCATGAGACCAGCGCTGGGATATCATTCAGGCTGCCCTAAGTAATTCCCATCTGCTGGGCACAGTAACAGTAATTATTTTAGACTTGTGCCAAAACACAATTTCTGTGCTAGTCCCTTGTGTATCACATGTGCCTAAAAACAGACCTGAAACGACGTCAGGGATTCAGCAAGCTGGTTTCTTCATGGACGTGCACCTTATTGAATCTCCATGTCTGCCACATACCCAGAAGATCAGGGACTGAAGGGGAAGGGTGCAATAAGGAAATACTTCAGAAAGATCAAGGAAAAGAATTTGCCATATATAATAGGTTTCACCAAGAACATCCCCTACCCCCAACTTTTTTTTGTCTCTATAAAAGTCCATTAGATACTGCAACTGCATCTTGGCTCCTATTTATTTTAGTTAAAAGGGAAATGGTTGTGTATCTGTACCACAGCATGCAAAGGGTACCATCTGCCAGATCCCTGAGAGGCCTGCCAAAAAATTCTCCTGCATGCAGGGTAGACAGCTAGTCTGAACTGTGGCCAGGCTAACATAGGAGAAAGAGGTAAACACCATAAATGCCTCATCTAGCGCACAACATCCTCTAGCATCAAAGACATCTGCTCTCAGATTAAATTATCCCTATTTAGTTTAGTACTTTCAAGAACCTTCTAGATGCCCAGAGAAGTGTTGCAGAAAAAAAAAAAAAAAAAAAACCACACTTAGTCCTAGCTGACAATGGGCCACCACTTTTCTCAAAAGCAAGCTAACTCATTTCTAGGAGTGAGGAAGAACACTTCAAGCAGACTCCCATTTCGATTACTGCCAAAAATAAGAGCCCATGCTCTTAATAATAGGACACTAAACCCATAAAAGTCAAGTTCCATGCTCACCCAAATATGCTGCCCAGAGAGACAGAGACCTGAAAAAATACTGCACTCTTACTGAAGTGGTCCACTGGCTCTATGCAATGTTCAGACAGTAAGGCAGGAGAACAAGAGCAGAACTCCATACAACTGGACCTCACCTAGGTGCAGACATGGCTCCCACAAGAGATGAAGGGGTTTGTATGACAGATGTGGGTCTCATTTCTTCCACTTTGCTTTTCTTTAAGTTCACTCATGCAAGCTGGGGACTGCAAGTGGACAAAAATCTATAAGTTAAGCTAATTATCCCGCAGACCAAGAGAAAAGAAAGATATTTATTCTACATTGCAGGGAAGTATCTGGACACTCCAGGAATGAGATCATGAAAGTGATGAATGGATAGATCTGAGACCATTCAGTTCCCACTCCATATATCTGCCTTCTCCTGAGTTAGATGGATGCATGCAAGAGGTAAACAGATTCATCAAACAAATAAGATCAGCAGCCCAGCTGCTGTATTTCATCTTATGGTAAACTTTCATTTGCTCTAAGAAGTGTAAGTTTGGTATCATTTATACAATTCCTTCTACTGTGCTTCCCTTTAACACCTCAAAATATTGCTCAGCCTCTCTTCCAGTGAAAGAGACCAAAAAAAAAATCAGTATAGAACTTCACAGTGGGAATAAATTTTTATCCGACTGGACACTATGACCACAGGAATGTTTGCATCTGAGAGTTCTCCTCTTGCAAGTGGTTAGGGTAGCCAGATGGGGTTATAAACCAGTCCCTGTTTGCATGCATGCAGCCAGATCTAGTTGACAAGTAGCTTGCAATCTCTTGGGAGCCAGAACTCTCTTGTTCCGATTTTTACAGTGTCTTCATGAAATACACTGGAATTCCAGTTCATGGCTGGGTCTCAGTCACTATCACAAATAGTTCCTTAACAGCAGGAGAAGGCAGATACCAGCATGCTGTAAGCAGGAGAGCGTTAACTCATTCCACATGAGAATATAGATAAAACTTGCACAAGAAACTGTACACATTTGCTCATGCATCACACATGCAAGCATACATACAGTCTGCACCTATACAGCAAAGAATTAGAGAACAGCAACATTTTAACTCTGGCTTTTATGAGGGGCTCTGCTGGTGGTAGGAAAACATGCCTAAGAGTGTGTTCAAAGCCAACCACAGCTAGACTCACAACCAACCTCTTTTCACATATGTTTTAGTAATAAAGCCCAGAATCAGGCCCAATATTGCACCAAAGGAGCAGCACTATATATTTGTCCTTGGCAAGTCTCCTTATGGGAACAATTTTCTCCTAACTATACCTTCTCCACAACATGGTCACTTGCACAGGAGTGCTGTGAATCCCTGGAAATGCTTGTGCTGTGTCAATACTTAGCCTGCAAAACGGTCAGCCTCCGTCAGCAAGGGAACACAAAAGAAGCCATTTTCTTAACTCTCTCCCAGCTTACTTCATTCCCAAAGATGCATTGGTGTGTTTGTACATTGTGAGCCATGAGAACAAGTACACAGCTTGGTTTTCTTCCCTCCAGCAGCAGCAGCTTCTGGGCAACCAAGCATGAAAACACTGCTGTATATATATATATATATACACCAGCCATCAATGCATCATCTTCCCCTCTTTGGGAAAAAAAAAAAAAAAAAAGTGACGTCAGCTGCATTTCTATTTTGGGCAGCCTTATAGCCATGGTTGTTACCTCACTCCAACACCAGTGGGGTTTGGGCAGTTGTGTTTGCAAGCATCTTCTTTGCTTTCCCTTCCATCTCAGTCCTAGCTAGGCACGGGTTCTTCTTCATGTCTGATCAGACAGCAATAGACAAAGGATGCGCACGAGACCAGCCCAGGGCTGAATCACTGCGCTGGTGCCAGCTCTAAAGAAAAACACTCTCCATGAGAAAGAATACCAACTATGCTCAGAGAGATCGGATGGAGAACACCACGCTTCACGCCATAAGTGAGCCTTTGGAAGATGGCTGAAGCAAACAGGGGTCAGTAGTGAGCTTTCAAGTCCCAATACCACCCAAGCTTTTGGGAGCACCCGAATGCATTCTGTGGAACGTGGAATCACTTGCCATTGTAGCACTCAGGTTTTAATCAAGTGCAATCACGTAAAAGATTTAGACAGCACAAATCCACAAAATAGGGGTGAGAAAATATCAAAATATCCGACAGAGCTCTCTGAAGGATCACTCCTCATTCAAACTGTCTCTGAGCGTGGGCTTTCAACAGCAGATAATGACATTGTCACTTAAGACTTCTAGACAGACCTGAAAAAGGTAAGAATAGCCTCTCCAGTAACATCTAGCTATTCCATCAATCCTTCCTTCAACACGTCAGAAAAGGAAAGTCTGTAGGGCCAAATGCTAGCAAAGCTGTAAAAGGAGAACTCAGACCTGACATGTTTATTGCAGAGAAACTAAATAAAATCTTTGCAGCAGAGCCTTCTTGTTTCCACCAAAGGAAAACTGTTGAGCGTCCCATGCCTGAACCTCCCACTTTTATTTTTGTAGAAGTAGTAGGAAGAGCGAGGAAATCATAAGAGGCTCTGTTTAAAGTTGACGTGGATGAGTTTATGACAGAATGGACAGAATCAGCTGTGAAGAATCCCAGGGCCAGAACAATACACACACAACAGTTTCAGAGGAACCACAAGAACAGAATAGCTGCGTAATTATTTTGGGCAACCTCTCATGTAAAACATCTTCTGGACCCAAACGCCTGAAGGTAGCAACTGTACTGCCAATCTTTAAAAACAAGATCCACATGAGAAACAGGGAATTACGAGTCTGCAAACTGGATATTTGGACTGAATTAACCAACAGAAGCTATAATAAAGGACAACATTAATTGATAGTTCATGATCTTCTGGATAAGGGTCAACATGACTTCTGTAAGCGTAGGTCCTATAATATGTGGCACAAAAAATGTAGATAGGAATTAATTATTCACTGTCAGATACAGGACCCATCAAAGGAAGCCAGCAGAAGTCATTTCAGGGCAGGGGAGAGTGAAGGCTTTTCACAAATAGGTAGCAGACCCACCAAGTTCCTAGCAAAGGACATTGATGCATCTGCTACAGAGAACTGAAAGGAAGACAAGTCATTGGGGATTACAAACTCTGAGAGGCCCCTGAACCGGAAGCAGGGAAAGTGTTAGACAAAAACATCATAGGCTTGTCCTGCTCCATCTCCAGCAGTGGCCACCAGCAGACACTGGGGGAAGAACAATAATATTGGACTAGAGGGACCCTTGGCCCGAGCCAGTTTGGCCATTCTTATGTTCATGTGCTCTCTTCTGTGTGAAGAGCAGTGAAAACATTAAAAGGATGCAAGCCTCCCTGAAACCTGTTCTCCCACCATAACACTGATTTTAAAAAGGAGCAGAGTTTTATTTCCCAAAAGAAAGATAAAGAGGAGACCTATTTCAAACTTCTATCTGAAAGACTCTGGGCAAGCCTTATGAGCTACTAGAAGAGAATCTGTCTCCCTCTTTGATAGTCAGGATACAGTTTAAGCAAAGGTTTTGAGATTACACGGTAATTGCCCAATTAGCTCTTGCGTGTAAAAGGGATTCTCTTGTGTTTATCCATATCCTGCAGGGCAGAAATCCGAAGCTTTCTGCCCACTGTAGATTTGCTCTTCCAATTCATTAGGATTAATTTCTCCACCACCCACACAGTTCTCTCAATCTCTTCCTCCCCTCCCTGCCCCATTGCCACCTGTCAAAGTTATAAAGATGATTGGTGCTTCTTAAGAGCAGCACAGAGCATCTTTACCCATCTATTTACTGACAGATGCTTTCTCCCCTCCTTTGCTGAACAAGTTCTCTCCAAAAGCCTGCAGCCTGTCAAGCTGTCCCCAGAGCATGTACGTGCACGCAGTGTCTACCCACATCCCCTCCAGTAACCCCAGTGTGTAGTGTAACTCTTCCAACCCCCTCGAGTCCTAGGCAGCATTCTGTTTTGACAAGTCTCAGAGAAAACATAAGACAACTTTCAAATCTAGTAGCCATCAAGCTAAGCAATAATCTGTATAAACTGGCCAGCATCATGCCTTCAGGCTGGCCCAATTTATTTTTTTGCACTTCTAAAGCAGAGGATGAATTTGGGTAGATGGATATACAAGCAAATCCTGTTGCCTAGCCTTGGACCAAAACCAGGACAGACTGTTTCTCCCCATCTCTGCAGTCCAAGGCTTGTACAGAGGCACAGGAAACAAGAGGGGCATTAATTCTTCTAGCTCCAGCTCATCTACCCCTGCTTATTAAGTAACATCTTTTTCAGAAAGCCTCTTGAATTATATTACCAGAGCTGTTCTGGAAGATAATTGGTTTGGGAAGAGCCATCTCTGATCCTGTTGGTGTCATGGTATGACATGAAATCCTAGGAGTTCTTTCAAATTGGAAATCATGAAAGCTCTCTGTTGCTATTATTTCAAGAAGAATGAACATGGGAAGAGTGCTTCTGACCCACAGTCCCCTCCACTGCTGGAAATTATTTGAACTCCATCAAAGGAGAGCACAGGTACACTGGAAAGCCTCAATAAAATGCTTTGCTTAGAGACATCCATCACAGTCCTTAAAAAAATAAAAAAAATTGGAGCACTTTCAGCAGCCACAGCTGGGCAAGAGGAAGAACAGTCTCACAAACATAACTCCGAATGAAAACCCAAGAGACGGCACAGCGACAAGACACCTAAGAACGAGACGAGCCAGTCTCTCCACATGCCAGCTCCTCAGCTGGAGGATGAGAATAACAGCTTTTTCCATCTCTAGGGAAGTGCTGGGAAGTACACGAGAGAAGACTGAGCAAGGATCACGTGCTGGGGTTAAAAAGGCTAAGCAGATCTCTCGAGTACCCTTCTGTTATCGTGCCTGCCACGGCAGCACAACACAGAGATATTCAAATTTGGTTTAAGCTGGCAAGTATCTGCAGCAGCCCCCGAAGCAGAGCGCTGCTCACTGGGAGCTAATGTATCTTGGCAAGATGCATGGCACACAGCCCCCTCGCACTGCATTATTTTCTTACCCACCGCTTCTGCGCCCTCAACCCCTCGAACAACATCCACTGTGCTGCAGCATGCACGTCTGTGATTTGCACACCGTCATCTTGGGTTGCTGGGGCTTTCCTGTCGGGATTAAACAAATAGCAAACTCTGTGCTGCCTTTCCCTCCCCCTTACCTCACTCTCCCATTGCTCTTGTGCATGCTAAAGTGGAATGCTCCCTCTGAATCAGATTTCAGCTGTCACAAAGCCAGCAGTTTTCTCCTAGGAAGTCTGGGTGCTAATGACAGAAATAGCAGCTGCCTCTAAATAGTTCATCTGCCACATGCGGTCAAAGGCCAGTAAAAGCAAAGGCCAGGAGCAGGTGCACGGCTGATCACTTAGAGAACCTTCCCAGGCAGGGGGAAGGAAGCGAGGAGACCTCCCCATCCACACAAAGGCCAAGGACAGCCACCAAGGCAGCAGCAGCAGGGCTACAACAGGGAGCGCACCCACCTTGACACGGCGAGGCTGATACCACCTGCAGGATACAGGGCTGCTGCCACCAGGCACCCTGCTGCTCTCTGCCCTTCCTTCAGCCCATCCCAAGCAGTTACACCTCAGACACCAAGCAGTGCTTAGGGCTGTAACCCCTCCAGCATCCCACAAGCCTCTCCACCCACCCCAATGAGAGCACTTCGTACAGGTGAGACAACAGAAGACAAAAATATTTAAGTGCCTTGCTAGAAGTATGACTGAGGGGGGAACTAGGACTACAGTTTCGGTGTTTCTTTCTCAAAATCCAGTGCTTTACTCAAAATGAAGGTTTGGTTGTTCTCGGCGAGGGTCCAAGGACATGCTTCGTTGGCAGCATTACACAATCTATTTAGAGCTTTGGATTCCCACATGTTCAAAGCACTTGTACTTTTCACAAAAACATTGTGGTGTCATTGAACATGATGTTATGTTTGAACTGAAAGGAGGAAAAAACATCTCTCCCCATCTATTATTACACATAAATACGAGTTGGTCTCCTACTATCACGCTGTCTTAGGAGAGAATGAAAGATGAGTGAACTCAACCCTATCTGTGCTGATTAGTGACAATCCATCACCAATTTACTGAGAGAAAAAATGCTTCATGCAAGGCCCAACATCATTTCTTTCATTCTGCTTGAAGGCATCCTGGGCTAGAAGGAAGGATGGGAGAACCTGGAGGGCCCAGAGAACCTGAGCCCCGGTCATATCCCAGGGGCAGTAAAGAGCACAGGTTAGGTCTGTTTTAGTAGGTCCATTCAGTTGCATCACCCAAGAATTCACACAGTAGGATTTTAAATGGTGGCAGGAAAGTATAACATTACCTTCACTTGTCAGCTTAAGGAACTTATTAGAAACATGCTCTTACCAAAGGGAAATCTCAGAGTGCTCCAAAACACTTTTGCAAAGAGTTCAGATGCTGGCAGCGTTTAGGTAGAGCTACCACTGAGACTAGCACCAGCTGAAGGCTTCAGGAGAGTTTAGGAAAGGTACCTTGTGCCACACTGCTCAGGACCAGACAGCAGGACCGTTGTTTTATTTGGGTGACCCTGGCGCTATGACATTATTTAAAATGCTTCTTCTGCAGGCAGGCAGAAAGAAACAAGCTTGCAAAAACCGCCCTATGAATGAATGGAAAGAAGTCAGGATGTGGGCTTGTTTTCAGATCTGCTTCAATGTATGTCATCAAAACTAAAACAGAAATAAAATACTGGTGTCATTCCCTTTCCAATATTTCCAGCTAAAGGAGCTGGGGGGTCAGGTTTTCACATCTGAATACTCCCAGCATTGAGAAATGCCTTACATCTTGATGCAAGCCAAGTGATAATCCTCCTCCTCTCACATGTGCTCTCAGGTCTGTCTCTGTTCAGCCCCTCTCTTTCGGGCTAGCCAACTACCTGCACACAGACAGCAGGCACGTCCTAGAGCCCCATGTGTGCTCACATGCCCCACTGTTTCTAGAGCAATGGTAAGCAGCAGCACATCTCAGAGACAGGCGATTAGTTGTGCCCCCCAGGGATTTAAGAGACATTCAGGTGCCTTTCAAGGGAGATAAACATTTAAGTGCTTGTCCCAGTACGTGCCCATGAAGGACAAAATAGCTATACTGCAGGAGCACTACACTTCCAAATATACCCAGTGGTACAGCACCAGGACTGCTGCAGGATCCAGGACACAAGCCTAACTTTCTCTTCTGGTTTCCCTGTTCCTACATGCATTGCCCCTGCTGGCACATTTCTGGTAGCACCAGGGCATCTGGCATGGGGCTCAGCCGAGACGGCCATCACTTCTGGGAGGCTTTGTCCATTCCTGAGTGCTTACGGTCCTTAAGAAAACAACAACTTCACAAATAATGAGTGGCAGGGCACCAAAACCTTTCTGACTCGACTGATAAAACGGTTCTCCATGCTTCACGGGCAGTTCAGAAGCTTGACATAAGGGATATTGTGATGATTAATAATTAACTGGCTGGAGACACAGAGCTCAAGGACAGATGCCTCCCATCTGCAGGCTCCGTGAGCTGAGGCTGCACTTTGCAGGAGGAGGGAGGGGAGCCAGCAAGGCGAGAAGGTGACAAGGTTGGTGTGCCCCTAGGACGCTAGCAGCCTTATCCAGACGCTTTTCCTTTTGTCTCCCAACACATAAGAAGGTATTATCCTGTGCTTCTCGAGGTAGCTTTCACTACCCTAGTCACTGGGGGATCAGAGCAGCAACGATCTCTGCCAATTCCTGGTGACAACTCACCTAAATGAGATGCATCCTTAGAAGCTGCATTCGTGTATTTAATAGGCTTTAACATCAGCTTTAATGAGACACCTCTGAGACCTCAGGAGAGGTAACAGACAGCTGGAAATGTGCTTCAAAGTCCTGTGGGTATGAGAAGCAGAATTCAAGTTCAGTTCAGATGCACCAAGTACAGGATTTTTAAGCACCTGATGTGTTAGAGACTATTAAATTGTTCTTTACAACAACTTTAAAAATTTCTATCTGCATAAACGTGTTTGATCCAGCAACAGCTTTAACTGTATCGAGATTATCCAAAACAACAGCTGCAATAGGAACTGAGCTGCATATCTCACGGTAATTACACATTACAAAGGGAATCCTTGGAGCATTTCAATAACATGCCATATAAAAAACAGCACTTAAAAACACACAAATAGACATGCTAGCCTCCTAGCATAACTTCATTGCAGGGAAGGATTTGGAAGAGATCAGTTTTACTCCAGCCTGCTTCCTGCCTCCTTGCCTTCCTCTCAAAAATAGGGTGTGTTGTAAAGGACGCTGAAAAAGTTTGAGTTCTGGTTGGACACGTGGGGTTAAAGAAGAAATACTGTGAGGGAAAGAAGCATAAGGAGCATCTTCCTCTCCAGCCCCCTTTTCTCTTGCCTCCTGACTCAATTCCCAGAAGAAATGTTCCCTCCCGTGAGCTCTGTCTGAATACAAGGGACAGAAGAGGACACCCAGCGGTGCTGCAAGGCCAGAAGGACATGTCCCCAGTCCAATTAACGAGGTGCTGGGACAGATGCCCTTCTGTCCTCCCTTCCTCCCCATGGAGCATCCTGCCTGCTTGGCTAGGCTTTGCCATGCCTCTGGCTACCATGACGCGGTGTCACCTGCCAGCAGCACTCTGCCCAAGAGAAGAGCCAGAATTTGGCCCAGACAGTAAAAACAAGCAAAATTTGCATGGACCCACATGGTTTGCATTTGTTTATCTTCACAGAGCCTTTTGCTCTTGACAAGCCACAGCTCTTATGCTTATGAGACCTATACAAAAATGTTAAGTTTCATAGTGCTTCCCTTCTTCTGGCCCCGTGAAGACCTGAGCTTGAAGTGGATCCATTCATTTTGCCTCTCTCCGTTCTGTTTCTGCTTGGCTTACACTGGAATTACTCTGTTCTGGTTTAGTTCAGTAAAACCCATTCGTCAAAGCATTTGTCCCCAATATCCTCACAGCAGCAAGCACAAAAAGGCACAGTGCTCCAGCAGCAGAATAGGTCGGCTCCACGTTCCAGAGATCTGCCAAAGAGGAGACAGCCAGCTGCCTTGGATAATGAGCAGCCATAAAAATTAGAGTGAACAAGGGCATACCAAATGACACTGCAATCAAGAACAATGATGTTAGAACTGGAGACAGATCAGCCAAAGCCAGTGGGTGGATTTCAGCTTGGGATACGTACTTCCAGCTCTGGCCTCCGCAGATTTGGAAACATCCAGCATTGCCTTCCCACCTTCCCACAGAGCCTTCGTCACAGGGGTACTTTCATACGATGCACTAGCCTGTGCACTCTTAGTGCTGAGACAGACTCAGAAGAAAGGCTGCACAAGTAATTGACTTTTCAGGTTTTGTAGCCAGCTAATGAGAAAAGGGCAGAAGAGATCCTTCTCAGGGCAAACAAAGCCTGACATCTGTCTAAAAATGCCCTGAATGGAAACAAAGCACTAGGAGGAGAGAAGAGCAAGGTTGACTTCTATTTACCAGGAAGAGTAAGTGCTTTCTGCTTGTACCTGACAATGAGGAGTTCAGACACTTGTCCAGGAGAGGACAGACCAACTTTCTAACCTCCTCAGTCTGCGAGAGGGGATTTGGTTCTCCACCTGTTTCAGAGGGAGGCAACCTGGCCACGCTCTCATTAGCTTGTATGGAGTCAGGCCTTCTCAGCACTTCACGGTAAAGCAGTTTCCTTCTATATAAAGTGAAGGAAGGACTCCTTATAAAAAAATACATGTTCAGTGGGCCAGAAAACAAGTTTGAACAACACTATAGCCTGGTTCCAGCCTGGACACCCTCCTGGAACAGCCAGGACCCACTGAAATATTCTCATAGTGGACAATTGGATGTTTCCAAACAAAAATTAAATGTTTTGACATAAAAGGCCCAGAACAACCAAATCCAGAGCATCCTGCTGTCTGCCTCTATGGCAGACTTGCATGAAGGGGCATTTGTTTGAGTCCCTCGGGGATTTTAACCAGGTCACTCTCGATGAATCAGCACTCTAGGTGGTAGAAGTACCACTGCTCCTCCCCCTACACATAAACAGTGCTCGTGTCAGAACCTCTGGGCATGTCATGCCATCTGCAAAACCACAGGATACTCTAGACATCTCTACAAGGTTGATAGCTATGAAACAGGTTCTACAAGGAAGGAGACCTGGGCCTTTACTGAGAGGAAGCCAGACATCAGATGGATACCCTAAAATGGCCCCCGATGTCTGTGCTTAGGGAGCTAAATGGAACCCTTCATTTTCCAGCTAAGGGCTTTGCTAAGAAAACACCTCAGCCCTGCCTGGAAACACCAGCAACCTCTTCTCAGGAGCGTGCTGAGGCTCCTGCCCTACATACCACCCAAGAGTGCAGGTTAATAAGCGGGAACAACCTCTCGGACTAGTTCCATGCTTAACCTCTTGATCCTCTCTTTCTGCCACGTCTCACATTCAGCAGGCTAATCCAGAGTTGGAGGGAGATGGCAAATATAGGGCAGTTATAGTCACCTGCCCCAAATGGAGCAAGACACACAGGCAAGTCAAGAAGAGATGTCTAGAAGAACTCAAGCTGATTTCTCTCACCACGCACCTAGGGAAAGCTAACCGATGGCACGGCCTGTAGCTCACTCTAGAAGGCAACACTGCTGCCCCAGGGTATGCAAGCAGCCTAATCATCAACCAGGAAAGCTTTTTTCCTTACATCAATATCCAGTATAAATCACTAGTAGAAGATATTGAAGAGAACACCAAAGGGCTGTAGTTCCTTGTTGATTTAAGTAAGACTATAGGTAAAGCAGAGTAACAGATCCAGGGCTGAAGGTTCAGCAAACCATGTTATTAGAGCTTTCACTGTGCCAGGTCCTCCATCTCCCAGAGATGTGCATCTATCAGCAGCCACACAGATACTGACCTGTGTGTTGACCCACATGATGAAGGCACTTACTAAACAGGCTGAAACGCTTTCAGCATTTCTAGCACCTGGCACTTGTTTATTTAGATAAGCATCCCTGTCTATCAAAGATCAATTGTAAACCACAGCATTTCTCTTACCCTTATCATTGCTTTTCCAGACACCTTAATATTCAAAGCTGAAAAACTAAGTTACCAATTAAGACAATTTTCCACTCTTAGGACATGGCCTCATATTTTGCTCTGAGATGAGAAATCTCACTGATTCATGTGCTTATTAGATAAAGCTCTGAAGTAATGGAATATGTTTTCACTCCTCTAGACCTCTCACACAAGAACATTTCAGTGTTTACCCAGAACAGCATCAAAATTTTTTTACCCCAAAGGAATTTGAGTCAGTTTGCAAGAGAAAGATTCACCAGACTTGTGAATTTTGTTTCTCTTCTTCCCCAGCAGAAATATAGATTTAGCATATTGATTGATCTCTGCCTCCCTCCCCAGCTTCAGCTACGTCATCTTGGCACAATGACAGGAACAACAGAGACTGAAACACAAAATAAGGGCAACCCAGGTCACTAAAGCAGCCTGCAGTCCTAGGACGCCCATTTAAATTCAGTCCGTCTCACCAATGCACAAGCGTATACCTGCCTACCACCACGCTCAGAAATAGATCCGACAGCTGTTCCAACTTAGTGGCCTTGTTTCTATCACTGATGCTCAGCTCTCCGCAGCAGAAGTCCCCTGCATGTGTAAGTGGTCCCTGTGGGCTGCCTCGCTGGGAGGCTTGATGACCAGCTGAGCCATGGCACCAGAGTGCCTCAAACCCATAAACCAGGGATGAAGTACAAAATGCAGAAGGATCTGCTTTGCTACAGCCAGCATGGATCTTTTTGGTTAAGAGAGTGACAGTCTTCAGTACTGTCAACCCATCAACTTCTATCAGTACTAAGATTGATTTGAAAAAAAAATAAAGTAATAATCTGAGTGACGTTAGGAACCTTGACAACCTACTGTGCCATAGGCTAAACCTTGCTGCCAAAAGTGTCACATTCTACAAGGAGTCTGCCTTGGTGTTGGGGGAAGCCCCAAAAAGCACTGGAGAAAATTCACTGAAAGTCAGCTTCCACACGGCTTCAAGAGTAAACCGCCATTTCTCTCAGAGCTCCTCAGAGCCACGCTCAGAGACAGGTCAGTGGGTTGTGACTTTGCCTGTAGATGAGGTTAAAGGCCAAGTCCCAGGAGCAACAGAAGTTTTCTGTAAAGTTAGAACTGACCTTGCCTTGAGAACCTGGATGTATATCTGCAATCCTGCCCATAAACAAGTCAACTCCTGCCTCTCCACAAATTCAGGCTGCCTTGCACTAAGCCCTTTAGAGGCACTAAGAGGTTAGCACCTGCAGGAGCCAACTCAAGAGCACTGCTGTGGGAGCTGGGCTAACAAGGGACCTGTGAGGCTTTGCTCCAGAAGCAGAGCTCATGCATTTATTGCACTGTGTTAGCTTTTCCCTCATTCATCAAGGTTTCGTGTATTTGCCGATGCTGATGTGAAGGAGAGGGCGTTGTGGAGCAGCTTTCCTAGCACACGTGGCACTCACGGAAGTGTGAATTCCCGCGGTGCTCCGGTTGAGCCAGTTCACGTCACCCCATGGGGCAGCAGAGCACTGGTTCAACGAGCTGCTGATGGGGTGAACGCTGTAGCTGGAGAGAGCAGCGCTCTGTGTACAGTCAGGAGGCACAGTCAGCAGACAGAGATCATAGAACATCTCATGCTCAAGCTTAGAGTAGTCAGCTAGAGAACTGCGGTGCTGGAGAAGATGAGCAGCAATGCGGACAGGTAGCCGGCTTGTCACCCTGACAACATCAAACCAGACTGTTCCTGACGGATAAATGCATCTCCAGGCTGTTGCTAAGACAACAAAAAAACCATTTATTATGCATAAATGGGCACATTTCATCGCTGGGCTTATTAACCCAGGCCATGCCACTTACTCTGTAGCTTCTTAATTGGGTTAGATCAGATGCCATATCCCGATTGCTGCTTCTTGAAATAATGGACTCAGCTGCAGCTCAGTGTATTAGCTGCTTTACCTCTTCTTCCTCCAATTGATTTCCTCTCTCCAAAGATGCAAGAAAGAAGGGATGTCTAGTTTCATTTCACCATTTTCCCACAGGCTTGACTCAGGCACTGACTACACCACAGCACTCTGCATCACTGACCTGCTTTCCTCTTCCCTTCACTCCTGCGTTCAGGCAGAGCAAGGCAGCAACGCTGCTCTGACTGGTCTGCCTGCGGTCAGCCTGATGTCACTACAATTGAATTGATGCAGACTCAGAGAAGAGAAGCTAGGGTTTGCTTCTGCTTTGATTTATTTGAAAATTTGGATGTACTGCTTGCAGATTTGCCATAACACCTTATTTATTTATTTTTAAAGCCATGAACGCTTGCACTGGGAGATGTTGCATCCAAGAGAAGTGAAGCCATGGATAGCCCTCTCATACCTTGGGCTAAGGATTCTGCTGACATCCTGGTAGAGCAACTTTCTCTACTATCCTACTTCCCCGCATTTGCAGTAGTGGTCTACCCAGTCTCTCTGGCTTCTAACGAAGAGTTTTCCTCAGAGATTTCTCTGGATCCATAATAACATGTAATAATACATAACATATAACAATATTATATTACCATCACAGATTTTGCAGTGGGACCTTTTTTTCACTTGACTTACTGTGACTCCAAGACCTATGCAGCATGAGCATAGTTTAACAATCTCACCAAGAAGCCAACAGGCGGCCAATTAAACGCTCCAGGAAGACAAAGAAAACAAGCATTTGATATCTACCAGTCCTCCCTTCCCACTACCGCCTGTGACTAGCAGCAAGTTCAGTTGCTCAGAGAAAGAGAAGCAGTTCAGCACTTATGTAGGACATGTTACAGCACTGTGGGGAAACCCACTACGAGACACCAGGCAACTGCTATCTCACCAGTCTGTTTTGTTACACAGCATGCTGTACGGGATATGGTCTGAAGGCAGCAGAGTCAGGTTCTGTGTAAATGAAGAGTCAGTGACAAAGTAAAATCCCGAGACCATAATCTTCCCCTTGTCACTCAGCAATTTAAGGATCTACCTTTAATCTCATCCCACAAGAAGCCTGTGAAGAAGATAAGACACCAGAGATCTTCCTCAGCCAGGGCTTATTCATGAAATTCTTACAAGCTTTGAGAGTGGTCACAGAACAAATAAGGATATCATACACCTACCAAGCTTTTCCAAGAATACGGCAAACTTCAGTGAACAGTGTGTTTTTGAGAAATGAAGTGATTCAGATTTGGCAAATAGTTTTGGCCAGAGATGATTGGCAAACATTTTTAGGAAGAGTCAAAACATTTCATTTAATGTGTTCTAAGAAGTGGCGATTTTGTTTCAGAACAACTATTTTTTAAAAATATATTAGGAGATGCCAGAATTTAATTAAAATCTCCCAAAAGCAATATTTTGCATTTTGTTCTCCATTTGTTAAATATATTGTTTTGCCAACGTATGAAAGAGAAAAGAAAAAGAAGAGATCCCAGTGACTCTCTATATCACTTCATCTTTCAAGACCACAAGTTGCAGTATCGACATAAAGCATCACTTCAGCTCATCACAGCAGGAAACTCCGCAGGTATCAAGCTAGTTGATGAAAGAGTCCTTTTGCTTTCCATTTGGCTTCCCGGAATACCAAAGGCGGTCAGGTGATGCAGTATTTCTCTATACATAGCAGCTCACAAACAACTCCTGAGTAGTGCAGAAGGGGGACCACCACCTGCAATAGGATTTCTCGCCTCTCCCTTCTGACTAAGTGAGCAGAGAGCATCCGAGACCTCTACTTGCAGTAATCACAAACATGTTGACATTTTTCTGAGTAACTAGACTCACTCTTCCCTCCAAACAGGGAGATAATAAGATGTTCCATGATCTAGTCAGCGCTTAAAACATTTGCTCCAGAGAATGAAGTGTTCTGCTTGCAATCCTACTGCTGCTTCTAAGGCAGATTTAAAGACTCCTTATGTACTGAAGCTAGAGGAACAAAGAACCTCTAATTCCTTAAAGCCTCAAAGCACATAATTATAGTGGTCAGGAGACTCACTCTGCCTGTTCCACCTGCATAGGAAGCCTAAAAAGGAATGCTAGAATGGTAAGGTTGCACTGGTTTTCAATCCTGTATATGTCACCATCTCCAAATCAGATGCAAGCAATGCATGTTCAAGTATAAGGCTGAAAATAGCAGGAAGAAAAGGAGCTCCCATCTCCATAATACTATTCTGTGACAGAAAAATTAGCTTAAAGCACTAAAGTATTGGGTGTTTATACTGTGGCCATACAGACCCTCTAGCTTTACATCTTTCCTCACAGACCACCGGCCTGTCCTCTTTACTAAGAGACTCTCTCACAAGCCTCTACTCAGAGCACATAAAATAAACACCCAACTCTCACCCTATCCCAGGGCCTGCTGCAGAATACCACAGGCAGGTTTCCCCACCACAACGTGCTCATCTGAGAATCCTACCTCTCTTCTGGGACTGTGAAGAAAGCCAGACTGCTCCATGTAACTCCCCATCCTTGAAGCAACATCCTACTGCTAGGCCTTATTCCCTGAGGCCAGCTCCACACAGAAGGCATTTATAAAGTCAGAAAGAAACAACCTCTTCAAAGCTTTTCTGCCCACCTGAGCCACTCGCAGGCTGTGATCAGCTTCTGCTGTGAGACCACAAGCTGCCTGGCTACAAGGAGCCGTGTTTCCTGGTGGCCCAGCTGAAACTACTTCTCCTCTCCCGGGGAGAAGGACGGACTTGTTACAGCATACTCAGCCTTGCTGAGACGTGGTATCACCACCAGAGAAAGGACAGTGGAGGTCAACTGCGCTGTCACTATCCAGAGCCACAGCTCATTTGCCAGAGACATTCACAGAGAATGAGGGAGCTGCTTTGCCATTCCACAGGGTTTCCTCAGCCCCTCTGGCTGGTGCCAGGAGCCCACCCTGTGGTCACAGTGAACTCAATGTAATTTCCCCCTCTGGGCTCATCAGCTCCTAAAGAACTAAGAGACAACTTGCAAAATGCAAGGAGCTTTGGAGCTTACCTTAGTAGTAGAGACAGACACTTGTGATCTCTGAGGCCGATTATTGAAAGTTTGGGCCCTCAAATATGAACGCACAAGTATTTAAAAAGAGAGAGAGAGGAGCTAGAGCAATTTCAGTGCTGGCTGCACTGCACTTCCTTCTGTCCACCACTTTGGTGAAAGGTAGAGGTTTCCCTCCCAGTGAGTTTGTACTACCACCTCCCTCCCTCCCTCCCCAGAAATGCTTCCTTCTGTGCAGATAGAGCCTCCCAGGATGCTCAGTTCCACCACACTGATAAAAATCAGGAGTGAGATTCAGGTTTCCTGGAACTCCTAGAAACAACACACATAACCACGCTTTTAGATCCTCTGGCCAAAATGCCACTGCTACTTCAACACAGGCTGCGAGCAGTAATACCACAAACACAAAACAGAGGCCTTTACCACTTCCGTGGGGACAGGAACTGTACAGTGTTTATTTTTTTGTCAGGGCTACTTGGCTGATCCACTCGGTGGTGCGATGGAGAAATCAAAACAACACCGTCACCCACTAATCAGTGAAGCAAGAGAGACCCCAACCTGTCATCTTCAGGGCCACCCTTTGCTATCAGCAATTGCCCATCAGCCCTATAGAGGGCAAATGACATAAAGGATACAAAGAACTAAAAGAGTTTGGGAATTATAAAGAATTACATTTTTGGCTACCTCTCTAAAGGTAGATATCATTGGGAGAAATCTCAGAGCTAGCGTGCCTACAGTGACCTAAATGTTATTTACCTCTCATCACTCCAGAGAGGATGATAAGCAATGTCAGTGGAATCCATGGGATAAAGGTGGGAGAAGGATCATCTCAGGGGCTCGTTTTCACCAGCATTAAGTACAAGCAAAAATACCAGCAGACCGAGATGACAGCTTTGTATGTTATCAGCTGCAAAGACAGTGGAAATTCAGGACAACTATACCTACAATAAAAAGGGACAGCAATGATGTAAATATATTTTCTTTTAATTTAATAGCACGAATGTGCTTTGCAATAAGCTGAAACATGATGGGAGCCCCCAGCTTGAATCTCTGCCAAACTGACTATTTTTAGTTGAATGTGTTTAGCTAGCTTGTTAAAGATTTAAACCTAGGCAATATTTGCAGTCACCTTTATGTCAGATTTCAGGAAGTGACATTTATTAATGTTACAATGATGTAGTTACCTATTCTAAGGTAAGACAGAAAGAATTAAAGCAATAAGGAAACAGAATGTGATCCAGGCTGAAGAAAATCAACCTTGTGATCTAAGTAAGATCTCATCCACGATGAATAGCTTATTAAGGGGGTTTGGAGGGAAGGGATCAGCAAGTTATGAAGGGGAAATTGATTTATCTTTCCAAAGGTAAAGTGGTAACTGACTAATCAGAGCAAACTCTATCATAGATTTTATAGAGAGAGTTATTTCCTGCAGGTCTCCAAACAGCTGTTGGCTTAGGTTAAGTCCATGCAAGAGATGGATTCAGATTCGGAGAGATTCATCCACAATCAAGCCCCTGATCCGTGTTGTTATTCTGTATTCACATTCACAGCTTACATCAGACTTCAGCATCCTGCATACTCTTTAAAATATCCTTGTTGAGCAGCAAAGTTCTCCCTCCCTGCCTGTCTTTTTTTGCAAGTGTGTACTGGTGTGTAGAAGCTCTTTAGCAACAGATAAAACAGGATATAATCACTGCATGCTGGGGGTTAGGGAAATTGCATTTGATGAAGATATTCTGAACACTTGGAATACAAGTGATTTTTGCTCAATTCTTTAACGCTGAAGAAAATAAGTCTAATAAATAGATCTACCTGCTTTAGATATTTGTGCTAAACACCTCATTAAGCATAAGCTTTTTTTTTTTTTCCCTAAAAGAAGCATGGCACATATCCAATGGGTAAAAGGATAAATGGCTATAATCTTTGAATACACAAGACTACACAGAATGGGTATTTCATAGCTGCACAAAGCCCATAATTGAACTTCTGCCCGAAGGGTAAGCTTTCCTGCAGTGTAAGTGCTTCCAGATGCCATACAGGGGTCATGTTCCTTGTCAGGAAAGCAGAGCTTTACATCCAGTTAATTGTTATCCCCAGCTGTCTTTTTTTTTTTTTCTTTGAGACTAGTTTTCCAACAGTCATTCAAGCAAATGTGCTCATTTCCCAGTTCCCCCGCAATTCCCCACCACAGTGTAACAAAGTGCAGATTTTGCATGGCTGCATTCCAAACTCCATGGTGTTAAAATCATAGCAGCAATGGAAAAGCATGTAGCCTCAATAATCATAATGTAGGATTTGAACTAGAGGTGACTCAGTGGTAGTCAAACAGATGCTATATGAAAATAGAATGGTTTCTATGTACAGAGCATTAACTTGTGGTTAACCCATGGAGTTAGTACTGACACAGGAAGGTTTGCATGGCTTGCTGGGACGCAAAAATTACTCAGTCTGAATTAAACTGATGACCTTGATTCAGTTCACTGTGTCTGAGTCTCAGCACACAGTGACCATGAACAGCAAGTCCCTTCTCCACAGCTTCCTTTGGGCATCATCTTTGGTGTCAATGACATTAAAGAGAAGGCAAAGACCAAATCTGTCCAGATCCCTTCAGCTCAGTACCAAAATATTAACTGATTTGAGACAGCTCAACAGTGACCAAGAGGAAAGTTCAGACCACAGCCTGCAGCAAAACAAAGTGAAAAAATGCAAGGAAGACAGTGCATACAACAAAAGGGCAACGCAACTCCTTTACCTTCAAATTATTAGCTAGGAACTCTTGAGTGTGCGTGTGCAACGTCAGCCTCTTGATACCATGAACTAGCCACCAGCTGCTTGGGTTTCCAGACCTAATGCTTGAAGAACAGCTTGGGGAAGTTCACAGTTCAGGCTGCCAAGCAACTGACCGTTAAATACTCAAGACCAAAGTCTAGGGAAGGAGTTTACACCAGCTTGGTCAACCTTGCCAATACTAGCTCTGGAAGAGGCAGCGTCAAGCTATTCTTGTTGTGCTTTCCAGAATGTCCTTCAATACAGACACAGTCCTACCTGAAGAGTCCTTACCACTCCCTCTACCCTCAGGAAATAACCCAGCTGTTTCAGCCAACAAAAGATCACTTAATCTTTGTGACAAGAAGAGGTTTGGCATTTACTAGAGCCCACTCTTTGGTGGTTATTCTCTGGATTTTCCCAACAGGGAAACCCACATTACTCTGTGGGCTTCCTATTGAAAGTTGTCACCATTTGATGACAAAAAGCAAATGTATGCCATAACCTTAAAAGTATGGAGCTGGATGTATAGAGCCAGTCAGGACATGGGCCACATAAAGTTATATTTTCCCCAATAAAGTTCACTCCATTCTTTGGAAGATTTGAAAAGTGTTTTTTTTTTTTTTTTTTAAATCACTAGCTCATACATTGCCATCAAAATGTTCCTTACCTTAACACGTCTATCCTAAACTTGTGCCGGGCCAGAGAGCAAACAGGTTGTGCCAAGCCTTCTTCTTTCTGCGGGCTTGCGCCAAGGATGGGATTCAGAGATCATCTGATTTGTTAGACCAGGGAGTTTCCACTGACATTGCCCCTTGCAGAAGGAGGACAAGTGAAGCAACTTGCTTCACTACGAACTTCCAGGAAACATTTCCAAGCAGCATGTCCCTATGCTCCTCCCTGTGCTGAAACTTCATTTGTTCAGACTGGTTTTTACTCCTGCTGTTCCAATTAACCTTCAGAGACAATGATTAACTACTATCTCATGTATATGAGGGACTGATCCAAATTATTAGCCTAGAAACCACATCCTTAATACAATTCTACAGATGTTTCTCATCCCTGGATGATATCCTGACCCCTTCCTCACAGCCTGGCAGTCCTTGATCACTCAAAATTAAATGACGACTGGCTCCTAGAGAGAGGTGATCACATCTTCTTTCTTAACTGGGACACTGGAAATTAAAAAGTCCTCCCCTCACCCACTGCTGCTCCTGAAAAATCCTGCAGAGAATCCAGCACGGTTTTACCTGTAATCTGCCACAACGTGCTAAACATTCCAAAGAAAAAAAAAAAAAAAAGCAAACAGTGGTCAGTGTCATCTCTGTCAGCCAGAACATGACATATTTAGATGAGGAGACTGCTAGAGGAGGGAGGACATCACCCTCTCTGGGGATCTGTGCTTGGCTCCTCTTCGTGCAATGCCTGCCTCCAAGCACAAGCTCCCTCCCAATCCCTCTGCTCCCCATAACCCAAACTGTTTCGTACTCACCATATCATAGACATTCAGGATCACCGGTTCATTGGCCATTGTTGATTGCAGCTGGAGGCTGGATTAAAACCTTTCAAGTCCCTGCCAGATGTGTGGTGCTGCCCCCAGGGTACGCTTTTACCCTGAGGCAGACAGAATGAAGAGCCTCATCCTGCAGCCTCCGAGGGAAGGAGAGCGGAGGGAGGAGGAAAGGAGGGAAATCTCACGGCTGGGGGGAGTGGGGTAAAGTTGGTTGCAAGAAGGCAGGAAGGCTTGGGCTGGTGTTGCTGGTTGTACAGGGTTTATTTCACCCCTCCACAGCGTGACAGATACGGGGTTTCTTTCTAACTCTGTAGCTCGCCGCCCGGGGGTCTGTAGGCTCATGCACGGCCGTAGCCAGGCACCGTCCGGGTCCGTTAATCCCAATGCACAGAGAACAGCCTCCGGCCCCAGGGACGAGCCCTCCTCTGGCTCCGGGGGTAGCAGCGGGAGTGTGTGTGGGGGGGGAGATGAGCTCTCGGCGTCCTTCTGGGCAGATCGGCGTGTTGAGGGCTGCAGGAACGCCGGGCACGGAGCAGGGCCGGGATCCCCGATCCGCTGGGATCCCTGATCGGGGGGCCGGGACCCCTGATCCGGGGGCCGGGGCTCAGGCGCTCCGGGGAGGGGGGCTCTCGGCCCCCGGCAGGACGCGGCGAAGAGGCTGTGCCAGGGGGGCTCCGGCGCGGGGCTCGGCGGTGGGAAGGAGAAGAGGAAGGGGCTGGCCGCCCCCGGGGCAAAGCCGGGGTACTGTGAGGGCCATCGCGCCCCCGGCCCGGCGGGTTGACCTGGCGGCTGCGCCCGAGGCGGCGGGCGGCTCTCGACGGGGCCGGAGGGAGGAGGGCTGCGGGTGGGCCGGGGCCCCCCCAGCTGTAGGCTCTCCGCTCTTATTTCGGGACCGGCTCGTCCCGGGCCGGGCAGCTCCTGCTGGCTGACGGGCGGGGGGTCCTACCCCGTCCTCTGGTGGTGGCTGGCTGCATCTCGGCACGGGGGAGGGCGGGGAAGGGCCGAAGCCGCTGGGCAGGGCGCGGAGTTGCACTTCTGTCAGCGGCGGGGGCCGGAGTTTCTTCTGTCCTGGAGCTACTTTACGCTCGTCTCGCGGCCGGGCGGCTCTGCAGTGGCTTGCCAGCAAAAGCTCCCCTCTGACCTGGATGCGAGAGTCAATTATAAAATCCACTGCGGTAATTTCATCTTCCCTTCGCTCCTCCTCTCTCTTTAAAGGGAGGGCAGGGTCTGCGATGGAGCCGGGAAGGGGCGCAGTCGTGGGGAGAGGGGGGGGGGCTCCTGCACGCAGGGACTGGAGGTGCCGTGCAAATTACCACGGTGACCTTAGATGTTCAGACACCGCAGACTTTGTGGAGCAGCCCAAAAAAATCTATATAAATAAATAAATAGCAGGGATGACCTCATCTGAGCTGGAGGCGTATCTGAGGCTCTCCGCCAGCTCTCAGCCAACCAGCTCTGAATGAAAATCGCAGGGAGCCCGTTACATCAGCAAAGCCCAGCATGCCCCAGCCCTTCCCGGCGCTGTCCCCGGCCGCAGGGCACCCATCCCGGCGGGGAGAAACGCTCACCTCCCTTCGGCAGGGCCAGGAGGACAGACCACAGAGCTGCAGCCTGGCCAGCGACTTGTTACACAGCGTGCAGGGGGACGTGTGGTGGAGGCAGGCGGCACGAAAGGAGAGCGCGTCCACGTCCTGCCTTGCTAGCTGCCTGCCAGGAAACTTTTCCCCCAGCCGGTGCCAAAGGAGAGCTGGCTTTGCCCCAACTGTACACACTTCCATTTTCAAAGGGGAAAGCCACGTCTTGGGCGTGCAGCATGGCAGACACTCCAGCACTGCAACTGTATTTGGGGTAGTTATCCCGTGGGTGGGTTAGGCAACTCCAGGCACCCCCAGCCCTCCAAGCCAGCAACCCCAGCTACCCTGCTGGGTGCCTTTAACCAGCTGGCTGCAGCAGTCTGAGGCCTGCAGAAACAGTCGGTACTGGTACCGGTGGGAAAGGGTGCCTCCTCCTCCCTGCCACCGCAGATGCAGACACTGCCCAGAGGACAGGTTAAACCCCCAGCAACATTCAAAGACTGCTAAGCAATGAAAGGCTCCCTCCATAAGGAGCTAAGCGCCATCATTTGTGCCCAAACTTGCAAAACAAACCTCCTACTGAATCTCACAGGGCTCCTGCTAACTGTCAGAGATATCCCGAGATTGTTACTTTGGGGTATCTCTGCTGCTCTGGTGGTGGTGATGTTTTAAGAACACAAGAAAGGGAAAGGAGAGGGAATAGCTTATATTAGACCAACTGATGTAATTGGAAGAGAAGAGCAGCACAAAAGCTCTTCCCACACTTGTCCACATGCTTACTTGCTGAATTAATTCCCATGTCTGCTGTGCCCAAAGTTCTCTAAAATAAATGAAGAGACTTAAGCCAGGCCCACACTCCAGCAACAGACATCTATAAATATTTAGTAGTTCAGAAAAGTGACAGTCACAAGCTTAGATGTTTTGTCCTAAAAAACATTTCAAAAATAATCACCCAAGGAAAGAGTAAGACCAAAATCCTACTTTTAAACTTAGAAATATAAGAAGAAACAAAATTAAAGCTAAAAGCTTGTCTTTAAATTCACCTTGCTTTAGGAGATCAAAGCCAGTCTAAATGTGCATTTGTTATTTAAAGGACTTTTGCTGTAGGAAATACAGTAAATGTCACTTGCGCAGGAAGACCCGGATTCACTCCACCTAACTTGAAATGTAACTGCAAGAGCTACATTATGAATGTAGTTGCTCTAGGCTCCCTCATATGCTTATGGAAAGAAGCTGTTCCACACAGTGACACAGCCTCACCTTTTAGGTGATCCTTTGAAAATTCCTTTTTTCACCCCATTCTATTCTAGGAGACTTATTGTAACTCCTGATAGAAGGGATCAGTCTGAATACAAATGTCCCAACATCCATATAAGCTGTTTAGCAGCCATATAGACTCTTTACAAGGCTTGCTTTGGGCTATGTTAAAGTGTTTCACCAACAGCTCGGGCTGATTCCACTCAAGAAGCAGAACTGTTCTATTTCAGGTGCATGAGTACAATTCTGCAGATAGCTCCACTGCTAATAGGCACCATAATCAAAGCATTAAAAAGCATTAACATTTAAATGACTTGTAAATACAGAGGAAAAGGGAAATTCTTACTACTGATTACAGCAGCTGGAACTAGCTTTGGGATCTGTTTTGAATTCTTTTAACCTTTTACGCTAATTTTAGGAAACAGCAGAACCAAGCATTTTCCCATACATATGCCTAAGGCTAGACAATACTTTCATTCACATTTAAACAGCCTGCTGCAAGGTCTGATTTTCTGAGATTCTCCACATCCCTAGACCCCCTTAGAAAGGATTCATTTGTGTTGAACCTTGGCCTTCCATACTTACTATTCATGACATAGAAGGGCACGCACCTTCAAGGATCACTGTCTGTAAATCAATGTGGTCTTTCATGTGTTCTTAGATTAATAAAGACTACAGTGAAAGGGTTAAAAGTAGACAATAATGCCATCAAAAAACATGAAATAGAAAACCAAGAATCAGGTACAGCCTTCAGTAATTACCTGGCACAACGACCAAGGCTGTAGCTGGGAGCACCTCAGCCACCTCCTCCAGGTTCCCAGTGACAAAAGTGGCACTGCTGGGCTCTGAAAATAGTGCTATGACATTCCACTGGGGACAAGAACAGAAAGAACAGCAGTGCAAGAGAGCACTCATGGATATATTAGAGATGATGGTTGTACCTGTCTACTTGCGCTGCTAATCAGAATTTCTTGTTCAAATTAACACTTTTCCTTAATTTCAAAGGCTCCTTAGCAACCCAGTAGACAATGGGGCTTTCAGGCACATTTCACAGCTGGGCTGCCAAGTTTAAACTTCAAGACACATAATGGTCTTATCTCCACATCAGGTACACCACCCCTGGCTGTCCATCATCCTTTTCGACAACTTGTCATTTTGGATTGTATATAGTGCTTTTGCCCACGTCAAGTTGTCATTATTATCCCATTTTGAGTACATTAGCCAAGACCATCCTTTTTAAAGGAAGTATAAAAAGGCCTTTTTACAAACTGGAGATAGTTTTTATCAAGTCCCTAAGGATGGTGGAGGATATTCTAGCATGTAAAGGGAGTTGCATTGCCCTTCCTCCATCTACAATAAATCATCTCCTGGGTGGGTAGCCTTGTTCCAGGAGTGCCACAGGAGGCATTTTGATTGAAAGAGTTTTATCTCACTTCCACCCAAAACACTTGCATATAAGACAGAGCTGACTGATTTGGTCTGGCTGTTGAATATGGGATATGAGGAAAAAATAGAGAGAGGAAATCAGCACAGGATTCCAGCAATGGCAAAGGGCCCGTGCTTTGCCCTCTGTAAAGCAATATGTGAAATAACTAACTTCAGATTGCACCACAAAGGGCAGGATAAGCTGTCAAGTCAAGGATTTAAAGGAATTATCCAAGCCTGTGGGGATCCATAGCTGAAAGCTAGCTGTGTGTTAGTAGCTGGAGGAAGCGAAGTTAATATTTGCATTCATTTCCTCATTGAGCCACTCTTGATTTTGTATTTTGTCTCCTATCTCATTGCAGCTACACTTCTCAACGTCTGAATATTAGGTTGTTTGTCAGGGCTGAAGGCTGGCTTCTGCTGAAGGGACAGGGAGCTGAGTTACAGCCTCCCCCTGAGCTACAGGGGCAGGCATTGCTGGGGCAGAGGCTGATGACTCTGGGCTGGGCTGAAATGGGGCTTCTGGGCCACAGACATGGTTGGGAGAGGCCCCAGGAGAGGAGAGGCAGGATCTTTAGGGCCTTCTCCTGCCTCAGGTCCCTGGCAGTTTGGACTCTATCACTTCTGTTTACATAAAGCAACGCTGTCAGCTGATAGACAAATCAATATACACAGAGACTTAACCTGGAAACCGGGACGGAAATGCTGAACATCCATGTTCATTCCGATACTAAAGATTAGGCAAGTAGTTATGAATATTATTAATACAAGTTCATGGCACTGAGTAATGGTTCAAGAGCAGCCAATGCATGCAGTGAAGAGGAATATTAGTAACAGTAACTTGTGTAATATACCTAGGGAGCTAAACAGGTTTAGTTTCAGAGTTTTTCACCAACCACATCTTCAGATCATTTATCTGCATAATGTTTAGAAGCTGCAGGGGGGAAGAAGGGTCCCAGATTATTGAAAACTATGTGAACAGACAAGAAGACACTGCACCTACCCAAGGAAAGGTGGCAGTTTAAAGAGATGGCACAGGTAAATGGCAAGAGAAAAGATACACCATCAACCCCACATCACAGAGGTACAGGGAATCAAAGTGACCAGAATTCAGTCAGACAGAAAATCTGCAGTACATACAGTCAGGACCAAAGAGAACTGACCTGAAGTCTGCCTGACATGCTCTGATCTACCACATGTTGCCAGCTGAACACAGAATTCAGAAGAAAAGGATAAGCTCCTTCAAACAACACACTGCTGGGGACACTGACTACTTTTCATATATCACCAGTCAGATAGATTACAGACAGCAGGAAATAGGGGTGCTCTTGCTCCTGCAGATTTAAAGCTCACTCCAACGAGGAGAGCACCCAGAACTTCAGATTACGGAGCTGGGGTAGGCACCTTGCACCCTTCTGGGGATGCTTGGGCACCTGCTCCTAGACTTTTCACTAGCCATTAAGCAAAGTTGTTACAGCACCTTCAGACTGCCTATTGATTAGTGTCCAGGCATTAGATACACAGGTATTAGGTCTCTTTTTCTGTCTGACTGAGTATCATATTCTGCAACTGCATCATAGCTGCAGTTGGTCATCCTAGTAAAGCTACCAAAGGTAGAGGTACAGGATATTGATTAAGAAGATGCATATAAGCATCACAACTTATTCATAGAATCTAGGTATTCCTTTTTCTATATCTAAGCCTCTTTCTGCAGTCCTTTCAGAACCTGAACATAAAGAAAGTGAAAAAAAAATCACAACAAAACTGAAAGGTGGATCAACATTAGTCCTAATTTGCAACTTTTCCAATGATTTTTTTTTTATTATTTTATGTGCAAAGTAGGATAAAATGCAACTTGTAAGCTAATCTTACAGCTTGGTAACAGTGGTTAGTAACTATAACTGCTCCAGTGCCTTTATTTGGATTGCATTAATTTCTTTACAAATTATTGTCGGTTGCTGTGGGTTTTGTTGTTGTTATTGCTTGGGTTCGTTTGTTTTGTTGTTGTTTTGTGGGTTATTATTCAGAATATTAATACTTAATTCCCTTTTCTTATTTTACTTTCCATAGCCTCATGTTGGATGATTAGCCAGCTGATAAAATAGCATGCTGGAATTCTCTGGAGCTATCATAGCATCCAAACAACACCAGCAACCTTCTAGCTTTCGGAATTATACACCAAAACCCACATCTAATGAATGGTGAGTGCATCTAGAAGTGCCTTCTGATATGTTTGACTGCTAAGCTCTACTGACCAGCACCACCTATAGGTACCTCCATGCCAACTTTAATCGCCTCATTTTTTTCCTAGTTTTAACCCCTACCACTCGAAATCCTCTGCTAATTTTAAAGAATGAGATATAGATGTAAGCCTAAGCAGAGATGCTAGGTCTCCATCACCCCAGGAGTACCTCGTCCCTTGTTCAGTCAAATACAGAGAGTGGGCAGCTCATTCCCTCAGAGCAAGAGAAGACTATGGCCTCATTGCTAGACCCTCAAGTTCATTCACAGGGTTTCTTAACATGTATGGCATTTTACTGATCTACGAGGCTTAGCGATGGGTTTTGTTTAATCCAATATACTCTGTAAGACATATCCTGGGCATTCTAACAAGCTGTTGCACATTATCTGTATGAACAAACATACAGATTTGTCCCATGGCTAACCATTAGGCATGGGTGCACTACTCAGCTGATCCTTTATTTAGTCAAGCCAAAAATCACTGCAGTACCTTCTCAGACAAAACTGTTCACATTTAATAAAAGCATCAAACGCTGAAGGAAGATTTGCTGTTGGAGGAAAATCTAGCAGGACTTGGAGATGGAACTAAGTAAATTTGTTTCTCACTCCTCACACACACAAATTTGAAGAAGCCTGATGTGGTACACCTGACATTATCTGGCTACCAATGTTTTTGAATACTGCTATAACGTATGCTGAAATCTGTATCAGAGAAAATCAGTAATAGTGTCCCATTCCACCCATATTCACTGAGCTCAGTTTGAGGTCTTACTTGGCAATAGCAAAGTAATGGGAAGAGTCCATGGCACACAGGCATACTGTGCCAGTGCACAATTTCCACTTTCTGCCTATTTCTGTTTGCATCATGAGTGCAGCCCCAGCTCCAGTCACCATTTTCAGTCTTTCACAAAGGACGGATGTGCTAATCTCCTTCAACCCTAAATACAGGTTAACAGTGCCAAAGCAAAAAGCTGTGTGTTTGTTTCCACAGAGCTGCAGATAACCAAAGCTTCAGATTAAATACATTTGTTATTTAGGAAGGCTGAAGCTACCACAGATGTCCTGGAATTGTATTGGTCAGAAATTGATTATTTGAATGTATTTTTCCCATCATCTACTAACAGTCCTGTAAGATGGAAGTCAGATCAACATCTGAATAGCAAGTAAAAATATGCGAACCCAGACACCCAAATGGTGGGGAAAAAACAATTCTGTCTAGCAACAGTGATGAAAGAGGTTCAGCTGACAGGTAGGAGAGAGAGGCTGGGAGAGGCACAGAGGCCTCTTCCAAAGTTGATGGAATTCACAGCTGTAAGGACATGTTTCTTACCTTTCACTAACCTCCTGCATCCAACCTGATTTTGAGTTGCTGTTCCCATCCTGCATCCTTGCTAAAGGCTCAGTCTTCTCCAGTTCCAGGGGAACAGCTCCCCACTAAACACAGCCAAATGGTTATCTTGTGGTAGCTAGTCTCCACACACAAGTACCCTGACTTCCTCCCACCCAGTGAAGAATTGGAGAAGAAGGAAAGGGACAGCAGCAGCCCTGGTTCAGCAGGAGAGCCTTGGTTCCCCTTTCCTAGGGTCATTTTTCCCCTCAGCGGGGGTCAGAAGTTACATGACTTCTTCTGGTAATAGAAACACTAATATCAGTGTCCCAGCAGAGCTGCATTTGCCACCTTCATTTTCCCCCATATCCTTAGCTCATGAATGCTGTGAAACGCCGCAAAGCACTACTGGTGTGTCACTAACCGCTCCAACCTCCCCACAGAGATGGCAGCTCCTGACAGGACGACTATCAATAGTCTCTGAATCACTTTGAGATGAATCAGACTGTTAAAATATTTAATAGTCATGCACCAGCTTGGCTGCTTCCTCACCAAGCTCAGACCTTACCAAATTATGAGTAATACTTGCACTGAGCAAGGAACTAACATTTTGAAGAAAACCATCTCCATTTCTCCCTGCTCTTTCCCCCCACTGGCTAATACTGGGGCAACAGTTTTCAGAATGCTGATGAAAATCTTCTGATTAGATGAAATTATATCTTTAAACAAAGGAGAAAAGGGATCATTACAGGAACATTTTCCTAGTTATCTTGCTCTAAATAGTCACACTGTACTTTCTGCTCTCCAAAGGATGAGGAGGCTAGGTGGCAGTGCAGGCTAATGGACTAGCTCATTATTATGGGAACTAATGAAGTGAATTTGGTGTTCTTAGCATCTGGATCCGTGGCTAGCATAGATTTCTCCAGCCCTCAGTCACTGAAAAACTCCAGGCAACAGGCCTAAGCATATAATTTTGCAAGGTCAGGCCTGGAATTAATAGTCGATAGGAGCCCACTTTTTTGAATTAGTGATCAACCTCATACCTTTGCTTGAAGTAACGGAATAAGTACATAAAAATGGCAGTGTTGCTTTGCACATATATCACAGTTTGCCTGTTCTGCCTGTTCCTTACTGTAGGAGCCGTGAACACTGAGGCACACACATCCAGACCTACAGCCATAACCTAACCAAGACAGCGATATTAACTTGTTTCTGGTAAAAGCCCTGAAACAAAATAAAATAAATAGATAAATATACAAAATAGCAGCTTTCTTCTTCCTGTTGCTCACTCTGCCTGAGCAGATAGGACTCTGATACTAGCAAGCTCTGTTTCTATTAGGAAAAAATGATGGTATCAGTAAAAGAGTTCTGCAGGCACAGTCCTGCTGGCCCACAAAAACATACATGAGGTCTAGTATACTGCCTGGTGCCCACCCCTACTGTCTCCAGTTATTGTATCTCTCAAAGAGGTTTCATTTATCTTTCTACATGTCTCAGAAGAAGAATACATGGTGTCTGCTTTGCCCTTACTTGTATCTTTGCACGGCAGTAATCACGGTCACCTTCTAAGACAATAACTCTCATGTATAAAATAACTGCAAGGAAGGATCCCCAGCTCTGAGCTAGGGCGAAGGTGTGACTTTGAAGGACAGGACTTTCCAGAATTAAAGCTACCACACGATCATTACTTAGAAAATGACTCCATATTGAAAAGCAATATACATCCATATTCTGACCGAGGCAGGGTAAGTACAAGAGAGCATTTGGAAAGACAACAATAGACTGAGCTAACTAAATCCTCCAGCTTCTCAAATCTGACATGGCTACTTGTATAGTGTAATTTTTCTTCCATGCTTTATGATTTACATTTTGGTTGTCATGTGTTGAATCCAAGATTATGACATGCTTTACAATGCTATGAGGGTACTACCCTTCAGTCTGCAGTAGATCTTGTCTAAAGAAGCTGGGTACTAAAATTATGCAATCATCTGCTCTTTCATCTGCTCCAGTAGGATAAACCTGTGATTCTTGTAGCATGTCACACCTATTATTTGATGATGGGCAGGGAAATGATCTGGTTGCTGGCAAAATTTCTTTTTATTTTTAGATGTGATAAAACAAATGACTGGAAGATAAATCGATTGGGTTGTAAACCAACCGAGTTGAATGGGCAGTCTTTACTGATCTAGGAACTAAAACATGTCAAAGTATCAGTGGAAATCTTCTGCTTCTAGCTTTCCTCTGCAACAGCTAAAAGTGTAGTTATAGCACTGCAGCAACACCACCTGTATTCTTCATGAAAATAAAACCTTATGGGATACCAAGACCTAAATGGTAAGTCCTACATCACTTACGGCTCACCATTAAATAAGACAGATGAAATAGGCTGGCAGGCAGTAACAGACCAGCGCAAACCTTTTGTTGGCTGAAATGTGCCAAAGTGACAGATGATAGCTATGCCACCTTAGCACTACTAGCAAAAAGCCTTGGCTCGCAGACGCACCAGCCAGCTAGTGCCTGGGACACACACCTCTGTAAGCGGGAAACAATGGAACCTGCAATTAATGTATTTACACCAAGGAGAAATGTTGCTAGCTGGATGAGAAAGCAGAGACACTTCTTCCCGGCGCCAAACCAGCTGAGCTCATCCATGCAAGGCTCTGCTGTGACACAAAGGCACACTCCTGACAATGAAACCCTATGGAGCGACTAAGCCAAGGGTACAGCCTAAATAGGCAGGCAGAAGAAAAAAAGATACAGTGGGAAGGTGTGCTGGGCTGAACTAGGTGGGTGGAGAGTAATGAAGCAGAAGCACATGGCTTGAATTCTTCAGGCCTTCCCAGTCTGCTCTGGAATTTGTAATGCTTGGAGGTTCCTCTGAGATGCACGAGACCACCAATTTTAGCACACTAGGATCCAAAGGTTATAGGCCCAACACTTCAAAAATTAGGGAGAGGAGGGCTACATGATGCATTGGCTCCAACATAAAGCCTGAAGCCAAATGAAGAGTGAAGTCACAGGTGCAGATTTTGACCATCCCTAAAGGAACCAGGATCACTAGAGTTCATCCTGAAAAGGGAATTCTGATGAAACTGAAATTTTTCTGTAATTTTTCCTTAAAGGAGTTTCATTATATTTATATATATATATATATATAATATTAAGTATAAAGGGGTGCATATAATCATATGTACATACAGATTCACATACATATTAAAAAAAATCAGCTCTAGACAGGAGTTCAGTGCATTATTTTTCTTCTCACTGTGCTACAATCCCCTTACTCTATATCCCAGAAGTCTCCCCAGGAAGAATGGAGAAGAAGGGAATTTGCTTCTTTTGGTAAATCCCACTGAGACGGAGAGGGAAATCAATGTTTCCTTAAGAAAGAAAACAGCCTTTTGAATGAAAAAAACAGCTTTTACTAAAAACACGTTGCAGCAGAACAAGTCCTGTCATTATAAAGGAAGGAACTGCTTGCAAAATGGAATCCCAGCAGGCACTCAACCTTTCCCCTTTCCCAGCTTAAAAGCATCCCAGCCTCATCAAGCAGCGAGGCCTCAACAAATCTATCCTTGCAAATTTAAGCAGCATAACTCCACCTTTCTCTACCAAGTCCACACATACACACCCTATCTCTCTCACTCAGAGAGCTGACATGCTAATATACACAAGGGGGTTAGCTGCATTTTGTATTCCGGGCATATTCCAAAGGCGCTCTTGAGATCTTGCTATGCTGATGGAATTCAGCTTGGCCTTGTTTGCAGCTGTTACTGAGATCCCAAATGGAATCAGATACAGGTCAGGTGTTTTCCATTATCTTGAACTACATTGCTTTCAAAATCTCTCTGCTAATCATATCTCTTGTACATGGTATGACAAGAGAGATTCAGACGCCAGATTCTGAAAAAATGTTGGTTTAAAGGAAATTTCTTAAAATCTACTTAGTGGTATCTCCTGCCTCTGCCACTCAATCAAACTCATTCAGCCCTGAAATATATCCTGATCCCAGCAGCCGAGAGACAGCCAACAATATCCTTTGCATCAATTCAGCTGTATCTGCCCACATAACAACTATACAACTCAGAACAATCAGAACACCTGAATTTTGAATCTATGAAACTCCTTGCTGGCAATAAGGAGACTTTAAAATGAGGCCTTTTAGATATGCAGGGCATATCTAAATGCAGTGCAGTGCACAGGGTGCACTGTGCTCCAGCACAGGAATAACCCCACCTTCCATTCCAACTAAGTTTTCATTCGGGCTGCATCCCCATTTCCCCTTATACTTGCTGCATTACTCACCACTGGCCAAAGAGCAGATCGCTTCCCCTGGGACTACAATGGATGAGGGGATCAATGATTCCCAGGGGAACTAATGAATCCACAGCAGATCTACCTCCATCCACTAAGGACTACTAGGGACACATCTTTCTGCAGACACCTGCCACATCTTGAAGCTCCACTTTTCCTTGATACGTGTTTTACTGGAACAGACAAAATACTTTGGTAATCTAACCTTTAGATGTACTCAACAAGGGTCACACCCTACCGAGTGCCTGACTTGCTAAGGCCAAGCTACAATGAAACCAGTACATTCACGCTCATTCACACCAATCCCATCCTTCCACGGTGCCTGGCCCAAAGCATACTTTTTCTTTCATACAGACTCAGACACCAGAGTTACACAGGTCTTAGCGTTATGGCAGTCCATTTGGTATGTACCTTGAGTCCACACTCTTATTGAGTTACACTAGTTGCTCATGTGAAGGGAGAAGAAGCAGAGGCTCACCAGGAACAATTCTGTGCCCTGTTTCTGGTGCATATAGTATATTATCTGGAGAGCGTTCATCTAGAAATGCTGGAAGCTTGATAGAGGTGATGCTATTTTCCATCTTCTTCCCATTTTCCCTTTGACTGGCCAACATTCACATGGACACTACCTGGCATGAACGATATTCACTTCCAAGCTTGCAGGCTGCAACTGTTCCTGCCCCAGATAAGATGGGACACCATTTATCTCTGCTCCTCTCTCAAATATCAGTGTCATGGCTGTTGGATTTATCCCAGGAATAAGCTCTGTGTTGGTAGCAGTGAGAGGCTAAAAGAGACCAAGAGATGTGAAAACTCTCCAGGAAACCATAACAGAGCCAGGTCCTCTAGGAAAGCTTTCACCTCTCTCAGAAAAGCCCTGGAAGGTCAGGGGATAAAAGCTTTACTCAGCCTGAATGCTGAAACATCTTCTGTTTGCTGGAAAAAGGCCAGGCTGGAGCTCTGAGCCCTGACAGGACAAACCCACTCCCACTCAGGTAGGAAGTCGCAGTCAGCAAGAACAGAGGACACAGCCACAAAGGTTTTGCCTTCTGGCAACTCAGTTCTAACCCAGCTCACGCTGTGCCTCCGATCTGCATAGGTGACAGATGTGTTCTGCTTATTGCTTACTACAAGAGAGCCAAAGAGAACGGATTTACTGATCATACCCTCTCAATTCTCCAGTACCAAAGAAAATGCTATTTACCTAAATGAGGGGGAGGTATTCAACCACACGAGACAGCTGCAGGATGGTGCTCAAGGAATTGATACACTCAATTGAGCAACGTACAGTGTATACGTATAACACAGAAGCCTATTTCCTGAATAAGCCATACCTGCCAAGCAAAATATCCTGTTCTAACACATGGTATCTTTGACATTTACCTTCAGTCGTGAGGAGACTTACGATTCACAAGTGCCATAACCATGTATGATTCATCAGCTGTCTCCACAGGACTGAAAAATAAATGTCATATCAGATTGAAACCACCATCTATTTTATAGATGCTTATTAACACGTTATTTAATGTGCCAAGTTTGTTTTGCCTTTCGTAGTTGAAAAGTTTCTTTTAGGATTTTTTTTTTTTAATTTTACATTCAGCTCTAAAGCACCTTGCCATAAAACAAATCACACCTTAAAATTGTTTTCCTGCTCAGAATTCTCACTCTTTGCTTAGCTTTTTAAGGGCAACGTCATTCTCCTAATACATTGAAACTACAGACAGAAGCCCTGCTGACTTCAGGAAGCAAGAGCAGATGCAAAAGACACATGGAGCAGAACAGGCTTTAGAGATAAGAGATGCCAGGAGCAGAATCTAGCAGGGGCCAAAGTGAAGCCCTGAACATAGTGCAGACAGCAGCAGCTGCAGTATTCAGGGATGCCTCAGTGCCAAGAACAGTGCTACAGGTTGTGACCGTAGAAGAGCTGTTTTGTTGACACATACCACCACATAATTTGACACATGCTGAGCTGGCCTTACCCACGACTGCTTACAGTAATCGTGTTTATAGCTTTGGCCCAGAGGGTATTCTTGCATTAAATCCAAAGTCTGTCACCAAACATAGACACAGACACACACTATTGTATCTTGCATACCTAAACATTGACTTTTGAATAGTTCTCAGACAAATGGGTTTTGCAAGTTGTCCGTACACAGTACAGGCATGCAGAAGCCCTTATATTTAAGCTGTACCCTTGCAGGGTAAAATTCTACATATAGAGCTGGATGCACGAAAATGGAGATGTAGTAGTTGTCAGCCAGAAGTGACAGACTTCAAATACTATCACTCCTGGTTTAACTTTCATTAAAAGTGACAGGATAAAGTGGCTCTCATACAACTGTGATGCTCTGAGAAGGATCCTCTTCCAGTACAGGCATCTCCTTGTAAACAGAAATATTCTAAAGAGGAACTCAGATTATCAAATTCATGCAGTTCTGTTCCACTTAATTAAAACATTGCTGGTAATTAGGGAACCCCGCTGGTTCCCCTTCTCCGTTCTTCCTGATCCTCCCCATCCTTGAAATTCAAATTTGAACTTCCCCGAAGCGTGGAGGGTGTTTCAACTTGGTGTTAATTTCAAACCAGTAGGTGGTTAAAGCCAAGCAACAAAGTTTGGACTGAAATTCCAATCAAAACATCTTTAAAGTTCAGGAGAAAGAATAGGACTGAGATCTGAAATCAGGAGTTTTCACCTTCATTCAAAGATACTAAGGACATATTCAGCCTTTCAGTGCCTTTCAATCACATGAAAAATGAATTTGTCCCATTAGACCTGGTAAAATCTTTCTGTATAATCTAAATCTGGGTCTGCATAAAGATAACAGTTACCAAATATTCTCACCTTATTGGCATATTGATTGTAAAATACTTTTTTGTCCTGTAACTGGGAACAGTCCGGGCTAAGGAAACTCTAAGTAGACAAAGAAAGAATGCACTGAAGCATATATGGGTACATCACATACAGAGTTTGCAGACTGACGGTCCAGCAAAACTTCATTTTGTTCTGGAAATAAAATTAATAAATAAAAAGGAAAGCCATTTTAAAACCGTAGACCACATTTTCTGCATTTGTATGCATCACATTGTTCAGCTCCCATAGAAGGTTTAGCATGAGCAATATCTCACCTCATTAAATCCAGCTACCCTGCGAGCTCACATGCACTCTGTGCCACTGCCAGCAATTCTACTGTGATTCTACCACTGCGCCACGCAATTCAGGAGAGACTCCAGCCTGTGTTTCTGCCCGTTAGGAAGACTGCCTGCTGCTTATTTGCCTCCAACCTCCCTGTTGCCATAACTGTTGATTTTGAATGAGGAGAAGAAAACGACAAGGAAAGGAGAGGGCATTTTGTCAATAAAAACTTTTATCTGCCAATTTTCTTAAGTGACCTCCAACTCTGAACAAGACATAGGAGTGGAACAACCTGGAAATTGAAAGGTACTGTTAGAACAACCCTAACAGCCCTACTTGGCTCTGCAAAGAAATAATTACCTCTGAAGGATGCACGTATTATTTCCCCAACACTACAGGGTTGCTATTGCTTTATTAAATTGTCCACAAGGGAAAACCACTACCTGTAATTTTGGGAGCTCTTCCCCTTTCTTCACTAAAACGTTATTAGACCACTAATTCCTGAATCCTTTTCACTGTGGCTATCTCTGAAGAGTTGGCTTTGACTGCTATACAATTTTAGAGCTTGTTAGATTCACATAAACCCAGTTACAAGTGAAGTCCATGGTGGAGTGGAACAACAAAGATTCTCTAGCAGAGCTCACCTACATAAGGCAGGCCAGAAGTCTCACTTTGGAACAACTTTTACATTCAGTAACACATTTCCAGGCACATCAGCACCTGAAGATAGCTCCATGCATTGAAGCTCATCAGAAGTTTAGTTGACATGAAGCTTGATAGCAAAGGTAAGAGCCTATCAAAATCAACGTAACACATATCGAAACTAGTAGAAAATCTAGGACTTACTATTTAAGGCAGCTATCTCAAAGAATTCAGCAGCCTCCACTCCTTTCTTGAGCATACATTATTGCCTCTCCAAAAAAAAGGCATTTCTGGGGCTGCCCAGGGACTTTAAAAAAAGGGAATAAGGTGTACATTGCTTTTGTTAGAGGGCTGTATGTACACAGTTGCAGAAGAGTGAGAGAGGAGCCAGGAAAAACAACATGGGAACCAGCACAGAGTAGAAGAAAACCTCACAGAACAAGCAGAGACATGGCTCAGGGAACAATCGCCAAGGGACCTCTAGGGGTGAGATCGGGGCATCTCTTTGAAAGAGACAAGGAGACAACACAGACACTGCTTGCTGTAGCAGAAAAGAACTGAGTATTTTTGCGAATTGGAAGGTAACATCAAAGATTCCTATTTTTTCCACAAAGTTAGTTACTATAAACAACCCAAAGGGGGCTGGACTGCAAGCATCAGAGGATGAAGCCTGGATGTTGAACTTCCAGGTGATGAAATACACAGGAGAAACATGCAGCCTTATTAAGACCTGCTTCTCTTTCAGGAATTGGAAAACAAATTTGTTTTACCTAATTTTAAAAGGCTCAGATAGTAATCTGAGCAAGTTAGACCTTGCTCACCTTCTTAATAAATCAGCTGAATAGCTACTGGAAAGCAGAACTCCAAAGACACCCCTGCAGGATTACAGTGCAAACTAAAAACAACCTCTATTACAATTCCTTGATTGTATCAAACAAAACAGTAAACAGTAGAGAACTAGTGACCAGCTTCTATTTTTGGAAGGCTCCTCATGGTTAAGTAATAATTATTGTTTAAGCTTTAAGAATTAAAACTTGACCATTCTGACCTATGACTGAGAGCAGGAAAATAGCAATTAAAAAATAATTCCTCTCAGTAAGGAAAGATCAACAGCAAGATACATCAAATTCTAGTACTTGGATGTATTTTGTTTAAAATACATGCTAGTGAACTGGTAGAGAAGACAAAGTGATACGATATCGGTATTTCAAGTGATACCACTACATAGAAAAGCAGATTTTATACGGAAAGGTGATATCTTTTATTTGACTAATGGATACAGATGGTAGAAAACAGTCAGCAGCTCGGCATGCTAACTATCCTCAGACCCACCTGTCTGTTCTTAATTCCATTAGCCAACCAAATAAAAGGATACTAACATTTCCCTACAAAACTTGCCGTACTTGTATTTGTATATAAACATGGTTATGACAGTACTAACAACACCAGTATTTAGGAGAAGGATTTCCAGAGGCATGTTGATGTTTCAGAACACAAGGTAATCACAGAATCATCTAGGTTGGAAGAGACCTCCAAGATCATCTAGTCCAACCTCTGACCTCACACTAATAAGTCCTCCATCAAACCATATCACTAAGCTCTACTATAGACTTTTATAAAGAAGACCATCTCCTCAACACCTCCTGTGGAGTCCATCTGAAATAGCCAATACTGGTTCCAGTCTCTCTGGAACCGGAACTTGGGACTGGAAAGATCTCTAAAGCAACACAGAGCAGCAGCAACTCTACCCCTCGTTACTTGCATGATATGCACTCTACCTAGATGATTGCTGACTCTTCTCACATAGGCTTTTTAATAGCACTTTATAACAAGAAGACTTTACCCAAGAAGTGCCTCAACTACCACATTTGTTTTGGCAGTAATAGAAGAAATACTCAGGGTTCAAAACAGGAATTCACCCCTTAGCAGAAAAACAAATTCTCCGCTGATGTACCTCACTGCGATATGAATTCCCGCAGCTCAGTAATTCAGTTCATTTCTTTATTAAGCAACCAGTCAAGTTGCAATTCAGTAAAGAAAAGCACAGCAAGAAGTGATAATTGGGACTTAAAAATACACTCAGCTGTTACTGCATGCAAGCTCAAAATATAAAAATCACTTAGCAGGTTTTCTAGTTAATGGCTTAATTTTCCCTTCTGTTAAGCCTCTAGTCTAGCAGAAAGTATCACTTAGCTAGTTCAACCGCTAGGTCTCCCTGTCAGGAAATTGTTGTTCAAATATCCAAGAGGTTTGAATAAACTTCCCCATTAACTTTCAGAATGCACAAGAAAGCTTTGTGTTGGTAATAGCAAGGGTTATAATCGAGAGCCATTTGCAAAGCTGGGTGTATTCCTTCTGCAGCTTTTCTACTAGCTAAGTTTTTTTTTTCCATTCCAGACAAAAATTTACTCCTCTAAGGTCATAAAAACAGAGTTTCATGAAAGGGCCAACTAAGGTTGTTTGTCTTGTCTTCAGAGTAGGAATTTGGCTTCAGAAGACGTCAAAAGCTCTAGATCTTCAAGGTAGGTTTTTATAGCCTGTGCTACCAATGGGCAAAAGAGCACCTAAATATACTTGACATTGATGACTCTTCTGAGGATTCAGTATTTAAGGGGTGCCATTGTAGCCAGATTTGTGTGGACTTCTGTGTGACAGTTGTGCCTTTCCCTGAGCTCCCATAAGCATCTGATGTACCTTTTGCAACAGCTGACCAGAGGCAAAGCTATCTCTGTGCAGGTCCCTTCCATTCAGTATCGGGGCAGGGCTTCAACAGAAGCTCTGGAAGTCAAAAAAGAGCAAGGAGTCAAATAAAGACCAGAGCCATAGAGAGATCAATAAAGACCATAGCCGGCGTCTATGAATTATTGCTTAGACAGCTGTGGCATTGTCCACTTAGATAAGCTTTTCAAAGTCTCCACTCTGAACAAACACTTGGTCTGGCCATGTTTATTTGAATTTGTATGACATTTGGACCTAGTTCCCTAGTCTGAGCTTGTCCCTCCAATGACAAAGTTCATTATCATCCTGAAAGAAGCACAATCAATGCAGCCTCTTCTAAACAGAGGTGAATTGCAGCTTAGAAAATGAAAGAAGTGAAAGGCAGGAAGAACATCCTCTCTCTTCAATACAGATTACTTCACTGCCAGGTGGAGTTTCCTCCTGCTATGAATGTATAACCAGCCCTTTATGCGAGTTTGCAAAGCTGAAGATACGCTGGTAACATATTAAAGCTCTCCATCCTTCTCTTCCTGCTCTTTTAGGCTATTTCAACAATCAACATGTATCCTCTTAGCCAGGGGAAAACAATGCGGCCAGTCACTGATTCTGGCAGAGAACATCTTGCTGGACACCCTCTCCATAGTCCTGTGTACAAGCAGCTGTGAACAAGTAGCTATGAGCCCTGAGCTCTTGAACAGTCTGTGTTGTTAAAGTCTGGGGATAAACACACAGGCCCCTAAATGATAAGCCTAAACCATACTAACAACTGCTTGAGGAGTTCCTTCATCAATAACAGCTATTAGCACATCTGAGTCTGACTCATCTCTTTCACCATCTGCGACAACATCTCATTTGCATTAATCCCTCATTCTTCCTTGCTCCACGGTCTTAGCATTCATGCTTCCCAACTTGGAGGAACATTTTTCTAACTCTTCTCCATTTCAAATCACAAACAAACAAACAAACACCACAACCTATCAAATGTATTTAGATTAGCCACTGGTCATAACCAGGAACACTGCACTGATTCAATACTGCCATCTTGGGAAGCAAGGAAATGGGAATGGCTAATGAATCGCTAACACTCAGTAATTAGATATCTTAACAGGCAGGCAGTGATTGTATAGATGGGAAACTGCTGCAGGTACACAGTATTACATCAGTTTTTCAGCCCTACTCTACTACATGCTTCTAAATAGATTCAGATGAAGGTGTATCCAGTGCCATCGTGAAAACTCTGTGGGCTAAACCAAATACTTTACATTTGAAATAATTCATCAGGGCAATTGTTAAATGGCAGAAATATGCCATTACTGGTGGTTTCGCAAAACAAGCTTCCTGTTTCAAACACCTGAGTTTTAATCCATAAGGGAGAAATACAGAATAACTTTAAATGGCGATTCAAGCAATTCAAATCCCTCTCTGAATCAGACTCTCAAGGAGACAGCTTTGGGACGCAATAGACTTTTCCCCCTACTAACCCATCCCTGTCCCATAGGTGATAATTACCTCTCTGCCTTGCAGCAAGGGCAAATAGAGATCTCTTGTCCACAGGGGAAAACCACTTTTCTCTCTCAAGTTGTCTAACTGGTTAACACAATAAAGCTAAACTCAGAGAAGATGCATCAGCCTGTATTTAGTCGCAAGTTTCCAATTCATGCTTGAAAAAGTTCTTATGTCTCCCCGGCGTATGGAGGAGCTGATGACAGGCAGGAAACTTTCAGAATTAGGCAAAGAAACGTGGCATCTGTTTTGCTGAAGGCCCAGCAAAAAAGCAAAGTATTTTAGGCACTGAAAACACACTAGAAGGCCATAGCAAAGTAAGGTTTTAGAGAACAGTTTCCACTTTGGTGCCCTAAAATAGATCTGCGTTTGACAAGCACGAGATACAACTCTCTGCCACCCTCCTCCTTCCAGCTCCCCCCACTCCCAGCAGAAGCGTGGCAGGAACAGAGACTTAATGACGCTTTTCTTTTGACGAAGCATCCCCTGTTGTTAAGCTCTGCATCAGAAATGGTTGCCCCTACTAAAGGGCAGCGTACAATCTCACCTCTAAAATGCTAAATATCACTAACGTCAGAACCAATTTCAGGCAGTTCAAGCAGCTGAGAGCAAATCCCTTTAACTCTAACCACTTCAAAATCAAGGGCACATTGACTTTATGCAAAAACTAAACCCGCACGTTGGGAAAGCAGGACCTGCTTCTCAAAGAAGCAGCACAGCTAGTTACAAGGCATTGACCCAGCCACAGGCGAACAGTGCAACAAGGTGGCCCAAACCTGGCCCTTTAGCAGTAGTGGTTGAGTCCTCGGGGTTGGATGCCTCTCTCCCTCTCCAGCCGATCATTTGTCATTGGTGCCTTTCACATCTAGGCCACATCTCCATACTGCAGCGTTCACCTTCAGCAACGTGAATACCTATTCTGATGCCTGCATTTAAAATAGCAATTAGGGAGAGAGAAGTATCAAAGAAAAGTGTGTCCCCGAAGGGAGCATTTTGACTTTTTTTTTTCTTTTTTACCACAGCCACAGAAGTCCCTGTGCTGGTTGTGTTTGTTTTTATTTTCAGCTTCATACAACAACTTCAGAACCGTGTGCTCTCATTCAGCTGATCAGTGCTTTTACATCCTCTGTTTGGGATTTTTAGAAGTATTTATACACCACAAACAAATTCAGTAGCCAAAATAGGACATACTAGCACTTCAAGGAGAGATTAATTAAGGCTTGCCGAGCAGGCAGAACTTGAATATGGAATGGGAAGGTTTTTTTCTTCCTCATCCCAGCACGTCTAAACGTTCACGCAAGAATGTCTGAAGACCTGTGTCAACCTCTGAGTGAAATGCAGCAGAGCCCATAATCCACCACACTGTATAATTTCAGTAGAGATTCAAACACTCCCTTTTAATTACAACTAGAAGAAAGTTAACAGATTGATCAGATTCCTTGAAACTGTCTGCGCAACACTTCCTCAGCATTTTACAACTAACTGGCAAAGCTGGTATCACTGCTAGGAAAAAAGAAAACATCAAACAAGAAAAACAAGGGCTCAAGACTGAAGTTTGTTTGCAGAGCTGTGCTCTGCAAGTGCCAGGCTGGCAGACAAACTGTCTTTTTGTGGCACTTCTGCTGCCGTTCAGCCACGTGGCGGGGGACAGCTCGGCTGGGCCTCAGAAGCCCCGTGTCATGCCGATGCCCTCCCTGCTTCTTTCTGTGAGACTTCTGCGCCCTTTCTGGCCTTACTTTCTACTGATTTCTGCTCCCTGCCCGTACTGCCCTGACAGAGCCAGGATCAGGTGAATACTTCCCTTGCATAAGAGCACTTTGCAGCCCACAGGATTATCTTTGCCATTAGTGTGTGACCAGCATGCCTTTTGTGTATCAGCGCACAGGAGTCTGGGGCAGAGCACAAGCAGAGCTGCATGAAGCAGAAACCTTTCCGAAGTCTATTATTTACACGGTAGGAGGAGAAAAATATCTATGTAATCACGGATTACTACTCACCTTCTGTAATTAAATCTTTGAACAATATTCCCAAACTCTGTATCACACTTGATGTATTTAGAAAAAAGGGAGAAGGGAAAGAAGCCCTAAAAGCTACAACTCTTATCCCCTTTCCTTCCATGTTTCATCATTTCAGTGATTTTGACCTTTATTAAAGCATGCTGAGAAGCAATAGATGCAAAAGACCCATCTGGGTAACTGTGAACCCACTATTTCATGGTGTTGCATTTAGACTTCTATACAGTCTAAGTATTTAAGTGAGACACTTAGCAAATATTTTACCTGTTAACTGCGTGATTTCTTTCATACAGTCTTCAGTTCCACCTGGGAATCCTCATGCTAACAACATTTAACATCAGACTGCCAGTATCTCAATCATTCTAAATTAAAAAACAGATTAAAAATACAAAATAAGAAGTTTACTCCTACACTAATAATGTGTAATAACCACAGCATCACCTAATTTAGATTATTTCCAATTTAACAGCTTAATGTCCTTCAATTAATGTCAGCAATATACCTTGAAAACCATCTATCAACTCTAAATTTTAAGTGTTTCAAAGAGACAGAGCGTCCAGTCTATTTGCATTGGTGTTATTAACATCCAGAGTACTTCTAGTGGTTCATCAAGTGCTTGTTACTAGTTAGAATTAAAGTAGTTGAAGCAAGCAGCTGTGTCAAAGATGAAAAAGCTGCATGGCTTATAGCTTACACTGCTACTTCTCCATTCCCAGAAAACACTGTTTAAATTAAACAGCTCTGACTGGTCCCCAACGTCCCCCACCCCAAGGAGTCCTCTTGAGCCAGGTTCAGCTGTCACTTCTTTTAAATCCCATTTCCTTTTCTTTAAGAGAACACTTCCCTCCCACACTCACTATGAATAAGAATAAACAGGTTTTCTTCAGCCCTTCTTTTCTCAGTCTGCTCAAAGCCTCTCCCAAACACTCTTCCAAGAGATGGTGTTGTCATGGCATCACCACAGGTCCTCAGTGACATTCCCAAAACTGGAATCCAGCCACCATTGCTGCAGAGAGTGGAGTACCCTGCTTAAAATACTGATACTCTGCAAGAACTTGTAGCATCCACAGAAGCCCAGGGCTCAGTCCCGAGGTGCTCAAAGGCTGTCACTGTTCTCACTGTACAGCCTCAGCTACATCAGATGAGAGCCTGCTCATGCCTGGCGTTCTGGGGATCTGTCCTCCAACACCTGACGCACCAGTCAGAACAAGGGCTGTCACACAGCTAAGTGCCACCAGCCATTTCCAAAAGGGAGAGAAAAGAAAAGGAGTGAGTAACAGCAAGTCTGACAGTTAGTTCAGAGCACAAGTCAAAATCTGCTAGTGCATCTGACAGAGCTTCTACCCACCTAAAGGGACATTGCTGAATTAACAAGTACCAGTATTTGCTGACACAAAGCAAAAGCAGCAATTTTTCTAAGACAATTGCTTTTGTGTCATGGCAAAAGATGCAAGACAGGCACAAATGTTAGGCTGCTGAGAGGTGATGGAGAGGGACGAGAGGGAAGAGAACTTTACCAAAGGGAAGCGTGGCTGGAAGACCTGCGCATTGAGCGAGAAAGCAGAAACAACACCCATCGACAGAGGTTTTACTTTGCACACAAACAAGAGCACAAAAGCTTGGTGAAAGATTGCCAATTACCACGTGGCAACTTGAATAATTATCCTGCTTACTTAGGAAATCTAGTCTCCTTTAGTAAAAGCACTGGCTTAGGAAAGTTGGTTTTAGCAGCCAGCAGATAGACACAGCTCTCTCTGCCGTGAAGTTCACTACAATCAGTTACAACTGCAGCAGCAAGGACAAAAGCTCTCGAATTTGAGAAGGAAAGCCAAGTTTCAAGTCCACATAGCACTGCTCTTCATTTAAACCAGTGCACACTCTCATGGGCCCGTCTTCGAGGAAGCTTTGAAAGGCAGGGAGGCTCCCTCAGCTGTATGCGGGGTGGCAGAACAGAGCTCCTAAGGGGAAGCATACTGAGAAGGCAGCATGGGTGCAGCATCCTTCTGCCTAAAGCTAGTCCTGGAGAAAACCCCAAGGACAAGGGCACAGTTCAGGTCCTCCTTTAGGCTTCTCCACGTAAATGTTCCCTTGAGACCACAGCCTGTGGGACACAGTTCCATTACTAAGTTACTTGCTCTAGAAAAGGTGCAGAAGGCCTCAGCAAGCAGTCCAAGAGAGAAAATATACTGAGAATCTTAAAGGGCTCACTTGGCTTCAATTCTTAAAAATCGTATCTGGGAGGTAAGGCAATTACAACACACAGATCCCCTCACAGGGAGAACCCATCAGTTGTTAGAGGCCTCTTTAATCTAGCACAGACCAACCTAACAAACCAGTTGCTGGAACCTAAAGGCAAACTGAAACTAAGGCACCTTTCCCTCCCACACACTTCCTTTTAGTTTATTTTAATTAAAAAGTGCCAGAAGTTGTGCATCTCCCTATCTTCAAATCACGTCTGGCTGCTCTTTGTCACTGTTACGCCTAAATCAAACACACCTTCTTAGCACGTACAGTTCAGGAAACTTGCTGAGACAGAAATGCCTGGAACATACAGGAAGTCAAGTTAGATGGATTTGTCTTTAAACTGTGGATATGAAAATGCAGGCCTCAGCAGGTCAATAAGTTCACAATAAGTTGCGGGAATGGATGAGAATGAGAGGGAAACATGGGGATTTAGGAGTTTCAGCCGTCGTAAGCACTAATGGCAAATGAGTTCTTAAAAGAAACCTTACAAATTATACAGTTAGGATGCTTATTTGTTTGGCTTCAAGACTTCAACTTTTTTTTTTTCCCCAAACCCACAGGATTATCTTGTAACAAAAGCTAAAATTCTCTGTAAGTATTTACATGTACACACTGTCCTCATTACCTTTTTTTTTTTTAATTCACTTTTTTGATAATGACAGAAGATTCATATACAGTGTTCACGCTAAAGATACAACTCAATGCTACAGAAACTGAGTGGAGGAGATGACTTTGGAAAACAGAGAAAGTTTAGGTAACTCAGCCCAGCTGCTAAGAGAAAGAAATGCAACCCACAGCTCACAGGAGTGCGTGGGGTTGTAACCTCCTGAGGATTACACTAGTTGGTTTAAATTCTGCATAAGAACAACTATGTTGATTTCCTGAAAAGTCACCAAGTTAATGCCATGGTATTAAAGTTATTCAAATAACTGTGAAAAAGAAATCCAAAGGAATAGCATGCACCACAAAGGCCTTTTCCTGCTCAGTAAGCCAAATGAAGTGTCTGGGCATTGGATATAATCCTCCCCCCATCATTTAATAAACTGCCTGCAAAACAGATGGCAATCATGTCTGAACAGCATCAAAATCCCAAAGCTGAAAAAAAAAATGTTTTCTCTGCTTACTTCAATGGGAAAAGAGTAAAAATAACTACCCCTTTCTATAATTCCTCATCCTCCCTAGCCTGTTCCACACACTCCACTCTTGCAGAGAACCTAGATTCAGTCAAGGGCTAACGAGAGACGATTTGTCCCAGACAGACCTTTTCTTGCTGTATCTTTATTCTGATGGCTGTAACACAGCAGCATCAAGCTGTAGTCATCCACCTTACTACAGGTGCATGCTCTACATGTACACCCCAGCCAAAGGTTCAGAGCAGGCCACAGACAAGCGAGCTGCTTCATGCTGCACCTGCAAAATTCAGCCTGAACAGCCGCCCTTACGCGATCAGACGTAGCTGGTTTGCAGGCCAAAGCAAGTCACTGCACGCATCTGCACAGGCCATCCAATGCCAAAATATGATCACCAAACCTCAAGTCTGTCCCTGAAGTTCCTCCTGTTTTCTCCTCTCTTTACAGTAGAGCAGCTGATAAGCCAAAGCAAGATTTCAGGTGGCCTGAGTGCTCCGAAACTCTGTGATTTACGAACACCATGTGTAACAGCCTAACACTTCTATCTCCTGCGGATGGCAGGAATACAGCCCTGAGCAAACACACAACTTCATATGCATCAACAATGTCCTGCTAAAATAACAAAGAACAGAGAAAAGTAAAGCACTGAGACACCAGATTTTCTTTGTTTGAATACATATATTGCATATGTGATTTTTTTTTTTGGCATCTTACAGACCAGACCATGCAATGTGCTTTTCTTTTACAACAACAACAAAAAATACATTCTTTCTTGGAGACAAGAGAAACAGGTCTTACCCCACAGAGTTCGGGTCAGCTGGGGTATTTGAAGCCATTCAAATCACAGTGAGGAGATGAGGCCCTGCACATAAATCCAGCAACACGCCTTCCAGGGTAAGGATCTGCCCCTTCAGACCATGCATTCTCTAAACCCTACCCTGCCTTAATGCCTGCCAGCCTATCTCCTGAACATCACATCAGTCTTCACAAACAAGCAATAGCCAGGACAATCCCAGAGTGCTCTCAGCTTTCCCTCTCTTAATCATCATAAGATTTTTTGACTGCAGAAAGCAAGTTAGCTACAGAAGACTTTCTAAAATATTTCCCCCACAAAAAACAGCCCATAACAGAGACCTTTCACCTGAAAGATGCAGACTTCACCCATCTTGATGGATGGAAGGGCTAGTGCTTCATTACTACTTTAAAGACTCTTCTGCAGCTTCAGCGTGACCAAATCTGTTGCCATTACTTATCCCTGTGATGCAGTTGTCTGCCCATTTCTCTCTGCTATGCTAGCATTTCGTGGAAATCATCCTCTTATAACTCTTACTCAAGAATGAGCAGCCATTCTGACAATCAGTCTTCTTCTAGCAGCAGGCTATCTTCTACCTTTCTAGAACTGGTAGGATACCTCACCAATACTGCATAGTAGTGTTAAATCAGCAGCTACAGTGATGATTTTACCTGTGAAACCACAGATTAGATTTTATACATTGTTCTTAAGGCATTTATTTAGTACAACCAAAAAAAAATCAACAAAGAAAAATAATATACCCTCTTCATTGCTTCTCTTTATTCGTGGTTTAGGTAGGGATCATTACTTTCAAGAAAAATTCAGTGGGAACAAGGCAAAGCCTTTAGTAAAAGTTTGTGATTTAAAACCACCCAACCCACCCCCCTAACCTCTTTATAAAGAGTCACATCTTAAAACATGGAATAGATGAGCATGTTTGAAAGTTCATGGTGCAAAAAAGAGGGGGATGGCTAAAAACTTCTCATACTAGTTTAAAAAAAAACCAAAACACCAGCCATCCCACTCTATACGTGAACACAGCCATCTCCCTTTCCCTGTTCGTCTCTGCTTCCATCCACCCTGCAACAAAATCAGTATATAAAGAACACCAGCAGCAGCTTTATGATAGACAATGATCCTTTTTGGCATCAGTCTGTGATAAGATCGTTAATTCTCTATCTTTAAATTACATCATAGCTGTGTAAAATATGCAGTGATATCCAAAGCGTGAACTCTTCACATCCGCTGTCGATACCTCAGCAAGATCCAGACTGCTGCCGCAGCGAGCACCAGGCCTGGCACCAGAACGGCTGCTAGAGGAAGCCCACCTGAGTCTCCATCACCTCGATGACCCACGGGGCCATTCTGTGGCTGCAACTACAAGGAAGAAAAAAGTATTTGCGTCAGAGAGCCCACTGCAGCCCCGGCTGTGTGTCAGGACCAGGCGGTTCTGTAAGGACATGCAAGATGGTTCCCCCAGCTCCCTGAGCACTCACCCACAGCTGAACAGCTTTGGGTAGACTGAGCTTCACTATAGGGACGTCAGTAATTCCCTGTTTTTCTCACCTGCCCTGTACAAAGGTCCAGAATTTTATTAATTTATTAATTTTATTAATTACTCCTTTATTAACAGAGTAGAAAAGGGGCCTCAGCCCACCTCTCTCAACCAGCATGCTCCAGGCTGATCAGCATTTCCTTTGTCAACTTCAGTGCTAGCCAGGGATGTTGAACTTACAACAGGGGATTAAGGATTCCTCTCTTTCTGTATACCAAACAGTGCCAAGATATTTAAACTGCAGCAGCAAACGTTCCTTTTTGCTGGGCTACATACACATCTCAGCACTAACGGGAGTGATGACCTCTGACGCAACAGGGGAGTTTTGACTCTAGGAAGATTTTGGCATCTGAAAGAAAACTGGAGAACTTGAGATTTTGCCTTTGCAGACAAACCTCTGCCTCTGAGAGAGGAGATCCGTGAGAAAACACACTACACGCCAGCAAACAAAGACCCAGGGACTCCTCCAACCTCACCAACTCACTGGTACTCTTATAACCAAGTAATGCAAGGCATGAACACAGCCGTCATCAACTAGAAGAGGCCATTGTTCAAATTCTTTACATACATAATTTACACTGAGCACCTGGACATTGTATTTTTTCCGCCTCATAAAATAGAGAGCTATCAATCATGGAAACCAGTCTAAACTGAGCCAGGAATAACCCTAAGAAACAGGTTAAACGTACCCTGCGCTGAATTTTCAGAGACACATCATAGCCTGCATTTCTGAACAGTTCCACAGCATCCATATGCCGCAAATCCTTCAAGTCTCTGCCATTGATCTAGCAAAAAAAAAAAAAAAAAGAAAAAGGAGAACCAGTTGCTGAAGGGCAAAAGCAAATTTTCAGTGATGCAGGCTAATATAGGAAGGATAGGAGATAAAAATCTCTAATAAAATTCTGCCTTGGGGCATGACACCACGGTTAGCAACATCCATATCCATCCATTCATATTATAGATGAGTTTTTATGTTGAGAGGTAACAGGAGAAACTTCAAATCAAAAAACAGAGGTATTGAAAAAAAAACACTACCTAGGAGCAAAAACAGACTGTAAGAAGACAGTTGTGTCAACAGCAGCTTTTTATGTTGATGCCTTACTGGAAACAAATCAAAGGTGTAACTGTGACAGCTAATGAAAATAAAGGAGCAGCTATGGCAATATTATTATTACAGTTAAATGAGTATATTTCCCACACTGTATCCTCTATCGGCGTACCTTTGAAATCTTCCTTCTCTTTGAAAGAGCGTTGTAAACATAAATTTAAAAGCATATTGATGTTAAAAAAATAAAAAAGACTTACATGCATATTCGCATCCACTTTGAAGTGCTAGAATTTTTCTTCATTTCAAATAATAATTTCTCATGGCAGGAGGTTTTATGGCCTCCTTGATTTCATTCACTAACTAACGATACTCAACCTAATTTTTCTTACTGTTTCATCACCATTACCCCTAATTGTATCCCCTGAGATCATATCCAGTTCCTCCTGTCTTGTGACACTCAGACTTCCTGAACACATGTATGTAAATATTAAACTGTCAAGAAAAGATAGTATAATATTCGGCAGTTGAATTTAATATAATTTTACCCAGTAATAGGCTTTAGATAGTATAAGGCACTCGATTTATTTATAGAGGCTAAAAAGATTACACGTGGAATGTAATAAGCAAGTATAAAATAAAATTAAAGAATATTAAAGTGGCATGTATCACACTAGGAGAGGCTACTTCTTCACTCATCCCTTGTTAAAGCATCTTGTCTTGTATGATTGTCAAAAGTCTGAAAAACCAGGGGAACTGAATCTCAGTCACTTTAAAACATTTTTTCTAAAAGGAGAAGCAGTCTGTATTATTCCTGATGAGCTGCAATGAAGAGTTTTATGGACCAGAAGTGTTACGGCCTAAAAATCCTCCTGAGCAGAAGGATCAGTAATCACTACCAGTCAAAAAAGGGAAGCTTGGAGGTGGAAGATCAATTCCTGTATTTACATGTGGGTAAATGATGATCCACTGTGAGCAAGAGAAGGCCTGATGAATTTGAAAACCTCAGGGAGGCAAGTCACGGAGGAAATGCAAGTGCTGCACCAAGAAGCACTTCTGAGAACAAATCGAGAAGGCAGAAGAGATGGGCCCATGAGTAGAGGCACTCATCTCCCTGGTGCTCAAAGCTCTCCCCAAATTCCCAAGAGAGCTCCTCCATAGCTCAGCATCAAGTAATTGCATTCATCACATCCTTCTCTGTGCACTCTGATGGCAAACCTGCATCTCATATCGCATCACTGAACACAGCACTTCAAGATCGCACGGGGTGACAGAAGAAAGGGCTTACCGCTAAAATTTTATCTCCTTCTTGTAATCGGCCATCAAGGTAAGCTGCCCCATCCTTTTTGATCCGGCTGACATAGATGCTGCTGTCATTGGAAACGTACTGCTGATCTGTCCCACCAACAATGTTGAAGCCAAGCCCTAAGGTAAGCCAAAGAGAAAGTTGATGAGAAAATGCTCAGAGCTTCAAACATTCGTGCTGCTGTTGGGGACTGCACCCTCCCATGCTCTCCTGTTTGCTCCACCATGCTGAAGCTCACAGCACACAAATCTGCATCACCCTTCCCAACCATCACTGCCTAAAAAATAAAACTTCTCAGGGAACTAGTCTTTAAAGCAGAGGAGAGACCCTGAGTGCCTGAGGGGGCAGATGCTTCACTCCATAAAGCTTCTGGGAACTGTTTTTAGGTGTGTTCGGAAGTACTGAGAAGCATGCCATCATTTCTAAGATGCCAACACAATCCACAGCAGGAATACGCCTCTTCAGCACAGGATGAAAGTAAATGAAAGCACTCTGCATTTCACAGGAGGCTACGGTAAACCATTACCTTTGAGAAAAAAGGAATCGTGCCTCACAAGTTTCATGAGCTAAGAATCACAGCGAGGAAAGGCAAGGAGCATTAGGCCCTGTCTAGAGGTGAGGAAACAGGCAAGAGGAGCTCAGGGCCACCTAGCGCTCCGGAGGCTCCGTGTCTACCCGTGAGGAGCTGGAACTGGCAACCTTTGCCTCCAAGAGTAAAGTAAGATCAGTCGGACACAGCTAGTTCAAATTTTATGCACTTTGTTCTCTTTCAGGAATTCAAAACATGACAGAAAACAAAGACAAAGTTCCTGGATTTCATGCAAAACAAAAAGAAATACATATGCATTAAACAGAACTGATGTCCACATTTTTGTTATGTTTTGTATTGTTCTTTAAAGTAACCCTTGATTACAGACCTCTAGCTGGAACCAGCAGCTGGATTAAAGCACAGTTAAAGATTGATACTTGTGGTTCCATCAAAATCCAGAAGAACAATCTGAATGCAAACTCTGGAAAACCACAGGTTACAAGAGCACGTTGCGCACTGCACATGCCGCTAAGCTTCCCTGTCAGTAATACGGGATGGGAAAGATTCCCCAAGAAGAGGCTGGCAGTGAAAAAAAAAGAAAGAAAAGTCAAGAAAAAAAAAATTAGGTATATAAATAAAGTAAATCGACAGAGAGAAAATAATTGACATATACCAGTCACACAAAACCTATTGTCAGCCAGGCTGATTTATTTTTCCTCTCTCTCTCCCTCACTCTCACAAAGTTGGGACTAGAAACTCTGGGAAGCAGAGTTGCAAAGGAAACAGTATAAACACCTTGTGCCTGCTGGGAAGCAGCATTTTTAATTATTACTGGGGACCAAAGGATATAGGAGATGAGTCATGGTATTTTAAGTGTGCATCTACAGTTGGGAAGTGGAGAAATATTAACAGCATTCTTGCCACACCTGACTTATTTTTTTTTCCTCTCCTCTCCTCTCCTATTCTCTTCCCTCCCCTTCCTGGCAGCTTCAGATTAATGAGGAAGAAGATGGGAGGAGCAGCAGACTGAAGAAACGCTGACTTTTCAGCTGGACTAATACCTATTCCAAGGAACGCTTGTGCACAATAACCCACCTTTGACAGGAATTAAAAAAATTCAAAACATCCACAAGCCTAAAAATGATTTGCCATAAACCTTCAGGGGAAGCAATACTACAGAAAATTAGTTTTAATCAATATTTATTACATAGCCAGAAAGAAGGAATCCAAGTTTCAGAGTACATTGACTGTCTCTCAGTTTTTGTGTGTATATTCATATATATAAAAACACAATATAAGATGAACAAGTATACATTTTGCAAGTTTTCACCTATGATTAGAAAAATAACCTAAAGTTATCATCAGCAGAAGCCCTGTGAAGCAGGAACAGATCTTTGCGAGGCAGGAGCTCACGATAGACTGAGTTAAGTACCTGCAGGACTTGCCGCTGGGCTTTTTCACCCTGTCTTTCCTTTCCAGCACTTAAGCTTCCAGTCTGGCTAAAAATATCTTCCCCATCATTCCTTCAACTCTTCTGCTATTCTCCTCCCTCCAGCTCATAGAGCCGCAGTAAGGGACAGAGCATAACCAGGAGACAGAGATGAAGGGGAAGAAGAGAGCACAGGGCATTAAGTCCCTTGTCCACAGGGGACAGAAGTGCAAGGAGAGAGCTGTAAAAGCATGCCCAGGTCTAGCTTCTGGCCCTCCCGTGCCTCGCCTCCTTTACCCACCTGAAACATAAAAAGTCCCTCTAAGAACATTCAAAAAAAATCAGGATTTACAGAATTAGCAAAAGAGATACTGAATAATACAAACCCCAAATTGAATCTACAAGGTTATTTAGTTTTTCATACAACCACATTTTTCTGCCTAATTTCAGCCTAATAAATTAGAAGGGAATTTGAAAAAGACAAGAGACTTACACAAACGGTTCTGCTACTTAAAAACAATCACACCCTCAGCAAACTTCTGCCGGAAATGTTTGGCATCAATCCTATTTTAGAAAGTTGTGCAGCCACAATTCACATTAGGGTTGGGATTGCACTCAGATTCACAGGGAACAGCAGTTTGTTCCTTCAACTGAAATGAATAATAATATAGCAATAAGTCATTAGAGATCATAAGGGCTGTAGGCCCTTCAAATCAACTGCTGTAGCTGGAAGCCTAACAGCAGAAAACAGCCAGCCCATCTTAATGGCCGGATAGACGCCACTCTCAGGAATCAGCTTTAAATTCCAGTAGCCATGGTGAAGACCTCCCAACTCTGCCCTTCAACGCCTCCTTCCTCCCCCTCAAGATTTCAGGTCGAGGTGTTCCCAAACATACGGAAAGAGCTTGGAGCCAAAACGGGCTTCATTTTACAAATAATTTCTGCTGACAAGCACGGTTCCATCAGCTGAGGCTCAAAACATGGCCGTGCAGGCTTCCTGCGGCCGCGAGGCAGAGAGGTGCCTGCCTGCGATGGTCTGCAGGCTCACCCGGCGTCGGGGCCAGGACTGATCCTGCAAATCACTGCCCAGAGATCAGAAGCAGCAGAGAAACGCGATGTCGCACCTTGCCCAAAGCAGGCGGCCAGACTGCTTGCTGAAGGCCCGCGATGCTAGCCTAGCCACCTGCACATACAAAACCACTGCCTAGGCTGGTCAACCACGCGCTCATGGAGGCAGAAGAGGAGGATGAGGACGGAGGAACCTGCCAAAACCGTGTCATCTGCACGGCCTCCCCGGGAACTGCCAGGGGATGCGTGCTGCCATGGCTGTCAGCCCAGCAGTGCTCACCGCCACGGAGCTCACAGCAAGGCGCAGGGAGGCAAAGCCAGCCCGCGGCCACACGCAGCAGCTGTGCGGAGGGGAGGGCTGGTCTCATTCGCCTCTGTTTTAATTAAAGAAAAGGCCTCACACATCAAACCGCAGCTCTGGCTTCAAAACTTCCCCAGACCTTGCAGCTCTTCAGATCCAGGATTTTCCTTCAGATCTGTGTGTGTGTTGCTAACTTGCTGCAACTCTGACAGTGCTATTGTAATCACAGCATAAATCCTACAGAAGTACCTCAGCCAACTTGGGTCTGAAGGCCTGGTCGCTGCCATCAGGATGGACGCTGCTGTGATGGAAGAAAACAAAGCCCCACAGACGCCCCTGCTCCCCTTCCCTTCAGTCAGCACCGCTTCCATTTGACACCCAGAAGCCCCCTCTGACTCCTCGCTGAGCATTTAGTGCAAAGCTGGCCGTACAGGTACCGTCACTTCGACTAAAACTTTCAGAAACGCCCCCAGTTTTGGGCGTCCAACAACGCCGGAGCGCTGCACACCTGCTGCTTCACTCCAAAGCAACAGGAGCAAGGCAGGAGACGGCAGCAAGAGCTCCGGGCTTCCCCAAAACCCGCTTTGAGCCGTTTCCCGGGGGGAGACCGCCAGCAGCCGGCACCTCAGAGCGCTGTTATGGCAGAAGACAAAGTCTGGCGGAGTTACCTCTCGCTTACACAGCCCGCAGCCTCTTCCCGGAGCAGAGCACTCGCCACGGCAGCGCCAGCAGCCGAAGCATCGCCCACCCGCCCGCCGGCGGCACTCGGGAGACGGGTCCCGGCTGCGGGGCTGCTCCCTCCGGGCACCCCGGGGCTTCCTCGCCACCTCCCGACGACAAAAGCAAAACCCGGGGCCGGGTCCCCACCTCGCCGCTGCCCCCTCTGCCCGCCCGCTCCCCGCTCCCCGCCGGGCAGCGCAGGCCTCGGCGCGGCTGCCCCGGCCCGGGAGGAGCCGGGGCCCGGCGAGGGGCGGCCGCCGCCCCGGCCGTACCCGAGGGTCTCCGGGTGAGCCTGATCACCTCCTCGGTAAGGCCGCCGCCGCCCGCCACGCTGCCGTTCATGCTGCAGCCCCAAGGTGAAGACGGCTCCCGGGGCGGCCGCTTTCGTTTCCTCGGCCGCCGCGGGGCCGCGCCGCGGAGCGCTGGGAGTTGTAGTTTTTCCGCCGGGGAAAGGCGCTCGAGCACGCCCTTGGTGCTCTGCTGGAAGGCAGCAGCGGCACGGCGTCGGGCCGGCGCCCCCAGACCTCTGCCACTGATGCTTTCGGATTCAAAAAGTGAAATTAAAAGAGTCAGCCGGGGCTCCGAGTAGCGCACAGCCAGCCCTCAGCGCTTGCGTTACTTCTCTCACCTGATCCCCAGCCCCTCGTTTGTCACATCCACCTTGCATCTTGCACCTGAATTATGCTTGTTAGTTCTCTGGGAAAACAAAACAAAACAAAAATAATAATAATAATAATAATAAAAAAGAAAGGGGTCTGATTGTAAGGAATAAAACAGTGGGCTAGTCAAAGTGCAGTTATCTCACCTCTTGGCATAAACGCAGGGACTAAGTTTTCTTCATCTACCCCAAACCATCCATGTTGTACCAAGATAAGATGTAGCATGCTGGACAAACGATGCATTACCTCAGGTCACCAGGCAAATATAGATAACAATTTAAGGACCCCTTTGCTTTAGACAAAGAGCCACAACAAGCTCTGAATCACATCTTTGTATTTCACATCCAACCATAATGTAACCAGGCCTTTTTGGATGAGAAGCACAATTGTTTAAAAATGTGTAGGAAAATGCATATTCAAAAAGCGTGTGTCGCACCTGGGAGCCTGCAAGAGTTCTCCATTGTTATTTGTAGAGTAGCCACATCTTTCTTCCCAAATGTTGTGAGTATTGTGTTACTTATCCTGCCTTTACAGAACATTTGCTAAAAATATGGGGTTTGCTTTCCAAATACATATAATCATTCTGGTAGCAGACAAGTGCATTATAGCCCTTAATCCAAAAATGCCAGTCCTTCAGAATAAAATTCTCACTGTAAATCTGGACTACAGATTCCTCTTTATGCTGATCTGGTGGAAAAATCTAGACATTGCTATAATATACATAATAATAACAATAATAAAATCATTGATTGGTATTTTCAGATCCTTTTTCCATGCTTTTTCATAAATTTGACAATTTTTATATCTTGTTAAAAAATGGAAAATATGCTTCTGTGTAGCATGCTGTAGAGCTATGACATTCGGTAACTGCTTACAAAGCAATCACATAGTAAAGCAAGAGAAAGCTCCTGAGCTAGTTAGATAAAATACCTATCAAATATTGCGGGAATTCGGGGGGGGGGGGGGGGGGCTTGCAGAATAGTTTCAAGTATTTTAGAAATTCAGTTAATTTGCACAGTCTCACAGACAGCTTTTTTTTTCTTTTTTCGCAACAATAAAATACATAGCACTTATTAGAAGAACCTACAGGCAAGGTATTGTGAAGTGTCCAGAAAAAACAGGCTTGTTCTTGTGAAATGTCAGGTCTGGTGTCACTGTATTTTTGACATATATCTGATGGTTCAGAACTGTAACATTTACTGGCGTGATCTGGATAATACTTTTCTACCGTCTCAAAAAACGAAGAACCCACTCCCTACAGTCTACCTTCCTCCTGAAAGGTTCCTCCCTGGAAACAGCTGGAACGTTTTATGCCAGGTATATACCTGCATCTCACCAGAATATCCATTTCTAGCCTGCCTGCACGCTTCAGGTGCATCTTCAATGAAGGAACTGCAAGAGCATTTTTTTTTTCGCTTTGGCTATTACTGACTGACAGAAGCAAGATGTTCACAAACACCTCTCCCTGAATTGAAGAAAGCATTAGATGAAGGAGTAAAGTAGAGTAAACCATTTATTTACACCTGTTTTAAAAAGTTTACATTTGTAAACAGTTGATATGGAGCATAAAATCTATACCTACTGTTTGCCTAACTACTTTGAGAGCTCAAGGTGCAAATCAAAAACTAGCACACCTTAATGCCAGCATTTATTAACTTAAAATAAACAAAGATAACATTTACTCTGTATTTAATAAAATTAGATTAGATTATAACTATTCAGAATGTGTTGAATTACTTTGATGAGTTATCAGCTGGCTCTGCTCAAGGGCAATTGGAGATTTTCCCAGGAGCATCCACAGCTACAGCTTTGAAAGAACTACTATCTTCTTCCATAGAATCAGACTTTTTCCCTCCTAAGCCATTCCCCTATTTCCTGTTTATAATATATGGTAAGGGCAACTCCAAGGACAAAGAGAAAAAGAAAGCTAAATACTGTTACTCCTATTTTTGCTCTCTGAAAAATCTCCTCGGATGGAGCAGGTCCACTGTCAATGCTACCTCCAAATCCTTCCCACTCACAATCTGGAGGAGCCCATCCATACCTGCAGTGACAGTTCTTACGATTGTTACACACTCCTCTGTTATGGCACTTTGTTATGTTACAGTCGTAGTTCAGCACGGACATATTGGTACATGTCCTTTTGATACAAAGCATGTCACTACCACATGGCGTGCCATCTTCCACAGCCCCTAGGTCAGCTGTAGCCATCCCTATGTGGTAGTCAAGACCCCAACACTTTTTACCTTCAGCAGGGGTTTGGACTACCGTTATGTGGTTTTGCAAAAAAGGCAACCTGTGTATGTTTTCACACTGTATCCTACCACATAACATATCCTCAACACTGCATTTTATAAAATGAATATTGTTACGAATACCACAATTTCCAAACCGGTCACCTAGAGTATTCACTTTGAAACAATCTAAAGGAGCAACCCTGGCTTGTTTGCCAAAGAGATGCTTGCATTGTTCACTGTGGGAAGAACATTTTCCTCGATAGCAATAGGAACCATCTTTGCAAGGGGTTCCATCTTGTACGTATAAGTCTGGCTGGCACCACGGGGAAGTCCCGTTGCAGTACTCTGGCAGGTCGCAGACGCCAGTACTTGCTCTGCACAGTGTTCCTGCTGGACGGACCTGACAGCCCTTGCAACATTTTCCAGAAGCACAAACGGAACCTGCAGTAAATGTACAGTTAGGGTGACAGCAAGGATCCTTTCTGCAGTTTGACCGTGAACCACAGTCACATTGCTCTCCGCTTTCTACTATCTTATTCCCACAGTATTCACGCTTCAAGGTGTAGTAGCTGCCAGGTGCCGGTGGCTGACGCAAGCAGCCAGCACCACTCCCAAGAAAGTCAAAGTAGTTTTTGTAACTGCAGTCACTGAACGCATCGGTGTCAACTTCGCTTTCATACATAATGCATTTCTTCCGCCTACATTTGCAGAACGGTTCGTCATGGCGCATCCCAAGATTATGGCCCAGCTCATGGACAAACGTGATAATAAACGAGGACAACTTCCTGTTGGTGAAGGAATCAACTGCTGCTGACCACTGGCTATCACACATGGACGCCAGAAATGCCAACCCCAGGCTTTTTCCAAAGCTCTGATATGCAAATAAGTGAGCGGTATCGTGGCGCATCCGTGGATACAGGTCTGATTTTCGCCATTTGTTAAAGTCTCCAAGTGCCTTGTTTACAGAGTTAGTAATGTTTATAAAATTACTTTTGGTCCAGATCTCCAGTCCCACGAGGAACAGTTGAACGGAAAGCTGTTCATACAGAGAGTCCCCAATATTGATGACTTCTATGACTTGCCTCAAGACTTCGGATTCATTCCTGCCCGACCTCACAAACCGCACGTTGTCCACGACCACTACTATCTTTGCATACCTGATGTGCGTCCACCATTCCTTCAGCATGTACTCCTCTTCCACCAAGGGGGCCTGGAGCCATGGCAGCAAAGCCTTTTGGTGCTGCAGTTCCTCTGGGGTCAGCCCACACGTGGGGCCCATGGGGTTGTCAGCTGCCTCCATGCGGTAGAGGACGTGCCGAAAAGACGGATCGTCGGGGATGGGCTCAATCTCGTAGGTGCCACCTTCCACCCACAGCACTCCACGGAGGCCCCTGCCACAGGTGCCAAGGGCCACCAGGGAGCCGGGGCTTCCCTGTACCTCTCCCTGGTAGAAGCAGTTGTCCTGCACGAAGGGGTGCTCCTCCCAGCGTGCCCCATCCTCGCCATAGGTGACCAAGGTGAAGGGCCGGGAGACCAGGCCCCTCCTGGGCCGCAGGCGCAGGATCCGCGGCCGCCCGTCCACCTCCAGCCAGTAGGAAACGGTCAGGGGGTTGGTGTCGGCACGGGGGCTCAACTGCCGCGGCACCGTCACCCACATGCCAGTGATGTGCAGCGTCCCGGGCTCGCCCCCCCGGGCAGTGGGGCACCCCACCAGGCCCAGCAGCAGCACCAGCACCTGCAGTGTCCCCATGGCCACCGCCTGGCACTGTCCCATGCCCCACTTTGTGAAGGGCCCAAGCCTGGAATGCCACCCCCAAGTCCCCAACTGCCCCTCAGCGCCTGCCCTCCCCCTGTGAAGAACTGAGGCAGAGCGGCACCATGGCGGCCTCCTTCACCTCCTGCATCAGGAAATGGCGCCCCACCACTTGGGGTACATCTCAGAGGGCTGTGAGTGTGCCTCGAGACAGCCGGCTGCTGCTCTGCCAGCACATATGGAGGCTTTTGTGGAGGAATAAATAGAATTAGTCCAACGCAGGCACGCTCCCAGCTTTTTATAATCCTCATTTTCAAATGGATGGGTATTTCTCCTGTGCAGGTGTAAGAGCTCTGCATAAGGAGGACACCCAGCCGAGTTTCACACTCCTAGTCATTTATGTCTGCAGAGAGCAAATAAATCATTTGGTTAGACCACAAGGGGAAAAAATCTGTTGAAATAGCTCAAAGGTTGGCTTTGGCTTTGTTCGCTTTTTTATTAAAAGATCATTTGTGAGTGAAGATCAGGAACAGTCAATTGCGACTCAACAGAGTGTGAAAAGAGCTTAGGGCCTCAAATGGAAAAATAAAAGAAACGCTGGGTAGCAGGACATAACACTCCTTGGTGCCTTTTCATAGCCTGTCTTACTATAGCTAGTGACATACCTACCCACACACACATGAAAAACAGAACAAGGGATGAATCTGATTCCACTAGGTTTGATAGCAGAGAAGCAAACTCATAGCTCCAGGTATAAACCCATAAAGCCTACCAGTTGCTATGTACGTACAGCAATGTGCCTCAATTACAAATGCCAGCAGTGCAACTGTGGTTTTCTTACATCACGACCTTTTCAGATGTTTTTGCTTGTTGAGCACAGGGAAGAGGCTGCTTGCATGTACATCTACCACCTGGCTGCCATCTCAGTGTTAGGGAACCGCTCCATCACGATACAGCTCTAAGACAGCAACCTGGACTGTGGTAAGGCAGGTTATGTACAGCACAGCTATGCACGCTCTTTGGCACGTGGTGCTGGGATTCAACGTACCAACAGCTGTTATCTTTTAGGAACTCTTCACAACTTTCTTTTCAGCACCAGACACATTTCCAGGCATTCATTTTGAGTGTGGCCAGCATTGGTAGTGCACATCCAGTAATAAAACACTGGATTAAAGGAATGAAAACAGGAGGATGTCTGCTTCTATCAGAATCTTTCTAGATACCCATAGATAACCATTATTGTACATTGTTTGAAATTGTTTATTACTGCTTTACCTAAAAGCAAACAAACTCATGGCCTAAATTAACCTTAGATTAATTTTCTTATTAGAGTTACGTCTAAAACTATAGAAATTACTTTCTGTGAAATCTTTTATGTGCAGTTAGCTGTTGAATAATTGTCCACTACTTTTCACACTTGGTTTGCATTCCAGGGCTGTGAACTATGTCACCTTATGCCTCTTGAAATAAACGTAATTCAGATCACAGTAGCTGTAACGGAAAATCCTATTACATAATCTGTGTGCAGTGCTGTTTTTACATTCATACTTCTGCTGTGTGACCATTCCTTAAATTATAGGACAGCCCCTATTAAATCAGTCTCCCAACTTGCTAGATGTACGTCCTTCCCCCAGAAGGTACTTACTACATTTTTTCTCTTTTAATGTACACGTAACTACACAGTTAGGACTTGAAAGTATCTGGGTTCAACTGCTGAACTCATAAGCAAGTTATTTTGGGGGCAGGAATGAGTCAACAGTTTGACACTGTGTTGAGCATCCAAAGCAAGCCCTTTGGCATCAAGAGCACATAAAAAGCGATGACATTTGCATTCAGATTAGCAGAACCTTGCACTTCTGTACTCTTATTAAGTGAACAGTAAATGTGAGAAAGATTCCCATTATATGATAATGAACAGGTTGGAAGGAAAAAAAAGTGACTGACCTTATAGTAGAGAGCATGGAAGGAAGATTGCATCAATCCATAGCTTCTTCAAGAGCAGAAACATTTGCTGAGAAGGTGTAACTGGCTTTCTTAGTATTCTGCAGTTTTCTTTTTTTTTCCATCTTGTAGTCCCCTAAAAGTTTCAGTGAAGGTGCAAGCTACTATGAAACAATCTCAGCAAGAGGTTTACTTTTCTCACTTACCTGCTGTTGGGTCTTTAGGAACAGGGCACAGACACCCAGTAGTCTTGCAGACCACACATTGAAATCCACTGTCCTGGCAGTAAGAAATGAAACCTCCTGATTGTTGAGGTCAATAGTACCACATCAAAACCTGTCTCCACCACTCACCCATTCATGATCCACATTAGGCTGCAGAAGAACACTCATCAAGTAAGCATGAATACAGGACCAAAACAACACTTGATCAAAAATTCACCACTTTCTCCACGAAAAACTGTCTTGAATGCCTGATTATCAACCATTAAAAATATTGGGGAAAAAGTTAAGAAATGTGTCACATCAGCTTTGTTCAGAAGCCATCTGTCTGCTCAGTGAAGCCACAACCTATTTGCATAACATATCTTCATTTTCTTCACAGGGAATGCCCCATCTCAAAATAAAGCTAATATCTTTATCTACCCTTTGTCTTGTCCTTCTTATTGCCTATATCCCTCTAACCTTGCTCCAACTACAGTTGTCTTTGGCAAACAACACGTACAGACTGTCCAAATGACATGTAACTTTTTTGACTGTCAAAACGTTACCAAAATACGAAGTATGGAGGCAGGGTGGCAAAGAGGAAAGAATGAGCAAAATGTATCACCTGGTCACACTTTACTTGGTGAAGAGCAGAAAGGACAGTATTTATGTCACATTTCAGATACCATTAGCTTTACTTAATGAACTGAGATAGCAAGACTCCCTCTCTTATATATAACGTGGCCAGATTTTTGCAAATGTGTGTGTACACTCATTTGTATGCCTATCTGTTTATATGGATATGTATGCAGACATTTATACATATATGCAGAAAGCAGAAACACTGTTACAGGAGGCAAACATGAGGACAGACTGCCCCCTCAAGTTTCACCCTCATCTCTAAATATAAACTCTGAGCATGAAGTATAATGATTCATTTCAAATGCAATTCTCTTCAGCTTCATTAGCTTGTCCCTGTATACCTGTAATGCAAGACAGAACAAGGTCTCTCTACTTTCCTACTTGCTTCGCAGCACTCAATTTTACAGACTCATTATTTGTCTTTTCTTTCCTAAGAAACTGAAGTCTTGGTCCTACCAATGATTTCATAGAATTTTTTCTCCTACTCATATTATTGCCCTTCTTCAAAACCCTGTACTTTGGCAGAATTCCTCTTCTGGAATTTGAGCTGTACAACAACACACTTTATTTCAGGGAAGCCCAGTTACTAATAGAATTCTTGTACCATGTGTTCTAGCATCCATTTTTGACCATTTTGGCACGCCTTTAGCAATAGGCAAGATATCTTTCCTCTGCTGGTAATTTCAAATCTTTCTTTGACGTCAAAGTAGTTAATTTTTCTCCTTTAAAAAAAAAAAAAGCAAACTAGATCTTCATTACAGTGCAATCTAGTCATCTTCTCGACTTAAGGTTTTTCCAAATAGCTTACAGGTTCTTACTTATATGAATAACCATGTAGAACTTCAACTGCCTTAACAGCCCTTTCCAAGAATTTTACCTGAATATCAAAAACTCAGTAGGGACTCTTGAATTTCCTCACCACTCATGCCTCATTTCTGGAGATGTCCCCTTTTCCACCATGTGGGTAGACAAGGTATTGGCTTTGGCACTTCTTGAGCTCCTTCCTTTCAGGTAATTAATACAAGAAAGAAGCAACATACCCTTTTCTTAGTGTATTCACACTGTCTGGTAATTATTCAAGCCTAAATAATTAGTTCCATCTTGTTTTGAGCATTCCAGAATAACTGCTCTCTCTGTATCTATATTGATCTAATAGTTCACACTACCTTATTATCTACTTCCATCAATGTTTCGAGAAATAGCTTTTCAAACTTCACCCACGTGATACATAATTAACCTAATACACTCTTAAGTATGCTGATGTATCAATTCTAGGTCTAATATCTGCACCAACAGTGAACAGCTATCAGCTTATTTGTAATTGCTGTTACAGCTGTGGATTACAGGACAAAAATTACATGGGTCTTTCCATCATTCAATAGCTATCCAGTCAGAACTCTTCGTTAGTTACTGAAACAGAAATAAAGTCTCTCTCATAACCTCAAAATAAATCTGAGGCAACAATCTAAGCATACCTTAGTCTTCCTTCCTATGTACATTCTATATGCTATGTACAGCCCTTTTTGTCATTTACTGCAAGAAAGCAGATTTGGGAAAAGAAAACAAGGATTGCTCCACTACTTTGACAAAAAACAAAAACAAACCAACAGTCATTTCTTTGCAATGAATTGCTTTGTTTTTTTTTCTTCTGCAAGCCAAAAAAATGATTTCTGTAAGCAGCATACCTAAGTAGCAAAGTGCGTTACTGTTAGCAATCCTTCTCCTCCACTGCCCTAACTCCTCTGGTCTAAAAGGCAGATGACTAATCAAGGTGGTAAGATGCAGCAAGAAGGTGCTAGAAGCACACATGAAGAGGTATGTAATTGATATTTGAGTGACAGTGTGGTAAAAAGGAGAAATGTAAACAGTCTCACTCTGGGCTTGCAACTGCAGGACAATTTACCCTGTTTTATGCCATCATAAGTATCCCTCAGAAGTCTAGGTTTTATTATAAAACACTAGCTAAGCCTTCAAGTAAAATAAGCGCCCAAGAATGTATCAGAGGCTTAGAGCAGTTTGGTATCTAATAACATGGACTTGAGTCTCCAGCTATCAAATTTCCGATCTTTATCCCAAGCACACTAAAGGCACTGCAATTTATAGCGGACAGCCTAAATCTTTTAGTTGAACTTGCCTTCCTCAAAATAGCATGATATATTCTGATATCCAGGAAAAAAAAAAATAATAATGCCAGCACATATGGCATATTTGCTACTAACAAAGTATTTAAGAAAGGCATTGTAGCAGCCAAGATTTTATTTGCTGAGAATTCAGATTTTTTTAATAAAAGTTTTTTCTTTTTACATAGGAAACCAAGACACAAGGGATGAAGGGGTTTGTAGCTTTCAGGAGACCGCAAAATACATCCCTGTAAGACCCATTCCCAGGAGTCAACATTCAAAATTAGACAAAAACTGAAAACACCTTCTTTGAGGCAACTTGCATCCTGCCATTAACATTTTTGTGACAGGCTTCTACAGAAAAAGCTGTTACAGGGACTTCAATCCCTGAATTGTCAGTCTTAGTTGAAGAGCTTAAATATGAAGATAGGGGAGCAGGAATCTGCTGTTTTCCAGCTACTAATCCAGACGTGTAACAACTTCTCCCTTCACTGGAGTCTCATCCGTTTTTCAGGTGGTCCTTTAGCGCTAGCACTCTGCTGAGCATTCTTTACAGTCTCTTTTTCCTCTTGCTTGACAGCTTCAGGGACTGGTTCTGGTTCCTTCTTGATTTGATCCACTTAAGAAGTAACAGCAAAACAGTGTTAAACCTCCAATTTCCATTCCTAAAATATTCTTCAGAGTACTTAAAAAATATTGTTGATTTCAGAGGGACAAAATTAATTACAAAGGCTTAAGAACAACCATGGACTAAACTCATACCTACAAAGATTTTTAAAAGTGGAATGTATTGAAGAGATCTAGTTCATGCTTTTCCTGTTTTGAGGTTGCTTAAGATCACCTAAAAGCCTTCACATGCTTTCCTAAGCTTGTAGCACTTTGCTAAAATCACTAGGATGCCAGACTAACCAAACTATTCCTTCCCTCTTTTACCCTTTCCCTACCTGCTGCTTTCAAAGACCATTTCCTGCGTTTGGACTGGTAGGCAATACAGTTTGTACAGATGAAAAGGGCAAGACATTTTCAAGACAGGGAGCAGAATACTCATTTCTTCAATTTCACCCCGGCTGCCGCAGAGAGCTCTGCTCTTACCTAGTACTTTGCACAGCGGGGCCATGCCAGAATCCCTAAGCACCTCAGTAGAAATCGTGAGGAGCTCACTGAGCAACTGAAAGACACTGCTACATATAGCCTTTTTTTTTTTTTAAAATAATCTTGTGGTAATATTAGAAGTTTACCTGGGATAGGTTTTTCTCCAGGCTTTTGCTGTGGAGGAAGAAAAAAACAACAGATCAGCGGAATCAAAGTCATAGTTCTTGACCCTTCCTAGTATTCGCTTAAGAATAGACACCAAGCAATGTCCTGTTACACACGAGTTGAGAGTAGAAGGGAGGGCTGTTGAACACACCACTAAATACACTTTAAACAAAATCAATTTTTTTAAACATCAATATTCATTTTTTTTTTACATTGTTTTTCCCCTGACAGCTGAAAAGAACTAAATCAAAATATGTTCTGTTAGCCCGTCCTTCCCAGTATCTGAAGAGCAAACAATTTTCCAAGTTTTGTAAAAATCATTTTCATTGCTCCCAACCAGAAGACTTGTTAGAACAAAGGGCTATTAGAGATTACCAGAGGTAATCACAACAGCCTCACAGAATGCTGAGAATTTCCATGCTGATTAATGGGCATCCAGAACAACGGAGTAACTAAAACACAATAGCTGTGGTGGATTGATTCAGCTCACAAAGCAGGAAACTGGAAGCAGCAGCGAAATCTGATAGCTGACAAAAACAGACCTTCTATAAATAGATAAGGAATGCGTACAATAAAATTTGCCCTCACAGTTTTGCCAAGGTCTTGGTAACTCCTGTAATTACAGAGGGGAATCCCACACACAAATCAAAGGCTTCCTTGTCAAATTTATTACCTAGCTTGCGTTACCATCACAGAAAGCCACGAAGATTCCCGCTGTCAGTTTCAGCTGTTCAAGTACTTATGACTACATTAAGTTCAGAGTAAGTTACAGTAATACCACGGCTTTTAAGTGTCATACCTGAACAAATCTGGGTGGAAACTTTTGTCTTAGGTCTAGAAGCAAAGCATCTACCCGTTGCCTTTGGAAAATAGAACTTGGTTCTTCTTTCTTCTTGGCTTTTGGTTTAGCTTTCTCTACAAGTATAAAGATATAAGAGGAAGCTACATTAGAAGTTCTGTTCTCTTAGCAACTCTGTTGTACGACAAATCGGTATGTGTCTCTCCTCTGAACTTCATCTCCATTTTTCTCTTTGACATATGCTGCCTTTTTTTTGTGGAAGACGGGTTAAGAATGATTTTTTACCTCAAAACAAAATGGTTTGGCTTCTGAAAGCATATTATGGCTCCCAGTGGGTTGAAGTTGGGTTCATTTTCTTGACAGATAGCTCACCATTGTCACCTCCCACCCATGCCTCAATGCCTATCCACACGAGCACAGAATAGCAAGATTCCTTCCACCTGGCAGGGAGCACCAACTTACCCTTCATACAGAACATGCACTTAACTTCATCCCTACACCACCACCATGCATTGCCTCAAACTCTTCCTTCTCACCTTCCCTGTATTATCCTCCCTCTCTCCCAAGGCACACAGGAGCAACCAGGAATCATACCTCGCTCCTCTTGATCTTTGAAGTGCCACCAATAGCCTTTTGATGGGTGATAGCGACAGTAGGACATTGCTTCTTCAAAAGCAGACTGAATTCCATGCACTGCAGTGAGCTTTCAGAACAAGACAATATAAGGCAGTCTTCAAAATTTAGGAAGAAAATACAGTATGATTTTTTTATGTATAGATTTTAAAATCAGTATTCTATATTCATTTCTGTTCTGAGAAAGAAACTTGGGACAGCTAGTTTCGGACCAAGAATGTAATCCTTGTAACAGGATCTTGTACGACTGAGGTTGGTGTCTTTTTTTCTTAACTTACAGATAAAAACTGGCAAAACCAGCAGTTTACCAGGACAAAAGAAGAAATTAAAACAAACTTGAGTGAAATTTAAAGAGAAATTTCACATTACTTTAACATGAATATCTGAAGTTCAACATGTTTAATTACTCTTTCAAATTTATTTGTCACTTAATTTTTCTTTTGATTGTTTGAACCTCATGTTCTGACAATTGTCTACCTTCAGTTATTCTAATCCCTTAGTCCTTAAGGAATGTATCCTGCCTTCTGGACCACACTGCACTATTCCAAAATCTTACATTTCCACGCAGAATACACACTATATTACCCAGTGGCATTTGCTTTAACTTATTGCATACTATTTAGGGGAGAAGAGAGGGGGGAGAGAATACTGTAGTACAGTGAAGGAAGGATTGAAAAAGCCTAGGGAACGATCAAAAATAAAAGCAGATAAAAACTGATATATCAAATGTACAGAACACTTACAACTCTGGAATTAATGACAGACCCTAGATCAGGTGCCTGATAAATCACTCCAGCAATAATGTAGTAGTCAGCCAATGGAATAACTGTGGGGAGAAAAAAAAAAAGATATGCAGGATCAGTTTAAAGCTCTGGCTGAAGACCGTGTATTTGTTGGATTTCAGTAGTAACAGCTGAAATTGCAACATCCATTTCACCAACAAGTTTCGTCTTCTAAGTCTTTCCTCAAAGGTGCTTTATTTGAACCCTTCCCAAAGGTGATAAGGGGAAAAACCCAACATCTGCTTTACAGAGAGAAAAGCATCAGATTTAAGTCCTCTCCTATTGCAAGCAGATAATTGATCTTGCAAGAGTTGGGATTTTCAGAGCTAATGCACTGGAATTGCACTAGAAGTAGTTCCATCAGTCTCTGCTACTGGCGGAAACCCACAACAACGAAAAATCTCATTCTTCTGGGGTCAGCTTTCTACAACCTGCGCAATCTTGTTAGCTAAATTTCCCAAGTCCAATGGCTGTTAAGCATGTACACAGCATGCCTTTCTAAGTTAGTAGCACTCTGCCAAAAAAAAAAAAAAAAAAAAAAAGAAGAAGAAGAAGAAGAAACCCACAATCTTCCAAAGCAGCCATTTGCTAAATCAGGCTTGGAACAACCTCTATTAACGGACCAAAAATTCTTGTTCATTAGAGCTGCGGTGCAGAGAAACATCTCAATTGTCTCCATAACGTTCTGCCAAGCATTCTTCAGTTGAGAAGCTATCATGATGCTGCCCGCTTCCCATTCCCAAGACTCTTGCCTGTGCACATGTCTGTTCTGGTCCCTCCATCTGCTTTAACTCATTCTGTCACAACCTTTTTACTGACAGGACCCAATTCCTCCAGTACTTGCATTTTACGAAACCTGGACACCTGCCCTAATTAACAGACCAAGGCAACTGGGTGCATATTTCAGCCAGTACCCACTTCTAAAAAGAAAGAGGAGTTCCTTCTCAGCATTTCCTTAGAAGTGGTGAAAGACACAGAACAGCAGCTTTTCCATCTCACAGCTCTGTACCCAAGCAGCCTACTTTCCTGGACAGACAACTCTCCCTAATCATTGGGTCTGAATTTTTTTTCCAAAAAACTTTAACCACTTCAAATGGGCAAAGTCTTGGCTCAAAGATTTTGAAAAAAGTATTTTATTTAAACACACAGAAATCCTAAGACAGACCTGCACTAGTCCTCCCTGATTACTCAACACTAGCTGTGAACTCATTACAATTTAGTTTCCCATGTCTCAAATACACTACTATTTGTACCACAATAAAACATATGGGTAACATTTGAGCCAGGGAACTATGTGATTCAAACAAGGTGTCTAGCACAAACTGTACAATCACAATGGGAAAAACATTACTGAAGTCCCAGTTAAGTTCCACCATATGCACATTAGTACTACAGCAGAAGTCTGAACACCCCTGTTGTGGAAGCCACAAATCTACTCTCGATTTAAGAAGTGTCTAAACAGGAAATTAAGGGGTGTGTGACATTTCCATACGCACCTTTTGAAAGCTAGATTCAAAACCTTTATTAAAGAAACAACTGGAAAATCCACTACAGGAGGAATCACATATGTTCTTTTTCAGTACAGAATTACAATGTTAAGAGGCCGTTACCTGATACATGCAAATAAGAAGCATTGCTAGACAACTCAAAGTCCTATACAAGAACAAAACGCAAGTTTAGAGTCTAAGTCACTAAAAAGAAAGTTAGAAAATAACTAGCATTAACCCTGCTCTTCTTTTCTGTAAGGCTTACTCTGAAATAACCTGAAGTATTTTACATGTGTATGGAGTAAACAGAGAAGACATTTCAAAAACCATTGAAATGTGTTTGCTTTTTTAATTAATTGCACATGCACAACTAACAAATTTAAGGTTAAAAAGGAATACTGAATCCAGCTGCCTGCAAAGGGGAGAAAAACCAAAGGTATTTCATTCAGAACTTGGAAAGGTCTAATGATTTCAAAAATACTCAGGTCTCAGAAGCACAATCACAACAAGTATCTGGAGCATCTCATGGTCATTTTTCAGGAAGGTCATCTTCCACTGACAAGATCCTACTCAGCAGCCAACCCAAACTACAGCTGAAGGCGGAAATAGTGCAGAATGAAAAAATGACACAAACAGAAGCATTAATGATCCCTCTACCTAACCAATGGAAATCACAGCTCTTCTCCCACAAAAATAAAAAAAAACACATACTAGCCACTTCAGATGATTAGCTCTAATTAAACTAATGATATAATTAGCCTCATATTTAAATAAAACAAAAAATCCTGGCTAGCCAAATATGTAAATAGGACATGGTATGAACACCTACACCGCAAGGCAGCCCTTCTCAGTGCACTCTTCAGATTTCACCACAAGATGGCAATCCCTGCTCTGAACACACCAGAGGTCACCCTGCTAGACATAATACCTCTACCCCACCTCCGATACAAAGCTTCCTAACCTTCTACTTAGATTTAAGATAAGGACAGAAAAGAGGAGCCAGAAGTGCTCAAACAAATTAGAAACAGATAAAAGGGATTAACTGACTGGCCTTCTCAAGGGTGGCAAGAAACGAGTGACCTTACCTTGTGTTGGAGATTGCCTTTGCTGCTTTCGGATAATGAAGAGAATAGGCTCTTGAGCATGAAGAAGAATGTACTCCACTCCAACCATCTGGCTGAAATAGAAACAACCAAAATAAAAATCTTTCTCAAAGCAAAATCTGTGGGATGTGAAGAGCTATCAAGGGCCTGGCAGTACAGGGATAAAGCTGTCATGCTTTGGAAGCTTATTGATAATGCTCAGTAAATAAAGGCACAGGATTTCCTGAGCTAGCTATTAAAACCTACCTGCATATAAAAAGGGAATTGCAACACCTGACACATCCGAGCTGAACACATTAGCAGACAAATAACGAGCAAGAAAGATGACACAATCTATTAGCACAAAGATGTCATTTAAAACACAGAAACAAAGGACCAGTGTTTGATGTGACCATCTGTGTCTCTCACTTGAAAGCCTCTCTGCAAGCACATCCAAACACAAGTGGCTTTACCAATGAACTTTAGCTCAGCTTGCACACTCCTTATCACATTGTAGTCTTTAAATAGTTCGCAAATATCTCACTTGTGCTCAGCATAGCAGATGGGAAACTGCAAAGAAAGTTAACTTGCACATGCTGCAATCCCATTACACAACCATCTGTGATCAGTTTATTTACAACGCTCAATACTTTTATTATCTGTACTAAAAAGCCAGCTCCTTGGAGGAATTCTGTACTAATTATGGCACGGAGCCAGTGGGACATGGAATCACAAACTACTTATGAATGCAAAGTATCCCCTAACATAAACCCTATTGACCGTAGAAAAAACGCTTAAAGACATTACCATTGCCCAGTTTCTGTTGAGCTGGGACAATGAAAGAAGACAGCTTTCCTAATTAGAAATTTCTAAAAGGTGATTTACTAGAATCTCAGGATATAGCTAGAATCCTTCACACCCAATACTCCTTGAAATGGCACGATGGCATGAGAGGAAGTAGAAGGCATCTAAGTACTCTAATTAAAAAAGCTGGTCTCCCTGGCAAGCAGTGGGACTACAAAGCACAGAACAGGAGGTTTCCAGCATGCTTTCATTCAACTATCAAGGCCTCTGGATGGAGGGACAAAGGACACTAGTGGGAAGCAGTTCCAAATTGCAACTTACTTCAGATGGTCCAAGGTCATTCGCTGCATTTTGACAACTTCATTATTACACGTTCGGTCGTAGAATGGGTTACTTCGCTCCGAGAAGTAGTCCAACACACTCCCATTGTTTAGGATTGGAATCCAGGAACTGTCCACCCAGGAAATTCCTAAGAGGTTATCTGGGAAGAGAAACCTACAATGAGTACCAAAGCAGCCAGGAACACAGCAAACATCTCCAAGAGTAAATTGCCACCAGCTGATGATTACAGCAGGTGGAACACAGCCCCACACAAGCCAGTTCTAATTAAAAATACATTTCAGAGTTCAAATCATAACTGGTATCCTTTATGCCTTCTGCAGTTCTGCTCTATGTATACAACAGAAATATAGTCATTTAATTATTGCATTTTGCTTTCCTTCACTACTAGCTGCTGGTATGCCTTTGATGTCTCAAGAATGGGAGCAAGGTGTGTGCACACATCCATGTGAACACGTGCATGCATATGTTGGTAGGAGTTGGTTAACATACATTGCATATAATATCACACTAAACCTACTTAGGAGTATCATATAAATTTATTTTAGGAACCACAGCATTTGCTGAGTAAAGAGAATAATAAAGGCACTGATGAAACCTAGATCTTTGGTAAGCTGAATTTACTGAACTCAGCTAGAATCTGTTACTGCGGGAAAAAAGTGAGAAACATTACACAATCTGAGCCTGGTAACATTTAAAACAGTTTATTTCTGAGAAAAAATAGTTTCCAAGCCCTAAACCATGGTACTGAAAAGTAAAACATTACAGAGATCTATATAATGAAACAAAATAGTGGTGGTGTTAACATTTCTACAATGTTATGCTATTAAAATAAATCTCTGCGATATCACAGCATCTGATACCATTATGTTTCAAGAATGGTTATGTTTGATGCTGGTGAAATCTATAACAAACCAAAAAAACAACACAACAGAAAAAAAGATGCTAACTTTGGTCCCATGTTTCCCAGCATTCACAAACAACAGATTGCACGGTAATTTGCCAAATACACCGTGGCAAATTACTTACTCCATATCTCAGTGGGGTTTACAGAAATCTAACTATGCAGGTATTCACAATCATTTAGAAAAAGCAAGCTTTATAAGTGAAATATACTCTGTAACATGGAAATCGTTACATGCCAGGTAAGTTTCTACATATGCGGGGACATCTGAATTTAAGTCCTTGAATTTTACGATCACACTACAGCAGAATTATGTTCCTCAGCACTTGAATTGGCAAAGTTAAAGACAGACCAAAGAAACCAGAGTCAACAACTGGTTCTATAGTCAACAAATCTGCTAACACTGAAGATCCACGAGGCACCCTGAAAGGCACCCTGAAAAGACACTCTGAAATTCAGCTATTTAAATTCTGGTAACAGCAAGCAATTCACAAGACATGAGAAAGCAGGCAACAAAGGCATGCATTGCTTAGAATTAAAAAACAACAAAACATAAGTGATGAGAAGCCACCACAGACTGAATAACGAATGGAAACTCCCTTCTCACAGGAACCATTCCTTCACTTTCATGCATTACCTCCCAATCCTAACACCCTACTCAAAACTCCATCGTGAATATTTTACTTCTGCAAGAACTCTGCACGTTCAAGGATGGCCAGATCAGTTCCAAAATGTCAGCTCATATACTGTTAGCAGCTCCTCTGAGGAGCAGCTATTAAAGTAACACTACCTGCCCTACAAACCAGGAAAAAAATGCAGTATAGATAACGACAAATACATCATTTTGCCTTGTCAACCTGTGAACTGCCAGCCTAACTACTTCACTGAACAGGAGGCATTCATGTTTTTTTCACATACACCATTATCTCTCCTCACTATTAAAAAAAAAAAAAGGAATCTCAGTAACGTTGCATTAAGACCCTTTATTAAGCACTTAAGCTGTGGTAGCATTGATTATCTTAAATGGAATTTAAAACCATAAGACAAACTTTCCTTCCCAACAAAATCAAAGCCTTAAGCACTTACATTCTTGCCATAATACATCCTCATACCAAATTTCAAATATTCTTCTTGCTTGCATGGACTGCTCTCAAAAGGAATCTCAGATGAGCTCACAACGACAGATACAGACCGATCAATGTGTCGTAAAACTGAATATAAGGGTGGGCTCTAAGGCTCAGATACCACACGTACTCAATGCCAAAAATCATAACTGCTCTCAGACCCAGCCAGACTGGTCTTGGTTGGGTTGCCCACCAATTGGCTTTGACAAATTGACAGGAATGGTAAAATAGCTTGCTAGTTTGAAAAAGTATGCTGTAGGCTCTACTAAATGTACTGACTTATATACAATAAACGACTTTGAGGGACCTTAAAACACATGAACTGTGAGAGCAGGTCCTCAAACCAACCAGTGGCTCACTGCAGAGCTCCAGCCACTGACTGCCTACACAGCAGCCAGCAGCTCTCACACGCGGCAGTCAGAGCAGCAAACAGGACCGCACAAGCTATTAAGTAGGAATTTGAAGGAAAAAAAAAAAAAAAAAAAAAAGCAGGAAACCTCCGCAGCATTATCAAATTTAACCTCTCACAAGCTTTCCCTGGATGTCTGCTCCTGGTCCTTCTCCAAACTTCACCACACGCAGGCTTTTGGAGTGACTCCAAAATAGTCTCACGGAGATAGTGGCGGTGAACGTGACGGTCTTACGGAGAAGACCGTTTCCCTTTCTGATGCCCTCGCACCCCCTTTCCAACCCAAATTCCCAACTCCTGAGCAATTTACCCGCGCTTTGCCTAGGACGAAACCTTTCTTTTACATTTCAACCTCCCCTTCTCCAGAGCGCTCTCTTTGTGTCCCCATGCCGGAACCCCCACCCACACCCTTCCCGTTCCGCAAGGGTTCCACGGCTTTCCCCACCGATCCCCCAGACCTCCCCCCTATCCCCCCGTCCCCTCCGCACCTCTCACATCCACGGCCGCCATGGCGCCGCCCCCCAGCGAGGCCCGGAAGCGGCGCAGAGCGGCGCCGGGCAGCGGCCGCGGGACGAGCGCCCCGCCAGGCCGGGCGGTGATGGCGGTGGTGGCGGCGGGCAACCCGGCTGTGGCCTCAGGTGGGGCTGGAGGCCGCCACGAGGAGGGGACGCGGCCCGCGGCTGCCCAAGGGGTGTCACGGCACTGCCGGCGCGGTTCGCTGCTGAGGGTGTCAGGGTGATGTTGTCTGGAGGTGACAGCACTGGAATAGCTCCTGCCCTGCATTTTGTTGCCTCGCATTTCCATCCTAAGGGCTATCGGGTGTTACAGGGTGAAGAGCGAAATTCAGCAGGTGGAAGAACATCATAGAATCATATAAAAGGTTGGAAAAGACCTTCAAGATCCTCTGGTCATCAACCATCATCCTATTTCCAATGTCACCCACTAAAGCATGTCCCTAAACACCACGTCCAACCTTTCCTTGAACACCCCCAGGGACAGTGACTCCACCGCCTCCCTGGGCAACCCGTTCCAATGCCTGACTGCTCTTTCTGAGAAGAAACGTCTCCTCGTTTCCAACCTGAACCTCCCCTGGCACAGCTTGAGGCCATTCCCTCTAGTCCTATCACTGGCTATCTGCGAGAAGAGGCCGACCCCCAGCTCCCCACAGCTTCCTTTCAGGTAGCTGTAGAGAGCAATGAGGTCTCCCCTGAGCCTCCTCTTCTCCAGACTAAACACCCCCAGTTCCCTCAGCCATTCCTCACAGGACTTGTGTTTCAGGCCCTTCATCAGCTTTGTAGCCCTTTGTAGCCCACGCTCCAGGGCCTTGATGTCCTTTTTGTACTGAGGGACCCAAAACTGAACACGGGACAAAACAGAACTGAGGCTGCTTATTTGCTCTTTATCTGATCCTCTTGTACAGATGCATTATGAGATGGACTGAATCACACAAACATTCCTCCCCCCCTCAAGATTTCTGTCTTGTTCAATATGTTGGAGTTGATGTATGACTTGCAAATATACTGAAATTGTTTTTTGTGAAGGAGAGCTGCCTGCAGATCATTTGTTTTACCAATTTCCAAAGTTGCAAGATGTCGAAGTACTAAGTGAACATTACAGAAAGTGACAAGATAAATAGGTAAGGCAAAATAATGCTGCCTTAGAGAGCTAGACTCTATTCTTACCAGTGATATAGTCTTACCTTCTATTAACAAAGCTCTAACTTTTACAATTGTCCAGTAATTGCATTCGTCATCTGTTGGAGACACACACCAGGGAACTGACTTATAGATGTGCTGAGCACCCACTGCAAATAAAGTTATAGTTGTCATACTTTGCATGTTTTATAATTCTCTGTACTCTGAGAAGTTGAGTTCTCTGAAATCCATCTCATTTTAAAATGAGATATTTGTAATCTCTGTGCCTCGAGGCTGCATCTCTGAAATGGGGGGGTGATATCAGGTCCCTTAACTGAGAGTGGTTTGTGAAAATAAACGTATTAACATCTCAAAAAAACATAATGATGCTGGGGTGGTGAGTGTCACGAGGAGATTAATAATTCCCTCTTCAAAGCAGGATTTGCTTAATGTGCAAAAAATAATGTGCATAAATAAACACAATTAAACAGTGGCAGAAAACAAAGTATTGAACAGAAAAGCACCATCTATCCTGAACTCTGAATGCAGAAGGAAACCATGAAAACCTGGCACATGATACAGTCTTTAATGGCACGTGATAGTCTTTAATTGCATTAAAAATCAAAGCTAATCTTTTCAGCTTTGTCATTTCTGAGTCCTTGTTACTGAGATAATATTTTGTAGACATATTTTCCCACCATGTAATTCACATGTGCACATGCACTGCAGACCCCCATTCCTCAGTCAACTGCTAATTGTTAGCAGTTTCTTGTCTTGGTCAAACACTTCTCTCCAAAGTTATCCACAGCAGAGTGTTTCCAAACAATATTATGATAGGTTGCCATTCTAAACCGCATATTTAAATATCCCTGTTGTGACCAATCCTCCTTGAGAGTATAAATGCCAAATAATAGCCAACTTTCTGGAGTGTGTGTTGCGCCCTGACTCGTTACATTTTTGTGCAAACCATTTTTCTGAAGTAGCAAATGGGAACTTGACTTCCACTTAAATTATTCACGTTGTCCATCTTTTCTGCTGACTCTGCACCTCTCCTGAGCAAGTATGTCTTCGGATGCATGAGGGGCTGAAAAGCAAAGACTCCTGTATTGGAAATAATGGTGTTTGATGGCTTACAATAAATCTTCCATTACACGGTGAGACTAGCTGAAGCACTGCTGGAAAGAATTGTTCATCTGGTAACATTTTCACCTTCTACTGCAGGATAAAAGTCTAGGATTTTTTTTTCTCTCAGCTTTCTTTGAAGCGGGACTCCTAATGAGTATTTCTGTTCTGTCGTTGTTAGCAGGAGGTGTGGACTACGGATGGAGATCTGATGAATGCTCTGGGTAAAATGAGGAATTTATGCACGCTGCTTTTAATGTCAAAGAAAGGCACCTTAAGGAATGGATATCTAGACGTAATCACAAGGGATTTATCTGTGTGTTTTAAAAATGCATAAAATACTTGGATAAAAATTGGCATCCTTTCATGCCCCACTGTTTGGATGTCATTTAATATCATCCTCCCCCCAGCAGAATTATTTCTATGTACTTCTCCCATCAGAGCTAATGAGGAATCGTGTCCTAATGTGACCCTCTCTGCTAGGCATATCTATACATAGAATACATACAACAAAAGAGACTGCTCCTAATTTACAATTTGCTGTATCTCCAGTGGATGCAGGATTGGTAGTGCTGAACGCTCCGATCACATTATGGGTACAACAGGGACACTAGCAAGGACTCCCTTTATTGTCACAAATAAACACAGCTAAATTGAGAGAACTGCATCTACAAATGGAAGGAAAGCTGTCTCTCTGCACATCTCTAGCAGACCGCAGTGGCAGAAGAAACAAACTAGCTATATGCCATCAGGTAAAAAGCACTGTCTCTGTATCCTTGTCATTATACTCTGGGTAGTTTCCAAAACATATTAGAGGCTGCTGAACAGTGAGATCATCACAGCATTTTGGATTCTGCCAGCCTATGTTTGAATTCACAGTTTGATAGTAACAAGCTCCAAGTCCCATTAACTGTTCTGTGCAAACCTAGCTCTCATGTGAATTGCAAGGGAAATTTAAATTCCTATGCTAATGCAAAATTGCAGGGCTTGAATTACATATGAAATGAGTGAGTTGCTATCGATTTTATAGTAAATAGGAATAGGAAAATGTTATTTTAAATGCTTTTATCTTTGTTTTGGGAAAAAAAACTGTGCTAGAAAATTATGGGTAATGCAAAGAAAATGCTGAAAACACAAAATTTTAAAGGGAGAAGGGGAAGGTTTAAGTGATTGAATTTGTTTCCCTTATTTTGCTTTAACATTTTTGCTGGTGAGACTTCCTTGTTTCCGCCCTGAAAACAGTGACAATGTCCACGGTATCTTTAGATGATACTACTCATGTAGTCCTTTATGGCATAGCTTCCCACAGGCCTCAAAATGCATTGTGGAATGATGCTTTAGAAACACATAACATGGGCAAACTGCAAAATCTGTTCTTTACATCCTTAATCAGGCACTTCTGCTGACTTCAAAGTCTGTTAATTTCTCCTTTTGTTCAGCACATCTGCCTGTACTTTTCCTTTTCCTGAGCTACTGTTTTATGCACAGTTTTTATAAATACTGCTAATCACATGCATTGACTGTAGAAAAAAATAGCCAGGCTTGTGTGCTCTTTTTTTTTTTTTTTCCTACTGGAAAAATGCCACAGGGAAGATCTAACTGAAGTGTCTGCAATGATGGGTGCAGCTGGTGCCCTCTTCAAAACTGGGTCCCCCTCATTGCTATCAGCTCTTTGCTGCAAACAGCAGGGAAGCGGAGGGATGGTACGAGTACTACTGCTGGCATCCTCAGAGCATTTTAACACATCTCACAGTGTTTTATAGAGTCACGTGTTCAAAGGCACAGGAAAAAAAAAAAAAAAACATAAAACCTTGCTAACATCCTAAAGGCTTCTTGAAAACAATTAGTCTCATAATAAACCCCAGAAGGCTATCTGTCAAGAAGTTAATAAAGAAGAAATGTCAGGATGTCACATGGCTGCCGACAACTGCAGGCAGGAGAGGAAATGAGATCCTAGGCAAAGAAGCACCAGCAATGTCCTCTAGCGCATGATCTCTTATTAAAGCATCACTGAAACTCAGGATGCTGGCCCTCTTGTTTCTGCAGACATCTAGAATGTCAGTATGTCTCTGCTGCTGCACTGAGATTGTCTGCACGGGAGCCTATGACAGAGAAGAAAGCAACAGACACGATCTGCAGGTGTGGGGTCACCTCGCGGGGCAGACGGGACTGGTGTACAAAACAGAAGTTGCCCCACGTCCTGAGAAACGCACGGGTTTGGAGACAGACACAGACATAGAATATCATTCAGGAGGCTTGAATACCAATGTTTTGCAGTGCTTTATAAACATAACATGGCCAAATTGTGAAGTCCTCGATTTTTATGCCCTTAGGCATTTGGCTGATCTGAAAGAAGGTTTTTAGAAAAATAGAGTCTCTCTCGTCTGATGAACAAAATTGGGATTTGCTTTCCTGGTTAACTGTATTTTCTGCTAAAAACAGGGCTCTGGTTTGGCAGTGAGCCCTGGGTTGCACAGTGGCAGCGCTTACTGCAGTCCGGTGGGAGGAAGCAAAACACGGAGGGGCTGACCAGATCAGGAAGCGAAAAAGAAAAGCTTAATTTCATTGTTCCAAAAGAGCTGCAAAAGCAAACAAGCAACATCGGGGGCAGAATATAAATGAAACCGCTAATAATCTCTCTGCTTGAACAACTCCAGGTTTTATAATAATTAAAATAAAGGATTATATTCCAGTGAAATGGTTTTCATCTCCGCTGTGTCTGATTAGTCACATACAATTTTTTCTGCACCTTCTGTCCACCTAAACCAGATTTCTTCACCCGCTATGAAATCTTAATGTGCTCACTTCATCACTGTCTCGGGCACCTAATTGGCCAGGCAGGTCTTTGATTGGATCGCTTCTTCCCCGCTCTCCTTTCACGTTATTTTTTACTGGTGTTGGTTGCCTGGAAACCCTAACACCTGTGCTTCCTTCCCAGTATTTTTACACGTTTTCCCCTGCAGGTAGCAATAAAAAACATTATTTCTGTCCTGACCGGTATGTTGCTCCTTCATCGGTGCTTTCACACCACACAATACTGAAGACGGACAAGTTGCCCAGATGTTGATCCAAGGCTCATTTTGTAGTGCCCGAGTTGGATTACGATCCTTGCCCACGATCTTTTCTGTGAGGATGAACAAAGGTTGGCACAGCAGGTTGAGCAGACGACTTGACCTGGTCACTACCGCCCAGTCAGCTCCAACTCCCGGGCCGCAGGTCTCCGCACAAAGGCACTAGAGTAAAGTGTTCCCCTCTGTCAGGTAATACTGCATCATCAAAGATTTGTTTGTCAGGTAACTGGATACTGCTCTGCACAGAGGAAAGTTTCAGGTCAGTGTACAGGTGGCACAACAGGGCACGAGTTTATGGGAGCCTTTCAGCTTGACAGCGAAATAGGACCTTTGGCTGCTTAGTTTGTACAAGGTGGTTTCAGAGAGGGGATTCACCTGGTCACTACAGGTGTGTCTGAGAAAGTACGGATTCCTCGTCCTTTCCATTCAGAAGGTGCTGCAGAGAGCATCGCTGTCAGACTCACCTTATTGTCCTCTGAGCTCTAAGTTAGAAGGTCCTCGATGTGGTGGGGAACTACTGATGAATCAGTGCTCAGCGTGGGCTCTTGGAACTATTACAGATGCTCAAGAAGTCAGTTCAAATGTTCTGCACTGCAATTTGCAGAGGAATTGCATTCTCAGGAGCATCCATCCCTTCTCCTGCACAAGTAACATACTTCCTATCATAAGCTGTGTTTAAAAATTTATGGGTTTTCCTTCTCAAATACAGATAATTTCATCTTGGCTTCAGTATGTTCCCAAGGAAGCAAAGTTGGTCCCTTGGGTATCAGAAAAATATCAAACCTCAAAATCAGAAAAATATCAAACACTGGTGCTGCACTCCCCATCATCAGAGAATGAGATATTAGCCTTGCTCTGCCACTTCACAGCACCTTAGCAGGCTGTAGGTGTGACCCTGCCCTCACAATATTCAGAGAAGGAAACCATCTAGCTTGCCAAGAGGCCACTTTCCAGTACATTCTGCACATAAGAGAAACCTCCATCTGGGGATATTTTCTTGACCAGGTCAGCCAAGAGTGGTCCAGTTGTGAGTATTTTGTATAAGACTTTGATAGGAAAGAGTGGGTTAAATTAATTAAGCTCACATTGTAGAGATTCACCATGTGCTCCAAGCAAATGACAAACCTGTTTTATACCAGAGCTTCACCTGTATAATTGAAAGCACCACAGCACCTCCCTGCCTTGCACATCATATTAGAGTCAGTAGGTATGTGGCAACTTACAGAATATGCTGTGAGACTTGCACATCTAGCAAAGAACTAGTCCCATTTTTCTGTCACTGCAATGGAGAATAGGGCTAGGGCACTTACAGATTAACGAGAAAAAGATCTTAAGTGATCATTTCCCCATGCTCCCCTCTCCCCAGTGTTTTAAATGTCCTCTTTGTTGAAGAAAAAAAAAACAAGATAGCAAGGCAGGAGATACACAAATAGAGCTGATCTACTGGAGTGAAGCCAAAACAAGAAAGCTGGGCATGTGTTTCTGTAGTACTTAGCACAGTGGGGCTCCACTGGGACTCTAAAGCTATCATGATCCAGTGATAAATAATAACAGGAACATCAGGAGACGAATGCAGACATGTTATACATCCTACAAATCTGTCCAAAATTAACATTTACCATCAGAAATACAGCACATGACTGTCCTTCATACCTTGATTCAGTGCCATGAAGTGCAGACTGTTGTCTGAGGGAACAGAAAGTAGAGCAGGGCAATGAGCACCCTCCATCAATACGGCTGTTTCTCCAGGACAGCTTTCCCCATTATAGGATAAATCTGCAGCAAAGTGTTTCATTCACATATTGAGCATAATCAACCTGGGCTCTGAAAAATGGCACTATGAACCTTACCAAGCCATACTGTCTTCTCCACCCATTCCCAAAATATATAATTAATCCTTGTTCACTCTCCGCCTCTTTATCAAATCTCTCAGTTGTGTTATATGGCTTTTTTGATTCTATGTTATAACAGGATTTGGATTTAAGGTTGAGCTAAATGAGTTTCTTTCCCTTTTTAAATCCATATCAGAGTTGTGGTGAAAGCAATATCCTTCAGAGTTAAGCTCCAGGTTGAATGGAGTATCTTTTCTATGTGCATTATCCACCTATGCAACTCAATATGGTTGTTCTTTCCTAAAAGGGAAGGGCGAGTAGAGAGAAACATTTTGTGGCTTAAGACTTACTAGCCTCTGAGATGAAACTTTGGACTCTGTTCTCGGTAGACTAACCAATCTTTTCAAACTGTATCTCAGGCGAGTATCAAGAATACAGAAGCTGTAGACTGAATTTTTGTATTGCTCATGGGTTTTTTACTTTCTCATCCACAGTGGCTTTTATGGCAGATCAAATGTCTCCTCTGTCTTTGAACATTTACAAAAGTAGACATGGAAAGCTGTATTCATCACACATTTCTCTCTCTCTGTGAGTCTTGTTAAAAGTCATGTCTACCTATCCTTCATGGTCATTATTTGTCAGATTTATCAACATATTTTAAAATCTCTTTCAGTTTGTCTACAGGAAAAATAGAGAATATGTTAAATTATGTAAATTCTTGTTTTTCACTCCAAAGATATCAGATTTTTCAAGCTAGGAAATGTTGACTTTCGCATTTGTGAGTACTACTTTTCTGAAGCCTGACTACCTTCAGTGGAACTGACTACATAGGGCAATTGTTCTCCAGACAATAACTGTATCATCTCCCATAACAATTTTCAATGGCTGTCTTTTGTCTCGGTGACAACCAGAATCTAGTCCTTTCTGGGAGCTGTTTTGCTCATTTCTATAACACTGAGAACTCAGTCAGGTGCGAAGATAAGCACTGTATTTGTTAGTACAAGGGCATGTCAGAATATCACCCATCAAATAAAAGAAAAAAAAATCATCTACAAAGCCACACAGTCATTGCTGGTTATCCAGTCTACACAAATCAACTATTTAATAAAATATTTGCTATGATATAAAAGTGGCCTGCTCGCTTTCTATCTGTAGAAGACTGTGTTTCACAATGATCTGATTTGTAATGTGAGCATGACACTAAGTGATTGTATCAATTCCTATACCCTTAATGCAGCTCAAATATCTCATTTCAGCATCCATCATAACTATAAAGCACTCTTAATGCATACGGTAAATAGAGGCAAGTTTCTAAGTACTTTGTCTGTGCCTGTCATCTCTTCATTCCATTGCTCACTAGTAAAATGCTAAAAACACATTATACATTTATAAGGTAGCTTCGTATGTCCGCTGATAGTGGACCTTATCCCCAGCCTCCTGAACCAGATTCATCTGGGAATCCTCATCCCAGTAGGTGGTGCTACGGGATATGTAAGAGGGGTTGGGTCTGCTGGGAAAAGTGGGAGTCAGGGGAGAGAAGTGGAGAAGATAATTTGGTTGCGAAACACAGGGGTGTTGCTAAGAGGTTGGACTTTAATCTTGTGCCTCTGTCACCTGACCTAGATCACATTCCCAAATATATATATATATATATATATATATATTTAGATAGATAAGTAGATGAGTTACTGTAGGAAGAACACTTAAACAGAAAGAAAAAAGAATAATCAATAAACTAAACTAAGTATTAAATGGCATAGCAAGTAAACAACCAGAAGACAGTTGCAGCACATCCCGTGACTCCCGGCAGACTGGCCCAATTCCCACCATCCCCAAAGCCTCGCACTACAGAATGAATGATATTGCTAATAAGGTTAAGCATAGCTTATTTTTCTAATGGCTCTACATTTTTCAGTACTGGTGTTTCTCAGCTTAGCATTGTGATGACAATGCTCTTAAATAACTATACAATTTCGTAAAGAAAGGCAACAGCCCAGTGAGAGATTTTCCTAGGCTGGTCTTCATGTGCGAACAGTCCTTAATTGAAAATAAATGGATTAAGAATTAAATGAAATCTGGACACCGAAGCTATTTCTCATACTGATCCTCCCTGTCCTATGCTCCTAAATTAATATATATTTCCACATATTGCAGAAACTCTCTGAAGTCACTGAAATGACCTTTCTTTTCATTTTAAAGCTTTGGTACCACATAGCCAAAACACACACAAATGACTGGAATTGTGGAAATCCTTGAGATTTCAGTGGATGCCACCAGTCTAGGAATCAAAAATGAAGACGGATGTGTTTCCAAGTCACACCTTTGATTATAGCAACTCGACTCATTGTCACAGTGGCGAGTCCTAACAAGGTATTTTATGGCATAAGCCTGTATTGCTTCCTGTCTGATTTCGTTACTCTCCAAGGTATCAAAAGAGATTATTATATGAGTTGACTTAAGAGCTAGTAGCACTACTACTATTGATTTTTTCCTTTTTTCTTTTTTTTTCCCTTTTTTTTCCTTTTGAGATCTTTTTGAATTTCCACAGTGTTTAGATATTGAAGAATAGTCCTGTTTTGTCTGTTCTTAAAAAGGACAGACATAAGTATCAGAGTGACTCTAGACTAGTTAGATTGACCCTGGTCCCAGCGGAATCAGCGGCTAGCTGACAGGAGACAAAATCAGAGAAACAAAGAGAGGCATGGTCAATACCAATCAACTTGGTTTGTTGCAAAAGAAATCTCTCCAGATAAACTTGGTATGATTCTTAAAGAAGCTGCAAAATTGGCTGAGAAATGAGATCAATGTCATTTACCACCTGTATATTCTGGTATGGCATTTATGTTTGTCCTTTAAGAAATTGTAATAAAAATAACAACAACAATAAACAAACAAACAAACAAAACACTATGCAAAAAGCAGTTCAGTCCAGGATCATTAAAAGAAAAAAATGTGAGTGTAATACCTGATTTTGAAGCAAGGATTGTTGGGAAGAATTGGGGAATAATGAGATCATAGGTGAAAACTGAGCTTAGTTGGAGTGTTTGCACTTAAAGGGTGTTTGGGAAAGGAGTTCAGAAAAGAGCTACAGAACTGATCAGTAATTTGGAAAACCTCCATTTTCAGCAAGGGATTCAGCAAGAGTAACTTGGTCTATTCAGTTTAACCAAAAGAAGCCACAAGTATACCACAATAAATCAACAAATAGCTGTTAAGACAAAAGATTTTTTGTTACAGTAGTTGACTGTGCAATCTAGCAGAAAAAAATATGTCAAGATCTGATGATTAGAAGCTCAAAGAAGAAAAACTAGGTAAAATAAAATGATGGTAATCAGCAACTAGAATAAGCCATCAAGAACCCCTGACGACTTTCCATTCCTTGAAGATTTTGTCAGGACCCAATGTCTTCATAAACATATGTCAGAGCTCAAATGAAAGTAAGAAACTGTAATCACAGATCACCAATTAAGATTATCTTACCTGTGTTACAAAGGAAATCAGAGCAGATGACCACAATAGTGTATTCTCTCTTTTATAACTGTGAATATGAAATGCAGTACATTGAGTAATATTACCACTTGCAAACAAAGTTTCAGTTGTGTGCTGAAAAATGAGGAATACATTGCTTATTTACCCATTGTTTACCCTTTACCCATTGCTTATTGTCTGGGGTGATTTAGTGACATCATTTGCCTTTTGATCTCCAAGATTTGACAAGTGCCAAATCAGTCCAAAGACTCTGCATTACAAATTTTGAGGAGGTCATACACGCAATTTTATAATCTACATTAACATATATATTTTAATTTTAGCAGACAAGTGTCCATTTTTTCTCTCTTCAGTCAATGTATATTTGGTTAATATAAATTTGGGGAATAATGAGAACAAGAAAAGGTCACGTTTTAATGTCAGGCCTGTTCTTGGCTTACAGTCTGATTTTAGATGAATTCTTCATAAGCTGCGCCTGACCTTGGCATGAGAAAATCCTAGAAAGCTGCAAAGTCTGTTATCTGCTGTAGATTTGGCAGGTTTGCAGACAGGCTCCCAGAAAGTCTGTCCCATATGCCCACATACTTCACTGTCATATGCACAGACCTCTGAATGTATGCAGGAAGGATTTTGCAGGTCCATTTTTTGTAGAAGTAGTGTCTTACTGACTTTAGCTGGAGCAGATGAAGCCACAGTAACGAACTGAAGGGATGCAAGACACAGACTCCTGATGGCTCTTGAACAGGAGACGTTCATTGCCATTTTTCACTACTACATATACCTTCCCTGTAGCCCCATGCACTGTCCACGCGCCCGAATCTGTCATACAATTGGTTAGAGACCCTCAGACACGCGCCTCGAGGCAGCCAGCAATTGGTCGCTGCCCAAAGCTCATCTTTAACCTGCAGCCAATTTACTTTATCTCAACCTTGCTCAAGTTTTTGTTTCTACCGCTTGTTTCCTCATTATCTCTAATTCAGGGACGTGTGAAACAGTGCAAAGCCACCTGTGAATTCATTTCCCACAATGAACAATCAGGCTGCATGCTTCTCCATTCTCTACATGTGTTCAGGACCAGGTGTGGTGGAACTAGAGTACTGCTATTACTGTGCTTTTGTTATTCTGCTACTTCAGAACATATGCAGTAGAAGAAAAATGGGTATTCTGTACTTCTGCTTACATGTATTCATGGTTTTCCAAAAAGGCAATCAAAGATCCTTTCGGTCCCTAAAGCTCTTTGTCCCCATTTGGAAAATGGGTTTTCTCCTTAACCACCTCTCTGCACTGTACCCATCTTGGTAAATTTGGCTACTTATTTGGGAATAGTATCTAATTTATTTTTTTTTTTTTCAGTGATCCATGCCTTTGGAGTCTTGACTACAATTCACTTCTGGTACAATCTGGAAAACAATCATTGTACGCAATTTCACAGATTTGTCTGAAGAAAACAGTGAGTCAGGGCTCAGAAATTCTGCTCGCTATTCCTATCACAAGGATTACTAAAAAAGGCTGGCCATTTTTTTAAAAATTAATTTAGGATTAAATTGGCTTCTCCAGATAACAGTTGTCTAGATACCAAATGCTACCTGTAGAATAATGACAGATAAAAGAGTTTTGCACATTTTGCCCATTTATGGCTCAACATGGATTTTTCACTGCCACTGATGCTCAGCTTTGCTTCCTTGCACCTGTGCTGCTGTGACCCTGCTCTAGATACCACAGTTTGCACAAGGGATCCAGTCACCAGCTTGTCTTTCCAGAAGTTGCACCATCTCCATCTTCAAACATCCATTGCTTCCTCCCTGAAGTGAACAGGTACTGTTTTTATTGTAGAATTTTCCTTTCATTTCCTCATCCAAGACATCCTTTTGCTTCTTCTTTTCCTTTTTCCACTCTATCTTTGTTCTTCCATATTCTCACTGCCTCTGATTTCAGAGCACCTGTTCAGCTCCTTCACTGGCGCATCTGATGCTCTCAAGACCATTGATTTCCTGTTTTTAAAATCCCTGCTGGAAATATATTTGCTCCTTTCCCTAGCTAGGGAAGGCTATCTGCCTTGATACCATGCAGTATTTTAAACAAATATTGGAAGCTTGGAATAATAAAATACTTCCATCCTCTACATCCAACATATATCAGAACTGTATCTCTGTTTCTAGTAGAGGTTGTATATATTAAAGTTTTAAAATGTGACATTATGAAGGAGGAAACATGTTATTGATGTTTTGAGACAGGAAGCTTATAGCTGCAGTCCAAGACAAAGGAATTTCCAGCTTGAGATGCTCATAGCAACAACTTCCCATAGTCCTCTGACAGCACGTGCTACATTTTTAAGGATTTTCATACTCTTATCCTCCAAGGCAAGTGCAGGGTAGGGAAAGAGGATCGTGAATATAGCTCACAATGGTCGTCTTTTTTGAGAAATTTGGAAACACTGAATTGAAATTACCTTGTTCTACCTGGCATATTCCAATCAAATATTTTTATACTGCCCTAGCAATCATACAGTATTCCAAAGCTTGTGCCATTTAACCTTTTAATATCTGAGATATTAAGATACTTTCTTAAAGTAAGTACAAGATAGTTTCTCCAGAGCAAAACTGACTCTTGCTACAGTTTGCCCACATTTTACATGACTTTTCTATGCTCCCTAATTCAGAAACAGCCCGGATAGAGCTGCATGAGAGTAATGCTGAAAAATGACACTTTATAATGGCAACCATTTATATTAGGAACCAAAGTTTTTGGACTGGAATCCCATTGCGGCCAGTTTAGCTAAGGACTCGTAATTCCTGTGTGTGTATGCACACATACACTTGTATGTATGCAGACTTGGTTTTCTACATTCACCAAAGACATTCCACCAAACTCTTCGCATATTGCCTGTGAGTGACATCTGGGAGCCAAACCACCAGGCCAAGGATCATTTCAGTGTCCTAGAAAATGCAGAAGTGAGGATCCATGGACCACTGAAAGGACTGAGAAAAGGAGGACTAGTGTCTGTCATCAGCAAGTTAGCTAACAAGCAATTCAGAAATGGATGGGACTGGGGAATTGTGAGGCAAGGCAGAGGAAAATCAGGAAGGCTGGGAAACACGGATTAGCTGAGGAAATCATAGATGATAGTCCCAAGGCAGGTAGCAACAAGGAAAAATCTCAAAACACTAGTGAAAGTGCAAAAGCCAAGACAGCAGCCAAAATCTTCTCAACAACAGGAAGCCTTCCTTTCCTGAGCTGCCAGGACATTCCTGCTCAGGGCTAAGAAGTTCTTGTGACAGCCAGGCTCAAACAAGTAGGGCCATAAAGGCTGCTCTTCTGACTCTCCTCAGGGCATTCCTGCGTATATAAACTGTGCCCAGTAGCTAATGGGAGGAGAAATACCTTTAACATCAGTATAACAGTGCAACTACAGCATGTTGCAGGAATCACGAAATAAACACTAATTTTCTGCAGTGAAATCCTCGGTGAGCTTTGCTTAAGTAGTGACGGTGATAATCTCTACATGCCCACAATTGGGACCTTACATCTGCAGTATCACATGGCCCCTCTAAATGAGTTTGAAAGCCTTTCATAGACCAAGGCCCATTAGAACTTCTATCCTCTTTGCAAGATGAAGCAATGATCTTACCTCACTTAATGTTCACTTAAGCTCCTGCTGTGCATAGAATTAAACTCATACCACACTGTACTGGCCACTTTCCATCACTGCAGTGTCCTGGGAGATGGGGTCTGGCCTGGAAAGCTGCCTGGGTGGGGAACAGAACCGTTTTTGCACCAGAAGAACAAAGCTGAGAACCTCACCTGTGAACTGCAGAGATGGTAAGCTTGTCACCATGCTGTCTGGGGCTTTGTGCTCCCCAGACCTCACAAATTTGTTACTAGCAAATCTGTATGTCCTCAGGAAGACCCCAGATGCTGATGCAGGGTGATGAATGATTTTTTTTGGAACCTATCTCCCTATCTCTGCTGCTTTCCTGTGAGCAGATCACCCATACATGTGATGTGGAAAATGACCTTAAAGATCTCCAGTTTATACTGAACACTCAAGTGGTTTCACTCGAGCACTTCTTTAGATACAAGAATCTCCGTGCTCAGAAATGGATCTGTCTCTAGGCTGAAGTGAGCCATCTGCTTAGCCGTGCACTGCAGCACCCTCAGCATGTTAGGATAGAGAGGAAAGCAAGCAGGCTAACTGTATCCAACTGGAAAAGCAAATGAATGCATTTACACAGAAATTTGACCCAGGCCCTGCAGCCTACACTTCAAACTCAGTAACAGCACAAGTGCATTAAAGGTAGGAAGCATAAAACACCTTAATCTCACCTCTCTCCCAAAGATAGCATAGCTAACTGAACTGCAGGGCCTCCTGATCTGCTGATAGACTGGCTAAGTACTCACTTAGGGGAGAGTACCATTTACTGCATCGTCAGCCACACTTCCTGAAATAGCCTGTGTTTCCCTGGAGGCTGCTCGTTTGATCACCATCTCTGACCTGCAGGGACTTCTGAGAACAGACAGGGAAGCAGTGGAGTCCCTCCCGTTGCCATCAGTCCAGCCAGCTACGGGTTAGCACAGTAACAGCCTTCCCGGAGGCCACTGCTTTGCTTGCAGTCGGGCACGACAAAGTGGCTAGCTACTGCATCTTCACCTTAGCAAGGATCACCCCACGGCATAAAACAATAAAAACAGAGGCCATGTGTGAGACAATTCACGTAAACCCCGTTTTTTTAAAGACTTAGCCAAACTAGGAACTTTCCAGACAACTCTGCTTGTTGTGAGATCTTAACTCCTTCGCACGCTGCTGGGACAGATATTAAAAAGGCAGTCGCTTCCCTAGCAGGTCTGCTTGCTCAGTAAAATTAGCACTCACAGTTTTCCTCTTGCAGTTCAGCTGTAAGATCAGCTCTGAATAGCTGTGCCTCGCACTATCTGGCTGCCGCACAAAGCAAGCAATTAGAAGCACAAACGTCCCCATTTGCTCCCACGCTTCATTTTCAATCTCATAAACAGAGATAGGATTTAGCCACAAAAGTGAGAGGGACCTTTTTCAAGCTTAGGTGTAGTTTGATGTGCTCTTGATTCCTGCCTGTATGTTAACTGTGGAAGAATTCAGCTGAAGGAGAGTTACAGCCAGACTTACGCATTAAGCCCAGTGGTTCTGGTGTTAGTTATGTTAGTAACAGGCAAGTAATGAAAAATACGCACATATCCTAGAGTGCAGTTGCAATCACTGTTTCATCCCGAAGGTGTGAGCACAATGTGAAGAGCAGGAGACAGTCCCAACACAGATGTGTAAACTGAGTCAGCTTTACTGCTGGTGGTCACGGGATGGCATCTCTCTTCTGAGTGCCAGCAGGTCAAGATTTATGGGGTGTGAGTAAATTTTAAGATGCGTTTTGTGTTGTTCAGTAATTCAAACGCCAGTTATACTCACATACTGTCCGAGTGTGATTTACCTTACTCCTCACTCCTGTACAGATTTGAATGCCAAGTGTCACCTGGTCCACCTCTTACAGTGACGTGATCTTTACCAGCATCGAACCACCATTTATTTACCTGGGCAGTCAGAGGATGCCCGGCAAGAGCAGCCCTGCAGGAACGGCTTCTGTGCAGCCTCCTATTCCCCATTAATGCTGCACAATACGCAGTCTTTCAACATCACAGGAACAAGGGGTGAGCGACTTCGTCTTTGTGAAGGGCCCAGGCAGGCACCCCACTAGTTGTGGCAGAGCAGCTGATGCACGGTGACGTGCATCCATACTCCGTGGCGTAACATCCAGCAGTTCTGCAGGTCTTCCTGGGGTGGTAATAGCTGTCAGAGAGAGGGTCTGCTTCCTTAGGATCTCAGTAAACCTTTGTTCTTAACTCAGATCTAGGTCACTGACAGTTCAAAAACCTCACACCGTGCTCTTTTGTCTGGCGTGGATGTACCTTCAGAATTAGGACAGTCTTGGATGCTGCTAGATAAGGTGAAGGAAAAATGAGGGCTGAAAGACATAGGAGCGCCTACTCTGTAATTCTCAATATCTGCCTGGTAAGACAGATGTGTATGTGTTTTTTTTCCCCCAAATCTACACTTTTTACACACAACAGAGGAATCAACCTCGCCACTCTTCAGTCCAGTCTGAGTACAGTGCAAGACCTTTCCCAGAACACGGGGGCCGGCTTGGCAGGTTATAACTGCAGCCTGCAGATGGGCTGTCAACAACAGTTTTTAAGAGATTAAAAGCCTTCGTCAAACTTTGTCAGCAACATTCCCCTCTCTTCCCATGCAACTGAACAGTTCTACAAATCAGAGTACTCATTTATAATTAAAGTGCAAAATAAAACACTTGGAATGATGATACAGAGTTTGATTTGGCCCTTTAGCCTCCATAGCTAAGGCTCTTAGTTAGCACTTTGCCATCATCTTTATGAAAAAGAAAGAAAGAATCCAGTATGTTAAAGCAGAATTTGGAACACTCATCTTCACTCTGAACAGCTGTTCTGTTTAACCATCTACCTCTTAATATTTTTTATCAGCAAACATTTCTGTGACAAAGATGCTGCTCATACACACGCCTAAGGAATGGCTTGTCACAGAGATGCTCCTGTTTGCCTGCAAACATTGCTGTTCACTATTCTTCCCTGATTGTATACGATTGCTGGGAAATTCACTGTCGTCCTGATGAACTGTTCTCAAGCAGGCAATCAGCAGGCATCAAACAGCCCGGCAGGATCAACTGACCAACCACACAGCCCAGGCTGTGGAAGAAAACACATGCACAATAAATACACTCTGAGTGAAGTGCCTTGCATCTGATGAGCACTTGTAAACAAAGGATCTCTTGTGCTAAAAGAAATTGACTACAACAAATGACTTGGAGAGATCAAAGGAATATGTACGAAGGTGGCAACCTCTTCTTGCATATGATTTTATTTCCCTTTCCTCTCTTCCTTAGATGTAACTACTTGTGACAATCTCCCAAGCAAGCGATTTCAGAGGCTTCTCTGCTTTTGTTTTCCCAGTTCTTTCAAAAGCTCTGTCTCTTCTTTTCCCCATAGATGGACTGAAGGCTATGGTGTAGAGCTTTACATACGATTTGGAAATAAATAATGGATGATTGACTAAGCTGGTGACAGACTGCAGCAGCAGCAGCTGTGTGTGCTGGAAGCTAGCTGCAGCTTGGGAATTCTCTTTCCAGCTGAATGGAGGCAGTCAGGAATCTCTTCTCCCTTGCACAAGGGCTTGACACCATTTTCAGCACAATCTGGTTTTGGCCCATTTGGAAAGGGGTGAAGCTTCTGGTTTGCCTCTGTAACTATTCATAAAGGACTTGATGAAACAATCCTCGCACAGCCAACAGTCCCATCAAAGTCAATGAACGCACAAGGAGAGCTGGACTGAGGCCATACAGCCTGTACTACTCTCCAAATTGATATCTGTTTTCAAGTGTATATAGACTTGAGCCCTCGTAGCGGCCCTTAAAGTTGTAATCGGTACAAATCTAACCCAACACCAGAAACGATATGGCAAATTCACATGCAGCCAGAATAATGCCTCCACAAAGCCCAGGTGCCCTGCCTGCATAGCTCTCCTCAGAAGCCCTCCTGGATCTTTACAGCTCTGTCCTGAAATGTGAGGGATATGTCCTACATCTGCCTGTAAATTAACCATCCAATTGGCCAGAGACAAACTATCACAGCTAGAGGAAGGTCTGAAGATCTCGTGGCTACGTGTCCAGTTCCTTTCTCGGTATTTACAGTTTCACCCAAGAACACATCTCCCCGCTGCGAACGGGACCCCACGAAGACAATTTTCTTCAGGTGAGCTGTGAGCAGGAAATTACGGTTTAGTGAGTCAGAGATCCTAAAATATCACTATGAAGCATGTGACTGCTGCGTAATAATAATAATAATAGAGCAATGCGAGTGTACGCTTTTGGAATGTGCTAAGGAAATCCTCCATGGTGTGGAGGAGGAGAGACAGGCACACCCAGGCAGTCGCAGACACTCGCGGCACCTAGGGGCATCCAGGCAGACAGGCACGCCCCAGCTCACAGCACGAGACAGATAAGCACGTTCTGCTCCTACCAAAAACCCCACCGACGGACAAAAGACAGGCACAGGAGCGGATACTGACCAGTGCCATGACCTCGTCTCACGGCACACCGCTAATGACTACGAACCGGCTCCATTTTATCTGAAAGTATGCCTCATTTCACAGCGCACTGTATCTAGGTGACACATAAAGCCACTCTTCCTGGTGCTCTCAGGCCCCTGTCAGACTTGCAAGCTGATTATCAGTAGAGGTGTTGACCATTCCCAAGGCTGTACGAGGAGTCTAATGGGATCCAGGCAGCTGAAATCGGGATCTGGACATCACGGCCTATATTAAATGAAATGTGAGGCATCTCTCACGCACAAATCATACCTGACTTGGGAAGGTGATAACTTCTTGTGTTTTCCCTGGAGGACTGCATTGCCCTTGAAATAGAAACGCACAAAAACAGTCCCTCACAAGAACGGTCTGTGTGGTGACCCTCTGACTGATACCGCAGTGTTTCTCAGATATTTTAGTGCAGCCAGTGCATTACTTGGCTCCTCTCTGGGAGGAAAGAGCTGATGGGCTAGAATGACCTTTGCCAGTCATCCTACACAAATCTTACGGCAGCTTTAAATTATCTGGCTGAGAGATCCAGCTCTCAGCTGAGGGATACTGTTTGGTATCAACACAGAGTCTAAGTTGGACAACAAATAGCAATCATTCAGACACTTCTGTCACTGTCTATTTTGGGATTTACACAGTTATGACATTCCTCTTCATATCCACCAGCAATCTGTCAGGAAGAGAGCTTGGACATTTCTGGAAGAACTACAAGATGGAAAACTCGTTTGGGTGCTTAGGCAACATTCGGGACTAAGCCACAGCTCAGGATACCCAGTACAGCTCATAATGAGAGGGGCACCCCATTTCATCAACATTTTGTGAGCTTTGCCAATCACACCCGCACCCATAGTGGCAGTGACCGCCACCAGACTTTTATGTAAGAAACGATTCAGCTTTGTATAGCTTGCTTCAGTCATCCACTGATTAGCAATGGAAGAAATCTCAAAAATTTCCTTTAAGACTAATGCATAGGGAGGAAGAGAAGGAACAGTCACCCATGTCTCAGTGCCCCTAGACTGCGTATGTCCATGGGCTCAGGCCAACTCTGAAAGAAGGCACCAACATCAACTCCCAACCCCTCTTTGCCACACACCCACCAAGAGACAAGTCCCTTCTCTGCTTCTACAGCTTCTCAGATCTGAGGAACCAATGTCTGTACCATTCCCCTTTCCTCTGGCAAAGTCAGAGTTCCAGCACAAGACACACATTGTCCTTGTGAATTCTCTTGAACAGGAATCAATATCGGTAAGATGAAACCTCTGCAGTTACTCAAACTCACATTGTGCAATATGTATAGCAGACACACACAAAAATTACCCAGCAGGAATTTTCCTTCCTGAATTTTTGGGTTCCACACATAAATTCCACTCTAGCTTCCGTGACTAACATCCCCCTCCCTGCCTCCCAGGATTTCCTGATTTCTAGACCACACGTACTTTGAGCAAGATTTGTAAATGACTTATCTTATTCTTGCCTTGAGGTACCTGAAAACGCTGAGCATCCATTTTCCGAAAGGGAGGCTTCACAAAGATGTGTCTAGTAGGGCACCTGAAAATCAAAACACTTGAAATCATTTAATCATGTCTGAATATCTTATTTCTCTCATGCAAGTATTTTCAAGATTATGCTTTTACCACAAGTATGGCGCTATTTGCTTCTCCTTGAGGCTCTAGCTCTTAGATTCAAGTAGATGTCTGTACCCCACAGCATCCACAGCTTTGGTGAGGCCCAGAAGCCTAGCAGCAGACGACTCACAACACCGAGGCATAAAGCGCGACTTATTAGCCCTGCTAACGAGGAATTATCCAGACACCAGTTCCAGGGCACTGAGTGCCTCTACACGGAGCTGTTTAGCCAGAACTGCACCACCAGCCACCACACCTGGCTGGGCATATGTCAAAGAGAAGCTCAGGTCTCCATTTTAAAATGTCCTCAAGGCTGTGAAGGGCAACTTGAACAAGCACACTGTACCTCATCTGCAGCTTTAACACGTGAAAGTTACATGGCTAATGAAAAGACGCCTCCCAATACATTATTAGGGAACAAAATCTCACTGTATTTTCATCTGTCCATTGACTTTTAGGCATGAGGTGTGACCTACAAAGCATCTTGGTGCACCAACCTCCATCGAACCTCTCTTATACGTGCTGCAAACAGTGTTCAGCCTGCCAAAGCAGCGTTCCCTGTTATTCTGCAAGAGGAGGGCCGCTCCCCACTGCCTCCCCAAAACCTAGAAATGTCCCAGGCACCAACCCATTTTTCCGAAGCACATGGGAAAAACGGATTCGGGGAAAAGCAAAGTCCCTGAGCAGCAGGTGCCAGGGGGCTGCCAAGTTGCCGGGCCTGGGCTCTCACCACCCTCATGACACAACGACACAGGGTATGTACCCCAAAACACCCCACTGGGACCTGGGTGAGGTGAGGGAGGTTGGCAGTGAGGCTGAGGGGGCAGCGAGGCTGAGGGGGCAGTGGGGTTGAGGGGTGTAGCAGGACCAGGTCCCGGGCTGAGGGGGGCATAGGAGGCCCGGTAGCGGCACAGGGGGCCTGGTAGGGGCACAGAGGACCAGGCAGGCACCCCGAGGCCCCGAGTGCCAGGCACCGTGAGGGAGGACGCGGCCACCAGGCCTCGCGGGGCTGCGCCCCTCGTGTGGGGCTGCCGGGGGGCGGCGACGCCCGCTGCGGGCGGCGGGGGCGGTCGGGGGCGGTCGCCCCGCGGCCGCGGGGGAGGAGGAGGAGGAGCGGCGGCGGCGGAGGGCGGCGGAGGATGGGAGCGGGTGGCGGAGCCGGGGCGCGGCGCGGGGGCACGGGCGGCGGCGCGGCGGCAGCGCCCGCGTAGGGCGGCGCGGGAGGCGGGCGGCGCCGCGGCCATGGAGAGGGCGAGCCCGGCGGCGGGGAAGCTGAACGCCGGCGGCCGCGGGGCGGGCGATGGGCACGGCCCCGCGGGGGGCAGCCAGCCCCGGGCGGCGGCGGCGGCGGCAGCGGCGGCGGCGGGAGGCGCGGAGCCGGGCGAGCTGATCGGGCGGGCGCTGGATTTCAAGAGCGAAGGGGCGCAGTGCTACAAGGACAAGAAATTCCGCGAGGCCATCGGCAAGTACCACCGCGCCCTGCTGGAGCTCAAGGCGCTGCTGCTGCTGCTGAGCCAGGAGCCGGGCGGGCAGCGCCCTGCCAGCGCCGGGCTGAGCGAGGAGCAGCGGCAGGCGGTGGAGGCCATCGAGGTCGACTGCTACAACAGCCTGGCAGGTCAGCGGGGACCCCCGGCCGCGCGCCTCCCCTCCCCTCCCGCAGCGCCTTCCATCTTCTCGCCGCCGGCTCCGGCGCCCGAGCGCGGCTGGAGCCCGGCGGCAGGACCAGGCGGCGCCCCCCGGTCTTTCCCATCCCTGCCTTGCCCTGCGCTGCCCTTCCCGGGAGGCCCGGGTGCTTCCCCCTCAGCCCCCGGTCCCCTCGCCGTGGGCACGGGCACAGGCTCCGTGTGCCGCCGCCCGAGGGAAGGAAGGGGCTGGGCGACGGCCCCGGGTGGTACCCGGCATTAAAAGGTGTCCTCGGCCTCCTGGCCGCAAAAGTTGCCAGCGGACGGAGCGCTGGCTCTTGGCTAGGCGCCGGTGGGCGTTTGGGCATCCCTCCCTGTTCCCATCCATTGGGGAAGATGGAGGGGTAGGGCTGAGGCGCCCCGGTGCCGAGGCAGGACCGCTGCTGACTCGGAGGAGCGCTGCCCAGGCGAGAACTGCGGGATCGGAGGTTATTTTGGGTCCCAAGTGTTTTTTTTTTTTTTTTTTTCTTTCCGAGCCCAAACGCAGCTCCGAAACAAAAACTTGTGCCTACGTACGTAGAGGGTAGGGAGGGTTCATAACCTGGAGAAGGTGCACAAAATGGCACGTTAGTACAGCTCTGCTGCCTTCCACAAGGATGAAGGGTCACTCGCTACCCTTTATATCCTTGAGGGCGGAAAATGGCAAAAATCGGGATGCTGGTGTGTCAGCTGTCACCATCGCTTGGCTTTGGGCTTTCGAGACACTTGGCTAGCTTTGCTTCCTGCTGTCTGGGGCTAAAAAGGGATGCAGAATAAAGCAAATGGGGTTTGAAACGCCAAGCCAGGATCTTCCCTTGGCTTAATCCATGCCAATCTCAATGTGGCTTTTGGGATATAATGGAGAGCACGATTTTATCACGTTTTCAACTATTCTTCCTTCAGAAGCCTGTCGAAATCCTGTGGAGGGAGAGGCAGGTGAGATCCCAGAGTGATAGCATAATTGCACAGCTGTAATTTTGTCTCTCTCAAAATTTCTGTTCGCAGGTTTATTAAAATCCATTGTATCTGGCAAGGCTCATTTAGATTGGCAGGGTTATACAAAGAGCCCACAATACTATGAACAATACAGCGTAGAGTGGTTCTGGGTTTGCACAAGTACTCGCAGGAAACGTCTCTGCCAGCCCCCGGTGCTGAGGTACAAATGGGACGTGGTAGAAGGTAAATGAGGTGGGAGGGAGGGATGGGCTCTGCTTCTGTGGCTGTTCCTGCTGCGTACACAAGTTCCACTCACTGGAAATGTTTACACCCGTGCGGACAGAGCTGTCCTGCATAATGGCCGTTGTCCACCGCGTTTATTTACTGCTGTTGCTTTGAGCAGGGAGCTTTTTTCACTGTTTTCATTGTATTTGATCTTGCCAGCAGTAGCAGTCAGACAGCATGAGAAACCTGCTCCATCTTCAACATAGATGCGAGCAGATTTTACCTAAATTTAACTGGTGTGAACACAAGAGGAGATGAGTGTAATTAACCCTGGAGATGCGAGCAGTGCTTCTCCTGAAATAACCTCAAGGCGGGTCAAGGTGTCGTTCTGCACTCAGTTGTTGTGTGTTTTCGGTAGATGGGCAGGCACAGAGCGGAGAACAGGATTGGTCTTGGAAACGCTGAGCTTTGTGTGTGTCTGCTGCTCTGTCTGCGAGCAATTTTAAAGCAATGCCCTGCTTGTTGAAGAGGGGAGCGTGCAGTTAAACAAACCGCAGCGTTGCTCCTCCTAGCCCAGCTCCAGAGCTCCCATTCTAGCAGGAGGATCTGTGAATTAGCGTCTGAAGGAGAGGAAAGAGATGGGAGGGAGCTTCTCCACAACTATCAGAATAATTAGTACGCCTTTCTAATAGGAACTTCAAGGGGTGCAGCAGTGAGACTATTTCGTAACAGCATGGTGCAGCAGAAGCCACCAGCTTCTCTACGTGGTGGGCTCTAGCGCAGGCACCAGTGCCTGTTGTGGGAGCAGAAGTCAGCAGTATGTGGCTGGGGAAGAGAGGAGATGCAGGGCGTTTCGCTTCCGAGCACTGACTGGATGCCTAGAGCTGTCTTTAAAATAAATAAATCTGCATTGCCTAGTGCAGAGAGCATAACAGCCATGCATGTTAATTCTAGAGAAGGCAGTTTTTCACTGAGCTCTGATTTATACCTGATAGCATTAGCAGCTGTCATCTGAGTGTCCTTCTTACCGAGTTCTTTTAGCACCTCCGCGTACTGCCTAAGCTTAGCATTTAGGAAGCCCACCTTGGTTTTGTACTGTCGTTTTCACGTGGCCACCACACACTCACCTGTCAGAGGTGTTTCGCATGGCAAAGATAGAAGCACACACACACAGTTACTTATTTAGATCCAGTCAGAGGAGCGCATCAACTCTAGTTAGCTATGCACTTAGCCAAATAAGCAGGTAAGAAATACACACCCAAAGGGGATTTGGGGCAGTCTTACGGGTGAAGGCTGTGCACACGCGGAGTACAACTGGGGTTGGTTTTTGTTTTAACCTGACTGATTACATGAGTAAGAACATGTGGACAAACACAAATCTGTTGTCAGTACATTTACTGCCTTGCAGAACATAAATTACAACACAGATTGTTTTTTAGTTCTGCTTCTTTTGTGGAGCACTTTCAACAGGCAATTCTCATACCACGAAGCAGGGTGGCTAACACTTGTATTTACTCAAAGCCCCGGAATATTTGGTGTATTTTCTGAAGTGAACCGTTTGGCACCCCCACGACCTAAACTATCCTTAGCCCATTGCAGAGGATTCCAAAACATGCTGGTTTTAAAATTCTTGTGATTTTTTTTTAATATATTTTAAATTGGCGTAGGATTTTCTCCACTTGCCATTGGCAGTGTTGCTCACATTTTTTTCACTAAGCCACTAGCTGGGCTGCCGTGTAAGCTCCACGAGTTTTGCCTTAAAGGCTCTCACCCTAACATGTGCAAAATCCATCACTGCTGTGTTCTTGCACGGGCACGCCGATAGCCCTTCATTTTGCCATAAGTCCTTTTGATAAATGTCACCAGATGCAAGGGCAGCAGCGTGGTCTGGGCCCCCAGAAATCGCTGGGGTGGGCAGAGAAAAATCCTACCAGCAGCACAGAGCCTCGCAGAATGAATGCAGGGCTGTGAGGCAAACAGTCATTTCTTTATGACTCACTGACGGGCTCTGACCTTGAGGAAGTCACTTGACCTCTTTTTGCCTCTCTCAGCCCAATTGAAAAATAAAGGACAGGAACCACGACCTGATCCCGATGGTGCATTCAACCGAGTTTTCCCAAGTCAGTGGTTTGTATTCTTAGAAAATAAAGATGAACGTAGGAACAATGCCTGCAGAAAAACAAGCTGGCCAAATACCACTCATGTCTACGTCTCCTTTCCACTCATATAACATCTTGTATCTAGATGAAACTTAAATGCCTTATGAACTGCAAGCAGGTAGGGATCATCCACCTGCTACTAATGCACCCACTACCCTCATTAAATGCAATCATCATTTTATTCCAGCATTACTGCCTAAAAGTTTACAGGATCAAAGGACTGTGTCTGCTCTGCAGAGAAACAAGTCCTAGTCCTTCCAAAGCAGCAAAATGCCAAGGGTAAGCAGAGTTTCAAGCTTTTTTTTTTTTATGAGGGAATGTTGCAGTGCGATAAGCAAACCTTTGTCAGTTTTCCTAAGCACGCAGAAATAGTAGAGCTAATCCTGGCAGGAAAAACAGAACCGGAGACAGAACCGGGGATGAGGAGTGATGCTGGGAGATTGAGATTTTTCATCGTGCCTCTCTGTGCTGACCGACTGTATTGTCTTCACCAAATCTTTCATCCTTTGAATCTCAGATTATCCATCTGTGTTTCTGACCTCTTGGGAGTGCTGGAAGGCTTTGTTAATTACACGAATGTCAATTAAACGCAACATGTTTATACCCCCATTCAAACGCACATGGTTTTGCCAAGGCTCCTGTGCAGGAGGGCACACGTACCTGCAGAGCTTTACAAAACGTAGCTGTCCAAGGTAGGTCTCAGCCTGGGCAGCACAGGTTGGCTGCCTGCCCTGGCAGAAGGTGGCTGTTCACAACTATGCAAAGGTCACAGCCACAGCCCCACCAAACGCAGCACTTGAGCTTGCTAGCACCCTCGGGCTCTGGACAGGGTTGTAGGTACTGCTCCCAACAGTCACCAGTTGTACAGACTTCAGTGAGTAGTCCCACTGAGACAAGGAGCCTTAATCCAAATGAAAATATGACTAAATAGCAGAAAAGCTGCTAAAATTCGTCTCTGCTGACCACCCACTAGAACTCCTCAAACGGAGTTTCTGAAATCCCATCCCAGTATATAGCAGTTAACAAGTACACACTCTACCAGGGCACATGGTGCTGTGGGTGTTAAAGCAAGCTTGGATTGTTGCTTGATGTGTTGGTTTTTTTTTTTATGTGCTGCATCAACAAAAAACACGCCCTGTAAGGATGCCATGCAATGGGAAAGAGAGACAGCAGCAGATGACAGCAGGATGTGGCCTTCGTTTTTGCTAGCTGGGGTGGGAGCTTCCTGACACTCTTGTTTTAGATGCATCTGCCCAGCCACAGTGCATGGGAATATGCTTTACAGGCCTGATGCCCCATGTAGGTGCAGTTGCAGCAGAGAGTGAATGCAGGTGACCGAAGCATTTTAGCAATAGGCCCAACCCTCATTCGCGTTGCCATTGCAATGAATTAGTCTGTGAAATACTCTGTATTTGTCTGTTCCCTTTTATTTTGGAGAACAAAGTTCATCATTTGGAGAAGATGCATCGTTGGAGGTGAAGCAGGAGGTATGAAAAATCAGAAAGCTTTTTCAAGAACACAGAGTAGTGGTTAATTTGTTTACCTAAAGAGTATTGATTGTTCTCCACCTTGAGATTTGCACTGATATGCTTTCTGAGAGGTCTGTAGTAGCACCTCCTGCTAGCTTTACTCCATCCCTTTCTGATCTGCTGTCCTGGAGTTCCCCCCAGGTGGAGTCCCACAGTGAATCACAGCCTCTTCACCTCCCCAGGTTCCCATCAGTGCTGTGCTGGAGATGGTTCAGGTGCTTCAATAATGCCTTGTGTGACAATCACAGCTGGTTCCCGATCTATTGCTAAATACACCCATGAGCTCCATGGTTACCTTTTTTTTTTTTCCTGTGAGCTCTGCCACCTTTCCATGGTTCAGCAGGTGGAGCATCCTTCTCTTCCTCCTGCTCACTTGGGTTCAGACCCAGAAATTACTAGCCCGACTCCAGACCTGCTTCTCCAGCCCTTCTCCTAGAGCTGCCTATCAATTCAGCAGTGCATCCCTGGTTTCCCCTCAGTGTCCTGTGAGCAGTGGGATTGATGCTGCAAGTATGGAAGGCCATCAGAAGATTTCATGTTAGGATTTTAGGAGGAGATCTATTGCACACCCACTAAAGGAGATTGCTGTAAGGAAAAAAACAGCAGAACAAAAGGGTATAAATAAAAGGGGAGGTCTAAATGTTGCCAGATCCTAGTTTCTTCTTGACATTGTGCCATCTTACAGAAAATAGCATATGACAGAGTATGAAACTGAGGAAACAATTAAGATAGGGAGGAACTAAATAATGTGGTTTTGAGGAAATTTACTGGCTTTTTTTTTTTTTTTTGTCTTCTCTCACTTCATGGGTAAGAAACTGATGTAGAAGGAAGACAACTGTTTATTAGTCTTGATTTCAGCTTACTCAGGTAACCATGCCAGTGACTAATACTGAGGGTTAAAAATGTTTTGAAAAAGAGTCACTATGAACCATCTTTAACCAGGAAGCTGTTACTCGTGGCTGCTCAGGAATCTGTCTCCTTCTGTTCGTTTCTGCACTGCATCTTGGATGGGAAACAGTAAACATAAGACATTGATAGATGGATACAGGTAAATCTTCTTGTGGTGGCTCGGAGTGTTAGTGTTCCTCTTTCTTTAACCAAGACTGTAGAGTTGGTGTGGTTTCTGGAAGCCTGGCTGGAATTGCTGGCAGTACCTTCAGCAGGGGCATGCTCGAGTTTGAGGCTGGGAGGTGGCAGGAAGGCACTGTGGCTGGCCCCGTTCTTGTACACTTGCCTCGGTGGCCACTTGGCAGCCGTGGAAGCTGGGGTCACATCTCACAACAGCCATTCTGAGCTTAGGACCATGCTGGAAACCATGCTAGGACAACTCATGGAGCGAGTTCAGCACAGTCACGTTTTCTCTCTGCAGTAACCCATGGCAGGAGGGACAGCTGGGAGCGATGATTTTATCTGTCATAGCTTGACGTGCCAGAGCTCATCTGTTACTGTCCATAGGCAATAGCTAATGTCATGATCTTTACTTCAAAATCCACTCTGTTCTCCCCACTCTCCAAAATTCTTGACACGCCATCACCCTAAGGCTCATAGGCTGCATAGCACCATCTGCTTCTCCTTGGCTTTGTCCTGTGTACCCAGTTCCCCCATCGTGTTTCTCAGCTCAGGAGCCGGGGCTGCTTACACACTCAGTGCCTTTTCTGCTTGAGTTCCTCTGCTCACTCCCCCAGTTGCACTGCAGCTGTGGCAGACTTTTTGACCTCCCAGGCAAAGTCATGGCCCTTTCCAGGCCCCGTCTGTTCTGCCAGCATTGCCCTCTCATCCCCCGTGTTCTCAGGCTCTGCCCCACAGCATCTCAGTGCACCTGATTCATTGGAGCTGATTTTATTACCTATTGTATATCAGTTGTTCAGGCTGGACCTTTTCTCTTCCCTGGCTCTCCTTAAGACCCATCTCTGCTGTGACACCTTCTCCAGTACATCCATTTTTGACAGGTAAAAACCTCTGCCTTACTAAAGCAAATACTTTTCTAGCCACTGCTCAGCATTCCCGTTCCTGCTTTAGTGGGAGCACTGTCTGTTGCATCTCCTTGCTGCCAGTTTAGGGGGCTGTCATGTAGATTGTTCTGCATCAACGGCAGCAGCACCTCCTTTCATATCGGAGTGGCAGGCAGCAAAACTCCGCTAATCTAGCCGTCGATCTGGTTTCCTAGGAGCTGCTGGAAAGGAGCAGCTGGGTCAGCCAGCAAGCAGCCACCAAGCTTGTTTTCCTCAAATTTTGATTCCAAATCTCTTCTGATGCGCTGATTACAGCTGTCAGTCTTCATGCTTCTGGTGTTAGTCTGGCCTGGGGACATCAGGGACTAAATGGCTCATTTCATACTCGAGGAAACTCAAGTGAGGTATCTACCTTGCTGCAAGTCTCCTTGCCCTGTAAAGCAGGAGCGTTGAGGGCGCTCTTGGTAGAACCTCATCATGCAGCGGTGGAGATTCGCTACCCATCTGACCTGTCTGTGAGGCTCAGCCTAACATGCACAGACTGATCTCAGGTCAGCCCAGCCCTAGGTCTTTTCCAACTCGAAAGACTTCACTCTCGACTCCAGGCAGCAGAATTGTTTACTGCTACCTGAAGCAGATGGAGGGGAGAATAGAAGACATGCACTAGTGTATCTTTGTCCTGCACACTCCCCAGTGTGGTGTGTGGGAGAACAAACTTACTCCCAAAAGCAAATTAAAAGCAGAGGAGGTGTCTGGGACTTGAAAATTTATGTTAGACCCTTAGCACTCCCTTTGGCTATTCCTGGGCTGGTGTGACTAACCAACTTCTACCTCCAGCGTGCAGTGCCATCCCTACAGTCACCATCTAACCCACAAATTCACCCCGTATGAACAGCATCTTTATGATATAAAGAACAATCTTTCAATCAGCTGCAGGGAAGCTGTGAGAATTCATATTCTTTTGCCCCGCTCCTGCTCCCAGAGAGGGGGAGGGTCAAAGACCTACATTTCTTCCACTCTTTGAGAGAATAGGTGGGCTCCATGCAATAGCCATAGCCTCTCCCAAACAGGAACTACCTGTGGAGGCCATCAGTTAACCTTGCAAAAGCAGAACCACGAGGGAAGGAGTCTGTTATTCCTGGATGATCGTTGTAAGTCTGCACTAGCTATTGCTCTGCAATAGCACCTTTTTTTTCCCCCACTCATATTTCTAAAAAAAATTAAGAAATCAGATCTTCTGCCCTGTGCCACTAGCAATGATTCTCTCATCAGACAGCACGGTGCAAAATAAAGCCTCAGTGCTTTCTTCAGTCACCATATGTTTTAATACTAGCATAATTCAAATCCTAGATTACTAGCCTCTTAAATGATTTGCAGTGATTAATTGCTCAAGACGCAGTAGTGCATTCATGTTGCAAAGAAACCAGAGCAGCACAAGATCCTCACCTATACTGCAAGTACAAAGTCAATATGCTCACTTTCCTTTGTATGTTCTCTAACAACCGTGATGGAGCTCAAACTGAGGCAGCTCAGGAGCTTTGCTCATGGGGTGGAGGGTAAATTAAATTAGTAGATGAATACAAAATAATTTTTAAAACCCAGGGCTGATTAACTTGGAGCACAGTGCCGGAAGGTATCATGGAGTTAAAGACCCTAATAAGGTTAGAAAAGAAGGCTTAGACACGTAACTAATCAGCACATTCACTGCTATATTAGATAGGATAGAAACTGTAAAGCAAATATTACATTTTCATGCTTGAGAACCACTGCTAACTGGTTTGGATTTATGAATAAACTTCTCAGAGATTTTAATTTCCCTGTCCACGGCCATGTCACATAAATGACTCAGTCATCCTGTGACCAACTAGCATATTCAGATCCTTTTCCTCTTTGGCTATTTCCAGCTCATGAGCTCACAAATTCCAGCAGAAATTCTTGCTTTAAATCCCAAAGAGCATGATTGTAAGTTTTGTGTTACTGACTTCCATCCCAAGTAAATTTAACGCTGTCCACCAGGTGATATAGCTCTTTTTATATGACATTGCCATCCTTACCCTTTTTGAGGATACCTTCCAACTTCACAGCGCAAGTAGGCGCTCTTTCTTTTACATCAGGGCAATTAATAGAAGCATTAGACAAGTTCAATTCTGAAATTAATTCCTGCAGTATTCTTCTAGTGGTCTCTAGCTGATATGCGTGTCAGCAGAACCCACTACAAATTCTTTAGCCATCACATAATTCTTAGTATATCTTCGTATCCTCTAGCTTAATTGAAAAGGCACAGTCGAGACAAGGAACTGTATCATTAGCCTGATCCATTACAATGATTCTCATGCTCCTGGTGTCTGAAAACAAGCTCCTTACCTGGGGTAGAGGTTCCCCTCCGTATACTTAAAATCAGACACAAAGTCCTACCTCATTCTTCCACCCAGCAGTGCATTGCACTGACCTGGTTTATGGAAGGGTTGGGAACGATCTGAGAACTTTACCTGAAGCACTTTGCCACAACTTTTATTAAAGAGCAGGCATCTTAGAGGACCAGCTTATGCTCCTGCACATTTCAAACCCTGGCCTTCCCAAGCAAATAATACACTGAATCATTACTCAGGTCTTCAGTTTATTCGTTTTCAGCCTGATTTCCAAAGGAAACGAGTCATAAGCAAGTATGTTTCCCTGTAGTCAGCCTGTCAGTCCACTCTCAGTAACTTTCAAACCTGTTGACTAGCTGGATTTGATGGAGAGGCAGATGTCTCAAAGGTACTGAGTTCATACAGTGTAACCAGAGGGCAGGGAAGAGGCAAGGACACCAGAAGCCCAACCACACAAAAGGGCAAAGCTTAAGCCCAGCTTGCATTGGCAATCGGAGCTCAGCCAGGTGACACAGCCTGACATAGCCAGGATCATTCGGCTCTGTAGCTGACAAGTCACTCTTCCTTATTTTCCTTAAAAATGCGCTAAAGTTTTGAGAGCTTTGATTAATACCTCTCACTCCTCAGTTAGTTAAAGAACAGTGACTTTGACATCCTCTGCCTCTGCCCGTTCTCGTTCTCTCCATCCCTCCCTCAGAGGCCATAAAGGCTGCTTTCTGTTTCAAAACATCATTAACATGGAAGGACTTTGGGCTATGCGGGACCTGGATAAAACACCTGATGGGGTTATTATAGTAATGAAGGGAATGTTCCTCCCTGTTCAGCCTCTCCTTCTTGCCAGGAAGAGTCTTCAGCTAGGGAGAGCTCAGGAAAAAAAAAAATACAAAAACCATTTCAGTCCCTATCAATTATACATGGTGTGAGGATGCGAGGTGGTGGCCTCAGCCGGCTCCCCGCCCCATAGCGGACTCTGCAGCTGTCAGCTCTTCCACGTGTCCCAGGAGGCGAGCTGTGGCTCAGCACCGCAGGGCACAGCACACAGATGTTAGGCAGCCACGTCAGCCGGCCCTGCCGTGGCACAGGATGAAGCACTAGCTTTCATCCCGAACTGAGCACACTGCAGTAAGCCAGGCTGGAGGCAATCGTGGCATGCACAACTGTCAGTGACTTCATCTGAGAGCCTCCAAGCTGCTCCAGCTGCATTTCACGCTCCCGCTGTCAGTTGTTTATTCGGTGAGCCTCCCCGAGCAGAGGCTTCACCCCTCAGCAGAGAAGCAGCTTGAGATCCAGCACTTCCTTCAAAGCTTCTCCCTACTCACAGAAATACCTTCCTGGTCACAGCCAGGGTTACAGAAGCCACCTTTCCACTAAGACCTGAATTTTACTGCGTAGCATCCCATATTGCTGATCTCTGAGACACTTGCATGTACTTTTCCCCCATGCAAACGACCCAAGAGACCAGATTCCTCCTCTGGTGGGTGTTGATAGCAACAGAAGGCCAGAGGAGGAAAGATCCGATGTGGAGAGGGCACAGCAGTGCGAGGGTAAAGCAATGCAAGGTGAAAGGCACGACAAAAGCAAACAGCAAGGAAGGGGCGGTGGAATAAATAGCCACTGGAACAGCAGATCTGAAGGTCAGACATCTAAAGGCACATTGACTGGACCAGACTGGGCCAGTTGAGTACTGATTCTAAAAGATAAAGGCAGGTCAAAGACCACTAGATAAATACAAAGTCAGAGCAGAGGAAACCTCCAGGGGATTTAACCTGGCAGATCAACAATAACAGCCTTGGCAAAAACAAATGGAACAGATTCCCAGCTCTCCTAATGCGGCTGCAGGAGGAGCAAGCATTTATGGAGATTGCAGAATCAAAACGATCTAGGCATTAAAAGCTGACTGAAGCTCTTGTTCCACCAATGGTTTGCTAGGACTTCGCTCCTACGTCTTCTGGCTGGGAAAATCAAAGGCATGGAGATCAGAAGGTGAGATATGGAGATCTCTGTATTTTAGTTGAGTAAAGATTTGCTGATCCACAGCTGAGGATGGATTCTAGCTTCAGAAAACACTTCTTGTTTGCTTGACATCTAGGCTTTAACTACTTTAATTTTACCATTGCTAAGAATTTTCAGTAAGACTCTGGTATTAATTTGAAGAACTACAGGAACTAGTAGGTCAAAATACTCTTTCAAAACAGAAGCTATGATGATCAGATGAAAAACTGTCTGCAGTTCTTTGCTTCCCAAAGGTTTGTCCCTTTGAAGGGAAACTTCAGTATTATATCACTGGATTTGTGACCAAAAAAAGCATAAATCACCACTAATTTGCCTTAAAGTAGCTTAAGAATCATTTAGAAATAATGAACACTTCTAAAGAACCGCACTCTAGAAAATTAGAAAAGAGTGAGATATGAGAACATAAACACAGCAAAGGCAGAAATCATTCATGCCTGCTGTTACTTAAGTGCTTATGTATTCAAATGTCTAGCCTGGGGGATGTCACAGCAACATCCTTCAACAGGACCTTCTGACAGGAATTTGCAGTAAATGGTGGCTGTCAGGGAGAACCAAGGACCATTCATGCCCCGGGTGTTACAGCACAATCAGTAACGGGACTGCAGAGCTGGACAGGAATTCAGGAGTCTTCTATCCATACCACTGCATGGTACAAGGGTATAGATAATGTATATCCCAGCTAACATTTATTCAGGCTGTTCTTACACACTTCCAAAGCTAGGATCCTCCACAACTTCCCTAAAGAGTCTACATCCGCCTTGTCGCTATTAGAAAGTTCTTCCTAGTAAGATTCTTCCCTGATGAAATTTAAGCCCTCTTCTGGTTTCCTGAGTACAAGAACAGATTGCATTCTGGTTATGCCCTACTTTGCATGACAGTTTTTTTTTCTTTTTTACGTATGTGAACATTGTAAGCCTGCCTTCCCTCACTGTCTTCTTTAGGGCTTACAGTCTGTGTTCTCCATTCTGCTTGTTATTGTCAGGGTCCTCCTGGCATCCATCCACATTTTCTTTCAAGACTGGTATCCAAAAATCAGACACAGTACTCACACTTATTGCAAATTTCTTGTCATACATGCTAGTTTGCATTTTTCTTCATTAACAATATAGCCTTGCTAACTTTATCTGGTGATCTACCTTGTAACACAGATCATCTTCTGCAGAATTATTTCAGCCAAACATTCCTGCTCTCTATCAGTGGTATTTGTTCATTTGTTTGTTTCCTGCCTAACTTTAGTACCTTTCACTTGCCCCTGTCAGTTACATCCTGTTTTTGTCAAGACCCTGCTCCAGTCCGTGAGGACCCCTTGGAATTCCAGCCCTGCCTTCCAGCATATCCCAGCCACTCCTCGCATCTTGGTGTTATCTGCCAGTTGACAGGCAGCCTGCAGTCATAGTCATTGAGGTCTTTATTGAGGACACCAAATACCATTGGACCTAGGACAGATCAGTGCAGAATCCTACTTAATATTGCCTTCTGCTTTGATAACAGAGTTAAGTCTATTCATTTAGACTGTTCTCCCTCAATTTGCTTAAGAAAATGTCACTAGAATTTGTCATTTGACTAGTGTAAAAGCCAAGATATGTAACATCTACTGTTTCACCTTTATCTTCAAGAAGATTGATCGCCCTATCAGTCTGAAATTAAACTGATTTGTTCTGACAGCTCACATTATCTGTTAGGTATCTCCTTGTTGTCAGCCCTGTGCTCTCCAAGCCTCTAAAGGGGTGGCAACAGGAAGGGTCCCAGGGTGGGCTGCCAGCCACAAGAGGCCTCGCAGAGGCTTAGCAGCTCCCCTAAAAGCTGCTAGATGCCTCTTAACACGCATGGTGGTGGAAGCATCAGCATAGTCACTAGCAGTGTCTCTGTCCTAGAAGACAATTTGTGCTCTGAAGTCAGGGTCCTTCTCCTGGAAAAGGTGTGAAGGACAGGGGCAGCAGAGAACTGAAGGAGACCATGCTGTGTATTGAAAGTATGGCCAAGAAGGCAGAAAGGGGAGGAAAGGTTGGCACCTGTCTATGAATTGGGAGTCAGGCTGAGAAGAAGGGGAAGGCAGCTTGGAAGAGGTGACACTTTGGGCTCTCCAAACATTTGTGGATCCACACCTCATTTAGCATTAATCCCTCCCTACAGAGAGAGGCAGCCTCTCATACAGTTTAGCTTTTAATTTTCCACATATTTCCCTGCAAGCAGAAACATACAGCCATATTTAGGTCTTTTTGGTACCTGGAGAGGAATAAATGAGGGCTGCTGACTGTAAAGTTGTGCTGTCATTCTGATATTCCCTTTTCATTCCATTAAGGTTGTCTGGGAACTGGGAGTCAGCTGATCAGATTATTGCCAGACATTATCAAGCTGTCTATAATTAGCTTCTTATTGGTGAGAAGCCAGAAAATCCTCTTTGTTTGCAAGCTTGGACTATAGAGAAAAAAGAAATATTTCATGGAAGAGATTGTTTGGAAACTGCAGATCCTAATTAGTGTCTCAGCCCTGTAGTGAAACTGTACACGGCATTTCTCTGAAAAAAAGATGCTTCCAAACATCCCCTTTGGAGGAACACTGGGTTGCATTCTTGAAAGGCACAGCCCACAGGGGGCTTGGTGCAGATATGGATGGTTTACAACCTGTTCTGTTCCTTGGTTTAGGCTTCTTGCATTCCCTCACATTATACAGCTCCTTTCAGTGCCAATTAGAGAAATTTAACACATGCTAAGAACTGTGCTGTGCCATCCACCTTACCTGTGCAGTCTGCACCCTCTAGATCAGTAACTTCAACATCAGAGAAATTTGGATTGAAGTATTCCAATAGACTACATCTTTTTATGCTGTACATTAAAATTAAAGTAACTTAATTCCAAGGTGACTTTTAATCTCAGGTAAACCTTTACATTGTCAGCATCATCTTATGATGGACATGTTACCTAATATTAGAAGTTAATTATAATCTAAATTACTAACACATGGCTGAAATTTTCAATGTCATTTAGTAATGGTATCCCCTTTAATTCCTCCAGTGGACACCATATACTCCACATGCTTTTATAAACACCAATTACAGAGACTGCAGCACGCAGATTAATGGTACATCCATCAGGGGCATGATTAGAAGACTGCTGTCTATTCCAAAGCAAAAAGCAAACTTTTTTTTTTAAATCCCTGATTTTTTAGTTACGCCTCAACAATTTTTCTTCCCAAACACTTAAACCAAGATTTATCACTATCATATTTTTTCTTCTGAGAAAGAGCATCACTATGAAGGGTGCCAAGCCTTCTGAAATAAAAGTATTATGAGACTCTTGTAGTCTGCCCTATTATTTTGAGTCCTAAAGAAGTAAGAGGACAAAGCCTGCTCAATGATACATCAAGGTCTTAATCATATGTCTGAATAAAACCCTGAAGTAGTTATATCAAAGCATCAATCATGTGTTTTCCAAAATAGAACTAGAACAAGAATATGTTCCATCTTCCTGTGATTTAAACAGATTTTAAGTGAGCTGTTGGCTGCTATACTTAGGGTGAGATCATATCGGAAAGCAAAGTATTTTGCAGAGTTTAATCATGGCTATTTCTGGGAATGACACTGTCAGTTTGTGAAATACACGTCGAGTTTATAGTGGTTGGAGTACCTAGCACTCGTTAAGGAGTAATAATCTACACATAAGCTGTTAAACACCAATGTTAGAATCAAAAATAAATACAATAAAGAAGGAATAAATACATCAGATTTGAGCAGCAATGGGTTTAGCTACTTCTCCCTGCTTTGAAACCAACCAAATCAATACAAGTTGGGTTTTATGTGTTGTTTTTTTTTTTCTTTGAATCAGCGATTGTTGTAGAAGAATCATCTGCCCCACTCACTTAATGGTACACTACTCAAAGTAGGTCAAATGCACTCACACATTTTTTTGAAAGACAAATCTAGTATTCCCTAAATTTTCATATTAAGGAGTGGAAAACAAAGATCATTTAGATTCAGGCTCTTGCGTGGGCATGAGTGGTTCAGCCACTAGACTCACTATTAGCTCTTGCACAGGACACCTGCTCCAGTCTCCAGGGGATATTGGCAACGGCCAGCTTTAGGCATTGCAGATCAGTATCCCTCAGTTTTGTATAATCAACAGAGAAAGAATTCTGAACAGGAGTGCAAGGGTGGGTAAGTCATCTGCTAGAGGAGCTGCTGTCACACGCCTAGTGAGACTAGTCTCCTGTGCTTGAGTTTCACCATTAAAGATGCTGTTGCTGGTCCTCAGGCTAGCTACCCTGAACGTCTGTATCCTCAGCAACTTGTCCCAAACTCTTAACTCCACTTCTGCCCTCAGACTTCGCCTCCTGATAGACCTCAGCCCCCTACTCATACAACCCTCTCACCACTGCAGCCATTCTGCGTCTTCATCCCCATACGGCTCTCAGCCCAAATATCCTCGCCTTGCCAGCATCAGTCTCCTTGTCTTTCTGTCATAGGTAAAACAGCTCCTCTCACGTTGATTTCCACTTTCCGCTCCTCTTTCTTGAGAAGAAAGAGCAGGAAATTTCTCCTGTTGGCTCAAAGTTTCCGAATTCCCACTTTTCCTAAACTGGGTTGTGCCCAAGGTAGACAGAATATTCAGTGGATTTGGGTACCAAATTCTAAGGCACCTCTTCTGAGTACTATACGCAGTACTATATTGGTTTTATTTCCAGAAAGTTATCAGTTGGCCAGCTCTTGATTACCCCAGGGATAACAGAAGGCACCTGCTTGACACAAATGATATCTGCCAGATTTCAGTTTGCAAAGCCAAACATTGAGAGGACATGAGACAAATCCAAAGAGACAGTCACCAGAGATCTTTAACAAGGGAAAAATAAGATACATTTCCCTAGCCTGCTTTTCAAAAATACCTGAACAGTTTTGGCTGACATTTTCTAAAAGCAGACATCGCATATGGAATATTTTAGTCCAAAAACTTAGAAGACTGAAGTTATAAGCAGTTGATTCTCCCCTAAAATGGAAGGGACGAGGCAATCATAAGAACAGGCAGTGCTACCAGCTTACCTGGGGGACAGCGAACTGCAAACAAGACTGGACTTTGTGAAATACAAACTTGCAACCCAAGACATTCCTGAAGGGCCAGGGCATGCTCATCCCCCAGAAAAGCTGTGAATGGAATTCCTGTTACGACTAACACCACGTGCTGAACCAAACGAACGTGCCGCAGGGAAGGAACGCGCTAACACTGCCTGCATGGTAATTTGGCTTAGCTTTCTGTAGCATGGATAGGTCTTGAGCCTTGCCTACAGTAGGACTTTGGCCACTGGTATAAAACTGTGTCTGGAGGAATGTTCCAGCATGCAGATTTACCTTTTGGTAAACGTTTCCAGGTAGTCAAGGTTTATCATATTGTTTGAAATTCCACGTTAAAATCTGTACACCCTACTTCCAGACTTAGATCTTGGTCCAGCCAAAATTAGAAGCCAAAAGTTTGGGCCAAACTGAGCTATTTTCATAACCTGGAGAGGTTTCCCTGGCAAGATGCTAACCAACAGCATTTTCAGTTGAATTTCATTTTAAAGGTTCACACAACAGCTATAGAAGTGATGAAAGCTGAGAAACGTGAGGTTTTTAGTAAGCAGCTCTAGGCACTTCTTCATGCAGGCTATTTAAGAGTTACCTCCCTAAAAGATATACTGGAATTCAGAATTAATTCAGGGTAAAATAAACTAGTATCCAAACCTCTGAACTGTCAAGAATTCAATTAAAAATTTCCCACCACTGCTATCCACAGCTAAGGGTTAAAGGAGTACATGTATTTTGGCTCTACAGATGTTTTAATCTTTGTTTTGTCTAACCTGGTGCTAAATAGGGTCACACAAGTTAGCTCTTACGGTACCATTTTCTACTGATAACAGATCTGTGCTGCATCTATCAAATAGTTGCAACTCAGAGCTGGCTGGCATAAATTCAGTCCAGGAATTAAAATTTAGAAACCTGGATTTAGTACTCTGAGGAAGAAGAAAAGCAGCCAGACTACCTATTTCCTTGCTTAAACATCAGCAGTCAGCTGGGAAGTGAGATGGACAGGGATCCTCCACTGGAGCTAAATGGAATAGCCTTCTCTCCTCCCCATAGCACATTTCACACAGTTTCAAAGCTGCTTGTTTTTACAGCAAATGGGGGCTCCTCATCACTATGCAACATAGTTTTAAAAATTAGGAATTAATTATTGCTCAAGCTGACACAGTAAATCATTTACCAAACTGAGAACAATAACCAAGTACGATGGACTAACCGCATGCTGAGAGGCAACAGGACACCCTGAGTTCTGAGCTGGAGAGATGTAGCTGCTGGATGGATGCTGCGTTACAAGGATAAAACCTGGAGGGACCGGGTGACTGGAGGTCTGCATCTGCTTGTGAAGGGCACCCTCCTCACCCTCCTAATTGCCAAAGAGCCATTAGAGATGGTGCTGTGTGGGATCAAGCCCATTCTCTTTGAAGAAAGCAGAAGCTGGATAAGCCTCTCTTGGTTTGGTCTTTGAGTTAGCTCTGTTCCTCAGAAGGATACACTGGGGGCCTATTATGAACTGATAAGGAGGGTGATGAAGTGTTTGATGTGCTAAACAAACACTACCAGCCAGAGATACGTGTCTGTTTAGGAAAGTGACACATTTTCAAAACAATTCTTCTGACTGAACTGGCTAGGAAGTACAAGGGTGCCATGTATCTTCCATTTTTGAGAGCTGAATTACTAACTGCCTCTACATTCACGGTGAATCACAGTCCATTAAGGTCATTTCAGTGCATGAAGAACTGAAAGCACACACCTCTAAATATTAGAAGTGAGGTTCTCCCTCCAGGTTCATTTGCAGCAGCCACTTCCAACGCTGGCTCTCCAAATGGCCAACTCTTCCAGCATAACTGTTTCCTGCACATCCATTTGCTCGTTTTGTTCAGATAAACGCATCTCTCCTGCTAGCCTTGTGGTACTGACTTCTCTCTGCCACGTGCACAGTTACAGCAGTGCCTTGCAGAGCCTTTACTGTGAAAATGAGTCACAGAAAGAACCCAGCTGGATATCTGGAAGCCCATTTGGGCTTATGAATTAGCAGGATTTGGGATATTTTACAACCAATCCATGAAGCAAGTCCAATATGGGAATTATTGAGTTAATATGCACGGTCTGACTGCCTGTCATTTTCAGGGTAATTTCTGTGACTATAGCTGGAAATACCAAGTAGTAAACAAACAGAGACCAAAATCCCCCATCTAGTTGCTCTGCAAGGCAGTTCCCCAGAACGTGAAAGGCCGGAGCAGATTGGCAGTGTGCAGAAAGCTACTGCCACGGCTGTACCTGCTACTGGTCAGCAGACAAACAAAGCAATCCAGTTTCCAGGGCTGTGAAGCCAGCAGTAAATTTACACAGCCATCTTTTTAATAGCTTTGAAAAATAAAGGAAAACAAAAGCACAGTCATTTCAAGCTCCATTAGAAATAGAGCGAGAAAAATCAATGTTTGACAAATAGGAGGGGACAAATTCTGGATAAGGAAAGGCTACGAAGCTTTTAGAAACACGTTTTTTAACTGGCAATCAAACAGTGAGCATCCAGATGCCTTTGTAATACCTATGCCCTTCAGTGTCAGAATCTGTTAAAATACTTAGGAAGTCCCTCATTAAAGTAAATGGGACAAAGATCTGATTTGTAAGTGCTGTGTCACTTAACCCAGCTCAGCAGCAGCGGGGCTAGTTCTGCCGTCCTTGCCCAACACATCTGTACCGTGAATTCTTTACTGGCAGAAGGCTGTTTGTGGTTGGTTCCAGTTAGCTATTTAAGCTGTAAACGCATGCCTGGGTTAGGGATGCATTCTGTCCATGTTAACTGATCAAAGGCTCAGACTAATTTAGGTTGGAAGGAATCTCTGGAGGTCATCTAAGCTGCCCTCCTGCCCATGAAATGTAGAGCGAGCTACAGAGAGGGTGCAGAGCTCACTTTAGGGGTGCAGGGGAAGGGGACTGAGAACTATCGTATTCCTGACCCAGCATCATATCCTCCCAGCAACAGTTACCATGCAAAAAATGAAGTCCGGCTGTTCATTGGTGACATCCGAACTGTGACGGTTGGGTTTCCAGGAGCAGCAAGTCTCCTCCTTGCCAGAGACACACTGAGTAACACCACCTGCCATGGGAAATTTCTCTCCATGCCCTGGCACTTGACACTGCCAGCCCCTGAACAGATCCTTGCATAGCATCCTGCCTTCCTTCCCCTTCCATCCTCTCCAAATCATGTCATTCCCGAAGTTGCCTTGGATTGTAGCACCAGAAGAGCTTGTGAATAGAACAGCTTTCTTCATTTCCCTTAAGACTGGCTGCAGTGTATCCTTTTCTCATCAGTGTTCCCCAAAATCTTTCTTAACAGCCCGTAAGCCTAAAAAAAAATTAGCCCAGAGTGCACACTACAGTAAGCCCCAGAGGCACGTCCAGCATGCAATCCTCCCTAGCCCAGGGATTCCTGCCTCCCATTCAAGCTCACTGCCAGCAAGGGTGTTTCTGGTTCCTAGTGAAGGCAAATGTGGCTGTAAAGCATGTCTCAGGGATCTCCCCCTTACTCCACACCTATCTGTGGTAAACTCACTTTGGGGATTTTTGTCAGCTCCTTGACATTTATGCAGCAATCGTCCTTGGGCACAGAGCCCTCAGCAGGCTGTTTCTTCACTGCTGTTTACCTTTTTCCTTTGGGAAGTCAGCAGAACTGACCTCTGGTGCTGAACTTTTGCTGCAATACTTTGCAAAAAGCCTGCAGCCTAGCACATTTTTTTACCCCATGTTTTAGCTCCAGGTGCCTCTGGTTTACTAACAGTGCATTCCAACAGAGCAGAGACCCTTGGTGCTTCCTACAGCAAAACACCACATAGGACCTCCTGCATAAACAGCAATACATTATGTTAGTAAATCCAGCACCTTTGGATCATTAACCCCAATACAAAATTTGGGCTAATTTAATTCCCTCTGATAACTATTCTTTGACCACCTTTTTGTACTTCTCTGAGCCCTAGTCCTCAGCTGGGAGGTGATTTTACTACAGTCACTACCACAGGATCAACGTGGAGCTCCAGCTCCAGACGGATGTTTGTGTTCTTGCTCTCTCCCCCCCAGCCCCCCAGAACAAACACAATCCCCTCAGCTTAAACACCAGAAATAGAAGCACAGGTATTTAAATTGTGAACAATCAGATTTGGCAAACAATCTATAGGACTGCACCCCTTCTGAATCACGAGTCTGAGTCACTTCCCTCACCTAGGCTGCTCTCCTCGCCCGCGCAGATGCCGGAGCAGAAAGGCAGCAGTAACGTTCCCTGCTCTGTCTCTCTCCCCTGCAGCCTGCCTGCTCCAGGCCGAACTGGTGAACTACGAGCGTGTCAAGGAGTACTGCCTCAAGGTGCTTCAGAAAGAAGGAGAGAACTTCAAGGCACTCTACCGGTCGGGTGTCGCGTTTTACCACCTGGGTGACTACAACAAGGCACTCTACTACTTGAAAGAGGCAAGATCCCGCCAGCCAACAGGTATGGGAAGCAGGAACCTGACTTAGTGTTGAGTGCTTGGGCATTTCTTTGCACGAGACTTTGTCCCTGATTTGTTTTCATTGGTTTCCACAGGGATGAGCATGACTGCACCCTTAGCCCTGCTCCCTGTCAAGGACTCACCCCTAGGGCAGCAAGTTCGCAGTGACATTGCCTTAAGACATTATGTGTTAACTAAGTATTGCAGAGGCTGCAGCATGAGCTGGGTGGTACCAGTACTGCTGGAATCCTGTCTGTGGGGAAGGGATCCTACCTCTTTCCTTTCCCGTCTTATTTTTCAAGAAGGAAGCAGGATGAGGAAGAGCACATCCCAACCATTATATTTTCTGAATCTGAGATTCTTTTTCTGCTTAACAAAACGAGTAGACTGTTTGTAGTCCCCAAGAGCCATGCTTTCCACCATCTCAGTAAAGGAATAGTATATTTCTCCGATAAAAGGAGACAGACATGTACTCACAAAGCTCTCAACAGGATGCTTCAACTTGTGCCACTAAGGCAGTCACATGCCTTGTTCAAGTACCTGCCATCCATATGTCCAAAACAAAAATAATTCATTTCAGGCAGCAAAGAAATCGTGTATGCAAACAACTTAGCCCGGTCAGAGCAACCACCTTTATGCTAACCCACCCAAACTCAGAGGGCAGGTAGAAGGCCACAATGCAGAGACAGTGCTTTGATTTTTTGTAGAAAACTGCCTGATGAGATAAAACCACACAATTGTTCAACCCATTTCTGTTAAAGGAACTTTGCAATACATGCAGAAAAATTAAAGGACCATGAGAAAGCCAAACAGAAGTCACACCCAAGGGGAACCCCACAGAGCAGCTCTTCCACCTGCACCTGTGTGTGCAGGGAGAGAGAAAGCTGGGCACGAAACAGGAGCAAAAACAGTGGGGTTGGCATGCCTCAAGCTAGAAGAGGTGAGGAAGGTGGCCAGAGTTTGTGGTGTCCTGTAGGCACTGGGCTCCTGCGGTGACGGCATCCTGGAGGAGCACCGGGATCGCACTCCGCTCCCACCTCCCATACAGGCACCCGGTCCCATCTGCTGTGCTCGGCCCCAGGCTCCGGGCAGTCTGACAGCACAGCTGCACGCCCCGCGCTCGCTGAGCAAATGTGCTTAAAAGCTCGGTTTAGTCTATTTAGTTTACAGCATGCCCTTCTGCTTTCAGCCTGCGCCAGAACCAGGGAATGGGGAGACCTATGCAGAGAAAAATAGTCGGAGGAAAATAAGAAGCTATCTTAACCTTGGGGTTCTGATGAGAATCAGACGCTAAAAAGTCCTTTTAGCTGAACCACTTTGCTTCTATTTTTAAAATGTATTTTTATGCTTTTTTCCCCCCCTCTCCCTCAGTGATACTATTTACTTGGTATCTCTCATTCCTTCCTGAAATAAATACTAATGTATTCAACAGCAAAAGCTTCAAATACTGCTGCTTACTGCAAAGACATACCAGAAACTGTCCCTGAAGACCCTTAATGTATACAAAAAAACAATTCTGGCCTTCAGCTCTGCATCAGAGACTCCTCTCTGTTATTGCTAGACCATCCAAGGCCATTGTTGCACTGTTTTATTTATGATTATTGAGAACTTACGGAAAGAATTGAATGCATACAGCAAGAAAGGATGTGGCTGTTAAAACACAGCAGTAGGAATCAGGTGACACTAGCAAGAATTATGTGACCTGGAATAAGTCAGTGTCTCCATCTACAAAATGCAATTGTTTTCTGTTATCTGAGGTTTTGCTAGGCTCACTGGTAAAACAGTAGGTTATTATCACAGTCATATTCTGCCTTTCTTTCCCCTCCTCTAATAAGGAATGTTTTTGGCTCAAATCACTGGCAGTCTCTTTGCTGGGGGGAATTTTAAGTGGTAAAGAGGAATTAGTTAGCAAAGGGGCTTACAGCTCTGTCATCACAGGAAGTTTCTTATGGCTATTTACTGACTGTCAGCAGCAAGGGCAGGGTCTGGCCCCATTTCTTATGCTACCTCCAAATAAAAACAACAGAAAAATCACAAAAGCAGGTGGAAAGAATACAAGATAACTGTATAGCACTCCTTACTGAGCAGGATCTTGGACAGGGAGAGAAAAGTTGCTGTTAAGCTTCCCATGCTGCATGGAAGGAGCTGGCCTCCCAAACTCCTAGTCCCCAGGAATAAGACCCAGACCATGGTGCCTGCCCAGCAGATGAACAACCAGGCTCTGAAGCCACTGGGAGAAGCAGGAACAGCCTTCAATGCAGCAGGAGGCCACAGGAACACTCAAAAGAGCTAGGAGACACATTCCCTTTGCAGCACTGCCAGCATCACTTACTGAGCTGTCCTTACCTGCCATTCCTACATCAGTACTTCCTCGCTGAGAGACCAGAGCCTTCTGCTCATTAACATTTAGCTTTGAAATATTTCTGCAGACAGAGCTGTGGTGGCACAGCGCCATTTTATGGAAAAGACTTGGAAAAGATAGGGCTCCTTCCACAAGCAAAGTGCTGCTCACCACTCCTCTCTGGTAAAGCAGCAGCCCTCAAAGAGGAAACAACACCTGCCCAAACCTGCCGGGAGATTTTTTGCTAACTTGCAATCAGAGTTTCTCCCGCCCCCTATCAGCTGCACCTTGTTTTGCCCCTGGCTCCCCATGCACGTGGCAATCTCCCAGGTGAGTGAAGCCATGCCATCAGCAGCTAGCTGCCTCACCCTCAGGCCGAAGGCAGCTGGCAGCCTCCTGCTTGCTGCCCCACTCCACACCAAGACCCACCTCCTCCTCCTCTGTCACTGTGCACAGAGTCCCTGCAGGCCTGGGCAGGTGCAATTTCCTACCATGCCTCCTCAGTTACTGCTTGTCACCTGCACCAGGCAGGCCTCCGATGCTTGAAACGCGGCTGCAAGGACATTCACCTGTGCTGCAGCCCATCAGGTGCTTGGAGGGTATGGAGCAGGGAGGTCAAAAATTCAGGGCCAACCCCTCAGCTGAGTTGCTCCACTCCTGGAGGCCTCACAGCTGAAACCATTTCTGTTAAGAAAGGCTCCTTCAAAATTCATTAAGCTGGTATAAAGTGCTAGTGCATCACCAGCTCAGGATGCTGGTGCTCCTTGTCTAACACAAGTGAGAGCAGAACTCCTTGATTCACTGAAAATCCCCCAAATGGGGCAAGTATCTTAATCGCTGACTGCCTCTGAAGGGAGTAGGATGTTGCCACTGAACCTGCAGAAGACTTAGCAGGGTGACCTACCTCACCAGGGACAGTTTGGGAAGTGACAGCAACATTGCTACAACATGTTTGTGCAGAGCTCTGTGTGAAGGGAAGCTGAACCATCTTCCATTGCCTCCGCTCCAGCTGATGGCACAACAGAGGCATCCCCTTCTCATTTTTACAGGAAACACTGCACCCACAACTCCTCTGGTGGGGGCAATAGCTGTGCTTGCTAGCAGTGGGCATGTGACCAGTAATGTACTCATCTTTTTGGAAGCTCAAGCACTTACTTAATAGCTGGTGTGGGGAAATTTGGATGAGGAGGAGGTGAAATTGCTCCCTGACTGTGGGCAGAATGGATTGCTGTGTGCATCAGATTGATTTTTGAAGCTCTAATAACTTATAATGGACAAAGCTGGCCCTGGTTGGCCTTCTGAGTAAGGCTGTGAGCAAAGAACCATTTTAAAATTAATACATAAGTGAAAGCAGTTATTTTTTATGCTTGCTTGCTTCTGATACCACATGGCGTTTTCCACCATGTGGATGCCATGCTGGTGGGAAGTTGCCCTTGTGAAAGTAAATCAACACGACTGAGAAAGGGGTGGCCGTGGCTGCAGAAGCATGGGGTCTGTCTGGAGAGAGACACTCATCCTGCACATCAACGTGTGCCTCAGGGTGAACGGGCTCCCTCCCTGCAAGGGCCCGGAGGTAAAGCAAAATTCACATGTTGTGTGTGCACTGTGCTAGTGCACTGAAATACTGGAAGGAAAAAGAGGGCTGAGCTTACTGCCTGCACGGTATTGGGGTCTCACAGCTCTGTACAGAGATGAAACGTGGTTCTCTGCCCCCAGGAACTTCATTAGGATAGATAAGGCAGTGTGCAGCATACAGTGTATGACAAAAATGCAGATACAGCGTCATGGTGGAAAGACTCACAAACATGAAATTTAAGGAGAGCAAGGTTACTAAAAGAACAGCGCTCTTCCCACATCAGCTCATCATGGAAAATTGTGAGAAGAGTGAAATAGGCTGTAAAATGAATAGGAGGGTGAAGAAGCAGGACGTAACTGTAAAGAAGGTGCCTTTAGAGTCTTGTGTCCAAGCACGGAGGGCAGGGAAGCCAGTGGAGATGCTGTTCCACAGGAACAGGCAGGGATGACCGGGATGGCTTCACCTGTGTGAATTCAATTGTGGTGACCAAGAGTAGCCAAAGAGAAGGTAAAAACTGGCTGAGGCAGGATCATGAGCAACAGGGACGGTGAGCCCAAATCAGAGCAGGTTCACCAAAACCAAAGCAGCAGGGTTTGGTTCAGAGCCGCCTCCCACTGGAGCTGTTCCTGCAGGCAGGAACCGGAGGTGCACCACGGATGAAAGGTGCGGTGTGGGGTGTCCATCTTTCACAGGGAGTTGTAACCACTGTGCACGTGTGTGTGTGCTCTTTCCCTGCAGATACCAATGTCATACGATATATCCAGCTGACAGAGATGAAGCTCAGCAGATGTTCCCAGAGAGAGAAGGAAGCCTTGTGAAAATGAAGCTGCTTCAGCTGAAGTGCCCAAAGGGGAACATTTCCTTCCTAGAAGCCCATTTGGTGGATTTTCCTGTTTGCTCTGCCTCATCCCCATCTCCTCATCCATCCACTCTCCCTTGTTCTTCATCGAATCCTGGTTTTGAAAAAAAAAGACTCAGACACTGGATATGGCTGCGGCAGTTACCATTGCCAACCATGGTAATCCCCCTTCCCCATGGCAGGAGAGCACAATGGCTACAGCCAGCCTTGTTCCAAGGCAGCGTCACACACCCGGAGCAGGCAACGCTGGGGGACCTCTCTGGTCCTGAGTTGCCTGCTTACTACCCGTAGGGAAGCAACCCCCAGGCAACTACTTCCTGGCCAGGCAAGCTGGAGACAGGCAGTTTCTACTCCGGGTGATCACTGGAGCTTAGAAGAGCCAAGAAACCAAGAGAGCCACTGGTCATTTCACAGGGGATAGCAAATGCCTTTTCACCATCAGCTCCCCCTGCCTGCTTCTCCAGTGTGTGCTACCAGTCTCCAGTGAGAGCTCACATGCTCCCAATCCAATGCCAGTGAAACTGTTTCTAAACATCCTCTTAACGAAAGCACAGAGCACGCTACAATACCCCCGAAGCTGTCCCAGTACCGGAGGAGAAGGCTGTGGGGTACCACAGAAGGCTGAACAGACTGTGAAAGCGTGGTGTACAGTATGAGGGAAAAACTGTGAAAAAATTCATTAAAGGCAAATAAAAATTATTAATAGGCAACAAGTCCAGCCATTGCTTTTAGAAGGGACCTGTGGGTTCCCCGTATCCAGACAGGCAACATTGTCTAGTGGGGGCAGCATAGGGTGGGGAACAGAGACGTCTCCATTCGTGTATCGGCTCTGCCATGCCTTGCTGTGTGCTCTTGGGCAAGTCACTTAGCCTCTCTGTGCCTCGGTTTCCCCATCTGTACACTGGGGATAATAATACTTCCCTACCTCGCAGGGGTGTTGTGAGGATTTACCAGTTAATGTCTGTAAGTAACAGTACAGTGATGTACAGTGCAAAGTATTATTAGTACATTGGATTGAGGTCTCGATTCTCCCACCTCGTGTTGGTGCTTCCTGTGTCCTGTTTTCTTCTCTTTTTTAACAGACCATGGTGCTGACAAACAGGGCAGGACCAACAGCTTTGGAGGCTATTTCAGCAGCCCATACGGCCTTTTAGATCTACTGCAGCAGTCTGATCAATTCTGAGAGCTCGGGCTCCTTGGCTCAAGGATCCTTTTCTGGAACTGCCAGTAATGGGATCAGTAAGTGCCACAAACACATCTCCAGTGTGACTGCCCCATGAGTAGCCCACAGGGAACTGCTCCCAGCTGCAGGGTGAACATGCGTGCTCTCATCAGTGGTCAATGTGAAGTTCATTGTACCCATAGCTCAGTCAGCCCTTTTGGATGAGACGTGCAGACTGAAACACAGAAAGCTGAACATGCAAAGTTCAGTTGAATGCTGCGTGCTCTGGTCCCAGCAGCTATGGCATCCACATTCCTGCTGTGGTACCTTGCCACAATTTTTTCCAGCCAAAATTTGAAAGAGTTGATAGAGAAACATCAAGGGAAAAGGCAAATCTTTATCATTGTCTCTGAAAAAAAAAAAAGTGAATTTGTATTATTTAGCTTAGGGACACATCCAGTCCACACCAGAGGTGGGGAAGGGACCATCGAGTGATATCTAAGTCTCTGAGGTAAGGTGGACCTACCTCAGTTGTGTGCAATGTACTACCTAGGATGGCACCAGAAGTTCACGTTTCTCAGGTGGGTGGTGGAAAGCAGCTGCTTCCCAAAACTGGGAGTGCTGTGTGCAGCTACTGTGAAGGACAGGACTGTGTACTGGGGGCAGCACCAGCACCTTCTTTAGATAGCCCATGGTTCATAACATTTCTGCCAGGAACAAGTGCCTCTGCCCACCGCTACCCATGTCTAAGCTATACATGAGCCTGCAGCTGCTGCCGGGACAACAGTTAATTTAAAGACAAAGGACAATGAGGGAAATTCTGTAAATGATTGTTAACTAGAAAAAAAAGTTTAGGCAGTGGTGTGTTTGGGTGCCTGCAAGGTGTGTATAGCACTGTGTAAAACACAGAGATAAAAAGATTCTGATTCTCAGGTGCATGAAGTTCTCCATATCCTATAGACACCATGGCATGCAGTGAATTCAAATAGAGGTGACTCCCTGTTACTTCACATTGCTCACAACAGATCATCCCACAGCTGCAGGTCTCTCTCCACTAGGAGTGACCTGAGGATTCATCCTGCAGGCCATGCAAGGGGAGAGGACACCACCTACACAGTTTCTGCCCCAGGAAAATGCAGGCGAGCAGAGGCAGGCTTATCACTCATGGCCATAATACAAGAGGAAAGGCATTTTCCAGTCATTGGAGATGGAGGTCCGTGGCCCTGTCACATTGTCTGGAAACAGTTTTAGCCCTTGCATTAGCTTCAGTGGCATACTGTCACCACATCAGTCCCAAGCTTATGTTAGTATAAAGGGGGCACAGCACACTCCAAAGTACAGACTCCTCAGTTCTCAGCCACTTTTCCTCCAGGACTATCACAAAGTATGTGAGAAAGTAGGAAATTTGTGAACGTGCATATGAAAAAGATCTCCAAAAGTCTCCAGGTGCTACACAAGAAGCGACTTTCTTCAGGAAATGGTTGTCCCTATGTACCTTGACACTTGGTACCTCCAACCAGTGCACACTCACACCAGAAGCTAAAAGAAGGAAGTCAACAGAAAGAAAACAGAGTCAGGGGCTGTTTTGCCAGCTATGTAGCATCTGTGTGCTTCCACAGTAACACAGAGCTTGAGAGAAACATGCACAACACTCCATGTGGTGGCCCTGTGCATGTCCAGGAGGGAGAGAGCAGCAATGCCACCAAGGGCACAGAGCTCCTGTGGACTGCACTCTCCCCACAGCGGCCGGCTCTGCCTTGTAGAGTTTTTTCCAGTGAGCAGTCCTTACCAGCCAGCTGTTGATGTATGGGCAGGGGCCACCCAACCCCACCCAAGTTTCCCACCCACAGCTGTAGGGAGTTGGTGACACCATGAACAGACAACCTCTGTTGAAGGTGGCAATGTCTACTACAAGTTGATGGTATTTTTATGTTGAGCAGTCAAATGGCAACGTAGGAATACAAATCCCAAAAGCCAAAACAAGCAAACAATGCTCCAGCTCAGCCAGGTGGCATATGCATATGTCCTCAACATGCAGTACATGGGGGAATGAACACAGGCCCCTCCAAGTACCCAGCAGGATTAAAATGTGTCCAGTGCGATGGGAAATGAGTCCATACACCCATCACACGTGAAAACAGCAGGAACAAAATGACATGGCAGATGCCTGGCTGAGCAGGAGGAAAGCTGAGAGCAAGCAAGAACTGAGGCTGAAATGAGAGAGAGCTGAGCTGATCATGAGATGCAAACTACAAGCCAAACCCAGGTTCATGGGCAGAATGAGAATTAAACTATGAAAAAAAAAGAGAAAAAGAAAAAAAAAAACTACCAAAGGCTTAGCCACATTATTTGCAGTTAATAACAAGACCCAGTTTTAATTGGCAGGATACATAGCAGGAAAAAGGACAGTAAGATTAGAGGTGATTTTCCAGCTGGAGGGGGCAATGAAGGGCGAGGCTTCCTTCCTCCAGCAAAATCATTTTTGAAACTGTGAGAAGACAAACATATGCTGGCTGCAGAATTTTTCCAAATATGTGTTAACAGTTGGAAAAAGTGGCCTGGACAGGGCAGAAACCTTTGCTTAAATTAAGAGGATATGACTGGTTTTCAGGATTGATGGGAAGGCAAAGGTCTGGCTGTTCTGGCTTGCTGGAGAACCCAGGTACCTGTAAAATGAAAATGAAGATCTTGAGCAGTGTATCTCCATTTCACTTTACCAGAATTTCTCTGCAAGTTTCATCTGTGTGAATGATGTCCCCAAAATTCAGCCCAGCTGACTACAAAGCAGTTGTGTTTTTGTGGCAGTTTATGTGAGATCTCCAGAGGCTTTGTCTGCTTTGTTTTCTTTATGCTTAATCCCTTGATTGTACCCTCTCTTTTCTATTTCTGAGGGCAGGAGAAGGGAAGGGGATGGGTATGTGTGGGCAATGGGAATTCACACCAAATCCACACAGGACCTACTGACTACCCTGCTTCTGTGCCTGTTTACACAGCTTTGCTTCTGCATCCTGAAGCACTGATGTTCCTCCCGAGCTGCTTTTGTGAAGCTCCATGCAGTGGTTGGGAGGCTTGGGCAGGGGTTATTTAAATAAAGAGGAACAGTGGTAGGCCAGTATGCTACCCAGATGGGATGCTTGGGAGGGTGCAGTTAATTATAAGGTTCCTTAATACTATTCATGGATTTGCATAACCAATTAGTAGGACTTTGTATCACTGCAGCTGGTATGAGAAGGTTTCCAGAGGTTGTTCTGAGCGGATCTTTGATGAGCTCCTCAGCTGCTAAATGCTGCAGGCCGTGCTGCCACACCAGCAGCCTCCCTGCTGCCTCAGTGAAGGCGACGAAAAGGCAAGCCACCCTCCTGGCTGCACGAGTCCTCTCCCAGCTACAGTTTAGGGAAGATAAATTCACAGATAGCAGATAAGAACATGAGAGGAAACCTGTGTCAACACACGACTTTGAGGCAGTTAGCAGCCTGTGTGGCAGAAGGGGATGTAAGTGGTCCCACAGGTGTAGGGAGGGGATAAGACTCTTTTTTTTGCATCTCAGAGACCGATCTCCCTTTGTCACAGCGAGGGACCAGCTCAAACTCATTCAGCTTGGAAAGCTGTGCCTGCAGCAACTGTTTCCAGCAGTGGTTATGGTGGGGAATCAGGAAACAAATAGATTGCGTGGTGCTCAGGAAATTGCCTTGCTACCCTCGCTTCATGTCCACTCATTATCCTATGGAAAACATCTGTTGCGTTACATGGACAGATAAGAGAGCAAGGGGGAGGAGAGGAAATGAGGCAGGATGGAAAGAAACACAATACGCCTTTTTCTCCTTATTCTTAGGACAGTTGTATAGCAGCAAACTCACTGAACGAATTCCCAAATCTTTCTCACCTGCTAATACAGGGACTGGTTTAACAAATTGTCCCTGCCACCAGAAATGGGGAGCAGAAGAAAGCCCTTCCGAATTTCCCCCTCTACTCTGCAATGAGCAGCACATACCGGGGCTGACTCTGCCAGGCTTAGGTAGCAAAATTACTAGTGGCATTAGGTGGGGAAAAATGCCGTGGCTGTAGCTGTGAGCTCCACGTGCTGTGCTATCCAGCCATGGCAGGGGAGAAGGAAGACACGCTGCCAGAGAGGCTGGCTTCACAGGCCCTACCCACAGCCTTTCTCCTTCCTTCATCGCCAGCCAAGTTTTATAAATAGTTGCAGTCCTGCCGTAACTAACTTCCACAACTTCTGCTTCCTTCCAGAGGGCTCCCTTCGCTCCCTCTGCCTGCCGGGGCCTGTGAACCCCTGCCAGCTGGTAGCGGCCCGTCGCTGGTGAGGAAATAACCCGGAGTGCAGCCAGCTGGAGCTGGCGAGGGGATTCGGGGAGAAGAAGGTGAACTTGGCTGGGACTGTGGAGCCCACGTGAATCCTCATATGATTCATGCCACCAGATTTTCCGTGATTGCCCGTGCTCAGAGTCCTGTCACACACAGGCCTTTGTCCCACACTTGGCTGGGACTTGAGGGTGTCACACGCCCTGACAAGAGCTCCCTGGTGCCCACCACAGCCTGCAGCAGTGAGGGAAGATGAGCTGAAGGAAGGGTGAATCACCACTGTGCTCTCCTCATTACACTGTTTTCTCCTCAGAGCTGGGCTAACAGAAGCATCTGAGCATATGTTCTCTTGTCTATTATCAGGTCTACAAATCAAAACTGTGATTCATATGAAACTGTACATTTTCTGTACCAGGCCCCAGCTTACCTCAGTGCTGTCAAAGGCTCGTTGTTGACTGCTGTGAAATGCTGACATCCATAATGCAAACTATGGGCACTGAAGATGGGAGAAAAGCTTTACATAAACTCTGCCAAGAAAAAACAAAACAAAACAAAAAGCCTTATGAGGGAAAGGAAAAAGACCTGGTTGCATGTAACTGAAACTAGATTTAATATGAACACATCTCGCCCAACTACGTTGTTTCCATCATTTATGGAGGCATATGTGTGTGGGGGCACAAGGTGGCTGTGGGCTCAGCCCTGAGGGAAGAGCTGCACACGACAGAGCGGGACCAGGCCTTGCGAGGCTGCCCAGCCCATCCCACCACATTGCGTTTCCTAAGCAAGCTGAACCAGCTTGACAGCCAGAAATGTGGCCTTGACTCTTCTGCGTCTCCTACAACTTTTTGTCTCACAAGCACTGAGCGGACGCTGGGCAGTAGGAGACATCTCTTGCTGAGGGGTGGCAGCATCACAGACCCTCCGCTCTGCAGGGAGGAATGAGCCCAGCAGTCACTGCAACCAGATAAGGTCACTTTGTAAAATAAAAGGAGTATTTTTCAGGCAAACAGAGAAGCAACAAAAATCTCAAGCTGAAATGCCATCCTGGCAAAGTCTTTAAGTGCAGGAAGTTTTATTGTTGCTTTGTTTTTTGAAAGCCTTTCCCATGGGGGGTCATTGTTAGATGTTAATATCCAGTCACTGACATTTCCCCACAGTAACTGCTTTTTCATGTCCCAAAGGCCTATTGAGTTCTAAACCGGACAATTCAATGTGAATAGCCTTAGCCTCATCCTCTCTCCCAGACAAGGGGAATTTTGGAATGGGAGACTCAACAGGGAGTAAAATACAAGAGAGAGAGGAAATAGGGAAGCAAAATATGGTAGAAAAAATGAAAAGATGGAGCTGGTAGCAAGTCTTCCCATCTGTGACACACTTACCCACCAAGTAGGACTTGGTCATCTGGGTGACCAGACCCTACCATAGCTGAGACCCTGGAGTGAGACAGACTGACATCTTCCTGAGGATGTGAGTAGGAGACCTCAGACAGCAGCTGTCTGCTGGATCTTTACATGCTGAACCCTTTCATTTGCCTTTGTATTGCTTTTCACATGGTGAACCAAGAGGCAGACCAACTTGCCTCGTCTTATTATATTTTTAAACACATTGCAGCAGCACTGGGGTGAGGGGATACACAAAAGGCTGTTATTTTAAAACCTGTATCGTCTGGAAGTGGTAACCCACCTTTGCTATCTGCTTTGAGGGCAGAACTGTTTGGGGACCTGAAACAAACCAAATGAGAGCTTTGTTTTTCAATGCTGACAAGGAGTGTGATTGCCTTGATCACATCAGATTGCAACCCTTTTGCCAAAGTTGTCCATAAAGCTGGCTGCTGTTCCAATTCATTGGGGAGAAAATTTTGCTGTCATTCCTGTTTCAGCAGTGATTCAAACTCAGATGCAGTCCCACCTCGTTCCTCTTCTGCAGCAGTGTCTTCAACTCTTGAACTAGACAGAAGCTGTTGCCGTGCTTATCATACTCAATTGAAATGTATTTTAGTGATTGCTAGGAAAAGTACACGTTCAGATTACCCAGAATGACACATATGGACTAAGCGTTCCTTTGATTGTGCTTATCCAAGACAGATGGGGGATTTACAGCTGGGAACACGAGGATTTTCACTTCCTTTAAGCAACAATGGGTGGTTTGTAGCCAGCCTGGCTGCCAGAGTTATTCTCATTCATTGATGGCAACCCAGAGAAGGCAGTTTAGCATAGCCTGGAGTGGGCTCAGGGGATAGTCACGGGCTGAAGGGACTGTGGCACAATCTCCCCGAAAAGGGCTGACAGAGCTGCAGACTGCATCTTCCCTTCTCCTCACACAGTAGCAGTACTGTGCTACAGCAAATCTTTTGGCATCAGATAAAACCCAGCTGTCTCATACTGCCTCCTACAAACTCCTGGTTAGAAAAATGGCCACATGTAAATGGCATATTCCCTCACTCAGAGCTGGTCTCCTGCATCTTGCTGGGGCTGAATTAGATCCAACCAACAGCTTGCCGACTTCAGTAGGTTATCTCTGAGGCTTGGCTGCCTGTTGGCAAGTTCTGAGCATTGACTCAGGGAGAACTCATAAGCCTGCTCCCTGAAATAACCGTAGCAAACCAAGCTGCAAGCCCTTTCACAGGGTTCTTTAGATCTCCGGTGAGATCAGGATGCTCACAAAACAGATCCAGAAGCTGGTGTTTGACACCAGCCCCACGAGCTGGAGGGGTGGCTCAGAAAGTCGGGGTGACCTCTGACTGCCATATCCCCATTGCTGACTCCCAGTTTGTGACTCTCACAGTCTTTGGGACTACACAGCCATCCTGGGGTAGGGGTAGGTCCCTGTTTAGAGAAGCTCCTTAAATCTGAGTAGTAAGGGCTCTCTCTTATTGTCAGTGATCTGGGGCACCATTTCCTATTCCAACTGTTATTTGTCTAGAGACTGACTTGGAGCTCTAGAGATCCCAAATTTTTACATCTCTGATCCAATGTCAAATGGACTTAGTTAATAAAGGAGGTCTCTCTAATAAAAGATGGAATCTCTCCTTTCACTCATCAGCAGTGTAATACAGATTCCCTGCAGGAATACCACAGCTCTGTTGATGATGTGCCAGCCAAGTCATGTCATCTCACACCATAAAGCTGAGGCAATACTAACTCCGAAAATAGGACTGGAAAAGATCCTCAAGAGAGCATCTACATCACCCCATTGCCTTAAGGCAATTAGGTCAGATTAAGTTAATCTGCTCCTGAGAGATGTTTGTCTAACCTGTTCTTACAAGCCTCCCGTGACAGAATACCACAGCCTTCAGAGATGGAAAGTTAAGAGACTTTTTACTAAAGCTTAAAATAAGTCTCCTTTACAGTGACTTAAACCAATTAATTCCTGTTTTAGCTACAGCAAATACAACAAATGTATATTTTCTCTTTGCAGAAATCTCTGATATTTGTGAAAGACTCTTCTCTAGAACTCTGATCTTGCAGTTTTTCTCAACATTTCTTCAACTGAGCAAGTTTTCTGGCTCTCTGGTTGTTCTCCTGGCTCACCTCTGGATTTCTTCCAGGTGGTTTCCATCTTTACTGGAGTGCGGTGCTGAGAACAGGACAGTCCTCCAGGTGGGGTCTTCCAGCACAAGACAGAGCAGAAACATTATTTCAGATGTCCTGTATACGATTGGCCTCCTTATACATTCCAGTAAGAAATTTTGCATTCCTTGCAGTAGCAAGACAACTTTGGCTCACATTCAAGTCTCACCCCAAACTGCTTTTCTTATCCAGGTTTAATTCTGTCTTTAACACTCCTTACTGAGTTGCATCCTATTTGACTGAGAAACAATTACATTCCAGGAAATGGGAAATCACAATTCTTTTTCCACACAATGAACAGATCTGTATCTCTCTGTTTTTAAAGGATACACATAGTTAAAGTTTAAGACAAAGCAAAAGTGAGATTCTGTCATAAAGTACCAGCTTTTGGGCAGTGTGGGGAGAATCAATATATCTGTTCCACTTTTGTGGTGTTGCTAACAAGATCTGCACTTAAAAGGTCTCTGCAGTCCTTCAGCATTTAAGAAAAACACTGTTTGATGGCTGAGAGTCACAGTCTGTTGGGAACATCATTTGCAGTTGTCTTTCACCAGGCAAAGCAACTCCTACTGCTCTTTCAGATCACCTACAGAGCCAGGCGCATTCAGATCATCCAGAACAAGCAGGATTAATAAAGTCCAAGCAAAATGTGAGCATTTAAGAACAGCACAAAAATCCAGAGGTAGTGTGTTGTTCTGCAAGTTCTTTCCCCAGCATCTCCCAGTCAGACAAAAGATAGACATTTTGTTCAAAAAACTTCTAAGTTGAAGGCACAGGCAGTGAGACCCACAGGTTTGAACCCCCAGCTCTCTTGGGTGTCTTGTTTTGTCAGCAGCTCATGCTCCTGACCACCAACAGAAAACCAGAAGGTGCTTGATAAAAGTGATGATTAAGGATAAAAAGTGGAAAAATGGGAAAACATTAATCAACATTTGTGCAGATTCCAGTGAAGATTATGCTCTGTATCATCTTTTTTTTCTTCACAGATTTTTATTCCACACTCACAGGTAGTAAGTACTACAGACATTTGCTTGCAGTTTGCTCTTTCTCAACAACATAAAGTGTGTGCAGCTGAAGACTGGGCTTGGTACTCTGTAGGATTTGAATACACATATTCCAGTGTTTCCTTCTTTAAAAACACCAAAGAAATGTGCCATGCACAAGTCGTAAGCAATGTGAGGTTTCTGAGGACTCTGATGTCATCTTAGTGATCTAATATCATTGAGTATCTTAAGCCCAGGGAAAAGTCAGCTTTGAATTGGATCTGATACTCTATAGGAGACCCATGGCAAGAACAGACTCAAACCTGTAGCCGCTTGGCTACATTGAACTGTGCCGTAGGATGCAGCCAGAACTCCCTACCTACTGCAGGCTCTGTGCCTGGGTTCATGCTTAAAGGTGTTAATTGCTGAGTCCAGATCATTGCTTGTAGGGTAGTTAAGTCCCTGACTTTCCAAGACTATCGGTGATGCTATAAAGCCCACTATGTCAGATCTTCAGGCAAGCATGAGATCTAAGAGTACCTCTGAAGTGCAGGTAAAGTGGCCAGGCACAAGCATGCATCATTCATCTTCACTGAACAACATGCTGCACATGCAAACTCAGCCTGTCCTCATATGCCTGCTTGTTGGGGTTCAGCTTCTGCCCAAAGAGGAACTAATCCAAACACTCACCACTCTTGATGGCAGCAGTGAGCTAATGACATCTAAAAAATGTCAGGTTATCCATGGGAAGTCCATGGGACTTCAGCCTGAAAATGTGGGCTGGATGGATCCAGACAAAAGCTGCCATTTCCCTGTGGCATTGAAGGCAATAATGCTGATTGTAGCAGCTGAGGATCTGGCTTGTGACAACATTGCTGAAAAGTAGCTCAGAGGGGAAGAAAAATTGTGCAGAGCAGTAGAAGCTGGACTTTTCTCCTAGATCTGCAGCTCCCAGTGTTACTTGGCCCATGTCACAGAGCTGAGTCTCATTTCTCAGTGCACTGAGCTAACCCCATCTCACATCGCTGGTTATGGAATTAATGTTTCCAGCACACTTTTGAAGGGACTCCATGAGCATGAAGTATTGTTGCTGCTGTTGTTAAAAACAAGAACACAGTCTGCTGCTGAATAATTCATTTGACGTGAGAAACAGCCAGCAAGTTGTTGAACAAAAAAGCAGCACAATGAGGCATAATTACAACGCTGTTCCGGGGAGCGGGATGCAGATGGAGCTCTCAGGTTGGCTGGTGGTGCTGTCACGCCACAGCCAGGAATGAATGCACGTCGAGTTGCCTACCTCATTCTCAGATTTATTGTAACACTTTGCCGTTAACCTTGGAGATTTCAACGCATGTAACAGACCGATTACATCCTCACAGCATCCCTGCAGGTTTTCAGTTCTGCTTCACAAATGAGCAAAGCCAAGGTCCAAAAACCTAATGCATGCGGTGGTAGAGAGAGTTGCAGCGCAGAAAAGAAATATCAAGCCCTGGCTCTCTGGCTCCTGCCCTAAGAACCTGAGCCTGTTCCTACTCACTGTCCCTCCTTACAGTACATTTTAGGATTTCAGGGCATTGTTAAGCACTGAGTTGCTTTGCTTTCTTTCTCCATGCCTTACAACACACAGGCCAATTACAGTCATCCCCAAACTGCTTTTCCTGACTGCCTCAGTCTCTACCCCTATCTACCTCTGTTCACGTTCTTAAAGTAGACCTGTCACATTGCAGTTATATCTTTATATTGTTGCAAAGGTAATATATTCGATCTCAATCGAGAGTTAAGGTAACAGTGGCACATCCATTGGCAACAGAAAGTCACCTTCTCTCAAGCACTGCCTGGCTTGGAGAGACCATCCCAGGTGGAGAAAGGGGATTCAGCATCCCCAGCATTTTTGGTACCTGATCTCTCTTGTAAGACTGCAGAAGACTGGTACCGCTGGGGAGGTACTGTCCTGTCCCATCAATATTGGCTTTCTCGATGGGAGAAATGGGGAGAGCACATCATTCCCAACAAACACACCACATTAGGGACACCACTGCAGACACCGTGTCATTTACGGGCACAGAGCTGTGATGCTCCGATTTTCGTGTGAGGACCATGGAAGTTATCATTGTAGCAGCAGAAAACAGACATTAAAACAAAAACATAAATGGAGACCTACTTCAGCTCACTTGTCATCACAAAGTAACTGGAAGACAGAGCTTCCAGATACCACTGATGGATCCCAGCCTGGCTTAGGAGATGGAAAGGCAGAAGTCCCTCCCACATCCCAGTTCCCTGGTGACTTCTGGCTGGCGAGGCTGAGCACGAGGGCTGGGCAGCCTGCAGGATGCAAGTGGCTTGGAGCCAGGGAGAGAAAGTGGAACACGAGAAGAGGCTCTAGCATGCATTTTCCGTATAATAGCCAAAATATCCCTCTGTTCTTTCTCATATATCATAGAGAGAGTACAACTGAAGTGTGAAGAACTGTTTAATGGATTTAGTAATAGTATTGATCTTCTGTCATTTAAAAAGGGACCGGGAGCTTAATCAGATCTGCAGAAGTGTCTCATTATTTACATTGCCAAAGGAAAGGATTAGATATCAGAGAAAGAAAAGGCCCTTCAGCAATCATGGGTTTGCTCTGCAGGATGAAAATCCATCCATTTACTCTCACCCGTACATGCATTTAAACGGGAAGGAATCCAAACAACTCGCCGTGAGATTCTGCCTGCAGGAGCTAATACAGCAGCAATAAACAGAGGTAGCCTCAGCAATGCAGCAAAACTGCTCTTAGCTTTTCAACATCCTGATTTAGCTCTGTAATCTGGTCACCTAAGCCTGAACATTAGAAATCTTATTGCAGATAACAGAGGCAGATTGAACAGGTTTTCACTTTCTGAGTTGCCTTTCTGCTCAGATCCAAGGCAATGTTTACTTGCAAGCTGAACACATTTGATGGGGAAACGGCGCTGAGAAAGAATAAACAAGAAACCCTTGGATGGCATTTTTACAGCTACATTCGAGACAACAGAAAATGAGCTCATCACCCTGTTGCCTGTAATGCCTGTTCAAGAAACACGGAGGGAGATGGTTTCATCTCCTTGTCTCCCGAAGCCATAACTCCCTGATCTGCCTTTCAAGGTGGTACGGAGGACGTGGCTGGCTTTTACCTGTGCTGTGGCACTCCTCAGGTCGTGCTGCCACAGCACAGAGGCTGGCCTCGCCAGAAGAGAGAAAAATATTTCAGGCTGAACACAAACAGTGACTTTGCAGTGAGAATTTTTCTGTTAAAATCTCAGAAATTGAGTGTATTATGGGATAGGCACGCATATGCTTGATGAATAATCTGTTTTGATTTGGCTGGCAGGAGATACCTTAAACAGCTAATCCACTTCCAGGCAAATATTGAACTCCAAACCTCTGCACCAGTTTCTATTGCTGAATCCCACAAACAACTGAAGGAATCCAGGAACCTCTGCATTTACCATCACTGGAAAGGTTTGTCGTCATTTTTCTTCCATGTACTTCTTTTGGGAGACTTTTTACTTAAAGCCTCTCACCACGTAATATAGGAAGCTTGCAGGTGGCTTTGCTACCTTGGATCATGACCTACCTTGACCAGCTCTGCTACTGTGCTTGCTCACCCTGACCCACGCTTGCACGTTGCCGTGGGTTTGCCATTGCCCTAGCAGATTTGCAGAGATGATGATGGCATGTTAGAGATGACGATGGCATGTTAGAGATGACGATGGCCTGGAGAATTGGGATATCCCGTATCTCACAAACATGGACATGAGAAAAGGAAGCTGGACAAACCCAGGTGACCAAGAAGGGGTTAATCCCTTCATTTTGTGGCAGTTGAGACCCTCCTTCCCAAAGGTGAAGCAGGGTATCTGCTTGGAATAGCTCATACAGGACATCCAAACATGGTCTTCCAAGGGCAGGCTTATGGGCGCTCTGCTCTGTGAATCAGAGGCAACCTCAGCACGGCAAGAAGAGCCCCTGTGAAACTTTCCAAGCAGCCTGAAAGTGACCAGCAAGCCTGCAGACTGCTCCGCCCAGCCTGCCGTGTGAGCCCGGGAGCAGGCAGGAGGAGTGTAAATTCTTGCTCTTTGTATAACTGGTGGATTTCACCCAGGCGTCAGTGAAGGGTGATAAATTTAGCAGAAAAGGAGCACTATTTTTTTTCTACTGTTCCTATTAAGAAGCTGACAGCATTGGAAAGATGTTATTTATTATTTACCTACGCTGCAGTATGTTACATACTTCAGGCTGACATTACAGTCCAGCATCTCAGATATTTTAAGCAGCCTGTACTTTTGAAATTTGGATGTAGATCCAGAAAGCTCAGAGGCAGGAGGATCCAGCTGCTACAAATGTATTTTCTGATTGCAGAAGTCCCAAGTGAAAAGCAGCTTCATCTAAAATGAGAACTTTCCCCTTATACTCAACCATCTATTTTGAACAATAATTGAATGTCTGCTGAAAAACTGTCTTGTTGTCTGTTGCAATGAAAAGGATGTTTGATTACAATGTGGTTGTGCTTCCTGAAATGCTGCAGCCCGCTGAAAGGCTGACAACTTCCTTCCCAGAGCACCCTCGCTCACACAGAACCATTCTGATCCTCTTGCATGTTTTGCCTGCAGTGCCAGTCCTTTCTGTCCTAAGGCAAAGGTCTTCAAGCTCTCCTTCTACCGCCAGAGCACTTCTTAAAGGGGTGCCTTGGGCTTTCTAACAGGTTTGTGAGCTCCTCCCAGACAGTCACTAGCAAAAATAGATGGTATTTTTGGCTTCCAGAGTTCGGTCTGAGCCCTACTGACATTGCATGAGTGGGGGATACACGGTGAATTCATCTCCATTGGTCCAGTCTCTGCACTGCCCCTTTCTAGCTGTAGGAAGACCCACCATTTTATGGAAGCAAACTCCTGAAGCATGATCCAGAAAGCTGCTATATCCTTTACTTGCTTTTTTTTTTTTCTTTTTTTCTTTTTGTCATCACATTTAATGTAAATGAAGTCTTACAGCCTGCAAACAGACATTCCCTAGAAGTGTAGAAAAATCAGCAAAAGTAAGCTGCCTTTTTAGAATTATATTCTATAACAGGAGTTACTAAGAGTGCTAACATTATTAGGAATGAGGAATTTTGTTTTAATTCATGATTTTTTGATGTGTGATCTTTTGAAAAGCATAGCACAGTGGTTGTGGGTTGTCTTCTAGCAGCTGCTGTGACACCAGCTACAACGCTCTCTTGGAAGCCACACAGAATTTATGCTCTGAGCTAGATGCAGATGCCTCCCCAACACACACACGCTGGTGTAAATATGTAGGAAAGGACATGAATGCACAGGCACATGCACACTTCCATGGTATTTTATATATCCCCCAACCCTATTCCATCTGCAAAAGGAAAGGGTTGAATCCTGCCTCTGCAGCTCAGTGTGCAGCTACCCCAGACTTTCCTTAGACGTTTGCTCCCTCACTTAAGCTGATCTTAATTCTACATTTGACTTCCCCTCATGTAGATCAAGTGCATCAATTTTCATGTTGACTTGGGTGTCACAGCAACACCAATAAGTCCCTGTTTTCCTGTACGTCCCAGAGCAGCAGGTGTCTCCTTGGCCAATTTTTCACCAGCTCAGTTATTTCCACTCTGCCCTCACTCATACCCCAGGCAATGTTACTGGAGTGCCAAACCTGCATTTTGCTGTTCTTTGGTATGAGCCTGACGTATTGGAGCGAGGCTCAGCATGTCATCTGTCTCAGCAGAGAAGTCTTTATTTTAGGTACATGGGGAAGAGAAGGCATAGGCAGAAGAGAGCATGCTCAGGAAGACGGAATCTCTTCTTCCCATTTGCATTCAAAACGAGATGTTTCTTTTCTCTCCTTTAAAGTTGTGCCAGGGTCTTGACTTGCTTCCCCCTTACCTATCTACAGCTGCAGTGGGAAAAAGAGGATGCTACCTAGCACAACCACCACCTACCTGCTAGGGAAGGTGAGAAATTATTTTCCTCAAATAATACCCTCAGCTAAGGGTAGCTTTTAGGAACATTTGGTTCTTCACAAAGTAAAGCCCATCTCCAACGTGCAGAAGAGCATCAAGGACCAGCTCCTGGGATATGGGCACTTTCAGGGTACACCATGTGCAAAGGCAAAAGCCACTTTCATTCCCCGGGCTCCTGTCCCCTCACCCATTTCCCTGTTGGTGGCAGGCAATGTTCAACTGCAGCTTCCAACTTCAGTCCCCCTCTCCTGGATCATTCACCTCCTTTAGCAGCTGAGTGTTGAGCTGTAGGACAGAATGGAATTTTCTTCCTCAGGTTACGCTCCTTTCTCCACCAAATGGTATTTTGCCATTTCCACTTTTGTGTTAGTATTATTTGCTAATCCACAGGCAACTCTGTTTCCAGCCTCAGATCCCTTTCAGAGGTTCTGCTTCTCAACCAGCATTTCCCTGCTCCTCTAATGTCTGTAAAGCTTACTCCTTCCCTTTGAATCAATACAGCTTTATTTAGGATGGCATCTTTCATAGAAACTGCATCCTCAAATGCCTGCGAATAACTCCAGACCATGGCCTGTATCTAGGACAAACTGCTGCAAGAGGTAAATATAGTACAGAGGGAATACATTTGACCACCTCAATATTGGTTTCACCAAACCTCATGTTATTGATTCCATATCTTTTCTGCAGCTCATAGATTTTATATCTGCATACTTCTTCTCTCCCCTTGAACAGTGGCGTTACCAGCTTTGACCCTTAGCAGGTCTGATTACACTCACATGAAATGCTGAGAAAGGAAGATGCACTTAATCAAAATACGTGGCCAGCCTCTGCTTGCAACAGGCCTTTGAGATGCCCAGCTAGGTAGCTCTCTGCCTCCCAGTATATCCAAACTCATTAGTTCCACCTAATTTATCTGAAGTATTTTTCAGTCAGAAGGGATTCTTGAGCACTGACCCCTGGATATCAGTACTAAAGTGTGTGATGTGCTACTGTAAGCAGCGTGGGTATCATCCACTGAAGGACCAGTACCTGCCCCCAAAAGACAGCCCTCCCATGCCAGTAACATCAGGCAGACGGCCAAACCAGAGCTGGAAGAGGATGAAAAGTAAACAGGCAGCCTCTAGATCAGAGATGCTACATGAAATATACAGGACCTCTGAAAGATGCTGGCACTGGCTGGAGATTTTAAGCTTTGACCAAGGGAAATGTTCTATCATCCTGTACTCACACACCTGTCAGTAAGCTCTGTTTTATTAGCTAGAGACCATGAAAGTCAAAACAAACTGCTCAACTGATCCCATGGGTAGAATGCAACATTTTCTTAGGAAACTATTATCAAAAACAGCCTCAACTTCTGTACTTAATTTTTCTCCTTAATGGGCCATTAAAAGGCTGGTTCTTGGGCTCTATTACTCCGTACCTAGCCATGGCATTCATCACTTTCCTGGTAGTGCTGCTCTTACTGGAGCATCACATGCTTCCTTGTAGACCTCTAGAGATACCAAGCTTCTTTGTTTTAATATCATTATCCTTGCTAACAACTGAATATAATTGTCTAAGCCTAATGTATACCTCAACCAAAAAAACACTTGCAGAAGATCTAAGAAGAGAGCTGCAGTCAGAGAAGAGAATTAAGAGGCAATACTCCAAAGCACTACTTTCAGTTCTGCTTAGCACTTGCACCTTTGGAAAGGTTTTTACCTTCCTTTTGCCTCAGTTTATGAATTGTAGAATGACCCACTTAAGAGGCTTATTCGGAATACTAAACCGTGTTTGCAAAGATCCTGGATTTAAGGTGCTAAGTGCATGCACACCCAGTAGAGTAGGCCTGCACTTCTTATGCCCCTTAATCACAATACTTTTATTCCAAAATGGCCATTTTAACCATTTCCTTCACTTATCTTTCTTCCCCCAATTTTAATTCTCATGAGTTTTTCTTCCTTTTTTGGTCATTACTTGCACTTACTTAAGAGGTAGCCAACGACATCTGTGACAGATGCTCAAGAAAACTATTCCAGCTGTGAAGACAGTGAGGTGATGATTGTTTTCCCCATCACATATTTAAAGGAAAGGAAATTAGCACCTAGAAATGCCTGCTACGCACTTACTCTGTGTAGTTACTTCTGATCACTTAGCCACACGGCTGGGAAGGAGCTGAGGGCAGTGCACTCCCATGTTTCCATGTAGTGGAATACTGGTAGCAATGCTTTGCTGGTGTCTCTCCATCATCACATCTGCAGCGTGCCAGATACCTCTTGCCCTTCTCGCACACAGCTTTGCTTTGCCTCCATCAGCTCTTATTTCCGAAGCCAGAAACAAGGATGTGCTTCAAGGCCTCGCTGAGTCAGGGTGCTGTCTTTCTTTAAAGGCATGAGCACAGCCCCCTTTGTTGAAGGAAGGCAACTTGTTTCGATGATCTGCACTTAGCTGCCTCTCTCCTTGAATCTAGAGAAAACAGAAGTTCTTGGTTTGGAGATGTGTTATGGCTTTACCATCTCAAAGATGCGCAATGGTAGCCTAAATACAATTAATAGCTCATCAAGGTAATTTAGAAAATCAGAGAGGAAAAACCATTACAGAATCAAAATTTAAGCAGGTGCCAGAGGAAAGCACGGTTCTGTGATGGTCACATGCTTACCTGGATTATCATTTGGTACCTAGTTACCAGCCTGTGATTGGCTCCTATAAATACAAGGAGTAAGCTCAGCTGGAAATAGATGTGGTCTATAGCAATTAGTATCTCATCCACTAGAAAATAAAGGAAAAAGTACAGCTACACAAGCTGCAAAACTGACTGACAGCAGATGATGCCCTGGAAATGCATTTGAGAAGGCATATACAAGGTCAGGTGGGAATCAGGAAAATGAGTACGCCCTCATGGAAGCAAGAGGAGGAAAGGAAGGGTGTACAAGGAACACGTGGGGAGCTTATAGCTGCTGATGTTGGTGATGGGACGTAGGGCTGTGTGGTGTCCAGGCACCAGATTGGGATGGGACCATTCACTCCTGACCTGTGTGTAAGGCTGCTTTGGATGCAAGAACAAGAAGCACCTAAAGCTCAGTGGAACCCAAGAAAGCTGGCACTTGGCAGCTCTTTGAAGGCAGTAGCTGTGTGCTGGCAAGCTGCCGAATGCCTGCTGTAAAAATTGAAGCCTTCTGTGAAATGCAATTTCCACACAAGTTGTACGCCCAGTGGTGAGAGGGCAGCAAGTGCTGAATCCCACTGCAGAGACGGAGTGCACACTCCTTTTCTGACCACCTTGCCAGGGTGACACAGGTTGGACCAGAGCTGATTTCTCCCTAGGATCCTTTATAATATCACCTTTCTCTGCAGAGCTCAGCTCCAGCATGATTCAGGCTGCAGAACCCAGATGGGAGCTCTGGATATTTCCCTTCCTACACACAGAAGCCCCTTCATCTTTCAGCTGCCAAAGATGCACAGGGATGCTGACAGGAAGACAATCAGCAAGTCTCTTTATCAGCCACAGACATCAGGGACACAGGCATGTGTGAGCCTCACTCTTGTTTCCAGCCCTTATCTGCCTGCATGCAGTTGGGTGACCCTTTGAAGAGCCTGAGTCGTCCCCTCACCCAGGAACATCCCCACTGTGTGCCATGTCCGGGGTGAGAGTCAGGGAACTGCCCAGATCTGCTGCGAGACAACACACATGCTTTCCCAGTGTCTTCCAAGACAAGCCCCACAGAGGTTGCACAAGATGGAGTGTTCACATCCATTCTCCTGGTGTTCAGAGGTGGTGCACAGTCCTAGAGTTTTCAGCCCTGGGACAGACGTCTTCAGCCCTGTCCAGACAGCCTGCTTCAGCACTGCCCAGAGCAAGGCAATTTGCAGTAAAAAGAGCATGCAAGCTGCTGTAATTACAACCCACCATCACACCTACCAGCACAGGGAAAGGATTGAGAGACAAGATATGCCTTGCTTCCACAGAGAGCTCTTCATCCTCATACATCTCCTGGGAGGGAGCAGGACTCCTCCTCCCCTCCCCCTTTTTTTTTTCAGGGAGAAAAATTGATAGACTGGTCTATCAATTACACCTGAAACAGGTAGTTGCTTCTGTGTTGTGACTGATGCTCAGAGGGCTGGAGCAACTCTCCAACGCAGAGAGGCTAAGAGAGGTGGGGTTGTGCAGCCTGGAGAAGAGAAGGCTCCGGCGAGACCTTATTGTGGCCTTCCAGTACATGAAGGGGGCCTGTAGGAGAGCTGGGGAGGGACTCTTTGTCAGGAAATGTAGCAACAGGGCAAGGGGTAATGGCTTTAAAAAAGGGTAGATTTAAGTTAGATATTTGGAAGAAATTCTTAGAGGGTGGTGAGGCACTGGCACAGGCTGCCCAGAGGAGCTGTGGATGCCCCATCCCTGGAGGTGTTCAAGGCCAGGCTGGATGGGGTTAGGAGCAACCTGGTCTGGTGGCAGGGACTTGGAACTAGGTGATCTCTAGGGTTGCTTCCAACCCAAACCACTGTGATTCTGTGTGCCGAAACCAAATGAGCGCAACACACAGCCCCCCAGTGCTCGGTGCCTAAGAAGGATGGCTGGTTACCAGATGGCCTGAAGCAAATTAAAACCAATGACCTGTCTGAGTGAGGCTTCTTTTCACATTGTCTAATGTCCATGCAATAAAATAAACTGGTTTATTTTTGGCCTGTCACTGACAGAGCATAGTGCTGAAATGTTGATGTGGTAAATTTTCTCCAGCATTAAAGTGACAAAATGAAAGAGTCATTGCAGCAAATTTTGTCCTTCAAGTTCTTAGTCAGGACACAGACCATCACAGCCTGAGTCATCCAGCCTCACAGCAGCACACACCTGCTGCCTGTCCCCTGGGTTGTCTTTTTCCACAGAAAATCCACCTCCTTACAAGCCTGCCACAGCACAAAGCAATTAATAATATTTCTGCACCAGTAGGAACATCAGTTCTCTAAAGTTTGAACCCTACAGTTTGAGGATGCAAACAATTTCTTCCTGGCAATCTTCAGCTGCCAGAGGCTACCAATCCAAGCCAGAGCCTCAGTGTTATTTTAAGCCCTGTTCCTAGCTGCAGCAACATTATGTTCACCAAAAACCTTCTTACTACAAAGGAAGAAAACTATGGAGGCAGGATGGTGAATTTCAGGGAGATCTAGTGCTGACTCTTTCCTACCGCGTCATGGGCATGAAATTAATCCAGATTTTATCACAGATGATGAATCCTGTACACCTTGCACGTTCAAAACAATATATTTTGTTTGTCCCTCTAGCTATAAAATGCTTAATGCACATACCTACAACTCTAGCCTGATGTCAGGACGCAGATTAAACCCTTGTTCACTCCTTGCACAGGGCAAATAAGTAGCACTGTCACTGATCTGTATTAAAAATCAAAGGCAGTGACACACCTGTAATTGCAGATGGAGGGGATCTTTGAGGGATATGAGCTAGGTGTGAGACCCAGGAAGGCCACCAAGGGGAATTTGCACATTTGATTCACCTGTGGCTAGGCAGCCATCCCCCTGCACACCTGCATGGACCTAGCCACCAGCCTCAGAGTCATTTCCCAGAGTCCTGTCACTTTCCTGATGAGAACTCAGGCCCAGGCTGGGCAGTCCAGACACCCAGAGGGAGCAGGCACCTGGTTGTGACAGGCAGGGGGAGCGGGGGCTGTGAGCACTGCTCCAGCAGCCCCAGCTGCAGAGCCTCCACACCTATTAATGTGCATGGTCTTGGAAGGCTACTGGAAGTATCATCAAGGTATGCGGTGGGCTTCCAAAGCACCACTTACATGTGCTACTCCCAGCACGTCATCAAGGAATATTGTAACACAACGTGATGATTTGCTTACTTGGGTGTACATATATATACACAGCTAAAGGCCAACTAAAATCTGTGCCATAGAGTCTGTATACCCAACCCTTGCCTACGCATCACCAAAAGAAAAACTAAGTTACTCAGCCTAAAACATCTGTTGGCATGTTTATTTTGCATCTGTGCTGACCCTGGCAGCTTTCATTTAGGATCCTCACTTTCTGCAAGAACTGCTTAGATTCCTCTACTGAGAAAACTTTATTTTTATGTTCTGCTGCACTGCTTTGTGTTCCTGCCGTTTTCTACAGAAGCTGCATTCACTAGCAGAAATTTATCTGCCATGATGCATCTAGATTTTTGTTCTTGATGAGGTCAGCCTGAACATTACAGTAACCTCATGGTTGTGACAGGCAAGCAAATCCAGCTAGAAAATCTGATTCTTTTACAACAGAAATGTATTGTGCAAAACATTACAGAAGTAAGGTAGAAATACCTGTCTTAGACTGAGGCATCCAGGAATTGGAGGGAAGGAGGGGATGCTTGAAACAATCTATTGCAAGACACCCTTGTTAAAATGAGTGAAAAGGCAACTAATTGTGCATGTCATTATTTTCAACTAAACTTAATTGACAGCCTGTCCACTCTCTTCTCAGCCTATCACAAAAAACACCACTATAGCAGTTTGAATAGAATATAGTCAGTGATACTATCTATGCATTGTTCCAGTCTCCATACCTGCTGGAAGGTTGTCTGGTTTCTTGCACATAATCACATTAGAGAAAAAGCTTTTCTCAAAGGAAATTGTGGAACACAGGCTCTTGTAGTGCATAGCCCTTCATCGGTGCAGCTACATTCCTTAAAAAAGAGAAAGTTAAATGATGGTTTTATATCAGACAACAGCACGTAGTCCAGGACTCAAACACACAACCTAGGAATCAAAACCATGTAGTCTTTCACACTGGCAGTAAATGAAAGATCTTGAAGGGATGCTGGTTCCAGCAACAGACCCTTATTCAGTAAGGTGGCAAGGACAAAGGCATTGCATCAGAAGTGAATCTAAACCATCTGTTAAATGTCATCATGCAAAAAATGTGTTACTGCATTCGCCCCAGATCCAGGCATTCAGATACATCTTCTGGCTGTGATGCTAAATACAGAGTACAAAAATCTTAAGCTAACAGAACAGAAATATTAACCTTAATTAAAATGGTATGCAATTAATTACCCTGTTCAGAGCTAGAAGTGTGTTAGCAGACAGGCACTGTGTGCCAAGTCTGATATTAGACTGTGTGGGGTTTAGCACAAACAGGGCTGGAACAGCCGATCAGAACCAAGATGACTAGCAAAAAAATAAACCTGTGCTGGCACTGGGAAAAGAATATGAGTTCCTCATAGCAAGGTCATGACACCATTTTCCTAAATACCTGTTCAAAATTATCTGAAGTACAAAGACAAGAACTCCAGACCTAAAGATGATCACTTTTATAACAGTTTTATTCAAGTCTGTGTGCTCTAGTGTTGAGACAAGGCCTAGATCAGCATTACACTGTAATACAATAATTTTAGCCATTGAACCAAGCCTGCTTGGCATCCTTGGTTTACAATTTACAGTACATCCAAAAAAAAGCAAAGAGAAAAAAAATCTCAGAACGCCAACAACTTTCATTAGCTCTTTGCTTTGCTTAAATATTGTTCTATAACATAAAATAATTTAATACAAAAAAAGAACTGTAATCCAAATACACATAATACATTGACACAGAACAGAGGAAAGATACAGTAGATTATGCACAAGAGTATTCAGTTGATGTGTTACCTACAGTGAAACAAACTGGACATTAATATAATTTAACTATTTAAGCCCAAGAGGGTCAGAGGCAACAAGGCCGGGTCACAAATAAAGCTTTTTAAAAAATAATGCAATCTTATTTTCCCCTAAGCTTACTGCTGTACAGAGGTTAAAGGAAGGCTCCAACAAATCACTTCATTTGACAACATTTCATCACACAAACAAGAAAAACTCGGTGGCTTCCATTAGTTTACTCAACTCTGGGGTACGTTACCACTTGCTAATGCAACTGCTTCATTGCAGGTTCTTCAGGCAAAACACACCCTCAGGTGCTACTTCCATAGCAACAGACTTTTGAACACCATGAACAGAAGAGAAGACATACAGGAGGTCTCCACAAATGGACTGAAATACTTAGTGTCGTAAGATGAATCCCAGTCCTGCAGAGTTTGGAGTTTCTTACAAAGTACCTAACACGCTCCATAAAGGAATTTCAACACAAGCAGGAACTATCCCATACCTCAAATGAATGGACACGTGGGCATGATCTTACACTGGGAGTAATCTACTCACCTGGTTCTTCAGATTTACAACATTGTACCTAGGAAGTCAGGTCACTGATTTTTGCAGCTGGATTTAAACAGAAGCAGGAGCAGATCCACAATTAATAAGGCAAAAGAAAGACATAGCTTATAAAAAGAGGGAGGAAATACATTCTCTGGCTTAGAAATTCTTGGACTTTCAAAGCCACAGAAGAGACATTGTTAAAAGCACAGGTAGTTTCCCTGATTTTTCTACCACTGTTGCCCTCCCCACTCCATATAAGCCTCTAAACTTAAGTCACGCAAAATATCTCCAAAATTCCCAGCTTGTTCTGCATTTATAGCAAAGAAATCATACACACCAGCACAAAATGCTGGGCCAACAGCTGACAAACAAGAACCCAAGAACCTAACAATGGTGGTGGATGTTGATCACTATCGAACTTGTCAGGTCTGCCCACCAGCCTGGAAGGATGCATTTTTGAAATGGAAAAACAAAACTGAGAAGAGGCCTCAGGTTTAACACCAGCATTTGTACATAAAACCTCCACACACCACTTATTGCCCCTTTGCAGCTAGCAATCTGCTAGTGCCGAAGTCATTGCTCTTTCCCTCCTGTGTCAGAACATTCTCTCAAAGCTTCCCTTGTTTATGGTAAGAATTAGCAGTCAAACAGGCATGGCAAATGCAGGCGTGGAAAGGCCACACAAGTCAGAGCAATCAAACCCAGAAAGTTGTGAGGGAACTTCCTCTGACAAAGTATGGAGGCTGGTCCTTCACCATTAATCTCTACAGACACCCCAGGTCAGATTAGAATAGCTTTGCTGACTTGGGGTCTTGTGTATTTGGACCCAGATACATTCAATTGATTCCAGTGATGTTTAATTATGAGATGAATAGCTTCCTTGAACTGAAGCCTCTTGCCCTTCTAGTTAAAAGAGAGTGCCCCAAATACACATTTTTACTACTAGATGTTCTTAGTTTTACATGGTTTCTTATTAAAACTGACAACTATGAGGGGCACTGATTTTAAGCAGACCTAGGCATATTCTCCACTTGGAATTCCGCTGTCTCTCAGACGGACTTATGCTGCACAAAAATGGCTTTTACTCCCTGTAAAGAGCACTGGCCAAACTCAACTGCTCAACCGGCAAACACTGGTATGCTTTCTATTTTTTTTTTTTTTTTTTTTGCTGCTGAGTTGTTCTTTACAGCCTAGGATTTCTGGATGTTACGGTTGCCAAGATAACCTTGAAAACAGAGCAATGGCAGAACTGATGCAGTAACATCTGCTTTAGATGCAGAGTGAAAAATCAGCTCAGAGGTACTAGCTGCCCTATTCAGATACGAGTGCTAACCATGTTGACATTTTAAGAGCTGCTCACTAAAGCATGCAAGACAGAAATACAAGCTGACTATGGATATCTGGGCAATCAATCAAGAGAACTCATTTTGTGACACAAACTGTGCCTGGGAAGAAACATCCCAATACCTTACCCCCAAGTTGAGAAGCGGCCACATCTATGAAATTCCAGAAGAACCCAAGGAAAAAGCTCAGTTCTCCTCCAACTGCAGTTAAACTCAAGAAGATCAGTGTGCAACTGAGCTAAGCCAAACACTAATCAGAGACCCCATTTGTTTTGAAACTCAATGACAAGAAACCAATTACAAGGGTTCCCAAAGAACTTGTTTATATACTGAAATCTCATGTTAGCAGCATTCTTATCAATGAAGCCTGAAAAAGCACTGGTATGTCTTTCTGCTCCGTTATAACCTCTGCTACTAAGAGAGGGAAAAGCATTAGGACATGGCTAGAGCAATGTTTCTTCTTTCTCAGACCCGTGTCTCTCCCCTCTCCTGCTTCAAGACAAGAAGGTTAGTTTTACCCAACCTCAGCATCTGTTCTCAAGAAAATGCTACATCGGAACAATCAAGGTAGGACAAAGAGACAGTGCTAATCACTCCTAAACAGCATAAATAAATACTTTATCCTGGTCTTATGCTGGGGCTTCAGCCAACTACTTTTAAAAACAATGTGGGCTCTCACTAGCTGGAAGCTAAACTCCAAGCATGGACAAGATCCTAGAAAAGTACTTCTGAGTAATGAAGGAACATTTTTCCTCAGCATTATTATTTTTCACGTAACTTATTCTAAGCAAATACAACTTTGGCATTCCTTCTGCAGATCTGGTTGGTCTAAGCCTCCATTTGCTAGCTGGGCTAGCATCTGAGTGACCCATAAGCTACAGACCCAACATGTGCCCACTTCAAGCTTATAAATCCACTATATTACACACTAAAAATGTGTCATGGTTTCTTAGTATTAGCTATATTGGACTGTCTGCACATTATTAGCATTCAGACATGAGAACTGTATTGAAATCAAATATATTAGGAAAACAACAGTGAATACAGGGAAACAAGACTGCATACAGGTTCACTTAAAGAATATGAGAGTATAAAAAGATCTGTTTCAAAAAACATACTTTCACCTTTAACAGCAGCAGTGACCAATATGAAATTACCACCTTTCCACACTGCAGACGTTCAGCTCTTCCATGGGTTGAAAACCATCAGGAAACATGCCCTCTGCCTTGTCATTTACTGTTTATTTTGGAGACCTATATAGTAAAAGCAAGCATAACCTTAACTTATCAAACTGAACCGCTGGTTTTATTTTTCCATCAGGAATCTGAGTGTCAGAGAGCCAAATACAAGTGTTTTCCTCTGTCCTCTCATCATTCCAGCCTCAACTGCCTACCTAGAACAATTCCTGCCAAAAAAAAAAAAAGCGAAAAAAAAACCAACACCCTTACCCTTTCTTCACACTCCATCTCTACAAATGAGGTAGCTCAGGGTAAAATAAAGACAACCAGAAACAAAGTCACTACACAATCCTCAAATTCTTCTTTAGGACCCAACTTACCTATGATGCCCAGAGATTACCAAGCAGCTAGTATCCTCTATCCTGACTGTTTCACTACAAAAGAATAATAATTTTACCCATGTATTGGCTATTTTCTGTCAACTTCCACCTTCACTTCCCCCAGCTGAGTTTTATGCTTCTACCTTGAAAATGTTTTAGGTCAAAGAACACCTAAAACAAGTGTTGTTTTCTGTCTTGGGCCCCATAATATTACAGTATCAAGAATTAATAACTGATTAAGACGGGATAGGGACAGCCACTGAAATAATGTATTTAGAATTCTAACCAAGAGATAAGGAGAGCTAATGATAGCGCATTTGTTTCCACGGGGTGTACACAAGTCAGCAAATGGGAGGACACAAAATGTTTGCAGTGCTGGTGTTTGGCCTGATGTATGATAACACTACAGTACTGAAAGCTACATCATTCCAAGAGTTCCCTCCAAAAAAAACAACCTAAGGCCCTAGCAAGGATGCATGTGAAACAGAAGGCACCTAGGAATACGGATGCACCTAAAATACACATAGGTGATTCACAGGCTTAAAAAAGACCAGCCCAAAAAGCAACACTCAGTAGGAAAATGCTGTTCCTGGTCATTTGGAACCAAACGAAAAAGTTTTTTTTTTTTTTTTTTTTTTTAATTCATGTACAGAAAGAGGTGAAACATGTTTCTTGTATACAACACTGATGAAGTGCTGAAGATTTTCTAGTGAAAAAAAAAAGGATACTTGTTAGGAAGGAACAAGAAGTCGTCTGGTAGCTACATGAGATCCACCACCCAGTCACCAGTGGGAAATTACCTTATAATCAAGCATGCTTCTTAGTTTGGGAATGAATGTTTTTAAAATACAAAAATAAAGCTGATGTAGGCGATTTCAGAAGCTGTATTCATCTATGACCAATGGCAAAGCTGCTTAAAAAAGCTGAGCAAGAGAAAAAACAAAAGCAAATGCACATTAACACTGCAGCATGTGACATTCTACTAGTGTGTTCATAAGAGAGAGCAGCAAAATAAGGTATAAATGCATTTCAGTATTGTTTTGTGAAACTGTGAAAGCAGAGCTGAGGAAACAAACACAAGTTCTTCTTAAGACTCTTTTGTTTGCTAACCACAACAAAAAAGGAAAATCTAAACCACAATACTGGATACAGAAATAGAAAAATGATAAACATCTGATTAAAAATACCTTCTCTCCAGCTAGATACAAGACCACTGGCTGTGCCAACCACCTTATTCTAATCTTACCATAGTAAACTTAAAAGAAAAACACAGGAAGACATTATTTCTTAAAGATATCTTAATTATATAATGAACCAAAGGTTTAGGAAACCTTAACGTTATCCTCTATGACAGCATGAGTGTGTTTTGGTTCTGTTTGAACATACACGCTGTACTTATTGCTGGTTTGCAACTGTATTTTAACACATGCCTCTCCCCTCACAGTTAGTATCCTGTTTTACCCAAATTATAGCCTTAAGCGAGTTATAAATACTGAAGCAAAGCAACTATCCTGTAGCAACAAGGATCAGATATCTTCATTTCCAAATATAGGTTTCCTTGTTTCATGTTGAAAAAACTGAAGCTGAAAGAAGGACATATATCACTGCAAGATATAACTTCCTATTTGCCACAGAGTTGAAGAGTTATTAAGAGTAGTTCCAAAATGCATGGAAAAGCTTAGAAAGCAATAAGCATCATTTTCCAAGAGGAAAGGTTTCAAAAAAACCCAAAGAAAAAAAACCAACATTGATACTAGCTTAAAATTACTGACAAAAGTAACAAGCTAACACTGAATTTGGGGATATTGTATTAAGTTTGGTTCTATACAGCTAATGGGTCTCCAGTTCCCATATTCATCCCACAGAGATGAATTAAGTTTCAAATAAAAGTTAGGTAAAAGATAGAAAGGTGGCTCATGTTAGGAGGTTTCCTGTCATTTTCTCCTTAATAAAACACTCCAGATGGTAAAGACCTTTCTCTACTCAATCATTACTGCCTCACCTTCAACAGAATGAGAGGTATCCAGTTTCATGACAATCGAAGTAACATCTCTACGCAGTATTGTCCATAAAGTCTTAAGACAACAGCATGCTATGAAGAGGAAGGCAACTACTCCCGTTCCTAGAGGTACAGAAAAATACTTCATCATAAAAGCATACCAAACCAGAACAGGTCTTTCCACATCAATAATGAAAAATTCACTTTGAAAATACTCATTTTGTTAGAAAACCATTACAAAAAGAATATTTTCATTGAGGTTCCCTGCCCCATACTGAATATCAACCCACTGCAATAATAATCTGAAGGAAAAAAGATACCTATAAAAAGTTACATTTGCACCTCTGAAAAGGATCAAAGGAGATGAGACCTCCTTGATGGCAAAACAGAGCATTGTGCAGTCCATAGGAAGCAACAATATTACAAAAAATCCATAACTATTACCGCCTTAGTTTTGACACAAAAGCTTTCTTCTCTCTACATGTCCCACATTCAATTTCTGTGAAACCACTAGAAATTTAGTAAAAAAACTGTATTTTTTTGCATTGTTGCTACATCTGTGCTTTCCCCTCAACTTTACAGGAAAAACAGAATACAGGGATGGCGTATTTTGAAGGGTTGGCAAAAATATTCTAAATTCCTAAATCAGTTACATAAATTAGTGACATATATTGCCAGCCAACTATTTTAAAGAAAATACATATGTATTTCCAAACTCAATTTTTTTCACAGCAACAATCTTACTACTCTTAGTATCAGTTACAAAATGTCATTTCCTCTTTGTGAGCCCTGTAATTACTTTAACACATTTTATTCCATTCTTTTCTCATTGTTTTAAACTGCTCAGTGGTTTCGTGATCTTGTGTTCTCCTTTTCTGCTTCTTAGCAAAAAAGTGCAACTTATTCAGGTATTTAAAGAAAAAATATATTTATTTTTATAGCAAGATTTTCACCATTTTTCTCAAGAACACTGCTAGAAAGGTATGTCAATAATGAAACTTTTGTCTCACTGAGAAACGGGAATACTAATAACCAGTAAAAAAGAGATCTGAGCTTCCTGACTGGCTCGTTTCTTCTCAGTACCTAGTGGACTATAGTGAAGCACTCTTTTGGGGATTTGGGGAACCTCAGCACCCACAGCTGGGATGGAAAAATAACAAACAGATTAAGGCAGGAGAGAAATCAAGCCAGGATGTCATGCCAAGATGGATATAGGGAAAGGTTACGCCTGGCTTTAACATGCACACGGCCTCAGCTTTCAGGATGCATACAGTAAATACCTGACAACTCTTTGCCTTGAGAGCCCTCTGCCTGTCAGAGAATATCCCACCACTTGCTAAAGACTACAGCTATGTTTTACAACAGACACCTCGTGCCTGATACCTCAGGCTACTCCAGGGACCGATCACAGATGGAAGACTCATTTATGGGTCGATGCTCGAAGAGACTACCTTGTTTTATTTCACATGCTAGATTGAATTAAGATAATTGCATCCAAGGAACATTTGGAAAGCATTATGGTCCTACCCAATCTTTCTGGCAGCTCTGTAATATGGAATATCTAAACTGGAAACCCTAATCCGGATCCTTAAATTCTATGTCAGCTTGCCCACTCAGTTCCTTTGCTGTCCCTTTGGTGTTAGGGAAGATGCTCTTTGGAACAAAATACTTCTAACAGGTTAGCTACACACCACCTTCACCAAGTGATTATCTAGAAGTGAGAGAGAAGGAAAGGATTTTGTTTCTTCTTTAACTTTCCTACGCAAAAGAGCTATTCTGGATGATGTCTTTGGAGAGCAGAGGCTGCTTCCTATGACTTTTGTAGTGACACTTTTTGCACAGAAAGTATAACTCTTCAGAACAGCTGATCCAGTTTTGCTTCAGACTTTCTAGAAGGATAAGGGAGACCATGAGAACTCGGTAGTTTTAATCTCTTGCTTTAAGTCCCTCTGACCCAACTTCTGACCAGGCTTCTTTCCTTGAGTTTGTTTCTATAGCACAATGGAAATTAATCATCTGTTTGTGGGGTTCCCCACCCTCATGTTTAAGAAACCCAAAATGCTAAAGGCCAACGTTTAACACAAGTGCCAGAAACGTAAGTTTTCTTTTTAAAAGTTTCTTAGCCCCACACCAGAGTACCTTGCCTACGCAGTCAGCAGTCCATCCAGCTTCAGCTGCCATTGTAACATCATCTAGGCTAACTCTGGATCATTCAATCGAATAGGCAAAGAGTAATTCTGCCATTAAATAAGTTTCATGGAATGAGATGAGCAAAGAAATGTGACTTTTCTCTGTGGTGACACACTGTATTTGCTTGATAAAAGGGTGCACTTGACCAATGGCAACATGCTGGGTTTAGCCCTCAGACAGAATCAAAAAAACAACTAAAGACAGTATTTCCCCACGCACGCTGGTTTTTAACATAAGGTTGCAAACATCTGAACAATCATGTTGTCTGTGCTGCTGCAAGAAAGCCTTCAGCTACACTGCCTGCACTACAGGGCTAGACTTCCCTAACCGCGTGAGTGCAACACTGGCAGCACCATGAAGTCAGTCATTTGCACCCAAATGGTTAGCAGATTAGCAGAACGAGCAGAGATCTGTACAAAAAACTAAACAGATATGCTGTACCCTGCAATAAAGCAGACTACCCTAATAATCTCGCGTAAAGGCCACATCCCTAACGTATAATGCTGAAACTGGGCAAGAGTGAAGCTCTCATTAAAGCTGTAGGATAGACTTGTTGGGCACAGACACACTTGCAGTCTCTAAAGAAAACTGTGATCATAGGCACACCTTAGTTGTGTGACTTCCTCCTGCAAGAGAGGGGTCTGTTACTTGTCCAGAGTTAGGAGTTTTTACAGATTTAAACAAAAGTGTTTTACATGTCTATAATGCCTTCCACGCGAAGATGTCAAAGGACTTTATACAAATTACATAGGTCCCATCCCCCCCCGTGAGGTAGGTATTAACCCTATTATTTACAGATGGGGAAATTCAGGCACGGAGAGGTTACATTATTTGCCCAAGGTCACACAGTGAGTCAGCAACTAAATAAGACAGAATCCAGATGTTCTGATTCCTATTTGCACAATCCAACTACTAACAACACAAGTCTCAATTTCAAAAGAGCCTTCAACAAATATCAGTGTGCACAAGAGCAGTCTTGGGTTTCAAGGGCCACTCCTTAAAAAGAGTAAGAAAGGAGGAAGAAGAGGAAGAAAAAAAGAACGAGGGGACATAACTTACTTCTGCAAGCCAACACAGCTTTAAAGAAAGAGTTCCTGCCAATTCCCTTCCCAAAGCTGAGGCAGCTTGACTATGAGCCTGCGATATAGGGGGAAAAAAAAAAGGAGGCTGATGGAACTAAAGCTCAAAACAAAAAAGCAAGCTAGAGTGAATGGTCATACTATTCCCCTTCATCATTTTGAAAGCAAAGGGTCATGGAAAAATAGGGCTGAGAGGGACCTCAAGAGATCAAAGTCCACACACCCCACCTTGAAGCCAGGATCAACTTATCTACTCATTCCCAACAGCCTAGACTGTTCTCAAAGACCTCCATCAATGGAGATGCCATGCCCTTCCTCAGCAATCTGTTCCACCTTGCACTAGCACATGAGCAAAATGGGGCAAGCAAGTGTATTATTTCTGCTCCTTCAGTGGGGACACCACGATTTCCAGGCCTTTCTAATGATACATTTTAGAGAAGGTAGTCTCCAGATAACAACTTGTTTCTGTCCTGGAATCTTTGGGAAAATAAACACTGGTGTCTGCTGTATTATAGTACTTGAGTTTTGAAAATACTGATTAATACCAGGATAGATACCAGTATACTTACTGCAAGTGCCAAATCCTATAAGGTCAGTAACAAAGACTTTGATATGATAATTTTAGCTTACTGCAGATACAAACTGCAGTAAGAGGACAGGGAAGACTACAGAAAAACCCCACAGCAAAGGTCAGCAGCTTTGAGTTGCTAAGTTACATCCAACTGCAGACAACAATCAGGCAGTCGAACAACATCTTCAGCAGAGGCAGCACCATATGATCTCTGTAGCATCCCTCCATCTCATCTGTCTTCAAAGTGCATTCTCAGTGCAAAAAGTAGGAGTGAATTTAGAGAGGCTTACTGTCCCCAGTGGATTTCATACTAAGACCAGAATTCTTGCTTGAGTTCATATGCTGCAGCTTTGTGTGTGTTAAGTTCACTTCTGCATAGCGGAATGGTGCTGTCCTGGCTCTGCCCCTCAGCATCTATGTCCAACAGTGTCCGCTCCTCTACAGGAAGACCCACCTGGAAAGGAAGCAGTGCAGGAAGTCCGGGTCTCTCTTCCACAGTGCTGCTGCTACTCGCAAAACAAGAGTCCAGATTGCTCGGAGTGTCAGTACTTGAACTGTTGGCAGAAGATTCACCCTTGGCATTGCTGGGTGACACAAACCACCAGGGATCAAGCCGCTGTCGGCTGGCTGCGGGACGAGGCCGAGGCAGGAACTCCAACGTCTTGGGTCTTTCCAGTGTGGGGTCCTGCTGTGCATTCCATCGTCTCGGGGTTGGAGGAAAAACAAGGTTGGGGTCTGGCAGGCGAGGGACCTCATTTGGATCTCTACTTGGACTAGGTGTTTTTAATACACCTATCCAAAACGGAGAAGGTGAAAGAAGAGGGAAACATGTTAGATGTCACTGCTAAAAGGTTCCAACAGATCTTATTGTATGTACACTGTGAAAATATTCTGAAAGCAGAAAGCCTCCATTCAGAATCTACAACCTCCACATCTTCAAGATTGAAGCGAATAACTGGTTTCTTTATTCCTACATCATTCTCAACACATTGTGGAACACCTGTTTCATTTGCCTAGCATAGGCAAAGTATTTTGTTCGTTCCTGATTTGTTTTCTTCATCCTCAGACTGGAGAGCATGGATTTGGCCTCCTATCAGAGGTGAGGACTCTCCAAATCCTTTGGAGGGTACATTACCGTTAATGGCTTGAATGGATCAGGGAGACACTTGCACAGCAGGATGTGCGACACCTGTTTGCAGTGAGCTGGACAAATTCCCTGGAAGAGTCATTTAACAAAATCTACTGTGGACACTTCCTGGTTTTGTTTGGTTGTTTTTAAAACACAAGATAAACTTTCATTAGTATTTTAATAAGTGTTCTCAGCTGCATTAACCCACATTTTACTGCAGACTGCCTTTCAACAGACAACCTCATATTTTGTTCTACCATTGGGAAAAGTCTAATTAAATCAGGCTTTAATTTCATATTCTAGTCCTCTTTTTCCCTAAATTACTAGGGCAGAAAAACAGGAAAGCATTTATTAACTTATCAAGTCACAGCCACTCCTAAAGACTGCAACAAGCAGAACACTACCTACCTAGGAAAATCCCTCTTGCTTGCAAAGCAGTAAGAGCAACAGTGGCTCAGCCCCACACTACTTTAAGAGATTCAGTTTTCACTGCCGTAAGGATTAGAATTTGCTTTGAAATTGTAACACCAATACAAACAAGTGTATAAAGGCAACAGATGGAATTCTGAGGAACTTCTAAAAATGAACAGCAGTTGTACCTTGATATCATCTTTGTCTAAGAAACAACATACTCTACCTCACAGCATTGTGAAGCAGAGTTCATTGGTGTAGAGATAATGGAACAGATTGTTACTGCATTACTCCATTCATTATTTGTGTAAAGTCAGCATCCACAAGCCCTTCTTGTGAACTGGCCATCACCACAGATGCTGTATAAGCAACACGTTTACTTCCTAACTTGTAATTATACTGTTTGGGCCCTTCTTCTGAAGAGGAAAAGGAAGATGGCTGAAAACCTACCTGCTCCCAGTGCTCCAGTTAAACAGCTACTGGAAGGGCATCCACTGGTTGGGCACCCATTGACAACTAGTCCAGTCCCTTTGATGGCCCCATCAGAAGGTGTGCGCCTGTGCCCGCCTTGCTGGGTGTGGGAAGAGACCGTCACATGCGTGGGAGTCAGGGACTGGTTGGGGTCTTGTTTGAACCTCTCAATCTGGACATTGACTAATGGGTTGTTAATGGCTGGCAAGGGAGCCTTGACCGTCACAGGGCTGACAGGCATTTCATACACCACAATCTCATCACTGTCTGAGCGCAGCAGGGACCGGGTGGAATTACATTCGGAAATGGAAGACAGGGAAAGAAGGGTGAGGGATGTGGATGGCTCGCCTAGCAACAACATGGGCTCATCTTTTTTGAAGATTTTTCGGGAAGGTGGGCTAGTGCTCCTGCGTGGGCGTCCAGCTCGCTGGAAAATGCTATCACGCTTTTTCTTCTCCTCCTTGGGTGGCTCTGGCTCCTCTTCAATCAGCAGCTGACACTTCCCTGCTTCTAGCAGATCAAACCCCAGGCCTGCAGCAGCCAGCACCGCTCCACAGCCAAGCAAGGCAATCTCGCACCGTTTGTGGTGGGAGCCACTACGTTTGAGGCTGTTGGTGGGTGTTAGCTGTGGGGTGCTAGTAGCAGAGTTCACAGGGGTGGACTCATCATTGGCATCACTAGAAGGCCCATCCCAGTCTTCATTCTTCTGAAATGGGATGCAGAGGTATGACTGGTTGTGCCCAGGTGAAGGGTGCACTTTGCCCTCCCCATTAAGACATTCGCTGTCTTCATCATCTGAAAAGCAAACACAAGAAATACTTCGCATTGATATAAGATTCACGGGCAAAATTCCCTGTCTTACAAATACATATGAGAAACTTCTTTTCAGAAGATGCAACCATCCTTCTCATCACAAGCATCATTCACTAACTGCCAAACACAAACTACTGTCTCCAAACAGGTAAGCCGAGACAAGTAGCTGGAAAACGCTATCATAGTGGAAGTTACTGGCATGCTGATCTGTTCAGGATCAATTAAGGAACAGCATATGAGAAGAAATCTACATTTCAGTTATTTCTAAAGTTTATATGTTTGGGAGTCAGGAGTGAACAGGTAGGAAAATGATAAGGATCTCTCCCAGCAAGTAAAGGTGTAACCATACTGCTCACCTAAATATTAACAGGAAAGGAGTTGAAAGGTAACATGGAGTTAAGAGGGAATTAAGAGAACCTTGTCAGCTTGACAGATAAGAAATGCAAGAACAGAGATGAACAAACAGAAAATCCAGAAGGAGAAAGTTATTTCACACAGAATAAAGAAAAGCCAGATGCCACCAAAATGAAAATACTGCTGTAAGATATCAGGTAAAGGTCAGGAAATGGAAAGTTCATTCAAATGTGAACGGAAGTGGAGATGAGAGTAACAAGTCCAGGGAAATCCTTTACCCATCTCCGCTAAGCTGGTGAATCCTGGAAAAGCAGGTGCAGTTCTCTGGATTTTCCCTAGGTTTGGTGCACTGGATGACCACTGTTTGTATCCTTCTACCAGAGCTTTTAGACTGAAATAAAAGAAAGACAGGATAAAATGTACAATGCTGACAATAACCTTTCATTCCTTCCTTCTATATTCTCTACTGCTCTACTTAGGTCATGCATGTATCTACCTTAATTACATAGATTTAAGGTCCTCCCATAGCAAGGCATTTTACAACACCTCCCTCGTTTGTAATATCAGCAGAGATCTTTTGGTCGCTATGCTAAACAACAGCTACGAATTAAGAATAATACAAAGCACCACTACAGAAATTAGATATTTTCATTTTAAATCAAGGCAAACCTACCATGACAGGTACAAAAAGTGCTCAGCAGGAGGAGGGAAAAAATATCTACAAAAACATTTCCACGTGAAACACAAATAAACGATGAAAATCAAAGATAACTTAATGGGAATGCAATACACCGAAGTCAGTAAAACAGCAGACTTAGATGCCTCTGTATTATAAGACCCAACACTTTTCCTTTAAAGGAAACACTGCATTGAAGTACAGGCAGTTAAAAGCATAAGCTGCAGATTATGGAAAAATAGGTAACTAAACACCATATATCATGCCATTGCTTTTTAGTTATAGGCCAAAAAATCAAACCAAAACAAACAAAAAAAAACACAAAATAAATCCCTGCTTTCAAGTCATCCGAGTTTAAAGGAATTTTACTTTGCACCTGAGCTTATTAGTAGTCCCCATTCATAGATCTTCATTATCACCATCCTATTTGTTCCCTGCAATACTTTCATGACATCAGAAAAAAACACAGTAAGCTGCATGATTTTTTGACACATCAACAAGTCAACAACATTTTCTTCTTCGGTTATTAAGGTTCTCTGAACTGGGATATCTATGGTGCCTTTCTACAAACTCCAACGTGAAACACGTCAGTGTTGGCGAAGAGCCTAAAAAGCACTTCGGGCAGTCAGAACTTGAAGTGAAAGGAGACAAAAATATCTGTGGATAGTCTGAATGATCCCAACTGGACATACCATAGCATCTCTTTGTTACTGAAAGAACTGAAAAATTAGTAGGAGAAACCTCTTCTAGCCACATGACTAACTTGTGTTGTTCTTTGAAAAGAGACAGCTTGTATATGCTCATATCCTCCTTTCTCTGTAAGGGAAGGATTGTAATGAACTCTCTCATGATTCTCATTTTTCACAAGAATCATTCTGCATGTCTAAGATGACTTCCGTGCCAGGATTTCAAGGTTATACATACTCAGTATGTGTTTTTTCCTCTATTCTCTACCTAACTGGAAAGCCATGCTTGTCATCAGACAAACTATATTACTATAGCAAGGTCACAAGGTTTAAGCTTGATTCAGCACACGTTCAGCTGGTTGATCACCGTTCTATAGACATTACTTTTCAAAAGTTCTCGCTGCTTCCAATATTCCGGAATAGTTTTAGATTACACAAAAAGCAGCCCATACAGTTCTCACCTGTCTCAAAAAAGTTCATCATTTTCCCAACATTAATCATTCTGGCATATGTAGTACCCTGCTATGAACTTGAATCCAGACAGCACAGTACTGAATCCTACTTGTTGAGAAAGACGAGCCACATGATTTTACAATCTCGCAATTTATTCCCTCCACACTACACTCAGCTATGTGATAAAACACTACCAGGAGACCCTGAAGACCTGTGCAGAGGATATCCTTGAGAATATGCTACAACTTTCTGCTGCTGTATATATTTCTTATGCTCAAAGATAAATGCAGAGGGTGAATAATGACTCTAATCAATTCGTGACTAGCTTTACTTAATTATAGGTAAATTAACTCATGCTAGAGAATTTCACAGCAATTGCTATAGTGTAATTCCTGCCTAAACTTTTGATTACATCCTATGGAAAATACATTGAAAGGGATGGTAAAGATGTAGATTCAAGTTGGCTTCATCAGAGTTGCATAAGCAGATGGAACAGCAGCACTGCTGTTACCAGCAGTGTCATGGGGAAAGCTTACACTGGACTTCTCTATGCTAAGTTTAGCTCTTCAATTAACTTTTTTTTTTTTTTAAATCCCTGTTCTCCCAGATCAGACTTAAAAAAAAAAAAAAAAAAGAAAGAATAGCAAGCACTCTATCGACCAAGGTACTAATATTTACTGCAACCCTATTCCTTTTCAATAATCTGCAGTCTGGCATGTTCTCAGTGAGAAGCTGGAGTTCATTGTATGTTAACCACACTGCCCTCTCAGTAACGCTATCATATTTCAGATACTTTGCAAAATGCAATGGCCTTACAATGCCTTCCTGGAAAAGGTGGTGATCACCACAGTTTTCAAGAGAACAGGATAATTTTAAGAGCAGCCATAGTTAGCATGTAACTCCTTTCCAGCTGTCTGTGCTCGAAAGCAGTTCAGTTCTTCAGACTGCACAGAAAGGAACAGAAAAACAGAATAAAAGATTTATTACCCTAATTCCTAAAACACTTCAAGGCTGAAGTGTTTCTCTACCAGCTTCAGTAGTCTCCTGACCTTTTATATTTTTTTGAATAATTAATGACTGTAAAATATGGCATGTTTTAATTCTGAAGAATGCAATGCTCTGTCTACAGTACAGATAAAGTACAGGCAGCAGCCAAAGAAGCTTCCTCCACATTGCCCTGTTAACACATGTCAAGAGTGTTTTGAATGAAGAATGTGATTTAGTGTCACTGGAATAGAATAAAGCAGTTCAGTTAGAAGGGACCTTCAAAGATCCTCTAGTCCAACTGCATGACCACTTCAGGGCTAACCAAAAGTTAAAGCCTATTATTGAGGGCATTATCCTAATGTCTCTTGAGCACTGAATGCTTAGATTTAGGCCCTCCTGAAGAATACTGCAGCGGTGATACATTATATAAACATCTGTTTGCTACAAGTTTCACACCTGAACACACAATATTAAAGAAAAGATTCTTAGTTATCTTATTTTCCCTGCTAAAAGTATGGAAAAAGTCAATCAATTTAGCAGTGGAAAAAGCTTCAAGTTCTGCTAAAAATCATGAGGCATTCAAACCTCTCATGGGTTTTAGATCATTAAAATATTCCTCTGTTTTAAGCAGCATTTCAGCAATAATCTGAGGACGGGTAGAAATAATTCACAGAAAAAAAAAGGTGCCATAGAACAAGAATCTATAGAAAAGGGCCAGGTGCAACTCATGTCCTAAAAGTGATTTTCTGCAGATATGTATTCACTCAAGGTACATGTGTCCTTTAAAAAAGCTGGAAAAGACAATGTTTGACTGGCTCTACAGACACTTTTTAAACAGCATCATGGAAAATCTTTTTAAAAATTATAGTTGAGAATTGTAAAATAAATATTTGCAGACATGATACGAAATTACAGTAAGTTGAGCCTGAAAATAAAGAAAATCCAGAAAAGAAATAGTTTTACACAGCTAAGGAGCTGCATAAAAGGAAGTTCTACTGCTTAAAAATAGACATAAGGTAATAGCGGACAGCAAAAGCATCAGGTCTGTACTGGACCTCTACCAACGGACTGAATGCAACGTGGGTCTCTGTTTTGGATCTCTAATAGCTCAGGTACAGCAAATCTGTAAGCAGAAAAGTGCTTGCAAGAAGACAGGCAAAACTCCTGTAAGCCTGTAAGCTCATAACCAGTTTCAGAACCCGGACACCAGTCTGATTCCAGGCCCTCTCTTCTTACCCATCTTCTCCTGCACCTAGCTCCTTGTGACAAAGTGAGCTTGGTCCCCACGTGCGCCCTTTTTTCTTCTGGCCTCTCTTCTCTTCTTCCTCTCCTTCCTCCTTTGGAAGGACTGAGTTTCGTCCCCATGTTTTACTGCTTTCAGCAGGAGTCACTAAACAAGTGAGAAAAACGGTGGGAAAATGGGAAAAAAAAGATAAACAGGTTGGTCCCAAAACAACGCAAAGAACACAAGCAAGAAGAATAGTAGCGAAAGTGTTCATTTGGGGTTCTTTCACATAATTCTCAGCATGTATCAACACTAATCTAACAACCAGATCCGTTCAAATTGCTGCAGACACGCTTTATGGCTTTATTTCTCCACTGGTTTCTTTTTTAGAAATACCAGTTTGATACCAGAAACACAAGTGTCATGATAGCCGATACAAACACTGCACATTAGCTAACATTCCTTTCATACTTCTAGTACACATTTATCTCCCTAATTCTGTGTTATTATGGGAACACCACTTTCATGACAACCATCCTTGTTTTTCTGTCCTTCCATCAGTAACTTAATCACTTATGTTTCACTGATCTACTCTGCAAATTAGTCTTTTAAAGATCAGCCTGTACACCCAAGGAATGTATTTTCTGTACAGTGCAGCAGCAATCTTTCAAGAAGACAGGTGAGGCTTAGACTCCAAAGAATACAAAACCCAACTCCCCACTCCCACTTGCCAACACACACTATTTTTCTCTCTAAATTCATACATGCAGGGCACAAGGCCAACATTTTAGGAACATTTTTTACAGTCCTGTCCTAGATATGGAATCTTGGCATCTTACCACGCTGACAGACTGCACATTTCCCAAATTCAATACTACATTGAGCTCCTTACACTGTATGGCCCTGAGTCTGGGAATAATGGTAGGACTTGCAGGAGGGCTGGAGCAGCTACTGATCAAGCTTTTCCTTTTATCCATCGTTGGAGAAGCCTGCACAGTGAATTTATGCTGGAAATCTGTTTATCAAAAGAAAAAAAAATCAAAACATAAGCAGGAAGAGTTACATTTTTTTAAATATAAGAAAAAAGAATTAATCATTTATCATAACCTTCAAAGCATGAAATTTACAGGACCCATGTAAAACTAAAGTTTTACAGCTAATTGCTGCCCATTTTTTACACAGTTCCTTCGGGACAAAGACATGCTCACATTCATGAAGATGCTCTGACATCCCAGACACCTCACCAGGAGTTAACACTTCTTTCAGGGTTGTATTAGAGATCACTTTTGTGTTAACTTGAGTTCACATATGAACTAGCTGTGTAGTGCTGTGGTCTCACAGCTATCAACATGTTTTTTTGACTTTTTTTTCAGATTCCTGCAGCAGAAAATCCAGTAGCTTACGGTTTCTGCTGCATTTTGTAAAATATTCCCAGAGCAGCAACATTTTTTTTTTTAAAAAGGTACAATCTTTATTAAACTGATCATTTTGAGCAGTAACATGCTAAACTGCAACACCAAAATTTTTGCTATGAGCCATATACAGTCTTTCAACTAACAGTGTAACATCTCAAACTCACTTTTTTTTCCTGTACACTTTGAACTGTTGCCTGTGGGGAATGCTAGCCATAAGAGCATCAAACTTAGTTTGTTGATGCCAGAGCTATTTTTTCTCCCAAAGTACATCCAATACTTTCTAATGCATAAGTGTCAGCACAAAGGAGGCACCAAAGCTACAGGTTCACCTGTTCCTCCCATTTCGCCTGACACTGCCCGCACCACCAACCTGAAGGCAGGCTGATATTATTGCCATCTTTTAACTTGAGCCGATTCTTCTTGAACTTCCCCATGCGTTTCTTCACCCGGGGCTTCTCCTGACACAGCTGGTGGATGATGATGTTGAGCTCCCTTTCCAGGATATCAATCTCACGCTCTGCCAGCTCCTGTTCTCGCCTTCGGAGCAACTCCTCATGGTTCTTCTGTTCAACAGCAGCACGAGTCAGCTCTTCTTCCCACGTGCGAAGCTCCTGCAGGGCGATCAGAAAGGAGAAAAGAAAAGCTACCTCATGACCTGGGCATTTAGACTACTACTACCCACTCTGAAGGTACAGCAGCAGTGACTTACGTTCACTGCACTGCTAGCACCACTGTTTAAAGGCTCAGCTGAAAGCCAAAAACCTAAAAAATAATGCTAACGAACTTCAGCACTTGCCATTCAAGGCCCTTCTGATCAGTATTAACATTTTGCATTAAAATTTCTTTAAAAATATATGTCCAAATTCTCTGCTCTGTGGTGAGGCCACACCTGGAGTACTGTCCCTCATTCTGGGCTCCTCAGTACAAGAGAGGCATGGACATACTTGAGCGAGTCCAAGGGCCACCAAGATGCTGAAGGGATTGGAGCACCTCTCCTATGAGGAAAGGTTGAGAGAGCTGGGACTGTTCAGCCTGGAGAAGAGAAGGCTCAGGGGGATCTCATCAATGTGTATAATTACCTGAAGGGAGAGTGCAAAGACGACAGACTCTACTCAGTGGCGCCCAGTGACAGTACAAGAAGCAATGGGCACGCACACGTTATTCAGAAAACACACAGTATTCAGAAGCTGCCTGGACATGGTCCTGGGCAACCTGCTGTAGGTGGCCCTGCCTTAGCAGCAGGGCTGGACCAGATGACCTCCAGATCTCCCTCCCAACCTCAAACATTCTGTGACTTTGTAAAAAGGTACTAAATCCTAAATTGAAGGTCATGAGAAAAGATGCTGGATATCCTGACATGCATGTGTTTTCAAGCACCACTGGAGGGTACCATGTACATGGGAACCCATTTTGCAACATTTATTTTTAATTCTGAAAAGAACTAATCCTTACTTTCCTGTTCAGTAAGTACATATGTTAGCCTCAGTATTGACTTAAACTGTTTAAAAATAACCTTTCCAAGTCATGCATCATAAAATAGCACAAACCCCAACTCTAACATAAAAATCAATAAAGAAAACATCGTGAAGAGGCCATTCCCATCAGTTTCCACCAAGCATGGTTGCTTCTCAAGCATAAAGAACCATATTGCAAAGTTTTTGACCTCTCCTTTGTTGAGGAAATGAATCAACTGAAATGGTCCTTGAGATCTATTTTGCTCTTCTCACTGCGCTCCTCTCACCACAAGCACAAAAGAATTCAGTACTCAGAATAATTATCTCCAGCTGGCTACTTCCACCACAGAAGGTAAAAAAATTAATATGAAGTTCAATCTGAACTCTTCATCAGATAGATGCTTGCTTTTTTTTTTATCTTAATAATGTAATTGTTACCCGTGCCATCATCACAGAGGTTTATTTCATTTTACTCATGAGGTGAATAGGATATTAAATCTCTTTCCCCACTGCTGTAGAGGAACACAGTATTCAAAATATGAGAGCAGTCTAGATACTTCTGTTTTTGTCAACTGTTTCTCTGTTGAAGTTTCTGGTTTTCAAGAACTGTTCCAACACATTTATGCTAAGGAACCACACTGTGCAGCAGGGGAACACCTATCAGCTTTTCTTTTTCCTCCAAAAGCTACTATAGTATGTGCATAGAAATGTTTTAAGAACTGTTTTGGGGCTTCTCTCCCCTAAACTCAAGATCATCCTCCTCACACACATACCTCCTAAACTCAACTTCTGAGCCCAAATCAAGTTGGGTGTTTATTATGAATGTTTTCAGGTGAGAGGCAGTGAAATACTATTACTTCAGTAACAATTCCACTGCAGTATTTCATTCCAACATCCGTACTGTGTTAAGGTCCTTACAGACTCATGCAGCAAGCTGCGCTTTCTTTCTGACAGTATGTTTGAAGAACAGAACTTCATCCTCTTTCTGACAGTATGTTTGAAGAACAGAACTTCATCCTCTTTGCTTAACGTCCACTCCTTGAGACTGATGATCACAGTTCCTTTTATTCCTGCTAGGACCTTCATTCCCTGCTATTTTCCCAGACGGATTTCAGTTACAACAGTTGTTGGACCATTCCCCTGTTAGCTTGTTTATTAACTATATTATTAACTATAATAATGTTTATTATAGTTAATCCACTTTGGCTGTGCCCACAACCTAGAAAACACAAACCTGACAGAACCAAAGCTGCGATGTTTGCTGGAGTATATAATCTGGAATTACTCCTCCTATTTTTATTAATAATTATTATTAGAGTTCTTCGTTAAGATACTGTAGTGAAATAGATTATCAGATGTATTAAACAATGAAGACAACTCATCACAGCAATTTGCACAGCATAGAATGGACACAATACTCACAGTATTGAGCAGCAGCTAAGGATGCAGATGTGTATTTAAAGATGCAGACATGTATTTGACTTATGATTCTGCACTAGTGTGCATCATAACCTGCTATTGACACAAGGACTTATTACAAGTTGCAGTAAAGCACAAACAAATCTAGTGCTGAGATGCACTAAATGATGATCCCTGTTTGAATGATGAAATAGAACTATAATCCAGAGAACATAAGCACGGACTTTTTTTTTTTTTTTTACTCACTTACCTTTTCTTTGGCTCTGAGCTGATCAAACATCTCTTGAATCTCTTGTTTCCAGTCTTCCTGCAGGGAGTGGAAGGAATCTTTGGGCATTTCAAAGAAACCAGACTCTTCTATGGCAGTGAGATGGCCTAGGATACTGGTAAAGGAAGGTCGTGAGTGTGGGTCAGGGTTCCAACAATCTAGAACAGGACAAAGACAAGCAACTATTAAGCATCTCTTAGTAAGAAGGTTTGAGACTATGAGTAGTACTTTACTGATCCCCAGTGGCTGACAATGGCATGCACACTGTGTTACCCTGTCTTTCCTATTTCTCACTTCCACTGACTATTCACTGATCATAAATCAAGTACGGAATTCATGTTTTCATGCTTATACTATACCCAACATCACTTAAAATTTTGAACTACCTGGTTACTAGGTTGTATTGCAATAAAACCTCAAGTAAAATAGAGGTTTACCAATTCTACAGTTACATTTTCAATTTTGTATAAAAACTGACACATAATTTCCTTAAATATTTGGCTTTAATTTATATGTGCTGAGTAAAGACGATATGCAAGACTCTCGTACACAGTTCTTTTAGCACCCTTCCACTGCAAAGTTAACAGCCATATTGTAAAAGGATATCTATCAGAGTTCTTTCTAATGCTAAGCTGAGTCATTATGAATCTTCCACAGAACTGCAAAACTCTCCTGCAAAGCATCCAGGGCATACTTGAGTGAAAATGCTGGGCAAATTGAGTGAAAATAGGAGATTCAAGTAAATAATGACACCAAATAGTACATTTATGATTCTTTTAACTATTCAGAGAAAATTGTTTGATTGGGATTTTTTCTTTTGCTTTTAAGAGAAACCATAGGTAAAACAAGCTTTTTTTATTTACAATCTAATGCAATCAACGACTTACCCAATTACAGACCTCTAGAAATACAGAATTTTGGTTACCCGTTTGAATTGAACATTGAAAACAGACATGGAAATAGAAAATGGTATGGAGTAACATCTCCATCTATGAAATCATTAAGATCATGTTTTTAAAAGCTACTAGGTCAAAATGCATGACTTTGCAACACTTTTGAGTAGGAAATTTGTATTCATTCAGTCTTCCTTCTGACTTCAGCCTTATTTCAACTCCCGTAGCAAATATCACTCCCTCATTCTATATTGTCCCATGGTGACACTTAACACAGGTTCTTGTTTAACATATATCCTTAATTCACTTTAGTACTGCAATATTCCTATATGCCAAAGTTTGACAACAAGGAAACAGTAAAACTTAACATTCAAACACTTTTCGCACAGCTAGGGACAACAGCTGTATGAGTTGAAGTAACTAGTACATAGATCTCTCTCAGTATGCTCATACTATACTATCAGTGCTCTAAATGGTCACTGGATTCGAGACATATATTGCTGCATTAGGAAGCAAGAATTATAAAGTTGTTCTAAGGTTTCCTAGGCTTTACTGTTGGAAAAAAGGTGGCATTATTCTTAATTTCTGGCAATGTCCTAAAAAGCATGCACTCATCATTTTTATGGACTGAAACACAAGGAGCAGCTGTAATTAAAAAAATAACATTTCACAAAATCTGTGCAACTGCTGAGGCTTGGTTTTGCAGATCTTCTCTGCTTTGATTTTAGTGTTACTGACATTTGGGAGCTTTGTTTTTGAAACTGCTGGTATCAAGATGCTGGTATTTAAGTATCTGATCAAGTTCCAGGAGGCACAAGCTGGAACACATTTGTGTTTATGGATTTCAAATTGCTTCTCTTATCAAAATAGAGAATTGAGGATATTAAGAGTGCTCCCAAGGTCCCCTGCTGCTGACCAATTAGCAGCAATGGGTGATACAGCTGGACTGTCAGTGGCATAATCCCTGCCCCTTTAGCCCAGGTTTTAAGCATGGCAAAGCAAAGATGACCCAAAGTAAAACAAAATGCTGCAGCCAGCCAAATGCATGAATGAGTGAACAGGATAACTATGCAGGTGGCCCGTGGCTTTTATTTTCCCAGGCCTGGATCTGCCATTATTTGCACTAATGAGGACAGTTGTAACATACAAATCTTTTCTGTGAAGAGGGAAAGTTCAGCTTTGTTGTCTCAGTGAAGACCACCAGAGCAGTAATTCAAAAGCAAAAGCAGCATTAGGGGAACAAGAGTTCACCCAGACGAGAAACAGCCAGTCTGAAAAACAGTTTTGGTGAAGGGGCAGAAAGTAATTGTTTTCTTGTTCTCCTTTTCTCCCTGCACATGGAGAAGCTGAGCATTCCAGAGCCAAACGTGCGCTTACCCCTGCGCTGCTGGGTTCAAGCACAGGCCATATGCCTCTGCCTGACTTTCCCAATAGAGGGCATTATTTTTAACCCCATCAGCAGATACTTTACTTATGTTTAAGAAATTCAGGGTCCATGTTTTAGGGAGCCATGCCAAAATAAACTACCCTGGCAAAACACTATGTTGTTGATTCCATCAGTTGTTTCAGATACTTGCTTTTTTTAAAGCAAGATTTCTTGCTTTGCATTCCTTTTGAGCTACTACACCTGCAGCTCTGCTGCTGTCTACTGTCCGGTAGGATACCTTTATAGCAAAACAGTAAGTGTGATGTTCTACTTTATTTATCTGAAGCTTGTCAGATACAGAAAAGATCAGAGAAATGGAAAACTATTCCCAACACAGAGAAATCCATCAGAAACATTTTCTTACATGAAAAATTCCTTTCTTGGGGTTAAAACACCACCAGAGGCCCCAGAATACGAATTCTACGTTCAATCTCACTCTTTGCTCACTAAGGCTACAGAACATGCTTGATTTCTCTAACTCAGCTTTTTTTCTGCGAAATAAAGATAAAAATGCTTATATATAACCATTTGAAACCTTTGGGAATAGAAGGATGGAAAAAAACAAAAGACTAAAGGTTCTTTCTACTCAGAGAGAGGGAGGGAGGATGAGGAAGGGAAGACAGACAGAAGCATATAGATTGGGAGATACACAAGCAGCTGCAATCTCCAGAACACCAGGTCACAAAGGTGCACCCCAAAAGCTACCTCACTGAATCCTTTTTAAGAACTACAGAAGCTCTGCTGACATTTGATTTCTTTCATTCATACATGGGCCTCTTTGGGCATGAACTATCTCCACACGCATGGCAGAAAGACACCATTCTGACTGAAAATCTGGGTTATTTTCAGTTGTCAAAGCCACATTTAAAACCTCTCCCTGAAATGTCAGTAGGATATGGTTTCATTCCAAATCAACCTGACAATGCCTAGCAAAGTGTTCAAGCTATGAATTTCAAAACAAGTTGAAGGTTTCAAACTAGAGCCAACTATGTGAAGCTTTAGTGTCATTGCATTTTCACTACTAGAAAACAACAAGCTAGATGATGACAACAATAGCTCCCATTTTCACAGTTAAGCCTGCTGATAAAAAAAAAAGTGGCAAGGGAATTTCTTTCACATACTACTGTTGTAAAAGATTAACCATCACAGCATGCTAACAACCAAGCCAGGGTCCCACAATAACTTGCAGCATTGAATAAAGCCATGTGAGAAATCTGTGCTCTTAGGTATCAAACCAAAATCAGGAGGCAATACTCAACAGCACAAATCATACTAACCATACTCACACTAGAGCTGGCTTACCTTCCATGAGTTTGGCAAAAGGCTCTGGACACGTGGAAGGGATTGGAAGGGCAAGTTTATTCATGGCAACACCGTATGCTACTGCAAGTCCATCAATTCCTCGGAATGGTACTTCCCCTGTTAGCAGCTCCCAAAGCAGCACACCGTAGCTATCAAGAAAAGATAAAAGAAAGTAAGTGCTTGATTTTAAGGTATTCTTCGTTAAGCAGCAAGACAGCACACAAACCTATCAGAGTGATTCTGGTACACTGAAGAATTTGCAGTTTTCTGGATAAGCTCATGGTGGTTGTCAAGCTGGTAAATTGCCTTATTTTACCTCCTTTTAATAATAAGAGAGAGTTTAAGATAGCTTCAGTGTTTAGTTGAAAAAAATTTGGAAGCAGGGGTGAATAACAAAAGGTCACCCGAAGTGTATTTATTTGTATTTGTAAAAAGCTGTGTGTTAGCTTTCCTTTTTGTAATTGCTAGCACATTTTCAAAAAAACTCCAGTGAAATTGTCAGACGGTAATCCAACAATCCCCACCTCTACATTCCTAATTCTGAATTTATGAGGTGAATATCAAGCAACAGAAACAGGATTTTTGCTGATTTTATTATGATAACAATTATAACGGAGGTTGATAGTAAGATTACATAGCAGATTCTTCCTCTGGAATCCTGTGGTCATGAAGGAAGAATCCATTCTTAGCATCTCCACTCTTCAAAATCAGTCACTCTTAAGCCCAGGAGTTGCACAGCATGCTTCTGCAGTTTCTAACTTCGCTTAGGTTTAAAAACAAAGCAAATGAGACTTATGTAAAAACTTCTTGTCTTTAAAAAATATATTCTCTGAATGTCTTCACATGTATACAACCTCAGATGAATTAATGCATAGACATGCATTGTAACTGTTTCTCTGAGCAATCCAAAACTGTTCCTATAGCAGTCACAACGTTTAGGAAACTTTGCAAAACTGGACATTTTTTTTCTCCATAAAACTGGGTAATTTCATTCTCCTGAATTCAGGATATGATATTGTAAAACACTTAAGTGAAAATGGGCATTGCCAGTCAGGCAGTAATACATTAATTTTAAAAAGTAAATCTACTCAACATATTTTAATAAAAAATCACTGCAAGGGTATTATCTTCTCAAACAATTCTTCAAAAAAAATAAAGTCATCTGTATGGACCTGTACATCTTAAACTTTCTATCCTCTTTCTCCAGTTAGTAGTCGTGCATTTCTGTGCCAAACATTAATATATTAATTCCAACACTTCTACGTCATCTGGATCCTAAAAGAAAGATGTTCTCCAGAAATATAAATTTTTAAAGATTGTTACAAATTAAGCTGCCAAAGTCAAAAAAGCAATTATGTATTAAAAACAATTGCTCTTAAGGCAAAGTTTTCAAGAGCTGAAGATAACATCAGATCACTATAAATTCCTAGAGTGTAACGTTAATTTCTTCAGCAATTTATTTCATGAGACCTTAAATACCAAACAGCCCTTGTTGTTCAGGGGTTTGTTTAGTTAATTCTACCCCCACAACATGCTGTGCTATTATTCGTAAAGCAAGAGGAACTTACCATCCCTTCTGCACCACAGAACCAAATCTTCAAGGCTCAACAATAGCATAACCCCTGCGGCAGCCTGACAGAGAGCATCTCAAGTACCAGGTTGCAGGTGTGCATATGCTTCATAAAACCTGGTGAATCCTGGCAGAAACCAAGACAAGTATGGCCTTCTCCCTTGTGTGCTAGCAGAGAGATACCGCTGAGATCTGGCTGTGCTTCTGGATGGCACATGCTTCAGGTTAACAGTAAATACATTGACTGACTGGCTATCCTGTCACAGGTGGCTCAAGCTCCTTCCCTCAACCAACCCTATCCCACAACATTCTCTCCACTTCTAGGAAACCCTAGCCAGAGACAGCTCCTTCATAGAGGACTGAGAAGCGTTTCTTCCGTTGACCTGTCCTACTCTTTTGAACCCACTTACTCTTCTCTAATTTCTGTGGCAACGAGTTCCACAATTTAAGGATGCATTGCTAAAAAATAGTTGCTGATTTGTTTTGAGCTTGCCATTTGATAACTTCATTTTTTTCCCTGTAGTTCTCTCAATGTCAGAAACAGTGAGTGTATGTTCCCTACTAGCTCCTTCCGTGCCACAATTTCAAAGGCTCCCAATCCATCCAAATCTTCTTTCCAGCCCCCCAAATCCTGATCTAGCTAAATCCGAATCTAGTTACTCTCAAACAGAAGCCATTTCATCTTTTTTTGACATTGACATCTTTTGTATATTAATTCCATGTTAACCTTTTTGTAGGAATGACAAAACCACAGTTTGACTGATCTGGGGAGAGGCATAGTATTTCCTGTTTAGTTCTCTCATTCTTCCCTATTAAATTTCAACTTGCCCCTTACCTTTCCGAGTCCTTACAAAATGAGCTAGGTTATCCACAACAACTCCAACATCTTTTTATTGAATCTTAATAGAATAATTTAGAGCCCATTGTTGTACACGTGAAATTCTCCCACACGTACTATTCTGCATTTATTACTTTCATCTGTTCTATCATTCAGTATAGTAAAATTTTTCCTCAGCTATCTGCAGTACATTATTTTTTTTATCCTGAATAATTTGGTATTAGTGTATGTTGTTACCTAACCATTTATCACTTTTTAAAATCATTTTGATTACGTTGAACACATTTACTTTCTTTAAAAGCTTTTGATAAAAGGTTTTAGAAAGTTTTTTGAAATCCAAACACGATATAAGCAATCTTATCACTTGCCCACACACTCAGCAATTCATTCAAGAAATTTCACAGATTCACAAGACATGATTTCCTCTACAAAAGCTGAATGCTCCCAAATGTACTCGTATGTCCACCAGTTCCCTGCCCTCAAAGTGCTGTTTCTATCATTTAGTATAACTAAAGCATCATAAAATAGGCCAAACCACCAAAGAGTTGTGTTTATCCAGAACTGGTGGTAAAGTAATAAGTACATATTAGCTACTTTTCTTAATGGAATATTTAGGAAAGTGCTGTTGATGTGTTCAAAGCACTTCTTCTGCAGGGTAATTTTTAAAAGATACAGAAACATCCGGATTCTTCTAATATGACACTAGACATACATATGGCAGGAAAGCTTACTTCATTTCTAGCAGAACTTAATGCCATCTCTTCCACATGTGCAGTTCAAGGTTGAGAATGCCACTTCCACAAAATTAGTGGCATGTTAGCAAAAAACACCCCAACTGATTAAGCAGTGAGAGAGCAGCTGCTGAAAAGAGGGCTTTCCATTAATTCTCAAGTAAGGGATTGGGAATAATAAAGTAAAAGAACAGAGACAGAGGAGATTTATACAAAAAAATGAGGCCTGGGAAAAAAGAATCAAGGAACTCTACCCATTCTCAGCTGGGAAGAAAAAACTGATCAAGCTAATTTATTCTTCTGGCACTCACTAGTAATTTTTGGACTTCAATTACAAAAAGAACCATATGATACAAACCACGTGTTCAAGTCAACTGACACTTGTATGAATAATTAACCATCTACCAGCGATCCAGTAATCCCTTAAGCCATTTAACACTGGGTTCAATCCTACACATTGGATTTTCAGGGAGAAGGAGGCTGGAGGTTGGCAGGATTTCACATGTGATTTTCCCACCTCTCTTGCAAATGTGTGAACTTAGAAAAACTACTAATTTCCTCACACCGTTATTATTCAATGGTATTTGTACCATAGGTTCCTCTTCTGCAGTGTCCCAGGTCCAGCACCTTCCATAAGAAAGGGACTATCAGCACAACAAGAAGATCCCAGCAATAACAGCAACTAGAATATTATTTTTGTTATGACAAAAAAAATAACTTTGTTATATTTTTAACAGCAATTAACAGTTAGTATTTTTGTATGTTATTCAACTGGTAGTTCGAGAGATGACATTACTTACATCACAGCAGCCTGCTGTGTATGCCTCTATATTTACGAAATATTCTAATGACCAAAATTTCTACACCACTGAATGCTTGAAACATCATGATCTGCTAATCAAGTATTTTTGAACTAGTTCTAGTATTCCATTCCTAAATGAAAATTTAATTCTTAGTTATTTCATTGGTCTCAGAGCAGGCTCATCTTGTAAGCGTCTGAACTGAAGAACACAGGGAACACAGATGAAGGTTGTATGGTGGCCTTACCTTCTTCATATCAATCATATTGATATGTTTTGTGTTTTTTTTTTTTTTTAAACTGCGTAAGTCAAGAATGAAGCGGGCTGTAAACAAGAGATGTATTTAAGCATTTAAAATGACATGGAAATTCAAATCATATGCCTACTAACATTAGCTTGCGGTGCAACACTGAATAAGCTGCGATATCTGTCCTTCAACTTAACCCCTATAAATTCAAAAATTCCTAACTCTCCTCTCAAACACATCACTAGACTCACAGAAATTGTATGTGAAATTGCATATAAATAAAAAGGTAGTTTCTTTGTTCTCTGTGCAATATAAGCACAAGGGTTCTGCTATACACCTAAAATTTGTGGATGCAGCACAAAAAAAAAATTCATAGCAATACAGATTTTTCACTAGCAAGACGTACAAAGTGCTATTACCAAAAAGCTTTACGGTGGCCAAAACCGTGGTGATAAACACCAGCACAGAGGATTCCTCTTCCTTGTTAAGATCTTTGTCAACCCTCCTGTAGACTGGGACAAAAACCTGATGTTTTTTTTAAAACAGAGCTTGATATAGTATTGAAAGGAATTGCATGAAGCAGTTATTTATGATGGAATAAAAGACTGACTCAGGAAATTTCAGTCCTGGCAAGCATCTTCACCAGCAGCTATTTGCATTTGTGCAGCAAGAACATAGGCAGAACAAGATTCTTGTTGAAAGGCTAGGCAACAGTTCAGCCAGCTGTATTATTCTAATGAGCTTTTCAGAAAAGGTGTTGAAATAAAATGGTCTGTCAATGTTAGAGACAGAAATATCAATTTCTGTTGATGGTATGCACACTAACTTAGAAGGTTGGTTATCAGGCAAAAAGTTCTCTCAACGCCAGTAATTAACCAAGAGGTTGAAGGAGACAAGAGGAAGGGCAAGCCTAATAGGATAGAAAAGTTCATCCTGTTAAGAATTTCAAGTTGCATCCTTGTGGGGAGGGGACAGGATTTGTTATACGTGTCCATTGCTGCCTTTATAAAATCCAGTACTTATAGTCATTGATGAGCTAGTAGTGACTGCACTGGCAAGAATTTGTCCTCTGCATACATGCCTCAAATGCCACGTTCTTTCCAGCAAATTTAACCATGATTCAAGGTTTTGGCCACCTTGGAGAGTGATCTCTTTTTCAGAGACAATATATTATAGCTCTCTTAACGGTGATGACCCTCTGTTTAAGGAAGAACACTGACAAGTTTAAAGAAGAACACTTTCCCTATTTTGAGGGAAAGACTGGTAACTATACATAAATAAAGCAATGAATGAATCTTGAAAATATTCTTCTGAAAAGCTAAAAAATATTTAAGTGATTTACAACCTAAGTCAATGACCAAACTAATATTTGCATGGGTATAGAGGCTCTTAAACTATCATGACAGAAGTCATCAATTGACCCTAATACTTCTTATCTTTTTAAAAATTAGGTCATGCTGGTACAGAATATCTACTGACCTGTTCAGCATGCCTGGATTAGTAAAGTTACAATCACAGAGGAGTTGTGATTGTAACTTCCTTCCCCTTCCTCCCTCCTCCCTTAAATGCCATTCCTAGCACTGTTTTTCAGAGGTGCAAACTGAGGTTTGAGTTTGGAAAGCTAAATACAAACCAGTATTGTCGGGTTTTCATTTCTACCAGGCTTCACTCAGAGTAAAAGCCTGGTTCTTGCACAATTCTTCTCAGATTAACTACAAGGGCTACCACGTTTAATGATAGTCAGAATTTAATCCATACAATTAGCATGCAAATTAAGTTCACGCATTTATCCACAAGGCAATACATTATCTATTCTGCACAACTTGGTAAGGAAAATAAAAATCACCACAAATATCTTCCATAACAGCCAGACAATTCTTCCAGCTGGGATATTTCTTTATCCTGACAGATTTCACATCATGCACACACTGCGTATGAGCACTGCTGGCCAACGACAAATTCTTATTACCCTAAAGACCCAGTCAGCTTGACATTTCTATACCTCTCCCCTCACAGGAAAAAATATTCATCTGCTTTGTTTCCAATGTTCAGTACTAATTCCGTATTTCACAGCATCCAGAAAAGTCAGTATCCTAGGACAACAATAATGAGTTATTTACTGAATTCTGGATTTACCAATTCACTTAGAGTTACATTCGAACTCTATTTTTGCAAGTCTACGGGGGCAATCCTTATGCTCTTCCCTACCAAAATAGCTCTTATTCTCAAAATCTCATTGCCTGAATGGAGAAGACAACACATGCATTCAAATTACTACTTATGGATTACATACTCAGACTGACCTACAGAAGAGATGCATCACTTTATGCAAAAGTCTGGGAGGGTAGAATTAATTCAAACTTCTTATCAATGTGGAAAACATTGCATTCAGGCTGAAACTGCAGAGAGAATTTCATGAGGTACAGTACGCTCGTGTACATAAGCATCAGTGACAGATTACCATCAAAACAAAATGATCTTACTCTTGGTAAAACACTAAAAAAGTAGCAACTTCAAGAATTTCATAGCTTTGTTTTATGGCCTTTTGTTATGACAGCCAATAGCTGGTGGGAAGGCTCTGAATCCTAAAATAATCTGAATGCAAATGTAAGGAAGAACAAAAATTTATAGGCACGCAGGAGCTGGTCTACCACTTCCTACAGAAAAAGTGTTTACAATTAATACCAACGTAGTCTCAGAGTTAGGTGGATGGAAAGCCAGTGGATAAAGTTTTCTTAAACCCATCATTTTAATATATGGTTCACTGTTACTCATTCTTAAACATAAAATAGGTTCCATGGCAGACCTAGTTACTGTTCAGTATCCAGTCACTTAACACCAAATCAATACCTCCACACATCGCTGCCTTTGGAGAACATGGAGGAGCGAATGACTTCAGGAGCCATCCAGGCATACGTCCCAGCTGCGCTCATTTTGGTAGTTTTATGCCATTCCCTGGCCAAGCCGAAATCCGTGATCTTCAGTATCTTGTTGCTCAGATCTCCGTTTTCCACCTTTTCGAGTATCAGTACTGGAGAAGAGGGGGGGGAACAAAAGGTATGCAGAGTAAGGCTAGTATTTATGTAAAAGATCCTCCTGGAGATCTCCCCAAATCCAAAATTCTCCCTGACTTTTAGTTATTCAAACATACTGCCCTCTGTTACCAGGTATTTCAAGCTAATCCCTTCATGTGGTAAGTGAACATCTGTCTAGCAAATAGCTTTAAATTTAACCAAAATATCAAACCCCAGAGAATAAACAGATAATAAGATAACGATTTAATGCAGTACCTACTGTTATTCTATATAATAATTGTCTGCTAAAAGGAAGTGAACCACTGTAACTTCTAGAAATCCAGCTAAGGGAAGACATTTCCTAATTAATCCTCTCTCAGCAAGCCAGTAATAGAATCTTTTTCTCAAACTGCTTAGAGGACTTTTTTTTTTAAATCCAAGTACACACACAGGCTGGATGTACCTTTCAAGTAAATGAGTTAGGAGTGCAAGCTCTATATACGCAGATTTTTTTGAAGTGCAAATTAAAAAAAATAATTGATGATCAGTAATAACATGACCAGTCCAAGACTCCATAAACACTCCCACGTTACACTCCCCCCCATCATTATTAAACATTTTTTAGTTAAACTAATGAAGTTTCTATCACATTGCAGTGGCAAAGGAGTCTACACTCAAGAATTTAAAACAGGGGGGAGCAGAACTCAAGAATGCTCTGGTACAAGGCACACAGGCACCTTTATCCAGCAAGCTAGGCTGTCACACCACTGTGAAATGGGTGTAAACCAGAAGCATCTGTTGTTCTTTAACAGCACCTATTATCCTCCTTATCTTAAGATGAAATGACCACACAAAGTGCAGAGCACTGATCAAGCAACAGAATATAACAGCCTACTAAACTTCCAGACATAAAGTAGCCATAAGCCTATGAAGTGACTTTCAGCCACTTCATTAGTCTAATGACTTCATAGCAGGGGAAAAAAAAAAAAATCAAGTCACTAACACAGCATCATTATGCAGCTACCCTTTTATTATTTTTAATGTCATTACAGATACCAGCTCTTGGAAAACAAGATATTATGGTTCACTATATACGTGTAAATTGAAGAACAAACAAAACCACAGTCACGGACCATAATGAAACAGCTAAAATGCAAAAGCACCACAAAAATAGAGTACATAATCATCTACAGGACCATTTTTAGCAGTCCATGAAAAAAACTCCAGTGTCAGCCTAAAGCTAACAGCTTCTTTAAAAATAATCTTATGTTTATTCTCATACTCCCCTCTAATAACCAAAATGAGACTTCCAATGAAATAAAAGCATAATATTTGAACACCTTCTGTATAATATAAATACATCTAACCGTTAAAATATTACATTTACTGTAACGAATCTTACACAGAATCTGTCCCCTGAAAATTCAAAAAAAAAAAAAACTACCCTTTCTATAAGACTTCATAATTCACAATGTGAATCTTCATTAAAGATTTTTGTTGGCCACCTCAAGTTGTGAATAAACTAGACGTATGGTTAAGCTCTTGGTTCTTGCTTCTTTTGAAAAATTCATTTCTAACATTACTGAATGCTCCATTTTCCTATTCACAGAGGAAGGAGGAGTTTGAGTGCTACCCTACAGAGAACACAAACATTATTTGAAAAAAACATGTCAATTACTAGAAATCAGCTAATACTAGGAGATGCTGAAGTGACCCTTTCCATGAAGCTTTCTGACAGCAATAAAGTAAGGCTGCAAGAAATGCATAACTAACATTCTCTTCATTTGGGCAAAACCAGATGCATTTTTAGAGCCATACTTCAGTGCGAACCACAAGAATCAGAGGTACAAAAGTAGGTTTCCTTTGGGTCTCTTCTAGCTAGATTTTTTTTCCCTTCATTTTCCCTAGCAGCCAAAGAATTGTTAACAGATATTGCTAACCAGTCTCTCACTGATTGCAAGAGTTAGAAACTTCCTAGAACATATAAGTTTATCTTTCTAGCCTATACTCATTGTGCTTAAATAACTGGCAGAATAATATAATCTAATTTTAAATTTAACTGCAGAGATACAGAGACATAATGAAGTTCTAAAGGTAAAGCGACACTTTGAAACAAAAAAGCGTGGGATTGGGGCGTGTTTTTGCTTCCATTCAGAATCACAAGTGCAAGCAAATTTGCTCTTCACAAGGCAGATCATATTGTCTCTGAACCTGCTCAACAGCAGGACAGAACGCCAAATATCACGGTTGGGTTGGACATACCTTCCTAGCAAGAGATTATTTAAATCTAACTGCCTTTATTTGCATTAAGATCTAACAAAATAATTAGTACTTACACAGACCTATTGTATCCATGAACTTGTTCTTTTGTGAGATGTATGCTGAGATAAATTACCATAACAAAAAAAACACAGGGAAGGACAATGAAAGAGCTGCACGTATTGCCAACCCTTGATTCCTTAGTTACGTTCCCCATTATTTCATTGTAATAACTGCTTGGGATAATAATCCTGCAACCCAAAATTGTAGAAATTAATTTTAAGGATTACAGCTCTCTCCAGCATCTGTTTCAGTTCTCTTCATCTTGGTCAGCATCAATAGGCTCACTTCCAATTGCTAGGAGTCTCCCTAGTCTCTCTCTCAGATTTTCAAACCAAAAGCCTTGATTCTCCCTCTTGTGTTCATTCAGATTTCAATGAAGTATCCTGTAAATAGGTGAAATATCAATTCCTTTCAGTTTCCACCTTAACCTCCCTTAGAGTTAACATAGGCCAGGTTGCTAGGACATGGCAAATGCATTTCACTCTTGCAAATCAATATGGTCTCCTTCTTGTGAGCTTGATCTATAACCAGTTATTACCTCCCACTTAATGCTATTAGTGTAAGTTCTCTTCAGAAAGTACTATTCCTTCTGCACTTACTAGAATCCAGCACAGCATGTAACACAAATAAGTAAGGTAATTCCTACACTTACAGCAGTTGCAGAGTTAACCTAACTGCCCGTCTTTGAATAGATGTGACCACTCAGGACAGAACTAACAGTAGCCAGATTTATCAGAAATAATTGTTTATCATCAGTCTAGCAAAACCCAGAGATATAAAGCACCTAAAACCCCAGCTAATTTACTAAGGCAATATTCTCATTCTGGTCTCTTGATTTAAAAGATCTGATAAGAGCAAGTGGTTAAAAGCAAGGAAAGCAAGGTATAAAGTGAAATTAAAAATCTCTCGTATTCCCAGCCTTAAAGAAAGAAGCTGTTTGGCAGCCAAGATACTGGGCCTAGTTTTCAGGCAACTGGGGAAGAACAAGAGCTGAATCAGCAGGAACACACAGAATGCACGTCAGCTTGTTGGTGGTGGCTCACTGCTTCCTGCTCCAGCAGGGTCTGTGCAAGAAATCTCTTCCCGTGAGCACGCACGGAGCCAGTCAAGTTGTAGGTGAACATACATTATGTACTGCTGCTTGTAACAACTCAAAGCCACTTCTTTCCTGCTTCTCTGTACAGCACAGGTTAAAAGCTAATTGTAAGTAGCACAGGTGAGAACCAACTGGTGGTGTGCAAAAGGGACTGGTGAACAGAAGTGGGTATTGCAAGCACAGACAGCTCTGAGGATCCAGCTGCTAAACAAACAACTTTATAAAGCTCGGTTGATCAGCAGCAAATCACCAATACCATGTCCATTGCCTAATGCAAATGCAAAGCAAAATGTGGTGGCTTAAACTAGCTGCTAGCAACTTTAGATAAAGGGTATTGTGAACACATATGCTGACAGAAATAGCAATCCAGAAGTGCTCACATGTCTGCATATATTCCTGAAAGACTCGGAACTTGCCCATCAGAAAAGAAGCCCTTGCCAGTGAGAAATTAATTACAGGTCAGACGAATACTGCCCAGCAAACAAGCCTTCCATATCTGAGGGTGTCCCAGCTCAGAGAACAGGAACAGAACGTGACCCCAATAGGCCTCGGCATCCCCAGCAGCACCTGTCCTTGATCAGGCAATCATCCAGACACAGGTACACCATTCAGATGGGTAATTGCCACCGCTAGGGTTTTATTAATAAACTTAATTACCAGAGCACTCTCAAGAATCACTGATGTTAGTGACTCAACCCCACTGTTTGGTTTCTTGAGAGATGGGCAAAATGCAAGTCCTGAAAGACAACAGACAAGCCTGGCACTTTAGAGCTCAGAGTAGAGAGACAGAAAGGTACAAATTGAACACTGGGTCTCCTCTTATCTAGGTCATGAAGACCAGTCTTTTCTCTCTGAAATGAAAATGGCTGTTGAGGTTGTCACGTATTCTTTAAGAACTTATTTTGTGCCTCGCAAGAAGCACCAAGGATATTTTCACGTCAGACTCTTGTGAGAAAGCTTCCTGAAGTGCAGCGAAAAGAATGCACCATATAAACAGAGAGGTGGGTTAGGTAACGAGCCAACATTTATTGGTTTGACCATAAGACAGACTAACTGGCAGAACACAAAGACCACTTGGAAAGACTCAGTCTAGTGAAGTTCCTAGTTATTCTGTCTGACCTGACAGCAAGTCAAAGAAGTATGTACTGCTGGAGATAAGAAAACTTGCCACTTACCATTTTCAGTGCTTTTTAGCACTGAAAAAAATTCTACCTGCACCATACATTCAGTACATTTGGCAGGTGCCTGAATGGTGGTCATTAACCAGACCTTGCACCATGCCTAATAGTCTTCAGCTAGTAAGCAATACCAGCTGCTGAAACAGAAGTGTCGTCAGAGACTTTCCTGATACAGATGCCAATCTCAATCTGCTTGAAGAGTGATGGGGAATTAAATTATCCAGTACCAGTACCATTTGAAGATGGTTTCCTAGTAAGGGGGGGGGGAGGGGGAGGGGGGGGGGAGGGGGAAGGGGGAACTGATGACATACCCAGGATCTTCTCGGTTTATCCTTGTTTGTGACCTGGGCTAGCAGCTTTTCTAGCAAAGAGTTGGAAGTGACAGAAATCAGCTTCTTGAGGTCAGGTGAAGGCAGCTTACTTTCTTCAGTTTAAGTAACGTTCTGTATATGTGTTAAGAGCTAGCATGCTTTTGACAGGACAGAGAACTTCAGTCTTGCTGAAAGTAAGCAAGCCTTCAGAAGCACACAGATCCCAGTGATAACAGATCCCAAAGGGAACAGTTCTCAGTTTTGTAAGTCACAGTTGTGTATTAGTGACACCAAGAAAAATTCCACTTTTTTTCTAGAGCCAGGGCCAACTCAAATGCTTTTGTTTAAACCAAGATTTGTACTGAAGTTAGACATGACAGAAATGGACCCCCTGAAGTATGACTGACACAAACTCTTCCTGCTCCACACAGGATTCCATTATTGTGTTTCACAAAAGACAAAAACATCTGCCTTTGTATTCAAAGCAAAAGCAACTTGATTGAGATTTCTAATATACCATTATATCCTTCAGCCTTCACATAACTGCAAGTACGGGGGATCTGCCAGTTCTGTCTTGTTATTACAAGTCATTACGGAGATGCCTGCTCCATGGGGCATTAGACAACGCAGGATTAGCTACCAAAAGAATGGACTTAAAACTGCTGCTGTTCTAATGAGACTTTTAAGGACAGTTCCAATGGTTGGGTTTCACACTAGAACACTGAACTTTCCCTAGCAACTTACCAATTTTCACTACAATGTTTAGGACCGGGACTATATGTATCCAGGACTATTCTGTGTCCATACAGAATGAGGTATCATTGCAGTAAAAACACTGAAACCTGCAGCTTTAAATTTCCTTACCGCAAACATCCTGTATTAGTTCCCCAAAGCAGCTGTCAGTTCTAAGTAGGCAAAACAGAGGAACAAATGGATTCTGAAGGAATACAGACAAACTAAAAAATCGCATAGATAAAACGCTAGTAAGGTCTCAACTCTGCTATGAACTACAGAACTAGAGAAGGGCTGCCCTGGAGGCCAAAGATGTACACTTTTGTTGAGACAAAATACCATCTTGCATGCATGACAGGAATGCACTCCTCCCATAGCCTCACATATGCAAAAGACAATTGGGAATCAGATAATCTGGAAAGACAAAGCCTCTTCAGAAAAATATTCAAGGCCTAAGACTACAATATATACTCTGAATTACTCTCTGCAGGAACCTCTCTTGACTAGGAACATTTCTGTGTTAAGTGCCCAGACTCACACCACGTGAATCTCTCCTTAAGGCCTGCTCTAAGGAAGCAATTTCAATTAGAGGAGTTCTCCAGCACCGCCAAGCCTGGAACACCAGATGTTGGAGAGCCATCTGGTGAAAACCCATGTACTCATCGTTGCAAGATTATGTCAGCACCCTGAAAATTTTTAAATTAAGTTTCCAGAAATATATTGTTCTATTAGCAGAACGGCTAATCTAAGTCAGAATGGTACTACTGTTAAATTAGTCTTAAATAAAATTGTCCTTAGGCCCATGCTGGCAGCTGGAGGTCATAATTCATTGCATCTTGCACCACTTCCCTTAATGATCACTGAATCGATTGAAAAGTCAGTGGTAAGTACCTTTGTTAAATGCACAAAACCTTACTGCGAGGAAGAACTCATTTTCATTACTCATGCATCTACCAGAAATACATGAGGTATAGAGTGTCAAGGTAAAGGCAGGGGCATAAAGTTGTATAATTTTTGATCTACTTGTATGCAAGAATTCTGCATACATTGTATTCTGCATACATTGTAAGCAAACCCAGAGATGACTAGGTAAATCACACTCAATGCATCAGCATTCACTCCTGCTTATTAGCCATCACAATAAGGAGGACAAAATTGCTGAGCAAACTGATTTGGGAATGTTCTCAACTTTACGTTAGCGTTCCAATCCAAGTAACTGCATTGTTGATATATTTTTCCTTCTGTTTTCCCCAACTTGTTCCTATTACACATTTTTTGTTCTGCCCAATTATTCTGGAAGCACTAACTGGTCTGGGCCTCTTTCCTTCTGCCAGAATGTAAACACATTTCCTCTCTTTCCTTTTGTTTTCTTCAGATCTCACACCCATCAAATCTTCTTCCAAACATACTCCCCTAAAAAAAGGATAAAAAACATTTCCACTGAATCTTTCAAGCTGATAGCTTAAACAAGCATGATAAAACTTCATTTAGCTTCTATGCCGCTCACTTTATAAAACCCCAGTAAGACAACTCTTATGTTTTTCATCCTGCACTGCACTACCTCCAGTATCCATGAAAAGTCCTAAGAGGTAAATTACTTTCACAAGCAGCAAGCCTTCACATGGGCAATCCAACTTTGCTTGGCAACCACATTAACAGCTGCTGTTTTAATCCTCTGTTCTTTGCATATTATGCCAGCAGAACACACCTCTCAAACAAACTTCCCCCGGAAGGCAGTAACACTGTCACATTTTTCACTTGTTTGGAGAGTTTTCCAGCTACACTTTTGGACAGTTAGGTCAGATGAAGTTGCATTTTTACTCTCCAGCAGAACGAAGTATTGGTTAGGAGCAAGTGGGAAAAAAATCAACACTTCAACCCATGCTGATCTATTTGCTCCTAACATCAAAGAACTGGTAGAAAGTGGCTCCTCATTTCATCTCGCTGTCAAAATTAAGTGGCAAGGCAGCAAAATATAGTTATGTAATCTCTTTTTCTGGTTTCTCTGCACAGTGTAGTGCTGAACTGAACACACCTTTACTTGTGCTAAAAGTTGATTTGTCATTTCAAAAGCAGAACGTTCCAGGAAAACCATTACAGTGATCATTCACAGTAAAAATACCATATATTTATACATGAGGGTAGAGAAAAGGGGCTCCTGCACACCAAGAAAATAGAAAAATTCCTTCCTCGGAGAGAAAAATTGAAAGTCAGAACAAGGAAATCAAGATTATCTTGCAGTACTGCCACAGTAAATAAGCAAACTGCCCATCACCCCCATGTATCATGACACAGCTCTACCAGCAACCGTCTGCTCCCTTCCCCAGGCCAGATTATCTGTTTTTAAGAAACAGGAGAGAAATTACAAATAAATCCAAGACAGTCTCTTGTATGGTCCAGCTTACAGTTCACTCCAAATCATTTGCCTGTGCATGATGCTACTCAGCCGGGCACACAAAACCAGAAATCTATTAGCTAATGAACAATCAAGCCTGATGGGAATGGCTGACAATCATTAAGTGAAGGAGGTAAAAAAAAAAAATGAGGTACAAAGTACAGCGTGAATTAAAAACATACAGGAAGAAATATGGAAGGAAGGAGGCTAGAAGGCCAGGATCCCTACTGTGGGTGCAGAAAAAGCGGGGCTTGTTGCCTGGAGTACACTGATTATCACTGACTTGATGGATGATTGATAGCTTCACATTTAACTTCCATATCGCTTTTCCCCAATTAAGACAACACAGAATTGTAGTGCCAGCAGACCTGCCACTCTTACTTAAATTCTACAGTTCTGGGCAGATCACGAAACAGCAGGACTACTAATTAGCGATAAAACAACATTAAGTCATGTGTTCTATTGTTACATTTTGACGTTATCGTTGTCAAGTCTTCATAGCTGTTGAAGAGATGCCTACCATTAACAGCGTTTCTGACATGCTTGGAAGGATAGTGGTGCTTTCAAACAGGTTGAGAAAATCTGAAGTGTCAAAACTTGTTTGTCAGAAACGAAAGAAAAACTGATTATGAAGTTACTTCGGATTATCCTGCACTTAAAAGGAGCTCTTGGACCTAGGAACAGAGGAGGGGTGATGGAGATCCAAGGTGAAGTACTGACTGCAAACTATCAGAATTCATATACAGTAGACAATATTACTATGCCTGCAAATCCCCTGGTGCGGGCACAGATACGGAGTTGTTACTGATGTCATAAAGAGAATTGGCGTTAATGGTGCCAGTGGTAGCTCCTGGGTTATGTACACTACATCTCCTCTAGACAGAGGCTCTGCTAACAAACACAGAACTACGGGATGTAGAGCTTAGAAGGCCTGAAATATCTAAAAATTGTAGAAATCTTTGAATACCTTTAGGTGCCAGCGCACTTCTGTAGTACTGTTTTGGTCTTCACCAGCGCTAGCACTGCTGTGGTCGAATGCTTTGCCATCCAAGATTCCAAAAGAAAATTTACTCAGGAATGAGGAAAGCAATCAGATCAAGTCACAAGAAAGAATTCTAGCAGAACTCCTGCAAGCACATCCCACTCACATCCATCCCCAACAGCCTTTACTCTTTATTTTGTGCTATACTGCCTCCTTAGAGCCACTATCATCTGGTTATACAGTAAAAGAGCAAGATGGCAGCAACAGTGGTGGGTGGAATACACTACTAAGAGGACTATAAATAAGATCAGAATGCCATCTTTGTTATTTTACTTGATGCAGAAATATTTAACTTCAATATTTAAATCATTAAGTAGCCATCCAATTACTCACACAGACTTAGTGAAATGTATTCCCTAGTCTCCCAGATTCTCATCTGGGCTCTTAGATTTCTCCATTATTCTCACTGTTTCACCATATCTGTTCTTATTTCTCTAGCCTGAAAAGAGAGAAAACCACTGCTTAGAAACTGGAAGGCTGAAAAACGGCAGAGGAACTCAAACCCGTATAGAACGACACTACTCTGCCTAAGCAGCTCTGATTTTTTCTTTCTCAAAATAGTACCACAAATTTTTGCTGCGGTTGGATGCTTTTGCAAATCATTCCAGAGGAGCTCAACCACCTATATAGATACAGCGGCCTACTAACAGATATTTTTCCCCCAATAGGCCTTTGCTCATCTGTGCATATCTGACTCACTGTCACTGTACGATTGCTGTTTTCGACAGCAGTAAAGGTCAGCAGGAAGCTACAAGCGGGGAACTAATGCTTACCCAGTAATAGCTGGGGTATGAAAGACCACTGCTGCAGATGAGCACTCACTGTGGGTTGGAATATCGGACATTTTATTTCTTCCTCCAGCCTGCAAACAGAACAGCTTACCGAGGCGTCACTTACCAAAATGCAAAATGACAAGTTTAATGAGATAGTGGATAAGCATCAGCCCATTCACTTCCTCTGTTTAGGTAATTCCAGTACTTTAAGGAAATGTATCAGATATTGAGCCCATCAAGCACCAGGTGCAAGAGCTTTGTAGAAATAAAAGAACAGAGTAAAACCTTTAAGGAAAGCAATACTGTTTCGGTCTGAAATCTTTAAATGCACAATATGACCAAGGTTCAGTTTAAAAGCCGTAAGGCTTTTCCAATGGATAGATTTAAAAACAATCCAAACCTCTATGAGGGAGCACTACAATTAAACTTCTGCCTGTCAGCAATACAGCAAAACTCTCCTCAAGTGCAAGAGTTGAAGAAAACAGAGGATATTCTGTTTCCTTCCCCAAAGGAAGTTCCAAGTTTGTAAAAAAAACAAAAAAAAAAAAAAACAAAAAAAAAACACACAAGTTTCAGAAGTCAGTTAAAGGCTGACTGAAACTGAAGGAATACCAGAGGACAAAAAAAAAAAAAATCTAATATCACAGGAACCAAACCCTCTCACCTAACCCATGGCAGAACATGCCAATCTATTACAGGAAGCCTCCTCTTGAAGAAAATCTCCTCACTCAATTCTGTGTGCTTTCTAAGGACTTGTTTTCCAGACTACAGAATCCAAGCTAGGAAAGCTCTCAGGGCACTTCCTGAAAAGTACGACTCCTAGCAAAGCGTCCATGAACACTAATGTTAATCCTACACTCAAATTTGAATTTCCTCCCCGACACACGCACCCTGGAATTTTACAACTGGGGCAGCCAATTTCAGTTCATTGTACTTTTTGTACTCATCTCCCTACAATCTAGGTACAAACTTCACTCTGTCCAAGTCCCTTTGATTGCCTTCTCTATTTTAGGTCCAAACATTTTCAGCTACTTGGAGTCTTTAAAGTTCATTCCAGTATGTTTTTTCCAATATGGTTTTATTTTTATTAAGTGGAGACCAATTCAGAAAAATGAGATAAATATCTTTTATGTCTTCCATGGGCCAATTATGTCTTCTAATGTTTGCTTTTACCTGAAAAAAGGGACAGAAACTTCCACTGTACTCTGAAGAAATGCAATGCATTCTGACAAATCTTCAAGGCTCTTACTTAAAAAGTACTATAGCAATGGAGACTATAAACTATAGTCCCATACTTTTTGAACAATCCTTTTTCAAACGAAAAAAAAGTACCTATAGATCAAACGAAAATGCTTTTGCATAGGAAAGGATGGTTTCACTGAACTTCCTATGATTGTTCCAGTCCCACTCTCCCCTCCCACAAATAAGCAAAACCAAGATAAATATCAGCTCAGATGGGGTGAGGGGAGGGAAGTGCATGTCAGGCAATTAAATAAAAGGACAGCCTTAATGTATTTCTTCATGCTGCTGTGTTCTCTGAGAGTCATGGTCTCACAGCCAGGAACTTGTAAGTCTGCAGTTTGACTAACAAGACAAAAAAAGCACTGTTACTGCAAAAGGGACAAGGAACTAAGCTTGCCAGGTGTTGTGTTTTTTCTTTAATTATTAAGTCCTATTGGCAGTACACTGGCATACTGTCCTGAGGACAGAACTAAGCTTTTGGGAAAGGCTTTCAAACACTTGCTCCAAAATAAAATCTTGTATTGTAGTGGTTTGCCAAAATCTGAACTGCAATTTTAGCTCTACTGTCCGCAGTCAGCCTGCACAGCTTTGCTTCACAAGTATCCAGATAATGAGCAATCTGCTCTTGATCCTGCATTCAAAGAACTTAAAGTGATTAACAGATCTGCACGTGGACTGAGTCCGGGCTTTCCGCACGTAGCCTTCATGTACCTTCTGTTGGGTACTCTGTTGCTCAGCTCAGAAAAACATCTTTATTGTAAGATTTGTTTGTGGTGCAGAAGGCTAAATGTTGCATAAGATCCCGTATACCACAGAATTCAAGTCTTGCTCAAAATTTTGCATCTTGGAAGGAAAACCAAAGAATATTGCCCCTGGTAATCGGCTTTTTTGCTTTTATTGTTAACCATTCTGCAAAATCACATTAAAATACACACACACACACACACACACCTTTGAAGCAAAAGCATTTTAATTATTGGGTATGCAAGGGTTCAGTAAAGCCATAAAACTGACCAACTGTCTTCTTCTATCAACCTAGAAGAGGTGATGGATGTGACAGCCCAGCAGTTCTCGGATTTTAAGCCGTGCAGTACGGTAACTCTACAGAGCTAATGCATAATGGGGGAGGGAGTAGGAAGGGCCTCCAGAGCCATGATATATTTAGAATCGATCCCATCCCCTAGCCAAGCTGAAAGAAGCCTTAACGCTTTAATGATCTGGTACAAAACACGCCGAGTACTCCTGGAGAACACTAAGGTGAGTTTCCTGGGAAAATGTTGCTGTTTGGCTCTGGTTTCAGATTAAATCCGACTACACCGCTTACACTGGAACAACCCATGCCTGAGAAAGGTTATTTTACTCTTCATAATCAGTTAAATGCTCCAAGGAAAAATATAATTAAACCTGTACCAAACACCACGCTTTGCCAAACCACATCAGTTTGAAGGCTTGCAACAAATCAAGTATAAGAACAGTACTAGGCAACAGCAAAAACGGAGTGGGGAAGAGGAATCACATGAATGACATTCATGTTAATTGTCACCCGAGAGACTTTCTGAGAGGAGGATTAATAATAGTGCTGGTTCAGGGGGAAAAAATAGAAACATGAAACCCATGATGAAAAACTAGCACAGAACTATTCCTTTGGCTTCAATTAAGACATCGCTATGAAACAGTCAATAATACCAAGTATTCATTCATTTCTGGAATCACTTCTCCAAAACAAAGATGGTATGGGAGACCTGAAAACTCCACAGGCTGCAACAAAAAGCACATGAGAAGTTTTTTAAAGTCAGATTTTAGTGCAAACATTAAGAAAACACACGTATTGCCATTAATCCAAACAAACGTGGAAAGGCTTATAGAGGCATAATCACCACAAAGCTACAGCTGACTACACTGATATCCTGACTTCCTTCAGTACTGCAATTTTACATTAAGCTGAGCAGAACACCTTGCCAGCTGCAGAGACACAGGAAAGTCCTGCACTGCCGCATGACTCCATGCAGGACAACAGTTCATACAGTAAAACTATCAGAAAGCTGCCACTTTTTGAGCTGTTAGATTTCTGTTATTTCTGACTTAAACTCTAGTTACAGAGTGAGTTACACAGTACCCTGACAAAATATTAGGCACATCCCCCAGTTGCCAGATGACCATAACCATATCAAAGCCACACATTATGTGAATGAAGCAAAAAAATACAATCAATAAATCCAAAGGCAAGACTGATAACACTTAAGTAAAATTAGGCACATCAAATTCTACTGATAATCAAAGTTACAGAATTTTTCTTATTTTCAGCATCATTTAATGACGTAAAGTCAAAGGCAACTAAAGGCTATTCTCTCTAACATCTTTTCCTAGGCACATACCCAAGCAGGAGAACAATAGAAATCCTTTAATATTGTTGAGGCAGATGGATCACGTGGTCTCTTGGCCCGTTTCTCCAAATTAGAGGGACCAAGTGTCCACAGCCTTTCTTCATAGCTCATGCTTTTCAGCCCTTTTACCATTATCCGTACCAGCAGTTCTTTGCAGTGCCCCGGCGTGCTGCAGGAATCCCCAGTTCAATCCCCGAGCGTTGCAACAAGCAAAACCATAGTGGCAGAAATACTTCCTGCAGCCACTGTAACATAGAGCAATTCCCACTGTAACATAGAGCAATTCAATGCTATCGTTTGCTACACAAACAGCAAGTCCTTAAGTCAACTAGGCTGAAGTCATGCTCACATTTTAAGTGAGCATTTCCAGTTGTAACAAACACAGCTAATTCATTAACATTTCTCAACAGCCAAAGCAAACTCCAGAAGCCTGTCCGAGGAAGGATCAGAGGAAGATGTAGATGTGGCACAGCCAACTAGGAGCCTGGCTTGTACCTCCGAAGTATCACCCTGGACTTCACTACAGTATTCAAAGCACATACAGGATTTCAGGACTTATTTGACATCTATATACTCATAAGCTGAAGTTTGATGTTCAGAGAAGCCTTTTTAATATTTTTTTCTCCTAATTGGTGTTACAAAAAAATGCTCGAGTAATATAAGAAAATTTTTAGAAAGGGGGGGGGGGTGGAAAGTTTGTAACACAAGCAGATCACAGGAAGGCTACCTATCCTTTGACTAATTCCTTTTGAAAAGATGAGGAAACGATGCTGCACCATGCTGCCATTAACGCTGTAACGATTATTCTGCAGGCTGCGATCCAAAGACTTACTATTAAGCAAGTAAGCATTCTTCTCCCTGATTCAAGAAACATGGATGAAACCACACAATGTAATTATAAATCCTGATACATTGTGATAATTTCTCCGCTTAGTGCATGCTTTTGTTATTACTTTTTCATATCTGGAAAAAGCCTAGGGAGGCTGAATTTAGCTTGCCATTAGTAGACTGACAATAAGTAATTATCAGGTATCCCAGTTAACTTCAGCAACCTTTTGGAAATCAAGGTCACACCAATCTAACAAACTATCTTAGACTCAGAAAGCAAGCACGTAATAAAAAGAAACTACCTAAAGCACATGCTACATCCTGTGATCTTCCCAACAACTTAAGGCTTTTCTAGGCTCATTATAAGTGACACACCATCCCTAAAATGGGATATTGCCAAAATTAAGGAATCGTCTTCAGTGATGATTCATCATTTCAAAAAGCAAACCCATGCTTAACTTTTGAACCTTTAAAAGTGAGTTTGTTTGCCTTGAATACGTTGAAATTCTGAAAGAATTGTTTGATGAGAAAAGCAAGTTTATTGATGTTGAAGCAACACAAAATGATGCAGCTGAAAAAGTTATTCTAGTTTCCCTGAAATGCCACAAAGCTGTTCTCACTCTTGACTTACTGCTTAGAAAGAAATTTCAGAAAACCAGATTTATCATAGCTGTCACAGATGGTCAGATGCAAAGCCAAGGGATCAGCACATAGATGCCTAGGTACACTTCCCACACGATGGGGGTTAAGTCTGTTCCTATCTGCTCTATGGTTCCAACAATTTGGAGAAAGTGCTTCGTACACAACATGTGGTTAAATTTTTCTTTGGAGGAAAAAGAACCCTGCAGAAAAATACACACAGTGGCATAGAGACATGGAAAGGACATTAAGTGAGACTTCTTTTTTAAAGGAACAGAATTTCACTTCTAAAAATGACAAACTCCATTCTTGTCTACAAAAATAGGGGATTCCACTTATAAATTTGATTTTTTGCTGCATGGTGGGGCACAAGTATCCCACAGTGTTCTTGCAGATGTTAAAGTTATTTCAAAAAAAAAAAAAGACTCCTTTTCTGAACTGCAATTCACAGTGAAGACAGCAATTAATATTCAACTAAAATAAAACATTTCCAACATGAAAACACATCCTGTAACTCAGAAACCTGCTAACACATACTGAAAGAAGTCTGCAGCATGAAAACATCTGTCAAATCTCTCAGAAAAAAGTAGTTGCACTAATTTAGACAAGCTAAGAAAAAAAGTAAACTGTCTCCCTACTTTTGTGAATTCTCAATGTCTCAACAGCTTAAGAGTTAGCATTGCCTTCAAGTACAATTTACATCTTCTGAGCTAATAACACATGAAATTGAAATACTTCATTGCATTCTGTTCAACAGAAAGTTGTAATATTACTGGCATGAATTGCATCGTATGAGTGTGTGCAGCAGGTACCCCGTTCTCTGGAATTTGTTAACCCTAGTACAAGCGAGCAGAATGTCAGCACAACGGCTGATGCTCTTGGGAGTCGAAGAAAGGAACACGGAAGCCAGAACTAGGAGTTATGCACCATTAGCAATATCACGGAGCGTGTCCACAGAATCTGGTAATTGCGGAAGTGCAGAACCTGAAAAGTCATCCAAGTCACCTTTACGAGTCTATTCTGACTGTTTGAAAGGCTTGATTTCTACTGCATGTACTTTTTTAATCTTAAAAAAAAAAGCTTGACTTCTATGCTTCCTGAACTAAACCTGAGAATGTTCGTAATTTTTTGGACAACACCCAGGAGATTATGCATTCTCTTTCCTCTCACAGAAGGGATCAACCAACTACAGCCAGATCAATAATGCACCTACTATAATGCACTTAGATGCCCTTAAAATAGTTTCACTATGATTTACATGAAGCATTACTCACACTCATTTAATTGCACTGACAAAGGAAATCCCTTCTGGTAGAAGGTACAACATTAGAGAGTTAGTCAGCAAATTACACTCAAGTACTAGCAGCAGCGACAGGAGCGCAAACTGCTCTACCAACACACTTTAACCTGACCCCGTGCAACCTCTCTTCTGTCAGAACGAGCAAGAAGTTTACATTAAGCACTCTTCCTTCTCAGAAAAGACCAACAAGAGCAATGTCATTTATGAATGGATTGGGATCCAAATACTGCAGTGAGGAATGACATAACTAATCAAATTAGCAAGACTGCTTTGTAATATTCAAGTCCTGTTGTCCTGGGGTTGGATTTGAACTAGTAAAAAAGAACAAGGAATATTTTAAGACCTAGGAACAACTGTCCAGAGACCATAAGAGGGTCAATTCTATCAGCATTTTACAAACAGAAAAAGGCTTAAGCTGCTTAAAAGAAATAGGCAAAGCTATAGTGGACTTAGAAGACCTTTAGAAAGCTTGAGCTTTGACTCTTGAGCTACCACAGACTTACCCTTGGGGCTCCAAGAAATCGGAGAAGTAAACACCTTCAAATAACTAGAAGGGAAAGACTACTAACTTGACTGAATCAGTACTGTTGGACTTTCTTTTGAGCTCTGTCTTTATCTCTTTCTTTGACCTTGGCCATGTCACTTTTCTGCTAATCTTCTGTGCCACTTTGAGGAACACAAACAGAGGCTTTTATAACACGTTTTGCTAACTGGCATGAACACCCTCAGCAAAATCTTTCAGTGTAGTGCAAAGAATAAACATGTTTTGCTGAGCCAACCAAAAAAAAAAAAAAAAGCAAGTGTTCTTGCTAGTTCTCTGCAGCATTAGTTAACTGGCATTATTCCTAAAGCAATGCTGGCACATCTAACGTTGACAGACAAACAGAGACAAACAGAACCAGCTTCACTATTTACAATACTTCACTAAAACCAACAGGACTGCCCTTTCTGATCCTAAGCAAACACCTTCCCCTGGCCAGAAATGAGATTCAAATCAGATGAGAGAAGAAAAGGGAACTCCAAGAGCTGCTTTAAACACAATGATGCTGACTTCAGCAGGTATTCCCAGTTGCCTTTTTTTTTTTTTTTTTTTGCCCTCCTGTAATTCAGTATTTACATTATTTAGGAGCCTCTGCACTGGGAGAGGTCTACTACCAATTCCGTAGCAGATGCTCAGTGGAGCACCGAAATGCAGGTGAAGAGGCAAAGGTTAGCAATATCACCAGATGAAAAGAAGAAAGAAGCCAGACTTTAATCTATTTTAATCTGTTGACAGATTCATTTCTTACATGAAAAGAATTGAGTCTCTTGAATCAAATGCCAAGGAAAAAAAAATCATCTCACGGCAGAACTAAACAGCTTTCCTGGGTTATCCTCTTTCCCTTCTGCAGTTACATGAGTAACATGTGAAATGGTAATTCCACTGGAACTGCCAGACTCGCTGCCAACTGAACTGACACATAGCAAAAGAATTTCAGTTCTCTGTGATAAAATAAATCGCAGGTGTGCAATTTGTTCCGTAAAGATTTCACATACTCATTTCCTGATAACATCCACAAAGCAATGAAAACATGCAGCTCAGAACCTCCAAAGTTTACATTAAAAATCTGCCTCAAAAAAACACTGCGTTTAAAACTTTCAGGACACTTCCTACACTGTAAATGCATTACCTTTAGAAAGCGAAGATAATAAAAAGGAGAAATAAATGAAGAAAAAAAAATTGTGGAACAGAAATAAGATCCTCACATTTTTGATTAACAGAAGAAAGAGACAATCAGTTTGGAAAGTGTTTTTTGACTGAGAAAGGCTCAAGGAATAGACACCTCCTGGAATATTCAAATAACCCCACAATATTCAGCCTATATACAAGTGGAACTTACTTCCCAAAGTCAATCAAAACCTTGTTATATAGTCTGCCATCCAAAAGGTTGAGAACTATTCAGAGACTTTTTTGGGTACCTACTAGTTGAGTCCACGGATAAAGCTGCAATAGTTTAGGTTAAAAAGGATTTTTTCAAATCCTACTATGTATATAGTGGGGTAATTTCTCAGACTTCCATTAAGGTGCCCACTTGATTTATTTCACTGTTGAAAACATAGCATACTTTTAGAAGGTTCTGCAGAAAGTACTGTCCTTATGCAATCTGTATCTGCCTGAATATACGTAGACTTCCGAAAGCAAGCCATTCTCTCATTTTCTCCTATTCCAGTAGAAAATATGATTTTAAATAAGGCAGCTGTTCTTTCCCACTCCTCCATCTTGTTCCCTAACTCTCAGGCTGACTCCTCCTGCAGCTTCAGGCAGACAACTCAAGTCCCAGCTACCAGCTGGTTCTCGGAGATGAGATGTATCAGTCACACAAGTGCCTATTACTAAACCTAGGCAGTACAAATCAGTAGACCAATGCAGCTGATGTTCCCATGACAGCTCTGCAGCACTTGTAGATGTTCAGTATGTGACAGAAGTTGTCTGCAAGAATCTTTTCCAAGTTCTTGCAAGCAGAAGCTCTTCCTTCTCCAGAGACACATTAGTGTCTATCAGTCAGCGGGTGGTAACTTGGCCAAAGAAAATGCTACAGGCTTGTAATTCTACAGCCACAAAGCTAACAACCTAATTTGTTCTTGATTATCCACAGTAATGGAAAAAAAACTAAGTACATTAGAAGAACAAATAAAATGTAAAGCACTTATAATATGCAATAACATGGTCCACTAATCTTTACAAAACTTGCAAAAAGCAAACAGGGCAGAGCAATTCCTATGATGTGCATTATATACAGTGGAAAAGGAACATTAGCACTGCAGTAACGTGGTATTCAGGAAAGACGTGAGTTAGAAGTCCAAAGTTGTTTATCCTACAGATAACCATGAGTTAAGCCTACCTGAACATATAGGTAATATATAGGTAATATATACTTACAGTGCAATTCCCCACCAAAAAAAAAAAAAAAAAAGACCAACACCCAGCCCAAAAAGTTCCACACCACCTTTGTAATCTAATGACGCAATTCTCCTCCTTTCTGCTCCAAACACAGATCTTTGAATTCTCCCATGGACATTCCCACTCACCGTTCCTCCTCTTTCCTATCGATTCTTCCCAAATGAGAAAACTTCCAGTAATATATTTAGCTAAGCCCTCCACTTCTCACTGAGGATTTACAGTGCAGCACAAACCACGTACTGCTGAATCACTGTGACAAGAGACGTTTATTCTTGTTGCTGCCAAAACAGATGTTTTCTAGCACCCATACGTGGGTTTGGTTGGCGACACTGTGCACTGGTGTCCCTTTGGTTTGCCTAGTACTCTGCTTGGTACGTGTCCCTCCTACAACTAGCAGTCTCTAGTTTGAATGAAACACTGCAATGCCTGGAACTAACAGCACTTTATTTTAGAAATAGCTTTTGTTCTAAACCTCAAAAATGTTTAGCAATAAGCTCTTAACAGCCTATTAGGGAAACAAGCCAGTAAATATTTACTTAAGTAAAAGTAGGAAGCCCCATTCTTAAGTTAATTATTTCTTATTCACAAATGAAGCCTGACCTCCGTTAATCAAGTCAATCAATCATTCCCTCTTCTCCATTTATCAATACGCTCATATATACTGTCATTTGTAAGGGAAGGAGAAAGGTTAGGTATTAGGAAATCTTTATAGATATTGAGATTGCCTTGACTTTTTAACGAAAAGGGAAACTTTAGTAGTATAAAAATAATAATACACAAAGCAACTTGAAAACTCGGAGTTCCTATTTTCAAACTCACTAACTGCAGTTAATAATACTTATTTTTTCCTTCACGACAAACTATGTAAATTCACTGCCACAAGACCTGATGCCAAAAAAACATAGGGAGAGTCTACATGGACTGGAAATTTATAGCATTGTAATGGTTAATGCTAGCTCTGGCACATCTATTTAAGATATTAAAATTCCCATCTGTCAGACCTCTTTGCTAGAAGTTACTGCCCTTAAAGCAAAGGAGGGCATGTGCCTGCATCTCAGCCACCCAATTCATAGCACTTATTAACTCAAGCCATAAATAAAAATGAGTTCTCACTAGCACACCTACTACACACTGCAACTAAAATGCAGGGATCTGTTTTCGCTTGCCATCTAGACAGAGACAAGCAGAAAGAAAGTCCAAACAGCTGCACGCAGGCATCAGGAAGGGAGATGATCTTTAAGTCACTGCAGCAGTTTGTTCCCACACTCACAAACAGTGGTTCTGTGCATGCATCCGACTTCAAGGCAGTTTTAAGCTTGGAAAAAATAGATACATTACCTAAAATACTCAGATCGAAGACAACAATGCTATTACAATCATGGAGTGGAATCCAGAATCAAAAGCACCAGAGCTTTAGGCCCCACACTCTCATGGGTCAGCTTCATCCCATGTAAAGCACCACAAACATCAGCTCAAAACACAGGTGTACTGGTTCGTTTAATTTACCTGAATTAACGTTTCTGTCCCTCATAGAACTGGTGTTGACAGGGAGAAGCTGCCATTTGGCAGATATGGCATAACATCTCCCAGAAGGAGATCAGGCTTATATCTCATCTAGACAGCAAAATCTAGCAAGTAAAACAAAAGCTTGAGAGCATTCATCTTTCCAAAAGGAGCCCTCATCCTTCCAAAAAGTAAAAAGAGGATGCACACTTTAATTTCAACAGCATGTTCCAACATACCAGAGTCTGTTGAAATGCCAATAAAACTGAGACATCATAAATATGAGAACTATGACAGAAGCATGCTCCAATTATAGCTCCTTTGGCATCCAGTCATTTAAAAGTTGCTTCTATGAAGTGCAAGCATTTGTCTGTTTTCTGTGGTCTATAACACCGTATTTTACAGGGCTAAACCCCTCTGGGATTGAATTAGAGGATACAGTAGTTCACAAGAAAGGACTGTGAAATTAACATTATTCCCCTCTTTGCTACGTACTATTTCTTTCTGAAACCCTGCCCCAGCACCCCGGCTGTTCACTGTGTAGCACTTACTGTTGCTGGACTTCAGGTCACGGTGAATTATGGGAACAATCGCTTCCTCGTGCAGGTAGTTCATTCCCCTTGCAATCTGTACTGCCCAGTTCACCAATATGTCAGGAGGTATCCTTTTACCAGACAACACTCTATTTAGCGATCCTCCACGGGCAAACTCCATGATCAAGCAAAGGTTCGGTTCCTTCAAACATACACCCCGGAGGGCGATGATGTTCGGATGCTTTAACATGGCAAAGAGCTTGGCCTCTTGGCGGACGTTCTCAATGGTCTGGCTGATGTCCTCGTCAGGGTCATAGCGAGCTGCCTTGACGGCAACCTCATCTCCTATCCACACAGCTCGATATACTTTTCCGAAGCCCCCTATGCCAATGATTTCCTCCAGAACAAGCTCTGAGAAGTCGATCTCCAGGACTAGAAAAAGAGAGAGAAAAAAGAGACGTAAACATTTAGCAACTGTGCAGCCTGAAGATAAGCTTAAGGTCTGCATTGCCCAATCTCACCCTTACCCGAAGAAGGGCCAATTTTTATTCAAAATAATACAAATGAAAGTAAACGTCCCTTCTGGCGATCTTTCATTAAGAAATAGTGCGGTAAAACAGATCCTGCAGTATTATAAAAACCAGTACGAAGCATTCCCTGTGAATGGTGATGGCTTTGACATCACAGTGGTCAATGATACACTTCAAATATCATCATCTTAACATGCTGAAACCCTGTTAAGGATAAACCCTAGTTTCTTGCCCTCAATGACAGCACAAGACTCTGAAAAATAAAACAAGAGACACCCACAATCTAATCTTCACTGACAGGACTACAGTACTTAATACAATAGAGCTGAAAGTTGACCCCAAATGTATCTTCTGCATTTGTTCTGAATTTTTTTTTTCAACTGTCACTAACGATCTTTTAGTCTTTCCCAAACCAAGCTTATTCTTCCACACTTGTACAAGCTGTGCAGACTTGTTCCCCATGAGATCTGTCAGCCAGCTCTGACATTACTTATGATAGTGCAACAAACAGATGGATCAGACTGCGCATATTGAGTATTCTGGGCTAGCAATAAGAAAAACATTTTTGACTAATACATATTATATATAGTGGATAATAAGGATGCCTGCGTTCTTTTAGTGTTCCACGAACAACAGGTTGGTGGGAAACAAGGTAGAAAACTGACCAGGAATGTCTTCCAAAAGGGGAAAGACCCTTCCTTTCCCATCCAGAACACTTTTTGTCTACTACTTGAACGCATCTTTTGGTTAACATTTTCAACTCCAAGGATTTACACACACTGATTTAAAGCCAAAGAAGGTTTCGCTCCTACAATAAGAGTCCTGGTGTTCAAAAACTCAGGAGCTACAGCTGAGCAAAGACAAAGGTGTTAAATTCTGACCAGAAGCACAGAAATTTTAGAACAAGACTATGTCGACAGTAACTACAGTCACCAGAGGACCGTGTCGCCAAAAACACGCGAAAGGAGCTGAGAGTCCCGGGCAAAACAGGCTCCGAGGACCCCGCGTGCTCTCCCGCCGCCTCCCGCGGTGCTGAACGGACAGCTCCGGGCACGGCTCCGGGCACGGCGCCGGGAGCGACTCCAGGATCAGCCCCGGACAAACCGGACCTCAGGAGCACCGCTCCCCTGCTGGGTGCGCACAGGAACCAGAGTCACTCCGGGGCACAAGGCCAGAGGTTTACGCTTCCAAGTGAGGTCGGGTATGTTGCACTGCAACGCACGCAATCATTCTAAAATTTCTTTCATATGCAAGCATGCTCTTTGCTTTAGCTTGAACATGTTTCTTTAACGCAGACCAGCTACCTCACCCTCATGGGTAGCTTCATCAGGAAAACAGGCCATCTGCAGACAAGTTTTGTTTTGTTTTGTTTTTTTTTTAAAGGTATTTAATGTTGAGTTAGTTTATCTTCACAGCTACCCTAGTGCACAAAAAACTCATTTACCTCACATTTCTAAGCACTCAAACCCCTTTTCTAAACTCAGGTTTCATTTGTAGGACCTGCTGCACTAAACTGTCCAGGCAATGGGAATGTTTAACACACTGGGTTTATTGCCATAGAATTTAAGTGAAGTGCTATCACTCCTCTGGGGACTGATAAGGAATCACAGCCATGAACCAGAGGCCACATCATAAAATGGCTCAAGTTGGAAGGGGTCTCAAAGCTCACCTAGTTCCAACCCCCTGCCATGGACAGGGACGCCACCCACCAGACCAGGTTGCCCAGGGCCTCATCTAACGTGGCCCTGAACACCTCCACAGATGGGGCATCCACAACCCCCACAACCTCTCTGGGCAACCTGTTCCAGTGCCTCATCACCCAACTGCGACGTAGCTGCTATTTAATTGCTATTTATTATACTGTATGATTAAGCTATTTAACTCGGTCTGCAGTGCGTAAGAGCCCACAGTGCAGATGAGGGTCCTTCAAACCGGCCCATTGCTGACAGCCTCGACAGGCACCGCAGGGAGAGCACACTTGTACCATCAGGGTACCCTTGAGGGAAGATTCAAGCGTGCTACCCCGATGGTAGAAAGACAGCACGCCGTTACTTGCTATCACAGCTCTCAGCAGAAACAAAATCTCAAGGACTTGCACTCCAACACCTTCATGAGACATGAAGATAAACTTTAGGTAAGCAACTAAAAATAGCATCTCCACAGAGGTGTACATCTCTGGAGTTACACCCTGCACTACTGCCACAGAAGACTCTTATTCTGTAGTCCAGTGAGCAAGTAGATTGTTACTCCAAACAGCTTTCAAACTAACAACACCAGCTCTAAAGTGAGCCTCAATCCTTGCAAAGGGCAGAGAGGTTTATAACGTTAAACTTGGAAATCCAATTCAACAGCAACCAACCTTACCACCTGTCCAAATCATTGCTTCTATAAAAAACAAAAACAAAACCAACACCACAGCCCTTTAGCATATTAAAAACTCACTGCAGGGGAACAAGTTCTATTCCGTCATGAACATATGGTTGCTGACTTGAGAGAACAGAGGTAGTGCGCTCCTGTCAGTGCAGCAGAAGGGTAAGACAAGGGTAAAGGGGGAAGGTGCAACTCCGTAACTGCTCCTGAACCATCCCCGGCCAAGAGAAACGTAATAGGGCAGGAAGGTTGCATTTACAAAGACTGCGAAAAAGCAGGCAAAAAAAAAAAAAAAACAGACAAAACAGGAGAGAAACTGAGCCTTCAAGAATTTCTGAAGAAATGGTTCTTCACAACTACCTCAAAGGCAAAACCCACTAAACATTTGCAGTGTTTTCTGCATATGAGGGAAGAAAAATCTGTGCTGTTCCAGCAGGAAGGAAAGCACCCCCACTGCCCAACCTAGTCCCTTCACAGTTCCAAGGGCAATGCTATGAATTACTGAGTTTTTTACTTAAATGCTTTCAAGGAGACAAAGAATGAGAAAAGAAGGTATTAGTTGTATTCCTTGGAGATATGTCCTAAATAGGACAAAGCATCTTTTTTACTCTTTTCACTTTCTAGAACCACCTACTAATCTGATGATTTATCTTCGCCCCCCCCGCCCAAGCCTTATTCTTGCCTGAATTGTCAATATTGATAGAGAAACAGGATTTAGTAACAGTCATTCCTTACTGTTTCTCTCTCCACAACTGTACACAGCACCTAAAATAAGCAGAGATGAAACGGCTTGAAGCCTGGCTCCAAAGACTTCAAAGCAACACTGAAATTATGAACAAGCCAACCCCTTCATGCCTTCAGCATCACACCTTAATCAAGCAACTCTCAGGCCCAAAAATCCAAATTCATATAAGACTCATTCGGGTATGTTTTAGAACAGATTTTTTAAGGAAGTAAATAGCAAGTGGGAACCGGATAACACAAATTAACATAGAGTCTCTTTCACATAAAAAAAAAAATAATGACTTTTGGTTAGGAGCAAGGAACATATTGTACAAGTATTAGCAGTGAATCAACACCGCGGAAAGCAACCGTGTCCTATCCAGCAACGTCTCCTTAAGGGTGTTCTTGAAGGGAGAGCCCCCAGAGCCTCCACCACTGCCTAACCACGAAGCTTCATTCATTTCGTGAAAATTCACCAGCCCCTAGAAACGCAGCGCTTAACCAAGGGAAACAGCTCCTGGCACCAACGGAACGCTACCACGGCGATCTAGCTTTGCTCTCCCCGGAGAGACCGATGAGCCTGGAAGACAGAAGGGCGCCGGAGGGGTGGGAAAAGGGCCGGGCCTTCCCCGCCGTGCTGGTGCCGGGCTCCCCAGGGCCCGCGGCAGGGCCAGGCCGGGGCCTCCCCCGCTCCCACCGCGGTTCCCGTTAGGGCCACACAGGGACCCCCCCCCCCCCCCGGTGCCCGTCCTCCTTACGCTGTATGGCGGGGGGCGGCGGGTATCGGGCCCGCAGCTCGGGGCCGGCCCCCTGCACGCCGCTGCTCACGTAGTTGCTGGGGAAGATGCCGACGCGCTGGTCGATCTTGCCCGTCCACCAGCCCTCGTCGCCGGACACCTGCGAGTCCCGGGACAGCACCTGCACCACGTCCCCCGGCCGCAGGCTCAGCTCGTCCTCGCCGCACGCCTCGTACTCGAAGACGGCCGTCCAGAGCGGCCCGCCGCCCGCCGCCTCCCCGCCGCCGCCGCCCGCGCCCTCCGCGCCCGGCGCTCTCAGGGGCTCCATGGCCAGGCTGCTCCATAGGGGGGGCCGCCCGCGGCAGCCGGGCGCGGCGGGGGGCGGCGGGGCCGGGCGGGCCGCCTATTGTTCATACGGCCCCAGCGCCGCCGACTGCCGGGGGTCGGGGGCCCGGCGCGGGGCCGCCTCAGCCCAGCGCGGGGAGAGGCGAGGCCGGGCAGCGCCTGCCGCCGGGCCGCCGCCACCGCGGCCGCGTCCCCCGCCCCGGCCGCCGCCGCCGCCGCCCGCCGCCGCCGCGCATCCCGGAGCCACCTGACTCTCTGGCAGCTTCGGCGGACGGAGGGGAGGGGCCGCTCCGGCTCCTCGCCGCTATTGGGCGCCGCCGCCGCCCGTCAACGCTTCCTCGCGGCCGATTGGGGGGTCCTCGCCCGCTCGGCCACGCCCATCCACCCCCCTCGCGCCGGAGTCTCGCACTCACCGGCGGCCTCGCGATTGGCCCCCGCCCCGTCAGCCGTCGCTTCCGATTGGCCGCGCGGCCCCTGTCAGTTAAGCGCCCCGAGGCCCGCCCACCCCGCCGCTTCTCATTGGCTGCGGAGGGGAGCACGACGCGGGGAGGGCTGAAGGCGGAGCGCCCCGAGGGGGCGGGGCCACCTTCTCCGGCCGGCGGCGCCGCTGGCCAATGGCAGGGCGGCCTTGGCCGTGGGGCGGGGCCGGACCTGCGCGCGGCTGGGGTTCACGGGGGGGTGCGGCCCCCCGGCAGGGGGCGGGCGAGCGGCCGTGTTTCCCCCGCGCCGCCATCTTGCGCCGTGAGGCGCCGCGGCCGCTGTGGCGCTGACAGAGTGATGAGGGCCTTAAGAAGAGTGTGATCTGAGTTAACGATGTCACTCAGAATCCTTATTGGTGCCTGTAAAAAGCACGTCCATCCACTGAAGCTTAGTAACAAGTATTTCAGAGAACCTTGCATGGAACTGAAGATTTTCAAGTGCCTTTCTTTTTTCACAAAATAAACAGCCTTTATTTCTGACAGAAAGCAAATACACCTTGCCTAGAAAGCAGACATATCGATAACCTTATTTTACAAATGAATTGAAAAGCAAAAAGTATATATGCTTGAGTTCAGAACACTTAAATGTGACATGTAGGATTTAGGCATGTTTCAATACTAGTTTCCAAATTAGACTTGTCTAATTAGTGTAAGCTTATCCCACATTACTGAGCCCAGTCACAGAATGGCGAAGATTGGAAGGTACCTCTGGAGATCACCTGGCCTCCCCCTGCCAAGCAGGGCCACCTAGAGCAGGCTGCACAGGATGGCATCCAGGCGGGTGAGGAGTATCTCCAGAGAAGGAGACTCCACAGCCTCTCTGGGCAGCCTGTGCCAGTGCTCTGTCACCCTCATGGTAGAGGAGTGTTCCCTCATATTCAGATGCTGATGCTGAAAGGAACTTCCCCGTCCTGTGTCATGCTTGACCTGCTTTCCTGATTCCACCAGTAGTGACTGCGTGGCTCTAGAGTTGTTTCAGCTCATTTATCTAGCTGAAAGCTAAGCCACCAAGGAAAGGCAGTGAGATTTCAATCAGCTTTTCAGGTTGATCTGACTCACGTTAGGACTGTACATACACACGATCATTAAAGCTGGCACAATGTGGGGAAGCAGGACAGGATGGGGAAGGGGCAGCAGTCCTCTCCCTTTCAGCAACAGCCTGCATTTTGAAGCTGAGGGTTAGAAAATAGCTGTATTTTAATTTTTGGAGTTCAAATAACAGATGATTGAGATGAAATCTGAAGGGCTGTTTTTAATGTCCCTATTTAAAAACAGCCACAGTTGCATGCAATACTTTTCTGTGCAATTATATTTAAGGAAAAATAATGTTGTTGTTTTTTTTTTTTATAAAAAAGCATACAAATATAGTTCAAAGTGGATATTGCGCTTTAAAAATTGTAGTTTAAAAATTCTAGTGAAACATAACAAAATAGAGGTCTCCTGTCTTTCATCTGTTTAAAACTTATTTAGATCACCGCTGTAGAACACTGAAAGCTTTAAAGTAGAGAGTTATATTACTGATGGTGAAAACGATGAGAGAAAAATGGACTTCAGTCCAGGCTCAGGTTGTCTGCCGCAGCGACCTAACAAGACAGAACCCTGCCCTCTTGTGGAATGCCTTGGTATTGTGATAAACAGTCGTCTCGTAAAAGAGATCTTGCTTTTTTGCCCTCTTTTTCTTTTCTGCCCCCTTTTTCTTTCCCTGCGATGTGTTTGTTTCTACGGAGACGGTCTCGCTTGCTCAGGGAGCCCAGAACAACAAGTGCCTGGAGCTGGGAGAGTGTCCAGGGAAATGCTCTGGAAGAGCCCTGATAGGTTTTTACCATTTTCACAGATTTCTCTTGGCATCTTTAACCAGCCGTGTCAGAAAATGGTTTCTGAATGAAAAGATTTGGCCAGATTGGAAGGGCTGTTCTTGTGATCAAGGTAAAAAGAAGGATCAGTAAATGTTAAGTTAATATTTCCGTGACTGCCAAAAGGAAGAAGAAACAAACAAACAGATTTTTAGAGGAGAAAAAAAAAAAAAAAAGCCATTCTATTCCTAGTTCTTGTTTTAAGAAGCTACGGAAAGTGATCTGCTGACTCCATTCCATCATTCATATATATTTAGGACATCCATCTCAGCTTTTGCCTTATCTTCTCTGGAGTATGCAGACTACTAAACTAGTACTTTTTCTTTGAACTAAAACCTTTCCTCCCCCTTCACTGGACCTAGCTGCTCTGTAACACCATCTTACTACTGTGCCAGCCCATAGTTATAAAACTACATTGTATATCAAAAACTTGGCACTCTAGGCTCCTAGTCTGTGGGCTCTGTGACGGCAAAAATCAAGATGTTACAAAAAAACAAACAAACAACAAATTTGAAAAAAAAAAAAAAAAAAAGGAGAAGATCCAAAAGGAAGAAAAAGTACTGGAACAGAAACAGTCAACAGTACAAGACCACTACTGTTATACCAACTATAGCTTTGATGAAAGCACATCTCTACCAGCACAGTACATAAGTATAAAACATTAAGGAGATGCTCCTTGGTGTGTCTCCTTAGTGCAGCTCGCTCCTTTTACATTCCATGGTCATTCATATTTGCATCTTAAATTACCTCAGCACTAATGCTCTCATTCCCAGAGATGTATCTCAGCTGTGTTCCATGGTTATATCCACAGATAGAGCCACATAAAGCACTCTGGAGATGTGTCTTATGCCAGTAGACAGTTATTTGATCAATCGCTGATAATGTCTCCTCAAATAATGTAATCTCTACTGACAAATTGATTCTTCTATCACTATAAATTGCCCCTCTGCATGGCTGTAAAACTGGACTGTGTTTTTTTCCCACTTTAGAAAAGAACTGCTTTGCGAATGTCACTGCAAGGGAGAAAAGTAAGCCACTGGCAACATCAGCTTTGGAAACTGTGCTGTGCTGGCTAGGAGCATGGCTGTGAATCTGTGTCTTTAGCATCTGAGTCAGTAGAAGAGAGAGTTCTGCTCTGCTTCATAAAATATATATGCTAATCTCCCAGATGGCTGTATCTTCTTTTTTTCATAGAACAGATGACCTGAAAATAAAACAAGACTAAAAATATTGGATAGTGGAAATTCTGGGATAAAAATCTCGGACTTTCCTATGGATTTCACAGACAGATTCAGCTTTTAAATTCACAGGTCATAGTATAATTTCACACATGCCACATAGCACTGATACATTTATCAACATCCATAGAAGAAAAAATAAAACAGAGAGAGACTTTCAAATGAGCTTTCTGCCTACACTAAAACATACACAGTTAACATAAATTATGTTTAACTTTGGTTTAGTAATGATGTCCATTTACACGCAGTGTATTGTTCCAATCTAAGCTGCATTTATAACCATTATCATTGGTCAGTTGCCACTCTCACAGAGGAGCACCAGCACTGCCGCACAGGTAACATCGTGTCACAGTTTTGAAAATGTATGGAACAATAATATAACCAATTTGAATATGGGATCTGAGATCAATGCAATGCAAATGCTCCCACTGGAGCTCAGCAAAGACACTAAAGCAAACCTCTCAGGAATAAGCCCTGAAATCTTTTAAACCACTGGTAGCCTTGATCTTCCTTTTTTTATTGCATGTGAAAATTGAAGCAGCAGCATGATACACTTCAGTGGCACCACCAGCATATGGTTCAGCACTCCCTCAGCATGTTCAGCTTCCTACCACAATGCCAGCACTGCCCCTGGCACCTTGGCTTCCCCTTGAGGCCTTCAGCCCAAGGAAGGACCAAGTCTCCTTTGTGAGGGCAGTGAGGTTTTGTTTGGAAGTAACAAAAACAAGATCAAAACCAAGATATGAACTAGCCCATGGTTTTGTTTAGGTTTTAAGTTTGTCAAACAAAGTGTATGGGACAGTTTTCAGGTTGCTGAAGCCATCCTTGAATAGTTTCAGAAACACAACACAAAATGAAGAATCCTGCATGTGAACTCAAACCATAGCAGATGGATGAAGACTTTGTTCCTAATTCTAATGGTGCTTTAGCATTACAACATACAAAGACCTGCAACATCCATTAGAGATACCAGTATTCATATCCAAATCATAAATTTATACTCACACCATAACTCTAATAAATCTCCATTACAAAGTAATGGAGATAAAATAGATAGCCTTTTCCTTTGGAGTAAAATAATCCTTTTGTTTATTCATGTTGATGTTTTGTTTTGTTTTGTTTTTCTTTCATGTGTATTCAGTAAGTTAACTTACTATTCAGAATAACAATTCAATCTAAAATAAGACCAGATAGGTCAGTGCAGTAGTAACTGGTTTTATTCATGTTATTTTGCAGGAATAGGCTACATTTGCCTGCTCTCTCCTTTTATTTGAAATCACAGTTTAAATTCTTAGAAGAATTAGTCAGAGCAGCCTCTTTCAAAAAATGTATCACTCTTTACTGGAAAATTTTCTGTCTACATTTTCCTATATTGTGTCTACCCTATACCTAGTGACTAAGCTCAGATATGATTTTGTATCCATCTAGTACTTCATAAGGCAACTGGAAGGGGATTTCCTTGTACTTACATGGAAATGGACCTAATTCTATTTTGATCTTTCAGTAAGTGGGCAGAAAGACACATAATGTTTTTATTCAAATGCCATCTCTTAGTACTGGCAGCACCAGATCCATGGATGGCCAGAGACATCAGCTCATTGAGCACAAATTTCATGTTACACTATTGCAGCTATCTCAAGGCATGTACCTTTACATTCCAAAATTAATTTACTTTATCTATTTACTTTTTTTTCTTTCCCTAATCACTGGGCTCTGGTTCTGCACACTGTAAAGGCACTGTGCAGCTCTTTACACTTGAAGCTTTTGTAAAGTATGAGAAGTATGATTCATGGAGGTATCCTACACAAATCAGCCCCAGACTGCAGACTGCTGAGTGCCTTTTACTCTAATTGGTACCTGAGTGGTTTTCAAAAGATAATATTAAACAAAATTAACTCCTGAAGGATACATGCCTCCTAATTTCTTATGGTGTTGTATTTTGCCTCCAAATGAACGGCTGTTGAAAGGCCCTGTGTGATAGGCTTTCTTCACATGAATATTCCTCAAGCATAAGTTTTCCTGCTCTGCTGGTGGTAGCATCTAGAATTTTGTAGCACAGGGAAGTGGAGAGCCTCAGCGTCTGTTCCCAAAGGTCTCAGTTAAGACTGTAGAAATTTTCAGTTTATGCATAGATAAGTAATTATTAGACCTTTCTTGAAGTCAGCTTTGACACTTCTATTCAAAACAAGTTAAGACAACTTTAAAGGAAGAAGGGATTTGAAAAAGGGTCATAATAAAAGGTTTTACAATTCTTATTTTTTTAATGTCTATTTTTCTGTAACTTACATCAAACTAATGGCAAATGGGGTAAAGATGAGCCAGGACTCAATAGAATGAGCTATGTAATTCACTCACAGCTTTAATGCTTGTTAAGCATTCACCTCAAATTCATGCCAGCAAAGACTACTCCACAACAGTATCCACTCTTGTTAGATTCCACAGTGCTGCTATGGCAGGCTGAAAGGCTTGAAGCCTCTAACACAAGCAAGCGCCTACCTGGGATGGTGGACAGGTGCCTAGTGGCATTAAAAATCTGACCCGAATCCACCATTTTATAATAAACTTTAGGAAAGCCTAGTATGCTATTTGCTCGATTTTTTTTTGAAAGCATATGTAAAATGTGTTACAGTGAGACCATTTTGATAGCTACAAAAAGTTTATTTCCCCATTTTCACAGTTATCCTTTCTAGTACAGAGTAGTAGCTTCTTCACTGCAAGCAAAGAATTCGAGTAAAAGCAGTAAGAAATGATTAATTTTATTGAATAATAGTACATGAATTGTTTTGTCTGTTTCCAGCAGAAGGCATCCATCGTTAAACTGACAAATTTTCGCTTTCCCGCACACGCCCCCTGAGGGCACTGGGCCGGGGCTGGGCCTGCCCTGGGCCGGAGCGCGGCCCGAAGCCGGGGCCTCGCGTGGCGGCGTTTGGCCGGCGCCGCGCAGTGCCGCCGGGGGGCGCCGCGGAGCCGCGGCCGGTGGGGCCCGGGGGGCCGGTGGTGCTGCCCCCGCCTGGGCCGGGCCCCGCCTGCGGCCTGCGCCCCGCCGGCCGACCAGGCTTCGCATCGGCATCGCAACAATCTCGTCCCCTGCCTCATATGCCGCCTGTTAAACGCGGTTTTATTTTTCCATTCTGCGGTAACAACGAAGAAATTCTTGCCCGAGCTATTTTTGGTCCTGCTGGAGCCACACGCTGCTTCCTCAGGCCTCAAAGCTCATTGTTTTTATTCACTCACATGAAACAATTGCAGGCCTCATAGAACATATTTGTTTTCCAGTTCCTGAAACCATTATCACCTTTTCCTGTTCCCCTTGAGAAAATGGGCCCTTGGTACTCGGCCAGGTTGCATTATTTAATTTCCTGCACACGTTGGGTGAAATCATGACAAAGGCGGGCACTTTTACTGAAGGGAAACAAAACCACAGAAAGAATGTGGAAGAAAACCTTACTATGGAGGAAAAAAAAAAAAAAAGGAAAAAAAAAAAAGCAAGTTGCGTAACCCTGGAGGAATGAGGCAGCGTGAGTCACGGCACACACAGGCTCCAGGCTCCTTGTCTGGCCGAGTTCTTGCCCATTGTGGGGAGGTTTCCAGGCCCAGTCTGCATCCGCAGCAGTGAGCCGTGCTGGGGGGATAGCATCAAATATAGAAGGGTGTATCGAGCTCACGGCTGCCCGCAACAGAAGCATTAAAACTCTCCTTACCTGCATTTTATTGCTAACGACACCACTCAGTCCAGCCTCATCTAGGTCCACCAGGAGGCTTGGAAGATGGGAAGACAGACTCCCCTCAACACTGTGCCTCCTCGGCAGACCTCTTCCCATGGTCCATACTTCTTACTTCTCTCACCATAGTTTTCTTCCAGTTCCTGTTCAGTACAACTCCTTTCACCCTCTGAAATTGGAGTTTAGTTCATCTCTTTCCTGTTTGCCTTCCGGTTTAACCTTTTTAGTCTATGGAACTTCCATGTGCCGTTACAAATTGTGGTAGTTCTGTAAGGGTGAGAAAAAAAGAGACACGTTTTTGGGATGTAAACTTGTTTATCTTCCTTAAAAACTGTGCAGGATAATTAGTTTTCATTTTAAATTTGAATTAATCGTAATTCAGATGTAACTACATGCACATCTAGGACTTTCGGCTCTTATCCTCAGCTCTGCTACCAATTGATTCAGAGAACATGACAGTTCCCAGGTTTATATCCACAACAACCAAATAATTCTCAGCACACTTTTATCCTTATTTTGGATAGAAGTGTTAGAAAGAAAGACGACAAAGAGAATGGCAGTTGCTATCTTATCAGCAGGAAGAAGAAGTGAGGTGTTGTTATAAAGGATAAGCTCTCAGTAATGCACTCTCTCTTCTTCCTGTAGACTACACAAGGCCACACACTGCCTGTGCAGCCACCTCCTACATAATTTCCTTGAAGGTCAATCTAGCTAACTAAATTTGATGGATTTTCCGGATATATCAGTCCCACTCCTACTAAACACTTCTAGCCTGGAGCTGATGTTCTTCCATCACTCCATTAAACTCAGTCCCTTGCAATTTATCTGTTGTATTTATGAGCAAATCTGACAATGCGAAGCATGTGTTTCAGAGTTTATGAGATGATGGGTTTCACAGAACCGGGAGATGCAATTAGCTATGTGCATCTGACAGCAACTCCTAGCAGGCCTGCCAATCACAAAGAAGCCGTTTTGAGAACGTATATGTTGTTTAGATCTGTTGTCAGGCATGACGCATTAGGGAGGCTAGTGAAAAGTTGGATGATTATGAACTCTGAACTGTTCACTTGTGAGACACAGATCCTACAGACCTTCTGTGTGGGAGAAAAAAAAAAAAGAAAAAAGAAAAAAAGAAAAACAACAACAACAAAACTTGTTTGCAGTTTCCTGATGTCAATAGAAATAACAGCTGTGAATAAAGATGCTTTTTAGTTATTAGCTTGCAAAATTATGCCTGAAGCTTTGACTGGCATCTTTTTTCTTTTTTCTTTTTTTTTTTTAGTTTAGAATGTTCTGCTCATTTTCTATCATATGCCATGTATAGATTTACAAGAAAGCATGTAGTTGCATTGGTACTAACAAAACTGTGAAGCAGCAGCGTGTACCAGAAATTCAAAATTCAGTCCAAGAGTCAAAGTACTTTGGCCACCTGTGCTTAATTGTGCTGTTACCACAGCAAGACTGCTTTTCATATGATTTGTGTAACACTCAGTATTGAATTAAATCTTGGAAGTACATTCTCTACTGCAAAATAGCTTTTTGTGGTTCAAATACTGTTTGCAAGAAAACCTCCTCTTGTCATGTCACATGCTGAAACAATGGCAAAAAGATAAATCACTCAAAATCTAATTTTAACTGCTGCAAATTTTGCAATAGCTTCACTAATTCCTATAAAGTTTATATATTTTTTTTGACAATGTACTTGCAGATATCTTATAGATTTCTGATGCAACCTTCCCTGGCATTCCTGGGTTCTATAAGTCTAATGAAGCAGGGTATGAATCTCTCCAAAAGGGTTGCTTACTCCACCCTTCCTTTGTTTCAAAGTCATTTCTGATTTTTCGCCTTTAGGGTTATTTTTAATGTTAGATCATTTCCATTGTTTATCTCCAGAAAAGCGTTTCCAGACCATTTTGCAGTCATCACTATTCTGGGAAGGCCTATGAACAGATAAAGGTTATATGTTTCCCAGGAAGATGTGGTCAGAAATTTATGAGTAACTGCCATCAGCATCACACACCTCTGCCTAATTCCTTTGCTCTTTAACAGTTTTCTCCCTATTCATTTTCAATGCTAAATCCATCAAAGATTTCCCTGGGGGCTGAATATATCTTTCCATGCCAAGGTCTGATAAAGAACGCACCAAGGAAATAAATAGGCTAATGCTTTTAATGTGGACAATGCTCTGGAGCCAAACTCGGAGCCAAGAGCCTAGCAGCTGCACAAGGCATCCCTACAAGTGGCCTCAGGAAACACAGATCCCTCTGGATGCCTGAAAATCCCTAGGAATTTGCCATAAAAGATTTACGAGCTGCTCCATGATGGGCATCCCTCATTCCTGAGCAAATGGTCAGGAAGGAACTCTGCCAAGGGTTGTTCCCTCTTAGATACACCCTCTAACAGAGTCTCTTGTGGGGATGGACCAAGAAGTAGTGTTTGTAGGAAAACCCTTTGGCTGGCCAAGACTTGGAATGAACCTGCTTGCGGTTCTCTGATCTGTAAACACCACCGCTACTTGATACGAAGCGGGGAACAATCTCATGTGACAAACAAATATAGAGGAGGAATGAATAGCCTGAGTTTCATCCCACTGGCTTGCCTCTGTACCAAGAAAAGGCTCGCAGTATTAATGCCTTTACAAAGGAACTAAGTGTTGTATCTATATATGTGCACGAGCACACATGAGCATGTATGTGTGCTCTGTGTTCACAGGGATCATCTTGCTGGGTTGTAGCAAAAAGGTGTCTGAAAGTAGGGGGTGCAAGAAGTCGAGTTTAATGAGTGTATATTTATGTTCTATATATGTATATATGATTTCTTTGACAGTAAGAGCTTCCTCCTAAATAAACTTAATCTGAAATGTTGTTTATGGAGGGTAGGTTAAAACCAGTTGCCCACTGAAGGGCTGCAACAAATCTATTCAGCCAGCAGGGGAGGGAGAAGATCTTTGTAGTTGCTGTTGTTTTCCTGATGAATAATTATGCCACCTCCAGCTAGCTGCCAAAGACCCTTTCTTTAAAAACCATATGTCCTCTCTAATAAAGCTCTCATCACACCTCCTTCAGGCTTGCCTCGCTCTGCTGTACTTATGCCTGATTTCATTTGGTTTCTACTGCGGCGTGGCTGTAGGATGATGGCTTCCCTAAGCTAGTGCTTAGTGAAAATGTGGCCTAGAGAAAAAGGAACGACTGTCTGGGACAGCCTGGGTCTGTGCTTCAGTGATTCATGGAATGCTGCTCACTGGGTAGCTCAGATGGGTTTTCTTTTTAAATAGCTCTTTAAAGGGTTGCTGGAATGCAGGTTACGTTAGAACTGCCATAAAGTGGCAGTGTTTCAGGGCACTCCCCCCCAGATTAATCATTTTCACATTCTGAAATCTGTCAACTGGTACCTTCAGGCATTGCCAATTCAAGCAAATGCAAAAATAGTAGTCACAACACCTCAGGGGATGATTTCATCAGATCTTCTACACTAAGCAGGTCGGACTTGCTCAATATTCATCTGGGAGACCTCCAGAGAACAGAAAGAAGAATACAGGAAGGAGCAGATTTTGTGATGCGGCTGAGATCTCATGCCAGTATAAATCATAAGACATCTCTGGGAATTTAAACTTGGTTGCTCAAAAAATGGCACTGCTTCTTTGGAGGCTGACCTATATTGGTGATGAGGCAGCGTGTGACTAAAGATGCTACCGTCCAAAAGGGATTTCAGACTGAGATCCTGTAGTTCTTTTCTCAGATTCAGGTTGTTAACTATGGCCGCATTCCATCTCAAGGCAATGAATTACATACTGTTTCCAATAGTCTTGAATGTCAAAATTATTCTTCACACCTCCTACTAAAGCACACAGTCACTGCCATATTCCACTTCAGACAAGGCTGTATTCACTGAGGAGCCTTACATACGCAGTTAGTAAAGGCGTTGAAATCAGACAGAAATGTAAAGTGTTCTGTTTATTCAGAATGAAGCTGAAATCGAAGAGAGATCCAGGGAAACTGCCGAGGCATCAGGGCCTCGGAACTAACCTGCCTGAGCAGGCCCTTGTACTTGTATGAAATCCAGTCAAGTGAAATTGTGACTTATGTTCCTAATAACATGAACCTACAACATTTCTGCCTTGCAATGCCACTCATTCTGCAGATATCCTCATCTCCCACAAATGCACGTTACGCTCAGCTTCTTCCCAGGCCTCACCACAAAGTCACAGCTTCCTCCATAGCTCCCTGCAATAATATCCCCACCCCATGTTCTCTGTCCACATATATTTAGCCCGTTAGCTGTGCAAGACATAATCCGTGCTGTGGATAACATGAAGTTACATGCCAGTTGATAAGGCAGCCATTTTATGACTGTTTTCCAAACTTTGCCCACACTGCCTCTTTGGGGGCCCTACTTTTGATCTCTTTTCATTACCCCGAAATTTGTAGGCATTTTATTTTATTTTATTTTTAAATTTTCCCTTTCTGACAATTGGTTTAAAACTGAAACCCTCTCCTAGGCTGGGGCTCACCAGTTCTATAAGAGCAGCATTCTTAGAGAAACAGCTAAAAAGAGCCATGAGAGAGAGGAAATCCTTTAAATGGAGAAAATGGTCTTGGCTGGACTCATCCTCATGCTATGAGAGCTTTGTACTTCAGACAGAGAGTTTTAACTGCAAACAAAGATCTTAATTAGAATTTTATCCCAGTGGCATCATGAATCATTGTTTGGGAGAAATTTCTTACAGTGAGGCACCGCTGTGCTGTACTTTAAAGAATGTGGTATAAATGCTGCTAAAATACTGACAGCTTAGTGTTTGGATTTTCTAATTTTAGCCTTGTTTATTATGTTTCATCTCCATGGCGTTTTTAGGCGATTCTTGTACCAGTAACGCTAGTAGATGCCTCTTTGTTCACAGAGACCTTGCAGTCACAGGGACACTGATGACACTTCTCTGCATGATCTCTGCATGGACACGTACACAGAATTAGATCCCATAATATGAAAGTGGATGCTGCCACAATTTTCTTGCAAGAAACACTACCAGAACCATCCTTAGGAAGAAATTTCCTCTTCAAACTGCACTCTGTCTCTAGCAATGGGAGTGTTAAGCCATTCAAAGTGATTTTTCAACCATGTTGAAGCAGCTGGAAGAGGTTAGCATAATGAGACTGGGGCCCACCTAGCTGCTGAAAAGGTGTATAGAGGGAATTTCTAGCTGACAAGGAGAAAGGAGTGGAGATGAAGATAGTGTTGTTCTGGTAGCAAGTTACAAAAGGTCTCTATCAACAAGTTAGTAAGAATTCTTTTTTTTCTTAGCTCTTATGGAGCTTTTTGGTCTGCGTGGATCTATTTTACATGTTTTCCACCTTTCAGCACTCCCTGATAACAAAAACTGATGTAAGAGCTCTTCTTTGGGGGAGAATCTCACTTTGGTCTGTGTATTTGTCTTGAGAAAACCACAGGGCTCAGAATGTGCAAAAAGCACTTACATACTCAAAAGGTGCAGCAGGCAGCTGAGACAAACTGCAAGGACAGGATTAATAGCACAGTGAGCTTTGTGGTTCAGCTGTTTGCAGGCCAGTAATTAGCATCCTCCACTCACTTTATTGATCTCTCCCTAAGCAGCACTGTGAAATACTACAGAGAGCCCTATTAGTCATAGAGGTAGTTGGGGGGAATGACACCTTTTTTCCCCCCTTTCTTGGTATTTGAGGGGAAGAAGGGTGTTCTTCCACCCTGAGGGAGAGGGAATGGTGCGATCTGTGCCCGTGTTTGCCTGGAGAGGGTGCTTCCTGGAAGGGGGCAGCTGGACCTGGGAGGGTGTGTTGTACAGTGACCATGATACAGGTGGGTGCAGGCTGTATCCTGGCACGCAGCTGGGACTGCACTTTGTGATGTGAATAATAACCTGCCAGCACAGCAGGGAGAGGAGGTCTCCTGGTATGTAACCTTCCTGCTGGTAAATCCTGCCTGATCTGCACCGAAATGCTAGAGAATGTGTGTGCTTCTCCTGGTGTCTCTGAAGGGGCTATGTTCCAGTTGGGAGTTGGAGTAGTGTACAAGACTGATTGCAATGTGATCCCTTTGTAAGGCTGAATCCGGTGTGACTTCTCACAAAATGTTTTGTTGAACTGGGGAACAGAGCTGCTGGGGAGGGAGTATGGTCTGTGAAAGGATCTGGCTCTTGCTTAGAAGTTTAAAAATTGTGAAAATAGCAGATAAGCTGCTATCAGATGTAAACATAATGGCAATGTGCTCCGTGGAGCCTTGCAGTTGGTGAAAACTATTCTACTATAAATAAGAACAAATCTAGAAAAAAAACTCCTGACAGATTTTACAAGAAAACTATCTTACAGTGAAACCAGCTTAACAAATAGTATTGTAGAATGACTTTATGCTTTCTATCACCCTTGTAAGTAAGCCTACTTCTTATTGCTCATATGAGAGGATAAAACACTTTTATTGCCATTTATGATGATACTCTGGGTTCAGATAAACCCACTTCTAACCAGGTCGCAATTTCAGGCAAATGGTGGAAATAAAGTCAGGACATAAAATTGTGCAAAGACAGCTAATGACCAAGAAGCAAATAAATATTTTAACTACTGCTTCTTTAAGAAATCGAAAGTTAGATGTGCTTCTCTCCTAGGCTGATGAATTACATGGTGAATTGGGTTTTGTCTTCTTTAATTTTATTTTTCTGTCAGAATTGTAGTTTTGGATACTGTGTCTGATCAACAGAAAGACATGCGTGTCAGCAAGATCTGAAAGTCGGGGTTGTAATATTGCTGTCTAGGTATAGATCCTGAGACAAGGAATCAATAGGGAGAAGTAAATAAAAGTTGGTGATGAGCCACAAAGGCCTAGTTTGTCAATCTTCATCTGAAAACAAACACTGTGCCCAACATGGAGACTAGAAGTACCAGCTGTCCTAATTGCAAAGTGAGTAAATCAGTGTTTTTCTTATTTTCTGCTGATTGTTTGATTAGCTACTTACAGCTTGGTATCAAACTGTGATGGTGACTTCAATGAAAATTACAAGGAAGTGCCAATCATAAGCTTGTTTCTGGACATAAGAAAAACTGCACCCAATTTAGGTAAAATTTTAAGTTGGTTTCACCTCTTCTCCTAATTAGCTAAGCTACCTTGTCATAAAACTTAGGAATTGTCTTGATAACTAATTTTAAATTTATAATTTGGGGTATTCCACATAAGATGTCTGGTGGGGGGAAAGTGTAAAGCTTAACTTCCTTGAATGCAAAGGTGAAAGAGACTAAAGTACTACTAATGGTCCACAGCATGCTGCAGTATTATTCTTAGAAATGGTAACATGTCGAAGTATTTCTGTGGCAGGTTTCAGTGTTTTGTTAGTCTTGATTAACTTCCCATTCTAGTAATATCACACATTAAAAGAAAAAAAGTGTATTTATAAGATTGGTCAAGAAATTGTCATCACCTCATCTGAGTATTTGGTATAATCTGTGTTCTACTGTGCACCGCATATTGCACTGCCCTGACATTGCAAATGCCCTTTCAATCCACTGGAGTGTGGCCTGAAGTAAAGAAAAACATTGCTGCAAATGATTAATATAATTAATATGATCATTCTTCCTTGGCCAAATCTGAACAGCCACATCTATATCATGATGGCATATGCAAAGAGAACCAATAATATCCATTTGCTCCAGAAGTCTTTGAAATAGGCTGCATTTGTTAGGAGGGCACTTGACTATGTACGTATACTGAGAATGTGAGGAAACTGGATTATTATCTGGCCAAAATAACAGTTGCAGTTTTGAGTCATCCTCCTCCTGTGTAACGCTGGCTTATGCAGCAAAATGACTTCTTTACCTCAGTCTTGGCATACTAAATTATAAAAGAAATGCTCAAGAAAAAATAAGTTGCTCTCCAGTCATCTGACTTAATGCCCTCTTTTAAAAAATTTATCTAAAACTCACGCACTCTTCACCAACGTTGAGTTCTAATTTTCCTAGAGTACATTCTTTTTCTTGTACGGGGAGTAATATCCATCGTCCTAAAGTATTGTAAGGCTAAAGTAGAGTACAGAAGACAAACCAGTTATTTGCTGGATTGCAGAGATTCAATGCATAGACTGAGTCTACTGCTGTTGCAAGATACAGTTTGTTTGTTTGTTTCTCTTAAAAGCTAGTCATTTTTTTCTTACTTTGTTAATGATGCCTACATCTGGCCTCATTATCAGTTTTACCTTCAGGCATGGATGGATTCCAATAATATTATTTCCCATCCTGTGTCTTAATGTTTTCAGCCTGCCTGCATTTAAGTGGCTAAACAATGAAATTTAATTGTCCCCTCAAGCATGTCAGATTCTCTTGCTTATTTTACTGGACTCAGACTAAATATTCCCAGGATCCAGTTCTCTTGAACAGGGCTGTCTGTATTAAACTAGGTTATGCTGCTGTGGATCAGGGTAGAGCCAGTAATATTCTAGGAGCAGGGTTAGGGAATTCCATCTTCTCACACAGGAATACTGTTTAATGTGAATCATTACTGTAAGGCTGAGGCTAATCTCTCCAGATTCAATCAATGGCTCCTAAAGAGAAGCATAAAGGTTTTTACAGCATTTAGTGCAGCCTTCAGACACATTATTAATGAACGTTATCCCTCTTTCCTCCTTTCTGTGGAGAAGGTGAACAGCTTTTATGTAACGTTACTGAAACAGCAGCTGGAAGAACTAACGCCTCCTAATCCTGATGGTTACATTATCACAGTGTATTTATGGGTAACACATCCTAAGAACTTCATCTTTTAACAGCTGTGTTTGTGATTCTAGAAGGTATTTTGGCAAATGATGTCATTGAAATATAGGCTTCATAGTTCTGTTTTCTTCTGAGTCTACTGTAAATGATGTTTGTCACAATTGGCTTTATTCCCAACAGAGGGAATACCTTCTCCTCACCCATGACAGTCCTCTGTGGGTTTTTCTGGTTCTTGTTTTTTCATCCCCCTTTACATCCTTTTTTCCTTTCAGATTTCCACGACATTTGACAGAGTTTAAAAAAAAAAAAAAGTTCCTTTGCAAAATACCATGAGCAGCCACTTATTCAGAAATGCAATATTTGAATAAAAAAGATCAAAATTGTTTGTTTATAACGGGGAAGAGAACCGATAGGGTTGGGGGTTTTGCGTCCATCCCTTCTGCCTACTTTCCTGCTGGGGAAACAAACAAACAAACAAAAAAAACAGATCAACTACATCTGTTTTGAGTCAGTCACTTCTATCTTCTGGTTTTCCAAGAATAGCCAGATGCTGCCATTGGTTAGCTAACTGTTGGGGAGGAAAACACGGGCTGTGCCAGTAGCACAGTCTCTTGAAAACACAGGTCCAAATGTGTGCTCACTGTGAGTCATGACTGGGTGTTTCGCACTGCAATTCCTCCTCAGCACAAGCCCAGAAGGTGATGAGCTCCCGGCCTTATACCTGTTGGAGGGGAGAGGGGCTGGGTGGGGTACAGGACAGAACCTGGGTGGGCTCCTTCTGCCACAACAGCGACGGTATAATAATGTACCCTCAAAGCTAGTTTTCCCAAAATATGACTGGAATCAAGTCGTTTAATGAAGGATCTTCAGCATTATATATCTGTAGGTTGTAAGGTGCTTGGCAGTGCTCTCAAAACCTCTTCCCTAATCTTTCTTTCCACCTGATGCAGGGCTTTGGGGATGTGCTTGTTTAGGGGGAAAGCTTCAGGAGCTGGGACGCAGTGAGCATTAAGGGCCCAACTCTGATTTTGTGTGTGCTGGAAACAGTAAAAGAAGCCCTGTGGCGGGGACAAGGCACTCAAGGTGCTTGGTAAGGTCTGGTATTGACAGGAAATGGAAGTGCTCTGAGAAGGGGGAGGTGGCTATTTTCCTGTAATTTTAGAGAACCAACTGTCCGCGGTCGGACACGGCGACCCCGAAGGCCTTTTCCAGCCAGCCTCATCCCACCGTCCCACATCGTCCCCCCGCCTGCTGACAGCGGCCGCGCCGCCACCCGCCCGCTCCCCCCCTCCCCTCCGCGCCGCCGGGGGGCGCTGTGTGAGGCTCCGCGCAGGCGCGGTGCGCCCCCCGCCGCAAGGGCTGCCGGGCTGCCGGCGGCGCGGGGGCGGGCGGGCGGCCCGGGGCCCGGACATAAGATGGCGGCGGCGTTGCTGGGGAGGCGGCGGCGGCGCTTGCGGCCGTGTGGGCTGTCGCGGAGCGCGGGCGGTGCGCGGCTCTGCCCGGGCTCGCAGGGCGGATAGAGCGGGGCCGGCCGGGCGGAGCGGGGCCGCCATGGGCTCGCAGGTGCTGCAGATCCTGCGCCAGGGCGTGTGGGCGGCGCTGAGCGGCGGCTGGTACCAGGACCCGCACCAGGGCGCCGGGGTCAACGCGCTGCACCTCTACCTGTGGCTCTTCCTGCTCGGCTTCCCCTTCACCCTCTACATGGTGAGCGCCGCCTCACGCCCGCACCGACCGGCCCGCGGGGGCCTCGGGCAGGGCCGCACGGGGGGGTGGCAGCGGGCTTCTGCCGTGGCACCTCGCCTCCGCGTGTGTCCCGGCCTCTGGGGTTGGCATAGCTGCTGGCCCTCGGGTACAGGCAGCCCAAGAAAGCGCCGCTTCTGTGCGAGCTGGCAAATAGCACCAGCATTTTGGGCTGGCAGCTACCCCCTGCTCTTTATCCCCCGGCTTCGATGCCCGGCAGGGATCTGCTTTAGGGGCCGTAACCCAAAAGTTTATTTGGCCGTAACGTAGCGTGCTGGCGCTGGGCCGTGTATTATTGATGAGATGGTACTTTGGCGTTTTGCTTGCCTCCGGGCTTTAGTGTGTCCGTTTGGGAGATTTCGCCTTGAATGTACCTGGCGCTTGGATCGCAGCAATTAAAAATGCTGACCTTTAAACCTAGGAGTTCTCTTGGTGTTTGGACTTAGCTTCAGGAAGGGTACAGTCAGCTGTGACAGAAGGAGGCTCTTTTCTGCTGCCCGTTCTGCGTTGTACATAATTTACGAAGTACTAATATTTCACTTCAGGTTTCTCAGTAGAACAATGTGGTCATTCTAGGTGTGATGTGACCCGTCCTGGGTGTGACACAGAATGCAGTTTGCAAGTCAGCCAGGTCCAGATGCTCTGAGAACATAAAGTAGAAACTGCCTTGTAAAAAATATGAGTTAGTGAATGACACCTTGGAGGAAAAACTGCATAAGTGCAGTTGTGAAGATTTAGAGCTCTTGGGTCTTGTATTTGCTTTGTGAAAAAGCAATATTTAAAACTGGAATATGAAATGCTGAGAATTAGCTCCTGTGGAAGGGGAGGTTACAGCCCTGTGCAGTTCTTAATTCATATTGCTGTGTCTTGGAAAAGGTAGCTCCAAGGCTTTTTGTTTGAAAACTTTAGACTGCTGGCAAGGAAACCGCAGGCTGAGACAAACTGCTTTTAAAACCAAAGTTGATGTGACAACAGCTAGATAAAACTTTCCACTAAGCAGATCCACCCGCAATAAAAACTGAGAGTCTATATCTTCTCAGAGTTCCGCTGAAGATGGGAAGAAGAGAGACCTTTTGGTCTCAAATGCAGCTTTTTCAGAAGTAGTGCTCTTCCGTTTCGGCAGAATAGTCTGTTTAATTAACACTACCTTGCTGTGAAGGCTGCTTATAAAGGTAAAGTGAACGATGTGCTGCATGCGTGGGAGACTTTTGAAGAGGGTCTGATTTATATAACATGTCAGTCTGCTGTCAGCTGATAAATCTGGACCAGTGTTTGGATCTCTTGCTGCTCTTGAAGCAGCAGTTAGGTTTTGGTTGCTCGTACTATGGGGTAAACTTCAGTGTTTGCTTAAACTTGTTTCTTTCCCTGTGCACAGGGAAAAGATGAGCAAAAGCAAGCTGCTTCAGGTTTTGTTGAGGTCAGAGAAATTCTCTTGCTTCATAGCTCTGGACAAGTTAAAGATGCAACAGCAAGTGCCAACTTCCCTGAGAAAAAGTAGGGAGATTAGTCACAAGTTGAAGCAGATTGAATCATATTTGGCTGTTTTCCCTCTTTCCACCCTCTGCAGTTTAAGTGTTGTCTAGACATAAACTAAACAGGCAGAATAGTGATGGTCATCTTAGTCCTTCAGCATCTCTTAACTTCTTGTCAGAATAAAATGGGGTAAATGTTGCGTTGCTGTAGGACATACGTAAATAAGCAGAACTTGCTAAAAAGTCTTAGGTAATCGTAATCTGAATTCTGAGTGTGGCTCACTGCTGTGTAGGAGGGAGTTCCTAAGCTAGCTTCAAATGACTTGTTGCTGGCAGACAACCCTGTGTGTTTGAAAAATAAAGTATATATAAAGTCTTAAAATTCTGGCAGGTCTTACATTCTGTATAAAACTACCTCACGTAAGGAATTCCAAGATGCTGCTTTGATGCATGAGGGCAGCAGTAAGTGTAGTTAGTTCAAGTAGAATCCCTTCAGCAGTAGAATTTTGCCCGTAACTGGTTCTCAAGACTGAATGCACCTTACACGAAGCTAATCGCTTCTTTCAGGTATTATTTAATGCCAAACAGGAACGGAACGTGATCTTTTTTGACTGTGGTAATTCAGATGCGCTTGTTGCTTAAATACTTGGTTTATTGTACCAAACGTTGGTAATCTTTCATCTGTGCATTCAATCGGTTGGTCCCCTATCTTCAGGATAGAATTTGGTAGCGGTTGTGGTTACCAAGCTGTCGTGTATCTGTGTGTTTCTTGGCTTGTATATGCCAGTGCTCATAGGGCTGATGGGTTTAATGCGTGGTGCTAACCAGTTGAAGGAATTAGCAGTTAAATTCAGCTAGCCTGTTTTTCCTTGCTCTGTGATCAGTCTGCCTTCTGAGCTTGGACACATGGAAGTCTGTGGTCTGTGCCCTCAGTGAAGGAGAGCAGACACATAGATGCATATTACAGATCAGGATGCTCTTCTTTTTCATGTGTGTCTATACCTGCTTTGGGAAGGCTGTAGATAATGAAGGAATCAGGGTGTAGAGGAGGAGAAGTGTCTGCCTGAGTGAAGCTGCTTAAGTGTGTACTCTTGGATCTGTGGCTTGGCAGCATGTGTACAGTAATACTGCTTTCTAGACTAGTTGAATGTATCCTGCTTTGGTAGTTGTGTTCAGTAACGGGTTCAGCTGCACTTGTTCTGCATTTCTGTCATAAGAGCCAATCCCTGGTTTTAGATGAATCCAAAACTCAGGCTGGGAGGAGAAAATATGCCACAACATGAGGAAACTGCACAACTGGGTTGCAGAATACAGTGGTAGCGCTGGAAAAAGGTGCCCTAAATCCAGAGGCCGATGTTGTGCACCGGTGTTGCAAGGGGGAGGAGAGGGGAGGAGGCTACCAGAGGCTTCCCCGGTCGGAATGCTGTTTTCAGCCCCACCACGTGTGCAGGAGGGGGCGAAGTCTTGGCTCCCGCACCCAGGGAACTTCGCCAGTGGCTGATGATGAGCCAGGAGTGTACCTTGCTTGGGGTGATGGGCTCGTACCTACAGAGCTTGTCTCTCAGTCAGGCACATTTACACAAGAGTTCACTTAATAGACTTCTGATTTCCTGACTTGTGTACATAGCTATAGCAGTAGGTCATGCAAATGTAGCTTCATGCGAAAGTCTCCTCAGAAGGTCTTTTCTAGAGGAGTTCCTGAGATAAGTGTTGTTTCTTAAATGAAGAGTTCAAGTACTTGTGTGTATGATGAGAACCCCCGGTATCTCGCGTTGTTCTAAGCTACGTCTAGGGTCTTGGCTATTACAAGTTTTGTTTGTACGTTCCAAGTTTCAGTCAAAAACTGGATAACTTGTAAGTGAACGTGCTTCCAGATACCAGCAGTTCTTAAGGGTTCTGGCTGTTCATAAACAAATGGTGACAGAACCAGATCTGCTCTTTCTGGATCATCTTTCCTTTTCTCCGGTATGATTGTGTCCATAAAATACTGGCCTTAAATGCTGGAACTTCAGAGCGTTTCACAAGGTAACTATTATTGTTAAATGAATACTTGATTGATGGCACTTACATAAGGGCTTCCAATCTGATTTAGACTGGGAGAGATTCCTATGAATGTTCTTAACAGCTAACACACCTCTATTCTGAAAGTAATTGGGAAACTTCATTGTGTCTGTAGTGTCTAGCTAAAGCTAGATGTCTCTTGAGAAGATCCATAAAGTTGTCTTTGATTCTTCATAAGTGTGCAGCACAACCTGTGATGAAGTGGAACTTCCTCTGTGTCCTGGCACTTCTGTGTTTGAAATGGTGACTCAAGATAAAGACACCTTTGCGGTTTAAATGGGAGTGTTTTTAGAGTCCTGTGACTGGTGGTCTGAGGCTTCTTTTCTGGTCTAGGTTGACGACTGAAATCTAGGAGTGCTCAGGTGTTTGCCACCCACTCTGCCACAAAGCGTGTGCTGTGGTACAGCTGAGATGGCCTTGCAGCCCGCTGTTTCCAGAAAGGACAGCCCTACTCCTCATAACTGTGCATTGCTGCATCTTAACTTTGTTCATTGCTGCTTATTTATCTGATCAACTAATTTTACCACCACTGCATTAAACCTCAGGTGTTTCAGGAAGCTGCAGCAGTAGACGACTGGTTGCCAGTTACAGGTTTCTTTCTAGCTGGCTGTAGGAGCGAGTAGCCTGCTGCAGAGAGTGGGACTGTGCTTTTCATTGACAATGAGGTGACAGTACAGCAGACTTGTAGTTTTAGTTTAAATCACACCCAAATAATGCCTTGTAATGTGTGCGTTAGAAAAGGAGAGAGTAAAAATGGAGTGCAGTTCTCTGCTTTCTGTATATAGTTTTTATCATATAGGGGAAAGATGAAGGCAAAGTAACCAGTCTTGAAATAACTGATTTTTTTTTTGAGATAAGAGTCCACATATGTTAGTATGCATTTCATAAGTTGTCTTGAAAGGTATAAATTTTGAAAGTGAATGCTGAGGGAAAGGTGTTAGAAAGTTGGTGTCTTCCCTGCTGCTTTCTTCCCCACCCCATGTTCTTGACAGAACTTGACTTCCCTTTAAGGTACAGGGAAATACTTCTAGCTTAGAGTTTATCTAATTTTTTATTTGACTTGTTCAAACACAGGATGGCTGATGTTTTCAACAGAATGTAATTAAAGCAGGCAGTTTTTGTATGGTCATGTCTAGCTCTCTTTTCTCCTATAAGAGCTTCAGTTGTGACTGGTGCTGTTTGCTGTTTTTTTCCTGGTGCCGATGAAAGTGTCCTTAGTGATGTGCAGTAAAATGAGAGTTTCTGTGAAATACTGTTGCAGGTACAGACCTAGAGCTTGTTAGCAGGCACTCACTAGTTATAACCTGAGGATTTTAGTGTGTTGGGCCCAATAAAAATGCTTGTGAAATTTCTCATGAAAACAACTGCAATGAGAGCTAGCTGGAGACTTGTAGGGCTTAAGCATTCCTATTATAATCTTGACAATCCTGTTGTATAGGATACTCAGTTACACTGGTCTCATCAAATGTGGTAAAATGTCACACACAACTTAAATTATACTACAGTTATATTAGGTTGGAAAGGATCTTCAGGATCCTCAGGGCCAACTGTCAACCGACTGTCACTACCAAGTGCCATCACTAAATCACCTCCCTTAGTGCCACAACCACACGTCCCTTAAATACCTTCAGGGATGGGGCCTCCACCACTTCCCTGGGCAGCCTGTGCCAATGCTTGGCCACCCTCTCCATGAAGAAATTCTTCCTAATGTCTGATCTAAACCTCCCCTGGTGCAATAATGTCACTTTAAGTCGCCTTGGCTTGTGGAGGAAAAACCCCAAATGGAAGCTGGATGTTTATAAGTTTGGCAGAGAAGAACAGGGAAGGCACCAGTGGTTTAGGTTGAGGTGAGGTAACACTACCTCTTGAGGCTGGGATGCAGAGAAGTTGCTGGTACCATAGGTAGTGCTGCTGTACCACAGTGCAAGACTTAACTAAGCCATGATCAGATAGCATGTCCAGCGTGCTTTGCTCAAATTTCTTCTAATTCCAGTATATACATTCTATCCAGAGAGGAGTAAGTCCTAATAAATACAAAGAATGAAAAATATTGAGTTGTTATATTGTTTTATTTCTAGCTCTCTGCAGTCCTGTGGAAATGGGATGTGAGGAAAAAAGCACCCTTTAATTCTTTGTTGGGTTTGATGCAAGTTGCGTTCATTTTCCACATTTTGTATATTGTTCTCAAAGCTTTCCTTTGCAGAACAGGATGGTAGATTTGACATTTCACAGGATAAACTGGATATAGTGTGTGACCTTGCCGCTGATGGATAGGAGGAAAGAAATTTAAGAGCTCTCCAGATAGTTAGAAAGTATAGGCTTGTCTCTTACAGACTAACTTTGGTCATCTAGTGTTAAGCTGATTGCAGAAATGGCTTCTGAGCAGTGGGCACTTGTAAAGGAGAGGCCAATTGAACTTGTGTTTGTGATTTGGTAGCAGACGGCTTAGCAGGTACAGGAAGATTAAACATTTTGCCAGAGTTAATGGGCTTGCCCGTGCTTGCAGAAAGCTAGCTGCCTCTGAAGCTCTCTGAAGCGTTGCATTTCTGGAGGAAACCCTTGTTGTGTTGCTCCAGGGGTTATGGAAGCCGTTAGCATCGTTGCGGCTCCTGGTTGCTTATTGATGCCTTTTTTATGTGTCTCTGTTTCCTCTTTCTTCTCCTGAGGTGGTGTTTGGTAAGTGAATATTTCCCTATCCATAGGGTCTTGTCCAGCTCAGCATGAACTACGGCAGGCAAAATCTAAGTTAGCATGCCCCAGCTTAGTTTGCCTGTCCCCTTTCAAATGCTGTATTAGGTGTTGACTTGTTTTAGAGGATGGGATGTGGGTTAAACTTGATCTCTTTAAGAAAAGAAATCATAATAAGTAACCTCCTTCCTGATAGATTCTAGACTCAATTATTTATACTTGCTTGGTTTGAGAAATGTTGTGTTGATTGATTGGTTTTGCTTCCTGCCAGAAAGTCAGTGGCCAGATTAGGGATTGGTTTTGTTCTGAAGTCAACAGTCGATGCAGTATTTAGAAATATTTATTCCTTTATCCCTTTTGTTACTACAGTATTTTGTATTTAGAAATCTTGTCAAACAGTGTTTTTGCTAAACTCCCAGCTCAAATTACTTCCAGTTCTTTCAGGACATTCTCTTGAATATGTAGAAATACTAATGTTTTAATCACATATCTGTTAAAAGTGACTAAAACTGGCTCAAGGTGCAAGATGTAGAGGGCTTTCTGTCTTACATTCTGGTCATGTTCCCTTTCTGCAGGATGTGCGTGGACCTTTGATCACCATAAAGGCCCCTCAGTTGCTGAGGGTTAAATAGGGAGGGTGAAGAGATGTATGAAACGAGCTGGACTTAACCTTAGAATAGGAGTCTAAAAAGGCAGTTTACTCATTCTTCTCGTCTGCTGAGTTCATGTTCGTGCTGGGTAACAAACGCCGTTCAATTCCTATTGTCATTTGTCTGTGTATAGACTTAATGTTCAGAATGTGATATGAAACTGTACTAGCAGCAGGGTAAAGGACAGTGATGTAGCAAAATATTTGAGTACCCAGCCTCGTGTTGCCTTTGTGAGGAAAATGGTGTGTTTGTGGGTGGTGTCTGAGAATTAAAATTCATTTCTTTTAGTGACTGGGCAAATGAAGTGGCAAAAGTATAAATACAAATAAAAGGTAGAAGCCTTGAAGTGAAAACCGGAGTTTGACTAGTATTCTGAACGCTTTTCAAACAGCTCTCAGGCTGCGCTTAGTATCTGCTGCTGAAGTGACTGATCTGTAAAAGCCTTGTGGGTCTCAGCAAAAGCTATATGAGAAGTCTTAATTTTAAGTGGAATTTCCTAAGTTGAATTTAGGACTGAGGTTATTTGTATGGCTTTTGGCCACCTCTGACACAGCTGAAAAGTTCTCTTCAGAAGGTCTGCATTGGCTGCCTTTCCTTGGGCATGTAATGGTCTAGTACAAATGTGCCTTGTAGCATGTGGTCTTGCAGGCTGATGTGGGCTTCTGCCTCAAAGCATGAGCCATGAATGTAAACAGACCTCTTTTGTATGCAGGTAGGGGAAAGTTAGCCTTTTGTGACTGATCCATATCTCGTCATGCAAGAGTAGCTGTTGGAAGCTGACAAGCTAAGTCAAAACATCTAGTTTGGGTAGTCGAGCAATTAACTCCCATCCACCATGTTGTCACTCACTTCTTTTTTTCTCCAAAAAATGGAATTGATGTTATGTGCTAGCCCTAAAACAAAGTCTCACTCTGTGCTTAGCTTAGTCTTGAAGCTGCTTAAAATTTCTTCGTCTTACTTACTCATAAAAAGTAATTGAAAATATGGTGACATAAAAATCATGCTGGCTGTAGATCTCCTAGTCTTGGTCCCACGCTCCAATAGTCTCGGGAGAAGGAGAATGAGACTTAAATTTGGCTCTCAAACATGAGTGGTTGGTCTACTTAGCAAGCTACCGTGGTGCTTTGGTATCTTGTAGTCCGGTGTTTTTTAAAATCTTGCTGGACTTCTAATAATCTCCATGCAGGGTTTGACTTTATAGTGTGTGTATGGCTTTTTAACTTTAATTTTTAGTAAGTTCAGTATCTTCCGGATGAAGGAAACTGTTAAACTCTAGGTAGCTGTATGTATTCGTATGGACGTTTGACCTCATATTCACTAACTCTTCTTCTGCTCTTCTTTTGAAAGGCCCTTCCTTCTTCCATGATGATAGTAGCTGTCTACTGCCCGGTAATAGCAGCACTCTTTATCGTTTTGAAGATGGTGAATTACCGCTTGCACAGGGCGCTGGATGAGGGAGAAATTGTGGAGAGGAATGCCACTGAGCGTATGGACAGAGGTGCAAAAACAGAACAAAGCAATGTTTCGGCCAAGAGGAAAGACAGCAATGGGCCCAGGTAAGGTGTCTGCCAATGCTTGTGTACTGCTGGAAATGATAAACAGTTACACTTTCATCAGGTGTGTAACTGGAATGGTGATTAAAATAAACAGGCTTTCAGAACCACAGAGGTCTGCATCTATATTCCTCAGTGCTTAAGTGCAATATTAAAAACCAGACTTTTTTTACGTATTGGGTTTGAAATGATGGCTTCATGTTAATTTCCTGGTTCTTCCCCCAGAGGAGTTCTAGAACAGTATTGAAAACGTTGGAAGCATTGAAACAACAGCATGGAAAATATGTGCTGATTAGGTTGCTAAATACTTAATGAACACAACCAGAACAAGTAATCTTATTTCAACAGTAGACTTGTTTTTAAAAATTGTGCTGTCAAAGACTACATGTTAATCATTTTATCACCAAAATTAATGTCTGATCTGGATTTAGTTTACTTAGTTTTACAAAAGCAAGATCAGATACAATGCTTGATTCCAGTTATAGGCTTTCTTCAGGAGAACACTGTCCTCTCTACTTAGAAATTCTGGAATTGCTCAGCTCAGTAATGAAGGTGATGATTCTGAAGTACTGTCAATAGGAGGTGATTCCTTTCAACAGATCTTTGCTGTTGCCAGCATTAAAAAAGAGGCTTCCCTCCTCTGACCAGTCTACGTGAAGAGCAAAAGATGACTCATCAGCAAGGGCAACCTAACCAGTCTGATCAGACTCCGGATGTGTTGTGAGCTCTGTTATCCAGGCCTCTGCTTGGCTGAAGTTAATTGAGGGCATCCTAAGAGTTAGACTATATGAAATAAATCAATCTTGAATTCTTAGCTTCTTAAAGACCTTTCTCCTTTCTTCAAGTTTCAGGTACTAGTAGCTATGAATTGTTTTCAGAGTGAGGGATTTGGTAGACTGTCCTGACTCTTAAAAGAGTTGTATTTCTTAATTAAAAAAAAAAAAACACCAACACACCTCAAAACCATGAAACTTTTGAATAGAGGCACTATGCTATAAGGAACGTAATTAAAAGAAGCCTCTTATCCTGTGTATTAGGAGGCTTAACGAAAGGAAGTGTTCGTGTAGTGTTCTTTAAAATCTTCAGCATAGAAAGGAGAGGATTTCACTGTGCACGTGGATAGCTTCTCTAGGGATGGGTCTTAAGTTCTTCTGTATCTGCTCTCAGCTTAGTATTGCTTGCAAAAACCATGTCTTCGATTCCTTTAAAGCTGGTATACAGTAACTTACTGTATCAATCTTTTATAACCTGACCCTTTTTCCATTGTGTGTTTGGTAACTGAACCTGCTGACTTCAATTGTGACTCCATTGAGGTTACCATACACCCTACTAAAACTGAATTAAGTTGTTTTGGCAGAATGCTTACCTAAATGTATACTAATGTTGATTCTGCTTAATAAAATTCATGGAAGTAAACTAGTGGTCTGTTCTGTGTGAATGTAACCTTGCTAATGTGTGTTTTAGATGTGATCCTTGGATTTTTTTTATAAGCCATGTAGGTTTTGCTTCCAAAACAGTTGCCAGGACTTGGCAAAGGACTTTTTTGTACTACTATTGTGAATTACGTTTTGGATATTTCAGAATCTCTGTTTTTTTCTGAGGAGCAGTGATTGTGGGCCAAGTTACTACACTAAAGCATTTGTGAGCTCAGACATAGAGGTTAGTTTTCTGTGTGTCCTGCTTGCCAACTAAAGTTTCATTAACTTTATATGATCCTTGTTCCCACTTTCAGGTCTCTTAACTAGAACTGGGAACAAGGTCAATGCAGAAATTACGGAGTTACTTTTTGGTAAGTGGGATGTGCAGTATATACTAATCTTTGCCTGGAAGCTCACAAGAACACTGGGGTAACATTCAAACCAGTAGAGGAGATATAGGGTGAGTTTTGAATGTTGAGCTATTACCTTACTATTAAGTTAAATCAGAACAGTAATGGGAAAAACTTTTTTGAAGAAACTATGTATAGGGTTTTGTTGTTGTGTTGTTTTTTTTCTTTAATTCTGCTTTACTAGCATAGGAAGGGTATAAGGGAGACAGGTAATACAGTCTGCAAAGATGTACTAGATTTTTCACCCCACACAGACCCTCCTAGGGACCACTTCAGATATTCCTATTGATATTTTTGAAGAATTAAGTGATAGACTAGTTTCTGTGCAAGAAATGTGTTGAGGATTCTGTTTAGCTTCTAAGAACTGCTCTTTTTTCTTTCTGAAGTTTCACTTATGTGAAATAGTGCTTTCAGGTATCTGACAAAAATGGTGTGCTGTCATTTGTAGGCTTACGTGGGCTGCTTGTTTATCATCTGTTCACGTTGGTGTCTGAATAGAATCAAACTCAGGAGGGTTTCTAATTTTTCAAAAAAAAGCCCTTTAGCTTAGTTAAGCAAAGAACAACTTGCTGTTTCTTAAGAGGTGATTCTTTACCCTTTCTCATACTCATACTCCTTACGAATTTGAAATTCTCTAGTTAATATCTCTGAAAGAATGTTGTGTGTTTCAAAGACAGGACTGAGTTGTTGTCTTGGTTCTGTAACTTCTAGTGCGATTGTTGACTTCATACTTACTTGACAGGGTGGTGTTAATTACGCTTCAGCTTGTGTGAGGTTTCATTAAAGCAAACAAATATTGGGAATACAGGCTCCTAATCTTGCGTAGAAGAAACAGTGTAAGTGTAATCTGTTAGATAGTATCAGTGGACCCAAACAGATGTCTTAAAACATTTAACTTGTAGTCTTGCATTTGGGCTTCTTGTGTCAATGACTACTATGACTTACAGCAGGATAAAGAAAGCATTAACTTGGAGACATTGCTGTCCTTGACATCAGCCAGTGTGGGAGAGCTGAATTTCACGTGTACTTCTCTAAGAAAACTGGCAGCTGGAGCATGTGGTTTCTTAATTCATTGCCTTGACGTTGCATACACTGCTTAAACAAGTAGAGCAAGGAAAAAATAAAAAATAAAAACTATAATCTCTATAACTCTTGCTTATATCTCTGCTATTTTTATCTCCTTGCAGTTTTCTGTGCCTGGCAGAGCTCTTCTTGATCTTGGAGTTGTTTTGCTTTTTTCAAGTTTAATATTACTACTTCAAGCTTTAAAGAAAAAGTCTCTTGATACTTGAAATTGTTGTGATCTAGCATATTCAGTACATGCTGTGATTCTTCTCATATAATAGCAACTTTACCTTTAGCCTGGCCTCGTTTTTCTAGTCAAGTCTGGTCCATCTCAGTCTTTAACTGGGCCCATTATGGGGCTATCTAAGTGCCTGCAGAAAACAGTAAGGTGAGGAGGATATTTTTAACAGTGAGGGTTTTTAACTCCCCTCACCCAGCTTTCCAGAAGATGATGGAGAATACTTTCTTAAAGACATATGATTTAGGATGATACTGCATTTCAAGTATGATTTCATGGGTCTGCAGGATGGAAGGAAAGGAGCTCTATGGGCACAGGAAAGTGTTCAAAAGAAAAGAATGAAGCCCTTCCTCTGCTTTGTTCTGAGATCAAAATTGTTCGTTCTAAATTCTCTCTGAAAGTTGTAGTCTGAGCATCAGATTCTTTAGCTAATCAGCCTAAGTCAGGTATTACACTGAATTGATTTAGGCTGGCAGCTTCTTAAGGCTTTCAGTTTGACACGCTAATAAAATAGCTGCATATAGTAAACATGCAGGCTTTGGATGCCTCCTCTGTAGCAGTCTTGGTTGCAGGTAGCTGGACATAATTTATTCGCTCTTCTCAGTTTGTGTAGTAACTTCACTTCTGTTTCTTTGCTATTCTTTTCAGTTTGCAAGCAACCATTTGCTCTAAGGTATGAAGTTAGCAAACTGTTAGAAATTGGTTATAGGACTTGATAGCAGGAACAAATAGCAACTATGCTGGCAGTGAAATTGTCTCTTAAGGATGTGGGCTACAATGGCATTTGGAATCTTCTGTGCGTACAATAGTTAATCCTGGAAATCTGTACTTCCTGCTTGTTCCTGCAGACATTTTTGTTTTGTTTGTTACTAACTTCTGTTAATCCTTTAGTTTCTGTGTGCTGTCACAGAACACAGCAGCTGTGCGTAGACTCCTCTTGCGTTGTATTGTTGCTTATGCTGATATCTGGTGGTTCCCTCTTAAACAAAATTGCCTCCTTCCCTCACCCCTAACTATCCTCCCTAGTTCTGTGCATGAAAGCTGATTCATGTTGCCTTATTTTGCTATTTCAGAGGATGACCTTTATTCATTTGGAGTGTTTCTGAATAAATTATTCAAATGAGGAAGAAACTTCATCTTTTTGTGACAGGCATTATATGCGATTTCTGTAGAGATCATAACATATGCTGAACTTACACATTAAGTAAGAAGGTTTTAGTTAAAACTAAACTTTTTATTATGCCCTTAAATGTTCTTAAAATATTTACTTAAGGCATACTCTGGCTACAGCTGACAGAAATTAAAGAAGCTGAATTCTAAATCTTGGTTTTTTTTTTTTTTACCTGATTCTCCTTTAGCATTATTGATAAGATTAGGTCAGAAAGGGCTTGGTAAACAACCAGGAATAAGAGCATGCTTATGTCATGCTGCTGAGCTGTACCAAAATGGTAATTTTTTTTGATTTGCCGGAGTTGGACCAGGACCATATTGTTCTGCTGACTCATGGCTGGTTGTCTCTTAAGCTGGCTTATTTTTTTACTAATGTGATATATTCCTAACTTCAGACATTATTTTTGTTATCCCTTTGATGCAGGAACATTCAGGTTGTAGAGTTAGGTATTGAGTGGCCTCTGTATGATCTGGAATGGTTTCCAGGGTTGTGCGCCAACATTGTGCTCTTCTCTCTGAGATTATAACAGCTTGAAATATACTATGGTATAAATTGTGTTTCAGGTCCTTTAGTATACTGACATTGTTTATAATATCCTAGCTTGATGTTCTTGCGTTTAAAAAAAAAAGTTATTACATGTCGGATTTATTACATCTATGAGACGAGCTGTATATTAAGTAAGGCCTGCTGTGCTTCCTGTTTGTTTCCCATTCTCCAGAGGTAACACAGGGTTACATCTTTAGCTTCATTTTTCCAAATTGAGAAGGATTAGACACGGATTATTTCTCCAGCACAATGCTGGAGTGGACTTGTCACAGGCCCAGCTTGCTCTTGTCAAAGGCAGGTATTTACAAAACAAACTGAATTATGGTGAATTATAATTTGGGGATGTTGGTCTAGAAGATACTTTAAAATCAATATTCGTTAATCTTGAAATGGTTAAATCGCTGGGACAATATAATATATGTACTGCAACTTAAAATGCTCCTTGGTAGGGCATGCCAACTTTCTGAAGGAGGATTTTTCCTGGTAGGAAGAAGTGGCTTGTGCCCTTAAGCCCTCTATCTTTGTGCCTTTCCAATAACTTTCACTGATAGTGTGTGGCTACTTGGTTAACCCATCCTTACTTTTGCTCCTAGGTCCAGTCTAAGGTAAACTTTTTGATCTGGGTAATGGCAAATCCCTTCAATTTGAGTCTTTCCCCTGCTTTTTAAAAGTGTTATTTAGGACTCTTTCTGACTTCTGGATATTCACTTTTGGATAGATGATCCAAAAGCTATGTGTGTCTGTGTGTAGACAGAGAGAGAATTTCATACGCCAGCATTTCCAAATACCTATGAGTTCCTAATTCTTCACACTTTTGTGCTCGCCAGTGACAGTGAAGCTGCATGAAAGCAAGCAGTTTCTGTACTAGGAAATGAGGTGTTCCAGCTCTCCTGGAGGTTTCTGTATCACATTGGCAGTATTTACCTAAGGAACTGGGATTTATTTGAGCTCCTGACTTTTGAAAAGTTTTAAAAAAAAAAAAAAAAAAGCTTTGAATTGCTACTCAGTGTAGACAGACTTTTTCTATGTTTAACTGGTAGGTTAATTATTTTTAATCTTTCTCTCAGTGACCCTGGTGGAGGGATTGAGATGTCAGAGTTCATACGAGAAGCCACTCCTCCTGTTGGCTGTAGCTCGCGCAATTCTTATGCTGGAATAGATCCAAACAACCAGGTAAGGATTAATGCTCTTGCAGTTGTTGTTTTAGTACTGCTGGCTTTGTAACCTGTAGTGTAATCTTTGCTGATATTTTTCTAATTTAGTTTTACTTTCTTTTTTGATTGTACTAGGATCAGCAACTCTACCTTTCTGTATTTCTTAACTGCCTTATTGGGATGGCACTCCATTCTCCTAGCTGCATAGTTCTTGCTCATTCCCATTTTGTGTTTGTTCTAGGAACAGCTAGATTTTATGTGGCAACATAGCAGAAAGTATTCTTTTTGCTCTGTTAGCTTTCTTCTGATTTAGTAGATCAAAATGACTCAGAGCATGGTCAGATATAAATACCAAGACCTGCTGTCATGGGATCCTGTCATCGTTTTGGTATCAGTGAGTTGCTGTATAGCTCAGACTGTAACTTCATCCATGTGTTCTTTGTTTTCCCTCCCTTACTTCTGTTTGATCTGTCATTTAGATACTTTATTGGCAAACTTCAGTTGCACTGGTTTCTGAGGAGGCTTCTCTTAAGTCTTAGAATGTTTCCACTATTGATTATCTCTTGCCATGCTAAATTGCTTTTTGAAAGTCATTATTCCTGGCAGTTCAGACTCTGCAATGTAAAAACGTTGATTTGATAGAGCATGAAGCAAGATATATTGGTGGAAATAGAAAGACTAAAACTGCTAGTTTTTTGATAGCCCTAGCAAAATCTTCACTATTTTGATAACTCAGGGTCAGTTAGAAAGCAATAAATAGGGGCTGCTGTATACCAGATGGAAGGGCTGGAACTTGGCCTTTTTAGGTTGCAATGCAGCTTCATTATGCTCTATTTGTCTTCAGTTTCACTGGGGAGGCTGATCTGTTTCCTTATTATGTCTGCTAGATGTATGCATTTGACTTGTACAGTGCTTCCTGTGCTGTTCCTTTTATTTGGCTTGTGATGTTTAGCCAGTTGTGGCATCTTTCTTCTACCAACTCCTCAAGAGGATGAGTTGATTTGACTGGCCAGACAGTAACATTATGTTGACAGTGAGCAGTGCAGTGTTGTATTAAAGATATAGAAGCTATTTTTGGATAAAGTGGAAATCCTTGGCTTGGTATTACAACATTGAGTCCATCTAATTAGCTCTGTGCTCAAGCAGTATATAGTGTAGTGTTATGCTGATGTTGATGTTTTAGCTGCATAAGGCTTTGTTATGCAGCATAGGTAGGCTCTAAGAGATTTTTCTCGCTTGAAATGAGTGTTCTGTAGTGTTCAAAGGAATAGGAGATGATGGTCCATGTGGGATGAGATGAGTAGGCTGAGGTTCATGTTTCTTTGGCTGGGCTTTGTTTGGAATAGCTTTTTCAACGCTCAACAGTTTTGATGTTAAAGTGTATTGAGAAGATCCATGTTCTTTGCTGTGTGCTTTAATGCTGATGCTAGAACACAGTTAAAGCTACTGATAAAAATTAGTGCTTGCTAGTCCCCTGTGACTGAATTTGCAGCATCAAAAGGGTATGTGAACGCTAAGCAGCTGAGTTCTGTTCAACTTTCATGTGCTGACGCATTGCATTCATCTGTAGCATCTGAAGGCAAGGCATATTACTGAAGGGGAAAAAAGTTGAAATATGGCAAAATGACTAACTAAAAATGTGCGTGACAGTGTAGTAAAGAAAACGAATTAAACAAACTTCTGCTGCTCTACTGTATTACACGTAGCAAAGCTGTTCTGCTGTAGTATGGCTGAATAAAATCTGCACACGTGCTCAGATTTCTCTAAGTACAGCAAATTTAAGGCAGAACTAGATATATGCTTTTTTTTCCCTGAGTCGCTTGAATTAAGGACTTCTGAAAAACAGCATCCTAAAAAGTATACAATCAAGTTGAATTGCCACTTATTATTTTGAATTTCTCAGGGGTTCATTGCCTGCCTTTGAATGCCCTTTGCTTATCTGCTTTCTGAGTGATTTAATTATCTGACAGTTATGCTGTTTTTCATGCCAATCAAAGCTCTTTGAGAGAGGTGATACTGGAAATACTATTAAAAGAGAGATGAAGTTCTCTGTATTGCCCTGCAAAATACTTGCTAGAGATTATAGCAGGTATGTAGAAAGGCAGATTGTAATCCTAAATGGCTAGTTAGTGTTTAAATAAGGAGATATATGCCTGCTGATTGGCCTTTGAACACGGCTAAAAATCAGATGATAAAAGTTAAAATGTGGTGGTAACTAGTATCTAAGAATAATTCAAGAAATACTGCAGTCTTTCACTAAGCAGTTTACTTGCCTTGAAGCGACTGTAGTCTGTGTACTCAAACTGCTTTCAAAAGAAAAAACTGCAATTTCAAGAACAAGAGGGAGAAACAAGATACCAGAAAAATTATTAGGTTAAAATGATCTAATTTACTAATGTTTAGTATTCTAAATAGATGGTATTTACTAATTTGAACAGAAGTTTTATATTCAGGTGATATTTCCCTTGAGTGTTTTAGGCAACCGTGGATACTGCATCGAACGTTCAGCTTCATAACAGCAGTTATTAGTGTATCACCACACTAGTAATTTTTTTTTCCCACACAGGGTATTTTCAAGAAAAACTCCCAGATTACAAATTGTGGTTTTTAAAATCAACATAGTAAAATCCCTAAGCAAGTTCGTCATAAAACAAAGTAATGGTGAGGTAGCTGGATGCATAATTAGATGTCTTGCCATGTCTGTTTGCAGCGGAAACATCCAGAGGCAGAAACAACCCTGCAATGCTGTGCTATTGGTGGAAGCTTTTGTGCCTTTGAAAATCTCCCTTAGGTGTATAGACAAATGCATGCATAATAGGAAACAGTTGGGTAATTCCTGTAAGTTTACAGCTTTCTACGTAATTCCCTGTTTCTAGGTTGGATCTGGGTTCTCTCGTCTGGGAACAGCAGCAACAATCAAAGGTGAGACTTTTGGCTGCTACTTAAAATTGCTTTGCGGTAGCATTTCAAACCAATAATGTTGTTTACTTTGTTTCCAAATACTGACTACCTTGTTTACCCTCAAAACTCTTTTGGGGAGGTAAGTACAGCATTTAATAAGTGGAAGAAATCTACCTGGAAGCTAGAAATAATGTGCCTAAAACACTACGAGAGAATATCCTAGGATATGTGCTGTTTTCCCAGCAAAGTCTTATTTTTCTCGTAAATGCTGAGCCAAGGGGGTGATTTAAGTGGAGTTCTTCCTACAGTTTTGAGTTCTGTTTAACCAGTGATCCTTCTGGTATTGAGGTTTCAATGACTTGATTATTTCTGATTACTTGGCATCAAGCAAAAGTATTGTCCAGGACAGACATTATGAACTCCTCTGAGAGGAAAAGATGAATTGTTTCTGACATGGAAAGTTGCTCTTTTGTAAACTTGCTAAGCTGATAATAAGACAAAAGAAAACAAGATGTGTTTTTTCCCACCTTCCTGATTTTTTTCCTTTACTTTTTTATCTTTACAAATTTCATTACATTCTACCCCTCGTTTTTATTGCCGACAATGCAAAAAGGAGTATTCAAACAGATAAATGTTTAAAGAAAAAGTACTTATTTCCATTGGGTTTTAAGATGCTTTTCCAGTCTTTCCATTGGAGTTCAAGTAGCTGAATGGAAACAATTCTTATACACAAAAAAAAAAAAGAAATACGTATGTGATATTTACCTCTCTAAGATGAGATCTTGTGACTCGTAACTACTGTCATTTACCTTCACGTGAAGATGTAAAGGTAAAAAGCTGACAGGTGAGGAACTTGCAGTGCATGTAGATGTGTCTGTCAATATTTTGAGCACTAGTACTCTTCTTTCTTAAAATTTACAGGAGATACTGACACTGCCAAGACCTCTGATGATATCAGTTTAAGTCTTGGACAGAGTTCTAGCCTATGTAAAGAAGGGAGTGAAGAACAAGGTAAAATTTCTTCTTCCTGCATATTAAGCGTGGTGTTTTGTTACAAATGACCCTTAGCTTAACATGCTAAATATATTCATGCAATTTCTTGATAGAATCTAAGAAAGACTATCTTGAAGCTCTCTGTTTCTTCTCTTAATTACTTTTGGTTCCTGGGATACATAGCTTAAATCCTTCAAACTTTATTCTTCGGCTACAAGTTTCTTGTTCTGGCATTTTCTAGGAGATGATAAATGTTTTGTCTCCTTTCTGATGAAAGATAGCTATCTTATATGTCACTCGCCTCTCTCTCTTACTGAAAGTGGCCTGGGATTCATGGACTTCACTGTAGACTAATTGCTTTGCTTTCCAGTACAGCCAAAGGATATTTTCCAAATAAGATATGCTTTTTCAGTGAAGCAAATAAGCCTGCACAGAGTTCTGTTGCTGGCGCTCTAGACTGCTTCTAATATGCAAGCTAACAGAGTTAGTAATTGTGTTCTCCTGATCTGTAAGAAAACTGCTAGCTTGCGTTCTTTAGTTGTCCAGTTTTGTTTCAGACCTCATTTTCTATTTAGCTTTATTGCCAGGAAAAAGTCTACTCATACTAAAATAGAGCATAAAGCCATAGGGAAATCTTTTGTTTGCTGATTTTCAAGTACCTGTTGATTAGCAGGAAGTTAACTCTGGAAATACTGTAGTTCATTTTTGGCCAGCCTAGTTGGACTGCTAGGTTCCTTAGGCGTATCCAGTGATGCCTGTGTGATCCATTGCAGAAAGTATGTTTAAGATAAAATATTACAGGTGGCAGTGCTATTATAATAGGTAGCTTCTTTTAGCTCAGTAATGGAACTGTTTGCAAAGTGTTTCAAGTTACACGTGGTAGTACACTCTATGAAAAAGTTTAAGAATTATAGTAACTTAACCTGACCTCCAGATCTTTCTTTGGTACCAGTATTAAAAAGGAAAACACAGCCTGACTTGACACTCCCTCCAGGTGGACACTTAAACAGGAGACATCTTGTGATGGATAATGGAAACAATGATTCTGAGCAAGAACTGACAGCAAATACTCTGGATTTGCTTTAATAGAGCCAGTATTAGAAGTAGGATATCAGTTTTGAAAGAGCAGCCAATACTTGTTCTTTTCAAAACTAGAATTCATCACTGTTCAGAGCAATCTCAGTAACTCCCTAGAGTTTTGTTATAGTCCAGATGAACTTTATGAATTGTGAGCTTACTTGGTATCTGTTAAGAAAGGTGGTTTTCTTTTGTGTTTTTTTTTGACTTCAGAGTTGATGGGGATTATTTTATTTAATCGTTAATGTTTGTGAAACAAACAGTTCACTGCATGTAGGAGGTGAAACAAAATGCAAGGTTTAGAGCCTCTTGTAACTTAAATGACAAAAAACAATAACTCCAGGATACATAAAAACAAGGTCTGAGGCACACAAACAAGAGAAGTAGTAGGTAACTAATCAGAATTTGTCTTTTAGTAGCTGTTGAGATTAAGCAGGTGTTATGGGTTCTTAAATTTAGTCACTTGTCAGGTTTGCCCAGGTGTACCATATATGTATATGGTTATGTAATGTGTAGTACTTGCAAAGGGATTTTTCAATTTACTTTGTCTGATATGAACAAGCAGTTGTAAAATAAATTGTAGAATGTTCATTTAAGTTACACATGAATATTTCTAAATGTATACTCCAACAGATTTGGCAACTGATCGGAAGCTTTTTCGTCTCGTGTCGAATGACTCGTTTGTCTCCATCCAGCCTTCACTGTCCTCTGGACAGGATTTGCCAAGAGACAACAGTGATAAAGTGTGCCTCTCGAACAACCAGCTTGTGGACCAGTCTAAAACTAGTGCATGTGATACAGAAGTAGCTTCGCTTATAACTCTGCATTCTCACTCCTATAGAAAGGATCACAGGCCACGAGGCGTACCAAGGACTTCTAGCTCTGCTGTCGCTTTTCCAGATGCTTCATTGAATGACTTCCCTCTCTATCAACAAAGACGAGGACTAGATCCCGTCAGTGAGTTAGAAACTTCCAAGCCCCCTTCTGGATCCAGAGAGTCCTTGGCTGAGAACTCTTGTATTTCAGGAGTTTTTCAGTTAGATGACATACTGAAAAGTAGCAGCCCTCAACCACTGGCTAAGAGTGGGAAGGGTAAATCGTTGAAAGCAGACAAAAGCGTGGACAGTCTGAGAAGCCTGAGTACTAGAAGCAGTGGTTCAACAGAAAGCTACTGCAGTGGGACTGATCGTGACACTAACAGTACCATCAGTAGCTATAAAAGTGAACATACTAGCTCAACACACATAGAAAGTGTGCTGTCGGAGCACGAGGAAGAGTCTCCCAGAGAAGAAAAAAAGGATGGTAAGAAAAAGGACTGTGGTGTTGACTCAGAGGATGACAGTAGTTCTACTACTGACAAAAGGACTAGTAGCGAAAGGACTGCTGTGGAAGTGAGCTCTAACAGCGGTGTTCAAGAGGTGAAGGGTTCTAATGGATCTGATGAGCTGCACGGTCAGAAAGGTCTTAGTGCCTCTGCTTCAGAAGAGGCCAATAAGAACCCACATGCCAATGAACTGACTACACAAGCTGACAGGACACCTGGGAAGGCTGCCGAACAAAGAGATGAGCAGAGTGAGAAACTAGCTGTGCTAGTAGACTCAAGAGCTTGTAAAGAAACTAGTGGGAAGCAAAAAGAAGGAGATGTTCGACCAAAGTCTTCTAGCTTAATACATCGAACGGCCTCTACCCACAAGTCCAGCCGGAGACGGACAGGAAAAAAACGGGCTAGTAGTTTTGATTCAAGTCGGCACAGGGAATATGTTTCCTTCCGAGGTGTATCTGGTACTAAACCCCACAGTGCTGTGTTTTGTCATGATGAGGACTCCAGTGATCAAAGTGACTTAAGCAGGACATCAAGTATGCAGTCAGCTCACCAGTTCAGCAGTGATAGCTCTTCCAGCACCACATCCCATTCATGCCAGTCTCCTGAGGGAAAGTACAGTGCTCTAAAGACCAAATACGTTGCTAAAGAACGTGGGGGCACAGACGCTGAAAATATTCACAAAGCCCACGTAAGCTCTGAAGGAATTAGCAAAAAGCGATCTACACGTCGGACTTCTAGCACAAACAGTGCCAAGAATCGTGCCAGAGTATTGAGCCTGGACAGTGGTACTGTAGCTTGCTTAAATGACCCAAATAGTCTAATGGCACCAGGTAACATAAAACAGTTAACCACTTCAAAATCTGATTTGGAAGCCAAAGAGGGAGAGGTGCTAGATGAGCTATCTCTGCTGGGAAGGGCTTCACACTTAGAGTCAGTCACTCGTTCTAGGAATAGCTTACCAAGCCAGGCTACGTTTCCTGAAGGGGAAGAGCAAGAATCAGCAAGTGGAGGTAAGTAAATGGCCTGCCAGAAGTAACCTTGCCTCTCTTTGTTAATGAATTTAAGTTACAACTCTATTTAAATGTCTTTCTGTTTCTCTATTCTTGCCCAGTAAAACTGACAAAGCATTTCCATCATCCCCTCCTGGAAGATCTACAGAAATGTGTTAAATTCAAACAACTGTTATGAAATATATAGAGAGGTGTTACAGATTTGTTACTGGTGGTCTTTGTAAAATATAGCTCTGGTTTAACAGTTACTATTTGCGATTGCATCAGACCTGCTCCATTGTATTAGTCAAAATTTTCAATTTGTGTACTACTTCAAAAGCTAACAATAAAATTGAGACTATTTTTGTTTAAAAGATTGTTCAGGTTAGAAAACCGAGAACATAAAACTGCTTGTTTGAAGTGACTGTTGCCTCTTAGAGGGCCTCTAGCAGGTGGATGAACTCTGTAGAGGTGGTATCAAAAAAAAACGAAAAACCCTTACAATGCTGTGTCTTGAATTGTGCTTTCTTATGATGGTCTGATTACGAAACTGAATTCTCCTAGGGGTTTGGTTTTCCTTAGCTTTGCTATTGTTCAAGTTGGCTATACAATGCTGTTTACTTTGAGATTTTTTTTTTGGTCCTCATTATGAGAACACGCTTGCCTTCCTGCCTCAGAGAGAGGAGTGTAGCTTCCTCCAACTCTCTGTAACTATTGCTTTGCTTGGTGCAATGTGAGGACTGAAGTTACTTGTAGTAGCTAGTATTAATATAGATTAATAAGGGCTCTTTAAAAATTTTACTGGAGCTCAGTAGTTTTTGTTTATCACTTGTAATGTTTCAGTCTCCTTTCCTGGTTAGTCAGATTGACTGCCTTAACTGGAAAGCTCTCCATGTGTCCATGTCATGGAAGATAGGAAGATGTAAATAAGTTTACAGAGTGATACGGGTTTGCTAACTACCTCAGTCTGTCTTTAGGGATTGTTTGTTGAGCGAAATACCTTTCAGAAAATCTAGGTCTTGTTAGCTAAGGATACAAATGCTTCATAAAATGGTTTTGCATAAAGACATAAATATTCCTATGAAATTGTAGCTAAGTTATTGTCCTTGCTGCTTAGGCTGTCTAAGTATAGTGACTCTTGTGTCTTAAGAGACTTCAAGCCTTCAGCCAAGGAGGTAAGACCGATGGTTCTTTTATTCTCAACACTGGCTGAAGAGCAAACTGTAATCAATACAATTACTTTATGGGGGGAAAAAAGTGATGTTGGAGTCCTTCTGTGTATTGATTACTGATCAAATTTGACTGGTTTATGGTTACCTCAGACCTATTTGGATGCCTTCACTTCAAACAAAACCCTTCATGTAGGAATACTTTCTGACTTTCTGTTATTGCTAGTAAGAGTTTTGTGGTAGCTTTAAGAAAAAAACTCAGGTTGCTAGTTTAGTGCTAACTCTGAGCTAAACACTTAGCACATGTTTTTATTACACCTTGTTTAAAATTATAGGTCTTTGACTCTGTTTACTAGGAGTAGTTTAACTAATAAAAAGTCTGCTTTATGTATTTTACTGTTTTGACTGTATGCTTTCCTCAGCACAAAATTAAATTTCATATTAGTTTATTACAGCTTAAAACTGTTAAGGTTCTTTACTGATATGCAGAGGAGGAATAATATACCCTATTTTGCAGAACATGGCAACATCATTCAGTCATCTGTAGTCTGAAAGCATCAATGCTTGGTTGATTGGGGTATATTGCCAAATACTTTGCTTGGTCTTTTAAAGAGTGAAATAACAGGGAAGAACAAACTGAAACCATCTAATGGTAATCTCACAAATACATAATCTGTAGCAGCCTAAGCAGGGAAGCTTTGCTGTCATTCACATCAGTACATTTAGATTGCCCTTTGAATAGATTCCCCTTTGAACTTTGTTTAGGTATTGGTTATTGTGAAGTTGCTAGTCTTTTTCATTGAAAGCACCCAACTATTACCTGCCCGTAGGCTTCAAGGTGTCTTTTGAGAAACCATCTGGGCTCAGGTTCTCCAGACCTGATGACATCAAATAACTAATAACACTTGCTTATCATAAGCTTCCCATTACCAATAGAATAGGGAACATTTCCTTTATGATTGTAAGAAATTCTGTTTTTTTTTTTTCCTGAAAGCAGAAAACCACCATTTTTCTTTTTTAGCATTACTTAATATTTATGCGATCATGTCTAGCATCAAGACAGTAATTACTTTGAGTTTATCTCTTCATGGTCTGTCTGAACAACTTTTTCCTGTTGTCCTTTGTTTCTACTGGTTTGTTTTGGGACTGTTCTTTTGTTCTAACAAGTTCTTGATTTAGAAGGGAGGAAAAAATGTTCTGTAATGGCTGTATCTTAAGTTGCTTTCATCTGTAGTCTTACCTGTGGTTACTGTTAATCAAAGAAAATGTTTTAACTTTTTATTCAGTATTTCCCACTACTGAGTTGTCTTCATCTTTTGAGAGTGTTTTTAAAGGCATGTGACGTAAATATATATCAGATATGTGTGTTTATATAGAAGCTATTTGAGAAAATTAAGAAATTATTTACGTGTAGTGGGTGTATTGCAGAATAAACTTGCTTCAGATTTTCATAAGATTAAAGGATATTGGTTGGATCAGATTCTTAGAAATTCTCTGGTTCTACCTCCTGCTGAATGGTTTATTTAATTATTTTATATAAATTTTTGAATTTCTGTGGGTTGCTTATTATAGCTTTCTGAAACAAAGTGGTTACAGATGTACACTGGGTAACCAAAAGACTGATACGGATATGCTTTTCCCTTTTTCAGTCAGTGAATTTGTTCCCGTTTTTCAGATATGAATTAGGTGAAATTATAGTTAGTGATTTTACATTTAAGTCTTCAGGGAAGTAACTAAAGTACATTTTTGCTTATATAATTGCTAAAACGTGTTTAGTAATGGGTATGGCCTTTAATCTCTTACTAAGCAGGGTGCTTTATGAACCTGTACATGTGTTCCTTCAGCAGATAGAACTTAGCAGTTTCATTTTTATCTTATTATTGTGCCAGGAAGTGGTGGTTGACTCATTTCTTAAACGATGATAACTTGTGCATTTGAAAAGGAATTACAGTTCATTAAAATGCAGCCAAACAGCATTTGAAAATTCTGTACTTAAATTCATTAAACGTGGTTGATGTATAACAAAAAATGAAATGGAAGATGTCTTAAAACAGGTGCTTATTTTTACTTAGCTACTCCTACAGGTTATTTAGTGGATTGATGGGTAGATAGATGATGTGTAGATGTCTAAAAGTTCGGTTAAATGTCTAATGTTTTGAAAATATCACCTTGGTGCTCTCCTATGTCTGGCTTCTGTGAGATGTGTGCTACTTCTGGATTGCTGTCTGTAAACATTTAAAGAACCAATGTAATGCTGTATATGGCAAGGTGATGTTTTGTGAAACTTCAGCTGCTCTGAAGTTGTGCTCTCCTCCAGTCCTTTAACTGTAAAAGATGCACCCTTTACGTTGCCGCTTGCTTTTACAGCTTGCTGTAATTTGACAGATTTATTTACTTACTTAAGTACTTGAGTTACATACCTTTTGGAAATAAAATTGCATGTAATAACTTTTCTTTCTGTACATTGCATATTGCCATTGAAGTAACAGCTCATCCTGTTCCATATTTTGTGGCCTACAATACATCCCTATAAACAAGCAAAATAGGTTTGTGTGAGCTTGGATTAGAATCTTGGATTTTATATGGCAAATGGAAACCTGTTCAGCTTCTCAGTCTGCGTGTATTTGTACATAGATGCTACATGTATCTGCTTGTAATCACTAGATAATATCTTGTCGAAAGCAAAAAATGTTATTTGAGATTAGTGCTTTGCAGCCAATGATCATGCCAGCTGTTACCAAAATATCCTTTTTCCTACTACACTTATGTTGCGTCAAGTTTCAGTGATCTGGAGTCATTACTTGTGTTGTACAGCTTTTCCATGCTTCTGGTGGGGTTTGGCTGATGGGTTTTCTGTGTGTGGAATTAATGCAGTTACACAGGCTGCGGCTTCTGGTCTGTCTTCTGGATTATCAGTCCACGCTGAAACTACTAAACCAAACAGTTTTCCATGGGAAAAATAAAGCTGAAGAGTTTAGAAATGGTAGTGAATGAAAAATGTGCAGTGTTAATATAATCTAGTGGTGTGTGTGAGCTATTCATGTGTTCAGCAGGACCCTCCTGTAACTGGATCAAACTAAGCAGATTAGCCATCAGATAGGGTTCTTCTGCATGTGGGGTTCTCTGATTTGTTTTTTTTAGATGTCAACTGGCAGTGTGCTAGAATGTACCCAGCATTTGGATCAAGAATGAAATAGAAGAAAATTGTGCTTAGAAAGCCAAATATTGGGAGGTACTAACATTAACGTTTCTATCATTGCTTCTGTGTGCAATGAAGTAAATACTGGGTCTTACAGAAGTACCTCCGAGGTTTTTTGGATCTTAAGTCCCAGTAGGGCTGAGATGTAACCCTTCAACGTTTAAAGATGAGAACAGCATTAGGAGTGATGCACAAGGCTGGAATGAAACTCTGCAGTCTGCAGGTCTGCCACTTGCCAATGAAATGGCGCACAGATGAATCGTGCATCTACTAATTAGTCCATCACTAACGACCAAAGTGAAATGCAATGTTAGTACATTGTGTATGGGATTTTGTCTTGCCTGTTTTGTTTCCTCTGTGGTATTTATACATAGCATGAGGGCTTTCATTAGAAGACTTCTGACCACAATAACTATGATCTTTCCTGATATTTTGTCCTTCCATAGGAGGGCGGGGTAAAAAAAACAAAACAAACAAACAAAAAAAAGGTTTTGTCCAGCTTGTAGCAGTGGCTGCTGAGAGCAGTGTAGCTGCTTGCCAAAAGCCCTGAATACTGCTGGTAAGAGTCTGCCTGTTACTTGATGGAAGTGTGCTCCTTCAGTGTATCATGCACAGAATAGCAGATATTCCACTTAGTCTGTAGGACTGCATAAGTATTTTGAATTTCCCTTGACAAAAATGCATGCTGCAGCATTAGAGCATATACTAAAAAAAAAAAAAAAGGGGGGGGGGGTGCAAAATAAACTTTATCTTTTGTTTGGTTTCTTTGTTTGTTTTCCCTTGGGAATAGCGCTCACAAAATTTGACCTTGGTTAAATTCTCTCAGACCTCCCAAAGAAACCAGAAGTAGTGGTTCTTTCAAAATGCTTTGCATTGCTGTGGGAGCGAGTTATTTAAACGTCTTAGGTTGGTGGTGTTTGTGCATCTACTTCTCACAATCTTAAACTTGATTTGGAAAGAATGGCTGGATTTTATTGATAAACAGCATCTGTTGTTGATACATTTTCTGAGTATTCATCTCAAACAAGCTGCATAAGAATTTCTGATAAAGTTAAAAAAACAAACTGCGTCTACATTGAAGTTAGTAATCCACTGTTTTTCTGTCCTTTCATAGATGTACCTGGATTTATTGCTAGGCATACAGCCAGGAACAGTTTGGAGAGCTCACTGTACTGGAATGAAGTGCTACACGCTTCTGCCAAACGTAGCTCTGAGGTGTAATTTGATGGTGTAGTTAATAGAAGCCCATTCAAAGCAAACATGCTTTTCTGTATATGATACACTAATGAATACCACTTAATCTGGAAAAGCTGTGTGTTCTAGGGATTTAAAGTATCTTTTCCTTAAGATAAATCCAAATGGAAAGAATCAAAAGCTTCATAAAGATTAATGTAGGATAAGAACACTTGTCTGCTGCCTGAATATACTGCTACCTATTGATACCCGGATGTAGGGGTTATATTGGGCAGGGGATCAGACTAGGAGATCACTTTAGGCCTTTGACCCCTAGTACATCAACACTAGAGTCAAGAATGCTGTGTGAATAATACCAACTGTGATTAATAATGAAATAATGCAAGTGAGGAGTACGGTGAAATAGAAGAACTGAGACTCCTGGTTCTATCTTTGGTATTGGTATGGAAATTTGTCTATCAAACATTTTTATAGACAGACCAGCTTGGTTCAGTATTCAAACCAGATGGTTTCATTGTTGTGGTTATTCTCTGCTTGACAGTGTGTTGTTGCTTTTTGGATTGTTGTAGTGACTGACTTGACATAATTGAGATAAGGCTGGAAGAATATTTACCAACTTTCTTCATACATTTCAGCCACAACACTGAAGTCTTGGACTTTACTTCCATTGCTTCTCTTTAACTTTTCTACTTTTCTTTAATTTTGTAACTCTTTCCTTTCTAAATAGTATGCTGTTTTCCTCTGCCCTGTTTTCCAGCAGAACTTTGTATCTGAGGTGTCCCTCTACTCTTTAGTGTTTCTCCTTTGCTGCCCACATCTACACTTTTGACTTTCTTCAGAAATTGGTATTAGGTGCATCTTTTGTTAAATGTCCAAAGTAAGTGGTAATACTATAAACCAGTACTCTGCTTTTTATTGGGTAGGTTTAAGAAATCCTTTAAGTTTAATGGTAGATTTAATAATGGTGTATAATCCATCGTGACTATTAACTATACACTGAAGTGTATAGACTGAATTAATTCCTTTCGTCTACTTAGGCTTTTAAAATTGTATTAAGGCATATGAGAATAAATTTGGCAAGAGCATCAACTGTGAGAAAAATGTTAGCTAATAAATGCATGTGTGTAGGAAACCAAGCTGTGTTACTGCTGACAGACACAGAATGTGTTAATCTTACCTCTAACTTTTCTGAAGAGAAGTGTGGCATTTTTTTTAAGGTTTCCAGCACAAATAAGGTAGAGGTGCTTGATACAGAAGGACAAAAATTCGGCCATTGGGTTTGGCAAAGTGTGTTCAGGGTTAGAGGACAGATTTCATTCCTTATGTGAATGCATAAGCTGTAAACTGTTGATTTCAGAACTTGTTGCAAGTTTGTAGGGTTGGTCAATACAATTAGTTGAAAAAAGTTAGATCACAACTTCCAATTGGATAGAGAGAAATGAAATGAGCAAATATCACTTGGGCTCCATGCACAAGTCTAACCATGTTTAATTGGAATAATGTTGAAAACAATCTAGATTTCAAGTGATGTATTTTTTCTTCTGAGAAAAGCGAGTAATATTGCTTCCATTATGTGTGTTTTTTTTTTTTTTTGTCAAACTTTGGTCTCATTGGAAAACAAACCCAATTGTTAGCCATAGAACTCTATGGCTTTCCATATCAGTACTTTACTTCTTTCTTACCTTCACATCATATCTTTTCAGGAATTTTCTTACATGGGAAGAATTTATCTGAGCCACTGGGTTTGGCATTTTTTATTAGCCCAAATGAAATGAGCCTTGTTAGTGCAGTAAAACTTGAAAGTTCTGCTTTTTCATCTTGTGCCTCATCAGTTTCTATCTTTAAGTTTAGATTAAGAGTAGTTATATATAAACTCAGGGAGATGTAAATGTCTGTTTCGGATGTATGCATAAATGTTCCTTTGCAAAAGAAAATATTTGCATGTTGGTTTCTTAAAGCTAGTTGTACATCATGGTGTGAAACTGAGTCTTCCCTCTAAAACTGAGGAATTAAAGGTTTACATCAAAAACACATGTAGTATAGAAGGAAATTTTGGAAAGGTATAGCCCGCAAACAGGGTGGTTCAACCTGTAGTCAGATATTCCCAGCTACTTGGCAGAGGGATGCGAATAATTTGGTGTTCTAGAGTTTTCTCCACAAGACATTTCTGCCCTTTTATTGGGAAAGTATCACTCCAAATGTATAATGATGAAGGGATGTCCTCATGTCTTTTAAGTGTGTATGTGTAACTGCTGGGTTGGCTTTTTCCCAATCAGAATTGAAGTGAAAGAGCAAGTGTTGATTTTAATAAGTCTGTGTTCGTGTACACAGTTGTATTATCACAAAAATCAAAACAAGATCTTGCTTGATATTATTTTATTGGGAATAAACATGGGAGGGTTAAATTTTGTTACCAAGTTGTCATTAGGCCCCCACCTTTTATCTTACTGATCTCTGGGAAGTAGGTTTGTGTTTCTAATGTGCATTTTGTGAACTTCACATCTGATTTATTTTTTTTCCTAGTTTGGAGGACAGCTAATGTTTTCGGCTCAAATACAAATGGTGATATGCAGAAGAAATTCATACTTTACACTTCAGTGAAGTCAAGAAATTTGTTTCAACAACAAAAAAAAAACAAACACTAGAATAAAGCAGAAAAATAAACCTCAGAAACATTCTGTAAGCTGAAAGGCTTAACTTTTTTTTTTACGTTAGAAAAGTAAAACCTATGTTATCTCTCCCTATTAGATCTAAGTTTTCTACGTGATATAGATGCTGGGTCTTACCTTCTTGGAATCTAGAATAAATGACCGTAAGTGGTAACATCAGAGAAGCATGAGCTGTAGCCTAGAGATATATTTAAAAAGCTACTGTCCTACTGAGATACACTATTTAGTTTTTTTAAACATCAAAACATGTTACTTTATTATAGGAAGATTGCTTATGTTAAAACAAAGCAATTTCCCTCATGATTAAACAGCCCTTAGAGCATGTTAGTGGCTATTTTAGGAGACTTGTATTGAATCCTTCTGAGCTCAGGAGCAGCTGTACTGCTTGTTCCTCCTCCTTAAAGACAAGTAGAAACACAAATAATCTGTATTAACATGGGATAAAAAAATTATACATGTAAACTATGTGTTCTTTAGAATTAGTTTACCCCCAAAAAGATGTTTGCTTAGTTTAGTGGCTTCCACGCTTTAAACAAACCGTAATCCTTTCTGCTCAGCAGGCTTCTTTTGGTTTTTAAGTCATGGCCTCAACATGTAGCTTCTTGAGGTGTTGCATACTGTTAGAAGACTCAGAGCTCCTGGGCTGAAAAGTTCTCCAGTCTTTTGAAAAGAACAAATAAACTTGCTTAGTGATCTGGGATGTCACCAGCTACATTCATGAGTTGTGTATGTAGAAGATGTGTATTGAACAGAACCTTTAAGATAAATCCAAAATTTGTTGGCAGATTATGTAGAAAGCTACACCAAAACCTATTTTTAAAAGCTTAAAGTCAAAAAATAAAAATGCTAGTGAATGCCAGAGTTGTTTGCCTGTGCAGGTTTAAATTTAATCTCCTAGTGGATTAATTTTGATTTTTTTTGTTTTTTTAAATCGTCTGTTATGCTTAATTTTTTTCCTTCTTCCTCCCACCCCCAAGAGCATTGCCTCAGTTAGGTTAATGTCTACCTCTCTTCAGGAGGAAAATTTTAGTGATGAATTGGAGCTGTGTAGGAAGGACCCCTGGTGTTTCTATAATCTATGCTTGAGTTGTTGCAGAAGCTGATGTGTTTACTGACTAAAGGATATCAAAAGAAAAACAGATGTCAATGTTAAGTATGCTGCCTTGAAGAATTGCAGTTGAATCCTGCTTTTGCTAAGGAGCTGCAAATGGTAATTGAGATGTAATGGGGATGGTTACCATCTTAATGGTAATTGAGATGTTTACAGTTCAGTTAAGATCAGTCACTGTTCTTTATTCTGTGGTGCTTAACCATGGCTGATTTGTGTAAATGCATGGACTTGCTTTTGGATCAGTAGAAACTGTTTTCAGTATATGAGTTTTTATTTCCTGATGTATGCTCTGGAAAAACTGAACTTTACAAATTGGCATCTGAAATTAGGGGGCAGTTCTGGCCTCTTGTGCATTGCTTTAATCCACCAGAAAGAAAAGTAAGGTTTCATCCTGTTTTGTTTAGTGTTTCATTTTTCCAGTACTTCAGATGTAAGAGTCATGAAGCAATTAGGCTGGATATTAAAATAAAGTGTAAAGGTTAACACTTCATTTTTATTGAATTCTTGCTGAAATACCCTGAAAAGTAATTACCTACCCATACTTGGAATGGAAGACCAGTTGTGGAGGTGTGAGGAGAAGTTGATCGATCCCGTGTTTTTCCTGAAAATACAGGAAAGGATTGAATTAAGGATGTTTTGGTAATGAAATACTTGTAACTTTAATACTGGTCTTAAGGTAATCTTTTCATGTAGCTTCTTTGCTTTTAAAGCAAATTACAGATTGAAGTTTCATATGCAGTATTCAATTGATAACCTGTGGTTTGTGGATAGGAGCAAACTCTTACTCCATGCAGTCTTTATTGCTTGAGCTGTGGCAGTAGTACATAGCAGTAATAGGTTGCTATTCCCTGTAGACTAGTGTTAGATTCTTTACTAGTAAATTTTGGAAGTTTAATGACAGGTATATATTGTAACTTGAAGTGTGCTTAAGTGAACATGGAATAGTCTGCCTGTGATTTTTCTGGTCCCCTTCCACAAAAAGTTCTTTGTTCCCTGTGTTTTTTCTTTTTGTTTTGGCCTGACATAATCATTGTTTTTCCTAAGTCTAGTAACAGGCTTTTTGTCTACCAAGTTATGATTTTCCTCTTAAAGATTTTAATTTTCCCTTGGAATTCAGTTCATGTGAGGTTGTTTTCCTCCTCCAGTTGCCTGCCAAAACCTTTGTGACCCGTCCCTCTGAGCTCTCTACTAACCAACTCGAATGCAGAGCATTAGCTTTCTTGGTTCAGGAGGAAGACTTTGAGATTGTAGGCACACTGTGAAGCAGTCCAAATCCAGAATTGCGAAGATAATCCTGTTTAGCCTGAACTTTAACGATCCTAAGCGGGTCGGGGGTGTGTGTGTGTGTATTTGCCAAAACAAACAAAAAATTACTCCCTTGCATACGTAAATCCTCTTCTTTTTATAGTGTAACTTTACTGCTGGACCAAATCTTTTTTTTTTTTTTTTTGGGCAGAGAGGTGTTGGAAAAACAAACCCACCAGTCCTTAAATGGAAGATACTCTTGCTCATTCTTACACACCTGCTCCTCCAAACTGTAGTGTGACTGCTGTAAAAGGAACAACACATATCTTCATGCTTTTGGGGGGACGACCACCGTTTTGTCAAATTGTCCCCTGAAGAGATGTGATAAAGTAAACCTCAGCCCTTCCTGTTTGGCAGAAGTGATAAAACTGAGATGAGAATTTTGTAGCGAGGGGTAATAGACAACATTACTAGGTTGTCCTTTAAGTTTCTCCTTTAATTGTGTTAAACGAAGGAAATGGTGAGATCAGTCTCTCTTCCTGCCCTGTGTAAATAGAACAGACTTGGGATATCGGACTTTTTTTGAAATCTGGTTGTTTGGGTTTGGGAAAAACAAAACAGCTAGCTGTATTTTACAGAACCCTACATGCACGCACCCACCAATTTTTACTAACAGTTGTGTTTGGTGATCCTGTCTTCAGGCACTTTATTTGAACAGTGGGTGCATAAGCTACTTTTCTTGTTGCAAGCCAGTTCTTTAACTTGGGGAGGGTCAGTGGGGAGAAAGGAGTCTTAAGTTACTTTGTACATAACTAGGATGGGTTCTTCTTTGACCTAAAGTCTGTCTTGATGCAGCAGCACAAGCCAGCGAGGAGACTGTCACATTTCGCCGTGAACGCAGCACATTTAGGCGTCAGGCAGTACGACGCCGGCACAATGCAGGGAGTAACCCTACCCCTCCTACATTGCTCATCGGATCACCCCTCAGGTAGGGTATCTAAATGTTCCACCATATTTAGCATGCATGCAGCAGACCACTTCTCCTCACACCCACCAGTGTTGCCAGAAAAGCACTTTTTACTTCCTTCCCCACCATAACCTCCTTGAGCTGTCACTGCATGTCACTGTGGGCTGTTGAATTGTGCATGTATATGTGGCACTATTTTCAAAATGATCAGGATAGCCAGTCTCTAACATGTCATAGTTGATTTCAGATAAATAACAAAGTGAACTAATGCTAACAAACTCCATGTTTTTATCAGAAGCATTAGAAGCTTTCAAGCAAGGAAAAAAAAAAAAAAGAAAAGATTATTCACCGCTCTTCATTTTGCTTTTCTTTCGTTTAAGAGAGTAAGCCTTAGGGACTAGCATCACTTTTCATGTATATAGATAGTGAGAGATAAGCACTTCAATGAAGATAAATAATAAACAACAACAAAGAACTAAATTGTATATGTAAAGCCTCCAAATTTAAAATAAATGCAAACCATTATGTGAACATCCTGCAACTTTTTCCCAAAAAAGAAAAATAATAAATACCAATGCCTTTGTTAGAGAATGCACAGCATTGCTCAGTATTAAATCTAGTTGTGTGGCGCTGCATGCCGCTGCGAAGCTTACAACGTAGTGTACACATACATCTCGGGAGTCCGTAACCTTCACTGGCCCATTTGGTAATGATACTGAGCCCACTGGTATGTTACCCACAGCAGCTCTTTGTTCAGCCTGTGAGCTTGAGCAGTAGAAACGGCAACCTCAAGCTGTTTTCAAACTTGCTTTCTAAGTCTTGCAGTCCTGGGGTTGCCTAGATGCTGGAGAATCTGGCAAGCAGAATGTTGCCTGTAGAGGAAAGAAGCATTTAGCCATACATATGAGAGTAATTCTTAAGGTTATTCCTGCGTATTTATCATGCATATGCTGTATGTTCTTAATAATGCTACTTTGAATGCTGAACTAACTTTTAACAATAGGAGCAGTCTGCTTTTATGTTTGAGGAATATTTGTGTAATTTTCCTAACTGGAAGAAGCTATAGAAACTCTTCAGATAGAAGGAAATACTTTAAAATAGAGGATGGGGAGGAATTTTGGTGTCTTCATGACACAACTGTTATAGTCAAAGACACGTTTTTAGATTTTCCTCGGGCAAGAGGTTTGCAAGAATGGTTCCTAAAATCTGATAAATAAAGGCTTGGCTTCTTCCACATCAAGTGTTGAGCTAAATGTGTTTTTGCTGGCAAGTGCAGAGTGTGGTGGAAGTTAATCATGTAATTTCAGATAAATTAGTTAAGCTTCTAGTCTTGCTGAATGTAGCTTGTTCAACACTTGTGAATTACTTCACAGCGAGGGATTTTTGGACTTCTTATTAGATCACTTCTGTTCTCTTGCATTCTCTTTCTCTTGATACACTTTACTTGTTTTGTCTCTCTTTAAGAGGAGGGTGTTACAGCTTTGTATGTTGGTCAAATGAGAGGCTATACAGACTAATGTGAGCTACAGAACTGTACATTAGCAAGAAGACAGCAAGTTTTTTTTCTCCTAGACAGGTAGAAAGCAAGTAAAGGATTTGGCTTTAAACTGGGCTTTAGAGCTGCCTCCTGTTTGCGTGGTAGCACAGTCATTGAGGCTCCCATCCTTGAGGTGGATGTCGGTGTGAGACCGTGAGAAAAATGACTTTGACAAAAACTTCTTATTCAGACAAGATACTTGGTGAAAAAGCAAAACAAATATTCTAGCCTTGTGTTTCTGCTATGCATATTCCAGTTATCTACATTTGCTCTTTTTTTCTAAATAAAGAAACTGTGCTTTGGCTGTCTGGCATAGAGATGCACGTTTATCAAAAATACTTAAACATATGTCCAGAATCTACTACTGAGAGAGGTTGCTTTTTGTGCAAAGTGTTGTTTGTGATACCAAATGACTGTCCTGTGGCATAGACCAGACCAAATTGTCTTAGGCCGACCAGACACTGAAGTGCTTTCAGATTTGACGTGTTCTATTTGACCTGCAAGCTGTGAAATGTATCTGGAAACTTGCATTTTTTTTTACAGTTGTGACTTCTAGATGAGCAATCTGAAAAAAAATTTCCTTTATATGGGTAACTCAGTGGGAATTTTGTGTTGCTGGAAGAAGGAAAATGCACACAGAATTTTTAACCCCAAATCCTTTCAAAATACTACAACAACTTTACTGGCATATACCTTAGTGGTGAGCTGCTATTGCTAACCACATGACTTCCTAATACCGTTAGAAGTTTAATATAGGTTTACTAATCTATAGTTGCCGTGATTATTTCTTTCTTCGTTACTGCCAGCAAAACTTTGATCATCTAATCTCCTAGCTCCTGGCGTCAAATTGGGTGTCATGGAGATGGCCCCTTAGAGACTGATTTGCATCTGATATTTTTTCCTCCCCTGTTACTGCAAATGCTTCCTCTGTGGAAGGAGAGTCTTTTTAGTAAAAGAGACATAGGTATATAATGCCATCGTGATTGGCAATGATGGACACTTAAATAAAACCTGTTCTGGTAAATTCTGATAGTTCGGTGCTAAATTAGATGTGTACCTTGTCTAGTTACTTAAGCAAACAAAAACAGCAGAAACAAAACAACCAATTACCCTAAACATCAATAGTGTTGTGGCCACTTCAAATGTATGTATGGATTGGCATCCTGTGTAGTTAATGGTGTATGCATGTGTGTCTGCTAAGAGAACTTAAGTGGCTGTATCAAGTAAAATTTTATTTTAAAAATAACTTTAATTAGGCAGAGAATGTCTCTCTGCATATTTATGCCATCTTAATGCCAATGCTTTGCCTTGTTTTTGTTGTGACAGCTATGGATAACCACTGAAAGGACAACTTACATATCTTTTGGTACTTAGCTACTATTTAATGGGAGGAAGTATTGGTTAGCATTGTTTTGGTGTTGCTGATAATGCTTAAGGGAGACAATGAAGGCTGGCAAGTCTGTGAGCTTCCTTAGGGCTTCTGTTACCATGTAGTTCACTTGGAGCCTTGTCTACAACATTGAAGCACTGAATTAAGCTTCAGATTCAGATATGTTATGATGATAATAACTTGCAACTTTTTTACCTCATCAGCTGTGTGCATGTCTGCTTTATTTTGCATGAGCTTTTCTTAACACCTATTCTTATAATTATTTTCTTGTTTTGCAGTGATGCTCTAACAAAAGAACTGAAAAGTAGATGTACTTGCTCATAATAATTTCTAGAACATCAGATCATAGAATCACAGAATGGTTTGAGTTGGAAGGAACCTTAAAGATCACCCAATTTTACACCCCCCACCCCTGCCATGGGCAGGGACACCTCCCACCAGACCAGGTTGCCCGGAGCCCCACCCAGCCTGGCTTTGAACGCTCCCTGGGATGGGGCATCCACAGCCTCTCTGGGCAGCCTGCTCCAGTGCCTCACCACTCTGAGTAAAGAACTTCTTCCTAACATCTGATCTGAATCTTGTTTCTTTTAGTCTAAAACTGTTCCCCCTTGTCATATTGCTATTACATGCTTTTACACTGCCCATGTAAAAAAAAAAAAAAATGTTGCTCTCCGTCTTTTTTTAATAAGCCCCTCTTTGAGTACTGAAAGGCTGCTGTGAGGTCTGCCCAGAGCCTTTTCTTCTCCTGGCAGGTACACCCCCTGAACCGAGCAAAGTCTTGCTTTTTGGGCTTCCTTTCTAACTGTGACATCACACTGTAATCAGGGACATGTTAAAAGCAATTGGTGGTAAAGATGGTATTTCAAAAGGGAGTAGTCTAATACATTTTCTATAAATTGTTAACATTTCTTTATCTTCTTTTATAAAAGGTTTTCTTAATCTGATCAAGTGTCCTCCAGCTAATGACTGATGTAACTTCTTTAAATGTAGAAAATGGAGGATAATAAAAACATTAGTCTTGCAAAGCATATATATATTTCATATATATAACATTTGCATTCAGGGACTTTCCCCATGTTTAATATTAAGCAGTTAAAAAAAAAAACAAACACAAACTATTTAACTTCGTTAAATGGGTTTATAAAATAGTTTTCCTGTGTGAAGGTTATGTAGAGGATTAACATTTTCAGGCATTGTCTATTTCTGTCTGTAAGCTTACACATTTCTGTGAAGAACAAGTTGAATTTTAAACCCTGTTTGTTTGGTGTAGGTATGAGTCTGGGTATAGAAGAATTTCTTTGTAGTAGGTGTACTGAGTAATAAAGCTGCTGTCAGGCTGGTACTGCCAAAATAACTTTAAAATAGACCTAAAACTCTTGCCAATTAATAAATTGGTATGCATATTCTAAATACTTAAATATAAACAAATATAAATCTGGATCTCCTGGTTTAGCTGTGGTCCATGAGGTCTGCGCCATTGTCTGGTAGCAAGAAAGGTGGTGTTCTGACACAAACAACAAACACAACAGTTGATGCAGTCACACCTCAATGAGCAAAAAGGACCCAGGTATTGAGAGATGACAGGAATAGCCACTTGTGTGTAGAGGTGAGATCTTGGCCTGCAGTTAGGCCAACCACTGGCAGCTTGCTTTTGCACCCACAAACTAAGACTTGTAAGAATAACATCTCCCCAGCTCACCCTTAAGTACAAAGATCAATAACACTTCCAAGAAGCAGAAAAGGAACCGCGTCTCTGTAGCTACTGGTGTAACTCGTGTCCAAATGTGTTGTACGGGATTCGTGGGTTATCTTAACCCTAATAAATGGCTACTCAATGCTATACTTTTAACTTTTCCTCTTCAAAATTAAAAAAGACTTGTTTTTCTTCGCTTCCAGCTATTTCTCTTTCCTTCCCGGTAATGTCTCCCCCATCCGTGTTCTCTCGTAGCCTTCAAGATGGTCAGCAAGGCCAGCAGCCCTCCACGCAGGCCAAAGGGCAGTCCCGCCCCCCCTCCCAGGCAGCTGTGCTCAGCGCTAGCACCTCCTTGCTGGTGAGAAATGGGAGTGTCCACTTAGAAGCATCACATGCCACTGCATCTGCTGTAGGCGGTAGCAGTTTGCACGATGGACTTGGTATGCAGGCCTTATGTAACCTTGGTGACATGGAAGTTTTTAATACGGCAGCTATCTCGGTAATAACGCGGGGAAAAAGTTAACCTTAGCTTTGTTTCTGAATCCTGTAGGTGTGCTTCATAGAAGGCAGCATTGCTCACAAACTCCTTGCCTATCATAATCTCCAGGCACTTTAACAAATGCATGACGGGAACCATTCTAAGGATGCACAAGTAGCGATGCTGTGAGATCTCTCATGATTTGAACAGTATAATGTGTAATACATAAGTTTTCCTGCATTATCACTGATAGTTGGGCAGAGTCATACCAACTTCTGGTTACTGAAAGGATGCTCGTTGCGGTAGCTAGGAATCATTAATTTTCCATTTTTTTAAATGAGTCTTGCCTAGTTGTTCTTCAGACAAGAAATTGCCATGTCAAGGAGGGATGTGCACCTTAAACTCGGAGATTGAGGTGGGAAGAAAATCTGGACTTTTTTGTATCAAATGCTATCGTTTCATGGAGCCTTATAGTGCCCCTTAATTCTTCATGGTCCATTTTATGTAATATTCTTAACTGTTTATTAGCTTCTCTGCAGTTAATAAAATGGCTAGGGAGAGGGAGGTTCAGGTGGCTATGGTTAGTGACTGATTGGACACATGCTGATGCAGGGGCCGATATGGAAAATTCCTGGCAGGAATCTTTGCATTTACCTGTAAGTAGCCTGAATTGATTATGACTTCAGCATTAATAGGGAATTCCTGTTCAGATTGCTATATTGGCCATCTTTATAGCTGATGATCACTAGTGGCAGTACGTTGAACAGCTGTCAGTTGTGATAACATAAAAGGGAAGGTTAGATCACAAAACTGATGAGAAACGATTGTTCTGTAACCTTACTGTAACCCGATACTAAAAGATAATTGATTTGCCGTCATCTTTAACGGGGAAGATTTCAAGTGTTTCAAGGCTGTTACCCCTTTAAACAAGAGTTTGGTTAGCAAGTTGCCATTCTTCTTTTATGTTGTAGCTAGGAGGTATAGAATTTTAATATAAGCAAAAACAACCCTGAAGTCCTCTAAGAGGTTGTAGAATTTAGCTACAGATGTGGCAAATGCACACAACCTACTTATCTGATAGTCAGGTTTTTAGTTTCAGATTCTGTGGTTGTAGTGCTTCTAGATAGAAAAATCAAGGCTTAGTGTGCGTTTTTGAACTATGAAAGCTTACTACATAAAACTGCAAGTTTCTTTATTTGATTTGGAGACACTTGTTGTATGAAAGATTCATTGTAATACAACTGAAATTCAGCGATACTGGTTGTATCTGTTCAAAGTTAATGTTAAGACTTGCTCTTAAAGCTGCCAATGTTGTATTTGAAGTTCTTCAGTCTGAATTATTTAAGTGCTTATCTTACTATGTTTTAGTGAAAATTGAAGTGAATTCTCTAAGAAATTCACCGTTGTATTTAGGCCCTCAGGAAAGCCACTCGGAATAGAGTGCAGTGTCATCATTGGAAACCTGCATAGCTGAATTTTTCTGAAATCTTGTGTGCACTGTATTATAGGGCAGCATATTGTCATTGTAAGGCACAAAACTGGCAGGGTCTGCTCGGTTAAAATCTGATGTGTATTAGGAATTTATTCTTGTTTTGGAGCTCTAAGCATCTCTTTAGAAACCTTCACTGAGTGAAGGCAGCTTTTGTAGCCAAGATTTGGTTTTGTTTTAGAAAAATCAAATACTTCAGTTTCTACAATAGGCTTTAAAAATTCAGTACTATGGACTAATGTCCTCAAAATGTATGTTTTGTGTGATGGATGCTTTCATTAGGGCAGAGTAGCTGACAAAATGGGGCAAATTTTCACATGCTGAGTTCTTCCCTCAGGATTGCCAAGGAGGGAGGTTATCTTTCTTTATAGCTGGTACATGGCTTTTATCCTTAATCAGGGGTGAAATAAAACTACTGCTCTATTTCCCTCAAGTCTACAGACTATTGTTTTTTCTCAGTTGTACCAAGTTAGCTCACAATGATGACCCTGTTACTTCTCTTTAAAGAGTTTGTATGTATGGTTGGGTAGCAGGAAGGTGGGGGGTGGGGAGTTGTTCTGTTTTTTAAATTATATGTTGATGCTAATCAAAGCAATGCAGACAATAGGACCAATTTCTTTTTCCACTGGAAATCATTGGAACTGTCCAGGGCAGAAAAATATTGAAAATGGAGGCTGGGAAAGGAGATGGAAAACAAATGTGATTTGCAGCAACTGGAAATATAAGTGCCAAATACAGTAAATGAAGAAATACATCTCTCTATAACACGTACAATAATTTATTTTATTACAGCTCATCTGGAAGACAGGTCATGTAAACACATCTGCTTTTTTCCACAAATGCAGTATCTGCTTCTACATTTTTCCATTTATGTGCTGATGTAAAGCTGCATCTCTTAAGATATACGTTTGTTTTGTTTTAAAGATGAATGTCTTGTAATTTGATTCTCTTGGCTTATTTTAGGGAGGATGAACCTTACTGGGTTATACTCAGTCTGGTAGTGACTGTACATTCTTTAAAAGTTGCTGAGTATTGTGCTGAGTGAGGAAAGATGCTTTGAGGCACTGTTTTTAGTCTTCTAGGTTTGAAGTAGAAAGATTTTTTCCAAATTATGCTGTTGCTTCATGAGTGGAAGGAACTAGAAAGAGTGGAGAAGAAAGCTTGATGTGGAGCAGTGAATATAAAGTGGACTGTAAGAGGAATGCGGGACAGAAAGGAAAGGTGTTAAATGAAATGTGATGATTATAGGCATGATTAATGTAATATGAGTACAGTACACAACAAAATGTATAAAATGACTTAAATGACAGTCTTCAGCGCATAGAGTGGCAATACAAATATCCAAGTCTTGAGACATGCAGGTGGTGGGTGGGATTTTCTGAGTCCTTGCAGTGAAGGCAGTTAGAGTTTGTGAAGTACTTTGTAATCCAAGTACTGAACTACTAGAACAGGTGCTCGGTTTTTGAAACTGGGATGAAATAACAGGTTATTTCTCTTAGGTCTTATTTTATTAGGTATTATTCTTAGGTCTTCTCTTTTTCTTTACTGGGTATATTGCTTCTGTGATTAGAGATCTAATCATCTAGAACTCTAGAATTGCACTGTGATGTTTGGCTCTTCTGGTTGTATCACATACATGCAGGTGATAGTACCTCAGATTTACTGAAGTATTTGAGTTTATAAAGGCAGGTGGATGGTCTTGTTGAGGATCAAAACTTCCCATGCTGCCTCTAACAATACATATGTATGCTGACCAATTATTTGATTGAAACAGTTTAAAAGTATTGAGAAACTGATTCTATAATTAAGTAGACTTAATTTATTTGGGATGGATGGGGGAATATTTTCAAAGGTATGAGTAGAAGGCAAAAACTCATTTCCCATTGCTCCTGTTGAAAATATCCCTGTTGTAGTTTGTGGAGTTGTGCATAATAGACAAATTACCCTTTTAACAAACTTCATATAGAATAAAAAGAACTGCTTTGAAATGTCCAAACTGAGAACTCGTAAGTTTCAAAGGTCAAAATTTACCTTCAGCTGCAGTACTGAAAATGTTACTTCCTTGCATGCTACAGAGCAATCAAATTCTGATGGCTTTGTTGGTCATCAGGAATAGGATTTAAAAAACATTTGCATGCTATTTATTACAATATTTTAATGATTCTCATGTAGACTTCAACATGTGCAAATACTGTTAGCAACATTCAGAAGTTGTTTGAGAGGTTTGAAACAGCCGTATTTATTAGCTGGAAAACCAGGAAACATGTTGAAAACAGACAGACTACCACTTCAGGCAGATGCTGAGCCACTTAAGTCTTCCAGGTTTCATCTTTGTCCATGCGCTCACCAGCCTGTTGCTTTCAGTGAGGCCTGTAACTGTGGGAACGTCAGTCTGTGCAGTGTGTGAACTGTTATGTGGTTGTCTGTGGACTCAGAGGTGGGACACCTTTGTCCTTTGAAACAAGCAAGCTTGCTTCAAAGGAAGTGCATTCACCTCTTCTTCACCTCATGTCAAAATGAACGTGTATTTCAGGGTTGTGTGCCTGAGTGTCAGTGACTGGGGTTTGTTAGTTTTGTAACGTGCTCCAAGCAGAACATTGTTTGGGTGGCTTAGGCTGGGAAGAATTCACAGCTCTCCTTTCAAGGGGGGTGAAAAGTTACAAGCACTTCAGTTTAGCGTACAAACCTTGGCTGTATTTCTTTATTTGTAAAATATGGCTTTGTCTGCCTCTGTTCACAGCTTGATAAAACTACAGTCCTTAGAAAAAGAGAACTTTAAGCTGCATCAGTGTGATGCTATCAAAAATATTTCAGAGAATGCTGTGGGAGAGAAATCACTAGGGTGACTAACAAATGCTGGTATATCCATGCATGGTGAACTTCGTGAGCATTGGGATCCCTCGGAAGAGTTTGAGATTGCTGTGAGGAAACTGCTGTTACCTCACAACATGATAGCTATTCCACTGATGGGACTTGGAGTTCAGTCACAGTCTGCTGTCACACCTTATGGCTTGGTAGGGCTTGCTTCCTCAGCACCACTGAGTAGTTCTGTGATCTCATCTGCTTTGGGTGAGTTCAGTTTTTCTGGAGTGTCTTCTGATTTTAAAAAAGGTGGGGGGCAACTTTGTTTTATTGAGGAGCCACACTTTCCGTGACAGTGAGACAACTTTCATTAGGACGTCTGTTTTAGTAGAAGGGTGAATTGCAAGTCTGGCCAAACCTGAGTCCGTTTTGTAGTTTGTAATGCAAGCTATCAGAACTGAGTTGTTTGTCTGTCTGGAATCATCTGCTACATCTCTATTAACCAGTTTTGTTTTATCCTACCACAGCCCTGCAGTATTTGTATCAGCAACATAAATGCAGTAAACTTTGATAGACTAAATGAATTGGGTCTGAGGGAACTATAGATACTTCCTGATGTGGATTTTTTTTTTATGCTAAACTTTCCAAGGTTTGAAGCCTTTCTCAAGCCTTTGATGTGCATGAGTTCAGTAAACTTCTTCTGAAACTAATATACCTGATGTAGTATCTCAGCTCAAGAGAATGGGAAGTTCTGTCTTGTAACTAATACAGTCTAGTTTCTGTGACCAGCACTTCATTATTATAGAAATCAATTTAATTTCCAGGCTCTCAATTCAGTAGTGCAGGAACATGAAGAATGTAAAGTAACCCAGACGCGATTGTTTTTTTAGGGACTTTTCCCTCATAGTTTATGTATAACTTTGTCCTGACTAGAATCTGAAGTGTGTTATCTAAAGTCTTTGTTTGCTGTTGAATGTTTTTTGTTTGGTTGTTTTTTTAAGTGATACAATTTAGAAAACCTCCTGTATTTTTGAGGCTTTTAGTTGTGGGGAGGAAGGTTCCTAATGTATTCTACTAGATTAATTGTAGAACTTCAGTATCAACTGTAAAAACCAAAGGACACTTAACTAGTCAAAGATAGAAACCCCCCAAATACCCTAACAAATGAATTTTCTACTTTGTGTTTCCTCACAAATATCTGTAGCAGATGTAACTAAATACTGGGGGAGAGCTGTTGTGTTACTGCGTTCTGTACATGACTGCTGAACTGGGTAGCTCTCGGGTCAGAAGGGTCTTTTCTTTCTTCTTTTCTTTCTTAGCACAGCTGCAGTATGTGTCTAGCTGGTCTACAGTGCCCCCTCTGAGGGAAAAAAAAACTGTGCAGGTGTTTTCGATACGCCAGTATTTTTCCTTAGTTTCACCTATATATGGAACTTAATTGTCTGTGGATCTGAAGAGAATCTGGAGTAGGAAGCAGTGTTTTTTCTTTTTTATAAAGAAAACAACACTGAACAGAAGCAGGTTGTGTTCTTACAGACAGTGGAAAGATTGGAAGCTCCTAGCTTGTTAGGTATTTCTCCTAGGACTACATGTTACCCCGTATCAGCAAGGGAAAGGGCTGCAGGACATGCAGCTGAGAGATGTACACGGTTTTCGCTTCAGATGCTCCGCAGTGGGATTTCTTTTTTTGTGTTGTGTAAGCAGTTCTTAAAATATTGCACACTCTGCATTGTGAGTTGAGTGAAGAAGGCTTTTGAGCCGGAAGAGATGAAGAAGTTGGCAGGGCACCACGTATGAGGTGATTACAACTTCAGAATCAGCTTCCTGCATTCGGAGCTGGAATATATTAAACTGACCTTCAGGGGAAATTGCAGTGCTTATCTCTATGATCAGACTGTTGTGGAGAGAAGGGCACTGTAAAAACATCATATTGTGAGTAAGGTTTGAATTATAATCACAGGGTACTTCTTTGTTAATTGTATATTTAGGAGTAGACTTGATGTGGTTCCTTCAAAAAGCTTTTAATGACTTTAGGAAACTTACAGTTTCTGGAACTCCATTAACCATAATGGTTTATCTCTGTAGTTAGTTCACAGTCTTCTGATCTTACACTAAAGTGTTTGCTTCTGGTTTTCAGAATAAATCTCTGCCTGTCACTCCTTTTTTTTTTTTTTTTAAAATATTTTTCTAGAGGTATAACTAATGAAGCATGCCTGGTCACTTTTTTCCTCCCTTTGTGTTTCTTTCCGAATAGACATGTACCTCAAAAGAATTTTAATTTGGACACTTGAGGAATCTCTGCTGCAGTTAAATGCAATGATTCCTAAATGCTGATTCACTGATTGTTCTCCTGGGGTGGGGGTGGGGGGTGGGGTGAAGGCAGTGATCACGGCAAGTTGTTTTTCTGCTTATCCTCTAAGGAGGGGTGGAGAGGAGGAGCTTACATTGCATTTCTGATGCATTAACGGTGACATCTTGTAAATATGAACTCTTAGTTGAATTCAACTATTGCAGTTTACTGTGTAATATGTCATGTAAAATTGTGTGAAAAAAGTCTGAGTAGCTAACATCTTGTCTGCACTGGTGACACATTCATGTGTTACCACATTTTATATTCTGACATTGATATAAATTTAAATATCTAAATTGATCTCTAGTAAGCTAATGTGTAGAAACATACTGCTAGTGGGATTAAACGCCATGAAATTTTGACCTGTTCTTGACCTTTTCTTTAATAGGTAAGTTCAGTTCTACGCTCTACGAGACAGGGGGCTGCGACATGTCACTTGTGAACTTTGAGCCAGCTGCAAGAAGAGCATCTAACATCTGGTGTGTGTGAAGCCAGTCAAGAGTGGTGATTCTTGTCTTACTGTAACAAAATCTTTTTTTAATTTTAAAAGGTTATTTAGTATGAACTACCAGAAAAAAAAAAGAGTTTTCCATGTATTTTTCCTTTTGAAACCTAAGTGATTTTTAGTAGAAGATGACAGTAATTGCATAAATAATCTTCTCCACTTAAGCAAATCCTGGAAAATGAAGATTAATATTAGTTTCAGCAGTAAATGTCCAAACTGAGAATTTGACAAATGCATTTTTGATTGGCTTAATGGGAGTCTTCCTTAAAGAATTTATCCTAGGTTTGTGGAAAGTAGGGAGCTATTAACTTATTTAAAAGTGAACTTCCAATTGTGAAGCAAATGTAAACTGATAAATTTGTTCTTGAGTTCATAGATGGCATGAAACAATACAGGGAAGTCTTAACATGCCTGTGGTTAAAATTTGATTTACAGTTGAAATAGCCAGCTATGTACTGGAAAGTTCATCTGCTCTTGGAAAGATACGCTTCCTTTCTCTGTAGGGACAGGAGGCAGAAGGAGGAAAAAACAAGCCAAAGCATTCCCTTCAAAATCTGCTTTACTATCTAGAACTGCTCTGAAACTATTGCATCATGCTGAATGTTTAAAAACTCCTACCACATGTAGGTGGAATAGCTATCAGATTTAAGGAGTAATGGATTTCAAAGCTCCCGTCTTCAAATCTTTCCTGTGAAAGTGTGCAAGTGCTTCCTGTAGAGTGGAACTTTTTCCTCAAAGTTCTGTATTCCTTGCACAAAGCTGCCAATGCCTGCCTCTGCTGCTTGCATGTTCCAGATGCAATGGCTTTGCTGATGGCTGCTGTTATGAAGCTGTACGTGCTAATGGAAGGAACAAACTGTTCACATCCAAATAATCAGATCTCTGTTTTAGGGAGTAGTTGAGTTTGAGTAAAATAAAATTATTAACAAAGACTTTTTATCTTATGTTAAGGTAAGGAACTGAAGGAAGCTTGCATAAGTTTGATACCAGTCTTACAGCCATGTAATTTATATGTAAAACATACAGCCAAAAGCTATACAAAATTGGGGAAAAAAGCAGTAGTTGGATATGGACTATTACACAACTAGAAAAATTTCTTCTCATTAACAAATGGAAGTTGTAAAGTAATTTTATTCTTCTTTTGCTTAAAGTTCTTTTTTTTCTAAAGCTATTTAAGTTTAAGTAACTTGGTATGCTTGTGTTAAATATGTATTATTTTTGGCAGTTTTAGGACTTGGTAAAAAGAGCATAATTAACAAACTGTCTGTGAATATACAGCAGACACCTCACTCCTTTAGAGGTACGTGATGCGTGTTTGCACATGAGTAGCTAACATTATAAAACATCTTTGTTTCTTTAAAGTGGAGTAATTTCCATCATGATAATCCGTGTAGACAACTAATGGACTACCTGGTCAAATCACGTGTTCAGTAAGTTATACCAAGCATAAAAGTATTCTGATCTATAGCTACAAACTTTATCCCAGTACACAAGGCCGTTATCAAGGTTTATTTTCTTTCTTGGTTGTGTGTTAGGCCTTTACAAACTGGATACGTGTATTTAAAATACATGTGTTCTAAGGAAAAAGAGGAACACATTTTGCTAAAATTTGCAAGTGGTCAAAATTAGTTTAGGAGACTAGTAAATTAGTGGCCTTTTGAAATCAAATGTAGTTTTATAATATGAAGTCTTTCCCCCTGTTCTTATAGTGACACGGACTCTCACGTATCGAGTTCTACCTCAGTTCGCTTTTACCCACATGATCTAGTAAGTTTTTCTTATCTATTTTTAAGCATGCCAAAAATCAGAAGACTTTCCAGTTCTATATATCACTGATTAATCATTGTATGTAGTAGCTCTTTGTTCTTAAGAAGGGTTTTTGCCTGGATTTCAATGAGATAAACTGTTACTGTTTTGCTGTCTTCGTATATACATGCAAATTCATCTTTCTGGATGGTAGTTTTAAATTTAAACAGAGATTGTTTCTTCTGATCTAAAGCATGGTAATTTGAATCTAAATCACGTGGAAATTGAATATTCTGAGATACTTTATCATGGTTTCTGGAGATTGCTGGACAACGTGGATGGAGTTGTATTTCTGTGCACTGCTAAGATATGCAGGTCGTGGAAAGAATAAACTTTGTGTTTGTGTTCTGAATGAAGGAAACATTAGCAATTTCCCTGAATGGAGTTTAGACATTTGCCACTGGAATCTGTGGTACAAAGTTTAATTCTAATAGAAGGAGTGATCGGGAGAAAAAAGGCGGAGGCTTACACTGTTTCATACTGCAAGTAGCTTTAGAAAGTTATTAGTTTGGTGATGTCAACCTTTTATATTGTTGCTGAGTCCAGATGTATATGTGCTTGAAGTGTGCTACTGCTCTGTCACGAAAACATTGCAAATGGTCATGATTCTTAAGGTTATGATTCTTAGATTAGGAAGTTAAAGTGAAGTATGTGGAAGTATCTAATAACCTAGTCAAGAGGGAAGATGAAATTTTTTAGTATTTCTCAGAAGAATGAGAAACTTCCATTTGCCTGACCATGCTTTTGATCAAGAATGTCTTCACCTAGTGCCTGCCAGAACTTTGATTTCCAGCCCCCAATGTGTACCTGTTGGTTTGGCAATGTGGTTCCATTTGGGGAGGGAAGATGGGGGGGGGGGGGGGGGGCGGATTCTGTATAAGGTAAATTCATGATACTCTAAAAATCTTAGCCCATATGCTTAAAGGGGAACTTCCTAAATTTATTGCTAGTGTGAGAAATGTCCTGTTAGAGTGATTCTGCCATTTAAGAAATGAGGCTTTTAAAATTAAAAAGTTGTGAAAAAAGCACCTGCTTTTTGACACAGCTCATCTTAAATGGTGTGGCTTGTATTTTTTTAAATGCCTGTAGAAAGTGAGTGTTCCTGCTTGTTTTTTATTAGTATTTTTCTAGGAAAGAAATCAGGGTGAGCATAGTTATAGTACATTGCTTTAAGGAGTTATGAAAAAAGCTTCAAAAATGAAAATGTTTAAGATGATCATAAAATATATAATGGTATAATTTTGACACTTAAAATATGACATGAGTATTTAAATTTTACTCTTTGCTTTAAAAATCATGACAACTTTTCATTGTGATGTTTTAATTATAGTACTCCTTAAGAATAAAGGTCATTGCATTAAGTAGTTTCTTGGCCTGTTAATGAGATGTATAAAAGGGTTAGACAGCACATACATGCACACCATACTAATTTTTTTAACTGAGTACTCTCCTTAAATGTCCTGTATGGTGGTTAGTACTACTGTGAATTTCAGAGAACTCTGGAGTAACAGACTACAGAATACCTGAGAAACTGTACTCAATCATAAATAGTACTGGACTAGTTAGGGAAAAACTTCTGTGTGTTTCAGTATATTCTAAACTCAACGAGTTGAAGTTTGTCTACCAATGCATGCATATGTGGCTTTGTCATGCAAAACCAACCATTCAGCATGGATGTGCATGCAGATTAGGTGACTATAAGAAATGGGCAATAATTTATTTTAATTCAGATTTTTGTTCTTATGCATTATTCCTGCTTCTGTATCAGTTTACTTGTCTTCAGATTTGGAGTTTTTAGAGTAAATGGGATAATGTGCTTAGTCCTTACTTCAGTTGAAATAAGGCATATGCAAATGCCGCTGTTGTGTTGTATGCAAACTATTGCTGCTATTGCTATTCACTTGCCATAATGAGGACAGGAAAAGTAAGTAGAAACCACAGATTTGATAGTGTTTAACATAACTTCTTAAAACTGAGGCTAAATAATTCTAGAAATTTCTTCAAAGCAATATTTAGTAGAATACAGTTATACAATAAAAACAAGATTTTGTTAATCCTGACTTTCTTTTAGCTTTCTCTTCCCCAGATCAGGTTGAACAGGCTGCTAACCATAGATACAGATCTGCTGGAGCAGCAAGATATTGACTTGAGCCCTGACCTTCAGGACCACATGCAACCTCAAGAGGAAGCAGCTCAAAAAGTCAAGCAGTACTATCGGTTTTGGATACTGCCTAAACTTTGGATTAGCGTAAATTTTGATAGATTAACTCTTCTGGCTTTATTTGATAGGTGAGATCCTTGTATGTTACTAGCCTTCAGAAAGTAAAGATTAAAAAATGGTAACTGAACTGTGAGCTCTCATTAGAGAATCATACTTCACTGTACTCTGAAAGATGGAAGAACAATACAAAATACATTTTTTTTCTAAAATAACAAAAGCTATTCTCCCTCTTTCTCCAGCAATGCTAAAAAGAAAAAAAAAAAAAAAAGCCCCCTCACTTTGTGTGAGTTGGACAATGACATTTTTAGTAACACATCATTCATTTTTTGACCGATGTTTAATGCTGGAGGATGTTTCTCCAAAAACTAACTGAAAGGTGCTAGAAACTGGCATTCACTTGTATTGTTTCAGCAAGTAGATGAAAACTTATTTACTGTTTCAAAGCATTTTTCCAGAGGGTCATATAATACTGTAACCTATTATCACTGCCCTGTTTACCTAGTGGAATAAAATCAACATGGCCCTCCAGTTATCAGCTTTTGGAGTGTATTGAATATTCAAATTTTGGAAATGACCTTCCTTGAGGTGATCAATGCAGTAGTAATTCTGTCCCAGCAGAAATAATTAATTTTTTTATTCAGTACTATCAATGCTGTATGGAATTCTTTTTTTCCCCACTTCATATAGCTTATATATATAGTTTGTTATTCATGACTTCATAATGTAGGAACTGAAAATACTGTAACTTTGCTGAGGTATCATGTATGTATTTTTACTGTCTATGTATGTGAGGGATGGGCTAGTAGTCATCCTTTGTGGGGCTTGAATGCAGATTTTACAGACCATGCTTCTTCTGATTGTTTAAATTATTTCTAAAGTAATCTGCTAAAGTTATATTCTGCTTTTTAAAGGTTAATTCTGTAAGAAAGTAATTGCTGTCAGATAACATTGGAAATCCTGGTACCTCCTAGCTTTGCCTAAAAGTGTGCTCATGTAGTCTATGTTCAAACCTACTCGTAACTACTTTGCTAACAGCAGCGTATCACTTCTTAAATTCTGACCTTAGCTGTTCTCTTGCACCTTTTTCTAAACATAGTTAGGTTTTAATGCTTCTTTTTTTTCCCTCCCTCTAAAACAGGAATCGTGAGATCCTTGAAAACGTGTTAGCTGTCATCCTGGCTATTCTAGTTGCATTTCTGGGCTCTGTACTTCTTATTGAGGGCTTTTTCAAGGATATTTGGGTCTTCCAGTTCTGCCTGGTAATAGCCAGTTGTCAGTACTCACTGTTGAAGGTATTTTAATTTCTATCTTCGCTTTCTAAAAACAGTAGAAATAATCTAGGTTGGGTGTTGCAGGCTAGCTGGAGCTTTAGGTAAAAACCTATTTGTTTATTGTTTTAAAAACAAATGAGCAAATTTCAGCTACATGGACAGTTTGATGGATAGTCTCACAGTCATTTTACTAGAATAGTTCTTCATGTGTTTGTTAAACAGCCTTTTATTTGTTGTTCTCATGCACTTTTTTTCCCAAAGAAGAACAGAATCTTGTTGGTTAAAAACAGTCTGCAAGCTGAACTTGAAGCTTTAGTGTGTACATTCTTCTTTTTAGTGGGTACACCTCAATGCATTCACATTAAGCAATTGCATCTAAGCATGTTTTTAATCAGAATTTTAGTTATTTGGCATTTTTATTAAGTACTGTTAAGAGTTGCATAAGTAAGTTAGAAAGAAAGAAACGATATTTCTAAAGCTGTGATTGGACTATTAAGATGGAAAAGAAGTGGTGGGAGAAGGGGGTAAATGCACTCACTATAGAGTGGATAACTTTCCTCTTTCTTGTTTCAGAGTGTTCAGCCAGATTCTTCTTCCCCTCGACATGTAAGTCATAGGCATGTGCTGCTTTTACTAATCCTGCAGATATAAAACTTCTAAAGAGAATTTGATCTTTTTGGTTTGTTTTGGTATTTCTTTGTCTTCTCATAAGACAAGAAGTTTGTTGTCTTTCTCTTGATTCCTTTCTCGCATGCTATATTTTTCACTTATATGCTTTCTGTTTGTATTTAGCAAATCCTGGCCTTTCTGTTTTATCATGGAATGGTTTGAGTTGAAAGGGACATTAAAGATCACCCAGTTCCAACTCCTGTCATGACACCTCCCTCTAGACCAAGTTGCTCCAAGCCCCATCCAACCTGGCCTTGAACACTTCCAGGAATGGGGCATCCACAATTTATCTGGGCAGCCTGTTCCAGTGCCTCACCACCTGTACAATAAATTATTTCTTCTGAATATTTAATCTAAATCTCCCTTCTTCTAGTTTAAAGCCATTGTCCCTTGTGCTATCACACACTCCGTGACAGAGAGTCCATCTCCAGCTTTAAACTTGGCTTGTGCTGTAGAGCTGTATCATGCTAGGTTTTTGGATGAATCTTTAGTATTCAAGCAATTATTCTGAAAGGTATTCCTGATGTTGTAATTTCCTGTGGTAGCGTGAACTGACATAGCTTTGCAGATGTTTCATTCTGGTCTTTTGTAAATCACTCAGTTGTACTAGTTTGCACACAGCCTTATTTTTTCAATTCTGTTAGGCTGAGTATGCAATGCTCTAGTGAGCATTTATATTTGAGCATGGAAATGTTAATGTGCCACTATTGAATAATATGTTTATGTTCTATTGTGCATCTGCTAGATTGCCAAAACAATATTTTTGTAAAGTCTTAAGGTACAAAAAAGTTTTATTTCTCTGAAGCCTGTCATTCAAAATATAGGTATTAAGGATGTATGCTTTAATGGACACACAAATATAGATTGGTTTTCAGCAGGAGCAGTATCTGAGTAATAAACTCAATTGATTTTTTTCAAAATTAATATATTTTCTGTTGCTTATGAAGCCTAGGCAGAGGTTTGATGACATTTGGTATTGTAAGAAGCATTCTTTGAAGCTCAGGGGAGAAATAAGGGTAAAAATAACTTAGTTTAACTATTGTGTACTCATTATATATATATCAGAGCCACAAAAAAAATGTTGCTTTATATCCTGGCAAGGCTTTTGGGATTTTTTTTGTGCTGTTACCTCACCAACTTCCGTTCAATGTACAAGTACTTCATGAATAGAAATTAATTTTGGTTTTGAAACTGCCTGTAACAGAAGGGCAACAATTACTTTTCTGCTCATAATGAAACAAACGTGTTTTGTTTTTTTTTTTTTAAACAGGGTCATAATCGTATCATAGCCTATAGTAGGCCTGTATATTTCTGTTTATGTTGTGGTCTTATTTGGCTGTTGGATTATGGCAGCAGAAACATATCTACAACAAGATTCAGGTTGTATGGAATGGCTTTCACCAATCCATTGCTGCTGCTGTCAGCCAGAGACTTAGTTATAGGTGAGTGACTTTCACTGACTTGAATTGTTTGCTTCTCTGCAGTAGAGTATGTTTGTTTGTTTTTTTTTTTACACTTTGCGCCTTGTTGTGACACTTGCATCATCATTTTCTAACAGCCCTTCATTTAGTTTTCTTTGGAAAGAGTAACTTTAGTTTTTTAAAAAGCTAAAATAGAAGATTGATTTGTTCCTGTATATAAAATATATTCATCCTCAGCCCTGAACCTGGTGTTCCTTGTTCTTAACTTGGACCAGGATATGCTACCCTGTGCCTGGAGCTAGCTGCTCAGTAATCAAATATTTTGATTTGGACTCCCATAGCCCCTTCTCTTGTAGAGGGGCTTGTCACAAATAAGCGGGAGTTCTCTTAAAAGCAGGTTATTTGCATTTAACAGTTGGGTAGGACAGTATGGACGCATTTCTTAAATACCTTAGACAGATTAAATCTTAATGGGTAACTTTGAACACACCTGCTTTTCCATTGCAGCTCTTCAACTGTATGAAAATATCAGTGCATGAAAGAATATAGTAGTTAACTGTTTCAACTGCTTGCTTCTAGTTTTGGACAGTCTTCTGTCCAAGAAAAAGAAAATCTTGGTCTTAATTTGGATTTTTATTTTATTTTTAACTCTTAGTTGATGAACAAAACCTATTATTTCTCAGAATAATAGGGTCAATATATATCATTTGATTAATAACATTCTGAATTTCATGCCTCATGCGGTTTTACTTTGTTAGTAAATCTATATTTAAATGGCCAGAGGGGAAAGGTCTAAGCCTTCTATTTAGGAACAGCATTGTCTAGATATTTCCAAAGGTGCTTTTCTGGAGGTACTCATGCACTGCCATTCTTCATTTTGTATCTGTTACAGAAAAAGAATTTAAGCTAGACTTTTTTTTTTTTGGTCGTTCAGCATATAAAAACTGTCCTTACTTTTCCTATGTTTACGCTCTGACTTCAGAAGTTATCTTTCTCATCACCTTGAGTCACTACCGTAATGTAGACCTGCATCTCCATATATATTTTTTTGCTTTTATTTCTAGGTGATGTGTTGTATTGTGAAAGCAAGCTATATGTAAAAATAGCGTAGTCTTTTCCAGTTTTAAGAAGATGTGCTGGCATTGTCACCAGACTGTGTTCATCTTGATTAGTTTTTAATAATACTTGGCTGAAGCATTGAAATGCTTTTTAATCTTTGTTTTGCTTTTTGCTCTTCTTTGGTTGGTACCTTGCACCAGAACAGCTCTCCTTTTTTATTAAAAAAGAAAAATAAAATAAAAAAAAAAGCTGTTAGCCCTGCCCAACAGCCACGTGCACACTTTTGAAGCAACTCTTTAAGTTGCTGAAGCAGTGTTTCAAAAATCTTTGTGTGTATTGCAAAGAATTCTGGCTGGTAGCAAACACGCTATGTTAGCACAAAGGAAAAAATTCAGCTGCTTTTTTCCCAGTTCTCAGGTACAGCAGTTAGAACAACAGAAGTGCAGGGCAAGGCAGGCTTTTTGTTTGGATAACATCATTGCTGTGTCCTTACCAGCTGACAAGTGAGGACTGGTATCAATTATTTTGACGTATTCCACAAATCAGACTTAATGAATTTATCAAAATCTGCTCCACATTTAAAACAGGTGTTTTCTGTTATCTTATGTGGTCCTCTTTAGAGAGCAGTTCTACTAGAAACTTGAAAAGCTATGAGAAATGTTGGATTTTTGCTGGGCTGTTCAAATGTGTATTCCCAGATTAATTTTTTATTTTCTTCACTGTGGATCCAAGACAGCTCAACTTGCAAGCCTTCACAAAACAGCTTTTTAACCAGTCAGATAGCACTGTACTGTTTTTGTCTGCTATATAGATTTCCTCGAGTCATTATTTGAGATAGGGGTGTGACTTGAGAATTCTGAAAAATATTTTGTTCAGATCTAGGACTAATCATACATTTCTTAATTTGGATCAGTAAAAAAAAAAAAGGCAGAACTTTTTCTTTTTTTCCAAGCCTTGAGCCTACATGCTTTAAAACAGCTTTTAGTTATTTAACTTTACAAGGTAGGACTAGGAAAAGATAATCAGTTCCTCGGTACTCATCTCACTGCAGATTTTGCTAATCGGATGGCCTTTGTTATACAATCCTTCTATGGATATCAAGTTAGAAACGTAAAATTGAGACTTGTGATTCTCTATAACATCGCTGTAAGTCAGTTTCTTCCTTTTGGTCACTGAAGCTACAAGTCTGATTTTCATGGTATGATCGTTCTATCCTTTTGCTTCAGGACTAAGAGCTTATTACATGTGGATCTAAACGTTAACAGTTGTCAGATGATTATTCATGCATCTTTTATTCCTTAAGGTGGAAAGCAAGGGATATGTACAGGTTGGGACAGATGATTCTGTGTTTTAAAATTGCATCATTCGTTTATCTTTACTGTTTTAAATCCTGTAATTTACGGAGATTTTAATGGTCCATACCAATTTGCTCACCTGCATTTTAAAAGGTGTCATTTAGGATCGGAACAACATGGATTATTTTTCCACACAAATTCTGACAAAACAAGTAAAATTGTCAGATGATATTAGTGGCAGAAAACCTAGAGGTGAAATGGTTGGCTTGTCTTACATCAGTGGCTGTTGTTTGCTTGTGTAATTAAAAACAGGCAGCTATGCTCATGGAAACCTATCGTACAATGAATGAAAATTTACCGGTTTTGTAATCCGTAAGCATACTTGTCTGATCTTTGCTAAACTAAAACCAAAAGCCTGAATTGGCCTGTATGAGTTATTGTAGTGATTAAAGCTGATGTTTAAAGCAAAACAAATTCTGAATATTGGTCAACGTAACCTCTGTATTCAGTCACTTTTGTGAGTTGTTGAAGTACAGATTTACATAATGCATGTTTTCCTTTAAAATTATGGTAGGAGCACTTCAGTGATGTTGAGTTGAATGGTGTGTGGTACCATAGAACTTAAACTGAAGAGTACATTAACATGCTATGTTTTTCATATTAACCACTTTTTCAATTATTTTTTCAATTATTTTTTCTTCCACAGTGTTTACACTATGTTTCCCCATAGTATTCTTCATTGGTCTTCTGCCTCAGGTGAATACATTTGTGATGTATCTCTGTGAACAGCTGGATATTCATGTCTTTGGTGGCAATGGTGAGTGTGTTTTTTCACATTAGCAGCAAAAGCATTACATTAGGAACTGCCATCAGGTTAAAAAGCTAGTTAAAAAAAACTTAGTGATTGTACCATCTGTATTCCTGCCCTATATGTATGGAATACTACTGTATTTTTTTAAAAGGCTAAAGTTCTTCTGATTGATTACTGAGAGAAAATTACTATCCTCGTTAGTCTGTTGAAAATTATACTTGCTTTATTGGCTTCTTTTGCAGCTGTTAACCTTTCCCATGATAATGCTGTTGAATAAATGAGGAGATAAATGAAGCCGTATAAATCATTCTTTTAAAAATATTTTCCCGTATTGTATGTATATAGATACTTATGAATACATGCTATGGTTTGGGTGCTTTATATCAGAGGAGAGCTAGAACTAGGGGGCTGACCTCTTTTATATTCAAACCTAATGACATTCTTATTGATATTTTTATATTCAGCTACCACAAGCCTGCTTGCAGCACTTTACAGTTTTATCTGTAGTATTGTGGCAGTAGCGTTGTTGTATGGACTGTGCTATGGTGCCCTGAAGGTGAGTGATATTACAAAAACAATATAGGTTAAAGTCTTGGATTTTGTTCTACGCTTCCTTTTTTCTTAAATATGCAGAAAGTGAATTAGAAATATTAGTCTGATTTGGTAGGATTTTATGCTTAGTTCTGGTGTCAATGAAAAGAGGGAAAGTAGGAACAAAGCAGGTTTGCTATGAAAAGACGTGACTTGTTTATGTGCTAACAGGCTGGGTTTTTGCCGAAAACTCTTCATATTCTGTGTTGATTCTTGAAAAACAGCCATGTAACTGGCTTGTTTCTTGTAGACTCTACATGTATTGATGTGTTAACCTCTCAAGAGGGCTCACATTTTTTTCCAGTGGTGTAAACCGTAAACAGTATTTTCAAATTAATGTTTACTTGAAAGGAAGCCAGGAATGGTTTGTAGTGTCAAAGTGAAGATGTATGCCTACCTAAAAAAAAAAAAAAAAAAAAAAGTCTTTCCTTCCTTAAGATGACATTGTTTGAAACAGTATGGTGTTGGTTCTGTGTTAGTTTCAGGTCTTTCAGTGATCAAATGATCTCAGTTCACAATTAACTGTAGCATGTGCTCCTTCAAATTAGCCATGGCCTCGTTCTCTTCCACTGTGCAGGTAGTAAAAAGTTGTTAGAGGAAATACTCCGGTGATACTATCACCCACAGATCGTTAGCTTTCTGTGAATTTGTCTATTTGTCTCATTAGCCATTTGTAAACACATCTGTTAAAGACAGAAACTTTTAGCTAAGGATCGCTCTCTCCTCTTTGCAGATCCAGTGCGGGTTATGAAAATAAAATATGAACACTGGTTTCATCTTCATACAGCCCATTAGGAAAAAAAAATAACTTTAGAAACAGCACTGGGAATTTTCAGAATAATTGATGAAAATACAGTTCTAAGGACTTATGCTCTCAAGAAATGCATGAACTTCTTCATGAGGTTTATGAAAACTCATGACTATTAAATGATTGAGATGGTGTGGGCTTAAGGAGCATATACTACTATGTTAGAGTTTCTGATATATAGTTAGGCAGAGGTAAATACTGAATATTTTTTGACTGAAATTTCTGTTTCACATTTGTGGAATTGTAGTTATTTTTTTCCATTCTCTTTTTGTGATATATATAACTCTTGTATGGCAGATAAGTGTTAAATACCTTATCTCATTTTTATTAATATTTCATTTGTCTCCAGGATTCTTGGGATGGGCAGCATATTCCAGTTCTCTTCTCCATATTTTGTGGTTTGTTAGTGGCAATATCATATCATCTCAGCAGACAAAGTAGTGACCCTTCTGTGCTTTTGTAAGTAACTGTGCCCTTTCCATAAGGAAGAAGCAATTATCAAAGAGATACTAGTTATGATGATAAATACTAATCTGATAATCATCAGCATTATCAAAAGTAGTGTATTGGTTCAGTAACTGAATAAAAATTCTCAATTTGCACATGGTTCCTCCTTTGAAGTACAACCTTTCTTTGTGACTTCTCATGAGTTACTTATATGCCAAAGTCTGATTTTCTTTAATTGCCAGTCAGCTGCCATCTTTCTGCTGCTGCATTGGTGCTGAACAACCTGTAACCTTTCTGTAATTAAAGAGGTGTTGAAAGCACTAGCTTAGGCTGAAGCCCACGTGGACTTTTTGAACTGTGCTTTTCTCACTTAATTCACTGCTGTGTTCTTCCATTGAATATGTGCTCAAAGCACTAATTCATATTTGATCTCGGATACAAAACAGTAAGAATCTGTTTTGGTGATTAGTGCTCCCATCTAAGGTGGGAAAACGGTCATATTGCTCTTCTGAGTTGGAGTATTGATGAGAGTACTTCTGATTGAATTACTAATAATGTATGTAAAACAGAATAGTTCTAGTAGGAAAAGCACCTCCCATAGAACAGCCAGTTGAGGTTCAGTTGTCATGTATTTGGATCAGGCAGAGCTTGAACTTGGATTTAAATTCAGCCATAATGCTGGATGAAATAGAAAAGTAGCAGTCTGGAGCAGATAGTCAGGGGCTTCTTCTGTGGATGGGGAGATCAGGTTTTTATCTGAGTGTTCATACAGAAAGGAGATGGGGGGATCAAATAAATAATTATTTGCAATAATTATTGCAAAAGTAATTGCAAGGGACTCTGAAGCATATAGGTATGGCTAGCAGTGCTGCATATGGTCTTCTGAAAACTTAGGTGCAAGTTTTTGGGGTTTTTCGTACCAGCAAGGTCTGCTAAGAATGTAGCAGTTTAGTCAGCATAGCTAATTCGTGAATTAATCAGACTAACACAAATAATGCTTTTTTTTCCCTGTTGGAATTAAATCAGGGAATTCTTTGTTCCAATTGGTGTTGACAAATAGGCTCAAACTTTGGAGTATGTTGGTTTTTTGTCAGTTGCATGCTGAAGTTTAGTTTCATGAGCAGTGTGATGTCAGTTTATGAATTCAGTATTTGTCCAGTCACCCCTGTTGGTACTGGAGAAACTGCTGTTTGAATAAGATCTGGCTACTCATCTAAGTTCTATCTCTGGGGCCATTGTGCATCCAGAGAACTGATTCCTTTATAAAACTGAGATCTCGTCTTTGTAAATTAGCTCAGCCGTGTGAAAGCACTAATATGCTATGATTGCTTTTATTGCAATAAACCTTTAACAGAACTTCTGACTTTGCTTTATGTATTTTTAAAAGAGTAACAATGCTTTCTTTTCAATGGGTTCTTTTTTGCTTTTTTAAGCTCTTTAGTGCAATCAAAATTTTTTCCTAATTCTGAAGACAAAAACCCTGAGGATCCTCTGTCTGAAGTGAAAGATCCTTTACCTGAAAAGCTTAGAAACTCTGTGGTAAGTAGACTTTTATTTTGTTGTCTAAGCCTTTACTTATGTTGATCAGTATAGCATTAGTCTGGATCTTACTTGGCTCACATTTGTCAGTTACCATGGTGTTGATTAGGATTGAATATCAGAGCACAAAGATAATATTAAAGTCTCAGTAGCTTTAAGAATTTTAAGTGCAGTATATATCTTTCTCACATAACCCACAACCCATTAATAATAATTTCTTGAAAATATTAGTTATTTCTAGATAAAATATTAGATATTTCTGTAAAATATCAGATAATCTGTATCAAGGGAAAGAAACCCATTTTATATTATGGGAGGGGTTCACCCTCCTTGATAAGGAGGGTGGTGCTCCCACATCAAAGAAGTTGCTATTGCACATAAAAGAAAAACAGAAAAAAGGACTCCTAGTCCATGCTGTGCTAGGGGGTCAAGTTCGCTCTGTATTACATGCACATGTACATGCACGAATTCACGTACAAGCCTGCACTCCTGAGCTGGGATTTTAGAAAGGCAACCCATGAACTTTATGCAAGAAAATGCAGTATACAATACTGGAGAGAAGAAATCTTTAAGAATGGAATCAGTTGTAATGTTTTTTTAATTAAAAATTTAGCATTTGAGAGAGAAACTGCAACTGTATGCCTGCTTTGACAGGCAGCAGCTCACCCAGCCTAAGGAATTGTACTGGGTCGATTTCATAGTCTAAAAATGCATGCATCTAGTTATTAAGCCTTGTTCACTACAAAGGTAAACCTCTGTAAGCAGAACTTCTTGTGCACTGTTGTACAATTTTAGTGCTACCTATAAAAGTGACATTTCTTTTAAATCTGCAAATGAACCAATATACTATACCAAGAATATGTTTATAGTGCAATTTAAGTTATTTAGATGGAGACATGGAACAACTGGCATTCCCTAGTGTTACATTCAGTGAAGGATCACTGAATTTTCTTCTAGCTCATGTCAATAACAAGAGGTACTCGCTTTTTTTTTTTTTTGTGGTAGTGCACTGGGAAAGATTAATGGGAGTAATAGTATAGTACCTCAGTATTTCTAGTAATTGTGAGCAAAAGCTGTGTGTTTGTGTTCCAGAAGGGCAAAAACATAAAATGGTGGAAAGGCTCTTAAAGAGCAGATGTAACCTCTTCCATTTACTTCAGCACATTATTCTTTTTTTATGCAATGGAATAGTAAGTAAAAGACATAGGAAATTCAATTGTACAAAGAAATGTCAAATGGCTGTTTAACCTTGCATGGGTCCTGTCTCTAGGTGAGTAACTGTATAGACAGGCTTCTTCTCATACAGCAGGCAAGCACAACAGGATCTAATGTATAGAAACTGCAAGTAGACATTTAAAGTAGAGAAACTGCAGTCTTTTTACCATTACTCTGAGAGACAGACCTTAGGAGCTCTAACTCTCAAACTATATCTTAGTTGCTTGGAGAGTGTGAGGGCTGAAGGATGATCATGATGTATTCTTTCTTTCAGTATTTTTAAAAATCAGGATTTCTTGTCTTCTGAAAAATAAGCTATGTGCCAAGAATTTAGGATCTTGAAGCAGTAACTGCTGCGTGTAACTTATTTTGCCAGTTTTAGAGCAGTTAATCCCATAATGCTTTCCTGGTATGAAAATATTAATGCTGTGTTTAGAGGGGGAACAGGTCTAAACTAGGAAGATTCTGACTTCAAGTGACCCTGAGTATGTATCGCCCTCTTGTGACTCAGTCTGGCACTAATCGGTTTGTTGTTTTCTTCCCATTCCCAACAAATAGTTTCCTCTCTTAAGGACAACAGAAAATTCAAACTCATTCCTCAGGGTTATTTTAAAGCTATCCTTTCTCCTTCTGTAGAGGAGAGGGGGGAAAACAGAGAGAGCATTATCGTTTTTCCACCAGATACTTAGCTTTGTCTAGGCAGCTGTCTTCCAGAGTTCTTAATTGCTCCATAGCAATTCATAGATCATAAATGGGAAATTTGGTTAGCCCTTCCAACTCTTTCTTTAGTGCTATAGAGGGGATCCTTACACCCCTTCGTGGTCCAGAATGAGAAGGAGAGAAGATACTGTGTATATTAACTTCTCTTGTTCCACTTTGAGTAGGTGTCTTTGTGGTTTTTAACTTCCTTGAACTAATGCGCTTGGCCATAAGATTTACCTTGTGAAATTTCTGATAACTTCAGTGGAAGTAATTAACACTGGCACCATTCGAAAATCCTTTAATCGGTTTCACTGCTATTGCTGGTGAGGATTAAGATTCTGAAGAGAAAAACCGAAGTTGGTGTTTCCTAAAATTTTGTTTTCACTTTCCAGAGTGAAAGATTGCAGTCTGACCTGATTGTGTGTATAGTCATCGGTGTACTCTATTTTGCAATTCATGTCAGTACAGTATTTACAGTTTTACAGGTAAGGTGTTTCATCAAATCTGCTAGTATTTTCTGCATACAAATGTTCTAATGCTATATAATACTCGTGTGCATCGTTCTCCTGACTAGTTTTAGATGGTCTTTAAATATGTAGTGTAGTGACAAGTACCAAGTACAGGACAGGAGATCGTCACATTTCACTTTTGTGTTTGAAATCTTCCTCCGTTTCTCAGGTGTGTGGGTTTTTTTTCCTTCTGTATTTTTGAGTCTCTAGCACACAAAATGCCCTCTTTCTTAATCTCTTTCTTAATCTGTCTCAGATAAGTTAGTGTCAGAATCATTTTGGAATGAGAAAAAAATGCTCAAAGCTCTTATGTTATTAATGTAAGATTTTTGTTTTTTTATAAAACACCTAAATTTTGTTCAATTCTTCTCTTGTTTAGCCTATTTTAAGTTATGTTCTCTATGCATTGGTGGGTACGGTAGGCTTTGTGGCCCATTATGTTCTGCCTCAACTCCGAAAGCAACTTCCTTGGCATTGCTTTTCTCACCCACTGCTGAAAACCAAGGAATACTATCAGTTTGAAGTCCGAAGTAAGTATCATTAATGATACCATTCTTGGATTTTCAGTTATAGCTGACTTAACTTGTATTAGTGGTTTATATACTTCATATTTTTGCTTTATTATTTGATATACTCTAGTGGAGCATTTCGTGGCATATGATATAGTTATGTCTAAGTTTCTCAGATCATCATCAGTTCAAAGATATATAAAATACCATGTAATATATTTTCCTCATGCTTTGATTCCATGTGCTTACAGTATTTCAGAGCAGTTCCACACAGTCTTCAAAATCTGAAGTTTCAAAGTTTGTGATAATGATTGCCTTAAATAATTTTTAGCTAAGTTGGATTGTTTGTTCACTAGGTATTTCTTTAAGATACTGAGTCTTCAAGTTTTTAGAGGATTAGATATGGTTAATGCTGTTGGAGACTTGAGCTTGACATAGACCTGATTCTTATTGATACTGTTCACAGGTTGAGCAGTAAAGCTGTACTCTATCTAAATGAATAGGTTTTTTCTTCATAGTTTAATCATAAACGACTTGGATCAAGAGTTTTGATTCTGTTACTTGAGTTTGATTTGACAATCTGATTTCTTCTTTTTAATATTTCCTGATAGATGCTGCACATGTTATGTGGTTTGAGAAACTTCACATTTGGCTCCTTTTTGTAGAGAAAAATGTTATCTATCCACTGATAGTCCTCAATGAGCTTAGTAGCAGCGCTAAGAATATTGCTAGTCCAAAGAAACTGGATACTGAGTAAGTAGAAAAGGCTATCAAGTAGTCTGAGTATGTCTACTGTGGTGGGAAATAGTGAGTTGTGGACTCAGTAGCAAGATAGTAATGCTATTGCCTTAAATACAGCAAGGAATAAATACAATTTTTCTTTATATGAAAGCTTATGTAGAACAGAGTCACCTTGCTGGCTTAAACTGAATGGAGTATTACAGTTTTAAATTAGGAATCAATGCAAAGATAAATTATTCAAATCATAGTGTGTACAATAAAAAAAATCAGTGTATACAATAAAGATTGCAAATTGCAGAACTATCTAGAGGTGCGACATCAGAATTTCTGTGTTGATCTTGAGAGTCTGCAATATAATTACACAGACTGCAAATTCAAGATAGTGACAATACATTTTAGGTATTTTGTCCAGTGTAAACACACGACTTGTGTAACATCCCATCAGTTGGTGTGCCAGCTTGCAGTCCCTGTGCAGCTTTCCACACTCATCATGAAATTCCCAAGACCTTCCAGCCCCTTAATGCAGTTTCTAGCCAGATGGAATTGCACACTGCCTCTTAAATTGAGACTTGATTATAATTCCTCAAGCGGTGTATCTGACTGTCTCAGCAAAGTGAGTTCAATAATAGGCCCTGCGGTTTTTGTATCCAAGAACAGTGACCAGGTGGCCTCTTTTGATTTGAAGTTCTGTTGATTTAAAATGGAAGTACTGTAGGGGAAAAAAAAAAACACCTTAAAACTAAACCAATTTTTTTAGGTATGTGTGGTGGTGGTCTTTATTGCTTTGTTTTTAGTTTAATCCCTGGTCTATTAAGTTCTTGCATTAGGTTAATTACTTTTGTCACTCTACAGGGCTTTGATAGGAATATTGCTATTTACATAATGTTTTTATAACCATCTGATCTGTCAGTAGCTCTGGGAGGCGGAGGCTCTGGGAGGCTCTGTTGTGTTTCTCCCAGTATAAGTTAAATCAGTATAGTTGTGTAGGAAATAATCCAGTATTCAGTAACATTCTCTTGCTGATTAGTCTAGAGCAATTCCAGCATTTTTGCATCTCTATATTGATGACCTAAATTTAAGGCCTTATGTTCAGAGTACAGGGATATTTTGCCTTTGATTTTCTTTAGCAGGACTTTTTCAAATAATGCTAATCATCTGAACCTAAATTGGCTTGAGAATGCTGATAAGAGAGGCTTGGATAGTAACCTCTTCAAAAAAAAGTCTGAAATTGTCTTTAAAGAATAAATAAAACAAATACAGGCACCACCACCACCATGCAAGACAAATGAACAAAAGCAAATCCAAGTCTAAACCTTGAAAGCCTAAACCTTGAGTTTGAAGAGATTGGCATTGTAAGACAGCAACAATTTAGGTGGTCTATAAACCCCTTCAGACAGCAGATAAATAAATGTTTCTTGTGAATTTCCTTTACAGGTTGGGTGCTTTAATGATCACAATAGCTGGCTTGAAGTTACTGCGTTCATCATTCAGTAGCCCAACGTGTCAGTATGTCACTGTTATTTTCACAGTGCTCTTCTTTACTTTTGATTACAAAAGTTTTACTGAGACCATGCTGCTAGATCTCTTCTTCATGTCCATACTCTTCAGCAAGGTAACTAACTTCCTGTTTCTGATCATCCAAAAGGGAAAACTGGCTGTGCTCTTAACTGATAACTGATCCAATCCAGATCCATAGTCCTATTGGCACTTTAATCAACATGCTATAAGATCTTTAAGACTTCTCAAAGCATTTATGTTGGCTTGATACAGTATATGCATCTTTCTAAAACTGTCACGAGTTTCTGTTAGTAGAACAATGTAGTGCATATTGTGTCACTTGCTTTCTTATTGCATCCTTTTTGTAAGTCTAAAGGCTTCTGGTAGACCTAGACCAGAAAGAACTCTAGGGGAACGAGTAAACTCAGGATATACTGCTGTGCTACAAAGCATGTTGATTTTTAGCAAAATTACTTATTTTTCTTCTATTTCTTTTCCACAGCTTTGGGAACTCTTTTATAAGTTGAGATTTGTATATACCTACATTGCTCCCTGGCAGATCACATGGGGATCTGCCTTCCATGCTTTTGCCCAGCCCTTTGCTGTGCCACGTATCCTTTAAAAATGCCGACTTTTTGTGAAGTCATGTCTTACAAATTCTGAATGTTGCATTATAATGGCTATGTATTATGAGCTATATCTACTGAATGAGCAGGCTTATCCGATGAGCATTAATGAAAAACTGTACATGCTTTCTACCTTGCTGCAATGATGTGAGTTTTACACTAGCAGATAAAGCAGGAACAGAATTCTAACATAAAAGAAACATAAAGCAGGAGTTATTTCATTCTGAAAGTGACATAGCTTTTCTTCTGACAGTCATTTCCCTTTTTCAAGAGTCACTAGCTATATGATTTGGGATTTTGAGTATTGTTTGCGTAGACTGGTTTGAATGGAATATTAAGTTAGTATTCTTTGTAGTATTTTCAGAAAATTACCAGCATGTCCAATGCCAAACTGTCACCTATTTCTGTTTGTAAAAGCAAGAATAATGCCCTCTATAGCTGGAGATTGTAAAAATGTTGCTGCACAAAAATTTTTGGAGAATGTTTTGCTTTTACTTGGTGTTGCTCTGTACTTAATGTACTATTATAGAAGCTTGAAAAAAGTTTTAGCTGCTTTGCCTTCCTTAATCCTTATTCTACAGATTCTGCAATGTTGTTTGTCCAAGCAGCTGTGTCAGCTTTCTTCTCTACTCCACTGAATCCTTTCCTGGGAAGTGCAATATTTATCACTTCTTATGCCAGACCTGTCAAATTCTGGGAAAGAGACTACAAGTAGGTGAAATAAGACCTTTAAAGTTTACGTCCTTTTGTTTTTAAACCTGGAACTGCGTCAAAATAAGTGTTCATCTTCAAGAGCTGCTATTTTATTTTCCCCAAAGAAAATTGTTATGGGCACCGAATGTTTTGAATGAACTTGTTTCTGAAATAGTGTAGAAGCTGATCAGTATCTACTTTAGCTTCGTAGGTAACTTGTGCTAAGAGAGATGCAATTTTAAGTTTTTTTTAAACATCACAATTACAGTATTGTTGTTGTGGTTTAGCCCGGCTGGCAGCCAAACACCACACAGCCGTTCACTCACCCTCCCCCCTCCCTCTCCGGGATGGGGGAGAGAAACGGGAAAGTGAAGCCTGTGAGTTGAGATAAGGACAGTTTATTAAGACAGGGAAAATAATAACAATAACAATAACAATAATAATAATAATAATAATAATAGTAATAATGTGTACAAAGTGATGCACAATGCAATTGCTCACCACCCGTTGACCGATGCCCAGCCTATCCCCGAGCAGCCGGCCCCCCCACCCCGGCTAGCCACCCCTATATATTGTTCAGCATGACGTCAGATGGTATGGAATACCCCTTTGGCCAGTTTGGGTCAGCTGTCCTGGGTCTGTCCCCTCCCAGCTCCTGCTGCACCCCCAGCCTGCTCGCTAGCAGGACAAAGCGAGAAGCTGAAAAGTCCTTGGCTCGGTGTAAGCATTGCTCTACAACAATTAAAACATCGGCATGTTATCAGCGCTCTTCTCATCCTAATCCAAAACATAGCACCCTGCCAGCTACTAGGAGGAAAATTAACTCTGTCCTACCTGAAACCAGGACAATTGTAAAGTGTAATTTGTTTTATTTCAGCACAAAGCGTGTGGATCATTCAAATACAAGGCTGGCTTCACAGCTTGATCGAAATCCAGGTAACCTTCCTAGTCATTTTTTTTAATTATTACATATATACCACACAGTTTCTCTCTCTCGTTCATGAGGAACGAAGATATAGGTGATTTTTATAGTAATCGTGTTCAATTTGCCACGTGATTCTTCTCCAAAACTATTCTGTTGTGTCCTGTTACTTTCTCCTCAATCATCTCTCCTTGCTTTATTCTTTACTTTCCTGTACACTTTCCCTGTTTCCCCACTACCTTTGTGTGTCTCTGCTTTACTTCTCCTTCATTTATAATCATGGTGTGCATTAACTTTTTTATTCTTAAGTAACTAAACAGCCAAACATTATTTGAGAGTGTCTCAATGTCATGGTGATGGGACCTCTACAACAGTCATTATGGAGCAGCTTCTGTGCTCATTTGCTTTTGAACGTAATTATATGGAATAGATTGATGGGAAATGCATGAGTGAAACTGAAATAATAATTTGGAAAATGGAGGAGTGAGGAGTAAGAAGGAAAAAATGTTGGTCAAAAATCTTAAGCTTCACTTGATGTTAATTTGAAGTAGTTGTCTCGCAAAAATTGGGGCAGGGCGAGGAGGAACAGGGAGTTGATGACTTGTGTTAGGAAAAACGTAGCACATGAAGTGAATTGATAATCGACCACCAAACTTGAGATTTTTCTGAACATTTAAATGATAACTCCAATGAATCTTTCTGCAGGCTCAGATGATAACAACCTGAATTCAATCTTCTATGAACACTTAACCCGTTCCCTTCAGCACAGCCTATGTGGAGATTTGTTATTGGGTCGGTGGGGAAATTACAGTACTGGGGACTGCTTCATCCTAGCCTCTGACTACCTCAATGCACTAGTACACCTTATAGAGATAGGAAATGGCTTGGTCACCTTCCAGCTCAGAGGGCTTGAATTCAGAGGTGAGTGTGTTACACATACTTAACTGCCTATGCCACAAAGTAGCCTTCTGCTCTGGAAACTTTAGTTATTTTCGGTTCCATCCTGTGAATTAATGGCTTTGAAAATGATCTTCAGGGTCTCTTCATGCCTCCCACCCCTTGTGAGGAAAACTAGCTCCCTCGAACAGAGTTGATGCTACATCATCTTCGATTTTAGTGCAGTGGCGATGATAATTCATTCATTGTGCGACCTAACTAGAATATGCTATTCCACCACTTGTTCATTGGTAGGGAGTTGACCTGTTGTTACAGAAACATAATTGGAGACTGTTTTGGTTCTAAACACTTTTAAATAGAAGTTAACATTAAAACAATTGTATAAAGTGTTTAACTTTTTTTTTTCTGGTTTCTCCTAAGGAACTTATTGTCAGCAAAGAGAAGTAGAGGCTATCACTGAAGGTGTAGAAGAAGATGAAGGTTTCTGTTGCTGTGAACCTGGCCACCTTCCTCACATGCTTTCCTTTAATGCTGCCTTTGGGCAACGTTGGCTGGCTTGGGAAGTGCTTGTGACAAAGTATGTTCTGGAGGGTTATAGTATCACTGACAACAGTGCAGCTTCCATGCTTCAAGTCTTTGATCTCCGGAAAATTCTCACCACTTACTACGTGAAGGTATAATTCAGTTTAGTACAAACTTGGGGGGAGGTAGTCAGCATTACAGCCAGGAGCTGTTTAATGCCTTGAACTTCTAATAGTTTTTGTGAGAGGATCATAGAATCTGATACAAGTTATAGTAATATAAACAGCTTAATCAAAGGACAGAGTTTACTGTACTGATAATTACTCGATATTTGGGTGTATGAGTAGGAAAATGACCATGTAGTCTTGGACAAAGAAGATGCTATTTCTAGCTGAGGCTTGAGTAGAAACTGAAATTATTACTCAACAAACTATTACTCAAATGCAATAGCTGTGTTGTAAATGAAAAGATAAGTAACTGGTATGTTTCTCTTAAAGCCAAGCAACTTCAGCGTTCAAAAGCTGCCCATAGCCATCTTTGTGTGTTTTCTGTTTAAAAAAAAGTCCGATTACATCCACAGATTTTTTTCTGTAGACCTCACATAATCTATTTACCTACTACTCATAATCTGTTGTAAGCTACCCTTTCAGAGCTGAAAAAATTCATGTTGGAATATTTCCAAGGCACGTACACACAAGTGCTTTTTTCCTCCAAATAGAAATGTATTGACCTGTCTTGTCTTTAATGAGTTATTTTGAAATTTACTATCTAAGCGTCAATGTTCACTAAATAAAAACACCAGTTTACTTGTTTTTCTTCAAAATTAGTGAGCCCTGTCCAATCCATTTTTCCTTATTCCCTTGTGCATGTTTTCGAACTCTTGGTAGTCTCTGAAAAATACGCATGTATACAAACCTGTATTGTGTTTTCTGTGCCACCAAACTTGTTGCATCTGTGAGCTAAATAAACGCTATTGTCATATTTGTTTGTTATCAAGGAAATACATGAATGAGTTGAAAAAATTCGAGATTAACTTTTTTATTGCAATACTGACGCATGTATTTTTTTTACTACTGTTTCAGGGAATCATCTATTATGTCACAACTTCCCCCAAGTTAGAGGAATGGTTAGCTAATGAGACAATGCAGGAAGGACTGCGGTTGTGCACAGACCGCAATTATGTTGACGTAGACCCAACATTTAACCCCAATATTGATGAGGATTATGACCACCGTCTAGCAGGGATCTCAAGAGAGAGTTTCTGTATGATTTATTTGAACTGGATAGAATACTGCTGCTCTCGAAGAGAAAAGGTAGGTATGAATGTGTAAGGAAAGGTATTTGCTCTTCGAGGATTCTCGTTTTTTTTCCTTGTTGGCTTGACTTACTGTTTTATATATACGCAAAATTGAAGTAATGAATATATAATTGAAACATCAGTATATGGGTTATTGTTTTTGATCATCTGCTCTTGAGATTTGAATGTAAACTACACTGTATACTGCTTACAGAAGTTATGTCCACTGACGCCTTTTATAGTTACTAGGTCAACTGAATCAGTTGAAACTTGCTCAGCCATTTATATGAATAGAGAAAAGTGTGTTTGTAGAAATGATGTTGGGTGTTTAGATGCCAATGTTTCTAAAATAACCCTAAAATAGAAACCTGTCACCAGATTATAAGATGAACTACTACTTTATTAGCATTCATATTATACCTCTACTTTGACCCACTGGAACTGTTGGCTTGTGAACGATCATCCCATATCCAATTCTTTTCCTCTCTCCAAATCTTCCCACTTTTTAAATAAGGACACTAGTATGTCAGTAAGAAGAATGCTTTGACTCTACAAAAAGCTGTATGTAACGTTTTTTAAGTAGCGTTGCATTTGAGAATGAGCAAGAATTGCTTGAGATTAAAGGACAGGAATGTAATTTGATTTCACTTGTTGAATGATCTGCCAGAGGTTTCAGAGTTGAGCTTTACTTTTGAAGTGAGCAGATTAAGTAGCCCATTTTAAAGAAAGCCAAAGGAAGTCTTTTCCTTCTATTAAGTGATTATCTTGTGAAGCATTTTGTGTAGGTATTGAAAATCAGGTTTAATCTTTTAGATACATGCTACTATTTTGTAGGTCAGTATATACCTTACAGAGCTACAAATAAATGGCTTTGGGCTGAGGGTGAGTGTCTCCCTGAATAAGGTGTAGTCTGGGGAAACTTTTGATTAACTCAGAATCAGATACTCCCAACCACTAAATGAGAATCCACGTTATTCACTGAAAATATTTTGTGTTAATGCCATAATCTTGCTAATCAACAAGTTTTCATACAATATACATGGTATCCATGAGAAAAGTTGCTTACATCTGTTCAGCTTACTGTTTCTTTTTTCAGATATAGTATGGGTGTCTGCCTTTGCAAATATGCAGAGTATTTGCAACTTTTTTAAAAAGAATTCCTAATTAAAATTTGAGTAAGAGTGATCGGTGGGGTAGGTACATGCACATAGATAAATTTTTGTGTGGTTTTCTATTCCTTCAGGCAGAAACAGTTCTATGGCAATTCTTTCACTCCATTCACCCTCTTTTTTTTTTCCCCTCCTTACTGCAAGCCACTGGATTCAAGTAAAGATTCACCCCTTGTTACACTCTGTTATGGACTGTGTGTTCTGGGGCGGAGAGCATTGGGAACAGCTTCGCATCATATGTCTAGGTAATAAAATCTTTTTTCTAAGCTTGCCTTTCTCAAATTCACTCTGGATTCATAGGTTAGATTTGGATAAATACCTCTTCATGAAAGAAAATGAAATATAATTTCATCCTTCCTTAAGCTGGACAGATATGCTACGTAGCCTGTCTTCATTCTAACAGCCAGCAAAACGTAATCGAAGAACTGCAAAAGGGGGAACTTGAATTCAAGCATTTTGTTCTATAGAACTGATGAAAGGTGAGAGTTCTGGTGTGGGTAAGCACCAGTAATATCTGATGGAAAAACTCAAACCAATTGAGTTCTGAAAGTATGCTCCTTTTTGCTACTCCAAGTGTGTACCCTATTTGTAAATAAGGAGAAGAGGATGGCTTGTTAAAATGAAGAACACACATATCTTGATGGAACTTAAAGCAGACTACTGTGATAAGCTTCATGTTTTAGGTGGCTCTGTAGTGAACAATTTTGTACAAATCTCCTTCAGCTCAGCTCTCTCATGTGGAAACCTCTGTCTTGTAGAATGACAGTTTCAACTTGCTTTAGAAAGCCAATGTAAAAATGTTGGCTTTAGAAAGCCAACTGTGTGTTTCATGAAACTGCAAGGTGATGGTTTTTAAACAAAATAAATAGGCACAATCAGATGTGGAAGCTACTGGTTAGCTGGATACTGACTTCAAACAAACAAAAATAACCACTATTTTACTTCACTTTCACGGAAATAGTTTACTGTTTCTTTTAAGTACCAGTGAATTGCCTCATGAAGGTCTTGCAGATACACAGTCGCAAGAATTTTTGGAGCATTTGATTTTTCACTCTGTTAGCTTCATAAAAGGAAATGATCCCACTGAGTATGAAGAAGCTGCTGAAACTTGTATTCAGTGCTAAAACCATCCACAAGTGAAGCTACGTCTCCATGTCCTCTTTGATTGGTCCACTATGGTATACTCCCTGAAAAGTTTCATCTTTTAATAATCTCCAGAATAAAATCAGGCATTTTTCAGAGTTTGTTTACTTTAGTTCATATAAATACAGTCTGTTGCATATACGGTTTCATCATGTGTAGTGTACATAGACACCTCATGTCCAGGCTTTGTTTACACATATGTTTATGCATATGTTCCATCTTCCTCCGGTCTTCTCTTCTCTCTATAGAGAAGAATTGTGTGTCTTTCTGTACAGCTTAGTATTTTGTGCTCTTGTCAGTGATAATTGTGGAAACGTTAGTATTTGTGTTAATATTTGGGCTGACTTTTCTCTTCCTCTCAACAGTAATCTGGAATCCTTCTTGTATGGCCTACATGCCCTATTTAAGGGCGACTTTCGTATATCATCAATTAGAGATGAATGGATCTTTGCTGACATGGAATTGCTGAGGAAAGTAGTAGTTCCTGGAATACGAATGTCACTTAAACTACATCAGGTGAGAGATTTGCCAGGAAACTTTCTTCGGCTCTTTTTTATTTCTGTATATTCTCTCTTTTAAAGGTAAAATGTTGAGAGAGATACTCAGGGCACTCAGCTCTTATTGATGGGCTTGGATGACCATTTTCCCCAAAAAATTAATGTCTAAAGATATGTAGGCGGAGGTAGTGCTGTATATAAAGACAGCCAGCACACTTGGTCTTGTATCATCACATCTTACCACTGAGACATCAGATTAAAGTTTCCAGGGAAAGTAAGGGGAGAAAAATAAAAATCTAAAAAAAATAAATAAAAAAGGGGGGGGGGGAACAGAAGTGCATGTTACAGAAGCAGACAATTGAAAATGAGTAAACATCCCATATTGTCCTTTGTTTTATTACAGCTCATCCGGAAAGTGATATAGAGAAAAAGGGAATGCAGTTTATGCTCAGAGCTTGAAAATTACGTCAAATGTAGATCAGAGAATATTTCATACCTTGCTTCATATCTGTCTAGAGATAATTCTGTTATGAACAATCTATCTGATATTTTCCCTCCCTCTTCCCCTCCCCACAAATATGTATCTGGCTTACAAGGTTATCATGCTATTCAAAGCTGCGTAGCCCTCTTCAGCTGTCCAATGAGAGTTGTGCTTTTAATTCTTCTTTTGAAGTGTTATAATAACAGGCTCTTTAGTGTTATTCATTCATTCTGTAAGTAAAGTTTCAGGTGAGAAGAAACAGCTTGCATTTCAATAAGCTGAAATTGGGGTTGGTCTTTTAGTAAGTGAGAGTGAAGTTGAACAGTCCTGAATTCAATCTAGTAAGTCTGTTAACTAAGGTTAACAAGTACAAGAAACTTGAGCAATAAGTTCTTGGAGGTGTGTGTGTGGGGAAGCGTTGGTACTCTAGAAGAACAATGCTTGAAAGTTATAGCAACCAGGTAAATATTAACTGTGCTTTTTAAATAGTAATTGGAGTTGCAGTTTTTGCCTTCATTGCACATTCTCAAAGTCTCCCAAAGTTAGCAGTGATTGATTCAACTCCTTCACATAACACAAGGAACTCCTTGAATTTAACAGAACGCATATAAGTGTTAAAAGTACATGCAGCAAAATGGAATAATTACAAAATCTTGGTCGAAGGCTGCAGAAGTACACCTGGAACAATTCAGAAATGTTCTCAGTATATTTGGGCTACTGTTCAGAACGGGCTTAGGTCACAAAATAAAATGAGAAATATACAAACATTGAAGAATAAAAACGACTCTTCTGAACATCATTTTATTAATCTATGATGGGATTTTATTCACTTGCAGTGTAATACCATATATTGAGGCTTCGGGCAGGGTTGGGAATTTAGCTATTAGCCCCTCCATTTTTATCTGAGAGTAACATGACTGAATACTGAATTGAACTTGCAAATTTTGTGGTTTTACTTGACTGTCAGTAATGCAAGTTATGTGATAGTATCTGTTGCTGAAATAGTCTGTCGTTAAGAATTAGTGTGAACTTTTTAATAGAAAATACAGATAAAACTTCACCGTGTTTCTTCCTGTAGCTATTTTCATATAAGTCTTAATAGTGCTTTATCTTGGTGAGTTTTGCAGTTGAATACTTATGAGTAAGCAAAAAGGCTGCCTGCAAAAGCATTTTGGTTTCAATATGAATATATGTAATATAAAATAGAATAGGTTGTCCGGAGAATTTGTGGATGTCCAGTGTCTGGATGTTAAAAGGCCAGACTGGGTAGGCCTTTGAGCAACCTGGTCTAGTGGGAGGTGTCCTTGCCCATGGCAGGGGGGTTGGAACTGGGTGATCTTTAAGGTCCCTTCCACCCCCAAATCATTCTGTGAGTCTATAAATCCAGTGTAAAACTGAACTAAAAACAAAAAAAAAAGTACTTGAGTAAGTAATAGGCAGCTCTTTTCAATCACTGTTTTTAAGTTATAGGAAACAAACCTTTGCTGAGGTGTGAGATGTTTTCTTTTTATACATAGTTACATCTGAAATGTCAATCATACTTTACCAAACATGTTCTTGGAAACAGGATCACTTCACTTCTCCAGATGAATATGATGATCCTTCTGTCCTCTATGAAGCCATAACAACCCACGAAGAAAATCTAGTTATAGCACATGAAGGGGACCCTGCTTGGCGGAGTGCCGTTCTTTCCAATTCTCCCTCCCTACTTGCCCTGCGTCATGTGATGGATGATGGCACCAACGAATATAAAATCATTATGCTGAATAAGCGCTATCTCAGTTTCAGGGTCATTAAGGTAAGCTCTGTGTACATTCCACAAAATGGCAGTATATCGTGGTACATCTTGATTATACTAAACTGTTACGTTGACTCAGATCATTACCTTACTTTTACTGGCCTGTCATTGCTGGGACAGCTTCGTCTCATATAGAAGTATTTCATCAGGAAATCAGTTCCTGACTTGAAATCTGTCTGTCAGTTCAGCCTTTTAGTGAATATGAATGGTTGTAGTTCTGTAGTGTAGTTTTTCTACATGTGCACTTGTAGAAGCCTGTAAAAGGCAGAGCAGTCTGCTCATGCTGTCCCTGTTTCACTTGGACACAGCCTTTTCACTTGGCTTCTGTCATTTTTCTTTTGCAGGTGAATAAGGAGTGTGTACGTGGCCTGTGGGCAGGACAACAGCAGGAACTTGTCTTCCTGCGCAATCGCAATCCAGAAAGAGGAAGTATCCAAAATGCAAAACAAGCTCTGAGGAATATGATCAACTCTTCTTGTGACCAGCCAATTGGATACCCCATCTATGTCTCACCTTTGACTACTTCCTATTCAGATAGTCATGAACAGCTTAAGGAGATTCTTGGGGGAGCAATCAGCTTAGGAAATATAAGAAACTTCATAGTGTCTACATGGCACAGGTGAGTTGAGGAAAAATGGTGAGTTCTCATTATGTATTCAGGATGCCATATGTCATTAACTAGTCTCATACATGCCAGCCCGGCACAATGTATAGTATTCAGTTGCATAAAAGCAAGCTTTGACTTTTATTTCGAGTACATCTGTAGAATATGATGAGTGGAGATTAACCTGAAGATTAACCCTGGCAGAAGGAGTTGATCTTCAAGGCATACAAGAATTAAGCTATAAACTGAGTGACAGCTTAGAACAAAACAGAGGACAAAAGTCTGGGTGCAAGAATTACAACTACAGTTCTAATGTCAGATCTGATAATGAGACAATGCAACTCGTGTTAATTTTGTTTTGGTACTGTTAATTTTACTGTCTAATCAGAAAAGCAGAATTTCTGCCTGGTAAACATGCAGTGTGCAAGTGCCAATATTAATGGTGTTAGAGTATGCCTATACGTAGTAACTCAAGCTTTAGTTACTGTTCAAAATTGTATGAATGCTTATAAATATCCTGTGTCAGAGCTAGAACAAGTAACTAGTAATAATGTAATTTACTTCCCATTCACCTCCTGGTAGCCCAATACAAACTCTTGCTGTGATGCATTTCATAGGCCATAAGAACTTTTACTTGACTTCTGGCCCCTTACGACAGTGGCTGCAAAAGCAACAGTGGCAACAGTTCTGATGCTGTTCTGATGGTCATATTTACACGTAGACATCTACAGCACATCAAAACAGAACATGCTGCTTCACCCTGGAATGTGCTATATTTATTGCAGTCTGAGGTGTATGTCTTCTATCACCATCTGCTTGTCTGACTGTGGATAGAGCAACAGGTGAAAGAGTAACACAGAACAGTGTTTGGATCCAAGCTTTTCTGGATCGCAGGGGCAAATAAAATTGGAAGTGATTTCTTGGTGTATTTTGAGTGGGACAGAAAGTAAGTAAGAGTAAAAAGTAGCAATTGAAAGGAAGAAGGAATATGCTGTGTTCTGTGTCCATCAGAGGTTTACTAGTGCAAACAACATGGTGAAAAGCCGTTATATACATGGAGGATGTTGGCTAACCTGTCATCTGAATGTTCAAAAGTCACAGAAGACTTCATGATTCAAATAATTGCAATATGTGTTTCAGGGACATTCTCACGGTTGTTTGAAAGTAACAAGAAACCAAATAAACTAAAACAAAACCCAGCAACAATAAACATTGTTTTCCTGCTCATCTAAATAGACAAAAGACTTTTGCAGTGTAAGACTGCATGTATGAGTGGTATGTTAAAGAGCATAAATTTACTAAACTAATATAAAATAACCAAGATGTTCTTCCAGCATTTTATATTTAGAATTTTATCACTTCAGAGTTGGCTTTTTTAAAAAGCTATTTTATCTAAACTCTTGGCTTATCATAACTGTTACTTGGATGGCTGTCATGAAGAAAATGGCAATCTCCTAGAAAGCAACGCTTATACTTACAAAGCCTATTCTGAGAAAATAATATTCCCTAAAATCAGATAAAATTGTCTCTACAGATTGTGCTGAGTAAAGCCTTTTGGTTGTCATTATAAAGCACTTTTTTTTTTTTTAGAATCCTGATGTTCAGGTGGCCTGACTTAATGTCAATTGCATTATGTTTTCAGACTAAGGAAAGGTTGTGGAGCTGGCTGTAACAGCGGTGGAAATATTGAAGATTCAGATGCTGGAGGTGGGGCTTCTTGCACAAGTAACAATGCCACCATCAATGAGTCGCAGAGCAGCATGTCACAAGGAGGAGGGAATGCAACTACGGGGCAGGGACCTGGAGCAGTACAGCACCCTCCTGTTGCACCTCATCCCACAGCTCTTCCTGCAGCTCATCCACCAACTCATCCATCTACTCTGGGTAACGTTAAAATAAAACAAGATAATTTTCTACAAGTACAATCCTCTAGCCAGAACTGGCTTTTCTGCTCTTTGAATCAGGCCTAGGCTAAAAGAAAAGACAACCAGCCAAACCAACCTTGATGATGTTATTAACACCTGCTGGATTCATCTCAAACTACAGTGCTGTTTTGTGCAGTGGAAAGTTCCCAAATGGAGACATAACCAAGAGGAGTTTATTTACACTGCCAAAATAGTTCAAGTAACTTTTTGCAACACATCTCTACAGCTTGATTGATCTCTTAACTCCTGTCATACTGTCTGCTAAGGTTAAACTTGACACTTTTTGTGACTCTTTGTAGTTCTTATTTACACAGTAGACTGGATTGTCTATTTCCATAGTCTTTTAGCTAATTTTAGCTGAATCTGTACTGAGATGAAGTTAGTGAGATGATAAGCAGTAAAACTGAGAAGAAAGTTTACAAATGCTGCCTTTGCTTAAAGAATAGAACTGTGTATGGAGCTGAATGTACTGGAATTTTTTGATTTTTACACAACGTAATACAGGTCTGCAGCTGTCAAGAGGTATATGCAGTTGCTTAATATAGGAATAACACTAATACTCAAACTATTTTTTCCACGTAAAGTGCTTTAAAGTTTTCTTCATGTTTAAAAACAGTTTTTTGCATTAAATTCTGATCCAGTTTTTGAATGTCCATTTGAGCATCTTAAAGATGCTCTTCGTATTTTGAAACATGAACCTGCTATACTATCTTCAGTATTGGGAACTTTAATGCTAACACTTAGAAAAAGTTGTTAATGTGGAAAGAGCAAGGCAGAAGCATTTTTTGAGCTATTTGTTTTGCAGGGATTGTGAGTAGAACAGAATATGGGATTCCAAGATGTGATGAATGAAATGTACTCAAATAATCTGCTCTATAAGTGCAGCAGGTACCCTTTTGTGCAGTACCACTGTTTCAGCTATTGATTCAATCCATCAAGTTTGTACCTAAGTGCTAAAACTTGTGTGTATCATAAATCTAATGTGTGTGGGAGGCTTTATCAAGCCCTGCTGATTCTGTATCCCTTTATTTTTAGGCACCAGTCACAGTTCTCACTCTGTGCAGTCAAGCCTTGTCAGACATTCCCCTGCCCGTGCCTCGGTAGCTAGCCATTCATCTTATTGCTACGGCAGTCGTCATTCATCTCTTCGCACGTCCACAACAGGCTTTGTGCCTTGTCGGCGCTCTTCCACCAGCCAGATATCCCTTCGTAACCTCCCGTCGTCCATCCAGTCCCGCCTATCTATGGTCAACCAAATGGAACCTACTGGCCAGACTGGGGTCAGCGCACAGCATGGCCTGCCCTCTTCTAGCAGCTCCAGCCAAAGCATCCCAGCCTGTAAACAGCATGCCCTTGTGGGCTTTCTAGGGACAGACGGAGGAAGTAATGCTACTGAAACTCAGTCAGGTGGTAATGCAAGCCCTGCAAATCAAATGCAAGCCAAAAAGGATGACGTTATTTACAGAATCCAGGTGAATAGCCCGGAAGAACAAGTTAATCTATGCTTCCTTAGCCGTGTGATTTTGTTAGTGTTATCTTGTATGGTGTTGAAATCAGTGTTTTTAAATACATACACAGTCTGGAATGTCTTAATATGCAACTGTTGTGCAGTTACAACTGGAGAACGAATGTAAGGAAAAGCTTTCCTGGACAAGCAGCCTTCCTGCATGCTTAGACATCCCTGTTGACATTACCTTTTTGTTTTCCTGTAGTACAGCTTTGAGAATATTAGCTGAACTCACTTTTGTTCCATGCTTAGTCTGTTTTTATTCATGACAACATCTAAAGCTAAAGACCTTCATCTTCAGGGCTGAAAGCAACTAGCTTTTTTCTTTCAAACCAAGTAGGTTTTCCACAAAAGTGTAAAAATGCTGTCACGTTCATTTTACGTACATGTGTATTCTTTGGTTATTACCACAAGTCTAGATTACTGAGCAGCAAACGGTACTCCAATGACTAAGTTAATTATTGACAGCCTTACTAGTTCTTTGAAAATCCAGAAGTGTATACTTGCCATTCTAGCTTCTATTAGCCCCACATACATGTCTTTGGCAGTATATTTAGCAGGGAAACACCAAGTAGTAGTATTTAATAAGACAGATTGTGGCAAAGTTGACTTCCTTGCTGACATCATTTTAAATTAAGCTGCATCCTTAGGCATAGTTAACTAAGTTAATTAACTTAGATTAAGTTAACTGATTTTACAGGTCTCTGCTTAGTAGTTTTTGTTTGCAGGCAAGGGCCATTTTATGAAACTGCGTCTTCCTCAAACAGAGGAACTAAACCAAGTTGACATATGCCCTTGTATAGTGGATGTTAAGCAGTTCTTTCTGTTCTTACTTTCTGTCCTTAAATAGGAAGAAGTTTTCAGGAGTTCTTTCCTGCTGCTCCTGTGGAAATGCTCATTTACTTCAAAACAATGTGTGGGTCTCAGCAAACCATGCTAGCAGATAAATAGCTTCTCAGCCTACCAGTGAATTCTCCAAGCCCACGTTTAGGATACCAGTCTCTTAGAAGTAATGAGCCAGTCCTAACAGCTTGCCGTCACTAAACTCTTTGCTGCTACTGGACCACATACTGCTGATAGTTATTTTGTGACAGTTCAGACTCTTTCATGGGCCAGTGTGACTGAAAGAAGGGGTGAGGAGGGGTGCCAGGCAGCAGTGAACCAATATATTGTCACCTCTGCCTGAAACCATAGCCTAACTCCCAAAGTCTCTCTTGCTCGAGTTTATTTTTTCGTAGTCTGGAGCTTGAGTTTGCAACGTTGGAATCAGAAATTCATTTTTGTGGGGTTAAGTCAGTTGTCTGGAAGTATGCAAAACGTTACAGTTAATCCGTTTCTTTTAAATTTTGGCTGAACTAACAGTCAAAACTCAATTCCTACTTATAGTTAATGGATCCCAGTCAAGTACTGGAAGGGATCAACGTGTCAAAAAGGAAAGAGCTGCAGTGGCCAGATGAGGTGATACGGCTAAAAGCTGGAAGAAACAGCTGGAAAGACTGGAGTCCTCAGGAAGGCATGGAAGGCCATGTAAGTTTTTTGTTTAGAAGTTGACAAGCTAATTTAAAAAAAAAAAAAAAGGCAGTGTCTTGATTACATGGCAGTCTGCCTAGATGTCAAGGCCAATGACGCATGTAGTAGTAAGCTGGATCAGTGGCTGTCTTCTAAGTCAATGTTGCTGGAAGAGCAAGTCTAGAATTCTAATTTGGAGCAGAGGAATATTTCTGCAACCGTATCCAAAAGATACGAGATGATTCAAATTTTCAGCCACCTCTCCTTCCTTGCCTTCTTCCAGCTCTTGTCATGAACTGTTACCTCAGGCATTGTGTTTACTCATCCAGCCTTCATTTTGCTTTCCTTAAACTGTTAATCCCTGAGCAAATACTGAGGGTCAATTTACCAACCAGTCCTTAATTGAATGGTTAACAGTATTTGGTTTTGAAATTATTCTGATGAAAATCGAGCCAAGTAGATTAACTTGAAATGTCTTTGTTATATAATGAGTATATAATAGGTGTTTCCTTTCCTTCAAGAAGGAAATACTCTATAACTAAAACTTGCAAAAGCATATTACTTGACACCTTTTCCCTAGGGAAGCTACATCTGCATAGAGAAATAAAAATTCACTGTTTAGTCTGTCTTTAAGCTTAAAAAAAAAAGGCAGCTCTCAGGGGATTTTTTTTACTGAGGCATACTGCTTTTAGACACCCCCTCCATAAGACTAGGATTTACTTGTATGTAACATCTAGGAGTAGAATGCTGTTGTGAACATTGATAGTTAAGTTAGGTTTAGACTAGGCTTCTGGGATTTCCTTTTTAGCTATTGCAGATAAAGAATGTCCTGAAGATGATGAATGTAAAAGGTCATACTGAAATGTGTCCTGGAATCATGAATCATGTTGCCTAGTACTGGACAACTGTTGTATGTTTTTTTAAGAGCTCAGTAGCATGTTTTGCAAACTGCAGCATGTTGACATGTACAGTGATTGTTACTGAAAGATTAAGCTACTGTTCTGGATGTTTCTTACCTATTTTTGGTGCAGTATACTGGCAGGATTTTAGAAAAACGTCTTTTAACCTAAGAAGAAAGGGGAAAAGCACTGGATTATCCTGTGTGTGATTAGGAGGAGCGGATTTAACTTGATGACACAGTTTCCATTGCCTGCTTCAGCTGCCTGTAGTAAATGTAGTATCAGTAAAGCTATTAGTTCTTAAGATGGTCTTTCCTTTCTGATCCTGCACCTTCTGCAAACAGGCAGAACTGATTGCTACCTGTTGGAATGCTGCTTATCAAGCAGTTTACCAGCCAGAGCATTATTATATCAGTGTTCTTCATATGAAGCTCGGATGCAGAAAAACACATTTCCTGGTATTACCTATGTAACAATAATGGCCACATTCTGAGTGGCATATATATTTTCCTGCTGCATAAAAAAGGAAAAGCAGCAGTAGTCGAAAGCAGAAGTAAGCAAAAGGAAGGGGAAGAGAATGATAAAAGGAAAATGGTTGAGAAGAGACAGCCACATTGTTTTTTTCATGGGGACATAGGATAGGGATTCAGTAGTTGAATTATGACAAAAGGTTGGGAGTCACAGCAGTAAGTTGTGTGTGTTCTGTATCTGGTTTCTTGAACTGTATTAAGTGTCAAAATGTGTTTTAACTATTGTGAGGAGTAGGCTGTGTTAGTGCTGACGGTGACGATAAGGCCCTTATTTAATACTCATCTATATCTATGGGTGATAATACAGGGGAAGCTGTAAATTTGTGAACAGTATGTAGTCTTTAAGTTATTTAAAACTTCTCTACATAGTAGAGAAAGCACTTCTCTTAACTTCAATTCTTATTTTGCTGAGCATACAATCTAATATATATACACTACACAAATATACAAAGTTTCTTCAAGGAAATTAAATTTAGCAGATGTCTTTGGATTGGAGCTACTTCTTTTTCCAGGATTTTGAGGTATATTCTGATTTATATTTGAGCTAGAGAGCCTTTTTTTTTTTCCTGACACTAGCATGCAACCCTCAGGAGATTCTTGTCCCATCTTCACTATCTAGTGACATCATTTTGCATGTTATCAGTCATAGAAAATATTAAAAATGTAATCTTCTTACTAATGTCAGAGTTGCTCCTTTTATCAGCATTAAATAAATGCTAATCATGATAGAACAGATGGTAAAACTGAGTGTGGAGGGGGATGGTTGTAGGGAGTTATAATTTATGTACAACTTGTGCATATACGCACTTAATTTTTAAGGAGTTTTTTTATATTCAAGCTTTTGGAGTTATGCCCTGACTATCTCAAAGGCACCAGTTTTAAGTTGAACAACAAGGATATAGTACTTGGACCTTATTGGGAAATGATTTATATATCTGGGGATGGAATATTACTTTATAGGACAGCATATAAAGCTCATATGAGCAGAATTTGATAAAGTCAGACTCAAATAGATTGCTTAAATACCATGCTGTTGCATCAAACAAGGGGCAACTAAAGATGCTGTGCTTCCCTGTCTGAAATGTTCTCCCTGTGGATGCAGTGCAGATCACATGCCAAGGACAAAGCTATATCTCCTTACTCACTGTCAGAAATCTGCAGCTGTCAGCTGGGTTTAGGGAGGACTGGGAGGGAGAGGGGGGTTCTTTTAGATTTTATCTTGGAAGATGTAGGTTACTTGTATTTTTGTCTTTTTTTCCACACCTGTATCATTAGAACTTCTGCAAATTGTGTTGTCCTGGATTTTGTTTTATTTAATGTAATATATATTTTTTGCTTTTTTTTTTTTTTACATTATCTTGGCTTGAATTTAGGGTTCTTCCCCCACAGCTGACAAACTCAGTGTTTCTATAGAGGTGGAAATACTGAAAGTCATGATACTGGAACATACTTCTGGTTTCTTTAGGACATCCAGACTTTAAGGATGTAAAAGAGCTGAGCGGGGAGTTGGTCATACAAGAATCTGTATGGAGAAGAAACCTTCTGATGGTCAGTATCAGGCAGGATCCTTGGAAGGAGCAGATCACAATACCTGAATTCTTTTGGTCCAAGGAATTACATGATAGTAGTTTGTGGCAGTGTTTCTGAAACCTTACCCCTTTGTAATACATAAGCTACTTGAAGATATTTTAAAATTAAAAAAAAATAATTATTTAAAACATCAACCTAAAATTCACAGTAAGGAACAAAATTACACCAAGGGATTTGACTTAGAGAAGACAGATTTTACACCTAACTACAGGTAAACTAGTTCTGTGCCATTATGTTTTGCCAGACACTGAGATGATATTATTAGCTGCGAGATTATTACTTCAAAATGTCATGACTCTGTATGTGTGCAGTTTTTCCAGTTGTTATTCACTTTGACCTGTTTGGCTCTGATTTGGGTCAAGTTGTTTGTGTTGAAATTCAAATCCAAGGCTAGCTGTTGTCAGGTAAGCTGCAGATTTCCAGCCAGACTTAGATGAGTAGTTTATCGGTGGGTATGTGGTTATTGAAAAATGAGTGGCTAAGTCAGTACAGTGGTTGTATTATTGCTCCCTGTGCCCTGCAAGGGCCCTGTATTATTAGTCACAACTTTGAAATGGCAGCTCTGCCTATGAAACTCATGTTTTGTTTTATTTGATTTTTCCAGGTGATTCACCGCTGGGTGCCTTGCAGCAGAGATCCAAGTAGTCGGTCCCACATAGATAAGACCATCCTGCTGGTTCAGATTGAAGATAAATACGTTGCTGTTGTTGAAACTGGAGTCCTTGAACTTGGGGCTGAAGTGTAAATCTCTGAGACTTAAACTTCCCCTTCTCCAGTGGTTCAGAAAAGAGAAGGGTCCAGAAGCAGCAGCTCCCAGGACATAAAACTTTGGTCCAGTTGTAGGAAAGGACTTGAAACACAGATTTGTCTAAGTCCCTTTCCCCAAATAAACAAGTGTAAGAAATTTTTAAGTTGTTAGCTGCTGAAGAAACATTTGCATGAAGGATAGATTTGTTGAGACATATCTTTTTGTTTATAAATTTTGTTTATGCATTGCGTAATGCTTTAAATCAACAAACTTTTCGGTTCTAAGATCAGAGCACCTCATATTTTTCTAATTGTTTTGCCAAAAATTGCCATGTCTTGTCACAGAGCGTGTGGAATTCATCCACTTTATTTTAAAGAAATTGACTACAAACCTTCAGTTTGGTGAAACACAGTGTAAAGGTTTCAGGAGTGGCAAGAAGAGACTGAACAGATGTATAGATTCTTATTCCTTATGAGCTAAAACATTAATGAGAACTGCACTAATTTTTTTACAGCAATGCACTAAAAACAACCCTGAGATTGCTGAGAACATTTATTTATATATATAAATATAAGTATATAAAATACCATTATTTAAATTGCCTTTGGGATTAATCCCCTCCCTCTCCATATACATGTTGATGGTAAGGGCTGTGCCATGGGTTTGGTTCTATGTTCTGTATTTCGTACAAGTGCATTTGCTGCATTCTCTTCACAATAAATGGTAAAATAACAAATATATAGAAATGTACTTGAGTATCCCTGTACTACATCAGAATCTATTGTGGTGGCAGTGGTACCTCCGATCTGTACAACACGTCCAGCTTTAAAGTGGGCCCCAGTACACTATCTTTCATCTGTCCTCCCTTAGCTGGCTTTGTCTACCTTGCTTCTTTATACCCAGAGCTGGCTATGTTCTTTCACTGGCTCTTCTCTGGCAGAGAGTTGTCTGAGTTTTGTAGGGGAGGTGCAGGTCCATGATGACCTTCATGGATACTTGAAGGTTTTTTGATTCTGTTCAATTAAAAATAAAATAAAATCTTTTAAAAGGCTTTTATAGAAGGCACAGCCCTAAACTTGTATCACTTTTACCACCTTGCCTTTTCTTTCCCTTTAGTCTTCATTCTTTTCTATGACTTGAATTTTATTTTCTGTGATTATATATTCTATGTAAGTGTAATTTGAGTATTTATAACTGTGAAGTTGAATTATTCATGTGTTACATATCCTAGGTTTTATTGTATTTTTTTAAATGTGTGTATTCAGGGAAACACGTAACTCAGAACTATCATGGGAGTGTGAGAGGGAAACTAGTTTGGTTTTGACTTGCAGTTCCTATGACTCACTTCTCTTAATCCATAAGAAAAAAATGTACCTGTTGTGATTGTTTCCTGTTTCTGATCTGTAATTATGTAGGATTCTGTGCAGAATCTGCACACAGTCCTGACTAGCTTTTGGGAGCAGCCATCTTCTTCCCAGTCACCTTCGCTTCTTTCTGAGTAATGTAACCAGAAGAGACTTCTGATGTACCACAGAGGTTATTGGAATTATTTCTCTGACATCAGAGAAACCACGTCCATTAAGTACCTAATGTAAGAGTGAAATTATATGGCATGAGGAGGAAAAAAAAAAAAAAAGAAAAACAGCTACCTAGAAATTACTGGTGTTCTAACTTGAGTCACTGTATGCTTTGTAGCCATGAAAGGGTAATGGTGTGTGCCTGGTAGCTGGTCCATTGTTAAACCTTCCCAGTGAATTACACTGGGGCCTTGCTTACATCGTACTCTATGCAAATTTATACTCCAAGTACTGTGCATTTTCCAATTGCATACTACTATTTGGCTTATGTATATTCAGTCGTATTTAACCCTGGTAGAAATGCACAGTTCTGGGTCTGCCACCACTGAAATAATCTTGCTGTTCTACATAGTTTATCATATGTGCACATGATAGTGTAGTTAAATTCACCTCCTGTGTATCTGAAAGTGTAGTACTGTAAATGAACCTTGGTCAGCAGTCTGGTAATTTTGCTGTCAGGAACAAAGAATATGTGTATGTTTTAAATTGAGGATGTTTTACTTAAGGTTTTGTTGTGTGTCCTTTCCTACAGGTAAATTACAGGGTTTCCCGTATCATTAGGAATATCGCTTCATAAAGGTTCTTTAGGAATGAGAGATTGTTTGGAAATAGGCCCCCACTTGATATTAGTTGCAGAAAAGTTTTTTTCCTGTACTAAAGCCTTGAGGTAAACAAATGACTGAAAAACAAAATAGACACTTGTTTTATCTCTTATAAACTTGACTGAAGCAACTTTCAGTGTGTTAGCCCTGACACTGAACAACCTATTTCATGAACAACCTATTTCACAGTCTTCACTGTGAGATGATGGCAATGTCCACTGTCCTGCTGGTAATAGATGAGAAGGGAATTAATGACTTGGTAATGTAACAATTCTAGAGAATATGTAACTGCCTGGAATTAGGTTAGCAAACAGCAGATGGGAAAAAGGCTTTTCCTAAGGGACGAAGAGAATTGATAGGTCTTTCTATTTTTTTTAATTCTTTAAGGCTTTTAGTGTGTTGCCTTCAGGAGATGTATTTTAATGTGGCCAGTTGCGAGGTTAATAGATTATTTCAGATATTCAGCAAACACCTGTTGTGAAGCAGTTTACGCAGTGCTCCTACCTGTTCAGGATCTGCTCAACGGAAGTTACCTACTTGCGATTTCACTCTTCTGTAAGGCTTTGGAAAATTAACTTCTTTTTTCCTAAGTTTTTCTGCATTCTGAACTCTCAAGATTGATATGATTGTATGTTGGTTTGTGCAAGGTTTGCATCTTGGTTCCATTGTGAGAGTGACAAAAACATTTGTTTTCTTCTATCTCCCCCAGGATAGATCTGTCTGTGGAAAACTGTTCTAGATGGAGATAATATTTTTGTTGTCTTTTTCTGTTCCCTGTTTTTTGTCTTCACACGGTATTTTTCTCCTGTTGTGGGTGTAGAAAGGATGACTATTTTCAAAGTAGTCCTGTCAGTCCAGATTGAGCTCAGCATAGAATGGGTTTGTTTTTTCGTAAGTTTTCATGAAAACCTTTTATGGATGGATGAGTGCTTTAACTCTGTCCACTTTCATTGTGTGATAATCTCTTGCCATAAGAACATTCCAGTTAAGTCCTGTAGTATTAGCTTTCAGATAGATCCCCATCTGTTTTTTCTCATTTTTCCTTAAAGGTGACATCTATGTATACATACATACTTACTGCTTCCTACAACAAATACTCAATTGCAGAAAAGTGCTTAAAAGCCCCGCTAATTGGTTTGTGTCCATCAGTTTAAAAAAAAAAAAAAAAGCTGTTTAAGCCTTTTCATACTTGCCTGTGAAATCCTTTTTTTAAATGGTGTGAAATTTAAAACAAAACAAAAAACTGAAATGTGTATGTGACACTATGGATACCTATAATTGTGCCACTTACACTGTATGTGATAATTGTGCTGAATTCTCTTGTGATTCAGCATCTCTGAAGTTATTTCAGAGTAGGCAGGAGAACAAGGAGAAATATATATACATATACATATATATATATATATATATTTAGTTCCATCTAGATTGAATGGTTCCTATAGCCACTTTGCTGGGACATCTGGCATGTTTCTGAGTGGTGACCTCAGTTTTCCCACCAGCTGTGTAACTTATCCCCAAGGCACTCCTTAGCACCGCATTCACAACCCTTGTGGGAACTGAAGAACTCTTCTGAGAAGCCTAGATGACTGGTGAGGTGAAAGATGAAAACTGCTGTGGCACAGATCCATGCCCTTGGCTATTTGGCAAGTGGCCATAAAGCTTTGCCTGGAATAGGGTGGGGGGGGAGAAGAGATGCCTTACAATTGGATCCAACTTCAGATCATTTCTTTGATAATACACAACATCATACAACCTAGGAGTGTAGATAGAAAGATCTTTAAAGCAGTGTTTTTCTCAATTACAGGACTCTCCATTAACAAAAATGGAGCAGGATAGATTTCATTTCTTACAATTAATATTACTCGAATATTATTCTACTTATATTGGATTTGGGGTTATACCACCACAGGTTTTATGTACTTAATTTTATTAAGGAGTTTTATACCTATTATATAGGCATCTATTCTTTTCTTGTCTGGCTTAGTATTTGATAACCTAATGCAGTACATTCAGTGAAGCTGGACTCTTTCCAAAGTTACACTGGTAATTACTGGTGCCTTAGTAAAAAAAGTGGGTACATAACACCTTGGTGGAAAGTAAAGCATGTGGCTTGTTTCACCCCAGCATGATGTGCATATTTCCAAAAGGTGATTAAGATGGCTGCTCCAAAAGAGTTCAGGAGTATACATACATCACTCACAGTCACAAACACCTGAATATGAGCAGTTTGTATGACTTCTGGTATGTACAGGTTCAAAAGATAATCCCCATACACTTAATCCACAATGCTGAATGATGGCGATCAAATAGCTGGATATGTTAATGACTTACATAAAGATCCCCCCACACCAACCCCCAAAAAAGTGACAACAAGCTGCTGAATAGAAGGGAGTAAGAGGAGAGCAGAGTGTAAATGAGAGGATGGCTTTGGTTTTAATGGACAATGAAAATATATGTATTGCCTCTACCAGCAAATGGATACCTTGCCAGGGATAGGGATATATGTACCTGCGTGTCTGTGAGTGTGTGTATGTGCCTGCGTGTGTTACTGGAAACAGCCTGTAAATATTGTAGCTGTTGAAAATGGTAAAGGCAGAGAGCTTTTTGCAACATGTTGCAGCAAAAGGACAGTGTTGACAGTGGAGAAACACTGAGAAATAAAAAACTTTTTTCAAGTGTTGTCATTTATTGCATGTTACATTCTCCTAAGATGTCATTCTCACAGATGCCCTGTAAGATCTACTGAGTTTACTCAAACCACCCTTTAATGAAAGATTCTCTTCTGAAATGATTTCTTTTGTAGCTGAAAGGAAAATCTTGGTTTGTAGGTTTTTTTCAGATGTTCCTTTTCTACTGCACCATCCCTGTTCTTATGCTCTTACATAAGTATTGAGTACCATGTGCACCCGTTCCTACAGTTAGTGTTTTTCTTGTCTGTTCAAGTGCAGCTTCTGTATTTACCATAATTTCCCTTCTCTTTGAGTCTTTTTTTTCAAGTCACAGAACACTTAGTACTGGTTTATGCTTAGTAATTTTCTATTCTTCATACATCCCAGGAAAATATTTTCCCTAGTGTGTTCTAAGGGGTGTGACTTCAGCCGTTCTGCAGTCCTTGATCTGATAGCCAAGTGCAGCATTGTGTGAAGTCCTGCGAATGCTATGGTTGCATAAAGCACTTGTTGATACAGTGATACTAATTTAAAAATACTCAGCTGCCATCTGTACGCTGTAAGGTCTCAGACATCTCAAATTGCTTCATGCTAGCGCAGAGAATTACAATATCATCTTCCTGCAAGTTAAAAGTGAATCTTTCAAAGACAAGTGATTTATTCATTAGACAGGTCCAGGTGTTACAGAAAAATAATATTAACGTTGCTTTTTTCTTTCTCTTTTCCTGAAACAAAACATCCTCTTCAACTGCCTGGAACTTGCTTCTGTTTGACTGTAGTAGATGAGGTAGTCTGACAACTGCAACAGGTAGTCTGACAAGTGCAACAACTGCATTAGGCTTCCAGGTTATCAATAAAAGGGGGGAGCACAAATGTGACGAGTGGTGTCCCACCTGCTCTTAAGGAAACATGAGTCCTTTCTAATAAAAACTAGCAAGCGTAATGAAAACTTCAAAAGATCTGTAACTGATATGCTTGCAAACAGCACCTGAGGTTTCAGCTGTATTTTTAACAGGGACGATATCAAAAAAGGAAGGAAGAAAAAGATGTGAGAAGCACTTCTTCCTTTCTGAGGTAGGTTCCAGAATGATTTAGGGGTGGCAAACAAGAAGACAGATTTACGCTGTGGCCTGGTGTTTCTTGCTGTCTATGTCAGCCTAAAGAATGCAACTGTTTAGATAATAATAATTGGTGGACTGGATCTCAGTTAGAGGTTGGAGCCTACGTCCCAGTTTAGTTTTCCATGAGAAGAGCCTGATTCATGTGCTGCAAGACTGCATCTCTGTGGGAGCCAAGGTACTGGGAAGAGGGGGAACACTGCTTCAAAAACATCCTCCTGGGCAGCGCTAGCATGACCCCTATCACATGCCTTCCTTGTGGTGCCAAAGGTCATCCTGTAGTTTCTGTGCAATCAGCCTTGCTATGAAAAATAACTCTTGTATAGAAAGGAGTAGGTGACATTTTTTAGCAGAACATTATCACCCATACTTTTAGTATTTCTTGAGAGCTTTCACTTTGGGATGAATTAGCTTAAATGTATTCTGACTTGCCAGCAGTGTTTTGTTGTTATTTTTTGTAATTTTTTTCTCCTAAACAGTGGTACGGAACACCTTGTCAACAGTGTATGGCATTGATGAGGGCAGGTTCCTAACTGCTGTTGGATGGAAACTCAAGTTACTGCCCTGCAGGAAACGAGCTCACACAGCTCAACCCCTCGTGCAATAGATCTCTTTTAACTTCTTCCTGGCGAGTCAGCCTGCTGGGCTTTGCTGCGTAGACGGTGCACCGAGTTATGCTGCGACTGTGAGTATGGGCAAGCCTTGCACGGATGTGTGTTGGTCCCTTTTGTCTGCCTTTGCAGTTCGATCAGGGCAAAGCCAGGTTATTTTTCATTACCCAGCTGAGGTTCACGCTGGGGCTCCTATCGAAACAGCGGTGAGAGCTCATCTGCCTGTCAGAAACAGGCCGGGCGCGGTGGGCCGGCCGGCCCTAAGATGGCGCCGGGCCGGGGGGCTCCGGCCGCGCTGCCCGCCCGGGCCCTGGTCCCGTTCTCCCGCGGGGCCGCGCAGCCGCCGCCAGGGGGCGGCCGGGCCCGGTGCGGCCGGGCTTGGGCCGGGGCCCGGTGCAGCCGCTGCGCGGTCCCTGGCCGTGCCTGTGACCGGGGAGTTCCCACCTGCCTTTGTGCTTGCTTATCCGTCTGATGGTTATTATATATTTTTAATGGCGCTGTTTTAATCCACCACCCCCCCCGCCACCCAGGCCTCCAGATGTTCCTGCTAAGCCCCGCAGCCAAGCTGCCGGCTGCGTTCGCACGCGAGCGGCTGGTGCAGAGCGTCCCTGCTAAGCTGGGGGAGAGGAGCCCGAGGGGCTGAGCCCCTCGTCCCCATAAGCTCTCGAGCTGGCCAGCCTCGCTTGCTGCCATGTCCTCCCCTGGTAGGCCTGTGGTGGATGAGTGCTTGGCGAGGGCAGGGTGAGGATTCTTCCCTCACTCTGTCAGGCCATGCCTTGCAGCCTCAGAGGCCCTGAGGTGCTGCAGAGCCCAGCCATGCTGGCAGCCCTGAGGTGTGTGGTCCTGACTGAAGCTCTCCGAGAGGCAGAGTGAAGCTAAGTATCCCCCTGCTTCTGGTATCACTGTGCCTGTAAGTTCTTGGGCAAGTCTGAAGTCCCGAAAAGGGGCTTCTGCCATGGGCTGCATTCCTGGGCCATTCTTTGTCTGTTCTCTGTGGCTGGGGCGCATTGGCTCTCTTCTGTGATGGAAGAGGTCTGGCTGGGGGGCACCAGGCATGTGGGGAAGGGTGGCAGGTGGTCCTCTGCCAGTTAGCTCGGTTATCCTTGTAGCCAGAGCAGGACCAGTTCTCTGACTGGCACTGATCCTGTGGCCAGGGAAGACAATAAAGAAGAGGAACAGCCAGCAAGAATAAGGAAGACAGATCTACTGGGGGAAGGGGACACGAAAGACAAGGGAGGACCGCCTTCATCTTTCTGGTAGCAGCAGGCGATAAAGTGAGGGGCTCCTGTGTTGCTTCTCAGCCTCTTTACAGTAACTCCCCTAAGTTTCAGAGAACTGGAGGTGCATTCTTCAAATGGGCCAATTAATTTTGAATACAATCCTGGTTTAGCAAACACCGGTCTTGGAAACTACTAAAAAGTTCATAATAAGCCACTTTTTTTCACTGTAATGCTTCCTGTATTTCATGGTGCATCATCGTTCTCCTCCAACATACTTTGTCAATACCACTCCAACACTTTGGCAGCAGCGCATGTGACACCTACAGGCAGGGATGTTCCCCAGTGACCGGGACAATTCCCGTTCTCCTCTTCTCGCCCTGGGAACATCAGGGCTTTGGAGCAAAGCAGCTCTCCCTCCCCTGCGATGTAACTGCCATGGTACGTTAACTTCTCCTCGTGCACTTCATATTTGCCAGCGCTCTGAGTGATTAGCCCTTATTGTTCCCTGACACCCACGGAGGGAGGAAGCCGACTCCATCCAAAATGTCTCTTGTTGCCAGCACAGTTGCGAGCACATTAGCTCAGATGTGAGGAAAGCAAAATTCTTCGCGGCTTATCCCTCTGTGCATTGCAAGGCGACAGCTTTCCCTGGAAGAACAAGCGCTCTGAGGTATATTAGGAGCAATTACAGGCTACAGCTTCCCCTCTTGCTGTCCTCCTTAGCTCAGCGTTGTTCACTGTTAAAGGAGCGTTTTGTTCTGGAAAACACTTTCAAGACCATCAGGATCCAAGCTGACATCCATGCCCTGTGCCTGGCTGCAGGGAAGAGCCTGGCACTTAGTGCTTAGCAGCAGCGTCTGCCATGAGCCTCCCCACACGCCGCTGCCTCCCCTGCCAGCCTGGGCTGAGCCTCCAGCACTGGCCTTGCTTTCCTCTCGTTTTGTTTTGACTGAAGACCAATGCTAAGCCACCAGGTGGGATCAAGCCAAATGGTGATCGGGTGAAATCCCTGCAACTTTCTGCCCAGGCCTTTGCCCCTGCCTGTGGCGCTTTGCGTTGTGAAACCCCTCTCGAGCATGATAGCAAGTGGAAGCGACTCGTGCAATGAATAATTGCCTCCGAACACAGCGTTGGCTGCGATTCTAAGTTCATCTGTATGTTATGCTATGCTGCGTGACTCCGTAACTATCTTTGACACACCTGCTTTTCATTACAGAAAATGGGTCCCCTGGATACAAACTGCAGCCCGTGCCTCATCACAGGCTCTGCACGTGTGGGAGCAGCAGAGGCAGCGCAGGAAAGCCGGGCTGGGGCAGGGGCCATGGCACAAGGACCATGGCATGGGACTCCTGGCCGGGCGCCCACCCGGGGCTGCCTGCTCGCCAGGGCATGCTGAGAAGCTGAGCTTTGTTTTTCTGCCCCAGGGCCGAGCGGCGGCTGTGCCAGTTATCAGCGGTAGGGGAAAAAACACAGCTGACTTTTGCAGTTCGGCGTGGTGTACCAGCACGCCCACACCGATGTTTCTTTCCCGACAGGAGCCAAATTGCACAGCTTTATGTAACCAGCTAAATAAAGCAAGCCTTGGAGGAAGGTGGTAACGCGGCCCGCTTCCCCATGCCCGCTGCCAGCCCCCTGCCCACCCTTGGGCTGCTGCTGTCCCCTTGTCCCCAGTGTGGGCAGGCGTCCCTATTGCTGGTGGCCATTCTGCTGGTGGCACTGGCCACTTACAGCCAACACCTGGGGATGAGCATGGCTTCACTACCTCTCGTGTTCTCATTCAGAAACATGCACCTGCCCACGTGCTTCTCTAAATGGTTTTCCTCACCAGTCTTGAAGCTGCAGAGGATACAAATGTTGGCAGCGAAGGGAGCCTACCTACAGCTGGGCAGGGGACAGGCAGGTGCAGAGAGCTGCTGGAAGGCTGGCTGTGACTCAGCTGCTGCACCCGGGGCTGCTCTGCTGGGGAGAGCGGCTGTGCAATGGCTGGAGTGAGCAGCCAAGCACCAGGGCCCGGACTGCAGCCGGCACTCCCCTGCCCTGCTGCCTTTTGGATCATTTTGGCTCTTGGCACCTCCGTTTTCATACCTCCTCGTAGGTGAAAACAGCTTTATCCACCTCATGGGAGAGGAGCACTGTGGGAAGTAATTTCTATGTGTATTTGTCATGCTGTAAGGGTTTTCACAGTAATGCTGCAAATGGGAGCTTCAGAGCATCTCATCCAGGAGGCAGGAAGGGTTTCTGAGCAACCCCAGCCCCTCAGCACAGAGCATGTGTGTAAAGGGACACAGCTGCTTTCTGGGAGTGCTTCTCCCCACCCTCGCCAGGCGTGCCCCTCTGCCACCCCTCTTAGTGCTTCTGAAGTGTGCCCAGGGTTGCCTTAGTTCTCCTTACAGCGTGCTCTGTTTTCTAACCAACGGCTTACAAATAAGCTGTAACAAGGCTGAGGGAGAACAATGGCAAGAGACAGCCGTCAGTCTGTCCCTGGATGCACGCACCCTCTGTTAACTAACCTCTGTCAGCTGTGCTGCGAGGTGGGGTATGTGCAGGTGCGTATGCATGTCTACGCTGGCTGCATAAGATGCAGATTTTGCAAGGCAGAGATTGGAAAAAATGTTCTTCTTCTGTGTGAGACCGCTCATATCGTTCTCCTAATGGAAAAGGTGGTTTTGCGTGAGTTCGGACATGCCATTGTATGACGATGTGTAAACAATTTATGCATGTTTTGTGAACAATTTAGATTAAGTACTGTATATAATACCTTATAACTGAAGGCAGGAGGATTTGTAAGGTTAACTCAGATACAACGTAAGCATAATGCAAACTGCGCAATGAAATAATACAGACTCTTCTTCCCCCAGATTGCACTGTAAATGGGACTTAGGCAAGCATGCATGTTTTACCTGATGGAAAGATTTTAAGAAATTCAGATGTCTTTGGTCCAGATAAGAAGGGGGAAAAGCTATTTTGTTCTTGGCGTGGTGCTTTGTAACACAACAGCACACTGCCAGGCTGCTTTGCCACGTCAGGTGTGGATATCTGTAGGAGCACCTCTGGGCATCTTTTAGTCCACGTGTGCAGGCTTCTGTCTTCCCTTGCCCCAAGGTGAGCGGCTGCGAGCAGAGCTCCATGTGGGCGTGTGCTGAGGGCAGCACCTCACAGCTGCTCCCTCCCGAGGGATGCAGCTATTTCCACCTGCGAAACCCCTGGCTGTGGCTCCCGAGACCCGGCTTTTTCTCACCAGCTACTGAAGAAGTTACGTGGGTGAGATGGTGATGAAAACAAAGCAGCAGGAAGGAACAGAAAATGCTCTGTTCTCCCTGCAAAGAGCAATGCTTTGCTCCTTGAGGGGAGGCTCTAATGAGTTTTTATCACGAGCTTTTCATCTCTCCTCCTACCCAGCTGAAGGTTCTCCCACGGGATGACAAATTTGTGAATGGTCGGGGATGCTCGCCAAAGTTTTTCCAAAGCAGCAGCTGAAATTTAGAGAGTGTTGCTTCTCTAGCCAGGCTGACATTATTAAGACATGTTGACCTTCACGAAAATCGCTGATTAGCTGAAACGGGCAGAAAGCAGGCAGGAACGCAGCTTCCCCAGTGCTGTTGGCCAGTTTTTGTGTCCGATGTACTTCCTTTATTGCTCCCAAGCGATGCAAAGAAATTGATTTTTTTTTTTTTTTTAACGCTTTAGCTATCCCTCACCACCTGCATTTCTCTTGACATCACCGTGCTGCTCCGCGGGCACCTGGCATCTGTTCGGTCGCGTGCTGAGAGCTCGCCTAGACAAAGTGCTGATGGAGGCACCGGGCAGCTCTGCTCATCAGAGCTGCCTTGTTTCTTCAATCAGCAGCTCGCTGTGCCCTGCGCTGAGGGAGGATGACGTTGCAGTTCAGCCTGAGCCTTCCCTTCAGCATGCGGCTACGCTCACTTTCTGGCCGGTGTTAGGCCAGAGCGTCACCTTGCAGCCGAGCTGGCAGCCACCACCAAGGTAATCGCTCCCAGCTGAGGCCATGCAGAGATAGAGGGGCAAGCCGTGGTGGCCACACCAGTGCTCGAAGGAGCAACGTGGGCACCTCTCCCTGTGCCTCCCAGCGCTGCTCAGGGTAAGCGCCTCTCCCTGGAAGCTTATTTCTGTTGTGCCACAAAGTTGGATGAGTGCGTCCGAGAGATTTGGACGAGAGATTTGCTGCCCGCCATTGCCTGCTTGTTGTGTTTTTCAGAAGTGGTAGTGGGGGTGATGAGGAAGAGGAGTGCTCAGACAGGAGGAAGAAAGGGACTGCCAGTTTCTGTTACTGCCAGTGAGGGTGTGCGTCTCAGCGAGCCTTGGTTCTAACAGGTCTTAAAAGATAAGACAGCGCTTGCTGCTCGTTGTAGAAAAATACTTCCATGAGGGATTAAACTGAAGGCTTTATCAAGGTCCAGAAGGGCGTTTCAGAGGGAATGATTATTCCATGTAACCATAACAAATACACTTTCCTAGACACAAAACAAATTCGTTGTGCTTCATTATCAGTTCTCATACGTGATGTCTGAGTGTTTGTGCTGATGGTTTCGCTCAGGCTTTTTGCTCCTGGTGGAGGCTTGCTGTTACCCTCCCGGCAGGGCAGGGAAATGACGAGACTGACAGAGTGATCCACCGGGTTTTCTGTATTCATGAGGCTCTGTGCCCGTCATGGGGAGATGGAAATCCTTGTCACCAGGGAAGGACGTGGGAGGCTCGAGGCAGATCAGTTTGCGTGCTCTTCCTAATAAGCGCCACTTTTTCTCCTGTGGCCATGCAGCCTCCCAGAGCTAGAGCTGCCTGAAGGGCCAGGTATGATGAGCAGAGCTGCCAAAACCTTTCTGTGTCAGTGGAAAGCCCCTGATTATCACAAGAGGCTCTAAACGTAAAGGTGACATTCAAAGGATCATTAAGATAACAGCCAGGATGAATTCCTTTCCAACTTCACTTAATAGATGCTTTAGTTTGAAATCATCTTTCCTGGTGACTTCATCAGGAAAGAAGGAAGGAAAGGCCAGCACGTGAGACCTGAAATACGCAGCCTACTCTTTAATTAGGTACAGGCAGCTGCTTAAGAAAGCAATAGCTTAGCCAGGAGAGGTAATGAGATTAATGGGAGAAGTAACAAGAATGCTAATATATGTGACAAACAAGTATTTTTTTTTTTTATCTTTCACCATGAAAGCCCACCGGAGAACACAGCACCACCCCCTGCTGGATGGTTTTCCAGGACAGCAGGTACAGACAGAACCACCTCCACCAGGAGAGCCAGCTCCCCATGCATGTGGCTCTGTGGAATCATGGGGATCTGATTTTTTTTTTTTAATTTTATTTTTTTTTACTGCTAATTTTTCAGTTGTTGTCTGCTTGTTGGATGGGCTTCCCGCAGCACGCTCTCCAGTGCTCTCAGCAGGCTGGGTTTGAATGAAGCATGAGCACGGACCGTGTCCTTTCTGTCTGGAAACTGTCCCACACCACAGCATAACAGTCTGCCCTGGTTGGCCAAGCTGTAGTCAAGGAACGTTTTGTTTTTCCTGTTATAACCTTGTGACTTTTCCCAGAAAGATATATAGATGTGTGTGCATGTGTGACAGGTTCCCCATCCTGAACGTTAACCAGATTTTGCTAAGCCCTCTTTGCTGACGTCCCTGTTCCTGTGCATACCTCTAATATTTACTGATAGCTGGGAGAGCATTGTTGGCAGTCCAGAGGTGTGCTTTCTGGTTGGGATGCTCCATGACTGTCTATTGTATAGTAAATTAGTTATTTCACAATACATTCATATAAATGCCCTTTCATGTTCTTTTCCACCTACTTCTAAGCCTGCCCTGACACACTATTTTAGAATTTCATTTTGTGTTGGATTTTCCTTGGTTTAGAATTGAGTGGAAATGCAGTCTTGGCACTTTTGGTTCTTCCTGTTCTTCATAAGATCTGTCTGAAAAAAGGCCTTAAAATTGCTGGACTTCGTGGTAGAGACTGGCAGAAACAGCCCTGCTAACAGTCAGCTGCAAGGAGCAGCCGATGAGAACAACCTGAGCCTGTCTGCCTGCTGAAGCAGAGCTGTTATCTTGCACACATTCATATTGCTTTGTCCAACTTAATTCTGAGCGTACCAAGTAGTGGAGCTTCTGCCACTTCACTCTTGAGACATAGTTTTGCATATCTCTTCCTCATACTTCACATTTTCCCCTCCTATCTTTAACCTTGAATGCTAATTCCACCCTGGTCCATTCTGCTAATGGGCTCCTTGCTCTTCATAACATTTAAACCCTCTTAGGTCTTCCTTGTCATCAGCTGACTGTGCTACAAGCAGTAACTCTTTGCACCTTGGTCTTTTCCTGCTTGCAGCAAATTAAAGTTTTGCCACTGCCTTTAGGAAGCAACGCTATAAATCTTTAAACCCACCTCATAGGAAGAGTGACGGAAGTTGTTCAACTCACTGTTTGGAGAGGAAAAAAAAGAAGTGCAACAAAAAAAGTCAAGGAGAAAAATAATTTCAGCATGAATAGAACAGTTTGCTTCCTTCCAGGGAATAATATTTTTAATTATACATGCATAAAGATCTGATCAAAATGTTGGGTTTAAGCAAAAAATAGAACCGCTTTGTTTATAGCAGTTTGCCTTGATCTTCTTTGCAGTCATTCATTCCTTACTGTTCACTTTGTTCGTCTCCCTCCACCGACTTGTCACTACCCGAGCCAAGGAAAGGCTGCTCGGCCAGGCGGACCTCTAAATGCTGGCGGTGTCTGCAAGTAGCCAGGCTAATGGCCCGGATGATTTTGCATTGGCAGCTGCCTACAGCACACAGCTTTTTTCTGCACCGTTTTCTCCCAAGAAGCCACGATAGCTCGATGTAAGTACTGTACGGAGGTGCATGTGGAAGGAGGACAGGTCCCTCCGTGGGCTTCTGGCAGCATTGGTGGGGCTGGGAGCTGGCAGCCGCATCGGTCCTGCCGAGCGAGCAGGAGGTGGGCGTCTCTGCCAAGCCCCTGACCCATCAGGAGGCAGTGGGACGCCTGTGGCCAGCAGACGAAGATGAAATTGCTTTTAATGAGTGAACCACTAAGCTCTTCTGGACTCAGGGCTTTCGGCTTCCCGGAGACAGAAGCTGGCCTGAAAGGCCTCAGCGTATGGGCTGAGCACTCTGACAAATGTGCGTTTGCCCCAGCAGAATGGATTTTAAATGAATCTACCAGCTAGAACTGCAAGCTTAGGAGATTCAGCGAGCATGTGATGAGGTGGAATATATTTGGGCCTCGGTAAAATGTTAAAAAGGAGTTCTGCAAAAATCATTCAATCTAACAAAGACTTACCATTTTAAAGACTGCCCAAAGCACTACTAATAAGGGATAGCTGGTGGCAAAATGCTGCTGGAGAGCACAGGAGGTGCTGTGATGTGTGGTGTGAAATAGTCAGTAGCCTGCATTCAGCAACATCCCCATGCAGGAGCTGGGTAAGGGAATAACTCTTAACCGATTGCTGTCCCTGGAGCGTTGAACAGGGAGCAGTGGGCTCCCATGAGCTCAGAGAAATGAAATAGGGCTGGGAATAATGTGGGGAAATTCGAGCCAAATGCAGCATGATCCCAAAGCACGGCAACTCACTGGACAGGCCTGGTGGCAGGAGCACTGGCTTAGGCTTGGCAGCAAGCAGCAACTGATGCATAAATCTGCAGAGCGACAGACTCCCCCAAGATATTATTCTTTACTTATTTCCATGGTATCTGAGCACTGCAGAGATTATATAAATAGATGCTTTCTGGAGAAACTCTTCTCTCTGCTAGGGTATGTTAGGAATGTTAGTTACAAGCTTTTTTACTTCACAGTGGATGGGTGGGCTACATTGAGAAGACCAAGGCTTGTTTTTAGGCTCAGTTACAGCAAGATCATCCCATTCCAGGGCAAGGCGAAAAGAAGCTGTGTTTCCCAGGGATAGCAGGAGCCAGCAGGGAATTGCAATGTGATTCAGTGCCCCAGGCAGCACTGGCTTTGGAGGGTCAGGGTCTACATTTGAGGCAGGAAGAGCTGCACAAGCCCTGTGCCTTGCACAGACCTAACTGGTGCCTGTGAATCGTAAACCCTAAACTGGTCTGCTGAGCCCTGTCCTGAGTGTGTGCCGAGGAGGACTGCCCGGAGCACAGCGTGCCTTCCCTGAGTGTTGGAGGGCAATTAATGCCAAGGGGTGTTGCATCCCCAAAGGGCCTCGAACTTACGAACAGAGGCAAAGAGAAACTGCAGCCTCAATGATCTATAGATGATAAACGATGAGCAATGGCAGAGTCGTCAGCTCGATCCATGCCCAGCACTGACTGTTCCTGTGAGTACCAATAAGGGAAAAAAAACGACGATTTCATGCTGCCCTTGGATGTTCTGCTTGTGCTGGATGAACACTGAATTGCATCTGACTGCAAAGGGATGCTTAAACCTCAGGAGCTGCTGTTTGTATGCAGCCTTCACTCTTGGTTTTGTTCCAGTGCTTACATGAAAATATGCTTTTCAGAAGTGCCCAGGAAATGGAAATCACAGGAAGTTCATACTGCAGATGTAGCTCTTTTTTCTTTTTCTTTTTTTTTTTTTTTGGTGAAGTATGCCTCACAGCCCTAGGATAACTACAACAAGGTGACACAATCTCATCAGTTAGTGGTGAGGATTCACTGCAGGTATTCAGCTGCAGGGAGCTGTGGAAACAACACGGACCATGCCAATCCACATCTCCCAAAGAACACTTCACCAGAGTGCGCAGAGCCCTGCATTCCCAGCTGGCTGATCTCTTTCATGGACAGGCTGTGGAAGGATGACAAATGGTGGTGGCTTCCCAGGGAGCAAGTAGACTTGCAGGAAAATCCTTGCATTGTACTCATGCAATGCTGCTTGCCAAGAAACTTTGGAAACCTTCCTTCACGTTGTTTGAAAATGCATGGAAAATAAATGTGTTTTTATTTTATTTTATTATTTTTTATTTTATTTTATTTTTTTCTTCTGGGAAATATTAGCAATATACTATTTTCCTAACTAGAGAATGTTTTCTTGCAAAATTTTTTGCTGTTTCTCCTCATGCTGGTAGGACTTTTATTCAGTTCTGATAGGAGGAAGAGGAACAGAAAACCAGATCCTTGCCAGTGTTAATTCCATGTGGAGCCGAATGAAACATGGAGGTGCCATCTCCACGTGAGCTGAGGCTGAAGCCCTGGGTGGCTGCAGGTGCAGGCCAGGACGAGGCCTCACACACGGCGGTGCTTGCAGACGGAGCTGATGCCAGTTCTAGGGCCGGACAGCAGCACAGAGGCGAGAGTTACCCTTCTGCTTTGCTGCCTGGCCTGCTGTCTGACTGAGCACCTGCCTGCGGCCGAGCTTGGCTCTGCTACCCAGACTTTTGCTCATAAACTCAAGTCTCTGCCAGACTGCTCCCTCCAGAAGGGCTGATGTGACATCACTGCTGAGTAAACAAAAACCAATATCGAGTGGATTAGCTGGAGAGCGCATTCAAGACCACAGCTATAATGCCAGATATCTGAGTCAATCGAAATCCCATAGATCTCCTGTGATTAATAACCACTGGGATATCTAACCCATGCTTTAAAGCAGTTATGGGCAGGCAAGGAAAGCAAGGGTTACTCCCCAACAGTGATACTTACCTATGAGAAAAGAAAGAAAACAAAATGAGGCAGCACACCAGCCTGGAAGCAATGTGGAGCCCTGGTACAACTCATGATACCTGTCTGAAGTTAGATGCAGCGCACCCCAAGGCTTGTGGGGCTGGTGGGGATACTTGTATCTGCTTGGGCTGCCTGGTCCAGGGAGTGACCATGGTGGTGCTGCTGTAAAACCACCGGGGAGAAGACCCAAGGGACTACACCAGCATCTCAGTGGTACTTACATGAGCAGGACGCAGCCAGTTGTTGTATTAGTGCTTCTAGGCTTTCCTTAGGCGTGGGGGAAAAGTTAATTGCTGTCTGAAAGAGGAAGCTGCATTTTGTGGTTGAAAGATTATTTCCCAACCTCGTGGTTAGCAGAGGAGTCCCAAAGGGGCCACACAGGCCAAAGGAGAAGTGCATGGCAAGTGCAGATGAATAGGGGAAGTTGTGTTTGATGAATGCGTTCTGCTGCTGCTGCTGCCTCATGGAGCCAGATATGCTCCAACATGGTTAAAAGATGGATGGGTGCTCTAGGGCCGATGTGGATGTCTGGGGACACAGCTGAGGTTTAGGTTCTGGGGCTAGTATGTGCTGGAGCTGTACAAAGAGAGGAGCTTCAATGTACTGTTGCTGTCTGGGCAGCCCCGAGTGAGCCACCATGCACACCGGGACTGCTGGCAGCTCTGGCAAGGGGCAGCGTGGCTCCAGCCTCACTCGTCTCAAGCTTGCTCCAGGTGCCCTCATGGCATTGCCTCTGCCAGCACTAGGAGCTTGTTCCAACACAGGAGCACCTGAGCACTGCAAGGCTTTTTGCTCTGGCGAAGCAGAAAAGAGTTAACTCGCCCTCAGTTCTCCTCCAGAAGAGAGAAGATGGAAATGTTTCATACCGTGCTATTTTTAAATCGTTCAAGAAATGTATTGCTAACAGAAGAACAGCATAACTGACGTTTCCCAGAATCAGCTGGTGAAAGTGCACAACACAGCTCCTCTTGGGCAGCCCAGGCAAGGTAAAATGACTCAAAATAGATTGCAAATAGAAAGAAAAAGCAGAAAACCATTACAGAGCTCTGTAGGCAACACCCTGAAGTCCATTTTAGCTGTTAGCCATTGTACTTAAGGCAATAGAGAGCAATTAAACAAGGAGACCACTGGAAGGTTTGTTTCCCCATTGTACCCCCAAAATAGCTCCAGCTCCTTACCAGTGCAAGGTATCACACTGACAGGGGCAGAGATCAAAGGCATCTGCCCAGCTGCCACAAAATGCTCTGTAATGAGGGTCTTCATTAAAGTGAGAGGGCCCCCAGCCACTCCTGTGGGGTGGACTTTTGGGTGATGCTGACCTCTCTCCACCATGAACAGGGCTGAGAGCCACCAACTCGCTTCACGGAGTCCACCAATTGACTCACATAGTTCCCCTAGGGAGGCAGCATGCGGCATTAATTAATGGACATAAAACTTGCTCGGAAGCAGGCACAGGTATGACAGCTCCTAATAGCTGTACATGAAGGGCTCTGATATGTCCGTGTAACCAAACAGCGACTGCTACGCTTCGACAGCAGACTTAGAACATCTTTCTGAGGGCTTATTATTTCAGAGGGCTGCTAAGTATAAATTTTGCAGTGGTTCTCCCAGACTAATTTTCATGTAGAATAAATTCAAGTGTGAATGAATGTGGGCTGTTGCGTGGCCTGCATTAGCCAGGAGGTCAGGTGAGGAAATTAGCCCGTTCTCTAGTGACCTTGCAACATGGGAAGGAGAGCAGCCCCTTGTCCAGGCACACCAAGAAGTGATGGAGCAGGCACTGCCAGGGGCATGCTGCAGCAAGTGTGAGGAGCCTGTCACAAAACACCCTTCTTGGTGGAGTGGATGGTGACATTTCTACCCAGACCTTAAATGCGGCTTCCCCGTTTCACCTGCCTCCAGCGCTGCTGAGGTGAGGGATGGCTGGAGAAAGGGTCTCCCCTTTCTCTGTGGGCTGTCAGAAGAGCAAGCTGATGGGTGTGTGAGCAATATGGGCACATCTAGCGTGTGACTTGTGGGGCCTTCCGCACTTACAAACTGTTGTTTGCAAATATTTGTGGTGACAGCTAGCAGCAGGCAGGCGAAATGCATGGAGGTGGGGACATTTCCAGTCACAAAGAAGCAGTGTCAGCGGGTACCGGTGATAGCATAGATGTGCCCTTGGCCAAAATACAGCTGTTAGGAACTGCCTGGGGACCTGGCATGGGTTATACAGTGAGCAGCTGCCGTGCAGAATGCAGCAGGTATGTTTTGATTCAGCCTTTCCCTGCAGGGCAGCTTTTAGGTATAAGGAGTCTACTGACTACAGGACAAGTACCGCAAGTTAGGTGGAAATGGTTGTTAGAAGATCACTAACGTGCTTTATTCTCTGGTAAAAACTTTGTGTTCATCCCTTGAAAGGGATCCAGAAGCCCAGTGGTGACGTTTTTGGTATAACGGTGATGTTACTGCATCTGCAGCACTCTTGCCAGAGGGCGTGAGATTTGACGCTCCCCATTCAGGAGGCTCATCTGTACAAAACCAAAGTTTTCTTTTGTGATGAGGTTGCCTAAACATCTGATATGATTCTATCTATTCTATTATATAATTCTATAGCATATGATTCTATAATCTGGCAGGCTTCTGCAGAACAATCGGGCCTATCTTTCTGTCTGCTTCTGTCCCACATGGATTCCGCAGGTGCAGGCCGCCGTGGCTCCCTGGTCTGGTCACACACCAGTGGTGGCATGACGCTGGCTGCAGTTCCCCAAAGGCAGGGCTTTTTCTCCTGTGCCCACAGCCGAGTGATGTCCTCTCCAGGGAGCCAGCCTGGACAAACACTTTGTGTTCTTCTCTTTGGTCTAACACCGCCAGCCAAGGGAGGCCGCAGCTGCTCTGAGGGCACTAGGCCGAGGAGCAGAGCGGTGAGGTGGGAGGACGCTGCTCATCTCCGTCTAAATGCAGAAGCTGTTGCAAAGAAGGGTTAAGAAATTTGTCCAGGGCCCCAAAACACGTGGGCGGCAGAGCCACGAGCTCTTGCTCCCGCTTTGATCTCATCACTGAAGTCCTGTGGAAGTAGCAGTGGGAGGGACAGCTGAGAAGGACTGGAGTGGGAAATGCCATGTGTAGGAAAAGAGCGGGTAAGTCCAATTTCAGTCTACATCTTGTGTGTGCAAAGGGGGCAGTGGTGGTGCAACTTGCGTAAAGGGTGGTTTCCACAATTGGAAATATTTAATTAAGTGAATTATTTTCCTAGTAGTACTTTAAAAGGTTATATACCCAATTAACTGTGCATTAGACTTAGCCTGAGCCCCATTTTGATATGCTCAGTGGACTGTGAGGAATGTACTGTCAGCTTAAGAGAGACAAAAAAAGGTAGAAGTCAAATTGGTGGCAAATGAAGTTTCTGGCTCCTTGTCAAAGCACCCGCATGCCTCATTACCTTGGTTTAAAGCCAACAGACTAGCTTAACGGGGCTGTTTATTACTCCCTCCCCTTCCATCTCTGCTGAAAAGTAAGTTGTAGCTGCAAATCCTCTCTCCTACTTTCACGGGCACATACCCTTCCTCAGCCCGCCATGCCCGTGTGGCACTCGCACCCTGCTGACGGAGCCATTTCGCACCATGCCCAGTCTCGGTGCCAGCTGTTTCTGCTGGCAACACCATGACGTGGTGCCACTGGACGTGCAGCCAAATGATCCTGGGGAGAGGGAGGGGGTGTTAACGAGATAATAGAAGCGCATGCCCGCTATTTTCTGCCCCAGAGTAAATGTGGCTTTCCCTTGGCTGTGAAGCTTGTGTATCTGTTGGAAAGTGGCTCTGTCAAAGAGAAGAGTTGCCTTCTTTTTTGCTCCAGCCCTCACCACATGGATTGTCACCCTTTCTTCCCCTGTTTTCTCCATGCCCCATGCAGCACAGCCCCCTGGCAGGGTGTTCAGCTCCCCATTGTGCTCTGGCCCCTAGCAGCGACCAAGGCCATGAGGACACCACAGGAGATGGAGGCAAATGCGGGGTACCTGTCTGTAGCAGTACCTCCTGCTGCTTGTGCCTGTGTAGGGGGTGGCAACAGTTGAATGGCAGAAGAGCTTAGATTTAGGAAGGGAATTAATTGCAATGTGTCTTAAAATTGTCTACCCATCTTGTGTACGGCAAATTTTCAGTGGGTAGAAAAAGGGCAGACAACAGTCTGCTATATGGACAGATACAACCTCAACATTTAATTGTGGTCCCTTGATTATCTTTCCGTACTTCTTATCTCGGCCTTGTGTCAGCTGTTTGCAGCAGAAGCTTACCTTGTACGTGCCAGCCATGGTGGAGCCCAAACCACAAAGTACTGAGAGGTAGTAATAAGGGAATAGTCACCCTAGAGCAGCACTGTTTACAAAAAGCCAGAACGAGGGGTGAATATGCAGATGATTTTGTATTTGGGGAAGTGAGGCCTGTAGGAATAGGAGGACTGTTCAGACATAAGCTTTGCTGAAGTTCAGTGTAGCTGAATACAAAATTGCTTGAGCACCTTGACTCAGCATTGCTGACAGACGGGGCAGGACAAAGGTGGCTTTGCCTTCCTCACCTATTTCCCTTCAGTTTCAACAGGGACTCATCACAGCTGCAGGCACCACTTCGGTTCTCCTGAAGCATTGTGAAAGAATGCGATGATGTAGCTTTATTATTTTTAGCCTGTTTTGCTAAGGGAGTTACGCTTACGCAACTACGTCCCTGCAGCCCTACCCTCCCTGCCCCTCACACACATGCACTGGTACCTTCTACATCTGTAAGACGATTTTAAACAAATTTGAGAGGGAGCAGAGGTCTCAGAGCTCGTGATTCGGGCATGTGGGTAGACAAGAGACTCACGCTGGTGGGACCGCAGCAAAATCTTGGCCCCAGCTGCTCTGGGAGGCTGTTCCCGGCTGTATCCTCCGAGCTCCCGTGCTGGGACTTGCCCTCGCAGGTGCGAAGGTGGATGGGTGTGTAAGGGTCAGGGATGGGACAGCAGGGAAGGCTGCAGGGCAGAGAGTGCGAATCCGTGGCAGATCAGACTTGAGCAGTGCTGGTGCTGAGGGAGCTTTGTGCTTTGTCTGAGGGCGATTGGCGCCTTTAGTACGGGTCTAAAGCAGTTTGGCTGGAACAGTTCTCAATAGGAATCGAGTCTGCTTGACTGGATCAAGGAAACGCTGGTGGAACTTGCTGTGGCATGTTTGCAGTCCCTGTTTCTAGCACAGGCAGGACAAAGGACAACCTGATCTGAGGGAACAGCGAGTGTGTGTGTCAGCCATTCTTTCTGAAGAAAGTGAGCCTGAAAGCATAAAAGAAAATCTGAAAGCTTAGAGTCCCAGGCTGCATCCTCCCAGGTGAGGTTGGTTCTCTCCTAATGTGCAGAGAATGCTAAAGCTGTGAGACATTTGTTAAAACACGCACAAAGCCCCGGCGGGGTGAGAAGTAATTTGCACAGTAATTGCAGAAGGGGACGAGCGAGTGTGCGTGTGCCTGCTGCCCTGCTGGGACTTGTGCAATGTGGCGTGATAATGTCCTGGAGCTGCCTTCCTGCTTCTGTCGGGAATGACCCTAAAACCCAAGGACAGGACAGGTAGCAGGTGCCAGCAACCGCCCTCAATAAGGAGCCCAAGCTGAAAATCATCTCAGCCACCTCAGCTCTCCCACAAACGAGAACGACTGGTCTCCAGGGTTTGCAGAAGGCTGGTGGTGTCTAGGTTTCACTGCGCACAAAAATGTGCATCAAACAGCCAAGCAAATAGGGAAAAAATGAAGAAAAAGCTTTTATAGCAGTGGAACATGGTAGAAACAGCCCCTGGAGAACTGGGATTGTGAGAGATTTCACAGAGAAAAGAGAGAACCCCCTTGAGAGCTTATCTCGGATTTGGGTTATTTGAGAGGAAGAGCAGAGACTCGGTAGGTGGAGGTGGGAGCTTCCCTGCCCTTCACACACCCCAAGCCCTCCCCAATATTAGGCCAGCCTGGTAAAGCAGAGACATTGCTGCATGTGAGGTGCCTCCCAGGGGCACCCACAACCTGTCTCTGGTTTCTGAGGATTCACAAGCAAGGACGAATGAGTGGTGGGACTTTCTGGATGCAGAAGCAGGGTACATGGGCACCTTTGTCATTGTCCATCATGGCCTAGGCATTTGATACTTAACATCTGCCAGAAGAGTGATGGTCATTAGACAAAAGATTCATTGCGAACAAAGGATGAAGAGAGAACTAGGTTCAGAAGCATGTGGTGAGTTCATGACAAAAATCATTCAGCATGCCTACATATGGTATGCAACATTTGTTTATTAACCCAAGTAACAAATAAGTGTCATAATTTTCTCTAGAAATGAACCAAATTAGGTATTTGTCCTGACTGAAATAAGGTATACAACATATTGTGTCTTAGTGAATGTGATCACCACTGTAAGCTGTTATACCGGGCAGCTGATGGCAGAATTACACCTTGTCTTTTCCTCCTGCTATCAGTATGGTATCAGCTGTGTGAGCAGTCCAGGGCAGTCCTTGTTCTTTCAGCGTGGGCTTCTATTTCTCAATCCATGCAACCACAGCAGTTCAGCTTCTCATTTTTGCCTGAATGCTTATTTCAGCATTTTTCCCAGCACAGTGGTCCTGCTGGAGAACGGGGCTCTTTGAGGGGGAATATTTCTTTGACAGTGTTGGATACAAGGTGATTTTTTAAAGGCAGAGCCACAGCTAATACTATGTCTGCTTGGATGGTGGCATTAAAGCCAGCCTAAGTGTTTTTGTCAATTTTATAACTCAGTCTCTTTTTTATTTTTTGAAGTTACTATGGCCAATAGCCAGTCTTTCAACAATCACAACATTATTTCGCTCCACCAAGCATAAAGCTCAGAGGAAACTCAATTCCATTTGAAGCACCATAGTGTAAGAGAAAGAGACTCCTACCTTGAAACCGGAGCACTGCTGATTGTCTGCAGACCCAAGCTGCTGTGGCGTCAGTATGCACGTGCCCTCGAGAACAGCACTTGGATCAAGCTCTTTACGAGTAATCTCTCATTTTGGAAGCCTTGGTATTGGCATGCCTCTCTTGAAGGCTCTGATCTCTGTTGTCGAGCTCGCTGACAATTTTCAGCTTCTATTATTCTTGGCTGCTTCCAAAAGTGTGGCGTGTGTATAATCCTCTTTTTCTTTTAATTTTTGGCTGCACCAGCTTTGTGTAATTGTGCTCCCATGAATATATTAGTTGACTTTTATAATCCTGAGAAGCTCATAATCAAAGACTAATGTAAACTTACTCAAATATCAGCTTAACTATTACTTTTAAAGTAAGGCAAGCAACTATGTGAGAAATGTACTTGAAAACATTCAACTCATTCTGACATTGAGATTTCACAGTGGGCCAGATCAAAACTTATTAGAAATCTATTTAAGATGACACCTCAGTAGCATGAAGCGTAAGTGCCATTTCTCAGTAGCTAAGTGGAGTTCAAAGGCAGCCCTTTATGCATTGAAATGCCAAAATCTGATACAAAAATATTTAGACTACTGATCAAAATAAATCAAATCCTCTTTCCTCACTGTGACTGCAAAATATAACGACTCTTTTATAAAATTTAGACAATTTTGATGGCAAACTGCAGCTACTGGGCAATGCCATTTCAAGGAAGACAAAATAGAAGCCACTTAAAACAATCAGGTAACCAATGACTCAGGCAGATAAAATCAAGACATTAACTGAAAGCACAATAGCTTCTAAAGCCATAAACCACCACGAAGATCAGTTTCAAACTATTGTAGAAGACGTTACAGGCTGATAATGGAGGTACAGAGGTACGTGCCTCTTGCTATCAATGCTTTGCAAGAGGGGCAGTGTCTGAAGCAGGCCAGGAAGGGCTGACCTGTGCAAATGGGATCTGCTGGGATCTCTTCAGGCAAGGGGAACGGTGGGAGGTGAGGGGAGCTGTGGAGGAACAGACCCTTGGCTGGAGCTTCGTTCTGCTGTACTGAACCTCAGAAGCCACCCGTGCCAGCTGAGTGGTGTCCAGGCATGAACAAAAGGCAAGCTGTGACTGCTGGATTGGGAGCATTTCTGGGCTATGCCTCTAAAAATCAATCTTTTAACGTGTAGGGAAAATATGACAGAAAATACATGTTCCTCTTGCCATGGTTGGTCCACCTGCTCCCACACGCTGTTGAGGTGGCACGGCCGGATCCACAGACACCGTTCATTTCAATGAAACATCACCTCTGAGAGCCCCCGTGGCAAGTCCTTTGAGACAGAGTTCAGCTTCCTCTTGATGAGGCAAAAGGATGTATTTCTTACTAATGGGGTAACTGCACCGGAATGATATGTACTCTAACTGTGATTGAATGCAAAATGAGAAATGAGAATGCAAAATGAGTACATCCCCTTACGGTCCTACCCCCGAGTCCTATATAACAAGTTTGTCTCCCTTTCCCCTCACAATTACAATCCTGCTGGTAAAGGAGATAGATGTAGGCTCATTACCTAGCTGCATAATGAAGTGCATTAGCAGGACAGATGGACAGCTGGCAGTAGAGGCTGAAACAGGCTAAAATCCAAAGTGCTCTGAAATATGCCCTTGGGCTTTCTCCAAAGCCTATTTATTTTCATAAGACAATTTGAACATTCGCAGGGAACTTGCCTGCTTCCAGGTGTCATCGCTCATGGTGTAGCAGCCCCAACTGCGAGACAGCATCACCATCAGTGCCCTTGCCTGGGCACTTCAGTCGCGTTCTCTGTGCTACCAGTGGCCCTGGGGACGGGTGGCAGGGAACCCCGCAGAGCCCAGCCACCCCCTGAAGAGAGCCTCCTCAAAACGTCCTGTGGCCCTCAGACCTCCAAGTAGTAGTTAATTTTTTTTTCCTTCTTTTCTATGGCAGTTTTGGCAGTCATGTCTGTGTCTTTGTCAGAGGGAGAGGAACGGGAGCACTGACAGGCAGCACAGGGCTGTGTACAGACCAGCCAGGGGAGCTGAGTCCTATCATCCTACAGACAGCCTACGCAGCCTACAGTCTCTTTCTTGCACTGATTTTTTTGTTTTCCCATAGCGCGCAGTGATTTACTTGTAGCCCTCAAGGTACACGAAGCATCCTTTCCAGTCTCTTTAATCATTAGATAGCGATGTTTCTCACCACACTGCTGTTACACTATACAGAAGGTGCCTTGTACAGAGACGTGTGAGGCACCCTTCCGCTGCTGGCAGGGGCAAGATGTGCTGCCTCAGCACGGGCAGCTTTCTGCACTGTGCGTGGCAGGCTGCTGCCTTTTGCCAGAAAAAAGTGTAGCTTGCTCCACCAGTGGCAGTTTCTGCTGTCCTGAATATAAACGCTGTGCTGAACCCCGTGAAGTTCAGAGGCTACAGACCATCAGGAAAGTAAAGGGTCTGGCACGTAGCAAAGACAAGCTGGTAGCAAAATGAGTGCTATCCAGCTGTGGAAGAGAGAAGGTAGGGATAAGCGCTGTTGCAGAACCTGAGGTTGTACATACAACTGTAAGACCCCACCCTCTCCTCCCAGTCTCCCATGTTACAGAAGGTGGTGTCCTGGGGTGCAGTTCCATCTTCTGGACTCACACAGCTCCGTGTCCGAGCCAGCATGAGGGACCAGAGGCAGTGGATTGTCTGCCTCTCATGCTGGAGGCTCCCTCACCACGCCGCGGTGCACGGGCTGGGAGGTGTTTTTGTGCTGCTGGTGGTGCCAGCACCTTGCGCTGAGGAAGTGCAACCAACATTTACCATTGCAGGGGAAGCAGAAAGCACCGTCAATTAAGGCTGCTCATGAGTATGTGCTGGCAATATTGAGAACAAAAGCAAGCACTGCATGTGCACCATTCCACCCAAAGGCTTCAAAAAGGTTTGCAAAGCCTGCATTGCTGAATTATCCTTCCCTAATTCCTTTGCAAGACAGGCAAATGTTACAGCACCGTTCTGCAGACCACTAAAGTAAGCATGTCCCATTGGGGGCTGGTGGAGGATGATCCCAAAGCCATCACCTAGATCTTTTGTCATCACTTGACCATATGGTTTCTCAAATATAACTTTCTTTATCTATTACTTCAAAACTATATTTTAATTTTTTTTTCAACATTAACTTGAGCTAGAGCACAGGTGTTGCCCTACTTTAGCCACCATCTGCACACACAACCCTTCTGTAGCTTGAATCGGTTGGCTTATGTGGTCAAGCAGGCATCCTGCACTGCTTTACAGAGCGGCTGCAGGCTGCTGTGATAGACCACCTGTGGTCCTCCATGGCCATCCCAGTGTTCCCTGCCATGTTTCTAGAACGGAGAAGTTCTCCTGCAGCACTATGAGAAGCCCTTATTGTGCCTTTCAGCCTGCTACACAGCTGAGGTTCGTGCTAGCTGCAGTCCTGGTATTGCACAAGAGGGAGCACAGGGCTGGTACGGACCATTCTGCTGTCAAGGGTGCTGGGCTTGCTCAAGTGCTGTGACCACCAGAAACTCCAGGGGCCTCTGCTGGGAGGACTTTGCAAAGATACGACAGCCAAGAACAGGAATATCTATATCTCCATGAAAGGTTTGTGTTACATAACTGATTTGAAAAAGAATAAGAAAAAGGAAAAAAAAAAAAAAAAAGAAAAAAAAAAGAAACAGGATTTCTTGAAAACATTGCTCTGTAAAGCACTTTATTTGTTAACCTGAGCCTACAAAAGTATTAAATAAAATGGGGTGCTTGACCTTGGAATTTGAAGGTGTGTCTGGGGCACTTGTCTTCTGCCAAGTGTTTGGATGAAGTCCCTGAAATAACATAACCAGAAAAAAATGAGAAACTGGGTTTTACTTGGGGAGTGTGGAGCAATTAGCCTGCCAGAGGCAATCCTCTTCGTTACAATGAGTAAGTGTTTGCTGTTCCGAGTGAGGTATAGGTGACGTGCACTTTGCGGAAGACAAAGATGAATTATCTGGAATAAACAACAGACATTTGAGCTTATTAGGGAGCAGAGGGGTCTAGTAGTTTTATCTGCAGCTGACTCTGTGAGTCAGCTGGCTAACAATCCTGTGCCACGCTACCTACTCCAAAAACAGATTAGCTACATTTCCCCCTTACTGAGGCAGCAGTGCATAACATTGGATTCAAACCTCGTCAGGAGGACAAGGGGATGACTCAGGGTGTTTTTCCCCCCTTTCTTTGTTTTGATTTGTTTATGAAGTAGGTGTCCATGTTCCAGTCTGCTTGTAATGAACATGCTGATAGCAAGCTAAAAATAATTTCGGAGGAGGATCTTACAGAAGTCTCTGTAACAAAAAAAACCATACAGATATGTCACTGTAAACCAGCACTAGCTGAGTAGTGCTTTATTAGCTGGAAAGGGATAGGCAGTAATGAAGTGACTATAGTCCATATATTTTTTAAAACATTATTTGTTTATAAGATAGAGGATGTACTGATTCTTCTTTCTGATTTTGATCCAAAAGTTCACATTTTTCTCTTTTTCCATTAAACCTGCCCCAGCATACCATTTGATAATAATACCTTTCATGACTGCTTTTTTTTTTTTTTCATCCAAGCTCTTCAGTATCACTAAAGGATTGATGTGACTTGCAACATAGATCTTGCATCAGGAATAAGCTGAAGTTGTCTTGCTTTTCCTTAGGGGACAAAAAAATCAGTCTTTTGAAATATCGCCAACAAATAATACTTTCAGAAGCTCTCACATAGTTTGGATGCCAAAGTTATACTGAAAGTCAGTGAGGTTCAGGTTTCTAAATCACGCTGTAAATGTGATTTAAAGGCTTTAAGGGTGAAGCCTGTGTCCCTGCAGAGGATCTGGACAAGACTCTTTTACCCTTCAAGATCTGGGCAGGTTTTTAGCACCGAGAGGTGGGAAAGAAGTCACAGAGGGATGAAGAGGAGGCTCCTACCAGCTACAAGTGGGCTGCTCATAAGTTTTGGAGGGGATGGCTGAATCTGTGCTTACAAGGATGGTTTCTCTTGTTAAGATACGTCTGAAGATGCACAGTGCTTGGCAGTGTTCCTTACCAGTACGGCTCTGCGGAGAACTGCTTGGTGAGCCCATTAGCTCGTGTGCTTGTTTCCAAGTTTGTCTGAGTGTGGAGAAGGGTGAAGACGAAGCTCAACGGCTTAGAAAGAAAAGAACACAATGCTTCTCATTTGAAGGTTCTGATAATTAAGCCATTAAAGATTGCTGGGGTTAACAATACCATGTCTACAGGGAACTAATTACTCATACAATGGGAAAATACCATGACAACAACAAAGAAGGACATTTTATAGCCAAGTAGCAATGATAAGCTCCTGCCCCGAAGCATGCAGCTGGAAGGCCCAGCCTCTGCCCTCCCAACTCATTGGGATATCTCCAGTGAATAAGAGCAACATGTAACCCACACTTCTGCTGTCAAGGTGATTAGAAAGGATGCAGTAAACACTAATAAAATGTACAGACTAGAGACGTGTCAGCCAGTGAAGATAGGCTGCAGCCGCACAGCCTGCATGGCTCGATACTGCTCCAGCAGCAGAGCACTGGGCCCAGGGGCTTGCTGATTCACTCCTTCCTGTTTTTCATTTTGCTCCTTCATGGAGATCGTGGTTTTGTCTACAAGTCTCTCCGAGGGCATCTGCTTTGGTGTTCTTTTTTTTTTTCTTCTTACCAATACCCCCAAAGGACTTCCACTAATTTCCCTCTCTGAGCAGCAACAGCAGCAGAGAGGCTCTGATTTGTTTACTGGAAGCATGTTTTCATGGTGAGAATGGCATGTGTTCCTCTGAGACCTTTCAAAAGAGCCCCACCTAGCATAATTGCAGGATTTCAGATGAGCTCTGAATGCTAGAAGATCTCTTTTTACTCAGTAACCTAATATCAATTACATCTTCCCCTAACTATAAAAGCCTTGATTTTTAATTCATGTAATTTTCCCACTGAGGACAGAGACTATTTAAGGCATCTGCTAAAATCTATAAATGTAATTATTTGTTGCAAAAGAATTCAAAATGAATTTCTGTGAGGTGGAAGCTTAAAAGCCTTGAGGAGACTGGCGGTAAGGCATCCAACTTCATTACCTCTGTCCCTTCTGGTGGCAGTGTCAAGGGGCTAGGGAACAGGGAGATCCTGTGATACCAGCACGTACCAGCGGTTGCACCTCCAGGGAGATGAAGGACAGGAGAAATGCTCCCCCGTTCAGATGTTTGCTGTCGTATTCAGGGTGCTGGAGGGTATCTACCAGCACAGGTGCTGCAGTGCCCATGTATGAACCTGTTAGTCCACAAATTTGTCTCGTGCCTTCTTGAACCTGCTGACACTCTCTGGCTCCACACCCCACTGTGGCAGGGAGGTCCAGAAGGTCACCGCCCTGTCTGTAAGGGATGACTTTCTAAAATGTGCTTTAAATGGGCCTCCTGCTGGATTCATTGGATTCTCTGACCCTCGGCTTCTTGTAGTGTGAGGTTTTACGAACATCATGTTTTATCTGCTGCCTTGATAGTTTTATAAACCTGGATGAAATTCAGCCTCAGTCTTCCCTCCAAACAGGAGAGTGCAAGCCTTTTTAGTCTCATTTCAGAAGGCTCCATCCCCTCAGCTGTTTTATCTGCCCACCCCCAGTTCTGCTCTGTCCTTCAGACCTGAGCTGCATGTGGTGGCTATACTGCTGTGGGGGCACCGGCATGTTATATCGCAGCAAAACGTCACCGTCAGCATTGATCTCAGTCCTCTTCCTGGTGAGACAGAAGCATCTTCGTGGTTTATGGAGGGTGTCTGTACCTCTGTGTATGTGCCGGGACTAATAGCATGGAACTGCAGCTATCAAAACAGCACAAAACTTCCTGAAAAACCTACCAGGGGATATGTGGATATGGCCATTTATTCTGGTGGCTGTTGTTTTTCAAATGGGCTAAATAATAATAATAATAAAAAGAAGCTTGAAAACCTTCCTGAAGCTCTTTATTTTCATTTTTTTCATCACTGTGGAAAAATTACACTCACCAGGAAAGGGACAAACTCCAAATGGATGCAAGACTGCTAGGCATAATTTGTAATGAGGAATTTTAAGTCTCTGAGAGCTGGACTTCAGCCACTCACTGCAGCTCTCCCTCCTCCTCTGTGCCCCTCCGGGCAGCATAAGGGATCCAGAGACAGGCAGACACTGCAGTGACTGGGGACCCGGCGACAGGCTTCTGTTTGTGGACACCAGCTGGGAATCTGCTTCAAATTAATACCAACTTATTTGTCCTCTTAAAATGTTCCTCCAAAAAGGTAGCAGCCAGAAGCAGAACTCGTGGCAATCCCGCTTGGCTGAAAACCTGCCTTGTAGGCCTCGGGAGAGGGAGAGAGGCTCAGGGCTGCCAGACAGAAAGCTATTGCAGAAGCCACGCGGTTTTCCTGGCCCTCTCCGATGGATTTTTCCACCAGAAAAAAAGGTTTTGGCCTGCGCTCTGCCTGGCAATCTGCTAGGGACTGGTGAGTGTGATACCCCATATGTGAGTAGTCCTTCACAAGAAGAATGTGCGCTAGTGTTATGAAACCCCTTTGGCTTTGGAGGGTGACATTTATGCTGCGTAAGGACAGCAGGAATTCATTATTATTTGTTTAATTTTGCAGAGTTATCTGTGTCTCAAAGCTTCTCCTATATCACATTCCTGATAGGTCCCCATACAGGACTGGATGCAGTAATTAAAGCAGGGCTATTTTTTTGTGGAGCTCTTTGTTTTCCTGTTGGCCAGGAAGGATCAGCACTAGCTATTTAACCTCTGTGTTCAATGACTGTGCTGTGTTTCCATACGCAGACCTGTATCTTGGTGCTTTTCCACCTCTTGGTGGTTGGCTGGCCAAACGCATTCCCATCTTTCTCTTAGACGTTTATAAATATGCAGATACACTTCACACTAAGCCTGTCAAGATGCTCACCAAGCATCACACTCTTCTTATCTTCTTTCTATGGTTGCCCAAAGAGACTGATGCAGGATTGCAGTATCATTTCCTGGGACATATGCGAGTCTTCCACCATCCACGGGGCTGTGAGAACCAGGGTGAGCAGCTTCGGGGCTCACAGGCAGCTGAGGGAAGAGAGCCATATGAAAAAGAAATCATATGGAAGAGCATAAAGGAAAAGGTAACCAGTCGTGCTGGAGCTAAAGACTGGAAATTAGCTTTCCAGAAAAAACAGTGGAGAGAATCAAAGAGAAATTGAACTCAAACCTCACTTTTTCATAATTAAAATCAACTCTCCTTTACTTTTTCAACCAGCACTTAATCAAAGGAGGAGCCTTTGTCCATCCCCTCTCTCTTTTTTTTTTTTTTTTATTCAAGTTGCGCACTGCATCTTGACCACAAACTATTCCTGTCACAGTGATTTACCTTTCTGGTATTAGTTATGGCCTTTGCATCCATTTCCAGCTCGCTGGGCGGTGAGTTTAGCCTTCCGGCATTTAGGGAAGAGTCCAGTGAACACAAGTCTCACGGGCAGCAAACCCAAATGTTTAAAGAAGACAAAATTGGAGAGATTTTGAAAAGGGAGGAAAATACTCTGCATTTAGTTTCTGGGCATGAGCTTTTAGGAGTCATGTTACCCAGTCTATCCTCTCAACTTTGAGGGCAAAGAGTGCAGGTTTTATGTTCAACCCCAATAAAATTGTGTGGCTCCAGAGCTCACCATAACGTGACGATGGTTAGCAAATCCCCCAAAAAACACCAGCGCCTACTTTCTCTCCAATCCTCAGCAATTGTCTGCATGGGCAATTTCATTTACTCACAATCCCTTCTGTGCCTGTATGTTATTGAATCCGTATTTTTAAAAGCACTTGAAACTTGAGCTCTGTCCCACTGGCGCGTGGGGGCAGTGCTCCTGCTTCCTCAGTGCTCTGGTGGACTTTGCAGTCCATCTCTCTCTAGCTCCTTCCTTTTCATTACAGCCTTCTCTTATTTGTCCCTAGCCTTGCTTTTGTCATCTGCTGTTTTCACCTATTCTACGTTTTGAAAAAGCAAATGCCGTCTGCCTTCAAAAGCTTTGTCACATGGACAGACTCCTGATGACAGAGAAGCTCCTTGCACATTCCTGTAATCGTGGCATGAAAATCCACAGAGGAAAACAGGGAGTTTGCCTGCTGAGGGTGTTGTGTGTGCTGCAGCATTTAGGTGTTTTCTGTGACCTTGAAAGACACAATATGCATAATAAGCAAAGAGCAAGCAATAGGAAGGATAATGTAGTTTCTGTAGATTTAGACAAAAATGTTCTGCAGAATTAACTACTTCAAATGGTTAGAAAAGCTGACACAATTTAACATCTGTGGATTTTTTTTCCACCTGCATATTAACAGAGATAGCAGCGATTGGCCAGGTTTAGCCCAGCCATGTGTGTGTCAACTAAATGCAGAACAGTTGTTATCTCTAGATATTTGCTGAGGATAGGTGTTCTTGAACTACAGCAAAAGGATGCTGACACAAATGTAGCATGCATGATAGCAAGATGCGAGTTCAAAGGAGAGGACATTGTGCCCAAGTACGCATATCCAGGGACTTACCATTGACTTGTTTTTTAACTTGGCAATTTGGATCGCTAGTCTTTTGCTCCTTTTGGTAAAGAGCTTTGAGATCTCTGCTTTCCACCCTTAAAGTGCATTATTATGAAACAGTTCCCTTAATTGCCCTTTCCACATGCAGACGATGGCCTTTTTCCAAAGGTATATTGTATTTGCATTGATCACACTGCTGGCTAATGACCTTGTCATTAGGAAAACTTGAAATGTAAAATATGAGTTACTTGGACTCTAGCATTATTCATTGTTTTATTTTCTGATCTCTGAAAGATATTGCAGAGCCAGCAGGAGGTCTGTGTGAGACCTGCTGACACTGTGGAATTCGTGGTACTTTAATTATCCAAATGATCTAAACAAAAGAAGTTGACAGCAGAGTAGCGCATGATTGATCGTTAGCTGCAAACTGCAAAAATGAATTCGGCAGCTGGGTTGTTTACACGAAACTCTCGTGGTGGCTGCTGCAACCTCCTAACACCGCCATCCTGGACAGGACATCAGATAGGATGTGCTGGATGGAAATAGGGCTGGAAGCATCCACAGAAGATTGTTTCTGTGCTCACAAGCACCTTTTTTTCTCTGTAGCTTTGTTGTAATGAACAACTCAGTCATTATGGTGGGCATCCTCATGGGTTTTTTAGGTCAGTGTCCATCCAATAACTGGAATACTTGTGGGACCAGGAGAGGAAGACCAATATAAGATTACAGGGAAATCGGTGCGGATGGAGACCTGGAGACTGCACAGAGCCATGGGCCACAGACTAGAAACACAGCCACAGAACTAGTAACTCCCAGCAAAATGGTGACAGACCTGGGAATGCCCATCTGGTGGTAGCAGAACCTCAGTGACTATGTGGGACAGCCAGGTGAGATCGAGATCCCTGCACCCCTCTTCCCCCAATCCCCCCGAGTCCTTACAATTTTGCATTCACACTGAAGGATCAAGCCCAGCCACACTGGAAATGTACAGAGCGCAGTGCTTTCTCCTGTAATGCATTAATTCGTGGCTTTGAGTTCTGGTTTGCCTTGGATGCTAGAAGAATACACTTATTAAAAAAGACGAAGAAGAAGAAAAAAAAAAAAAAAACTTCTTGGCTACATTTGCGGTAGAAAGGTCTGTCAGGGGCCATTAAGTGGATGCAGATACAGCAGAGCTGCAGAAGTCCTTAAGCTGCAGCTTGCTGAAGAGTATTGTGGGGACAGCATAACCCCATGCCTGCCCTTTCTGAAGCACCCCCAGCATGCCTTAGTGGCCCTGAGAGACTGGATTTTTCTGGCACCCTGCCTGGTGACTCTCATCTCCTTAGGTCTTTGTCCTGAAGGTGGAAAGCAGGCTCGGGTCACAAGGACACTTTTTCCCCTCTCACTCCGCTACCAGCACTGCTCCTGGGAGGCAGGTCAGGAAGAGTTAGTTTATCTTTGTCAGGGAACATAAAAACAAACATGCCTATGGGGTTAACAGTTTTAGCAAAGCACTCTTCTTTTCTTTCTGGAAATCATGTTTAAGGAAAGCCACACAGAGCTAATGACTTGAGTGCCTGCGGTGATTGTCCTCATACTCAAACTATGCGAAGTGTTCTACCAAAAATCTCAGAAAACTGCCATAATACAGCACTCGCAACAACACCCTGTGACAGGGGTTGATCTCAGGACTTATTTGTGTATCTTTAGCACATGAAAAATACAATTGTCAAAGTCTGCAGCATTGCCAGTACATGTGACCTTTAGCTCATCTTGCAATACCAAGTATTTTCATTAGCCAGAATTGCTACAATTGGCTTCTTGGGAGAAGCTCCATTTCCTGAAAATAGAAACTAATGGGTGGTCATGAAAACTGAACCAGGGGAGGGGATGGGGAAGCGGAGTCTGAAGCTGACTTGGCAAAGATAGTAAGTACTGGGAGCTGGGAAAACAGAGCTTACAAAAGGCCAGGATTCAGAGGCGGAGTTCACTTGTTTAGGAGAGGCAACTAAGAAATTGGCTGGGATGGCTAACAAAATTGTACACAGTGCCCTAGATAGGAAACAGGGCATTGGCCAGAACATGGCGGGAAGCTGATTGCAGGAACACAGATAAGGTCGGGAGAAGTCTGGTCCAGGAGGTGGAGAGGAGGAAGAGAAAAGCAAGGACAATCTAGAAAGAAGGGGCAGAGAAAAGCAAAACCAGGTAGAAGTAGGGCAGGAGACTTTTCCTGTAAGCCACTACCTTCCCCAGAAGCTGCATGTAAAGCCAAGATGTCTGAACCTTCCCAGTGCTCCACACTTCAAAGATGAAGGATTGTTACTGCAGTCGGTTGCTCCCTTGGCCCAGGTTGACAGAGGTCTGCGTAGGGGACCTTAGTGACTCGGATGACGTGTGTCAGTTTGATGCCACAATGCAGAATTTCTGTTTTTCTAACCTGGATAATTACACACTGCACCCTCTCTGTCCTCCTGCAAAAGATCTGAGAGCCAAGCCTTCCAAAGTTGGTGATGCCAGGGTTAAGACCGCCTGCATGCATGTGCTGAGGGGCCGCTGTTAATTTAATTATCACACACCACTCCACGGGACCCGGGCCTCACCCAGCGCACAAGATGGATGGCGTGCACTTAATGAGCAGCTGCTCAGTATTTTTTGCTCCATTGTTCGGAGAGTGTCTCCACGCTTTATTGACTGCATACTATCCGTGCTAAAGGCAATTACTTTCCTCATGAGTTTTCCTGTGCTGCTTATCACTATAGTAACTGCCTGCTTTACAGATACTACCTAATCTGTTTTCTCACTTCCCCACCGAGGTGGCAGGACCCCACCTGTATTTCACAAACGCGAAGCTGAGGAGTTGAGAGCAGAAGCTGATGAGAAGTCACCAAGTTCAAGTGCCCAGACTGCAGAGGGACTTCACGTCCCACAGCGCCCAGCGAGTGGACGTGTGGTGACACCGGCCTGTCCCTGCTCTCGCCCACTGCGTGGCACATGTCCCAGATGCACTGCCACAGGCTCAAGGAAAGTATCAGCTAATGCAGCAGCACAGTGAACTTAAAGAAAAATAAATTGCCAAATAGATGGTGCAAACCACAGAACAAGCCAGTTCGGTATGTATTAACAATGTGACTGCTCTGCTTGCCGGCAGATTTGTCTTTTTTCTCTTCCCTGTTACATTTTTTACTTCTTTCTATATTGCACCCCCTGGGGTCAAGACTGTTGGTTTCTGTATTTGCAAAGCACCCTGCATATGCTCTGAGTGATTCAAACAGCCTGTGAGATAGGTAAATACCTATCTCCCTTTAGGAGAAGGGAAAATTAAATACAAGGCCTAATTTTCTTTTCTTTTCTTTTTTTTTTTTTTTAAAAAAAAAGGTTGCACATATCTTTTTGTACAAGAAAACAGGCCATTCAAAAGCAGACAATCCTGCTTCTGTGGCAGGCTGGACACACAGCTGAACATAGGAGTGGGCTTCTTGGGTACTGATGTGCAGAAGTTGTAGGTAACTCAGCACAAGCCTGTTTTGGAGGATATAGGTGTATATGATTCACTCAAAGTAACATAGGAAGCCAATCAATCTTGTCACTTAATCAGTATAACAAAAGAAAAAATGTTTCCCTAAAATAGAAGCAAACCAGTCATGTGAGAGATAATGCCTTAAATTTTGCTGAGAGTCTGTAAGTTCCAATAAGCACCAATCTTTCTCACTTAATTAGTCTCCTTAGGGAGCTACATTGCAGGTGTTTTTCCAGCAGAAGTTTAGCAATTTCTCTTCACATTGCCTCTTTTTGGGACAAATCTCTGCTTTCCAGCTGGGGATCATTTTGTTTCTAAATTGTTTCTCTCTTTATCTCTCCCAGATCATTGGAGCGAAGGGCACTTCCTCCTGTCTGATCCTCCTCGTGCATCTTCCTGGAGAAGAAAAGGCAACTGTGGGCTGAGGAAACAGTGCCACTGCCTGAAATCTCATCTATTTGGATGCATTCCACAAGAACAAAACAGCAATGGAAGGTTTTTGGTATTTTTTTTTTATCATTAGTAAGAGCACAGTCCTGGACAGACGTAAGGAGAAATAAGAGTCCCCCATTAGAAGACTTGATGGAACCCCTGAAAGATTATATTAAGCTGTTTTCAAGGGCTTATGTCTTATTTTAGCAAGTCACAATGCACGTGCCCAGCTGTCCCCTACTCATGCAACGTAAGGTGGGTCAGATTACTTCATGTGCCAAAATGGGAGGGACCTACTTGCTACAAAAAATATTTGGGGATGTAGTTACCCGGAGCACAGTCACAAGCTTTCTGTGGGGTAGTTCTTTAGTTTCTGGAACACTCAAATGCTATGGTTAGATTTGACTTTTGTTATTATGCTCTTGCCTTTAGAGTAGGCCTTGGACACCTGTGTTGTACATCCATTCCTCTCCTTCCAGGATATTTGGGATTTGAACTTTTACTGCAAGATTTGTTGTAGGAAATGAGTGGTAAGAAAGAGTGGGTTATAAGAAATGAGTGCTTTCCGCTGATGCAGCTGGAAGCTACGTGCCTCTGAGGATGTTACTGCATGCCCTGTGTTTCCAGCTATCCAGGCTTCCTTTGATGAAGTGACGTCCAGAAATTGTGGGGCCTGAGGCTGCAGAAAGATTCACAGTGAATTCAAAATGTGAACACGACCGCAGCTCTGCAGCCTGGGAAATTCTCTAAGATCCTTCCCCAGGCAGGTGACATTGCTGTGAGGCTGGAAGTGGATGAGTGTGAAACCAATGCAATAATTGTAGCCTTGCTGCTGGCAGTGTTAGTTTTCCTTCCTGGCAAGGACAAAGGAAGAAGGTCGGCTCGGTCAGCTCCGCCGGGCTCTGTGGTGGGAGGAAGTTCGGAAGGGGGCTTAGCAGCTTTGTCTGTAGCACGCTGACGTTCTGGACGGGAGAGGGATGGAAGACATCAACACCTAATTGTGGCCTCCGAGCAAATTTTTGCATTTAAAATCCTTTCCTAGCTGGAAAATTCTCTGAGCCATTGACTAATTAGATTGTATTAATTTACAGAAACGTTAGGCCTTGTTTTTTGAGCCAGACACTGACATGCTGCCATCAAAATGTTCTCACCTCCACCGCCGGCTTTGCTTCTGTCAATGTTAAGGGTGGCATAAGTTTAGAGTACCTGCGGACAGGAGCATGGGGAAGGCCCTAAAGAACGCATGTCTCTCTCAGGAAGGCCTGACAGAACTGGGAATTAAACTCTGGGCTTAATTTTGTAGCTTTTCTGGTCTTGGTCTGACCCTTGGTTTTGTCACTTACATTTTTTGTCCCCACTATTACAGTACATTTCTTGATAAAGACCATTCGGGATATAAAGATCTCTTAAAAACCATGTAGGCGATGTTCAGGAAATTTCTATATGGTGTTTTCCAGGTTGTCTTATGATATTGTAAACACAGTGGGAAAACACTGGTTCATTCTGTGGCATTCTTCTTGCACATTGCGCAGGCAATTTGAAGACTGAATACGATACAGGGAGTGTATGTATGTTCACATGTGTATAAATGCTCTTATGTACATGTTAAATAGATTAAATTGATTAGTAACAGAGTGGCAAGATTCTCTTTATTTTTCAAGACCTATTTTATGGGATTTATTTAGGACTGTACCAGCAGCCAGTCTATAGCAGCTAGCTTCCAGTGCAGCCAAATGAGTCATTTCCACCTACACTAACACATGTCAAAATGGTTCCTACTGTGTGTCTACCTATTAGAAATAAACAGAAAAAAGTTATATTTGTCTCAACTTCTGCAGCGTCTTCTACCTGAGCATCTTAAAGAAGTGTAGCAAGGTAGATCTCCCAGCCCTGCTATGGTGGTAAGGTGTATTATGTACACTGAGATATCCCACATACATTTTTAGGTGGGGAAAGCAAGGTACAAAATACTTCATTTGCTTCATGTCACAAAGCAAGCCTGCAGAAAGAGTAAAACCAGACACCCCCTGCTCCCATAGCTAAGCTGTCTACCCACTGGACAATACTGCCACGAAATCCCAGCAACTTATTTTTTTTGCTTTATTTCCAGCTGGAAGTAACACAATGGAGGATTTTTCCTTTCTGTTGCTTAGCTACCTCATGACCTTTGGATAGTCTCTCTTATTGGCTGGGCAAATGCATTTCCCTCCAGCCGCCGATGTGGAGTGTCTCAGACCTCCCCCTCGGGCAGGATTTCACCAGCTGCCCTGCCTAGACCATGTGTTTCTCTTCCCATCTTGCTGAAAGAAATTTTGTTATTTTGCCTCTAGCATGTACGGAACGGCGCTAGAAAGAATGCAGGAAAAGCCTTCAAGAATGACATATACTGTATCAATTCATTGTATTACTGAACAGCTCATCGTTAATTAAAGCTAGCCTGCTAATTACTGTGATGCTGCTTCTCTGGACCTCCAGAGCCTGCAGATCAGTGGGCTTGCCTGTTCAAAACAGCTAAAACTAGAATGGTTCAAACCCTGAACAAAGAGGGATCTGAACTTGGCAACGTGAACGTGTGTCTGCTTGATCCATGACCTCATTGCTACTAAAGACGTCCTGCTCACAAAAACTTGCACAAGGAGCCTACTTGATGCAGGGGCTTTCAACCTTTGATTAAGGCATTTGGCAGTGAAACTTTCAGTCCAGTGGTGTCATGGCATTTCACCACTACTTTAAGGATTTGAGTGCTAAATCTCTGCTCGGTTTTGACTCCTGAAACAAAGGCAGCTAGAATAATCAGAGGTGACATTTTTTAACCTATCAGCTTTTACTGGTCACTTTGATTAGAATAAAAGCATCCCTTTGTGTTAATTTTTCCTGTCTTAAATTATTCTGCCAATAATCGCTTTTGCTGGAGGTGAAGCAGTCTCTGAAATAAAAGACACAAAAGAAAGAGGAGAGACATGCCTTCCCAGGCCATCCTGTAACTTTTATTGAATTATTTAATTATGGAGAATGAGATCAAATGGACTGCATAAAATCTAAAGCCTTGCATTAGGCATCAGGGTTTTACATACAGTGTAAGGATGGAGTTTACTTTCCTTTGTTGTAGGACCTGACCAAACCTGAGGATGGAGATCCCTATGTTCAGCCTACAGTGAACCAGCTGGGAAGCACTGTGGATAGGCAAGCCTTAAACCCAGCTCCTTGGGTGTCTTCCAGAAGGCATGTTCATCTGCCTGGGATCCACTGTCTATGGCTTCCTCTGAAACAACTGCAAAGAGGTCACCTTTTTCTTTTCTGAACTACCACAGGGTGTGATACGAGCATCTCCTCTCCCCTTTTAGTGCACACTGCTGAAGGGAGGGCTTCCCCAGAACGGTGGGCACCTGGCTTCAGTTCTCATCCCAAACACAAGTCCTTAAAATTCAGTCTCTGAGGTCTGGGGAAGGTGTTGTTGCTGCCAGGGTATTTGGTGTTTATCACAAATAGTTCACTTGTGAGTGACTGAGCTTAATTCACAGGCATCTGTACAAACAAGAGAGATCTTCAGATGGCAGGTACTACAGAACTGCGAGTTATATTTAATCATAGAGCTCTCAAGACTCTGCCCTTTGCAGCCTAGAGGCATTCATTAACAACATCCTCGTGTAATATTGAGCTCTTCGTAGAGCATAATGAAGACATCCTCAGGATGAGGGGAAAAAAGAAGCACTGTATTTTTTCTCATGGGAGAGCACATAGGAACTAGATGTGCCGTTCTAACAGATGCTTTCCTTCAAGGAGAGGTGGGTTTGTGTATTTTTTCTGTTGCCAAAATGAATTTACCAGAAATTTTAAGAGAGCCTTGTGTTCCTCCTGTTTGGGCTCTCAGGATGTTTTCCTTTCTGTAAGAATGTGCATCCTGCCCCCCAGCCAGCCAGGCCAAAGTCCCACAGACCAGCATCCCTCAGCTCCAGGGAAGCTCAGGTTAAGTTTAAATCCAGCTCCTGTGTGAGCATCCAGCCTAGGAATGCAGTGTTAGAAAGCCTTCTTCATGAAGATCCTCCCAGATTTGAATTTGGGGTCTCCTGTGACTCTATGCTTACAAATCTGTCTGGTGACCAAAAAGGTCTCCATATGGCACCTGAATCTGATACCTGCATGTGGTGCACCCGGGGACAAAGGGGATGTGCAGCCCCTGGCTGTACTCTAACCTCCCTGGGCCAGAAGCCAGGCAGAAGGACAGGGAGCTGGAAGCAATCAGTAACAGAGGAGCGAGAACTAGGCTCCCTTCTCTGTGTGCGCAATGAAAAACATGGATTTGAAATCAATTTACAGCAAAGTGATTAAATAAAGGACAGATCTATGCTGCGGCTAGAAGTACAGGCACACCATAGGCAAACACTGCAAGCGCCAGTAACAGAGCAGCAGTGACAGCAAGGACTTCAGCTGCGAACAAAAACCTGCAAGTTATTTTCTTTTTCCTTAATATTCCTCATCCACCCCCTCATCCAAACAAAAGATAAAGGCCGGAAAAGACTGTCGGTTGTAGCATGTTTGCAAATTCTCTTGCTATCACTCATCTTCGCTTCTGTAAACAATTTCTGTGCATTATTAACATCTAAAATACTGTAAACATGGAAAATCACAACTGAAATGTACTGCTCAGGGAACGGGGCCCAAGGACACGTAAATGCCAGTAACTCCTTTGAAGCTGTAGGATCAGCTGGATCAAAAGTTACTGGAGCGAGCTTTCCCCTGGAAGGGAAGCGGCCAGCAGCAGGCAGCAAGGGAGGCTCTGGGAAGTTCTTGACCTTGAGGGGGCTCTGGAAAGCAGTGTATTTACTTGGGCCTTTTCGAGGGGCTCAGTGAACTGAACAGTCGGGATCTTAGTCATCTCTGCGTGGGACTGGCATGTGCTCGCTCTGCAGCAGCCTCCAAAGGCAAAGTCTGCCTGTCTGTCTGCGGAGCAGCGGGGCTGGGAGAGGGCGCAAGATGGAGGCACCGCTCCTTCTGCTCCGGATTTGTGTTTCATTTCTCTCATCCTTGTTTCTTTTTTGCTAGCCTGCAATAAATCATCCTGTCTGGAAGTACGCGTTTCTCCCTTTGCGTTTGGAAGCTGCTCCTCTAGTCTTACCTTCAGTGCTGAGCCGTGTAAAGTGATGTGCATGCGAGCGTTACGGATTATTAACGTTCAGGAGATTATTCATGGTGTTATGGGATATCTGTAGGCACGTTGTCTAAATAGAGACCTGATCTAGCAGTGGATTTAACTGATCATTCTAGATAGGGATGTGGTGAGCTCGGTGATGACTGCTTCCCAGGGCGCGGTAAGGCCTGCCGGCCTCCTGCTCGCCTTGGTTCCCCCACCACTGCACAGCTTCGGACACCCTGCTTTGAGCCTCGGGGAAATATTTTTGGACAACTGCAGGAAAGTTATTTCAATGGCAATACGGTGTGCATGCAATGCTGTATGTCTGACTTAAGCTCCGGTTTGTCTCATGTTTTCTTTCACACTTCTCTAGAGATTTTTGTGTTTTGTTTTTGAGTTAACAACACAGAATAAATCCCTTTATTTTTTATTCCTTAAGTCAAAATACCTTAGTTATATAGTTAGTAGTATGGAGAGGGAGTGTGCTTCTTAATCCATCACATCCTGCTTATGCATCTCCTGTACCTGCCAGGATACACCTTTCTGGAATGCAAAAAAGAAAGGAGATCTGTGCCTACCTTCAATGGCTGTTTTAACTTCCTTTTTTTTTATTTTGTAAGTTGGTAAAAGTGAAGTAGTGCCCCTGTGATGCCTGCGACACAGGATGATTTATGATAGCTGTGTGGGGATTAGCTGAATGGGTGGGTTCAGGTGTTATAGATGGGATGTGAACATCTCAAATCCTGGCTGTAAGCTTGGCAGGGTTACCTGGCTCAGCCCTTTGTTCTCGTTAGGCAAACAAAACGAGTTTGCTCCGAGTGGGTGGTAGGAGGGTGTATTTGGGATGAAGGCTCAACCATGAGGTTCTGCGTGGCTGTCTCAGTGCTCCCTGGCATGCCGTGAGAGGAGGGCTGGGCTCAGGGAGGAGCTGAGCACGGCGGCTGCAGGGAGCAGACTAGCCCTGCTGCCAGAGACAGCTTTGGAGCCAGCCCACCAGGCACGTACTTGACTGCTGAGAAGCCCAGGCCAGCGCGTGATGTCCTTGTGCAGTGAAAACAGAGCTGATTCCTTCCATGGGCTACATCCTGCCTCTCCGTGTGCATGTAGGGAGGTTAGGGAGAGGACAGCTGGAACTTTCCGTGCTCTACAGCCCACCCGCAGCAAGGCTGGATGAGGCCGGGATGGACCCTCGTGCTGTTTGCTCAGGAGGGGCTGTCCAGCCTCCTGCTCATCCTGCTGGCAGGCAGCAATAGGAGCAGGGATCTGTGTACGGCTCCATCCTGGGCCAGGCCCGAGGAGGGCCTCCGAACCACCTGGGGCACCAAGAAAATCTCTGGAAACCTCTGCTCGACCACCATGGCCCTGCTCTCCCCAGTGCTCAGGGCAGTGGCAATGGCGTTAGGGTGATGGGAACAATCATCTGGGAGAAAGAACCAGAGCTTAGACTGGTCACCTTGTGAGATGGCTTCTGGAAAACAAAATTATTTTTAAAATGAGAACAAGGAGAAGTGTGGTAAAAATAATATTAACAATATGCAAATCCTTCTGCAATGCAAGAAAAATGAGGGGGGAGGGGAAGCACACCCACAGGAGGAAGAAAATATGACTTGGAGAACTGAAGAGGATAGACTATAAAAGCAATGCAGGCAATAGCTAATAATCAAGAATAAGGAGAAACAGAGTAAGGATTAACTCTTCAGTGGTATGGGATTCAAGACTGCTGCTTCAAGCGAGGGGAAGGCAGAGCAGAATGCAACTTTCTAGCCTTCATATGTAGGAACTGGAGCCAGAGCTACAACAGTAATTTCTGATTTTTTTTCTTCTAAAGGTTCATTTTTTATTTATTTATTTTTAAAAAGGGGCATTCCGAAATCTTCTTAAATGTTTTGTAAAGGCTATGGTGCTTTTACAGCCCTCATAAAGCTTCCTCCAGCTCTCTGTTCCCAGGTGTTTATCTGAAGGAATGAGTGACCTCCGCAATCCTGCCAAGGTCACGGACGCCACCGCAGCCTGCTTGCGAGGAGCCTTAGCGAAAACCCAGCACCACAGAATTTAGGCAGGTCCTTATCCTGTTCCCAGAGGGTCTGAATTTTGCCTCAGTGCTCTGCTCTCTCCTCCGAACAAAAGGGCTTGAATCTGCTCATTTTGCTCAAGAGTTAGCGGTTGAGTCAAGCTCAGCAGGATGATCTGTATGAATCACTGCATCGCCAAGTGAGCTACAGTCACAAGTGTTTTATCCAAATTACAAATGAAAGAGCGAGAACTGCTTCCATTACTCTTCATCCTTAACAGCCTGCTACATTTCATTACAGAGCACATATGGGAAGAAGAGATACACAGGTGAAAAAGCAGCCTAATGATCACAGCAACTAACTGCGGGTCTGATCTTTCAGACCCATTACCAGGCACGGTGCTGCGCTTTGTGCTGTTGAGATGTCCTCTCGCAATGGCAACAAGCACACAGAGAGTCAGGCGTTTCCCATGGCATTTCTAAAAAGTGCATCTGTATCTATTGAATCTTTAGAGTGTTTAAAAAAATCAATGCTAAGCCAACTTCCACAGCCTTTCCCAGCAACAACAAATTAAAGGGAGGCATGGTGCCATAATTTCCCATAGCTGTGAATAATGTGTTACAAATAGAAAGTCTACTTGTTATTCATACCGAACCAAATTATAAAATATCTGAATCTCTCACACTTTTTTTTTTTGCATGTAGATTACCTCTTTTGACTTAGTCCTTTTAATAGCTATTTAAAGCAAGGCCATACTGTAAGATGAATGATGATCACTCCTCACTGTACTAGCAATTACTTCACCAATTCCTCTCCAAATGTGTAATATACTAATATGTGAAGATTATATTCAGCCACAAGATGGACTGAATGCTGCGAGGGAAGTAATTACTTTTGAATATCATTTTGCAGTCATTGTGAAGTCTCTGTTAAATGAATTTCTGAATGTTATCAGAGCTGATGTAAGCACATCTGTTACCAACTATGTCTAACTACATGCAAACTGCTTAGTGACACCACTTACACTGACAAATATTTAAAATCTCTGTAATTTTACTAGTTTGGCCATGAAGAGGTATCAGCATAGCAACAAACATTTCCAATAAAAGGCAAAACTTAAGCTACTTTTTTTTTTTGGTCCCAATTATTATTGCTCTGTGTGGAAGAGAGCAAAATAAAGGGAGTTAATATGCCTTAATAGAAAATGTCTGGATAGAAGAAACATAATTATAATTTGCTTGACTGGAAATCTAATTTTAATCAGGGGCTTGGGTTTGGCTAAATTTCTTAGAAAATATGGTATGCTAAGTTAATTGTTTCCACAAAATTAAAAGCCAGACGAGAGACTGTTGTTCTGTTGGAATAGAAGCTCTTACACAAGAGATTCATGGAAAAAATGTAATAAGGTAAATGATCTTTTGTTTGTGTATACTTAGGTGCAGTCATACAAAAATGCTGGTATTTACAATTCAATTCTTACATTATAGAACTAACGAAAAATATCTGGTAACAATATGTAGAATTTTCAGCCATGTCAGTCTGGGTTCGCATTGCCCTAAGCTTTAACAAAGTAGGAAGCCTGCGGCATGTCTCGGACTCTGCCTAAAGCAGGGACCCTTTGAAGAGTTTGAAATTCATGAATGAGTTGCTCATGTGAGGCTCCGAGAGAACCACGGGTGTGACAACTCCTCATTTAGTCTCTGCAGGAAGGGAATTGAGTAATGACGTGCATGTCTCTGAAACCAGAGTGCCGGGCTCTTCCAGCAGCCCCTTCCAGCCTGATGTTCCTGGCTTGTTTTTTGCCAGCAATGCCCTGCTTAACAGGGAAGGAGGCTTGTGAAGAGTCTGCTCTTTCTTTGCCCTTGTGAAGGAATGAGGCAGTCATAGTCCCAATATTCTCCTAAGTACCTTCTCCTTGGTCTCCTGAGGGCAAATTCTGGCTCACATTGGTACTGGAGCCTGCAAACCAATGCTCCTGGTAAGCTTTTTCTATGCTAGTTTGCAAAGATGAATGTTTATTGCAACTAACAATTACAGCACATTGACCAAAACTGTAGCAACTCATGCTTTTATTTCTGGAGGTGCCTGGATCAGCTGTTCTGTACATTGGTCAAGTGTCCTTATGTGTCTCCACTGTTTTATAAGTAATTAAAACAAGTCTGGCCTGTAAGGTTGTTACCTGAGCACTCCAGATTTCTGCAAAGACTGCATTTGCAGCATTAAGTTTCATTTTTAGATGATGCTAAATCCCTACTTGCTGTGCTTTCTCTGAACAAAAGGATGTTGCTGAAAATAATAGCAGAGTTTTCTGATGCTCCTGATATTCCTAAAGGCAGAAGAAAGGGACTCTTCTGCCAAGCAGCTGCTTTGGTGGTAGCATTTGTGCTGCAGTCCAAAAGACTTGAACTCTGATTCTATGAGTCATCTGTAATTTGTTGCATGTTGAGGTATATATATCTCACTTTTGGGCTTTGGGATGAAATGTGAGCTTTCTAATATAAATAAGCATGCAGGGATCGGCTTTATAACTTACAGGTCTTAGACTGTCACTGACTTTGGATTATGTCCAAGTGTGACACACTGTCGGGAACTGAATGCTTTTGATAGTGGATGCAGTGGTGTACCAGCTCCATAATGCTAACAGCCTTCTAAACGCCCGCAGTAGTGGATTTGCTACCAAAGCTAAGAGGATATTCTGTCAAAATATCCACAGCAATAGTACAAGGTCCTCGCTGGTCTACCTGTAGTGATGCTGCTTGGCTTCATTTCGCTCTTGCCATTACTCCCCTTCTTCTTCACTCTCTTCTATAGCATTGGTGTGTTATTGTATCCATGGTGTGCTCGATCCATCAGTGGGGAGAGAATGGGGCAGACCGAAGCTGCTGATGTATCGGGTTAACAAGGGTCTGTAGGTCCTTGGGGAGGCAGCTCCATAGCCCAGGAAGGTCTAGGAGGAGACCCCCATCCTGCTGCAGCCTTCTTCAAGGCATTAAGTTCTCCCAAGCTTCTGATCAGCTGCAAAGTGATAACTAGGGAGAGGTAGGGGGAAATTCCCTACCCACGTGTACCACCTGTGGAAAGCTCACTGTTTCTGCCTGAAAGAGCTAATAGCACTGAGGCAGCTAGTGGTATCACGATACTGGGTTTTGGCATTGTTACTGGGAAAGAATCAAATGTTACTGCCTGCCATTAATTCTCAGTCCCTGGCAGGCAGCACTCAGCACATGACAGGAAAAAGACCAGAGATTCCAGCATGGAAAATCTCCAGGACCAATCTTTCCCATACAAGAAATAGAAATCTTAGTTTGAATGCCTAAGATTACAGCTCCTGAAAAATATCTCTAGACATTACAAAAGTCAAGAGGCTGACAGAAAACATTCTTCTGTGCGAGACATGCTGTTTTCCATGTGGCAAGGAACAGAATCATTTCTCACCAATCACTGGGACATCTTGAGGTATACCCATTGATACTGTTCACAGAAAATAAAGTGATGCTAAAGCAGCAGACTTGTGCATACATTCAGCAGTGGATTTTTTGGGTTATTGCAGCTGCTATGGTTACCAGTCACGCGGCTGGCCACCTTCTGTAGTGGAGGTACAGAGTGATTATACTGTACATTGTGTGAAGAAGTCAGATAGACCGTGGGGGTGTGTGGTGGGTGTGAGTTCCCTACCCACTGCAGAAGGAGCTGGAATGAAAGTTCTCTGAAAGAGATGTATTTCAGTGCTAATGCTGCCTAAGTGACTTCTCTATTAATTCTTCCAAGGAGGGAAAGAAGTTGCAAACCAGCTATCCACTGCTAACCAATTACTCTTGTAATAAATGAAAATTAATGTTGATGTTTTTGTGTTCATACGGAAATTGTCCCTTGGAGAAAGGATGAGTGAATTTCTTCACAACTCTGTTGCATTTACAGTAAGATTAGGAAATCCATCTGTACTCCTGGAGGCTCTAGGGTTCCTGCAAAGAGCTCTGGATCTCGGTCCCCAGGCAGCCCCAGCTGTGGCAACACTGCACCTTCATCAAAGAGAGACACTAGCACAAGTTTCTTTCGACCAGTCATGCAACAACTTCCCTTCTTTCCTTCACTTTTTCTCGGCCTAACAGTCCCAAGGCTGCTGGAATATGCTCTCACTTCTTTGTTGGTTCTCCATGTCATAAATGAACTGCCGACCCTCTGCTCTGCTGACAAAGGTCTCTATAAGATCAACTATCTCTATAAGATCAACTGCATATTCAGCTTCAGGAAGGAACCACGGGCTTTCTGTTCAGACATCATAGTTTAACTGACTGTGTTAATGAAGGAGGTTTTCATTTTGCCTGCCCCTGGATATTTTCTTGACTTTAAGCTGGCAGTTGCTGATAGAAACTTGAATTTCTTCTTCATGACATTGCAGCGATTTACAAGATAGGCTATTTCCAGATAGCTCAACATCCTGCCTTTTGTTGCTATGAACAAAAGGTGCTGACACTTGTGCAGCTTTGATTGAACTTTCACAAAAGCTGTCACTTTGGATGAGGCAGCCTCTGACTTTTCTCTTTGTTTGTCAGTGATGCCTCTGTTTGTGGTTTTGCCTCCGGCCCATAGTTTTTCCTTGGGTTTCAGTGGCCTCTACCCAAACCTTACACCTGCCATGACTTAAGTTCAACTGCTGGTGATGGCTCCTGTGAGCCTTGCTGCCAGCAAGCCCTCCAAGCCTTCCCGTGTTCTTTCCAATTCACTCTTGCATTTTCCGTTCCTTTACTGAGACGTCAGCTGGGTTAAAATGGCCATATTTATTAGACTTCATGACATGTAAGATGTCTAGCATTAATGGCTAGAAGTCTTCTAAAAGGTTCCTTGCTTTCCTACCCCGCACAGGATTTTCTCTCTGCATGCACACACACAAAGGGATGATTATGTCAGCACTTGTATAGCTGCCTGATAATTAAGTCGGTCCATGGAAACTTAAGGTATCCTTGCTAGTAAGCACATTATAGAGGCAGTAGGGGTCCTCTATGCTAAAGAGGATAAAGGCAAAAACATAAAGTTATGTCAATTAGAAAATTGCCAGGCAAATTACATCAAGTATTGAGAGGGAAATGGTAATAAATCCAGAATATATATATATATATATTTCATTTGTAAAATATTCTCCCATATTCGTCTTGTCAGTTCTTCCTCTCCATGAGGATGAGGAAACATCCTTCTTTTAAAAAAATTCATTCTGCAAGTTTATTTTCAAAAAGGCTGCTGGCAGGTTGTCACAGAAGGGGAAGATTATGATTAACTGAAATGTCATCAGCCTGTTATTCTCCACAGAGGCGATATGAATGGGAATTAAGCAATGAACTTCTGCAAACAGATGATAGGAGAAGGAGCTGCAAGTAAAAGGCTGATTTCTCAGTTAATGCAGGGCTTTGCAGGAGGAATGGAAACACCGAGATTTTCTTTTTCTCTTCTTACACCTCATCAACTCTTATTACCAAAAAAAGACAAACCTCTTGCTCGTCAGAAAGAAATCGCCAAGATCATATGGAAAGGGCGGAAAGGTGAATTCATTATTTAACCAGATATCTAGCATTTCTCAGCTTTGGGTTTCCCGTTGATGTTGCTGCGTTTTACATGCTGCTGTTCCTTTTTCAAATGCTGCGTGATTAAATCATTGCAGTGGTACCTGATGCGTTTTCCTTCACGGCACCAGCAGAAAGCTGTTTAATTTTATCCCGTGGGAAGCTTGTGCCTGATTCAATCAGGCATTCTTTAATTTTTCTGTTGTTCTATCAGAGGAAAGACAGCACGTTACATGTTAGACTGTTAGGTTACAAGTTACAAGAAGAGGTGAGTTCAAGCCATGGAATTTGGGTATGAACTTCAAATGTCCAGTACAGTGGGAAAGGCCATTTCCATTACGCTGATCTGGGCATGTGCCTGGTGTCTGAAGTGCTGGGGTTCAAACCACTTCCATGTGGCATCAGAACCACTGCATGATCATCACTGCTGTTGTTTTGGCAGCTTGGATAGCCCCAGCCCACTGCTGGGCGGCATTGGAGCTGCTCCGGAAAGCAGGCAGTGGTGGGGCTTGTGAGGAGTTCCCATCTCCAGCATACTGCTGAAGAGGCAGGGCTGCTCAAATCGCGCATCTCAATACCTTCGGCACAATGCCAAAGGACACGTTGCAGTTCTGTGTTAAGAATGTAATATTTCTTCCCTCTGGTTGCAAGTACGGATTTTTTTTTTGAGATCACAAGTGGCGCTGTAGGTGAGAGGCAGGTCAGTGGTGACACGCCTTGGCACAGTTAAGAGAATTTTTCTCTATTTATTTAATATGAAGTGTTACTAAGATTATTTTATATAATAAACTCTTACAATAACGTTTTTAAACGTTCCCAGATTTAAGTGCCAAGCTTCCATAAAAGGTCATTTTTCCTCCGTTAGTTGCTTTCTTTTCTTCTAAGCTGTGGTAATTAGAATCTAAAGAAACTCCAAGCTGAATAGGGGAATTGAAATCTTGCAATTTCTCACAATCACATATCTTAGTGCTTTGAATAAGCCAAATCAATTTTTGACAATGTTGTCTTTGTGATCTCTCCAAAATGCCTTCCCATCCCGCCACCAAGCCTGGCGTAACTCTCTTCAAATATTTTTTTTTTTTTGTCTGATAAGTAATTTTACATTCATTGGCATTACTTGCTTGTAATCAGAGAGCTGTTCCAGCAGCCAGCAGATGTTTAGAGACAGCGTCTGCCATCATAATTTAAACTGGGGAGGGTTTGATCCCAGGAGATGTCCTAACAAAATCAATGGGTCTGTCTGCTATAAAAGAAACGCTCAGTGCTAAGATAGGTAGAACCGAGCTGCAGAGGTTGCAGGGGAATGGAGCAGGTATAGAGAAAGAATTGGCACAAACTGATTTCACAACAGTAATTCACTCAGTGGTATTGATGTGGGAAAGCATTTTAGATGTATCTTGGAATAAACTGAGATACTGGCAACATTCATTTCTGCCTCCTTCCTGTATGCTGCAAGGAGAGTAAGATTGCTTTTGGACAAAGAGCTTCAGTTTTCTATTTCTGTTTCAGTTCTTGTAATATGACAAATGAGGGTATATTGTAAAACAGTCTGAAGCAAGGCCAGGTGTAGAGATTGTGGTAAACGGGGCTGCAGCTTTGAAGAAGAGCACGGAGCTTGGACACTGTACTTTTGTACCCCTACGTGATGGCGCGTTCTGTAATGGGGCTCCCAGCTCGCAGGCAGCCAAATAACTTCATACCTGTGGCTGAAGTCTGTAATGTGCACCACATTGCAAAGCGGTGCTTGTGTACTTCAGTTGTTGTTGAAATGCATGATGCAGTGCGAGATTTTAAAGATGGCCTACATAAACATGTAACAAGGGATTTTCATCCATCCTGATCATGCACATTCAACCAGCAGAGGAAATGAAATACTATCTCCTCTAGAGAAACTGCTGAGATATATTTAAAGCGTTAAATATATATAATATGTTACGCAGATGTCTGTTCCAACAGTTAGTAATAGTCTCCTGTGGCTGATGGCACCACCCTTCAGGAATGTGATGCCCAAGAGGTTTTTCTTTACATGAACAGGATTTCTGTTAATCCAAATTTATATTAAAGAATATCTCCTTTGCTGAGGGCATAATACATTACAAAGACACCAAACGAATAATCACTAAGTAATGTTTGCTGTCACCAGGTTGTAATATAAAGTTGCAGAAACCTGTTCATTCTGTTTTACTACTTCTTTATTTGCTTGTTGACATCTTTTGTTGTGATAACCAGTCACCTGCTGGTCTTGCTTTTCCCTTCTAAGGTATTATTTGTCTGATTAGGTCATATAAAATTTCCATACCCCACTGCTACCTTTCCTACTTTTGCATATTGTTTTAAGCTTGGGCATCAGATGCATGTTACAGACATGACTTCTGTATACACTGAACTGTTCCTTCCACAACAGTCTGGTAATGCCATTTATGCCCACCTCAAAGGCTGTCAGGACCACACAGCCATCTTTGTATAAACAACAGTCAGGCCCTGTAAATCGTAGCATGAGATCCTCCTGGCTATGGCTGTGTTTTTAGGAGTATGGTAACAGAAATAACATTAGACAAAACCAGCAACTCTTGGCTCATCCAGTGTCACATAGCAGCTCCCTGGCTGCCAGGCGGGAAAGCAGGATGCTGGGGAGACTGGGTGTCAGCGCAGTGGGAAGCCAGGCTCATTGGGGAAGAAAAGTGATTCAGCATGGCCCTTCATGGAAAGTGCCTGCAGTTAACTGATCACTAAAGCAGCATAAAGGGTATCCTGTAGGGGAGCTTACACCATCAACCAGGCTAGCTAGCAAAAGAGTTGCTGTGGTGGCAATAGCTGCAGCAGTTTCCATTGGAAAAGAGTCCAATTCCTGAAAGCAGCACCCTTAGGCCCCTCACCTAGTGTGAGCACTACTTGGTTTACCTTGTTTATAAGCTTTTCTGGTTTGTTTTTCTGTCAGTCCAAAGAAAGCAGGTTGTATGAACAGTTGCTCCTTTGCATATCTCTCCCAGCAGTCCTCAAGATAAGCCTTCATATTTCATCTTCGTGCAGTGACTTGAACCCTGAGCACATGAGTTGCAGTACCAAGACTGAAATCTGGGGGACTACTTGTGAATAAAGAGAAGCATGCATTATGTTCACTGGGGAAAGAGATGGGAGAGGATACCCTACAGACAGCCACAGGACTTGATGCTTGATCAGCCAACAGAGGTAGCTGCAGAGCAGCTGTTCTTCAGGTAGCATTCCTAAAATCAAATAACCATAAATGAATTTTGTGGTAGCTGCACAAAATGCTATCAGCAGACCATGAGGCCAATCCATAAACACACAGTTAATGACAATATTTGATTTTTTTTTCAAATATGATTTTTCAAATCACCAGACATAAAAGATTATAACAGTCTCGAAAATAGCAGACAGAATTTCTTGTTCTTGCCCAGTCCCAGGCTTTGATGTTGGAGGGACTGGCAAGGAGTCCTTCAAGGTTGCATATAATTTTTAAAAATAACCTGACAGAGTCGAGATTGGTTTCTTGGTAAGTTCAACAGCAAGGTTACTTGCATCATAAAGCTCTACCACTTCACCTAGAAATCCTACTACTGCCAAAAAGAAATTACTGTAAATGGTGAAGGTGTGCCAAGAGCCACAAAGCACTTGACAAACCTGATGCCATTCCTGTCAGGGCTCAGATGAGTAGTGACTCCCACTGAATTGAGCTATGATGTGCATTAAGCAGTGACAGTATGTGCATATTGACACAAAAAGGGCCTAGATCTATATAGTCACTTGCAAAATGAAGGGTGTAGGCTGAAAAAGACCTAATATTATACAGTGTGAGAGAGGAAATTTGAGCCAAAGACATTAGTGCAAATACTGAAGACAGTCAGAAGAGTTATGGGAAGTTTAATAACCACACAGAACACAGCACTACAGCTCTAAAGGTCTCACCTGGAAGATAACACCAGGAATATTTCACTATATGTGCTTGCATTAATTGCATGTTTACATTTTTAAAAGGGCAGCAGGGACCTATCTAAAAGCAGACATAAAAGAATCCTCCACTGGCAACCGTATCTTACTTCTAACCAAATGTGTTTCTCTGATGTTAGAACAGGAATCTGATTTCTATTAAACCAGCATAAGTCACAAAACCCCCCGTCAATCACATTTTATGCTGGTGATGGATTTCACTGAATAACTTTTTTCCCCGCATTTCTTCAAAGTAATAAAGATAGATGGAAAAAAAGTACTGGAGGATTTTCAGGAAAAAGTCTGCAAAATTATTGCACCATCATCATGTGCAACCATAAACTATTTGATTACTTGCAAAAATATTTGCAATGTTATTTGTTCCTTACATAATTGTTATATTTGTTTCATCAAGGCTTAAAATTATTAATAGAAGTGAATTTTCAAACAGTGACTGCCACTCCCAGTAGAAAAATCAGTTTTTTAGGCTACGTGTCAATAAATTATAATGAAGTTGTCTTAAGGAGAAAGAGGGGAAAGCAAACTAGAAAAGGGGACAACAAGTATTTGTACACAAACTGATTTCCTGTCATTTTGAAAGTCCAGCCTAAGTAAAGGCCATTTGAGTATTTAGGCAAGAAATACAAGTTAGGAAAAATGCACTACTGCTCTCACAACTATCCTGTTCCGTTTGGAGGGCATTGCCAGCAACACCACTTCCAAGAAACTTTAATCTGCTTAACTATAGATTTTCTAATGACTACCCCAGGGCAGCTACCAAAGAGAATGGCCAGATATAGGATGTCTAGACTTCTAACACTTACCTCATTTTTACACTATGGTTACATTTCTGTTGAGTCTAGAGATCACAGAAGGCCAAAACACAGAGGTTACTAATCCATTAATGTTCCCTATTTGTTTCGTGCAAGGGTTATGAATTGTTGCAGTGCTGAAATACAGTGACTTCAGGGGTTATCAACAGATGTCTCAGATTAATGAGTCATAGTTATCGTGATTCAACTAAGTTATGTTTTATTACAGAAACGGAATTAACTCCACCAGGCGATATCGCAGAAAAACAGTCACTTCACTGCAAATTTAACTAAGATATCTGGAAGCTCTATATGTATTCCAAGTACAGAAATGAACCATAAAAAGTAAATTTGTGAAAAAAAAAATTATAAAATCTTAAAACTTGTAAGGAAAATGTCAAGACAGGAAGTCCTGCAATCCATGTGCCTCATAATTAGATCAGCAGATCTACCTATGTCATTAGATGACTAGAGGGGACAAAGCAACTGCAAGAACTTATATTATTCTGCTAGATGGCATTTGAAGTCACATTTGTTTGTTTTTTAAACACAAAAGCTTAAAAATTTGAAAAGAACTATATATATTTTTTAAAGACGAAATACTTATGGAGCTGGTGTGGGGAATATTGGGTGTTTCAGGCCATTCAAAGTGGGGGAAAATGTAAAACAAGTCTGGAGGAAGGGAGGTGCAGTGATGTCATTAGGATGTCTCATTAAGGCACACAGGCTGAGATTTTAATCCCAGGAGGGGTTTTCAGAAAACTGAGAAGGAAACCTAAGGATTTATTCAACAGAAACTGGGACAGGGAATTCCACAGTTACAACAGCCTGAAATACGAGTGTGTTGGTTACTCTAGACCAGAACTGCTAAGAATATAATGAACTCTTCCTTCCAGTTTTAACTGGGGGAAATACATACATATATGTAAAATAGCTCCATTAATTTCTGAATAGGTTTTAGTGTCCAAAGGAGGGCTACAAAGATGGGGAAGGGTCTGGAGGGGAAGACGTATGAGGAGCATCTGAGGTCCCATGGTTTGTTCAGCCCAGAGCAGAGAAGACTGAGGGGAGGCCTCACGGCGGCCTGCAGCTGGAGGCCTCATGGCAGCCTGCAGCTGGAGGCCTGATGGCGGCCTGCAGCTTCCTCATGAGGGGAGCGGAGGTGCAGGCGCTGAGCTCTGATCTCTGGGGACAATGATAGGACCCAAGGGAATGACTTGAAGCTGCGATGGGGGCAGTTCAGGCTGGATGTTAGGAAAAGATTCTTCACCAGGGGGGTGGTGGGGCACTGGAACAGGCTCCCCAGGGCAGTGGTCATGGAACTGAGCCTGCCGGAGTTCAAGTTGGACTTGATGATCCTTGTGGGTCCCTTCAAACCCTTCCATAGAATCATAGAATATCCATTTGTAGGTATTCTGTGGCATTATGGGCATTATGTAGGGTTTTTAACTTTTATTGAATGAAAATTGCAGATAACTTTTTTTTTTTTTTAGTTTAAAAAACTTTTGATAACTCTTAAAATCGTTTTCCATTTTTGAAGATGGAGAAGATTGAAATACATTTCTTCCTTGTTTTCACTGAAATGAAATGCACATTTTGGCAGTAGGGCTTTGGCTGGCATTCTGAGATATAGTTCATTAGTCCCTTGGCAATTGGAGAAGATTTTATTCTTAAAACAGTGTCTCCAGGCAATTTTTTTCTCAGTTCCTTCCCCTAGATAATTGCCAGAGGCCCCATTTTACAAGCCCCTGTGTATTCTTTTCTGAGGTTCTAACATCACTAGGATTTGATAGTCTTAAAATGTTGTCAGTACCTCAGGCTCTCAAAGCCCCAGCCTGGTATTCATGCTTAACAAGCTCTGTAGCCACATCCATCTAAGGTTTACACAAATACACTTTGGCTTCCGCCTGTAAATAATTTCTGGATGATTTTATAAGCTAATTTAAAAACCATTCAGCGTTCAATGAACATTTGTATCAACAAAACAGACTTCTGTACTCTGAAACCACAATATACAACAGACATTTTTATTTTATTGCTTCTGCTTGTGAAACTTCCGTGAACCTTGAATAACAATGGATAGGCCAGACTGAATATTTGACCTTTGAGAAGAAAAGGTTTATTAAGTAGCAAGAGGATATCCCCAGAGAATATAGTTTTCAGGCCATGGGATACTTTCAAAGCCTCCATGATTCAGCAGACCTGGAGGAGCTACATGCTGGGCCAGACCCTTCTGTTTTCTTCCTTAGCAGCAAAAATAAATCTATATCGGTGCACTTGTATTGCTGAAAAGTAATACATCATACATATGCTTATTGATTTACTTTAAATAACTCCATAGTTTGTGCAGTTACTCTGGCTGCACAATATAGTATAGGAGTTATTACGACATAAGGAGTTAATAAAAAGCTTGCAACACTTATTTGTAATCTTACAGCATGTTGAAGAGTCTTATGGTGAAGAAGTTCCACAGCAAAAGACAAAGCTGCAATATCATGTATTTCATATGAAATACAAACTGCAAAGGAAAAAAGTGCTGTGTCTCTACCTGGCACTCTTCCTTTACAGATCCCTGCATTTGTCCTTTAGGGATTCCTTAAAAGATTCCTTAAAGCAGTTTCCTGCTTGCTCTTTGGTTGAAATCTAATTGCAGTTCTAGGCTGAATTGAAGTGCTAACCTTCTTCTTTTTTCAGTGAAGGCTTCTTTGATGAAAATAGCTGGAAGATGACTTCAAAGCAACTGAACCCTGATGTACAGCAAGTGAGAAGAACAGTGGATACTGAGTTTTGAACTGTGAAAAGTGATCTTAAGAGATCTTAATTTAGCAATCTCTTCCTGCAATAAGATTTCAAGACCTCGTGGAGGCAGAAAGACTAACTAATGGACCCTAATGATGCAAGGGTGTTGGCTGGAAGCTAAATCACTCCTGTTACAGAAACCTTGTGGCATGGATATTGAGGGAGAAGAGATCCTGATTTTTTTTCCCTGTGTCTTTGTGTTGAAAGAGTTGATGTGAGATAGGAAGTGCTTTTCACAACGGAAAAGGTGGCATTCGAGCCTGAGATGTAATGAAAAATCTGGTGAACCAGACTTTTAGTTTAGGTAATCTAGGATGAGCCACGTGCAGCTCCTATAATAACTGAAGCAGTTATACCAAAATAGAAGTATAGCTACTCAGCACAACTGACTTTGTTGACTTCATGTACTCTGTGAGTATAAATATACTTTTACAGTACACGTAGTAATGACAGGTGGGTTAACTCTTTCAAAAAATTGTGGAAAGTAGTTTTGCATTTTAGCCACACTCCAGAATCCTCTTGTCAGTTTTTGGATTTCAAGAATTGCAAAATGTTTTTCCCTTTTCCTCTTACTATATGAAATACTCAGACAAACAACAGAATGACTAACACCCTTTGCTATGGAAAGAATGAAATTGAGTATTCAGAGAGTTGCCAAATGCAGAATAAACAAACTGATATAACAATTTCCCTCTCTCTATCTATTATGGTGATCTCAGTTTGAGTTTCAACATCAGTAGAGAAATCCTCAGACAGAACAGATTTCCAAACAGATAACATCTCTTTAAATGTCATATTAGAAGAAGAAACTTACTCTGCTGCAAAGTCAAAGCCACCGATACCACAACATTACCCTCCCTCGGAAACAGTACCATCTCCTTCTCAAAGTAATTGTTTCTTCCATAACAGCTTCAGCCACGGAAGCCTGTGACTGCAATTTGTGATTCTAAGTGAGTTCTCGGAATATATCCCAGAACTCAGGGTGATTGGCAGCTCTGTAAAAAGTGAGAGCTAGCCCAACTATCCATCAAACAAATGAGTGGTAAGTCATTTGGAATTTCTTCCAATGTTATTCAGTTTTTTCTGTAGAATTTAATTCTGTTGTGTGTAGGAGAAATTTCCCAAAGGTTAATAACTGTGTCATTTTATATTTTGTTCAGAAAACTGAGAGCTAAAAAAACATATTTCAGACTAATTGCATATAAAATAGCTTAGAAAATAGTCACCTTGATTTATGGACATACAAAAATGAAATGTATCTGAAGGCTTTTTGTTTGATGTTTTCTTCAGAATGAATCATTCAAGTTTGAGAGTTCTGCTTAAACTTACCAGGCATTGCTAAGGGTACTGTTTATTTGTTTTCCTCTCTCTTTAAATGATTTGACTATTAAAATCCAAGATAATATTAGGAGATACTTCTGTTCCTTAGTATTCACAGCCTGCAATTTTTTTTTGCTGAAGATGTATATTACAAGTAGAAAGGAGAGGTTGCTTTCATTTGTTGCTTTTCATTTGTGTTGCCAGCAGAAAGAGAGCCGCTCCTTTCTGCCATAGAGGACAAAACTTGCCCAGGATACAGGACACTTAGGTCACATTTCTCTTAGGACCAGATGAATCTCCAGTGACACCTCCCACTTACCAGTGCCTTAAGCATACTGTTGTGAGCTGTTCTTGGTGGGAGCATTCTCTACCACTTACGATGAAATTCTGGTATTTCCTAGAAAGGAAGAGAGGAATTCTTGTGCCAGTGAAAGAGCATAATATCATCCCCAAGATACTGGCTTTGGATCGTTTCTGTGTATCTTTCAGAATGTGTTCTTCATAATAGAAACAACCCAAAACACACTTCCTCCTTTCAGCTGACTTGTCTTAAATAGTACAGTCATTTACAGAATAAAATGTCATATTCTTTTGCAGATATAAGCTGCTTAGCAAATCCGTGAAGAGGAATGCCAATTTACTTGTTATGTTTGAACACAATGTACAAGTCCCAACAACGAAGAGCAGTCCCACAGAAGCACAGAGAGTTCGGTAGTTTTAAGGTAAGAGGGCAGCTGAGCCAGAACTGTGAGCTCTTCTACCCCCTCTATTCCAGCTGCTGTTTCTCTTTGAGTCTAGCTTTGATCCAAACTACTTAACTAACGTGTTTGTGGCCCTCATGCTAAAGTTTGACAAACACTTTTATCCAAAGAAAAGTGGCACCACCACTGAAAAAGGGAATCCTACCTGTCTGCCCTCCTGGCTGTCTGTTCCTGTATCTTGTCTATCTTGTCCCTTCTTGTACCGAGAGAGGCATTTATGAGACCACAATGTTAACTGTATCAGGAAGCTCATCTGGCTCAAAGCTAGTGGTAGTTTTCCTGCTGGGTTAGTTTCTAGCTGGATCAGTCCTCTGAGTCAGTTTGCTGTAGAGTCACATGAACATCTGTGAAGGACAAAGGTTGGGGCAGGAACAAGCAGACAGCAGGGAGAAGAAGCAGGGTGTGGAGTGGACAGATCTGCTTCTTTGGTTAGCAGTACCTGTGTATGCAGTCCTAAGGTGTCTCCTAAGCTACAGACTTCCTCCAGGGCCTGGGACTTGATTTGCAGAGGCATTCACAGTTAAAAGGGAATTCCTGGGGAGCTGTGCTTCCTTGAAAAGAAGAGCTATCCAGTGCTAAATGCATTGGAAAACCAGGTGCTAGCCACTTAATCTGTGAAATGGGGATAATAATATCACCTTACAGGAAAGGGGTAAAAATGCATTAGTTACTGTTTGTGAAACATTCTGTTCTGATGAACACTCTAGATCAACCTTGTGGGCATTGCATCCTCCCGTCTTCAGAGTCAGTGGGCAAGAGTGTGCAGAAAAGAAGGTGTGGAGCTGCACTCCAAATCCCCTGGCTTCAGAGGAGCTGTGGAGAAAGCTGTGTAATCATAGAATTACAATTTATATTACGGAGTGTATGTGCCCAAGAAATCTGAAATAATGGTATAAGCAGATGGCAATTGGCATTTATTACTTTTGAGTGTTTGACTTTTCACCATTAATCTTTTAATGCATGGGAGGGGAGCTTGGTGTTAAATAGTCTACAAAAGCACTTTGGAGTTCTTCTGGATTGTGCTTGCTGCTTATACTACTTTAAAATATTTGTATAGTATGATTTGATGGCTGATGCTGCATCACATCACTTGAAAATTTGAAACAAAAGAACCCCCTCTTTGCCAAAGTCCCTTTTGCATTACCTTCTTCTCAGGCAAAGAAAGTCTCTAACTCTGCTTCTCTTATCTTTCATTTTCTTCTAAGCCTATAGTAAGTACTATGACTATTTGACATATAGTTCTGAACTAGTGGGCTTTTGTCTAACCAGGTATGTCTTTGTTCCAGGTGCTGAATTAAAAGCAAATGGCAACACCAAAATAATATTCTTAAGTATTCTACTGTGCATCCAAATAAAATTTATTTTCTTTCTCTCCCTCTCTCTCTCTTTTTTTTTTTTCTAAATCAGTCAAGGTTATTAATTGTGTCTTTACCACTGAAAAGCCTTCTTGATTCATAAAGTTAACGTCTGTGTGCACTGGTGCCTCTATAAATGCAGACTTGTTCTGCATGTGTATATTTTGCAACTTCTTTTCTGAGGATTATATATGTACCTGCCTATGAACTAAGTGGCTCCCCTTAGTACAGTTTCTGGGTTTCTCTTCTCTATTCCAGTGGCTTGGCAGTTCCCTGAAATGCCAGAGCATGATGCAGATCCTTGCAAATTATGAGAAAGAGCCTACTGATCACAAACCAGCACAGACAGGCTTGGCAGGAGGAAACTGAAATTGCATGTGTGCCTCCGTGATCCCACTGCCAGCTGATAGGTCACAATTCTGGCCTGTCAGCCTTGACACTGATCATTTAATTTTGTTCTTCCTACTTACTGATCCCTTTCCACCAGCCTCCATGCTCACCCTCACACTTTCTTCCATGCTGCAGTTTTGTTGCAAATGCTGCAGTCTTTTCTTTCTTTTCAAATCCTTTTTCCAATCAATTCTTCAATATTTCTACCAAGTTAAATGCACCAAAGTCAGAAACATTTATTTGCTTTTATTAACAAATATATGTATTTTTAATTCTAACTAATGTGTATTTCTAATTCTGAGTTTTAATGGCTTCAGATACTTCATGCCCAGTTAGTAATTACCCATGCAAATTAAATGGAACAGATGTACTTCAGGGTGAATTTTTGTAAGCTGCAGAGAGGGTTGCTTTTAAATGTCAGTCTCTTTCCCTTAGAGAGTTCAGAGTTGATAGTACAGGTTGCATGGTGAAGTCAGGAACTGGTGAAGTCAGCGAGTGTTTATATCTACTTCTTGTCAGAAAAGGCCTGTTAGTGAGTGAAAAAAGAACAGAGAAGCTACACTTCACAAGATACTGCCGTTTCTGCCAAAGCTGGCCAAAGAAGTTGCCTCTTATTCCTGTCCCCAGTGCCCCCAAAGGAAAATTGTCCTTTGCTATGGCAGCGTATCTGTTTATGTACTGTAAACTGGATCTCCGAAATGATCCGTATTAGAGAGAAGCCTCTAAAAGCCCCAAGCCAATACTGCTAGAAAATACTCTAAAACCTTCCCAACATACACTGACTTCCTGAGACTATGAATGAGAATGTGGACCTTTTCCATATCCTGAAACTCACTGGTCTTGAGCTCTTGTGAACGATCTACATTTGAATTACCTCATCTGTTTTTCTGGCGCATTGTATATCCAAATTGTAATGCTTTCCTTCTTGGAAGAGTGCACTGTATACAAATTTTCACATGTTCATTGTTCATCAATGAATAAATAATGCATTTTGTTTCAGGGTGGTTCAGATTCTTAGTCAAATTTTCCCTGTGCTTGCAGGAACTCTGACCAGCCCTAATCAGAAACAGTCCTACTACTTACCCTTTCATAACAATAAACCTTCAGAGAGCAACATAAATGTTAATTAATTTACTCTCACCTCAGTTCTCTGAGGTAAATAACTATCATTTTCCCTTTCCGTTTAAATGAGAATATTAAAATAGAAATGGAGTGACTTGCCTAAGGTTACACACACATTAGTGGCAGAAGAAGGATTAGCATTCAGAAACTCTTAAGGCTCTTAGGGCTTGTCTACACAGGGAAACTGAAACGACGACTGTGCCTCATTCATTCTGCAACAGCTATTCAAGCAGAGGCCTATGTGTAAGTGCTCTATCAAAGGGAAGAGAGTCCTTTTATTCTAGAATTAATTGTGCATTATTGAGGCATGGGAATTATTTTGGAATAAACCCCTTCTTATTCCATGATAAGTATCCACACAGTCAACTGTTCCAGACTTGCCATTCTGACTGTGTCCTTACATGGGGAAGAGCCAAACTCTGAATTCTTCATCCCTCTCCCTGCTAAAAAAAACAAGTTAGTATTACTTAATTACAAAGGCACAAAAATGTTTTTATTTCCACATAAAGAAAATAAACCAGCTCAGGCTATCCCGAGACCTGTGAGAGCACATGTTGTTCGCGAGCATTGCTGCTCCCCTAACTGCAGATCTAAGCACCATGCATAGGCAGAACATGGCGAGGAGAGCAGCTTGGCTGAGCCTCGCACCAGCAGCCCCCATGCCAGGACGCCCTGCGTGGCTGGATGTTGACCTTTTAGGCTTGGGACTCCGGGAGAGCCCACAGGGGCCCCAGAGCTGGACCCAGCCCTAGCCCTGCGCTTCAGCCAAGGGTGTGGGCCTCCACCGGGGACGAGTCTCAGATAGTGTGTGAGCTGGGCTGGTGCCTTCCGTCAGAGCCTCTCCCTCCCTCTGTGGCCCTGGTGAGCATCTCCCACGTCTTACAATCTGACATGTCAGAAACGTGTGGAGGAAGTTCATCGAAAAGGATCTGTGAATGCAGTAGCCTCATTAAACAGCTTGCACTGTTGTGACGGCTTCGCTATCTGAATTCTTCTGATAAGGACAAACTGAGTAATCATGCACCATGATGCTGTAGTCACATCCAGCTCTGTTGTATTTATATACCTGAAGACTGAAATCCTGTTTGGAGTTCCGTTTGTAAGAACTGCCTTTAAGAAACTATTTCATTTCTGTAAAATACACTTAGCTTTTCAGCTGGGTGGTACATGATAAATACGGTTAAATACCTAAAATGGTCCTATTCATGATTCTAGACAGCTAACTCTCCTATTCTTCCATGCCAGAGCTGCACTGGGATCATCTCCTCATCCCTCTAGAACATTCCTTCTACTATGCAAGATGAGATAGGGAGTATTTTTGTGACCCCCATAACACCTGCTGGAGTCACAGCCTCAAACTGAAGAACCTGTAAGATAGCAATTGCTCTTTGGAAATCCAGCCAGATACTTTTAGAGCACCTCACCCTGTGGTATTTAGACATCAGTACTGAAGAGCCATTAGAAACATCTTCCGAAAGCTCTGAAATCCTTTGGATCCGTGCATAAATCCTGTTGGTCATGACTGTCCAAACGTTCCTGGAAAGTGACCGTGGGTGAAGCTCTAGCTCGGCGGTGGAGCAGCTGCTTGCCACAGCGTGCTCGCTATCGCTATCGCCGTGTTGCATGCTGCTGGAAGGCAGCCAGCCCCAATCTGAGATGTTTTCTGGAGCGTCCTAATTTCAGAGACAGCTCAGGGAAAGCTTCGGTTACATTAGTTTAGCTGTGATTGTCAATGTTCTGTCCAGCCAAGGATGGTAATGACAACCAGCGGAGTATCCAGAAAGCATTACCCCCCAGCTGATTTTGTTTAAAATTTTGGCCACTGCGGCAGGAGAAAAAGGGGTGATGTAGGAAAAAAGGGGGTGATGGAGATGTAAAAAGGGGGTGATGGAGATGTATGCTCATTTTTTTTCATGTCACTAATTTGTTGGATATCTAGAGAGGGAATTCAGTTTAATTAGTCAGTAAAAGAGCTTGATGTAATGCTATCTGCATCGCGCTGGGAGGTTCTTCCTTTGCATCAGTAACCCTCCTTCCTACACGTTTCCAGGAGGCTGGAATTTGATGTAACGACACAAACTGGAACCACAATTTAAACGCAGAAAGTTCCGAGAGGTGCTGCACCAGCGTGTCACACCCTGAGGAGCCTGGTCACCAGGAGTTAAGGAACCTCATACGCATACAGGTCACTATAAGCAGCGTGTGGGGGGTGGGCAATAAGCGGGCACGGTGTTTAAGTTTTGTACGTATTTAGGTTTTCACCTAAAGAAAGGAGGACCCGGGGCGGGGGGAATCACCCCCACCACACAGGCCCGGCGCTTGGGCCGTTGCCGCAGCAACGCGCGGGGGCCCCTCGCCCCCGCCCCGCCTCTCCGGAGCGCGCAGGGGCGGGCGGCGGGGCAGCCCCTCTCCTCTCCTCTCCCTCTCCGCCTCTCGCGAGAGCTGCGGCGGGCGGGCGGAGCGGGGCGGCGGGCGGCGTGCGGCGGGCTGAGCTCATCCCGGGCGCGGGCGGGGAGCGGCGCGCGGAGCCGAGCCCGAGCCGAGCCGAGCCCGGCCGCGGCAACTTCGGGGGTGAGCAGCGGGACGGGACGGGACGGGACGGGAGGGGAAAGGAGGGCAGAGGGGGGGAGCCGCGGGACCCCCCCGCCGCCGCGTTCCGTGGCTGCGCGCAGGACTTGGCCAGTAACTTGCCTCGGCGCGGGGAGTTGTACTTTTAATTTTTTTTTCACTTTTTTTTTTTTAAATTATTATTATTTTTTTAATAGCCGGCGAGGGGGGGTGCAGCCGCCTCGGCGTCGCTTGGAGCCGGTGCCGAGCCGCCCGGTCCCGCTGGCAGTTAGGTAATGCGGCGGGGGCGTGCTGGGTGCGCGGCCACGGGGGCTGGAGGTGCTTCGGGGGGGGGGGAGGGCTGGAGGATTTGGGGGGCTCGGGGGAGCTCCAAGAGTCCAACGCGGGGTCCCCCCGGCAGAACTGCTGCAGGAGAGGCAGAGGAGAAGTGGGCAGCCGTCCCCTGCCGAGTTTGTGCGCTCTCCCCCACGTTTTATGGCTCGCCGAGTGCCGGTGCTGGCGTGCGGGGGGGCGGCCGCACACCTGCGGTACCGGTACCGGCACCGGTAGGTGCGGGGCTGGCTGCGTGGGGAGCGCGCCTGGCGAGGCAGCGCTGCAAAATGGGAACCGCTCAACTTCAATGAGGATCTCCTTGTGTAACCTTGGCTACAGCAGCAGCGTGCCTCGGAGGGAGGAGGCATGCTTGCACCCAAGCAGAAACGCAGAGGTATTTTGGGGGGAGACGATGTTTCCTACAAATTTGCTCCTAAAGACGTCGTCGGCGTGTAATATCTTAGCGGTGCGGTTTTAACGAAGCCTCGGGTGCACGCCGAGGAGCGCATCGCTGAGCGGGGAGCCAGAGTTGGTAGCACAATGCCAATTTGTTTGCGGGGTCGGGGTTTCACATTGCGTTCGGTTCGGGATCCCCGTGGATGAACCGAGGCTGGCATGTGCTTTAGGGAGCAAACCTTGCCTGATGGAGTTCTGATCGAGGCTCTCTTTTTGTCAGTAACTATAGGAATTAAGCATCACTTTCCTTAAATTTAAGGTGTAAGTTGGTTTTGTGGAAGGGAAAACAGCCTTTTTTCTGTTTAAACAACAGGTTTTGTTGTCCCCGTTGTCACTGTAAGTACTAGCTGGATGATATGCATCTCTATTTTGGATGATATGCATCTCTATTTTCTCTGATGTGGACTCTGGTCGTTATTTATTTGGAAGGAATCCCTAAACTAGCCTCTGTTCCCCTTCCGCTGGAGAGGTGGGAGAGAAAGGTGAAAGGACTGAGGTAGAAGTTGGTGACAATTGTAATGGCAGGGAGAGATTTATGGGTTGTTTCACTGTCACGGCTTTCGTGCCTTAGGCCATCAGACGTCATAGCAGTTATTAATTCAGAAACAGTGTGGGAACTTGAGATTTTTTTTTTCTTGCTTATGAAAACACGTGTGCTCAGTTCAGGTGAAGTTGAAGTTTCGTCATTGAATGTTTTATGTAAATATGATCTCTCCTTTTAATTGATTTTTATTTATTTCTAACTGGGAACGGAAGATTCCCCCCAGTTTTAACAGGGTTTATTTATGGACAGTTGATTAAAAGCTGTGCGCTTAGTTGCTCAACAGTGTATTATGAAGGTGTTAGTGATGCTAATATAATGCTTAGTTTTAGAATTACTGCTTGGGATAGGCATACTTAGCTCTCAGTTGTGGTTCAGAGAGCCTCTTAGATCATGAAGGCAGAAGCAAAATGGGACGTCAGCTCCAATTGTGTTGTCGGACTGCAAAACGTGGGCTGACTGAAAAGGCCGGCAGGTGTAGTGGTAGGCACTGGCACGCAGCTAGGCAAGGGTGGAGCTGCAATGAGGAATAAAAATTCAGCACGGGAACGTGTAATCCACGATCTGCTTTTTCTGTAATCAAGTGTATGACTGCCACTTCGCTCATGCATACTTGTTTCTATGTTTGAAGAGTGTTTTTGTTTTTTTTTCTCAGAAATGTTATTTTAAGGTTTGGGATTAACTTCTGGATAGCTGTTGTTTTAAAAACCATGTCCAAATGTGGCTTCTCTTGTGTTTCCTCCCCCCCTTCAGGTTTTCAAGGAGATTTGTTTTATCATGCTTAGAGCGTTCTGCTGCTGCCTTTAGAGCTTATCATTCTTACCTAGCTCTTATTGCCCTCTCAGTTTTGTAAATGTATCTCGAATGTATCCCTTACTTTTTCTGTTTATTTCAGAACTTCAGTTCTGCCATGAACATGTTATTTTCCTAAGAAAGGAGGACAAAACTGAAATTAACCAACGTTAAGAACATAAAATACTCCTATTAGTTATTTGGTTTTTTAGTAAGATCACATTCCTTCTGTTAAGGAAAACAGGTTTGGAAATACGTTGGGAGAATGAGAGGTAGGCTAGTAAGAGAAAGGGCTGAAACCAATTTGAGTTTCTTTTCTATTCCTCTATTTTGTCCTGTGGCACGTCTATTGTAGAGAAGAAAAAGGAAGACTTTTCTCCAGAGCAGTAGTTTAATCCCTTCAGCAAGGGGTAGCTGCAAGCTATGCAGTTCTTACTGCTGCCGGGTGGAAATCCTGGATACCCCATGGGGTAAACCAGCAGAGCTGCCCTCATCCAAGTTTCAGTCACACATGTTGGTTTCCGTAATGTTGATGTTTTCAGAGTTTTTTAAACTTACTCACATTGACCCTGTGTGTTGGCTCATTGGCATACCAGTTGGATCTGTTGTTTCCTCGGCTTTCTTAGCTTCATTTAGATTGCTTTTATTCCTCAGCAGCTCCTTTATTTAGATATTAAGAAGTCAGTAAGGCATGATTTCACTGTCTCTTCATATCCTATTGTATCTCTGCTTTTAGTTTGTTATTCATCTCTCAGATTTTTGTTTCACTCACTGTTGTAGGAGTGTCTTGTCTCCCAGTCCAAGAGAGATGGTAAGGTTTGTTTTGGTGTGGGCTGAGCTTCCGCTGTTCCAGTGCCTCAGTAGAAGTGAGGTTGCTTTCTGCTGCACTCGTTGGTATTGAGGTGGGATTAGTTTACATCATCTCTAGAAAATCTTTTCACTTTTTTTTTTTTTTGAGAGAGAATTCTGTAACCTATTGGTTTAACTTCTTGTTAATAAGTTACAACAGAAATGCAGCACTAGTAAGTGCGGTCACTTATTTATCAGTGTGTGCAAGGGTATTCTAAAATGGGCTAGGTCAGGCCTTTTAGCATTCTAGCACATAAAATTAATCATGTGTTAAGTATCTTTCTGTGAGTTAGGGCAAAAATTATATTCTGTGTTTTCTGTTGCCAGGGAGATGCGACTTCAGTGGCATGATTTGAAGTGCATTCCTCTAAATAGCAACTTCTAAATAGTCTGAGCTTTATATTTCACTGAGTTCAGTTTAATGTTTGAGGGCCATCAGGCTGGATGGTTTTTAAAGTGGGATTTTGTGGCTGTGTGAGAGTTGAGAGATTACCTAATGGAAAACAATCGGCATTGTCTGGGATTGGAGCCTTACCAGCAATGGTTAACTGAGGGCACGGTTGTAAAGCTACAGAGTATGGCCACTGGGGAGACGAGTGACAATAATCTTGTGGTTTTTGACTAGCTCTGATTCTTGATCCTCGAGCAACTGGCAGTGCGAGGTGAACATGATCTGCAGCAGTTTGTGTTCGCTCTGGTGGTAGTTCTGCACTCCGAACTCCGGGAAACCCTCTAGGAGTTGCAGAGGCACTGAAACTGCTCGATTATTTTACTGGTTTTGAACATGAAACCGCAGATAAAGTGGCTTTAGAAGTCCATCTTCTTAGATGTAAACTTAAATTATGGCAGTGCCGCGGTCTATTTATTTTAAATCCCTTGGCACCAGTTTGCTGGGTGGGTTGCTTGATTTAGATTCTACTGCATGCCTTTTATGTGAAGTGCAAAGTGAGACTAAGCGTTTACAAGTCTTTGTTTTCTTTATGGAAACATGCTTTAAAGAGCACTTCATTTGAGCGTGGCAACATAACACTTTTCCTGAGCTTGATAGCTGCAGAATTGTGTGATCACTGAGTGTTTTCAGACCTCTGAATCCATACGTGGATCCTCTCTTGCAAGCCCATGTTTGATTAGTGGGATCAAAACCAGTCACGGCTTCATCTCTCTACACGACTTAATCATAGCCGCTCGTTCCTTGTGCAGCACGTGGATGTCTATGTTGGAGAGAGATGTCAGGTTTCTGAAAAACGTGCGGCTGCATAGAACAACTTCACTGAATGTGGGTTTTGTGAAAATATAATACAGAAGGAACAGTTACTGAGAACCGTGGTTGATGCTTAGGCCTGAGAGGTGGTTTGAGTCTTTTTATGATGTTAACGCTCCCTTGCCTTTGGCCTCGGATCCTGCGGGAAGGGAGGAATACTTTCTTCAGGTGGACGTTATTAAAAATTTGTCAAGTGTCTTTGAAGACCAATTTTTAGTTCACAAGTTTGTCAAAATTTACATAAACTGCAGGCATATAGGATGTAGTTGTTTTTAAAGTTAGATTGTTGGGGATTCCTTATGGTTTACCTTCACTGCTGAGAAACCTCTTGGTGGTGTTTATTTCAGTTTTGTTGTTGTTTGTTTATCTTTTGAGGTACAACTCCTGAACTCGAAATACTAATTTTCAGCTGTCTTTTACCGCTGCTGTGAGACAAATGTGCTGATGTTGAACTTATGCCTTTGTCTTAGTGAAATCATTTCATCTGTCCTTAATCGATGGTGTTCCCAGTGGATTAAAATCTTCAACTAGCCAAAATCAACAGAAAACAATCTTATTCTAGGCTGCTGTACAGCGTGGGTCAGAAGTTGAGCACAATTGAGAGAGAACCTGCCCTGTCACTTGCTTGATAGACACCAGTTACCTGTAAGGTGCTTGGCTGGTGTCATTTCACCAGCTGTGGCGCTTGCTCTCCTCTCTCGGAGCATCACAGTTTTCCTGGGAGCTTTGAGCCTGAACGACAGGTTTACTGTATGCTGAAGAGATGTGGAATAGCATTAAGGCAGAACTTTTGAAAGTAGTGGCAGATAATATCTGTGAGACTGCTGTGGTAGCAGAACTTTGTGCATGCCGGTGGCTCTGATAGTTATCTCAGGTGTTCTTGGTGGCAGTGCAAGCAGTTCTCTGTAAGGAGTTAACAGATATTTTCAAACGTCTGCATTTGCTGATTTAACCAAAAGTTGCATAGTCTCCAGAACATTTTTATGTTACTCTTGAGACTTTCTGAAATAATGGAAATTACATTTTCATATTGCCTTTTTTGGCTTTATTATAGCCAAATATACTAAATATACTCATCTTACTTTGTGCTCAAAATCATCATTGTACCTCATACAGTCACGCGAAGTATTCCATGCACATCCCTGGTGAATGGTGTTTTACAAGAGATTATAGTTTTCAGCTTTAAAACTTTTTTCCCCCTTTCTTTCTCGTTCAAGGAGTGCTTTTTTCTGTCTGCTGATTTCAAAAGTGGCATCTTTATTGCTCAGTCTTCTTTAAAGTAGCAAATAATTTGGCATGGTAGAAGTGGCTCTCTGGAGGAAGGTGGTGTTGAGTACTCCAGATCTGTGGTGTTAGTACTTCAGTAATTATGCTTAAGGCACAACTTGGCTGGTCCCCTAAACTGAATGTCTCTGCCACAGATGCAGTTGGTTTGTTGCTTACAACTGCTGAGGGTTAGGCCAAAACTTTGGTGAACTTTAGGGTGGTGGGGTGGGATTGCTAGTTTGGCATCTTCTAGAAGAAACCTAGTTTATGCACACCAAAACAACCATTTAAAAAAAAATAGAAAAGAGAAATTCAGGGGATAGTTAGGCGTTGACCAAACTGTCCTAGAGAGACTTCGGTGAATCTCCATCCTTGGAGACTCAAAAACTTGCCAGGACACATCTGTGAGCGACTCATGTGGTGTGGGATCAGCCCCGTCAAGGCACGAGCTGGGACATGAGCTAGGCCCCCACCTTGGGCCCTGCTGTGGTTCTGTGCTGCCAAGTGGTGGTGGCCGAGGCCTCCAGCAGCTCTTAGAGGTGCTCATGTAGATGCAGTTTAAACTGTTCTGAAAACTTGACAAAATCCTCGCAGCAATTTTTTTTTGACTAATGTGAAGCGGTTTTACTGTGGTATCCAGCACATTTCATATCTCCTGCTCGGGCCACAGCACTGCATTGGTGTGGGTTGATCACACTTACCGGTGTTGGCTATCAGGTTGCAAACCCACGGCAGGAAACCTGACTTCCTTTATCAGTGAGCACTTGAGAAAGGGAGCTTATTTATTTATTTCCCTGCAAGAAGGCAGCGTAAGAGGAAACGTACGCATCTTCAGCGTTTGTCTTCTGGCAGAACCATAGCACAAACTTACTCTTGCAGATGAATTTTTCTGGCAAAAATCTGACTTTTTGATCACATTATTCAAGTGTAACATGGCGTTGTCTACACTTTGTGGGGTGGTGGTACAGAAAAAGAATGGAAGATGAAAAACTGCTGGCTTAAACACATTGCTGTCACTCAAAAGCTGTTGCAGTTCTTATCTCTGAACTCCTTTAAAAATCTTTTTGTCTTTGGAGTCAGCACTTTTATTTTTGCTTTCTGAATTACCAATATTATTATTTTTAAGAACTAAAATGTTTGACGCTGTTTTGGGTGGGGGGAATACTGTTGCATGTGCCAAATAGAAGACAATGCTAGACCCCACCAGGTGAGCCTTGGAGGGCCTTCCCTGTGTCTGCTGGATGCAGTTGAGATTTCCACCAATCTGTCGATCCTTTGCAAATTGGAAAGGGTGAATTTGTATTTTGTGCCTTCGGTCCATGCTGAAGGAATGTGTGGCTCTGCAGAAGGAAGTTATTCTTGAACATTCCTGTGTCTTTAAAAATAATCTTATCTTTATGAATGATGTGACACTGGCAATTATCTTTTACTTTGCAAATGTATTTAACAGCTTGTTGCATGAATCATAATAAAGCAGTTCAATAGACTCCACTGTATTGATCTGACAGCAGCCTGAATAAAGAGGGAAACCTGATGCTTTCCCTCAACTTTTGCTAACGCAAATATTTAGAAGTGAGAACAGAAAGGCGATACTTATGTAAAAGCTATTTACTTAGTTGGGCTTCCCTTGGATGTGTTTTTCTTCACTCTTTCCCTTCCTTAGCAGTTGTTGAGGAAGGCTGTGTGGACAGGAAGCCGGGCTGTTTTAACATTCACCCCCCCCAGTTGACTTCTGCAGCATCCTATAGGGTAGTCGCTGCCTTGTACTTGACTTAACTCTGGGAATTCCCATCACGTCCTGAATTTTGTACTGTTTGTCGCATTGCCAGACAGAAAGATTGTGAGGGGAATCCTCGTTAGGATGCCTTTGGTAAATACAAACAAACGGCAAATGGCAGTATAATCTCAAAACATGCCATTCTTGCTGAATTGGAAGGGCCTTTCTGGGATTTTGAGTTCTGTGGGTTTTTAGAGCACGTGTGTACAGGGAAATGAATGGCTGTTGATCTTCTGGAGAACTTCCCAAGACAGACACTTTCACTCTGCAATTATAACTATGTGAGAAGCTCCATGGAATAATTTGGGAGCTATAAGTTAATTCTTGCCTTGCTATACAGTTGCTGCCCTATCTAGGCAAAGCCAGGAGATCTGTAGAGCTATATACAGTGTGTATATATATAAATACGTTAAAAATGTCAGGACTTTTTTGTTTCAAATAAACTATTACTGTAGTTTACTTCTACTTTCACCCAGGAAAAAAACCACAAGGTTAATTGATATGCTAAATACATTCAGAAACCAGAGAATAGGTTATTCTGACTCCAAACAACAGCATTAAAATTGAGTATGAATGTGCAACAGTGTGCTGTATGTTTCAGATTTAATCACTTGTATATGTACCGTTGATGTAGTAAAGACTTTCAAATTTGTTAGTAATTTGAAGAACATCTTGAGTGAGACAAAGGTATGGTAATAAGTAGTAATTAAATGCTGCAGAGGGTGCTCATCACTGTTATTTTAACAGAAGTTAGTCATTATCTGCTGATTGCTGGCTTCATTAAATCTTAGTTTTTTAGTTTGTAAGTCAGAGCTTACATACATACCTCAGCAGCTGAACTGAGGCTTTCCATTCTTGCATAGTTGAAGTATCTTTTGTTCTTGGATTTTAAGAGTAATGACTTACCTCAAACTGCCAACAACTTTACCCCTGCCAAAGGCAAGATTGCAAATGTTGTGAACGTGCTCTTTAACTAGAGATAATGCATCTCTTCTGAAAATCAGGGGGGAAATGCGTCAGTCTTATTGAGAACAACTACTTACCTGTTGTGCAAAACCAGCCACATGAAAAAAAATAAATCATAAGCAAGGTAAATGCTGCCTCCTGTAAAAGTACAAAACGTGCAGAGGTAGGAAATACCTGAAGTGTTGGGTGAGGGAGACGTTTGCTCTTCCTTATTTTCCTTGAAAACTTGTGCTTTATATATATATATATATATATATATATATATATATATACATACAAATAAAGGAGCTATATATAGTAGTTGCCAAATATTCCCAGCTATGATGTAGTCTTACTTTAGGTGACAAGTTTCTTCAGGGTCTTGGGGCAAGGGATTAAGTGACTTTGGGCTAAAAAAAGACTGGCCTCACAAATGGGTATAAGGAGAGAGATTATGGAGAGGATGAAGAATGAATTTGTAGATAAAATCCTTATTTCGTCTTTCATTTTCTCTTAATAGGAAGAGGTAATAAGAATTAACAAGGGTAAAACTTAAATAAATAGTTGATAGAATGGAGAGGTAACAGATTTAAGGTAAATCACGTTTTGATCATTTACTTGTTTGGAACAGGTTGTAGGGTAGTGATGTGAATGTTAAGGTAGCTAAGGTGGAGGATACTTGTTAGACCAGTGACTATTTAGATGTAAGAAGCTGGTTTCAGAGTTGGAGGAACTGTAAATGTTGTAATGTTGTTTGGCTTAGGGTTGTCGGTTGTTCTGATGTGGAGAACGAAAAGACTTCTGGCAGAATGATGAGCTTCCTTTAAGGTGGCATCAAAGCATCCAGAATAAGCATGGTTGATACGTACTTTTTGGTAGATAATACCGAAAAAGGAAAATTTTGTAATTGTGTTTATATACTGTAGCTGAAGCTGTGTGAACAGTGAAACATATCTTACATTTTTCCGTCTCTCTTCTTTTTCCTGGGTGTTATAATTTAGAAAAAGAACGGCTCAAAGGTGTCTGATTCTAGCTTAAAATGAGGTAAGAATTGAACATCTGTTTGAAAGGAGGGGGGAGAGGAATCTGCATAGCTCAGTATAGAGGAAGCTAACTGCTTAAAATTGTCGAGTTTGTTAAATTTGAATCATGCTTTCCTCCAGAATGACTAGCTTCCTTTACAGCATCATTGGAAAACGTGGCTAGAGCACTGTCTTTGTAGTGCAGCTATTTGGTTGCAGCAGCAAGGTGAGGTTTCCTGTGGAAGCTGTTAATAAACATGCGAGCATATTGACCCGAGCACAGCTTAAGAGTTTTAATTAATTCTTACTTAAAACTTAGCTATGTTAGCTATGAATTCAATCTTTACTGTTACTATCCGGTAAGAATGCTAGGATAGCATAGGCAGCGTACCTGGTTGTGTGGTCTTTCGTGTTCAGTTTTTTACATGGAGAAAGACAAGGACTTGTGGAACAGTGCTGCAGTATTTCAGTAATGTTTTACAGGTGGCAATAAAAGCTTTTGGCTCTGCTGTAGTACGTGGGTGTTATGTGCTTGCAGCTAAAGTCGTTTAATGTTGGCTTTTAATAGTACTTCTGAAAATGAAGTAATCGTGTGCACAGCATAATGCAAAATACCCTTAAATAGTGGTTGGTTTCTGCATTACGCTATTTTCTTGTTGCTGATAAAGGAGGTACAAAAACCTTTCAGTGGCTGAAATTCAAAGCAATTTTGCCAGGTAGAAGAACGAGCTTTCTAAAGGTGGTGGGTTTTTTCTTTCTGAATCTTGTGCTAGTGCTGGATGACTGTTCTATTTGCACCGCGAGCGTTTCTAATTTTCAAAGAGTAATAGCAGTATCCATCTAGTTTGCCATAACCATTCTGTGTTTTCCTCCTAATAGTTAGCCGAGATGCCAAAAGCTCTTGAAATGCACGGAAGCTCCAGGTAGGTTAGTCATTTGAGAACTGGCACCCATGGACGCAGGCAGTGTGTTTTGCTGTCCCTGTGCTCAAAGCTCAGAACCAAAGGCGTAGGATACTGCTGGAGTGCTACTGCTGTTCGGTTTATAACCATGGTAATTAGTGCTGAATGTCATTAAGATGAGTTTATGTAATATTAATAAAACTTCTTGTGAAGTTGAGCTGTCGTCATTATCTTGTTGAATAGCTGTGCTGAAAAGCTGCTTGACTCTTCCCTGGAAGCAGAGCAAGTGAGGAGGGCTTACGGTGGGGCCCATGAGGTTGCAGTCCCTCTTCTCCGAGACACCAGGTGTGAGGAGAGACTACTTTAATAGCAGCCTACAGCTTAAGTGTGCTCTCCCCCAGCTTTTTTCTTGTCTTGTGAGCAGAAAACAGTTGTCCCAGTCTCAAGACTATACAGGAAGAGGGAAAAAATGAGGAGCAGGCTGTTGCTCCCACTGGAGTTAATGTGGTCTGATCCTTTCTGCATCTGAAAGGCTCCTGGGAAAGGTGTGCAGGGTGGGGTGGGGTTATATAAATTGTTTCTGCCAGTGGCAGAAACTGATTACTTTTGAGGTGGAACTCAATTTCCTTTTCTCCTCCCAGCCCCAGCTGGTGCGGTGCGGTGCAGTTGCATGATAATTAGGCTGCTCTGTGTTGAGTGCGCTCAGCGTCACTCATTTATGGGAACTAATGAGATTGTAGTTTGATGTGACATTACTGTAATATCAGTGCTTCGTATTCATTCATTAGTTTACCTCAGTGACTTTGTGAAATAAGGAAGTGCAGATGCCCTTGAGCAAGTCGTTTTAACACCGCGCATGAAAAATATGTAATAGCGTTCAGAACATAAATTGTCTTGAGCTTTAGATTTCATCTCGCTGTGGAGGGATTTATTCATAACCAGCTGTGGAGATGTGCTGGAGTTCTAGAGCCAGCCCTGGTGGCTGCGTCCCCCTTGCCTGCAGCTCACTGCCCTTGCTGTCCCTTGGGAGCAGTCCCCAGCCCCCAGATCTCCTCTACCATGCCCAGCCAGAGCTAAGGGAGTGGCTGAACAAAACCGTGCTGGGGCTGTGCTGGCAGTGCCCTAGCAGGGCTTAGTGCTCCAGCCTGTGCCCTGGCCTTGTTTTAGGTGCTATTACAGCTTTAGCTCGGTGCATTGGCATGGCACAGTGCAGTGCTGTGCTGACTTGGTAGCTCACGTGTGGATGGCATGTAGCAGCAGTAGCGCAGCGCTGTGTACCAGCTAACCCGCCTCTCCGCTCAGCAGCACGTACTGAGCTCGGAGACAGCGCTGTGCTGATGTGGCTCTAGTGGTTCTGGTGCTTGTCCAGTGGCATTAGCTCAAAGGTCAGCATAATAGCTGGCATGCTGCAAAATAAAGTAATACATGAATAAGTTTGATTTTTAGTTCCGTGCTAGATATCCCTGCCTCAACAAACTCTTATACATCGTGATCTGTAGTAATAAAATGAGAGAGATCGTCTGTAAAATTGCAAAAAGAATAAAACAAGTGACTAAAATAAAATGTGTAGCAAGTGTCAAACCTAAGGCTGTTAGAAATGTATTTTAAAGTGTTCCTTTAAATCTGGATTAATATCCAGTGTGGGGTCTGAAGTTGTGTTTGGGAAGGATTGTGTTCAGGAGTTGCAGGGGAAGTGCTGCCTGGCTGTGCCCAAGTGTGCCACTTATAGGATCTCTCTGCTGATGCTGTGCCCTGCTGCCACCAGCGAAGGTGCCTCATGTTGTTACTCCTGCTTTTTTTCCTGTTTTAGTTTAATCTGGTTCCAGGGAACATGTAGACAATGTTCTTTAGCTTAGAGCTAGCTTGCATATGCCTGCGTTGCATGGCAGCCGCTGCTGGGGCAGCACTGTAGCTGGATCCCAGATATCTGGTGATGGGTTTGAGGAGAGTTTGCCCTCAAAGTTTCTGTTTTCCTATGGAAACCAGCTTGTGTGATCACGCTCTCTGTGCCTGCATCTTTGCTCTAACTCTTCTTCTTTCTCCCCATCCTCCTCTATTTTTTTGAATTCAGGGGCTGTTGTTCTAGCCCCTTCCCTCATATTTCTCTGAGATTTATGTACATCTGGAGTACAGCAACCCTTGTAAAAACAGGCTGTTGAGGGGGAAATGGAGTCTCAGTGGTGGCAAAGGTGCAGGGGGCACAGCGATGCTGACAGTCACCAGAGCTGTGGGATTTGCACAACTGCATGGCAGAGGCTTCAGCTGGAGCGTGTGAGTTCTGACACCAGCTCTGGTCAAGCATGAGGAGAGCTTTGAAGGTACTGGGCTCTGGGTTCATGCAGCTACTTGTTCTGTATAGACTTCCTTCATGGAAAAAAAAATGCACAAGACCAAATGCAACAGGAGCGTGTAGCAGTATCGGTATTTAGGTTGCTTAATAGTTTCTGCTCTTAAGTGTCCTGTCAGCTTGCTTTTTTCCCTCCCTCCATAAATTGTTCACATGACAAAACAGCAGGTTTTCTTGGCAGAAGAGATCCCTCTGTACCGGGGAGATGTCTTCCGTCCTGAGGTCTAACAATATTACTGTGGAAAGGTGGGATGCTGGTTACCAGTAGCTTTCTCACTCTAGCTTTTCCCACGGAAAGTCTCGTCCCAGTGCCAGAGCAGCGAGATGTGTGTGCATTTCAGGCTGGTCGTGTGGGGTCTGTTGGAGGCGTGCTGGTGGGCTCCTGTGCTTGCTACCAAGTGTGGTGGCATAGGGCTTGGGTGAAGGAGGTGATGTGACGAGGGTGAAAGATGTTCTTGCCTTTGCTTGTCTCACTGGTTAAAACTTCAGCTTTTTTCTGGCACGTTTTCTTGCTATTCTGCCTGAAAAGCCAAGTAGATGTGGTTGGTTAGTCAAGGGGTGCAGGAGCTAGTTTTTCTGAGTCTCACTGGACAGGCAGTAGGGGACACCGTCAGAAGAGGACATCCTGACGTTGAGAAGAGGTTTGATCTTCTGCACGTCATGTTTTTAAATGTTGGACAACAAGGCAGTTAAGGTAAAGCAGTATTGTAATGATTTAAACTTTGGATCGATTACAAGGTAGACTAGTGAGATGAGATCTGCCTCTTTTTAGAGAGGCAAAACGAAGTGTTCATATCCATCTGAGAGGGGAAAGTCTTGAATAAGCTGCGTGCTGACCTTGGTCCCTTGCAGCAGAGGCACCACGTGCAGCGGTAACTGGGGCAGCCTCCTCTTCCTCCCATTCCATCTCTCCACTGCATCCTCTCAGCCTCAGCAGCTGCCATAGGATATGCAGCCTGCGCTCTGTAAGCTGTTGCCTCCTGTCCCATGACCTCTCCGAATGGGGATCTATGATCCCTTTTCTGTTGAAGAGTTGAGGAGGGTACTGCTCTCACCATAGTGACTATTTGCAAGGCCTGGTACTGGGCTGTAAGGCTTCGTCAATCTTCCAGGTGAGTAACTTGGGTTGTGGCTGCCACGGTAATGCAGCTTTGCGGTTCGGGTGGCAGTAGTCTGTCCTAAAGTCTGAAGCTGTGTTGGCTGCTCTGCATCAGGCAGCACTGCAGTGCTGGGCTGCAGGCCTGCTCTAACACGCAGTGCTTTCTTCTGGGTAGAAGAGGGGAGAAAGATTGAAGAGGAAGCTGCGTTAGTGGCGGGAGCAGAACCTCATAACATATCCAAACTTACATGAAGGTTACAAAATGAGAACACTGGTTCAATGATGCTCCAAGCAGGGCTTTAGGATTCCCAGTACTGGGTCAAAAGTACAGTGGTCACATCATGGAAAGTATTGATCTTGTAAATGATCTTGTAAATTATTCTGTTTTAAATAAATAAAGAAATAAAATATATGTATACCAGGTACTATCATGTCTTGTTTGCAGTAGGAATTATTTATTCAGACCACTACAATTTTGTACTTGTTTAAGTATTAGGCACATTCCTGCCACTGATGGCAACTTGTATCATGTTCTGGCACACTTGAATTTGATCATGTGCCTAAGTCTCATTTGAATTTAACTTACCTTGGTCTGTGATGTGGTAATGCAGAGACTTGCTATTAGCTGTGAAACCATCATTTTAATGTCTTCTGTGACAAATTTACAGATGTTTGAAAAAGTTTACTTTTCTGTTTTGCTTGCAACTTGTAAATAATTTAAAATACAATGTCTTTTTTCAGCATTTGAATGATAAAGAAAAGGATGTACGCATTGTACAGCCACAGTTGTCTAAAGTTACAGAAGGATGCTTTTAGATATGATAAACACTAGTGTTCATTACCTTATCTTAATTTTGGACATCATTCATGCTTAATGTTATGCCAAAACCAAAGTCTCTTACTAATTTTGTAAAAATATAAAAACCTCAGCCCTAGTCTAGTGAAAAAGATTCTTGAATTCTCTTCAAGCTTCTTGATATAGATAAAAAGGCTTGGTTTTTTTTTATCTGGAGAATGCTTAAAAGTAATGGGGCCATTAGAGGAAAAGATTTTAATGGGATCATAAATGTTCTATTTGGATCTGTCTTATTAGACATGGTTTAAAAATTGAATCTCCTTCTGAAGCCATTTACATATTCAAAATTCTCAGTAATTGACCTGATTCTACCACAAGCTGCTATTTATCTTTCAAGACATGAATTGGTCTTATCTTTAAAAGTCTTTTGACCTTTCTTTAAAATCATTTGGAAAAGGGAGAAACGTACTTGTCTAGGGTTGTGACTAGATGCTGTCTTTTTGTCTGTTTTTGCTCTACTCAAAATTTTCTCTCAGCATCTGGGGATTGTTTCCAGCAGAATAGGAGATGCTGAGCTTCATGATAGTGTCATGGGTGCTAAAGAAAGGCTCCAAGGACAGTGTCAAAAAGTTCTGGGTGAGGAGTTTCAACTGTTGTTGCAACACTGGCAAACTTCTCACCAAGTGTTTGTTAAGGGCACAGCTTTTAAACTTTCCAATTGCTTTCTTGGGAATTCTGTTTAGATTTTCATTTTTTCTATATGGCATTTATTGGCTAGGTTTGGAAAGAGGGAGAGATTTTTCTAGTGTTTTTTTTTTTCCGTGTGCAATGAAACAGGAGTGTCTTCTGTTGAGTTTCTACAAGCTGAAGAGCCTTACCTTGGTGTGATTGTTGGATGTCAGTACCTTCATTTATGCTTATGCTATGATAATGTCTAGAGGCATTGTACAAATAAGCGAAATGCTGTGCAGATACAGCTCGGATTCTGCAGGTGGATGTGAGTATACAAAGCCTCACGTTCCTATGGAGGCCTACCTCCCCTGACCCTGCAGATGCAGTTACCCAGCAGTTCTGTTCTCTTGGTTCTCGGGAACCTCTGGACATCCTCAGTCACAGCTGGCTGCTCCAAGCAGGGTCGGGATGGTGTCTGGTTGGGTTTTGAACATCTCTGAGGATGGAAACTCCGCAGTCGCTCTGGGTGACCTGTTTCAGTGTTCAGTCACCCTTACAGCTTTTTTAACGTTGACAAGATGTTTCTAATATCTAACATGTTGGAGTTGTACTTCCGAACACTGAGCACAGTGCTTGCCAGAAGCCAAGAGAAAAGAATCTCCAGGATGCTGCTAAGAAATTGTTTCATTGTTCAATTTCTGTTCTGTGTGTGGGCCAAGTAACGACTGTAAGCTAGAGCTATTCAGTGGATCTCTGTTAGGTAGTTAAAGAACAGCAGGACAAATTCACTTTCTGGCCTAGCAGCCTGATATCATGCTTAGCTAATGTGTTACGTTTTCTGAAAGCTTTCAGAGAACATCATTCATATCGGTGGTGTTTTGCTGGCGTGTAGGAAGTGGTGGCATTGTCCTTCTGCAGGAGGGCACAGAAGTGTCCCGTCTCTGCAGAAGGTTGACACATGTGCACCTTAGATGTGAAACTTGCTTTTGACAAACTAGTTTTCCTGCGTATGTGTGAGTCAGAGTCTGCTGGAGGTCTATTCTCTTTTCTGGAAATGCAGTATCTTTTCCTATGACAATGAGAGGGAAGAATGCACAGAAGACAGCGTACTGCTGCATCACCACACCTCCAGAAAAGCTCAGTACCACAGCCTGAACTGGGGAAACTGATGTTTTGTGGGCCTTGCTGTGTATTCCTCTCTTTACCACACTTCTAATGGTAGCTTAAGCACTCAGAATTACTGCAAAATTTACTATTATTTTTATGTGATGGTTGCTTTGTATCAAGTATGATAATGTGAATGCAGGTGGTTCTGGAAATCTCACTCATTCCACACAAAGCAAGGATTTGGCAGATCTGTGTCTCTTGCGCTGTAGTCATGTGGATGGTACAGAATCGCAGAACGGCCTCAGTTGGAAGGCACCTCTGGAGCAAGGAAGGGGGTCCAGCTGAGCCTTCTCCAGAGCAACAGCCCCAGGTGCCCCAGCCCACCCGTGTTCGTCGCCTGCTTCAGCCCCCGTCCTCTTTCTGGTGTTTGCTGGGTTGCATCAGGGTGTCTTCCTGCTGCTGTCGAGTCTGGTGAAAACTGGACGTGCTGGTTCAGCTGAGGTCTCAGGAATGCTGAATAAAGGTGAATGTCACTTCTTAGGCTCAGACGGCACTGATGAGTGCTGCAAGGCTAATGCTGTGACTTAATCTTGCCTACAGTTTGAGATGTGCTTTCAGAAATTTCTATTTTTATTCCTCGATGCATGAGGAACCTTTGATTGAATCAGTTTTACCTTATCGCTGTTTCCAGAAAGGATTATTTAGGTTGTCTAGCTTGAAGGAGACTTTCTAATTTGTAGCCAGACTTGTTTCACACAGCTGCAGACTTAATCAATATGTTTCACTGCTCTTTGAATTTTTTTCCTTCTAAATTGAACTGGGTAGTTGCACATCATTTTAGTTATTCTACCGATGTATTTTGCTTTATGTGGCATATTATGTTTGTTCGTATTGTTGTTTCTTCAACCCAACCATGGAACAAACCATTGTGGTTGTCTGACTTTCAGTGGAAAACGTGATTTTCTGCCCACTTTATTCTTAGTATCTTAATATCAGCTTTCAATTTATAAATTACCATTTGTTTGAGCTGCATGCAAGGATCCATATTTTAATGTGTAGCCATTAGCAATCAATAAAACTTGTACAAGAATGAATGCTTATGGAAGAAATATGAAAGCAGCTATTCTCAGAAATCGTGAATAGGGGCGTGAAGTGGTGGGGGGGGCAGTGGAGAAGAGACAGGGAGTGTATGTTTGTCCTGGGTGGCTCGATATTCCATGTGAGCCAGCGAGAAAAGACGCTTTGTCCTTGCTGCTCGTGTCTCTTGCCACACTGCGTGTGACATTTGGCACGCTACGAGCGCAAGCCTCAGAGCAGGAGCTAGAAGTAATGGAAGCTGTCTTGGTGTGGACACAAGCTGATGCAGAATGCAGACCCCGGGCTTAGGGTCTGATTCAGACCTCTCCTGTGGTAAGGTTTTCAATTATCCAGCTTTGCTTTTTTGCTGAAGACTAACTTCTTTTACAAAAACTTGCTGGGGTCCACACAACATTGCTTGTGCCACGGTTGGACCCATCGGGACCTTTATTTCTAAGATGATGTGCAGTGTTTCAGGGCACGAGGACAAACCAGCATGCATCCCACGCTTGTCACAGCAGTTTTGCCTTCCACATCATGGGGAAAGTTTTATCTGGGGGTAATTTTGTCTAATTGAGCCACTCTTGCTATCTTGCTAATGTTACCTTTTTCCGCTAAATATATCAGCAGACACAGAGGAGATAAAAATGTAAACAGCATGTATTTGAGTGGCTTCATGCTTCTTCGATTATTTAAATTATTCTTTTTCTCTGTCATGAAATTAAGTGGGTTGTCATGTGGAATTTCAACTAACTCCTGTTTTCTACCTTTGACCGTTTATTTTATTTCCATCACGAAGTTCTTCTTAACAACCTGTACAGAAGAAAATTATTTTCTGTGCACCTGCAGCTTACTCTGTAATTACAGATGTGGACTTTCTAAACTGTGATTTATTCTTCTAGAGCAACTTGTGTAAGTGTGCACTGTTCATGAGACTGTCTGTGCTAAAACTGCACTTAAAGCTTTGTTCAGGTTTTTTTAAATGTTGTGCATGTCTGCTTTTATTCTCCCAGTTCATTTCCATACATGAGCACTGTTTTTCCTTTGCCATTTTCATGTCATCTGAAGAAAAAAGATCACTCAGTGTATTCGTGATTACAAACTTTTAAAAGAGATTTGAAACTATTAAATATTTTTTTTATGGAAACTTCTAAAAACACTGCTTGTAAACAAAGATTATCAGTTAAGATATTAGTTTGGCAAATGGTGGCATCTTTTGATTTTTTTAAATGGGTTTCATCTTTGTTCAGATTCCTAACCTTACTGTTGAAATAATATTATCAAAGATGTGGATCAACGAAAAAAAACCTCACTAAACTTGCAGCAGCTTACTTTTTGATTTATGTATGTAATTTGTGAGCATTTCTGGACAAAGCAATGGAGCATTTTAGAGTAGGAAGTCTTTGTTAATTTATGTGAAATGTGAAGCTTTTATATGGGAAGCTGCATTATTTGAAGCATTATTCTTTCTTGGTGAAGATCTGGTGTGCTGGACTTCAGAATGGTCTTTGTGTTTTGAGGGCTGAGGGATTGGAAGATGAAAATCAGAGGAAAGGAAATAAAAAGATGTTCTCGTTTCAGACTTGAGGAGTTTCCTCTCTGTGAACTCTCTTACATATGGGATGTCCAGTAAGACAGATAAGAAGCTGAAGAAAATTGCAGTGCGGTAAACTTGAATTAATTTTTCTTTCCTCACCACTAAGTGCATTATTAAACTTTTTTTTGTTAAAACTGGATATTCTTAGTGGCAAAATATTAGAACGGACAGAAATATTTGAGATCTGTATCCTAAGCCAGCCCCTGGGCTGGGAGGCAGACTTGTACATGTGCAGGAATTACTGTGAAAGAGCTTTCTGCAGCTCTCTTCTAGGACAGTGGCCTGCACTACATAAACATTTGGTATGTGCCTTGACTGGAATATGTGGGTTAGTAAGTTGGCTTGTTTTCGCTTTAGCTGTGAAGGTTGGATCTGGAGATTTCACTGGCTGTACTTGCATTTCAGTATGTACCCAGTTCAGGTTTAATTATGGAAACTAAAGCTGCTGTAAAGCAACTGCAGCCAAGGCGAATATTTCTTTGAATTTGCTAGGGACTAGGGAGAAACAGAGCTATGATCTAGCAAATGTGAACTCACAGGGCTGCAGGAGCATGGGAAAAGCTCTGCTTTTTCTCCCCCAAAAAAGGGATGTCTCAGCCCAGACTGAACTGAATGTCTTCCCTGGACGCCATGTATGAAACTGATTGGTCTGGCTTTTTATGTTTTTTAGTACATAACATGGAGGCTGCTGGTAAAAGCTTAATTCTGTGTTGCGTATGTGAGCCCACAGTAAGGCAGTAAATCAAGCAGAATTAACTGAGCCATCGGCTGATGGCCTCTGGAAGAAGAGAAGCATGAATGGGCAGTGGGGATGCGCTCCTGTTGAAGCCCAGACCTGTACCTGGTTGTCTTTGGGTTGAGACCCATTGTTATTAAGGAAAAAGGCTACCAAAGGCATGCAGTTTTATAGGGTGGCTGCATTGCTCAGCACATCAACTGAGAGGTAAACCTTAACTCCAACGCGCAAGAGGGCAAAGCAAAAACTGACACTGCAGTATCTATTTTATGCAACCCACTGGTTATTTCTGGTAATAATCATACGGATCCAGCAAGTTCTTCTACAGCCATCTTAAGATATCTGCTGCTTTAGCAGAACCGAGTAGTGCAGAGCCGTGTTATTCTGTGCATGTTGAACGTGCCGCTCCCATTGCGGATGCGAATGGGTGATGTTTTCAGCAGGCAGGTGTTCAAACTGATTGTTCAGCTAACGGATGATCTTGCCAAAAGGGCTGTTTGTGTTTAAAGCAAATTGCACAAATTGATTCCTTTTGTATACCTAAAGGAATATTGAAGCATACGATGCATCCATAATTGAACTTGCCATGTAGGCACGTTCAGTTTCACAGTTCGCTCTGTGGTACACGGGGCGAATTGCTTATATCTGTACAGCTGTGACTAAAAGGTTCTTGATAAGGTTTATTACAAAAGAAGAGAACGTGTTTAGATTATTTTTGTCATGCCATTGTTGCAACACATCCCCAAAAATCAAATCTCCATCTTTTTGATATATTTTAGGTGAAAAACTTTTCTTTGGACTTGACCAGATGTTGACTGACAGGAGTGAAATGTAATACTTCTGTGAGCCTGCATCTGTCTGGAAGAATTGATGAGCGGGATAAGAATTCATGTATCTTGCATAAACCTTTCTTTTGGGAATATTTTGGTACTGTAATAGTGAATGTGTGACCTCTGGTGTGCAAGTGGAAGGAACAAAGGAAATGATGAAGGGTAAAGCCAGCAGGCAAATCCAGTCTTTCTCCCTTCCAGCATAAGGTGAAATGTCATTGTTCTGAATGCTTCAGTCTGGGCAGTGCTAGTGGGCACGCTGAAGTGCTTCCCACAGTACGGGTCAATGGTGGCGGAATACAAAGTTGGATGAGGGAAAATAAATGTATATTTGAATTTGAAAAGCTTTTTTTCCTGTCAGGTAATAAAGTTTTGGCTGATAAATTTTGTGGCATACAGCAATAGCTCACATTGTGAAGAAGCTTGAACAGCAGAAGTGGGTTGAGAAAGAAGCTGTCTGTTGCTTTTTGAAGATGGCTTCTGCAGAGTACAGTTAGACCATGTCTGGATATTCTGTGTTATTTCTTGTGATTTCTTTTACTGCAAAGCCGTAGGTGTTTCCTGGTACAATTTCTGACCTTTTGTTCTTGAGAGCTCTATGTTGTTCATGGACTAAAAAGTAGAGTGACTTGTTAAAAAATCCATCGTAGGTATGTGGAAGGGTCTTGATGGACAGGAGGGATCATCCTGTGGCAAAATTGACTCAGTACAGTGACTTTAGACTTTAAAGCTCTTCTGTTTCTACTCAGGGAAAAGCAATTCTTTCAGTGGAATTCTGGATTGGCCTTGGCTCAAATATAATGGATTTGGCTTAATTTCTTTTAAACAGGAAGAATTTCTGTGCTTGACACAATGGAGCAGGGGAAAGGAATTTGCCTGTGTGCAGGTGCATTTTTGCATGTTTCCTACAAGGATGGCTGAGAAGAGATGGTTATAGATATACTGTGGAGCTGCAGATAAGTTAGCAAGAGTTTGTCCTCTTTACTCTCATTGCTTAGAATCTAGAAGATTATTTCAGTTTTCATAACTTTTTTTTCTTAGAGCCTTGTCTGGAGGAGTACTTAGGCTTTTTAGTGCGTTGAATTGTGTCAAAATTGTGTCATTCTTCTCAAATAATTTGCACTTTGTCTTTAATTGCAATTTGAGCTGGTTTTGATAGAAGTGTTTTGTGCATTTTCAATGCTTCTTAGGTAATTGTCACCTATCCTAAACCATACAGAGATAATCTGCATTAATATACTGCATGATAGGTCATCTTTTTTGAATGGCAGCAAGCAGGTTTCGTATGTTCAAAGTAACAGATGTGTAGTTAGATAGAAAACTTTCTTTCATTTTTGTGAGCCTTAACCTCATATAAGTACCTAAGATTATTTGTGGTTTTGATCAGGGGAAACATCTCCCAAATCAATTTGTGGAACAGCCTTGGAAAGGGACTCACAACTTGCGTAGTACTCTTAATAAGGAACAAAGGTGCCTCATTTGTCAGATCTACACCTAAATTTGCATGATGACCGTCGTTTTTCACTGATGGTGACTACTGAAGGAGCTCTGGCTTTCCAGTCTCTGCTAGTTTTTACTTCTGGGCCGACCTCAGGTACGTCACTGCGACACAAGTCCTTGAGTCATTTTGCTGGCGCTCTGCCCTCCACCCTCGTACGGGCTTGCTCAATTGAGAAGGCAGCAGAGAGGCAAGAAGCTGCAAGATGGTTGCTCATCAAACCACATCCTAAAAATAGTGTGGCAACTTTAGGTGTTTCTGGGTCTTTGTACATTGTCTTCTCTGAAAGACCAGAGAAGCTGGTAAACATATCTTTGAAGAGCAGTGAATCAAACTGGAAAAGGAAGGCAATTAGTTGAAAGCTGCTATTTGTGAAACAGAATATAGGTTGTAGCAAGTACAGCACTGCAAGTATAGTGAAGCAGCTGCCACATACTTGGAGAGAATTTGCAGTCACAATAATTCTTCTGTAATTCTTTTATTTTTTTTATACCCTCCTCTGTCTTCAGTTGGGGATGTTGACTGAGGCTGCTGTGGTCACTTTGGACACTAGAAACTGGGATGAGGCAAACAGCCTCTTTCTTTACACAGTGTGCAGCTGTTGGATGAGAATGAGCTAGTTATATTTTAAGCTGTATTTGAAATCTCTAGATGACCTCTTCGGTGCTCTTCCTTTTTTTTTTTTTTTATTTTCCCCCTTGTTGGGATGCATCATACTTTTTGTTTTTTAGTGCAATTCTGAGAAGGAAAAAAAAGCCTCAACATCAGTGGTCTGACGTATATATGAATTTTCTGTGTTGTAATGAAACTTACTGTTCTGCTTTTTTTCCTCTCTCATCTTTCCAAACTATATTACAATGACATGGCTATCGCTGCCAGCTCTGTGCAGGGCAGATTGTTTCTGTGAATGCATTCCAACAGGTGTGTTTTGTTTTTGTTTTCCTGGCATTTATTTTGCAATTTAGTATGAACATAATGCATCACATCTGTATTTCAGTCCAGTTTGAACAAGTTGAGCTCAGGTAGTGGTTAAGTTGTGGTTTTAATGGAATGGTTGTTTGGCAGGCTACGTTCGTAAACACTCCGGCGCTTTCAGCACATAATATTTTGGGGCAGTCATAGTGCAATTGCATAATCTTAAATTATCTACTTTACAAATAAGAGGTAATTATAGCGACTGAATGCAAGCATTGAGCAGTTGAAAATCTGATGCATGAAAAAGGATCTAACTTCTTGTCAGTACCTCAAGCTTTATTCTAAAAACAATTTCTTTTTGAGGGCACATTGAGTTCAACCTAATATGAATCTCCTGATGATACAGGAGTGTGAGAGAGTTGTTTCAGATTTTGTAGGGGCTCCTTAATGAAGTGTGTGATTCACCTCTGGTCACTAGTCAGTACCTTCAGGTGACTCATTTGTGACCCTTGTGATGCTCCATGCTTCCCCAGCCCCAAATGATGGCTAGAAAGCTTTGATTTATTATAAGAAAGATGAATAAGAGAGAGGTCTAGTAGCATTCGGTACATGCTGAGTAGCATATAAACCGAAAAATGAGAGAAGAAAGCTTCTTTTGAGAATCTGAGAGTTGTTTAGATTCTTGTTAAAGAAAGCTGTTTTCCATGTATCAGTTTTGGGGATTGTTCAGTTTAAGCCTTAAGTGTTGTTAAAACCCTGACTAACAATTCTCCTTTTTTTTTCTATTTGAGAAGAAAATGTAAGAATGGGTGTATTACAAGCAGTTCTTTTTACAGTGTTTTATTAGCTTCAGAACTGCCAGAGTTGGAGATAACAGATTTGGTGTGTTATATTAAAAACTGCCTGATCTTCTTTGTATTTGTGCTATCACTTCTTGAATCAAACTGTAATTTTGGACTAGATGTTGTCCAGTGGTCATTATTATTATATATTGTGGGGAAAAGATGCTCTTAAATTTCTTTTTTAACACTGATTATCTTTCTGAGGTTTCTCCAATCCTTTCATTATGTGATACCATGGATAACTTTTTCCCCTTGTGTTCTTCACATTGTGTTTGATTTTTAGCTCTCTTTATCCCTCCAAGGCCATGAGTTTCCAGCGTTTTTTCTCCGTATGAAAGCCATACCATACCTTCTGATCGTTAGTCACTTTTTCTCTAGTTCCTCTATGCCTGGGCAATATGAGTAGAGTTACGAGCAGTAATGACTGTGGTACTTCATATGTGGTGGTGATTTCTGATTTATTTTCCTTTCTAAAATATCCCAATTCCTTTCACTTCCCTTTTGATGCTGTAAAGTTGGTACATTTCAGTGAATACTGACTGTGAGCCTTTTCTTGAAGGTTAACAAACATACCCTTAATATTGCAAAGAGACACTTCAGATTAGTTTTCCCTATCTGTGGCGTTTCAGTGTGTTTATTGACACTGGATTTCATATAACATTGTACTTTCCAATCAGTCCATTCCTGTGAAAACCTTCTGTAGCTGCCCACAGTGATTTACAGAAAAGATTTTTTTCTGACTAATACAGAATCTGAATCTTTTTTTAAGCTTTGCTAAATTTAAATGTTTATATATCTGTCAATTCCTTCCATTTTACATTTTGTCTCCAGTGATGCATGCATTTACCAGTATGGGTCCAAGCGTAGATCCTTGGTATCAGTGCACCATCCTCTTCCCTTCTTTTCTCCTCGCCTGCTCACTATTTAGGAAATCTTATTGCTTCTGCTTGTTTCCCACTTAATATTATTTTTTTCTGACTCATTCTATGATAATTTGGTTTCTTTTAGACCCTTTGGTGAGGGATCTTGCTGAAAGGGGGTTGGACTGGAAGATCTCCAGTGGTTCCTTCCAGCCTTAACCATTCTGTGATTCTGTGAAAGTTTCTCCTAAAGCTCCATGTGCATTCTTGAACTTTTGGGGTGTGTGATATTGACCACTTTTGGATGCTCATCATCTTCTTTAGCGAATCCTGAATGGTTGGACATCTCCTCATGAAAATGTGAGTGCTTTGCTGTATACCTTCTTGTGCAGAAGTGATGATGCTCATCTTTGAAGAGGCAAGTAAAACACGATGAATAATAAAGAGTATCTCTAGCAGAGCCAAAAGGCACACCTTGTAGTTGTGGCAATGGCATGAGATAACTCTGAATGCGTTTTAACCTGTTGTATTATGCTGCCTTAAACCCAGGCTGCGGCACAGTAGAACTGGAAATATTTGAAAGACACATGTTCCCTGCCAATTGCGAGGCAACCACACCCTGGCTTGTGTTTGCTACACCTATGAAGGTGCGTTTCTAATATACTGTAAACAGTTCCTCATGGTTACTGCATAATAAGCTGATTTAACAAAGCTTTGAAACGAATAAATACTGCAAATGCTCAGAATAGTTCTAGTCTGTTTGCCTCTAGAAGCATTTCTCTGAGACTTCTAGGTTACATTAAAAAAACAGACTCCGTTGACTGGGCCCTGGGGTTTTAAAATGCCAAATACAATACTTGTGAAGCAGTACAGGAACAGAGTGGCTTCTGATAGTGTCTCCCATTGCTGTCTGTTAATTCTAGAATGGTATTCTGAAAAATCACATGATAATCCTAACGTAATTAGTGTTTCATGGATGAAAATGTTCGATGCAAGTTCATTTGGCTTTTGAACAGTAATTGCGAATACAGCATGAAGCTGATGAAGTGGTCCTGACTTCTGAGATAAGTCTCTTTTGTATTGCAGAAAAAAAATTGCAGGACTGCAAGGTAAACCAAGCATATTTTCTAGAGCTTCACAGTGGAATCCACAGAGAGAAAATCCTCTCTTTCTGACCTGTTCTTGGGCATCAGATCATGGGAGTAACAAGGACACTTATTGCTTTTTAATACCAAAGATTATGGTATTTTTCGTGGTCAGTAGCTACAGTGCTTTCTATCAAAGCATCTAGTCTTTATTTCTACGTGCTTTTATAGAGTTACAAGAGAATGCTTGATGGAGAAAATACACAAGTGTTCTCTCTGGTTGTGCTCCCAAACGTAATTATTGATCGGTAATAGCATAAGGACGTATTGGTGATATAATAATAAACTGCAGGCTGACCATAAGGAACTGCAAATAATCTCTGAATTAACTACCATAACCTGTAAGTTGCTTCGAGGTAAAATAGGTTTTGAGCAAAGCCCTGCTTGTATTTTAGTATGTAACCTACACCTTTAGTAAAAAGCTATGCTACTTTCTGCTGTTCATTTCTTGTTAGGTGTTGGAGGAGGAAGTCAAAAGGGTCTGATATGACTAACCTACATTAAAAATAATTAAAACTGTGGTTTCGTAGTGCCTCTTTCCTGATAAAAGAACAACTTAAATGTATTTCTTTTTGTTGTAATTAGCTTAATGTAAGTAGGTAATTACATTTTCATTAAGCTTCTAAAGAGTTTTAAAAACAGAGAAGCAGGATTATCTCAGTACACCATGTTACTGAGTGTAATGAGCTGTAATAAAGCAAAATTCTATTTTTGAAATTATATTCAGAAAGATCTTTTGTAGCATGTGAAATGTTGTGTGCCAATAAATAAATTTAAGCAAGCTTTTTGGAGATGAAGAGATTAATTAGGGGATTTGGCAATAAAAATAATTTGAAATCGATTCTGGTAATCTGAGGCATCCCTGACATTGTCAGGAAATAAATGAGCATAATGTATGTATGTTTTTAACTATGAATGAGATTAATCCTCATTAGGTATATGAACTTGGCGGTTGAGACTATATGGGGTTTCACATTGGAATTTAGTTTCTGGGCTGCTTCGTGTAGAACAGTGTATTTTTTGACCAGTTGTAAGTTAAACGAATCATTCTCTTTCTGAACTTTCTTCTGTAAGTTGTGCTTGGCTAGTGAGGTTGAAAGATCAAAAGATCAAGTATCATACATTTAGAGCTTGTCGGAGGATTTTTATTTTCCAAAACTACATTAAATTTTAGGGATAGCTTGTAAGAATCTGAAATTGGGAATTTGATAAGACAAAAAATAGTGGTTCTTCCTAAAATATTTTCAAAATAGCTGTCATGTAAAAATCCTAAACACTTACATAGAAGTCATAGAAATCAAAGCGTGGTAGACATACGTGACTCTTCTCCACTGATAATCAGAAGCAGTTCTGTTTAATATTTCAGTGTTATCTGTATAACACTTAATAATCTGTATACTAAGGGCTCCTGACTTCTTAAGAAAAACAGCATAGTATTTTCAGAAAACTTGTAACTTTTGGAAAGATTTCATTATCAGATGGACTTAAAAGCAAAATTTTGCCGTGAACAACTGATGTAGAATAGCGATATATATTACCAAATATTTCTGTTCTTTGTTCTCTCTAAGAAACTGTTGAGATCAGTACTGGCAATCAGAATTCTGGTCTGAGTTATTTCAGTCTTAAGACTTTACTTATCTGGAATTTGTGTGGTTTTTTTATTATTATTTGAAACTTTAAAATGGCTATAACAGCTTCGCAACAATTTTACAAACATATTTCAGTCTTGTGTGCAAACAGCTGGATGATGTTAGTGATTTTTATTTTCAATTGTACAATGGCTTTCATTAGTCTTGTATATACATTGCTGATGCTACAAAAAAGAACGCTCTGATAGCACCTGTACATGACAGTAGTCTTGCTGAGCTGTTGGGGGAAAAAAAAACACCCAAGGGTTTGACTTCTGTCCCACCTCTTTTACAGTGTACACATACAGGAGACATCAGGTCATTAGTGTGTCTTGCAAAACTCCACTGTTCCTTTCCGGAGGCTGAGAGCCTGCCTCTGAGCAACTGCCATTGCACTGACAAATATCTGCTTATGATTCAAAAAACCCCTCTTTTCTGATACTAGCAGAACTAAAACTGAGTTGTGAGGACCTTTTAGGTCCTTGTTGCCGCAGCATAATTGCATGGAGATGGGCATGCTTGCAGAAGGAAGTTTTAAATTCACAAGCACTCTGTTTGGATAATGAGCAGAAGGCAGCATTCTTACTAAAAGGGACATTTTTTGCATGAGTACCAGTGGAAGACCTTGTTTAGCATCTGGGAACAAACATGAAGCGAAAGCTGCTTCCGTGTGGCTGTGGAAGGTCGGAGCTGAGTACTGCATGCTGCTTTGCCTGCACAGGGCGTGATGCTGAGACACTGCGGCTAAGCAGGAGGCTCTCAGGCTGGATCAGTGGTGACTGTGGTGACTATGAATTAATCCTTGGGGCTTTTATTTATTGCCTTGCTTTCCTCTGCCTGCCTTCTCTTTGTGGGGAACACACAAGTGGGACACAGCCCTGTATTTTGTGTGGCAAACATATTTTTACTTCGCAGTGCAGAGCAGGGGTAGAAGACCTTTTGGAACCGAATGCTTTGATTCAAATTCGTGTAGCTGATAGGTGTGTAAAAACAGGTGGGAATTTCAAATGGTGCAGTTTGATTAAGGAAGACTATGCCCTTTGTTTTTGCTGGTTTTGGAAAATGACAACAGGAACGAGAAGTAATGCAAAATAGCATGAGAACTTGGATAATGTGCTGACCAGCTCCTACTTCATTACTACTGCATAACCATTTATTTTTTGTGTGTGTCTGTGCGTATTTCCAAGTGCTTGTTGTATTGATGCTCCAGAGTGGAGTTGCTGCATGCTGTACCTATAAAAGTTACTTACTCTGCTTAATGAGTCTACTCAGTCAAACAAGTCCATTAGTTCCTGAAAATAATGTCTGGTCATGCAAATCTAAGCCAAGGTGCCCGGCTGAACAGCTTGAGCTGTGAGTTTGGCTTGGAGCTGCGTGGAAGGACCAGGTTTCAGGTTGTTGACTTTTATCACTTGCTATGTCTCTGTAAGGGAAATGCATACAAGGTTAAAGCACAGACCTCCAGTGCTGTTTTTTCCTTTCTTAAGAACCAATCTCTCTTTCAGACCAAGAAACAATTCCTCATCTGTTTCCAATGTCAAAGGATAGACAAAGAGCTCTGAAAGCAGTAATTACATAAAGGCATGTGAGAGAAATATCTGGCGTTGGAATCTTCAGTCTACTTTTACTCTCCATGAGTGGTTTTTGTATTTTCTCCATTCCTTAGTGTTATTTTCCAGTTAAAATTGAAGTGTGAGGCTATACAAACTCTGTACATGTCTTTTTCTTTTGGGTTGCAAGCTCTTTGAAGACTTAAGTTACTCATCAAATAAAATTCATTTTTCATAGTGTGGGTTCTGATGCTTGCAGACATTTTCTGTCCTGGGCTTCACTTTGGGGTAATATTTTACTGGCATCAGTCACTGTGCAGCACAGAGCTGCCTTGTGAAGAGCACCAATTTCCTTGCAGCCTGCCAAAAAGTGTATGTGGGTTGGCGGCATGAATGCACCCGTTTGGATGAAATTTTTTTGATGCCGGGATTTAGCCACAAAAAGTGGAAGGAAAAAAACTATACTGAGCCTGTGACTTAAAATGAATAAATAAGTAATTTAGTCTTGCAGTATAAAAATGCTGAAATATTATGAAAAGCAACAGAGATTGCTTAATGTTTTTTCACATTTAAACAATTCAGCCTTCTTCAAAACATTTCAAAATTTGTGGGTAAACTTTTTTCAAAAAAAAAAAGATGAGATTAGGCATTTCAGTAGTGTGTGGAAGAAGCAGTAGATTTTTGGAAGTGAATATTGTCTGGTGAGTTTATGTTAAGTTCTTTGGCTACTGTCTTTAAGTGGAATTTTAGAGTTACCGGATACTTTGCAGTTCAGTGTTTGATCCGCTGCCTCAAGAGGGAATAATACTAAAATTCTTTCCTTCCTTCACACAAAGGTTTGTGGTGGTTGTGCCAGGCACTCATGGCTTGTGAGCGCAAAATGTGGAGGGAAGAGCAAATTGAGTAAGTTCCTGCACTAATGCAGTAGGATTTGTGAGATCTGAGACTATGATGTTTTATTAAATACCCTATTTCCTACTACGTAGTTTTTGATGTAAATTCTCATTTTCCTAGTGGAAATACATGGTTCTGAAACAGAGCAAAAAACGTATTTGGCAGAGTGTCCTAAAATGAAGTTCAAAACCAGTATTGAAAATGAGATTTTGATCTCTGTGGTAGGTTGCAGAACTGACACATTCCAGACCTTCTCCAAACGTACACTTGTCCAAGAGACATCTATGGCAGCATGTGCAATTGGTGTTGTTTCTCTATGGTTTCAGCTGAGGGTAAAAAACAGGATCCTCCCATTCACGAGGTGAGGCTTCACGTTGGAGGCAGCCTAACGTTGCACTTTTTCTACTGGATCATTCCGTGTACCTTTTTTGCAGCAGGATTATTAAAAGATTTATCTCGTAGACAGTTAAATGGATCAGCTTGTGGATCTGCACAGACTTTCTTTTTAACATTTAGGATTTTTTTGGCTTTTCAACCAGAGCAGCAGACTGATCCAGTTTTGCCAGTCGCCACGTACTAGCGTGGGCCCAGGGGAAGACTGGGATTGTGTGGTTGAGGTACAGCATCATATGGCACAGATGTGGCGTTGGGCCACATCCCACTAAACTAGTGGTGAAATTTCATTATTTTACTGCACACGGTGTCAGAGAATGTTGCTTTTGAATATCTTCTTAGTATAATAATCTAACTATATGACAATTAAGCCTAATTAGTTTAATTGTTCTGAAATCTTTATAGAAAAGCTTCTAAACTGTGAATAACTCCCTTCCTTCCTTCCCTTTTCTACTTTTAAAACAAAAAAACAAAACAAAAAAACTTCCCTGTTTTCTGCAGTTCTGTTGAATGAATTTCCTTTCAGTGCCTGATCGTTATTGCCAGAAAGTGGAGAGCTACGATAGGTCAGTGCATTTTTTGTTTAAAAACAACAACAAAAATTGTAAGACCTAAAGACCTGTATTGGCTGATAGGGCCTGCATAATTAAAGTAAAAAAGTTAAGTTTTTCATCTTGCACTAGTGACAAGTACAGTAGCATATCAGCATGAAGGAGAGCTGTAATTTGGTGCTGATGGCAATGTATTTGAGTAAGTATGTTCAAGTAGAAGTCATGTAAAGAAATTGTATCCAAGTCATAACACCCTTTGAAAGGCAGACAGCTTTTTCTGCGTATTCAATTCTTTATTTCCTTTATATTCCTGCATGGTATTTTGTTTTGCTTTTTACTCCTTCATAAAAGGTGACTGTGTTACGCATTCACTAAACGCTAAACGTTGCTTTTTATAAAATGCATTGTGTAACTTGTTTGTTCCTGGGCTTCCTTATGGAAAGGATGTCCTGTGTTTGTTTACATTTGTGGATTGTCTTGTAATTTTTGTGAATGCCATTGCATTTAATATGCTTATGCACAGACACCGGATAGAAAGATTCGATGAAGGTTAGTGAGTTATCAGGCAGCTCCGTATTGCAGTCGGTTTGAAAGAAGAACCGGCCTAAAACTAGAAGCAAGCATGAGGTGAAGTTAGCAAATATTTCTGAAATCTTGCAAGTATTGCTCAGCGAGGGAGGCTGCTGCCCAGGGGCCCTGGGCGAGGAGGTGCAGCAGTGGTACGGCAGTGCTGCGTGTGCATCCTTCTCTGTTCCAACCTTTTTGCTTTATTTTAAAGTTGGGTGATCAGGCTGCTTGGCAGGGTTTCTTTTAGGCAGCGAGGGTGCCGATTTGGCAAGTAAGAACGAAAGGCTGTCCTGGGTCTTGTGCCAGTTTCTCTATCCCGCGCGTGGAAGTGGGTGGCTAGCAAGAAGTCTCGCAGTCCTGTCTGGGAGGAGAGGAAAGCATGAGCGCTGGGAAACAGCTCACTGAAGTAACTTACGTGAAATTTCAGTTTCTGCTTTAGAAGTAATGGCCATATGCTGGAAAATGTCAGCACATGTTCATAGAAATGACTAATTATGAAGTGGAACTTGACTTAATCTCCCTCAATGTTCTTTTTTTTTTTAAATTACATTTCTCAAACTGCCGAAGTTTGTTTGTCCAGCCTTTCAGATAACCAAATCCTGTGGCTGATACGGAATAGCACGTTCACAGGCTGTGGAACAGACAAGATAAGGATGACTTCTAGATAAAAATGACAAAAATCATTTTCCAGGGTGTGGACATGAGTGCTTCTGCAAAGATCGTGCAGATGTTCGTAATCAGTTTATTGAACATGATGTATTTTTACTCTGTTTAAAAAAAGCCACCAACGGTGAAACGTGCTCAGCCACCAGTGTGGAATGCACTGTTGCATTAGGAGTTCACAGTTTGGTGTCTCAGATTAGGCTTTAGCATGGTCACTGGGCCTGTTCAGCCTGGAGAAGAGGAGGCTGAGGGGGGACCTCATCGCGGTCTAAAACTTCCTTGCGAGGGGGAGTGGAGAGGCAGGTGACCAGTTCTCTGTTATCACCGGTGACAGGACCCGTGGGAACAGTGTCAAACTGAGGCAGGGGAAGTTTAGGCTGGACATCAGGAAGAGGTTCTTCACCGAAAGGGTGGTCGCACACTGGAACAGGCTCCCCAGTGAAGTAGTCACTGCACCAAGCCTGTCTGAATTTAAGAAGAGATTGGACTGTGCACTTAGTCACATGGTCTCAACTTTTGGGCAGACCTGTGCGGTGCCAGAGTTGGACTTGATGATCATTATGGGTCCCTTCCAACTCGGGATATTCTATGATTCTTTGGCATACAGCTGCAGAGATTAAAGTGTCTTTTGAATGGTGTGGGACAGACAAGGCTCTATCCAGTAATATGGACTCTGTGTTAGTGGGGAGGGGCAGTGGCCGCCTTACTTTATCCCCAAATATTCATAACAGTGTGTTTGGGAACTGGAAGCAAGAGGTTTGCTTCTGTGTAGGAGCCCACTCATAGCTGAGTGTTTGGGACTTGTATGGTAGGGTCACTCTGTACCTGGGAGTAGATATGGAGCAGTGAGGAATGAAATAGGGATACGATGCTCAGGCTTGTTCTGAGATGCTTGTATGCATAAGCATTTCTTGTTCCCTTGGGTGCTTCTCAGGTTTTAACTGCATTTTGGTTTATTGTAAAATATTTCTAAACTCTCAGTTTGGTGTATTGCATCTTTAGCTGCAGAGCTAACATTTAATAACTCGGGCTTGACTACCATATAACAAATGTTCTAAACTTTATTACATGTTTTTTGAAGTTTTATTAATGCGCTCACCCTCTTTGTCAGGTCACCATAAAGAAAAGGGTGTTGTCTTTTAATTTTAAGTTTAATATCTGGTAAATTAATTCTAGGCATGCGGTTCTTCTTAAAGCATAAAACATTATAAAATGGCAAAAAAGAGAGTTTGTCTGTACAAAACTTCATTAGAGACTTTCTGCCTGTCTTGAGAAGTTTTTTATGAAGCTGGGAAGAATGATGTGAAGTGGTTTACGGTGCTGGATACCTTCATTAGCTCTGTGCTGTAGTTCTTCATCTGAGGTGTTTGTGCAGGTGAGGAAGATGTCCGTACCTGTTGATGCATGCCATCGCAGCGTTCCTCAAACCCTCAGGAGAAAGCACTTGTATGTACAGAGGTGTCATTGGAAATGGCCCCGTGCTTTCCCCACTGCCAGATAGTTTCCCCCTCCTCATTTCCCCAATTTTAGCAGGAAGGGGAGCGCAAGTGCTGTGTTAGCTCATGCTTGGCCCATCTGGCTGCTTTTGCCCTGGTATGTTAAATAAGATCTCACTTGAGGGATCCTTGGTTGCGAGCAAGTGGTTTGGGATATTAATACCTCCAGCTAAGCTCAGCATGCCCAAAACAAGTCTTGCCTGTGATCTGAATTTGTGCAGTGAGATTTGGTTAGGTTTTTCTTCTCCTCTTCTGCCTTAAGTAGGTTCTCCCATAAATTCCTGCCCTAGCTCTGTTGGGCATAGCAGGACAACCTCGGTCACCCCATCTTACTAATGCAGAGGTGACAAGAGCTTTTCTCAGGAAGACTGCAAAGTGCCTTGTTCTCAAGATACACCATTTGACTTCTACTGGTTTCACATGCAGGGAGGGATTTGATACTTCCAATTATTCATTTTATGTAGTGTTAATTGATAAATATTCATCAGAATATTGCTGAGATGAAGCCTGGTTTTATGTTTTTGGAAGTGTATTTGCATTGTTGTGTGTTTTCAAGGAAAGAATGGGAATGAAACGTTAACTTCTTTTTCAAGTGAAGTTAATGTGCTTTTTAGCATGTTCAGCTCCTACTAATCTTGTGTTACTGGGCTTAAGAGCTTGCTTTAGCCTGACTGGTTTTTAGTGCTGCTCTTTGCCTGTAGTTAGAGTGCTCTGTGTATTACTGTGCTTTGGTCCTAATACAAAGAAAGCCCTGCAGCTTATTTTAAGAGCAGTTTCTCTCCAGTCAAATTGTTTTGCTAAATAGTTTTCAAGTGGCATAACTGCACCTAGCACCGTGTTTATACGGTAAAGGTTTTGGAGCTGTCTGAGGGAGGCCAGGAGCATCCAGCCCGGTCCCAGCATGTGGCAGAGCAACGAGGTGCAGACATTTGGGTTCTGGTAGAGACAGGAGGGTTGTCTGGGTCAGGTGCCTGTCTGCCAGTCGGCTTTGTCTGCAAGGATGGAAAACGACCATTTCTTTTATAAGGCTTAACGAGATGTTTGTGAAAAGCTTTGAGACGCTTTTGATTAACGACTGTGTGTAATATGTGATTATATCACACAGAATAATAGAGGGTAGGAGGAGAAAAACTGGCAATGTAATTCTCACAGCATTGTGGAAACTTAAGGCTTTGTTCTTTTTCAAATGTCGTCTTTACATTTAAACATGATTTTTCTTTGCCACTTCCCCCTAATCTTTAGAGCCTCCAAATCAATAACAAAACTAGAAAGAAGCATATCTGCCTTTTAAAGAAAAAAAAAAAAAGAAAAAGAGGGGGGAGATAAAGTATAGGGCATCTCTATGTAGTCTTGGCCAGCTTGGTTTTATGATACTTATTTGTTCCCTTCTGCTGTTCTGTGCCGGATTATTTGTGCCGTTCTGCTTTTACCAGCCTTTCCATTTGGTGGATAACAACTCAGCCCATGAAAACTTGGTGGGTTTTTATTGTTGTTTGTATTTTTTTTTTTTTAAATTGGTACCAGTAGCTGGTGAAATTGCTTGCAGACTTTTCAGTGCTTGCAGACTTTTCAGTCCTGGTTGTTTCACTTCATATAGTTGTAGAGCCACGCTCTACCCTGCTAAGCCTGAGATGGATTGGGTGTTGGTTTCGAGCCTCAGACACCGTCAGGACTAGGCCTGTGGCCTAGAAATTAGCCTTTATTTTGAGAAACACAGTATGAAAAGTGATATTACTGTGCACATTTAGTGGGGGAACAAAAGCAACATAAGTATACGAACCTCTTTTAAAAAAACAAACATGAACTGACCCCAAACCAGCACCCCCCCCATCTTTTTCCTGAGCACATGAAGACCTGCTTTGCCAGAAGAGGAGTGCGTTCCGGTTTTGTGTCCAACCGTTCAGCTTCAGCGCAGCAGCACATGTTCACAGATGGATTTGCAGAGGGGTTTGGGTACGAGCCGAAATCCTGTAATCTACGGATGTGCTGTGGTTGAAGTGGAGGCCAGTAGGCAGTTGTAAACTATATTTTGGCCACATGACTTGCTTCAAAAAAATCTAAATTTTAGGATCAATCTTATGGGCCTGTGTGAAAACCCTTTTCTTTTCGGGCCTTTTAGGTTTGCCCATGCTCCTTCTTCAGACGGCTAATAGTGCTTAAAATTGTATAAAAAATAATTCAGCATGTAAGAGAAATTAAACTGCAGGTAATACCAGTATGCTTTTTTCAGAGGATACAACTCCATTTTACATATCTGGCAATACTTCTGCAGGGCTTTATAGTAAGTTAAAAAAAGACATTTTTCCACTTGTTAGGTATATATAAAGTCCCAAACATAGAAAGTGGAATAAATATTTCACTTAGGGAGAATATGAGCAGCAAATCAAGGATTTTCAAGTAACTGCAGAAAATAAATGTCAAATGTAACAAAGGAGGGGAGGCTGAAAGGAGAGGTAAGCCAGAGCGTAAAGGTACGGCTTGAACTGCTCTAAAGGAAGCTTTATGTTCACAATCATCTTCTTTCATGTTGTGAAACCTGAAATCTGTGAAACCTTTCATGGCAGCAACAACAGGGATTTTTTTCTTGAATGAACTCCAAGCCTCCCTTAAAACCTGTCCATTTTATTAGTGCTGAGACCTGCTGTTTCTGCTCCTCTATCATTCTTATTGCTTGCATGGTTAACAGACTGAAAAAGGGTTGGTTGTACGTTTCTTTGAATGTAGGTGAAAAAAAATTCCAGATGCACATTTGAACTCATTTAAAATTTATCTGTAATTGCAGTAGGACGTTGACAGCTTTTTCTTAACAATCAATACATTCAGCTGTAATGGATTTGGTCTATTTATGGCAGAATAGAAAAGCAGAGAATACTCTGTTGTGAAAATATATAGGGTTTTCTATAGTAAGGAAATTTTGGTTGTGACAGGACAATGTTTATAGTAATTACAGAAAATGAAAGGCATCCATTCTCGATGAAAGATTTGGTGATGGATTGGAATTGTGTACTGAGACCAGTGGTAATTACCCACTCTTATTTCAAGTCATTGTACAGTTTCGGTGATGCCAAAGTTTAGAGGCTGGTGGCCAAGAGGCAATTAGAAGTTTATCACTAACCATTTTAATGGGTTAGCTTTCCACTTACTTCCTGACTCTTGTTATTTCTTAAACTATACCAGTATTAAGCTCTGTGGAATTAAAATATTGTTTCAAGCTGTTCATTTGCATTGTAACTTTTGGGTTGCTTGCTCCATGCTTATTTTCTTTTCTTAAAAACAAATAAAACCAAGAAAAAGTTTTCAGATGAGCCATATTTAATTAACTGAGATGTAATGCTGTGACTTAAGCGTTGAGTTTCATTAATTAACACAGTTCTTGCTCAAGTCTAGCTGATGTTAATGTAATAGTGATTGTGTACCACGCTAAATACAAGTCAGTTGTTTTCTGAAGGGATAACTGCAGGTTACACAGAAGTAAGACAATGGACAGAAAATACAATATCACATGAAAATCATTCACAGTGGTAGGAACCTTAAGGTATAATCAGCTTTGGAACACTTACACTCTCGTCCCTTCCTGGAGTTCAATATAAGCAATGTATGTGATAAAATGGTAGCAGAAACTGAACGCTGTGTGCACCAGTTACTTGATAAACATGAGAAACTTCTGTTTGGCCACTGGTAATGTGGCGGGGCGATGTCATACCAAGCAAGTTTTATAAGAATAAAGCACTAGTTACATGTGAGAAAGATTAGCTGCTTTTCCTCACAAGCAACCTGGGTGGTGGTGGTGGTGTAGTCTTACGTGCCAGTTTTTCTGTTTGCTGCTAGAAAATTTCTTGGGCCCACTTGGAGAATAAATTACTTTTTGATATGTTCTGTAGTTGAAAGGTAATACTAATATTGTCCTATATTGTCATCTTTTTAAAAGTTTATTTATTTATTTTTCACTTAGACTCCCGAATGCTACTCTGTTGAAGCATGTGTCAAAACAAACACCCCTGATGTAATGGAGACTTGGAAACGCTGCATTTGTGTACTTCGAAAGTAAGTAACAAGTTTTCCAATTTTAAAGATGACCTATTAAAAAAATTGAAAGCAACAAAGAACCACGATAGTTAGGCTTTTGCGATTTTAACTTTCTGCTTTGAAACCCTTTGCAGCTTTCTCTTTTATAAAGCTTTTAAAAATTATTTTTAGAATCTTTTGCATATCAGCACCATATCTGTTGGTTCCCTTTTAATTTACAGGTTATGCACTTTGTGTAGTCTGTCAGGTTTAACCTGTATGTGATACCAGAGAGGCCAATACCTATAAAGCATTTTCTGGGAAAAAGATCTGTGAGTTTCCAGTACTAGAAGGCAATGAATTCTTAAGAAAGAATTTGAAAACCCCTCTATAACCGCTTCTCCAATACTTTTCATCTTTCCTCATTCTTCCCCTCTGACAGCTTTAGCGTATATCTGGCTACACTGCACAGGTCATCAGCTAAACCAGTACAAATGTAACCCAGAAAGAGGGAATGGGGAGGAGAAATAAGCTGTCAGGTTACCAAGTTACAGCTTGTGGCAATAGTGAACTAATAGGTAATGTGGCTTGAATTAATCTGACTTCATCCATTTAGAAGGGTTAATGGATTTACCTAATTAAATTTCATTCAAAGTGGTTTTTGAAAGTCTACTGCAACAGAAGAGGGTGGTAAAATTGAGTGCTGAAGCCACTGCTTGGGGAGGGAATTGCACTCTGTCATTGCAAGTGTTTGAAAACTCAGAAGTGTGGTGTTACCCTTATTTGCATAAGCTGTTACGATTTGATACCACAAACCTCTGAATATTGCTATATCTTGCTAGTTCCATAATTTCAAGGAAATGCCACCTGCCTTTGTGGCACCAGGGCCAGAAGAGTATTTTGCATAACTCTGAGATTGGGTGTGAAAACTGCATTGCAGCAGTGTAACTATTAAACCATTTCACTATTACTCTGCCTGTTGTTTCATGTGATATCACTTGGCCAAATGATTGCCATCTGTGCATTATTTTGTCTTATTTGCCAGGCAATGAAGCCTTACAGAGGGGTGTGTGTGTGAGATGGTGACGGGGAAGTCTTTGTAAAGGTGAAATACGTATTTAAAAGTTCAAAGAATTACTTTTTGTAAGCGTAGGCTAATCTGTGATTTTCCCAGAGGGTAACCTGGCTTTCTCTAGTTAAATGGAATTAGCCAACAGTGTTTATAGGGATAGGCTTAAAACAATAATGAGTTATATGGTTCTTCTTAAAGGTTGTTTTCTGATGCTTATCTTAAAGTACTGAAGCACAGCCTTTTTTTTGGGGGGGGGGCGGGGGGGTAGAGGGAGTGGGGAGAGCTCTTAAAAATATTCTGCTACTTCTGTCAAAGTTTATATACAAACAGTCACAGTGTGGAGTAAAAAGCCTGAAAGATAAATAGGACATCTGCTACTTATAGCAGAGGGAAAAATGTGCTTTATAATTCTTGCATATGTTTAAAAATTGGTTCACTGGGATTTTTCACTAATTAATACTATAAAGTAATTTGGCCCTTGGGATAATTTTAGGGGGTTGTAAATACTCAAAGTCTTTGAGTTGGAAGAGCATTTTTCATGTGTTTGCAGAGCTAATTCGTTAAATGTTCTCCTGACAGTTAATTTTTCTCATTGTGAATGGTAGTCATAATCAATATCTCGCTTTTTAGAGCTACTTTGCTGCACTGATTTTGGGGAAGAGGAAAAAACAAGTCTGAATAATACAGTTGAACTGAGGAGGCCTTGCAGAGAAATTGTACATTAGTTGTTGGGAAATAATCTTATTTACCTTTCTAGGGAAAAGGTATAGTCCTATTATTTGGCTGGATGTTGAAAGAACAGCTTCCTTTTTTTCCTGAAAAAGGGCTCAAATTTTGAAAATTAGAACACATCTTAATTAGAATATCTGTTGTAACCCATTAAAGATGAGATATTTGCATAAAAAAACTTAGTGACATCTGTTTTGCTGGGGAGTTTAGAAGGATTTGCAATACTTGTGTGATGCTTCCCAGCAAAGCAGAATCTTCTAAGCTTTGTGTTTTTTTTCCCCCCGTTCTTTTCTTTAAACTATGTATGTATATAAACTGTGTGTATTGTGTGTGTGTGTGTTTTATATATATATATATATATATATATATATATATATATATATATATATAGTAGTAATCCAATCCTGTTGTGATTTGAAAATAGCTTTGGCTTGGTTTTTACTGTCATCAGGCAAAGATGGGTGGTGTTAGCTTGACTGGCTCAGGCTGGCAGAAAACACTTCTGGTCATTGCTGGAGCAGAGGGTGCTTAAAAGCCCGTGGGTGTGAGTTCAGTTGTTCGGAGCAGATTTCCTTCACTGGTGGGAATGGTCATTTTTAGTCACTTCCAGAAATTCCTGTCGTCTGCCTGCGATGCCTTGTCTGAGCCCGAGTCTTTTCTAGCCCAGGTGCATGTTACTAGGGAGACGCTGAATTCTGGTGCTCTCGCTGCAGCAGCTGGAAGCAGCTGAAGTGCAGGGATTTGCACACTGTGTGCTTAAATGATAACTTTCCAGAGTTCATGCAGATCAGATAAAGATGAGCAATCCAAACAAGGCATTGCACAATAGAAAATGTACTCCCTTAACTATATGAGATCTTTCCCTCAGGCTGAGACAACGCAGTTTCAATATTAATTGCCTAATGCTCACAGTACACCAAGTAGTTCAGGCAATTATCTCAGGAGCTGGCTTTGTTTTGCTGCACCTAATGAACTAGGCTCTATTCGTGGTTTAATTTGTTATGCACTATTACTATGGTAATAGAAATATTTAAAAGTGTTTAATTCTTAGAATGTATGCTTTAAAATCGCAATCAAGGGTGTAACTTTTTGCCCCTTAAGGAAAATTTTAGTGCTCTAATTCCTGAAATTTAATAACTGTTTCACAATAAAATCACAAATAACCTTTTACCCTACATCCCATATTTCATGTAGCTGTTGCTACTGAGTATGGTGTTCATGGTCCATAATTGTTCTGTTACTATTCAGATATAACTGATTTTTTTGTAAATCTTTGAGGCATGCCATGTCAAAGCATTAATTTATCATCTGACTGTCTAACAGACTGCCTTTAGACAGACAGGTGGCAAAAATCTCATCTACATGCGATTTTGTAGCTCACTAGGAGAGGGAACTGCAAGGCACTGTACATTGTCCACATCCTCCTTTCAATATTTGCCAGTATGATTATATAAAAAAAAAACCCAAACCTTTAGTTTCAGCTGCACATTGTGGGGGAGTTGGGCACTTCATTGCAACTGGATGGATCTGAATAATAGTGTGTGGAGGGACCTGCAATCTAAGCCGCTCAAAGTTGAAAGCAAATCTTTTCTCTTCTTTCTGAACTGACATCTGAAAGAAATAAGATTAGCTGGAACTTCAGCCTCGTTTCATGGATTTTAAAAATAGAATGCGTGAAGGAAATCCCTCCTTGAACCACAGCTACATAAAAAGGTTCTTCTCAAATAACACATTATCCTTGCTCTTTCTGTTCTGTGCATTAATGGTCAATGTGAAGGTAGAAATGCTGAATGAAACAGTCATGTAATGCATTTTTCTGCCATACCTAGGGGAACAAGAATTTATATAGTAAAATTAATTTCACTTTTTTCAAATAAGATATTCATTGGTTTCACTAGTTCGTTTGGAGTAGAAAAATACATATATAAATGTTTAAAAAGGGGAACCAGTCATGTTAATTCAGTGCTCAAAGGAAGCAATATCACACTTCAAGGCATAGTATAAACTTTTTCCCGTGAGCCTTCACCACAAGTGCCTTTTAAGTAAGTACATGCCCATCTTTCAGACCAGAAATGGTTATGCTGTGGAAAGGGGGAGAGGTAATAAGTAGGCACTGGAAACTGATAATACAAGAAACGGAAGGTGAAATCTATTGCAGCTCCTGATGGCTGCATCAATTATGTGCTTTTTTTTGTGCTTTAGGATGGCTATGCCATTCTCCGCCAATACAGGAGGACCCCTAGTAGAGTGCTCTTTATTTCTCTTTTTGTAAAGAACTGGGCTTTCCAGGCTATCTGTTGTGGAGAGACACTAGAAACAAAAAGGCATGCCACAAGCTCATGTGTTGGGAATCACAGCTGGGGAGCATTGCTTTTCAGAGAGTCTCCAAAATCCCACATATGTGCCTTTGCGCTTCTGACACCATTGTTATTTCTGAATCTTTATTTTGTCAATCCTGACTCACTTCTGGTCTTTCCTTCCTTCTTAAGAGAAAGAACATCATAGCTGTCCTGTCAGGAGTCTGAGTTGATACTCTTCAAAATCTCACGACTTCTTTGTTGCCCTCTTTTTAGAGGTTTAAGATAATTCTGCCTACTTTAAAAGCCTTGTGTAACCATCCCTGGGTGTGTTTGCTGTTCTAGTGTGTATAGCTGTGATTCTGAGGGTAGGAGAGGAAAATGACATAAGTATGCATATATATGTGTGTGTATATTCATATATATGAATACATATTTCAGGTATATATTTCGTATATTCAGATGTGAAAACGCAGAATATATATTTGGTGTGTGTATATATTTAAAAAAAATCAGAAATAAAAACTTTCCATAGAGCATGCAACTACCTAGATAGAGATGTTATGTTAGTACAGGTTTCATTAATGCAATGATTGTTCAAAAGGCTAGATGCTCCTTGATTTATGAGCATCTATCTGTGCTTGCTTTTAAATATAAAACTTAAGGTAGTGATGCAGCTCTTGTGCAACAACGCATGGACCTTCTCTGTAGTACGACAGAATTGAAGTTTTAATTGCTTGGAAGAGACTCAGGCAAGCTGGAATGTGCACGCTGTTTCTTCCTGTTGCTGGAGTAAGGAAATAAACTGGTCAGTTCTCTTCTGCTCTAAGACTGACGTTTGACAGCAGCTAAATTGATCCAATCTAAGAGGAAGAGGAAGTACTTGCAGAACACCTTTTCCTTTAGGAATGGACTGTTCCCATGGGTTTGCAATTTGAATGTAACTTCGTATGGCTTAAAGCTGAAGCGTATCTTCATAGTAAATGTGACACTTCAAGTTTTATTTATAGTTGCATCTTGAAATAGTATTGTGATTTGACACTGAAGGAAAGTACACAAATTTAGCATATAACATAATTGCATAATTCATATTTCCGCAGTTGCTTTGGTCTTTTTTGCATGTTAGAAAATTCATGCTTTATTGATGACAAAAAACAATGCTGTGAACATGAAGAAATTCAATTAGAAATAGTTGCTTTTCTGATTAGCCATGATAAAAATCAAGACTTGAGCATGAAATTGAGAGATCTTGTATCTAGATTTTCTTCTTGTCTGTTCATTTCTTGTCCAACATTTTATGTTAAATCAGAACTAAAGTTGCCCTGACCTTTCTGATGTATACTGGTGCTGTCTAATGAAGACAATGTCTGTTCGTAAGGTGTTAAGTGTAAGCTAGGAAAAACCATTGTGAACACTGAGACTCCTAGCTAATTATTGTAGTGATAAGCTTAGGACTGTTTTGATCTTAGTAGTCTAATTTGATTCATTTTTAAAGTGTTGAGTGGCAAAATCTAGTAGATGAAGTGCAGGTACATGGGAGTTTGCTACTAGTCTGGCTAATACAAAGAAAAACGTGGGTGTTTGGAAATGTCTATTGTGCACATTCAATGCAGGGAATGTTAAATGGTTTGAAGGGACCACTAGAGGTCACGTAGTCAGTACCATACTTGAAGCAGGAAGAACTTTTAGGTTAGATGAAGTTGCTCAGGACCCTTTCCAGATGACCACTGACTATTTTTAGGATGGAGCTGGCTCTCTAGGCAGCCTGTCACAGTGTGTGCCAGGTGTTTCTGTGCTGTCCAGTGAACAAGCTGCTCTGTATTCATTTTGGCCCTTGTTTTCTGTGTGAGTAACAGAGGCTTCTGAATTCTTGGGTCTGGATGAACTGTCTGGCAAGGGTCTCTGTGGTGTTTGTTGTTGGAACCTGGATTTGGAAGATCTTGGGATCTGCTGTAGTTGCAGAGAAAGTAGCTGGGACACAACATCAAAGTTCATTGCTTTATTCAGCGCTGGAAAGAAAGTTGCAGCAAATATTTTATCTATGAAGCAATGCAAAGATGAAAAGACCTGATGGAGAATTGAGAGAAGTTTAGTTGACTTTTGATTACCTGTGGGATGACTTATCAAGGTTAAGGATTATTTGTGCTTAGCACTTTTCCCACTTCCCCTGAACCACACCTTTCATTCTTATGATCTCATATTGTCCTTACTTTTGATAAGGTGAGATATATGTGATGCTTATGATACGAAAATGTAGGCTACTTGTTTTGTATTATAGTTATCCAGTTTACTATTCTTCTTCCCTTTATTACCTTGACAATTAACACTTGACTATACCTAGAAACTTTCCTGTGTGCTTGGCTCTCCTCTTATTAAGAGTAAAAATGAAGAGTCATGTCAAAAATCATGTCTAATTATTCACTAAGTAAGGGCTCCTCAACTTTGATCTAAACCTACTTATCTGGAAAGCAGCAGCTTCCTAATACGCAGCTACGCCCAGCGTTTGGTGATCTAGATACTTCTGGAGGGCAGGAGTGCCTATTATTTAATGTAATAAATGTAAAGAAGAAAATCTATTTCTGTCTTGATTTAGTGGTGGTATGTTTTCATTTACATGAGAAATAAACGTATCTGGTTAGCAACAGTAAGTTGCTAAGTTTGTGTTCCAGGTTGTTGCTCTGACCATCCTTGTAAAAAGCATGAGACCATGGATGTGGAAAACCATCCACAGTCTGGATGTGAACTGGCTTTCTTCTTTGTGTCCCAGCAAAGGTGCTCCACTGAGGCCAATTTCAGTGATGTGCTCCTTTCTTTGAGGGGTACTTTGTGGTTGAATGGGTCCTCTCCATCTCGGATTGTTTGTTGGTTAGAATAAATTGCGGAATCCTTCTAGTACTTGACGTGCATCCAACTGTGTGACTTGTCCAAAACTCAGGTTGAGACTGCCCCACCAAAAAGTTGTTCGTAACCTTACGGTGAGCTTCCCATCTGAATCTGTTCAAGGTGCTACATCCCGTACATACACTGCAGCTCTTGCTCCTGTTACTGCTTGCAGCAGAGGGAAGTAGTGAAGTCTGCCCAGCTTCCAGAGCAGTCTAAATGTGACGGTGTCAACTGTAACTGCTGAGGTGAGTTCCAAGGGAAAGGAGGCTGCTAAGCTGGAGAACAATATTTAATTTGGCAGTAAATTTTATGTTGGTATTCCTAGGGAGCTATTAGCCAGTATTATGGGGGGAGGAAATACAGTCCTGGAAACATGTGGAGCTTTAAGGCTCAGGTAATAAGGAAGAGCAGATCACCGCCGTGACCAGAGGTGGGTGTCTAGGCCCAGGTTTAAAGCTTAGTTACAAGATGAAAGGAACTGTCTGCTAGTGACTGAGAAGGTTTAATCATTACTGTAAATTGCTTCTGGAGCCTGTCTGTAACAGTTGACTGAGCTAAAAGCTCTGAAGGGTTCTGTTTAAAGTAAGTATTGCCAAAATGTATCAGTAATCTAGATTTTATAGGTTTGCAGATACACGTTAAACTCCCAATACTGGGCATTGCGTTCCCATCTGTTGGGGTAATTTTGTAAACCTGAGATGTAGACAATTTAAAGAGTTTTGGCTTGTAATTGAGTCTTTAAATGTTAATTCATCATGCAGTAGTAAAATGATTGATATGCTTTTTTTTTCCATAAAAACAGGATGTCTGTTGTTTAAAAATAGTCCTTGTGATCCCCCACCCCCGCCACTCCCCAGGTGCTTTCTGTCACTGTCTAAATGTGGCAGCTCTTAAATAGCCAATTCTGCCTTCTTTTCAGTGGGGTTCTTGCTGTCAGGCTTCTTGCAGGCTGCCTTGTTAGTGGCAAAAATGCCATTGAAACCACAATGTGTAATTTTTTCTCATTATGAAAATATGCCCTAGTTCCAGGGTGGTTTAGTTTTTAGATTAAAATGCACCTTGCAATGAAGACACTGCATTGAATTTCCTACATTGGCTTTTTTCTGGGGGGGAGGGGAGTGGCTTGGACGCATTCAGAAATCTTCAGGTTCTGAAGTGAAAATGAAAGCAACTGCAAATCAGAAGTTTAGGCCTCATGTGAGGGGCTGCCCCATAGTACAGTGTGTCCCTGTGGCTCATGGAAGCCTATCTTTGTACACTTCTGCATTTCCAAATATTTTGGCTTGTTTTTGTTAAGGAGCAGGTTCTGTATTTGGTCTGCAGATTATTTATTTTGGGCTGAAGTTTGGTAATATTATTTAAACACCCCAAAATTTGGACCTAGGATTGGGCTCTAAGCTGTCCAACTGCCCTGTTGGCTCGCTGACAATTTTGTGAGCCATCTGGTTCAAACAGCTAAAGCTGTATCATGTTTAAGTTCGTCAAGATCAAGACACTTTTTTTTTTTTTTTTTACTATCTTCTAACCCAGTTTGTTTGTATGCCTTAGAAGCTGGTCTTATTGGAGATCCTTTTGTGCATTAGTTCAGTCACTTCTATGCGTTTTTTAAAATTCTTATTGGTGAAAGGCATACCTTGTTGCCATTTAGTCTGCAGTGTTTTTTTTTCCTCCAGGTGTGTGTTCTTATTTAACATTTGTTATGAGGAAGATAACAGTGCGGTAATATAGGTGGGAATAGAGACTGCTTTGGAGGGCTTCTTCAGAGGGATACAGAAATGCACATGGAAGGAAATCTGTAATAGCGCAGTAGAATGACCATAAGAATACCGGTATGAGCAAAGTTAGGTCATGTTTTAGGTTGCTCCTACTGAATAGAGAAGAGCAAGATTTCTCAAAACTGGGGCCGAAATCCAAAGTGATACCAGTGTTAAAAATCATCTGTAGTGTTAATGGAAAGGATCTGAAATTGGTGGAGATTTTAAGCTAGTTTTCTGTACTAACTAGTCTACTGCTTTGGGCACCACAATCCAGATCTGTTGGGTTATTCCCATTACCTGTGTTTTTGTATTTTGTAGTTTGATCATTTGAATTCTTATGTAGATTTATGTATTTTTGATATAAAAGATACTAGAAGGGCCACAGCAGTCATCTTCTGACATGTATTTGCATCTCCATTTTGAAAGGTACCCATTTTCCTTTTAAAGTGATACTGAAATACTAGTATGCGGGCACTTGATATCTAGCACTTGGGTTCATTTATGGTCAAACACTTGTATTTATTTGTCTGTCTGACCTGTTTGCTTTTTCTCGTGAACAGGAAGGGAATTGGAAATGCAAGACTATCTCAAGGAACACGATGATGTCAGTGACTCATTTGTTTAATCTAAAACTTACTGTGAATAGGTTCCACGCTGACTGACAGGGTATGACTTCAATGAAGTTCTGGCTATTTGAAAATCAAGGCCAAAAATGATTAATATGAGATCTGTTTCTCAGTTTCCCTTGTATGTTCCACCTGTGGAATGCACCAGAGGTAACTACCCCAGTGCTGTTAGGCGCACTCGTGCACCACTTCTGCATCTCCCTCTCACTGCTCCAAGATGTTCTCAGGGTGAGGCTATAAAAAGGAATATGGCAGTGAGGAATATGAGGACATGTTGCCTCGTTTCTGTCCAACCACAACAATTTTGCTCTTGAATTTCAGATCACAACTGCAACCGTAGGGAGTGTCAGGCTTGAGTGATTTGATGGACACACCCAGGGCGTATGCTAAAGGAGTATCAGAAGTTTTTTAACTCCTACTCAGGAAACTTCATTGGTTTATCTTAGAATAGAGGAATATCTCCTAGCTCATCTGTTTTTACCCTTAGCTGCCTGAAAAGGAAACCGCAAAAAATCTTCTAGAATTGCAAAATCTGGAATTACCAATAAAAAAAAATACTAGAAGTATTAACTGCAGTGGCACTTAGCTGAATCTTATTTATACAGGGCATCTAGGAGAGAAGATGGGATAAGGGGGAGAGATGCAGTTGTGCTTAGGTGAGACAGAGCAAAGAGTTGTCCTGGTGATCCCGGGGGGTTGCATTAGCCCTTCTTATATCATGCTAGTGGACCTCTACTTACCTCTGAGTGTACACCTGGGACTGGTAGCAGCATGACGGTATCACTGAAAATGAGTTTTTTGTTGATAGAGGTAATCACATTCAGGAGGCATGCAAGACAATTTTTTTTCTTAAAGCAACGAAGTATTTTGCTCATTGGGTCTGGTATAGCTCACAGAGATCCACTAGAAATTTCTCTGAGCTATACCAGAAGAGGTCTGGGTGGGTAAGTGAAGAGATGTTCCTTGCTACGTTTGTCAGTTAATGGTTGTTATAAAAGGACTCAATTGGCAAAATGAGTTAAAGGTTTCAGCCTCTCGTGAAAAATCTACCTTTCACTAATGTTTGTTTTACAGGGTGGTATTTTCCATGGGCTTCACTGTAAGTTTTTAATTTTCAATTTGTTTACTTATCTTTTTTCCCTGAGCCTCATGTTTATAAATGAAAAGCTAGGCAACATGCCTGAGATGACTTAGAAAAACAAACTACCCCCCCCATGCACAACCAAAAAGCTTGTCTGTCAGCCTATTTTATTTGGTTAGGACAGTTGAACAACATGAGCCTGAGAAACTTCAAAGTTCTTTTTTGTGTGTCCTGTCCTATCCTGTCCCCGCCCCTGCACCCGAACCAAAACCTAGTTTGTATTTGGTCTGCCTTTTACAGCATCTCTATGCATCAGTTGGAACATGCGTATCATACTTGAATGCTTTATAGGAGTTGCAAAGGATTGGCATATACTTTTACAAAGCCTTGGACTTGTGACCTGATACCTAGTTTATCTAACCTAGATGCCCAGGTTGGTATAGTAAAGAACAACCCAACATGCTTCAAAATTTTTCTGGTTTGTAGAACAGCATACAGAGCTATTGAGCTGCAAACATTCAAATCTCTTCCACATGAAAGCGACAGATCTAAGTGAATCTGTAGCTTCTTAACACCAAACACGCCCTTCAAATTCTCCCTTAACTCTTTGAGGTGTAACTATCCACTTCACTGTCCAACAAGTAAATAACAATTTTCTGCTGATTGTTTGCAAGAGATTGCTGTACTCTGAAAATTACACAGTGGGGTATTTGGGACAGGATTCTCCACCAATGCTTTAACCGAAGTAACTGAGAATGGTGTATTGCATTTCTCCTTTAGTATTGCAAATTTGGAGGCAGACTGTGCTGAAGATAAATCTTCAGTCAAAACAGATTTGCATTCCTTGTCTAGGTTTAGCGAAACAAAGAGTATAAAAAAAACCCTGAAAGGTAGGCTTTATGCTCTTCATCTTGTCTTAAAGATAATGACTTCTGGTAAATTCCCTGATTTGAATACTACTGAATACAGAGTTGGGACTTCCTGGGAATGTTTTTTCTGTATTATATGTAGTACATTGCTACTGAGGAATGAGTGATTGTGTATTCAATGGTAGTGATAATGCAGAAACACCATTGCAATACAGTTGCTGATAAGTATCCTTTTTTTATTGGTTGCGTGCCCCTGTTCAGGTATTGCTGTGTATGTGAAATAGCTAACTTTGTGTGACTTTCCCTCACCTGCCAATAACTGTTGTAAATTGTGTTAATACAATGTAAGCAATAGTGGACAAAAGAGAAAAGTACCTTTTGGTCTCACCTTATAAAATGGTATGTAAAATGGCTGTAAAATAACCTAGTTTTTCTTTGAGTGAATGCAAAATTCCACGAGCAGAGTTCCTGGATGTTGTTACCAATTACTAGTATTCTATTAGTTTTTTTTGGTATGTATTATTGCAAATTATCTAGGGCTGACCCAAAACAGAAGTGCTTTCCTTTGATCAAACAGGAAAAATAAATTGTTCTGTTTTAAAATGTTAGTTCCTGAAATTAACAACATTAGGGTGTGTATTCTAGATTTGTAAACAGTGTAGCTAGCTTCAGAAATAATATTCCCACAAGTAAAATTATTTATGAGCATTAAAGGCCTGTTTTTCAATTGGATACTTTAGTAGTAGTTTGTCAAAGGTTAAGTAGCATTATTACTTATCATAGGTAGGAAATAAACTGAATTAGTTTTGTTGCTGGAAGCCAAAGTTTGAGAACTGTTAACACTTTGTGTGTTCTGTTCTGGATTTGAGACATTAGTAGTACCATGAAGCTCAAGTGGCAAGCCTCTCTGGGCCACTGGCTTCCCTAATTGTGAAGGAGGGAGATATTTGTACCTGAAGTTTTTATTTAATTTTAATCTGACATAAGCTGAGTGAGCAGTTCTTCCAGCCACAAAAGCCAAAATCCTGCAACAGCCTTTAAGGTATATTCACACGTGAAAGCTGTGTAATTCTTGTTTTTGTTTGCCTGTGTCAGAAATTCGGTTCAAAGCTTCCTGCTGTATCCTTTTCTGATGAGATCTGCAAATCCAACTCTTTATGAAGGTCAAGTCTTAAAAAACTATGATTGCTTCTTTGGTTGTACCTTTTATGAACGCTTTCTTAAAAGCCAGAGGGCTTATCTATGATTTAGTCTTCACACAAGTAACAAGTATCTGTCCCTATGTACTGTTTCACAACTTGATCCAATTTAACCTGCTTTTTTCTGGCTTGTCCTTTTTTCTCTGAGCTATAAGCATCTCTTAAGGTGACTGTGTGTAGCGTGCTATGACTTGGAGGAAAAGAAAAATTAGACACCTTGTTGAAAAGAAAATATTAGAAATACTGTAGTATACAAATATTTCATCTCTAATCTCCACCATTCACCTTAAGACTATATCAGATTATTTTCTTGAGCTTGAAAAACTTTTCAAGTTTTTTTCCTCTTTTTCTCTATTATATGCATAAGTTGAAGTGTTGCCAAAATCTTGCTTGGCTTTCTGTGCATTATTCCCGTCAGTGGATTGGCTGATAATGGGAAGATCAGTGTGTGGTAGGCATAAGTCTTCAGAGGCATTGATGTCTGACTTGTACAACTGTAGGTAATTTTGGTAAACACCTCTGTTTGCCTTGCTGCAGGTGTGCATAGCCAGGTGGAGGTGTCATGCTGTGTAACATAGGATTCTCATTACACTAAGTATATGTAAAGTTGCGGGTAACTTTATTTTTTAAACTACTGCTGCTACAGGAGCTCCCTAATTATCTCTGCATTAATGGAAAACAATACTTTGGTTTGTTTTCTCTGTACAAACAAGCTTTGATATATTCTTACCTTATATTGTCAGTTATTGTAATCTTTCTAGACCTGACATTAACCTACGCTGCTTGCTAAGTCAACCAAATCCAGCATTTGCTGCTCTGACTTTATTTTGTTTTAGGTCTACAATTTTTCTGCTTAGCTTGTGGAGTAAAAGAGATGTGGAAAACCACGATCAGCTAACGTAAAGCCTTTTTGTTTAGAGTTTGGGATTAGTGAAATTATCCATGTGTTGTTCGCTGCACAGCAAAAGGGTGCATTTTGAATAGACATAATCTTTAGATTCCTGATTAAATGCTAGTGACACAATTGGCCTGATGCTGAAAGCATCTTGTGTGATTTCACTTTTTGTTGATATCTAGCCTTTTCCCCTACTGTGACAGTAATGCCTGTATTAATGAACATATTTGAGTGAAATTGATCAGATTGCATGAGAATTCAGATAATTGCATTCTCCTTCTTTCCCCTCTGCAAAAGAGGAAAGAGTCGATACATGTGAGCTACTGCAGTGTCCTGCAGTGCCTTCCGAAGCCCAGTCATTTATTATTGAATGTTTTTATTTTATTCTGTAGATAAAAAAAAATAAGGCAGCATTGTGTTTCTTATTTATATTTTAAGGAACTTGGTGAAACTAGAAATAAGTATGGATTAAAGTCAATGTAATGTAGATTTGGTTATAAGAAAAAAATGAAAAAAGACCCTTTATTTATAAATAATTTCTTTGGATATGAGAAACCAGAATAATGCAGAAAAATCTTGCTTTTTTAAGTGGTGAACCGATAGGCGACCAACTCATAGTTTGTATTAAATGAGTGTGACCCAAGCTGGGAGGTGTTTTCACTTCTATAATCAAAGATCTGCAAGCATGGCTGAGCCCCTTCGATACTGCAGTTGTGCCTAATGCTCTGGAGTAGTCAGACTCACATCGTGGTGGGAGTTGCAAGGAGAGGAGTCTTTGGAACACCTGCAAAAGTAGTATGAGAAGTACTGCTTAGGTTTAGCTGCTGATGTCGTCATTTGAGAAAGTAATGTTTCAATTGGCTGCCTTAAGTCTGCAAATGCCAGCTTTCAACCGCTTTCGAGGGAGGTCTTCTGAGATTCAGAAAGTTTTTGTCAAACAGGCTTTTAGCAGTTAGTCTTTGTATTCCTCATTTGAATTCTTTTACATCTATTTCATTAAATATTGATAAATGTAGAAATGTATATAGTGAACAGCAGACTGCAGTTTAAACTACCACATATGAAGAAATCACTTTTCCTAGGAAAATCAGTATCTAATGCATAGGAACACACCCCCATCATTTTGGATAATATACTGCTTCAAATGGTGACTGTGCTAAGAAAAGGACCACATAATCAAGTCCTAACTGCTGCTATAGAGACATGAATATCTTCCAGTGGAAGTCCTCATCCCTAAACGCCTTTAGGGAAGGATTTTGAGAATAGCTTAGATACTGTAGGTGACTCAGGCAGCAGTGACCATAAGAAGTATAGCCAAGTGCAAATGAGATGTCTAGTGTATCTGAAATGCAAACTAACATCCACCACTTCCAGACTGACAAGCCAGCATCGTGTGCTTGAATATTTTTATATGTGGGTTTAGGAACCGAAGTGCAGGGTATTTGAAAGAAACATCGTTGTTCCAGAACCGTAAAATTGGATAATTCACATTCCTAAAAGGTGTATTAAGTGCTTCATCTCCAGCAAGGAATGAGACCGCAGCTGAAGCTACAGCTTCCATATCACTGTGAAGGCCAAACTTCCATTTGGCCTAACAGCATGCCAGAGGATCGCACATGCATCTCTTTGGCAAAGCTTGCAGCGAATTTCCAAAGTTTTTCTGGTATTTTCTTGTGCTCTGTGCGTGTCATTACTGCTAACTCCCTCAATTTGTTACCATTAAAACAGAGCAAATGCTGTTTCATTCATTGCTGGGTATAAAACATTTGCAAACAGGTGTTAAAAGTGTAAACAGTGAGATAGGAAAAGCTTGAAGATATGATGGGCAATATATCTATTTTATATAAACTGTAGTCTTTGCACCTAAAAGAAACCAATTTTTTTCTTTACCACTGGATTTTTTTTAGACTTACACCACAGTGATGAGTCTTTTAATATCTTTAATGCCCTGTTTCTACGTAGATCGCTTCTTTAAAGTAGCTTTTTTCCTCTATATGCCTCAAAGTACTCTTTCTATCCAAATTAATTACAGTCCCTGCCTGTCTCCTGGAATCTAGCCAGGTCTGCTGGAATGAGACACTCTGCACACCAACATTAGAATAAGGGAATGCAAGAGTCTGAAGGGTTTTTGCTGAGATTTGGTACCTGTAATGAAACTTATTCTTTGGGAAGCTCTTTTCCATGTAAGCTATGTTTCCAGGTCATACCATTTGACTGCATCTAGTTAAGAAATACGAGATTTTATTTATTTGCATAGTGTTTGTGGTGTTCTGGTATGTCTCTTGTCCTTCCAAAGCACCAGTAATTCACTTGACTGAACTTGTCATGTTCTGTTTTGGCACACGTGACAGTCAAGTATTTTCAAATGTGTTACTTCTCCATTTAAGTAATGTTTCTTGCCGAGGTAAACCCTCGTTTAAGTATACCTGCAGAAATGCTTTCAAATGCTCATTGAACTTTCTTTTATTGCTTTAACTTTGAAATATCAAAACAATGATTTTTTGCCATTTTTTTTCAATTTTGCTTTCTGCGTATCTGATTTTCTACATCTTTTCTTTAGGTACGTAGATGAGGACTGAACTGTATATGTGTCTGTATGTATGTTGATATGTGGAATAAATTTGGGAGTTCTGTTTCCCTGATAAGCAGCAGATGCACTTTAGGTGGCCTTCCATACTTTTGCTATTGCAGCAGCTATGCTCTTAATAGTTTATAATGCAAGGCCTAAAATTAATATTAATTTGTTTCCCTTTGTAAAGTTAGTTAACTCTTAAAGATGTAACTTGCTTTTGATAACTTTGAGACCTAGTGATGTCTTGATACGGTGGCACTGACATCTGACTTAGGTGGAAAATTTCTCTTTTTTCAAGAGCTGTGTATCTTCACACAGGAGCCTGCATGTCACATACCTGTTAGATCTATCTGTTTTTGGTGAAATCAGTAACATTGAATTGTTCAGAAGCGAAGTCATTGACATCATATGTATTCCTTTCCATCACCTCCCCCCCCCCCCCCCCCAAATACGGTATCAAGTCACTGCATACCATTATTAATTTATGGCCTCTTCAGGGCATAGTTGTCATTTGATAAGATCTGCTTTGGTCCACAGGGAAATTAATGGTATTTCAATCAGTAAGAATTATACCCAGTGAGAAGTATGCTAGTTATCCTTGCTAGGTCACAGACAATTAAAAATCCTTAATACTAGTTTGATTTCCCTTGTTTTAAAAACATTAATTTGTTCCCTAGAGCAAAGTATATCAGATACTTACAGTTAGTATGCCTTGTACATGTGACAATTATGCTTATAATCCAAATGAAGTCCCTTTTGGGACAATGTCTAAAGTAGACTCTTAAAACTGGAAACGTAATAAAAATGGAACTGAAAAATACCTTGAGAGTTGCTGAATGTATCACCTCTGTAATTATTTCATGGCTTTCTTTATAAGGTGTTATTTTTCCAAAATTTCTTTTTGGATGTGTACTAATAAAATAATACAACAATGAAGAAAAATATTTTATAATGTTGATTTTTTTTAAGGGGAGTTTAACATCTCTCAAAAGTGAGAGTCTTTGACTGCTAACAAGGCTGTCAAATACTTTGTGAATGATCAGCTCAAAGAATAGGAAGTCTCAGTTCACATATTATAGGACTTGGATTTAATATTTAAAAGAAAAAAATACTCAAAAAAAATATTTTTACTCTCAAATCTGATAAGTGTGTACTTAGCCTTTATAACCAGTGCTTCCACCTCCTGAAGTTTTGACTAGCAGTATCTGTGTTAGTTGTTTCATGTAGGTCTTAGTCCTTGTCATTTGTGCTAGATGCACTTTTATTAGACTCTGGTTTAATGACTGTGTTGGATGTTTTGTATTAGACCCTGGTGTACGTGGTGGTATGATAGAAGAAGATCTTGTAAGATCTTGTTTGAAAACCCAAATTTGATTTCCTTGTTTAGGTGTTGTGGACATAATTCTCAGCAGGAACAGAGGCTTGGGAAAATGACTTCTTGAAATGTAGGTGATTAATATTGAAGTTATCTGTGCAATTTTAATCCAGCATGAATTGACTCAGTTACTGCATAAAATTGTGGCGTTGTACTCCCCTGCACTTTCCCATCTAACTTTCTGCTTGCAGAGGCATTCTAGTAGCTATTCAGTGAACTGGCTGGAAATTGCTTTTCGTGGATGCTAACTTGCCAAAGAAATTTCAGCCTCCAGTTGCCTTGGCTCCCTTGATCTGGTTCACCACATCACCAACTGACTCTTGGTGCCAGCACATGAAAGGGTTGAGAGAGTGGGAAAAGACAGGACTGCTTTCCTCTGCAACTCGCACTTGCTCCAGACTGTAAAGTATGCATGGAATTATGCTGGAACAGACAGTTGAACCCTGAAGGCCAAAGCTAGGGTTTTGTGTGTCGCTTGGATGTACATTTCCAAGTGCTTTTTCAGACAAAGTGTATCCTTTAAGGCTTTCAGGTCTTTTTCTTTATTTTTTTAAGATGGTCCTATTTCAGTAGTGAGTAATTGGAGAGCTAGATGAGATCTTGTTAAAATACAGTGATACAAAATAGAGTTGGAATCCCTAACAATGACTATTAACTTGCATTTATATAAGTGTATAGTGCTGAGCTGTGGGGTGTCTGCCATTGGGGTGCTTGCAGAGGCTGAGCTATACCTGGTGAGCCCTTTGACACTTGACTTGTCAACCTCATTCTTTCTTTAAAATGCAGTAAATGTTCTTGTTTCACAGAAGTGTATGAAGAGGAATGCTTGGAGACTCCAATAAGGAAGTTATATGTAGAATATAGATGAGTCCTGGACTTTAATGTTGAGCAATGCCTTCCATAACCCATGCAAAACCAATATGCTATTATGTCTTTCTTTTTCTTCCTGTGGTTAGAGTAGTAAAGCTTATGCGAGTCTGACTGTGACCCAGTTAATGAGTGTACCAAACTTTCACTTTCTGTCTTGAAAGGAAAAAGAATAATTAATCAAAATCACAATATGAAGACAACCAGTAATCAGTAAATATTTAATTTTTCAAACCCGCGAATCATTGGAGATTGTTTACTCCCAGAGTGTTGTTGAGATTTACTCAGAATTAAAATAAAGTTAAATACAGTTTTTACTTATTTTTCTCTTGTATTTTGGGAACTTAGACACAGAATTAAGAAGGCAAATTCTCAAATGTGAGCGCAGGGTCAGTAAGTATTTTCTATGTATTTTCTGATAGCATTATCTGAATGCAGTACAAGTTCTGAACTTTTACTGCTAAAAGGCGTTGTCATGTGTTCTTATTAAGGCACCAGCATCTCTAACCTATGAAGATTGGTTGATAAACATCCTTTATTATTGTAAACATCCTCTTGACCATCTGCCAGCTAAGGCCAGAGAGGAAGGTGGAGGAAGGTAGAACCTTTTACTTGAGAGCTTGTTTTAAGGCCTATATCCCGTCATGTATGTATTTTATGGAGAAACAGATGGTTTGTGAAATCAGCTTAAAAAATATAACAGAAAAAAAAATCCCTTTGTGACTTCTGCAGCATGGTATTTGTGCTGTGAATATAAGCATGTTAAAAATGTTAACAACTATAGTTAAAGGTAAACTGCTTGAAAACCTTAAGTTTTTTTTTCCAATTTAAGATCATACTCATAAACTTTCTGAAGTCCACAAAAAAAATCTGAAAAAAGAGTAGGCTTCAGACAGCAATTTCAAGTAAGACGTTTTGCTGTTCTCCTGCTTCTTCCCCTTTCATTCCAGATGATTCCAGTCATTCCACACAGCGGTTGGTAAATCAGTGAATATGAATCATAATTTGAATTGGTGGAAAATTAAGTGTAAACACAGCATGCACGTTTATAGACAGTTTCTAAGAGTAGTGTTCTTGTAATATTCTCTTAATATCTGTGTGTATTTTGTGTTCATTATTACACTGCCAAATTAGCACAGTATTTGTTAGGCTTTGCTGACCTGAGCGCAGCCTGTGGTGTGCTCAGGTGGTAATGGTGCCTAGGCCTCATGGGTGCCTCTGGCGCTGCCTTCTGTCTTCAGCAGAAAGGAAAGGTTTCAAGATGGGCTGTGTTCAGGACTTGTGTTTGGTGTTGGCATCGCTCATCCGAAGGGCTTTGTTGTTGTTAAGTTACCTTTATTTTGGAGGGGTGTTTTGGATTAGTGATACTGACATTCATTGTTTACCTCTGATGTTCTTAGTTACAGCTATGGCTTCGTCCTGAAGCGATCATTTCATAAAGGCACTAATAGTTTTCCTATAATGACCATGCCTGGTCAGTTAAGATTTGATTGGTGAGGCGTTGAGGTTTATTTTCCATAACTCGTGCAACCAAGAGCGAAGTGACATGCGTGACCGAGCACACGGCCTGTAGGGCCGCGCTCCCCTGCCTGCATCCTGTGGGGCTGTGTTGGGTGCAGGCGAACACTGTCCTTCTGAGGTGTGCGCTGCCAACAGTTGGGTTTCAGGGCAGGCTTCAGGTGATAGGAGGGGTTTTCGTGTGCTGAGTGTAGATATGAGGAAATGAGCCCTTCCTTGTGCCTCTGTGTGCTTTGTGCTGGTTTGCTCCATGGGCTCTCCCCCGAACAGGGCAGTGCTGGTTTTTTTCGCACTTCTGCTCTGTGTGTGACTGTGGTGGTTGAGATGCTGCTGATGGGGAAACCCTTTTAGGTCAGTATCTTCCAAAGTAAGTGGTACCCTCAGAAATGTAGTAGACGTGTATCTTTAGACTTGGAGCTGTTCTCTTGGCAAGAAAAGACCTTTCAGTTTATTCACCAAATCAAAGCTACAATTAGCAATTATTCCATACCCAAAGACTGAGGTGATATGTGGGATGATGGATTTTTTTTTTCTGAGTTTCAAACACCCTTCAATGGAACATGCCAATAATGCTCAGTAAGTTTGAAACTGGGCAGCAAATTATACTTGTATGTAATTGCTAGATAATTCTTTGTTACTGACCTTTCTAAAAACTAGTGTAATCAGAGCAGTTTTGCATACGAATTATGAGATGATTTGCCACAGGTCAGGGTATGATCCCTTAACAGAGCACGCCAGTCTAGACTTGCTTGTCTCCCATCTCTGGGACACAAGGACTGTGACGGCTTGTCTTCGACTCCCGTTACATCAGTCGTTCTAAAAAGGGAAACTGCAATATGTGGTAACTAGATCTGTGGTGTTTCTTTCAAATGCTTCTGATGAATCTCTTGGAATAAGTAAAGCTATAGTGGAACCTAACTTCAGAGTGTATTGATGGGTTTCAAGCTTGCTTGTACCTGATAAAATTAATTTTTTATTTTTTTCACCTCAAAAACGATGAATAGTTGTTTGAGGTAACTAATAAAGCCCCTGGGATGAGATTTTTCATTTGGGTGTCTCATAGCTCCAGCCCTCTCTTTTGGCAGTTATCATTTCAGCAATATTAAACTGGATCTGCATTTTCCTACCAAAATTGAGCATTTTCCCCTGGGAAGCTCAAGGTGTGGTGGTGTGGCCACGCCAGCCTGGCACAAGCCCATGCAGCCCCTGGGAGGGCGCATCTTGCTTCTGTCCTCTCGCTCACTGGCATGCTGCTCCTTCCTACGTCCTCTGCCTCCAGATGATGCCTTGTGCAGAGCTGGGAGTTGATCCTGCTGAAAGCCAGCAATGCAAAGACATGCAAAGGCAAGTGCTCCCACAGCAGCACGCACATGCTTTATGATGGGCTTGAGTGATCCTGTGCAGCCTTAATAGGATGTTTCCAAAATTAGCTGCCACTTATGGTATGTCTGGTTTTTTTATAAACAGACTTTGTTAAAGTTCTGCTTGTACCCCAAGTTCCTGCTCTAAATTGTTTGAATTCCATGTGATTCATTACTAATGTTTTCTTCCCCATGCTTTTCGTAATCCCAGCTGAAGATAACCATCGTGCAGTTGCAGTGGCACTGTCATGTTGTTACAATTGGACAAAATCCTTTAAGACCTGTCTTAGGCTCTTCAAGGGCCTTGTCTATGGAAATTAAGGATTGCCATAATAATCCTATAATTTTTCAAAATAGGCGTCCAAACATATGGAAAGAAAATCTGCTGTTAGTTAATTCAAATGACCACAATAAAACTGAGAATGTCTTTTCTGTGAAGTATTTTCCTATTTCTGAAACAGGTTGAAGCTCTGTGTGTTCTCAAGACAATGTGTTTTAAAGCTAGTGTTAAAATGATTTAAGAATTTTAAATAAAACTTGCTGGTTTTCACAGCAGGTACACAGGTAAGCTTTTGTAGATAGGAATAATATGGACAGTATTTCAGAATAATTACTTGTCACCAGGATTGTTTGTGTTCAGTGTAAGAGAATAACCAATTTTTTTAAAGATGTACCTATGTCTATATCTAGATATTCAAAGATGACATGTCATGTGGAGTCCATAACTTCTACCTAATAGCATTCCTTTCTAGCTCTTGCTATGCAAAATTTTGGCTGCATGATATGAATGGAGAAATATTTCTATGAAAAACTGAACAGCAATGTGTTAATTTTTTCTCAAGATTGATAGTCTTTTTTTTTTTTACATTCAACTAGAGGAATGTAAACCTTTGCGGACATGTTTATTTAAATGAATCACTGGAACAGGTTCTTCTCAAGGCTTTTATTTAGAAGAGAAGTCATGTTCTGCCCCAGAGGGTATGGGGAAGCAGATGAAGAATTGATTTGTTCCTGTGTATTCTTGACTGATAGAAAATAACTCAAATGGATTAGAGACAAAGATGTAATTTGGATTGTTAAATTGCTTAAAAAGAAGTGCTGTTTTTTTTAATGGCTACAGTTTTTGTGCATCTGTTACTGATTCTCCGTATACATTTGAACTTTTTAGCCTGGCATGAGATTAGAGAATTTTACCTAAAGGAAATCTCTAGTTTACAGAGCTCACTTGATTCAGAAATGGAGATGCATAGGGTGCAAAGGAAGAGTGATTCTCCTGTTACTGCAGTGGGGATGAGCTGCTGAGAGCACTTTGCTCCCTTCTGGTGGGCCACTGCTGCAGGCAGGCGTGGCCAGCATCTGTCAAGGTAGAATATGGCTTGGAGAGGCCAGATGATGGTGGATTCTTCTTTGTCAGTATTATACCTCTCTGTGCCCACATCAATTTTAGTATTCTGTGCTGTAACGGCTGCATTTTTTGGAACTGCTATTTGGCTACTTTTGCTTGGTGCTGCATGTTTGCAGTTACTAAACTTTGTGACTGTTTTCTTGGAAGAGTGTTTTTATAAAGTAAACTAAGTTTTCTTTAAACAAGCAAATAGTTTATTTTTATTAGTTATGTTATCTTCTTATATGCTGCAGCTTTATATTAAGTCTTTTTTTTTTAGCTCTTGTGCTTGTAGGTTGTTTTTTTTCCTTTTAGTTCCCCAGTACTAATGAAGGGAGTACTTACTGAAGTGTAGAATCTCAATTGGTGGCAACATGGGAATATTTCACATGCTTCATTAAGATTGGATAACCTTGCTGTTTTGTTGGTACTTTATTTTTCTTCATAATTTATTTTCCCATATTAACTATTTCCTTATCTCAATTTCTTTCCTAGAATTGCAGTTTCTTTAGAAACAAGGGTGTCTATATCTTGGTATCCTTGTTAAAAATCATGAAGTAGTGTATCTGTCCTTCTTTCCTTGTATTCAAGAGTGTTAGTTGTAAAGTGTTTTAAGAGCAGCATTTGTAGATAAATACACTATTTTAGCCCTAGGTTTGGACCAGATTTTCAGCTATACGTGGTCAGTCTGGGCATAAATGGTTCTGTAATAGTGAGACCACCTTAAGAATAGTATTTGAATAATTATGTAGTGCATTGAAGGGAACTGGGTAATTTTTCTAGCCTTGTGTTCAACAGTTGAAGCTGGGAATAGACTTTCATGAATCCGTAATAGTTAGCTACATTAATAGTCTCTGGATTCATGAAGTACTTTCTTACATTTCTCTTTTGGTTTGGGTTTATTAAAAGTAATATGTTCAGAGTGTTCTGTAACTCTTCCCTGTCTTCCCACGCATAAATGAGCACAGAGTTCTCAAAATGTTACATCTCATTTTATTAGTGAAACTCCTGCAACCTTGGGATGGACAAGAATTGAGACAGATTCCAAAAGTTGTCTGTTCAGATAAAAATCTAGCATGGAAGAGTCTGCTGCTGTTCACGGCTTGGCATGCAGTTTGAGAGAAATTATATTAGCATTGCATTTTCTTTATTGTGAGTAATTTTGCTAATATTCTTGGGAATGTGAAAGTAGCTGGTTCTGCTGCAACTCAAATATTTTCTCATTTGGAAATGAATATAAAATCTAGCTTGGTTTTCCTTCACCCTCTCCTCAGATGTACCAAATTACTGTGTGTTTTAGGTTCAGGCTCTTCATGGAAATTAATCATTTGACCCCTGTGAAGTAAATATTATCTTCATTAATGGGAAAATTGCAGATCTGACAAGTAAAATTATTTGTTTGAATTATGCAGAGCTCTGAGATGTGGTTGCATTGATAGAATGTCTGTTTTCAATAACTTCTTCACAAAACTTAATGTAAGCTATAATAATGTTGTCTAAGCAGGCCTACAAATGCTTTTATGTTTTCTGAACTACATATATGACCAAGAGCATAACTGCGAAATATTGTTTACAGAACAGTTTATCTTGAAATGCAGATAAAAGAGCTATCTGCTGAGAGAAGTACGAAATAGTTTGTAATTTTCCTGAGGAAAACAGGACAGAAAAGAACTTTCTTTGATTTCATCTTAACCTGGCAAAGAGCTTGAAGGCCCTTAACTGGACAGAGAAAACCCCCTAGTAATTGAAATTGCCAAGTCTGCAGAGCAATTCAAAAGGGTATGAAAACATACAGAAAACATACAGTACCGGTGAGTTAGGAAATAACAGTTGATAAATTTTCATGAAATGTGTGAAAGATGGCTCCCTATTGAAAATGGAAGCCTTGGGTGTGGCAGGAGAGAATATCTTGATTCTTGTTTTTTTTTTTTTGTCTCTTTCAGTGGGATAGAAATAGTGTATTCTGCTTTATCACAAAAAAGGTGTGGATGAGTTTTCTTTCATGGAAGGCTTGTAATAGGGTAGAGAAGTTTGGTTACATATGCAGGAAACTTTCTAGCTAAAAAAACCTGACTTTATAGCCTAACTTTGAATGAAGGGTAGAAAGAGATATGGTTTATGGAGTGTGACAATTAGAGGTTAAGATTTTCAGTTTGAAATATGTCAATGCTTTTGAAGACTGAATAAATTTTTCTCAATGAAATGGACTGCTTCATATCCTTTTGGATATTTTGAAATAATAGCGAGGTAGTTAATGTTTGTTTCACTGAATGTTATGGGCACTTTAAATCTACTCAGCTTTTATTGTGAAGCTTGCTCTTGTAGCAGATATATGGTATGCACTCCCGGAGTGCTGTGAAGGGGTCTAGAGCCTTATAGGAATGCTGCTCACAGAACACATACATACAGTTAAAATCTAATGAAATCTGTTCTATGATATTAGAATCACAATGATATTAGAATCACAGAATGGTTTGGGTTGGAAGGGACCTTAAAGATCATCTAATTCCAACCCTCTGCCATTGGCATGAACACCTCCCACTAGACCAGGTTCCGCTATGCTTGGTTTAAACTCCTTTTTGTGGTAAAGGGTACAATAACAGAATTTCTGCAATTTGCCAGGGTATTGTGAAGGACAGGGGAAATCTAATTCTGTGTTTTGGTTGTCAAAAGATGTCACTACATCTCAGCGGAAGCAGCACACCAGTTATCAGTACACTGATGCCATTCAGCAAAGATGCTTCAAAGCTTTGGATTTGTTCACTGTTAGGCAGCTCTCTGCATTCTTGTTTTGGGTGTTTAATTTGCATAGCTAATGTATTGTTCCTTAAAGTATGTATACAGTTAGTTTGTCACAGTGCTGGTAAGAGCCCTCATAAATAGAGAAGCTGTTCTGGTCCTTTGCCATAGGTGTTAAAAGTTGGAAGACTCATATTTCTAATTGCCAATTGGCTGCTGAGTCACTTTGAGGAGATCCTGTTCTTTCTCTTGCCTTGGTTTCCCTTTTTTTTTTTTGTATTTGGTTTAAGGATATTTACCTTGTCTGCAAAGCACTTTGAATACTTATCAGTGGGAAGCTTCCTAACAGTGGCATATTTTCTGTTGTGCTTCCTCTGTTTTCATTGACCAATAGTTTTAAAACTCCAAAAGTGGAATTACAGAAGTCAGTTGAGATGCCAGCTCAGTTTTTCTTTTCTTTTAATGGCAGTTAGATGGCCTCAAATCACACGTGAAAGAAGAAAACAAATGAACAAAAAGAACCCCAACAAAATAGAAAAGGAGTGAGCTTTCAAATTATGAATTTGCAGATTATTTGCTGAATTTGCCCTTTATCCTTGTTCCTCCAATATTTTCTCCAACAGATATTATTGGCGCTTTGCTTGACAGCGGTAACTCCTGATACAGTGGAAAATCCTGTGCTTCTCTTACAGTTTAGCTGTGACGGGCTGAAAAACAAACAATAGAACAATATTTTTTTCAGATATAAACTAACTTGTAAAGAGGGAATATTGGACAGCAAAAAAAAAGAAAGGTGACTACTTCATTTAAAAAGTAAATGAGTAAGTGAACTCTGTTTGCATTTACTGTTGTTTTTCTCCATTTCAAACTTAACTACTTGCTTTTCTTACTTTAGAATGCTTCCTGTTGTCATTAATAACACCAGAGGTCACTTTTCCGTGATTGTGTTCTGTGAATTCCTTGATGTTCTATTTCAGTTGGTTCAGCCCTGGGCAAAAGTATTAGCTCATAGGTGAGAAGCTCTTCAAGTCAGCAGTATCTTCTTGGGACAGGTGTTTTATTTGTAGGATGTGCAGTTTTATTCAAGGTAAATGAAGTGCCATCTATACGCTACTACAGTCATGCTGTGTGGCTAGAAAAACTGGCCTCTCAAAGTGTGTAAGCCACGGTGATTGTGCATAATCAGGAGAGATTATGGCTTACAGCACTAAAATGATGTTGTGAACATGAGAAGAAGCCTTTTCAAGTATGATGAAATTAAAGGAAACTTATTCTATGACCCCTTTTGAGGAAAAAATGTTAAGAATTACAGTAACTGACTTATGTTGACACGGCAGCAAAGTAGTTAATGAATTAAATGCAATGTTACTAATTTTGATTGATAGTGTATAATTATGATGTCAAAGGTATTTGAATTCATATTAGACTGTAAATCTGTATTGGACTTCATTCTTCCCTTGGTGAAAGGAAAAAAACACACAACGAGAACCTAAAACTACCCCCCCATATACACCTGAGATGAATCATTTAAAAATTGAAGCATGATTCAGTTTCCAATCTTTTTCTGTACTGCTATTTTACAAAAAGTAAATGAGATGGTAAAAAGGTTTCACTAGTTCAGCTTTCCTCCTGGTTGGCAGTATCGCACTGAGAAATTCCTTAAGTTCTTAGTGTCTGAGAAGCGAGAGGTAAATATCTTCTCTGAATTTTGATGTTATTGGCAGCAGTGAATCCTCTGACAGCCCTCCATGCTCTTAGGGCTTTTTTCATTCTTAATAGGCTTGGTCTCATTGGAGATCTTAGCACCCGAAGGCAAAAGGCAGCCTTCCACATTACCTTGAGCTGTTCTGAAGAATGCAAAGAGGAACTAAAATATCATTTTACTTAAAAATGACATTTATGGAAGAATACAGGAGATCAGATTATTCTGGCAGTAGCTCTCATAGCAAATGTTCTTTAGCTTGACAAGCTAAGCATGAAGAGATACGCTTTATTAGGATGCAAATTCTGTGTATGTGATTGATTTGTTGTGTAATATTTTCATGCATTGTTTGGTTTATCAGAATTGTACATGTATTACTATATAAAGAGGCTTTACTAAAGTCTCAGAAATAGTATTTCATTATTCATGAGGATGAAAGTCAAGATGGCTGTAATTTCAAAGTTTAATAGGAGTCTATATATCTCCTTTTACAATAGATGACTCCAGTTTTCCTAAAACAAGGGGTTTTGCTTCTTGCTGCTTTGTACATCCCTTTATTTTTGTCTTTGTTCCTATGTTGCCTTATTTCTTCTCTTTGCTGTTTCATAGTCACTGTTTCAGATCCTGTTTTCCTGAGGTGGTAATGCTGACAAATTTTACACTGCCCTTTGATACTTCATCCCTGTCTACCTTCCTTTGCCCCAAGAATTTGTGCCTCAGTGACCTCCAGGAGCAACTGTCTTGTGTTTTAAGAGTAATTTAAAGAGTTTAACTATGACTTCTAAGCTTATGCTTGCCAAGTATGTTTGTGTAAGTCAACTGGCTTTGTGCTTTCTAAGATGCTGAATTTACCCGTCTTTCTGATCTGTATGAGTAACAGCCATTAGTGCTTAACAATCACATAGTTGAAAAAGGTGTATAAAAGTGGAATTTACTTTGTAGTAATGTTATTTATCAGTTCTTGACATTCAGCGTATTTAGTTGCAACATATGTTTGGCTGGAGATGAAACTTTGAGCACTGTAAAAGCTTTAGTTGGAGGTGGCCTTTCAGGAACACTGCTGTGTAGGCTTTTCTCTGTTGTGGTACTGTGGGTGCAGCAATTCAGTCATCTGCTAGCTACAGGGCTTTCAGAATACCAGCCTGAGCATCCAAGGCAATTGGGTGCTGAACTCCTGTCTCCTTTGACTGGAATCCTCACGCTGGGTTGCAAGCTGGTATCCAAAGCCATGGGAGCAACATGCAATGCATCATCTTATTTTTATTGACGTCTGTTGGTGAAACTTGTCCCAGCTGTCTTCGTTCCTGTGATAGTAATTACAGTAATAATCAGCTAACACGCTAATGTCAACAGCCTTTTGTTTTTATTATGAAGAGAGAGACAGACCTATTAAAAATATTTTCATAGCTGTATGATGACACAAGAGCACTGTGTGTAGAGTTCTTTGTTTAGAAATTATAATGCATAGGTGTTGCTTTCCTAAAGAAAAAGGGGGAGGATGTTTTCCACTGATGCTTGTTCCTTCTTTCTTTTGAAAATCTGGATTAGGTAACAGGCCTTTTGGGATCTCCTATTAAATTTTCTTGTGAGATGAATCAACTTGGAGGCTGCTGAGGCTATGGAGGAAAATATTTTTTAAAATGTTTTTGAGAAACATCTGAACTTCTTGCAGCTGTTTTTCAGAAGTTCTGAATACTGTTTGATTCTGCTGAGAAAAATTCTACTTATTCTTAGCGTTTCTAGAAATTAATTTTTTTTTGTATCAGCTGAAGCATTCTTCCCCCTCCCCCCCGTCCTTTTTTGAAAAGGCTTTGGATGTAATTTCAATACATCCTTATGTTATTAATTATGTAAGGCTTCTAGAGCTTTGAACTGTTATTCTGCAGGTGACTTGCTGCTCTGAGAATAGCTGTTGTGGGATGCAGCAGAAAGGTGGGGGAAGCGAAGCAGTCCTTGTTTGAGATGCAGGATGCTGGAATCAGGGAGATGAGTCTGCAAGGATTCCTCATTGCTTGTAGTGCTGGATATTGACATCTGGAAAGTAGAAAACAATCTTTCGAATGCTCTACAAGTAACACATTTTAGTTCTTTCAAGGGTGATGTAAGAAAATAGCCTTTTTCAGTAGAACCAAGTTCTTTCTTCCCTCCCCCCTTATGTACGCCTACACCAATGTTTTTTCAGCTCTGCAAGTGTGTTTTTTCTCACTCTCTCTGGTGTGTAGGCGGCCTTCCCCATCACAATTGAGCTTCGCAGGCAATCTTTTTTTTTTTTTAGAAAAAAAAATCGTCTTTTCACAGCAGGTCTATAATTTAACACCAAAGAAAATGGAGAGCTCTAGTTTAGAATTATGATGCATCTCAGTAATGGCTGAATGGGTGAAGAATTTCACCTTAAAGAAAATAAGGAAAATTTTTCTTCACCAGAAGACCACCTGCGGAAATGTATTCACCTGCTGCCCAAATGACTTGCCAAAATGTCAGTAGTGCAGTTGCAGGCTGATAGATTTTAAACCTTTTACTCGCTTCATTAGACTGAGTTGAAAATGAGCTTTTCTATACCCAAATTAGAATGTGATTCTACTTGAGAGATGGGCTGAGTTTGTTGATAATGTCAAAGTTTAAATGTAATTCTTCCTGGAATGTTATTGTTAAAATGTGTTGAGTTTATAATTATGATTTTAGGCTATAATTACTTTAGCGAGCTCTGATAGTGCTGTCTGGCTCATTTTAAAGAGGTTTGGTTAATACTAATTTTCTCACCACCAAGTCTTCCAACTTCACTTGACCTGTCTGGAAATACTGTCAGGAGAGTAGAAATGGATGGCTTAAATTTATTTGCTTTAGCGATCTATGAAATTTCAGAGATTGTTGTAATAAAGTAACTAACACTTGTGCCACCGTGTTATGTGCAGTTCAAGCTGGCGTTGCAGCTGAAAAGCAGCCATCCTTGACTGCTTATTCTGTCCTGTGCTGTCTCCGCCTTACGTCAGCACAAGTAGCCTGACAGTGAACTGGACTGGAGAAAGCTGGGTTGGAGACATGATCTAAGCCTTCTCAGTTCTCCTTACTTAGATCTGGATTTGAATCATTCTCTTTGACAAGATTCCCCGCACATCTCCTCTAGCACATGAGCTTGGTGGGAGTAGAGGAGGACAAAAATTGAGCAGCAGTTCGTGCTCCAGCGTGTGCCTCTGTGGAGTTCCTGGGGCTGCATCGTAAGTCTCCACAGTTAGATCTGCTAGCCCAGTCTAATTTTAGAGGGCTCCCATCGTCTGTGGATGCAAGCCTTTTGTAGCAATAGTCAGAGGTCAGATGGTAAGGCTGAAATGATACAGATTTTATTACAGGACCCTTTATATAGGAAGGACCAGCTTTGAAACTTTTCTTCCTACTCTTGGAGGCTTCTTAGAAGGCTGCAATTGATGACAGATAACTTCACTCCTGCTGTCCCTTGTGCTTGACATGTGTGATTTAGGTTTATGCTGAATAGTGAGGAAAAAGTGGGCCACAGCACTGAGAAGTATCCTGTTTTTTTTTTAGGTGTAACCAAATGTTTGTTTGATCCCCCAAATGTCTGGCAGAATGTTCCAGGAGAAAACCACTTGATTCAGAGAGAGGGTGATAAAGAAGGTTGTTATTGTTACAGTGAGAAACTTCTCATCTAGGCACTCTGAGATGAGTGCATCTGAGCTGCAGAAACTTAATAGGTTTATGGTTTCATAAATCTTTGTAAAAAGCCAGAAGGAACAACAAGCAGAATTTCCACAATATCCCTTTATGTTTTGAAAAAGATTTCACCCTTTGATTTCCCATTCAAATTTTGTTCCCACCTATGGTCTTTCTGCTTTTAGGATTTGCTGTGCTATGATTCATCAGAACCTATTAGCAACAGCCACGGGCAGTTTTTGCTAAAGCTTCCCTTGCCAGCCTCCTCAGGAATTTGGGTAGGTAAGAATGCATGCTCTGCTCTGTACTGTCTGGTGGTTGTCCTTTGCAGTAATGCTAGTTGCCCTGAAATTGGTGTAGGCTTTGGGACTACCACTAATGTGTAGTGTTTCAAGCAGGACAGAAGGGGCGTTCTCCAGCAGAACAGTTTAGGCTGGCGTCCTCCGAGTGCCAGCCCATACCCGAGTCTGTGGCTGAACGCATCCTCTCCATGTGAGAGCTTTTCCAGGAAGCGGATGCGAGGGAGCTAGATGGCTATTCCCCCCGGCTTTATGCTAGGTATTTGTAGAAGCGTTCCTAAAAGCAGGTTGGACTCTGTTCAGACTGTTACAGAATGCATGGTTTTGTCACATTTTCAAAAGCACAGTAGTTCTTGTAGGTGGTTTCTTTTAATCTACTTGTGAAACTAAACTTGTTTTGTAAGGAAGAAAGGGATGATTACTCTGAATGTTCCTGACTGATTCTTGGTAAAGACTGGCTTTTAGTATGTGGTCCATTTTTTCACTGACCCGATAATGTACTTTCAGGGAGTTTATGAAAAGATAAAGAGGATGTTGCAAGCATGAGATACTGCAGTTCTGTCCATACAGCCTTGCCCTCTGCCTTGTATCAGTGCAAGCCCTTTGCAGGTGTGTAATGACTCTAGCTCAAGAAGGCATAGCAGGAAGACTGGAGAATTGCAGTGCGTGGTTTTGCCAGGGGGATGGGGAGTGGTGGTGTTGCTTTTACAAAGAGGCAGGGGTGGATTAGCTTTCAGAGGGATCAGCATCCTGATCTAACACAACATGTTGCACAAGGTGTAGTGCTGCCTGAAGGGAGAAGACCAGAATACTTGCTAGGGACCACAGGGAGAACAGCACTGAGATCTGGATGTAGATCGGCTAAAGCTGATTTGCAACCAGACACTAGCACTCTTCCTCAGAAGTGCAGGTACAGCCCCTTCCACTGAAATCCTTATGATGCTCTGTTTATTGACAAATGTTGAAAATTACAGACGTAGGATATGCAAAGGGAGTCCAGATTTAGAAATGACAAGCACTGTAATAAACGTTGCTACTAAAGAAAAAATCCTTCCTTGAAACATCAGCCTGTGGGATGTTTAAAGAAACAAATAGGTTTCTTATTTGAGAGAATTAGGTGCATGCAACTTTTGTTCACTAGTTGAAACTGTTTCCCAGGGTTATTTTTAAAATTGCTTAATTTCAGCTTTAATTATACAGATTTGCATTTACAACTGAATATATTTTAACTAGTAACTGTTCTTGTGAGCTCATAAGCTCATATTTCTGTAGACCCAGTCTCATTGAAATCAGGAGGTTTTACGGATACGAGTTAAGCTTATTTGTAAAGCATAACCACATTAACACGTGACTCTTCTAAAAATAGCGATGTGCTCAATAAAGCCAATTTTTGCTTGTTTCAGATACCTTGACATATCTATTTAGATTCTGTATTTAGGGGCAAGGCTCTCGGCAGCATTAATTTCAAGTTCTGTTAGATTCTCCACGTCCTTATATTAGTAGTGACAGAATAAAAGTTGAGAGACTCTGCATGCAGAGTAGTCAGACTGCTGCCTTCTCCTTGACCTGCACTTAAAATTACAAAAGGACTGGGAGAGGGAAGAGGAAAGGATGGTCAATGTGACTAAGTGGCTAATACTGACCTGAAGTTATATTTGGTAGGCTGTTTTTAAAGCTTCTGGCTTTATCTCTGCTATTCCTGTTGACAGGTCAAAGCCCTGTGGCATTTATCACTGTGGCAGTAAGGCGTGGTTGCGTGGGGTGGGCTTGAGGTGGGAAAGGATTTGCATCAGTGATTATTGCTCTTCCACAGGGGCATATTTAAGAATATGTAGTGCTGTGTTCCCTGTCATGGGAGGCAGCAACTGGATGGGAAGCATTTCTCTGAGAATGGCCAACAGGAGACGGACAGAGCTGCATAGCATTTTTACGTTTTGCAGGTTTTCTTTTTTTTCCCCCAGAAACTTCCTGAAGGTTTAGTTGGTGTTTGTACAAATTGAGTTTGTCTTCAAGTCCACACAAAGATAGGAATAAGCCCTACAAATCTATTTAGAAGTAGCCTCATGAATAAAGGAAGGATGTTGCTTAGGGAGTGAGTGTGTGTTTTCCTGTGTGCATGCAGGTATCTGACAAAGGGAGTAGGGACATTAGATGCTCTCATTGAGGCATAAGTGTTCCCAAGTTAGTGATTGCCTTCCATTCTGGTTTTGTACTGCAATACTGCAGTGGTAAGTGCAGTTACTATTTGTAAATGGAAAAGAAATGGGAAGTGCTTAGTGTATTTTTACCTTCTTTTATGTCTAAAAACAGTGCAGTGAATTAATAGAAGTTGGTAGTGCTGTAGTTGAGAGATGAAATAACGTACTCTAGAACTGGAGAACAATTGCAATTGTACCCTGCAGTTGAACAACCTTCAGTTGAACAAAACTGGTTAATGTTCTTAATAGCTAAATATGCCCTTTATAATAGGAAACGGATATTCTTGAGAAAAGTCTAACCTTTATTTCACTTTGTATGAGACTGAAAGAATTGCATATTCTTTCATTTAAGGCATAAGAGGGAATGAAAAGAGCCTTGGATTGCTTGATGTTATGACTATCTGTAAGGTGGAAAGGTCGTTGTGCTTTGATCACTGTTCTCTGTTAGTCTGGAATCACCGAGTGCCTGAGGCTGGTAGGGCCCCCTGGAGCCCGCCTGGTCCAAGCTCAGGCAGAGCCACCCAGAGCAGGGTGCCCAGGCCTACACCCAGGTGGCTTTTAAAGATCTCCAAGGAGGAGACAGACTCCTGGAGCACCTCTCTGGGCAGCCTGTGCCAGTGCTCAGCCACCCTCGCAGTAAAGAAGTGCTTCATGATGTTCAAATGGAGCCTCCTGTGCTCCAGTCTGTGCCCATTGCCTCTTGTCCTGTCATTGAGCACCACTGAAAAGAGCTTGGCTCTGTCCTCTTGGCACCCTCCCTTCAGGTATTTACAGACATCGATACCTAAACTACTGAAGACTTAGTGGGATGGACAGTAATAATTAATTTTCTTCGCTGTTATGGGCACCTGTTGACTAGGCAGGCTAGGAATGACGATGCACATGCTATGTCTGCAAACTTCCCAATCTCAAAATGGTTAGGCACACCCAAGTTAACTTTAATCTAGCTAGCCTGGATTAAAGAAGATTGTGCGGATTTAAGCGTGGATTTTAGTACAGCCTGATCGAGACTGTCAAGGAGTCTGGGCACTTAATCACTGCAATCCTGTGCCCTGGAAAATGAGTGGGTTTTGTAAAATGCTTGTTACTGAATTCTGTAGTTTGCATAGATGTGGAGAGCTGCTGGTGGATGAGATGCATGTATCATACTGCATGTGAATTTTTCCTGGTTTTCTCGTTAAAATGTGGAACGCAGTATAACTTGAAATCATTAACTCTGTACTTAGTACTGTGTATGATTATAGCTGTACAGTGATTAATAAACAAGGTGTTTTCTGTAATAGATGCTTTGTGGGAATGGCTGGTGAAGCATGAGCAACCCTGGTGTTTTGAGCTTCTGCATGGTTTAGCTTGCATATTGCTAAATTATAATATGCTGTGCTTCTTAAGCTTCAATAGCAACAGATTTCTGCAGTTAAAATATTTTTCATTTTTGCAGGTTAGTAATAAGAATCTGCTATTAAATCTGAGACTGAACAGAAGTGGAATCTGTGAAGCAGGGAAAAAAGTAAGCTCATGGACTGAATTTTATTTTACATTCTTAAAACCAGAAGGGACCATGGAATAGCATAATTGGGATTGGGAACTGTGACCTTCATGTGTTGCTCTTGACTAGTAGCATTATTTCTCTGCTTCATTTTTTTCTGTAAAAGGAAAATACTTGTTTCCTTTGAAGTGTTTTGAGAACATATGCAACTGCTACTACTTCAGCTGCATTGACCATTAGATTTCCTAAATTCGTGCTTCAGAACAGACACCCCAAGTTGAAATACAGCGTTTATTTGGAAAGCATCCAGTTTCAATGAAAGCATTTCTGGGAATTTAGAAATAAGCAATCCTTAAAGGATTCTATCTCTCTGAAAACAAAAGAAGCATCGTTTCCAGCCTGAATTTGTTCAGGTGTAGTAATTTCCATTCATTGGTGTTTTTTAATATCTTTGCTAGATGAAAGATCAAATTCCTTCTGTCTCTTACTCCCCATATTCTTTCTGTAGGCATTTTATTTTTTTCTCTAGTTTTTCAGCATCATTCTGAAACTGTAAAAGCAAGAACTAATTGCAGTTTCTTTGTGCCAAACAAAGTAACATAACTGCTTTGCTCTCTTACTTGATATTCTTGCTTGTTTAAACATTAGTGGATTGCATAAGATTAGCCACAGCTATATGTTTTGAGTTTTCTGTTGCACACACAGATTCAAGGAAGCTAACTAGTAAATGGGAGTAATGCACAAAGCTGTCACCTGTGTAGATCAGAGTTCACACTTTCCACTTGAGATCAGAGAAGATGAGCTCGCTTTTCAGTCTAATTGCGTTCACTGCTTATGCATAATGCAGGACCGCAACTTAACTCTGCGTCATTTGATGAAAGATAAAGATCAGAGTCTATGAGACAATGTGATGTTAGCTTTACAGATCCCAGCAGCATGAGGCATTAGTCATGTCTTTTTATGTATATAACATAGCATATGTGTACATACATATCGTTATGTGAATGTTGTATAGCTTGAGTGTTAGCAGCAATGCAATTAATAAATAGCATTTCCTGTTATTCTTAATTTGTATAGGCTTTTTAGCACATTAGTATTTTTATTCATGCTTCTATATGTTGTTAGATGACAGTGACTAATTCCTTCAATTATTTCCATATTTGAAGGCTTAGTACTAGGATACAGTTTTGTTACCTCAAAGCCATGCTGTTTATTGTATTGACCTTTATTAGCGCTAATTTTTTTCACTGTTTTTTTTCAGTATGTATGTGTACATAGCCTTTTTTTTTTTTAACAAAGGAAGCTTATAATTTGCAGAAGTTGCAAACAATTTAACTCAACAGGGTAGTCGAAAACTCATCTTTGGTTTTATGCGTGGTATTCTTACAGAAGCAAGCTGAATGTCTTAACATTTGGCTGAACTGCAAGCTCTCCCATGCCCCTACATCTCCAGTAGGAACAGAGGGAGAAGGGAGCAAGATGTCTCATTACATCTCATTGAACTTTTGTACCCAGGTATATTAGAAAATATAGCTTCTGGTTGGGTAGCTGTGGTACAAGAAATGCCGGAGAAGATGACAGTTTTTGCTTTTTTTAAACTTTTTTTTCAACCAGTCTTGTGTGTGAGCATGGGTCTTTTTAAAGACCTTGAGCTCTTAGTATGAGAGTTGTACATTGAGGGTAAGAGCCACTGCTGTTCTCGTTTCCTCACACTTCTGTGCAGTCAGAGATGTGTAATTACAGTAACTGTAAAGACCACAGCCCAGAGGCGCAGTAAATGTGCGTGTGTATAGTAGGATGGATAGGATTTTTTAGGGTATGAGGAAGCACTGGATAATCATTGTTTCAACTCAAGTTTAATTTTGATTTTTCTTCTTGCTCTTTTTCTTATTCTTTTCTTCTTCCCCTTTATTTTGTCTAAGGCATGTTATTTCAGCATAACTTCCCACTTTTTATTTGTCTTTTACTCTCTTCTAGCACCTTTGGTAGGGGTCTTTGCAGAGGGAAGAGAAGTTGATGTTGAGAACCAGCATGCCATTCCTTTTTCAGAGAAGGAATAACTCCTGCTGTAGCCTCTCTACTTTGAAAACAATTGGTGTTGGGAGGAGGTTGTTTGGAGAGAGGATGAGCTGCAAAATAACTGGGGGCTGAGTGCCTTTCCAGCTGGGATTAATTTAGTATCAAAAGTTTATAGCATTCTTTAAACGTTTACATGCTAGGCCGTGAGGGAGTGAAGGGGGACAGACAGGCATTCCTTGCAAATCTTTGCTCTTTGCCTCTGTCTTTGACTATATAAGGGAAGCAGGGATAGATTTGATAAGGTTTCAGAGAAAAGTACAGGTAAAGCCAGTGGCTATTTAATAACTTCGCTGTGAAATGAAATTGTGGGCCAAGCATTCCCTCTTGGATTGTTCTTCCAAGGAGTCATCGTGTCTTCATTACTAAAGGCTAATCCAGGTTTTTCAGCTTTGTTTTTATTAAAATGAATTGGATGTAGAGAGGAACGTTGAGACTCGCGACCACCTCAAAAGAGCAGGTTAAATATTTGGACAAGTTGGATGGGTTTTCTCACACATTAAAATCTTTGCTATTGTCTTTCATCCAGAAATCATGTTATAGTTAGCTTAACTGTATTTGGTTAAATCAAACGTCACTCTAGCCTAGTGGTGCTGCCTCTGACAGAGACAAGCAACAGATGTGGAAACAGAGGAAAGGTTTGTAGCTGTCGGCTAACTTGGTGACTTCTGGCTCAGGACTTGCTGAATCAGGATGTCCAGAACCTTTTACTCCTTGTTGTTCTCCTTTTTTTTTTCTTTCTTTTACTTGAGAAGAGCAGTGTTGCATTTGGTACTCAATGTCGGAATTCTGTGAAGTAGCATGATAAAGAACTTCTCAGAATAATTTACAACGCTGTGTACAGGTGTCTTTGTCATTGGTTGTATTAGTGTTTTTTTTTAGTTCGTGTTTATCCTATGGTGAGAGTTGGTGCATCAATGAAGGAATACAGGTATCTCCATACTATTCAGTTTCACGAATTCTGCAAGGAATTTAGAAATGCCAGGTAGTATTGGTAATGGGTCTACTTCCCATACTTGATTATCCGTTATCAGTACGGCACCTAATGGTACGTGCTTCAGAGCTGTGAATCATTGCAGCGTGTAACATTTTTCCAGGACTTGGGCCCCTGTATTCATGGTTAGCGCTTAAACTTTTCTGGTTTTACTGCAGGTGAATAATTACATGTGTGAAGTCATACCTACAGCATTTTTATTACCTATTTTGAGTGTTACCCAAGTTGACAAAATAATTTGCTTGTGCGTTTTTCTAGGATAGCTGTGCAGTTGCATACCTCTAGGCCATAGAAGTCCCCAGACAGTGACCAAAAGTGGTCTGTAAGGTCACTTATTGAATCTATAGAGCTGAATGAATTGTGACTGACCTTCTGAAGTTTTATGTAATTGGGATCTATAAACTGTTTTCTAATTTTGTCTACTTTTTTCTAATTTTGCCTATTTAATGAAAACAGAGGTTTAGCCTGTCCCCTTAGATGAGTGAATTCTGAAGGAAAACAGCGTAAGAAACCTTTTGGAGACCCTCAGAGCTTGACCACGCATGTGGGAAATTGAGAGGCTGTTAGTAAATACTTTGAAATTCTGGTATTGGAGGTGTCAACAAACATCACCGTTCAACAAAATTGTAAGGTCCTGGAAAAACTGATGGTCCTGCAAAAACTGCTTAGTCTTTTATAACCAAATAACTGGTGTTAATGGTTTTGTTGTTTCATGTCAGACTTGGATTCCATTATATGGCAAAAATACTTGAAGTTTTCTTCCTTTCCTTTTGGTAAGGTGTAGAGAACTGACACCTTTCTTGTCCCTTTTTCAGATAGAACCAACTCTTGAGGCAGGGGTTTGGTTTTGGTGATCCAGCTATGAGTCTTGTAGAGACTGGTGCTTGTAATGTTGTCTCAACTGTAAATACAATTTGCCAATAAAACAACTTTATTTTAGGACCTATGCAGTGGTGATACTCCATTCTAAATTGACTGATGGGGTATTGAAATGGTACCTCTTGCTTGGCATTCACATTGCCAGTATGTCATGCTAATCTTGGCACGTATGAATTTAAAACATCTTTCTTGCCTTCCCCCCCCACCCGAGTTAATCTGTTCAGGCATAAAACATAATTTTCATCTTTCTTATTTAATCCATATTTGGTTACTTTCATACGGTTTGGGTTTGTCGCTTATGGTATCAGATTTTTTAGTTCATCAGACCTGTAATTTCAGATTTAGCATTTGAAAAATTGTACAGTAAGTACTTCTGACAAGGAATTGCAGAACTATAGATGAAGTTCTTTTGGTAACGAACATTATCAAAAATCAGACACGACTATTTCAAAATGCTTTTGCACTTTGAGGTAGAGGAGCGTACGTGGTACATAAAGTTCCTTCTCAGTTTCATAGTACCAAACTGTAAAGTCTATTAAAGCATAGAGGGCACAGATGTTATCTTGTATAGTGTTATACTTTGTTCCTTTGTATTAGAGAGGAAGGAGGTGTTTGGAGAAATCTTGTTCCTGGATTGAGCAGCTGATAAGCTTACCCCCTAACACTCATTTCCAATTCCCCCCCCTTCCCCCCCTAAACTTTTCTGTAATAAGAAAGGGGAATCTGTCTTTATGAAATGATGATGAAATTATTGCAGACAATGTGCTCTTAGGTAAGTTTAAGCTTGTTTAGTTAAAAGTATTTATTGTAGATTTTGAGGCTGGAACTTTTATTCCTGTGGTTCATTTTTGTTCTGAATCAACTTTTTTTTTAGTAGTGAAGAATTCCTTTTGACAAAGCAGCCTTTCTGAAAGGGGAGAAAAGAGCATCTACTGAAATGGGAAAAAGCAATCGGAGAGACCCGTTTTATGAGGTGCTGTTTAGAAAGCAGTGTGGCAGGTGTAATGCTTGGTGGTGGTAATGTATTTTAAGTGTTCAGGAAAACAGCAAACTTGTGTTGCATTTTTCCGCGTGGGTGTTTATCGTGAAAGTATTCAGCTTACCATGTTACTAGCTTTTACATATATCTAATTCAACTATTATAGCTGATTAAGAATTTGAGAAAATAATCCTGTAAAATGTATGTTGTAAAAAAAAAAAAGTACAAAAATGTGTCAATTTGGTGTATATTCAGGAGGTATATACATGGTGTGTGTTCAGTATGCATTATTTGAGAAGTTGGAAGATGCTTTGGAGCACAGGGCACAAATCAGTATGAACTTGAGTTTAGCCAGTTTTTGTTAGTCATTATATACTTGTCTTTATTACCCTAGTTTTGCTTTTACTCCATGTTCACCAAGTAATGTGTCTCTGATTGTAATCTAGTATTGCTCTAGGATAGCTGTGCAGTCATTTTTATTAATGGCAGATGTGCATCTGGATGATCTTGTAAATGATTTGGTCGTATAGGATATCGTAACAACAGGGAAATAACGTTCCATAGGAATTCTGGGGACAAGAGTAAGTTGGTATGCTCATTGGAGGGAAAAAAATACAAAAAAAACATGCAAATTGTGATGAAGATGCAGAATCTACAGATTTGTCAAGTAATGGAAATATTTAGAGTGTATTTAGAAAGATTCATTCCTCGACCATCTTGCCATGTTGTGTGGATCTGTGCTCCTGATATCTGATGCTTTTTAAACAAAGGCAACAGTTTTACTTGTCCTCTTTTGCTGTAACACGATATGTTGGGAATTCACATGAATCAAAGATGACCCTGAGTGTGAGATAGTGCTGTAAATTCTCTGCTAGTCAGGGAAAGTATTGTGTGTTATCAGTTAGATTTAGTAACTATTTCATTGAGTCCTTTTTGTTAGTCTTGAGAATTTTTACAGTGTGTGTTTTACTGCATGAATTATATTGCTAAGTGTGTATAATGTAATGATAGAACAGGAGGTACCTCAGCATAGTTTTCCTTTATAATAACAATAGGATCAATATAAAACATAACACATTTCAGACCAGTATGTTGTGGTTTTTATGTAAACCAGATGGTGCTTTCCTGTATTTTGATAGGTACTGACTTATAAATCCAATCAAAAACTGGCTTTTGTCTGTCAGAATGAGGCCGAATGTATAAGCATCTTTATTCTGACAAAAAAAAAAAACCACACACACACACACACAAAATATGAAAAAGTAATGTAACTATCTGTCCTCCCTACCCCCAAAACCAAAAGCAAACCCTGATCCCAGGGAGTTTTACTGATGATACTGAGACACCTCTGGCTAACCTATTCAAGACTGAAATCCCTCACAGTGATGTAAGATTTCTTTTCTGGACTTCAGTAGATGTTTAGACAGCTGTTAATTCTCTAGTGCAATTTTTTTATTTTATTTTGGTGCTCAGTGGATAAGAGGGTAGATTCTTAAAGATTTACTCGGTATGTAGACAAAACCTTTGTCTAAAAATGGACATGCTGGACCAGGAGCAATGAGCTTAGAATTATATTGCAGACTGCCACAGATTAATAACACCACCGTCTCTTTTGATCATCAGTGTCTCCATATAAACTGTTTTCTAGCCTTTTAAAGGCATTGAGTCCTCAAAGAATTTTTCACACAACACTGTGCAACTTGGAAGCTGGTGGTTGTGAAGTGCTGTTGGTGAATGAGATCGGTGTTGCAGTACTGAAGAGCTCACTGCTGTTTGTGCAGGCTTGTAAGTTTCCGAAATGTGGGAGAGAAATACTTTGAGAAATGTTTTCAGATGGAAAACAGTATGTTAGGAGAGCTCAATCTCCTCTAGGATGATGATAACATTGTCACTATTCCCTGGTTTACATAGCACTTTTCTCTCCTCAGGTGTAATGGTGCTACCCTGTTCAGGTCAATATTGGTAACTTGTTCTCTTTCACTGTGCTGTTTTAAGTTTATCTCCAGCTTATTTGCCAGATTCCTGACATTTTTCTTCTGATAATGCAGATGTAAAGAAAGAGAGATGTTAAAAAGAAATCCTCTTAAAACTTTACATCTATTCTACTTTCAGAATAGTTAACAGGGGTGTTTTGAATGCTGTTTCTGAAAATGGATGCTAGTAGGTAACTGAAAACACTGCGTTCTGTCCACGGCGTCAGAGAAAAGAGTGCTTTTCTGTCCATATGTCAGTGGTTACTTTCTCTCCTCTGGCAGTACTGCAAGTACTTTTCCTGGAAGTGGGCTACTTTTGCATTCCTTCAGGTGCGTGCCTCTTGGACCCAGAAGTCGTGTTCTAGTTCACAGATAATTTAGTATAGTCCTGGAGATGTAATCAAACTCTTTTTCTGTACTTCAGCAAATTTTTTCACGATATATAAAAAGTCTTGGATTTTCAAACTGCTTTGCATGTTATTCCAGCTTTTAGATCTCTGAACTAGTGAAAATGCATGCATATTATTCTTAAAGGAAAGGGGGAATAGTGTCTGATTTTAGTTTTTTTGGCCTTTGCAAGTGTGTGTTTGCCACTGTTTCCATGTACCGGATCACAGAAGCTAACTTGTTTATGTGAATAACTTACTATTATCCACACGCCTTGTTGGTAGAAATTTAATGAATGAATTGGGGGTAAAATCTAAACAAAAGTTGCTGAAAGTCTGAATTCTTTGGAGGACTGAACGATGGCGTCAGACTTTGGTATGTGCTGTTAACACTTCAGCTCTGATACGTGCTCTGGGTGTCTCTGTACTGGTGTAAATACATGTCGGATTTTGGCAAAGTATGAGTTGTAATATTACTGCTGTTTCATAGGGAAGTTGAAAAATAAAATGGGAGCTAAAATACTTCTGTGTGCAGAGCTAAAATATGTGTCCATGCACATCTGTATGTAAAGTCTAATCCTGTAATATTAAAGGTATAAACATGGCATATGACAAGTTTAGCCTTCTGGTAGGCTTTGATGGCCTGGGTGAGATCCAGAATTGATGTGAGCTGCCTGAGCCGGCATGCTATAGAAAAGCTACCAATAATGCTAACTTAATGAATTTGAGAACGGCGTTGGTATTTTTCAAAATTAAAAAGGCAATGCTCCTCATTTTTTGTCGTATGTGAACGTGATTTGTAGCCCACCAACAAATTGGAAGATCTCTGCTGGTGCTGTAATTTCACCCAGGAAGACTTGGAGGGAATTCTTGATAATGTATTCCGTGTTGGTATTGCTAACCACCTACGTGCATGTGTGCTGTTTTTGTGCTGTTCCTATCTGGGCAAGACTAGGACTGACTTAAAGGTCTTCTTGCCTGAGTCAGAACAATATAAAAATGCAGAGAAGGAGGTTCTTGGCTTGCAGAGATGTAAAATGCCAGACAAATGGGTGGCCTGTGTGAATATTTTTGTTGTATTACATATGTCATTTCAGCAGACTTGCTGGTACTTCAGAAGCATACAGTATTGATGGATACCTTACAATTGTATGATGCAATACCCATCTTGGGACTGCCTGCTTGACGGGTCTCCCTGTGGTTACTGGAGCCACCCAGTAAAGGGTGGTCACACAGGTCAAAAATGCAATTCAAGTACCATGGCACAGCAACACGTGCTGAAAGCTGAAACCATTGCGATTTGAAACTGTCCGCAAACCTCTAATGCCTCTTTTCCTAAATGTTTGCTGTTTGACGATTTTCTGGTGAAATACTGAACTAGCATTGAATGTCCATTACTGGTCTTCCAATTACATGACTCAAGGCTGAAAACCCCTACTCCATGAAGATACTATCTCTTTCTTACTTTATGTGGTTCTGTGAAATAGATCTAAATCTACCTAAACAATAAGATCAAAGCATTGAAGAGCAACGCAAGACAGATGCAGATTCAGTCTGGTTTAGTAGACTTTTCCGTGTATGTTTTCTGCTAACGTCTACTTCAAGAATGGGCTTCTGTTTAATCTGTCAGGTCTGGGAAAGCATTTTAAGCGCAAAACAAGTAGAAAATAATTTCAAATAGCTGAAGGTCTGAAAATGTAGTTGCGTAGCAGAGTTTAATATTAGCTTGCCTTTTGTGACCTGAAGGAAAATTCAGGACTATTTGCTAAAAGTAAAAAATTGCAAGGCCTAAACCAATTGAATTATGTTACTGACAGTAGGAATATGATACACTACTGAGCAAAGATAGGTTTTCTTTTCCATCTCTGCTCTTCTCCCCATTGTTAGTGTTTTAATCTCAATTGTGAGCAGTTGTTGAAATAATAAATGCTGCTGCTTAAATGGTAGTTACAGGTATTCTGTTTTCTTGAGAGCCCCAAACAGATTTGAAAAGCAAAACCAAAAAGCTCAGCTGGTAAAGCCATCACAGGATAAGGCAGGAAGTCTGCATGACAGAAGTCATAAATGGAGAAATTCATTAAGTTGAATGCAGCATCCTGGAGCTGGGCGTACACAGGATTTTGCTGAGCCCGTTTAAGCTGGTGCTGCCTTTGAAAGGGGTGGCCAGGTGCCCCCATCTGCTGATTCGAGTTGTTTGAGAGATCTTGTAACCAGGAGTGAGAGAGAATGGGCATGTGTGCTCCAGTTTTGTATACTACTTCAAATGATCTTTTTCTGAGCATCTCTCAGAGATGAATGAAGGTAGCATATTTCCAGGTAGCTGACTTCAGCTGTGCCTTGGCCCCCCTTGCTGAGGAGGGGTTGGTGCTGCTCGTCAGTCAGCCCTTCATCTGCTGAGGTTTACGGCCTTGCGTTGTAAGGCAAGTCCACGGTGGTGGTGATTTGCCTTAAACACACAGTTCTGTGAATGTTAGAGTTATCGTGACTCATCAGTCAGAGCTCTAGGACTTGCAGTGGAGGAAAAAATACTATTTTGTTAGGCTTAATACACAGCTACTTAGGTAAGTAGCTCCAGCAGTAACTTAAAGGGGACTCTTGTACTGTGAGAAAACCTGACCCAATTTAAGCTGTTTTTGATGAAGACGTTTAGCTTGGGCAGATGTCCCACACGTGGTTTAGGTATACTGTCCTGGCTGCTAAGTTTTCTGAATAATGCTGATTTTGCTTCACGGCCTCGCGGTTTGCAAGCTTGGCCAGACTTGGCACGGGTTCAGGGGGGTAGCTGAGCCTGCCCTGGTGTGGGACTGCAGTGTCTAGGTTGGTCTTCTCCTCTGCTTGCTTTTCTCGGAAATAGCGGGCTCCTTTAGTGGCACGTCTCAGAAATGAGCGTGCAGAGACAATCTGTTCTGTACTCGTGGTGCTTTCTCTGTTGGCATCAGTATGGAGTGGAGGGAGGAAATGATTGTAATTCAAATACCGAAGAGCTGAAGAACAGAAAGAAGGGAAAAGATGCTAGGCTGGGAGACAGAGGGCCAAGCATTTGGAGGGAAGAAAGAAAAGGATGTAAGAGCAGGAAACTGTTGACAAAAAAAAAGGGGGGGGGGGCAGAGGAGGGGGGGAAAAAGAGGGAGTGAGGGAGTGGAGTGAACAAAAAAAAAAAAGGGGGAAGAAAGGAATCATGAGCACCAGGCAGGAACAAGCAGCAAAAGGTTCTGGGGACAAGGGGGAGTGCAGATCACTGTCTTTAAAGTCTTGGATGTTTGTACAATACTGCTGTTTGATATCACTGCAGATGCAAAAATCTGAAATTTTATGGCAGGTGCTCTCAGTAGAAGATTCCTTTTTCGAGAATTTCATTCTCCAACTCTTTGGCTACCTAGCTCTTAAATTAGTTAACTCTGATCAAGAGTTTTATCTATATATTTTATTTTTTTCTCTATTTTACCAGCTGGTACATCTTTGAAGAGAGATTTCCTGTGCTCTTCCTCAGATGTCTGTGATATTTCCAAGAGGAACTGTCTTTCTGTAAGTGGAACTCTTCTGTGAAAATCAAATTCATGATCTGAATTAGTTGAACACATTAACAGGAATGTGTGTATGCAGAGAAGTCTGAACAGTTTTAAAAATGAAATTTTTAGTACTTAAAATCATTTGATTGATATTCCCATTGTCTTAACCACAAATTAAATAAGATTTTTCATGATTCATAATTGGGAATAATGATAGATGCTCAGGGGAAGCTCCTTTTTTTGGCTTTGGACATTTGAAATGAATAGTAAACTTCTATTCTCTAGCTTAGACAGTGATAATAAAAGCAGTACACATCTCTGTCAACATTTGTGAAAAATAAGTCTCTGGGGATTTCTGAATGTGTTTTATTTAATGATGAGAACAGTAAATCTGTCCTGTGTGGTGTCTGAGTGAGCTGTCTTTTATCAAAACATTATTAATTGATTTTTATACTTTACAGCTGTGTTTTGGGAATACGTATTGGAATGAAAGCCAAAAGCTCCCCTCTGGATTGCAAGTCATATTGTAGAAGAGTTGAGTTTTTTTAAAGCAATTTTGATCAGGAGGAAGAGGGAGGCCCTTGAGCTGCCTACCTAGCTTGGTTTGCCAGCAATCGTAGAACTAGTTTAGTCATGGGAGCACAGCTCATCAGACCTGTGTATGTATGTAGGTGTTTGAAGATGAAGATGGGTACCCTGTGAGATCTTCATTTACACTTAAATGCATTATTACCATCAAATTGTGAAATTAAGGATTTACTGGGATTGCCGAAGAACTGTTTATTTGTTTCTTTAGATATGAGCACCATGGAGATCGGCCTTCAAAGCTGCTGTTCTCTAGAAATACTGCTTTTTTGTTAGTAGGTGGTTTTCTACTGGTTTGGAAACTGAATGTGTTTGTCACATGAGGAGGTGAATGTAGCATGGGGAAGGGAGGAGTGGAGCAGGGGAACGGAGGATCCGGCCTCCCTGCCCTGGCAGGGGCAGGCCTTCAGCTTGGCTCATGCTGTAACATTAAGTTGAAGCCTCAGGCTCCATGAGGGGTCCCAGCACAATCCTTGTGGGCCTCCTGGACGGTAATACCTGGTTTGTCCCTAATGTGGACTGGATAGATCAACACGGTGGCCCTTAGGCAGCCCTGGACCACAGAGTATGCTCATGCAGTCTGCACTGTTCTACAGCACAGAAGAATACAAAACCATAGGAGAAATACAGCTGCATATTTGGCCATGGTAAAATAATTCACAAAAGTATTATGCAGCATCTCATTTTAGGAGATGGTTGAGATTGAAACATTGAATCCTCTGGGATCATCGTAGCTATTTAAAGTTAAGAATGCATATAGTACCACAGTTATTTCCTTTGGTGTGCACATGTTGTCTCCTCTCTCTAAAAATTACAGTCATTCTGCAGACTACTCAAAACAGGAAAAAAATGGACTGCCTGTACTAGCTACTCTGGGCTGTGGTTATGAAAGCAAGTGTAGGAATTTAGTAGTCACAGTAGTTGTACCGTAAAAATAACAGTTGTGAAAGCTATTGCTTTTTACATAATGATAATTTTAAAATTATCATCAGCTGTTTTTATACAGAATGAATGTCAAATATAGATGGCTTACCACATAAACCTTTCAATGGCAGAAAACAAAACAAAAGACAAAAGCCACAAATAATGAGATCACTGAATCCTACAGCACAAACCATTGACCTTCTTGTCTCAAAAATAAAAAATAAAAAACAACCAACCCACCCCCTCTAATAATTTCTTATTTATAACTAAATTTCTTATTTGTCATTAGTGTCAAAAAGTTAAAGCTTTAGTTATTGGCTTAATTGGTCATTTAACACAAAAGGATTTCATAGTATTAGAACATCTAAGTGTTCTGGTTTTAAATGTAAAATTGTAGAGTATATTTTATGTGAAGTAATGTGACCTCGAAGAGGCTTTGGCAAAAGATTCAATTTCAGTGAATCCAGCAAAAATTGCAGAGCTCGCTTTTTTTTGCACCTGCTTTACGTAAACGTACTGTGCTTGTACCAAAACTGTATTTTGTTTTTGTGAGTATGATAGTCTTACCAGCAATTTCATTTAATCATCCACTGCTAGTTTTTTTTAAAAGCACTAAATTTAATTTTTAAAGTTCAGACTCTTATGAATGGGAAGACATCAAAGGAGAAGGCCAGTAACTGGGGAAAGAGCCATACACAGTGTAAAATATGGAATAACGAGAGAGGCTAGGAGCCTGTTCTGTCACATTTCAGTTTAAAATAGCTGGGGACATAAGGAAATAAGCAAATTATTTGATGAGTTAGCAATGAACTTAGCTGCAGCAGTTTGAAGAGAAGCAAGGACAGCCAACAGCTTGTCAATTTGATGGATTGACCCCAAAGTTTACTTAAAAAGAAATCACTCAAGAAAATTTATTGCTTTCATATGCTTTTACCAATGTGTCTGTTCTCAGCTTCTAGCCTGTGAACCACCAGTGGAATTCAGAGCCTGTCCATCATCTGCAAACAAAGTATTTTTGATAACCGTGCAATTGAGCAATAGAAGATGAATAATTCAATGTGTCTTACAAATGTGCCTGTCCATCACGTGTAAACAAAAGTATTTTTGATAACCGTGCAATTGAGCAATAGAAGATGAATGATTCAATGTGTCTCACAAAAAGCTGAAGAAAATAATTAGAAAGACAGACAAAAGCATACTTGGCTGTCAATGTAGAAGCATCTTCCTGGTGGTCCCCAGACTTAGGCAGCATGACAACTGATCTCCTCAGCTTTTCATCAGTGGGGCTGCCCCTGTTTAATTTCGGTCACCACCCTTGACTTTGCAGTTGCACCACACCGCATAGAACTAGCGTTGCCTGTGCTCATGGTGTTATTGCTGGAGGTGAGTGGGGTTGTGCAAGTTCCCCTCCCTCTACAACCACTTACGTATCTGTGATGCTTTTCACAGTTCTGCCCTTAGCTATTTGTGTATAATTTAATGAAGCCAGGGAAGTTGCATCGGGGCTTCGTGGAGAAGTTGTCTTGAAAGAAGGCAGGTAGTTTTTCATGAGCTGCTGCTAACTACCTGTTTCCTCCCAGAATTTTCCTGGGGAAGAGGTGCATCACCTTCTGAAGTCAGACAGTAAGAGTTTTTCATAAACTGAGCGGCTGAGTTGGGAATCTTTTAAGTACCCTGAAAAGACCTTTCTTTTTGTTAAGCACATGTACATGTTCATGGAAGTTGTTTTGCATAGGAAGATACAGGAGAGCTATTTTAAATATTGGTATGAATCTGTAGATATTGGTAATTCTGTCTTCCAGTTACTGTTAGCTGAGACGTCAAATATATGTTAAGGATACTTCACATTGCTGTGTTTAAGAATCTGCAAAAAATTGTGACAGTCAGGCTTACCTTAATTCCAAGTGTAAGGAGGTATAACCAAGTACTCTTGTTCTGAGGGTGTTCTCATTCTTTTGTCACTGTAAAATATTTTCTTTATAACAATCTCCTGGTTATCAGTGCTTTTCAGATGTCTGTCAAGGTATCACCATAGCTCTTTTCATATATGCCCGTTAAAAGTTATTGAATTTAATGTATTTTTTCCAACAGAGCATTTGCAAATTTCCATTCAGGTGCATACTATCTGAAGTGCTCTTTTTACCAGTAAATCTTGAAAACAAATTCTTGAAGGAGGAGACGAATTATTCACCTAAAGAAAAGAAGGGTACTTCTTGGACAGATTAATGTATTTCAAGCTGTGTTCCCCATCTATAATCAGATTTGAGAATGCAGTTTTCTGCAGTGCGCCTGCACTTTTTTGACTTGCATTTAAAATATACAGGCAAAAGCTATACCTAACAGAAGTGATGCTCTCTTACCTCCCATGTGATGATAAAAATGTGACATGATGTATGCTGTCACTGAGTCAAGAGAGCTGGGTGGTTCACAGAGTAAACAGATCACAAGTCCATTTTTCTGTGTATGTATGGGAAGGGAGGAAAGAAGAGTGGGAGCCTTCTTTCAGGTTTTGCACTTCATTTTGGGTAAAGTCAGTGTTTTACATCTGTTAATGGGGAAAAAATTGGTTCATGAAATCGTATTAATTTAGTAAAGCCTTTAAATCCTTGATTTTTCTTCCAGTACAGAATATTGTTGCAAGAATCCTTTCCTTAAACTTTTCAACAAAGGAGAAGTAATTACCAGTAAAATGGTCATATTTTTTTATAAAGTATGGCTGTGCATAAATACACAGTGTATTTTCCTATGTGACTTAAATTCTATGGACTTCCATTAAAATACTCTGAATAGAATAATTTCCAAAATACCAGTGAATGTGTCTGAGTTAGCTTTCTATAAGGTAGTTGGTTAAGAAGGCCATAATAACAAACATAGTGGGACAGGCCATGCATCCATCTACCTTAGCAATCTTTTTGACATGGTGCTCGCTTAGTATCAGAAGTTTAGAGAAGAATATGAGAGCAGGGCAAGCACACAATGATCTTTACACACTTATTTCCTCTAGCGTTTAGTAGCTTTTGACTCTTGCATCAGGGGAGACATCATGTGCAAAGTATGCTTTAATGGATATTTATTTCATTGAAGCATGAAATAAGTAAGCTTTGTAGAGTCTAGTAGTATCTTCTGACAGAGATACGTTGTTTATGTGATTTGTAAGGTATTGTCATTATTCTAAATAGGGTATCTGATTATTTTATTTGCTGCCCAATTTTAATATTTGGAGAGAAATCAAATGATGATTTCCTGTTCCTCTTTTCCATGTTTTCCATGATTTTATAGACCTTCTGTTTCCTCTCCACTGTCTGTTCCAGAACGAAGGGCTCTTAAACCCAGGCAGCCACTGAAAGAACTTCCTGCTTGCATATTCCTGCTTCTGTTGCTGGCATAAGTGTTCCTATAGTCACACAAAGACACAGAGCAAGGGACTGATCTGCCTAAAAATTTACTCTTCCCCATCCCTAGATACTTTGAATAGTTAAGCTCAGCCAGCCCATCCCTCTGTGTGGGTGCATGGCCATAGGATGGCAGGAACGGTAATAAGCAGATGAACACCTTCTCAGGTCTGTGGGCTTCAACTCTCTGTTCCATTTAACACCAGGTAAGAAGTGTTCATAGAAATTTGTTGCTTTATCTCTGGCTGTGCTCTATATACACTCATACAAAGAAATGGTTTCAAACCAGAGACCTGAGAGATTTTTGTTCTGGGGCGGTTAATGTCAAAGTGTACAGGTAACTCTTAGCATCCAGCAATAAGTGAGTGATGGTGAACCCACTGCCTAAGCAAGCCTTCCAGGGGAGGAGTGAACAAACTGCCAGCGAGTCCCTGTGTGCAGGCTCCCCAGCCATCCATGCTGCATGCGTGGGCCTCTGTCGCCTCTGCAGCTGGTCTCATGGGGACGTGTGCGTGGATCTGGGCCCGTGGCCAGCTCTGGCCCAGCTCCCGAGGCGGGTCTCTGTGCCGCAGCTTTTAGAGCAGAGCTGGTAAGATGAGAAGACAGGAGAGACAGTCTTGTGGAGGTGGGGAGGGAGGCATGCTGTAGAGGCAGTGTTTGGACGATACAGGAGTGAGAGGGAGGAATTTGAGCACTGGTATTTGAGGGATATACAAATGTTGCTGCTTTTTGTTCAAGTGGGGTTTGACTTAAAAACCCAAAACACCTACATCCCAGCTGTCAGGTAACGGCCTGACAGACTTCATGGTGACAAACTTGTCTGTGAGAAGTTGATGAGAATTACCTTTGGGAGGTACACATGGTCTCGTGTGGTCAGTCAGCCATGCACCCCGGCATTGCGCTTTCATACTTCTGTCAGTAGAAGAAATACAACACTGTGTCCAGGAACATGAGTAGTTTACAAGTTGACAATGGGATCGTCATCCATTTGAACCTTTTGGTTCACACCCCTCCACTTACCTTAACTTCTTTACCATCTTTAATGGCTCCAGCACAGGGCATGAGTAGCTTCATTTTCCCCAAAGTTGACCTTTTGGCAATGAGTTTGCCATTTTTTTGCAGGCCTGGTTTTCCATCATGGCTGTATCTAGAGTTTAAGGATATTTCCCTTTATACTGTAGGTAACAGAAGCTGGCTTGTTGAGACTTAATTCTCTACCACCTCCTCGCCATGCAGTTATCTGTCCATGTCCTGTGTAATGCCCGTGATCCACTAGGATCTTCAGTTTTCTTTTGGTTCCCTCTTACCTCTATTCCCTCCTATATTTCTGAATTATCAGATGGTAAGACGAACCTGCTGTGGATGCTTCCAGGATGTACGTGCTGACTGGCTACTGTAGTGGTGACACTAGTTTGGTCTCTTACCTATCAAACTGCCTACTTTTATATTTTAGGCCTACATCGTTTCTGAGACTTCAGTCTTGTCAGACTTAGTAAAAGCTCATGTATGTATAATCGGGGTAATTTATTAAGAAAGGAAGGATAGCAATGGTGACTGCAGAAGTCTGACTTGTTTAGGAAACCAGGAAAGGGGGGAGAGATGAATTCTTTATTCAAAGTCAGCTAAGTTTTGCAATGTTCTTTTGCTTTTTATTTCCTTTCCCTGTCTGTGTTGTTTTAATGTGGTTTACCAGTATGATGACCCCTTCAGGAGTTCTCACTGAAAATGGCCTCTAACTTTCATCTGAACATGCTGATTTCTTCTGCTTCTATAAATTTCACTGTACAGCTGGAATAGCTGTGCTTCACTAGTTTAACACAAAACAGAGATGCATTTATTAGCTGGATAATGTCTGTGCTTCTGGAGTCAAGTCATATTTGCATTTGGTAGAGTTTATAGAAGGCTGTTTTCTCAGTAGAGAGATTATGGAAAATGCTGAAAATAATATTCCTGAGGATTTTGCATGATGCAAGTGTCATGTACCAGATGGCTTTGCAACCTATTTAGCTATCTGTTTTTGTTAATCTTGCTTTGCTTGCTTGAGACCTCAAAACTTAATTTCCCCACCTGCTGATAAATATAGGGTCATAGGAATCGCCACGTTGGGTCAGACCATCTGTTCTTTAATTAGGACTAGTAGCAGATGCTTGGGATGATGATGCACAAAAATCTACAATAGGCAGTTATGTTAATAATATGCTCCAGGGAATCTCTCTCTGGGATCCTGTTAGTTCAGCTTGCATTGTAAAGCTATTTATTTTTAAATATTTTCTATTGTGATGCCATTTTATCTTTTGTTCTCCCCTTTAATATTGCTAAGCTTTTGGCTTGGCAGTCCTGCATCCCTCACAGTGAGTTCCCTGGCTAGATAAACGAAGTCTCTTTGGGTGGGGAACTTGTCAACTTTCAATTTAGTTGAATGCTTTCCCTGTCTCTTCTGTTATTCATGGAAGGAAATCCTTGGTCTGCCTTTCCTCTGCCATTTTAAAAATCTTTTTCTTGGGAAAAAAATTGTATTCTTCCTGATGCTTCTTTATGCTTTTTGTTATTCTTGATTCCTGTCTCCAAAAGGAGAGAAAAACACAACTGTGGTAACTGGATGATTCAAATTTCCCACCGTGCTTCAGTTGAAAAAACACCGGTGATGCCTATAAAAGAAAATTTTTTCTTACGCTACCGAAGTAGTATAATTTAAACAAAGTACCTTCAGTATTTTAGTTTTTATTTGAGGAAGATGAGCTTTGTTGTAATAGTGAAGGTGCCTTTGCAATGGGCATGTTGACTAAACCTGCTACAGTGCTGCAGCAAAGTGAAGGTTTTTTTCAACTGTTTTCAAAGCTGCTTTGAGCAGAGCATGGCACAGAACTAAAAGGTGGGGGGAGTTCCTTCTCAGGGCCATGGGTGTGCCTGTGTTTCCCTTGGCAGTCCTAGATCTGAAATGAGAAACAGCTCTTTTCTTACTGCAGCTGGAGTGGTGCTTAAAGAATTGCTGATCTGGGGGACAAACATCACTCGCTGATAGTAACAGCAATGCTACTAGCTAAACAGCAGCTCCCAAACTGGGGGTTGTGGCAGCACAAATGGGCATGGACACAAGAAACTAATTTCTTTGGGGGGGTGGGTTGTTATACTGTGCTGATCTGAAATAAATTTAAGAGCAATTGATAGAGAAATGGTTTGATATAGATTGTGACTATAATTTTAAATATCTGTGTAAAAGGGATCTCAGTTGTCTCTGTTCTTGCTTTTTTTTTCTATTTTTGTGGGGCCCTATTTCTCTGTGGAGTATTACTCACGAATTGCTAGCCTCCCTGTATGACTTACATTTTTCTATATAGATTATTAGGTAACTGATTAAACCTCGAGGTGAGTGTAAGTTAGTAGTTGAAGGAATCAATAGGATTTGAGTGAATGGAAGTAAGAAAATTATGGGGAGGAGAGACAGGTTTTGGTTAGATACATTAATTGAGAAATGAGATGTTGAACCCTATCCTCCTAGCCAGCAAAGGAATGCAGTTTTTTCTAACCTGCTTCTAAGCATTGGAGCCAGAAGCCTCTGTTGTGTTGTGCTCAGGTTTCCAAGGAGATGTGAGATATTTTTGCAAAACTGAGAAATTGAGAAATCATGGAAAGAGGAATTTTAAATTGCATGTCAAACCACAAAATGCAGTGGCACGGAAGATTTGTAATACAAAGTATTTTAAGGGTAGAACTTAAATGCTGTACAGCTGAAATCCTTTTTCACTGATGGTAATGATTAGCATTTAACTGAGAGCTATGTTAGGATGATAAACAACATTCTTTTCATTTTCAACTGCTTGGAGAGAAGACTAAGTGCCCAGATAAATAGATGCTATTTATCACCAAGTCTGCAAGAATTCTTTACCCAGAATTAAAAATCCTAAAGTGTTACTAAGAAATTAAGATGGTTTAAAAATGCTGGAGATCTAGTTCTTGAAATGCTGTTTGGCTTGAGAGTGTTGAATAGGTATTACAGATTGAGCATCCCAGGAATGTTCTGTGTCTAGGATGTTAAAAGCTGCTTAAGATTATATGAAGTATTTGTGAACTTCTTGAGGAAACTGGAAATTTTCAGTTGACGACAGCATGTGTGTAGCATCCAACTTTTTTGCATTCAAGAGTTAAGGCAAAATGTAGTAAAACCTGCTCAGATGCCGGCTTATGCTTTGGAGTACTGGGTAGCTGCAGGACACCCCATGAAGCCAGAAGAGTGGACTGATTTTGCTAATCATGGACATGTCATGCTTTGTGAGAGAACTTGTAAATTAGTAATCAAGAGATGGACTTCTTTCTAGTGGTATGACAATTTTCATGTCCTAGAATGTCTTGGTGTGCAGCATTGCTAGGATCCGTGAGTCTACAGCAGACTCTCCGGCACAAAGAGAGTAATATCTGAGCTTACATGGTACAAAGTGTGTACTTTCTGCTGTATGGCATATATAACCTTAAGCTTTCTTCTAGCCATACCTTACTGTAGATACGTCATGGTTCTACTTGCCTGTATTTGTTTCATCTGTTAATTTTAATCATGGCTTTGCTTCTGCACCTGCGCTATCACTAACAGGCTGGTCAGCATCTTTATCCCTCTGGTTGTGATACTATTTCTGTACCTCAGGCATGGCTGGCAGGTGGAGCAGATAGGTAGGGTGTGTAGCAGGAAATCACAGGGAGGGGTTCTGTGAATCCCTGTGAAAACTCAGTAGGAGAAGGGTAGGTGGAAACAATACTGTTGTCAGTTTGAGCTGGAAGCCAAGGGGGGATTGGTCTCCCTCAATACTACTTGTCTGGGGTGAGCCAGCACCGGCATTGCTGGCTCCCCAGCTGTCCATAGTTCTGCTTCCTGTTTATTCCATAAATTAAAGAAGGTATTCTTCTCAAGCAGGTAATAATGTGACTTTTGAAGATGGAGATGCATGATTTGTTTAAAAAAAACATTTTTTAACAGAACGTCACTATGTAAGAAAAAAACAAAATGCAAAGCACAGTGTTAAGCTTTCTGGTAAAAGCAAAATGTTGTATCCTGTACTTTTATATGCTTAAAATCTCTGTTCTATAAAACAATTTTTTGCTGGCATATATCTTCATGATAGCTTCATACTGGTTTTGGTTTTAAGACTTAGGATTTGTTTAACTGAATATTCTAGGACGAAGCATTCAGCTGTATTTACTTGGTAATGTGTCAAACCTTAATTTCATTCTATCACCCACTAAGATCTTTGGACATTGATATAAAGAAGCGAACAAGTGAAGTATTTATTTCTATTAGTGAACGTATTTGTAATGTTGTATTTGAAAACACTGCTGTTTTAGGGAAATACAAAGGTCCACAAAATAGTAAAACCTACAAAAGTAAAATTGCAGAAGTTTTGAAGATTATGAAATAGTTAAAGGATATGTTGCTGATGCAAAAAAGACATCTTGACCAGCTATATATGACTGCATTCCTTGCTTGTGCATACTGCTTTTTGAAGTATTGGGCCTCTGAACTACAAAAATGATGCAAGTTTTACCTTTGCTTAAAAAACAGGATGTGTTTGATACTAAAGTAATAGAAAAATGTGAGAGGAATGATTTAGGAGATGTAGCTTGAATAAGGTGGAAAAAAAGGACTGAAAATGCAAAAACTTTAGGAAATAATAAAATTAAATATTAGGGAAGTTTAAATTGCCTACTCCGTAGGGGCAGTTATTCAGTTGTTGTTCACAACCGCACTTCCTATTTCTGCTCATGAATGAGTTTATGATTTTAGCTTAGTAATATGTATAAGTAGTGAAAGCAGAGGAAACTATATAGGGGCCAACTGGTGAGAAGAATGAATATATATATATATATATTCTTTTTTTTAATTTTTTTTCCTGCTGGTTTTGGTACCTGGGTTACTTGGCAGAGTGAGCTCTAACGCCGCAGTCAGCGCTTCAGTCGTGTAAGCATGCATTCAGGACTTCCCCGAAGACAGCAACGTGAAGATTTTTTTGGTGAGGGAGGTTCCAGTGAAACCTCAAAGATGAGAGGAATTTCAAAAGGAAACTAAAATGATCATCTGTCATGAGAGATTCATTGGCTGCTATTCAGAACAGAAAACTGTGCAAAATGCTTGTGGCCAGCTAAATGAATATGAATGTGTTACATTTTTCCACCCCCCTTTGCATGCATAACAGAACATGCCTGAATCAAAACGGTTTAGGCAGATCATAGTTGGTTAATGCCCACTTGGTATTTAAAACCTTCCTGGAATAAAATACATTTGTTTGGTTTAAATCAATTTTATGCTGAAGGACTTCCAAACTTCTTGTGAAGCTTTTACATCGATGGCGAGTTGTCTGTTCAGTTAGCTCCCATATAGAACTGACATCAGGTTTCGTTAGAAATATGGTTTGCTGCTGTGAATGTTTAGTTTGTTAAAGTACACAGGAATAAATAATTTCTAAATATAGGGTTTTTTTAGTAATTTTATTCTCGAGTAGGATATCCCAAACTGCGTACATCTTGCTCAAGGAAGGGTCCTGATTGTGGTGTGTCTTTGGATGTAAAGTCAGCGCAATTACTGTCTGCATTAGATTTAGCAAAGAAAATAGTAAATACAGGTCTGAGAAAGCTTTTATTCACTGTGGAAATCAGAGTGGTGAACTAGGCAGAGATTTTGTAGGAAGAGGTGGCCATCTAAAGAACTGAGGATTTGTATAGTAATTATGTAGACAAAAGTTGTCTAAATAGCAATGCATCAGCTTTTCTGGATTTCTTCTGCTTGTGATGTTTAGAAGTTTCACTTTGTCATTTGCTTTAGAGAAAACATGGATTGCAGTTTTAATCTCTAGGTGACAGCACAGTGCCCTGTTCTTTACAGCAGGCAGGTGCCACCAAACCGTGTGATGCCGTTGTTCGGAGAGCCGAGCCACCTCTGCTCTTCCTGCCTCTCCCCCAGGGTGTGGAAGTGGGTACGGTGAGCAGCAGGTGCTGCTTGTGCCCCAGCGTGCCCGCTGCCCCCCAACCTGCCAATCCCCGCAGCTTGCATTGTCTCAAAGCTGCACGCCTGTGCGCACGCATGCCCTCTGGTGACAGTGCAGCATCTTTGAAAGTTCAGGGAAATGCAACAAAATACTGAAAGTAAAAAGCTCTCAGCTCAGGAGGGCTCTTATGTTCCCCCCCCCACAAAACAGAGCGGGACAGAGATCCGAGTGATGCGATAATTTGTGTGGCAACTGTAAAAGCTTTCAAACTGTGTAGGCTTAACACTTTTCCCATCTCTTCGTCATCAAAGGTACCAAGAACCTCTGTACAAGCTTTCATCTTTGTTTCTAGGTGAGAGATGGGGGCAGGCCATGGCTTTCAACTAATTGCACGCTACAGTTCACACAGCGACATTCTCTTCAGGTCATGTTTCCAGCAGCCCTGCAGAGCCACGCTGCAGCTCTTGCTCTCGTGCATCCATTTGTGCTCACCCCCTTTTCTCTCTTCTCCCCTCAGCTGCTGCCAGTGTTGAGTTAGATCGGAAGTGAGCTTCCATTCGTCCTAATGAAGCCATCAGTTAAATGCGTGCTTTAAATCCAGATCAGTTCTTCAGTCGTGCTGCCCTCCTGCAGCAGGAGTTTGGCTTGGCCAAGTGGGATCACTGGCACTGAAGTCCAGCCCAGGCACTGGGAAACTTAGAGCTGTTCTGAATTTGTCAATGTTTGGTTAACTTGCAGAGCCTTTGTAGATGCAACTTAAAAAAATAAAAAAAGGAGGAGAGAGTTCTTTTTTTGTGGTAAGGATTTGAGGAAAAAATTGCTTTCCTTTTTGTTTCATCTCCATTTAATGAAATTGGGCGTTACAGTTCTGCATGTGGATATCATTCTCTCTGTCAATGAAATCCTCCTTTTCCTTCCTAGCTGCTGTAAATTTACTGCTGCAGTGTCCTGCTCTTTGCTTCAGGTCAGCGGCTCGGTCTGAATTCTCACCAGCTGTAGAAATACGATTGAATAGTGTTCTTTTTATGAAAAATGCTATGCGGTGTTGTGTAGTTCGTTTCTTCCTCCTTTCTGCTAGTTCTTCTCTGCTGCTGAACTTTCCATGTGAACCCACTTATTTATACTTACTTGTGTTATTTGAAGGAGCAAGAACTATGAGAAAAGTGCAAGGACGGACTAGGAACAATATATCGGTCCTTTTTTGTGATCCCGATGTGTTGTGAACACAGAGAAGTCCCACCAGCAGAGATATAGCCCTGGTCTGATGGCTCTGAGCCACGTGCATCTCAAGGCCTGGCTGACGCGTCTCGGAGCAAATTGGTTTTGCTCTTGGAGAAGTCTGTTTTGAAAGGACTGTGAAGTGGGATGCTGGATCCCTGTTATCATGCACAAGTCATAGTGGAAGAGAAATAGTTAGGGAACTTCATAAGCTTTCCTGCTTAGAGTAAGATCTTTAAGGCTGAACTTTATACTAGATACCAGCTTTAAAAAGCAAATGCCAGTGGATTGTGAGGAAAGAGGAGGGAAACATACCTGCCTGTACAAAAACGTGTTGTATGAAGTAATAGGATACCATCATACAAAATAAATGGAATATGCAGTGGTGTGAGTTCAGGTGTATAAAAATAGTGGTAAAGCAGCGTTACTTTCTTTGTTAACGGAGCATTGTCCCTCAGAGATCTTAAAGGTGGACCTGATTGTGGTGAGACAGCATCTCTGCCTACCTTTTCTCCTTGCTGCTCTCCTTGAGGCTCTTCATTACCCGGCAGTTAAGAAGTCACCTTTATGGTGCTCCGTGTATCGCATTACCTGTAGCGTTTGAATCATTATTCAGTTTGTAAAATGAGTACCTCGTGGAAGTCTTTGGAGCTAATTAGATGTCTTCCTCCCAGGAGCCATCCCTCCGTAAGCAGAAACAACAGAAGCACGGTACTGTGCCGAGTCCCAGAGAGGCTGAAACGCTTCCCCAGCTGCTGCTTTTGCCTGGGCTGGCAAGTTGTGTCCGTTTCATCGCTCACATTTACATGTCGCAGCCCTAAGCAGAAACCTCAGGGCATAGTACCACTTAACGTATAGTAAATACTGTTTGCCTTTTTTAAAATGGCTAAATGAAACCTGCGTTCTAAGCTTTAACAAGTGTCTTTATAACCATTTTATACAGCTTTAAAACTCATCTAATCTTTAATGGGTTTTTAAGAGGCCTGGTAAATAAAAGGTATTTTCTTACTAATGCTGTCACCCACATATTTAAGAAAAAAATGGCTGTGGCTGACAGCCATTTAACAATTTCTTAATGGAGTGGTGTTGAGAATAAAACAAAAGTGTTCTAACAGCACAGGTCTTTGACAGCTGGGGAGGCAAAGGGAAACTCACCAGTGGTGCCAAATCCGGAAGGTGACTGTATGCAGATCAGCACTGAGACGAGAGCCTTGTGCTACTTGCGCACTTGTTCCAGCAGTCTGTTTCCTGTTAAGTTAAGCTGATGCTTATGACTTTTTACAGCTGTTTGACCTGCAGAAGCTAATTTTAGCTGCATTATGGTATACCAACAAGTATGCCACATATTAATCTCACTCTTTTTTCTTGTCTTTTCAGCAGATTTAGGGAAGCATTTAACTGGGTCTTAACTAGTTCCTCAAAAGAAATCTTTCAAACAAATACTACAGAACAAAAAGAAAGCATTTTTTTCTGAAAACTTTTCCCTTGGCTATTTGCTTTCACCATCATTCTGTTTGACATCAGTCCTCCATTTGATATGATGTCTTTTGGTTACTAATATGAATACACTGTGGAAAAGACATCTCCATTTCTCTATATCTATTCCTTTCTCTACCTGAAGTGTTAAAATCTATCTGTATATTTCATGAAGGTTTGAAAAAGTGACTGAGACTGTTGTTTCTCTGTAGGGAAATGACATTTTCATTTTCTGCTTTTACCTCTGTGTCCTGTGCTATAATGACTGCTCACTGTTATTCTGTGGATAGCTCTGGTGAAAGCGTGTTTGCGGAACAGACCCATGAACTTTGTAGTGTGTCTTAAAGAAGTTGCTGAGTGTGTGTTTCAGGTCTGTTTCAAAGATACATGCTTCATCCACAAAGTTTCTGTTTGAAACCGTAGATGGAAGCAAGCAAAATGTCTGTCTATAAAGTGAGTAATGTCCATAATGGACGGCACGTGTAATGTCACGGTGCTGAGGAGATCGATTCCACCAGATGCTCAGCTGTCTCCTAGCCTCCAGCTGCTGCTTCACACCCAGATTGCTTGGAAAGTATTTGTAGTAATAGGGAAGGTGGACTTTGGTGTATTTTAGGCATCTTGGACTAAAAAAAGATTTTGTTTCTTGTTGGGCTCTGTTGCTTTAGAATTGTTTGGTCTGAGTCCATTTTGAAATTCAATTTTAATATTGAAAGAGTAGTAATAATCAGAAAGTCCATCTACTTCTTTTTGATCTACTACAGAGTTTCTTCTGGTATAACTTCTTATAGGTTATTGTTTGTGTTTTTTTTAAACACGGTTCCTTTGTATCCTACAAACAAATGACAAAAGAACATATTGTCCTGAAGGCTAATATATGTGCACAATTTCTGTGTGGATCGTGGAGCTTCAGAAAAGCTTTATGCAAAATAAAATCTCCCTTTTTTCTTTTGCTCAATGAAATTTATGCTTACCATATTCTGTTGCAAAGCTGTCACTGAAATTCTGTTGTGAAGTGGTGTGTTTGTGCTTTCTTTGACCTCAGTTTTTTGATATCTAGTGAGCTATTTCTTTAGTACGAAGGTGTCTTTGAAAAGAGAAAATACACACCTGTGTGCTGATTCTCTGCTGCTGCTGTCCTCATTTGTTGTCATGAGCAGTAGTGGAGTAAACAGTTGAATCCCTGGAGGTATGTAGATTAGTAATAGATGCAGTGATGGCTTTAATGATAATGCTGCATAAGCAGTCTTTTTGCAAGGAAATTTAGTTCAGTAGTGCCAGTACTATGACTTGGTCTTTTGTAGCAGTCTTTCTCCACAGTGCAATTCACAGCACAGTTGAAAAATGAGAAGTGACAGTTCCTTGTTCCATTGTAAATGGCTTAATAAAAAATTATGATCCATGCCAGAACTTTTAATTGATCTTTTTATTCATAAGTGTTAATAATCATCCTGAAATACTGGCAAAATGAAGGGGAATATGAATGCAATTATTTCAATTTTTAGTTAAATGCCTGGATTTTTCTCATAACCTTCTAATTGAAACACTTTCACAGAATGCTGAAATTAAAGCTGCTTACAGATTTTTGGGATTCTCCTTTTCAGTATCTAAACTAGTATTGTAAATACATGCATACAATGTATCTTTACAAAGCTGTGTATTTTTATATGGTATTTAGAGAGAGGTTCTTAAATTGTTTTGATGCATATGATGATATATTTGGTGAAATCTGCCACCGTTTTTTCTTCCCCATTGGAAGTATCTTATTACTTATTTTTCATGGAGTTTTTGCTATAATACTTTACTGACATTGTTGTCGAACTGTTGCTGCCCAGTGATGTTTGTCTATGTCCTTCTTGGCCAAGATTTTCTTGTAGGTGTCCAGTGAGCTAAGTAGGATATCTAACTGCATGTGAATAGTTCCACTATCTTGTGTGTGTGTATATATATAGTATCTACATGGATATATCTGCAGAAATATAATTGTACAGATTATGTATTTCAAAGGTATAATATAAATACCTTTAAAAAATGATTCTGAAGCTTCTCAAATTGTCATCTTCAGTTATTAGGTGCTTCTCCACTACCCAGTATTTTCCCAGCATCTACGGTAAGCGTCAGGAATCTGGTGTGCAGGAAGATGGGGAAATTACAAGAAAAAGATACAGAGAAAAATTTTTAACTGTTACCATGTTCCTTTAAGGAACTAGAGTTTATAAGTACTTCCGCTCAATTTGAAAGTTGTAATCAACTAAAATGAGATTCTATAATAACAAGTATTTGACAGCATTAATGACAGATGATACTGATATCCCAGCTTTTACTACTGAAATGTGTTCTTAAGAGTGCCTTTCATGCTGAGTTATCCTTAAGTGGATTTATCCTTGATGAAAATATTGATATGCTTGGCAGTTCATAACGCTGGAGGGGCATTCCAACATTTCATGCTCTTGGAATTTAAACCTACAGTTCTTCAAAAGGTGGAGTGTGTCAGAAGTTCAGATGAGCCTAAGAGTTTCGGTAACTTCAGACTGTGAGCTTTCTTGATTAAATTCTTAATTTTTTAGGTTCATCTACTGAATTTAACTATACTTTGTTGGATCTACGTAATTTTCTCTTCTGTTGCTATGCTAATCCCTTGTGGAACTCCACAGGTAAACTGCAGGAAAGCCTTTATTCCAGGTTCCTCTTGCTACTGTTATTCTAAGACATAAGGATTTTTTTCAGGGTAGCTCTTACTGCATGGAAAAGCCGTGGAAGGCAGCTATGGACAGGGTGAAGTATTTCTTACTGGGGTGCAAGTAATGTGGTATCTCCTAAAGGAATAGCCACCCAGCTCACTTATTTTCTGCTGTGTTTTAATACTGGCTAGAACAGAGCAAGTATCCTGGGTTAAGTCTGCTGCTTGGTTGCAGTTCTCCCCTGATCTTTGTTGCTGTGTCAGTCTCATGTTCCCTTTACCATTGCTTTCTGGATTTCTCTTTGAAGTGCCCTGCTTGTTTCTCATCTTTTTGCATTTCATCTCTTGCCACTGCTCAGTACTTTAGCAGGGTGTAGAGTTACTCACCCCGACATGTACTCACTGTTTAAACAAATTCAGCTGTTTGCTTGAACCATCAGCTGTTGGACCTGGTGTGTGATGAGTTTTTCAAAAGGGCTTATTCCATACTCTGTTTGTCTGTACATTTTTTTGAAAGTCGGTAAACAAGTATGGTATGGCATGCTCTGTTATATTTCAGGTGAAGGTTGTGTAGTTTTCACTTGTGTTCAGATGTTTTGTTTGAAATGGAGTTAATTTTTCTGTTGATGGAAACTGTTGGTAATTTGGCATCTGCTAAAACAAACATTCGCACTGCTAGATTTAAAAGCAATTTCTATTCCTGCCTTGCTGTGCTAAACTTGAGCATTGTTCTAAAAATATGGATCATCTTTTCTGAACATTAAAGATTATGCAGTTGTCTGTATATAATTGCTTGCCGAAAAGGAAGATGCCATTGATTTTTGGAGTAAGCAAAGTTACTTGCTCAGAGCTGTAATATGATTTTCAAACTGTGATATGTAATTGGCATCCAAAAATGACCTTTTGGGATCCCATTGGGAACCTGGATCTACCATGAAAGCAGTAGCCTAATACAGGTAAATTGACCTGGGCTTTGTGCTTAACTGTCTAGGGCACGTATGTGTGCACGGCCAGGAAGGAGGAGGGGAGGGAAGATGCCAGCCACCTGCTTCTCAGCTGGAGTATGCAGTTACCCTCAGCATCGTCACTTTGTGCTGCCATTGTGATTAACAGAACAAGTGGTCTGCCTAAATATACACGTGTACGCACCCCGTTGGTAATGGTGCTCTTCAAACCAGAGCACAGGTAGATCTGGTGAACCACTAAAAGCTTGAAAATGTGTCTCCGGTATACAACATTTTCTGGGTTTCCTGGTATATCTTTTAACAACAGAAAAAAAGACCAGACTCGAGTAGTGCACAATACTATAAATGCCTGTACCAAATGTCTAAAGTGCTTAGGAGAAGAAAGAACGTGTGAAAGGTCTGATCTAACTTCATTGCTTAGGTCTTTTTTTGGTGGAAACGTCTGTATGTTTTAGGGCTTGCTTAATTCACCTGGGTAGTATCTGTTACTTTCTCTTTCACTGTCAGTGAATTTGCTCATTCCTGTCAGACACTGTATCAGGTAAAAATATTCCCAAATGAAACATTTTGTTGCCGGAACACTGTGTGATCTGAGTGTTGCATCTTCAGGACATCCAAAAGGTTGCAGAGCATAGTATGGATTGTGTCTTCTGGAAGGACTGTTAGTACTCTTAATGTCTCGGAAAGGGATTCATTAGGAACATTTTTACATGCCTCAAGTTGACGATTTTTTTGTGTCTGGAGTTTCAGGGTCCTCTGAGTTGAGAGTTCATTTGAAGTTTGTTTCTTTATCTGGTATTCCAGTAATGAGACTTAAGAAATTTCCTGTGATTGCTGTGGAGCCAGCAGTCACAGCTCCATTCTCCCTTTGCCCCTTTTCCTCAGGACTTTATTTCTGCAGGGTAGGAGCTGTTATAACTTCTCTGATACCTCACAGGATGACAGCATAATTCCACAACACTGGCTTAAAACATCCATCTAATTCTGTTTACTTTCTGGTTGGACTGAAGCTTTTGCCTCGGGACTGTTGGATTAAGGAGCCTGTCTGTCCTTAATTTAGAAGGATGACTTCAAGTTTACAGAGGATCATTGACTCTTCTTTTGTCATTTGAAGAAATTTCCTTTCCCTCAAGTGAGTCAGAGGATATTTCACTTCCTTTCTATCTCCCCAGGATTTCTCTCTCATCTATTTGATATGCTCTAAGCCTCGTTGAACCCTACATTTCTGCTCCAATGTGGCCAAGTCAGTTATGCAACTATGGCTTTATTAATACAGCGTGAGAAGATCTGTTTGTTGATATTCTTAAAGCATGTGACGCATTAATGTTCTTGGAAACATATCTTTAATTGATCATCATAGGTAATAAACCTCCCAGTGATTCATGAACAAATTAAATGACATGCCTGGATGAGAGTTGTCTGCATCAGAAAGTCAGCTTGTTGGGTAATTCAGCAGTGACTTCATTTCCATATCCAAGGTTTGGCTGCTTTTTTTTTTGGAGAAGGCCCTTCTTATCTGTTCTGCTAGGGAAGTAGATCAGTCAGGCTGTTCCATAGGTTTGAATTAAAACGCTGTTTTTTGTGATCACTGGGAAAATTACAGAAGTTGATTTAAAGTAAATAATTTTTAAAGAAGAGTTGATTGAGCTTTGTATTTTTGAAAGAAGAACAAAAAATTCTTGCAGATTTATTTTAGCAAATTCAGTGCTCATATTTGACAAGCAAGTATGTCTGAACATTGTGATCTTTCCCAGCTTCAATTGCGTTAGGGCATTATGCAATGGACAGCACTTTTCAAATTTGTATGGGGGTATTTCAACAAATTACAGAATTTCAGGAGTCACCTGCGAGTTCTGGTTCCAGTGACTCTCCTAGTCTGATACACGAGCCCGTTGTGGTTTTATTGTGTATGCTTTTCCTAGACAAATTCTGCCTATACCGTTGAGTGTTCTGTTTCTCATTTCATGACATTTTTTAGAGCCGTCTTGGTTTATTTCTCACTTAATGGGACAAAATAAGGTTCACTGAGACTAGCAGTGTTTCAGTTTTCAACCCACCCCAGTTGTTTGGGGAAAGCTATGTGGCGTGGTTCAGTTTAAATGGCTTAATCCTATTTTGCTTATGGTTGTCTGTATCAAGAAGTAGCTAATAGGGTTAAAACTGTTATATCACTAATCTTTTGGAAGGTGGTCTATACCATAAACGTTTTGCTGAAGAAAAAGATTAAATGGACAGAGTAAAGTTCTTGTGCTTGAAAAGTGCTAGAATAAAAAATGCTATTACTTCCCAAAGGATAGGGGCAGCAGTGAAATGTCTTAATTGTGATATGGAACTGAACTGATGGAGAGCGGGTGATTAGGATGGAATCTTTCATAATCTGAGCGATAGGCAGAAACCACTTTATTGCTTGGTATTGTGTTTCTGTATATTGACCTTTTCTCTTCAGAGCTTTGAGAACCACTTTAGTTCTTTGGAAAATAATTGTTTTCTAAGATGGTGCCTTTAGGGAGCTTGGATGAGTTAGCTGTAATGTGAGAGAATATTAAAATTACCAAATAACAATTTAATAGATTGAGTTAAATCTTGAATAGTCAGTGGGCTTTGCTTAATTTACTCAGTGTGATTTCGTGTGTATAAGTGCCTGGACCACCAAAGAGGTGGGTGTCAAGCTGAACTCCATCTTATACTTAATACACATTTTGAAATACAGCTGGGCTCAAAAATAAATAAATAAAAAATGAAGTGGCCTATTTAGCAGATCTGTAAGGCTTTCCAGAACTCTGCCTAATTTGTGTTTTTTAATACAATTTGAGGCAAATGCAGACAATGAAAAGGTATCTATCAATTGTCAAAAATACCTCTGGCCTTACAGCTGATGCAATGTTTGTAATTTTGTGAGGTCTGGTGATGGAAAATATCTATATGATGTTTTCTGCTCGGTTTTGGGTCCACTAACACAGTATCTTATCTGTATAACAGTTGAAAATATGTATAAACATATTGATAAACCGTGCTCTAGGCACCTCTGCTATTATGAGTCGTTGTCTTTTTTTCCTGAGGTATCACCATGCAAAATAAATTGCAGCAAAAGGAATGCAAAGTGGGAGTGTATTTGTAATCTCAGTGAGTTTTACAAAATGGCTGTTCCCTAGAATTCACAAGTTTTGATTAGGATTTGAGATGGGTGTTGTGTTGTTGTAAAGATGCAAATTTTACATTTTCACTGTAATCTCCATGAAGAGACAAGAAAGGGCAAACTGTAGCAGTAGCACAAACGGTCAGGAGAAATTTCCCTTCGGTAATGTCAAATCACCAATTAAATGCTTTCAAGGTCCTGAAGAATAAACTCTTCTAGATATAAAATGCTTTAAAAATGCAGAGATTTTTTTGTGCTTTCATCATCAGCCTAGATGAAGCTCTGAAGTACATTGTTGATGTTAGTGAACTCTGACTTTACTGCAATTTTGTGTATTATGTAAAGTGAGATTTTAGATTAGCTTTCTATTAATAGTTGTCTCTTATTCTTGTGTTTCAAGGTTATATTTGACATTAGCATTTTTCTGAGTTCCAATTGCTAAAACATCTTAAGGGTCACATTTAGGGATGCTATCTTTTTTTAATTATTATTATTCCTTCTTAAATATACTTTTTATGGCACACACAACCTACAGCGTATGATGTTATAGTAAGTATTTTGGAAGAAGCTGTCTGAAGTTGTATCAAAAGTGATGGCTCTGTAGTCGGTTCATTGAATGACAGTAAGAAAAGTGCAGGTTCTAAATATGTCAAAACCTTCCTAAAATCCTGGGCAGGTTGGATGACAGAATTACTGGGAATATTAAAAATAACTTTTCCATACTGATGAATTATTTGGCTGGTTTGTATAGTGCATGTGGCATACAGGTTAAACAGTTCTTACTGGACTTCTTAGACAGTACAAAGCTTTAACTCGGCATTTTTTGACAGGAGTAGTTAACGTTGCTTCTTGTAATGAAGCTGTATATGCTTCATTGCAGTACCTTAAATGTTTCACCAGACTTCAGGTATGACAGGAAAGTTCTAGTGAAAAACTGATCCGGTCGCTTCTATGAATGAACCCCCCCCCCCTTTTTCTCCTGTGTGTGTTCCTACTATTTGATAAACCGCCCTGTGAACCTCATCTCCCCTCTGCAGGAAATTGAGCAGCTTTCCTCATGTGTAGCCACGTGGGTATATTTACTAATTATTCTGTAATGAAAAACTTTCTGAAACTTAATTTAGAGATACAAACCTTAAAACCTGAAGTGTCGAATAGCCAAAAAGGACACCCCCTCAACCCTGTCAAAGTCTGGCAATGATTCTGGGTTGGCTAAAACAAATATTTGGGTCTGTGGTTGTGGTTTAACTCTGTAAGCTCCTGTCCCCATCCATAATTGTCGACAAATATACATTCAAATAGATCACCTGGACTCTTTGTCTCAGTTCTTGCAAAAAAAAACTCCTGCTTTGTTTGGCTCTGCTTTTTGTTTACTAGTTTTTCTGCCTGGACCATTAGGATACCTTCCCCAAAACTTTTGGAAGCCAGGACATGCAGGGTGGAAAGAGAGCTCTTGGCTTTGTCTCTCTCTTCCTTCTGAGTAGTACAGAGAATAGTTATGCCCCAGTATAGCTGTGCTGAGCTCTTTTGTCATTTTCCAGCTTTGGGCTCTACAGAAACTGCACGAGGAAGAGGAGATTCCTTGGGAGTCTCTCAGAGGACACTGGGATTTGGGAATTCATGGGTCTCATAGAACAGTTGTTTTGAGCAGCCATCCTCCTTGCAGAGGAATCAAATTTTACTTCAGCTTCATGCTTCGGTATCTCCATCAGCATTTTAAAATGCTTATCTTCATCTCTGAGGGGTTGTGATGCTTATTGCGATATTTCCCTACATTCACTTGAATGTACAGTGGAGGAAAATGTTTATTATCTACAGAACTGAGGATTTGTGAGGATTTTGCAGTGTTTTTTCCCCTTTTGTTCTTGCTTCTTCAGAGATATTTAGTTACCATAACAACACAAGGTAATTGTTAAACACATGCTGAGGCGTTTTTTTAGTTCCTTTGCGGCTCATGTTTGAAAGTCTATGTATATGTAGACTAAAACTCCTCAGTCATGTAGGAGCAATATGATAACTTTGTTAATGGCTTTTATTCTGGGACTAAAATATTGAATTGATAAACAGGGTGAAATATTTAGGAGTAGCACCTTGCTTCTTCATACTGTGAAGTTAACCTCTGGTGTAGTGCTTATCAATATGCTAATGTGTATTGAAGCCAAAAACCATCGGCATACCGTGTCTGGTTCTAAAAAGTAAAGCTGTAAGCCAGCTGAGACGTTACTGGATTTATGTAACCATAGAATTGTCATATGTTGCAGCTTGAATACTTTGCTCCCTGAGTGTGCTTTTCAACAGTGAGAACTACTGGTCTAAAATACATACCCAAGGAAAGTGATGAAATAGGCTTCCACATGTATTTTGGCTTCCAGTGCACGTTATCTGAAGTTCATAAAGGACTGGCATAGACTCAGAGAGAAGGTGACTCTGTGGTTGTTTAGACACAAACTGTAAATAATTCTTTAACAACAGTAAACATATTGTTGCTGATGAGCAAACACTTGTGTTTATGTGCTGAACTCTGTCTTTGGCACTGGCTTGTGAAAACGAGGGAAGCACAAACGTTTACCAAACTTAACAGTAGTTAAAACAATCCCCTACTTAGTCAAGTGGAGCAGAATATGATGGTAGGAAATGCATCTGTTCTTCTTTGTGTGACTTTGTAGTGGATAGAGTGCTGTATTGGCTTAACTTCAAACTCCAGAAAGGACATAACTATTTAGAATTCAAGCCAAAATGCTAAGTTATTTCTGTATGAAAGAAAGCAAACATTGCACTTCAATTTATGCGGGGTGCTGAGGCTGAGGAGCTGACATTTCAGCAGCAGAGTGATGTCTTCATAGAGATGATGAATACAGGCTGAGTCATGTAATCTTCAGCTTCAAAAATTAAAATTAATCTGCTGTACATAAAGTTTTTCATTGCTGCCAGCCCACTCTGAAAACTTAGTTATGCCATATTTGCCAGTGCAATTGCAACAATTTCGGCTGGGTTTTCTGGTTTTGTTTGGGTTTTGTTTCTCTCCCCCTCTCTGAGTGCACATAGTTTTTTCTAGCAATTTGCCAACAGTTTGTGTCTAAACAACCACAATGTCACCTTCTCTCCATGTTACTGTCTATGCCAGCCTTTTAGGAACATCAGGTTTTTACTATTAGGAAGCTTGATGTCTGAATCTAGCTCATCAAAGTCCAAATGAACATTGTCTCTTTGTGGGTCACTTACAGTAACTTTGAGGTTAAACAGTAATGTGGATTTTTTTTCTTTTGATTCTGGGACTTTTACTCAGATTTTTAAGCAAATAAAGCTTTGTTCAACATGACCTGTAACAAAACATGACAGTAACATAAAGCGGACTGAAATTCTAGTTTGTTCAATTTTTGCCTGAAATAAGATCCACCCATGTCCATAAATGACTCGCTAATCAATTTAGGAGGGGAAAACATGATTATCAGAGTCTTATTCTACAAAGCATAATATCTGTTACCTTCACTTGGAGGATTGTGGAGTGTCTTTGTACATCAGGGTCTGTTAGAAGAACATTTACAGCATTATGCAGAGCTGTCAGGAATACTCTTAAAATCTGGATGGCGGAGGGAAATAAGGAAAAAATAATTCAGTGGTTTGAGATTTGGAATCTCCAGTTTAGCGAGTTGCTTGTTGAGTTTCCATCATTGGCTTTTAAGGGAGGGAAAAAAGTGGGGAAAAAAAAACAATGGAGGAAATACTAGCGATAAAGATCAATATATAAGCTTGCTTCTGAATTCTTTTAAATTAAACTGGCTCTGTCAGCATTTTGGTTTATTTGCTATTCCACTTGCTAATGTGATTCTGTTTTCATATCATGGTGTTAAGATGCCTTAAATGTAGAATTTGTATCACTGCTTCTACAAGCAGTCTTAAAACTCTACAGGTCAGGCATATGGGTTACCGCCACCATGTGGTACCAGTATTCATTTAAGAAACTTGTGCCAATCTGATGATTTTGCCAGGGAACAAAGAGAGGGTGACTAGCCTGTAGTTGCCTGGGTTGACCTTTTGGCGTTTTTGAAGATGACTGCAACATTTGCTGTTCTTTAGCTGTCCAGGACTTCCCCTCATCTCCACAGCCCTTCAATAATGATAGATAGCAGTGTTGCAAGGGCACTGGCCAGCTCTCTCTGTACTCTTTGATGCAGCCCTTCAGGGCTTGTGGTCAAGGTCAAGTTCTCTGAAGTAATCCCTTGATCCTTACTCACTGCTGTTCATTTTCCTCCTTGATCCCTTTCATTATGCACAGAGGCTTGGGAGACTTTGGTGAAGACTGAAGCGAAGAAAACATTAGTACGTCGGCAGTATCTGTGTCTGCCGCCACTGCGTGCTCACCCCCTTCGGCAGCAGGCCTACGTTGTGCTTGTTCAGCCTCTTACTGCTGGTGCAGGTGGAGAAAGATCTTGTTGCTCTTGACATCTCTTGCAGTTCTTGTCTCATTGGGCTTTGACTTTCCTGGCACTATCACTCTCCCTACTGCCTGGGCAATGTTTCTAATTTCTTCCATGGTTGAGTGTCCACCTCCTACATACTGTTTTTCTTTCTGCAGTTAAGGACTTTCCTAGTCCTTTTCCTAGACTGACATTTGCTAGTTTGGTTTTAAATTACTTCTTCCTCCCTGCTACAACGTAGTTTGTCCCAATAGCAATCACATGGTTATTCTATAGCGGATCTTTTTGTAGGGGTATGAACATTAGCCTTGCAGATCATTTAAGTCATGTTTCTCCTGTTCTGGTTTGTTCATTTCCCCCCTTTCTGCTGTCCTATTAATGGAAAAGATTTGAAGAGGAAAATCATGAAATGAAGAACGTAGCTTTAAAACTTGATTATTTTACCACTTGAGTCCTGTAGTTTACATGAGAATTGTCTGTAATCTGTGGCATATATTTTGAACAGTAGCTCCCTCAATGATGTGTTAATCAAGGCTGAAGAGATCAATAAACAGTTCTCTGCCAAGAGGCATTAGCATGATACTAACGCAGTTTATTTGGTTGTTCTTGCCTAAGTGTAAATCCTCAGTTATAAATAAATAACCTAATAGTTTCTGTGGGATTGAAACCTACACAGGATAAATATCCCTACTGTGTGATATCTTCACCTTGAGGCTTGCCCATAGTGAAAGAACCTCTCTCCATGATACATTAATGTTAAATAGTAATTATCTCAGGTTTGATCATTTTCGAACAATTTTCTCTTTAATATTTATATTGGAGATATAGTTAAAATGTTTGCTAGGTATGAGACAAATGCTGAGAGAAAATGCAGCTTGAAAAAGGATGGATTTTTTTCACAGGCAATGATTTTTGAGTCAGGTAGGGATATTGTATCACAAGGAAAGCTCCTTCAGTCTGCTTGATGTGGAGCGTCACATCTCAAGGCTGGTAGAAGATCTGTGGGATGCTGTGGTTTATGTCTCGTTTAGCCCACACATCAGGTGTGGGAGGTGCATGTGGGGCAGAAGCGAGCCTGAGCTGCTGAAGGCAGCAGCTCTGGGGTTTGCAGCCCTGTGAACTCTGTTGCTGCCCCCTGAGAGCTGAGTGCCAGAGTGCTCTGCCATCCTGCTGAGGAGCAGGATCCATCTCTGGGCATGGCAGTGAGGAAGAGCTCTCTGAGGAGAGCTGAAGGTGAGTTTGCAGCGCGCTTCGGTGTATGGTCATCTGCTGCTGCTCAAGCCCAGGAGAGCTTCCTCTGAAGCCTCTAGCAGGCAGGTAGGCCTCTATAGTATTTTAATGTTTCTTTCCACTTACTGGCTAAAAATGTACATGGAGATGTGTGAAAAGCAAAACAATAGTGAATTCTAAAATGCACAGTTAATACTGTATTCAGCATTAATTTCATGCATAGGGTGTGTTTTTAAAAAAGTCCTTAATTTTTATGTGGTTTTGAAATGCGTTATTTCTTTTGCTGAGGAAACTTTTCCTGGTCTATTCTGTTACCAGTGTAATGGAACAGAGTCCTGGCAGCACTGAAATAAGCAGTAAAATTTCTATTTTTTAGTTGGGGGGCATTACAAATCTTACTGCTTGTCCTTTGAAACCCCCAAACTTCTGTACCAACACTGGTTGGTACTGAATAAGTACTACATAAGTACGAGCATTATTACTACATGCTAGGATACAGGCTGTAGAGAATAATGAAATGAACAAAAAATAAACCTGCGTGCTACCAATTCATCTGGCCTTCTAAATCTCTAGATGAAAACCTTTGAAATAAAGCCTGGACATCGGCATGCCACAAGGTTGATTAATATCACTTTCTGTCAGAGTGCATCTCGCAGGCAGCTCGCTGTAGACGCTAATCTCTGTTTTATTTTTAGCAAACCATTAGTCTCTCACAGGGGAGTGTGGGAGTAATTGTCAAAGCTGGTAAAGGACTTCTATTAAACCGAATTGCTGCAGCAGGTGTTGGGTGGGATCTCCTTTGCTCTTATCAGTTAGCAACTGGTGGCCTCACGTTTTAAAGACATGTGAAAAGCTGTCCTGTCATGATAAGATTTCCTAGGCTTCCTTTCGGTGGTGTTAGATTGTCTTTCGACAAGTATTCCTTTCTAGGATTTTGCTCTTGTCAACTTGTGTGAATGTGTACCATTCAAATCCTTTCCATAGTCTTCCAGCTCATTTCTGAGGGGATATTTTGCTGGGGTTTTAGCCTGGGTTTCCTGAGGAAGCGAGACTTTTGCGACCAGACTTTCCCATCTGTATGTCCCTTCCATTTACCTCTCATCCTGTGGCTTTGTCAGTTTTGACAGAAGGATAAAGTTTTCTGGACTGAGTAAATATTTTGTGAAAACCGGTTGTTAAATAGGGGACGAGTCCAAAAGCTCACTAAGAAACATCTAGGCAAAATGTAGACCTTACATATCGTGAGTGATCACACAAGCTGCTGCCCCTTGCTTGGCCAAGCAGTGTGCACCTACAGACTTGGCAATAGCTGTAGTGTTTCGTGTTACAGAAGGGATATATGGACATCTGACCTGGGGGAGAGGAGGGTGCTAGGTCTGTGCAAACAAATCAGGCCTTGTTGGCCTTGGCAACTGTTGGTGATGTGAATTGGGTCTGTAGGGATAGTTTATTTCCATCCTACAAGTTCTCCTCTTACCAACATGCCTGCTTCCTTTGACCATCTTTCTTTTCATCCCACTTCATTCTTCTGAAGCCAGTAGTGTTTGAGGAGTTTGTTATTTTGAAAGTTGAAATCTACAGCTCTGTTAAAACAAACCTGTGGTTTTCTAACTCCTAGGTTGTCTTTGGTCTCTCATTGTTAGAATTCAATTTAAAAAAAATACACCTACCAAAAACAAAATAAAAACAGGAGATGAAAAGAACATGTGAAGCAGAATGCAAGCTCCTTAATTTGCCTACATCTATGCCTAGCCCATAGTTTACCCAAACTGCTGTTACTTCTGTGGGTGTTAAAATCATGACCAATTATATCTGACAGGAGACTTCTGTAACTTTATCAATTCCTTTATTCTGTGCCTACTTGGAGGAGCTTGATGCACACACGTGGATATTCAGAGAGCTTATGGCAGCACAAGACAACTCAAACCAAGCTCAGTACTGAGCAGGGGAACTCTTAATCAGATGCGAAGCTGAGAAATCTGACTGGAGACCACGGTGTGATGATCCAGCTCTTTCTGGCAATGGTATCAGAGGTAATTAGGATTAATGCTCTCCTACAGATCATAGTTGTCTCAACTTCTGTAACTGTAAAGCAGCTGCTACGGCACCATAAACATTTGTTAAATAGTTGTTCTCCAGAGCCAGCTCTGGGACCTTCCAAATTATGGAATTCTGTAAGTTTTTATTTTGTAAGAGATTGTAGAAACAGAATTCAGTTCATAGAAGTCTGGAATTATAGATAAATAATGCTAGTGCATCTTTTTTTCTGTCTGTCAGAACTATGGGTATTAGATATAAATGTGGTTGATAAAGTTGTTTGTATATTGTTAATTTGGATGTTAATTGGATGACAGCCCCAAGTTCTGTCCATTACTTAAATTTCACATGTGAATTCCCTGAGTGCAGTTTTAGTAGGGCATAGGACTTGTGCTTGAATCTTTTAAAACTCTGTAGCAAATTCTTTCTTGGTTACTAAGCCGTGGCAAATAATATACTACTTCAAAAGGTAGAGGAAAAATCATTTTCATTTTGATCTTCCCCAATTCCATTATCTTTTTTCTCCTCTTACTACAAATTCTTCATCCACAAAGCTGTGAATATTTAAAATACCACTACAGTTTAAGAACTTTCTTCTCTCCTGTCACGTATAGCAGATACACACTGATGAAAACATAGTACAGGGGTACTAAAAAGCAAACCTAAAAATGAGGGTGGCATGATATGTTGGAGTAGTAATGCCCCTATTGCTGTAATAGGATTTTTATATAATTTTGATTAAGTTTTAGTAATACAGTATGGTTGGAAATCTACATTTCATTGGGATTTTTGTTTTTGAAACAGGTTCCAGGTTGTTTTTTGAATCTCGTAAGGTTAGTTAAATAACATGAGTAATCATCAAGAGATGTGTGTTTACTAACATATATCAAAAAGAAACCATGATTTTGCATTGTAAGACAGATAACTGATTCTTGAGATTCTTTAAATGCTTTATTGGAGGTTACTGGACAAGCTGATGTTTTCTGTTTTAATTCCTAGTGCATTCTAACGTATTTAGTAGAATAAAAAAGAAAAACTCATAATTTGGAAGTAATAGAGGAGGTTACATTTGCAATTAATTGCTTCATCTTTCATCAAATACATGGTTGTCACATTTCTATTTTGATTTTTGACTTGATAAATGAATCAGAGTAGTTCTGCAGTCCATTGCAAAAAGCTCTCCTATATTCCTATGTGCATTCTTGAGAAGGAGCGTGGAAAGAACGAATAGCAGTCACTGTGCAGATCGTCAGAGCCACTGGCTAAAGTTTCCATCGCAACTTCACGAGAAATCCCCAAGGTATTCTTGGTTTATTAATGCTGTGTGCGCACTTGTATATGCTAATTGCATGTCTAGGGCTTGGTTATCTTGTTTTTTTCTACTAAGGAGTCTGACTAGCTCAATAAAATACTTCATGGATTTAAAGATAAACTTTGGCCTGTGATTTTGGTTAAAAAAAAAAAAAAAGAAATACACTGTGGCTTTGAGGTAATAGGAAGACTATTGAAAATAAACATATGTAATTATATTGAATGCACCTGTATGTTTGTTTCTTAGATGGACAGTGAACTGGTGAATCATTTCACACTAGATTTTCTCAGTTTTGCATTAATGGTTGCCTTACTTTCTTCCTATTTATAAAGTAAAAAGATACTGAAGGGACATCTCTCTTAAAGAGAAATCCATACTGCTAAGAAGTCCATTTTTATTTTGCCTAATGATTTCATCAGAGAAGCAATGCATATGCTGCATACTATGGTAGTGTGTTCTCTGTCCAAAAATGTAGACTCTTGATAACACGAGCTCCTTAGTTGTGAATATTTTGGGTTTGTTTAAAAAATTTAATGCCTATCAGTCTTCTTTTGTGGCACAGCAATATTTACTGTTTGGTTTGCTTGTGTAGGAGTGATTATTTCAGGTAATTACTTGACTTAAAAGTTATCTTGCTCTTAATAATAACTTAAACAATAGAAGACCTGTCCTCTTCATCCACACATCCTCTTCATCTCCACACTTATATTTTAAGGGTTTAGCAATTTAGAGGCTGAATTATATTCATTCAAATTTTACCAGTGAGGCTTTTTTCGTGAAGAAAAATGGGCTTAGTATGGGTTGAAAGCAAATCAATGCACTTTTTTTTTTTTAAGCCAAGTGCTTATGTGCATAAAGCTCGCTTTGGACTTCTTAACCCATTAATTCCTAGACACTTTAACGATGATCGGCACTCAGAAAAGACATTCCTGCTTATTGGCAGTATGTGATAAATAAGGTTGCTGAAAAGGATCACCAAGTCATAATGCAGTTATGACTACAACCAGAAGGAAATTTAAAAATAAAAAAATAAAAAAATAGTTCTTTGCATCTTTACTTACTCTTACCCAAATTAAGGCTTTCAAAACCATCTCTGCATTTATGTAGTGCTGGCCAGTTTTGAAGTTATAACCCTTTTACTTAGAAGTATGGGAGCGCTTGGGGAAAAATAAGTCTTAGATCGTTTCTCAAAGTTTGTAATAGTGCAGTGGAGTTTTTTTCAAAAGTTTCCACTCCATGTGAATTGATTTTAACTGCAGAATATTGTAGTAGTATACTGTTAGTTTACATGTGTTCTGGTTTAAATAATGTTATAGATGGCGGTGATAAATTATTTACACCTCCAGTTCATGCAGGAAAACTCTATTTTTTTCTAACATGTTTTTTCTCCTCCACTCTTATTTCATGCCAACATGTTTCATTATGCACAAGTATTTCAAAATATCTGGAACTTCTATGTATGCCCCAAAGCCTTCTCTCTGCACACTTTTTCCTCTGCTTATTAACTATTGATCATTAGCCGCAGAATTGTGTGCTAATACTGCTTCTCTGCTGGAAGTTAGCTTGTTGATCTAAAATAATATTTGTTAGAATCGATATCCTAAAAATACAGCACTTCACTGCTGTCACTTCTCATTATCAGTCAGCATCTGTTCAGACTACGAACCAGATTGTTACACCATTACATATCACTAACAAGTCAAAAAGTATTTTATCACCCACTGATTCTGTTTTTCACAAATGTGAATGTAATTTTTTTTTGGCCCATCTACATAGGAATTCCTATATAGGAATTACGATAAAGGTATGTTTTTATATTTTAACATACTTTTCAGTTGCTGAGATGATATATAACTCAGTTAAGAGAAAAAATGTAAAATCACAGCCTTTTCTATTTAGGGACTTTTCATGACAGATTTCAATACAGGTACCTAATCTTTCTGGATGTAATCACACTCCTAGAATTGATCAATAGGTTTTGAAATGTTAGAGGGAAAAGCAAAAAATAATAGTAAAAAAAAATTTCTAACTCTGAAACTGCAGTTAACTTGCTTTTCTGATTTTTTTTTTTCTTTTACAGCGTTTATACAGTATGATACTCATTTATATGCCAGTATGGTGAATAATTGTCTGCTTTAATAGTCCTGTGCTGAGATAGAGTACATTGCTGCAAGTAGAGTACATTGCTGCAAGTCCCTCTTATGAAATATTCTTACAGTCCTGAGATTTTTTTAAAAATCTTTACCAGGAGCATGAATAGTTTTCATAAAAAATTTCAGATGTAACCAAGCTCAGTAAAATCTAATTCTCATGGGAGTAATAATTGTAACATTTAGTCTATAAAATCTAGTGAACTGGAAAATTTTAGTGACATGTAAGTTTTTCATTGAAGTTAAGTAAAATAGCGGCATGTGTGTTAACACAAGGACTTCTAAGAGTGGGAGAGTATGCCAATTCTAAAACAACCTGGTTTGCAAAGTGGCAGTATCAGCCTCTCCTTATAGCACTGTTCATACAGTTCATTTATAATATGTCAACATCGCTGTGTTTTTTAAATTAAACAGCACCATGATACAGTAACATCTAGCTTATGCTGATTTTTGATGTAAGATAGCTACTGTTGATGGTACAGCTTGTTATGCAACATTTTTCAATTAGGAATAAAAACTTTGTTTTAAAAAAAAATTTTGTAGTAATTCACTTGCAGCTGTGATGAGGGAAATGAGTGGCTAAATAATTAAAGTAAAACAGCTGTTATGTTTTTGTCTTCCTCAAGTAAATCTGTTTTGTTCTTTTTTTCATTTTCTTAGTATTGAGATCCTCTCAGACTAAGTAATCTTGTACCTTCCCACTCTTCTGTTTTATTTACATCTTACTGTTGTTTTGCATGGCTTTGCCAAAAGGTGGTCATCTGGGGAACTGCAGGCAAAGGGTGCCATTTGTAATAGCTGCTATTGTCTTTATGAGTATGGTTTCTCTTGGTTTTGTCTATAATAAATGAGGACAGATTCAAAGTCTCCTTTAGCAGGCAATTCAGAGATGATCCAAGATAGATGCTCATTTGTTAAATTAAGTAGGGTGAAGACAGACAAGGTTTTCAGGGAAAGATCTTATTATTAGACACTTGTTCTGATAGGAAAGGTCCTCAAAAGAGCTTTTGAAATACCATTAGATATACTCCTCTTAGTCTGATTACATACATTTGCAAATTGCAAAAATATGAAAATCCATGTTTTTGTGATTTGACAGACAGCCTTGCCAATAGTGACATCTAAGCAATAGGTCTTATATGAGTATTTTGAAATCAGATTAGTTCTGAAAGTAAATTGATTTCCAGAAGCTGCATTAGTCTGTACCTTCCCAAGCCTGCTGTTGGCATACTTTTCTAATACACTCTACCTTGTTTTCTTTCTTGGGTGTTTTTTTTTTCCCCCCCTCTTAAGCCTCTTTAGGAGGGTAGCATGTTGATTAGGGAGATTAATTTATAAGACAGCAGTAATTGCCAAGTTTTTATTTCAGTCTTGTAGACATTGCAAATGTAACAATCTTTAAGGGCTTTGCTACTGCTTTTTATCTGAGATGCTGATATAAATAATGTGTTCCTTTAAGGTAATTTCTCATATTAATGAAACTTGATAGTTTAATAAATCATAGGTAAGAACATAACAGCAGTTCTGAATCGGACAACTGATATCTCTTTATATGGAAGAGAAAGCTGAGAGTGAGCATATATATACACCTTATACGTCTCATGGTAGGTTTTCCTAGTTTCTAGAAGTCTGTGAGTGAAGAGCTTCAGCTTCACCTTGAACTATTGGCACTTGAAGACCCTGCTGAGGTTTTGCTTGCATTAATTTGTCGGCTGCTTTTTCATTTCTCTAAATTTTGGCATCCAAAAGTCATGGGTATGAGATTCATTGTTGAATTATGCATACTTGTTGATTGCTTTGTAGAAATCTTCTGTTTCTAGGGTAACAACTGCTAATATTTCAGAAAGGCGCAGCATGACTTCATAGCACATACCGTCCTTCCATCCTGCCCCTTTCCTTTCAAGATCCCTGAGGAGGTTCTTACTTTTTGGGTGCACTGGAGCATTGAACTAAGGTTTTCAGCAATTTCTCTGCAGTGTTACAGATTTTTTTCTTAAGTTAATTAGAACTTGCCATTTCCTGTGTATAGGTATGGGTTGTCTCTTTCTCCTATGTGCTTTAATTAATATTGAACAAAGTGATTTATGCACTTCATGCATTATCAAGAGACCTCTCTGAAACTCATTGTGTTCCAGCAGTTGTATAATTTCTTCGCTGTTGAATCTTCCTTTACCAGCTCAAATAATCTGGTATCATCAGCAGACGGTATCATCAGCATATAGATATCAGTCTATATACAACAGTGTTGAACTGCATATTCCCCAGTGTTGGTAACCCCTCTCCTCTGTGAAAGTCCTTTCCTTTATATCCTGTATTTATCCATGTATCCATGTAGTATTTATCCATTTATCCATGTAGTCATTCAGGGTTACTTCTTTCATCTTTTGATGATCCCTTCTTCTTTTACGGTCTCTAGCAAGTTACCTTACTAGATGATTTAGGAAATCATATTAAATGGATGTCTCATACTGGATGATTCCTTTAAAGAATTGTAATAGTTCTGCAGAGTTGGACTTCTCTCCTTATATTTTGGTCTACTAATTTTTACAAAATGAATTATTGTATTTATTTTTCTGATGTTTACATCAGTGGTCACATAACAGACTTACAACAATTTTTGACTAGAATAAAAATATCAAGCTTGTTGAGAACATAGTGGACAATATAAATGTCTTGTGAGAAATTCTATACTGTGTTATTACGTTCTGAAATTATAATATTTTCAGTTGCTTTCTTGATCAAACTGATCTTCACAGTATATAATAATAAAAAAAATATTAGCAGTTGAAAATTGTCTTAGGACTGTAAATTCTTTTTAAACTACTATTCATTCCTATTAGCCAGTATGAAGAGGTGACTTCCAGTTGTTGGCCTATGAACCATATACAGTAGGGTGAGTTGTCCTGAACAGTTTTTAATCTTTATTAAAGATGCAACATTAATCAGAAACATCTTGTTGATTAAAGATGCAGCATTAATCAGAAACATCTTGTCTGGCTGAAAGAATTCTCAAAGTATTCTTTACAGCAACAGTTTACAAGCAATAGACATACATATGCAAAACAGAACAATTATACAGAAATTCTAAAGACTCAAACTAAGAGCAAAACAACAGCAGAATTTCTGCCTTCCAGTAATCGTATTTTTTCTTGTACTAAGGAAAAAATACTAAATTTGACTCCGCTTCCTCTTCTGAGGTAACGAACTTCTCAAGTATCAGCGATGTGCTCAGTCTGAGAGATTCTTTATTCATTACTCATAGGTGAACTGTTTGTAACTCACAACTGGAGTAAAAGCTCAGCCTCCATTGCACTTCTGGCAAGGCTGTATTAAAGCACAGGTGAGCAAGAATTTCTGTAATAGCTTTGCTTGTAAGAAAACAAGTTATTTCATTGTATTTGTGTTTTGAAGAACTTCTGTGATCCTAGAAATCTGTGCTCACCAGGCAGTTTTAAAACCGTTTTTTTTTTAGCCATCTCTCACTACTCAGAAATCAATTTTTTGCCTCACTGAATTTGGTAAAGGATGACTGGATGGTTAGGATGAAAGACAATGTTTAAAAAAAAAAGTAGAGCTAGCAATGCTTTTTTTTTTTTTAAAGACGTTACAGCTTTTTTTGCTGCACATGACCTTCTCCAAATAGATACATCTGCTATCATCTCATTGCTGTGTTCATGGTAGTCTTGAGGATTAGAGGAGGTTGAGTGAGGGTTGCTACCCGAAGGGAACTGACAGGGCCTGATTTCCATCCCTCTCTCCCCAAGGAGAAAAAAAACAAACACATACGTATGCATAAATCAAAGTAGTTGCACTGGTATCTTTGTATAAAATCCCAGAGACGTAAACTTCTGTAGGTATTGAAGAGGATTTCCTTCACTGACAGGATAAATTATGCTTTAAGAGTTCTGATTTCCCTGTCTGCTTGGGTTCTGTGTCTTGGAAATCTTCCTTTTCACCACGCCTGTGGAAATTCAGAAATTTATTTGGTCTCATGCCACGAGAGGCATTTTCATGTTTCTGATTAGATTCAAAGGCTGTAGCTTGACGCTCTGTGGCTCACTAATGAAATAGCAGTAACAGAGGAGAGTTCTTAAAAGTGTGCAGAAACAGAATTGCAGAAGTCTGCCGGTGTTCTCCTCATCTCTGCTCTTGCAAAGCACTGATTTATGTGTGACGCTCCCGCATTTGTCTGTGTTCAAAAACCCCCTGTGTTGGGTGTAAGTTTTGCCAAAGGATGCTTGTCAAAACAAGCTCTACCCTGCTGCTGTCTTAACCAAGGGAAAATTTTGCTTTTTGATGGACACTTAACAGTGCTAACATCACATGATGTACTGAGTCAGCTACTAAAATTGCTATGATAGACATGCATTTTTCTGAAAGATTGTCACCAGGAGAAACTGTTCACAGCCGTGTTCCCCTGCAGACAGATGAGCTGATTTCAACATTGATGCACGAAGCAAAGCGTACTTGATGTAAGGAGATGTAAAACCATTTTTAAAGGGTGAAATCAAGCAGATTATGGTACAATGGCTTTCCTAGCAGAAATTCTACTAAGAAATTACCTGTGATGCTACACAACTGCTGACATTATCAAGTAATTTTCAGATACTGATTTGCTTAACGGATGATATGTGGTGTTGATAAAATTTCAGTTTCATAGTGATACAAAAATACATAAATACCTGACGTAAGTGTGGATTTTTAAGAAAGCAGAACCATGTGAATTGAGGACATACTTGGCTTCAAAGTCCTGGGAATCCTAGCAAGGCCTTTGGATCAAGAACATTTCCAGCTAGTGCAGCGGGACTCACGTCAGGCAGGTGCTAGTGGAGGAGATGTGTGAGCCTTCAAAGTTGGCTTTCCATGGAGGCTCTGCAAGCAGCTGTGAGCTGCAGTGTAGCACTGTCAGCGTAGGGATGAGCCACAGCCTTTGTGCTGATGCATGGTTCAAGCTGATGCCTGTGGCTTAAAATTGACTGCAGAGCCTTTTGCAAAGTCACGCGTGCTGGTGGAAGTCACCTCCTACATGTGTACCTCGAGGGTAAAAGCTGGCGCAAGACTTCTATTTCCATTTTTCGGAAGGGGTTAAGAAATACTCCTACTAAACTGTTATCAGCGTGATTTTATATAATGAACCATAATCAGAAATAGTACGCAAGGCTGATTAAGGCTGTTGATGCAGTGAAACGGGAATACACCCACACAAGTACTTTCAGTAGGTAATTTGCTTTTGAAGGTTTAGTATTGGAATCTGAATGATTTCAAATCTGTTTTCATTTTATAAAATGTTTTGCGTGCATGTAAACCAGCAGCAGATGTAGGTACTTCCTTTTACTGACCATAGCTGGAAAAAATCACATAACAGCAAAAGGCTTTTGCGTGGTACTTGCAAAGGTTTTAATGCAAGAAAACTCTAGATGACATGCTGGACTGTGTTCGGGTTTCAGTTAGAAAGTGGTAGGGAGATTTTTCTTGTTTCTGCCAGAGACCGTAGCCCAGTTTACAGGGGCTACAGAGACAAAGCTCCTAAATAGAAAATGCACTGGTCTTGAGCTGAAAGGGCAGTTTGTAAAAGAAACCTAGTATGAAACCCCAGGTGTATCTGCATGCACAGGTGGGCTGGTCAAACAGACACAAGCTTGCTTATGCCTCAAGATAACTAGCAGCTGCCAACCATCCACTTCAAATTTGCCTTTGATGTTTAAAGATGTCTGGGTGAAGTGCCAGTACTGTTGGCATATGTGCACTTGTAATAGACTGATTCTTATTTAAATTGCAAAGTGTGTTTTTTAGGTGTCAGTGCCACCTTGCTTGCTCTTTTCAGTTTGTAGCCTGCTTTGCCAGCTTGGCTGTCTGGCTTCGTGACCAGAATTGCTTATGCTGCTTCTCCCTGATATTGCAGTTTGCTTTAGGTAGCTTTACACAATGGCTTCTGCACGAACTCTCACACTTGCCCTTTAGCAGTTACTGTGTATGGCCAGCTAGGAATATTTTCCCTTTGTAGTTACGGGTGGTAACTGTAGATGACGTGGTAACTCCAGTAGATGATTCATGTAGGTACTGTAGAAAATCAAGTGCTGCCTACTTGCCTGCTGTCAGTTGTCCTGACAGGCACCTATGTAATAAAAGCTGCAGACAGGGTAATGTACCTATGGGAACAAATGGAAGGCTGGCATCTACCTGTTGGTCACTGTGGAGATATCTATGCAGTGGAGTATTTCTAATTAATGGAAAACCCTTTTTCAGTTTGCCTTATGTAAGGAGTTCTTACTCTATTTAAGTCTTCTGAAACCCAACCTGAACGCCCACTTCTAGCGCAGTGCTCACAAGAAATGAATCAACTAAAACATTTTTATCTAGCTTGATTTTCTAAGCCATAAACGTTGCTGTCATGCAGCATGCAGATTTCTGCTGAGTAACTGTATATTTGGAAACATTTTTTCCTTTTTGCATTTTTTCACCCTTATTAGGACTTGAAATATTTTTGATGTAGAATAATAATTCAATACATATAACCACTCTTATACTTGTCTCGTGTTCCTGTGGATGTTCCCGTATATGAAAAGAGTGCAGTTTGAATATGCATTCATTTAGCAAAGTGCAAGGCTTGTATGGTTGTACTCTGTTCCCTGCTAGCTTTTTAGAGCTATTGACTGCTTTATCCATCTGTCTTTTGCAGTTTACATCAAAAGTTTCAAACATCACATTCAGTTTTTAGGTTGATACCATTAATATATGTAGCACATTCAACTTTATTACCAGGTCCTTAGTGCTCAGAAATTCATTCTAGTTGTTTGCAGATCCCATCCATATTTTGTCAATAGATTTGCATAACCCCCAATTTGGTGTATGTTTGTTTAAAATATTATTTAAATCACAATTTTAAAGGATGTTGGAAACATTCACAAGAAAATTAACAACAAAATCTAGTTAGTCCTGTGTAGAGGTTGAGTTGTTTATTCCTCTCTAGCCAAAAGACGGTATTTTGGAAAATAAATGTGCAGTACATGTGGTTGTCAAAGGACAAAAAGCTCTTTGCTATTTTTGAGAAAATACATAGAAACTGAATTATCCCCAGGGATCTTTGATGTCATGCTTGTTTATCTTATATAAAAGAAGTCTAAATGCTTTTTTTCTGGTGGATTTATGGTACCTCATAAGTTTAGATACGTACAGCATGTATATCAAATTGTAGCCTGAGATTATTTTCCTTTTTGGTCTGTGGGGTGATCCCTGTGGTTTGTTCTGAATGGAACCAAACGTGGCGAATAAATACATGTACTCCTTGAACAAAGATCACAGGCTTGTTGCTTTAGGAGTAGCCGTTGCATTGGAGGACTGAGAGGGTTTGCCACAAGCACCAGTCGAAGATGAAGCAGCAACTTTCTGAATCAGTTGCCATGCCTTCTTCATGAATCTTCATGAACAATGTAATTGTTGGTAGAAGAATGTTATGTCATCTTCAAAAAACACAAAACATGGTTTCGGAAAGAAGATTGTGTGCAATGTTCACTTTCTCCAGCATATTCCACCCCAAATAAGGAAATCTTACCAAAAAAAAAGCACGCCATAATCCAGCGGCAGCAGTAAAATACTGGGTTAGGTATTGCTAGTGGTAGTGATTTAGAGTCCTTTGCAAATTAATACCTAACTAATTTGGCAGCCTCATGCAGTGTTCCAGTGAAAGGACAAGAGAGGATGGCTTGTAAATAGGATTGCACGTCAATGCAGTAAATGATTGCAGGCAAAGTATGAAGCTAAAGGTCTAAGAGAAGAATGGAAAGAATAGAAAACATGAGAAGGCGAAAAGCTGGTGGAAAATATTCTTGCTTTCATGTAAAATCTGTTGCTTACTGAGGTTTGTTTTTCTTCCAAGTTCAGTATCTAAATAAGAATATGATGATCTATGGTATGATGTTCTAGTTGTCCAAAACAATAAGAAAAAATCCTTTCCAAAACATTGTAAAGTTCTTGCAGTTTGTATCTTCCTACAGCGTTTTAATTGACTCCCTTACGCAGTGTTGCACACTAGGCCGTATGTAGCAACCTCTTGAAATAGAAGCTGTTGTTCTTCTTGCAAGGATCATTGAGGATTACATGCTTCCCTATCTGCTGGAACATGTGAACTGTAAAAAAAAAAAAAAAAAAAAAAAAAAGGTCTGTCTACCACTCTGTAACGTAACCCTTGTATTACCTTGTAGCTTGGACTATCATTTTTTGGTATTAGTATTTTTGAGCTGTTTTCACTTGACCAAAATTTGAATAATATTAACACCTAATACATTTCCATGTAATGTCCATCCTAGGTTATTAGGTTCTGTAATAGTGGCAATTCAGTGGTGTTTACTTTAAATTTGTGTGCTTTTCTTGTAATGATGCTGATAGTGGATTCATTAAGGAAGTAAACCTTTAGTAGTTGCAGTAATACTTGTTTGTGATATCAGGATTAACTACGATGGTTGCTTATGTTATATGCTTCTGTATGTAGTATTCTCAAACTTGCTTTTGAGAGAGAGCATTAACAGCTTGTGTGTAAATATGCACACATATATATACAAACGTACATAGAATATATACCTACACACAAATGTAAGATGAGTTTTTAAAGCAAAATACTTTGTTATTATAAAAGCATACCACTTACATAGATTGATTAAAAACAAAAAAAGTCTGTTTTTTGTCGTCTGCTTTCAAAATACTGCATTTTAATAATAGCTTGAGTTTGTTGTTCATTTTGCACATGTGGTGCTTTGTTTTATCTGTGTAACTGCTAATTGCTTTCTGTTGTTTTTTCTAATGTGCAGGAACTGTAATAGACTCAAGTAATAATATACATTGTATTTTCAGACCACTAGTTAAGGAAGTAAATTTACTGAACACTTACGAGTTACTTAGAAGCTTGAAAAAATGATCTTTTGCTCAGTGAGATGCTCAGTTATCTTTTGAGTAGCTTTTGGTGAGTGAGGTCTGAAATAAAAGCTGGAGGCATTTGTTTTACACTGCTGGTGACCACAGGCTAACCTGCTGCATGGTGAGAGGTCTGTAGGTACAGAAGGAAGGACTGCAGGGGGGTGGCTGGAGTGCCAGCAGCTGGCTTTGGAGCACCGAGACAGTGCGTGACTGGGAGCTGTGGACTCTGGGAGAATCACGTCCACTTGGGGCATGCGAGGGATGAGGAGTGGTGGAACACTTTACGTGGGAACCTAGGGGTGTGCAGGTGGGAGAGCAAAATCTAGGTAGGTGGTTTGAATAGAGTTAAAGAATCACCAGTGATACCGGAGAGAAAGCATGAGGAGTGACGGGAGATGTACGTGTGGGATAGGACACTGTTCACACACGCAAGTCCTGATGTGGGAGGATCATTGGGAAAGAATGCTTTGGAATTTGTATTGGCAGAAAAGAGGAAAGTGTGGTGACGAGGTAATTTTGGGGAAGGAAGAAGTCCCTCTGTTCTTCCCACCTAGGTAGAACAAGCATGGGTCATAGAAGCCTTTTTCCTTTTGAGTAAGTTGCTTTTCCTTCCATTATTCATGGCTTCATTGCTTTGTGGGAAGAGAGTGAAAATCGTATCAACGGTGTTTTATATTGAAAGAGTTAGCTAAGAAAAGGGGAGCTTCTTTAAGGTAAGGTGATGTGCTTGTCATAAGAGATGTCATTTTTCTACCTTATCTTTAAAAAAAAAAAAAAGCTACTACTAGTGGCTAACAAAATTGCTCTTAAAAATAAGAATATAAAATAAGAATATTTACAAACTAGTGTTGAAGCATTTTTGTACAAAAAGTATTATTATATGTGGGTATAAGGATTTGGAGACATTTCCTTCATATGAGCTATATAAATGCTAGTTAAAATTCGGGAATTATTCCAAAGTTGCATATTATGAACTACTCCAGATGCGGAAGTACCTGTTATCTAACAGTATTGTATCAAGGCTTTGTTCACGAGATCAGCACCTGAGCTGCTCAGCTTTAGCTCTCTCCTGCTCAAGCAAAAATGCCAAAGACAGTGGCTTTCTTGTCGTCGGCCTGCCTTTTAAGAGAAGAGTTATACCTATCTCTGGAGTAGAGAAGCATTAAATTCCCATGTTTGCTGGCTCTGATGCTGCAGTCCAAATAAAGAGAGGTTCTGATGCTTGCAGTTGCAGTTTTTAAGGCTTCAAGGTAGGCCAGTTAAATCAGAGCCTTGAAAAAAGCATGGAGGCAGGTGGCAGAAAGAAGAAAGCAGGTTTATTTCTGGTGTGGAAGGGTCTTTAATTTCGAGCTGAGAGGCTGCCAGCCCCATGCGGATGAATGTGTTTGGACACGGCGGCCAGGTGCAGGAGCCAACCTGTTGTGTATTGAGGAAGCTGCAGAGTGCAAGGGCAACAGGTTGTCAGCCAGCGTGGCAGCCTGGATGTGCAGCCAGGAGTCACCTGTCTGTAATGCAGGAGTAAGTAAACCACTGGGAGTTCCTGCTCTTTCTTTACAGTCTCAAAGCCAGTTGTTTTTTAGAAATGTAAATAAATAAAATCATTAAACACCACTGTGAATTTAGTATGTGAACAGTGGAATATTTGATAGTAGATTTAACTTCTAGCATAGCTGGAGAAAGTGATTCAGGTTTTGGTTTGTGAGAAACTTACAGTGCTTTTTTTTTTTTTTTTTTTGACATTTCTTTGGTCAGAAACTGAAGCATGCTTGCTAGGCTCATGTGATCTAGAAGGGTAACTTGCCTGCATTGTAACATGCTTAGAGCAAAAAATGACTCTGGTACACTTATTTCATTGATAAAATTTAAATGTTGCAACTAAATTTATAAGTCAGGGTAAAAACAATTTTTAAGGTACTAAATTTGTGCAATAAAGGGAATTTTCTTTGATTATGGACATAACATCAGGGATTTCTTGTAAATTCTACAAAATCTACAAGAATGGATAAATTATAATAAATGTGTCCAAAAGACATGGCAGTTCATCACTGAAAATACCCAAAACTTAACTGAAACAAGCTCTGAGCAACTGTGACAAATTTTGAGGTTGGCCCTCCCTTCACACAGGGAATTACAGCAGAAAGCCTCTGGTGGTCCCTGCCCACATAACTGTGTTTGGGATCCTCAGCTGGGAATGGAAGACAGCCCCCCCTTCTTCTGCCCCTCTGCCCCCAAACCAAAGCCTTCAGTGGGGTTGAATGTAGCCCTGAGTGAGTCAGGAAATGAGGTGGTGATATTAAATAGATGGCATCCAATTTTATTTCACTCCCATGACCTTCTCTTGCCCCAATCTCAACACGTCTCAGTCCTGCCTTTTACATTCTTGTTTTTGAATTGCTCTGCTTCCTCCTCCCGCTGCACTGGCAGGGGGTAGCAGGGGGCCCAGGATTAAATCCTCTGCTCCTGGGTTCTGCAGCAGCACCTCGAAATCAGGAGCAAAAATGCAGGAAGATGTTCAGGAATGTGTCTGAATATGAAACGCTCTCGAGATGCTTATTAGGGAGGTTGTTGGAAATAAGGCCTGTTAATTTCAGGTAAAACTTACTTTCACTTTTGAAAAGTTGCTTTCGTTTCTCCCTTAAAAACATGACTAAAATCAATCAATCTGAAGAGAAAGAGCAGTCCATGGAGATTTGGGAGCTTGACAACTTCTCATGAAGACAGCAGAACAGTTCCCCGAGGTTCGGTTGCCAAATCGTGAGTTTGGGGAGAAGCAACTGCAGTGATAAAGGAATAAAACAGTGGTGAGGAAAAAAAACAACCTGTAAACACTAGTGAAATTATACATCTATCTATCTATCTATCTAGTTTTTTTAAATGCTGTTACTAAGTTAGTGATAGACTCAGTCTAGCACCTGCCATAGAAAAATACAGCTGTAAGGGTTACACTCAGAGCTGCTGGGAAGCTTTGAGGCAGTAGGTTAACAGCATCTTTCCCCTTATTCCCAGCTGAGGTCTTTTACTCAGCTCTGATGCCTGTGGGATGTCTCAGGGTTGTTGTGTAGGGACGGCTGGCTTCCAGCGCTAGCAAGCCAAGGTTGCCCCGCAGGAATGCAGCCAGTGGTGCAGCTCAGAGACCACAGGCTAAGCTGCAGCTTTATTTTGGTAATGAAGTTATGCCGGAAACAAACTTGCGGCTGGGCTGGAGGAGGAGGGAGTCATTGCTGCTGCTGTAGTGGGTCTGTATGAGCAAGGATGCAAACCTCAGGGAAGTGCATCCGCAGTGCTTACCGTAATGTGGAGCTATTACAGTGAACCGGCCTTACGAAATGCAGCACTGATGCAAGTATCAGCCCCTTTCCTTTTGGGGTTCGGTTCTTGTTCTTTCTGTTTTTGCTGGTTTTGGTCTGTGACTACTCGTAGGTCACACTCTTGCAGTACTGCAAGTTAGTCATTAACCTGAGTACTTTACAGATAAGTAACTTTTACACGGGTCCACACACCAGAGAGTGGGTTTTTTTCTTTGCTTTTTCTTTGCTTTGGAACCACTATCAAAGGATGCAATATATCCAACATCAAGAAGCTGAAAGAGAAACACAGAAGAGAAACATCTATTTAAAAAAGAAAGTCTGGGGGAGGATTGGGGGTGTTAGTGGAACCCTCCTTTATCATTGCTAAAAATTCTCGTTCTTAAGAGGTTGGTATGTGGGAGCTAGAATATTTTGCTATCGTGTTTTGGCTCTGGTTTAGAGTTGTTTCCTAGAGAGCAAGCAGTGGTGTCAAAAATAAACTGTTGCTGTTAACTATCTCATTCCAGGAATAGAATACAGTAAGACTTGTCAGCATCTATTTTTTCAGCTCTCGTAAATTAGTATCTAGTAAAGAGATTCTGCATTTACTTAACTATGTGAGCAACGCTGGTACCGAAATGGAACATGAGTGTTGCAAGAAGAATGACCGCATGCCGTGTGTGTTTTCTCTCTCTTTCTGTCTCAATGAAAAGGATGTTTTGAAGGGCGTGCTTAAGTAACAGTTATTTGTACTCTTGAGTTTTGTGATATCCTCTTCTTGATAAATGATTACAAAATGAAAACAGAGGACACAATTCTGGCTTGAGATATTCTGGTGTTTACATGGAGAATCACGGAAGAATGGGTGAGAGATCGTAACTGAGCAAAATGGGCTGAAATGTGCAGGTATGGGTTTACTGTCTCCTGCATTCCTATGCTTGTTTCAATTTGATAGCTTTTGTTATGTCTCATTTACCATCCTGTTATGTCATGAGCACTTTACCACTGACTGAAAGTGGGCGTGATTATTGAGAGCAGCTTCCTTGTCTCCTGCAGAGAGGCAAGCTGGCTCTGTGTGCTCTGGGCTGACCAGTGGTTTGTGACCATGGTTTGTATGGCCTGAAATCTGAGCTAGCAAACACTACTGAGTGCCACAGCATTTTTAGCTCAGCCTCGGCACAGCATGTCCTCCAGCTGTTTCACAGCGTGGCAGAGCAAGCTTGCGTTTGCCTGCAGAAGGCATCCTGCAAGGCTGCAGAAACTGGCAGTAGGGCATGCTCAGTAATTTCAGATGAATTACTGTTACATCTTAAAATCGATGTAACCTTGCGTAAATTCATGTATTTTAGGGTGAACTACTTCAGTGGAGAACAGGGTTAAGAATAAAGCACTGCTGAAGCTGGGCAGATCAGGAAGCTCAGCAGATCAGTGCAGGTGATCCTTATTTATACGGCAACAGATGGCACTCAATCTCCTGAGAATAGAGGTGTTCTTCCTAGGGTCACGGAACAATGGGATGTTCAGAGAAAAGGGCAGAAATATAGATTTGTTTGCAAGTAGATCAGTGGCAAATTTTATAGATAGCATAAATGGAGGGCTGGGGGGAGGTTACCTTGTTTTGGAGGGGAATGAAAAGCTAGAGGGACTTATTCTGAGCAAATCTGACAATTGTCACAAATTCGGTTAACACAAAATCAACAGCTTCTCCCAGTGTAACAAAAATAAAACTGTTAAGCTAATAAAGTACCAAACGCTTTTCTTCAAATAGCCTTTCAGTTAGTAAAAACAGCCTCTGAAAGATGAACCTTTTAACTTTGCTTTAGTTATAATGATGAAGGTAATTCTGAGAAGAAAAGGATCAGGTTAATTGTAGCCAACCACATAAAGCCAAATGTTTTTAAAGATTAAATTGAGTTTTTCTCCTCTGAGAAATTCATTTTATGAAATTAGATGTTATTTTGTACATATAATAACTTAATTGGCTGATAAATGAATATTTTCCTCCTAGGATTTGATCAGTGTTATAGTTCAGGTAAGAATTTGTGATGCAAATAGATAAAGCTTTCGTATATAAAATAGTTCTCACTGTTCTCAGTTATTTTTTCTGATTTCAAAGGAGCTGCTACTTTTAATCTTCTATGGCTATGCCAGTTCTTCTCCCTGTAGAATTTAACAAGGGTTACTGCCAGTAACTCATCTGCGTTGCACTGAGTTTCCTAGGCCGGCTAAATTTCAGTAAACCTGGTGGAATAGAGATGATTTCATTTACATTTTCCAAAGCTGTTTGCTGCAAAATGCTATTCTGGGCTCCACATCCTACAATTTTCAATATTTTAGAATAACCCTGAAAGTGCTGCATTTACCATCATCCATTATATTTTACTATTTTGATGGGGGGGAGGGGGGGGGCGGGCGGTATGTTGAGAGAGGTTGTGGAGCCTTGGCAAAAGCAAGACTTTTTTGGGGTCTGAAAACTGATGCCCTCATTTCCAAATTTCTAATTATAAAACGACACATCTTAATGAGGGCTGATGGTGAAATATGAAGTCTTTCCTCTGGAACATTATGAATCATAAGTAACTGGGTGCCCGCAAATCAATCTCTGTCAGCGTCAGAGTATTACACTCATTAGCATCCATGATCCAATGATCTAAAGTCCCAGCAGGTACCAGAGTAACTATGAGATTGCTTCAAGTAAGGCTTGGTTGTGGGTAAAGTCACTACTTGTTTTGTAAGGAAAAAGACCTTGGTCCCACATAAATTAAATCTAGGAAATACCATGGTAGAAGGTCTCTGAATTGATGCATCAGGCTTGATCTCTGTTTTTCTATTCATTTTAGCAAGTATGTTTTGGATTATTGTATTTTGTTGCCTGAATCCAAGATACTGATTAGAGTGCTGTATTTATGTATGTTTGTGTTTTTACTATCCTAAGCTAATTTCACGTTCTTCTTAATGAAGTGCTTATATCTGTTTCTTCGTAATTCAGAGGCCTTTGGATGAAATCTTGCCTGGTATGTCATCTTCATTTTCTTGGTGACTAATTTCAGTCATGAAGAAAAGCAAACCAGGTCTCTTGATTACCTGCCTTTTAAAAATGATGTAGGATTGAAAAACTGTCTTGGGATTCATCTCCAAACTCTTAAGTTGATCTGAATGGGCTGCTGTTGTACAGCTAGAACCTCAGTTTTGGAGAAGGGAGCAAAATAACAAAAGAGGTGTAAACAGAAAGGGAAAGAATGAAAACGGATTTCTTTGCAGCTCATTGGGAGTTAAAAATAGATGTAAAATACTCTATTTTTCCTAAAAAGTGCTGGCTATATTTTGTCCTAAGGATTTGAGATCCATTTTGAACAGATCCTTGGCCTGCTTTATTAAATGCAATCTGATAAGCAGATTATTGGTTTTCCAGGGTTGTTCTCATAAGTGTTTTTCTTAATTTACATAATCAGTAATAAATTTTACTGTACCTCTTTATGTATTTTTTGCATATGGTTTTCATTTGTCTTTTAATATTTAGCTGCTCATCTCAGTATTTTGTTGGCTCCCTCACTAAGTTCAGATGAATTGTAGAGGCACGTGTATTTTCATGGTTATGTTAGCTTGCCCTTACCATAGCCTGTGTGAGTAGATATTCATAGCTCTACCTTGAATTATAATTTTTTCATCTTAAGTAGTAAGAGAATAGGAATTGTTACTGTTCACAATTATGGCTGTGGTCTGTAGAAGTAGATATCATACTGCCTATCTTGCAGCTGTAACTAATTTTAATAGACCATGTATTTTGTTAGCACTTCTACTGTTTAACTTCCTGCAAGTTTTCTAGTGCATAATTTCATCTAGCTACTGGTAACTAGTGGTCATTTAAGTCAAGCATGATTCACACAATCTTTGATGCTGTTCTGTTTTGCCAGTAGTGAATATGAGAAAATGGCAAAGTACAGATTGCCATTATTCTTCATTTCCATTTAATCTGTTGTGCGGTGTATCTAAGACCTACACTTTTTGAGTCATTGATGTTAAATACAATTGTCTCACTTTGTTTTGGTTGGGGCTAATCAAACCTTTTAGGTCACACTGTTAGGTCTCAAATTAGACACCAGTAACAAGATGATCTAGGGAGACAACGAGGCAATTAGTTAGTCTCCAAAAAAACTTGATTTAGATAATTTAATTCATATCAAAGTAGACACAGACGGGTGGAATTCAGTTCTTCAGAGTGTGCTATTAACTAACTGACCTTAATCATTTATTATGCACCTGTATTCCAGCTGCTATAGCAGATGAAGTAGGACAGTTAGGAGAAGGAGTAATGGCTTTAAACTGGAAGGGGGTAGGTTTACATTAGATATAAGGAAGTAACTCTTTACTCAGAGGGTGGTGAGGCACTGGAGCAGGCTGCCCAGAGAAGCTGTGGATGCCCCATCCCTGGAGGTGTTCAAGACCAGGCTGGATGGGGCTAGGAGCAACCTGGTCTGGTGGGAGGTGTCCCTGCCCATGGCAGGGGGTTGGAATTAGTTGATCTTTAAGGTCTCTTCCAACCCAAACCATTCTGTGATTCTATGAAATGAAGCTGCTGCTCCCAGAGAAGGCAGCTTGAATGCTGAGTCAGGAATAGAGGCAGTATTTCCATTGGAAAATGCACTGTGTGGTCATGTAATTAGTGACTGCAACATATATGCAACAGGTCAAGAGTAAGTTTCCCAGAACACATGTATTTATATATATATATGTATATATATATATATACACACACATATATATAAATACTTCCTTAATTATTTAGAATAGTTGTCCCTGAAGTTTTTAAAGAAATAAAAATCAGGTTGGGGGGAACACCAAAGCTAGTAGTGTTTTTGATGTTTCTATGGTTAACACCACTCTCGGGAATTTTTAGAGCTACTGCATGAACTTCTGCTCTCGAGTTAATGAGAAACTTGTACTGGTGGTAGGTTATCAGTTTCAGTGAGGAGCAGGATTGGAGCAGAGATGTATACCTTGCTTTCACAGACATCGGCAATTGAAGAGGAATGGTGGGGGCAGAAATCTTGTTTCATCACAGGCAATGGAGAGGAGCGTGTGATGGCTGACAGTTTCTGCCTGTTCTGTGTTCTGCCCTCAGTTTTGTTCTTCCTTCACTTTTTCTCGTAGCCTGTCTTCTTCCTGTCCTGTGTTTTCATTCTAGTTTCCTTCCATTCTCCCTGTAAAGGCAAGTCTATGTGGCCCTTTAGGAAGGACTACACAGTGTTTCATAGAGCTTTTTGCATAGCTTTTTGCCCTTTTCATAGAGCTTATTGCATAAACATTATTTGCTATAGTGTAGGCAGAGCCCTGGGTTATGTGCAGGTGTGCAGTGTTTGCATTTTTTTGTCCTTGATCTGATTTGTGCATGAAGTTTCATCAGCTTGATTACTTCTGAGGCTGAATAGTGTTTGAAATTTGGAAGAAGTTTAAAATTGCTGTAGTTTAAAATTCAGTAGTGTTGCAATGGCTACATGGGTAGGCAGCCTTTCTAAAGTTATTCAAATTATTTGGGTAGAAGAAAAAAACTATTGTTTCAGCAGTCATTGTAGCAGGATTACAAGGAGAGTAACTGCATTTATGTAAATGGCTGTACAAATATAATAATACCATAGATCGCTTGCACTGTTCTTATGTGTGATGCAGTCAGCTTGCATTTTAAGTGTTCCTTATGTGTTCAGCTTTATATAAATAGCAGCTGCTATTTCAAAGCAGTGCAGTTTATGGCAAGTGAAGTTAAAACATGCTGCCTTTGGAGGCAGAAAGTGCCCTGGCTTGATATTTTCATTGCTGTGGAGCACAGTACAGTAGTTTTGAGAAGAGACTGCAGAAAACAGTAGTTTCCGTAGAAACATCAGCAAGCCTTGATTTGTAGACAATACTGTACTGTCAATGCGCTGCTGGTTCAGCAGCATCTCTACACGTTTGGCAAATATTGAAAGGCCACATTTTGTGAAATTGGTTTAGCCTTTGAAAATTATTAACTTCCTTGTGTTAAAGGATGTGCACAGCGATGCAAGATTTTATCTTGACAATATCATGCTTTTGTCTTCTACTGGCAAGGGCATATTTGTGGATTTTTTATTTTCTATTTTTAGCTTCTCAAAGGATAGTATAATGCTTTGTAATCACTTTTGTACAGATGAGGTATGGGAAAGCATTTAACTTCAACAGCCTTGTGAAGCTGGATTGATTATATGGGATCTGTGGCAAACACTATTTTGTTAGCTGGGGAAATAAAAGAAGCTTTTCATATCAAGTTATTTAAAAGTATGTGGTTCTATTTAGCTTTAGTCATTATATACATTGTGAAATCTGGGCAGAGAATACATGCTTTCTGGACTATCCAGATAATCTGCAAATAAGGCTGTGCAAAATGCAGAAAAAATGTTGACAGCCATTCTTTCTATTGTCACTTTCTAATCTTCTTGGTAATTAGCTTCCTTCCTCTTCTTTGTTAGCATATCATAGTTATTTACATTAATGAAAAAGTTGAATAGGCTTTGTTACTACCTAATTGCAGCCAAGGATGTATGACTTGCAAATGGTAATTTTGTGTATAAACTCAAAGGATTCTGGATTCCTCATCTGGCTCACCTATAGATTCTACAGGAAATGGAAGCTGTATGTGTTCTTCAGCTGAGGAAATTAGCTCTCTACTTGGCTTTGTACAACTCTCTCCTAACCCAACTAAAATATCACTAATCAGTTCATAAGGAAAAGTTTGTATTTGTGTTTTTTTTGTTTGCTTCAGAAGGCAAACCAGCAATATCTAGGTAACTTTTTACCACCATATAACACAACTCTGTATTTTTGAGATGACGATCAATGAGAATTAAGCATGTCTGTTAGAAGTCTTAATTCTGTTTAATAATTACTCTGATAGCTTCAGTTATGAAAAAAGTTATATATAAAATGATTAATTCTTTTATCTCCCTTTTGCTCTGTTCTAGGCTTAAAAGAAGCGTAAACGATTGGATTACCACTCTGATGTTTTGGAGCACAAGGGATGTTGAAACAATTCGAATGTATTGGAGCATGGCTATTTCTTAAGATGCAAAAGTTAAAGGAAGTCACTGCTTTTCGAAACCTACTGAATATCTGCACTTTCTAGACACTTTGCATTCAACTGTGTCCTTAAATGTCCGTGGTTAAGATCTCATGCAACCATTTTATATTTTGGAGACTATTCTCCAAAAGAGAACTGTGCATTTAAAAAGCAGAAATGACTGTATTTTCTTTTGGAACTTATTAAAGTTGAACATACTACAAGATCATGACCAGCTTGAAGCGGTCCCAGACCGAAAGGGCTGTTGCCACTGGAGTGTCAGTTGGAACAGATGGCACCTCAAAAGTCCACTCGGATGACTTTTACATGAGGCGCTTTAGGTCACAGAATGGCAGCTTAGGATCTGCAGTCATGGCTCCAGTTGGACCTCCTCGCAATGAAAGTTCCCATCATATTACCTCTACTCCTGGAGTCCCTAAAATGGGGGTCAGGGCAAGGATTGCCGATTGGCCCCCAAGGAAGGAGAACATCAAGGAAACAAGCAGATCTAGTCAAGATATTGAAACAGCAAGTTGTCTTGACAGCATGTCTTCTAAAAGCAGTCCTGGGAGTCAGGGAAGCTCTGTTAACCTGAATGCTAGTGATTCTGTCATGTTAAAGAGCATCCAGAACACGCTTAAAAGCAAGACCAGACAATCTGAGAATCTAGACTCCAGGTTTCTTACACCTGATGGCTATCCCAGTTCGCCAAGGAAAGCTCTTCGCAGAATAAGACAGCGCAGCAACAGTGACATTACCATAAGTGAGCTTGATGTAGATAGTTTTGATGAATGTATTTCACCCACTTTTAAATCCGGACCATCTCTGCACAGGGAGTATGGCAGCACATCTTCAATAGATAAGCAGGGAACTTCAGGGGAAAGTTTTTTTGACTTACTAAAGGGCTATAAAGATGAAAAGTCTGATCAGAGAAGCCCAGGCACAACTAAGCTCAGTGAACTCCTGATTGCCAGTGGAAGCAAGGGTTCAGGTTTCTCTCTAGACGTGATAGATGGTCCTATTACTCAAAGGGAGAACCTGAGACTCTTTAAGGAAAGAGAGAAACCACTCAAGAGACGCTCAAAATCAGAGACAGGAGATTCATCCATTTTTCGTAAGCTGCGTAATGCCAAAGGTGAAGGGGAGCTTGGGAAATCTTCAGATCTTGAAGATAACAGGTCGGAAGATAGTGTCAAGCCTTGGACTTGTCCAAAGTGCTTTGCTCATTATGATGTACAGAGTATTTTATTTGATTTAAATGAAGCAGCAATCAACAGGCATAATGTTATTAAAAGAAGGAACACAACAACAGGAGCATCTGCTGCTGCTGTAGCATCACTTGTCTCTGGACCCTTGTCCCATTCTGCGAGTTTCAATTCTCCAATGGGCAGCACTGAAGACCTGAATTCAAAAGGAAGTCTCAATATGGACCAGGGGGATGATAAAAGCAATGAACTTGTGATGAGTTGTCCTTATTTTCGTAATGAGATTGGTGGGGAAGGGGAAAGGAAGATCAGCCTTTCCAAATCTAATTCAGGTTCCTTCAGTGGATGTGAAAGTGCCTCGTTTGAGTCAACTCTGAGTTCTCATTGCACGAATGCTGGAATAGCAGTTCTAGAAGTTCCCAAGGAGAATCTGATTTTACATCTAGACAGAGTGAAAAGATACATTGTTGAACACGTAGACCTTGGTGCATATTATTATCGAAAATTCTTCTATCAGAAAGGTGAGTAAATTATGGTTCTCCTTGTGTTGTGTTAATGTTTAAACTGATGTTAATGACAATGTTGTGTTAACCAACATATTAATTTCAGCTGATGTATAAGAGTAATACTTGCATAAAGGATATTTTTTAATCATTACTGCTTAAATATGGTGTATTTTATCAATTTGCTCCTTTAATCTGTACATGCTATGTCTAATCAAATTTATGTATCTAAAAATACAGAATACAACTATCTGGTTGCATCATTCTGTTGAAACCAGGGAATATCATTTCTGTTGGACATATGCAGGAAAGTTTTTGTTCTATAGAAATGAGCAAAACCCAAACATGATCTAGATACACCCCTCACCAAATGGTTCTGGCACTGTCAGTTGCAGATCTTGCCATCTGTTTGTTTTGCTCCTGAAAAAGATCAAAAACAATTGCAGAGCAAATTCCCATGAATTTGAAAAAGAGTTCTGCTTTGTTGCCTCGTTAATTGTGTCTTCTGATGGACAGAGCTGGTTCAGTGAGTGATGTGACAAATGCCTGTCCCTCAGGTACCAGTGTCCAGGATTGGGTTTCATCTGCTTAGTGAAAGCAGCTCAGCAGAGCTTGTTTCCTGCAGATTAAAGCAACAGGGATGCCTGGTTAAAATAAGTAGATGGTCAGCCCAGAGAAACTTCAGCTCATTAATTGTGGATTACAGCTAATAATCTCATCTCCCCTTTTTCCCTTGCCTCGGAGTATGATCATCTCATGTCTCTTCTTTCTGGCATTGTCCCTTGGCTGAGTAGCTCTTGTCACATGTCCTAGTCTCTTCTTTCTGCATTGTTTTAGGGCTGAGAGAGCCTTTGCTGAATGTTTGTGCAGTGCTGGCTCACATCCTTTGGAGAGAAAACATTTAGGAAAAATGTCGCTTCGTTATAAGCCAGATGCACAACATAGGATGAGGTATGTTTGGAGGGAAGAGCCCAAGATTAGAGAGATTTGCCTGTGATTACCATCCCATCTGCCCCTGCTCAGAACAATTTGATTCCTTGTCACCCTGGTGAGTTCTGGAGTCGGCAACTAAGGGTGGCCTTGTGTGTTCCAGCTGACCTGACTGAACAGCATTTCAGCACTGAGAGGGGGAAAGTAGGCTTTATTTCCTCCCCCTTCTACTAGTTTTCTCCTTTTCTGCCAACCCAGTAAGGCAGTTCAGTTTATTAACCAAGCAGAAATCTTGCCACAAAATTGTTTATATATTGCTTGATTATTTTTCTCCAGTTCTAGTGAGTCAAATCAGCTTTCCTTGCAATCAGAAGTCAGCACCAGGTAAGCTGCGAGAGCAAGCAGTGTAACAGGAAGGAGGTGCGAGTGGGGTTACAGCCCTTAGGCAGCAGCAGTGTGTTAGTTTGGCTTATCCCGGGGGGAAACCACACCCTCACGCTGGTACAATGGCAGTCACCATTATATCTCCATTTCTTTCTAGTAGTAATTAAGATTAATTAGATAAACTCAACATAACCTAGTTCTAAGGCTATTTGTGAGGGGTAACCAGATACGATACTGTCAGTGTGTGTGGGGTGGGACTTGGGAAAGAGGAGGAACTGTGATTTTTCTCAAGCCATAAAACTGGCTTTTAAATGGATTTTAAATTCACTGTGCTTGTGTTTGTTCCATAGGGCATGAACCAGGGGAATTTTTCTTACCAGAGATTTCATTAAGATGGCTTCTGAAAAAAGGCATCCTTCAGAAGCCTTATTAGATAGGCCAAATCCCCACAGTTCAAAAAGTATCAAAAACATTTTGTTGACCACCCACTATATGATCTTTCCCCAAACAAACCATAGAATCATCTCAGAGACAGGTTTGTGATAAAAATTCAAGCAGTGTATAAGGAAAAATATCGAGGAAGTCAGTTGTAACTGACAGTTTTCTATAACATGAAGGAAGTAATGATGCAGAAACTTCTTTATCTGAAGATCAGGTTGTATCTTTATTATGAATATTGCTGACATGAGAAAAGATGGTTTTGGTAGCATCTGCTAGTCAGGTCAATAGGCCTGGGTAATTTGATAGAAATGTATGAAGCAAAAAATTCTGATTCAGCTGTGATAATGTAAAGATCTCAAACTGGAAGATTACACAGAACTGGAGAACTCTTGAAGTAATCCTAGAGTTTGTTTAAAAATAGAAGTGATGATCCAGAGCATTTTCTTTTAACTTGTTTTCATTCCAGCTTAAAATAATAAAACATGTTATTTGAGACCACATCAACAAAGTAGTACCAGTTGAAAACATTAATGATACCAGTCAGCGTGATTTCATGAAAAGTAGGTCATGGAAGTGCTTTTATGGGTATGGTCCATTTTAATTTCTCCGAGGTAATTTGGTGAGATGTTCATGGTGACTTGACTGGAGTCTTTAATTATTTGGATGTAATAGTTTATTCTTTACAGTATTGTTATGTGGATGATAGATGCATCCTCATATTTTACAGTGTGCAGAGGAGGGAGCAGGAGTTGGGAGGTGTTGTGAGCAGGAGTATTGCTAACATGATCCAAAATATTTAAGGTATTTTAATCTAGATAGTATAAAATATTTGCATATGACGTTTATGGATAAATTCTGTATAACTTTGATGAATGCTAAAGGCTAAACACTTCATGTAAAGGAAATACTAAAGGAAAATACTCTGACCCTTTACAGAGCAGTGGAAAAGTTATTACTAAAATAATGATGTGGTCTGGTGTCCAGACCACTAAATGTGGTCTAATACTGGTGGAAACAGCTTAGTGGAGGTTAGAAAAATGGTATAGATAATGGGGATAACGACTTTATAATGGTAGTCCTCCAGGTTGGCTTCAGTTCCTCTATTTTACATCTAAGCTAGTTATCCAGACTCCCCGTATACCCAGTGGAGAGAAATGAACATTGCAGAATGATATGAACAGCGGTCTTTTTGCTCTCAATTAGCTGTAGAGGGCTGATACTTCACTAACTCGCATCTAGGTGTTTGTATTTACAGGAGATGAATGGTACTCTGTTGTTGTAAAAGATACATTTGCAAGGTGACTATCTAAGTAAAAGAAAAAAATGCAAGAACAGATCTGTGAAACTTAAATATAACCTTGAAATAAGACAAAGCATTGAACAACAATGAAAACCGTATGTGGGAGAAACTTGTTAAAAGGAAGCTATTCATTTGGATTTTACATGGCAATCATGCTTTTTGTATGACAGACATACTTCTCGTTTTCTCCTTATAGAGCATTCTAACATTTTAGCTTGTCCTATGACTGTGATGAGAATAAAACTTTGCAATTGATTTTCTAAGAAAATGCATGTTAAGACAGCTGATGAACTTCAGTTTTAATTGTGTATTTAGTTATGTAAAAGCATATTTTTTGACAAAAAGGAGGAACATCAAATTGCTCAGGCCTTCTTACTGAAATGTAAGAAAAGATTACTTTTTATGTGAGAATTAGCTATTCAGGTAAGAATCATACACTTTCTACACCAGTTTATTTCATACTGTTGACTGCAGTGCTTCAGTTTTAAATATAAAAATACTTGAAGTCACTGCTTCTGGACAAAAACCTACAATTCCCAGAGAAAGTAAGAGTCATCCTAGCTCAGCCCAAAATTTCTTATAGTCCTATGTTCTTGCAAAGGCTGGCAACAGATGCTGAAGGAGGAGTAATAGGATTAAGGCAAAGGCAAGTGATCCCTCCCAGATGTACTTTCCCAGCCCACAGAGATTTGCAGCTAATGGGCATCATCAGCTGGTGCTAATACCACTTGTATCTAGCAATTCCTGGGCTCACCTTCCAGGTAGTTACCAGTTCAGCCTGTTGCCTGTTACCCCCATATAAACTTCCAGTATTCACAGTATTTGTGGGGGTGGGGTGGGGAACCATGCTTTTTATCATATCTGTGACTTGAATTCAAAGACTTCTTTTATCAATAATAAAACTGTAGGGATGGACAAACTTGTTTCCATCAACTCCTCTAAATTCTGCTTGGAAAAGACGGTGTGTAGCTCTGGAGGAGCAATCTCTTCCCTCGAAATCAAGTGGATTTACTTAGATTTCCTCTGCAACTAACTTAAAAATAACTGCTAAAAAATGTTCATTTTCACTTAAGGTCTTTGACTGGAAGCATCTTTTAAATAACATAATAAATATTTAACTTTAAAAAAAAAGTGTGTATAATCTGTTTTAATGTCAAGGTGCAAACAATGAAATATTTCATTTTGGCTTGGAGTTTATAGAATAATTTATGCCTATTGCTAGCTGCCTCCTGAGCATCTTTGAATTAATTTTTCAACAGTAGTTTAAATGACAATGTTGGGCTTGAAGTGTTGCTTTTAGTGAAGTTTGTGTGGGGTGGAAGAAAAAGCTGTCTTCTATGCTATTCATATTTGGCATAAAATTTTTGAATTATATTCAGAAAGAGTCCTATTTTTTAACAATAAAACTCCAAATTTGTTATCTTTAGTTTGTAAATTAAGCTTTGTGCACACAAATCTTGCTACTAGCTTTCCTGTTAGAGGAAAGAGAAAATGGTTGGAATTTGAAATGCAGGCTAAGCTAGTTAGAAAAAAAATAATTATCTGTGCAATTGTTGGTGTAGAAAAGTCCAGTGTAATTTTTGGACTCCTTCTACTAGGTATTACCAACTTACCTTTGTTTCCATAACATTTTCTGTTGTGTAAGTAAAGGTACATGTATACAGTACAATGTTTTTAATTCACCAAGCAAGCAGTTGAGGGTGGAGACAGCCAAGCTGGCTCAAGTTTTGGAAGGTGTATATAGTATGCTGCTAGAAACTTGATCTTAGATAGATCCTTAGTGATTGCACTTCTTATGCATTCGTTATGCCATAAACTGTACATTGAGTTATAAATATCTTGGGAAAAAAACAGGGTGTAGTATACTTAATGGAAGAAGAAGAAAAACTAAGGTGCTAATAAGATGTTTTGGATTTTTAAACATCAGAAGACCTATGTGGCATGTATTGTTGGAGAACTATAAAGATTTCCTTAGGCTTATGTAGATACTTCAATTTATTCATCGTTTCTTCACTTACCACTAATTCAGTCACCCAAAGCTTCTGCCAATATTTACAGGATATTGTACAAGATATAAAAAAATAATTTTTGAATGTTAATTACCTCTGTGCAGAGTATTGACTTTTGAGGACTTCAAGAGGAATTCAGTAGAAATTACTGTGCTGTAGCATGTCTCTTTGTTCTGTGTCACACATGCACTGAAACCTTTAAATGGAAAACACAAAGACAGGGTAATAAAATATCAGGTACTGGGGAGTAGTACAGGGGCCCTAGGGGCTTAGGGATGAACAGCTGTGTGAAGACAAGTTCTAGGGCATACATAGCTTTGCAAGGAGAAGGCACCTACTTGAAAAGCATGGAATATGTTGGAGGAAAGTATAACAGGAATCAGTGAGTATCTTTTTTTAAAGAGAAAAAATGAGGCACTCAAATTTTGAACACTGCAAGTGATTATGCATTGGAAAAATTACTGCCATTCACTTGGGAAGGGTGTATTTTGTTAGCTATTTTTAGTATTTTTGCAGATGCATTTCTTGATAGTGATATTCAAATATTTTGCACTTTGTCCCTGCAGAATACCTCATATCAGAATGCTGTTAAAGTACTAATTCATTTTGGTTGTTCTATGAATAGCACGTGATCTGTCTGTGATGGTACAGGTGGCATGGTTATATTTCCATTCTTGTTATCATTCCACTGAATTTCACATTTCTTCTTTCAAGTGCTGAAATTTCAGATAGCTCTAACTTTCCATTTTTGTGCATGTATAAATTCATTCATATATGCAAACCTGCAGCATATGGAAAGGGATGATGTAGGACTTTTTTCTTGTAAGATGCTTCAGTTTTTTAACACTCTTAAATTTGCAGGTATTGTATGTTTAAATTCAGTCATCACTTTAGATATGTGCAACTTCATTTATATGTTGCTGACTTCATGGTGGTGTACCTCTGTCATCAGACAAGATAGTTTATAATGCTCAGAAAGCTCAATAGTAGAGCCTTTAACACTAATGTCTTAAATTGTTGAGCTTTAATTTTTGCAAATGCACATTTCTAACATGTTTTGACATAAAGTTTGGCTTTATCCCTGTCGTTAAGCAAATACAAAAATGTACCTCAAATGATAAACTACTTGGTTAGCAAGCAATTTCTCAATTTCTCCAGGCCTGTATTTTCCTCTCTGCCCCGCCCCCCCCCCCCCCCCCTTTTAGCATTGAGTAACTTGTGAGACTGTTTTCCTGTTTTCATACAAAAATAAATAATTAACATCCTTTGGTACAACTGCCTGCTGTTCACGTTTTTAACAGGGAGTGGTGAATTTCTCTCTTTTGTGCATTTGGCTTCCTTGTTTTTATATTTTAAGCAATGTGAATGAAATGGATTTTACTTTAAAAGCCAGTGTAAGAGGTGTATCCTATTTTAGTCCTGCTTAAGTAGAAGTACGATGTTGAATTTCAACTGTCTTGAATACATGGAGCTCTTCAGAGAACTGAAAGATGAGAATGAAATCCTGGTATCACTGAAGTCATGCTCCAATTGACTCTAGTGCAATCGGCAGTTTATTTCCAGTATAACAACTAAGCATGAAAATATAGTTGAAATGTAAGAAGTAAGATGGACTTTCTGTTTTGTTTGTCTTTTAATATGCAAGAACACTGGAACTATTTTGGAGCAGATGAGAACCTCGGTCCAGTAGCTGTGAGCATAAGAAGAGAAAAACCAGAGGAAATAAAAGAAAATGGGCCACAGTACAACTACCGGATCATATTCAGAACCAGTGAGGTAAGCAGTTTGTGACTGATAGTAAGAGAAACTGGAAGGGAGCAGGCTAAATAGAGTGTGCGCAGGGGGTTGGGGTGGAGTTTTTAGGCTTTTCAACATGGATAGATTTGTCTTCTCTGTATATACAATCCAAGAATCTCCTAACAAAGGTATACCACATGTTTACGTTACAGAGAATACAAGTGAGTATATCAATGAGTAATTCCAGAACAAGCAATACAAAAGGCAACTGTGAAGATTGTTTTGGTTAAAGCTTGAGAAATTTACTGGAGCTATATTAGCTAGAAGCAAGCAAAGAAGGAGAAAATTACTTCCTCCAATTTTATATGTGGAAGTGGTTAGACTTTGAAATGCTCCACTAGAAATAGTACTCCTAATCTTCCTAAGTATTAGTTTTCTGTGAAATATAAATCTGTTAAGAATTTTGAATCATTGGAAAAATTTGGAGTACTTTTAGCTATCAGGATGAGTGACATTTTGCATGTCAGTGTCTGTTTCACACAACATGAATTAGTTGGTGTCTTCAGACTCCATTGAGCATTGGAGAAAAGTACATTTTGCTCCCAACGCTGTTGCTAGTCAACCTTGTCTCGGTGCATAATTCAACATATAAGCTATTTTTGTTCTCTATGCTTAGCTTATGACATTAAGAGGCTCTGTGCTGGAAGATGCTATCCCTTCAACTGCAAAGCATTGCACAGCCAGAGGACTTCCCCTTAAAGAAGTGCTTGAGTATGTGGTTCCTGAGCTGAATATCCATTGCCTAAGGCTGGCCTTCAACACTCCCAAAGTCACAGAACAGCTTATGAAGCTGGATGAACAAGGGGTAAGTACAAAGCTGTAGAATGAGACAAATTGTTTTAAACTGTCAGGTTACTCACTGAACTGCAAAAATCCTTTTTAACTTTAATTGACTTCAGTCAGTCTATTAAAATGCTCCATTTAAATTAAAGCTTGTCATCTATTGGGAGAGAATTCTGTGTCTTTCCCCCAAGTTTTGCAGTATATTTGCTTTGTATGAAATCAAGCTCACTGCTGTAAGTAGTCTAAAGTTTTAGGTTAGTGTTATGGCAATTGTCCATTTTAATTTACTTTAAAAGAGATTAAGTGATTGTTTTTCAAAGACTGCTGGATAGGGAGTTGTTTTGTTCTGGTTTTCATATTATTATAATGACAATTGAAATCTCCAAAGTTATTGAATGTTTTGTTGTAAAATACTAATGTTGTATTTGGCGCAATCATTACCAGGGTGCTGCCTATAGTTTGTTTTTTTTTCCTGTCTTAAACAACTAACGTCAAAATACTCACCCTCTTCATGCAGTTGATTTTCAATTAGGTGGTAGTTTCCTGTTCTCTTTAAAGATGGAACCAAGGTTTATTAGCTATATAGCTCAGACTTTACTCATGGACTGTCATTTAGCTAAGTGAATTTTATGATGAAATGTCACTGTCAAAGTCTTTAAGCTCTGTTTTGAGTACTGAGGTTGTTGGTGTCTTTCTTCTGGTCTTTTTTGTTGCTTATGATCAGCCTTTTCTGCACAGAATTAAAGTCTATGTTACTATTTTTTCTTGCTGTCAGTCTGATGTTGAAATATAGCCATTATAAAATAGAAAAAGATTTAATGATTATCTGCACCACAAGGGAGGGAGTATGGCTATTCTAAAAAGGGTCAGATCTAAAAAGATCAAAAGATCAGCACCTTACAAATATGACCTTCAAGAACCTCAAATCTGAATAACGTTGATTAGAAAGTCTTCCCAAGGGGGGGAAAAAAATCTGTCAGAAACTTCTATGTAAATACATAAACTCTGAAATTATTTCTATTAGATATCTAATGAGAAAAGTAATTTAGTATAATTTGGTTCAGAAATTGGTTATGTATTTTAAAAAAAATTAAAGATGAAATTATCCTTACTTCAAGTCTTATCTGTCATTAGCAATCTGGAGTGTGATATAGTATGTTTTTTTATTACTATTTAAACTTTTGAAAATCATTAAGGGCAATTGATAGTTAAAAATGTACTTCCTACATCAAAGTATTTTTCTGTTTTTGTGGTAATGAAACAGTTTGACACTTCTAACAGAAAAAGATAAGCACACTCTGTACTAATTAGAAGCTGCATTTTTATCAATTCCAAGCTAACACACAAATTTGGGTAACAGCTGCTCCACTAATTAGGTACACGGAATGTTTATCACTTCTTCTTGCTGTGTGTGTCACACTTTCACTACAGCTTAAACAGGTGCCTGTTTGATATAGCAACGAGGAAGTTTTGTAAATTTAAGAGTTAAGACTATGTAGTGACCTTAGCCTGACTTAGGTGTTAAATTTCACTCAATAACTCCTCCATTGAGACAAATTGGTATCTTTTGATAAAACTTATTCACCAGTTTTGGTTAAGGTAGGCTGCCTTTTTGTTTTAATATTCGAGTGAGGTTTTAAAGCAGTTGGTAGCTTTCATATTTATGAATTTGCACTTATTTAAATTTATCTGCTTTCAGCTTCCAGACTTTTCTTCTGATATCTTTCTCAGCTACATCTTAAGAGTCATTTTGGTGTGATTTTTTTTTTTCTGCAAAGGTTTTTTGTATGCAGTCATTAAATCATCTGTTGATCTTGTTTATGATAAACTTAACAGATTGCACTTTTCAAGTCTCTCACTGCAACATATTTTCTCTGAATTTCATATTATTTTTGTCTGAGCTCTGTCTCCTCTAATCTTTCAGTTTCTTAAGAATGTAGATATCTGAGCTGCATACAATAGCCAGTATCAGAATGGGAATATGCTGTAAAGACAGGTGGCTCTTGTCCATTTTTTTGACTGGTGTATGTCAAGTTGCATGTTTCTTACTTCCCCTTAGTCAAGGTAACATCTGCTGTTCTGTACATACAGCCCACATTGTTCTCACCTAGCCGTTCTTTTTATTGACTTGATTAAAATATGTTCGTTTGAATGGTTCCATGTTAAAAAGCAATCCAATCATTCTGTTTCTTAGTGGCAACCTCCTGGCTAATTACCATTTACTCATCTTCATCTTGAATGCAGAGTTCATGGTAACTTTAGGTTTACATCCAAATATGACTTAAAATTGGATATCAGGGCAGCTTTATTCCAGTGGAAGTTTATGGTGATTCCTTATTCACAAAAACACTGTGAAATGTCAGTTGGTTTTTAATATAATTCTGTATTTATATTAAAAATTGCTGACTGGTTAAATGCAAGATGTGCTTTCCACTGTCTTTCACAGGGTGCTAGACAAATACTGGAAGTGCACTTCTACCTCATATATAAACAAGTAAATGCTTCTAGATTATTAAAATGAAGCTGCTACTTCAAAAGTTTTACCACAGCATAATTCATCCTTCAACCCCTTCTTTCATTTTAACTTTGAGTTATATACACTTAAGGACCCTAGATTTAGCGGAAGGTGGAGACGTAATGGGAACTGTCTCTCTTTCTCCCACTGGATCTGTTTGTTTTTTTGGTTTGTTTGTTTTTTGATTTGGAAATAGCAGCTTGTTGTCTTGTGAGATTTTTTTTTGGAAGTTCAGCAAATCGAAGAAGGTGTCATACTCTTTGCTGCATGGTCCTTACTTAGTTCCTCAGGTTGACATTTTCAAAGGTGTAAAGGGCAGTTGTTCCATTGCTCCTGGGAGCTGAGGATCCCATTCATATTTATGGCCTGGAAAATCTTTCCTTCACCCAAAATTGAAGCTTAATTAGTATATGTGTGCTTGGTGAGATCTGTTCTCTTTGTCCTAACTCGTTTAAATAAAATTAGTAGAACCTGTTGTAATTAGTAGAGCAGCTAAGCCATGAAACACTTTGACCCATCATATTCCCTTCAGAGTAGACAGAGGACACATCTGAGGAATGAGTATTGCCTTAATAGTCCACATCAGGATTTCCCGCTGATAATATGGAAAGTGCAGTTGCAGTTTTGGAAGTTGGCCTGTAAATGTTGCTTTCATACAAAAGAGATTGACATGCTGTACTCATATTTTCACATAAGAAATTTGGACGTATTTGGGAGATAAAAGTTAGGTAGTCCTTGCGTCAGAAAATTGAAAAAAAAAAAAAAAAAGATTTTTCAGAGGGGGGAAAAAGAAACATCCTAGAACTGTGACTCATTATATGTGCTTAATTACTTCAGCAGGAATAACTAAGCCAGGTTGGTCTTTACCTGTCTTTTCTCCCTCCTTATTTTCCTGCTGCTAATACTTTCTCTGTCACAATGCATCTTGAGTAGTAAAAGAATAATATAATAATAAAATCGCATTTTTCAAATTCTTAAATTTTATTTCTTTCTTAGAATAGAACAAATTCTGAGGGCTTTTAAAATAACCCACTGTAAATATAATTAGTTAAAATTAATGAATTTTACTTGAATTGTATCTATCCACATCATCCCAGAAGGTTCCAAGACCTTATTTTATGACCTGTTAAATAACTTCTGAGAGCAAGTCTTCGTATATTCGGATGGCTGTTTTCAATGCCTGTTTACAGAAAATCTATCTAGACTTCACAGTAACCTGTAATCCAGATTTGTAAATCTCTGCCAGTTTTCATAGACTTTTCTGGATTTCATTCTGATAGATCTGCTTAATATTTTTTTTAAATGGACCCTTTGCAAAAATTGACAAGTAGGAGGAAAGATTATTTACTGTGCAATAGGTACGCACTAGAGAAATTAGACACAATCTCCAAAACACTCCTTAGCACTCTGCTGGTCAGAGTTTCTGCATGTGAAAATGTTTACAGAGTTGTCAGTAAATATTGTTGGTCTGCTTTTTTCCCTTTTATGTCTTCTGTTTCTGTAGTCCAGACATAAAATATGCAGATGTGGCCTTTTTTGTGTGTTTATCAGTGGGAACAGTATGTTTTGAAGAATCACAATTGTGGTTGGATTAAAAAATTTACTTTCACATGGTTAGATGTTGCTTTATTGTTTAGCTGTTTTGTTACTGCATTTTTTTTTTAAATCAGAGAAGGCCAATGAATGTCATTGAACCATTTAAACGTGGTTAATAGTTAAGCACACTAATAGGTGAATAATTTTTTTCTTCTCTCTAAATGAAGTACTGTTAATTTTATCACCAATTATAGAAATGAGTGAGTGCCATGCCCTGCTTTTCCATGTGGAATGTTTAGTATAGTATAGTAACGGCAGTACCAGCCTAAGTCAAGTTCCTGATGTTTTTCAGCCAACACTTGCAATGTAGCTCAATGTAAGACATTCACCATTTGCAAGCTGCGATGTCTTCTTCCGGAAAGTAACGAACATCAATGTTTGTTTCACTTTGGAAAGCAATTCTACATCTTAAGATTAAATATGCCATTGTCGAGGCATTCATGGTGGAAAATAATGAGAACCTTTGGAACTAGACTTATGTTTGAAATTAGACTGATGGTTGGGTATTTTTTTTCTTTGTGAATTAAGGGTTTAATAAAAAATCTGAAGTGAATTCAGTAAATAAGCTGCTATATCACTTGGCATACGTACAAGATTTTTGTATTTTTCCCTTTGCAGTTAAGTTACCAACTTAAGGTGGGTATCATGTACTGCAAAGCTGGGCAAAGCACAGAAGAGGAGATGTATAACAATGAATCAGCAGGACCAGCCTTTGAAGAGTTTCTTCAGCTCTTGGGAGAACGAGTTCGGCTCAAGGGATTTGAAAAGTATCGTGCTCAGCTGGATACAAAGAGTAAGACATTTTCTTTTTTTCTCTTAAGTGAACAAAATACATAATATGGTTGCAAATTGACTTTTTGCACAGAATTGCTAAAAATAGCCTCTTTGCTATGGGAAGACAGTTGCTCAATATTGGAAGCGAAAGCAGAGCAAACACTTAATTTGACCCGTACCCATATGGTTTTTCAACGCTGATAATTATTGGATTTTTATACTAATTTCATATGAAATTGTCACTGAAGCTGCAACATGAAACCAGTAGACTGTGGAGCTGTTATCAGCATCTCAAACCCATTATCAGTATATTGTAATGAATAATCAAAACAGTTGGTATGCAATGAATTTTTTAATAATGTGCTAATAGACTGACTCAAAAAAAAAGTTTTGAGAACCCATCTATGTAATTCCACCTTGATGAGTTGATCTGTTTTTATGCAATGTCTGTTGCATGTATGTTCTCCTCTAAGCGGTTTTTCCTGCTATCAAATATATTCTTCCCTCTGTGATTTTTCTTCTGATTTGTGGAAATAAAACTGTATTTGACAGTTTTAATCATAAAACATTGCAACAGAAATGCACTGGAAAGATGATTTTAGGTGACAGTAACTATGGAAAAAATGCTCGGTTTTTGGGATTGAGCTTGTGAAATACCTGTTTATCAGCTAGTGCTAGTTTATTCAATTTGTAAATCTATTTAAAAATACTCCAGGGACAACTTTGGCCTGTCTTGCTTTTCTATGATTATTGGAACTAACCAATTCCTATGGAGATCTCTTGCTATTTTGCTCATTTGCAGCATAGGAATTTAAATAAGGAGTTGAGTCATGATAGCAGACAACATTCATCAACTTCAGTGCAGCAAAAATTGCTTTTGGCATGGTTCTCCTCTGACAAATTCAGTAACTTGCTCTGCTTTACTGCTCCAACATTCTATCTTGCGTGCTTGGTTCTTGCAGGGATCATGTTGCCATCTCCTCGTGTTGTTCTTGATCAGCCTAAGCATTACTACTCTGAGGGTTAGAAAACTTCCCATGGTTTTAAACCTAGATTAATACCTGTGCTTCACACATTTACCATTAAGCCACCTCTTTTTGTTGCAATACTCATATGATACCCTTCGTTACTTTTACTCTCGAGTGCATTTACGTATTGCAGCTCTCCTCTGTGCTTTTCTGATGTTAACCTTAATTAGCCAAGTTGCTTTCATTGATTTGGGAGGTGTGGATTTCCCTACTTCCCCCCACACGTGCAGTATTACCTGGTAACCTTCTTCTGCACTTGTCCCAGTTCGAATTCGTTCTCTTTAGTTTTAGTGGCTACGATTACATATGCTATTCCAGATGAGATTCAGACAGTTTCTTGCCTATACTGGATATGTAATACTATATATTCTAGGGTTGGGTTTTCCTTTTTTGTTCAGAAGTGTTAGTTTGCCAGTTATAAAAAATAAGCCAAGTCAAAAATCAAACGTGTATAGAAAACCAAAAGTATTATTTATTATTTCATCACTTCTGCTTTTATATTGTGACCTCCTTCTTACTTTCAGTAGGTGCAGTAAAATATTGCCTTCCCTTTCTTTTAGTTAGTTAGTGTAAGACATTGAAAACAAAAAACCTGTGGACTGTTACCAACTTCTTTGGTGACAGTTCACAAATTGTTTTCTAGTACATGTAAATGCTGTATGATTCAGGGTTCATTCATCTGATTGGATATACCCATGAAAGCTACAACTGCCTTAGGTACTTGAAATTCTCTCCCAAACAGCAAAATTTCCCAGTAATATTTTAGTTCCTTCTTGGTGCTTCTGACCTGGGGAAGGAACCTTGTCAAGTTCTGATTTTATGTACTACAATATACAACCTGTTGCGTGGACATATATATACACTTTGAGTTAACAGAATCTCTCCTAGTTTTAAGACTTTCTCTCTTGTGGTAAAACTTTTCTACTCCATGCTGAGAGCTTATGTTTTTTTCCCACTTCTGAGCAGCTTATGCACCCAATAGACTACCTGTTCTAAAAATGTGATCAGAAAGGAAGGGGGATGATAGATAAGTGGGAACTGCTGCTTTCATGAAGTGTTTCATAAGTTTTGTTTCAGGCAAGGTTTGCAAGTTCTCGTCCAGGAACTCACCAGCTGTAACTTCATGAACTCCTCAGTTTTCTGAAATCTTTAGGGTTAAGTTGTCCACAGGATCACCGAGGAAACATGAGGATTACATAGCACGCATGAGTTCTTAACAAACATGTTTCAATACCAGCAAATGCGAACAATAGAAACAGCTTTTTGTAATTCATCTTAATGGAGCTATGTTTTCCTTTGTGCCAACATTCAAAGCACAGATTGGAAGTGGTGGAAGAAAAGATAGGTGTTTTGTGGGCACAACACTAAGCTCTTTGGATAGGTACATCCAGGAACTGTTAATGCATTTTTTACACAGACATAAATTATTAAGAAACATCTGCTTGGCTGAAGGTGTCCAGCCTCTACTACATACTTAGTAAAATGATTTTGAGGTTTCCATAATTGAATGAATATTTAACTTGACATAGCATTAAGAAGCAGTAGCATGGGGGGGAAGGAAGCACAAGATTTAGAATAGCTGCCCAATGGTGGAACAAAAGCAAAGCTTTCTTTGGCTGGAATGTTTGTTAAGTGACAGTCTCAGAAACCTGTCTTCTTGAGAGTGCTACAGAAAGCCTTGTGAGACATACCAAACAGCGTAAGGACACCTATATGAAACAAGCAGGAATGTAATTAAAATCAGGTTTGTACTGGGGTGTTGTTTCACTGGGAGTTTTAATTCCTTGGTGAGGAGCTGAAGTTCACAGTAAAAGTAGAAGTAGCTGTTTTGGGAGCTGTTGGTTCTCTCTAACGTAGGTCAGAGCTTTGCTGTCCTGCAGTCCTGAGGCCATGCATCCTGCTGCTCATTGTGAGGTTGCTGGAGCCTTGGAGCAGGCACTGTACGCTGCTCCTACGACTTGCAGGTGGCTGAGGAGCTGTGAGTTTTCTCCTGTTCAAAAACAGCTGTGTGTTGAGGTATGGGCAACCCATGTTATTGCAGACCTTTTCTCCTGCTGCCTCTCCAAACATCTGCGTTCTTCCTCTGGGGAAGGGACTGAGGACTGGTTCTCTTGCCTCTGCTTCTTGATCCTGAAAGGTTGTGGTAGGCAAAATGCTAATGTCCAGAGATGGCCATAACAGCTGAATCTTACACATGGGGAATAGGCAAACAGCAGACTGCATACAGGCAAGACATATTTAATAGTTACTGTAATTAAGTAACCTGTCTTTTCTGCCCTGGTCCTGACACAAAGCCTGTGCAGGAAGAGGCTGTGGTTTTGCCATGACTTGGGTTTATGGGGTTTTGTTGTAATTGCTATGGTATATAGAGGCCCACAGCTAGGAAGCCCACACCTTCTCCCTTTTCCAGCTCTGTGCTCTTGTGTTGCTGGAGACCGCCATCATGAAATAGTTCTTGTGTTCTCATTATTCAGGAAATTTTCCTGAATGAAAATTGTTCCGGGCCAGCACAGCTGGTTGCAAAGATGCTCTTAAAAACAGATGTCTGTTCATTAGCTTGCAAGAAAGGTCAGAGCTATGAAGCTTTGCTAGTTTCTGTACCTTTGACAGTACTTTGCAAAACAGAAAAAGCAGATGCATGATGTGAGACAGGATAGAAGAGTTTCGAAGTGTGGAGAGAAGCTGATTTGTATGTCTACTGTGGAAATACTCAGAAGACTTCTGTATTTTATGCAAACTTGGTAACTTCACTATAGCAAAAGGCAATTTCAGAACAGTTGTTCTTAGAAATTTTTAGAATTAGGGGCCTAATTGGTAAGTATCCGTAACTGAGCCAATTTTTAAAAGAAGGAATCTCATGCATCCTATTAACAGAAAGCCTATTTAAGTATACTGGATCCATCAAGGGCTTTAGCTTTGGAGCTTCGCCAGTGCAACAGCGGAAGAGAACTGCTACTTTTAAAGTTTTGTTTGTGTGTTTTGAGCATTACCAGAGGGGAAGCAGTCTATCTCCTGGCAGCCTGCAGACTTCGGATAGGAAATAGAGCTTGAAAAACTCATCTCTCCCACAGTTGCTAGGAAGTTTATAGGCATCACTTTAAAGTAATAAATACCACAGCAATCTTTGAAATTATAACTGCAGTCGTTTGACTTTGTTTTCCAGTTGTCATACATGCTTTATTTCCCTTCCCCCTCACTCAGTCTTATTTCTCAATACTTTAAATTAGTAAATGAAATCAGGTAATGCAGGGCCTGGTAACCTGGCCTGTGTGTTCAGCAGAGCCACAGAGTGGTTGGTGCAGGAAATAGAGATCATAAACTCTTACAACTTATATTAATTAAAAATCTATTTGATGAGATGAGCAATTTAGCTACTAATGGTAAGTTTCTGGATTAGGTGTTTATATTGTATGAATTCTTGGTTAAGACATTACAGTATTAAAACAGCATAGAATATTTAACAGATTAAGAATTTAGGGAATGTATGGATTTCAAGCTGATGTTCAGTTTAGGGGCTGTTAATAAACTGCAGTGTTTCTAATGAAATAATTACCTTGCACTTCTTAACTTATGCTATATTACATCTTTTCAAACACATGTAAGAAAGATTTATTATTGTGTCTGAGACATCCACTGGGAGACTAATGACGAAGAAAGATCAAAAGCTCTTGGATTGCTTAAAAAGATGACATGGAGGGTGGAGGGAGCGGAGCAGGGCGTCTGAATTTGTGTGTTTGTGCTACACAAATGTTTGTATGTTACAAAATAAAGGACTATTCAGAAAAAGTGTCTGAAAGTGACTTGGCTATTACAGCAGTCAAACATGAATGCTCGGTGTAGTCCTTGTGTGTAATGGAAAGGGAGGCAGGTTTGACAGGTGCTGGCTGAAGATGGGCCAATAACTAGGAGAAACTAGGAATAAGCCAGGGCTTTTAAACAGCAAATGTGAATTGGAAGAACATAAAGCTCTGAAACTTCAGTTCTTGTGCTGCTTAATTGTGAGCACTGCTGCAATTTGTAGTAATGGCTGTTCTTTCTCCTGCCCAGTTGGTATCATTTTTTTTGTTGTTTACCTACAATTCTTCACAACATATTTTCCTTCTAAACACCGAGATGGATTTTCTACTCTTACTGATTTTTATACAATTTCCTAGCACACAGTTTTAAAAAGCTGCTTAGGAGCATGCTGGCCAAGTCAAGTGGCTTCTGTAAGGTTCTGCTTAATAATTGGAATAATTGAATATATTACTAGGAGTGTAGCCTTCTTACTGAATTTGCAGAACTAATACTGTTGTGGGCTTTCTGCTCATCTTGAGGGAGGAAGGACAATGAAGAAAGAGCCCTCTTCAGACTCCATTCATGAAAGTTGATAGTTTGGCTTAAACGCATGGGTGTTGTTCTAATGTAACATGTACAATAATGAGTCAAACTACTTTATTCGGTGTTGTCTCCTGATGTGCTCCCCCCTTAATATTTTTATATGCTCTATTTATCAAAGTTTATGTACAACTGTACAAATTTGCATATGGGGTGGGGGGGCAGTAAGGAGTTACGTTGATGTTTGGGTGACTTTCAAGTGCATCTGTCTCCTTCAGCATGCACTGTAATGATCAGGCAGATGATGCAAGCTGCTGCAAACTGAGTGCAAGAAGAAATGATTCCACTTCAGCTGTCATGCTGTTGTAATTAGCATGAAAAAGAAAATACTCAGCAGATAGCTAGGTTTTTTTTGTAGTTGTAATGTTGAGTGTTGGAAAAGAGAGCCTTTGAAACATTTACTGAGTTTTTTGATAAGAATCTAGAAACACTTTTTTCTCTTCACTTTTTGTTAAATATAGGTGATTTATAAATGCAAAATCTCTGTGCAGCTCTAATGTAGAAATTTTTGCATTTAATTGTATGGATGATATTGCAGTTTTTAACTGATACAGATGCTTCCTTTTTCCAAATTTAACAGGAAAACAGAAATTTTTGTTAAAGCTTATACTCAAAATCTAGGTAAACAATCAGTGCACTTTACTGTATTCTAAATACTTCACAAACTTCAGAGCTATTGTTTCCTTAGTAACATGATCTGCCAGTAAAATATTCCAAGGTGTAGTGTTTAACAGCTTAACTTTTTTTTGTTATAAATAGCTGACATTATGTAAAGTAGTCGCATGTTTATATAACTTCAGATAACCAGGATGCTTTTTTCTATATGTAAATTAGTTATTTTTAAAATTCTATTTGAAAACTGGCTTTTTGCACTGTAGACAGCAATTATGTTTAATAGAGTGTGTTTACTGTTTTGGCTTTAAACGTATTACTTGTTAAATTAATGGAACATTTTTCAGGGTGTCTTTTTTAAAGATAGAAAAAGTAAAAATTAAAGTTCCCAATTTGTCTGTAACCAAGTGTTGTCTTCAACCAACACTTTGTAAACTTTAATTATCCCCTTCTTTTTTTCTTCCTAAACTTCATAATCCCAGTTTTTATCATTTTCTCTCCACATGGAAGTCTCTCCATCCACGTATAATTATTTTTGTGGCCTGTTTCTGGATCCCTTCTATTTCTTCTATAACTTTTAAAATAGGGTGGCCAGAGCCCAAACCAGGTGAGAGTACCTTTGATTAATATACCAGCACTATAGTGTCATTGTCAGCTTTTTCCACCATCATCTTTAAGCATGCAAACACCCCATTTTTGACTACTCCTTTTCCATTAAGCACTGCTTTTAGTGAAGGCTTTTTTTGACTTATTACAGTTAATTCAGAGTCCTGGTATTTATGTTTAAAAGAACCCTCTGTGTTCTTTCACATATTGTGCATTATATGTCCATCAGTATCCAGTTACGCATGAGATCATGGTATGCATTCCCAGTATCTGTCCGCCTTCCTTTTCAAGTCCTTTTTGCATTCTGTGCAGTTCAGTTTCGTTCTGATTAGCCTGAGATGCTGGATGGTGTCTGAAAACCATGACATCTTGCTACTCACATGTTTTTTCCAGAATATCAATAAGCTTATGTCACACAGTTTCCGAAGAATCCCTCCAAGTATCGCAATGCATTGTATTTTTGAACTGAGTTGAAAGTTGGCTGTTGGTTTGTTCTGTTGGCTTACTGCTCTACAAAAGCACTTCTCCATTTCTGGGTGACTTTTCTGAACTCTAATGTCTCTGAGGTGCTGTCAGAGTTGGGTTTCCACCCTTATGCCTCCCCAAAAAATCCCCCGACACACCTTTTTTAGAAACACAGCAAAGTGTGTAAAAGTAGAGATGAACTAATGGGCAAGTGACCTCCTAACTGTGCAGATCCAGACTGGCCTACCAAACGAACCCAGATTGCCCCATTGTTTTAACACGAAGTAGGAAACTTTTATTTAACTGCATCGTATGTAAATTAATACATTTACTGTGAAGAATGCTTTTTTATTATATTACATTACTCTGTAACTTAGTACTTTTATACACATGTAAATCATGTGTGTTTGTGGAGGTTAATACCTACCTACATTTTATAAATATGGTTTTTGCTTCTTCTCCATATGTTGGTCATTTTTCATGCTTAAATGGGTTTTTTTCAGGATATTCTGGTAGAAATTTCCTATTCCTAGCAAGTTCATCACTGACAAAAGTAAACAAAAAGTTATACATGCTGCCTGTGTCATTTTGCTTTGGCAGGTGAATAAACTCTGGGTGAGTTTTTATTTGCTTTCATGTAAGCTAGGATTGAGGATGAATAGGAATTCTCATCTTGCCTGATGATTTTGTTGATAGTAATGAAACTTGATTTTTAACTTTTTTTAATAATGCTTTTATTTTCTTTTTTTCTTTAATTGAAGCTGATTCAACAGGTACTCACTCACTGTATACAACCTACAAGGACTATGAAATCATGTTCCATGTATCTACTATGTTGCCATACACTCCAAACAACAAACAACAGGTAAGGTGGACCATGTCTAACAATTAATTTTTCCTCTGTCTGGAAAGTGGTCGAACTAATGAATAATTATGACAACTTTTATTTGTTACCAGCAAAGGAAGCACTTAAAGATCAAAAGTAAAACTGGCCATCTCTGTGTCAAAAGATGAGCAAATCAGGTCATTGTAGGTACACCATAGCTATATTTTACTACAGAGGACTGTTTTCTATTTCGCTATGGATTATTTACTAAAACTTTAATATTGTCAGTAGCACATTTGCATTTCGTATATGAGGTTATACCTTAAGTCCAAAGGACCGTAGTGTACACAAAGTAGTTTTCTAACTTCTGCAACAATGTCAATTATACTTCAAGTATTGCATTCAGTGAACTGTAATATGTTTGGAATCAGAGGTGATGAGTGAGTGGTACAGCACTGCATAGCCATTTGAAAGAAGACATGATACAAAATGCTTTAATTTTAATTTTTAATTTTATTTTTAATGTATGAAGAGCTGTATAGGCTGACCTGCTTTGTTACTCTGAAGCACTTGTAAAAGGAGAGAGACAAACTAAGAAGGTGACTGCTTAAAAACAATAAAAAATGGCATTTCTTCTGTGCTTTACTTGGACTACTGCAGTTAAATAATGTTACAGTCTCAAATTAACAGAGAGAAAGAGACATTTTCCTTTCAGAGAAAAAAAAAACAAAGGCCAATAAGGATCTCATGATACCTTTTATAAGAATAGAGATGTTAATCCAAGTGTCCTGACCAATTTACAAGTTAAATAATTACATTGCACTTACATAAATTCTCCTTCTAATACATTTGAATAAAGTTAATTTTATTTTCCTTTTTAAATATTAGGCCATGTTGTTGCATATGGTGTGTATCCATTTTAATCTAGAAATTGTTAGCTTCTGTTTCTACAAGTAAAATTGAGATTTCCTTTAAGAACAATAAATAACACGTTATTCTTTTTAGCTTGCTTTTGTATACTAAATATTATACTATTTTATCTATCTTTACTGTAGTCTTGGATTTACTGAAAGAAGCCTATCAGAAAATTTTTATAGACTGTTTTAAGGACAATGACAACTTTTTTCAACTCGATTTAGAACCTAACCTCTGGCTTGTGAAATTGTGTGAAGCAGGGAATGTTTTCCAGCTTCTGTCTATCACTGATTGATGACTGATTACATACTAGCAGGTGTTTGTTGTTTTTCTCATTTTTACTTATATTAAACTTTCCTCTTCCTATATATTAGATGTAGAAATGAAATTGTTATGAAAATAAATGCCCATGCCTCAAGTTTGTTAGATAAATAACTAACATTCTGTTACTTAGCATGTAAATGCTTATCTGTTTTGGTTTTCAGCTTGAAATGTAAAATTGAACAATAGTAATTGAAAATAATGAGAAATAATTGAAAAAATGTGAGAAGACTTATTTAACCTGTGCTTTTTTTTAAGCTTCTGAGAAAACGACACATTGGAAACGATATTGTGACAATAGTTTTCCAGGAACCTGGAGCACAGCCCTTCAGCCCAAAGAACATTCGATCCCACTTCCAGCACGTCTTTGTCATTGTGAGAGTACACGGTCCCTGTACCGACAGCGTTTGTTACAGGTAGCTGTCACTAGTTTCACTGAAAACATGGAATTGAGTGTAAATGGAGGCGTAGTTTTTTATTTTTATGAATTCACTTTTTGTTCAGGTAACTTAGGCATCTGAGTTTGTGCCCTTTTTGAAATGAAGACAGTGGGGAAAAAGTATGACTAACCCTTCAATAAGAAGCTAGTTTTTTGGTAACGTTTTGTCTGAAATACCTATTACTTACTTTACTTCTGTCCAAAAAAACCAAAACTCTTCCAGAGCATTATGCAGCAAAAAATCTTATTGTAACCTTCAAGTTCTTAAGATTAAAATAGAAAATGCTAATTGGTAGCAGCATACAATGAAGTATTGCAAGATAAGATTCCTACTTCATGTAAATTTTTTAACTAAACTAAGCGTAGAAATAATGCTCTTTTAATGTAATTGGAACTCTTTACCTTTGCTACATCCAGAACTCTTGCTGTATTTTTATTTTAAAATACTGATTAATCTCAGCAAACTCTTAATTATTATTATTTTATTTATAATATGGAGTGTCAGAGTAATGGGTTTAGACCAGTTGTCTTGAAATGAGATAGGTGAACATCTGTATTTCAGTAAACATAGGTTAATTCTAAGGCCAAGAGTTTAATTCAGTCAAGCGCTTACGTAAAGGAAGAGCGAAAGCAGTTGACTACAGTGTCTTTGAAAAACATGAACATACCATCTCAAATAGATATAGTAGAGTTTGAAGGTTTTCCCTTCCCAACAGTTTTTGGTAACACCCTCATGCAGCAGTACTGGAATCAGTGTTGTACTTTGTACATGTATTTAACTTTCCTGGAGTTAGGCATGTTTATGTTGATACTCATTTTAAGGCAGGTTGTTGACTGTATATAACTAGATAGATGTTTCTTAATCTTCACGTTGTTTCCTGACCCTTTCTACTAAAAACCCACAAATGGTGAACCATAGCAGTTGGGGTACTAGAGTTTTAAGTTTGCTTAAAACTCTCATTTTGTGTTGTACTTCTGAAGACAAACTGCTATTTAGTTTATGTGGACATAGCCTGTTCTTAAACTTTCAGACATTTCAGAAAAAAAACAAAACAAAACAAAATGACTTTGAAGTAAAGGGAAAGTAGGAAATCCCTCCACTACAAATGTATTTTCCATCTGAACTTGTGTATTTACAGATCTGTTTTCAGTTACTGTTTTAGATGGTATGACTCATTTTTATTTTTTTCATTATAAAAAGCATGCTAAAGATTTATACTCTTTATACTGTAATAAATCTAAATATATTATGGGTTCTTCTTCTAGCCTTCAGGCTTTTGAATCTCTTGTTTTTGTTTTTCAAGTATTCACAACTGTAAGGGCTAGAACCTGATTGATTACTATTAGTGAATAATATATAGTGAATAAAATTATATGAAAACTTCAGCTTTAGTGATGCAGTGACACTACAGATTTAGATTTTAAGGGATGGGAGCTGGAAAAAAAATCTTTAAGTGTGTCTGTGTTCATTTAAAAATTGGCTAGGTGCTAAGTGCCAATCCTGCAATTTTATTCATGCACTTCAGGCTTCAGTCTTCAGGCTTGTGTGCAGACCAGATTGATGCTGGAGTCTGCCAGTGCATTGTGTGTTTTGTGTACTGTCTTTTAAGACTAAAATCCTTTCTCCTCTCCTCCACCCCCCCCCCCCTTAGTGTGAACACTCGATTTGAATTTATAGAATTCCATTATGAAAAGTTTTTCTAGGAAACTTTTCAAAGCAAGTTTGACCTCTTTTCAGTGGATTATTTGGAACAGTTTCATAGATTCATAATTCTAGACAAAACAGGAAGCCATATAGAATAAAATTGTACTGGAATTTATATTAAAAACTACATAAAAGGAATAAAATCAAGCACTGTCTTGGCCAGTGATTCTCCTTCGCAGCTAAGATAAACAGTATTTCAAAAGTCTGTCTTCTCCGTCAACATCATTCACATTTTAAAACTTCTCTAGCATATGTTAAAGATTAAAGTCTTATCCCTGTGGTTCATGATATTGAAAACCCAATCAAAGAAAATGTCACTGGTAGTTTTTCATTAAATTCAGTTAATTGTGTTTAATGCTTAGGCTCGTATCTCTTAACGACAGACTCTTTAGGACCATTGAAGATCATCAAGAGCCAGGTAGTTGCATCATGGGCACTCCATGTTGCATACTTTATATATGTATATATGGCATACGTTTGAAGGAAATATGGCAGTCTATGGCATCTTTGAGTATCTGTTGCCAGAAAAAAATAATTAAAACCCAATAAATTAAAATCAAAACCAAGATTTGGGTGATCCCCATCCATTCCCCTCCCCTCAAATACTTTGCTAGTGTTTCTGCAATCTCAGTTGTTGATTTTGGGGGAATTTTCTTAATTATTCTAACCTGAGTCTTTCAACATAAAGTGTAAAACTAATACTAGTCAGCCTTCCAAGTTAACGACCACATACACTTTTAGTATACTTTCATGTTTTTTTCTTTATTAAACTCCATTACCGTGATATTTTGGCCAAAATTACGTTATTGCTGCTTTATATTAAGTTCTAGATGTGGTAAATCAGGTCTGAATGGTTGGCGTACTTCTTTCTACAAAGTTGTTGCAGCACAGTTGGTGATCTCTACTTAGGAGAGACTGCTGAATGAATAAGCCTCTCAGATGAGCCTTTCAGCAATTTAGGTGCCTAAATTATAAGCTAGAATAATAGAGTGTGTCAGAAATATGCTGGTTATAACAAAAAGAAACAAAAATCAGAACTACAGTACCTGACTGACTATGTTATGACAAAAGCAGGTTTTTGCATTTCAAGTTCTCTTTAAGCTGTGGTACTGAGAATGACTCAGAAAGTTCTTAGAGGAAGAAATAATTGGTCCTCTATTCATACAGTGAGGGACATGGTCTCCGCACTGGCAAGATTAAAATGTAAATATAGGCATATTGCTGAGAAAAGGAGAAAAACATCAAGGGGTCAAGGAAAAAAGGGAATACATTTTATTTATTCAAAAAATGCGGAATTTGCATATACTGAAACACTCTGCTTCTTCCTTATTCCTGTATTTCTTTTAGTGTTGCTGTGACAAGATCCAGAGATGTACCATCCTTTGGACCACCTATTCCAAAAGGTGTCACGTTTCCTAAATCAAATGTGTTCAGGGACTTCTTACTAGCCAAAGTCATTAATGCAGAGAATGCTGCTCACAAATCAGAAAAGTTTCGTGCTATGGCCACCAGGACCCGTCAAGAATACTTGAAAGACTTGGCAGAGAAGAATGTCACCAATACACCTATTGACCCTTCTGGCAAGTTTCCCTTCATCTCGCTCGCTTCAAAAAAGAAAGAGAAGTCCAAGCCTTATCCAGGAGCAGAGATCTATAGTTCTGGTGCTATTGTTTGGAGTGTCCATGCAAAAGATTACAGCAAGGGTATGGAAATAGACTGTCTCCTAGGCATCTCTAATGAGTTTGTAGTCCTCATTGAACAGGACACAAAAAGCGTGGTGTTTAATTGCTCCTGTCGGGATGTGATAGGGTGGACTTCAACGGACACAAATATCAAAATATTCTATGAGAGAGGTGAATGTGTTTCTTTGGAGAGCTTCATCAGCAACATTGATGACATCAAAGAGATCGTCAAAAGGCTGGAGGTTAGAATTTGTTCTCTTGTTTGGTTCCTCTTCTTTGCTTGCTCTTCTGACCCCACCACAGTGTAAGGCTTCAGTTGCATCAATGTTTGGGATGCCTGAAGCTGTTCGGGTTGCCAATCAATAAATCTGTTAGGACTTCTCTGCCTTTACTTCTCAAAATCCAATATTGCCCTGACATTTAATCAGATACCAGCCAACCGCAGCAGGTTGTGTCAAATGCCTCAGTATTTAAAACAAAAAAACCACAGGGCTTTCACATACATAAATTACTCCTGCACAATAGATACTGACATGTTACCTTTTTTCTTTTGCTTGTTTTCCCTTCCTTTCTCTGTTTTATAGGCTTCTTGTATCTTCTTTCAAATGAAACTGCAATATCTTTGAGACTGTCTTTCTATGTCACCAGCAGGGTGCAGTCCCAATCCCAATTACAACCTTCAGATATTCTCCTAATGCATATGATAAAATAAAAATGTAGTCAATGGTGGTATCTCTATATAAAACATCTGTGTGTTCTCATTTTTTATCGAATTAAATCATGAAAGAATGTGTTATCTTTCATTGTCTTTAATTTTACAACTGTAGATGTATAATGACCAGGAAAAAACATGCCCTATTAAATTGTTCTTTACCATATTAGTGTTCATGGTGGATAGAAGAGGTGGCATGGACTATAGCTTACTGTGTATAACAGCTGCATGCCTCTACATTACTATTCTGATTGAAAGTTATCTTGCAGTTTACTGAAGCAGCTAGGAACAGGTAGCTTGGTTGTCTGGTTACTAAAGTGTAAGAGAGAAAATAGAGATGTTTGTGTAACTCCATGTGTGTGTTTGTTGTGTGCTGCCATGTTTCTTCTAAAATTCATGTGGTTTCAGTAAAACTTCCAGGCAAAACTTGGGTGACAAGACTCTACTGAAAATACCAGTTTGAGTGACAAGATTGTTTCAGTTGGTTGAATACCAAGGACTGTGATATATTTTCCCCGATCGTGTCCCATCACCGTCTTGGGAGGTTCTTGGTTGATTGTACGAAAATGTAGTCCTTAGACCTGTATGAGCACTGAAAATATGAGCGCTCACTAAATTTTCTCTTCGTTTTAATTCACAGCTTGTGACTAAGGGCTGTGAAACAGTGGAGATGACTCTGCGTAGGAATGGACTGGGCCAGCTTGGTTTCCATGTAAACTATGAAGGCATTGTGGCAGATGTCGAGCCCTATGGCTACGCATGGCAGGCAGGACTGCGACAGGGGAGCCGGCTGGTGGAAATCTGTAAGGTGGCTGTAGCCACCCTGAGCCACGAGCAAATGATTGATCTTCTGAGAACATCTGTAACAGTGAAGGTCGTCATCGTCCCTCCATATGAGGACTGCACACCACGCAGGTATGCTGCAATAGCTACTTTTGGCCAGAAATTATTTGAGGGAGGGGAGGAATGCCACCAAATAAGCATTAACTCCAGAAACTATGGCACAGTTTTAATATACAAAAGGGGCAGGGAAAATAGCCAGTACTCACATTCTGGGCCCCACTAAATATTCATTGAATACTGCAGTTTAATAAGATGTCTAAAGAACCTTTAAACTACAAATGGAAATCAAACAACTTTTAATTGAGAATTCTGTGTTTCTGCTGTGTCAAAAATAATTATACATTGCTCTTTCTGCTTTCCCATTTGTTGATAGTTTGTACTGTCTGTGGATGTAGTACTTGAAAGATAAGAATGAATGTATACTTTTCTTCTTTCACAAATAAATAAGGCTGTAAATTACTAAGGTCTATCAGATCTATGGATCTGTCCAGAGAAAATGCTGTGAATTGTAATTCTTCTTTACTTAGTAGTAGATCTGGCTGCCTGCCTCTTGCTTCCAATCTTTGTTAAGCCCGAGGAGGCTTGTGTCTACTGTTTTATTGCTCGTACAGATTTTAAATGTAGTTTGATCAGAAAGAAACATTAGTACATGTATTCTTTTTTCTAAATTGGACAGTGAGTCTCTGTATTTTTCCTGAACTCATACCACCCAAAGCTTTCTGTAATTCTTACTCTTCCCTTCTGAACTCTGCAGATGTCTGCATTGTTCAGCCACATAGCGTTATGTACTTGCATAAAAGCTAGAAGAATTCATATTTGTTTTTACTGTGAGTCTTAATAACTCTTGTTGTAACGGGTAGCAGAGAGGAAAGGCGTTTTATTTGTCCCCTAGTTGTCAATGGAAAATTGAATACATCAGGGATTAAAATGAGCAGTGGCATAAGGTCACCCATGAGGTATTTGGAAAGCTTTTGTACAGTATTTAGCAGCCCAAGCAAATGGAACATTCAGCTGCAATCATAGCAAAAGGATTAGAGCAGAAAAATCTGTGTGGAAAGCAGAGATCCCATTATTTCTGAACTAAATTAAGTACAGCCAAAAGCAAGCTTATTGTTAGTGTATCCATACTCACAGCAGGAAGAGAAATTACTGCACTTGTGGAAATACAGTTCTCAGCAGCAGTGGGTTTTGTTGTCTTGCAGAGGGCAAATATAGTCAAAGTAGGTTATTACCCAGTTACAAAATTTTGTAAAGCAACTGTTTATCCTGTTTGTTTTATCCAAAATCACTAAGGTTTAGAAATGGTGTCTTGAATTTGTGGCTATCCTACAAATATTGCTGAAGATTTGACTTAAATCGTAGCACAAAGCAGTATCTCCTCTGGCAATCAGTTTTCCAAAACTTGAGTCCGTTCATTGCATCCTCTGGAGGTCATTTAGTATTTCTACTCCAGTAAATTGTACAGACTGTAACTGAAATGAAGATCTATTCTGCTTGGTATAATACATTCACATGAGAAGCAGTTCCTATCCTAATAAATTGATTGACATAAAGTTGGAGGAGGAGCACGGGTGCCGTTAGATGGGGTGACTTGCCAACAGTCACGTACGCAAGGTCAGTAGCAGATACAAAAATATATCCAAATACCCTGATTCACAATCTAATGCCCTGCACATAGGCAAGCCTTGTTAAGCTTATATCTCTGCTAAAACATAGTCATTAAAACATTGCCGCTGAACTCATTTAGAGGACTGGTTGCTGACCTTGAAGTTAAGGACACAGCAACTAGAGGGAATTTTGTATTCTTGCTTCTCCAACTGTAACTATGCCTACAAAAAAAGAGAAACCCAAACAGCTGAAGTATATAATCATTAGGAAAACAACAGCAAATACTTAAAATAGGGAGGGGGGGAAAGAAGGTGAGGCAAGTGCCAACATTTCAGTTGGATAGCGAGTGGACTTTGAAAACTAATTTCCTGATCATCCCCATTTCCCTTGCAGTGTTCCACATCACACAGGCTGGTTTCTTTTCAGGTGAAGCTGCTACATGTGCTTCAGAAGCACTCCTCATGCCTCCCAACTGCTAAGTTAATTTACAGGTCAAGGCTAGAGTTAGACCAAAGTAAAACTCGAAAATGTGTATCTTGTGAACAGCAAGACCTCAGCACCAACTGTTTCACTCCATCTATTCCTATTAGACTGCAGAACTTGCTAGTATCATTGTATACAGATAACAGGTTACCACTTTGTTTTATATTTTAACTGGGAGGAGATACTGATAGTTCTCCACATTAATGTCATAATCACTTAAAGGAAGAGCTAAAAAAAGAAAATTTTGCACCGATTGTTTACAGAGCTTGACATTCTTTTCTTCCCCATGGGAAAATGATGTGTGTAGGTAAACGAAGTAACCACAATAAATATTCATGCAAATAGAGACATATATATTTGTCAAAATTATCCTAACCAGAGCTGAAGGTCACATTTACCTTCCAAATCAATCTACCATATTAAAATCTATGCAAAAGTTTTCCCTGCATCTTAAATGAACTGGGTTAGCTCATGTCCTTAGTCCGGTTTTTATGCTGCCCTGTTCCTGCATTTGTGGACAGAATGTACTTGCTTTCTTTTTATAGCGATGTTTTTTTCTCCTTTCCAGGAGTTCTTCAGAAAACTACCGTATGCCAGTGATGGAGTACAAAGTGAATGAAGGAATGTCATATGAATTCAAATTTCCTTTCAGAAATAATAACAAATGGCAGCGAAATGCAAACAAAGGACAGGGACCTCATGTGGCTCAGGTACCATCCCAAATTCAAAGTCCAGTAACATCTAGGATTGGCTCGGGGAAAGGAGAAGGGAAAATGCCACCCCCAGAACGAGCAGCCAACATCCCCCGAAGCATCTCCAGTGATGGGCGCCCACTGGAGAGCCGGAGGTATGTATCTTCACAAATTGCTTTTTATTGCTGCTCAGCATCTTGTCTGGAAAAAAGCACAATAGATTTATCTAAGTGTCTAAAGACTGCTTTTTATCTTGTTTTTAATTAGTCAAAATGCAATATGAATATGAATGAAACAAGCCAAAAGCAAATACTTATGCTTGGCTTGACTAACCACAAAATAAATATTATTAGATTGATAGCATATGTTTCACTGTTGGACAGTATCTAAAATTCCTATATCGTTACTTAGTTTTTAAATGAGTTGCAAAGTTTTAGATCTAAATGTTCCTGAACCTCTACGTTTTGACATAGTAAATGAAAATTCATGGTTTTATAGGCTTGGTGAAATAACCTAAAGCTCTTGAGGCAGGAATGGCGTTTAACAAGATCGTACAGCAAGGGAATTCTGACCAGCACAGAAAGCAGATTTATCTGATTGGGAAGCTTTTGGACTTCTTAGGCTGGATTCTTAAGTTCACATTTATCTAGCATGTGGGTTTTTTTGTTTCTTTTTAAATAAGAAAGCAATTATTATCAAGAAAGGTATCAGGAACACCTTTCACAGTGTTTTTGTTCTTTCATGAAAAAGCTTTATAATTCTCAATTGTTTTGCTTGTCTGTGTATTTACAAAGAGATGTTTTGAGGGAAATAAACTCATAGCTTCTGGGTCTTGTTTTGGACAATTCCTTAAGAAAAATAATTTTTAAAAGCTGCATACAGATTCTAAGCATGTTTTACATTGCTGAAAAATATAAAGCAGTGAAAATAAAGTGCATAGTGTAGAAAATTTAGAAAGGGAGTTGTAATGAATGAAGCTAAAACATTTTTCAAATCCTTAAGAACTGGGGATAAAAAATATATCAAAAGACAGTACAACCAAGACCAGAAAATTACCGAGGTGAAACTGAAGCTTCTGTGTAAGCCACCTTAACAAATGATGCTAGTTGGTAAGGACTTCAAATTCTTACTTTATTTTTCATTAGATGCTGGCATACTTATGCACTTAAACTGGTTAGAGGGTGTGTCCCATACCCTCCACCTCCTTGTAGCTTTGTGTAAGCTCTACAGATACATGCTTAAAGCTTGCATTAACAGGAAATTGCCAACCTTGAAAGCACTGGTAATACATATGTATGTATGTATATATACAATTTATCTTTTTTCTTTAATTGATACGGTTGTGAGTGAGGAAGGCTGCAAAAGCCTGTGAGACACTGGACTTAGTTCTGTCTGTAATGATATATTTGGTGGAAGATAAAAATTGCATGGCTTCATGCAATATTTGCTGGTTATAGTTGGAGACCGGTAGATGATGAGTTTGATGGAATAGGAGTAGGTCTGTTTTTTGTTGTTGTTTTCGTGTTTTTTTCCTCCGTCCTGTGCTGTAGAATCTCACTCTGTAATTATGGAAGGCACAGAAATACCTGGGCGAAGTTTCAGGGAGTGGCAGGACATTGGATTCAGTTGAGCTGCTCTTCTTTTCATAAGCCTCTGTCTCTTTGTGGTACTAACCAAAGAATTTTGTCTATAATCTTGAGTGGTTGGTTCCATTCCTTGTGCAGAGGAGGATGAGACCTTGACTGCACTGAGAGACGTGGTATTACTAACTGGTTTTCTTGTGCACAAAAATCCACGTGGGCAATACAACACACCTAAAGCATCCAACATTTATCCAGTTGCTTCGAGTGGGGAGTTACGGAGTTTTGCAAAGGGAAAATTACATTTCCATATACTCAGTATTTGTTTTCAAAATGTGAAACTTTGACTTTCCATTTCCTTCATTTTCAGAGCATGTAGGAGGGTTTGTTTTTCCTGCAGACATTATTTTATTTTTTTATACAGAAAAGGTTCTATTGGATTTTTTTCATCCTGAAATGTATATTACCAAGGTAGTTTTTTAGTTTGGTGGGGTCTTTTTTTGGATGCCTGAGAAAAGTCTTCTCCCATATCTGTCTGCTCTTCTAAACATGTTAGTCTTGGCTGGATCAAGTTTAAATATAACAGCAGCTGCGTGAGGTTAATGTATTTCCAGTTAAAGTGAAGAAAAATAGTTATGTCATTTTAAAGGAATACTGAAGGAAAAAAAAAAGCAATAAGCTCACTACAAGACTCTTGTTTGTCTTTTCTCTGCATGACAAAAGCAAGCTTTGCATTTTTAGGAAGCTCAGATACTTCCATTCTTACTGTGTAAAATCTTGAAAATGAACCAAGATGAGATTTTCATAGCCCTGTTAACAGCTGTCTCATTTGATTTATTTATTCTCACCACTAATTTTTCTACTTTTCAAAGAGCAAAGATCATATATCAGCAGATGCTGGCATATGCCTGCATGTTTCTGGTGTGGGCAGCAGTGATGGGGCTGCGTGTTGCTTTGCTCCCTGTGATTTGTTCCTTGTTCAGTTCCCCCTTGGTTGGATAAATTGATGACAAAGAATAGTCTGGTAAGATGGGTACCAGAATCTATGCTGGTGGTCCATGTTATCTGATCCAGTAACAACCCTTTAATTAATGCAGTTATAAATGTGGCCCCATTGTATATAAAAAGGCTATTTCACCATCCCTCTCTGCAGTATTTATGTTCAATAGAGCATTTTTAAAGAGCTGTAGAAAGAAGCAACTGTCACTGAAAAGAACATGAATGAGAATTTTGCTAGTGGAGAATTTTTTTAGTGTGATCTGTTTTCAGTCTTCTCTGATGATGAAGGTAGGAGGGGAGGAAACAGCATACCCAGAGGGTCTCTGGCTCAGTTGTGAACGAAAACCCTTCATGGCATGAGTGGGACTGTGAGAATGCAGTGACAGATAACAGTAGAGCAGCAAGTGGGAATTCAGATTTGCCTGTTCATCTCAAAGTAGGCAAGTTTTTCATGGATCACTGAAACACTCTTCTTAGTGATAGTAATCTAGCTCATTTCTGCATATTTTTTTTTGTTTCAGCTTTCAAGGTAGCATTTCACGTTGCATCACTGAACTTTCTAGCTCTCTTCCACGTTATGCTTTCAAAACATTTGGTTGTTCAAACTGATACTTTGTCTTAGCCCAGGTTTTGTGAACCATCAGGACTTGGGGGTCCCTGTCAGCCCCTTCATTAGCACTGCTCCATGGGCTCTGCTCCGACCTGTGACATGAAACCCGCTCTGCATCCCTCTCCTACCCCCCTTCTTGTGTTCCCATCTGCAGCTCAAAGACCAGGGCTGACTCATTTTCCTTCTTAGCCAGGCCACCGGTGCCTTACTAGCGGGAGTCGAAGCTCAAACTGTCATCAGCCTTACAAGCAGTAATTTTATGTTCATATAAAACACCTTATCATTCTTTTGGTTTTGACTTACTTTTGTCAGCCATCTGTCAAGAGAACCCATGAGAGTCACAGAAGTGTTACAGGTCCTAATTATGGCTCATAAGCAAGGCTGTGCAGATAGCCTGTATTTCCTTACTACCATCAGGGCTTCACTTTCCAAATGAAGGTGCTGCTAATGGTCAGTGGGGCTGGAAATTTACCTATGAGAATCAGCATCAGTCAGCAATTTCAGAATTAAATTATAGCTATACCTCCATTTTCCCGTTCAGCCGTGGTCTAACTATCGCCAGCTATCATTTGTGTCTCTTCAGTGCTGAGCCCTAGTTAACACATGCTGATGTTTGGCCAACGTTAATATTTGGCTGTTTGAGACAGAAGGTGACATTTATTGCTCCTCATTCCCGCTTGCTGTTGGCTGCACGCTCTTTGTTCACTGGGCAGGGTGCAGTGATGGTGGTGACAGATACCCTCCACCGAGCAGCAGACGGGAAGAGTTTGCGATCTGTGTCCTAAGGGACATGGCAGCTGGGAAGCACATAGTGAATTGATCTGTGTGACTCTTTGAGCTTTGAGTCTCAGATGGTTTTTGGAGAAAGCGCAGAATTGCAGGAGGGGAATCCTGTCATCAGCCATAGCTCAAGCAAGTAGAATTTCTGAGAATAAAATAGAGATGTTACAGTAGTTCTGATATATCAGGCCTTACATGACTGAAGTGTAACTTTTTTTGGAATTACCTGCTAGTGATATTTGGCTGACGATCACTTTATATAGCTATAGTCTCTAAAAATAGATACTGAGTGAAACAAATTTAGGTTTTTGCACTTGTTGTTTTTGCTTTAGCTCGTTTAATTATGTTAATTAAAAGCTGTGTTATCAGTCCTGAGAACTAGTGGATTTTATTTTTATATCATATATATAAAAACCTCTTAGCCTCCCTAAGGAACTGCTGTTGTAGGTGAGAGGGCTGCTTGCTTGACAGTCCCTGACTGAAAGCAGACAAATGCCTGACCTGCAGAGTACTTAAATCTGCCTGTATTGAATTGTCTTCATGCATCCGATTCACTAGCTTATACTTAAAATCTCCCTATTCCTCGTATTTTACCCTGGCTCCTTTAATGTATTCATGATTGATGTGCATGTTTGTAGTAGCAGGAAAAATAATCAAAAACTTTATACATCTTAATATAAATCTCTAATGCTACTGCAATATTAAGACTAAAGGATCTAGTAATACAAATGCAATACATTCCTTTCACATTAATTAGTTCACATGGGACACTATGTAATCTATAGCCCAGAATAAATATCAGAGGAAGACATTAGAGAAAATGATAAACTACATATATAAGTGAAGCATGCCAGAGTTGATGTTACTGGAGAAGTTGTAATTTTGGAGCTTGTCTTATTTATTTTTCCCTCTCGCTATTTTGAGTTTGTTTCATACAGTTGGCTTCCAGACTTTGATTTGCTGTGCGATTTTAGTCAGGATCCTTGTGTAAATGTATTTTTTGATACTTCCTTTGATTAAACTATGAGAATTTCTTTAAACAGAGGACATCTGCCTCGTTCAGTTCACACAGTGGATGCAGCTCATTAAAGAACAGCTATTTAATATTTTATTTTCCTCTTCATTACTCCATCCCGTATTTACTGGATGGTGTTCAAATCCCACTGTAAAGATGCAATTATTAATTCCCCTCTAAGTTTACAGTGGCACCCATTACTATAGTTTCTGAATGCTTCATGTGGGTATTAATTAAACTTAATTTTCAAGATTCTTGTGTGAGAAGAGATGTCTTTAGACCTCTTCAGATTAAGAACAAAGGTAGAGAAATTATGTTCTAATCAATTGCTAGTCTTATTTTGGGCATCTCAATTTTGGAAGTGTGCCCAGCATTGTTAATATTTTATATATTCTAATTACAGCTTCAAATTAAAGCTCCAGCTGCTTTGGTAAGTTTTCAGCACAGAAGTAAATCAGGCCTCGGCATCAAGTCAGGCCTTTGAGAAGCTTGCAATTAGTGACAGTGAATGAAAAATCATCTTTAACAAGTACGCCAATGGTCACACAGGAATGCTGCAGCAAGTGCAAGATGAGAATTCAGTTTGCTAAGACAGCAAGGAAATACCTTGATTCTAACGCCATCCCTTCTCTTCTCTCAGCTGCACCTCCTGCATGTCAGAGCTGTGCAGAAGAGACCAGAGTATGATTGTATAATTAAAGACTGTCTTAGGCCATAGGCTCAAAGCATGCTAGACTGACATTTCTTCCTATGATGTATATATTATGTGCATATGCAAGCTGAAGACCTGGGGAAAGTTACAGCAAATGACTTAGAAATGAATTATTAAGAGCAAGATGGATGCTTTTGATGTCTTTGTCATACTAAGCAAATAAATATACGCCCATCCCACTCACTGTCTTCACAAAAGATGATTTTCTTCCCATACTTGGCAAGACTCGACCAGTCCTTTCAGGATGAACTAGGTCTGTTAGAGCTAAATCACGCGTAGTATAATCCCAATTCAATTGACTGCAATGTAATTGTATCTCTTTAATGCAATGGACGCTTGGCCTATTTTTAAATTGAATTATAGAACTCATGCACTTAACCATTTTGGAATTTCTTCTCAAAGCTGTCTTTTGAAATAGATAATAGCCTGTTTTAGTTTATTTTCTTTAAATTATAAATAAAAGACAAGCACAGAATAACTTAACTACAGGGACATACTGCTAACAATACTCCTTTTGAATATTCCTTGTGTCTTGGAAAGTGCCTTTCATCAGTAGATTTCAAATCAGCTTAAAAAGTCAATTCAAACTAATTTGAAGTTCTTTCGTCTTATTTGTATGTTTCACATAAAATGAAATGTCTTTATGTTCTATTGTGAACTGTACCAGTAAAATGTATTACTGCTTTAAATAATAGGGTGTCCTGCCTAACTCGTTGTTCCTTGCTGCTCTTAAGGCCACATTTGTAATGATTTTTTTTTTTTTTTGCCCTCGGGGTCTTTCATCTTTGTGAGTTTTAACTCCATGACACAGTTCTGAAAATTTGATGTTCCTTCTGAATAGTGCTGTCATTTTTTGGTAAGGCACAGGAAATAGAGAAAAGGCATAGATGAATCCGAAGTGCATATGTAAGCATTTTCCAACAGTAAATCGTTTTACAGAAACTATTGAAGTAAAGGGTTTCCATGCCATTAATAGTAAATGAAAATTTGTGAAAAAAGCTCATTTTCAAAGTGTGTTGCTCTGCCAGCATAACTTAAATGTGTATGATTATATTAGATGTGTGAATGCTGTTGAAAACACACATTTCTGTTGGCCAAACTGGTTTTTTTTCTTTATAAGAGTGCCAATGGGAAAATGAACTGCTTGGCTCACTGCTCCCCAAGTTTCCAAATTTTGAACTGTTTACTTTGCAATTAAATATTTCAGAGTTGTTGCTTGATAAATGTGAGAAGATAAATTCAGTTCAGTAGACTAGAAAGGAATTACTGAGTTTGGTGTGATACTTTGATGGTCAGGAATAGTTGGATCATTCCTTTCTTGTCTGGGGAAAAAGACTTGCTACTAATGATGTGTACTTTATGAAATTCCAGATGATCAGCATGTTTGGTTCAGCCCTGTTGCTCTTTCCTATTTTAAGCTTTAGTTTACTGTTTTTTGGTAAAGTACTGAGACCAAATGCACTTTTTTTTAATCTACCTGTCTATAAGTATTTGGATATGCATATACTTGAATATATACATATTAGTCAGTGCTGTGCTTTCTTGTATTTTCAGAAGAGTTTTTGAACTTTCTTACAGTACTATGGTGAGAGCAGATTAAAATCTGCTTGTTTACAGATACAGGTTAAGTGTGTAGGTTAAGATAAATCTCTGGACTAAATTTTTGTGCTGAGACAACTATCTTTTTTTAAAGTCAATATTTTTAGTGTGTAATTATGTATTTTAACTCAGAAAAATACTGTAAAAGACTTACATTCACAATATAATTTATTCTTGGATGGTGTAATTCAATTCAAAGTCTTAGATCACTGCAGAAGTGCTAAATGGCTTCAGTCACTATAAGCTGAACAAAAAACTAACTAGCAGCACTGAATTCAGTTGGGGTTTGGAAAATAAAATGCTCAAAGCAGAAAAGGATCTAGAAAAGACTTCAACTGTAGAACAGGATATACAAGTTGAACAGTGTAAGCATTCTGCCCAGATTCATGTGTTGAAAATTCTAGTCTGTTCATTTGCTGTACGGTTATTCCAACAGGAGAAGGCTTCATATGATTCAGGTCTGTATTTTTAGCATTCTGATATGTTTTATATGAGAGTGTTAAGTTTTTGGGTGGATTTCAAGATATTTATAAATAATGTTACATTTTTAGACCTTATGCTTTAATGTGGGCCAGTTTGGTGGCGTAGGGATAAGCTTGACACCCTTGGAAGAGTTTGCATAGACAACTTTGAATTCCAGGCAAGAGTTTGTTTTGAGAGGTAAAGTAGATCGCTCTATTTGGTATTTGGGCATGGAATTTCATGCTTCATTATTCCTTACATTCAATCTCGAAAAGCAAATCGGGACTTTAGAAACTGTGGTGCTTTCCTAGTTTGTGCTGGGAATTCCTCCCCCATCCCTACCTGCCTTTCTTCGTTTACTCCCATAGACTATCCTTTTAAAGCTGATTACCCTGGTTCCACAGGGAAAGGATTAATAGAGGGAACATGTCTAATCTTTTGACTGGCAGTATTTCTACTGTCTCAACGATGACATGTTCTTTGCTGATGTGACATTTTGCACTGGGTAGTCCGTCATGCTTTGCACTGTGTTACTGCAGTTCGGAATTGCTGATTTGACTGGTTCTCTTGCTCTGAACAGGTTGTCTCCTGGTTCTGATGTCTACGTCACAGTTTCATCCATTGCCTTAGCAAGGTCGCAGCAGTGTCGCAATTCTCCAAGCAACTTATCAACCTCAAGTGAGACTGGCTCTGGTGGGGGCACATACAGACAAAAATCTATGCCAGAAGGGTAGGCACTCTAGACTTTTTTCATATTCTTTTTAGGCAGTTTTTTGTTCTCTGTTCCATTTGTTGTAATGTATATTAAACACAGGAGTGTTAACACAGCCTCCTGCCAGCTGTTCTTTACACGCATTAAAACATGTTTGTCTTCAAGTATCACTGTCATGCTTTTTGGAAGTCAGATTTTTAAATCCCTTGCTTCTACTTTTTCCATTTGCACCCTGACTTATCTCTCTGATCCCAGTCTACAACAGAGCTGAGGCTGAGAGCTCATAAAGGAACCTTTATGTATTAAAAAAAAAATAAATTAACAGTAAATTAATTCTAAATTAACAGTATTGGTTTAATGTTGCAAATTGTTTCATTTCACAGGTTTAGATTCTAAAACTAAGTAATAAGTTTAGGGCTTTGCAGTCTATACTAATAGTGGAAGCAAAATAGTGGTGACTGCAGCGAAGACTTCAAATATGTGTGCTAAATAATCCACAACTAGTATTTTTTTTTCCATGTATTCATAGTCACTCTGTTTTAAGGCTCTGTAATCCAACTTTCCAGAAATCTTCAAACTCTGAAATGATCCAATGTCAACGTAAGGGGCAGCTTGCAGAGGAAGAAATTAAATTTGTATCATTTTCGGAGAACACTGAATGGAGCAATAAGTCAAGCATCTCCAAGTAGGGAAAAAAAATAATTGGCAGTAAGAGAGCTATCTACCACATTCCAAATTACTTCCTGTAGAGAATAGAGAGCAAAACTGTTCATATTGCAAAGCTTTCCTGTGAAGTCGTGAATATGTTGCTTGTCATTGTGTGTAATTCATTCTATTTTGGGTCTTATATAAAGTAGAATGTCTTTCTCTCTATTATAGAAAAAAATACATCATTAGTAAGAATAAATATCATTGTCAAGAACTGCTTAGCACAAGCCACTTTTTTAAGCACAAGCCACAGTCTTTTGCCTGTTTAGGTACAAAGAATGCTGTCCTGAGCATGTGTTTAAACAAGTGCTGCTTCTTGCTCCAGGTGACTGAAGATTTGTCTCCCTGTATTCTCCTTGTAGCTCAGTTTGAGGTTTTCAGAGGAAGCCATCTTTTCTCTGTTGCACACCTTCATGAAAGCCTTGATTTGTGAGACTATCACTGTCCAGGCCATTATTTGAGTTTGTACTAAAGTCCTGCTGACGCTAGGAGACTTACTCTAAATCCATTAAACTTCATTGTACGGAAACTAAATGGAAGCATGTCCAGAGTTCTGCAGCTGGAAAGAACACTTTAACCTCTTTATACACTGTATACTTCTGTCTCATGCCAGCAGCTCTTGTGTTGTCTAAAATTGTGAAGAGCAGCTTGTGCTCCCAATATTTGTCTGCTCTTTTCCAACTACATCATTTGCTCTAAAAAAAAAAAAAAGTGGTGCTGCTGTATGTCCATAGACCATTGCAACCATAACTGCTTGACTAGGAAGGAGTTTTCACACATGGGGTTTTTGTTTTGAATTGGCCTCATAGCACACCACCACCCTTCCCCAGTCCTTTTCCATCTTTCAGGTTGGTTATTCACATTTTCACTGCAGCATTCTTTGAGAATTTGGCAAGTTCAGCAAAGATGTGTCCTAGAAACCTTTTATACACTTCTGTTTGTTTCTGAAATTTATTCAATCCAATGAACAATATTTTAATGGAATAATGAGGTAATTAATACATGAACTTTGCTTTTACTTATCAGATACCTAAAAAACAAACAAAAACAAACAACAACATCAAAAAAACCACAGCCAAATCCTTATCAAACTCCAATGATGTGACTGTTAAATTCTATTCTTAAAGGAAAAGCACTTTGTATCTCATACTGTCCTTGCACACATGGGTTATAATTTACCCAGGCCTTCCCAAACATTATCTACCAGGCTAAAGAGAAAGTGCAAAAAATGTCATTAAGTGAGAAACATTCCATTGCCTCAGTAAGCAAAGTAGTGTTCATTACAGTTCCTTGGGCATCTTTTGTTGAGATTCATCTGAGAGGCAAGCTTCTGGGCAGCTTTATAGAGGTGTCTGGTACACCATGTAGAGGTGGCAGAGATTAACTCATATGTCGTTAAAGTAGGGGAGAGAGAGTAGCATTCGATTGCTGAGAGTGTGGAGTAGGTACCTGTCCAAAGAGGTGCCGTGGCCTGAAGGTAATCTTCCTGAGGTGGGGCTCCGGCATGCTCTGGGTATGCCAGTCCCTGAGACCTCCCAGTGCAGGAGATCTCAACTGCATCACTTACGTGTACATTTCTTTCTTGCTGCATAGTATGACCAGTTTGAACAGTTTGTGAAACTTAATGACTGGAAACATGGGTGTGAGTCCAGCCTTTACCACATATCAGTAAAAGCAGTAACTGCTGCCTCTTCTAGATTATTGGTCCATAATCTGACTTGGGTATAGGCGACGCTTCATTGCTTTCAAGAGTATCCAAATTGGTTTTGATGTATGTATGTGTATTTCGTATACTCATCCCGAGATTACCTGAAGGTACATATATGTAATAAATGGTAGTAAGATGTGAAGAAAATACTGAAATAATGAGTTTCTTCTTAAGATCATATATTTAAAAATATATATATAAAGTAATATTCCTGTTCTTTTTATCCTTTGCCTGTTCTTTTAATCCAGATTGACTTCTACTTAGTTTTTGGATTCCTCCCTACGTGCTCTGATGGGCCATAAATTTAAGCAGCATGGAATATAGCACCACCTGCGCTTACTAGTCCCATTTTCAAATAGCCCACTTCATGTTAAAAAAAAAAAAAGATATTTCTTCCCATTTCAATTAGTAAAGCAGTGGTTTTAATGAAATAAGATTAGCAACACAGTGTTTTTGTTTATCTCTAATCTGAAAAAAAAATGCACACCATAGAATGTGAGAATAAATGAACTGTTTTCATAGATATGAACATACGGGCTTTAGGTAAGAGGACAATATAAATGTATAGAAAGTAAAATATGGATGCAACCCAACTTGGTCAAACTAAGACTTCTTGGATTTCTGGCTTTTTCTTCTGTTTACCAATTTCTAATTATTTCATCATGAAAATATATTCTTCCCCAAATACTTCTCAAATCTAAAAAGTTTGGAAATTATCTCAGATCAGTGTTTAAAGAATGTCAGCTTCTAAAATACTGTGTGTTGTCCTTTTGTGCATTTATTGAATCAGTATTGAATTTGGAATGTTTAATTTAGGCAGTTGATTAAGTGAACTTCTAGTTACAGTCAGTGGATGGAAAAGGAAAAGCCTTACCCACATAATGCAATTTCAATTTAAGGTGTTTGTATTCAGAGGGCAGGTGTATCCAGATTTTCTTGACCTTTTTATTCATCAGATCATATGTTAGTTATGCCAGGGAGAGATGAAAAAAGGAAGTGGGGTCACGTTTGGAAGACCCAAGTTCAAATTTTGACATTCTGGAGCTGTGCTGGAGGTGTACACAGATTCTGGAGGCTTGTCTTTAAAGGTGGGAATGTGATTTTGTTGTTCTGAGTCATACTGTCTTTGGTGGGTTCACCTGAGTTAGTAAGTAAAAGAACATTCAAATAGGGTCACCACATTAAGCTAGTTTTGATGGTTTGGCAGATCTAAGCTGCGCATTAGAGGTCATGAGCAGTCTGTAGCTAGTAGTGTGAGTAGAAAGCATCGTTTGAGGTATTTTATTTTCTCTTGTTATATTAGGCACTGAGAGCTAGAGAAACTCGTTGATATATAGAGAATATATCAGCTGGTTTCGGTCCTCTTTAATATCTTTATCGATGATCTGGATGAGGGCGTCCAGTGCACCCTCAGTAAGTTTGCAGATGACACCAAGCTAAGTGTGTGTGTCGATCTGCTCGAGGGCAGGAAGGCTCTGCAGGAGGATCTGGATAGGCTGGAGCGATGGGCTGAGGTCAACTGTATGAAGTTCAACAAGGCCAAGTGCCGGGTCCTGCACCTGGGGCGCAACAACCCCAAGCAGAGCTACAGGCTGGGAGATGAGTGGTTGGAAAGCTGCCTGGCAGAGAAGGACCTGGGAATAGTGGTTGATAGGCAGCTGAATATGAGCCAGCAGTGTGCTCAGGTGGCCAAGAAGGCCAACAGCATCCTGGCCTGTATAAGAAGCAGTGTGGCCAGCAGGTCTAGGGAGGTGATTGTCCCCCTGTACTCGGCTCTGGTGAGGCCACACCTCGAGTACTGTGTTCAGTTTTGGGCCCCTCGCTACAGGAAGGACATGGACGTGCTCGAGCGAGTCCAGAGAAGGGCGACCAAGCTGGTGAGGGGTCTGGAGAACAAGTCTTACGAGGAGCGGCTGAGGGAGCTGGGCTTGTTCAGCCTGGAGAAGAGGAGGCTCGGGGGCGACCTTATCGCTCTCTACAGTTACCTTAAAGGAGGCTGTAGTGAGGTGGGGGTTGGTCTGTTCTCCCACGTGCCTGGTGACAGGACGAGGGGGAATGGGCGAAAGTTGCGACAGGGGAGTTTTAGGTTGGATGTTAGGAAGTACTTCTTTACCGAAAGGGTTATTAAGCATTGGAACGGGCTGCCCAGGGAGGTGGTGGAGTCACCATCCCTGGAGGTCTTTAAAAGATGTTTAGATGTAGAGCTTAGTGATATGGTTTAGTGGAGTACTTAGTGTTAGGTCGGAGGTTGGACTCGATGATCTTGAGGTCTCTTCCAACCTAGACATCTGTGTCTGTGTCTGGTTGGAATTCTTTTGAGAAGTTTTGGATTTTTTTTTCCTTCAGGGTATGTCTGATTTTAAAAACAAACAAACATTATTCTTGAAGAATTCTTAATGATTGGCCTGGTAATTCTGAACCCATCTGTACTTATGTGTGATTTATGTGTAATACAAAATTATAGTTTTAATTCTTCCGGACTTTGGCATATAATGCATGTATATTTTGGTCTCTCCTTTGAAATTAGATTGTTCTGCTTAAGTTTACTTTTACCTTTTATTGAGTTTTCCAAAATCCATCTGACTAATCTAACAGGATTTACAAAGTCCATTGAACCCAGTCTTCTTTTGCTCCTTGTGCTTTCTCCTACAGCAGTAGGTATAATTGATGCCTCCCCGATTTCCTACTACTGTATTTAGTTCGCACTAATCAACTCAAGTTATTTTATGATTGAAACTACATAGTTTACAGAACTCGTACCTCTCAGGTTTTGGGGGTCCTTAAAAAAAATAGTCAACTTCATAAAATCTTAATTAAAATATTTGGCAGTGTAATATTGCCCCAGATAAATCTGTGTTGTTTGCATGTATGTGTGCATCACTAAAGTATGACCTAGTAGTCTTTCACTTAAAACCTGGGAAAGTGGCTGAGATCTGTGGGATTCCAAAATGAATCTTCAGATACTCACTTAGACTAGATCCAAGGTAGCACTTTCCCAGCTAAGAGGATTCATCCTTAAAATCTGCTCCCAATAAACACACCTCATTCTGCTATGTGACTTTTATCCAAACTTTCATGTTCTACTCATTGTGGTTTCTGTAACTATTTAACTGTCTGGTCACCTTTCCTTGTAAATGTCTGTGTAAATGAAAGCCCGTAATGTTATTCCTGGATGGTTTGGGTCTGGTTTTGAATTGTATGTATTGTAACAGATTTTCTTGTTCAAAAATGATTAATAAATTAATGTGTATTGTACATCTTATGCATTAAAGGTCCTAAATGTGTCCTGAGAGCTGCCACAAAAATGAAATGGAAAATCAATCATACTACGCATTACTCTGCCCTATTGCTTTACGCTGGCTTCTTAAAAGTGCTCTTTCCCCTTTATTCATATTTAAAATCACTATCTGCTTTGTTTTTTGGGGTGTTACAACAGGTTTGGAATTAGCCGTAGATCCCCTGCTTCCATTGACAGGCAGAACACGCAATCAGATACGGGTGGTAGCGGCAAATCCACACCCAGCTGGCAAAGAAGTGAGGATAGTATCGCTGACCAGATGGGTAGGTAATTAATTCTTTACAACGAGCAAGTGGTGCTAACCACAAGGTGACTTTGGCAATACTTGTCCCTGTGCAGAGGGAGAACCCTCTTAAGCACTGTATTTTTCAGTGTCTTTGAAAGTTAACCTTGTTCATCAGGATGAATAATTAGATCTTGAACATACATTAGCTTCGGCAGTCTGTGTCCTTGAGACCTATGAATATCACCTGAGGAAGGACTCATTTCAGTTTTGCATTTGACTATGGGGCTAAATCTACCTTAATACTTTTACCCTGAAACACTCTGTCCTTTTAGAATCAGTTGGGTGGACACATTTAATAATTTGCCTTGCTGTTGAGGACTTGTTTGACCTCACCTGCTCTCCCAAGTGACTTAACTTAGTTTATTTTTTGCTTAGTTTGTGTAAAGTACTTGTGATGCTCCCTTTCAAATGGTGCTGTATAAATGCAAATTGATTGTTTGATCATTGAAGCTATAAAAATACCATGTACAAAATGGGTAAAAAATGCAATTAAAGTTTAAATAGTGAAGTAAATCTATAGCTTGGTAATCGCCTTCCACCAGTGTATACATTTTCATTGCACTTGGCAATTAAGCTGTCAGCCGGAGGAACATATTAACTACATAAAACAGCTGGGTACTGGGGATTTGCATTGTTAAGCCTTCATTTGGAGTTTCTGCACATAGACCTTTTCCCTACAGCTATGGCTTGATTTGCGTGGATACCACTGAGATTGACACCAATGGAATTGCTGCGCTATCTACAAACAGCATTGATCCAACATGATGAGCATGGTCAAAATTGATAGATTGCTTTTTTCTTACTTTGTTATCATAGATTAAAAAATTCCATACTTTTTCCATCCTTGCATATATACAGATCATTTTGCCGCATTGTAACTCTTTGCTTGTTCTATATAAATTGACTAGTGTTGAAAACAGAATAAAGTTCAGTGAATTTAGCAGGAGTTTTGTGAGGGAAATGCGGTCGTCAGGTTCTGGAGATGTACTTTGTTCACATACCTTCACAACCTCAGTGAGCTGTGCCTTATTATTGAAACCATCTGTCAGTCCCTCCCTCACAACTCCCCCCTATACTTCTTGCTAAAGAGCTGTGATTATACTGATCTGCAGTTCTCATTTTGACAGAATGATTTTTAATCACACATGTTTTGATACTGTTGTGATGGTAACGACACATGTAAAACCGATCCTTTCCTCAGCATTACTTTTGCAGACCAATGGTTGTGTGTTGATGCTGGCACTAAGCAGAGCTGCCAGCGAGTTCTGTTCTAAAATGTCAGGAGTCACCATATTAGCAAAATAAATAAAGGCCAAAAAGTACAGGAAAAAATGTGTGGTAGATAATATCTCCGGCATTTGGCAGAGGCTGAAAAATGTGTACTGACATATAATCCCTGTATTTTATCTCTTGTGTATTGTCCTGCATTCATAGAGTGCCAGTTGGAATCTGCATCTCTGACTGGAGACTTTATTGCCAGTCTGGTGAATCTAGGTGAAAGCTGGGTTCTGTGCCAAATAAGCACATTTCCACTTGGGATAATCTGTATCAAGGTAAATAAGGCATTAGGTGCAGTGAATTCACACTCACACCTTCCTGCCCACTCTTAGCTACAGAGAAGCTTTGTTCTTTGTGCACCAGAACCACTTGTTACCACTTGCCAGGGAGCATCAAGTTATTTAAAAAAAAAATAATTAAAATAAAATAAGCCAGTTATGCTGCAGATGGAGATGAACAAACCATAGCTGTATTGAGGAAAGCTTTAAAGAACTGCTAGTTACAATGGCTGTTGTGAAGTACGTGATGTTCATAAGCACATACTATATTTAAAAGTAGTGTTTCTAGAAATGCAAAATACTGCATAAGCACAGGAGAGAAGATCTATGTAAAAAGTTTCAACTAAGAAAGATTCCTTCAAAAAACTGGCCTTGGAGTCTGGAAAAGCAGTTATGTCCTGAAGGGTTGCCTGAACATCCTCTAGACCCTCCATAGTTATCTCTTAGGAAAAAAAAAAAAAAAAAAAAAGATTAATTGGCAAAGAGCACTTCTTAACTGTCCATGTAAGATGAGTAATTAAATCAGTCCACTTTCATCTGGTTTAATTTAAAAAGCATTCCTTTCTTTTGTACATCTATGCAGTTTCCCCATTTACAGTCCTTAGTTTTTACAGGAATGTTGTGATTTCAACAGATTGTTATTTCTGCAATTAGAAAACACTTATTTAGCTCACCTTAACTTCGAGAGGAAATATGTGTAGTAGTGGTACTGGAGAAAAAAGTGGATTTAAGCCATCACTGTAGACTTTTGTTATTGTCCTGCCTTGCGTAGAATACAATATAAGGAAATGCAGATCTTCAGAGGTTTTTTAATCTCTTGTCTATAGGCAATATACATATAGACGTACAATGTCAATACACTGTGAAAATGAATATTCCTCTGCGTTAATGTTCTGATGTAGTGCTATTGGACAATGGGAGCAAGGCACTGCTCAGGTTATTCTGTCAAAGCCAGGATGGTGGCTGCAAATTTTTCGTGAATTCTTTCTGATTTACGCCAGGCAGGAATGGGCCCTCACTCACGTGTGTTTTGTTTCAATGTGTTTTTTTCATTTGGAATGAATTTCTTGTTAGATATTCAAAGTTTTTGGCTACTGGTAGTAGTGGGAAAAGTTGCAGTGTAAAATGAGTTGCACATTTTTTTAGTTTGTTGTGCTGCATGCTCTCTCCAGTACATCACTGTATGCTGTATTGCAGAACCAACATGTCATCTCCCAGCAGTATCAAAAGTACTGCCATCCTTCAGAGAAAGCCCCAGTGGAAGACTGATGAGACAGGATCCTGTGGTTCACTTGTCTCCAAATAAGCAGGGTCATGTAAGTTATCCTAAAAAAGGAATTATTTAATATATTGTTCTTGCTTCAAAAGCTCTTGATACCAAAAGTGTTGTTCAAAATTATGTTTAGTGTGTCAGTTAAAGACGCAGACAAAAAGGGGAAAAAATAGTCAAGCCTTGTTCCTTATTAAACTAAGGAGGAGGCAGTAGAACAGATCTATTACTTCCTGAACCTTACAGAAGCTAAGGAAGGCCTGCTAAAATATTTTAGTTAATAAAGTTTTACTGACAGATGATCAGCACTTTCTTGTCTGTTATCTTGTGATAAGGAGAGGATTTGTGGGAGTTTACAAAGCTATTTCTAGGGCTCACATGTGAGAGTTGAAGTTGACTAATACATTGTGCAAGGCAAGACTCTGAAGGCTGCTTCTTTGAAACAGACAAGTGGTCTTGCTTTTCTTTTGTTATTTTCTCCACTTTCCTCATCTACTGTAGCTGTTAATTCCTTTCCATAACCTATCTTGCACACTATTAGAAGAGGACTTTTGAAAGGTCCACTGGAATACAGCTTAAGTGTCTTTCTTACTTTGTTTTAATTTCTAAATGGTAAATTCTGCCTTTCTGTCTCCACACAGTTTGGTATGTACTCTGTTTTGGAGACTGTCACTTCTTGATTTATATACAGAGAGATTAACTGCAATAACGTTCATAAATTAGAAATGTCTTGAAAATAATTTGTCACTACATCAAAAGAAAAGGAAAATATCCTTTAAACTGTTGTCCAGTATGCTGGACCACTTTGTAAAATTTATCTGTACAATCAGCTAAAATATGGACCTGTGTTGCAGGATTATGCTAAAAGAACCAGTTGCATTTATTTAGGTGTGAGAAAGTCTTTCGTTGGTTCTTGTTATTTGCTCTTGTTTACCAGCATTCTTCTTTGAATACAATTTGCAGTGTTTCTTTTAGGTTATTAATTCAGAACAACATGCCTTCATTATCTTAAAACAAACAAAACACCTGTCTTCATATTCTTAGGAGCACAAACTAGTTTTTATATTTAGATTGACCTGTTTTCCATGTGATGCATTTGACCATATAATGATGTAATATGCACCTCATTAGCTTGTGTGCACAATGCAACAGTGGAATTACTAATGCCTACATTCTTCTCCTTTAGTCTTTGTTGTTGTAAATCTTTCTTATGTAGACAAATGGATGAGGGACAGTGATACGGTTCCTAATGAAAAACAGTAAATTTAACTGGAGATAACTAGGAGTCCATATCAACTTAATATTCCTCCTGCTTTTTTTGTCAGTTCTTATTTTAGTATAATAATAAACGTGGATGCTGAGATTTCTTGCTCTGAATATCAGTCCATTCTCTATTTTCCCTCTTCTCCAGTGAGAGCAGAAACAGTATTTCATCTTTGACATTTGATCTGCCCGTGTCTGTCTGGTAAAACTCTGGGTAGGCAAATAGGGAAGGTGGTTATAAATGTCCTTTTTGTCCCTTCTCGTATTCCTAGGCCATCTCCCTGCCAAACAAGTCCGTTGCATAATGAAAACCTATTTTTTTTCAGTTCCAGTTACATAGATGATCAGAATTTAGATGTGTTCTTTAGATGGAAACTAAAATTAAGAAATTGAGAGGAATACAAATACTTCAAAGATGAGCTACTAAGCAGTGATGAGTGTATGGCAAGAAATTCTTTCTGTAATGGATGCCCACTGCAGAGTTGAAGGCATTCTGTTTCTTCCAAACAGCTGGCTGTAACCAAGGGCAGAACCCAGAAACCAACCAGTCTCTGCCATGCCCTGATGGGACAATTTCAAAGCATTGCATGAAAGCTTCTTTTCTTGCAATTCTGCCATTTGGAAAAACAATTTCAGAATAGTTAAATGGCATTTTGATGACCATTTGCAAAGGACAGTACTATCGAGGAGGAAATACACCAAGGGTTAGGAGGAGCAGCTGTTATTTTTTCCTACCTTAGCCTTTTGATAGGCAATTGCATTGTTGAAACATGCACTTTCTGTGGATCGGTTATGTATCATTTTCTGAAACACCAGACTCTTAAAATTGGAATATTTACAGTAGCTATGAAACAGGTCAAAGTCTACACAGCTCAGCCAGTGTCATTCCTCCAGGCTGAGTAAATTGTATCTGAAAGGAAACAATTTAAAGTATTTTGGGACAACATCTCTGTTTTTCCCTGCGTAGTTAAGGCATGGCTTCCACATCCTTGTGAAAGCTGCTTATGTGCACTAAGAACAGAGCGCACACATTGTGTTGGAATGAAATTTGTCGAGTTCGGTTCCCAAACATACCTGTCCAATACTTGAAGGTAGAAGAGTTCCTACTGTGCAGTGGGGACTTCCATAACCCTTTCCTCCTCCTTTTCTATTGCCGTAAAACTGAAATAAACCTGCAAGTATGTTTTTTTTGGATTGTTGTTTCTTCTGTAGTCTGACAGCCACTACTCCAGCCATTCCAGCAGCAATACTCTCTCCAGCAATGCCTCCAGTGCTCACAGTGATGAGAAATGGTATGACAGTGGAGAGCGCACTGAATCAGAGCTGAACAGCTACAACTACCTTCAAGGGACTTCTGCTGATAGTGGCATAGATACCACTTCCTATGGACCTAGCCATGGCAGCACTGCCTCTCTGGGAGCAGCAACATCTCCCCGGACAGGGCTAACAAAGGAGAAAGTGACACCACTGTGGCACAGTTCCAGTGAAGTGGTCTCCATTGCAGACAGGACATTAGAAAAAGAGAGCCACATAGACCGAAAGGCCGAGTCTTCGCTGAGTCTGGATATTCACAGCAAGAGTCAACCAGCCTCCAATCCTCTAACAAGGGAGAACAGTGCTTATAGTCTTAGTGATGCCGTCTCGCATACAAGGTAACTTTCACCTCTTATGAGATTGACACCTTCCACACTCATTTTCCCATTCTCACTCTCTAGCCTACCAAAAGTGATAAGTGGATGTTAAGTTGAGGCTTCTATTTGACCGGTGAGCAGGCTGTTGATCAGTGTTTTGAGAGATCTTACTATGCAGAATGCTTATAAATCCAGACCAACTTTAGTCTTTGCATTTGCTGGTGCATACAACACTAAGGAATGTATTTGACAACATATTCCATCCTGTTGCTATTAAACAACACTGACACATGCCTGATGCATTTATAAGGAATATCTTGCAAATTTATATACATATACGTAGATGAATATCTTACATATTTTATATACAAATTAGAAAGGAGATCACTCCCTTTTAGTAATGCACAGTTTAATATGGGTTTATTTTTTAGTCTTGCAAGTACATGTTTCAGATGTCTTTTACTTTTTTTCCCACAAGTCTTCTCGTTTAAAAGTCTCTTGTAGTCATGATCAGGACTGAGAGCAAGTTGCTTGGGAGTGCTGGCATATATCTTTTAAACTCATTCTGCTGCAAGCTGTGGGTATGACACATTACAGTCACGTTCCCTCTTTCCCTCAGTTTTGCGGTTCGTAAAACTAGAAATATCAAGTACGCACATAAAGTGCTTGAACACCTCAGATGGAAGATACCCACTTTACAAGTTCAGTGGAGCTGCTAGTGGCATAAAATATTTTAGAACATTTTCCTAACTCATTATTGAAGAAGTATTCAGTGTGCTTTTAGAAAAATACTCAGTCATACTAACAAAAAGAAAAAACAGCTTTTTTCAGGAACCTATGTGATCATCAAAATTTGTTGGTCTTGTGGAGCCTGACTTGCATTTTTATTCTTAAGGCACATCTTTTTGAGTGTACAGCTAAAATACCTGTAGGCTGGAAGCCTGAAGCATCTTTTGCTATTCATTTTCAGCAAAGCTACATTTAGGCAAAGGTAGATGTTTATCAGACACTTTAACAGTTCCTGGTATCGTAGCTGCAAACAGAGGTTGTCATAGAGACTGTAGTGCAATGAACTGTCTCCATGTAATTTGTCATGGTAATTCTGACTAAATCTATTAATGGTGGTCCCAGTCTGATTTTCTGCCTCTTTATGGGTGACCATTTTTGGCACTAAAGCTCGTATTCAGTTGGTGTAAATTCCATCCTAGTCTTTGAGACTGGTGTTTCCAGTGGCTGTATATGTATGAAGGGCTTGAACAAATCTATAGAAAACACTGTGTACAGGGATTTACTTAGAATTTAGGCAACCTTAGCATTTACCCCTTTTTTTGGAGGTAGAAATCTAAGTGGTGGTTATCTACAGTGTTATACCTTTTATTTTAAGACATGCGTGTTTATATGCATTTCTGCTTGACGTTTGTTAGAATTTGCCAAGTGCCTTGCGGTATTTCTCTGAACATAACTTGCAGCAGCATTGCATGTGAGATTTTTATACCAAATGCTGATAACAGTAAAGTTATAAGACACATTTCCATTTGGAAGTGTTTTTTCAAAAGCAGTTCAAAAAAATGGAAAACATCTATAACTTTGAAGCTTTATTGTAAATGTGTGCCTAATACATACCTCATCTTTGTGCATCTACGTTCTGGTTTCCTCTGGTTTCTGAGCATCAAACAGGGTTGGTTCAGTAAAAAAGCCAAGAAAATGTAATAGGAATACATCTTCACCCTGACAGCTCTTACCTTTTATCTTCCATGGATATGATATACTTTGCAACTTGATTGCAAACTTGGACCAAGACCTTGTCTCATTATTTATTATATGAACGTTGTCTCAAAACGTTGTTATGTTCTCTGGTTGATTTGTTTTAATGTAATTGATGTTTCTCTAATGATACTGAAATGCTTTTCTACATATTTTTTTCAGGCTGTTGAGATTTCCAGATAAAGGTTTCCAAGGTTTTATGTTATTTCATTTAAAAGTCAGATTTAAATGCAGCTCTTTGCAAAGGAGAGGGATAGTAGCAATTTGTAGAACACATGGGACAAGATACTTGAGAAACACTACAATCCTTGCACCCACATAATTTATTCTGGTGGAGAAGAAGGCAGACTGATTCGTACTCCTTCCTTATTTTACATTTTTTGAAGACTAGAAAATGTGTTTGATGCCTTGCAATAAAGCCAAGGCACAGTGTGGGCAAAAAGCTGTCACTTTGTTTCTCATGGTGTCCTCCATTGATGGTTACCCACTGAACAGCAATGCTGAGCTGAGGAGACCCTCAGTCCAACTGCTCGCTCCCAACACTCACATAGCTCTTCCTGTGCAGGCAAAACAGCTTGTTCCAGGAGGTGATCAGGCCAAAACGTAACAAAGCTAAAAAATACTTTCTTTTTTCTCCAGTCTGATCTGTTCACCTGTCCCATTGACTCCATGGCTTCCCAAATAGTGAGGCTGACCCAATAGGAGGGGCACCAGGGACATGGGAAGGAGTAGATGGGGCTGGAGACGGGCTTGTTAGCCTGGCACTTCCAAACGTAACTGCAGCTGCCTGCTTCAAGGAGGGGAGAGTAAAGGAGGATTCTGAACAAGCTACTTCTTGTGAGAAACGAACAGCTTAATTGTTGTGTTTCTTTAACTTTCTAAATTGTTATCCTTTGCTGGCTTCTTCCTTTTTTACCTTTTCCTTGTGGATGCCAGAATGCCTGCAACGTCTTTGGAGTCGGGTTTCTGAGCAAGAAGAAAAGGAATTTGGCCCTGAAAAGAACTCAGTGACAAAAGAAAAGAAAATAGCCACAAATTAGAGTGTTTGTGTCTGTAGAAGACAGGAGCAACAATTAGTGTTCAGATCATTTGATTGTGCATAAAAGAACTTGTACCTGAGAATTGGTGGCAAAATGTAAATTATAGTGATTAACTTTTACAGCAGAGCTTCTGGCTGTGTTTTTACTTTTCTTCTCCACCCCCATTCCAAAGTCCTTCCTGATGATTGTGCAGATTTCTCATAGCATCCCAGGAGAATTGCATTATGTAGGCCAGTAATTATACAGAGTCATTATAGCTGAATGTCATTAAATGAAGCCATATGCGCTGATGGCATGAATTCCCTAGGAAAAAAATAAATAAATCAGACTTTCATTTCCACCTAACCTATGTGGTTTAGAAAAAGTATGAATATTTCTAATCTATTTTAATTACTTAGAATATTTTTAATATTTAACCATTGTAAATTATGTCTAACAGTTTACTTTTATGAATGACTCATCTGGACTTCTTGCAGATTGTCATGTAGTATCAGAATTTTTCCTTAATTTAACCCTTCCTGTCACAATATTCCAGCTGGGAAGTGGGGAACCACCAGTAGCAAAAGGTTTTCTCTCGGTCCTGAGACTGAGGACTGAATTCCTTCCAGATATAATCAGGCTGGTCCAGGTGTCTGTTACAGTTTTCCATCAGTATACTATTGACTTGCCTGTGTTTACATGTAGGATAAAAAACTTCAGGCCTTTCCACAGTTCTGCGCATAGTTCCTGAAGCAGAATATCCTCCCAAAATATTATATTGTAAAACCACAGCTCAAAACATTCAATACACTTAAAAGAAAAGTATATTAAAAACTGTATGCTAATTTTCTTGCTCATCTGCCAGGCTGCTCTTAGCATGTATTATATATGATATATATTATAATAAATATTAAAATAGTAGTACTTACAGTATACAATATTTATATACTGTATGATATATAATAAAACATTACTAAGTTATGCATTATATACATTTTAGATATACATTTAATGTAGAACATATTGAACATCATTTTTTGTCCTCTGTGTATAGTAATGTTAAGGGTCAACACTAGCAAACTAGCTAGGAGTTGTAATTAATTTTAAGGTTTTTTTCTTATGTATAGCACTTCCTTGAGAGCTACCTGGTGGGATTAAAGAATTCCAAAGTGTGTTCAGAGCTTCTGTTTTCCTACACTGAAACAAAAGGCTTCTCCAATTCTTGAATGTATTTAGAAGGGCATAAACATTCAAAAACAAAAACAACAAAACAATAAAACAAAAACCTCATACGTTTTCTTTAAAGATGTACATCTTCCACAAATCTTGGTATTTTAATTTTGCAGGGGTGATGCCTTGCAGATGGGCTGGCTTGCTCAGCATGTGTAGGAGTTTTCAGTATTTAAAAAGAACAGAGAAGGAGGAATGAAGAGAAATGTATTGCCTCTACCTCTAGATCTTATTTTTCTCTGCTTTCTTGCTATAAATTGTTTACTTGCATCTATTATAAATAAAGGCTGTGATGTGCAGTACCAAATATATGGGCTTCATGGAGAGAAATACCTTCCTATGTTTTTCCAATCTGCCATCTTTTGTGCAGGCCTTACAATGTACGGATGGGGAGGATCTATAATACAAAGTCTGTATTATTGTTGCCTGATTTGTGTACACATGGGGAGATGCATCTCCCCCCTAACATGGGGGACTGCCCCACCATCCCCGCATACATTCGGAGGAAGTATGGCCTGCAGCAGCTGGCACTGTTTGAGGTGGGAAGACTGCCATCCGCTCCGACTCCTTGCATCCACAGCACTTAGCTGTTGGGACTTCACTTCAGCCAATTGGAAGTGGAACATGTAGTTGAAGGTGACTCTTTAGAAGCCATCTGTTGCCAGGAGAGAGAGAGAGAGAGAGGAGAAATTTGAAAGCATGATTCTCCCTGTCTGAGACACCTAATTTAAGATGAGGAGAATCACCTCCAAGGGTATTTCTCTCTGCATTGGCTACCACAGGAGCTAGACAAGTGGCATAGATTAGATAACTGATTTCTGTAAGGCTAAATGTAGGTGAGATTATTTTTCCAGGTGGCAACGTAGATTTAACCTCAAATACTTTCTCTGTTTTGTTGAGAGACATTGAAAATGGACATTGAAAATGCCTCGTTTCATCAAGATAAAAAAAGTGTTAAAAAATTTCCTGTCAAGCTAAGAATGAAAAGATTGTTCAGTGACTTTGTTCAGCCTTCCAGCTAATTCTTATTTCTCAGTCAGAAACTGTTCTTTCCCACAGGTCCATCTGTTTCATATTCCTTTCTTGCAGTATTGGAGACAGGGAAGAAAATGTGGCTAAGTTGTGGAAAGAGCTGATGGAAAATTGGTCTCTATATACATAATGCTATTTCCATACTAAGGCTGTACACAAAGCTTTACTCTAACCATAGCTAGAAATGCCTGACCTTTTAAGGTTGCTAAAGTAAATATTGTCTTGAGCACTAGCTCTCCTGATACTATGCAAGTTGCATGAGATTTTAATATAATCATAGCTAAAGAGTAGCTCCCATCTGAAGCCTCCCCCACGTTCTTCCAGCAATAAGTTGCAGTTAGTTGACCCAATACTTTCTTCTGGCTAAACAAATTGTGGCATATGTTAGGGGCCTGCTCAAACTTAACCATTTTTGTAAGTGTCTTTTTTAGCAGCAAATGATAACTGCTTTTCAGTCAAAATCCAGGAGGCCCTCTTTTGAAAGATGTATGGGTTTCTTCTGTGGTTTGTTGTGGAGTCTCAAAGGGATATTCCTTGTTGCTCAACTTCCTTCACAATATGTTTTGTTCTTCTTTCCAGCAAGAAGTTGGACTTGGGTTCTTCTTGCTAATTAGTTACAATCTCATGTATTACTTTTAAGCTGCTAATCACCGCGAGCCCTATGTTTCCCATTTGTAAAGAAGAATGAGGGGAGGGTGGTATATTGATTGCATCCTTAGAGTTTGCTTACAAAATTTTTCATGACTGTGTGAGATGTTTCTAATAAAACATTCATGGAGATCCCTTAAAAAGACTGAGCTGGTTTTGCTACTCTGCCTGCTTCGGTAAGAGTAACATCACGTGCTCCGAAGTTTTGCTTTAAAAATAGTTGAACAAGATGCATAAACGCACATTAGAGACAAATTTTGTCTTTGTTTCTCTCCCAGTACCATGAGTTCACGACACTCTGCCAGCCCGGTTGTTTTCACCAGTGCCAGAAGCTCACCTAAAGAAGAGCTTCATTCTGCTACTTCTCCCCAGCTCGCACCTTCTTTCTCCTCCTCCTCTTCCTCCTCATCTGGTCCTAGGACTTTCTACCCTCGCCAGGGTGCTACTAGCAAGTATCTGATCGGATGGAAAAAGCCAGAAGGGACAATAAACTCAGTGGGGTTTATGGATACAAGAAAGTAAGAACGTTTTTTGGTTCTCTTTTTTGGTTATTAGCTTTAATTGTAAAGAAGCATTGACATTTGTGACATTTCTCTGTACAGAAAAGCACAAGACTATTTAATAGAATGCATGTTCTGCAGTACAACTTAATCTCTAATCTAGAGTTCTGCAGTTGGGTTTAAATATTTAATAGTTGGCTAATCTCATTCCCTGTTAACATACTTACAAAAATAATAATTACAATTTCTAGAGTGCTGTACAGATTTCAGTCCTATTAAAGCTTATCTTTCCTTGGGACCTCTTAAAGGTCACTCAAAATGTTATTTCAGCAAATATTAAAAATCTTCTTAATGTAGAGGCTGAGCTCTTTCTTAAGCCTCTCATCCATGTAGTAGTACTGCGCATGCTGTGTATGAGCTCTGTGGTATTCCATGTACCTTGCCTAGATTGCTGCCAGTATCTAGTCTAACTGACTGAAGGCAAGGCAAGGTATCTCTGTGTTACAATACAAAGCCATCTCTTCTGGAGTAGAAATAAAGAAACAACTTCCCAGTGAAAATACTCTTCTTTCCAGTCTAGCATGGCTTCGAAAGCAGGTGGTTTGGAATGCCCATTCCAGAACAATTTGTTCATCTCCTCTTGGGTCAACGCAGAATTCCACGGTGATGCCAATCACTGACTGTCAAAAGGAGATCGTGAAACTTTGTAAAATCTGCAGTAAAAAAAGCCAGTTGGAAGATTAAAGGAACTTGGTTGTTTTGTTGCTTTTGGCTCATTTAAGACATATATTATTTTTAGTTTAGTGCAGAATATGCATTATTTTAATAGATTCAGTCCCTTATTGAGAAATGGATGACAGCCTTAACATGTATTGCTAATTGTTTGCTTCAACAGGTATTCATTAAGATGAGGCTCTGCTGTATTAGTGAAACTCCCATTCTTTTTCGTGCCCCCTTACCTATTTTTTGTCTTTTAAAATTTTGAGGATGCTATAATTTCGTTTCATTCATGCCTCCTGCCCCAGGGCTTTGAGACCTGAATGTGTCTGTTCCATTTCATTTAAGACGTCACCAGAGTGATGGCAATGAAATGGCCCACCCTCGGCTGCGTGCATCAGCAAGAGATCTACGAGCATCACCAAAACGAGCATCCAAGTCCACCGTTGAAGAAGACCTGAAGAAATTGATAGATCTTGATAGTCCAACACCTGAATCCCAGAAGAACTTTAAGGTATGTTAGAAAGTCTGTCATCTGTCTCTTTCTTGTCACAGCTGAGTAAAATCTGAGATACCTTAAGAGCAATGCACAGGTTGTCTTCTGATCCGAGACATGCTTCTGCTGACACAAAAAAGAAATGTGTAAAGTTACACTTCATAAGTATTTGATGATCGAGTTCATTGCTGCCCAGGCATATCACTAATACAGCACGGGGTGTCACAGTTTGGAAACTGATGAAGGCTGTGAAGCTCTAAGATTTCTGTGTAGAAAATCCTGTGTGCTTTCAAAGTAGCCAAAGCTGAAGTGTTCATTCTTACAGAGCTTACTCAGTACTTTGCATTGTTGGCCTCAGAGTTTCTCAGATAAGATCTCTTCCATTCTCACCTTTAACAGGAAAATGAAATGCAAGGCATTTTCTGAATGCTCATCATTGGCAGAAAGTCATCTGTTTGTCACAGACTTATCTACTAGAGGAAAACATTTGGGGAACAGTTTTGTTATTTCAGTCACTGCGATAGTATTACAACTGTGTGCGCAAATCTACAGAGACTAGTATGCCTAATTGCAAAGAACGTTTAGGACCATCAGCTTGTGAGAAATCCTGTGATGTTGTCTTATCCATTTGAATTGTTCTTCTCTGATTGCAGAACTAGACTGTGACTTGCTGACAGTATCGCAATAATCATGCTTTCATGCCTCTCTAATCCTGTTACTTCACAATGACCAAGAATGCTCCCTAAACTGAAGCAAATATTTATACAGAATAAAGAGTTATAAAACTTTTCTTGAGGTGTTCCATAATGTGTGTATAATAACTATAAAATGTATATATTAACTTTAAAAGTCCATCATTTTGAAGAGAGTGCCTTGATTTCTGTAGTCTCCATATACAGTCAGTGCCTAACAGCTCAGGCTCATCACCTAAAGCCCAGATGGTTTCCACAGCAACTATGCAGAGGAGAGAGCAACTTCTTTCTTTGCTTGCAAAAGCCCAAAGTGGCTTATTAAAACTTGTAAGAGCTAGGTTCCATGCACAGATTATTTCAGATGTTACCTTTGAGGCTGGATAAAAAAATCTTGCCAATGGCAAGATATCTTTTTCATAGGTTTGTGGTAGTTCTACAAGGCAAGCGAGATGTGAGCAAATGAGAACATCTCCTGTTGGTTATTTTTGAGCAAGGGGATTAGTCTCACTCCAAGAAATTCCATTCTGTTTAAAGAGGTCACCTGAAGATCATGAAAAGTGTGTATGTTCCAAAGTTTGTTATTTTTCTGCTTTGGGGTAAGTGAATCCATTCCTACCCTAATCTTAATTTTCTGATGCCTGTGACAAGTATGATAACTGAGGTGATGCTTTTGATAAATTTCAGCAAGTCACCAACACTATCACACCAATAAATTAAATCGTCTACATTTTAAAAGTAACTGTCATTTCTGCCCACTGCATGATTTATATTTCATCTTAGAAAAAAAATTATTGCTCTGACTACATAAAACTGACAGTTTAAAAAAAAAAAAAAAAAAGATAATGCCTCTCATCAGATCATTGTACAAAGACCAAAAAACCTCCACCCACCTTTCTGATGGCTGCCAAAGGCTTTGTTTTCTAGTAGAATTTGTTCTAGGCTTTGATTTATATATTTTTATATATATATATATATATATATATATATACACATAACTTATATATATATATATATATATTATTTATATATATTTACTGTCTTCCTAGGCTTCCTCATCTCCTTACCTGTTTGTAATGATTTTTACCTTCTCAGACAAGTCACCCTTCTTTTCCTCTTCCCTCTGCTGAATTATCAGAAGACAACTCCTAACTATATTGCCTCTGTTTTCCGACTCCATCACATGTTTATATCTGTGCAATCTTTTAGTCTTACGTTCTGGCATTAATTGGTGGTTCCAGCTCCTAATTCTTTGGTAGATTTTGAATTCTTTAGCACGAGGTGAACTATAGGACCCTCAAAGGAAGAGGGTTTGACATATTGGCTCTTTCTTTTCCTTTGCCACTTCAGGGCAAACAGTGAGTTTTCAGCTGATCATAACACAAACCTGCTGATTGAGCTTTTACCTTTCAGAAGGAAAAAAAAAAAGAGCTTGATCCTCAGCATTAACATAGTGACAACTGTGTGCCAGAAGTTGTCTTTTTTGTAGTGTTAAGCGTATATGCAAAGTTCCTAGTGTGATGGGCATGAATCCTGTTCTGAGGGAGGCAGCACAAAAGGGAGAAGGTGACATAACAAAGTTGACATGAGACACTGCTTCTCTTTCCTTCCTTGTCTTTTCACGACAGCAGGTTTTGAAAGTAATCTTAATTATTTCTGATCCATAATCTATAAAAGCAAAACCTGCAGCAAACTTGCAATATTGGATTTGTAATATTTTGGCCAAAAAAAAAAAAAAAGAATCTGGCAGATTCTTTCACTGTAGAGTATCAATTGTCATTCTTCCATATTCTTCTCCCACCTTGGAGCGTGGGTTTTTGATCACAGGAATAGAGTATTATCTGTGTAAACAGTTTTTTCTTTTCCCTTTTTCTGAGAGAACTGGTTTTTTGTGTGCAAATGAGCAACACACTATAATGCTTAATCGCCTTTTCCAGAAACCGAATTATTTCCTTTCTTGTTTAAACTTGCTTACGGAGCAAATAAGGGTGATGAGGTCTTCCTCTGTTTACCATTTCTCCATGAAATCCTTGGATCAAATTTCAACCAAACCATAAAAACTGTTGTGTCTGAGATGGTTATGTTGCCACAGGTTTTAAGAAAATTTGTAGCTGGTAGAGTACAAAATTGGTGTCTCTGCTGGTGGGAATGGTATGTGTAGTTTGAAAGCAGCTCACTGGCACTGGCCAGAGAAGTAGTAGCTCCAGATTAACCACAGCATTGCTTCCTTGTGTGCAGAGCTTGGGGGAAGCTGGGATTATGCTGGGGGTAAGACACAAGTTCTCAAGCTCATGAGACAACTAATTTAATTTTCATACGAATCATTCTGAAGAACTGAAGTGGTGGGCATTCCTAGTTGTTCAGAAATATGAGACTATTAATCAGTTGGCATTTGTTGGCGTTCTGCATGCAGGAATGCAGCCTCCCCTGGCACGAGGAGAGCTCTGTTTTATGCAGCATTCAGTTTGTTTTTGTAAACATCATCTCTGCTACATGTGAGCTCTATATGAGGGATGGCTAACATTTATACCTTGGTAGAAGTTTGAAGAATACTTAAAAGCAGAATGTAAGATTGGCTGAAAAAGATCTGATGTGTTATCTGGTTATAATTTCTTTCAAAGCATGTTCCTTTAGTTTCCTTTCCTTATCCACTCTGGAAAAAAAATACTATGTTAACAATTGCTTTCTTATTTAAAAAAAAAATAAAAGTTTAAATAAACCACTTCATCATACATTTCAAAAGTTTGTATTGATTTTTTAATTTCTTTTTTATTTCTTTTCTTTTATGAATGTATAGTCACACACTCTGTCCTGTCAGTCTCCCTTTCCCAGCACTCCTACTACAAGGCGTGCCTTGCAAAGGACTTTGTCAGATGAGAGTATTTACAGTGGGCAAAGGGACCACTTCTTCGCCTCGCGGGCCTCACTCTTGGACCAAGCCATGCCAAACGATGTCCTGTTCACCAGCACATACCCTTCTCTCCCAAAGTCACTGCCACTACGGAGACCATCGTATACTTTGGGAATGAAATCACTACATGGTAAGGGTGTTTCCGTGTTTGCTGCTTTCAAAGGAATCCATCATGATTATGTTAAAGGAAAACAGTTTGTTACAGCAAATTAGTACTTCCGTCTTGATTTTGCTAAAATGAGGGGAGTCAAGTCAACTACCTGAAAACATAGAACAGGATTTTTTTTCCTCGTTTCAGTGGGTATGAGATTGCATGACTGGTCATGCAACTGCAGCTTGCTGAAGGAGCACAAAAACTTGCCTCATCAGCTGTAAGCTTGTACTATTTCCTCCAGGAGTCATCAGGACCAGTTGGACCAATGGGCAAATAACGTATGCCTGTTAATAATGGTGTATGGTATAATAATGGTATGTCCACCAGCATTTATTCACTTTTATATGACTGGCTATGCTAGAAACAGCCTTTATTACTCCAACTAGTTTTCAATTCACTCACTTGCCTATTCATTTTACAGGACTTGAGTTACTTAATTTTGGTCACACATCAGCAGCTCAACAAGGAAAGGTACTTGGTAAACTGTTGTCAAGAAGGCACTCAGTTTCCTCCATTAGTCTACTGAAAAGTGTCAGCAAGATTCTCTGATAGGTTTTGTTACTTTATATGAATTACTGAGTTGGTGAGAAAGGGACATTCGCCGGTTCCTGCTGTATCTCATAACTATATGTGTACTAAGTGTGTTTTCCAAAAAGAGCTAGATCTCAGCGTAGGATTCTGCAGTGTTTTCTGAAGAAGTACATATATGTTCTGCTTCATTCATGTTTAAATGTTTCAAGAGGAAAATGCAACACTACCGATAGGTTCAACTCATTAGAGTAGGCCCTATGCGCTGTCTGTACTGAGATACATAGGATACGTTTTTACAGTGAAGGCTGCTGAAGAAATCTATTTTAAATTCTTTTAATCTGTGTGTGATCACCAGGTATCAGTTTTCAGTGTTGAACCTGACATTTAAATGAGCTGTTGTTTCCGTATAACATGTTTCTTGCATAAGAGTTAGGAAACCAAGCTCTCTTCAGTTCTTTTTATATGGACTAAAATAACTTTGCAGACTTGGTTACATGTATAACTGACTGATGGGTTTGGCTTCTGAGGGTTTGAGGTCAGAAGATGAATGATGCCATGAGAGTAGTAGAGGAAAGCAGCACTTTTCATTCGGATGCATGTATTTTCCAAAAAAGAAAAAACAAAACCTTCTTTCACTGTCATGTTCTCTTCCACACCAAAACTATTATTCCTTCTAGCACATAAGCTTTATACATTTGTCAACAAAAGAAGACTTTTCATTTTCTGTGAAATGTAGGTCTGCGTGATAAAAGGACCAGCTACTTGAGTGACACGTGAATTGTCTTCCCTTCCCCCATCCTGCTCGCCTTTGCTGGGAGGAGGATTAAGTAGAACTGGATATTTAATACCTCTAGTGTTTGTTGGCTTCCTGCTATTCAGAGTTCTTTTAATTCAAAGATCTTAATAACAAAGATCTGTCACTCCAGAGCACCTCCATTTGGTTTGAAGAGGGGAGAACAGCGAGCTAAAAATACTTCTATTTACTTATTTATCTGTCTTAATTAGCAATCCACCTCACACTTTAAAAAAAAAAAAAAAAAGTCATTTATCAAATGGTTAGTTCTTTTCTCCTAATTCTGCATATCTTTTTACGAATTGTAAATATTTTCATGTTAAGAACTTCCCAAATAGTTGTCCTCTTTGGGGAAGTTAATGCAAGAATCCTCAGTGTTACTGCTCAGCTAACCTTAAGTTTATGAAAAAGTGAACACGCGCACACACTCAATATCCAACATTTCTGAACAATGAAGCAAATGAAGCATGGCTTTTCTGGTCATTATTTCCCAGGCAGTAATACCACTCTTCTAACAATTTTTATAAAGTTATTATAGTTCTTGAAGTTACATAGTTATCAGAGTATATATATTTTTAAAAGAGTGAAAATAAGCAATGCAGTTAGTGGTGTTTGTCCTCCAGTGGGTCCGTGTCCTGCCGACTGTGCTCTCTTCCTGTTCACAGTGTCCAAATTTCCTTTGCCTTGGTCCAAACGGGTTGTTCAAGACCCTTCCTTTCTGAAGCTTCCTCCCATGTGCCCAGTCAATCTTCTCCCCCTCACGTCTCTAGGTCTCCTAACACCACCTACAATTTTTTCACAACTGCATTTATGGCTTACCAAGCAGAGGGCACAAGGAAGCAGGTTGTTGCTGCTTCTGAGCTTACACATGTGCTGACCAACCAGCTATCCCATGTTTGTCGATTGTCCATTCAGTAAACTGAAATAAAATAGGTAACTGCTGGTTCACACTTTGTTCTTTCCCTCATTAGTGGCAATAATTTAAATGCTTCATTTTGCTTGGCAACAATTAGCACAAAAATTATAACAACTTTATTTCTATATATCCTTTTTTTTTCAAGCTTGCCAGTGTGTTTTCCACAGCAGGCCATATCCCAGCTCTGGGTGGGTATGGGTATTTTTCAGTAAAGGTTGTGTCACTGACCTGCTGAGAGATGTGCAATGCATTCAAAATCATTCTTAGGGTTTTCTTTTTCTGGTTTATCTTGGTTGGCCTAATCTCCTTCCATTTGTTTACAAGATTGTAAAGAGAGAGGGAAAAAGAAATTATTTTTAACAGGAGTAAATAGGGTACCACGGAGTGTAGAAGCCCCAGCAAGCTGCAGAGCCCTCCAAAGTACCTTCAGCTTGTGCAAAGGCAGGCATCATTGAGTAGAAGAGTGCTGCCCCCACCCCAATACTGGGGAGGAGGCAAAGGTTGGCTTTTGAAGAGGTAACTGCAAAGATTTGTGCAGATTAAGAAGGAATTGTATGTCCTGGTGAGAGGCACTGTCTCAGAAAACTGGCATGTAATATGCTGTAACTGGTCAGCTCATTTGGTCAAACGTTCTGCTGTGGTGTTTGGTTCCAGAAATGCTATCCCCAAAAAATTAAAAGGAGGGATACTTTACTTATTAGGAAAGGAACTTTTTTTTCTATGTAACTTCTCGTTTGTTCTGCCTTACTCTAGGAGAGTTTTCTGCCTCAGACAGCTCCCTCACAGATATCCAGGAGCAAAGACGGCAGCCCATGCCAGACCCTGGTCTTATGCCATTGCCTGATTCTGCCTCTGATCTGGACTGGTCAAACCTGGTAGATGCTGCCAAAGCCTTTGAAGGTAAATTTTCAGAATATAATACTTAGAAGACTGATCCTTCTGCATGCTTTATGAAGGACTTTTTTTTTTTTTTTAATTAGGCTCTTGCTTTTGTTGTTTTTATTGTTTCTACTTAGTCTGAAGCTTAAACTCTTTTAAAACAGCAACTCAAGACTTAACAGCCCAGAACTTTGTGTGTAATAGATGCCATTTCTTCATGCTGTATTCCCTCTGTGCTACAGTTTGGCCAAATATCTGTGAAACTGGCTATTTTTCATTTCATGTAAAGCAGCTGCAGACATAACAGCTAGGGTGGAAAATCATCTGGCACAAAAGTGCAAAGTCAAGTCAAATAGGGAAAAAGTACACGAACACATTAATGATTGTCTGCTTATTGCCTGAGCGTGAAGCTTCTGGAGTGCAGTTGAAGTGCACTGCCAAGGTAATTTGGGAAATGTGCCTTGTTGGCGTATAGTCCGTTGCCATTCTTCCCTCTGCGTACTCTGAATACATGGACGTAAGTGTCATTTTATCCTATAGCACTTTCCATCTCCCTGACACTTAGTAACTGAAGAGAACTGTAAGCTGCCTACGTGTGTTTGAATTTAAAATGAAATACTCCTCGGCCCAAAGGGAGTTTATTTTACCGTTGTTATAATCTGCTGGAAAATTCTTCCAAGTGCTTTAAACAGAAGTGTCTTTTGCTAATCTCTGCACAGATGCTGACCTACCTTTGTGAAGGTGTTGTCACTGATCTTGAAGCTTTTGAACATCATTCTGCATGGTTAGAGAAGGCTGTGAAGTAACTTGCTTCTTGGCTTTTCTCTGGTGCTAGTCATACACATCATTAAGATGATGCATGCGGAAGCTAGCATTGAAGACATACATTTGTGCTCTGCTCTGTTGCCATAAGAGTTGTTTGCCACCACACAGGGCTGAAACCCAGGTCTTAATGCATTTCACTGTGGTCAGCAGTTTCTGTTCAAAAGATCCCTTCTCTTTTTCTTTCCCACTTAGTTTTCACTGTCCTCAACCTGAATCCCTCGCTTCCATAGGCCCCAGACTCACTTGGGTTTCCAATTAGCAGTGTGAACAAAGTCATTGTGGTGAAGGTAACAAACTGACAGCTCAGATCAAGAAAAGCTGGGGTAATGTGTTGGCTGGCAACTTTATCTCACCACTGTAAAAATACATTCAGCTTTGACGGAACAAATCTGGAGTAGCTATCTGTTGTCAATATAATCCCAGCCTGTAGTCTCTACTAGGTGCCAGCAGGGACTGACAAGTACTAACCAGGCTAAATTCTGATCTCTGATCCTGGACACCTTTCTTCTGCATGGTGTCTTCAGCACAGGCCTCAGGAGTTGTAGGTAGTGATATCTGCAGCCAGCTGAAACAAAAGCTGCTTGGATTCCTGAGGTATGCCAACCTTCAGTATTTTCAAAGGAAAAAAGAGAGGAGCAGGAATAATCCCATCAAATACTAAGGCGTGTTAATATTAACCTTGTTGAAAGCATAGAATAAAAAATTGCCAAGCAGAAAAAGAAAATACTGTTTATTTCCAGTGAGAGACCAGCAGCTGCTGAGGGAGAGGTGTTAATAAATTAAGTTAAAAAGTGTTTACGTTGCTGTTTGTGCTAGGAAACTCCAGAGGTAGGGACTGTTGGCAGGTTTGTCAACACCACATGTGATAGTGATTTATAGGTGTGTTAAAACATTGTAAATGAGCAGTTACAGGACAAAAAAAGTGTAGATACAAGGCAGGAAAGAGATTTCACATTTCTGTATGAAAAGACTTTATAAGAAAGAAGGCATAAGGAAAAAAATTCTGAAAAATGGCATTGGTCTGTTTGTTTTCCACATGTAAGTTTTGCATGCTGAGCTTCCCTTTCTTCAAGCTGAAGGGATCCCTTTACAGAAGGACCTGACTAAGGAAGCTAACTCTAGGTGTTGAGTTGTTGGGTAGTGTCTTGCAGTCGTACCCATGAAGTTCTGTGCACTGGTGACTGTTCCAGCTTAGCTTCTTGCCTGTATTGGAAGTGGCCACGGATGGAGTGCCATGGGGGTATCTCCCTCCCAGGAGCAGTTAGCCTGAGGGTGATGCGTGATCTGCCTGAGCCAGTGCTAGTGCACACTCGTTGAATCCTGTGCAGTGGAGAAGCTGGTACAAATACTAGCCGTGCCAGACTGCTTCTGTCAAATGGGTGTTGGTATATTACACCTAATCTTGACACAGGCTTCTTGGATTGCCTTGAGATCTTGCAGTGTAGCTATTGCACAATGCTTAAACAAGTCATTACTGCTGCCATTGTTTTTCTCTGCATGTCTGTCTTTTCAGTTCAGCGAGCTTCATTCTTTGCTGCTGCTGATGAAAACCACAGGCCTGTGAGTGCTGCCTCCAGTAGTGATCAGGCTGAGGACCAGCTTTCTGCACAGATAAAGCCTTATACAGGGTAAGTAAATACCCCACATGTGCAGGCTTCCTCAGTTACAAACTGGGGAAAAATGTAGAAACAGTCGTATTTGGAAGCTGTCTCTAGTCTTCACAGAACAAAGTTCTTATGATGATGGGAAGTAAAACCAAAAGGATCATAACTACAGCTGAACCTTGGTGCAGGTTCCTTCTTGTCTGAGACCTTTATGTAGTTGTTCAAGGCACATATAATGAGCAGAAGGAGAGAGAAACCATGTGACAGGGTGACAGCAGTTTATCATGGGTTAAATCTGTTCTTGTAATGTGCTGAATGTGTTCCATGCACTTTTTGTTTGTTTTGAGAATTTGTAGTGTTCCTGAGTGCATACTTACACAAAGCCATTCTGTGCGTTAGATACCCCGTGTGAATACAGTAAAATCTGTCAACGCCTGTTCTTGTTTCCTACTTTTAACAGTAAAGAATCTCCTCCAACTCTTGCCTCTAAAGTGGACCAGCTGGAAGGTTTGCTGAAGATGCTGCAAGAGGATTTACGGAAGGTAAACGTTTGATCTACAGAAAATCTGCAATGCGTATGTTTAGTGCTGATAGGTGATTCTAATTACTGTGTAGTTCTGCTTTCCCATGCCTGAGCCCTATGACGGTCTCATCCTTTTGTGTGAAAAAGACATTTCTTTACTACTTTTCTCAGGATGTGCTTCCAATTATTCAAGGCTAGGGTAGGGTGCAGTGCCTGAACTGTAGGCATGTGACCCCTCTGCTTAAATCAGGAGGGTGACTCTGAGTACCTGCACTCTAATTCAGGTGACTGTGAGAAGCCTGAAGTTAGTCCACGTAAATATATCCTGTTGACGTTGAAAAGGGAGAGTTTCACCTAACCATCCAATTTTACTGTGGAAACTTCCAGTATTGTTACTGTCTGCTTGGTCCAAGAAAGATACACTGTGGTCAGATGAAAAGTCTGTTAGCTAAGGTAGTATTTGCAGAAATGTTTCCTATCCCTTGTTTAATTAACCATCAGTAGTTGTACATTTTGCTCATACAGAACAGCACATGGCCAATTTTATTTCACCACTTGGGGAGCCAGCCTTCTCTATTAGAATTTAATATAGAGAAACCCTGATAGTTCAAGCAAAAAAAGTAAGGAATGAAATGTCACAAATGTACCTTAGATATAAAACCGTGTGTTATTGCATATAAAATCCTTATAAAGTATGAGATTCGTGTTCGCTGAGGTTCTTGCCACTTGATGTAGGTAGGAAGCATGATCTAGAATTACGGCTAAGATGTGTACTTTTCCTCATGCCCAAGGAAAAAGAGGACAAAGCCAGTCTTCAGGCTGAAGTGCAGCATTTGCGGGAAGACAACTTGAGGTTACAGGAGGAATCCCAGAATGCAACTGAGAAGCTGAAGAAGTTCACTGAGTGGGTTTTCAACACAATTGATATGAACTGAAAACAGCGTATGGGGAAGGAAACTATCTGTTATGAATATTATTCCTGGGACTTAAGCTTTAATGCCACCTTAATCATGACATGTGAAAGTATAGTCAGAGCACTTCCCTGTCCTTCATCCTCCAATAACCCTTTTTTGCATCTCTGCGCGCACTCAGAATAATTGCAGATCAACAATCAATGTCTGCCTTTTGTAGAAAAACAAAGTAAATAATTTTAAAAAGGTAAAATAAAAGTTTAACTGCTAAAATGTGAATGTCTATTTTTTGCACATTGTTTCTTTATCTGTTATGTACAAAATGATTTGGAGGCTGGATCAGGCTTGCTGCTCCATCTGCCTCTGTTTCCATTAACTCCTTTCTCTCTGTTTCAGGTAATCTGCTTTTCCTTGCAGCTTTGGCAAATATTATGACATCTAGAAAATTAGAAAGAAATGGTTATTTTACTGCTTTTCTTACATTGTTTTCTGAAGTATGCCACAGACACGGGGATGTAATGCAATGTTTTAGGTGTCTCCTTAGCAATTTGCGCTTGATTGCTAGTGCTACCTTCCCATACGTTACAGAGAACGTGTCCCCATAGTGTATGGTACAGTACAACCAGCATCACAGCATTTGGAGAGAGGCTAGAGACTTGAGCCATGGGCGAGGCATATATTAGCACACATCTATTGCATTAGCGTTTCTGGTAGCTTTTGTTTCCTGTGGAAGCAATGGCTGCAAGTAACTTGACGAAGGGCAAAACAAGGCATGCCGCAGTTCGTACCGCATCAGGCAGGCTGAGAGATACTGAATACTGTTGCTGTGCTGCTTCAGTATAGTCCCCTTCCCTTCCAGGGGAACCTGTCACTTGCATATGTGCAGAAGACTTAGGCTGAAGTTGTAAAGAGATTAAGTTGTTGGGTTTCTTTTTCCCCCTCTAAACTGTTTCCATGAAAGTCCCCATAAGCCATTTCAGTGCACCTGCCCTTCTGTTCTGTTTCTCTGGACTTCTTAAATCGCAACAGATCAGAGAAATGTTGGAGAACATTTTTAAGTGTGTTCTCTTACATGGGAGGTCTTTAAAAATCCTTTGTAACCACAGGCAGAGGAATATGTAAAGGTGAAATTAAAGAAGTGTATTTTTTTCAAAGTACTGGGATAGGATTGGAGCTCTGAAGTCCCCAATTCCCAGTGAAACTATCTAGCATGATATTTCCCAAACTGCCTCATGTCAGGAAAGTTAATTTCATGTTCTCTGAAGGAACAGCTAACTTGCCACAACGTATTACCTCTCCAGAAAATACCTTTTCAGTGTAGGCACTGCAGTCTGCACAAACATTGAGTATGCAGTCACTACCTTAATGAGTACTGCCTCACATGAGGTGCGGTATGCTTGGGGTTAGCTCCAGGAACACCCTTTCTTCCCTGCCCTTTACCGCATTCTCAAATAAACAGAATAAGATCATCAGGCATAGGCTTGTCACAAAAACTTCCACGCTCTTTTCAAATCCCTTTTTCATGCTCTTTAATCTTGCTCCACACAAGTACACACTACACTTCAACCTCAAACTTCATTTGTGATGCTAATCCCCATGGAGTTCTTCTCTAATGTTTTGTCATGGAAATGGATCTCTTTGGAACTATTTCTGGAGTGCTTTTGTAAAGGTTTAGAATGTTTTGGGTTTTTTAATGACTTGTATGAAGGAGATTTATATAATGCCTGATATTATTTGTAAATGGGAAATATTGCTAACATCTCTGAGCATCCTGAAGTCTTGCTTTTATTCTCTTTTATTTTTAAGTTTGGTTTTTATTTTATTTCAAAAAATATTTTGGGACTTGGGGCAGACTATTTATTAGAGTTTTGCAACAGAGTTCTTCTTGTATGATGCCTCTGAAGGCTACTTGTAAAATTCTGACAATAAAACTCATTTTAAAGGCTCTTCTAAACCATTTTCTTCTGATTTTGTTGGGTTTGTTGTTTGAAACTTTCCAAAACATCCTTTTTTTGATGCTTTCTTCTTGTACCACTTACCTAAGTGCTTGGGGATAGAAAAGTTTCATTCTGATTTCTACTTTTTATCCCTCTGAAGGCCTTTCCTTAGTATGTACACACACGCTTTATCCATCGACTTTTTACATAGATTACTACACAAATCTCTCTTCTTTCCCCCATCTGCAGTATGCCTTTTTCTGTATGGCCAAGTTTTTGTTACCTGTAGCAGTAACTCTCTGAGCTTCACCAGGCTGACACAGGAAAGGGGGGTGGGCAGCATTTCTTTTAATCATTTACCATTTTTTCAGGATTCTAGAACACATTTGGAAATTAAAGCCAATGTAGGTCAAACCAAACTTGCCTGGCACATCTGCCCAAGGGTGCACACAGCTTTCAGCATCCTGGAACCAAACCTGTAAGCATTAAATATTAGGTGCTAGGCTTTGGGGGAGGGGGGTGGGGAAAGGGGGGTCAGATATTCCATTTGTTTCGTTTTACAGATCCGCTTTGACCCAGGAACTGATCTTGAATATGTTTTGAACAGACCTTTTTTTGGCCCAGTGGATCAGCGTTCTGCACAAAAAGAAAAAAGACAAACAAAAATGAGCTAGCTCTGCAGGAGAGCATCTTCCCAGTTCCCTGAATGGATCCTTAAAAGGCTCGTGAGGAAAGAAAATCCATCTCTTCCTAGCAGTGAGATACTTGACCAAGAGAGCTGAGAAGCAGCAAGAGCAAATACAAGCATCTGATTGAAAAATAGGGGTTGAGCCTTGGAAAGAAAACAAGGTGCCGTCTTACCACATGTAATTGGATACTGGTAATTGGGCTGAAGCAGAAAGTTTCCTGCAGGTCAAGGAGCAGCCCTGCCCACAACCATAATTAATTCATGCTGGAGGTTCCCACGCTTCCCCGTGCATGCCGGTAGCTCAGTCTTGGCATGGGCAAGATGTGGCTTGCAGGCAGCATCTCTGCAGCTGGAGGAGCTGCTGCTTGGCACGGCTGGCTAGGGGCTGGCTTCATCTCCCACCCGCTGCAGGATGGACAAGGCTGTGGGTAATGGGTCGGGGGGCGAGGGGCTGCAGGAAGGGGAGCTGAGGGGTGCAGGAGGAGATGGGGCTGGAGGGAAGGAGGCAGGGGAGCCTCGGGCTTGGGGGAGATGTGTTGTGGGGATGAGATGCTGCACATCCAGGTTTTACTCCTCTGCAAGTGCGGTTGCTGTATTACAGCCTGTTGTTTCTGCAAAAAGCTGTGATGTGTTCCAGACCTGATGAATAGGTATTGTGAGAAAGCCTTTTTTTTCCCCAGCCTTTCCCTTTGTGGGAAAGGGCCCAGCAAATATTCCCCATGAACCAGGCACAATGTGGGGTTGGTTTGTCTGTTTCATGAAACCTTTACGTAATCCTTGTCTCATCTCCTGGTGCCCTCTTTCGGGTAGGTGGTTAACCAATCCTCCTTGAAAGCGTTGCGCTGTCTCCTAGCAGATGCCCAGTGCGGCGTCAGCCCTGCATGCGAGCAGCTCACTTTGCTGCTGCAGGGGAACGGGGTGGATGCTGCTTACCAGCTCCTGTGCTATCCAAAATTGGATTCCACGGGGGAGAGATGACGCTGTCCCTCCTCCACTGCCTCCTTTAAAGCAGGTTGCTAATGGGCAGGAGCAAGATGATGAGGCTTGTGAAGGTCCCCTCACCTCTACATTGTGATGAGGAAATCCTTGCTGTGCTGTTTGCAAGGTAAAGCTGGAGGGGAAAAGAGGTAGAAATAGATACACGTGCTTCAGAGCTCTGCAGGAAGAGCCCCTTTCCCTAGCAGGGGTTTCAGCTTTGGCTGGGAACAAGGCCGAGGACTCTGTGAGTTGGCCTTGGTGGCCCCCAGGCCTGGGAGGCCAAGGTCTGGGTTTGGAGCCCCGTTCCCTCTGGTAAGCGGAGGCTGACTGCAGATACCTCCACCTGCTCCTGCAGCTGCTCCCCGGGGAAGGCTGGGGCCTCTCCCCTTCCACCACAGCAGCCTGGCTCCTGGGGACAGGTTGCTGTGCTTGGCGCTGGGGAGCCAATGCTGGTCACGGCAGGTGCGTCCCCCTCCCCAGCTTCTCCTGCGCTTGCGTGGGCCTGTCTCCATCCAGAAAGCAGAGGCTGCATCTGCTCCTTATCTTTGTTTGCTCCAGTCATGAGTTTACTACCGGACTCATCTTTTCTAGAGACTTCTCGGCTCTGTGCTCCCTGTCATGTATCCACATTTTAAGCAAGGCCTGGATCGAGCCCCTGATGCTGCTTCGTGCTGTGCCTGTGAGAGGGATGCGCAGCTGCTGGGCAGAAGATGCTCTCGGCAGCCGAAGGAGCCCCGTCAGCTTTTGGCACACAAAGAAGTCAGAGGCTGAAACTGGCATGTGGTGAAGGACTGCGACTGGATGCAGTTTCCTAACCCCATGTTGTGACAGCAGCAAACGCCACCAACTAGTGAATAAACAGAGGTTTCATGCTGGAGGGGTAGGAAACCAGGGACTTGTCCTGCTGCTGTTCTGAACTTCTCGCCAGCTCTTCCTTTTGTTTCCTCCCACCTGCTCCTGTGCTTCTCCTCCAGCTGAGGTCATTCGTTTTGCTGCTCCTCCCCTGGCAGCAGTGCTGTCTGTGTCTGACGTGCTGCACTGCGCACAGGTCCTTGACTGCTCGCTTGATTTTGTGAAAGCGCTGCTCAGAGGGGTGTCCTCGTCCCAGGGCTCTGCTCTGCCAACACTGTGACAAGCACAGCACCTGTGACATTCTGGGGACATTTCAGTGTCTTGTTTCCTCCCTGACCCATTGCACTGGATCAGAATGGTGGGATAATATAAATACACGTGTAGTTGTTTCTAACATTCTTTGCAGCTCCTTTTTTTTTTTTTTTTTTTAGGGTATGTTTTTTCAAGCTTGAGTCCTTTTGGGGGACTACAGAGACGTGGAAAAAGATTGAGCAATGCGTGCACATGCTTGGTGTTTTTCTTTTCTGGATTATATCAATGGGTCTAATGTCCATTTGATGTCACCTTTTAAATGTTTTTCTTCCTGGGACGAAGGATATTTTGCTGTTGACTCGGCTACATTGGGCTGGATGAAAACACCTGCTGTTGATCTCTCAGGGGTGAGAAGGAGAAAGATGAAGTCAAGTGACAGACGTACCAGAGGGATAACACCTTGCCCCTTTGGTTGGCAGCAGCCTCCAAAGGTTAACTCCAGGTGCACCCAACCTCCTGGGGCTGTGGGAAGCTGCTGCTCCTTTCAGGGCCCTGCTGAGCTCCTGCCCTTCAGAGGAGCGTGAGCTTGAGGCCAGGTTTCACAGAGGCTGATGGAGCCCAGGTGGGATTTCCAGAAGTGCCTGAGCAGGTGCCATGGTCACGGCACGCCGGGGCACGGCTGCAAGTAGCACGAGTGAGCAGTGTGCTCCTTTGGATCCCTCGCCGAGGCTGCGCTTGGAAAAGGCTGGCTGACCTGCCTGTCGGGCTGCTGCGTCCGCGGTGGGGGTTGCCGAGATGGATCAGGACGGGTGAGCCAAAGGAAGCTTACTGAAGCAGCTGGATGTTGTCGGACGCACAGAAAGCCACTACCGAAGGGGGTTTGCTCTGTTGTGCACGTACACTTTTTGGACATTTGGCTGAAGAAAGACGTATCTATTCCCAGCCTTTCTCAGAGCGCTGAAGCATGCTGGTTTGCAACTAAACACGACCCTTTGTATTGTAATTACAATATATTTTCTTAATCAGGGGACACATTAATTACCGAACCACAGATTGCTATCTGTATTTTAACAAGTCATTTCTAATGGTCACATTCTTCTGTCTGAAAATGATGGATGATGCATTCATGTTTTTTTTTTTTAATTGGATCAATGTACATTCCTGATGTCAGTCTGCATGGAAACTGAAACTTACTACAACAAAACAGCAAATTCTAAAATTTTCAGTTAAAAAGAATAACATTTAGTAACATATAATAGAACACCAAAAAAAATCTTAGAATTTATTTTCTGTTAAAACTAAAAGGTTTTACTTTTGGTTGGTTAATTGACATGATTGATCCAGGTCCACCTGTCCCACAACTTACGGATTGCTAAATATTTTATTTTAACCTAGATCAGAGGAGAGGGGAAGAGCCTTCCCTTTCCAGTTTCCCATTGGTCTCTCAGCTTTGAATGGAGCTGATAACTGCATTATGCTAATTGGAAAATCAAAACGAAGGGGCTGCTGCAAAGGTCTCTCCTGCCAAAGTATGTCTGCACAGCCCAGCCTCAGCGTGTCGGCTCTCACCATGTAACTGCTGCTGCGTTTTCACGAGGTCTCAGCCTTGTACGCAGGGCATGAACAAAAATCACTTCCTACAATGAGTATTTACAAATGAAGGCATTCACAATTAGCGGCAACCTTTGAAGACGTCTTAATCCAAGTGCTGTCTGCTTTCCAAGTTATTTGTGGTCTTGGTCTGATAATACGTATCAGGAGCTACCCCACAGGCGAATTGTGAGATGTACTACAATGAATTAATTGTTTATAAAAAAAGTTTGGTAATTTAACTATTCAGTACTTTTCATGTTACACATCTCTTAAATCTTGCTAACATGTTTGCATTTGCTTGCTATGGAAAAATGCATTAATGCTTAAGCCATTTGTTTGCAGAATTTCAGGAAATGATCTGGCATCACAGAACCAGGCTGATTATGAAATTAAAAAAAAAAATCTGAAAATGTAGGGATATGGAATGAGACGTTTCTGGGCTGTGTGTGCTGATGCCTGGGTGGTGGCAGCTGAAAGTTTCTTCTGCCACCCTTTCTGTGCTGTAAACTAGTTTTGTTGATTTAATTTCTGAGACCAGATATATTAATAAATTACTTCTTATGCAACTGAAATGTTTTTCTTATTTTCACCTGTGCAAGAATAAATGTCAATAAAATAATACTTCATTTGACATAGGGCAAGTATCATACTTGATCTGAAGCAAAGTTCCTTACCGGGGGTCCATGCTAGCTCAGTGGATTGGTAGGATTGGGTTAGGGGCTTCCTGATCAGAGGGGTCATGTTTCCATGTAATAGCCCTCATGGATCTTTCTCCACAAACTTGTTTTGTCTCTCTGAGAATCCATGTAAACTTCCTGCATCTGTCCAAAGGAGACTCTGTACCTAACCCTCTGTTAGTTTTTGTTTTGTTTTGAATTTCCACCCCCCAGTTCTATCTGACTCTCCTCAGTTTAATCACTCCCTATTTACTGTCTCCAATCCATTCATGATTTTAAAAACCTTTTAATTGCATCATCCTTCAGTTGTCTCTTTTCCAGTCTGTCTGGCCCTAGTCTTACTCCTCCTACGGAGACACTTTCAGATCTTTCCTGTTGCTCCTCTCTGAGCCCTTTACGTTCTGCTAAGTCCTTTTGCAGATGGCAGGACAAGAAGTGCACACAATTTGGGATGCAGGTGCATGTTATCTTGACATTCTCCATTCTGTTCTTTGTCCCTTCCCAAAGCATTCCTGACATTTCATTTTCTGCTACTAAGCATAAACTAAGCTGACCTTATTCCTAAGAGACAGCTCAAGAGCCCATTGTGATGTAACGAGGTCAGCACTGCTTTTCCCTTGTCCATTAGTTTGAATTTCTAGGTTTCAGGTTTTCTACCGTTTTCTCACCTTGTCACTCAGTAGCATACGGTTGTTCTGCAGCTCTTCACAAACAACCCTCGTGTTTTTACTCAGCATATCCTCGTGCCATCAGGAGGTTTGTCACTTTTGCTACCCATTCATTTTCCAGGTAATTTACCAAGTCCCCAGAGCATCACAGCCTCCAACACTTAACCTTCTGACACTGCCATAGTGAACTTCCACTACTGTGAAAGCTTGCTGCTTGTTTCCACCTTTTATTTCCTATCCTTTAATCATTCATCTACTCCTTATCACGAGAGCTTACATTACTACATGACCTTTGAGGAAGAAGCTTGCTTCAAGGCCCTTCAGTAGGGTAAGTGGATACTTCGAGGCATCGAGTCTTTCTTGTCCACATACTTGCTGGCTGCTTCGAAGATCTCTGAGTTTCCAGATAGAACACAACGTGGGAAGTAGAAAAGGAGCACGCAGGAAAAGGTGCTGATATTATCTTTCCTCTACCAGACATCCTGGTGGGTATGGAGTTCTTCCCGGATGCTGAAAGCCTCTGCTTCATTGCCTTCTTTGTCTAAGGGGATTTGACGTTTCGTCTCCCAGGAAAGCTTGCTAGCTATCAAATTACTAGTTTGACCTGTGCTTTTTCCCAGCTTTTCTTGCTAATCTCTTTCATTTGGTTTACAATGTGCATTGACTCAGGAATGGGAATTTCTAGCCTAGTGACTGCCATTCGGGTTCCTTTTATCCATTCCCATTTCAGTGACTGTACGGTTCCTCCACTTCGGTTCCTGCAGCCCAGAGCCCCTTTGACGATGGGGACTCTGCATGCCACACGTCTAGCAGGGAAGTTGGAAGGAGAGAGCCAGAAAAGGGGAGGATTACCAAATTCTGCACTGCACTAGAAGGAGAAATCAGCAAACCCAATGAAGGTAAACAGGGTGGGGAGAAGGCAGGTGCGGGGCACACACAGCTGGCATGGGGGAACAACCAGCAGCTGCTGCTAGATGCTGCAGTGTTCTGGGAGCCCTCTGTTAACAGCAGTCACAGAATTCACCTTCCTGATGGGGCAAAAAGGGTGTAACTGAAACTAGGCAGGTGTCAGAAGATTATAATTAAACCAAATGAAAGTTGATCAGGAAGGAACTACTTTCCTGCTGGGCTTGCAGTATGGTGTAAAGCTGGAGAGCAAAGGCTCTTGCTGTAACCCAGAGATGCTGCTCTGGGCCCCACAGCTGGCAGGCGGCAGCAGTTCTCCTGTGAGCCCTGGGATTTTCGTGCGAGCTGGAGTGTGGTGGGGCGGCACCTCTGCCTGTGCTTGCCCGTCGGTGCTCTTGTCCTTAGAACCTCTCAGATAGGAAATTAATCACAGATCAGTCCTTAGGTAAAAACAAAGCACTTGCACACATCCTAGAGAGGCTAATCCTGCTGCGTTCCCCAAGGGTGAGCTAGGCCTAATAAGATCTTTCCAGCATCTGATGTCTGCGTTAAAGCCAGAAATCCTTAGTAGGGTATTAGCTGACACAGTGATGCTCTAATGTACTTTGTAATTCACTTTTTATTCATGAGGCCTGACAGCTATTTCCAAAATGTGCTTCAGGACTGCCTGGTCTCCTTGGAGAGGCTTCTTCTTGCTGTGTCAGGTACCTCAGTATTGAGAGACAATGATAAAATGTTTGTGCACGGCAACTTTCCTGTGTGTTTTCAAGAAGACAGAAGGAGCAGAAAGCTATTGCCAAGACAGCCAGGAGCTTGGCTTCAGGTCTCTTTTACTCCCTTCGTCCTCAGACAATAATTTGGTCCTAATCACTTCTCCTGTCAGTGCTGCAATTTCTTCAGATGTACTCAGAGCTCTTGGAAATTGCCTGGTCCAGGTAACTTTGGAAGAAGCCTCAAGGCTTCTTTTGCTGAACTCTTTAATCCCCACACTGACCACATGCCTGGCTGTGGGGAGGGCCTTGGGACGGCTGGGAGCTGCTCAGATGGGGGTGGCAGCCCCATGAGCTGCAGAGGCCCTTCAGCAGTGGGGAGGGTTTCCGCTCCATGCCGGCTGACAGAAAGATCTGCACTGAATTCAGGATGTGCCGACTCATGTTGGATAGGACTTTGGCAGCTCGCATGGCTGTCAGATTGTGATGCTATGTGCCTTCGGTGGCAGACAGGAACTGGGAGAAGAGGAGCAGACCAGCCTGCCAGGCAGCCGGGAGGCAGCGTGATGCAGGAGGCAGCAGGAGACACAGGCATGGCTGACAACACCAACTTTCGTAATGGTGGTGGAGTTGAGTCGGGTGGGAGCCATAAAAATACCAACCTCATCGCTAGCACGTTTTTCTGCCTTGGGAACATGAGGAATGGAACACCTGAGAAAAGCCTGACCTTTGCTCTGTGGTTTTTGTATATCTAGGGTTTAGGAGACGCTGTTAGAAATGCTAGCTTTTCCGTAAGTGCTTGTCCTGGGTTGGAGAGGTGACAGCAGGCACTCTGGACCAACATGCAGGGTGCCATGTGCTCTCTGTTCCTGTGGCAGCTCAGTTAGGGCTTCTTTTAGCCCAAATCCACCAGACCACAAGAAAACACTTCAGGTTTCTCAATGGGTCTCTTATTTAAGTCCCACTGTTTGACCAAAACTACTGGATCTCACAGGTGTTGCTTTTAAGTGGGACTAGTGCTCTAAAATAGGCTACTTCCAGTTGTAAACCCCGAAAGATGGCATGAGCAGCTCGTAGAGCTGCAGGGCTCCCTGCTCTGCTTGTAACCTCACTCAGAGGGGCTGCACCCACAAGGCTGGGTTTAGATGTGCAGCCCCAAGTTTTACAGCCAACACCTAACATGGCGGTCTCACCCCAGCTCTGCTCAACCTGCATGCGAAACATCCTAGAATTTGTGAAATGACAGGAAATATGTACTGATGTACCTGCACGTACCTCTTCACAAGCAGGACAGCCGGCAGGCCCCGCCAGGAGAGGCCAGGGGCCGTGGTGGGAGGGGAGCCGAGGACTGACTGCTGCCGGTTCGGCCTCTGTGAGGCGCCCGGCCGAGGAGGGCCCCGGTGCTCCAGCGGCAGGCTCGCGGCTCCCTCTGGCGGTGCCTGCGACAAGGCGAGCGGGCGCTGCGGGTTCTGGGGCCGGTGCCCTCCCCGTGGCAGGCCGGGCACGCTGGGGGTGTTTATCGCGACACCCCGCGGGTCTGTCGTCTCCTGTCGCTGCCTCCTGGCGACAGGACCGTTCGCTGTGCCCTCCGCACGCGTTGTTCCCCTCTCGGCCCCCTTGGAGTCTGGAGGTGGGGGCTTTCTGCCCAGCAGCATCGACATTTTGGGGGGAAAAGTGGTGCCACCCCATTTCACTTCTCTGCCTCAGGTTGAGGAGAGTGGGAACAGGGACTGTGCTTTCCTCATGCAGCATCTGGAGATCTGCTTAGCAAAATAATGATAATAGGAGCTGTGCTCTCTGCTGGTGACCGGTGTAAAGTGGGAGCTACGCTACTGCCAGCCTTGTGGAAAGAGAAGGGCGGCCGTGTGCTTTGGGGCTGCTCTGAAGCTGAAGTTCCTGAGGTAAACTGTTCTCTGCTGAATGCCGTCTGCTGCGGAAAAGATCCCATGGGCCACAAGTACAATTTTTAATCTATACATCCATATATACCAAGCATAAAAGTTGTAATTTGTTGCCTTGAGAAATCGGGGTTGATTTCTCTGGTTTTGAAATTCTGTGTCTGAGGGGTAACTGGGTGTTTCTCAGCTAGTAAATGCTAATTAATGTTACGGAGTTGTAATGGTAAATAAGAAAGCTTGCTGGTAGTTTGGCAGAAGTTTGCTACTACAAGAAAGTATGTAATGCTCTTATTGCATGATTTCCCTATTCTCCTCTTGCTTCACGTCTCCTAGACACAGGCTGGCACTGAAAAGAAGTGCACGTCCTGGTTTTCTTACAAAAACTGGTCTCTTCTCAAGGATGCTCCTTTAACTTTGTGTAAGTGGCAGCTCTGCTCCCTCTGTTTCTCCTCCTACCTTTTTATGGTTGTAAGATGTTTTAGATGTGTAGTGTGGTTGTCATAGGCCGTTTTCCTCCTGCTGTGCTGAATCAAGGCTGTAGACAGCAAAGCTTCTTCTCAGCAGGTGGAATCAGCTGTCGAGTGATAAGAAATGTGCGGTTCCTGCTTGTTACATCCACCATTGTGGGCTAATGGATGTGGTTCCTAATCTTAAAGTAGCAGCTGATGCAGAACATACCTCGACTGTGCCCTATGGTTTCTTGGGATGGAGTTTTCATTCAGCTGGGCAAAAAATGGCAGTGGGGTCAGTTTAACCTGTAAGAATTGTTTGTAAAATTGCTGCTGCTGGTGTTCAACAGCTAAAAGAAACGTGCTTACTGGTTTTTGACACTTTTAGTAAAGTTATGCAAGCATTAAAACAGCACTGGAATGCTCCTGAAGTGAAATGTGTTGTCTCCATATGAATAGCTGGAAGCTTGGTTTGCTCGTGGGGCTTATAAAATAAAGCTCTTGCCACAGTTAGGAGGCTCTTTCCTAGTGTCAGAAAATGTGCTTACATTGCAATATGCTTTTTAAAATCTCCCTTTGGTTTGTCCCTAGGTTTCCTGGGGTCAGGCCCCCACCATTCCCTTGCAGGCTCCCATCTGGGGGCAGTTGTCCCACTGGTGTTAGCCTGGGGACCTGGTGTTCCTCGGCTGGCCAGGGCAGAGTCTGTGCAACTGGTCAGTTTTTGGAGGCAGGCCCAAAGCCACAAACCAGCGTCGTCCTTCGGTGTTACAAGCAACAAGCTGCACTGCGTACAGCTCTGCTGCGGGCTTCAGACCTGGTTTCCCAGCTGCATCACGCAGTCAGAGCAGCTGGAAGGTGGGATGTGATGGGATGTGATCTTCCCCTGAAGAGAAGGGGTGTTCATCCCTCTCTCAAACTCTTCCACGTTGGGTTTTCTATGCTTTTCTGCTGAGGAAGCAGTGGTGTCTGCTCCTCATCCCCACTGGGTGGAGCAGCTCCCTGCTCATTGCTCAGAGAGCAGAGGCAGGGACTGGGCAAGGCGACATTGAACAAGTTCCTGCTCCGGCTGGCTGGTGACAGAGATGGATTTTGCCAGAAAAAAAGGGCTAGCAAATATCTCTGTATAAAAGCAAGGTGGGAAAAACAGACTCTGCGAACAGCTGGGAGCGAAATCGCCCCTTCAGGTCCTCAGAGGCCCTTAGGCTCTGTCTCCGTAGTCAATCAAGCAAACACCCACCTCCAAGCCCCCAAGTCTCCCTACATGTTAATTTTGTACACCCCGTGACAGCGGTCACTCCCCATACTGCAGCAGTAGAGCAGAGATCAGTCAGAGGGGGCTCCATGGCTGTCAAAAGAGGTGGTCGAGATAGTTTAATCCAAATGACTTCCAGTAAAATATAGCTATTAAGGTGAATATATATTTTTTAATTACTTTGAATTAAGTAACGAATTAAAAAGAATAAGTAAACAAAGAAAACAACAGCATTTTGACAGGAAACACCTGAATCTAGGTGTTTTGCTTCATTTATTTGCTTGACAACCCTCTGTTTTCTGCACTTATTCTTCCCTTTAGGCAAAGGAATGCAGGAATTTATTTGAAATATAGGCTACCTAAGAGAAATCAACTAGAATATGTTGTTTCACCTTTGTTATGGTTACTGCGAAAGAATTCAAAACTTATTTCTTCTTCAGAGGGGATGTAGTTCAGAGGCAGGCTTGCTTTCAGGACAGCCAACATCTCCCATGCAGAGAGTAAGCAGAACGCTTTTGCATGACACTGAATGATCTTCTGACAGTTAAGAAGCGAATTTTTATTGTCGCAGAACGCCTGTGTATCAACACCTTCCTTCATCGCTTGTTCAAGAGATTTGGCTTCTCACTGAGTCCTCCTTGAAATGCCTGGTGCAGACGAGGGAGGACAGCTTGTTAAAATCCTTTTGCTGTTGAATTTCTTTCAGTGGCTCCTTCCCTGAAGAGCTTCTAATGAGACTGACCTTTATTAGCTAATTAGGCTCAATGAAATGGCACAATCACATTTAGTGTTTTGTTTTTTTTTCTTTTGTGTAGTATTCCAGATTCATTCCTTGTCATTAGGCGGGTTGGGATGGGATTTGTAGCTGTGTGTGGAGGTCAGCAGGTCAGAGCCCGTCCCACCTCCCTGCCCAGCTGGTGAGACTGGCAGGGGAGCAGGGCCACATGCTGCCAGGTAAGCACAGGTTGTGACTACGCTGTGATGGTACTGACTTAATTCCGTGTTTAAAACTCTGTTTAACTTAAGGGCATTGCAATCCTCTTGCCTTGCATACTTGGCTGTGTTAACTTTTTTCTGCATGAGAAGGACGACTTATAACAACCAACTTTAATAGGAAAGTTTTCCAATAAAGCAAAACCATTAAAAAAGGAAATTACAATAATGTAAGAAAAACTTAGTAAATTACTTGTACTTAATAGTAAGTGCCTCTGCTGTAACATACACATTAAGTGAATCTTAAGGGAATTGATGTAATTCTCCAAGGCCCCAGATTTTCTTTGCAAAAGCAAACTGTTTCATTAGCATTTTATATGTGTAGGATTTTCATACTGCCTCAATCTCTGCTGATTATCGTGTGTGCTGCGGGCTAGACGTGGTGTCGCTTCATCAGCCTGCCTTCCCCCGTGCTGATCTTGAGCCGAAGGGCTGGCAGCGTCCCCTCCAAAGAGCGGTGCCAGTTTGCAGCTCGTCCATTCTGCCCACGTGCGGTTCCCGAAGCTCTTCCCGACTCGCTCCTGTTCAGGGGCTTTGATGCGTCAATGGCAAACCTGGCGTACAGCATTTGTCTGCTGACAGTAAGTCAGATTTTTATTTACACGCATTACCAGAGAAATGCATAAATGTAGCTCCCAATCTGCTTTTTCGAGGACGTTTGCATTGTTAATATCCTCCCCCTCCCCGCTGTTTCCACTCCTCACCTCCAGCTTGGTGAAGCAAGGACAGGATGGCTGAGCCTCGCAGCAGTCAGTGACAGAGGAGCGAGCAGGTGGCAGAAACACCAGGGCATTGTGGTGAGGTGACTGAAGGCACGGCAGAGTTACAGTGACCTCAGCAGTGAGCAGTTATTGTGACAAAGCTGCTAGCAAGTTTCTGTTAAATTTCTCTATTAGACTGATTGCTGTGATTTCCCGGGGCACAGAAGCCCTTATGGAAGCCTTCCCAGTAATTTCCTTGCTTAGCAGCTCTACATTTTAGAAAGGCAACAAAGGCTTTGTGTTCAAGGAGAGGGCTGAAAGCATCACAAGGCTGACAATAAATGCAGACCTGTTTGTGACAAGATCCAACAACGGTAGAAACCACACAGACTTCCAAAAAAGCCTTGGCAGAGTTCTGTCCCCTGAGATGGAGAAAAGAACCAGAGCACTTGCCAGAGCCCGTGGCTCAGGCAGGCTCCTGGCAGGGCTGAGCCGTGGTGAGCAGCTTTAGAGCTTTTTACTTGCTGCAGGGAACTGTTCCACCTTTGTGTGTCCCCCCAGGAAAGGGCAGCGCTGGATTTAGGCACAGGCACTGTAACCTGGTGAGCACATCCCCACGCTGGGAGTGAGATTTGCTTTGAATTTAAACTGTCTCAGAGATATGCACGTGTTATTTACCGGCCTTCTTTGCACTTGCCAGAAAAGGGGCAGACAACCCCTTTTTAATGGGTGACCTGAAAGATTTTTCCTGTATGGCCATGTGAGTTGATGGAAAGGGTGCTTTGTAAAAATGCGGGGACGACCAAATAGACCATCTGTCAGAATTTATGCTCTATGCTTGTTATAATTCAAACTGACCACAGTAGTAAAAGAAGTCATTGCCCTAGGACTAAATTAGGGCTAAATTAAATCTTTTTTTTTCATGTTCTCTTGGTAACAAGCATGCTGCTGTGGCTGTAACAGACAAAAGACTATTCTGATCTGCAGTATATATTACTACCCCTTCTGCAGCTCATGTTACTGCTGCTTATTTGTGTGACCAAAACCTTAAAGCTCTTTCTTGAATATGGTCACTCAGAGTAACTTGTTAGTAAAGATACCAGAAGGCAGTTAGACATGGTGTGCACCACACTTCACAGGCACAGCCTGTGGGCACTGAGCTCACCTGAACGATGTTGGCACTGCTGATTTATTAAGCTAGGTTTATTGAGCTGATTTATTAAGCTGGTTTATGTAAGCTAGGTTGTCCACAGTGTCTTCCCATCAACTTTGTTGCTTCAGAGAAGCTCCCTGTAAGAACAGAAGGACGAGGCCCTATGAACCTGTGCTATCGGTGAGTGTTTCTCCTGAATGGAAGATTCTCTGTGCGGATCCTCTGTGATCCATTCCCACATTATTGCTAAATATTGCCTGATAGGAGGAGGTGGAGAATCAGGTTAAGGGACACTTGTAAGAATTTACATCACTTCTGTTGGGATTTGTGTTGTTACTGCAGTAACTCCCACTTGAATGTATGTGTAGATCACAGTAGATTTAGGAGGTGATAGCCTTTATTCTTGCTCCCTTCCTCGTTGCTCCCTCACAAAGTCTGTTAGCACCGAGCCCCAGAATAGATATAACTGTTGGCTGCATGGAGTCAGCAGAGCTTGTGCTCTGCTTGTAGACAGAGCAAGACGTGCGTGTGGTGCCATCTGAACACGGACCCTGGGACACAATGCAAACTGTGCTCTGCAGAGATCTTAAACTTCACCCTAGGGTTCCTCTTTCCAATTTCTCTTTTATTCTACTCTGCTTTGTATAATCATTCCTTTGCTTTTTGCTCTAGTTTATTTTGAATGAGTGATATTGATATTGCAGTGATCCTAAATATCCTTAGGCTTTGGTCTTCAGTTAGTACTTGAGCTTAGTACACTTGCTCTCTTTTAATTTTGTAATATTTCTGGATCTGTTTTTTAAACTATATTCCAAGGGTGTTTGTTGAAGTGGTGGTGGAGGGAACAGTACCACAGATCCTACATCAAACAATCGTGCATCAGTTTTTGCCCCCCAGCATTGATAAAAGCTACAGAAAGCCCCAGGAATTTGTTCTGAGGAGTTGTTTGCAGCCATTTCCAAGATATGTGGTCATATGAGTTTGATCTCCCTGAGTTTTTTTGAAACTCATTTGAAATATTGGCTGCTTTTGAGGTCAAACTATAAATCAGCCACTCAATTCTTCAGTAAAGTGTTGAAAGACTACTTCAGCAATCTGAGGTAAAATATAGAATTTGGAAATTGCTAATAAAACACATGACAAAAAATTTACATGCCACTGGTTTTGTCACTGTAGTAATCATGTAGGTTTTCTGTGCAACGTCTGGGCTCTCCTGGGGCTCATGATCTAGCCCTTGAATTTTGGTTTCATCTAAGGGAAAACCCCAAAATTCTCCATCCTGAGGTGCCGTCAGGTACTTAGTTTCCGAAGTCTGATGTTGTTTAATTAGGGGGATTAGGTATTTGCTACCTGTCTGCTGTGATTCCTCTTGCATGGTCCCGTGTACTGGCCAGTGCTTAGCGCTGCCTCAGGTCCTCACCACGGGCCACCGCTTCGATCCCAGGCCCTCCTGGCAGTCCCTCAGGGAGAGGTGCTGGCCCCAAGTGCTGGGAGGGGTAGAGGGAAAGAGAAGAGGGCACTGTCCCTTTCTGAATGCTCCTTGCCTGTCTGCGTGGTTGTTGACTGGCGAGAAGGGGACAGACCCTCACAACTGAAATCTGGCCCTAAAAACAGAGGGAATTTGATGTGCTAGTGGTGGCGATGCAGCTGGAAGATGGACAGCACCCTAGGGACGGGCTGTCTCCTGCCAGAGAGTCTGTCTCCTGCCAGACATATAAAGGGGCATTAAAATCCATCCTCTATCCCATTTGCCACCACCAGCTGGAATAATGCAGAAACGGAACTGAAGAAAAGGCTGTGAATCAATTTAATTAGGTTACTAATGCTTAATAAAAGAGCAGTGCAGAACAAATGATCTCTAGGTCTCCACCAAGGAGAACTCACAGGTGTTTCCCATAGGGGAAAAGGATGGCTGGAGCTTTTATCCTACCACACACTGCTTAACCCTGCGGTTCCAGGGGGAGTTTGTCTTCTCCCAGCAAACTGGGAGCAAACCCTGCCCCTTCCCAGTGCTGCCGGTAGCAGTGGCAGGTCTGGAACACCAGGAGCAGGTTCAGCAGGGGGTCTGAGGACTGCCAATGTGGGGGGGCCTGCTCTGAGGCCCATCTCAGCAGAGGTCCCCACAGACTGCTCAGGATGTGGCTGCAGCACAGGACTTGTGGTATATCTGCCTCTTTGAGCAGGCTGAGGAATTTCAGTTTCAAAACCAAGGTCTTGCTCCTGCTTTCTTCTCCCTTCCCACAGGGTAGGACCCCACCACCATCTGGTTCCCAGGGAAATCCGCCTGTTGACACGGGGTTCCCTGCTAATTCTTCTTGTGTCACCTCCCTCTCTGATAGTGGCTTCTGCAGCTAACTTACTTCAGAAAGGACTCCAGCAGCTTCATCCTTCTGGCCAGCACTGCCTTCAGCTGTAAGGAGCTCTGCGCTTGCCGGTGTGTCAAAGACTTACCTTGTGGTGAGTTATTAGCAATCACTTTCCAGTAAACAGTTTCCAGTTGCACTCTGGATGGACAGACAAGGCTGCCAACATCTGCACTGCACTATGGTGTTGATTTGTTGCGATGTCCAGCTTTCTAGGACAGGCTTCACTTGCTTTAATAGAATTATGTGGAGAAAGAAGCTTGCACTGAAGAAAAAGGTCATTTCAGCCTAGGGATTTCAGCAACAAATTAAAAGGAATACCTGCATGACCATGGATGATGCTGAAATTTATAGATGTTGACATCGCATCCCATTTATGGTGAGTATACTTGGAGTTTTCATTTTCTGTTTTTTGGATTTTTTTTAAACCTGTCTGCTTCTTCAGCAGCTGACGAGTGCTGGTCTGCCTGCTGCGCTGTTGCCTGCCAGTAGCCATCCATTGCTCCTACAGACGGGTAATAAGCTGAGACACCCAGGTTCTTCTGCCAGTGAAAATCTGCTCCTTGAGGTCTGCTGATTTGTGTGGCATGATCTGTAGCAGCAGATTCCCCGTTAAGTGACTGCCACTTGACTTTTTCTTCAATTGCAGCTCCCTTCAGGCAGGTCAGGCCCAGCCTGTCATGAGCTTCCAATAGAGAGGGGCTGCATGGTTTAACCTGGGAGTTGCACAAGAAGAATTGCTTCTTTTAAAACTATAATCAAAAGTAAACAACAGTCTTATGGTAAACCTCCATCAGCATGGGGCACTGTGTCAGTCCCAGTAAGAAACTGAAGTAAATGTTAATTCCTACAATGATTACTCCTTGGTCATAGCAATCTGTCGCAGGTTCTGTCTTTTACATGCTTCAGAGCCTGCATTTTCTTTCTTTTATAGCAAATGTCACAGGTTTTCCTAGCCATTGTGAGAAGATGTCAGCTGTTATATCTTTTATTGTCACTCACAGAAGACTCAATCTGAAGGAAAACACTTTTCCCAGGGTACAAGGAAGACTTCTGCTGCCATTGGCCGCTGACCCCTGTCATGCAACACACTCCTGAGTGTTCACAATGCCGGATTTAAAAACTGGAAGTAAGCATCTCTGTTACCTACATATTACTAAACATCTCATACAAGTCGGGAGGATTCTCTTACGTCTTTTTTCATTCCTGGCACTTGCATCTGGACCATTGCTGTATCATACCACCAAAATCTTTTTTCTTCCATGCTTCTTTCTCTTTCTACAATCCTTGTTCTTCCTCCTTCCTTCACAGAAAATTCCCCAATGTGTATACATTCCTTGGGAGCCTTGTCAACAGTTTCTGCCTTTTCCACCTCTGTATACTCAGACCTAATTTCTTCTCCTGCAGTCGCAGTTTATTTACTCACTATAGTGCAAATTCTACAAGTAACCACACTGCTTGTAAAGCACCAACCCTAAGGCAAGGAAACGAGAAATAGCTAAGAAGAAACTTAAGAGCAAATAATGTAACACCCACTAGTTTTTCTTCTATGCCATGGTAGTGGTAACAGATTTCACCTGCCTTGGTTTTGTGAGATGACCCTTGCACAATGCTGTGGGAGCCAGTGGCATCCTAGAGCATTTTAAGTACATAAGAACTTAGATAAAAATGTTGAGAAATATATTGAATATAGTTGAACTTTTGTGGGCCAGGAAGATATATTACATAACCTACCTGGATCCCTTCCATCTGTATTTTCTATGAATTTACAGGCCTCTAAAAAGTTTTATGGTTTTCTTTAATAGAAAGTTCCAGAAAGCAAGTTTGCAGGTAGACTTTCTGATACACTTGCCTCTGTGCTATCAGTTCAGGGAAGGAGAAAACTAAAAACAGAGATCTGAACCCTTGAAAGGAGTTTGTGAGTTTCTTAGTGACCTGGTTCATGTTTGAGATCAAAACTCATTGTGTTGGAGGGCCTGAGCAGACAATCCGAGGAAGCGCAGTTAATGGCTTACCACTTGAAAAATGACTTGAGTGCCAGTTAGAATGAACCATGAAGTTAATGGTTGTCTCACAAATAAGAATGATGGGAGAAGAAAACACACCTGTCTTTCTCTTTTACCTGCTTTGTTGGGATATCCGTGTCACTTCTCTATCTACAAGAACATCTGAAGAGAACACTGTGAGAAATGCTGACTCCAGAGATTGCTTGGTGTGCATGTGGTAAATGATGTAAACAATCATTGTCATTAACTGAAACTATTTGCATAGATAAAAAATCACTTAAAATGATTGTAAGAGCGATATTACTTCTTGTTCTGCTCTAGTCTTCCTTCTTACTCCTCTGACTCACCTAGTCCTTGGCAGTCTCTATGCTGCCAACAGCCACTGTGTTGTTTTCTGATGCTACCAGTGACTGCACAATTTAACACAGTAGTGCAGTGAAGGAGAGAAAAGCCAAGACCCCCTGTAGACTCCCATCACGAGTAATTCCCTTCCCTCCTGTTGTTCTCACCTTCAGAATTTGCGTAGGTGCCCGATGTCGTGACTACCATGGTCATCAATTTTGTGTGTCAGGGTACACAGTGTTTGTGGTGGTTTTTTTTGACAAGTGGCCATTCACATGCTCAGTCACCATTTAATTGAAGCTCGCTAGTTCTTCTCTATCCTGTCTTACATATATCTCTGGTGTTTGTTAGCTTACATAGAGATAATGCACTGGAGATATGTGGATTAATGCTGAACTGAGTGAGAGAAAGTAACTTGAATATTCATCATTATTCTGTATCTTAAATCCTAGGTGAAAGGAAGCAGAAATCCTGAAGGATGCTTTCCTGCCCTTGTGACAACAACCTTCTGAAGGCCTTTCTTGAGACAGAAAATGATAAAGATTCTTTCTAGGACCAAAACTACTAGAGTTTCTTGTGGTGCAAAGTCTGCTGAGACAGATAAACAGTGCTGAAGAAGCAGGGTAAGTCCCACCCATTTTGGGTTTGCTTTTTAGATAATTCTCTGAAGGGAGAGCCATCAATTTTCAAATCCAACTTACTCCCTCTTTTTTTACTCTGTGTATGCATACACACACATATATACATCTGTGTGTCTGTCTGTATATACATATATACCTGTATACGCATGCATATACATATCTTTTCCCTCTTCAAGGGCTATTGTCAAGGGGAGTAGCAAAAGTTTCCCACTGTTTCAGCTGGAACTTCCCAGAATCTTGGTGTGCTTGTTCCTTGTGATGTTGAAGAGCCACAGGCTTCACTGGCTATAAACTCTGTTTATATAACACTGATCTGAGCAGAGGTTAAAAAAAATAATAAAATCCTAGTTTTCACCAATCGAGATTAATGTGCTCTGGTAAAATGATGTGGCAAGCTGGAACACTAAAGAACACAAAAGAACACTAAATTCACCAATGAATATTTAAAAGTGAATGCTGAAATACATGTTATTTTTCTCAGAAGAGAAACAAATCTTTGCAGCAAGTGATAGAAGAGGGGAAAAGGAAGGAGGAGGAAAGCATGCATTTTTTATTCTGTATAGCCTGGGACCTTCTAAAGAAGGACAGTATTGTAATTGGAGGCAACTCACTCTATACCCAAGTGTTTGTGCTGTAATGGAAGGAATTTATTTTTTTTTTTCCGCAACTGAAAATACAATTCAGTGATGCCTGTGTACATCTCTGCATGTACAGAAAAAAAAATTGGCATGTTTTAAGGTATGGGTAACCTGTGTGCTGAACTGTAAAAATACTCATCTTTAACAGTTACCTGCATCCTGCCTTTTCATCCAGCTCTCAGAGGTATAGTTGGGTTTCTGCCTCTCTGAACAGCTCCAGAGGTGTTGTTTGCTATTCTTTTTGGCAAAGGAATCATTGCTTTCTGCAGACATAACTCCTTAACCCTGAATTTTCTTCTTTTCTCACTCCTCAGAGTTATACTCATGTTTGACTTACTTTGGTAGTATGGTGGGTTGGATATAATCCTATACAACTAACAGATTTTCTTCTTCAAGTATGTTTTCTTCTTCAAAGTTAAATTGTAGGTTTCAAAGTCCTTGATTCTGTAGGACTAAGAATAAAAGTTTTATACTACTGGAATGGAAATGAATACCCAGTTTTTCCCTGAGAGTTGGCACTAGCATCTAGTTTCTGAAGACATCAAGATGCTGGAGTTCAATTTTGTAGCAAGGTAGGTGTCTTAAAAGACATTTTGAAGAAACCTTGAAAAATCTCAGTCAAAATGTATATTATTGGAACAAAGCTGGTGAATGCTGTGCACTGCACTCTGTGCAAAGGTTTCATCAAGACTTGCCCAGAGTAATCTATGCAACATGATGGCTTTGCCACATCTTTACAGAATACCTTTCCAAACTTTGTAACGATGAGACCCCTGCACCATGTTAACCATTATGTGCTCTAAATACATGGAAATGATCAGGGAACATTTTGTAATATATTATCAATATCCGTGTGTTTTTAATCAATGGAATTCAAGTGTCTTCCTGCAAGTGTTCAGATTATAAATTTGTTTGCCAAATAGCATTATCTAATTCCATGATTACAACTGTAGGGATGTATTTTAGGTATGTGCAGAACAGATTTTGTACTTTCCTGTCTTGGCCAAAGGTGTTTAAATTAATGATGCAGATAAATCAACCTATGACTGTCCTGGCTTTTTGGAATAAATAGAAGGAAAAAAGTGTCAGAAGCATTTTTTATACACTAGCATGCCATTTTGCTTTAAATACACAACACTAAAAGGTTCGCTGCATATAAACATGTCGTGTTTTTTCATAGTTAACCTGTGTGTGCCAAGTGGCACTTTGATCTTCTTTGTTCTTGGGTTGGTGTCACTCACTTGACCTCCATATGCAAATGCCTTGAACCTTTCTTGTCATGTAATCTATTTATTTACATAAACCCATGGAAAACAAGTTTTAATCACATACCTACTCAGAATTTTCCACTCACTGAGGATGGAGGTCATGTTGTGCACTCGTTTTTAACTCTATTTGCCAAGACGAATGTCAGCGTAACATGAAAAATGATTGAGAATCAGATAGTAAAACCTTCTTGCATTAAACAGCTTCTGTCAAGTCATTTTATTACCCTGTCTCCTGTACACAAAACACCACGCAGCTGAAGCGTGTGATCTGCTTGCTACCCTGAGGATTGATGCAATTTCCCCCACATGCTTTTAGCTCCATAGATCAATCATCCCTCACCATCAGTACTGCACCTGGTGAGACCTAGCTATACTTTGTGACAGACATGCCATTTTTGCCAAAAGGTTGTTGCTTCTTCAAGAAGCTCTCCAAAAACACATCCCTCTATTGCCAGCAAACAACTAACTTTCATTGTGTGGGCACAGAAGGTTGTAACCTGTCCAAGAACTTCTGTTCTGGGTTATCAACGTTGCATGAAATTAAACTCCTAAAATTTTGCTGTTTCATTTATAATTTTAAATAAAACCTCCTGTTGACAGTTGCTGTGTCATTTCAGGAGTGCAGGGTCTACATTTTTTGTTCCCAAGTGCTGTAACACAGCCCTCTCTCAATGCAATTTTTATGTCATCTGGAAATACATTTCTTTGATGATTTGTTATGAATCTTTAAATCTGACTGTATCTGATGAAGGCAAATGAGAGGATAACTGTGCCAAATTTCTATTATTTGCTATTTTCTGAATTATTAATTATAAAATCATAGGTAGGAGGAGAGTGAGCTTGAACAACATGGGGTGCATTTGGAGACCTCTGAAGCTACTGCTGGGATCAAGGAATTAAAACTAGCATGGCGTCAAAGAAGATGGAAACACCTGCAGGCCTTCAGAAAGGAGAAAGAAGTGGGAGGTAAGTGACTTTTTTCTGAAACACTGCAGTTGTGCCAAGTGTTTGGAGACAGACCAGTGACTGATAGCAAAACTGGCAAACTGCATTTGGTAGAGAGTGCTCTGAGCCAGCAAGGCCCCAGGAAGACACCTGAGCACTGCAGGCAGCCAGAGGGCTGACTTGTGCTGTGCGAATGGCAGGTGCCATTCTAGCTGTGAACCACCTGGGTGTTAGACGTTTGAACTTTTTGGCTAAAACCTCTGAGAGACCTGAGCTAGAACCATGACTTCTGGGAAAGCAAGAGTGGTCCAGCAGCAAAGTAAGTAAATAATACACTTCTCTACAAATTCAGACTAACGCAGGTTTCCCTTCGTAGGCCTGCACCAGTCACACACGCAAACCATCTCCAGCACTTCATCATGCTGCACGGTGTCTGTGGGGAGCACTTCTGGTTTGCCTCACATGTTTAGTTCAACTGAAGTAACTTATTGAGTGAGGGGAAGGCCTCCCCTGGAGTGGTGGCCAGGACCCTGTATTGTTTCAAGTAAGGTGTTGCTGAGCTTGGTGCAGGATATGAGCAGTGTTCTGGGACTTCTTGGTGGGTGACGAGGAGCTTTTCCCTGCACTTCATTTTCCCTTTCACACAGCAGCCCAGGACTGCCAGTGCAGATGCAAGCCGTGAGTTATTTCAGCCTGACATCATGAGTACCCGGTGTGTGCCTCTATTCCATAGGCAACCCTGGTGAAGAAGCCAGGTAATTTGTTTGAGGCTCTTAGTGAATATACAGTCAGGAGATGAACCTCTTCCTGTGGCTCTCTGATTTTCATACAAGGGGATCTCCTGCAGGGGGTGACAGTCTAACAGTAGCCCTTCATCAGAAGGGAGCGACGGAGAGAGCCCTGCTTGCAGGGGGAGAGTTGTGGCCAGTAATTACCAGAGTAGGTTTGGTGACAACATGGTAGCCTCACTGCATCTGGTGCCATCTTATCTGGTCTGTCTTCCTGTAGCTACCAGTGGTATTTCTTCAGCTTGGTTTCAAGTGAGTACACTGCATAATGTGACTGAGATGGTGCAATTACTCCCATTACTGATGCATATGCATAATTAAATCCAGAGGGCTAATTTGCTGCTTTGCAAGCTTTTGGGCATCTGAGTGGAAAAAAATAAGATTCCCAAGCAAAACTCACTTGCAAAGTAGAGACTAAGTCATGCAGGGAACTTAATTTTTGTGTTTCTGTGCCGAGTTCTTAGGTGCCCTGCTGCCCAGTGAAATGAGCAGCCCGGGTATGTGGAGGTTTAGGTACTTAGCAAGAGCTACAAAAGCTGCCGTGCAGAGTCAGAGACTCTCTGAGAAGGTTAGCAGCAAATGCTGGGAGAGGAGCAGGAGCCACATGTTTGAACGATGGGGCACCTCCCGTCATTCAAGCTGCTCATCCAAGGCATTGGTTACCTGGCTTGTCCTGCTTGTATCCGCAATATTCACCTGGTCAGTAAAATCCTCCCGTGAGATTTAGGTAAAGTGTTTTAACTGCCAGAATATCCAAGAGTGAAGGAAACACACCACAACCATCTCTTCTGAAATACTTTCCCCATCTTTATCCCCACTTTTCTTTATTAAAGCAATGGCAGCTTATTGCTGCCCCACCATCCTCTGCCTGCAGGTATCGTCTGTGCTAGCTCTCCATTGTAGAAATCCCTGCACGATCCTGGTTAGCAGATACAGCTGCTGGAAGAGGAATGCCTTATCTGTGAATCCCTGTAGGACTGAAATATTGAGTTATTCAGTGTTGTCAGGGCTTGAGTATATTTGGGCAGGCCCAGAGGCAGAAACATAAGCAACCAGAGAGTTTTACTGATGGGATCTTAGATGTCATGGGAATTTAGCTAGCTCCAAAATTAGGCAACAGCTGAAAAAGGGGCTCTGAGGATTTGCATTTTGAATGAAGTAAAAATGTCTCTGTAGATTTAGCCTGTATAACTGTGCAGGAGGCAACGGGGAGACAGCATTATATGATATTAATTATCTGCGTAAAGTGAGGCCTAAAATTCCCCACAGTGCTCTTCTTCTGTCTGCCAAAGTTCATGCTCAACAGCGGAAGACGGTTTAGTTTAGAAATGCATGTGACAATGGCCTCAAAGTTGTACTGTGGGTAGCATTCCTCCCCTGGACCTCAGAGAACTGACTGAGGGAAATAAATGGGACTTTCCATCAAGACCATCTATGACTCTGTGTCTGGATACAAGGCAAGTGCTACACCTAGTTGAAGTACATAAATCTGCTGCAAATTGATTCCACTTCAGAGAAACTTAGTTGTTTTCCTCTGTTACAGTCTCCTTCAATGCAATTGTGTTATTGAACTGGGAGCATTTCTGGCACCAAAAGACTTTAAGGGCTAATAGAAAGATGAGTACGAAAATCTAGATTTCTGTGGATGATGACTGTGGAATACAGTGCTATGCTGGGACCACAGAGTGGGGGGAACAGCATGCGATAGCCTTTGAAGAATGGTTAAAAGAAATCACTTATGTGCAAGACTCATTTTTATGATACATTTGGAGGACCCCCAATTTGCTAAGGTGCAGCTGCTGTGACCTTTGAGGATCTCCCCTTCATGCTGTGTCTCTTCCCTTCCCCATCAATATGTTGCCCTGGGTGAGGGCCCAACCTGACCTTCAGCTAAGACCAGTCTTTGAGTCCTCTGGCTGCTTGTTGCCCAGCTGGGCTGTTTCACACACCAGATTTTTGGAGAGGTGTTGCTTCTGTTAATCCGTTCCCGACTAGGTGCTAATGTCAGGAACCTAAAAACAGGAGGGCCCACCTTCATGTTTAAAATAATTTTTTTCTCCTGCACTTTTCCCAGCAGGGATAAGGATGCCAGCAATGATGGAAACTGAGCCAGCAGGTTTCACTGCCCACACTGACAGCGGCACCATAATTGGCTGGTACTAACAGGGACCAGCAACCCTCTGTTATACAAATGCACAGTTTGCATTTTAGGCCTTAAAGGTGAGCTCTCTGTGAGTGAGGATTTTCACCTCATCACTACGATGTCATCATTGTATGTCACCATACATATTTGTATTAAGACCGCAGTTGTTCCCTGATGTTTTTGTTTGTAGTTGTGAAGTATCAGAGGTCACTGTGGTTGTTCATTAAAGAACATTGTGCTGCTGAGTTGGCCAAGCAGAGAGGCTCTTCCAACTTGGAAACTGGGAACTCTAGGACAATGACCCTCTGGTGTGCTGCTAGTAGTGATCTGCATTTGAAAAATGTTGTTTATTTTTTTCTAAAGGAATGCACATAATTCTCATAACAACCTTTTGATTCTGGTATTTATCCTCATCTGAAATGTTGTTAGTGAAGCACAGAGAGCTTAGTTCATGTATTCAAGATTAGGTTGGTGCTGAAAGGCTGACAGAGGTGATGCTCTGTGCTGTGCCCCCTTGCTATTGAAGACCAAAAGAGGAGCTTCTAATTATCAGAAATGAGAAGTGATGGCTGAGTGTTAGCTGAGCAGGTGGAAGCAACATAAAAAACTGAACATAGATCTCTCTTCCCAACAGATTTTGATTTTAAGTTCACCTGGAAGAATTCTGGAGTTTAATGTTTGTCCATAGAGTAAGCCAAAACTAATGCCTAGAAACAACAAATAATCAAAGCCAAACTTCTGGGACTTACTTTCCTAGGTAAAAAGAATTATTGTATCCTTCCACCTACATTAATCAATAGATGGATTTTTTTTTTGGAAAAATGATGTTATTACTGTGCATATTCTGGAAATTTAATTAAAAAACCTTAAGCATAAAGAAACGGAAAATACCCCGTGCTGTCCACTTGGCTTCAGCAGGTACAGTATGCTTTAATTAATAATGATGCATCTCTGCAAGTCAAGAAATAAAACACAATCCCCACTATCAATCCTTACATTAAATTTTCAAACCATCCATTCAATATTAACTAAATATAGCTACAGTAAAATAAAGAAAAAACATTTGTTTGTTTATGCTCCCTCAGCCATGCAGGACATTATTCTGTGTTTTACCTCAAAGATTTTCTTTCAGATTCACCTGGTTTTGAAAGGCAGAGTTTGTCCTGAATATGCATATCAGCAGAGAAAGTGGCTGTATTTTATCAAATTCAGCTGCACTTTTCCTGCTGAAGCATGTTCAAAAGCCAACAGATCTATTTTTGTGATTCATTGCAGTCCATTCTGCTGCTGTTCAGTTGAAGGAAGCTATTTTTGTAATTATTCAGAAGCAAATTTATCAATTTAGTTAGTAGTGAAGAAGTTCCAGATATCTCTGTGATGAAAGTTGATAAATGGATCCAGAAGAAAATTGTTCCTCTATAAAAGGGAATGAGCTGGCATGGGAAAGGCTTGCACAAAACTCTGAAGAAGCATCACAAAAAAAGAAAAGCTGTGCTATGAAGCAAGAGAAAGACAAAGATTGTCTTTTGCATATGTTGATGCTTTTGCATGTGAGTTATTTGGGATTGTGTTAATCAACCTATCATATTTATTATGAGAGAGGTCTTGAAATAAAACTGGTCTCAAAACATTAGTCAGATCTTTGTAGCCACCTCAAAAAAAAAAAAAAAATCAGGTCAAGACTGAAAGATGCCTGAGAATATCCCTCCTGGCTGCTTGCAGGAGATTAAACTTTATTTTTCTAAAACATAGGAAATTTGCCTCTTGTCAAATTTAACTGTAGTGACCATTAGAGCAAAACCCAGCCAGCATCCTCATGTGTGGTCTGCGACTCCATCTGCCTTGTGGGCTGAGCACCAGTGTCCCCCTTCCAGAAAGGAGGACACCAGCAAACCCTATGTTGGTTCTCAAGCCCAAGAGCATGCAACTACTTGTCGCTGTATTTAGCATAGGAGTCTTCCTTCTTGGACTGTTAAAGATCTGGAGAACAGTGGGGGAAATATGTGGATGGGTTCACTTCCTTATTCCTTTGGATGATCTTGTGGCAAAGGAGATGACGGTGACAAACTGCCCTTTCTGACTACTCCAGCCAATATAATCAGTGAGTCTAAAATCTCTAGCCTTTTGACGTAATCTAACAGAGCTGTTTTTATATTCTTAATTTTAAAGAAAGCTCTTAAGTTGTTAGAGGAGAGGGAAGGTAGCTCAGTGGCTTTCCAGAAGAGTTCAATGATGTGATCTACGATGCTCCAGGTGTCCCAGTGATGAAGGATGGCTGAGCCCTCCAGACCCCACTCCTTCCACAGGCTGGAGCCCCGCCAGGGCATCTGTGGGCAGGGGACCACAACACAGGACATGGCTCTGAGGATGGTGACAACTGGGCCCTGCTGGGGCAGTGGTCTTGCCCTGGGATGGGATGGGTCAGGGTGCAGAGGTGCGGCTGCAGCCTGGGGCACACTTGCAGCACTGGATGGCAGTGTTACACAAGTTCAACCAGGTCTTCTTCCTTTCAGGTTTGGCAATAAAGACAAAACGTGTCAGGCCTGCGACTGGAGATGTGTGTTTGTCAGAGGGGGCATCTGTAAGTACTGTTGTGACATATTCTTTGCTCTTCTGAAGAGACTCCCTTCATTTCCTTCTCCCACTCTCTCTCTTTTTTTTTTCTGGCTACTTTCCCATGCTTTCTTTCCTCCCAGCTCTTTTCCTCAGAGTGTTTCCCATGCCTCTTCTGAGCTGACTGGGCACTGGAAAGGTCGCAGAGCTAATCAGCAAGCTTTGCCACTTGAAAAGCAATATATAAAAACCCAGCAACCATAAACCCAGCAAAAACAGTCTCTACTCTTCCTTCCAACTCTTTAGCTTTAGGCAGAATGGACCAGGAGGAGGAGAGTGCATTGGCACCAGCCTGATGTACGTGCATTCAACAACAAGCCTGCCAGGACCAAATATACTGCAGGGAAAATATGGAATTTGTACAACTGACAGTTTACTCCTGTTAGGGAGTTTGCCTGTCACTGGTAATGGCACAAAGCAGTGATTCCAGGGTTGATACTAAGCCAGAGCAGTGTGTGTGTGCAAAACCAGCACAAATCTGTGCAATTGCTCTGTCACTCCGGAGATGTGTGCGGCGTGTATCTTTGGCAGGGAGCTGTGAAGTCAGTAAAAGTAGCTTTCTACGTACCATTGTGGCTTTGTTCCACCTGCCTGGATCCTGAGCTGGGATTTTTCTCCTGCTTTTCATCTCATTTCTCATTGTAATACCAGGGTCACACGTTAATACAGCAAATATAATTATAGCACAGCTACGCAGTGTGACTCCGTTTCATGATACCTGTAATTACCATTCGTTCGTGTAGCTAGCAGGTTAGTTAATTCAGTGAACAAATTACTCATTATCAGTCTACTTTCTGAATTAGTATCTCACATTTTAATTGCAATGGTACTTTTTGCACATATATCCAGGGGCTTACTGTGTGACAGCCATTTGCATTATGATTTTATTTGCATTATGAGCTTATGATTGAGTTCAGCCTGTGTACAAACATATAGCATTTATTTGCATGGCAGTAGTATGTCAGGTTAATTCAAAAAGTTAAATCAATATCCACATTAGTAACATACACCTATCATTCCTATGGGAAATCCCTGCCCTGCTGAAACATGCCAGTACCCCAAGGAGTTTGTTCTGGGGCTGGCTCTTGTTTTTACTAGCCTCCCTGTTCTATGTGCCTGGCTATAGAGATAATCCAGAGTTGCCTGCAGAGGTGATCCAGTTGCCTGCATTACAGGTGATTGGCAAGGCTTGCAAACCATAACAAAGCCTTGGGATTGGGAAAAAAGTCACAAAGGGCATAGCTGTTCTGCTTCCCACCCCTTCCGTGGGGTGGGAAGCCATGGGTGTTCTTCTGCTGGACTCAGAAGGGCTTGGCTTCCACTCAGGGATTATGGCTTCACATTCCCGATGCTGATGTTAGTTTGATTTATTTTTTTGTTTATTTTAAATAAAAAGTTTTTTGCCCACTTTAGTGGGCAACAAGAATCACATTTTAAAGGGTTCTCAGGCTGATGTCCTGCAGCCGTTTGATGTTAGAAGGTGGCAGGAGGCAGCTCCCTGCTTCCTTCCTTCCCCTTCTCTCCTGCCTTTGTTCTTTATCCCCAGATAAAGTTGCCGGCGGGAAGCAGCAGCAGCAGCTCGGCCAGCGCTGGAGGTCTGCTCTACGTTGCTGAGGTGCTTCTTCAGACAGCCTGGAGCTGCTGCTGCATGGCCAGGCCAACAAGTCTCTTCCTCTGCGCATTTCATCTGCTTGATTACCTTTTCCCATGCAAGGACCTCCTTCCAAGGCCTGTGCACCTTGTTCTTCCCTTCCCTTTGCTATTCCTTCTTCCCTACCCTCCTCTCACTCTTGCTCCCTGCCACCCTCCCGAGCTTGGTGTCAAATCCAGTGCAGCAGGAAGGGTTGACAGTGCACAGTTCCCACACAACTGGCTGGGACCACAGAGGTGGCAGAAGTCATTCTGCCTCAGACCTCTCCATTTCTTCTCCCTCAAAATAAAAATGTTTCAATGATTTTCAGGGAAAGAAAAACAAAACAAAACAAAAACAGAGAAAGAAGTATCAAAGCCAAGCAGAAAGCAACAGCAAGACAATGAGAGTCCTTGCCGGCTTGTATGCCTATTGTTCCCTGTACTCTCCCTTGTCTCCCTGTTTTTGTTCTTTCTATCCTTTCCTCTCATCATTTTCTTTTCCTACTTCCCAATCTCCCCTTCATTTATCTATGCTCTTCTTTGTAACCTAGTGTTTTGCCCCTGGGGAATTGCCTCTGCACATTAGAGGAAATTGCCACTCGGTTAATATTTTTTGTGGGTCTGTGACTGCAGGATTTTCAGAGGATTTTGGAGTAAACAGGCACTCACAACTCTTTAAAAAGCATTGGGAACGCAGTCCCTACATCTCCTGGGATTCCAGGACCCTGTCTGAAACTGAGGGCTGCAGGTGTTGTGTCAGCACTGGGGAAACACAAGCCTCTTCAGCTTCTTGTGCCAGAGGCCTGTGCTCTAGTCTGGCCTTTTTGTGTGGTGAGGACAGGTCGCATGGCGTGTGGGGAAGAGGAAGGGGCACTGGTGGGAGAGGTGCCCTAGGCAGTTATTATACCGTCTTTGTACGTGTACAACAATTAAGATAATTATATCTCTTTGAGTAAGAGGCCGTTTGTGTGCTTTTGCTGTTTATATGTATCTAGAAGGAAATTACAGGCAAGTGCCTGCCAAGTATATCCCTAGAAATATTTTTGAAACTGTCATCCACAGGCACTGAATACCAGAGGCTGTTTAATCTCTCTCCCACTCTCTTTCTCTTTCCAAGCCCCCACTTCCCACTCTCTGGCCTGTTTTTTGTAGGGAAAGGAGTTCAGCTTTTTATTGCAGTGTAAAGAATTAGACAGTTGTGTTTGAGAACACACAGGACTCCAAAGGCGTAACCGCTGGGTTGCCCTCACTTGTTGATAAAGCAGCACCAGTTTGATGCAGAGGGTGGGGACCAGTGCAGCGCTCAGATGCAGGGACACCCTTGGGGACACTCCCAGTCCCTAGGGAAGGTGGCTGGTCTGTCTGCTGCCCTCAGCCAGCAGCTGGCAGCACCTGAATCTGAGCCCCCACAGGCACTGCCACCCTCTCTCCTGCCATATGTGCGCTGTGAGGCGTGGGATGCAGAGGTGGCTATAAAGAGCCCTGCAAAGCCTCTGGGTGCTCAGTGATGGAAAGCTTCCTCTCCCTGCAGAGACAGTAATGGTGGGGCAGGTATGAGGGAACCTTCCTCTCCTCTGCTCCCGCTCGCAGGGCTGAGAGATGAATACAAACAACTTGGGTGCAAGGAACCGGAATATTGCAGAGGGCAAAAATCTGCTACCACAGAAATGGGACATGGCATCTCTGGGGTACGCTGCTCTTGGAACATCATATATCACTGTTATAGTGGCCTTTTAAAAGTGGCCCATTGCAGTCATGGGTACTCTGGTCCTGTTTTGTCCCATCACCGGTCTAGCTGATTTTTGGATCTCCCATACTGTGAGGCAGATGGATTTTTGGAATGGATGTGCTTAGTCTGTAGTCATCTTCTTTATTCATGATTTGCGTTCAAGTGGCTGTTATGAGTGACCTGTGAAAATGAAATGCAGAAGGAAACCTACAGAGAAATGCGTAATGAAACTGAGTCAGGTTCATGGCACAAACTTACCTAAAAATCTGTTGAAACTGTCCAAACAAGCCCTGTACACCAAACTAATCCCTGTACATCCATGTCTTGCAGTGTGTGGAGGAACCTCTGTTCATTGTTACCAAGAATAGAAGACTTGAAATCATCCAGAACTCCTTATGTTCACCACAGTCAAAGCAACCGGAAACAGCAGTGCTGAACTGTCAACATATACTGTGGGAAAAAGCAAAGAAGACACCTTGGTAAGCAAACAAGACCCTCTCCAACAAGCACTGAACAGTCATATGTACTGCCAAAACAAAACTTACATCATATTACTTACATTTCAAGTTAACGAAAACATGAAATGTGATCCCAAACTAGAAGCAGACATAGATCAACTCATTGCAAATCTAGTATCTGGAAACAGTGGATCTGGCTTGTAATGTTATTAACATCATGTTACCAGGAAATCTTAACAGGGAAGCAGATATTAGCAGAGACAGAACATTTTCTAACACAACTTTCTAATTTCAGTTTAAAAAAAAAAAAAAGCTCCAGGGATGCTCTTCTCTGCACATTTCCATCATTCAGGACTGACACTCCAGGATTTAGTGATTTTTTCCTAGATATTTTCTGTGATCCATTGCTTGAATTGTCACTATTAATAGTTTGGATTCCTGGAGATAACAGGAGCCCCAAACATGAAGCCAGCACTTAAGGCCATCTATAAAGTCTGAAGTGTGCAGTATACAGTTAAAAGCACAATCCGTCTGCTCCTTGGAGTCATGGGGATCTTCCATGGAATAAAGTGGATGTACCAAGTCAGACTGAGTGGGGTGAAAAGTACTTAAAGAAGAGAGTGACTCTGTCATCTCTTCTTTGAATACGTCTGCGAAGAATTGGATCATTTCTTATTCTACCTGAATTAATTTGTCCATTTTTATTGTTTTTTATGAAATTACAGTTCACCTATTGGCAACCTCAGAGTTTCTAGGTGAATCTTACACCTGCAGATCTTGGGTTCATAATTGGTTACAATGCACAGAGGCAAAAAAGTCGAGTTAATAGTCCTCTAGACGAATTGACTAATTTGCTCTCGTAAGTGGATATATAAACATTAATTACATTCTGAAGGGCTTCAGCTATTAAAACCATTTTAGGAGGAAACACTGGGCTTTCTTCCTTACCTTCCCATACATATGGGGTGGGTCCCTCATGTTCCAATTCCTGTTTTCTTTTCAGGATATATCTGGCCTGGTGCTGACCTGTTCACCTGAGGACGCATGCTCTCTGTTTAAAAAAGAGGTTAAGCTAGCATGGGATCATTTGTGTTTCACTCAGATCTTTCCAGAGCTTTATTCATGGGAGTGCGAGCTGAGGCTTCACTGCCACAGCTCTGAACACAAGTGACAGACAAGGGCAAAGACGCTTCCTCGGAGCACAGATTTTTATGTCTTTGGACAAATCAAAATTAGTAGCTACCAACCATAACAATTGTCTGCACTTGTGCCTTCCTTGACAGCTGAGTGAAAAATCAAACAAACTGATCCCTGAGTCCCTCCTCTGATGCATTTGTATTGAGTAAATTAAAAAGCTGTGATTATTTCCTGTTGGATTCAATGAGCCTTGTATTTGGGCAGGGTGGTGCAATCAGGACAGTCATCAGCTCTTGCCTCCTCACCCAGCTGTCACTCACTCCTCCAGCCGAGTGCCACAGTGGCCTCTCAGCTGATGCCCTCTCTCTTCAGGCTGTGGGGCTGATCTCTGGTGGGGTTGAAGCCATAGCCATTTCTCATTGTTAGTTTACTATGACAACATAATGTTGATGCATCTCCTTTAGCAAGAAAAAAAAAAAAAAAAGCAGTTTTAGTTCCTTTCAGCTCAAAGTTTTGCAAAGTGTCAAAGCAGTACTGAGTACAGAGCAACAACAAGACAGGTGGCAGATGCTGAGCCTTTCTGATGGGTGGGAGCAAGATGAAGCAGCTTTTGCAAGCTCCTGTAAGAAACCTGAATGTTGGGAAAAGATCATCCAGATTTTTTTTTGTCCTACTGCTTTCTCTGGGGCTTTACAATATGTTGTCGAAGGATGAGTAGAACAACACCCATGTTTTCCAATGTTTTAGCTCCTCTGGTGGAGTGACAAGCATGATGCTCACAGGTTTAACTCATTATAAAATCTAATAGAGGTTATGTGTATTTAATCTACAAATAAAGCCAAAGGAAAGATAACTGAGCCTGTCCCTGTGAGCAATAAGCGTGTTGGAAAATGGATCATTATTTCTGATAGCTTTATATTTACCCTTTTTGGCAGGGGGATTGGAAGGACCTTGAGAGAAAAGTAGGGATGGATTTTTTTTTTCTTCTCAGCTACTGAAGTATTTCAGAAATATTCCTGTTCATTATGGAAGCAAAATGTGAAAAGTTCTTTTAAAAATTTATTTACCCATAAGTCTCTCACAATGTGGTATGCTAAGGCTTCATCCTATAACACATTTCTGTAACATTACAAACTGGAATGCTTACATAATCATACCAAGGATAGAAGACCTCTTTCCTATTGTGATACAAAGCAAGAAATCAGTCACAGGAATAGTTAATTTTAGCTCTTCTGTGCGTGGTTTCATTCCCCTATCCCCAAAACAGCTAATGGAGTGACCACCAGTGTATTTCTGTGATTAACAGAAAATCTCCCCTTTAAATGAGAAGACCCTGCTCCAGCAGGGGGATTGGACTAGATGATCTTTCAAGGTCCCTTCCAATCCCTGACATTCTGTGGTTCTGTGACCCACACTCTGCTTTGCAGTACTTGGGCTGCACAGATTTGGTTTCTGTAGCGGGCGCAAGCTCATAACACCAGCCACAAACACGCACGTTGCTTTTTGGCAGGCACAGTTGTTGATGTTCCCCATTAGATCAGGAAATGTGTGGGGTTTTCCAGTCTCTGCAAGGTAAGTGCTGTTTTGGACAGTGTCCCAGGGCTGTGGCATCACTGGGGGTGCTGCAGCACAGCGAAGTGGTGATGTGGCACTGCCGTTCCAGGCTCTGAAGTCCCCTTTTTCCTGTGCCCCCATCTTAGCTGCTCCCAGGCTCCCCCCATACCATCAGGGAAAACTCCTGGTGGGCTAAGAAGACAGGAGTTAGGAACCTGAGAGAAAAGTCATGTTCTGGAAGAATTTTGGAAAAGGAATAGCAGAAAATATACAGCCACTGCTCCTGGGAGATCAAATACAGCTGCCTCCAGAAACAGACGTCATCTTCCAGGATACAGCCTTCAGTTCCAGCTGCCCCTCAGAAAGAATCCATGCAAACACAGAATAAATAGGCCTTAAAACAGGTTATAACATGCTGTGGAGAATTACAGGATTTCCATATCAGAACAGATGGAAAAGGTGAAGCCTGCATATTTGACTGAGAAGACAAGTTACAGTGTATATGGCTTACACAATGCTGAGTAATAACGAGAAAGTACTTCCGGGTCCTGTGCAAGCTTTCCATGTAGCATGGAAGTACTGGAAGAAAATGGAGGAAAATTAATTAAAAAAAAAAGTGATATTTGTATTCATTTCATAACTAGGCTATGGAAATTCTTGTCATGAGATGTTCTTCAGGAGGTTTGTGGCATTCATTCAAGAACAGACCCATTTTTTTTCCTCAAGGTAGTTAAATGACTGCATGACCACAAACAGTGCTGTGACAAGAGGGGTTGTATTAGGACCCCCACCTCCTTGAAAGTCTTTGAAAGTGGCATTAAACAGCTTTGGTAGGTGATATGACTGCTGAAAGATTTTTCCTTCTTCTGTTATCCTCAGGTTCCCAAGAATTTGGCATGGTGGAGGTCCTGATTCTGTCCCACCTGTGACAACACAGGAGGTTTGGGGTATTTTTAATGATTAATTTCCTGCTTTAGGGTGTGCCTCTGTGAGCAGCTCTCTGCAGATGGGGAAAGGAGATGAAGATCAACAAAGCAGATGCTGCTCGTGGTTGTACTCCCCTTTACGAAGATGCTAAGGTTGCAGCTTTCCAGGAGAGGATCTTCATCTACAGCATTTTATCACCTTGAGGTGTCCCACCGACTGTCCCGTCAGAGCCCAAGGCCCGTACAGCATTCAAAAGCAGCATATCTCAGCAGCTCTTTTCAAGAAATTGGTAAGAGATGCTACATCCTGAGGCTCTCTGTCCTGGCTGTGCAGGTCCCTGCCCGGTCCCTATTTGGACGAGAAACATCTTTGCGTTGAACAAAAACGGAGGTATCCAAAGTCCATGTTTGTATTTTAGAGAATTTCAGGTACCTTTTACTGAGTTGTGGTGTGGTTCAGAGAGAGCCTTCCTGCATCATGGGGGAGCCTCTCTCCATCCCCCTTTCTGGTTTACCAATGGATAAATACACATTTTGGGTATATGGGAGGGGAGAAGATGAGAAAAGGATCATGTGAGGATTTTGCTATTCCTTTTTTTTTCTGTTCTTATTACTGGAAAGTAGTCTTTGGGATTTTCTTTGGCTGAACTCCCTTATAACCCTCATTTGTAACAATGTCATCTCAAATTACAATCCAGATATTTTTCTGTCAAAAGCAAGGGGAGAGAAAGGGTTGGTAGTAAGAGATGATATATTGACTTGCTTATACCCTAAAAAAGGGTATAGACTGTGAGGGTTTAGTTTATATTCTGGGAAGACAAGAGTTTTAGATTTATCTGTGTGTATTTTGGAAATGCCCAGAATGCTGGGTCATCTCCCTGTGTGTAGCTATGCAGCCAGACCTCCAAAGACTTCAGGGACTGTTACGGATATGTCCAAGTTGCAGGGTAAAAGCTCAGTGCATTCATCTTCACTGCTTAGGCCAGAGCAGGTCACTGTGCCAGCTACACAGGACTTGTGTTCCTGGGAGAGAGAGAGAGAGAGCGCATCTCGGGACACAGCCTGTTCAGTGATGCGGAGCGAGAACTGTTCATCTTTTGAGCAGATTGCTGTCATACCAGTCCCTAGCCCTGGTCAGTCTATTTCTGATAACATAAATGCTTAACGAGAGCTTCTCACTCTCTGTTTCTCTCTCCCTTATGCATGCTAGTAGTATTTAATGTTCACTGAGTCCAGTGGAAATGATCGCACTGATGGGAAGGGGAATAACGAGGATTGTTGTGTACAGCTGAACATCGCAGACAAAAGGTAGGGATTTGGTGGGGGGGAATATTACTTCTGTGTTTATGAACTGTTTTCACATAGTCTGTATTTATGAGCTGTAGCTCGTAGAAAAACTATGTATTCTGAATTAAGAATACCAATTCTGTAAAGCTAGACCCAAATCTGTGTTTCGGAATACTATCGTGACTTCTGGACAGTAGAGAAATTGACAATGAGAGAGTGTCTGGTGCCAGGCTCGAGAAACATGCTGTTCTCTTGCTCTAACACTAGCAAAGTTAGCAGTAAACATGATGCCAATCTCCCCATTATTTTTTTCCAGAGAAATGCACAATTCCACGTTGACACTAGGAAAGAACTTAGCAGATGTGTCCACAGGCATGGGAAACATGAGAATATGAGAACTGATTGAAAAACTGGGTACTGCTTATAGACAGAAAACAACACAAGTTCAGGGATCCCCTTTTGTCTGAACTTTTCCATGTTCATTGTCGTCTGTGAGAGCTGTCCCGTGGTGGTGGGGAGTAGTGGAGAGGGGACACATGGACAGAATAACATCTGAGGAAAACAGGCGTTATCATGCTGGTAGAAAATAAATGAATGAATGCTGCCCTGGAGACTTGAGTTTCAACTAAGAAAATTAATTAAGCACAGTACAGAACTACCTGTTTTTCAAAAATAAAAAGTGGAAAAAAAATATTGCAAATAGCATTGCATTTGCTTCCCAAATAAAGGGAAAATGAGAAGTCAGAATCCTGCTGGAGTACAGCTTTAGTCGTGGTCTTTAATTTCCGGAGACTGTTAATTGCAGCAAACAGCAGCCTCCATGCAATGTTCCAGGCCTGCGAAAGCACAGGTTTAAGCAGGGAAATACATTTCTTACAGTGGGGATGTTGCAATTTTCTTCTTAATAATGAAGTTGGGCAAAAAGCAAGGAGATGACAGCCAGCATGTGTATATTCTCTGAATCTGCCGTACCCGCTCAAATTTAAGGCAAAAGCACTGAAGGAAGAACATTGTGAAGAGACTGAGTAAAACCTGCGATGTGCTGGGGACTTTTTACAAAAGGACAGTATTTACATGCATGGTAAGGACCAGATGGCACAACACTTCTGAAAAGATTTTGCTCTCCGTTCTTTTTTGCTGGTTCTGGGTATTTTTCAGCAGCTGCTGTGGAAGTGTTCTCTGTGTAAATAAAGTTGTGGCATTGACAATGGGCAGTTTAAGGCTGCAGGACATTCCCGTGGCCTCTGTAGCTCTAGATGGTATTTTTTCCCTGAGAACCTTAATCTGCCTAAGACCAAAATGCTTATAGTGTGGAGATGTGTCTAGCTGCTATATTGAAAACAGATAATTTCCAGCTATTTGAAACCCCATGCAAAGGCAGTCTGTTCAACTTTTGCCAAAGTTTTCTTCTTACACTAAAGCTTGAATACCTCTATAGGAAACTTTGGTAGCACACAGGTGCATATCCAGCCTTGTAGCCCTGTACTGGGAAAAATCAGCTTTAACACAATCAGGGGAAAATTAGGATTATATCCTGACCATGATAGGATGTCCTAAGGCAGCAAATGAAGGGGACAGGAAGATAAAATGGGGTCTTTGATTGGTGTTACTTCTGTTTTCATCTTTCATTTTTTCTTTGATTTTATCAGTTTCCTTTTCAGGATTTTTCTTGGCAGTCCAGCTGTTGTGGCCAGCAATGCAGTGTACAGGCACTGAAATTGTTGATATGCTGGGTCAGTCACAGAGAAAAATTGTTTGATATTACTGCTGGATTAAGCCTGCTATCCCTACAGCCAAAGTTATGTGTAAAAAGTATCTTTGAAGCTGGTCCTATTTTTTTCTGGAATAGTAGTTTGCATTGTTGTGTATGAAAACTGTTATGCATTGAACTGCTGGTCTCAGGATCTCATTTTAATGGTGGCAGCAAAGCTGGGACCCTTGGATTTTCTGAGACCTCATACATGACGTGTAAGGACATTGCAATATTAGGTTATTTTTGCATTTTTCTTTTGTGTTTGCCTTTGTCATTTTTGCAACATTCCTGTAAAAATGTGCAACAGGATAGGTCATTAATTGTGAAAAAGAAGCATTAAGCCCCAAGAATTAAATGTGCTGTGGTCCAGACTGGTCTTTTTCTCTTAGCTCCTCCTCAGGTTTAGGAAACAATCCCGAAGGCTAATGTTTTGTGCAGAAACAAATCCCTGCTGATTGAAGTCTCTTAGCTGAGCCTCTTCTCCCAGCATCCACCCTTTAGCAGCTGGTCTGAGCTGGTTGTCCCAGCTCTCCCCAAGAAGAGGAAGAGAAGGTGTCATCTCCAGAGAGCAATACATTCCACCATCAAATCTGTATCTAAAATAGGTGAATTAATGGCACCACAGTGACTACAAAGGAAGTCTGGGATGTTGTCCTAGAGGAGGACCTAACCACTTGCCTGTCAGAATTCATAAGGTGAAATGGCCATGTAGTGTAGGAGAGCATTCCTCCTACCTGGGTCAGTGTACCATTCCCATCAGACAAAGCTGTCCTTCAAGGAGAACAAGCAGAGTATTTTTAGCTTTGTTGGGAATTAATTTCTGATAATCTAAATTACTGTGAAATTGACGGAAAGATTAACATACAAACTGGTGTAGCAAAGACCAAACAAGTGCAGCTGCTTTTAAAAAGATGACTGCTAGGGAAGAGCCAAGGCTGGGTTTTGTCATCAAGTGCAGGATTAAAAGCTGTAGGTTAAAAACAAAAACTACTTTAAATAATTAAAAACAGACTGCTAGAAACATGTGGGCAGGGGCTTATGTGTGGAGGCTAGAAGGTAGGAAGGAGATAAATATGTAGAGAGCAGGCAGAGGTAACGCATTGCATTGCTTCTAAAATGAGCTAAAATCAAGTAGCCTTTGAAACACGCAGTCCTGCTCCCCTCTTCTAACTGCAGAGTAGTCTTCATTTGTTGGCTTTGTTTTCCATCGGACCTGCCAAACTGTCCTTTTTTGTGGCCACATGTCCACTAGATCCAGCTGAGGGACATGCGGGGAGTGTGTGTCCAGGACCCAAGTGGGGAGAGAGTGTTTTGTTAGCAGGTACCTGTTAGATCAGTTGGATCCTGAAATAGTGCTTCAGCCCCAGAGGATTGGTGGGCCGGTCTGGTTGTCCTGGAGGCCACGTCCATGGGGACTGCAGCAGGTGAACACGCAGCTCCTTGCAGATGTGGGCACAGATGGTAACAGTTTCAACTTCGCTGAGAGCTTTGGGAGCTGTGAAGCAAAACAAAAGTACGAAATCTAATAATGAACAGAAATGTGGCTGTCATTTCAAGGTGACTTTTGAGTTCCCATCTAGGCTAGCTCTCCAAAGTTAGTTGCTCTGAAATACATTTAAAGCTACTCAGTTTGGAAAGTCCATGTATCAGACAGGCAGAAGCAAGAAAGACTTAATGCATTAGAAAGGAAAAGACACCATAATTACTTTTGTGTTTTCCTGATTATTTGAAAAAGTGAATAGTTGAGCATCTCAGAAAGAGAAAATTTTCTTTGTGTTCTGAAAGGACGAGGAGGACCACCTGATTACAGCAGACCAAAAAGAGCTCCGTTTTTGTAGCATGTGTGGGTAGATTATAGCTCACAGCCACATGAGCTGATCTGTGGGCCTTTTCTAAATATGTTCTAACTGTCATGGAGGGTACTATTCCTTTGCACAATATGGGGTTCAAAGGAAGAAAAAACTCTAGCATAAGTTCTCTAAGCCACCGCAAAAGTAAAAATTTTACTCAGACTGAGGTGGTCCTTTGGGGTGTTAAGGACTTTCTCCATGTTTCAATATTTATGCTTTCCTCTGTGCTATTACCATTAGCTGCTGAGCAAAAATCTGAGAAGTCTTTTAAGAAGGAAGGAAAAAGTAAGACAGGCAGTATCTTAAGAGTGACTACCTCTTGGGAATGCTAATAAAAGTGCACCTCAAGACATTTCCCACAATTAAATATTTCTATGAAATATAGAATTTGCATCACTTCTGCTCAGTCTCTTTTGAAGTCTGAGTCCCATCAATATTTTAGTAAAAGAATTTCCTGGCAAATGACAACAACAAGAAAACAGAAAGAAAGAGCTTTAAACAACCAGCTTGCAGAAGCTGGTGAACTTGTAAATGTCCATACCAAAATCCTGGTGCTGTGTTGCATTAACAGACCTTACTCAAACAGATATTTCATCGTCAAAATGTAAGGATGAGTTGCATAAGTTCCACAGAGGATTGATCTAGGTCTGGCAGTATTCATTAAATTCATTAATGAGCTGGATGATGACACACAGAGAATTGTTATTAAATTTGCAGATAATTTCAAGCAGCAAGAGACTGCAAGTATGTTAGAAGCCAGGATCAAAATTCAGTGATCGTGATAAATTGCAGATATGATCTGGAAAATGTGGGAAGCATTCAATATAAGAAGAGCTACCTTCAGACAGTAATGAGGAACTACAGAAATGCAGGACAGCAAAGAACCATCTTCAAAGCAATCCTGTGGTTAAAGATTTAGCAGGCATTGTAGACCACAAATAGAACAGGAGTCAATAATGCTGGGCTAGTGCAAAAGAAAGGAACACCATCCTGCGCTGCCTGTGCAGGTGTAGATTCTGCAGGATGGACTAATCAGAATTGGGAGGCATGAAAAAAACATAGACTGTAAGGAAAAAGAACTGATGCTGTCTAACCTGATGCTGAAAAATGGGCAGAAGTCTTAAAAAAAAAAAAAAAAGTGGAAGTTTGTTCCGAAGAGAACAGGGATAATCTGCTGTCTATATCCATGATGAAAGAAATAATGGGTTCCAATTTTAGGAACAGAGATTCATCTTCAATATCAGGATGAACACAGATAGCATTTCCATAAATACAGGAATAAGTTTCCTGGAGTGTCTTCGGCATCTCCGGCACTGAATGTCTTCAAGGACTTGTCAGTAGTAACTCAGGCACAGCTGATCCTACCTTAGGCAGTGGGACAGACTAAGGGATTTTCAGTCCCCTTCTGTGCTACAATTTGATAAGAAGCAAAAAGAAAGAAAGAAAGAAAGAAAAAAATCAACAAAAATAACCCACTGAGTAATTTACATGTTTAGTTAAAATTAACTATACTAATCTGAATATGCATCACTGCAGTCAGCTTCTGGGGAATTTAGCCTTCAGTTGCTAAGAACGTAAGCAAGAGCAAGTTGAAAATTTCAGAATTTGTAACTTGTCAAAATTTGAGCAGATTTTCACAGAACGACACATCCTTGTCACCCAGGCCCATCTCCCTGATACATTTTTAATGGTAGCCTCAAAACATGGGAATATTCAGTTACAAGAATATATTTAACATGGGAAAAAGGTTTGTTTTTTTTTTTTCCCTCCAGATCTCACTGGAGGGAGTTAAACAATTTTTGCTGAAACTTTAAAAAAAGAAAAGATAGAAGCCAGCCTTGTGCTGATCCATAAAATGAAACATTTCAGCCCAAGCAGCTATAGTTTGATAAGAATATCAACAATCTGAATACAGGGAGCAGTACATCAAAACAAAACAGACCTTCAACTAATGGCAGAATTTTAACCATGCCTACTGTAGTTATTTACCTGCAAGTGAGGGCTTACTGTTTCATCGGTGTTTATAATGCCCTTTGAGATCCTGATAATGAAGTGTAATAAAGAGTTGTGGTGTTGATAACAGTGATGCAGATTTGAAGCAGTTTCTTGGATGAGAGAAAAAAATGAAACCCATGCTTTTGTAAAATTGGTCTTATATATTATTTATTAAGCTTTCCACAAGTATGTTATTCTCACAATGTTTAACAGAGCAGAGGAGTTTGAAATGTTTCTAATTTAAATGGGCTCTATCGGTCTCTTTATTATCATAGGTTAGCAGGCTTATCGAATTAAGGAGTGTGTCATCAAGAGTTCCTGGTGAAGCTCTTCTGGCCGCAGAGGTGGAAGATGAGCCCTGAGCCCAGGATCCATCTCATATTTCACACTGCTGAGATTTGTACAACTGCTTGAGACATCTGGATGCCTGGCTTTGAAGGTAAGAGGGATTTGCAAAGCTAAAGGTAACTTCAGCCATATCTTCTCCCACGTGTGGTACTTTCTCAGCAATAATTGAAAAATCATCCATTAATATTCACTCAAGCTTGAAAGTGATTTTTAGGTACTATTCTGATTCAAATTGTAGAAATCTTTGACTGCTCAGACTTTACTGTTGTTAACAGAAAAACAAGTAAACAGAAACAAAGTAAGTAAATAAATATACACCAAAAGGAAATGTCAAGTGTTAAACTCCACTGCCCAAACCAAAAAACTCACTGTGGTGTTCAGCTACATAAATTAGCCAAAGGGGGAGAAATGGCACCATATTGTTTAGATAAACCATCAACAGCCTGTAAAGTTTTTATAACTACTAGAGGATAGATTTTTTTTTATATAGAAATATGTGCGTGTACACAAGGTGAACATATATAGATAGATACAGACATACATAGACATGCATTTTGATGCTGGGACTGTGTTAGTGGGTACTATAAATCATCCAAGCACAGAAAAGAAATGTTTTATGGTGGTGTTTGCAATTTCTTCCATATGTTAAATGCTTTTCAAAAGCAGGAGATTGTTTTGTTTCTGCTCTGACAAATGTACAGTTTAATAAGATGCAGATAAACAGTGGTGAGAGGGTTATAGCATACAAACAGCATGATCAGGGCTATGGAAGGCACATACTGCATCTTGCTAGTTTCAAGGTTTTTATAAACACATTTCATGCCTTCCTCCACACTTCAGGCTCCTCATTCCCACTGCACACCAGCTCCCATCACAGCTTATGTAATTAATCATGATAAAACCTATTTCAAACAGAAAAAGTCCACAGGAATCTTCTGCAGTGTTGCAGAAGAAAATAGCCAAGGATTTTGTAATCTACTCAAGGCGAGTATTCCTTATGCACCTTTTCCAGTCTGGTAGGAACAGACTGACTGGATAGAGCCTGAATTCAACGGGAATTCACCCATTCCTGCCATTTAGTACAGTGAGCTTTCATAATACTTTGACATTGAATGTGGCAAAAGTGGATAATCTACCCAGTCCTGGAAAACTTGGCAAGATCTGATGAGGTTGATGGAGTCTGGGCAGGATCCTGACTAAAGGACAGAAAAGAAGAAGCATTGATAGCCACCAAGGAACTGATCTCCTGGTGATTAGAAAGAAGTAGTGGAGAGATCTTAGCAGAGTCCTTGCTGTTAAAGATAATAAATAAATAAATCCCGTCTAAAGACATGTCGTTAGCACAGGAAAGCAGGAGACTGCTGATCTCACTCGGCTCTGTGCTCTGATTTGTTCAGATGTGTGATTTTATAGGCAGGAGAGAAAAGGACGCCTCTGTTATGCTTGAGCAAGGACTAGAGTGTTCAGGAAATGGAATCATTTCCCTTCTGATTAGCTGCATTGCTCTTGGTCCATTTTGGGATTCCAGTCCCCAAACTGTCCCCAGACAGCATGAGACAAAGCTTCTTACACAAACCTCTGTTTAAAACATCCAGCAAATAAGGTCTTCCAAACTGTCCCAGGTGTATTTGCAAAGACTGCATATTTCTTTTCCACAGTGTTCTTTATTGATAAAAATGAACAGAGGGGTCACTACTAATGGCGTTCTGATATTTTTAGCTTTATACAAAGAATTTCTTCTCAGGATTTTTGGTTTGGTGATTTCTCCAGACCGAAGGGACAAGTTCTTCCATGCCTGAAATTCACCACTGGTTGGTTTTTCTTTGTTCTTTTTTCTAATGATGACAGGTCAATGAAGTTTGGAAGTTTGTCAAAGATCACCCAAAATTTCAGTTGCAAATACAGCTGCAATCCTGTTGCACAAAGATAGAAATTCAGTGGAGCTCAAAAAGGGTGGTGCATGCTGGCCCTGCGGGGCTCTGAATGTTTCCTATTATGTTGGTTTTTTTCTTATAGCTTGCATGATCCTCGTAGATATAGAGGTATATGTTTGGCTCATTCTGTTTAACTTGTGGCTCAGAACCTGTCAGTTTATGCTACCTGCCTTCTTCAGCCTGACAAGTTCAATTTCTGCAAAACATGGTAACGTGTATCAAAGCAAACCTCTTGTGGGCAGAGATACCTGTGGGAGAGTTCTCCCTGGAGAGAAAGCATCTGCACTCGTAGAAGCCTGGCAGATGGGGCAGCATCTCCTACACCGGCTTTCCCTCTAGGGAAGGGTATGCACAGGAAGGACTCAGTGGAGCAAGGCCCAAGTACTTGACTGTCTGCTGATAAAAGTTCCCGAGAGTCCTTCTGATGGAGGTGGAAGGAGGAGCCATCTTTCTGCAGACCTAAGTTGGTTTGGGGTGGAATGGCTGAAATCAACCATTTTTCTAACTGCTGCCTTTTTCTGCTGAATCCTTACAGAACTTAGTACACAGAATAGAGCATTAGAAGTTTTTGAAGTCTCACTCTGTAAAGACAAGCTAAGAACTGCAGGTGAGTACCATGAAACTGTAGCTGAGAATACCTACTGTAAGTAATGCAAAGCAGAAGAAAAGTGAACATCACTTGGCCTGCAGCTTACTGGTTACAATGACAAGATGCAGAATGGTTTTCTCCTTCTGAAACTCCACATAGGGGAAGTAAGGTGGGCAAAATTAACAGTACCCCATAACTTGCTCCTACTGAATGCTAGGATGAGTCTGTACTGCTTGTAAACCTTCAAACTTGCTAGTCAATCTAGCCACCAATCTGATAAGGTTAATTGAAAGTTTACAAAACAAAGGATTCTTCTGTAAAAAGCTGATGAATTCAAGACTGCTGCTACTGTCTGATACTTGAAACTGTACCATGAAATAAGCAAAGGGCTTTGAATTGACGCTTTAAAAAAATCTACAGTATGTAACATAAAAGATATGCTAAAACCTCCTTAAAACTACAAAGAAATCATGCTATAGCAGCTCTAAGAAACAAAACAGGAGAGAAGAAGAATTAATGCATTAGCTAAGGTCTTATTTAGTTTGCTGTAGGAATGTCTGTAAAACCTATTGCTCTGTTGTTCTAATGATGTAGGCTAAGACACAGGAGATAAGAAAAGCCAAGGCACTGAAAGCTGTTGCAAAACTAGGTCACTGTTAAATTAAACATTTTATGAAAAATAGAACCTACCTGGAGCAACTCTGAAAACCTCTTTGCCTTTTTCATGCACTCGGCTACAGAGGGGCACTTACACCACCTCACTGTGTCCATGGGGAAAAGCCCCAGCTTAGGGAAGTCTTGGCACCTACACCCGAGCCAGCAGCTCCATTTTTTCTTGTAATTAATGCTTATTGAATCTTTTTGAAGGAAGTGCCACAGGGTAGTTATAGGATCAACAGTCCTGTGAAGGGAAAGCACTGACCCAGCCTCGGAGCACCGCAGGCGCGACAGTGAGCAGGACAGCTGGCACCGGTCTTGTGAGCACCAGTGGGTATCGCTCTGGTGTCACAGCCACTGCATGCAGTGCTGGAAACTTGCACCTTCCAAAGCCGGGATAAAACGACCCTTTTACAGTAGTCTGTATGAGAGATCTTTAGGAGAGTATAACCAGGTGTGTGGGAACCTTTCTACTGCTGCAGTCATCAGCAGAAGATGGATAATTTTATAAAAGGTGTCGTTTGGACTTTTTTTTTTCTTCAGAATTTTTCACTTGAACAGTTGCAACTGTTCCAGGTACCAATCATTTCCAGAGAGCCAGTGTGCGAGGCACACCACAGCCACAACATAGTGGGACATCCCTGCTTTTGGTGCCAATCAGCAGGCTCATTGCATGTAAGCCTGGTTTTGATAACATCCAAATGAAGTAACTCTTCAGGATCTTAGGAAAGGGGAGAAACATGAACACTACGCAGGGGCTTTTAAGACAGGGTAGATACGTTGGTAAAGTTGTGTTTCCTCTGTGGAGCTGACAGCCTTACCATATTATACTGCAAAAATCAGTCCTACTTGTGGAAACTAAACCTTGGCAACTCAGAAGCTCTTGAGGCTGAGGCTGGCACACACTGCTGCTGTGAAGGGCCTGGGAGCAGTGCTTCCCAGCATCTGTCCGTGGGGTTTTCACAGACATTAGGGTCGTTTCGGGGTGAGTTCTTTCTGGAGGAAAAGGAAAGGAATAAAAATCTTATCCTATCTGCTGGAGAAGCTGGTGGAGCATATCCATAAGAAGCGTGCAAGCTACTTTGCACAGCTAATTAATGTATGGAAACTCATTCTAGCCAACAGCAATGGCTTTTGCCCATGTGACAGATCTGCTTAAAAGAGCCGTGCAACTCAGAGTGATTTTGTTTAAGGCGTTGTGAGTGATAATGGTGTGCAGGGTCCCTTTGTGGCCCTGGGCTTCTGCAGGGAAATCGTGAGCATTCGAGGACCATGACCCAGCCAGATAAGGCTTTCCTGCTTACAGATGGAAGAATTTTACCTAACAGCTTGATCGTGCAGTAATAAACACACAAATAGAGCACGGGACAAGCAGAACGCAGAATCATACTCCGCATGGCCATGAAGTGTACCCGATCAAAACAGCAAGAAAAAAATAAATGAAAAGGAAGACAGAGGCTTGCAATCCGGAGTAAAGACCATGCTGAAGGAATGCCATGCGGAATGCAGGGACCACGTACGAGGCAATGACTGAATTTCACCGAGGGTTTGGGCATCTGCAAGCGGGACCCCGCACGACCGAGGGAGCAGAGTTTCTCTGGGAGGGTCCTGAGGCCCTCAGCCGACCCCAGGTACCGGGACCTGCTGCGGGTCGGAGGGGGGGCACCGGGACCGGGGCTGGGGCCGGGTCCGCCCCCGTCCCGCCCCGCCGGGCTCGGGCTGCCGGCGGGAGGCGCGGTGCGCCCGCTGGCTCCCTCCTCCTCGCCCTCCTCCTCCTCGCCGCGGCCTGAGGGGCGCTGAGGAGAGCGGCACGGCGAGGCGAGGCGGGAGAGCCCCGCGCCGGCCCTGAGGGCGCCTCGGTTGCCAGGGTAATGGGGGCCGGGCGCGGGCAGGTGGCGGGCGGGCCGCGGGCAGGGGAGCGCGGCGGGGCGAGCCCCCTCTGCCCCCCGGGGGGCTCGGGCGCTGCTCCCGGGGCCGGGCGGGCCCTTTGCGGGCTGGGGCCCCGCTGGGAAGAGGGGGGAGCCCCGGCAGGGCTGGGGAAGGGGCCGGTGCCCCGCGGGGGAACTTGGAAGCGCGGCGTCCGGCGGTGACGGCTCCCTCCCCCGGCAGGCAGAGCCGCGGATCCCCCCGGCACCCGGAGCGTCTCCGCGGGCATTAACCGCGGTGGCAGACGCGCAGGAGTAGCTCGCAGGACCGGCGGCGAGCCTCAAGTGTTTCTCCGAGGAAAACGCGGATTTTCCTAAAGATAACGGTGCGTGGCGGCTCCTGCGGCGTGCACCGACCCAAGCGGTGCTCGACGGACCCCGCTGCTCGCCCCACCGCACAGCCTGCTCGCCCCGCTGCTCGCCCCGCTGGACACAGCCCTCACCAGGGCCAGGACGGCCTGGTAAGTCAGGGCGAGGGGCTGCCCACTGCACTACCCCCGTTACACTGGCCTGACGCTTCCCAGTGCTCCCCTGAAATGAAAGGTTACGGGGACTCTCGGCTGGTTTCTGTTTTGTTAAGTGCCAGCGCGTAGGGATGGGAGAAGAGGAAAAATCCGTCTCTGATAAACGAAGCCGCACTGCTAAAACTCACCTTCTCGCTGGCATCCCGCCCTGTGTATCGGTGGCTTCCCACCCCGGGGAAAGCTACACTTGGGTTGTGTTTGTGTGCTTCTGTGGGAAGTGCTTGGAGAGCTGCGAGTGTGAAAAGCGCTTGGTAAAGGCATGGTGTTATTTGTAGTTGCTCGCTGAAGAAATAGCAGAAGAGGTTAACTGTAGTTCAGAGCTTTGGGGATGGAAGGCATTTGGTACCATCTTAAATATTCTCTGAGGTTGATTTGGTTTTACGTAGATGCAGAAGGCTGTGCATATTTTCCTTCATCCATTTATTTCTTTCCTTTTTTTTTTTTTCTTTGAATGCCAGGTTTGTCCTAATCTTGCAGCTCAGAAGAGCTAGCAATTGTTTGCTGTGGAGTTATGATTCATAATGCTTTCTTGCCAGCTGATTGTGAACGTTTCCACTATACTGCCTTATAAATCTGCTTAAAGGAGAGGTCAGATGTTGAATTGTAGTTGTGGACTTGGAGGCATGGGGTTATAAGCACAAATAATAGTGCTTATTGCTTGAATGTGTATGTGAGATGCTGAAGAAACTGTTTAGACCCAGCCAGTATCGTCTTTATTTTTAGACGAGCTGTTCTTTTTTCTAGCAACCCAACTAATAAAACAGTCAGGCAAGCATTCCAATTTCTTTTCTAACTGGCTACAAGTGTGGTGGACGTTTTAAATAGCTTTTTTTTTTCCCTTTTAATTTGTAGTGGTAATCAGAAATAGTTACTTGCTACGTGTCACACAGATTTATAAGCAAAAGATGTTTAAAGATTGCTGTTCAACCTGTCTGACTAAGTTTTCTAGTTTCCCTTTACTACCTGTCCCTTCTAAGGAAAGGCATAGTATGAAGCTGCATGTAGTCACTGTTGATGCTGCCTGCCTTCGTTTCTCTCTGAAGGTTCCTGTGATGCAGGTAGTGCAGACATCTGTTTTAACCAAAACGACACCTGAGGGTAAGAGGAAAAAGCATGTCCTCTGCAAGCAGTGATTACCTCCTTGCTAACCCCTGACGGGGTGCTCTGGTGCCTGGCACATAACTGGTGGAGCCCGCAGGTATGCTGCAGGTGAGCAGAGCACTGTTCATTCCTGAGAGTAACTCTGCCTTGGTTAATGCTCATGGGAGGAGAGCTGAGCACAGGGGCTGGAAATGCCGGGATCTGCCACTGTCCCCTCGAGCAGCCAAGGAGGGGAGAGAAGGAGAGGGCAGCACTGTCCCAGCAGACTGCAGCAAACTAGCAGGTGGCAGGGGAAGAAAAGAAGCTGCTGTACGTGGAATAGCAGGAGGGCAAAATAGCTGCAGTGTGTCTTCTTAACACTGTATGTTAGTCTGTGGAGAAACTTCTGAACGTGCCGTGGCTCATGCTTCCTGATGGAATACAAGGGTGTTGCCGGGTGATTATTTTCTTGTTCTCCTTCATAAAAATGTGAGCCTCCAGCTTTTCAAGAATGAAGGGATAGGTAACCCAGAGGCTCTGGCTTGAAGTACCTTTGATTTCTAAATCAAACCATGTAGCTGTAAAGCAGCAGCAGGAGGGTGAGCACTTTTGCCCTTCCGAGCAGCTAGTGCATTCTGTGTGCTGGGTGCCTGGCACTTAAGAAGCATTTCTGCAAACACATCTAGGCTCTGTAGAGGGCAGATTGTTTGAGCAAACAGGTCCATGGCACTGAGCAGCTCCAGAGTGTTTCAGAGGACGAGTATTCCATCTAGTTTTCAGAGCTGACGTGCTCCTGGTTCCTCATGGGACTTTTCTTAGCTTGTTCACGATTGCATTAGTATAAGAATTCATACCATGCTATTGTAATTACAAAGAAAACTCGGGTGCAATAGGATTATTGTGTTGGTAATTTGGGGAGGTGTTTATTTGTGTCAGTCATTGAACTGCTGCCACCAGCATGGCATGAAACAGTGCTCTGCCATCTAAAGTATCAAATGAGATGTAAGCTGGGCATTGGGGCCCTGTGTTACTGCTGAAGATGTAGTAGTACTTTGAACCCTGAACACTTGCTGCTGTCTGCATGTTAGAGAAAAGCTGACCAGGAGAAGAGCTGTGCTGGCCAAGCATGTTTCAGATGCCTGTTGGTGGTGATGGACACCTTTGGAGGTTTTCAGAAGCATCTGGACAAGTCAGTTGCTTGGTTCCTGTGGAGTTACACGCCTGATTCCTCAGGCTAGAAAATTCCCTCTTTGCGTCTTTGAGCGCTTACATGTAGTTGAACATCTTTCTTCATATTCTGAACTAAATTGCTATGTTCCTACACCTCTAAGATTTTTTTCTGCAAATTTCTGCCTTTACTCAATCTCTTAACTTCCTGTGTAGTGACCCTGTGTAATGTCAGAGCACCGCTCGAGTTGTGCCCTTGCGGTGGTGTTTTATAGGAGTTTTGATGTGGCTAGAAGGCACACAGTCTGAAGTAATTTGAAAAATTTGGCATATCTTTATGCACTTGAAAAGATAAAAATAGATGTATTATGGAGGCTAATGGGGCTGGGTTACCCTTTTCTTTTAATGATATAGTGACTCTTTAAGTTTTTTAAGGATGCTGTTAATATTAGTGAATCTGCAATGTTTTCTTAGTCCATATACATTTTACCATGAAAAGACTTTTCCATAATTTTACTTACTGGTTTTAGCTGGAGCGATAGCATAGTGTGGTGGCTGGGGCATGAACTGATTTCTGCTGTTGTGCTTTATGAAGAGAGGAGCAAGAAAGAGGAGCTAATTTGTATTTTCCTCGGTGGTTGTCAAGCTCTAGAAAGATTGTAGAGTCAAGAGAGACTGCTGCTACCCACTTGTGTCACATCACATCTCTTACTGTTTTTTTAACTTTGCTGTAGTTGATGGCAAAGATCGTGGAGGGAGACATAGATTAAAATTTCAGTGAGCAATAGGGTTCTGGCATTTTGGTGTCCCAGGAGCTCTGCATTGTCATGCTGGAAGCAGCTCTCTGTTCCTTGACCCAAGAGCAGCAGAAGGTGGCACAGGTACTGCACCCAGCCTGCCTGGAGGTGGTGGGGGCCATGAAGTAGCTTGGCAGTGAAGAAGAGTTAGTGCATTTTTTAAAATTGTATTTTATTTTTGCCAGGAATCTTCAATTCAAGAGAGTCACAAATGTGATCCCGGTGAAGAGGAATGCTATGTCATCTTTTTCACTGTACTTATAGAACCTGGCAGCAGTGGTGAAAGATTCACAGGGTAGTTAAAAGCTCCTTGGATTGATTAATACAGACTTACGGTGCTATGGGGATGTGTGTGCTGAGCAAATGAAAACTAATGGCTTGAAAGCCAGGGTTTATATGTTCAATTTATTGCTCTGCCATCCGTTATGTGAATGTGGGGAAGTCACTTAATTTCATTGTGATTTAGTTTATCATTTTGTAAATGAAAATAATATTTGCCTCTGTCACAGATGAGCAACTAGTTCCAGATCATGCCTTCACTAGTGTAACTGCAGTCTGGCATGGACACTTATTAGGTCAGTTAAAGGAGCTATCTTCATATGAGCATTATAGCGTAACAGCAGTGTAGTAAAGCATAGCAGTTTTCATAATGCACGTGGCATATATTGCTATTTGCAGTAGTTGAGTTAGGGCATTGTGGAGTTCAGGATAGGGGAACCACTGCAGTGGGATTTTTAGACTGTGCTGAACTGTGTGAGTGCGTGAACTTGAGCTAGCTAAGTCAGGAGTGTCTCAGATGCTTTTTACATTGTAATTACAGAAACGATTTGGACTTCATTTGCATCTGTAAAGGCTATACGTTTCTGAGATAAACAGCTGGGCAGTGAAATCATAGTATATTGCATAATGTCCTTGAAGTACATGGAATGCAACCAGGGCTGTTGCATAGTGCCACATCTTCAAAAGCACCTGTGCCTTTGGGTAGCAAATTTCCCATTTAATTTTATGCAGGGCACTTGCAATTTTCCATCCTCTTGAGAATGAACATCCAGCAAGAACTCTCAGCACTTTGGGATGTTTAAAATGAGATTGCACAGTCACCGATCAATGCAGGAGTGAATTGGTTGTTATATCAACTTGCATTAGACTACCTGAAGGGAGTTTTATTTTACTAAACTGCATTTGGCACAGGGAGCTTATGTGGAGTGATTCTGAAGTGGGAATCTAACAGGTACTGAGGTGTATATTTTCTTATTTTAATATTTTGATTTTCTTGTCTGCCCATATTTGAGTATCCATTAGCTTGCACTTCTTCTCATTCAGTTTTTCTTTTTAATCAATTTTCTTCAGCTCTTTTCAACTTACTGGATATAGTGGAAACTAGGAAATGCAGTCCATCCCCCAGAAGAAGTTTACTGCATTTGCAATTAATTTTTTCCATGGTGCATGAAGTACAAGGCACTTCAAGAGACAGTACATTTCATGGACAAACTTCGTGGGCAGGATGCTCTTAGCACACCTTGACTGATCCAAAGAAGATGTTTTTTCAAAAAGGGATTTATATCAGAAGAGGGATTAGAAGTCTACCCTCAAGCATTGTATTATCAATGTAGTCAGTCATCTCGTTTTCCACAGTGAACGATTTTGGCCAAAAAGCTGGCATTGTTGCAAAACAACAAAATACAGCTTCAGCTCTTTCCTTTGCAGCTGCTCCTTGCAGGCTGATAGCACTGTATAAATACTGCAGTTGCTTGGGATCACCAATTCAGATGAAGTTCAAAGTTGGGCTATGCCTCTCTCTTTGCATTTCTAAACTCACATACTGCTGACGCTTTATTTCAGTTAAATATTCAGCATATATTTGCTGTTACATTCTCTGCAACTATCCTTGGTAACAGCATGTTGGCTCAGAGCTTTTCCAAGAGCCCTTGTGCTCGCAGCAGTATTTTATTTTTTTTTTTTTATTATTGGAAGGTAGAATGATGATAGGTGGGCGCTCCATTTTGTTCTGAATTCTCTGGAAGGAGGATGGGTGTATTGGAGCCAATTTCTTCCTTGGTATAGCATCATCCTGGTCCATTAAATCAAAAATAAATTTGGTACACGAGAGCCAATTTTAACAATTGATTTCATAAAGGGAAACGTTTGCTTTGTTAACAAGCGATTCCTGTGTCGATATTCCCCACCACCCATCCATCCACATCGCACCTTTTCTTTCAGTTGTCTTGCTCTCCTTGTTTATCTCTCTGTCAAATAAAAGAAAGCTCTGAAAGTGGGAAACATCCCCTTTAAGTCAGCAACGCTTCTAGCACATCTTGGGTGGACAGACTGGAAAACAGGTAGTGTTTATTTCTCCTTTTAAAAAATAAAAAGGTTCTAGTCCATCAGGGAATTTGGGACCTAGTCAGTGTCAGATGCTGAGCAAGTTCCTTTGTCTTGGCTTCTGCCCCTGGGTTTACTGGCTGTAATATCCAGTTGTAGGCAATGTTTTTCATTTTTTCTAATATCTACAAATACCTGCAGGTATAGAAATACGTAGGCAGAGTATCCAAATGGGGCACGGCTGCCTGGGGAAAAGTGAGGGAAGTAATCATCTCCTGCTGTCTGTCGAGAAGCCGTTTGATCTTCTGACAGGTAACTGAGACGGGCCACCTGTGGCTAACGTGGCACCTTGAGCGTGTAGTCATTTTATTAAAGGGCATACGTAGCTGGGAAAAGCAAGTGAGTGGTGACAAGTATGTACAGAAAACAGCTGCTTGCATTAAATTATGCAGTGGGCTGAATTTAAAATGGTAGCCTGTCTCTATGCAGGAAGCCAAGTGGCTTGGATTGCCTCATGTCTGAAGGCTAGTTCTGTCCAAATGAGATGGATGGCTGTGCTCACAGTACATATCCTTGGCTCAGGAGTCTCTTCTGGCCACCAGATGGTATCTCTTCTGTGTCTTGAAGATGTAATGGTGGGGGGGGTTGTGTTTTTGTTGTTTTTACAATGAATGCTTTAAAAAATGTGAGATTGTTTTGCAGCCCATGGGGATAAGGTTATGCATCATAGGACAGGATGTGGTGTGAGGGTCTGTGAAGTTGCAAAATTTATTGGGGAACTGGTGGAGGAATGAGTAAGAAGTTGAGAGGCTAACCTCGTGTAGGATCACCCCCGCTGACTATTGTGTGCAAGCGGTGATAGGAGAGACCTGTGTTCCCAGGGCGATGCCTGCACGCGTACTGGTTTGGAGCTCTCCAGAAGGGAGCCTGGGAGCAAGCTAGCAGCCAGGCAGTGTGAGTGGTCAGGAGCACAGAGCTTGCTCTCTGCCCTGGTGCTGTATGGAAATGTAGGTATCACCGCAGGATGTTTTGAGGCACGTTTTTCACTGGAAGCAGACGTGCTGGTATGTGTGTGCCAGGTGTGAGCTGGTACAAAGGGCAGAGGAATGGGGTCCTTGGGAACCTATGAATTTTCCCTGTATAAATAGAACTGCTTTCTCATAAACAAAGAGGAAGTTGTTTGGCCAAAAAATAATAATATTGAACTTTAAGTGAGGTTGCTGGAAGTGTTTATACTTTGTTACTTAAAAACAGCAACAGAGTGAATATTGTTGATAGTACTGCAGAGCTCAGCACTTGTAAGGAGGGGCAGAAAGTCTGGGGATGATCTTCCACTGGGAAAGTATTTTCAGAGTAACTTACTTGAGTTACAGTTTGATTTCCAAAGCTGTCATTGGAAGGATTTTTATGTGCTTTGGGAACTGGACTTCACTGACCAGAGGCAGACCCCCTTGGTTGCTCCTCCACTCAGAGAGCAGCGCCGTGGTACCTGGAGAGGTACCAGACCCTTTACTCGGGCACTGCTGACTGTGGTGTCGCTCCCTACGCAGGGATCCCCAGTCCCCCTTTCACTAGCACATAGCTCCTCCTGAACATCTGTTTTGGGAAGGGAATGTGCTTGCAGAGCCTTGTTTTGCTGAGGTGGTCAGCGGGGCAGTGTGCGGTACCAGGACACTGGTGGGGACGGCGGAGTCCTGACCTCAGCTCCGGTCTTTCTGGCTCTTTTCTGGTTCAGATGGATGTTGTATCGGTTTCTGTTTGGAAAATTATTTCACTAGTCACACAGATTTATGTTTGAAGGAAGAGCAGAGGTGAGCATTGCAGTGCTCTTGAGCTACATCAGATAAAAGCAGACTGCACAACCCAGCTGGGGCCTGGGGATCCTCTGGTTGATGTTTTTGTTTTGGTGTGCAGGATGACTTCTGTGATATGCTCTGTGTTGTCCTCTAGTATGCACATCTTGTTAGGCATGCCTGATCCCTACTTTAATGAAGTAATAGTTAATCAGGAGAAGAAACGGAACCTACAGGTTTCCTTCTTCCCAGTGCAATTATAGAGAGAGTTTTGTAATGGATGTGAAATATCAACTTGATCATAATGGGCACTAATTGAATGCAGGTTAACTGGTTATTTTTCCCTGTCTCTTCACTGCTGTCACTTCAATAACAAGATCTATTTGATCTGAATATTGAATCAAACCAGGTAGGGATTTTTCCTACTGGGTTCAGCAGGTGTGTGGCTATATGATTCCTCAGGAGCGTGAAAAGCCTACTAGTCTAGATGTGTTCAGTAGCTAGAATGAAATTAGCGGGATATTAATGACATGAAATTAATTTTTATTCTATGGTGGTGTGCTAAAGCTTCAAATTTCTTACGATTTGATGTTAGGACTACAAGTCAATGATAAGCTACTCTTGAAATACAGTAATTAACTAGCACAAAGGTCGTTTCCACTTACTGTTATCCCAAATTGCATTTCAGCTGAGCACTGCTGATAGATATTTACATAGGGATTCATGTACTAGATTCTGTTGTCTAGGATTAAATTTGTGCAGATTACTCAGGCAAACTCTGTTTTATCTCGGATGTGCAAGAAATGTTTGCAACTGCCAATTTTGCCTATTAAGTTGACAAATTATTTATTAAATGTAGGATCAAAGTCTAAATATGATCCTGTATAGGTTTGTTAAACCCAGGTGATATTTTCAAGAAATAGTTTGTCTTGCAGAATTTCTTCTAACTTGGCATTTCTTCTCTTTCTGTCTCCATTATCTATAAAACCCAGAGTCAATAAGGACTCGTAGATGGGGTAATTTCTGTGAAGCAGATGGGTTTTTGTGCCTATAAGAGTTTTCTTACAGCAGTCATTTGCAGTAGTCAAGGTATTTTAGAGCATGAATGGAGAGCTGTTAATTTATTGCTTAGTTTTTATCACCGAATTTACATATATGCTGAGATTACATACTGACGGTATTGCTGTCTGAAAATGTAGAGGTTGTTGACTTTGAAGTTTTGTTATTAAACTCCTGTATCAGAAAGTGTAAAGGAAAACAAAAGGTTTTCTTGCTTTTCAGAGGAATATTTTATTGGTTATTCTAGTTTAAATGAGTTCACTGATTCCTTTGTGATATATAGGAGCTATTCTGTTTGCAGCCTCTGGCTTTGGGGGGAGCTTGAGAAGCCTGATCAGATAAGAGGGAGATAAAGCTCACCACAGTTCAGTACGTTTTGTCTGGGGCTGCCTATCTAGTCCAGCATGATTATGTTTCTCCAGAAAAAACAGATCCATTATAAAGAATAAAATAATAAGAAAAATTGAAAGGAAAAAAAAAAAGGAGCCAAATGCATCCTCTCGTTTTAGCATCTGTGTCTCAGTATTTTTTCTGGAGGTTTTAGTTTAAGGCTTCATAGGCTATCTTACCCCCCACACAAAAAGTTACAGACTACTGGTTTGCTCCCTGTGTGTGACAGAACGGTTAGCACTAATGGTTTTCAAGTGTTATCACAGATGCTGTGGAGTCTGGATTACTGCAAGTATGGCTATTGTCAGAAAAATAGCCATGGGAAAATAGTATCTTTTTAACCTTCAGGGGCAGTTAGATTTATTTATTTATTTATTTTGAAAACATGCTTATGGATTTTGGTGGTTGGTGTGTGGATGCGTGTTGGTATGCATTAGCCATTAGAAGTGCAGTAAATGGCCTGTAGAAGTGAAGTGCTGACAGTGCTCTTAGGTAATAATTGGTGAGGATCTTTTCTGGAGACTTCATGTGTGATTTTAATTAAAAAAAAATAAAAAAAAATAAAATGTCCATATTCACCCTTCTCTGCCCTGCATAACAGAAACATCTGTACAAGAAGCAGTTGGATTCTCTTCTGGTCAATGCACTGCAAACATTTACTTAGGCTCAGAGGGCAGAGACTTTTTTTTTTTTTTTTAATAAATCAGTAGGATCCCTTGAAAAATTAGTCATGTGATTCTTTCCTGCAGGGGTAAGGGGTTTGGTTTTGTTTTTTAATAGAATGTTGTTGAGTGGTAGCACTTATCAGTGCAGCTTTTTTGCAGTTTTGCAGTGCAGTGGGCCAAATAACATTTTAAAATTCTGCCTGGAAGGAAGAGAAAGGGGGAAATTCCTGCTCTCACTGGGATCATCATTACTACTCAGTGAATGTTTTGTTCTTCCTGGCTTCTTGAGCTCACAGGGATTCCTGAGTGGACTGTCTAGAGGGCTGCAAGACTTGATGTTGTTTGGTTTATGGACATGTGTTCTCTTGGGGTATAATGAAACCACTGACAGGCTACTCAGAGGCCATCGGTGGCTTGAGATGTTCCCAGTAGAGCCATCACCTGTGTTGGCTGCATGTGGACAGGCAACCTAGAGGTGAACAGCTCAAAGCTATTACCAGTTCCCATGGTCATTCTGTCTTTAGCTCTGCTCTTTTAAAATGTATAGATGGGGATGTGAAAACATATAGACAGGAAAAATAAACAGTCCAACTACCAAAGCTGTACAATGACTGCCAGGTTTAATTTCTGCCAAGGCTTTGCTTCCTTTCCTGTTGTAGCCTCTCCAGTACTTGGTGGAATCAATTAACATCTACTCTTTATTGATGCTGGATGCCAAATACATAACTGTTTTCTGCTGCCGCTTGAGTACTGTGTATTTGAATATCAGGCTTTTTTTTTTTTCCTGTTGCAGAAAAGCCAGGGAACACAACTGTTTTAAGAACACACTCACTGCAATCAGTACAAGTTGAAAATGGTTGCAAATAATATCCAGATTAGTCATTTGATTATTTGGCAGTGTAGTTTGCCAACACATGGAGAGCTATTAAATATGGACTTCATGGTCCAGCTGCTCCTCTCCCCCCTTTGATTACCATCAATAGTATCTATTGGGCCTCTATAGCTTATATATAAATAAGGTTGGAGTTCTAAAAAAAAGTAAGAGTTCTTAGCTTACATTGATTTTCATAGTAAGGTAGTAATCATAAAGGAACGTGCATAACTAAATGTTCTTCTGATTTGTTTGGATTATTCATTAAAACTGAGAAATAAAAATTAGTTGGTGTTTTCCTGCATGCAAAGCTGATATGAAGTCCACCTATCTATATTTCTGCACAAAGTGAGTTGAGATCTGCACTAATGTCCTACTTGCTACTAAACTGAGTGTGACAACCAAGGAAGGACACCCTGTCATTTTTCAGATGCATTCACACAATTTATGCTTGGGTTATAGGAAGCTGAATTAAGCATCATTTTGTAAAAATATATAAATAAAATTATTTGTTTAAGCCATGTTGGTAGTAAGAGGGGAAGATACTAATTGTCTTGAAGGAAATAATTAACACTATAAACCAAAATGAAAAGTATGAATTTACCTTAAAATGCACCCCTACCCCTTCTATTGCTTGTCTTGTTGCACTGGAGTAGCTGAGAAGCTTCAAGATGCACCGTGGTGGGAAATCATGAAGTATCAGAAAAAATCAAGTGAGCTAACAGTAGAATAACAACAACACAACTTGTAAATGAGAACGTTCAAAGTGAATAATGCAACGACTGAACACAGCTAAATAATGCTGCAGAGGGCTTTTTGACCAGAAATTGGAAATTTCTTCTTTAAAGGGCACCGCTCAATTAAAAGTTAATTCCAGTTGTTTTCTTTTAAAATATGGATGATCTCAGATGTAATGTGAGGGGTAAACATGGTCTTTCCGTAATGCAGGTGAAGCTGAAACTTGGGTGACCTGATGTATGCTCACAACTCTGCTTTGGCTTGTCATTGCCTTCAGGAAGTTACGGAAAATCTCTACCTCATTAAATTGACTGGGGATACAGAGCCTAATTGTTTAGCGCCTTGAAATCAAGACTAAGAAAGGCCGTGAAAATGGACATCAGTATAAATCATTCAAAGTGCTGTAATTGAAAATGGTTTACCCTTCACCGTTTGTGCTATTTGATATTTTTTTGTATCTAATCATTATGCTTAAAGAATTTATTCCATTTCCTTTTTGGCTCATGACCTGGGACAACAGTGCAATGTCTGGGCTTCTAGCAAAAAATAGAATGGCAGCAGAGTATAATTTAGAAAAACTTTTAATACAAGTTAAAATTAATTGATACACTTTAAATTTAAAATAGTGTCTAAACTGGTCTGAACATCTGTTGTATGTGTGTATTATATGCTGAGGCATTTTGTTGCCTGTGGAAATGTGAAAAGTCTCTTCTTTCTGTAAATAAGAGATAAGATTTTTTTTTTAAAGAAAGGAGTCTGTAGGTCAAGTATCCATGTATATATTTTGAGCATATTTTAACATTTCTGTCTCAAGTTTTAATAAAATATTGGTTCTTTCAATGTTAAAGCACCTCTGCTCGTGGAACAGCTGTGGTGCTGGTGTCTACAGGAGGTGGTGTTACCTCTTAGACCAGTGAGGGCCGTGATGTGACTCCATCTTGTCTTCTTGTCTCCTCTAAGGTGTAACTTGTCAAACACGCTGGTGGGAGAAAATTTTAAAATGTAGCATTAGATGTAGAATGTAAAGCATCTTCCCTGCACCGTGACCGTATGATTTTTTTAAAACAGATGTTTTTGGCTGGAGTCTGGCATGACCTGGAGGAGATGAGGCAGCACTTTCCTAGTGCTTTTAGAGGACAGCTGAGGCGAGGGAGGGTTAGGCCTGGTGGTTGACCTGGAGCTTGCTGGCTGTGTGATAAGGAGAGGGGAGCAAAGCTGCTTGCTCTGCCCTCGTCCTGGAGAGTGGAGGGCTGAGGGAGGGTGCTGCCACTGCCCTGCCAGTCTCCCTCTGTGGGCTTTCTGCTTGGCCCTCAGGGCTGCAGCTTGTCCTGGCATTTTGGTGGGGTGTCGCTGCAGTAGAAGTCCAGAGTGTGGTTCCCCCATACTGTCCTTGTCCCTCTGTTGCGTGTCCTTCACATGCTCCCTGCAGCCTGGGGTGGCTCTGACTTCTGTTCTTGTCCCCACAGCCCCAGCAGCGACGAGAGGCAAACATGGCCCAAGCACCTGCTGACCCTGGCAGCGCGGAAGCTGCGGACACTGAGGAGAGCTCCCCGAACATGATCGTCTACAGAAAGGTAAGGAGCGGGAGCTGCTTACAGAAGCCTGCTCCTCGCTGGCTGTTGGCTCGTGAAAGGATCCTTGTCCCTTCTGAAGACAAAGCTGTGTTGCCATCTGCTTGGATCTATATCTGAAATATTTTTCAGTAAAGTAGGTGATTTGAACTATAGCATTTGAGAGCTCGGAAGTATTCCGTTCAGTGGAAGCATTTATGTTTGTTAGTATAAAATAGTTGATGAAAGACTTATAATGATGTAACTTGAAAACCATAACTTCTTGTGAAGGGCTGTGATGCAACATTATTCAAGTATTATTCAAGTTTACTGAATGTAGATAAAATAATTGTACATACTTCTAAGCTTTATCACACTAAGCCTAGAGCAGCTGGCATGTAATGACCTTCTCATATGTTTTTTCTATTTTTCAAACCGCATTTTTTGTTACATAATTTACAGTTTGATTCTTTGCAGGTAGATGTTATTACTTCCTGTTGCATGCTTAAATTTAAGAGAAGCCTTTCAAGTGCTAGTGAAATATGTATTAGGCAAAGGTAAAATAACAGCAGTGCACAATGTCAAAAACCATTTTTTTCCACAATGATAAAGTGTCTTATTCTGAAGCACTTCAGAGGTGGTATTAAAGCTGAAGGAGAACGATCTATTTGCTAAGATGGTGTTTTACTCTGGGGTAGGTTAATATATTATCTATGAAATTGGGTCTCTGTAATTTAATGAAATCATGTAAATATTTTTTTTATTCAGTCTGCAGAATGTTTCTTATGCAGCATGTGAAAGTGCTGGATAGTTCTGACAAAAGTAAAATCTCTTGTGTGGCCCAAATAAGCTACTATTCTGTTAACTTGGGAGCTACAATGCCAGCTGAAATCAAGTTTCCTTATGTAGTACAATCCTGGGTAAAAAAAATATTTTTAATCATTTCTACACCTTAGCAAATAGCTATAGATAACTAAAATGTGTTGGGTATGCATCATACTGTTTTCTGCTTGCGTGACTGCAATCTTGATGACTTTCATATCCTGAGAAAATAATTTAGGTTTCATACAAGAGCGTGAGTTGTTTAAAGTGTTACTTTTTGATAACCGTGATTTTGGTTTAGTAGTTGCATATTTGGTTTGGAATCTGGAATTGTTAACATGGGAAAATTTTCTGGGTAATGTGTAGGCTTGTTTGTTTTGAATGTGTTATGAACACACTTCAGCTGCTAGTTTGGAAGTAGCAGTAGCTGGTTAGTCAGATTGTCTTTCTAGAACCTGTTCACTGAGAGGTCCTACAGCAGCAGATGGAAGCAGATCTCAGATATGAAAGGAGTTTCTGGTTGCATGGTCTAGAATTAGGGCACTGAATTTCTCCATGTGCAGAGAACTCACCTATGTTTGGAAACATTATGTATTTTGTTTGACTGTGTCTCACTTTCTGTTCATCTAATCACATTTCTGTTTAAGGATTTCTCCATTTGTTTGCCTGTTACTGTTTCACTATCGTCACTATAGAATAAGGCTTGTGAATTTGGTGTTACAAAAGGGGAGTGCACTCATGACATTTGATTCATCTCTCTATATTGGTGTTCCCTAGATGTCAGTATTATCAGCCCTTTGTAATACAGTCATCTGTCAAAATATGTGGTTATCTTTTATGATAGCATGCCTCATGCACTGTTTAATAATATGAAATTCTGTATTAAGCAAATGGGCATCTGTCAATTTTTTGTGTGTGTGTGTGTTGAGGGTTGTTTTTTTTTTGCGTTCATGAATAAGGTTAATATAAACTGTTCTTTGAAAAAAAAGTTAATTTCTATTGATGATTAACTTTCTAAACCTAATTTACTCTTGGATATTAGTTATATATTATGCATCAATTATATGTTCCTTAGTGTTGAGAAATCATATGCAAAATCTGAGAGAAGACTTTATTCTTTTGAATATCTCTACTCTCTCCAAATGAATGTTTAGCTCTTAATCTCTAATTTCTTTTCAAATGGCTTGATTACCAGTAATGAATGAGAAAAAACACTGCACTGGACTCCCGGAAGTGCAGAACACAATCTGCCCACATACCATACAATTTAGAGTTGGTATCAGTTGGGTCATACGAAAAAGAAAAAAAAGTTTTGCTTCTCATGGTAGGAATCCTGAGACGCAATTCTTGATCTCCTTGAAGAAGAAATAAAGGTGACCTTCAGTAACAGGACAGAGTCATTCCTGCTCTTAGTGTCAGCTGTTCTGTTGTTTGCCATAGCTGTCATGCTTGTGGGGTTTTTTGGGGGGGTGTAAGGTGGAGGATGGTGATAGCCCTACATGTACAGCCTCAAATTGTTCATGTTTTCTTTACTGAGACTTACTGAGGTCTATTTGAAGCTCAAAAATGATGAGGGTTGTTTTGGTAGCCTGCCTTTCTTTATAATCGCTGGCAAGAGATGTGTGCATCTAAAGGACAAGTCAGACCTTAGATGATGGTGAGTGTCCCTTTGGAGCAACCTCTGCCTGTTTTGTTTATGGAAAAGAGCCTAGAACCGTCTGTTCTCTTTACTTAGGTACATAAAGCTAAGTGGAATGAATTTTGGCCATGCAGAACAAAATAAACTAATTTATTTTGACTCCAATTAGTTTGTGATATTCTCTATGGACTCCTGCAAGCAAACTGACTCTTAACTGTTTTGATTGTTACAGCAGATGGTCTCAGTGAGACATGTCTTATTTTCTTCTACCTTCAGGGTTAACCTTTTGGGGGCTGATATTTATCAAATTTTGAGGCATGTTATTTTTGAATGCAAAGTGTTCCATGTTGCCCTGCTGTTCTGGAAGACATCTGTGTGTGAATTAGTAGTGCAGGTGCACTCATTAGTGTGAGTGGTGTTGGGGGTGTGATTTGCCTCACCCTACACTTGTTAAGATGAATTATACCCTAAACTACGTGAGATGTATTGACTAGGTCCCTATTGATTTTTACTAGATGCTCTGACATCCAACTTTCAGGTGGTTATGTCATGTGGTAGACATCTATAATTAGGTAAGTTGCATCCTGCTCCTAGTATTCGGGCTACCCTGTGTGTCTCAGTACTTAGTCCTCAGCTCCAAGCTGGTTATAGGGCTGTGGGTAGCATCACCACAGGGGTCTGCTGTCATTTGTCTTTGTGTGGCATATTGATACGCAAGGGAAAATGTAAGGGTGCCCCCAACATTGCATTGCAGTTTAAGAACTGCTCTGTGCGTAAAAAGTCAGAGCCGTGTTTTCTTTGGTCTGGCCACATCTGGAGAAGATGCTGATGTGTTTTGGATTACTACTGGAGGAGGGGTATGCAATACATGAAAAGACTGAAATGCACTAACCTCCTCTTCATGGGAGCAGGTCTCCCTGCACAAGGGCTTTGCAGGTGTGAGCAACATCCCAGTTTTCGCTGCAGTCTGTGAGCATTGTGTGGGTGCTACAGCACAGAAGGAAGACACACTATGGAAAGCCGGTGAGAGGAGAAAAACACACTCCAAGCAAATGGTAACAGAAAATACCAACTCATTGTAAGCGCCTGTCACTATGCTTTGAAATTTAGCCTCCCTTGATTGCTTTTCTGGCTTCCAAGCCCTGTTCACTCTGTCCCAGGGGCCTTTTGTCTTATTATTCCAATAATTCTGGGTCTGAAAGTTCACCTTCTCCAGACTCTAACAAAAAATGAACTGCTCATGGACACCTTCTGGCACCAGACCTACTAGACAACCTATTACCAAAACAGTTTGGCAAATCAAATCTCCTTAGAGAAAAGACTGGAAAAATTGTCTTGTTGTTGGAAGAAAAAAAAAAAAGCAAAATACTTTGGGCTTGGCTAAATAGGAACTGAAAAAAACAATAAGGAAGATTTGTTTAGGAGTACCTGGGGGCTATAACAAGAAGGATGAAAACACAGATATGAAATGGGTAAGAGTTCATAAACTTCACTGTTGGAGATATTTAGAGCTATTCTGAGCATGCATGCTCTGAGGGATGTCAAAGGGTGTTGTCAAAGAAATGACCTGGGTTATGCAATGGTATGTTTTCATCTCTGCAGTTAAACTTCGCTGGACACATCTGCTATTTTAGTCGGCAGTTAGTGAGTTAACTCAGAGTTTCATGGTTACTCATCATAAATCTTTTAAACAAGCAGGAAAATCTGATTTCCAAAGGCAATTACTGTTCTAAGTAAATATAATACAAACTTGCAGCTGCCACAAGATGCTTTCAGAAAATCTGAATTGTTTTTTTACCTTCAGTATTTGGCAGCATTATTTTCTTTTTAAACTCTCATGTAAGATCTGATTTATAATCATCTTAAGAAGAAGCAATGTTATGTTAGCAGCTTTTTTCCAGGCAGCTCCCAATGTTCCAGTCAAGGCAAATATCTGGAGAGCTGCTGTGAGAACGGGTCTGAGGTGGTGATGGGAGGGGGGAGGAAGAGCAGAGGCTTGTGAAGACAGAGTAGAAGAAATGTACGGACCACAAAGCAGAAAGATGGCAGAAAGAGGCTTTTGTTAAAATTAGCTTTTCACATTTAAAAGTATTATGCAGGTATTGGGACCTGATCAAAAAACCAAGAGTACTGTTTGTTTGCTCTTAATTTGTGCTTAATAGCACACAAAACCATAAGGGGATAGTCCAAGGGATGACATTGTGGCAAAGAAAGGAAAAGCTGCTGTGTGTGAAAATGACATGATATCTATGCATGGAACTTTTATGCGTTATTAAATGAAAGCAGTCTGCATCTTTTTTGAGGTTTCTTGAGTCTTTCAAGGTTTCTTGGTGCTCTACGGAGAGGCAGCAGCTCATCTCTCTTGTACCTTGAAGTGCCACCGGATTTGTTTGTAAGGATTTCTGGTTTTTAAGGATTCATATTTGTAAGGATTTCTGTTTTTTTTCAGAGCAAAACGTCTGTGCTGTTTACATTAGATATTGGAAAAACAACCTCTCACCTAAGAAATAGCCTAAAATATTAATGCCTAAAAGGCATTTAAACTGCTGGATACTTTTGGCATTTTTTTAATTTGCCCCTTGAGTTATATTTTCAAGATTTTTCTGCATAGAGTCTTTGGGCCTGATTTTTGTACATGTAATCTGAGATTCTCACATAATTGCTTCTGCTTTGCAACTGGTTCTTTAACTTAAAAATCATGATAAAATGCATGAGTTGATACCACTGCAGACTTATACTCTTCAAGTTTTACCCAAAATTTGCCTATGCAGATGGTAGACATTAGTTTAAGACATTTCAAGCAATTTTGCACTTGACATTTCCAAATTTCTACCCTTTTTCCACACTAAAAGCAATAACCCAGGATTAGACTAGGATTGAATTTGAGAGTATTTATCAGTACTTCAGGAGTAGAAACACATCACTTTATAAGTAATCCCCAAACCAGCTTTGTTAATGCTGGAAAATAAATTTAAACCCAGTCTTGTTAACAAGATGGATTAATATGTGAGTTACGTGTCAGGGCAGCTTTACCTCTGCACTTCTGTATCGCACATAGAAAAGCAGGTTACTGTCAACTTTTGTATGCAGCCAAGGCGCAAGAGTATTTGCCATTATGAATTAACTATTACTGAAAAAGCTTGCTAATTTCTTTAATGAAGTGATTTGTTGTGTCAGTACCTTATGCTGCGTAGGGTGGTGCAAAGAGGAAATGCAGCAGTGGTGTCAAGTTTAGCCCTGCAGAGACAGAGAAGCTGTACTGTGGGGGCCAAAGAGCAGGGATGGCTGGGTCCAGTTAGGAGCAGTGGAAAAGAGAGACCCATGTATGCTGTAAGTCATAGGAGAAGCGTAGTCTGGTGTGACATGGTGATGGAAAACACAAATAAAAGCTCAGAGTATATTGGAGAAGCGTATCCAGGGATGTCAATAGCATTGCGTAAAGAGCCAAGGATGGAGGTCATGGTGTAGTCTTCTCTCGTCATCTCCTGTCTTAAGAGAACATGACCTGATTATACAGGATGGACTAGAAATGAGCAGCATAGTTAGCTGAGCAAAGCAAAGTAAGGCAGGAGACGTAATTACTCTGCAAGAGTACTCTGGGATGGATGTCAGGCAGGGAGAAGACCTAACTAAGCTGAGGACAGTAGTGGCTCACATGCAGGTTTTTATAAATTTATGATGAATAAAAGCAATCTGGGAATTAGGAGGTTGTTCCTAATTCTAAGAAAAGCGGAGCTCTGCGGCAGCCACTGCATGGAGTAGTATGGCCAAGGAAACTAACAGTTTTACAATAGATGTCAGTACCTTTTTGAACAGGACTGTTTGAATAGGATTGTGTTCCTTGCAAAAGTGGAGAACAACATGGTGAGCCAACAAGTTGTTCTAGCTTTGCATTTGTACCGTCCTCAGTTTACCCTGAATGGGAGCTAGGATACATGTGAACATGTTTTATTCATGCAACAGCAAACAGTTTGTACATGTGCAGGTGCTGTTGAACTTCACGAATGCCACTGACCTTGGCTGTAGCTGTTCGGGGAACCTTGGGGTATGGCTGGGGGCTGGGGTCTGATTTCTGCATCTGTTAGACTTGTATGAATGATCAGTTATCTAAGGCATTAGTGTAAAATCATGAGAAATTAGTACTCAGAGGACATCAGAAGCAGATTTGCATCATTGTCTACACACAAATGAGACTGCCATGTAAGTGGCAGAAATGTGTTTTTCTTCAGGTGGAGGCAATCCACCTGCAGGGAGGGCTTGTGGGCACTTAGTGGTTTGTTGTTTTGAGGAAACAGCTGAGCCTTAGCTAAGGTTGAAGATCCAACTGAGTAGGTGGTGTGCAGAGTTAAAAATAAGGAAATGCATGTAATGTGGTAGGTAGACCCTCTAACTATTGGCTTTTTTCTCTTTATGTATACACCCACATCCAGATACACGTACTTTTATGCCGTTGAGGTAATGAGGATAAACAAGCAACGTTTATATTTTTCCTGGCTATAACGGTTAGCCTCATATAGGATATATAAGGTTATAAATCTTTCCGTTCAAATTATTCTGCTTGCACAGAATAATTCTTCACATTCTAACCACATGGATCTGTCTTTCTGTTCTTGGAAAAGGTGGCCTTAGCTCTAGTGTATTGTGTCTGTCTTTGTAGTTAGAGATTTTGCTGATAATCCTGTAGCCTTTTTAAATTTTCTGTAGTTTTCTCCACATTCAGAGTAAGTTGTTATATTTAAATTTGTTTATTCAATTTTCTTTCCTCTCTGGTTGTCTTTTCTTTGTTCCTCTTTGTAACTGAAACAAACTGTCTCTTGCACCCATCAGAGTCTAATTACCATGATCTATTACTTTAGCTGTTCTCAGAGGCAAAAAAAAGACGTGCCAGGACCAAAAGCTATGACAACTTCAGAGTGTATTTTTAGCAAAGCAACCAGTGCAATTTTAGAACAGAGATAAAAAGGGAAGGTTCAGCTAGAGGGTAAGATTATCCTGTTCTAGCTGTAGTGTGTATTAGGTGGCTCGCGTTTTTGGAAATAAAAAGTTCCCTTCTGCCTCCCCCCAGTATCTTTCCCATGTTGTTGTCAGCATTTTAAGTTATGGCTTTGGAATATTTTCATTATGTTTGATTTACTTTTGTATGTTGTTTTGGGCAAGATGCTCAGTAGAAGTGTTTTCTTTCTGTCCAGAGCTTTATTTTAGTCATGGGATTGTTTCATTTCAGAACAAAAACTTAGAGAAAGTAGTGTTGGAGAAACTGCACAGGTTGACAGTCAGTGTAAAAGATTTTTGCTATAATCTATTTTGCAACAGAAACCTCCAGAAATGAAAATGGGTTATGCGGTACAGTAGACTATCATCTTTTTTGTGACCAGGGCTCAAACGGGGTGGCTCGTAAGTCAAAGAAAAGCAAAATCCAAAGTCTCCGTGTAAATTCAGTGTATTGGAGCTGTGTACTCGCACTTTCATAACCAATTTAGCCAGCCTTCCTTTTCAGTTCAGGTTGTTATGTCAGGTACTATCTTAAAGTACACTGTGTATACGTGGTGGGGCTGCATGCCGTGTAGGGAAAAGCTGTTTACATTTTCACTGTGCTGGATGCAAACTTGGGTTAGCCCAAGGCGAGGGTGACAGTGGTGCTAATGAAATGCTACAGCATGAACTCACTAGATCATGATAGTTGTAGCTATGCCAGGGGCACATATATTCCTTGTTATTTCCCCAGTCTTTTAGGCCTCATTATTCTTCTCTGCCCTCAGTTTTTCTTTCTCTTTCTCTTTTTTTCTGTGTTATTCCGAGCCCTTAATTCTTCCTTGTCGTTCTCATCAGGGAAGAACTGCTCGGTTCACACAGTTTAAATCAAGTCAGGACTGAAGTGTTTTATGTGTTTATTAGAGACATAATTAACTAGCAATCCGTGAATTACATAAGGAGGATCGATATTGAGCAATACAGTGGGTAAAGCACAATACTGGACACCTACCTACACAATGCTGATGCTCAACTACAGATTCCCCAATGCCTGTCTATAACTGCTCCCCCCCCCCCCCCCCCCAAGCAGTGCTCACACACAAAGCTATGTGTCCCCCATGTTCCTAGATGTGTGGGTGAGGGACACCCCATCCCCACGGGACACGGCTCTGGCCCTGGGTGCCCCCCATGCCTCCGGGGTCCCTGTGCTGTTCCCTGCCCCACACGATGGGGAAGCCCCTTCCCTGTGGCAGGGTGCTCGGGGGCGGGGGTCCCGGTGTCCCACCCTGAGGGCTCTGCACACCGTAAAATGCATTCATCTCGGTTGTTGTCAACTACTGTGTTGTCTCTAGGGGAAAAAAAAAAAAAGAAATGTGAAATAATAATCACGAAGCAATGATATTACCAGTTTTAGGGCACATGCCAAGGAGGGAAAAAATAGATTTACATCAGGAGGCTTCCCCAGCTGATTGTAAAATCTGGTATACATACCTATGTGTGTCTGTAAATGTGAGAGTGTGAGTGTTTATACGTATATATTGGTGGTCCATGTCTTGATGTCTACCTGGCGTCCAAATAGTAAGGCCTAAAAGAATTGAGGAAATCCTTCTACTTCCTTTTGCTTCTGCCTCCAGCTTGAATCAGCCTGGCTTTGATGATAAATTCATGAGAACTGTAATGGGGAAAAAAAAGCAGCCCATCTTTCTCCACCTATCTAATTGCATGGCTGCTTTCTACTTACTATGTTAACATATGTATATATATATATATATATATTTGTTGTCCCGTAAGAAACCTTCATAATCACTGGGTTTTACTGTTGCTGACTCTCATGGTTCTGCCTCTGAGACTCGCAATGCTTGGTGCTTCACCAAGTACTGGGATGAAAATAAAGCACGAGTAGTTTTGGTTATTACAGTTTTGAAGGAACGAATGTTCCCCCAGAGCTCTGGAAACTGGAAGGCACTGCACATTAAAACAAGGCAGGATCCTTTTTAAGTACTCTTTAGCTGGCTGTTCCTTTGTTGCTCTGAATAGCTTGAATTGCCAGTTCTTATCTCTATTAATCATGTCTTTGCTCACTGAGGTAAGAAATCTTTAGAAAAACTGGTTATGGTGACCCACCTGACTTCTTTCAAATGCAATGACAGAATACGGGGGAAGTCAGTCTTCTTCCATCTCCAGCATCTGCTCTGTCTATGTTGCAGCAGATCTGAATTGTAGGTCCACAGCATGTGCAGTTAAAAATTTAAAATTTGGCCAAAAGTAGTAATTGTGGTCTTTTTTTTTTTTTAAGACAATATGCAAACACTGTCTTTTTATGTTAGGTTCTTTTCATTGCTGCAGGAACAAGGTTGTTCTTTTGTACTGGGGGGAATGGTACTACACTCTTCTCTGTGAGAAACGCTGCACTTTATATTGCATTAATGTCAAGATCTACTGATGTTTCTGCTGGCCTGAGTTAATCTGCTCAGAACAGGTGTCAGTGCGATGTTTCAATGCCTCTGGAAGACAGAAGAAGAAAAATTGCGTGACCTACTATACCAGCATACTTATGGAAGGAGTGGGGACTGTAGGTAGTGTTTTATATCTTATGTCCTGATTAATAAAATATCACTTCAGAGGATTACTAACTTCTTTCATAAGGCTCTGAGATAAAGTTTGAGTGGGAAGATTGATTTCAATAAATAGAATTACATGTGCAGGACCATGAAAGTATACAAATGAAGTTCCATTTAAAAACTCACGTTTTGCATCCGAAGACATTTTGAAGCACTCTTTTCATGAGAAGCTGTCATACCATGTTCCAGGGGAAGCAATTACTTTTATTCTTCTTTTTCTTTATTGTTGCTGTCATATATCTCATTTTTTCTTCTTCTTTCCTTTTCTTTCCCTTCCCAAAGTTAAATAAACTGAAGGAAATTACAATTAACCGGTTAACCAGACGCTGAAATGCAGGGGTCTACTTAACAGAGGTATTCTCATTCTTGAGTATAATGGATATTTTAGCTCAAAGGCTACATGTTTGTGAGGGAGGTGGAACCCATTCTGGTTTTCTATGACATTAAATGAGTTTGTTAACATTACCTTGCAAGGAAGTGCTTGGACATTGTATTTTGGGCCATAATTAGGTGTCTCTGAAGGTAAAGTGATGCATGTTTGCGGCATATGCAGGAAGAAATGACAAAGCATTATGTAATCTTTTCTAATGTCTTAACTGAGAGTAGAATGAATGGAAAAGGTAGGAAGAAATATTTAGTCAAGGAACACATTAATTATTCAAATCTGTTTCCTGGTTGGTGTTGACTTACTTTCTCTCTAGATTTGGTCATAGCTACATTTTGTAAAAACGCGGTTCTGTGAGATTGAAGTTAAATAGAAATGGTTCTGCAGGTATGTTTTTAAAGTCTAGATAGAAATGGTTCTGTTTACCAGCATCTTCTGAGTGTCTAGTGCTGCAGGGGTCACTTTTATTCTTCTCTACCAGTTATTTTCAGTTATGTTTTTCCCCTTTTGATGAAAATAGCTTTGTTTTTTATAGCACATTAAGAATTTTCATCTTTGACTCCTACCATTTCACAAGTTTTTCCTCATCTCTCTCATTCATTGTGGGTTTTAGCAAGGAGACCTGGAACTGGAAAGCTATGGAGCACAGTTCTCCTCTGCTTGTTGACATGGCCATAACTGCAGGAGACGTTCTAGTGGTGTTCCAGACAAAGAGAATATTTCATTCACTGATGCTGTAATTAGATGCCTTTCCCCATCAGTAAATCCACACAATTTTGTTAAACATGGGCTTGTAACTATGTACAAATTAGCTCATTCAATAACTTGCACAAAATGTCACATAAACCTTGGCAGCAGTGGCTTCTTGTCACTTGCGCTGCTCCCCGCTGGGCTCTTAATAGTAAAATTAACTGAAGCTCTGTTAATTATATTTTTTCCATGCATGGAAAAACAGAACTACAGTAATGGTGCTACTGTTATCTGTCTGTACACAGAATGTAGTTCAACCATTGGGTTGTAACTGGAAAGTTATCTGTGCAAAAACAGTGGCTAAAACCACATTTCTTATGCGTGTGTGTGTGTATATATTACATATAAATATATATATAACTGTTTTATATATATATAATGTGGTTTTATATATATATGTTTGTAATGTGAAGGCATCTGTTCTTTGTAAAGATGGAGCCTAAATGGTTTTCCCTCGGTCCCAATACCAGGAAAGGTGACCTACTTCAGTAGTGATTTCTCTGAAAGCATTTTTGACTGGAAAGCACTTGAAACATGTGGAGCTATAATAAGTTTTACTTCCTGCATGCAAGAAAGAAACGTCTAGTTTATTTTTCAAAAATAAAAATGGTGATTAAGTTGTTGATCCAGTCTTTAGGATCACTAGTTCTCTCTTCCTCCCACTAGAGGGATGTTTGAGAGTTTCAGGGCATGTAGGGGAGACCTTGACCCAAGCTTGCACAAAATTATGGGAGCTTGAAAGTTTTGTTGCGGTGGCGTGTGTTAAATTGTTCATTGTGAGCATGTGCCTCTGACATTCATGGCTATTTGCAGGAAGAACAGAGGATCGGAGGAGAATGCACCAAAAGTAGGCAGAAAGACTGTTGCAGACAGCCGGTAAGTGAACTGGAAGGGTGATGTGTTTTGGAGAGAGTTAAGACTCGAGATTGCTTTAAGAAAATGGCATTTGCTGACCTAGAATTGCAAGGGAGATTTAGAAGTGCTTAAAGCAATTCTTCAGTAGTCTTAAAAGTATCTGGCTCCACTTACAGGCTGCATGCAAGCTCTAATTGTAGCTTGTTGTCAACATTGTTCTTAATTGCATAACCTTGATTTATTTGAGAAACATTTAGCCCCAGAATGGGGCATTGAGTCATCTCCAAGATGCAGGCAAAGGCACACTGAAGTTATGTGCTCCTAATCCATTTTGCAGTGTCTTGATTAATTTTTCCCTCAGGTGTTTCTTTTGATGGTCTTACTGTTCTTATGGCGTAACTGGTTGAAGTTGGTGGACATGAACTGAAGACTGGGTGCCCTTTAGGCCCTGGTGGTCTCAATGGCACTGAGCTCTGCTGCCAGGCTGAGCAAGAGAAACAAAGGGGAGATGTGGCCATATGCTGGGACGTACAGCTTGTGGTTGGGACTGCTTTTCTTCACTGGATTGGATGCATTTGGTTAAAGTACTGAGGAAAAAGACCAGGAAAATTAAAGTACCGAGGAAAGAGACTCAATGACCATGGAAACCATTTAAATATGTCAAGCTGCAGAGAGGTCCCCAGAGACACTCAAGGACAAGCAGCTGAGATGCTTCTTTCTCAGTGAATTATGAAAACATACAGGAATGGATAAACTGACTGTTATTTCAATTAGTTTCTCCCTAGTGTCTGACTTTTTTTTTCGTGGTCTTTTTCACTCTTATTATAGCAGTTGACCAGCTTTCTGTGCACCAGCTGTGATACTCCAAGAGTATTTTGGACAGGAGAAGTGAAGTTCTTCAACTGGGAACCTGGCTAACAGGGCGTGAGATTATAAGAAGACATGAGGTTGCTTTAGCTTCTAGGCATACATTTCACACCCAGACTTTTGTCCAAAGTGTAAGGAAACAATGATGTTTTGTGACTTGCTTGTGGGTCTGTTAGAAATTATTTCATGATGGTTGTGTTTGTAGTAGGCAGAAACCCCTGGCAAAGCCATGACCCTGGTCAACAGCATTTGGGCTGTTGTAGAGAACTTGTAGAGAACTTCTCTGGAAAACCAAAATGAAACAAAACCAAAAAAAGCCCTCTGATAAAAGCTTGAATTTAAAGTAATATTTTTTTCTAGCTGGTTCTAGCAGTAAAGTGTTTTGTGGTTTTATTTTAGTACTTTCTTTTCTGATGTAATTTTGAAAAAATAGAGCTGAGGTGCTGCAGTAGTATGAATTGAGATGTCCAGAAAATAGCAGTTGGTCTGTCTTGGCTCTGATGGCTGTGGGTTTCATATCCACAGGACCTGACAGTCTTATCCTGTGGGAATGACCAGTTTAGAATGGATTTGAGCACAGAGCTACCCCTGGTTAACCCATTACCACCCCTCATTTCAGGAGCCAGGATTTGTCCTGAAGGGGCTCTTCAGAAATTCGTTCCCTTTGGTGCTCAGCAGTTTGGATAAAAACCACACTCAGACTTTGAGTTATCGTCCAATTTTATTGCAGCAAAATTTGAGAAAAGCTCTTAGAAAGGTCAAAACCCAGCCCTAGATTGAGACTGGAGGGTGCTTGTGAGGTACAGAAGGAACCACTGGTTGTCAGTGTTGTTGCCATAAATGAAGCCAGAGCTTCATTAAGTACTGCCTGCTTCTAATGCCAAAACAAAGAAAATAGAAAAAACACCCCAAGCCCAACCATGGGATCAAAAAGGACATTCCCAGCACAGGCTTGTAGGCAAGCATGTCGTCTTGTTGAAAGGAAAGGTGTTTGCCCTAGCTCTGAAATGAAGGCCATCAACAAACATTTTAGTCCCATGATTGAGGTTTACTGATCAATCTTTGCCTCCTCCTAATACCTTCAGGCCATGAAAGTCACCCCTAGTTTCATTCACTGTTCAGGCAAAACAGTTTAAAAAATGAAAATTATTTTTTATGTAAAGTCACTGTGGTGTTACAGAGGTCTGATGGCATTGTGATATCCCCAGGCTGTCTAAGGAACAGGTCTGAATCATCTTTCATAAATAACGTCTTCAAAATGTATTTGCAACTGGTTGATTATTTGATTAATTGGGGCAGAGCCATCTCCCTTGACAGCGCACTGAATACCGTTTTCAAGGATTTGACCATCACAGAGCTGAAGTGGGCTAAACAAAATGAAGCTGCTGGTGGGCATGGTAACAAATGACTCATTAAGGGGATTGGTGATTGCAGGAAAAGGACTTTTCCACTGCCCACAGCAAGCAGCTTGCAACTGCTGAGAGCAGCTAGGTGACAGTGGCTGCTTCTACCCAGAGCACTGAAAGTTTCATCTGTTCTGTCTTTGGTAACCCCGTGACTTTAGAGTCCATACATACTAAGAGTTTTTTTCGCTCTCAGACATCTTTTGAGCCTTCATTACTAATGCTGGAATCGGATCCAAGAAATGTCTTTACCTCCGTGGAATGCTCAGTGTACAAAACTTCTGTCAGCAGTACTTCAAATGTTTACCAAATGGAAATCTGTATTATCATCCTGGGTTCATGAGGATGAGACCTTTGAAAGAAACATCTTAAATATTTAATAAGAGTTGTTGTTCATTGTTAGTTTAGTAAGTTTGCAAACAGCTGAACAAATAGCTGAATCATTATAAAATGACTCTATAATTCACAGAGGGACTAAATGCTGAGAGGTGCATTTGTTTGGGATTATCAGGATGAGAATTTATTATATAAAGAAACTTTTTATGAAGTATTATGTTCCAGCTATCAGTAAGGAGTTTTACGGGGTTTCTGGTAGCGTTTTTATCAAATCTGGAGATGGAGACCTAGAATAGTTCAAGTAATGCAATGCACTCACCCTTCACAATGTCTTCATTTGAATTCTTTCACTACCTCATTGAGGACAGGTATTTGAATCCAAACCTGTGACACCTCACGTGCACGTTATTGCAGCTGGACTCCTGGCTTTTATTGGCTCTCCTTCCTACCAGTCTTGACTTTTTGATTTAGGAAAATTTTCCAGAAACATCACAAGAAGCAGATTCCCTCTTCTGTGGCTTACAGGCTGAAAATGGAAATGTGCAGCAAACCATTTAGGTGCATGTCTGAAGCCATCCTCCAGATCTTGGCAGGTGCTGAAGGTCAGCTAATCAGGCAGCTAATCAAGGCTACCACTAATTGTTCACGCAGGATGGCAGAGAAGAGCTTGAAGCAGGGCAAGTGGTCCCACCTGTTGGAAGACCAATATATTGAGGAGAGAGGGGTTAAAACAGTGCAGGAAGAGCGTCTGGCAGAACTGGTGCTTAGGGTGAAGTGGCAGAGGAGCACTCTTCAACATTGCATCTTGTGTTGAGTCTGGCTCACTGTAACTTTTAAGATAATGCTCCCTATAAAATTGGACATTCCTCTGTGGCGTGGGTAATGCTTTTGTGCTCTGTCTTGCTTGCTCCTGAATGATGGAAGCGTTTCTGCACTGAAGCAGGTAAAGCTCTCAGGATTTTTTCCCCTCCTCTTGTCCTAATTGCATACAGAGTCCTCAGCTCTGTAATGGAAACGTAGCTCCCATCTATTGCTGTGGAAATCAGGTTAAGTAAAAGCAGTGGCTCTTGGCCTGTTTTATTTAGGCAGATTCCTTAATTGTGATTCTTCCATTCTTGCTATTATTTTGGGTCAGAGCTTGGGTAGCCAGGCAGTGGGTATGAAATTCAAAATTTATTTTTTACACATTGTTGAAATAAAAGCTTCTCCTTGCTGAAAAATTAATTACTGAGTGTTCCAGCACCTTATAAGATATTTATATGTTCTCCTGAGTCCTGTCTCTTCCTGTTTCAAAGTGCTGTCTTGAGAGCAGTTCAGGCGAGAGAACTGCTCAGCTGCACTTCGTAGTCTTCCTCTCTGCCAAGGAGTCTCAAGACAGCACTCGAAAACAAAGAGACATACTCCAGGGAAAGTATGAATATTAGATCGCTCTGGTTTAATCATTTGGGATACAGTGACCTCAATTTGCACGTCTTACACTTTGAAGGCAGTGACGGTGTTGAGGCTGCTCAAAGTGTGTCTCAGAATTGTTAGATGTAAGGTGCTTAAGGTATCTTAAAGGAAATCTCAAATGGTTACTGCTCCTCTGTTGCTGTCCACGGTGTGCCCTCCATATAAAGAATTTGATGACGCAATTGGTTGTCTCTCTTACTTTAATGGCTTTTTGTAGTGTTCTCATTTGTGTTCTTTCCTGTCTTTCAAACAGAGGCAAAAGAGCAATTTTCTGGTTTTGCTTTATTTGGGAATACACAGGATAGATGGTGGTCTGATCGATAGCATCCTGGAGTTGCGTGCTCATAACGGGGGAAACAGTTGCTGGCATCCAATCTGTTACGCAAAGAGGGGGCCCTACAATAGGGGGGGTCAGAGTAGTTGTTCTTGCTGTCCCTGTTGGAGTGGCAGCAGAGAACGGATGTAGTTCTGGTGCCTCTGTAGAGCTGCTGGGCTGAGTTGTGTTCCTAAATTGTTTTTCAGTATTTGTGTTTTTGTAACCCAGATGTTAGCAGTAGCTGCCTTGTGTTTGTCACTCGACTTTTTGTTGTGGAGCAGCTCTGAGTCAGATACCTCAGTGCCTCCTCTAACTGAAAGAGAAGCTGTCATGAGTTTCCAGCATCTGAAAGTTGAGTGATATAGTTATTTCTCTTCTTTGAAAGGCCAATGCAGACTTTAACAGGAGGAGAGGAAAAAAAAAAGGGTATTTACATTTTAGTGGAAATGTTTGTCAGATTGCACGGACTGAGCTCTGTGCAGCAGGATGGACAGAAGAAAGACAACAGATCTACAGGCAGTGGTGCTGGTAGTTAAGGGATGATATACAGAATACGGCTTTTGGAAGCAGTGTATGTGCAGAGCTAAAATGAAACCTCCCATGAAGTACCTCATCATGATAATTTGTGGAAACATGAGAATTACATCTTGTTCCATGGAGGAGCAAGGAGACAGAATAATGGCACAGGTTAATATGTCCCTTGGCCAATTTTAAATACGAGGAAAATGCTGCAGGTCATCCTTCTTCATTTATTATTGCTGTCTGGGCAGGCAGTGCAAGGTAAGACAGCTGCTATGTGGTAGCACTGAGCGTATGAGAACAGAACCATCCCTTCCTGTGCATCCTGGTGCTCTGAAGCCCCATGAAATAGCAATGCCCTTTGCAAATCAGCACAAAGGCACTGTGAAAAGGGAAGTGGTTGCAGGTGGGCTGCAGGATAGGGGAGGGCAGCTTGTCAGATGACTCCTCCTCTGGAATGAAGCAGCAAGTGATCTCCCAGGGCAGGCAGCTGAAGGAAGCCAGAGTTTGTGCTGCACCATCACAGCTGACACCTTACGTGAGAGTGGAGGGGAAACTGAGGCTGGAGTCCTGTTCTGCTCTGAGATAGTGCAGGGAATGTCACATTAGGATGTGCACATTTTGTCTCTGCTGCCTCCAGCTCACCTGTATGAATGGGTCTTTGTAAGAATGGCTATGGGAGGATCCAGGAGGCTGCTCGGACTACGTGGTGGCTGCCAGCCTGAGTATCTGTCTGTGTCTGCATCTGTTACTGGGTAGTGTGTAGGGAAGCCGAGGATCCATTTTAAAGCCAACAGGTCTTTCAGCCAATACAGAAGTTTGCCACATGCCTGTCCCCTGGTGAAAATGTTTGAAATCCCCAGGAGGAAGTCGCTGACACTACTTGTATGCAAGGCAATCAACGCATCAATAATCCTAATAGCATCAAAGGTCCCAGTAATCTGTGTTGCTCTATCAACAGACCCTGTGAGAGCGGTCTCAGAGAAATAAATGCAGAAGGCTTGTGTTAGTCCCTGAGTAGTGAAGGCTTGGAAAGGCAGCTGAGGTGTTTGACATAGGGGTGAAGCTGGGGCCAATGCGTGACTTTGTAATGTTGGGAGTGGGGAAGGGGGGTTGATACCCTTGAGATGTACAGAGTGAACTGTTCTGCTGCCTTCCATATTGTCTGTGCTTTCTGGCCTTGTAGGTCACACTGCTGTCTTTTGTCCATCACTGGGCTTTAAGTCTCTGTGCCTTTATTTGCGGTTTTGGATTGTTGGTTTGTGTAAAAGCAGCATGTTTGGGTGCCTTGTCCTTGCTGATTGCACTAGCTACTTTGACATCAAACTTGCAATATAAAGCTACAGAGAAAATAGTGTTTGGTGTGCAGCTTATTCTTAGTTTTCTCTGCTTTTCTTTTTTAATTTTAATGACTTTTGGGGAGTGCTGAACTAATTAAAGTGGCCAGTAGCTTTCAGTATGTAGTTTAGTCTCGGACAAAATTAATATCTTGCTTTAGCCTACTATAATTCTGGAGCAAAGTAATTTAGTGGTAATAATGTTAAAAAATCAAAGCTAAATTTGCTGAATTGGATGTGCCTCAGTAGAATGGGGCTTCTTTCTAACTAATGGATTCAAATTAAAATGAAATAAATACCCATAATGTTTCTAGAGATTTTACTATACATAATTTCACAGACTACTGAAATGCAGCCCCTCTGAGTTGAATAAGTATAAAGTTCAAAGCTGAAAGCTGCTTAATAACAATGAGAGAGCTGAAAAAGTGAAGTGTATATGAAGGGGTTAGAGAACGACTTGGCTGGATCAAAATGTAATATCTCAAGCTGGAATTTGGTCCAGGTGTTGGGACCGATACCTTTACAGTCATTAACAAAAAGCAAGTATTCGGGGGGTAGCTGATGTTAAATTCTGAAAGTTGCCTGAACGCAGTACTGAGCAAGGCATTTGATCTTGCCCAGCGTATTACCAGCACAGCTCCTGAAGGACACCACATCTACTTTTAGTTCTTCCAGCTGCCAATTAGAGTTTTACTTGCAAAAATGCAAATTCAGGCTTGGCTGTCCTGAAGATTCCTAATGGCTTAATCCAAAACCAGTTAAAGCATTGCATGTGCTTCCCTTGCCTTCAGTAAGCTTTTGATCAGGACTTGTGTTAATACATACGAAAAGCCTTGCTGGATTATGCCCTAAATAATTTAATTGTAACTGAATTAAGTGTGTGTGTGTGTATGCCTTTATATCACAGAATCGTCTAGGTTGGAAGAGACCTCCAAGATCACCAAGTCCAACCTCTGACCTAACACAAGTCTTCCACTAAACCATATCACTAAGCTCTACATCTAAATGTCTCTTAAAGACCTCCAGGGACGGTGACTCAACCACTTCCCTGGGCAGCCCATTCCAATGCCTAACAACCCTTTCAGTAAAGAATTTCTTCCTAATATCCAACCTAAACCTCCCCTGGCACAGCTTTAGCCCGTTCCCCCTCGTCCTGTCACCAGGCACGTGGGAGAACAGACCAACCCCCACCTCTCTACAGCCTCCTTTAAGGTACCTATAGAGAGTGATAAAGTCGCCCCTGAGCCTCCTCTTCTCCAGGCTGAACAATCCCAGCTCCCTCAGCTGCTCCCCATAAGACTTGTTCTCCAGACCCCTCACCAGCTTCATTGCCCTGTTCACTTAGCTATGTTTATCCTCAAGTGTCAGCTGCAATTTAAGAGGTTCGTGTAAGTGAAAAACCTAAAGTCCATTTGTACTGAGAAGAGAGCTCACGTTTGCTAGAAACCAAGTCGTTGTGTGGTTTTAAAGTTAGGCAATGTAGCTGTTGAAACATGGCGTCTGCCACCACTTTGGGAGGTAGCAAGGAGTGTAGAGCTTGTTTGGCAGAGAGCTTTAAGTCCAAGTAATGTGGTCTACCAAGGCGATCAGGGACCTAGAGTATGCTTCTTGTGAAGGCGGGCTGAGGGAGCTGGGCTTGTACAGCCTGGCAAAGAGGAGGCTAAGGGGAAACCCAACAGCAGCTTACAGAGGACAGGAGAGCAATTGCAAAGCTGATGGAGCCAAGCACTTCTTGGTAATGCCAGATGATACAACGAATGACTCTGGCCATGAATTGCAGCTTGGGAAGTTAACATTAGATGCTAGGGGGAGAAAATTTCTCTGAGGGTAGTGCAGCACTGACCATGGTACCTGGAGGGGCTGGACCTGCTATCCGTGCAGCATTCCTGTCCGTGGCAGCCTCTTCTCATGGGGGCCGTGGCTGAAACGCTCCCCCAGCCAACATGTCTCTGGTTTTCTCAGTGTGCTTGTGAAAATGGGCAAGAGGGACTTGTGAAAGTAAAGGCTGCCGTGTCTTCTAGATATATCTTAAATTACCTTTTGCATATTCTGCCTGAGCTTGTGGGAAGGGACTGGCAGCTGCTGGTCTCACTCAAGGGCATTGTTCTAATTGGGTTTATGCAATAAGATTATTTTTCGTTTGATTATTGAATCCTTCTGGATGTGTCCAGCAGTAGTATAAATTCTTTCCATGCTTTTGCAGCAGAAAACCAGGCCAGATTTTTTTAGTTGTTTCAACCTTAAATCCTCCACGCATAATTTCTGAGCAGTAGTGTGCTGGGAAACTAAGTAGGAAGGGGAAATTCGAGAAGAGTAACCAGTGGACTGTTAGATATGAGCAGTACAGAAAATGTCCTCTATTAGCAAAGGGCACATACATACATACAATATTCATATTCTTGCATGTGCAACATGCATGTGTATGCATATAGATGCACAGGTATGTCTTTGCACAGATAAAGTATATAAATGTATGTAGGGTTTACGGTATCTGAAAAGAGAGGGAGAAGTAGCCTGTGATGGAGACAGAGGAGTGCAATTCCACAGAGCTGGGGTTCTATTTCTGTCTTTCTTCAATTCAGTTGACTTCAGCCTGCTTTAGTCCGTTCAATGAAAAATGTCAAAGCACTGCTTTTCCTGTATCATTCCCTTCCTCTATCAGTAGCTCTTTCTTGCTGCCAGAAAACAACTCATGTTTTGTTTTTTAGAAGGCTTTGACATTTCTTTCTGTTCTGATGCCAAGTAAAACCAAGACGCTGTAAAAATAGCAAAAATGAGATGATGCACCTCTAGAGTTGCTATCCAAGTAGTCATCATCATGTTGCATGAAAGCTTTAAAGCACCTAAGTAGTTTAATGTTGTAATTAAGGTAATAGTAAAATTCTTGCAAGTTTTGGAGCACCAGGTAAGTTTGTAGGAGAGCGTCCCATCCTGTCTCAAGCTTGCACAAAGCCCCCAGGCAGTATTTCCCCTGCCCTGCAGGCCGGCACCTTGGGGAGCAGTGAGCGTTCCCCAAGGAGCTCTGTCCCTCGTGCTGTAATAAACAGTATAAATCTGCATTAATAACCTGAAAGTGTCCCTCACCCTATTTGTGTATTCCTGTTTCTGGGCAGTCTAGCCCTTAACCTATCAATTTGCTCTGTCATTAGTGGATCTGGTCAGCTCCTGCTGTGCATACCTCATGTTTTCTCCTTCCACAGCTTCTCAACTATGGCCACTTCCCTTCATTCCCCTTCCTCTGATATTTATTTTTGCCCTAGTTTAGGTTAAAAGCCGTAACTACTAAAGCATTTAGAAAACAAAACCAAGAAAACCAGCTCTGCAGAAGTCTGTTAGCATTGCTACAGTCCTTCTAGCAATCTCTGTGTGTATTCTCTGCCTATTCTCTGTGCTACCCAGCACTTAGCCTAATGGCCCAGGGCTTGAGCTCAGTCCTGGTTCCAAATTGGGCAGAGAAGGAGCACCATCCTAAGGGAAGAAGCTCAAAATGTTTTAGTTGCAGCTGTCTTGTAAAATCAGAGCAGCGTTTCCATCCTTATGGCTGGCAATGATTTGGATTTCTTGAGATGCATGTATAGGTTATCACATAAATATGACTTTAAAAGCAAAACAAAGTGTTCTTTTATTCCTTTAGAACTAGATATCACATGAAAGAGTAACTGAGATCCAGATTACGGAAAAAGTTTATTTGCTGCTACGCAAACTTAAAAAATAGATGACTTGCCAGTCTGTCTAGTATTTATTGGAGACAGGAATCTGGGTAATTAAGTGACTTTGTAGTTTGAATAACTAAGGTTTGTGGAACTGTTCTTTAACACCAGTGGAGCAAATGGTTACAGCTTACTGGGATTAATTGACTGTATTTCTCAACCAGCCTTTTGGCTCTCAGAGCTGACCTCTCCCAGCTATCCCCTCTTTATTGTACTCCCTAGAGTTTAGCGGCAGTAGGTGTGATTACTCCACCAGGTCTTAAATGTTTTCAACTGTTGAGTCTTTGCTCTTCAGTGGCAGATAGTATGAAATGATCAACATTTTATATTCCTAAATGAGCACTCGTGCTCTAGAAGAAATGTTTCTCCTGCAGTTCAGTCTGGGTCTGAAGCATCCTGAGGTACATAAGCAGGAGGAGGAGGTGATGCTAAGTTCCAACAGCCTCTTACTTTTTTTTTCTTAACCTTCCCTCCCCCCAGAGTATTGAAGTATTTGCTGAAGTTTCTACTATGACAGTGTTTAAGTCTCCTGGGCAAACTTCTGCAAGCTTTCCTGTTGTTGAGGTTCCCTTCCACATTTACATACAGCTTATAATAGATGGGTTAACATCTCTCTTTCCTTCCAGTCTGTCCCTCTTCCCATAAGTGCCGGTGATACCAGTTTTGATGGTAGGTATGGTATTTATGAATGTCTCTCACTTGCAGGATGGCAACTCCACCAAATCAGGCTATTCAGATTATCGCGTGCTTGCTGAATGTCCAGATTCAAAGCAATTATATGGAGGTTGAAGGCTGTATACGTAGACATGTTGAACCACTTATTTTTCACAGTGTATTGGGTTGTTTCTGTCCAGATTGACTGTCTTCACTCCTGCTCCATTTGAGGGAGAAAGAAACAGTGTCAAATAACTAAATGAGACAAGGAAAAAAAAAGCTGATAAAATGCTATTTTCAGGTTTGTAGGGTGGTGTTTGTAAGTCTGTAGGAGCTGAAGCAATTTGAAAGATAAGACCTTCATTTTTCTGATTTGGAAGACTATCAGGGCTGGTGTGTTTCCAGAGTACTGAGCTGATATGTAAGTAGCTAAACTACCCCCCACCAATGTTTTAGCCAATAAATGAAACAACATTAACCTTACTTTGGTATGGACATGTGAGTCAGTGAGCTAGAGCACTTTCCTGTGTTTCAGTAATTAATCTTAAAAGGAACTGTTTCCATTATCAAGAAGATCACTATTTCATTTTAATGTTTATGGAATTGCATCAGGAAATCGCTGGAGAACAGAAAATGGAAGGACTTTTTAAAAGGCATTGATAGATCCTTTTTCAAACTTTAACACAGTTTACTAAAGGCTCCTGCTTCGTAGTCCATAGTACATAGATCTGATCATTGTTTTCGAAATAAGATGTTTTTCTTCTGTTGTCCCAGTTTATCTGAAATCATATCCTAGAATATCTATAGGAGATTTATTAACTGATACTTTAAAGAAAAAAAATCAGCATGAAGTTTGTTTATTTATTTTTATTTGCTTCAATCTAATGAGTCTGAGCTTACCTTGGGAGATCCAGTGCAGACAAGTTACCTTCCCAACAATAGTTTCTCTCTCATCTTGCTTCAATTCTCTTTAGAGGTGATCTTGGCATCTGAACTGCAGTGCTTACCTTAAACACTTTGGGTAGCAACTCAAACCAGCGGTAGAGTGGAAGAGATGTTCTGGAAGCTTTGTCCTGTGGCCAGAATTTTAAAACACCACTCTTAAAATCCAGGCCCCTAAGTTTTCACTTAGTTATCCTCTACATATTCTAAAGATTCGATGCCTTAGAGCCCTCAGTTTGTTTAGAAAGGAAACTATTGGCGTCCTTTTTGGAAATCAGAACTCTTGAAGTCCTAAATACTTAGAGCTCCTTAGTCTTCAAATAAATACTTTCAAACTAGCAAATTCAAATAAAAACAGCATTTGTAACCACCCAATTGGTGTATCACAAATAAAATATGCTGGATAAATAGTCTAAGATATGGCACTACCATGCCAAGTAGCTACAGTGCTAGCAGGAGGCTGTTATCAGCTCTTTGGACTGTAGAGTTCAAAATGTCAATGCACCACTGCTGAATAGTGCAGGGGAAAGCATTTATTTAGCGTCCCACTCTGAAAGTGTGCTTTGGAGACAAATATCAAGATGCAAGATCGGGTGGCAAGTACCATAAGATTTGGCTAAGATGCTCAACATCTAATGATATTTTACAATTCTATTGATTATTTGGATTGCTTCTTCCAAAGATCAGCAGCATTTTGTACGGGTTCTTGCTGAGCAAGCAGACTCAGTTGCAGATATACTTTTTGTCCTTTTAGTTCACCCCTTTGCTTTCATTACAAATTCTTTGGCCTTATGTCCTGTGGAAATTCAGCAAAGAAGAACTGCATAAGGACCTCAGACCCCCGCTAATCAGGGAGAGCAAAGACCGAAATGCCAGCAATTTTTAGTCTTTAAAAATGTGAGGAAAGGAGGATTCATTTTTCTCACGTTCTCTAAAGTTATACTCCCAACCTGGTCTTTCACGATGAGGAAAAATGGCAGATCTTATTTTGAAAATGAGATCTATTTTCAGAGAGATTTATTCTGCCTTTTTTTTTGGTGATTCTTCTGTCAGGATTTTGAGGTTGGAGATGGACAAAGCATAGAGGACTTCATAATTTAAAAACCAAACAAACGAACAGAAACAACCAAACAACTACAGTCCATGTTGATCTGTCCTGTTTAATCTTATTATGTGGCAGTAACTCGGGAGGAAAAAGTATTAATGTCAAAAATCCATTCATACAGAAATGTGTTACACTGTCAGTGAAAATGTCAGGTTTCTTACAACAACAGATCTTCTGTAAAGTTCTCATGGTGAAGCTGCTGATGATAATCCTTCCTGAATTGAGAAACCTCTGTTCAAATCCAGTCCGTCACCTTTGAAAATAGTGCCTCAAAGTAGTCTGCGCTGTGCTGGAAGTGCCATCAAGTTTAAAAAAATAAAATAGCCCTTTTCTACTGTCTGAAGTAAAGAACAAAGTCTTACACAGCATGTTAAGGGAAAGAATTGAGATTGTGTAAAATAGGTCAGAGACATATTTAATCGTAAAGGGCTTGGTTGGAGAAAGAATAAAATTTTCCGTAATGGCGATCAGGTAACCCTGAAGTGTTAACCCCCAGAGGGATTAGAGGCGTCTGCCATTGCCTGCTGCCTTGTAAGGCCTTGGGGATGTGATTAACTTATGATAATTAAAGCTCTTTACGTGGAAATACAGTGCGAAAATAGAGAGTCTGATAAAGTTTCGAAGTTGTGGCTCGGAACAACGTCTAATGCTCGTGTTAACCTGTACTACTTGCTTGTTTGTAAACACCCTCTTTCTTTATATGTGTTTCCTTATTGTTTGATCTGTGGCAAGCGGCACAAGAAATGAATGTTTCTGGGGACCCAAAGTACTTTTTTCAGTGCCTTGGGTTGCATTAGCATCATGCTGCTGCTTGAGTGATCAAATTTGCAAGTACCCTTGATAAAGAATCTGCTTGCCAGTTTAAACAGCGTGGAGAGGGAATCACACTTGTGTTTCTCGGGACAGTAAAACTGTGCGAAGCAATTGTATGGATTAGAAAAGCCAAATTCTGGATGGCCCCAACTTTTGCAACGCTCAGCTGGAAGTAAATCAGAAACATCCCCGATCTCAGTGAGTTTGGTGTGTGGTATTATGGCAAGTGGAGGTCTGTCACTGCCCATGTGTAGTCCTACAGGACGCTTTGTAGCCCACTGCCTTCACCAGAAATGCTTCCATCGGTTTCTTCTCAACTCTGAGAAAGTAATTCCGAAGAAAATCTTTTAATTCTGCACAATATTAAGACTGCTAAAATTAGGGGACCTTGTCTTCACAATGAAGGTGTAGTGAAGATACTAAGAAATCTGTCTTGAAAACTGAAAAACGCAGGAGCTATTTTATGATTATGCCCAGCCTGGATATCATGTTCCCTTTCTATAGTTTCACATAATGTGCTTGCAAATTGGATAACCTGATCTTAAACAAAAAAGTTATCCTGACGCTCTTGTTACACGCTGAAAAGGACAGCCATTTGAAAATCAGTTTTCTGAACGTTTTTCCTGGGTAGGTGAGTTCTTAGACTCTTCTAAACTTCTTTCTGCTTCATACAAAGCATAGGCATGGAATATTAAATACTGAAATACAGTGATGTCAAAGTAGGAATTTTCCATACCTGAGACTCTGTGAGACTCTAAATATTTTTGTCTATTTTTTTCACTTACATTGCACCAAAGCTCAACATTCAGCATACCAAACATTCACCAGCAGTGGCTTTATGCACGTGCTGTCAGTATGCCCTTCTGGAGAGGCATCTTATTTATTTTACTGATAGAAAAGTGATGCATTTCAGATTGTTTTGGTGAAAGAAATGTCTTACTGATGTGCTTTTATTTCAGCAGCTGTGTATTAGTGGTTTTGTTTTTTTGTGTGTTCTAGCCACCATGGATCTTGTTTGTACTGTTATGGGTAACGGCAAATTTGCTGGAAGCACATGATTTTCAGGAGGACAGGTAAAGACAGGTTGCTCCTGGGAAGGGTGTGAGTGGACTGGATGCAGAAATTCCATGGTGTGCATCAGGGGCAGCAGCTGGTCAGGCTCTTCGGCCCCGTGTCAGGTGCTGGGCTCTGCCTGCCACCTGCCAGTCAGACCTTGCGGGTGACTTCTTTGGGGACTGACATCTGTTGTGAAGCTGCCATCTCTTCAGAAGTAACTGATGATTTTCTTGCAGCACTGAAGTTGCACTGCCACTGTTTGTTGACCTCTACATAACCTCAGGAGGTTGGGGTAGTCACGCTTAGTAAATCGAAAGATTTACTTATTACTTACGCTTCAGATGTAGGTTAATTTCCCTGTGAAATCTGTGTAAGCAATATTCAGGGTTAGATGCTTTTGACTTCTGCAAAGTTAATGCTATTTATTTTTGTCTTGTCTTTGATCTAATTAAGTACTCTAACGTATTCCTATCCACAAGTATGACCAGACTGATGCATATGTATGCAACACAATGTTTCCATGCTAATTTGTGTTTACTGACCACTGTATGGGATAGGGGTGGTTCCTTGAAAAGATGTCTATCCATTATTTGTCATTTATGGCAGTACTTCCCTACCAGTGGGTTGGTGGGATAGATGGTAATCCTCTCATTCCTTGCACTGTGCAGAAGGATGGTATATTAAAGGCGTGCAGGTGGTTACCCCTTTTACACAGATTTGTACGAAGACCTAAAGGAGTTGGACTTACCAGATCATTATTTCAGTTTTTTTAGTGAGCTCATTTAGAACCACAGAGTTTTCCTATTTTATTGATAGCATAATTCAGAGGTACTGAATATTGCTTCGTAATTCCTTATAGTCACCTTGTGAATGATGTACTGTTGCTCATGGTTAATATTGGAGATCTGCTGAAGTAGCTATGGTACACTTTTATTCCCCTAATTCAGAAGGGATGTAAATATTGTTCCTATTTTGTTCCCTCTTCCTTACAGTGGAGACCAGTAAAATACCTGACATATTGTAGTATTTGTGGAGTACTGTGTTTATACCACGTTACATGTCTGCTCGCTCTGGTACGCTGTGTGTTTGGTATTGGATGCCAGTGCTTTGGGCTCCTCTACCCAGGGAGGTTAAAGCCCACTGGTATCTGGGATGCTGGACCTCTTACAAGTCATACCCTAATCATATCCTGTGCATCCATTTGGCTGCTGAGGAGGACAGTTTGGTGTTTGAAGGCACTTCTTTGCTGTGCTTAATAGTTTTTTATATCATTTATTTCTGTTGAGCAGAGTTGAAGCCTTTATTTTTTTGTCCTATTGCTTGCATGAGACTGAGGTCAAGAAACACTTGTTTTCAGACCTGTCTACAAAAAATGTGAAACATTTTTGGAAAGGAATGGATTAGTGAAGTGCTCTCTTTATAGAAATAATACTCTTCAAATGTTGTTAATAAAGTTGTTGATGTTAACTCGGTGCTCAAATACTTCTATGAATCCTAATTTGCCACTGAGTGCAGTTCCTTAAACCCGGGGAACTTTATTTAAAAGAAAAATTCAGCAACTACAAATTAAACCATCTTTGAGCTTTTCAGTCCAACTCATTCTTTGTTCTTGTTAGCTCTGACACTATGGTTAATTGATTCTGGATAAAGAACACATCGACTTCAAGGCAGCCGGTAATGCTTTGCCTGAAAGCTCCCCTTACCAGTTCTTTGTTTTCAGTGATTCCAGGTATTTTGAACAGTAGAAAATCTTACAGTTCATAGACTTGGAGCACTTAATATTAATTTGCCTGGATGGCAAACATTTCTGTGTTTTTCCTCTGTCGAGACACGTGAAGGTGCCTGGCCATCCCATGGAGGCTGGAGAATTGGCAATTACATTTCTCATGGAGAAGAGGTTTGAGGATTTGTTTCCTTTCACACTGATTCTCCAGAAAATTTAGTTCTAATGTGTCAAGATATCTCTTTTTAGCAATGCCAGAATAGTTCATTTAAAATTTTACCAGTTGGTAGTTTTATGTTTCTGTCAGGGCTTAATAGTTACATGTTTTTTAAACTACCGTGACAACTGGTGCTATTTGTTGGTACAACAAAAAGGCAGAAATAAATAAGGATAAATTTATATCATAAAATAGTATTCAGAAATGAAAACCTGTGAACTATCGTGTATTTTATTTAGCAATGGATCTATGCTGAAAGGTTCAAATGGACTTACGATTACCTGCATCTGAAATGCAGTAGTTGGATCCTTTCTAGCTGCAACCAGTGCTTTTTATTATTCATCAATCAGGAGCTAGTAGCAACGGCACACTGGTGGAGCAGATGGGGAAATTGTGTTAAGGACACATTGGAAATCTGTAATAAAATGAGTATCAAAATAGTTAGTCAGGGCAAACCCACCTGTGCTGCCAAGTGCAAAACTCAATCTATACTGTGTTCTTTGCATACTTTTGTTTCTTGTTCAGCTGCAGACTTACGGTGTTGACAATTTGTCTGCCACAAAGGAAAGATGGATTTCTTTGCTGGATGCTCAAGGTCACTGTTTCTTCTTGCTTGAGGAGTACATCTAAGAGCCAGTTGGTCTGTGAGGATGTCTGTGTGCAAGAGTACATGCTATACGTTCACCAAAGCAGCAGTGAAGTGCTGGGAACCCATAAATTGTCTGTAGGTTTCAGTGCTTTGTCAGAATGGATTGCATCATTCACAGTTATCGCAGGTTTGGCTTGGGATTGTTCCAATGAGTGACACTACTACAGTGTTTCAAGCATGGTTTGTGTTTTCCAAGTCACCTTGGGAATACAGAAAAAAATGTTTAAAAAATTTTCAATTTTATGTACAACTCAATCTTATTACAAAACCAGGAGGCAGGTCACTGTTTGTGAGCAGTGCTGAACTTACGCCCTTGTCCTTTCCAGCCATATTAAAAATAAAACAATAAAAATAAAAAAGAAAATGGTGAAGGTGATCTTCATTCAACCCATGATACAGCTACATGGAAGTGTCCTCTGAAAATGCCAGTCTAGAGGGCTAAGATTTCATCAACGTGTCAACACAAAGTTTAAATTCCATCTGTTGCCATTTCTCTACAAGCTAGGATGCAAATTCAAGAGTCAGGTTTTGGTGGAGTGCTTCCCTCAGTGCTCGGAAAATTCCCCACCGAGCTGATTGTATTTATGGTGCTATGTAAGAGAGAATAAAAGCAACGGTGAGTGGTTTCTGGTGAAGATCTGAAAGGGTGATGTGGTTTAGACCTATCTATATTGATGGAAGAATTGAAAAGACAGGCTACAGTAAGACTGAGCTTTGGCAATTTGCCTGCTTATATATTGTGACTGAGTAAAGAAAGCAGCTTGCACATACCACAAATGGCTGAAAACAATGCATGTAAGCGTTTTGCCATGTTCACTGTCTCTAATTTAATTTTGGAGTTCCAGACTTTAGATAAAATCTTCCTGTTTTTTCTTTTTGCTTGCACAGGAACTGATAGTCATGCTTGGTGATGAAATGTTGTTCTTTCAGGTGGAACAAAGTGTCTGTGGCACTGCAAGACCTGCTAACCCATGCCTAATTTCTCTTCTCTCTGCTTTGTCCATTTTTAGCAATGGTGAACTTCTGTAGGGACTGATCAGCTTCTACTTAGTGTCCTTTAAAATCCTTTTGAGTTGACTGTTCATCACCGGGAGAGCTGAGTCAGAAAGCTGCAGTGGGGCATGCTTGTGTGCTGGAAGTGGCCTCGCTGTGATGAGCTGGGATCCTTTGGGCCTCTTATTGTGGTTAGGGTTTGGTGAGAAGGACTTACAGAAGCGGTGTGGATACAAGTGGATGCACTGGCAGTGCAACTGATACCACCCCAAACTTCCAGAAATCTGTTTTTCATGGTTTTGATGTTTTGCCCTGTAAGGCAATGCAGAAAAAAGACATGGGATTGTCAGGGCTTCCTCACTTTGAAGGGCTCTTTACAGGAAACAGATCTTCTGGAAAAACAAAACAAAACACAAGGCATTAGCCAAAAAGCTTCAGTTTTCCGTTTGTTTTCTTCCTTATTTGTGTTCACATCTTTTCCAGAAGTTTTGATGTGCCTTGTTCCTGGAGACATCTTTTATGAGCTGATGCACTTAAGTGCTCTTCTGTATTGGAAAAGAAAGAATGAGCCTGCTGTACAAAGGCACTTTACTCTTGACTTACTGTTATCCTTTAATCCGATCTCTTCAGGTTGGTTTGGTTTACTGATGGCGCTGGAGAAAGGGATAAAGAAGACCGATGGCACTAGTCCTTATTATGCACAGGCATGGTTGTTGGAAATGGGTGCTGGAAGGAGAGTCGTCAGGCTTAAATGTTTGTTATTCCTGGCTCTGCTGCTGACCGGCTGAGACATCTTCAGGAAGTGATTTCACCTGTTCTCTTTCTGTCTCCCTAACCCACAGACTAAGTGTAAAATGCAGGGAAGTGTTCACTGTTGAGAACTGTTTTTATGTATTATTCATCTTACCATTTGCTCTTTTACTGAGTCGCCACAACGTTCATCATTGTGAGAGCCAGGTCCTTAAAAGGGAACACTCAGACATGCTATGGTGTGAATAGAAATAAGGGTGAGCAGTGACTTATCAGTACTTTCCAGAGCTGGCCTATTGAATTCAGATACAGATCTGAACACACAAAAAAGATGAAGCAAGTGTAGAAGTGGATTTATATTGCAAGGAACGTAGTTATGTTCTTAGGAAACAATATGAACCTGCATTTTGACAGCACAGATACCTCTACCCCAGATAAAAATGGAATTTGCTGGCATTTAATAATGCATTCAGAAGCGTGCTGTACTCAGAATAAATGGCACTCTTATTTGTTGGGCTGCAGCAGTTAGCACCGCTACATCTCGGAGTGCGGCACCTCTCTAATGACGGCGTGCAGCACTGGCCGGGCTCGGCCGGTGTTTCTGTGCGCTGCCTCATTCCCAAGGGTAAGGGACTGCTGGGAAGAAAACTTACTTGCCCGAAGCTCTCTGACTATTTGCTAGCAGGGGATCAGCGAGCGGCTCTTGGCTATAACCTGTCCGTCGGTGTGAAGGTGCTGTGCCACGTGGGCTCGCTGCAGGCAGGTAGCAGCCGGCGGTAGGCAGAGGTGAGGCTGAATGCCTGCCTGTGAGGGGCTGCTGCGGCCCCGTGGCATCGCTTCCAGCCTGTGGTGAGTCACAGATGTAGCCCAGCTGTAATTGCAATGATTTCTGATGTGCATAGCTCTGATTGTTGCTTTATTTGAATGTAAGTGCCAGCAACCTACACGGGTTGGCTGTTCGGAAGAAGAAAGCTGTTTGTGCAGTGGAAATGAGCGTGTCTCAGCTCCGTGTTGGTGCTGGGTGCTTAAAATGGGGCTCTACAGGAGCAGAGCAGAGTGCAGCTGTACTGCAGCATGGAGAGAGTCCACGCAAGCATCTCGTTTTGCCGATAGTTTGCTTTTCAGAGTTTAAATAATATTTATTAAAAAGTTACGCTAAACGGTCATACGTGCTCCATTACCATAATCTTTACACTGGCTCTCGTGCAGCATTTTAGTTTTTTGTTTTAATTTTTAATAGAGCCCCCACAGTGCGCAGGGTTTGGGAAATGCAGCTCTTGTTATGGAGTTAATGAAGTCTGGCCAAGGTTGCTCCAAGCTCTGGGATCGTGTTGTTGTCTGCTGGGCGGATGTGTTCTGGTGTGACAACTTTACCTTAAATCACAGAAAATAACAGTGCTGGGCTGGGAAGTCCTCAGACCTCGCTGAAGAGCTTCAGGTTAATAAAACCCAGGGCTTCTGGGAATCTGCTGCTTGTCAGCCCTATCTTCCTGATTTTTAAAGCAGTGCTTGGGCTTAAAAAGGGGGAGGGGGGCTCCCCAAAGGCATATGTTTGAGAGATAAAAGATACGAAAGAGACTTGAAGAGTTCCTATTGCTTGTGAAATCCGTCTCATTTTTCCAGAGGGCTTGTAAAATAAAATTGTAGATGCTTCCTCTCTTCGTGCAATTCAATGTGACGAGTAAGAAGGGTGGAAAAAGAGGATGTCTTTATCTAGAGCTGCTTGGCTTTTCTGCTGGTAGGTGGTAAAAGGGACACAGGCAGATTGCCTAAAAAAAGGGTAGATTTAGATGGATGTTAGGAGGAAATTCTTTACTCAGAGGGTGGTGAGGCACTGGCACAGGATGTCCAGAGGAGCTGTGGATGCCCCGTCCCTGGAAGCGTTCAAGGCCAGGCTGGATGGGGCTTGGAGCAACCTGGTCTGGTGGGAGGTGTCCTGCACATGGCAGGGGGTTGGAACTGGCTGATCTTTAAGGTTCCTTCCAACCCAAACCATTCAATGATGATTCTTTTTTTTTGTGCACTTGTTTTGCTTTCAATGTAGTGTGATTTCCTCCCCCCCCCCCCCTCCCCCCCCGTTATCAGATTGTACCGCCATATCATTTCATGCTTTCCATCAACCCATAGAAACCTGCATTTTCTGCTTCAGGTAAACTTTGTCTGGGAAAGGAAAACAGTCCAGAAATCATTTTAGTATCTTGTGCAGAGAACCACACATTCACAGACAGGATTGTTTCAGCTTTAGTATAAATGTGGTGCTACAGTGTCACATTGATATATTTGTGAGGAGCAGTAAGCTGTTTTTGGCTTCCTGCTGAAAGCAGCATGGTTGGTTCTGAAATAAGAGATGATACAATTTGGGCCTGAGGAGATGGGCCTTGTCTTTTCGTCCTCTGTTTTTAAGGAAAAGCTGGTGGGGTTGAGTTTTGTTATTGTGTGAAGGTTATTTTCCCCTCCTTCTCCTTCCATGAACAGTAACTGTTGAGACTTTGGATGTTAAAACAGTCCTGACGGGGCTGGAAGATGTTTACAGGGCTTGGATGGCTTGGCCAAAGGAATGAGATAAATGGCAAATTCTATTTCAGAAATAAAAACACCCAGCGGAAAACAATCCTCTGTCATCATGGGCATGTTGAAGGTGTTTCAAAAAGTCTTTTCAATGATTGTATATTGGGGACGAACTGCTGCTGATGGGGGATGCCATGAAGCACCTTAGACTTATGGGCTCCGAGGGCTTTTATTCCCCCATGAAAATCCGTTTTAAGGTACGGGGCCTTATTGCTTCCATGCAAGTGAAAAATACCACGGTGTACATGTTGCACGCTCTCCTTGGTACTTCAAAAGCATCAGAGCACTTTTTAAGCACTTTATGAGACATTCGGGAGTAGATAATCCTGTTTCATAGGAAATCTCTTTTCAAACCTGACGTCAGTGTGTAACAGAGACCCTTCAGAGGTTTTTGATTTGTCTTGGGGAGCGATGAAATTCCCACCTCAGTTCTTATGATACCTACGTGAATGTGGGAGACGGTGGTCCGCAGCCTTACAGGCTTCCAGTTACGTGCCTGTGCATTAGGCTGAGAGAGCCTGTTTTAATCTTTCCTGCAGGAGCTCTTGCATTTAGTATACATAATTAAACAGTCCTTAAGCAAGAGAAAGGCTTAGGCCCTGGTGCATGAGTGGGTTAACCCTTGGCAATTTGTGCTGTCCTGCTTTTAGAGAGCTGTCTGCAGCATTTGTTTCTCTAGTAGCCTTGTAAAACTGTTAGGTAAATTAGTGTTTTGCTTCATCTTTCAGATAGTCATTTAATTTCATGTCCCTGTTGATGGAGAAGCTGTGTGACACTGCAGACTGATGCTCCGATGTTCTGCTGTTCGTGCTTGCTCTGTTATAACAGGAATGTGAGACCCACTGCTGTAAGGTTTGTAAGCTGCTAAACAGGCAGTTAATTTGGTGCCAGACTACACAGGGAGATGTTGCACTACACTAACAGCACTAATACGGCTTATGAATTGAGAGGTAATGCTGTTTAAAGGTGTCTGCCGAAACGGAAGGGAATGAAGATTTTGAAAGCAATGTCTGTCTGACTGACGGCTTGGACAGCAGTTGCAGGGACTGCTGTCACCTCTGGCAAAGGAGAGGAGTAGCCTTGTAAACTGGAGACTGCCCTCGGCTGTAGCTTAGTTATAGGAGAAAACAGAGCACATGCATGCACTTCAGAAACTATTTAGATTATTTGAAAACTTCCCATTAAGGCTGCAGCTATTATTTAATAGAATAATTAAATCTCAGAGTGAATAAATGGTACATTTCAGGTTTTCTTTATTTTATTAGATTCCTAAATCACCTTGTTTTCATCTGAGGGATCAGCAGCAATGGTCTTTGAGCTCTGTGGGCTGGATTCAGACATGTAAGGAGAGGCTGTGGTTTTTGTTGTCCTCTGCATGACCTCTTTGCTTACATCAGGAATGAATTTGGCCTTCTGCCTCTCTTCCCATTGCAGGCTGCACTTCTGTTGTGTCCTATCAATGAGTAATTACAGCTAGAGCTCTGCTCTATTGATTTTAAACCCTTCATGAAAGAAGCTTCTTGAAAAGGTTTGATGCAGGTTCACTTAAGAGCCTTTTTTGTTGTTATTGTTTTTGTTTGGTTTTAGTCTGCTGTCACTGGGCCAGAGGGTATGTGCTGCTCGCCTACAGCCAAAACCCCCTGAGCTAGGACTGGGAGCAGGGGTGTCAGAGCTTCCTTGAACCCAGAGAAGGCAAATGCTGGGCAGGGGCTAGAAAGGCCCTGAAACTTCTCAGTTTTGTATGTGCTGGGTCAGTCGTGGTCTCCAGCTGTGTGTGGCTGCTCTCACACTACCTTGGGTGGCCTTCTGGAGGTAGACCAGGTTCTTCGGGAGGGAGAATGGATGTAGCCACGTAGCACTTAGGGGCAGGGAATGGCTGTGCAACCTCTGTGGTTACAGAAGATGGATGTCCACTGGGACTCCAGGAGCTCAGGGCTACGTGTGTGTTGCTGGTTCATGGACTCATTGCACTGTAACCCAGTTCAGAGCTCTGTCAGTGGGAGGACATTTTCCCCACCTTCACTTGCCCCTTGTTCCTGCACCTGGGAACCAGTAGGCAGGTTGCTCTCACTGACACACAACTTTATGTGCGAGCACCTTTTGTCAAACAATGCCAACCTAAAAGCACTCAGTTTCCCTTACACATCTTAGAACTTCGTTACTGATTTTGGGAAACTGAGGCATGTGTAACGCTATGTAAGCTGTGAAATAGGCAGGAAAAAATCCATCAGTTGGCTGAGGGCCTTTGACATTCAGACTGAATCCATGGGTAGATCCTATCAGTCTCTTCATTTGAGCTATTCTACATGCAGGAAATAATTATGAAGGAGTTCCTATCAACTAACAGTTTGTAGTGGAGTATTTGCCCAGGACTGAACCTCTATAGCTACATTTAAACTAATTTGAAATGTAGGTGCTAAATAATAGCTATTGCATAATGACTGTGTGGTTTCAATTTAGCCGTAGAGTAGAAGAGATGTGTGGTAAGTGTGGGCTAATAAATGGCAAGTGTTTATTCTTCTCTGCAGTGTTTGCTAAGTGTGACACAGGTTGGCTCTCTTTCTTTAGTCTGAATTTTCTCACTTTCCTAAAGGTACTTTTACCATCTGTCCCGACATGGATTAAAATATCCACTTACCAGAAACACTATCATTAACTATACAGTTTTACAGTGATTTGGGGGGTTCAAAGTAAGTATTGATTTCTAAGAACATGGATACTAATAATAATTCTATATAACTGATGTTTAATTTTTCATATATAGAAGGCTATACTTAGAATTTATAATGGCTGTGTCTGTTACTGTCCTGAAGGACAATTTCATAGAGGCTTTAATGTGCTGTCAATTTTTTTGTGCTAAAGATAGTAAAGATAGGAGGAAATTTTGAGGAAGAAATGATTTTTTTGTTGTTTAAACTAATGATGTTTGGCTGTAAAAAAATATATATAGGTACAGTGACAATGAGTTGATATTTTTGAATGAAGCTTTGCTGCTAATTATTTAGCCAGTGTTTGGGAACTGTCATCCACTGCCATCATTAGCAGTAAATCAGGATGTTGAAGGGGGACTGTCAGTAACTTAGTTCAGGAGGTAGTGGAAGAAGTAATTTCCTTCCCAGTAAAAAATAAAACATAATGAAATGCTATTTCAGGCTCATATTTACATGTTACTTTTGCCGTGGCCTTCAAAAATAGAAATGAAAGTTAGAAGAAAAAGTTCAAGTGAAAAATATTTAACTTCAATAATCTGTTTTTTTTCTGATGTTTATATTTCTTTGGACAGGGTATAGAGTAATCTACTTCTGAAAACATGGTAGGTTAAAATCAATTTATTCTGCAAGGTGTTTTGCTAGGATATACAGGTCCTGTGATAATTTATAGCAAGAAAAAAAAAACATTCTATCCAATCCCTTCCTTTTTGGGGAGCTATGGGGCTTGGATGATTACATGAAATTTGGAGTTGTAAGCAGTATAAGCTATTTGTTTTTTAAATTCCAAAGTGGGAAATCTGACTTGGTGATGACTTATGACTTTTCACTCCTTATGCTGCAGCAGACCATTTGAGGCCAGATCCTTTGAGTAGGCAGAGGAGTTCCAGAACTGATCATCTGTTGCACAGAGGTGGTCTTTGATTTGATTGCTTAGATTAGATCCCATTCATTGGTTCATGGTATGACAGAGATGAGTAGGCATTTCTCCGAAGAGAAGGAAGAAGAGACTGCAGACTGGTAATATAATTTCTGTGGAACACGTAGTGGGTTGAACCCCCCCCACACACACACCTTTACTTCCTGTGAAGTTAGGATGTTAGTATTTTACAGAAGACGCGCCAGCTGGCTTTTTGGAAGTTGCACAGTCCTTACTTTGGAGTATCAGCTGGCTTTAGATTCTCTTTCTGTTTCTAAAGCCTCCCTTTGTGTTTTCCAAGTCTTACAAAATTAGACCATTCTGGATTAGTCTGAGTTTAAGGAATTAAACTAACCACATTAAGGGAAACTGTACAATAGGTTTGTCTGATGGTCCGAGGCACAACTTCCAAGATCTGTGCTGCTTAGTCTTGTGTTCATATTACACTTTAAATTTTTCCAATTCATTTCAAATTACTCTAAGCAACAGGGCTCGGCACTGCTCTTCTAGCAGGCTGCTGCACCATCTGAAATAATAGTGTTAGCAAACATTTCAACTTGCACAGCTTTCTTCTGGCTCATCTCCCTAACTTCAGCACACAGTTTATTTCCCTTTATTGATAAGATTCTAAGAGACTTGTAACTTCCATTTTGGAAATAAGTGGATTGCAGTTCTTGCCATGCGTGGAAGCACACTGCTGTTACAAGAAGCTCTAGAGCAAGGACGAGGAACCTCTGACAGAAACCTGTCTGGCTTTGGCCACCTGAAAGCTCTTTCCTCCTAAGATGCCAAATAGAATGGAGCCAGGAAGTAATTAGGCCACTGTTGGTGGTGTTACCAAGTGCTCAGGTTCGTTTTGGGGCTGTGCCATCCGGTATGACACCCAGTCACATCTTAGGAACAGAATTTCCCAGGGACCTCTCACAACACTTGGTGTGAGGAGGGCTGCAACAAATTTGGCTGCTTCCATCCTCAGACATGTATGTCCAGGTTCTCCCAAAAGAGCTCTCTTTCTTAGAGCAGGAACTGAGGTGGCATTTGAATTTTAGAAATTTATACCTCACCTAGTGGCACCAAGGTTCCCCGGGAAATTCAGATATTAGGAAGGTTGTGGTGACGTTTGCATGTCCTCAGGCCTTGGGCATGCATTTTCTGACTCGAGGGGGAGCATTTAAATTTCAGCTGTGCTGTGGATTGCCAGCATTACTGTATTATTGACTTGTGATGAATATGTTTTGGAATGTAAACTAGATGAAAGGAAAAAACAAAGTAATTTTGACATTGCTTATAAAGCTTATTTACAAGATTCACGTTCTCCATCCTCTTTCTGCCAATGATATTAGTGTTGATGAATTCCTGTTTAGAGAAACACAGATCTTATTCTATCAAGGGGTAAATATGCAGCGTGATACACAGGGATTAACTGCGCAAGTCATTATCTTTGACATGCTATCTTTAGTGCTGCTAGTCCTTCTCTGCAAAGGATCTTTTCTATATTTAAATAATTACTGTTGAAGAAAAATTAGGTGATTACCACGACCTCACATGTCTTTTAGCAATTTTTGGCGAAACCAGAATAGACCTGGTTGTATGACAGAGGTGTTTGTTAATTTCTGTAGCGTATTGTGCATTTGTAAAATGTCTGCTGTGATGGTATTAGTTCATCTCATTTCTCTGGAGTGGTGACAAAGCTAATAAAAGACTGAATCAGGTAATGACTTTTATACAGCAAACATTTGCTGCTAGGCAGCCCACTGACAAAATGACATGGTCTTTCAAAGCCTTTTTGCACATGTAAAACCTTCAATATTTAACTGACTTATAGGAAACTGAATCATTCCAAGAAGTTTTCCCCCATACAACCACATTTTGTTTCCAGAACGTAATTACACCCTTGGAGAGCAAGCTGACTAGTAAGAGCTTCGTGCTGCAGAAAATCCTGGAGGTAGGATTACCTTTCTAATGATGATAGCTACTCCCTTTAATGAGCTTCTTATTGCCAGTGTTCGTGTGTCTTTGGTAAATTGTATTTGTAGCCTTCCTTGAATCCAATGATGCTCTGGAGGGGACTTGCTAACAAGAAGCTATTCAGTTCTGCCATCAAAATGACAGAAAGACTAGGGTGAATTTCCTCCTCTTGCTGGAGTTCAGCTTTGCTGACTAAAGTTAAATCACCCTGCAAAGGATGAATCATCAGTGGCTCACAAAAATAATTTCTCCAGAGGAAAATGTTTGGCCTCTGAAATAGACCAAGTTGCAGCAGGATTTCCCTGAGGGAAGACTCTCCTTCCCAAACACAGTGTCTTCATCTCCCCCTCCCTTCCAATTATTGACGCTTCGACACTTTTAAATTTGCCGGTGTGTCTAACAAGTTTCAGAGCTAAAATGTTCCTAGTAAAATGTCAAAAAATTGAAAATATTCTTCATCACTGTCACTGGTTGTTAGCATCTAGCCTGCTTAAGCAGGGAAGCAAGTAAGTGGGTTTCCTGAGCTTTGACTTCTGTTCTCTGCAAGCACTGCCTTATTTTCTTAGGTATCTTAAAAACTTCCACGGTATGTGACCCCTGTATGTTGTATATTTTTCCTTTCAAAATTGAATAGCTTTCAGCGACTCTCCATGACATTCAGCCCTTCTGATTCCTTAGAAGCTAGTGTACTATGATACAAAAGCAGCATACACGCTTGACCTAATGTAGTTTCACCTCTTTTAAAGGTTTATGAAGTGTAATGCTCCTTATTGTCAAGGTATTTGGATTTCGCTATATGAAATTTCACTTCATGGCTACTTGTAAATGACATGCTGGGATGAAACTGTGAGAAAAGGAAGGGTGTATGTGAGACAGATGAAAGATGGTGATATACTCAAGGATGCTCAGGGAATCATTTTTATCCTGCAATTAAACTTCAGAAGCCTGTGACTTCCAGTCCTACGCTAAAAAAAATTGCATTTCCTGAATTAAATTTGCAAAGATGGTATTGTTGTCAGCAACAGCAGCTCCTGGCTTTGTGCCTAGCTATGCTCGTGCTCAGGAATAAGATGTTAGGCTGCCGAGACAGTGTTTGGGTACCTCTTTGAGGTAGATCATGGTACAACTGCGTTACAGTTTGGGAGCCCCTACAGCTATCCTACATCTGTCATTTCTTTCACATTTGATTAAAGAGTGAAGGGAAAAATAGAGAATATGTTTGTCTCTGACACTCACTAAATATACTGGTCTGGAGAAAAAGTTTTCCAACTGCAATTTTTTCTCTTTAATTTCAATATTTTTCTATTTCAATGGGAGTAAACGAAGTATCCTTCTGGCATGATGCTAGTGATGGTGGTAGCACAAATACACCCAACTCTGAAGCCTTGCTGAGAATTTCTGTTGAAGCTTTGTTTCTTCATTGAAAGCATCTTTATTTCCTGTTAGCAGAATGCTTCTTGAGGAGGAGGTAGGAAAATGTACTGATTTCATAGCTTGAATTCGCCAGAAACTGAAATTTGCATTGTACTGAAAAGTGCAGATTCTCTTTTTTCATTCACATCTGTAAAGCTGAAATGTTCAGTTCTCTTTAAAATGCAACAGCAGTGTTTTATTCATCCTATTATCTGTTTGTGTCCTAACAGAAGCCTATTTTGACTGTCACATCATGAAATGACATAATTGCATGTGTCACAAGAAAGGTGCCAGTGGTAATGAAACCAGCTGTTTGACTGTCAATATATTTAGTTCTGTGATATCATTTCACGCTTGATTTGGATATTATGTCATTAAATATTTGCTGAAATGCGTGTGGATTCATTACTTTTGCATCTCATCCTATTTTCACTCTCAAAGGGTAGAGCCACCGCTTGGAGACTTGTGGCTGGGTGGACATACATGGGTGTCTCTCTGGCCATCAGACACCGCCGCAGGATCAGGCAGCTTTCACTGCCTTGGGGCCTGCTGCTGCTCGGGTTCGTGAGGTAGGAAGCTGCTTAACAGACCTGCAGGCTCTGGGGAGGCTTTACCTTTGTGGCCTGCATGGGAGTGGGAAGTGGAGTGTAGCACCAGAGCCGCATCCTGGAAATGCTCTCGGGGTTCTGAGCTCCCTGCAGCCACATGAACTGAAACTTTTACTGCAGTCCCCGGGGAAGACCTTTTTGGAAACAAGGATACTTCCACTGTGTACCACGTTACTGGTCTCATGATCCGGTGCTAGGAAGATGATGCAGGTTTTAAGTAGCCATTAACTTTTTTTTTTATAATCACTGGAAATGCATGGCTCTCTCTGTGTCGTAGCTGGGGCTTCTCAGTGAGCAGGGAACGTGCCTTCATTGTCAGAGTCAACGGGACCTTGTGAGAAATGGTGGGGACCAATGCTTGGAGCCCTGTTTGCACAGGGCTGCCGAGTCAAGAAGTCAGTTCAGTGGGATCTGAAACTTTGGCACTGTTGTGCGGTGGAAACCCGAGAAGTCACTGCTGCTTAGTCTGTAATTTTTACCACAGCATTAGAAGACATGATAGCACCAATTCCTAATACGTATCGTGAGTGGTAGCACAGTTTATCACAGATGGAAACAAACTCGTTTCATGTTCAGTAGACTATGAAATGAGTCACAGCTGTTCTCTCGCTGTCACATGGTGACAAACGGCCTTCATTACAGAGCCTCCGCAGCGCGGCTCTTCAGCCAGTTGGCTCGCTTGCACTGTGCCCGTCCCTCAGCAGCTCCCTGCGAGCTGCAGACAGCGGGTCAGCTCCTGAAGAACAGATCAGTGTGGCTCGTCGGATGGGGGGCTTGGGCAAAAGTTTGGTTTTGTTTATAAAGCTGTAATTGGTATGCTTTTCTGGTCAGAAATTTGACTAACATCTGTAAGGTACAAACTCTCTCAAGTGATCTTCATTAACGATAACATCTACTTTTGTAGTGACTTGCAACCAAGTATTGTTCCAGTGCTAGCTAGGAAATTAAAGCTCCTGGACCAGCTCTACCCCAGAGCTTGCATATATCTGGCCTCAGGATACTTGAAGGACCACTCTCCGCCTTTGCTGTGTGTTTGTCCCGACCTTTACTAGGTGTGGTAGTCCACGGTTTTGTATTTTACCTGTGGCAGCTCAGATGTGGGCAGAAACTCTTCTCAGCGTTGCTGCTGGCATGGCTAACTCTTGCACATCACCTGTGAAGGTCGTCATTTCAACTGGAAACTGCTTGTCCTTTTGGGGTTTATTAAGCTGCTTACTAATAAGTAGCAGGAGCGATTTCGCTCCATTACTCAGCAGTCCCAGCTCCCCTGGGCCTGAGCAAACAAGCGAAGACATTAGGGTGGAATCCATTATATCGAGCTTGTTTGAACAGCGTTCAGTGCACAGGCACCGACTGTGAAGAACAGTGATACTTCACCAGAAATACTTATGGTCTCTCTCTCCTTTAATTTCTTCTTCCTTTAGCTCAAGTAGTCATCTAGTCCTGTTTGTCATTTAATGAGATCAGCTTTTGTTCCCTATTGGAAGGTTAAAAATAACCACGGGGAAATAATGTTCTGATTGCGGCACCTGGTGCTACTTGTTTGGTGGTCTTGGATGCAGAAGGATGACAAGAAATGCCTGATTTTATACAGCTACCCTACTAATGAAGCTTTATTGTCCAAGCCATGTCATTTAACATGGGGAAAAAAAAAAAGCAGGATCCAAGCCATCCTGTGTTTTCAGACCAACCCTATGATAGGGAGTTCATCCTGTGTCTCAGAACTGTGCTCTGAATTCGCAGATCTTTTTTCTCTTAGTTGTTCCTTATGCTTCTGGGGTGAAAAAAGCTGAAGAATGTGCACAATCTAGAAAATGCCTTAGAGCACTTAGTCTTCGAGAAGACTAAAGTGAAGTGTGAAGGTGTAAGCTTCCCCATTGGTGGTACAGACTTTGTAGTGTGCTGCACTGATGCTGAACATTTTTCCAAGGTATTGAGGAGTGTGGAAATTTTGCCAGTGCCACCACTGGGTGGTATTTTTGTGTTTTTTTTTTTTTCCTCTCTTGTGCTTTCTGTCTCTCTCTCTCCCTTTGTTTCTGAGCCCAGGCTCCTCTCCTGGTTTGTGGGGAGCTGGGCAGAAGGCACACGGCAGAAACTGGGATTCAGGTGGCAGCTGGGGCTGTGCGGTGAGCTGAGACTGCTGGAGGAAGCAGGAGCCCCAAGGATGCCCGCCTGCCCCTTTCTTGCTCAAGTGGGCGAAGAGAAGGAAGTCCTTATCTGAGCTGCTTAAAATCAGAAGAGTATGAGAATATAAGGGCTTCTTACTCTGGTCCCTGCTTTTGCATCTCATATAATTCCTTTCATAAAGTAATCAATCTCAAGTTTAAGCCTGTGTAAAAAACCTTGTCACATTTCCAGGCTAAGCTTCTTAATGGGCAAGTTTACACCCATGTACTCTGCTGCTGTCATTGTCCTTAGAATTACTCATGCTTCTTTCCTCCCCATTGTAGGCACTGCTGGAAGAGCTATCCTAGCTTTTCTTGGCTTTCAGTCTGCTGGACTAAGCAAGTCAAACTTGTAATCTCTAGGAAAAAATGTGCTCTTCGCTTCTCTGATTATCCTCAAATCCCTTCTTTGCACCTTTTCCTGTCTGGATATGTCAGTTTTGGACATAAGTGACCTGATTAAAAACATTTCAGATGGGACCTCATTGAAGCTTTGTATGATAACATCTCTGCGGTGTACCAGAAGATTGCGTCAGGTTGGCTGGGTTCTGTGTTACTGCTTGGACTGAAGATGCAGAAATGATGACTCCTCAGCCTTCAGAACTGGAGTTATGGCATTGCCTATTAAATCCTCTGCCCCCCAAATGCAGAACATCAACGTGTCTGGTTGTCATAAGATTAGCTAGAGGTCACCTTTACAATCAGCTTGTTGCCTAGTTGTTTCTTACGTTTTTTAGGGGTGCTGTTCTTAACAGATGCCTCAACAACTGTCAGCCAAATGTTGGCATTATTAAATGCACAGAGCTCTGAAGTACGCAGTCCAAGTCACTCTGTTTGAGGTAATGAAACCTCTGATCAAAAATGTATACATGTATTAGATGCTGAGAGCTACTGGCTATATTTATAACTTTATGCAGTTGCCTTTGAGTACCTTACTGAGGTAAGCGACCTTCTTAAAACAAGAAGATGCATAATTCTATGAAGTTTTTCACTATTTTCATGTGTACACTTTTATGTCTGTCTTCATTTTCTTTATGCACTATCATTCCTAATAATAGCATAACATCATTAACAAAAGCACTTCATAAAAGAAATGTAGAGGGATTAATAAGTAATGGCATACTCGGAATTCAAAGCGACCAAAGATTAAGCACTTGCATTTCTGTATCTTTAACCCAAGCAGTTACAGGGAGAAGATACTGTGTTGGTTAAGCTTGGAGAGATCCAGAGCTATCCCTATATCAAACATATATAATAGATCATTTATTTATTTTTTAAAAAACCTGTTATCCAACTGGCAGATGAATACTGCTAGTTTGCCAGTTGTTGGCGTTTTATACTTCAAACACTTTACTCCTCCCCAACAAAAAGAGCTGGGAGGAGGCAGAAAATGCCCAGCCTTTTTCCCTGAATACTTGTCTTGGTCATTCTGCTACCTTTGAACATGTGTGGTGACGTGCTTTGGATTTCTCTGTTGTCTTTTTCTTAAGACTACACTCCACAAAATGAGATTCATGTTCCTATGACATTGTCATCTTGTTTAATTATAGGATAACGTTCACAGTGGAGGAGTTTGTGAGGCAGTGAATGGTGTTTGCAGGTGATTAAATAGTACAGTGAAGCTAAGACACTTGATGATTACAAAACCTGTTGGTTGTGATTGTATTCCAGTCAGATAATACTGAGAAGGAAATAAGATGTTTTTTCTTCCCCTTCTCTTTCAAGTGCTTGTGCTGCTATTTCTCTGCATTTGTCTCGGGCATCACTACAAGGACAGGTGGGTTTATTAATCAAATACACATTTAAAAGTACAAAAACTTTCCTGCAGGCTGAATCTTTTAAGATTTAGACCTTGTCTGAATGCAAAACTGATTCTTCTTGTGCTTAGCGTTAATTCTCAGTAAGATGTGGTACTTAACGTTACATTTGTGGTTTTACTAGGAAAATGGCCTTAAATTTTCTGCAATGCTTTGTACACAGTTCCATACTTGCTGCACTAAAATCTGGAATGCTTATCAAGGATAGCTGACAAAATGGAGCAGATGTGTGGTATTATTTCAGATAGCACATGGCTGTGTGGTTCGGTAGAGTGAAAGAGTAAAAAGGGGAAAGTTACTAGTGGCACACAGCTGATAACTGGCTTAGCAGAGTAACCTTAGTACTCTTGTAACAATTGTTATTACTTGAACATCTTTTTCACTTGTAGAAATGGCTTAAAGGCATGATACCTTCTGTTTTTACAACTGAAGCTGCATTTCATCTGACTTAAGCAAATGTGACCTCTTTTTGGTGATGCCTATCCCTTTCTGCCATCTGGTCATGTACATCCCTATTTCTAGGTAGGTGAAGCAGGCATCCAGTAGCTGTTGCAAACACTAGAGACAAATTGGAGGAGAGCTGGAACAGGGATGAGAAGTCCTCACTCTCCAGAGCTGTACCTGTTTGAGAATTCAGTCCTTCAACCTCCACTTTTTGTGGGGAGGAGGAGTAAGAAACATGTAATTCCCTATTTAGATGGACCACAGTTTGTTTCAAGTCAGCTACATTTCATTACATTTGAGTCTGTTTGCTCCCAATCTCCTCTGGCTGCTGGAAAAATAAGCGAACAAACAAAACCACAAAATACTGTTATTTTCCTGTGCTGTTTCTAACTTCAAACCTTCTGATACTTTGATTTGGGGAACTGGTGAAGGTTTCTGTTGTAACCAAGCTCTGACTTCCAGAGTATCTGATGGAACTTGTCTCATGTGATCACACAATAGTCCAGTACAAATAGAGAGGAGGATGGCTACCCATTGTTAAGGATAATCTGCAATCATTTTGCATCTACTGCAGGTTATTTTTCATTTTGAACATCCTTGGAACTCTTTCATCTTGTATTGACCAGCTTATAATAGCTGGATGCGATTACAGGCATGATTCATGAACACCAGTGGAGAGCGTCCTTAATACTTTGTTTGCTGAAGTGAGACAGAAAAAGTCAGAATTGCGCAGTGACACTGTCTGGCTAACCCAGTTCTTTATGTCACCCCAGCAGTGATGACAGAGAACATTAAAGCGATCATTATTGTGGAGATTATTTTTAACAGGGACAGTGGTGCCAATAGCAGAATGGGTCTTTAATCTTCAGGCATTGCTGTTCTTTGAGCTCCTCAAGTTCTGCACAAAGCTCTGCTGTCAGAATGTATTCTTCGATCATAACTGCAGAAATCCGTCGAGGAGTAAGGAGCTTTAAGGGATAGAACTGGTCACTGGTGGGATCCAATTTACCGAAGGTACATGGAAACAGATTAATCTCATTGTTAAAGTATGCTGACAGTATCCATAAAATTCATTTGTAGTCAAAATGTATTTCTTATGCTCTTGTCCCATCCCAAAAGGGAAAAAAAGGAGGGGAAAAATGGGCTGAGGTGGTGGTGGTGTTTGTTTTGGTTTTCTTTCATTTTTAGTGGCCATCCAGATTCCAAATGTTTAGTTTCCTCTGTTGGGAATTTGCACTCCCAGCTTTCATTCATTCCGTTTCCCATGTGCTTCATTCTCCATCCTAGATCTTTTATCAGATTTTCAGCACTTTCAAAAACTGATGCCTGCTGGGGGGCCCTGGTGAGCTTTTAGTTCAGTTTAGTTTACAGCTCTTTTGGCTGTTTCTTGGGCATTGTGCAACTGTTCAGAAGCTGGTGGCTTTCTTTGTTGAATGATGTTGGTTGCTGCTTCTTTGTGCTGAGGCATAGCACCGGGTAAGAAACATTTGGTCAGTTGCAGAGGCTTTCCTTTCCCTTCTGGCATTTATCCCTCTCCCAATCCCCACGCACTCCACGGAGTTTCTTAGCTGCTAATTGTTTTTGTCTTTTTATGTGATTTACTGCAATGATAATCTACTAGGCCTTCTAGAAAGCTTTCGCCCAGTTTTCTTTCCTTAAAGTAAGAATTTATCACCCGTTTCCACGCCACCAGCTCAATTAGAATTGTGTAATACTGTATCAAGACATAAGCAAATAATCAGTAGTGTAGAGCTGCCTGGAAAGTGAGATGATCTTTTCCTGTGGAAAAAAAATATACCTGTACCTTCTGCCTAACCCAGATGGAGACTGACCAACTCTATTACATTTAAGGTTATTCCTAAAAATATAGCCGTGATACATGAAGCAGTTAAAGTAGCATACTGAAATTGTACATCCTGCTATGGATTAAGTGCTGTATTTCTGAATATTGGAAAGCTAAGCAGTGGAGTCCTCAAAACAGCAACTTGTGTTGAGCAGAGGATAACTTTTCCCTGAGATTTTATGTTTTTACCACCTACTACCGTTTTAAATACAGTGGCAACCAAAGTTATTTACTGACTTGTTCCCAAATTTGGCCATATTATTATGGAAATTTAGGTAAAAATATAATTTCATACGCTTTAAGACTGGAAGGGGCTGTCAGGTCAGCTGGTTTGACCTCCTGCGTATGACAGGCAAGTGTGTTGTACAAAATTGCTTTCTTACATTAATCCCGAAATTAGACTAAATCATTCCATCCTCAGGAGATTAAACACAGGAGTACAAGGAGAAGTTACACTATGTAGAGCTTGTTAATAAATGAGCCTCTTCAAATAGTGTTTTGGAAGATAACATTCCTCAGGTAATCATTTCTTCCCACCTGTTAATTAGCCTATTTATGAAATCTTGAAAGGGTTTTATTAAGACAGTTAAAATTGTCACTGTGAATTTATCATCTTCAAGTTGTGCATAAAGTCCTTCTGTAGAACAAGAGCAAAGCCACCCTGAAGACATTTTTTGGAGGAGCTCTGGCACGCCAATGCCTCTGTGGATTGATACAATCAGAGCAGTCTCAGCAGCTTCTCCTGAGTGCCACAGAAATGTCTATGAATGTAATGACTGCCAGATGTACAGCGCTTCCCACCATCGGCTGGATCTTCAAGGCAAGACACCTGGGTACAAGTTTTAAGCCTGGAAAGGTGCAGGCTTATTTGAGACCAGTGCAACACAATGCCAACGCATCAGAAAGCAGTGGCACCTCCTGCGCTAGCAGTGTAGAGCAGATGTAGTGCTTTTGGAGCAGTTGTTCTTAATCACTTTCACGCAGGAAAAATAACCCCAGATAACATTGTGAGCATAGATAAGCCTTGAGTAGGTCTGGACGTGCAAAACCAAGCATATCAGTGTGTAAAATATGGGAAAGATTATATATAATGCTTGTAGGGTTTCTTAAAATCTTAAGGTGTGCCTATGTGGACATACTTCTAAACCGCACAAGACTTCTGTGTCTTTAGGGGATTAGTGTTTGTCCTATCTAGCACTTTTTAAAACTCTGTAAGAGGCATTGCTCTACATTTTTAGGTGCTTCAAAGATTTAAAAATATGGCCTTTCAAGTCTGAGTCTCTAGGAAGTCAAAGTTATTAGCACAGAAGGATGGGTAGATAGAAACATCCAGTCATCATTACACTGCAGCGGTGGATCACGGGATCTGCCACATGGACTCCTGGAGGGCTCTGCCTGCATGTCTGTCTGTATGAACACCTTTTCCCAACTGCGCCAGAAAATGAACTTCAGACAGGAAATCATCTGCTGTGGAACAACACGTCTGCTTGGGAACATTTCATTTTTTAGTTGAAAATTCATTTCCTTCCACTGTGGGCATGAACTAACTATTGTGGGAAGGTAATGAGCTCCCAGCAGCTGCCGCGGCTGTCATGCGGCGGTGAATATCAGGCTTGGGCGAGCAGTTGGTGTGTCTATTCATCTTGATCGCATCAGTCTGCGAGCTCTGGTACCGATGTTTCCATCATTTCCTGGATTCTCTGTTCTGTGTTTTACTGAGACCTTATGCAGAGATGCCTTGCTTTTGGGGGTTGAGTTGTTGTACTCACCTTTCTCAGGAAGCGTTGTAAAGTCCTTTTATTTTACCTACTTAGGGCTTTCTAATTCTGAATTTTTTTTCGTGGTTTTAGGTGGATTTGATGGCATGAGCTATACTGTGTGGTCTCTATCATTGTCTTTTTTGGGAGTCCTTTTCTAGCATTTTTTGCTTGTTCCCAGTTGCAGAAATGTTCTTGTCTGGTACCAGGTGGTTTTATTCTGCCACTATAATCGGTGCTTGAGTGTTTTTGGTGGTGGTGTTTTTTTTTTCTGCTCTACACAGTGTAACTTTTGAAGCCGTGGAACAGTTTGGAAGGCGATACAAATGTTGCAGTCACATACTGTGCTTTTCTGAGTTGTCAAAGCTGAGAGCAGTGTACGTGTTTGTTCAAAGGCCATAGGGTAGAGGTGTAGGGAAAGCATAATTTTCTGTAGTAGGAGTTCTGGTAGGAAGGCAAGATTGGGGAAAAAGAGAAGCCCAACATCTCCCTCTCATATATTCCAATCACATCATGCATGTATTTTCTCAAGGATGTGTAAGTACAAGATGAGTAATGTATTGCTAAGAATAAAAAAAAGCACAAATATTTTTATTTGGTTTTGGGAAGAGAAACACTTTGGCTACACAAAATTTACATCAACTGTCATTGAGTTATCTGCAGCTGAGCACAAAAACAAGAATTGCCTTCAAGGGTGCTGTGGTTTGTGGTTTTGGGCACAGAATTTTTCATTTCTCTATCTTCATTAGTTGTGTCAACTTAGTTTTAAAATCATGTTTGTAGTTTTTAATCATATAACACCTAGATTTTCTGATTTTGAGTTCTGAATTCTGCCCTTCTGTGGGAAGTTCACGCTGGAGAAGATGCGAGCAGTTCTACCTCAAAGCTCTGTCCAAGCCAGGATTCGGCTGTGGGAGGCAAAAAGCTCAGGTGGGCACAGGAGTACTAAACCAAACTTCCGAGGAAGCTTTCAGCTCCAAACTCACAGGCTCAATCCTTGGGGTGCGATCTGTAAGCTTCTTCTCAAAGCTTAACTTCTGCAGGGTTCATTTAGTTCTCTATTTGTGATTCCTCTGTAGGAACATGGTATATAAATGAAAAACAGTACTTTTTTTTTCTTCAGTTTTTCTGTTTGGCTTAAATCAGTATTACAACTGCTCGCCACATCCAATTCTTTAGTGTTGGTTTGGCCTCTGAGAACTTTTTTTTACCTCTTTATTAGTTTGCATTGGTATGGTGCTCCTCATATGCAGTGCTTGACTTGGTCTGATGGAATACTCAGCCAAAAGAAACAGCATGTCTGCAGTTAGTTAAAACAGTATTATTTATTTAAAATACTACTTTAGGTATGCATTGTTGTCCATAGCATGGCTATATGTAGAGTCCCCACCCCCTGTCCCCTAGCAGCATAACTAGGGAATCCCTTTAAAACTTTTCCCTTCCCTTTCTCCTCCAGGCTGTATCACTGCCCAACTGCAGCAGCAAGCTTAAAACAAACAAACAACTGCAGCAGCAAGCTTAAAACAAACAAACAACTGCAGCAGCAAGCTTAAAACAAACAAACTACATTTATAACCTCTTTATAAAAATAAGTACCTTAGTCTGGACTAGAAAAGGATTTTTTATTTTTTTCTGGCAGTGACAAATACGCATGGATGGTAATGCACAACTAATCCTTGTCTTGAAACTTTTGCAGTAGGCAGGTATGGTCTTGGTCTGACAAATCATTAATAAATCTGCTTTTCCAAAACCAAACTATCTGTAGCAGAAGCTCACTCGAAGGCTGCAACATATCTGTTACTATCACACATAACTCTTCATATTGCTCCCTGGCTCCAGCTTTTTTCTGTTGTCTGATCATATAATATTAAAGAGTTGTCTTGGTCTGCTTTGCTATCTCAGTTTGCACTTGGTTGTCATGTTGAGTATAGTTTGCATTTGAATAAAGGAAAAATTTGAGATACGTATATTGGATATAAGTTATGCAGATTTTAGGTTTCATAGCGAGACTCAGAGCAGACCAAATTCTGATAACAGACTACAGAAGGAGATAAATCTGTTGAGATTACAATAGGAAGTTTCAAAATAGCATTCCCAGGAGAACTCACTGAGTGTATTTCCAGAAATTGCAGAGAAACTAGATGACCTTTCAGTTTATTTATCTAAATCCCTGCAGTTACTGTTTCAAGCCAGATACAACAGTAATAAATATTGATCAGTGAAAATTATTCTATACTTTCAGGTTTGTTTATTTTTTAAATTAAAGATTAAATTTGTGCACTCCAGCCAGGCTTTTCACTCTTGTTATGCAGTGTTTTGCTGTTCTGCAGGGTCTGCTTCTGGAAAGAATTCCCCAGATGTTACAGTTCTGGTATTCCTGCTCTGGTCTAGTATGATTGCAGAACTGCACTCTTTTTCCTTTGGGTATGCTGCAGCCCAAACACAACAGTATTTGCAAATAGATAAACATGGGAGAAAACGAACAAACAAAAAAAAAGTTGCAAAACAAAAGGCTATAGATTATTTCTAAAGAACATGTTTGTTCAGTGTTTTTACTGATGACCTGGGTACAAAATGCTTGTATTTGCTCGCGGTGGAATGTTAATGGTTGTAATCAGTATGAGAGGACTGATGGAAGCTCTGGAAAGAACAGGGTAAGCCTGAGGATTAGAGGGGGAAAAAAAAAATTGGACTGACTAGTCCAAGGTTCAATCTTATGCATTTTGAATCAAAAGCATAATTTTTTTCCTTCATCTGTAATAAGTGCATCTTTTAAAAAGATCATAGTACGTTAGTCATGAAAGAAGCTATAAATGACCAATGTAACATAATAAAATGGATGAAAGCAGGATCATACAATGTTCTCATTAAGGATTGAGAATGTAAGACTAGATTGTTGTCCCTAAATGTAGTTTACTGTCAAGGTCTTATCTTTAATGCTTCAGATGTTCTTGCTTATCCTGTTCAAGAAATGTACACTGAAGTGGGAAGCAATGCAGGAGAGGGCTTGCAGGAAATGCAAACATCACAGAACTGGAAAGTCTGTGTGACAAGTCACACACTGGTAAACACACAGAGGAAAAACTTTTTAGTCTGGGAGTAGGTACGGCTTTCTGGAAATAGATGGCTGTAAGAAAATTTGGACTGGGCGTTTGAAGAGGTTTCTACAGTGAGGTCTTCGAGAACTTCCTGGTAGGAGGAACGTGGAATTTGTAACTTCCAATACAAAAGATAGTCTGCAATCATACAAGGTTGAGCGTGTTGACTCACGAGGTCCCTAAAAATACGTTATAGTTCTTGGGCAATCTCTGTGTTTGGCTGAGAACCTGTGTTTAGTTTTTAGAGGGTTATGTGTTGGAAAATGTGTGAAACTTGTTTTACATTCAGTTAATCACAATCTCTCCATTTACCGTTTTTCCAACAACAATTTGTATTTTACCAGATTGACATCCTTCAATGAAAAAAATTGAAGTAAGGTAATACCTGCTGTGCTTCAGTGAGAATGAAGTGAGAGAAAACTAGAGGAAGAGGGCCAGGGGTATAAAGCTATAACTTCTGGCGTGAGTACTTATAATACAGGATTTTCGCACCAGAACTAGAGGGAGAGATCAGCTGCAGCTGAATTTAAGAATACTTGAGCAAAATGAGGGAAATTGGCTGCAAAGGCTTTTGTCAGACATTTTGTGTTATTAGGGGAACAAGCAATCTTAACTTTGGCACCGTGGAATTTACAATCAGTAATTAAAATAACTGCATTTAACAGTAGATACGGAAAAATTCTTTTGCTGGCAGGCTTATAGTTAATTGTACTAGTGATCATTGAACTGTCTGTGTTCACGTCTCTCTGCTACATACATTAATATGGAGAAATGGAGCAGCCCTGTAGCAAGTCATTAAGAGGAAAATACTGAACTTCTGAATACTGATTTCCAGGGTGATCTTGGTTTCAGTTTAAAATTTTGGGTTGACTTAGGAAGCCAAATATAAATTGTTGGTTCTCCCTCTCTATTAGTGTTCTGGCTTTGTGTGCAAAGATTCTATTTCATTGTAGTCAGAGAGTGTTTTACATTACTTTTGACATATATATATATGTATATATATATATGTCAAAAGTAATATATATATGTGTATATATATATTTAACGCAAGATTGAGGTCCAGAATGAAATATCTTCTTGGGAATGGAACAGAGACAAACCTGTGACCTTCTGTGAAACCATTCTGCACAGGAGGGATGCTTGTTCCAATGTGTTCTCTCCATGTGGGTTATTTTTAGGTGTTGTGGGGAAGTCTGCCCAATATGTTTTATTTTCTTATGCTTTTGCCTAGTGGCGGTGCTTAGCAAGTCTGACTCTTCAGATTCATTTTCTGTGTAAATGCTGTACAGCTCTGCATCTACTTTCCTTTATTATCTGAAGCTATATTTCGTGTTTGAATGATATCTCTAATTAGACACATCCTCAGGTTTTATTAAAAAGCATGAATAAGCTAGACTAAGAAATTTGGTCCTGTTGTTCATGAACTTATTTCAGAATCTGGAGATAGATTCATGATGATGCTTGTATCTTTAACTTTGTAGTTGTTTAATTATTTCATGTTGGACTGTCTTCTGTTTGGTGATAGTATTGATTCAATACAATCAAATAACTTACTTTCTCCTGTAGCTCTTTGTTAAACAAATGCCTTAATTTCTCTGTTCTCATTCTGTATTAGATTTCAGTCTTGCCTTTGATAGCATTCCCACCACAGTCATCTGTTTTCTCTGTGTAGACCTATACTGAATATATGCGGGATTTATGGTGCCATCACACCATATATGTTTAGAACCCTGTTTGCTGCCATTTGCCAGTTTAAACCATATGGCTTGCATTCATACTGTCCTCTTGTGATAACTCATATACCCTTTCCAGTTGATTCAGAGCATTAAGCATGCCTTTTTGACTAAATGTCATTTTTATTTCTTTTTTTTTGGCTTATGGACTTTTTTAAAAATAGCCAAAGTCTTTGGAATATCTGAAAACTCTTCTACTGTCTGTAACCAAACGGTAGGCAGTGCTGGGGAGTCCTCCTGCAACCTGTATGTCAGCATCTTTTTTGGCTCTCAGTTTTAAGATGGCAACAAGGCAGGCTGCCCGCATGCAGCGCTGACTGTCTCTTGGTGGTACAGCAAGGGAAATGCCGAGCCGAAAATCACAGCCATCTTCACAGGGACATCTTTTCTGGCCAAATTGTTCTGGTGGAGTGTAGTGTTGTCTGCTGTTGGTATATGTTGTGAACTTGGGCAACGTGAAACGCTTCAAAGTTTTCTAAATGTGTTTTGTTGTTGGTTGGTTGTTTGTTTTTTTTGTTTGTTTTTTTTTTTTTTTTTTAAGTAATCATCTCTTTCAAAAGCACTTTAGTGGTTAGGTCATCCTGCCTGAAACGCCAAAAAGCTTTCCATGTAGCTGGGACTTACGGAGACTGTATTCCTTGAGCATCCTCAAAAGCAACTGCAGCCAATGGAGGAAAGATAAAGGAATCCTTGTCATGTCAATGGAGAAGGTCTAAACTCCAAACGTTTGCTCTGATTACACATAAAATGTGTAGTGTTTCATTTTTGCCTACTTGCTTGGTGCTTACCAGCATGGCACACCTTTATCACAACATGGGACTCTTCAGACATCAGTTGAGCATATGGGAGCATAAGCCAGGATAGGAACAAGCTTGCTCACTGACCTGACGAAAAAATGGAGTTTGGGGCAGACTCAGCATCTTCCACATAGGACAGGCTCGGAAGGGCAAGCTGCATTCATGGAGCAGTCCTGTGGAAGTTCTGTCCTTGCTTAATTCCAATAAGCTCTATTGTTGGGTGTTCTTTTTAAGTAAAATAAAATAAAACCAAAACTCTTTCTTCTCCACCCCCCAAAGAAATCAATCAAGAGCAAAGCAGTGGTTTGTGTCAGTTTCCTTTTTTTTTTTTTTTTTCTAATTAGGAAAATCCATAGATTTTTCCACCACGTTTCAATTTCTAGTACACTGAAATTAATCCCATGGAGCAGGAAGAATATCTCAGCCATGAAGGGTAATGGTATTTCCTCACTGTAGAGAGAGAAAATTATTTTGTTCACTTTCTAAGGAGACTTTCCTACAGCGGCTCAAATGTACTTCATGCAAGAAGCCACAATACTTGCCCTTCGTGGGTGAGAAATCCTATGCTTCCTGGGATTACTGCCTTTCTCTAATCCAGTCTGTTATCAGCTATTGTGGGAGGAAAAGAGCAGCAGGGGTTTTTGTTTTTTTGCAGCTGGAGAGATGCCAGTCTTTAAAGGAATCTTTCAGGAAAGTGGAACACAGCAATTATGGTAACGATCCGCTTCTGGTTTGGCGATGGACATGAGTCCTTGCAATCTGCTGCAAAGAACAGATGTTTCCCATGACCTGTTAATTAAGCCTGCACCAACATCATTAATGGCCCTATTTGTGTAGGACAAAGTAGCTGCTCGTGTGTGTGTGTTTCTTTTTGGATCAGAAGAAATTTTTTACCTCTGCAGCAATCAGTTTTCTTGCAGAAATGCTGGTGTTGATGGCTGGTGTTGGATTTAACTTGGTACGTGCGAATGTTGGCTGGATGCGTGCACGTCGTAAGGATGCTCACCCCTGAAGAAATGTCAGGAGCTCTCTGAGCTCACTCACCAGTGATTCATGTTGCTGCTTGCTGGGAGAACAGAAGGGGCCACCAATCTAAGTGCAGCTGTAGGGACTTGAAGCCCTATCAGAGCAGCAAGTGAGGATAAAATGTGTTTTCTGAAATACAGGGCTTCAGCTGGTGGTATTTCTTTGCACATGCTGCCTCCTTTTCCTGTTTGGGTTTTGGAGGTGGACTCCCAGAGGAAGGAGCTGGCGGAGATGCTGCCAGCCCTGTGCTGCAGCATGCTGACCGCTTTTCCATGGTCAGGGTCAGATGGCTGGTGGCAGCCTGCTCAGCTCTGCTCGGATTTAGCAGAGAGCATGAGGTACGCGTGTGAGGGGCTTCTTTTAACCCTTGTGAGGGAGGGGCAGCGAGTTTGAGATGGACATGGAGTCCTTAAGGTAATGATCACTACTCATAGAGGAGCTAGCAGGAGAGCTGATTCTCACAGCATGCAGAATAAAAAAAATAAAAAGTGAAAATGTCAGAGTATCCTAGTTGGCACCCAAAGTGCATGAGTCACTCCTAATACTACTAAAAAGCTAATTCTGCCCTGACTTCAAAGAAAAACATCAAAGGAGGTTTTGCTGCTTATCCAGGTGCTAAAGAAAGAGCTTCTCCATGCTACTGTTATTCTGGCTGCAAGTACAGAGGAGCATCGGGCTTGCTCACTGCTGTTACCAAAATTGTTACGCTCCAAGCTTACTGCATGCAGTGCTGACACAAGCAGGGGAACCACACCAGCAGTTTGACAACCGCTCTGTGGTTTTTACGGAAGATAAACCACAGAGGAGACACAGCAGAAAATTAGGAGGTGTCCTCTGGTTCTCCTAAACAGCAAAGATGATATTCTTTATGGAATCTGTTCCATAACTTGCTGTTATTGCATGTTTCTCATCTACACTCCAAAAGCCCCATAGCCTTCTGCATCACTTGGACTTGGTGCGCTGTCTTGGTTGCACATGGTGGTGCTGAGCACAGAGGCAGTCTCCTTTCCACAGCTTCTCTGTGTGGCCGTGTGTGGTCCTCAGCACAGGTGAGGCTTTTGATTCACTTTCGAAGGGAATATTAATTAAAGACATAAAGCGTAGTGGGAAGTGGTGTTTGGAAGACTCTTCCAAACTCTTCATTGATTTCTTGGAGAGCAATAAATAATTTTCTATGGAAGAGAAATGTAGTAGTGCTTATCTTGCGGACTTCATAAAAGCATTGGAAATGGAGATGTAAGAGAGAAGATGAAGATTAGTGTGAGAATTAGAAGGTGGATAAGAAACGGGTCACCAGAAAGGATAATATTAGACTGTTGTGAAAGGAAGTGCTTGCTGGGCAGAAGATTACTAACAAAACTAATCAAGAACCAGTTCAGAGAGCAAATGTGGTTAATGTTTTCTCTCAGCCTTTGAACAAAACCAAAGAATGTGTTTAATGAAGGCTGAATTAGTAATGACAGTCTGGTAATTTCATTTTAAACTTTATGCTAAATAAACCTTTTAGATGGGCTTGCGTAGTTTGCTGAGAGGTAATTTTTGAGTATCCCTGGTCAAACAGGAAAAAAAAAGTAGAAGACAGCAGCAGCTTTCTGGTTTCAGTTAGGGCTTTACTCTAAAGTTGGAGCTAGGAGTGTGTGTAAGAGGTTTTCTGGAAGAGATGTAAATTATGAGAATATAGGAAAAGTCTTTTTTACATCAGTGTCCTAACAGAAGTGATGAATTATATTAAATAGTGAATAGTCAGTAAGCCTAAGAAGAAATGAGAAGAATGAAATTTGTTTTCTTCCGTAACTTACAAACACTTCGTCTTTGATTAGAGCTGTAGGAATAAAACATTTTACTTTTGTTGCTGTGCCCTTTTAGATGTATTTTCAAGATTTCATTTAATGGGTTTTCTTTCTCTTTTTTGGACTTGCGTGTTCTGAGAACTTGTGAGTAAATTTAGCACTGTTGGACTGAGAGCTTTTCCTTTTTGCCTGGTGTACGTAGGCTCTCCACTATCACAATCTCTGCTTCCATCCTTTAGCTTTTCTCCTTGCTGAACTGTAACATAAGCTATCGTTTTAGTCTACTTAAGAGATGACCTGTAGTACCAAATTGATTTTCTCATCTTAGTGATGTGTAGACTGAGCTCACAACAGTTACTCATGTTTCGTTTCAGTTGTGACCTCCAGCTGAATTTGAATCTGATCCATGTGGTGAATTGCAGCAGTCCTCTATGCTTTCCCTTTTCTCCAGCCATCTCTATTCAAAGTCCTCCGTCCTGTGTTCCATCTTTTTGCAAGATTTATTGTGTGCTTTATGTCATTAATAACACAGATGTAAAGTATGTTCACAGGACAAGGGAAAAAAAGTATATGTCATGGCAGACAAAAGCATTTCCAACTAGTGTTTTAAATCAAGGATGGATAAATATATGTAAAATATAAATAAAACCAAAGCTGCCTTCATCCCTTGAAGATAACATAAGATGCTGCAAGGGGTTAGATATTGGGCATACAGCTGGAGAAACCTGAGTTCTTAATGCTACCGATACTAACTTGGGAAAATTTGTTTCTGCCCTCTACTTCAGCTTGTTTATCACCAGATTAAGGGATAGTTTTTCTCAAATACCTGCTGAAATTTAACAGCTTTTTGCAGAATATTTGAAGAAGTCCAACTAAAAGTGTTCTGAAACCTTCCATGTTCAGTGTCACCATTCACTGTTGGAAAGTGAGCTTCTACTGCTCTAAATTTGGGTCTTGGGAAGAAAGATTGCCTATTAATGGCAGGGAAAATAAAGCATACCCATACGAAGGGATTTATGGATACATATCATTAGAGAGGTTCTGAATAACATCAGGGAAGGGAAGAGCAGAACCACACAGTCTCACTGTTTCACTGTTTCTCACTGATCCCTGCACGTATCTGTGCAGACAGTGTTTTCTAAGTTTAAGCATCATTCATGGCTTCCTGGAGCTTGCTGAACTCAGCATGCTTTCAAAGTGCCGATACTCTTTCTGGAATTTCTCATATTTCAAAGTATAATATTTTTTAATAATTGAACTAGGCTAAAATTTGGAGGAACACAAACTGGAATAAGAACCACAAAACACCCCAAATCCCAAAAAATAATATTTTCTCTTTCTACACACATGCGCGCACACATAGGGGAAGGAGGATGAGCCTGTGGATTAAGTGGAAATAAAAGGGAAGCAGGTGGAAAAAGCAGCAAATAAAATGGTGGAGTGTCCTAGAGATGCAGAGGCTGAGCTGCTGCAATGAAAGAAGGCCTTGGTGTCTTGCACGCTGCTTGTGTCCACCCCCAGTCTGGATTATTTTGTAAGTCTCTCAAGTGGAACTGCTTAACTCTGTTCAGTTGCCCGAGGCAGAGTCTTCGTGCATCTAGAATATTGTCTCTGCTGGAAGTTAATTATATGGACTGAATAATTAATGTTCACTTTTGGTAAATCAAATAAAATAAAGCAGATTTCTGTCTCTGGTACAATTTATATAACAGAGAAATATTTTTCATTCACAAACGCAAAGGTTAGTACAGCAAAAGAATTGGAATATTATGATGTTTATAATCATAAAATGTTTTTTTTCTTTTTTTAAATCCAGGGCCATCTTAACTTTGTTCTCACCCCAGTAATTGTGTATGGGTATGAGCTATATTACTGTAGGATAGAATTAAATTAAGTACATACGATGATGTTTACAATCACAAATGCGTTTTCATACATACAAGCTACTAATGAAACTACTGAGCGTAAGAAGGCAGAAAGAAATTACTTTTTTCTCGTGTAGCTTTTTTTTTTTTACCATGGCATATCAGTGGTACCCAAATTGGTGTTGGGCAAGGTCATCACACAGAGATTAGGCATCTCGTGCATGCTTTTGTCACTTCATGTCACCTAATGTTAAGAAATACAGCCAAGATCAATGTTCATGTCTATTGAAAAATAATCCTGGAGATTATTTTTTCTCCAGAGATGCTTTGCTAGAGGAATGCTAATGACAGTGAAATGCATAACAGCTCTTACTGTGTGTTCCCTCCCCTATATTTTAGCTATATATTGGATGTGACAGTTTATGAGAAAAAAGAAAATGTAAAATGGCTAAGCACATTTTCAACCTTAAAAGTGATGTTGTTATAAAATGTGTTTGTTTATGAATAATTCTTTAGGGGTAGTTAATATCTTATGGTTTACAAATACTCCTCCCCAATAACTCAGCATTGCCCAGTTGAGTTTTTTTGTCTGTTTCAAAAGTAGCTTTTATTTTACGACAGTTTTTACTTCCAGGTTCTGTTCTCTAGGAATTCTCTCATGACTTTTTCTAATCTGCTTCACTACATTCCTTATGCTTTTAGATTTTTATATTGACTCGTGCATCTCCACATTTCAGCCTTGATCCATAAGGTGCTTAGCACATGCCTACGTCTAGCAGGAGCAGCTTGTGTTCCTAAAGAGGAGCATCCCATGAGTGCTTGGCTCCACCTGCAGTTAGGGCACGAGCTGTGGGTAAGCTCTCCATAAGCACAGTGAGCAAAACAGCACAATCCACTCTTTTAATGCATATGCCATAAATGTCTTTTGTAATCAGGTTTTTTTGGTCTATAGAAACAGTGTTGTAATGTGTCCAAGCCAGACAATTCCTTCTTGGAGGGCTTGCTGCAGAAGGTTGTGCTGGACAGATAGGAGGAGACAAGATGGAGCTTGCTGGTAGCTGGTTGTGCGTAGTCTGCAATCTGTAGGATGTTTTAAATAGGAAACCTATGTCTCCGTTACAAGAGTGTTGTAAGCATTTAGGAGGAGACAGACATAACGTCTGTAATCTCAAAGGAATATTTTGTCCCACCACTCTAATCTTCCTATTCCTTGTTTTCTTCCCTGCATCGCCCCCAAACCAACTGAACAAGCAGAAGCACACCAAGTGTCACTCTGGTTTTCTGTTGCACCGGTGCGAACACGAAGTCACAGTGAAGAAAGGGAGAGAGGATGTTCACTCTCCAGGCATTTGTGCCTTGGGTTGACATAGTCACTTTTGCCAAGGCATTCAGCTCCCAAGTGCTGGAGGGGCTTTTCCTATGTGAGATGGGGCACTGGGAATTCCCGGAGTGGGGCCGTGGTACGGCTGTGCCTGGTACAGCGAAGCAGCCGGGCTGGTGGGACACATCTTGGGCCTTGCAGAAGTAGTCGTGCAGTTGATGTTACGGTAATGCATGAGTCTTTCTGGATTAATTATGCCCTTCTGCGATCTGACGCTAAATTGCATGTTAGGTTTTTTTGTATTTGATTTTTTAAGTACGGGTTCGCGATGAATAATGTTTAGTATCTATTCTGGTAACTGTATTCTTGTATATCCTGCCTCAAGGGGGTGGTGGAAAAGTGCAGTGCCGTTATAAATGGAAATATTTCAGTAATTAAAATTAAGCAGTGCTATTTTCATGTGTTTCAGGTGTATGGATATATACAGGTAGTTTAGATCAAACATTTCATCTCTAGCTTTAGAAAGATGTTGCTAGGAACCCTGAGGTGGCTTCTTTTCTACCTAAGTAGAACATGCTTGGGTTTGACGGGTAACCACGACACAGCAATCCATTACAGCCGTGCAAATCCAACCGTGTAATGAATTCTTTTTGTTTTCTCTTCTCGTCTGTCAGGGGCTTGTGGTTGGGGGTGGGTCATATTCCCCCCTCAGCTGCAGTAGGCATCACTCTCTGGAGCGCTTTACTTTTATCTATAGTCAATGCAGGATTTAGCTGTAGATACTCTCAAAAACTGGTGTACTGCCCTTTCCCAGGGCAGTACTTTCAGAAAGGCATTGTCTCAGTGGTAGGACAGTTGGAGTGAAACACTCTTCAGTAGGTGAGTCTAACACCTATTGGCATTTGCAGGTGGTTATTTATTTTCGATGAGGAAAGATACGGAAATTGTGCCTGTCCAGTGGGTTTTCATACTGTACTTTGTGTAAGGAAATTCTGCAACGTTTGTCTTCAATCCAGTCTCAGCCGCACAGTTCTCATTGCGTGATCTGGGCTCTTTAATCCTGGTAGTTGAAAGTTTTCACTCCCTCACCTCTTTCTTCCACCTAGCAATATATTATAGTAACGTTATGTTTAGTGAAAGCTCAGTAAATGTTCAGACAGAGTTATAACTGACACCAATTCAGTTGTGTTATTTGGGGTCGAATGAGAGTATTCTTTAACTGTAATGTCTTAGTGTTACTATGATTTAATACTCCCACTCTGTTCTATGTATAGGTCCTGTATTAAACCAAAAAGCTCATGTGCTGTTCTCTTGTTTGAGGGTTTTACTCTAGGTGTTTTGTGAACTGTGCTACCTCTTAGTTGTCCTGATTCAGAAAACGTTTTCTAAGAAAATCTTTTTGTTCTTGTGTTCTGTATTTTGATTTTTTTTAATTATTGTAAGGAATATTTTCTATGAATCCTGATCTCATTTCATTTCCACTTCACTCAAGCAAAGCAAGGTTAACAACAAATTGGTTGAGAGTGGGAGAACGCTTTGGCCAAATGTCATGGTGTGCTAGCCCTGGCTTTTTCACTTGCTGAAATGGTTTTGCAGTGTCTGTTTCCCAAGGGGTGTTGTGTCTGTGTCTGACTTCATCTCTTGCACCAGATGGTGTAGCTGTGACTTCAGACCCATGTTACAGAGGTGACAGCTTCTGCGTGACCATGCTGCTCGTGTGAGCTCAGAAGGACAAGCAGGAGCTGGGACGCTGCAGCCACTCTATCAGGGGCAGCATCCATGGGTGCGTGTGGTTTCTGTGCCAGAAATCCCTTCCCAACCCACTTTGCTGGTCTGTCTGGTCCTGCCGCTTTCCCCGTGTAGGTTTTTCAGTCATTGAAGCCTATAAAAGGAATAAGTCTAGGTAAATGTTTCTGTTTGTCGTTTTATTGTTGCTTTTATTAAGGAAATACAAATCAAAGAAAAGCTTTCTAGGCAGGCATGCTTGTTCTAATATTTGTTCTGTTCCTTTTCTGCATACTCTAAAACACATGCAAGTAGCACAGCTGAAACGATAGTTGGAGGTGAAGCATCCAGAAAGAGCCTCCCTCCCTAATCTTCCTCAGTGCATGGGTGCAAGAAAAGCTTGTATGATAAAAATTTCAAGGGAGTAGAGAAGTTATGCTGAGATTGCTAAGCTACAGGATGAAGTGAGTAGCAGCATGTAGTTACGTAGATGTGGTGCTGGTTCTTCCACCTTCATAGTGAGCTTAATGGTTTCACAGCACTCAACACTGAGAAGGATTCAAAAGGGTACTGTGTATCTACATAAGATTAGGCGGTAGATGTTTCTGGAGGTGGGACCGCCAAACCAGCTGAGCAGAATATGAGATCTTAAACAGCAGTAGACCTGCTGACCTGTAGGTCTTCTGTCGCTCTGTACCATTGTAATACCGGGGTACAGTAATGCTGGTCTCGATGTCTGTGCCTTAAAAAGTGGAGGAATTTGACACTTGATTTGATATCCACAGTGGTTTCAGGAGCAGCTGCTAAATACAAGGAAATATGCTGAAGGAAATTCCTCTCTGTTTCCATAAAATTCTCGAGTCCATGATTAATATCCAGGATCTTAAAAATATACAAAAAAAAAAATAAAAAAATCAGTGTTTCTTTTTTGTTGAACTCCATTGCATTCTGGTACTTGGCGGTGTGAGCGTGCTGTCCTTGCACAGTTTCTCCAAGCGTGTTCAGATCTGCTACAGGTAGGCTCCAGTTCAGCGTCCTGCCTGTAGCTCAGGTTTTTCTTGAGAGGTAGTCATGGTGTATGGTGTTGCTGCTACTGGGATTTCTCTGGGGGAGTTATTTTTGTGGATTTTAAACTTGCTCATTCTAGTTTTGTGTGGAGAAGTTGAATGCCGTCTTGCCACCCTCTCTTTTGCTGGTGAATTCTCAGACCAATTTGTAACTACTGAGAAATCCACACACTGTGCTATGACATAGGAGATGGCTGTCCCTACTGTACAGACAGAGCAACGTCTACTCTGGATTCCTACTTTGTATATTCTTATTCTCTGATGCTGACTGTACAGTAAGAATGCACATTTTGGCACTTACTCATGTAGGCAAATAAAAGCATTCAAGTTTCTGTAACAGAAACACCCTGTGTTTTGCAATACCAGAGCAGAAGAGGACATATGCAATGGCGTTCCCATATTCGCTACTTCGCTGGCAGCCCGGGAGGTGACATAGCATACATACCCAGGTGATGGTGCTGGCAGCATCTCTGTCCCATCCAAAATGTTTTTATTTTTTGTGAGTCCTTTCCAAATGGCTTCATGCTGTGCTCTTGAATAAAGCCCCTGTGGGTACAGGTTCAAGTTTCATCAATTTAGAAGGTGATTCATTTAAATGGAGTCCACTTTCAGAAGCAAATACTAGTCATGTTCATACAAATATTCAAACTATTTTAACCTCTCTAATTTATTTGCCTGAATGACTTCCTCTGGCAACGAATTCCCGTGGTTACCTGTCTGCTCTCCTAACAAGTACTGTGTTCTTACCTGCTATCAAAGTTGCTGCCTTTCAGCTTTGTTAGTGCCCCCATTTCAGGATTCTCTCTACGGCTGGTGTTTGATTTACCACTTCATGAGAAATATTCTTGCCTAAGGAAAGAGACTGGAGTTTGGCAGCAAGAGAGTGGGTGAGTGAGTATAATGTCTGCATAACCACACAAAGCCGTCACTCAGGCTCCTGCTACTCTGTGCAGGAGACAGAATATTTCCTAATGAATTAAATCCAGTGAATCAGGTCACAACAAGCAAATTACATACATTTGACCTGGTCATAAAATGATTCAGGCAACTGGGGAATGGTTGGTTATCTGGAGAGCCGCTCACTGGAAATGGTACAGAAGTACATCTGCAATTGCACATCCTGTAGCTGACATACTATGTGATTATCCATTCCTGGGAAAAGGCTGAGGGCAAACAGCTTTAATATAACCTTAACACACTATACAGCATGTAGCAGGATAGGTTCATGCCCTAAACAAGCTGTTCTGCGGCATAGCAGCTCATCTGACTTGTCAGATTTCCCTAACGTACAAATAAATGCTCTATTAGGAAGGAACCCAGGCATGCAAGGGTATTCATTTCATCATATTTAATCATCTACATGGCAGGTATTTGAATATTTGCAGTTTTATTTAATTGTTATATTGTGTTCATCTTTCGTTCCTGTACAGTCAATGGGGAAAAATGGGCAGTTTTAGGAGGTGCTCTGCCCGACCCCAGTTTACTCCCTGCAGCAGGGCAGCTGAGTGAGCCTCTGTCCTTGCTGGTGGGAATGGCCACCTCACAGCAATGCCTGCCATGTTGAGAGGGATGAGAGGTACAAAACGTCTGAAGGTGTTTGGAGGAATGGGGCACTAGTAGTGATCCTGACATGGACTGGTGGCCTCCTGCTCATGTGCCCTCCTTCCCTCCCTCTCTACGTCCCTACAAAGTGACCATATTGCATTGAATTACTTATTTTTGGAGGTGGATGATACAGCTAGGGAAAAACAAAGTAATGGGGATTAAAATAGAGGGTCCTTTGCTATGTACAGGTGATGCATCCCCAAGATGTTCTCTTACATTCAGCAGTGCCTTTGTTCATTGTTTGCTCTCTTACTGAATATAAACAATCATCTTGTTCCTTCTTGCTGCACTGTTGTTTCGTCAGAGACTCAAATGGGATCGTCTCCCTTATCTTTGATTTATATTAATGTTTATTTATATTCATCTTTGATCTCTCTCCACACAAATGCATGTGTATGTGTGTGCTCATGCATACTCGCCGTGTAGTGGTGCCTGACCATCTGCTTTGAATTACTGGAAAGGAAATTGTATGTAAAGGCCATCCAGGGACTATTAAGGAGAGAGGCAGAGGGAAAGAACACTCTCTAATCAGCAGTTCATTAAATAGCAACAACTTGTGGCAGAATTGTGCTTAGGAGACTGCTGAGCACTTAGGTATCCTTAATGGTTTAAATTGAGAATTTGAAAACTTATTAGGGTCTTGGATAACTGCTTCTGAAAGGCAAGGTAAAAAATAAAAACAGCAAAAAGACCAACCACCTTTGTCAACACTCAGAAGGTAACAGGTAGCAAACAGTGGTGAAGCCGTGTGAGGGAGAAACAGAAGCATTGAATAAATTGTTTAAATTAGACGAGGTGCAAAAATCACGTGGCAGAAAGCAAACAAAAGATGGTCCTGACACTGTCTGTCTGTGGATGGATGAATTTTCATGTTTGTGGAATAAACCTCTTTGGAGAGTCGCAAAGGTGCTGGGGGATTTATGGGTCAGGGAACACATTAGGAGTCTGTAAAATAAAAATAATCATAGGCAATAAACTAGCTTTCCTGAAAGTCACTCTAGTCAAAGATGCAAAGTCTGCTGTAGTTTCAAAAAATGAACTGACGTTGTCGAGGATGTGATATTTGCTGTGGATTTGGGGAAGAGGAGGAAGATAAGAGTCCTGTAAAAATACTTCTTTCAAGTTTAGAAGGGAAAAGTAGGTCAGGAGATTTTCATACTTCCTTTACTTTTACCCTAAAGAGGTTAATCATATTTCAGATCTAGCAATGCATACAGACCCGTAATCTACAGAATATTTTATGTAGGACATTGTAGCACTCGTACAATCATCATTTAATCTCAGTCGTTGTGGTCAGAGAAATACATGTACGAGATGAAGGCGGAGTCATGATGTCAGCATTAATGATGTATTAATAGCCACATTATGGACCTCAGCTTTGCATATTCTCTCCCAACACCAGGAACACCAACACCATTTCAAATGTAAATGCCTAAAATCAGGCCAGTGAATGAATAGCCTGACTTTCTTCAAGGTACTGGTCGGAGGCTTGCTACTTCTGTTCGCTTTGAACTGTTGAGAAGCAGGTGCCACTTGTTTTGCCCCTGAAATGAGAGTGTTGCAAAGGTTTCCAGAAGTGTGGGTTTCATTATAGGAGTCTACTCCAGAGTCTGAAAAAGGGAGGACATATGATGCCTCCTCTGAGTGTTGGTTGGTTACTTTGCCTCCCATTACCACGGCTGAGGTGTAACACTGCACCGGCTGGCATGAAGTCAACCAATTTCTTGTTTTTTTTTTTTTAATTTTGTTTTATTTTTTTATAGTAGGTTTGGGGGGACAGTGCCCTGATCTGTTAGCAAGAAGCAGCATCAGCTAAGCAATTTAGAGGAGAAGCAACATCTGGTTTTTGGTACTGTCTGTCCGTCCAGAAGGTTGCTCCAAAGCTCAATACTAACATGGTGGAAAGATTTCTGGACGTCTGTCAGGTGCTGTGCATAGACCTAGTGAAGCAGGAGGTAGAGATTGTTCAGAAAAGGGCAGAAAGGGTTTGTGGGAAAACCAGGCTTGGCTTCCATCCCTCTTCTTAAAATTTTTATGTTTTCTCTTGTGTTTGAGAAGTCCAAAGCCACTTTTCAAACTCTTGAAATATTCAGGGAATGGGAATCTTTGTTCCTCTGTGACAGCATTGCTCTGGCTATCTGGCTGCCTGGTTTGAGGAGGAAGGTAGGAACATTGCTGGATGTCTTCCAGCCATCATTTCATAAGCAGGATCTGCTGTTCTCGCAGTTACATGGTGGATATATGCAAAAGCAACCTTGCAGTAACACCAGCCTGGTCCTGTGGGTTGCCTGTGGAATAAGGTAAGCAAATTCAGTCTGACAGGTGGGCACTTCAGCCAACGGAATGAGGGCTCATGCCTTGCTGCATAACATCCTAGTTCTTGACACAGCCTTTTCCATGTAAAAGAACAGAGGCTAGCCAAAGCATCTCTTCCTCCCCAGAGAAGAGAATGCATTTTTTTTATTTCACAAATGAGCTGAAGCAGCATCACTTTTCCCTGTAAAAATCTCCGTACTGAGCAGCGGTGGGAGCTACAGAGCACCGCGCTGGCCATCTCTCTGGTGGGGAAGTGGTTTCAGCACAAACACTGAAATCAAACCAGCTGAGGTGAAAATAGAGTGCCCTGATGATCTAACTTGCTTTTGCTTTGACAGTGGTGAACAACACAGGTTATGCAGTAAACCATACAGTATAGTGTTTTCTGACAAAAATAATAAACAGAGGTGCCTGTCATCTGCTGTAGGAAATATTGCAAGTTAAATGGTCATCATAAAATGTCGGAGTTATTGATCTTTTCTGTCTGCCCTGGAGGGTCTAGGAGACAAGTAACTTCAGTGCACATAGTCATGTTTTCTTTAGTGTTTTTTTCTTTTTTTTCCCCTTAAGTCACAAAATTTCAGATATGAGATAGCGCTAACTGGCTGGTGCTGTATCCTTGGCAGAAGGGAGGTGAAGGCTCCTGCGAGCCCAGCAGTCCCTCCTTGTGTGAGGAGAGGCTAGAGTGTTTCACTGTCTAGCAGATGGCTGTGATTTTGGAAATAGCTTCTTAATAAGTTTTCTTCCCCTGGGTTTTTGTCTGGCATGCTAATTAAGCTCACTGGGGAAGCATGCGGCTTGGATTCCTCCCTTGGTCTCAGGCTCCTGCAAACACGCAACAAATGTAGATGTATTTATGCAATTGTGGCAAGGGGAAAGGCGTCCAAATACTTGACCTGTGAAAGTACTGAAGCGTTTAATCTGAGAGAAGGAAAACAGCGACATGCTGTTCCTGAGGCGCTGCGGGCAGGGCAGGGGTGCTAATGAATTGGAAGAAGACTAGATGCCCCGCACGAGAGCGGCAAGCATGCGAAAAACAGATTGTGTGAGTAATTACTTTTGCATACCTTCCTGGCCATTATCAGCAGGGCAGGATTTCTGATGAAAAAAACTTAATTAAAAAGTTTAATTTTTTTTCTCTTAAGAAAACTGTGCACAGGGGCTCGTTGGCAGGTGGAATTTAGGACACTGATTAATTGCTTTCAAGTGATCAGCTGTGTGAATCCTGCTAAGAAGAGTTAAACAAAAAAAGTCAGAGTTGGCGACCTACTGGGCTAGAGGTCCAAAAGCTTGCACGCCGTTTCTGAAGCAAGCCTTTTCTGACTGCTTCCCTGTTGTTGCTGTTGCAGGTGGGTACCTGCTGGAAGGAGGGACAGAGCGGGCTCTGGCACACCACAGCTGCACCAGTTCTGTAATCTTCTGTCCCCTGACATTCCCTGGTCAGGACTGGAGCTCTGGGAACGCATCCCTCGTGCTGGTGTCAAACTGTCTCCGTACCCTTAGGAGCCTTCCCCAGTCCTGCCCCTGTGGAGGCGCTGTGCAGATGCAGAGCTTTGGTCTGTCTTCTGCACTAACGTGTCGCCCCGTGAGCTGGGGTATGTGGCTGAGCATGGCCGTGGGGCATCGGAGCCAGGGGCAGGGAGCCAGCCCGCAAGAGGTGCAGCCAACTGACTGTGCCTTGTGTCAGATGCATGGGATGTGACAGATCTCCAAACACCAGGCAGAGATCCCCACTTAGAGACCTTGCTGCATAACAGAGGCTTCGAGAGGCTGTGGGACGCTGATTGCAGTCATTTTCATGTCTGTATTAATTCTGTTGTAGTAATTAAGACAATTAATACAATACAGCAAGGCAGCACACTGTACATTGCATGTGCTGTGGCTGCATGGTAGCATCCAGTCTTGAGAATTACATTTTTTTTTTTGTTCCTTCCAGGTTTACATGATGGTTCATTTAAAACACTCTGGTATAATTCACTCCTCTAATGGGTAAAAAAACACCATGTTACAGCACAGTTGGTCTAGTGCGACTTTTTAAATGTTTTTTTCCCCTAGCACAGACAGAAGCCAAGAACTGAGACTCGTGCAATTGTTTACAGCTGCTCTGTTCCATCCAGTCTATTTCTTGAAGGCATCTGAAGTAAAGCACAGTTGTCACTGACCTCAAAGCGAGAAACACAAACATTTGTCAGACTTCGCGCAAAGGAAGTGGCACCTCTGGTCCCCCCTATGACACTGGTCTCTCGCATTGCCTTTCAGCTTTCCTAACTGGAAGACAGCCGCTCCATAGAGGGGAGGGAATGTGAGTTGGCTCCAACTCCTGCTGCTGCTTTTTCCTCCCCAGCTCTGCTTCTTCATCTCTCATCTCTTCATGCCCAGCCATTGACTGGCAGTCCTGTCCATCAGACCCAACCCTGTCCCTGCCACCTCTTCCATGCCAGGAAGCTGAGCAGATACCTCCTCTGTTGTACCTCTGAAGGAAGACCCCATCCTATGTCATCCTTTCTCACAGAGCTGCATTTCTAGAGTTTGCCAACTCCCACTATTTGTTTAATGCTTGATGATTTGCTAATTTATCCTGCAGATTTACGATAAATCGCTGTTACTCCAAAGCGAGGGACACTTGGCCACAGTCCCACTTTCCTGAGTCTTTCTAAGCAAGCTCTCTGCTGACTGAGGGCAAAAACAGGGCAGCATGGCCCTGCAGCCAACACCCCTTACGCTCCAGTGTCAAGTCAGGGGCTGGTTGCTGGCTGGATTAAACTGGCCTGGATTAGCCTAGCTGATGCCACTGGTGGGCAATACTCAGGAGCACGTCTTGCTTGCAGTGCCAGAAGGGCAGGGTCGTGACTGACCGGGCATGAGGTGGAGCCACGTGTTATACACCTTGTATTGACATTTACAAGTCAAACCCTTTTAATGTATCAAGGACTTCCCACTTGGTGCCCTGCATGTATTTTGCATGTCCCAGATGTTTTCAGATAGCAGGGGGAGAAGATGCATCTGGGATGAGGCATGGAGAAGATGTGGAATTAAGGTGGAGGAGTGCAGTAGTTGGCGTTTCTGCCTTGTGAATAGAGAAACATCGTGATGTGAGTGCTTTGCATGAATGCTGCGTGCTGCTGTCCTGCACACTGGATGCTTACGGTCAGTTCAGACACGTTGCAGATCCTCAGCTTCCCAATGAGAACAGTACACGTTGCATGATGAATATCAAGAAGCAGCAGAAAGGATCACAGGCTGCCTGTCCTGTAACTCATTTCAGCAATGCTTGAAAGTATTAGTAATGCAGCAGAGGCAAAGAATCACAGAAAGACAAGCTTTCTTCTACTGCTAAACTGAGAAATTCATTATGATAAGGCCCAGAGTATTGTTCCTCTGGCAAGAGTTTCTCTGCTTCCCAGTAGAGAGATTAGAGCTGGATTTTTTTTCCAACTCCTGTGCATGGCTTCTCTGCAGTTTTGTTTTGAAATGAATGTGATTTCAGGATATTAATTATTTTTTCTTCTTCCTCTACTCTGGAAAAGCCTTGCTAAATTGGACAGAGATGTTGTTTAGCACGTCACTGTCCTTTACCTTCCTTTGCAGTATGTGCCTGTGTTTTTCCAAGGCATCCTTCTCCCTCCCTTTGTGACTTGTCCTTTGCCTTTCAGTGACTGTGCTTTCCTTCTTCTACAGTTACACGTAAAGAGTAATAGTGCTCAGGACTCAGCATGTTTGTGGTAAGGCGAACACTGTTGCTTTCATATTCTGTCATGCCTGTCAGTCCCTCATTTCAGGTCCACTTTTTCCATCTGAACTTGTCCTCCTAAGAACATCCTGTTCTTGGCCGGTGCAGCCTTTCTTTTGAAAAGCACTTCCTCGCTGTGCCATTTTCCTCTTCACTCATCATCTGCAAATTTTTCCTTACGGGATGTTCTCTTTTGTCTCCCATCCTCTCACTTGCATTGCTATAATAAAATATTGCTTTGTTTGGAAAAAGTTGATAGTATTGGGAAAGGATGTAGTCCATGTTATTCCAAATAGTAGAATTATAGTCCTTTCCACTCTTGCCAGTATATGGAAAAGTTAAGAGAATTGCTGTAATGAGGAATAGTTTGAGATCCTAGTATTAGGGTGAGGCAAGCAGCAATGCTGGTTCAAAATGTATCCATCCAGTATGCATCCTCACCATTGTCCTACTTCTCTGCCTAAGTTCCCCTCATCAACCTATAGAATACCAAGACTTCCAACAGCTCTTAGACTGGATGAGCATTATTTTTGGTTGGAAGAGCATCACTTCCCTCATTCTGTTATCTAACTGATTTACAGAGAACATGCAGTATTCTCAGAGGTAAAACTCCTGTGTTTTTAATATATTTAATCTCCTGAAAATAACTTCAAGAATCTAGCTCATTGCAGGTAAACTCTAGGTCTGGCAACACACATGAAAGCTCAGAAAGGCCTTTTTACATGGTGAAAGCATATTTAAATGAACTCCTCCTTCTGTTCTTCTCCGTCCCTCTCCCTTTCATGCTCCTTCTCCTCATGATCCGCTTGTTTATGGCAAGCCCAAGGAGAGAATAATGATTCCCAATGCTTCAAGGGCTTGATCTGAAATTCTAGCTGCATAGATGCTTGTGTTAATAAAAGTAGCTAGGTTTAAATTCTCTGCAGGACGTCGGATGAAAAGCACATTTCAGTCACAATTAAGGATGCAGTTACATACAGAATAAGTGCACTTTGCCCCCAGATGCACGGGGAACAAAATGACAAATTGGCAAATCTCATTGCAGCTTAAGTGGGTTTAGGGAAACAGCACTAAAATAGTAAATCTGGTACCTTCTGGATTTTTTTTTCTTTTGGATAAATTGACTGAAATCCTAGACAGTTGCATTTTTCTCAGTAATTCAGGGCACAGAATTATCATGAAAAGCTTGACCGAGTTGCTGTTATCTATAGATTCTGGCTTGCAAGGTGGTCCTGAAGATGTAAACACAAAGTTTCCTGTCTAAGAACTGCCTGAACGATGAAAAGACAAGTTTGGGGAAATTGATGCCATTAATGAACTCAAGCCTGTCAACATTTTCTGGTGGTTTCCCATGCCGAGAGTATGGAGTCATTGCTTATAATCCTTGAATTTGTGCTCATGTCACTGGGTCTTATGAAAAAACAGACAAAACAGGACGGGTCTCTACCTGAAAAGAGACATGTTTTGAAAACTCTCCTTGCAGAGTCAGGTTAAAAGGGACCTCTAGAAGACATCTAGTTCACCTTCCCGCTCAAAGCAAGACTAACTTCATAGTTAGATCAGATGTGTCAGGCAAGACTGAAGAAACATCGACATGTAAACATGTGACAGACTGGGCAACATTAATATGCTACCTGTTTGTGCTGCCTGATTACTAACACCCTCTTTTCTGGTGCTTACAATTATTGTCACACTTCAGCTATTTAGGCTGAAGTTTTCCAGGCTGACTATGGGTCTGAACGGACAGCTGATTTCTCAAGCAGAATTAAAGAATATTTTCTCTCCCCCATGTAAATATTTTCATGACCTTTACTTTAGGAACTCTAGCAGTCCTATGCTTTGGAGCAAGAATATGACTTCTGGCTAATGCTTTGGTGTTTATGTCTCTGTCATCTAGGTAGAAATCCATACAGCATTATGCTATAAATTCTTTGAATTTGATAACTACGATTTCATAAGATTGAGCATCCCTGTCCCTATATCTGCAGCCCTGGGCTCCTGTGCTGAGCCTAGCGCTAAAACCAGCGCTGGGGATGAAGTCTGCTTCGTTCCTAAGCCCCCTGGGTTGCAAGGAGGCGTCTAGGAAGAGTCTGTCCAACTTGGTTGCAGGCACCACAAGATTTCAAATGGAATTGGCTATTGATTTTATGCCACATGATGGAATCTTTGGGCGTTTTTAAAAATTGCTGTATTAAAAGACCACAGAGCTTCCTAGATTGTTTTGCAGGTAATAAGATAGCTCCAAAGAATACTTTAAAGCTACAAAGGCCAGTCAGTGCTCACAACGCTGTGAAATGCCGGAATGAAGGATGTCTCTATGACCTTGCTTTCCCCCCCATGTTTCTGATTTGTGATACTGTCTTTCTAACTCAATGATTGCAGTATGAGTTTTCCACAATACTTCAGTCTCATTGATTGCACAGAGTAGTCCAGTCTGGAGACAAATCAGGGCTGTGTAAGGAGACTGTTGCACCTGCTCTGTTTGCTTCAGCAGCTGAGAAGTGCAGAGAGTGAAGCAAGTGACTGTGGGAAGAAATGGTATGGTTAAGGCAGGTGAGAGCTGCCCCAGAGAACTGCTTTCTGTTCCTATGATTCTGCCTGTTGCATTGTTTTCCTGAAGTTACTTAAACCAAGCTTCTTGCTTGTCAGTCATCATGAGATCCTCCTTTACTGGATGAGACTTGGGTACTGATTTGCTGGGAGTTAAGTACTGCAACCTCAAGTCGCAGGTAAACCAGAGAGAAGATCGTCATACGCTTCTCAGCTGGGTTCCTGAAATTCACTGGGTATCTTTTTGATGTTGCTCTCTCTATGCATCAGTTACAAATATGTATAACATGAGTGATAGTGCAAAAACTAATATTTGTGAATCAATAGGGTTCAGTGGTGCTGGTAAAACAGGCAGGGTCAGCAGGAAATCAGTCCTTCAGGGTGATGAGCGGAACTGGAGTAGTGTGCAGTGAGCAAGACCTGCGGCTAAATGGGGAAGTAGGATGAGAAAGGAGTTGTGCTTAATAGATGTCTAGCAGCTGTCGAAACTAGAGTTTCTATGCACTCACTGGGGGAAGGACTCTTAAAAAAATATATATATATATAATCATATGAGCATTTAAATTTTGTATTCCAAAGCAAGCTTCGTAGCTGTATTAAGGCCGCTGAAGCAACTGTAACTCTGACATGTCTTTAAAGCTTTAAAATGCATGCTTTAAATTTGCGTGACCTTATAATATAGGGTTCTTTTAACAATGTTTCCACATATAAGATATATATGTGAGCTTTATAAAATAATGCTAATAAATTCTGCCCATTCTAGCTGTCTTCTTCCCATCCTAGCTTTTTTTTCAGTATATAGACAGATTTTAGTGTTGATGGGTTTAGTTGTTTTTTTCACACATGTATGCCTTGCACCTTTTGAGACATTTACAGCGGTGCAGATGAAATACATCATGTAAGTAAAATGTTCCTACATGGAAGAACAGTTCTTTATACCATTGATATGCCTTGTGCTGATATAAATGACTGCGGTAGAGACAAGGCCACAGGGAATCAAGCTCCGTACTTCAGCACAAAACATGTAATTCTGCTGAAAATGATTTACAGGCAGAGTTTGTTTATACTTCCTCTGCCATAGTAAATAAATAGCGGTGTTCTGGATGCTCCGTCAAATGTTGTTGGAGGTTTGTGAAATATCGGGCAGGCTGTTGCAGGAGACAGGTTCTGATTTTTATTTTGGAATAGTCAGCAAACTGGCCTCCTTCAGATTCATTTCACTGCCTGTCTATACATTTTATTTAAGTGCTTTTTTTTAGAAACTTCTTGTTATCTAGAGAGAGAGAAGCAGCCTTTGTTGTGTGTTGTGCATCGTCATCTGCTGCTTAGAAAAGGAGACGGGCTTGAGCAGTGCTGTCTGCCTGTCTTGGCTTCTCTGAGTACATCACTGCTTCTGTTTCCCATTTGGAAAGTAGGAATTATATTACTGATCTCACCCTGTTTTAAAAAGGCTTTGTTTACATAAAGGTTGGTGATGAAAAGCAGTTCCTACTGTTAATCACTGTTAGTTCCTTTGACTGTATTAGACTGGCAGCTTCATGAAAAATCTACAGGCCTAGAAGAAGCATAAAAAGTACAAATCAATCAAAACAGAATATAAAATTAAAGGGGCCGATCAGACTCCTTATTTTCTTGTTTGGTCTTTGTAGATAGGTTAGGAGCTTTGGCATCAAGGCCTAGATGTCTTGTTGGTCTGGGTCCTTCCATTCTCCAGACTCTTGCACTGCTTGCTTTTGGGAGCATCACCTTGGGCAGCTCGGGTGTCCTCTGCAGCACGAGGTATCTTCTGGGGAGCTCAGGGCTGTTCGGGTGACAGTCCCCAGCTTGTCCTGCTGTGGGTACCGAATTCCTTCCCTTTTCTTGGAGAAAAAATCAGTATTGGAATAGCATCCTCAACTTGCAGGTGCTTGGAGAATGCAGATTGTAGAGGGGATGGCTTGGAGAGCAGCTGGGGTTAGCTCTGGGCCCTGCTTGGGGCCACCTGCTAAAGCAGAGTCGCTTCCTGAGAACTGAGGACTTAAATGGGGTGGGTGTTTCTGAAAGAAAATCCTGCCTCTTTAACTGCCTGTTTCAAGAGTTGTGTGGACAGGCCTCAAATATTTCTAGTTGCTAGCAAGTTTCCTTCACAAGAAGGGTGACCCATGCACTCCTAGGTGCTGGCTTCTCTTCTCGCACATGCAGAACATAGCGCAAATATGAAATAAAGATGCAAAATGGAGCGTAAATCCCAATGTCTAATTACTGTAATGGTTATAGATTGCCTCCTGGTAAACTTGTATTTGAATCTGACATAGAAAATTTCACTGATTCTCAGTAACTATTGAGGTGAATAGAGCACAGCCTTTGGGTCCAGGTACAACAAGTAGTGATATAATGACGGGGAAACTTTGGGAAGTTTCTGCAGAAGAGAAAAGCACACTCTTAGTTTAAAAATAGGGCAGATCTGTTGACTTGATTAGAGCCATGGCTGAAAAATCTGTCTGAGAACATCAACACAGATCTGTATCTTAAAGCATAATTAAAAAATGAAAGAGTATTAATTGCAAATGTGCCACTTGCAGTGTAAGAGCTCTTTTTTCATATAAGCATGGCTCACTGTGTGAATATGGGCTTGAGCTGTCTGGTTGGCTGCTCATGTAGCAGAGGTGAAAAACACGGGAATCTCTGGTGTGTCCTTTTGGTGCCTCACCCCGAGGATCGCTGCATTGTAGTGAGGTGGGCAGGGTTTCTGCTGGGCAGTGCTGCTGTCAGCAGCAGCAGCCCCAACGCAAAGCAAGCCTGCTGAGATCTGGTTGTGCATCGCGCGGTTGGGTTCCTGTCTGCCTCATTTACTTGCTCTTGTAAGAGCATTTCTGCAACTTTAGCTCCGAAGCTGCAACTCTGCAATGTGTGCTTGTTGGCAAGTGAATGCCAGCAAAAGGAGTTGCTGTTGCCTCTGAGCAAATGTTAGTAAGCAATGCTTGCTTGCTTCTTGCTGTTTGCTTTTCTTTGGGTCCGTTCCACAGAATTCACCCAGGTCCCTTGCACAACTGAACTGTAGTTACAGCGGAGCAGAGCAATGGATGGAAAATAACATTACTTATTCACTGTCAGGAAAACTTCTTTTCGCTGAGGCTTTGTGTTGCCAAACCCACTTCTCATGATGAGAGCACGGCTGGGCTGTGATTGACCGGGTGCTCTGGGAGGACAGCAATGATCAACAGCAAATGAACGTTGATCTGAAGTTCAGTTCCTAAACTCATTCATTCTTGGATCAGAAATGTTTTCCTGATGGCTAACAGTGCTGGTTACAAGAAACAAAGGTCAGCGAACAGTAGAAGGAGGTGTTTGGCAGAATTGCACGTTCTTACATTCTAAGTTTTCTGGATCCAAACCTCTACTGCTCTGTTACCTGATTAGATTTAGGATGGTTAAAACACTGCAAGTCATTGAAATTTTATTTCAAGGTGATCTAATTGACAATTCTCCTCAGACCAGAGGATGAGAAATATTTGGTAATGGTGTGTGTTCTTATTAGTTTGTTTTTAAATTCTCTGCTGGTGTGGCTGTCTAACAGTGCCCGTCATGTACCATGATATTTGCTCAGTGCTGAAATTTTCCAACTTGTCCTGTATAATTACAGGAAGAAAGAATAGCTTATAGACATTTTAGTGCAATCAAGTGTACAAAGTCAAGTGTCTAGAAGGCCAAAAGGGTGGGCACTATAGTATCTCTGATCAGTTTTCATCTGTTGAAGAGAGATCTCCATTATTTTACACCCACTATTATAATTTATTGTAGGGAGCTACAAATCCCTGGTAGGTCTGGAGGCCAGATGGAGCTATGATTCTAGTAGAAAATCTGCTTCTGTTCCTGACGGGTGTGCTGGGGCGTTTGTTTTTGCAGGCTGGCAGTGAGGACAGGGTGACACACACTGGTGTGCCCCATGGTGGTGTTTTTGGGGGAGAAAGTGCTTTGGAGGAGAGGCGGTGGCAGGGGATGCAGGAGGCTGGGAGCCTGGGAAGCCCGGCATGCTTGGACGTCCCCGTTTGGCACGGCTCTTCCGAAGTGTCCGCTGGCAGAGGTTCCACAGCAGAAATGAAGGAACTTCCTCCTGTGAAATGCTGAATTTTTCTCTGCTCTCCAAGGGGTCCCTGCAGTAGATCCAGCACTTAATCTTCACGTGTCATTGCCACTAGAGTTTCTCCCTGCATATCTCTACAGGGGCTCCGGGTTTCAAAAAGTATTGCTCATGGAAGAGAGTTTCTGTAGATGTGCTGTGTGATCCACCCTGTTAGCTCAGCCTGCTGCTTTTGAAACCTCCTGAAACTTGATCATATTTATTTTACAGTAACACAAGATGCTTTAATTACTGAGACAGAAAGTTCACTGGTCAGGAAATGCAGTCAATTTTCATTGCATCTCTATTACAAACCTGGCAAATTTTAAAAAGCTTACTGCCTCCCTTCTTCCAAATGCACGAGGTCTCATTATATTTTAAATATCTTTTGTGAGGCGTGACTCAGAAGAGCATGAACAGCACTGTGCCACTGTGCAGTTTTTGTTCCAGCTTTGTCTAAGTCGATTTCATTTGGCATGATTTCATCAATTCTGTTTTCAAAGTTTGATGAGCATCTAGCTAGCCATCCCAGTACGTCATGTTAAAACTTTGACCTAGATATAAAATAAAATATACTTGTCTGATCAACTATATTCAAATAAATCAAGATGAGTTATGCCGGAATCTGCTGTAAAGCTCGTTTAGCGTGATGCATGCCACATTCCAGATGTTCCTCTTCTAATAATCATTTTAATTCTTTGCTGATTACCACTAAGAAAAGAATTCAATAGAAGTGAAGAGAACGAAGGAAAAAAGGACAAAGGTAATAAAAGATGCTGAAACTAATAAGACTTGGTGCTAATGGCAGATTAAGGTGTTTTTGTAAACTGCCTGGCTGCGCTCTAATTCTCAGGCTATAGAACAGAAAGAGACATGCCAGCGAAGGTGCCTTATGGAAATAAAAGGGTCTAGCAGGATGAAGGAGGTAGGGTGTCTGTGATCATTCCTTCGCTGTGCTGTCTGCATTTTCGCTTAGGGGTAGAGTAGAAGATAACCTGCCTCCAGCACACACACCAGCTTTCTCAGATGAATTAGTCATGTTCCAGCTCCTGGTCTTGCAAGCATAATGCCTCCAATTATGTCTGTAGCTGCTTGCCTTCTTCATTCCTAGCATGCGTCAGTTGAGACCGTTTCTCAGATGGGGCTGCCACACAACCCTTGGTTTCTCCCAGACCTGTTCTGTTTCTCAGCTCTCCAAGTTCTGCCTCAATGAGTCTTTCCTAGCAGCAGCCTGGCTTGGTCTTCTGGAACTGCCCCTAAAACTGTTGCAGAGGTGGTCAAGGAGAGGATGGGCTTGGCTGGCTGCATGGACCAGCTGGAGGAGGCCAGGGAGGGAGAGAGCTCAGAGGGGGCTGGAGGCAGGGGGGTGTCTGGATTAGGAAAAATTGGGGATTAAAAGGCTTGAAGGGGATAGGGACACTGGGTAGAGAAGCCTAAGTTGGCCCAGGGGAACCAGCAGGGCATGGTGTGTAGTTTGGGTGCCAAAGAGGTGAGGTGGTGGAGGCTTTGGGTAAGGAATTTACTGCGTAGCAAGTGGGCACTGCTGGGGGGTGCTATACTGGGGCAAGGCTGTGTGTGTACAGCCAGCTATGGCCAGGAGGTGAATAGCTAGCATCTTGCTGTTAACTATTACATGACCAAAAGCAAGTAAAACAGTAAGTCATGTAGAAAATTAATAAAGAAGTTTCCTGACTCTTATTCACTGTGGTTGTTTAGGGAATTCAGCACAGCTTCTAAATAAACAAATCTTTCTTGGGATTTGTTTTAAAGGTCATAAAGATTGGAAAGCTCTAACTCTGCTTTGGAAATGGGTAATGAGTCTTCTTTTTGTGTTCCAGAACGAAATGCATTTCATTTTACAGCACTAGCAAGATGCTTCTTGTTTCTGAGCAAAATGGCAAGTTGTGTGTTGAGATGATGCTATGGATGAAGAATCAACCAGGATGCTAACTGCAGGGCCTTTTTCTCTTCCTGGTGGAAAGGGGAGAGTTGGAGAATGATGGCAGGCACGCTGGAGGCTTCAGCAATGACTTAACATCTCGTCGTTGCGTAGGAAATTATTCATACTTGAATGTGAAGATGGATGGAGCTTGTTAACTCATCGCAGGTTTTGTTTTGGTGGTCTGTTCTCTTAGATGATTATATTGACAGCTGAGCCGTTGTCATTTCAGTTCTGTGTATTGATGTTCTGCCGTACAGTTTATTTCTATTGGTATTTCAGATAGGCTCGACATAATCCAGCAATTCTGTATGTCAGGTAGCGTCAATGTGAATCTACCAAGAAGGGCATAAGATATTTACGTATCAAGGGAAAATGACAAACCAAAATAATTTTTCCCCCCAAAATACAACCCAAACCTTTGGGGGTTTCATTTTGGGAAGTATTCACTAACCTTTCTTGAATATTTGCTCAGAAAATACTTTCCCAAGAAAAATAAGATGATTCTTTGCACAACTGGATCCATCCTTCAGCAAGTAAATAAGGATGGAAAGTGTACCAAACAATTCATTAATTGTTTAATGATGGTCATGTCACCAAAATCTTAAGAAAGTAACAGGGGAAAAAAGTTCCAGCCTTCCAAAGCTGGAGATTTTCAGGTGAGGCACTGTGTGGTGATGCCCCTCTGTGTAAGCCTTATTTTTGCACATTGATTTTATTCTTTATCTTTAGAATGTGTTGATACTAAATGACGTATCCCACATTTGTTTTCTTTTCTGGCTGATGAGACCCTACTCAGACATTCACATAAATGTTGCACAGATGAATATAAAGGAAAAAAAAAGTCACCTTCCTCATAATGCTGTTATTGTGACTTGGTCATTTACAGCTTGTATATAAATTCAGAAGAAAGGTGTGGAAGATTTATATGTTCCATGGATTTCATGGAGGTTAATTGCTTTCCTTCTTCAAGGGGTTCTTACCATACAAAAATGGAGCAATCCCTCTGAATAGCTAAGTCTCTTAGTCTAGCCTAAACACCAGCAGAATGCACAATGTTTTGGATAAAGAAAAATAGTGTGAGCTTGAACTCTTCGCGAGCTGCAGTCAGGCTCGCTTGGAGTAGGTTGCTAACATTATTGATCCACTGATACAGAGATAAATTAGGCTCTGTGCTTCTGCAGCTGGCATGGGCAGTGAGGACACTGCCTCCAAGGGGTTTAGCGAGCCCAAAGTCACGCTCCCTGCGAGATGATGGAAGATGTTTGCTTTGTGCAGTTTTCAAGCTCAAATAATTGGGTTTAAAAAAATGGGCTGTTAACATTTTCTGTTCCAGCTGGTACATGTCACAGGCCGCGGAGCTGTGTGTAGTGGAACTGAGTAGAGGATTTGGGGTGTTATCCCAAGTATTATGAAATGGGGATGGAGGCAGGAGTAGCTTAGCAGCCCACTTCTGTGCTTCCATACGCTCTTGAAAGGCCAACCACAGTGTCGCCTTTCTGGCTTTGGAGATGGGACAAGATGCTCTTAAGTACTCACAGTCACTAATTTGAAAACTACTGCTTTTAAAAAATACAGTTTTTTGGTTGTTTTTTCAACTGCCATTAGAAAAACATTTTTGTACTTTGAAGCCAAATGAAATTCCATGATTAAATGCATTTGACTACAGACCCCAGTTTCTGCGAGGCATCATTTCCTTCAGCTGTCTGCAGGACTGGCTGCTCAATTCTAAACATTACAACTGCTTTTTGTGCAAGAAATTCTAGCAAAAGACCTTTCCTTAAAAGCTGGGAGCCATTTTCCCACCCTGTCCCCTCCCTGCCGTGGATATCATTAAAAAGTTGGTGTTTTCACCCTCTTGTGAAAAAAAACACAATGGAGGTTTTTTTTCTGTACTTGTATGGATTTGTGATTAACCATCAACATGGTGTCTTCTGCAGTTCTGGTCATTTTTCTGTTTGCAATTTTCTTTTGTTTGAGCTCTAAATGCAAAACGACTCTTGGTCAGTGGAGCTCTTCTGCTTGTGTGGACTGAACTCCGCGAGCTATCCACCCTGTGGGCAGCGGGAGGCAGAACCACATGAACTTGATGGCACAAGGGAGGTATTTTTAAGCCTGTTGAACCGATGTGAGCCATATTGAGTGCCTTAATGGAGTCAGGCTGCCAGTTGCTGACAGTGTTTTCAGCAACCTGCCATCTCGCTCAGCCAGAATCATTTAAAATTGACATGGTGCTGAAAATGAGGAGGCTAAGGAGTCTGGATCTGCTGACATAGCCATATGTGGGCAAATCTTAAATACAGCAGGACAATCTTGCTTGGAAGTTGGGTACATCTGTGCTGTGTGTCTAGTGCCTTATGGGAGAGGACGTTTGCTGCACTGGGTCACTTGTTTGTAAGAGGCAGCAGAACAACTACTAAGTCTTTTCTAAGCTGTTAAGAATGCATAAGCTACCCTCTGCTGGATGGGATGTACCAAATTGCTTCTCTCTAGTGATTATTGAATTTCTGGTTTCATTTTGCTAGGAAGAAGCTTCGGGGGCTAGAGAATCAGTGTTCTGCTCCTGATGAACCCATAAAGTCACTAGCTAAAAAAACATCTGACCTGGAATAGATATGAGGTCATGCACACTTTTGCCAAGCATGTGTGACTGTGAACTTCTTATCCTGTCTTGTGCACTCTTTATTCAGGATTTGTTTATTTTATAACCCTCTGCTTTTTTTCTTGGGTACTGACTTCTAATCTTTATGATGTTCTTACTCCAAAAAACGTGTCCAGTGGCTCTGCAGGTGACTATGGAAATTTCAGCATGAGTGGTTTTCAAAACACAAAGGGTTAAAATAGGCTCTTAATATTTTAAGCTGTCTGAAATAGGGCAAAAAGACTCCTGTGGATTTTACGCAGAAAATCACAAATGCTGGAGTCTTTCTTCAAGAAATATTTACAAGGGAAACTTGGAGCCTTGGGTGAGTGATATTCCTTTGCCCATCAGCAAGGGTTCCTAGAAAGGGCAATTCAGAGAAGGATTAACTTGTGTTCTGAATTTCCCCTTGGAGTAACCTTTCTCTGTTGACAAGAGGGGAAGCTGGCAAATTGTCCTAAGTCATTGTGAATGCATCCCTCTGTGTCCTGAACATGAGAAATAGCACTGATGTCCCTTTGGTGTGACAGCAAGGAAGCTCATTTCAGTTTCTCGGCCATGTTTCGTTTGTTATAGCATCATCATTGACTCATCTCTTGTTTTAGTCAATTGAATGAACTTCCTTTCCAGAAAGGTACCGAATCATGTAACCATCCAGCACAGAAAGAGTTCTGGGGTCTAAGAAAAGACGTACGTGACTCCTCTCTCTCCTGCACGGTCAGATGAATGTAAGGAAAAGAGTCCTTTGATCCTTCTCATTGCTTTTGGGGTCGGCCTCAGCTCTCTGAGGTTGAAATTAGAGGATCAGGTGTACAGTCTGGGATTTGAAACATGGTTTGACTGTCACATATGTGGTTGCACTAAGCAAAGTGTAACCTGTCTGCCCCTGCTCTAGTGCCTGCGTGCTTCTGACTGGATTTCCTTATCCCCAGTGTTGTGGTTTAGCCCGGCTGGCAGCCAAACACCACACAGCCGTTCGCTCACCCTCCCCCCTCCCTCTCCGGGATGGGGGAGAGAAACGGGAAAGTGAAGCCTGTGAGTTGAGATAAGGACAGTTTATTAAGACAGGGAAAATAATAACAATAATAATAATAATAATAATAATAATAGTAATAATGTGTACAAAGTGATGCACAATGCAATTGCTCACCACCCGCTGACCGATGCCCAGCCTATCCCCGAGCAGCCGGCCCCCCCACCCCGGCTAGCCACCCCTATATATTGTTCAGCATGACGTCAGATGGTATGGAATACCCCTTTGGCCAGTTTGGGTCAGCTGTCCTGGGTCTGTCCCCTCCCAGCTCCTGCTGCACCCCCAGCCTGCTCGCTAGCAGGACAGAGCGAGAAGCTGAAAAGTCCTTGGCTTGGTGTAAGCATTGCTCTACAACAATTAAAACATCAGCATGTTATCAGCGCTCTTCTCATCCTAATCCAAAACATAGCACCCTGCCAGCTACTAGGAGGAAAATTAACTCTGTCCTACCTGAAACCAGGACACCCAGTAATGGATTTTAGTTATTTTCCAGTGGAGGACCCACGTAACTGAGCTACATCCCAGAGGTCCTTCCTTGTTTCCAGTTTTTCACCTTGATGCTTGTCTGCTGTCCTGCGTGAGGAGGTGGGAGACAACAAATACTTTAAAATCCCAGGGCGATATAAATGCTAGGTAGTTGTTTATTCATTATTGCTAGCATTCTCAAGCAGCCCATGCTGGGAGGTATAAACTTGCCTGGCTTCCCTTTCTTCCTCTCTCCTGATAAAGCAGCCACAACCCTCAGACATATCACCGAATGACAAAATCGACTTCTGGCCACGTTTAGACAGCTCTCATCAGAAATGTCTGCATGCAGGAAGAAGGTGGGAGCCAAGATTGCTGAGGGCTGCTGAGCCCTGTATTTTGCTCTTACAGACAATCCTGTCACAGGGTCCTTTGGCCAGTTGGGAAGGTGGCAGCCCAGCAGTGTGGAGGGGGTTTGCTTCCAGCCATTGATGAAAAGGCTCTTTGGAAACTTCCCTGCTAATTGGCAGAGCTTGCCTTTGAATTCACTGTCGAGCTTTTCTCTTGACCTTTGGTCAGGTCCTGTCCATTTTCCTTTAGTCTTAGTTAGCTTGTTGCTGTCTTGTATTTATTTTTGTGATGCTTTTAGAAAGAGCAGTGTTCTTTCCCATTGGATTTTTCAATAGGCTGAACCAGCCAAGTTCTTTGGTCTGCTTTCCTCAGCATGGACTTTCTGTTCTTCCTTACGCCTTTTCTCCTCTGTGTATTCACTGATCCTGGATGTACCAGAGTGACCAGAACTGAACTGAGCACAGCACTGCAGATGTGCTGTTGCTGGGCGCACGGATCGTGCCGTTCGAATTCACAACAAGAAAGTTACAAGGAGCATTGGCTGTAGCAGACCCCGTGTGTTAGGTGACCGTGCTATTTATTTTATATTTATTTGTATATCCCGTGGCTGCAGAGCAATGCTTTACCTTCTCCCATCCCATGTAACGTGCTGTTCCTGCAGGTCTGCCTTCTCACTACTACTGCCCACAGATGTCCCTGCCTTTAGGTTTTCAAGGTTTGTGCAGCACACAAAGGATGCTCCGTGCTCTTTGAAACAACACATGCCACAGCCTGCTGGGACTTCCGACACATTTCAATAACTAAAAATCATTTTATAGTGATGTTTCTGTTACGTCACAGCTTGCTGGTATCTCTTTCAAGCAAATGAGGCTGAAAGGGAAAATAAGGCATTATAAACAGTTTATTTTGTGGTTTATAGGAAGGAGATTTGTCTTTGTATTCTTGGCTAAGCAGTTCCCCAGCCTGGTATTTTTAAGGAAGTATTGTAACAAAAGGCAGAATCTCTTGCCTGAAACATAAAGCTGAGGTCTTTGATATCAGCTGTCGTTAACAAAGCTTCACAAATAAGGATGTTTTAAATCTACAGGTGGGCCTGACTTCAGTTTTGGATTGCTTTCCTAAAATCTCCTGGCACTTTGAATGAGCTAGGGTGTTCTCCAAACCTGATAGGAAGCTGCTGTGTAACAGCACTCCATGTAGTTTCTTGCTGGAAGTAATTTATTCTTCTTGAGAGGTGACGTGGTACCTGCACAGCCCCCACCTTTCTCAGGTATGCCCTGGTGTAATGGGTTTAGATCATTTGAGATTGCAGAAGGAAACTCATCTAGATGTACAAAGCACAGTTTTTGTTCTTGGGGGATTTCTGGCAATTTCATGCCATAGATACAGCACTCAGTGCAGTACAATGATTTTTGCTTACTGGACTCTGCAGGTCTGATACTGGGCTTACTGAGCGTTACAGCAACATGCAGTTCTTGTAGCATCAGTCCAGACAGTGCCAGACATAGGATGGCACTCAAATGAATACAAACTTGCATTGTTTCTTTGATCTCCCCAGACTTCCCCACAGGCTACTGCAGGGTTTTATTTTTCAAGGTCATCAAATGTTGGGCATCAAGAACATGTTGCTGTTTTTTTTCTTTTTGTGCCAGCGGTTGGCTGACTAGAAAACACACTAGTCAATAAGATGATGGGAAAAAAAATCCCTTGTTTAGATCAGAATGTCTTTGGGCAGAAGGAAAAATAACTGAGGGCAAACTGCATCTTCTGCATATAAAAATGGGCAATAGCAACCAAACTACTGGAGTCTTAATAACTGCTGAAATGAACTGTGATTTCTGGGAATCATGAAGGAAATGCCCCTTTAGCTTTAAAGCTTAGGTGGCCCTACGAGAATAAACATGTTTGGCAATACAGTCCAATTATTTTACTTGTTTTTACAGCCCTACAGCCTCAGTTGAATTTTACCCCTGAAAGAACAGAATGAAATCCAAGGTATTCACGTATTCCCAAATGTTGCTGTGAGATAACTCTTATTCCCAGTTGTTGTCAGTTTTAGTGAAATAGCCTTTTTATTCAACTCAGCCAACAGCCTTTAAGGCAAATGTGAGACTTGAGCTGCTTTTTAATAAAAAGCACAGGGATTGTGACTAAATGCTAGTTTGAAGGAAGACAGTAGTTGTGTTAAAACCAGAAGGTGACGATGCTGCTGAAGTCCCTCTCACTCAAGGGAAATGTTGTTTCCCCATCTAACCCCTGGGAGAGCTAACCCAGAGGTCTTCCAGAGAGAATGCATTAATATTTGTAAAGTGCTTTGTGATTCCTGGAGGAAGGACGCATTAAAATACATGTATTATTATGAGCAATATTTCTTTATGTGCTTTGAAGAAATCATTTGTCAGGATAAGGTTGCTGCAGGGCTGAGTTCGCTGCTGTGCTCGGAGTCACGAAGGGTCTGGGCACCGTCGTGCTGCGCCTAGCCCAAGTGCCTGGGACACCACTGCCCATCTCGGCTGCATCACCGTGTGCCATCACTAGTGAACCTGCCAAGAACATGCTGGTGCAGTGGAAGTGCTCTGCAGGAGGTCTGTTATGTCCTACAGTTATGTGGCTGATGAAATAGTTCCTTCTCTCTTTGTACAGAGATACCTGGAAATAAAAAGGCATAAATAGGTATTTATGGCTTTCTTCAGTAGGAGGGGATGCGAAATTTAAATTTTGCTCTGATAGGAGAGGATACAAAATTTAAATCCAGAGTTTCCAGCGATTTCTGGAAATGCAGTATTCTTTCCCAAGAAATTCTTGTCTCCTTCCCTTCATACAGGGTTTCCAAAATCAGATGTAGAGCCACTGTCAGGAAGCATCTTATACTGCATTATGGTTGGAAGTAAAACGCCTGACAGACTTCAGTAAAATTTGTCATTTTTTCTACCAAATAGATGAAGGAAGAATGACTTAAAAATTTTTATCTGGCTGAAATAATGATGGTGGTAATAATAATAATAATAATAAGTGCTGTCCTCAGATGTGTTCTTAACAGGTATTTTTGGTGCAGTTATTGAAATAACCTTTTGTATGCAGCACATGGACAAAAACCAAACACAAGCTGTGTTTGTCTGGTCTTTGGGAAGATCCATAAGCAAAAATACTAGAAAGCCTAGGCAAAGTATATTAAAATACACATTTTAAAGTAATTCTCAAGTCACCAAGGAGCATCTTTTCCTTTAAGTGCATATAACTGGCTAATTTAATCTGTCTTTAATCAAATTCAAAGTGATTTCTTCTTTGTTTTTAGTACAAGAGCCTTTTGTGAATGTCAAGAATCAGGAGGGAGGGAGGAATCCCTTTCCTCTCTTCTTATCAACAGCAGAAATCATGTTTTCTGGCTGCAGGAATTTTCTCTCAGTGCATCCTGAACAGCTTTTTGGCAGCCAAGAATAGCCAATCAGCCATCTTTTGTAATACGTTGTCTCTTTATTTGCATCCAGCCAGTATGCAGTGTGCTGTCGTGAGTGCAGCAAATTCTCACAATGTTAATTCATTTCTCTTGTTCTGTGCAGTTCTAGTGACATGAATTCATTCCTTTGCCCATTTCACATCTAATTATGGACTACTTCTTCCTATGCTGAGATGGAGGTAGAAGAGCTGGGATTTTCTTGCGTGTGAAGAACAGCTGTGTAATGGGTCAGGATAGTACTTTAAAGCAAGGGAAAGTCGGGAATACATTTCTGCATCTCAGCTAGTGGCACCATTTTATCTTTAAATAGCAATTTAAAAGTTACGTTCTTTGCTAAAGCAGGAGAAGGACATGGAATCAGTTTTTCAGACTAATTGCAAAAAGCATATACAAATGTACCAAATATGCAGAAACAACCCCCAGATCCTTATGGGTGCAGATCAGCTAGTGATGTCAAAGAAATTTAGAATCAAGGTAAAATGCGTGTAATACTGTTTGCACATACATTGTATGGTGATTTATAGAGAATGCTTAATGTTTGCATTTTGTAGTCTACTACAGGCTGAGATTTCCAAAAGGGATTACACGAAGAATTACATGCCTAGCTAGAAACTAGGCAACTGCAGCATAGGTATTCACATATCCAACAGGCAGTGCTCTAGGTCAGGGGTTAATAAAACTTATTATGTCCTGTCCTGTAATTTACCATGACTCTTCAGCTACTTTGCTGCTCTATATACTGATCTTTCTCTCAGATCTCAGGCTGTGATTAGCTTTAAACTGATGCCATGTTGTGTTTTTGGTTTTTTTCCCTCTGTTTGTTCCATGTGGAATTTTCCATCTTAAAACCCATGTTGCTTTCAGGTTCTTTCTCTAATTGTAAGTTTTAATTATGAATTGCATGCCCTGAAGGGTAAAAGTAGCTGCTGTGTTCCATTGGTGTTCTCCTATGTTAAGTCTCGTACCTTTAGCAGGAAAGAAACTTTGAGTTTGTCACCTTTATTTTCATGTTGTTCCTGGGCTTGAGACTGGAGGTAGTCATATTCCGCCAAATGGCTCATACATTCTGTGATTTACAGAGAAAGATAAAAACGTGCACAACTAAAGTAGAAAACACATCTTTTAATGTGGTTTCTTAGCGATTGTTGTGATTAACTGATGGGGAAATTAAATTATTATCTTAACTTCATCAAACGACTGCAGCTTTTGAAAGTGCAGAAGATAAAAACAAGTTCAGCCTGCCCGGAAGAACGTGTGCAAAGGTTCCCGCAGTCCTTCTGGATCACATTGCAGCCAGAGCCCCCCACATGGTGTATGAGGAGCTCTCCCTTGAGGAGGTCACCAAGTGAGGCAAGCCAGGATGGAGCAGCTCTACACAGAAAGTTTGACTGCTGCCTGCTGTGCACTCCAGCACTTGGGGCAGGAGCTGGTAGGATCTCTTTTCTCTAATTACAGTTGTTAGTTTTTGTCCTACTGAAGCTACGCAGTGTGATGACTCACATAGGGGCAATGATTTAAAGTCGTACCCCAGATGAAAGCCTCTGGGGAACAATGATGTATGATAAAAGTGTTTTCTCTGAGAGCTGACGGCAGGGTTTAGTACCCTTTGCTTTTCCATCACTTGCTTAAAGCTGCTGTAGTTTTTCTTTGAAAACTGGTTATACCTGTATCAAACACGTTGCGTGGCTCTCAATTCCTAACTCGTCAGGGCAGTTGGTACTCTTTGAAATTAATTCTTCGGCCTATGACTCCAAGTAAAAACCTTTGACCTGATGTACTCAGACTTGACCACTTGAGAATTTTGAGTACAGATCCTCTTCTGCATTTTTTGTTGCCTTGCTAAGGTTACGCTGTTATCTGTTTAACACTCAGTGCTAACACTATGTTCTGAGTTATTATAATGCCATGTTTACAGAGTGATGTTAAAAAGCGAGGGCTGTTCAGTTAAAATTCTGATAGCACATTGAGTCTTAAAAGAGAGAGCTAGTAATGCACAAAGTGTTGAAATATATGTACATTACTGTCTATTTTTTGATTCTTAAATATGAGAGTAATGCCAGGCTGTATATCAGCAGCAGTTATCAGCTGTCATCATTTGTTTGACAAATTCCTAATTGCTCTATTTCAAGCAAATGTTTTCAGAGTAGATGACACAAATAACTGACTTTTGCTGTTTATTTGGAGGCTGTTTGTTTCATCAGAAGTAATTCCAAGCACAGGCAATACTGGCCAGTTAAGACAGTAAGACAGCTGTATTTTGTGTAAAAGCTTTCATGCAGGCTGTATCCCCAGATGCCTCGTGGTTTTGTCATATGGTCTGTTTAAAAAAAAAAAAAAAAAAGGCAAACCTAATCTGAAAGAGCTGGGTTTTCTTTGTATACCTGTAATGTTGAAGAGGGAGGGGTTGGTTCATGGCAGCAGTTAGGAGTTTGGGTATGATGAACGACAAACCAGACCTAGGTGCTGTGTTAGGTCATAAAGAAGGAAATTTACTTTCTATCAAGTGGAGACAAGATATCTGGAAGGCTATCTAAAAGCAAGTGATTTGCTGAAACATATGTGGAAGACAGTTCCAGATGGCAGGATTTACAGATAGAAAGGCTACTTTGTTTAACAGCAACAAGATTAATTGAACAGGCTACCAAGAAGCAAATGTTAAATCAAAATGGAGAGCACAGAGATACCAGAGGCGCCAAATGCACAAATTGACATGACCTACAGCTTGAAATCAGTGTGTGACTCGTCAGTTAGAGAACTGAGTGATGTGGTTGTGTTTCTGCACAAAAGGAGACTGAAAGCTGTGTCTATTTATGCATGCAGGGAACTGAAGTATGAAAGGGGAATAGTAATAGGGAGAAGAGAAGAAGGTTGTGTTAAAGGTGAATGCTAAGACCTGAGGAGGTGCTGACGCATGTAGAGTTGCAAGCGTGAAAGAGAAGAAAATGGTAGCCTTTTGTGTCATGAGGACCTTTGGGAATTTTATCATTTGGCATCTGTAGGTCTCTAAAAATCTTCATGTAAGAGCCAAGGCAATGGCAGTGCTTTCTGCAGTTGTGCTAGACTAGGTCAGGGGAATGAAGGTGAGTGAATCCCTCCTCCTGTGCTTACACACACCCACACACACAAAGCAGAAGCACAGAATTATGTTAGATATGAGAAAGGGTTAAACATTTGAAATGGAAAGTTCTTATGTTAATACCATCCAATATGAAATGTGCAGATGAAAATGTTGTGCTATGACAATATTTGCACTATCCTTGAAGTTTTCTTCTGTGCATTTATTTTGGTGTCTGGATCTATCTGATTTGCTTTTGCTCTGAAAAACGTCTCCTCTTACATGTCTGAACTGGGTGTTCATGTCTAGCTTAGATCAAAATGTTAAGTCAAAACTGTGTACTTTCTCATATATTTGGCTTATTAGTAGACCAGTGACTTGGCATATAACTGTCAGCACAGGTCTATAAATTACCATTACAGTAATAACAGGAATAATTGCAGGCAGTAAGGCTGGTAATAAACTACATTTATATGTTATTCAGTAACAGCAGTGTTCTATTGCTCATTTATTGAGAAAAAAGACTAAGTAAGTTTCATTCCAAAGGCACAATATGCAATTCACCATTGGTATGCAAGGAATATGTCAATTTATAGGGTTGGAGGGGAAAAGGTAGTTACAAGGACATGAGTAATCTAACAAAAGAGGAAAACAATTAAAAACAAACCCAGAGTGTAACAACAGTGGCCTTTGCAAGGATGCAGAGAGCATGCTCCTTTCTTTCTCAGCCTCACTCTGCTTAGTTGTAAGCTCTGTGTTTCAGCTCTTCACCTTTGCAAAGTGTGTCATGATTTCTAAAAGACACAACCAAGAAAACTAAAAGCTCAGAGTTTGTAGACATGGCAGAAATTTTCACTACAGGTGCTATGAAGAATCCTGATGGATTTTAACCCTCCTGCCCTCCCAGGAATGCTCCCCACATTACAGAATAATGACTGGCAAGAGCTGATTATAAGCTAATAAAAAGGGCTTTTACATGTGCTTTTCTGATATGTGGAACAAAAAAGCTTATAATAATCATGCTTTTTGCCAAAACATGGCCATATTTATAAAGAAAATGTTTTAAGTTGTTACCAAGTTAATGGACTGTCTACAAAAATAGTCTGGAAAGGCATTGTTTGTGGCCAGGTCCTACATCTCTCTGAAAGTGTAGGCTTTGCTACGAGTTTGCTGCATGCGTAACTGCAGTGTCAATAGTGAGAACCCAGATAATGAATTAATGAATGCATTTTATGAAAGAAATTATTAATGAAATGTTTCTCCGTGCTTTTTGTGTGTGTACAACTCTGCAGTAAGGAATCCATTCTTCTCCCAGCCCCCTCTTCAGCTATTAATGCAGCAGCTACCTGGTGCCACTTGTGTAGAGAGCAACTCCCACACCAAATTTATGCCTTTCTCTCATGGAAAAGCCTTGGGTTATCCACTCCACATCCTGCCTAAGTCATCAGTGCTGTAGATGACCAAACATGCTCTCTGTGGGGAATAAAAAGTTTCTGGCTTGACCCAGGGGTTTGTCTTCAATAAATTCCCCAGTATCTATGATACAAGTGCTTACAGACAGACCAGTATAGGGACTCCTTCATTTCCCTTTGTCTTTCCATTGAAACAGTTGCCTTCTCCTAACTGTATCTAGAAAGAGAGGCCACAAATGACAGATGCCATTTTGGACACATTTTGCTCCTGAACAAGTATGTGCAGGAAGACCAGAAACCTGATTAACTAATCCCCTGTGTCTTGTGGTTGAGTGATAGCAATGCCTAACATGGAAATATGATTTCAGCAGACCGTGATTGGTGCCAGTCTGATGTTTGAGAGGATATGTTTGTGCTTACAATAGATGAAGATAATATTCACTGTGGAAAAGGGGCTCTTTGAACTGTTGGATCTTCTGAATGCAGATATACTCAGTGACGCACCCCAGCTTAACTCCCAATAGGTTTTAGATGTGTTTCTATGAAATTACATTAAAACAACAATACTGGGTAAAATCACTCTGGCTTACAAGTAGGGTAACTTTTGCATAAACTGCAGAGTATGCACTGGGCAACTGTAACTAATCAAGTATTTGGGGTAAGGTTTTCTTCTACGAGATGTCTGGAACAGGACAGGAATGTTAAGCCCACCATTGTGGAAACAATAGAATTTGTTGTCCTGAATACAAATGTTCAGCTTTCTAGTAGCTCTGTTGCATGATGCATTCAGTCCTCTTGGCACAGGGCCTGTGCTCTAGTATTTCCTGACTATATGTACAGTCTGGGGGACGAGAGGCTGGAGAGCAGCCCCGCCAAAAGGGATTTCTGGGGTTTCTGGTCAATGGCAAGTTGAATATGAGTCACCAGTGTGCCCTGGCAGCCAAAAGGGCCAACTGTATCCTGGGGGTGCATCAGGCACGGCACAGCTAGCTGGTCGAGGGAAGGGACTGTCCTGCTCTGCTCTGCTCTGGTGCGGCCTCACCTCGAGCACTGTGTGCAGTTTTGGGCAACACAGTATAAAAAGGACAAAACCGTTAGAGAGCATCCCAAGGAGGACTATGAAGATGGTAAAGAGTCTAGAGGGCAAGATGTATGAGGAACAGCTGAAATCACTTGGTTTATTCAGCCTAGAGAACAAAAGGCTGAGGGGAGGCCTCATGGCGGCCTGTAGCTTCATCATGAAGGGAGCAGAGGTGCAGGCGCTGAGCTCTGCTCTCTGGGGACAGCGACAGGGCCTAAGGGAACAGCATGGAGCTGGGACAGGGGAGGGTCAGGCTGGATGTTAGGAAAAGGTTCTGCACCCAGAGCGTGGTTGGGCACTGGAACAGGCTCCCCAGGGCAGTGGTCGTGGCAGGAAGCCTGCCAGAGTTCAAGGAGCATTTGGACAATGCTCTCAGACACATGGTCTGATTTTTGTGTGGTCCTGTGTGGAACCAGGAGTTGGGCTCAATCCTTGTGGGTCACTTCCGACTCAGGATATTCTCTGATTCTATGATTTGGTGGGGAAAAAAAGAAAAGCAGCAAAGAAGTACAGTCGTAACATGGTAACTTACAACTGCTGTGGGGAGGTAAGCATGTGTTGAGTGACTGAACGTAGAGGTGTTCCTGATCCGTGAGGTTCTTATCTCTTTCCTTCCAGAAAGAAGTGGGATTTCACAGCCAGCACTGGCCCACCTTTCACTGGGAAAAGCTTAGGTCAAATTCCATGTTAACTGCCTCTTTCCTGCCTGGCTCTGCCAGCTTTCAATACTGTTTTTGCAAAGTGCTAAGTAAAATTCAGCCTTTGAGATGCTGAAAAACTTTTTGTTTCACTTTAGCTTGAGCTAAAAATTGGGAAGTGTTCTGAGATGACCTATTTCAGGCTGGAGAGCAGGACTATTTCAGCCATGTGTTCGTCAGCAGAGTTTGACCTCATTTTAACCTGGTAGAGCTGCTTAATAGCGAAACTACACTGTGGAGAGCAGCTAACTGGTAAATAAATGAAGAGAAACCCAGCTATCATGAAACAGATTACAGAAATGCCTTCTGATTCAAGTTTCATACAAGAAATGGCATTTCTCAAAGTTTTGTTAAAAATATTTTCCCCATAAGGACAATCAGGCAGTGAACAGGTTGCCCAGAGAGGTTGTGCCTTGTCCTTGGAGGTTTGCAAGACCCCGTGGGACAAAGCTCCAAGGAACCTGCTTTGACCTTGCAGCTGAGCCTGGCTTGAGGAGAAGGTCATACTGGAGACTTCCCAAGATCCCTTCCAACCTGAATTTTTCTGTAATCCTATGAAATTTTCTGAAGTAAATCATGAAGAATCATTAGAATGGCTGTTTAGGAAGAGATGTGTGTACTTAATGTTCATGAACAGCAGAATTTCTCTGTGATGTAGTGACTTTCAAGTCCTTTGATTTAATTTATAATTTTCTCAAATCTGTTATACATGGACACTTACAGAAGTCATCTCCAATTGTATTAACAGCAATTCTCTTTTTATCACCCCTTGCAGATCAGTATGCTGCTCTAAGACACAGCACAATACTCCACATAATAGAAGAGCTGAGGGCTAGTTTTTAACACTGGAAGTAGTTTAGAAATTCAGAATTTCTCTGGTTTGTACTCTTCAGTTTGCAGGATGTGCTGATTTGGTCTGTGGTGATTTCCAAAAGTCAGGCAAGGGAAGTTGCCGTGAAATGCATTTTAACAGTAGTTGGAGTTAATCATTTAGTGAGGATTTTCAGGAAAGCATTTGGAGTTGGAGGCGTGTTGCTGACTTCTGTGTTTAAAGCAGAAAAAAGGGAAAAACCATGTGTGTGTGTGTCACCTACGAAGTCCACTTATGAAGCAGCCAGTTGGACCAGATTTTGGAGCTAATAGGCCCTACTACTAGGAAGATTTTCTGAATTGTTCTAATTCTTTCCTTTCTTCAATTCTATTTATATTTTCAAATCAGCATTTACGAACCATTTACCTTCATCCTAAGAGAATGGTCTGTTATTTGACCCTTGTTTTCAGGGACGTGTGTTAGGTCAAACTTTTGTTGTTAATTTTTAATCTGTCCTTGCTGGTTGATCCTTCTTGTGCCTTTAAATCATTTTTGTTCTTCCAGAACTATCTCAAAATCACTCCAAAGCTGAAAGCTCATACACAGAGCAGCCACCCTTAATATAAGCAAATGATAAAACTGAGCAAGGCAGCTTAGAAATCCACAAAATATATAGGTTGTTGGCAAGAGAAACAGGCTGACACATTTCTTTACACAAAATCAAAGTTGCATGGTGTTTTACAGAAAACTTGCATAGGTGCATAAAGTGCCTGTTTCATATTTGTTACACCTGATAAAATCAGTGAGATGATCATGATGGAAGTAGTACATGATTATGTGCTTTTCCATTAGCAATTTGGTTCAGGAGCAAACTCGCCTTTTGAAAAGCTATTAGTAAACCAAAATGTCCTTTCAGAGATAAAAGAAGAGCCACTGTGGCTTGATTTTGAGATACCAGCAAGAGTTCACTGCAAGTTTGCTAACAGTTCATATTGTAGTGAAGAGACACAGAGAGATAATTTTCCATAACATAGATCTCGAACCAAGGCTGATGTTGCATACTGTGTTCTGCAGATGCCGTTAGATGCTTTGCGTGAATAAGATGTTCGTGAAAACATTGCTATCTTTCTGGCCTGAGCTGAAAATCAAACCTTACCACTTTCTGTAACGTTTCACAAAACATTTATTCTCTCTCTTATATGCAGACCAGCACAGTTTTCTGTTTCATCATTGTAATCCTTTGGGAGCTGCGTGAGCCCTTACGGGGCTTTCACTTTATACACATCTCGTGTAAGTGTGTATCAGCAAAACGCTTCTCAGAAAGAGTGCTGACAAATCACCATCTGAGAAGCAGATGGTTCTGGGACAGTTTCACGTGCTGCTCAGGATCTCTGATTTAGGTTTTATCTTTTACTAGTTTAAGGCATAAGGCGTGACATAAACAAAACTGCATAAATAATTGGGGAAATCCACTTGCCCGTCAACACAGTGGGATGGTAAACATCCAGAGACCTTTCAGTCATAAAGTATTTTGTAACAATACTCCAGCCTATGTCAGATCAAAGCATTTGTGTATGTCTGTATTTGTATATATATAATATACATATATATATATATGAATACACATACAAGTGCGTACATATTTGGATACATTTATATGTTCATTTGAAGATCCATAAAGTAAGAATTATTTGAGCGTATAGCAGACAGAGAGGAAGTTTACATCTCCAGTTATAAAATTTTTAATAACAGTCTCAGTGGCGGTTGTGCCGTGCAAAGTAGAAGGAATCTGCCCACACACAGAAAGGTCTGGTTTTCCTTGCCTTGAGTAGGCTCTTAACCAAACACACAGTGAAACTTCCACCCTGTTTGCTTTGAGCTTCTTTGGAGTGGATCAACTTTTGGGAGAGCTTAGCGCGTTTTTCCAAAGGATCTGGTGACAATCACAATCAGAAAACGTTAATGAGAGAGAAAAGTGCTGGTGTGCCCCAGTGTGTGATTGCTAGGTGCCTTGCCTTGGGATCGGAGCTGTGTTTGGGCTCTGATGATGATGATGGCTGGTGACAATTCTGGTGCATGGGGTGTATTTGCACCAGGGAGTTGGAGACACCTTTGCCCCCCTTCCTTTCCGTCGGACGTAGCACCAGCAGGTATTTGCAGAGATGTTAAACAGAGAGCACTGCTCATTGTCAGGGAGCTTGCGCAGCAGCGTGGTTGGAGTGGGAAGGATGAATTCTGTGGCTGTAGTCACTGGAAAACATGCTCTGTTATTTCCCTTACAAAAGTCTACTAGCTGTTATGATAGAACGCAATTTTCATTTGTGTGTCCATTGAGTATAAAATGAGTCATGTATTTGTTTGGAAAAAAAATGCAATATTGTATAATGCAGAGCTAAAATTAGATATGTCAGCAGTGCATTGAAACATGCAAAATGTTTTGCTTAAATTAAGCCCACAAAATGATACTACATTAATAGTGGTAGACTAAAACCCATCAAAGCAAAGAAATTCAGAGGTAGTACTATGTACTAGTTGTTACATTAGATCCTTTATGGGAATTGTGTGCCTGCTTTTTATTTTCTCATTTATTTGATTCACTGTTCTGTACGCCAAGGATTCAGCCAGTTTGTCACCTCTAACAAAGATGTCCTGAGCACAACTGCGTGATCTTTGCTAACTACCAGAAGTCCCCAAAGGGCATCCCACTTTTCTGCATGAGATCAGCCTGGTATTTTTTCAACCTGTTTTTCTTCCTTTCTTAAGCTTGGCGGATAGTTGCTTGAGTGTTCTCAGCTTCTTTTATTTTCTGCACCCGTAAAACAGCTGTGCTTGCAGATGAGGAAGACCAGATCCAGCAAACTTTGGTGCCTCCGAGTGTCAGTCTGTCAGCACAGGGGAAAGCAGCCAGTCAACTGGATATTGCTTTCTGCAGCACCTTAGGATGCTCTGGTGGACTAGAGGCCACAGATCCAACCCATGCTTATTTATGGCAATTTTTTTAAGGAAGAAAAGAGGGGCAGTCCTGAAAGCACAGGGGAGCAGAGATGATTATAGTAGTTTCCTTTTGTTGAGGACTTCAGCAGTATCATCACTTCAGAAAAGCACATGTAGAAAGGCTTCAAAACAAATTATTAAGAATGAATGATTTGTACTCTTTTGGCATCTTTAACCTTTAGTGACCTTCATTTTATTGTTGTTCATCCATTTAGCCCCGAAGTGTTTTGGAGGTATTGACAAATATTTATTGTCCATATTTTTGTAGATAGGACTCGGACTGAGTTGGGTTTGTTTGTTTGGTTTTTATGCCCTACAGGAAATATATGGACAAAGTGAGCATAGTTAAGCATTGAAGTAGGTGCCCAGAGAGCTTATGCAAGTTCTGTCCTTGGAGATTTCGAAAGCTGATATACCTTTGAGGCTGGCCCTGCTCTGATGGCAGAGTTGGACCAGATGTCTTCCACGGCTGCTCCCCAACATGAATTACTCTGAGCTCTTGTGTAAAAACAGGATCTCTTGGAGCTTGTTTAAGCATGCAGCAACCAGGGCAGCTGTCTACAGCCTTGGTCTGGGGGGATTTCAGTATCCCAGTAGGCCAAAATAAGTCTTATGGTGGTCATCAAGTGTGCAGAGGTGGGAAGGGAGGAGCCCGGGGACAGCCACCACCAGGACCTCCTGTGAGCCACGTTGGCATCTCTTCTGTTTGCCCTGCCTACAGCACGATTTGTCAGTTTTCTTTGAAATGTTTCTTGTACTTCAGGGACAAATCCAACAGCAATCTTCCAGTAACTGTTGCTACAATTTCATCTCAGGTCACTGTCACAATCCACTCGTTCCTAAAGATGACACCTCACACACACATGCATCTCCTCAGGTAAATTTATATGCTTCTGTTTTCTGAGAAATTCCTGCTCTTAAGTGCACAAGGAAACTTCTGGGGCTCATTCCTTACAGAACAGTTATGATCTTACGGGCTTACATTAAACCAGTGAATATCTTTAGTTAACTTTAAACAGTGAAATCTTAATATTCTGAAGTAATAACCAAAATAAGTAGACATAGTGCATAATAAAAACTCCTTGAAACATAAATTGTTCGTTCAAATGTATTTCCAGTTTTGATGTACAAAACTAAGCTAAGAGCATGGGACTTTGCAAGCTGCTGTCTCAGAATAAATAACTGTCTTGCAACAAAATGAAGAATTCCAAGTGTAGGAGGGGGGAAAAAAGGGGTACATGCTACTTGCAATGCAAAATGAATGTGCAGTTTGTTAATACAAGATCTATTCATTAAATCTAGAGCAGATTAAAATGTTTGCTCCACGATATAGTATTAGAATTAGAATAGGGGAATTTATTTATTTATTTATTTCATCTTTGGCTTTCAGATCCCTTTTCATTCTGAACTCAAAATCTTGCATGTTTACCCCATGGAAAATATAATAGTAAAAGCCGAACCAAATATACCTCTTTCCAGTATTTAAAGGGGACCTTTAAATGGGGAGAGATGAGGAGAGACTCTATCAGGGAGTGGAGTGATGGGACAAAGGGAAAAGGCTTTAAACTAAAAGAGATAAAATGAATCAGTTGAAGAAATGAACCAAAAATTCATCATTTGTCTTCTTTGAAAGTGCTCCGACAGCTCAGTGAAATGTAGGTGTGCAGTATCAGAATGCAGGTGAGAACAATGAGGAGTGGTAGCGACTTCAAAAGGAGAAGAGATTTGGGTGCAGATTCTATTTTCTCTGAACCAATGTGTGCTAGCTGAGATTGTGCTCAGATAAGCAGTTCTATTTTGCAAACATATTTCTGAAATGAGGGATCTGTGCCCTTTGGATTGACACACACGTGACGTATGTGGAGAATTTGGTCCAGTGCATCTCAAGCAACTTTGTCAAAGCTATGTTTAGACACTCGTGAGAAAAAAATAGTTCTAGTAAGTGAATATTGATTGTGAAGTTTGGTGTTCAAAGGGGTTCAGAAATAAAGGAAGCCAGCTTTCAAGAAGTACTGATTGTGGCATATCCTGCTGATGTCTGTAATGGCTGCACATATCTAACACCTTTGACAGTTAGGCAACATCACTGGTTTAGAATGAAATTTAGGAGCCTAAACTTTGACATCATTGTTTTACAAATCAGGTAACCTGTCCTTGTGAAAGAAAATTTATCTGAGTGATTTAAAATTAACTCTTTTTAAAGGAATAGAACTTTCTGGAAATTAAATTTGAAGAGCCTGAGAGTAATAGCTGCTGAAAGAAATATAAGAAATACAAGAATATGCAAGGTACTGATAAAAAATTGTTGCTTTGAGTTGCAGTCTAGAAAAATCATGGTGCCTGTGAGTACTTTGGATGTTTAAGTCATTAGCAGTCTTAGGCTTATCTCCTAAACTTAACTTTGGCTCCTACATAGTTCCCAGCTCGTGATGATAACCTATTACATAAAGTTTGGAGCCTACAGTCCTGTGATTTTTGAGTCTGTGATCTATTAAGCAAGCATAACTGTAATTGTCATATTAATGAAGATGGTTGTATTTCAATATTTATTTTGAAAGTGTGTATTTGGGAGAGGAATACTTGCTGAAGCAATGTTGTGGGAGGATGAAACCACAAAGAAACCAGAGCAGCAACTGAAGACGGCTGTTTTTGTTTTGCTCTTTTATTTTGTAACCTTGCTCTGCAAACTCCTGATATCCTGTTTTGCAGAGCTTGGCAGAGGGAATAAGGCTGCTGTCAGAAAGTGTTATGTGAAGCTGCCAAGCAGGCAGAGCAATCCCTGCTTCCTGTAATCGCTGCCTGCAGACAGCTACCACGGCTGGTCTCTGCCTGGGTAATATGTCCTGCTGCATGGAGAGCCTCCTGGTACTACTGGTGGTTGTTCAGATTACTCGCTCGTCAGTGACAAGCTCACGACTACAAGGTGGTCTTGGGAAGTTAGGACTAGTTTTGGCAGATAACACTAGATTGTTGTTTCTTTTTCCTTCCACCTTTAGGACAGGGAAGAAAAAAGTAAAATTTTCTTGTATTGTCTCTGGCATTACAAGTTTCTGTTGCTGGAATATTTTCTTTTTTTCTTTTTTCTTTTTTTTTTTTTCCAAGACGCTGGCTTTCAAATATCTTTTGTTGAACGCAGAATCTAATTTTATTCTTGTACAGGTTTATATAATTCCTGTGTCAGTGATGAGATGGAGCTGTTAAGACTGATAATGAGGTGAATACTGTGTGAGGAGTAGGAAAACATCACTTCACTATGTGGGGAAAAAGGAAAAGAGGCAACAGTTATTCATGAGTAACTGTAATGTAAAATATTCTTGCTTATCAACATTCTTGTAATATGTGGTTAGATTTTGCTGTAGTGTTTGAAGTTATGATTGCTTATCGAAGAGGATTAATAAGAAATAATTACAAGAGACAAAACCCACAGAACCTTTTTGATGGTAACTGTGTAATGATGCTAAGTTTGGCACTCCCTCCGTGCCTTTCCCTCCCTGTGGCACTAATGGGGCTTTCCAACTCTTGCACCTGGTCAGCTGTATTTTCCAGACGCATAAACTTGGTATTTTTTAGACTCCTGCCAGTCTGCTTAACTGTGTTGAAATTGGCCAATTTATTGGAGGCCTGGAAGACAGACACTGACTGATGCATAGACTGCATTTCCACATGACCATTGCTTACTCAGGAAAAATAAAGTCTGAAAATTACTCTTTCCAGGAACAATGCAGATTATGTACCTCCACTGCAATGTTAATACATTTGATAAGATATGAAAACAGCTGATGTCCTGTCCCGACTTGCTAGAACCTTTAAGAAAAGTGCAGGGATGTCCTTTTGGAATGGGGACATCCTAACAATAACAGGAGATGAAAAAAATGAAATGAGAACAAAGCTTAGCGTTGGGGAAAAAAGCAACAAACTTGGACTTTAATACAAGGTCTGAGAAGCCTAGTGGGGAAATAAGTTTGCTGTTCTGTTGACGATACCACCAGAGTGATTCCAGCTTTCTCCAAGCTGTGCGTCCTTTGTTACTTGACTCTGACCACCTCAAGGGGTGGCAGAGGAGGTCTGAGTGTGCCTGGAGCACTCCATATTTGAGCACCCTACAGAGACCGGCAGTCAGAGTACGTACCAAACATGGAGATAGATTCAGAAATGTATCACTGTTCTTGAACTTTGAAGTGCTCCTAAAAATAACTTGCATCCACAAGAAAAAGTCTGATGTCTTGCATCTGGCACTTGCAACCTCGCCCTTTTTGGGATATGGGCTAGCAGCTGAAACTGGATGCCTGGTACTCAGTGGGAGGTTCTCCCAGACATGCAGGTAGTAAATATGTGGATTTATTTTTTTTCCTAGGGGCTTCTTATCTTTCAGTTTTATAAATCTATGTAGTCACTTCTGTTTTTAAAGGTTGTCAGCAAGGCTTGACAGCACTTTACTGTAGAAGAGAAAGTGCATCGTTAACATTAGGAAGCCTCATAGCATGATGCAAGGCAGGATATCAGTAGATATAGTTTTGTGGTGTGTGATCGCATCCCAAGACTGAAATCAAACTCAGTTACTTACAATCATATCCACGCAGATACAGCTAAAGATGGCTGAGGGTGCCAGTTCATTTCATGGGAGGTACTGAACAGGCAGGGTTTGCTTTTCAGGGGACACATTCTCTTTGTTCATTGCAGCACATTTCCATCATATGTGAGTACTGTATGCACGTGTGCGTGCACCCTTGAGGATCCAATTGGTATGTAAGAAGTAATGCCCTCTCCATCTCTCTAGAGAGTGGGCCTCTAAACCATTTCCATAATAGCATTTTAACAATCCATTAAGAGCCTCCGATCTTTTTAGCAATGAAATCCATCACTTGCTCAGCATGTGTCCTTTAACGCAGCAGTCTTACTTAAAATCGCTACTTATCCAATTATTATTTTTTTCACTTGGTTTACAGCCAGTGTCAAAAAGTATAATGTCCACTTGCCAAATAAATGGAAAAATCCATCTGCCATGGTTTCCATTTGCCAAGTGTAGGGTATTATCATCCCATTTGAGCTTTTTATTTTCCTGGTAATAACAATGTTTCAGTTTGCACTCAGGTTTAAATACAGATGTAAATTCATGCGTTTGCCAGTGTTACTCAGTGAATTCTGTAGTAGCGACAGTGTTTATTCAGCCCAGCCAGCTACCTGGCAGTTAGCAAGCAGCAAACCTTTTCCTCGTAATGGTACCAACAGTTGTTGGAAGAGCTGAGCACCCCTTTTTCCAAGAATCGCGTGGCCACGTTTTGCCTTGTATCTGATGCTCTCTAAGCTAAACCGTAACAGCAAGACATCTCTGATGTTTATCCATGCACTAGGTTTTGATTCTGAGATGGAAATAAAGAGGGAGGTGGTGCATTTTCACATTGCTTTGAGGAATTTTTCTCCTGCATGAAGGGGGAAGAGTGAGTCCCCTTCCAGAGACACAAAGTAGGAGATAAGCCACTGTTACTGATCCGTCCACGTATGTAGCTGTCATTTTACAAGCATCTGGGAAGACAGCATGGCTCAGATTAAGGTTCTGTTCATAACAGGTAAATCCCATGCTTATTACAGCATTTAAACAGAATATCAGATAAATGACAAGGGCTAGGACTTAGGACATAGGACTTAGTAAGATCATGGATTCCTTTGGGCTTCATTAAATACTTAGCTGTTAAATTGGTTACGTTTCCCTGCATCTCTTTGTCACATTCTAGTGCTGAAATACTGGTGAGATATCATCCAGCAGTGTAGCCCCCCATCATTGCTCTTACTGGGTGAGAGTTTGTGTCTCTTTCTCTCTGTCCCTTTTACATGTAATGGACAGGGCTGCCAAAAAAGCCCTCATGGCAAAGCCTGGAGTTATTCCTTGCAGCCTTCCGTCATTTGTTCACTGCTCTCCCCCATCCCAGCTATACACCTTAACTTGGGCTCAGGGAAATACTGTGGCTGCTTTTTCCTTCCAGCCTCATTCAGAGAAACCCCATTTGTCTCAGGTGGTCGCTTACTAGCAGGGGCTGCCAAGATGCATGGAGCAACCCAACTGGCAATTTTAAGTACTGCAGGAGAGCAGTGAGCAGTCAAAGAAAACAAGGTTGTGTGTATAATTTTGTTACACAGAAGATGAAAACATTTGGCTTGGAATGTATTTTAGCTGAAAGCCAGCACAATTCAGTATTAACTTAAAGGAAAGCCCAGGGAGGCAAGCCCTAGATTATGACAGTTCTCAGTCTGAGGAGTAGGGTAGGTCCAGTAGCCTGCATGTTTTTCCTTAATCAACATCTTGCATAAGTTCCTTCAGATCTGTCCCTTCCATATGTTAAATTAAACATTAAAAAATGACATAGCATGATTTTATCTTCTTACTTTCTCAATATTTTCTTATCAGATGTGCCTATTCATAAGATAATGTTTTTATCTATCAGGTTCTCATATTCAGGATGGAATCTGGAAATGAAACTGAGTTGCTTTTTTATGTATAAAACACTTGTGTTTAATTATTATTAGTTAATAAAATTAATTTCATAATATTTTGTGTCTTTGCTACAAAAGATGCAGTTCTCAGGTTTTCATGGCCATTGGTCATCAGCATTGCTCGTATACAGGTCTGGAAGCTCTCACTTATTTCAGATACCACGTGTTTCTTCACATCTCTAAAATGAAGGTGGAGAGAGCTTATTCTGTTCTTCTGCAAAATGTTAAGTGTTGTGGGACTGTGTTCAGGTTTTGGAAGCAGGCTATTCACTTGACCCAGTTGCAGATGATCAGTGCTGTGTGCTATAAGCCAATATCTGAACCTTTGGGTTTCCTCAGGGTGATAAAAGTATAAACAGTGTCACCGAAGTAATAGCTACTGCCTGAGGAAATACAGTGGGAGAGAAAGGAAGGAGTTCAAAGAATCATTCGACATCCGTTCCGGGTGGTAGTCTTTAAAGCTTTTGCTTTAAATCCTGGGAAGCCGTTTCCTGACTGAGCGTGCAGATACCTTATCTGTGTAGAAATACGAGGTGTTCAGTGAAACATGGGGCAACTCAGGCCACTGGAAATGGTGGTGGGAGCAGAGAGCTGCTTATGATGGCATATACTCCTTTTTCTAACTGAAAGGGAATTAGAGATTCCAGTGCTTCACTGTTCATTGCTAATTTTTGCCAGCAGTGTCCATTCATCTGTGTATGCTGAGCTCTCTCTCATTTTCTCTTTGAAGTTATATTGCTTTTGTTCTCACATTCTCTGTTTGGCTAGAATAAAAACTGCTCAGCAGTACTTCAGACCATTCTAGGTCTTTCCCAGATCACTTCTGTGGTGATAGGTTGATGTGAAAAGAAAGCCTGGTCTGCCTTGGGAACATTTATTAATGGATGCCGTAAGCCACTCTAATCAGACATGCTATGATTTTTTTTTTACCAGACATTGTGCTGCAGGACATGAAGAGAAAAGCAAGGCTTTGCTCTACAGTCACGCAATGGCTCTGAATCCCAGAAATTAAAAATGAGAAAAATCCACTAATCCAGCTCACCAAGTCCCCTCAGGCCTGTATGTTTTGTTGCACGTGGTCTTTTTCCCCTGCATTTTCTGTAGTCTCATCTTAAATGCGTTACGTGGTGGGCTTCTGCTCTTTTCCTTGAGAGGCTGGGGCAGAGCCTTGTGGGTCTCGCCACTCGAGCACTTTCCGTGGTGTCTTTTGCAGACCATACAGCGTCTCCCCAGCTGGCATGCTCCTGCTCTGAAGCACTGCCTGCTCGTTTCAACCTGTAACGGCATGGCTTGCTGGTCTACCCACAGATAAGACTCCCTTGTTTAAAATACAGTAGCGGTGAATGAGCTCACAATATAGGTGTTACACAGTCTGCGTGCTTTGTTTGTTAAAGGTGGAGTTCCAGTGCCACCTTGTTCGTTGCCTGGTACAATTAGTATTCTGTTGCACTTGTCATCATCACTCAAAATGATCAGAATCTTAGTTTCACCTTTACTCTCTATGCATAAAGAAGAGGGGCTTTTGAAGGACCTCTGCCAAAGTATTTGTAGAGATAACTCTTTGTTGATGCGTGTGTTTTGCAGGCAGTCTCTAAAGCCAGATATTGAATTGTTATCTTGTGATGTCAAATGCGTGGAGACTGAGGGAGTACGTTTTCCTCCTCTTTTCGTATTCCTCTAATCTTTTGTGGAAGGAAGTACCACTGAATTTCAAACCAACTGTGTTTTCTTCTTTTGGGCTTTTGGTGCAAGAGAAGTGCTTTGTAATGATAAGGCAGAGTTATTTTCCTTATATATTTTTCCCAGGCACTCTGGGAGTAGGGAAAAAAAAGGGAAAATCAGAATGGTGTCATCTGCTTGAAATTTGGATGTGCGTAACGCTGAGGAGAGCAGGAATGGACTAGGAGCCTGTTGTGCTAAGCACAGGACAGGCACAGAGCAAAAGGCAGTCCTTGACTAAGCAGCAATGCAGGGAAATTCAGCTGTTGATGCTGCTCTCCACGTTAGTTGCCGCAGAAACATCTCCCTGCTTAGGACTTCTGGTATCGGTGCCACTGCTTCCCTTCACTTCCTTTTCCTGGAACTGAGCAACCCAAGGAAGGAAAGGACACCAAGACATACCAATTCCAGTATCAAATCAGCTCAACAGATTTTGGCAGACGTTTGTCTAAATTGTCCTTTACAACCTCCAGAGCACCTCATCCAAACATTCAGTGCTGTTGTTGCCACTCTTACCCTCCTTTCCATGAGCTAGTTGGTCTTTATGCTACCGGTTTGTGAATAACTCTAAATGGTGCTCATAAGCACTGTACTAGGGGCATAAGAGATGTCTCTGTTCATTACCTTACTTTATCAGAAGATTATTAGGTAAATCACACTCCCCTAATGCCCTACTTCAGTTGAATGAAATGAGCTATAAAACAAAGAAACAAAGAGCCCTTTTATGCAAAGGCCAGAAAAGCAAAAACAAGGTGTCCTCGTGGAAGTTGTGGCTGTAAGCTATAATTTTACAAATTGCACGGCTCTGTGGAAGTCAGCCTAAAAATACAAGAGCATTTGATCAGATATATGCTACTTTATTCCCAGACCCGTGAAGAGCTAGGAATTTTGTAACCTACGTTTTTGTGTGTTTTAATTTCTGCATCAGTAAAGTGCTCTGGAAGCAGGAAGCGCTGCTGTATTGCTAATACTACTTAAAGCAGGCAATTCAATATACCTGAAAATGCACTGCAAAGCAGAGTAGCTCATACAGCTTTGCCTACTTGTCACAGATATTGAGACCCTCCATGATAATAAGGAAAGTCTGTGGTGCGCAGGAAACGAGAAGCTGGTGATCAATTAGTTAGTCAGGGATTTCCTCCTCTGTGTTGCTAATTACAGGACGTGTTGGTCAGCCGACGTTAAACAAATGCCTCCTACTGAAAGAAATCATCTTTAGCATGCGGGCATAAGTAATCCACAGGGCACACAACCCTGTGGTTTATCTCAGTCCAAGTGCTCCCAGCACCAGAGGTCAACATTTAGTGATGTCCATTCTCACACTTCGGGTGTACTGCAGGCTCTGAGGACTAAACTTACCTTTTCCATATCAATTGCAAGAATGCAAATACTTTTTTGATCGTCTCTCCTGGCTCTCAGAATTGTCATTGGGATGAAAATGCAGCATGAGTGTATGTTACTTTAGTTTGCTGGACAAACTCTTGTCATCGGGGGGCTATAGGAGTGTCCTACTCAAAACAGTTGACGTCCTGAGTTCGGTCTGTTGGCCCCAAATAAATTAGTCACAGGATTTCGTTTCATTGCACTTTTTCCTTCAAGAGTTTAGGATGCAGTTCCCAGGTCTAGCACACAGTCTTGTGGATTCGAGTGCCCTGGAAAGTTGAATGTCCTTTCACCCGCGTGCTCCCAGCAGCTCAGGAAGGGGAAGAGGAAGCTTCTTTGATCCTCCACCCCCCTGCTGCCAGCACCAGTGACACTTGGCAAGAAGCAGAGCTGAGATTTTGCAGAGGACAACAGGAAGGGCTGACAGGAGGAGAGGCAGAAGGATGCTCTGCTCTCTTCCTGGCAGTGCCAGACTTTGGTCAAGATGAACTCTGTACATCCCATTTCACAGCCCCTGATGAAGCAGGTACCATAGAATCCTCCTGCCCCACTTTGTGTAAATGAAGCTAATAAAATATTGGGTCTAATTAGCATTAATCTGAACGTGGACAGTACGTTGTCCAGTAGAGCACATTCCTTAGGTTAGCCAAACAATATATGGCCATACGTGACCTCCCACCTCCTTCTCTCTTCCCTATCAAAAGATGTCACCCTGAGAAAACTTGCCATCATGACTTACATATATATATATATTTTTTTTTTTTTAATCTGAACTCCTTAATCAATGTTATGGTCTCTGAGAACAGCCTCTTTGCTGTCATGACATTGCTTCTTGAGGCGGAGAGTTACATTTTTGTTCTGGGTAAATGCAGCTTCCCCTGTGTGGCAGGTCTCATAGATTAAGAAACCTTTTCAGAAAATCAAAACAACAACGCGGATCAGACTTCTATGCCCTGCAGTCACTATAAGGGCTGATGGAGTTAGCAACTAGGCTTACCTGTGAGTACCCTAACAAGGGCACTGAAAGCAGTGTCTCCATGTATGTCCTGCAGCATAACGCAGTGACAGATGCAGTCATACCTTATCAAGAAAAGTAACAACTGCTTGCTTATTTGTAAGAAGAATCCAGAGGAAAATAAATCTGTTTACAATGTATGCTGCGATTTGGTTGCAGTCAATAACCGTGTTTGTTTAACTCCGACAAACGGCTCTGGATAAGGCTGATTGTCTCATTAAGGGAAATGAGTCAGGGAGAATATTTATAATCACTTGCTATTGATTTAAGCAGTGTCACTGTTAGAGGGGTAGCTGGTAGTAGTGAAATGAAAGGACTTGTGAAGATTAAAGCACTTTGGAGATGCAGGGAATAAAGCAACGGGAACACTCTCTGAGTTTACAGGTGCAGGGCTGTATTTACAGTATTTTTTACTCTTACCTGTGACATGGATTCCCTTGGTGAGCCTGGGTCAACCAGTCAACTCCTCTATGCCCCACCTTGATAGTAAAAGGCAGGTGCTACCTAGGTGGTATTTCTCCTTAAGAGGACTACTAAGTTTGGTGCAAAACATCTCTAAGTTGGAGTAAAGAAATTTTCATAAGTCTTTCCAGGCTTTTTCCCCATCTCCTTCAAAAGGAGGTTGTTCAAAATGGTGACAATATATAGGCCATCTCTATGAATATTCAGATTCCGCAGCACTTCGGTGTTGTGGGAAAGGGTAAATAACAAAAGACAGAGCAGGTAAGGGATTTCTAGGAGAAACGAATCTTTCTGTTTCTTGCATAAAACCTTTTTTCTATCATCATTCTGATGAGCTAGGGAAGGTTTTTACAAATGACTGTGCTAATAGCAGAACATGAGCAGGACTGCCAATTTTAGAAAAAAACATCTACAGTTTGTCTTTTTCAGTTGGTTAGGTTTTCCATCTCTTTCTTATTTGGAAAGCTGCAGAGCACAGTGTAGTAATATGGAGGTTTTGCTGATTTCTGACTAGAAACAGGCAACAGAAGGGAACGTGGTAGTTCCAACCACTTTTGGTTGTGCTGTAGTGAGGATTTGTGTTAATTGCAGTATTTCTTTTTGATAAATTTAAGTATGTACTTAGGTAGAAAACACCAATATCTGTAAATTTACAGTCCTCCTTCCTCTTTAGAAAGGAGTGCATATTCTGAATCAAATAAGTTAAATGTCCTTGAAGTGTTGAAGTCCTTTCCCATGGCTTGGTATCTATCTGGAGGTTGGAAAAAGAAAATATCTTTGTAATCTTTGTAGGGAAAGTGTACGTATACTGCTTAATATGAAATTCTAATCCCAATACTGAGTTTACAAAAAAGAAAAAGTCTGATTTATTAGGTCTAGTTGTGTGCGATTACTTCTATAGAAAAGTTAAAGAAAATGTGATTTGTAGTCAATGTATTTCCACAAGCTGGTGACTGTGTCCTTGGTGCTGGGCCTGTGACAGCAGCCATTGCAGAACCACCTAGGCAATGGGATGCTCTTGGGACAACCTGAAATAGGCACCAAATAACAAGCTGGCAAGGGGGGAAGTTTTTAAAAGACTGTCTGGTTTCAGGTTGTGTCTTTAGCACTCCAACAAGCAGTAGACGGGAATTTATCAGGGGAAGGATACCCCTGAAACAAAATAGTAATGAGAGGTGTCTTTTCCTTAAGTGACTCCTTAGCCCCCTTCTCCCCAGAAGACAAGGTTTCTCAAGAACCAACAGGTCCCCTAGCACCAGAGGTGGTCTCCTGCCACCTCTCCATGCACCTGTACTCACACAGAAGATGGGGTTTTGCAGAGGTATGAAACGAAAGCTATAAAGTAACTTCTACTAACAGTATAAAGTTGAGACATGTGGGATGGGTAACATTACAGCCATGGCTCAAGAGCACCGGGGATATGGTGCCTCAGAAATTACATACATTTCTGAAGGCTATACAGTGCCAAAGTCCTGCTGTTCCTTGCAAACCAATTCCATCTCCCTTCCGTGTCGGTTTTAACCGAGACAGCAGTCTGTGTATAAAGCCACTGTGGCCTTTCTCACCCAGAAGATAACGCATATTCTGTTATATTGAGTGGGAATACATGACATGCTTTTTGAAGAACCTGGCTTGAACCACACACGGCAGCTCCATCCTGCAAAAAGATTGAAGAGTTGTCGAACTGTAAAGTCTACAGCTGGAAGCTGTGCATTCAGTGGGGAGGAGAGGCCGGGCTGGCTGCTTACATCGGTAGCATCCAAAGACTTTTCTGGACTCTTCACACACCAGCAGCAGTCAGGGAACGGAGGAACCCCACTGTGGTGGTTTCGCCTTCTGCCTCAGCTCCTTTGTTTCAGGCTTAATGAAACATTTTAGATAAGTCACTAACAAACGAAGAAATAAATACCAACATGAGGCTTACAGACACACAATCAGATTGCGTGTAACCCTGACTGCAGGGAAACAATAATTAAAGTCGGCTGTCAGTAAGAGTGGCTTGGTGGCGGGAGACTGCAAGAAATTATAAGCTAGGGAACAGCTCTGAGCTGAGGGTCAGATTCTTAGGGTTTTTCTCCCCTCTTCTCGTGCTGTGGGAGGAGATCTAAGGAAAGATCCATCAGTGGGGGCAGTCTGACACCCAGCAGTGCTCAGAATCCCACGTTGATGATAACTTGTAGAGAAATGTGAATAAAAACATCATTGCCATCTACCCCAGTTCCCAGAGACTTTCTGTCCCTGTTCCAGCCTCAGCGCAGCCTGCTTGCCCCACGAGCACAGGGTGGGCTCCCGCAGCAAGAGCGGGGATTGCTGCAGTATCCCCGTGTGTTGGCTGCCTGCACGGGGACAGTAAGGCAGAGCCTGTGAAGGAGAGAGGTGGACCTAGCAGCTGCCTGGGTGCCTCTTCAGGTGCTGGAGACCACCATGGGATCAGCTTTGTGTGGGGGCTTCTCCAGCCAGGGAGGGGCAGGAGAGGACCCAGCCCTGCTGCCTTGGGCTGTGGAAGCTGTTACCTTTAGCATTGCATTCCCTCTCTGGAGATGAAAGCTGAGGGGAAAAATGCTTTAATTGCAGCTTTTTGCACAATTATGATTTGTCTAATAACTCTGTATGTTGTCTATAACAAGCAAATCTTTTCCTCTTCACTATTAGCTAAATATAAACCTCCATTCCTTTAAACAAAATTTGGGCCTGTGTAAGACTAATACAATGATCTGTGTAATAATGAGTTTATTTAAATTCCTCCCATGAATTATAAAGTTGCTGCTTTGGTTTTATATTTTCATATATCGAGCAAGAAACTGAATGGAAGAAAAAAATCCTATAACTTGTTATCTGTAAAATGTTTTGGAGGGCAGATGCTTTCTGAAAGCCACATTTAAAGAATAATATTTAAAATAATGCAGTCTTACTAAACTCGTATTTTATGGGTCAACCTAGAAAAATCTCATGTGAATTGTTATGCCTACATAATGACTGATTTTAGAGCCACAGAAAAGCAAAAGTCCTAGATAAGAAATAGGAATAGAAGCAAACTCTCTTGTGCCTCACATTTTGACAGTTTACGTGAGTAACGTGGGTTTTTGGTCCCCTTGCCTCAAGTTATCTTCCAGGCAAAGCTCTGAGCTTTCAGTCGAGATCATAACTGCAACTAAGAAATCATCTTTAGAGACTAATATAGTAGTGTGTAAGCTGAATTATTGCTATAAGTAATAGCTGATGGTTATGAAAAGTAAATTCTGCTGAGCATGTTCTGTGATTTAGGTTCAAGTCCACAGGTAGTTTGTTAACATGAAGTTCCCTTTCCTCTGGAGTCTTCCAAACCCAGAAGCTGCACCTGCCCACTGCAAATGTGTAACGTAGGAGAACCAGAACAGGTCAGTCAGTTACTTGCTGGGTGTTCCCTTGTACATTTTTATAATTGTGTATTTTTCCCTAGTTTTGCAAGGGAAATGGATATTGTGAGATTTTTTTTTCATATTTTTTTTTTTTAAGGAGCTGCCAGCTCTGGAAACTGGTGGCATATGGCTATTGGCCAGAAGGTTTGCTTTTTGCTGGAAAAATGTTAAAGTAACTACTGTGTTAGGACTGCGTGGTCAGTGTTGACAGGGTTTCAAGGTGATGCAGGATTTTCTTTTGCTTTTTCTGGTGGCTGCGCTGGAAGAGGGGGATACAGCTGGGGCACAGCCCTGTGCTAGAGGAAGCTGGAGCAGTGGTGATGTTTGAAAAATACCATTCAGATGTCCTTGTGTTGTCTATCAAACCATAATACTCTCGCATATTGCAGGGATACCCAGCCTGCTGACGGGAATGAAGGGGAAGGCTTGGTGAGGGTGGTGAATTCTTAAAGCATGAAATATTTGCCAAACTTGGTTTAGTTTAAAACTAAGACTAATAAGAGGGGACTTGCTGAAAACAAACGGTGTTAGCTGCAGAAAGGTGGAATTCCTGTTGTGTATAATGCTCCCTTTGTAATAAATTGTGGTGTAGAATTGACTGGATTGAATTGCCTGAAAGCACTCGCTGAGCGTGGGTGCTTTGGAGCTGGGTCTGACTGCGTCTTTTTGTGGTGTCCAGCCGCAGTCTGGGAAATGAGATGATCCAAGTTATTGCCAGCCAGCTCCTGCTATGCTGGAGACATCGCTCGCTTTGTAAGCAGAGGTTCTTTGTATTTCTTTACTCCATGCCAAAGGTGGAGATATTTTTAAACAACTCGTCCCATACCGCGGCCAATAGCAGGCAGATATCTGGTGACCTCTTCTTGCTCTAGGATTCGGAGTGTGTGTGAAGTGTCTGAGTGCTAGCAGTCACTGCAATTTGTTCACTTCATAAGAATATCCTTGACATGCTGCCCATCAAATTTTCCTGAGGAGGACCAGTGCTGGCTATGAGCCCGGGAGAAGGAGTCACGCTCTTGAACAGTTTTACCTGGGTAAATCAGCCTGCCTACGGTTACTGCAGAGACCAAGGGACAAGAAGCTCTCACACCTTGAAGATGGGCTGTCAACCACTTTCTTGTATCTGTCCATCAATCTGTGTGTGGCAGCACTGCCTAGATCAGTGCCCATATATATCTTTAAACAGAGTGTAGGAAGAGCAGAAGCTTCTGTATTTTCCAGATACGTCATTATTTTGACATGCTAAAGAGTAGTCGGGCCTGATGACGGCAAGAAGTGAGCAGCTGTGATTATTTCTTAGAGGCACGAACATGAGTGCTGTCTCCTTACAGACATGTGACAAGGAGGAGGATCAGCAGAGCAGCTGAAGTTGGCAGGACTTTTTAACCCAAACTCCCTTTCTCAGTCTCTGTGCCACCGGTTGGTGGCAGGTACGAGTCTGGCTGATGGAGGAGCAGCTCAGGCTCTGCTGGAGGGCACTGAGGCCAGCTGTTCACAAATGCCCCAGGTGCTGGAGTTGTCCAGATCCGTGAGCCACATCTGACCACCAGCAATAGCTGGTAGTGCTGGTAGAGCAGGGAAACAAAGGTGGCAGTACCAGCCTCAAAAACCTGGGTGTCCAATCCTCCCGGCCACCACTGGAGCAGCAGCTGGCAAGTGCCTGACTCACAGCTCTGGCCCCATTTCTGACTGTCCAAGCTACAGAAATCCCTCAGCAGCATGGAAGGAAGCACATTACTTGAAAATATTTCTTCTGCCTTCCCATAAGAGATTGCCATAGCAAAAGTAACAGGCTTGAACCCCACAGTGCCCAGCCTGTGTTCAGCTCCTTGACACATTCCCATGCATTTTTCTGAGGAGTAACAAAACATTTTAAAATGGTAGCCACTGCCCCTTATTCCTTTTCTTCTTTCTCAGAAGAACCTTCCAACAACTGCAAGGGGAAGCTAACAAAAAGACAGCCCCTATAGGAGGTGGTGACATCTGGGGGGTGCCGGGCAGCAGGTGCTGTGGCTGCTCAGTGCTCTGACCACCAGCACTCCCACAACGTGCCTGAACGGCTCTCAGTGTTTCTGCCTGCACGCACAGGCAAGTTTTTATCAACATGCCTATACATTCAAATAAATTCTAAGTGCTAGGCAAGGAAAAATACCTGTGGTGCCTGGTTGGTCATTCACAGTGTATAGGGCTGCCGTTCAGAACGAGCCTCAGATGTATGCACGATTTCCTCACTCAGAGTGTGTCAGGAGGGTGGTTCAGCTAAATCATGTTGTTTGAAAGGTGGGTTTATTCACCATGAAACAGATTTCCTGCTTACCGAAGGGAGGTAAATTCATTGGTATTGCCTCTCTCACTGCTTTTAGAAATATAGGCAGAATCCAGGTCCTGAGGTCTGGAGTTTGATGTGTTGAGTCCTAGTTTGTGCTTATGTAGGGAAGCTGAGCGACAGCTGGGTAGAGTGCATGGATTCAGATGCTTGAACTGAAATCTGAAAGCTACTGGTGTTTATCAGGGGCCTGTGGCTTGCAGGACTGTGTCATGATGACTGCCTATCATCTAGTACCCAGCTGTGGATGCCAGGGCCTTTTCAGCTCAGACCTTCTCCGCCCAAAGTGGTCATCTGTAGAGTGATCATCTTGAAAACTATCTATGCTTGTCTTGTTCTGCATCGGATTCACAAAATATCAATGTGATCAGCTGATGGCACTGAGAAAAGACTCACATGACCAAGCCTGTGGCAGACTGTTGCATTCAGATGTGGAATTTCTTGAATCCCAAGATTCACAGAAAATGCAGATGAAAGGAGTCAGGGGAACACAGAGCAAAGCTAGGGAGGGAGCTGGGGAATGTTTGCATGGATCTGGTCAAGGCAAACCTGCTGGGGCTGGTGGAACTCTGCTAACAGGACTAGAAATCTGTCCTCTCACTAACTTCATCTTATATATGGGAAACATTAACAAATGGTTGGGAACAACGTTTCATTACTTCTGTTTATGTTAGTTGATTTGTTCATATTTTTTTTAATTTAAATGGCTTCACACAAAGTTTTGCATTTTTTGAGGCAAATTGACTTGCTTATTTTGAAGCATTGTTTATTTATGTTTGGTCTCAAAAGAAAGAATCATTTAACAACCTCAAATAGAAACCTGAGGGCTTACCATTTTCTGGCATTTGCATTCAACTGTGAATATTTTATTTCTCCCCCCTCCTCCCCCCCCCTTTTTTAATTCTGCTGGATCTCTGTTCTGGAAATCAGAGAAAGTTTAAAGAGTTGTTTTGATCAACTATTTGATATCTAGCTTTCTGTTTTGGAGAATTTTTGATTATGTAAAATTAAAATATTATTAATCCTAAAATATTATAGGACAGAAACTATCTGACAATTTTGCTCATCTCCACTACTGGATTCTTACAAAGATGATGCACATTGTTTCTTGCAAGTAGCAGGAGAGTACAGAAATATGCCCAAGTACATTATGTTTAAATAGCAGTATTTCTTCTGTGTTATACATGCCTAGATATGCTTCAGTCATTCTTGTTTTGAGATTTCTTTGCCCATTCAGAATTTTGCCTCCAGTACCTGAATGCCCCACAGTCACATTACAAGAGGAACAGAGATCTCACAGCTCACTTCACCCTTTGAGGATTCATTTTCAGCCAGGGCAGTAGTGTGTGCTTCCACCAAGCATGTAGAAACATTGTGATGTGTCAGAAGGTGTTATATTTTAGTAGCTGAGAGTGTATAAGAAATTAAACTGTTGTGAGGTCAGTTATTCTTCAGTCGGATACCCAACCTTTATATAAAAACATCAGAATTTACTTTTTCTAACACCGGGAGTTTAAATTTGTCAAATCCTTGTTCAGTGTTCATAGCAGCTCACTCAGCTCTGTCTAACAGATTAGTATGGGCATTAGATGGTTTTTGTAATGTGTCTGTCCCTGGAGTAACCAAGAGCACTATAAGTAAGGCACCAAATCCCCAGAAATGGAAGACCCAAAAACCCTTCTATCTGATTTTGCTTCATCTAGAGATATGGTCATGGCCTTTGTTCTGTGTCAAGAAGTAAACAAACAGCCGTGTGTCAGTCAAGAACTGGTGTCATGATGATTTAGTGTATCACAGGAAAATAAACTCAAAAGCGGCCCATTTCTGCAGTGCTGCAGAGCAGGTTTGTTACTGTGCACCTCCGTGCCTGTGTGCTAGGTAGCTGGAAGGCACATCTCAGGTGCCTGATTTAAAGAAACAAACAAATTCATAAATAATTCAAAATGTATTTTATTTATAGAATTAAGTAAACTTTAATTCCATAATTACCAGCTTCCTTTTACTTAAGCAGTCTAGGATTCACAAAATGGAAGGCCAGAAGGTATGCATGACAGAGGAACCTGAGCTCAAGCCCCTGCCTCGCAAGGCAGAATAAGGCAGGACTTTGCTCTGGAGACAAAACCAGTTGGAGCAGCCTGCTGCTGAGCCCTTTACCAGCACATAAATCCCCCTCTGCAGGATCCCTCCAGAAATCTGGTAACAAACCTCGTTTTCCCAGACTCTTCCCAGACCAGAAAGGCTGTGCAGTCTCCAACCTTGGAGGTATTCAGAATCTAATTGGATGTGGTTCTGTAGGGGGCTGCACCAGGTGGGCTCCAGAGGTCCCTGCCCACCTCAGGCACTTGGTGACTCTGTGACTTGTACCTATTGAACCCATCCAAACTAATCTCTGCCTCTTTCTGCTGTGATGCCTGTTGGGGCCCTGACAGGGTGGTGGAGGCAGTGAAGATGGGAGGTGGAGGTGCAGGGTTTCTGCCTAGCCCAGCTGCCATCTGATGTCCCCAGGTGCGCCGCGGTGCCGCAGCGGGCTCGGGGCTACCAGTGCTGCAGGCAGCCCCGCAAAACATGCAAGCCATAGAGCATGGCATTGTGCTGTTTTCAAGCCTAATTTATGCAAAGAAAGAAAGAAAAAGGCATCAGCAGTTCTCTGCTGTGGTAAGTGCTATGTAAAATCAAGCTGCAGCATAAGACGTTGTGCTGGATTCCTAGCCCTTTAGTACGGAGACGTGTTACTCCCAGAGTATGGCGAGTTACCTGAGAGCAGTAATATCATCGAACAGACTCAAAGAAAAACAGATTTAATCTAGCGAAGTGGTTGCTATCCTTGAAGGCAAAGCTAAGGTCAGTGTTACAAAAGGGCAATTTAAACCAGCTGAAGGAAGTTCTCAGTAGTGCTGGCACTGCTCTCACCCCGCTGCTGCAGTGGTTGAGCTGGCTGGGGGCTAGTCGCTCCATTTTCTGCTCCAGGGCTGCTTTCTTCTCCTCACTTCTCTCTGGGCAAATGTCTCCTCCCTACCTTTACCAAAGGCAGAGAGCCTTTCCTCACTGTCTCTTGTGCAGCTTTCTTTTGCACTAATTCTCTGAACCTTTTAAATTGCATAAATGCAGTTTTAGTAGCACCAATTTCTACCGTGTTACTCTCTGCTCTTGCAGTTCCTGTTGCATGCCGTTCAGGATAATGGGGAGGTTACTGTATCCTTCAGATTACTGCTGTCCTTCCTGTACTTCTGTGAAGTATTTGCTGTATGTAAGTCATCCCAGCACCTAATCAGTCTTTAATTTATTTTCAGCTCTTTAAAGTAACCACAGAAAAAAATAGTAATAGATGGCATTCTTGGTATTTATGTGCTTTGCAAAAAAATATGCGTTCCTTACCATTACACTTACTCTTTTTCTGTTATTGCAGAGATCAATGTAATTCCATGGTAACCCAAATGTCCTGCATTACCTAGATAGCTCTGCCCACACCTCTACCAGGACTGAGGAACTTCTCCTCCCAGTTGATCTTTGGTGCAAAAGAAGATACCTACTCTACTGAATCATACTGAATCATGACATGGTTTAGTGGGTGACATTGATAGTAGGGTGATGGTTGGACCACATGATCTTTAAGCTCTCTTCCAACCTATTCTATGATTCTATGCATTCTTAAGGTTGTGAAACTTAAAATGCATTTATGTCTTCATAAGTGAGGTCTTCAGTAAGCATTTAAAAAGACCTCTCCCCACTCCTTCTGCCATGGATTTAAAAGTTGAACTAATCTAGGCAGCATCAAAGCCACTTGGGCAGCGAGCTCTAGGTGGCCCAGGTTGAACAGTGGGGTGGTCGCAGGTGACCTCCAGAGGTCTGTCCAACCTCACCCCATCTGGTGACCCTGTAAAAAGGCTCGTTTGGGAGCAACAGGCTTTTAGAGTAACTTTTACTGGAAGAGGATGTGCTGTGGTAGGGAGTGCCTTGGCTACTTGCATGCGCAAGTGACACTTCAGTCAGTTAAAATTACACTTTTTTCATTGCTGATAATTAAATTTATAGCATAACCTCTAGCAGTTGTCTTTGTTGTTTTTATTATTAATTATGTTGATAAAAACTTCTGTTAGTAACAATTGTCACTGAGAATTTCTAGGTTTAAGCATCAGTAGGAGGAAGAAATGTTTACTCCAATTATTTTACTACCAGTTCAGAGATTTTAATGCCTGGATGGTGGTTTGAGAGTTAGTTATTTCCCTCAGTTTATGACTCTGGTTTACATAGTAATTTTCATAACTCGAGGAAAGTGATCACGCCAATTGCTTCAAAATGAATCTGTATTTGTGTGCACTTGCAACGTATTTAGCTGTAGCAGATAAAGCATTTGCCTAAAACATCTTGATTTAAGATAGAATAATAGAAAAACCTTTTTGTCCTGCCCTCCTTGCAAAATGTTCTGTAAGGAGTGTCACACCTTCATCCTTATAAACTGTATATATATCCCTTTGAGGGAGGAGGTGTGCATAGGTAGATATGCTTGCTTATCACCTGCACTGCACTTGTATTACAAGTACAACCAATTCCTTTACATCCATTTGCTGTCCCTCACAATTTAGCACAGCTCCAAAGAGAGAACACTCAAAAGTGAGCTTCATGTTCCTCTTCTTTTTCTTGATTCAGCAATCACACAACTAGCAATATTATGTACATGTATGAACATTGTAGTGGACTGAATTTACATTTTTTCTTTTAGCAACCTGTTTTGGAGACAGGTTACCAGCATAACTGATGAACTGGTAAATCTGGTGCACTTACCTGGTAGTTATTATTTATCGTCTGTATCAAGTGCCAATAATAACCAGTGGTTCAGCAGCCTTTTTAAGGCAAAACATAATTTCTGAGAACAATAAAACTCTTGAAAAACATTTTTACAACTAGAAAACAGATTGTACCATTTTTATGAGGTGCCTACCAACTTCCATGCTGCAGTTCTAATGAGGCAATTTTCCCAAAAAGGCCTTTTGGTGGGACCTGGCCTGGCCTTAACTTGGCAGCTTGCTGCTTCAGGACACCCTTTGGCTAGATAAGTCTCATCTTTGTGAGCATGAGCTCCTCCAGTGCTTAACTAGTGACTGGCCAGATCATTATAGTAGTCATAAAGACCTGAGTCCGAAAATACCAGAGTAGTACAGGTTATTAAAATAGCAATTCTCACCTTGTCATGGAAAGATAATTACATTTTTAAATGCCACAGTGTCAGGTGGAAAGTACACAGTAAATCCAAGTATGTTCTCCTTGTTGGGAAGATATGTATTTGGTAAGATGCTATATGGTGTTTAATACTGATGAGGGATTTAATTCCTAGTTAAAATTAGAAACAAATTAGTAATGAAGCAGTATGTGCTTCTTTATACCATCAATAAATTGTAAAACCGTAAGCACAAAGGAGTAAGAAATTACTGGGATTGTTGCTTTTAAATGCTGAGTCACCTTTTGTAGCAGAGCAATTGGGTTAAAAGTAACCTGCCTTCTTCCAGTTAGGGAAAAACAAAGGATTGTTAATTAGGGCTTTGAATTTTAAGGAGTGAAAACAGTAAGCATCTTCTGATAATGTAATAATTCTGTTGTACCCTTCAATATTTCATTTTAGGTAGAGATGTCTGACTGTCCAGCTTAGAAGTATCTATATTCATGGTTCTTGGTTGGCTGCTTATAGGTGCTGTCTCTAGGAAAGCTGATGGAAAGCAACTGCTCAGGTGAAATCAGTGAGGCTGTTCTGATTGTGCATGTGGCTGAGACAGGGTATTTATTTGCCTCTGCTGCTGCTGCTTGTCTTTTTTTTTAAGATGATCTGTGAACAACCTGTTGCTTTGAGCTGCTTTTCTTGGGACCTGAGCAGTCTGGACAAATATGCAGGTGAGGTATGATGACAGTCTTCTCATTTCAGTAAGCAATGTTCAAGCTCTCAGTGTTTTAATTGCAGTTTATATTTTCATGCTGTAGCTGATAAAACCTATAAAGAGTTTTAGCAAACAGAACAGATGTTTGCACAAAGACTGCCTAAAGTGAGAATGTGAGAAAGGACTGGAAATGTTCCTTTTCGTTTAGGTTGAATTTAATATTCAAGAAAGTCATCGTCTTTGTGAAAAGCTCTTGACTTGCCAGGAAACGTATTTGTAAAGCAGCAAAATAGAATCCATTTCACTCGGTAATGTGTAAGTGATACTATTGCACGTATGTATGGTATTATATGAAGTGTAAAACATATCTATGATATATGAAAAAAGTTTTTTATAGTAGTATTATGGAAAGAGGTATGTCAGATGTGACAAAGTGGAGGACAAACTATGGAGAGGAGAAGAGAGGAGAGGAAAAGAAAAAAGGCTGTAGGATCAAGTTAGTGTGACTGTCTAATAATTCAGGTAGCAGCACAGCTGTCGGTATCTGAAATCATATGCTTTTAAGAGTAGGGCCAAACTTTCCTTAGCCAGAAAGCCAGCTGTTAGAAATGGGAATTTTCAGAACTATCCACTGAACACCTGCTGGAGTTTTTGCCTTTCAAAACCGGGGGGATGGTGGCAGTTGAGTATCACTGGCTACATCAATAGAGCTGGACTTTTGTGACAGTAAAACAGTTTGAATTCTTCTGCATGTGAATATCATTACTGATTTCAGCAGTCCTGAGTTAAAAAACAGTTGTTATACAAATGAATCTTGGTTCCTCTGAGCCCTTGATTTTTGCGGACAGCCTGGATTAGAACATCTCCTTGCAGCGTTATTTATAACAAAGTACACGAGAGATAATTGAAATGCCTGACAAGCAAGAGAATGGGGGACATACCTCACAGCTAAGGCTCATTATAAGTGACAGTGCCTCTCATTTTGGATCTCAATTAAATACAGGCCATATAAATCTGCTTCTATCCAGCTATTACAGTATCCCATTATAAATCACAGAAACGCGGACCTGCTGTTGCATTTGTCAAATATGTTTCCAAATTAAGCCAGAACTGATTTTTTTTTTCCCTCTACAAACCTATATTAATGCTTGACATAATAAAATACAGTCTCATGTCTAAAAATAAGAGAGGATTGTACTTTCCCCATGTAAACATTAGTAGAATGAACTTTCCATTTTCTGGTTCCCAGCCCCTTACGTTCATCCTTCTTTGCTGGGCAAATCATGGAGTTGTGCAAATAATGTCTGTGACAAATCCAAGTTTGAATTGATGCAAGAACTCTTTCCACCTTTTCCTTTATTTTTCTGGAGGTATGGAAGGATATAACTTAATTGCAACTTCTGAAATCCAGCTGTATGCAGTTTGTCCTTGAGACTGTTTTCATCACCTGTTAACCTCCACTCACTGCTGACGCCTGTTGTCAGCAGCAGGTTTTCTTCACAGAAGAAACAGGACTAAAGGGAATGATGGATTCCTGATAGAGGTAACATCAAGGAAACCAGTAATCATTTTTGCCACTCACAGGAAGGCAATAAAAGCTAACGTTCCTGGTGTCTGTACCTCAAGGAGGACACAGTGGTGTTCATGCACATACAAAGAAGGGCAGCTCAAACAAGGGGACAGAGCAGCTGTCTTAGGGGGAGATGCTGAAATGGGTAGGACCCCTCTATTTGCACAGAGGTGGCTGAAGGAGGACTTATCGTGCTTTAGAGACATGAAGATGGGATAAAGTGAATGCAGAGCTGGTATTCAGATCCACATTGGTCTGACTCGGTGAAGGGTTCCTCTAAGTCCTTGTGCTTTTTTCACATGGCTCTGCTGTTTTCATCGCTCTGTGCAGCACCTTGCGTGTTCTGGTGTCCTTGGAGGAACTGATGCAGATGTGCTTTTGTTGAAAGACTGTGAAATGTTGCTGTGGGCAGTCCAACAGGAAACAAATGGTGTGAATAGAGTGAGTTTAACTTACGCAGAAGTCTATAGCTCTCTCCCACAGAATGTGATAGTAAAAGGAAGAAAAAAAGTAGTAATTTTCAAGCTTCTGAAAGTTTTTCCAATGTGTTTGCTTGTCCACAAAGTTCTCACTGTCCTGCTAAAATAAACTCCACAATCCTCTACAGTTTAGGAGATTCTAAATCAGTTGACATTCTAATTGTTGTAGGGTAATCTCTGTTTTCACATGCAAATTTAGTTCAAGATGCTGAAAAGGGATTTAAGTAGGGTGCCAGAAAACTCATGGGAAACCCACTGTAGCTTTCCCAAAACATTTAAGTAGAAGAAATTCTCAGGCAGTGAAGGAGAAACTCCCATGTGTATGTCTTCTTGTGCCAGAAAAACCCATATCATTGGCCAAAAAGGATATATATATATATATACATATATATATATATATATACACACACACACACACAGCGAGAAAACAGTACAAATGTCCTACCAAAGAGCTGTATATGTGTAAAAAAAAAAAAAAAAAAAAAAAAAAAAAAGTTGTGGACTAGGACCTTGCATGTTGTCTTGAGTACATACCGTGAGTTGAGTACATACCGTGAGTGTTAGACTGGTGTAATGGAAGACAGGCTTAATGTGAATGAAGTAGAAAAGCAGGAAAATACAAATCAGCTAGATTAGGCTATGCGAACATATTAAAGCTAACGTATTTAGTCCAGCAGCGGGCAGGTTGTGGGCTCAGCAGCGGGTGCTGCAGCCGCTGGACACCGCTAACGCTGCTTCTGCTGGGTGGAAGCTGGAGCCTGCAGCATTTGGGTTCCCTCTGCTGGTTCAGCTTAAGGCCCGCCCTGGCTGCTTAGCTTGTGTGATGGGAGGATATTATCCCTGAAAGACTCTGAAGTATTTCCTTTCTGGCTGTGTTTTGGGATCTTGTGTAGTTATTGCATCAGCAAACCATCCCTCTTGGGGAGGGGGGCAGGAGGGTAAATATACACCTGACTCACTAAAATAAGTGATTCAGAATTTAGGCAGATGCTTGAAGTTAAATATACACCTGTGTGCTGTACCTAATAGGAGTACGTGTGACTTAGGCACATGCTTCCATGCTTTTCGGAGCGAAGACGGTGGTGGTGACTTTGGCAATGGACAGTTAAGCGGGCTGTACTTTGAGTGCTCATGAACAATTGTCTGAGTCTTGTCACCATCTGTAATGTCAGTGGCTATACAACCATGTGGATTGCACTTATAACGTGAAGGAAATAAGAGTCTTTGTTTTTTAGATTTCTTTGAAGGCTTTCTCATCCATGTACTAAGCGTAAGAGTAAGGACAGACTGTGATTATAAAGCATAATCAGACCTGTGAAGCTATGGATGTGCCTATAGCTTTCTTGCTGACTTTCATAGCTCTGGGCAAGTGCTTCATTCTCCTCAGCTGAGTTTTTTCATTTGTCAAAATAGCTTTATGAGCACAGATAAGTGCTGGAAGGCATACCTTAGTTTTGAAGTGGCATGAAATTATCAGCTGTAACATTATTTCATTACGCAGGGCAGCTGGAGCAAGGAGGGTGTGTGCTCAGTCAAGTGCACACCTGTAATGATGTCCTTCTGCGGTCAGCTGGAGAAGCTGCAGGTTTGTTGGGGTAGGGAAGGGGCAGCAGCTGCCTGGGGCATTTCTCTTCCAGGTCAGTGGGGGAAAAGCAAGAAGGCGCTGGAGGAGGGGGAGCTTCTTCCCTTGTCGTGCCCGGCAGGTTTTAAAATCATGCAATCTACATTCAATTCACAATCTGATTTTTTTTTTTCTTAATTCAATCACTTCCAAGAGAACAGGTGAGAGCTTGCACAGCCTCAGATGGCACAGCACCATTTTCATATATGATGATCCATACGTAGTGGAAAAAGGTCCCAGATCCACCCGCAGCCAGGGAAGTGAGGCAGCAGGACATGGTGCAGGGCTTGTTTCCTTGTCAGTGTGACAGTGCCACAGCTTCATACACAGGTGACTGAACAAAAATCCCAGAGATCTCAGTGCATAATAAGCCCTTGCATCCCGGTTTCCATGTTGTGCATGTGCCCTAAGTTTTAGCTTGCTTATGCAGGCACAGGTTTGGAGTCAGCGAGGTACTAGTGACAGTGAACACAGCATGAACAGGGTCAGAATCGTTCCTACTATGTTAGTAGCTTTCTGAAACATCCTACCAACTAGGGCAAATGAAAACTGTGTGAGGAGCTCACTCCATTAGTTACTTATTCAATGTTCAGTTCCAGAGGAGAAAAATGCATTGATTCAGAGCACAATAACTCAGATGATGGATTTTTTTTAATATAGAAACTGTATTTGGGGGAAAAAAAAATCAGTACTCATGCAAGTTTCTCTGCAAAATCCAAACTGAGGAGAAGTTAATAGAAAGCTTTCTTGAAGCATGCCATGAGAAGATGTGATGTTCTGTTAAAAGAAACTGTATTCTGGTAAAGGGTGACAATAGTAAAAAGAATGACCTTATTTCAGAAACTCTGAATAAGAAAGGACCTTAAAAGGCCAACCGTCCCCCAAAAGATCTGACCTGTGAGCTTTGACAGGTAAAGAAGAACTCTTAAAAATGCCCATCCTCCTGGAGGTTAGTTAAAATTGTGAATGTTTCTCACAGAAATTTCAGAATTGTCAGACTTTTAGAAGTGTTCTCTACTGTCTTAAACTCTGCTGAGTGACCTCATCTGCACTTTTTTTCAAGAAAAAGTGCCTGTTCACAAAAATGTGGATGTAAACGGAAAAGCTTCCTATATAACTGCAGAAGAAAGAACTCTGAACTTTAGCTTCCTATAAATGTGTACTAGGGTTGCAACTGCTGATGCACCTGAAAAATTTCAGGAGTTCTGTGCTATGTTTAGAAAAATGAGGAGGAAGAATAAGGAATGAAAAGATTTATCATCAGTCATTGCATTTACCTCTTCCTGAATGAAGGTCACTGGGTTTTTATCTTGGTGTTTCAATTGGAACACATTTGAAACAGGTCTTTAAGGGGAGAAATTGGTCCTATCTGGCAAAAAAAAAAAAAAAAAAGTGTGTTAGAGAAAGCATGCTATTCTCCTCTTAGGCTAGAAATAATAGGTTAACAGTAATAGTTTTTCTGCTATTGTCTTCTAAGATAGTCTTCTGTTTATGGAAGGAACCAGAAAACAGCTTAATTTTCCTACCGTCTTTCAGTTTCTTTAAACAGTTAAAAAAAAATACATGATTTTGGCAGTTCCACCAAAATGCAAAGAATGTAGAGTGGTTGGAGATTAGTGTTTGGAACCAGATGTGAACTCTGATTTAGATCAGTTTATGGTAGTGCTTAAAGTTTTCTTTAAGCCATTTCCTCTGCCAAAAAGGACCGAGGAGCTCTGGTAGACACCAAGTGGAACACGAGTGAGCGATGTGCCCTTGCTGCTAAAAAGGCTGATGGTGCTCTTGGCTACATTAGGGAAAGCATCGCCAGCAGGACACAGGGGTTGTCCTTCCCCTCTCCTCAGCACTGGTGAGGCCACACCTGTGCTGCATCCAGGCCCAGGCCCCACAGCAGGAGACGTGGACAGATTGGAGAGAGTCCAAGGGCCGCCAAGATGCTGAAGGGACTGGAGCACCTCTCCTATGAGGAAAGGCTGAAAGCCGGGACTGTTCAGCCTGGAGAAGAGGAGGCGCAGGGGGATCTCATCAATGCCTAATAATACCTGAAGGGAGGGTGCAAAGAGGAGGGAGCCAGGCTTTTTTCAGTGGTGCCCAGTGCCAGGGCAAGAGGCAGTGGGCGCAAACTGGAACACAGAAGAAACACAGTTCTATCTGAATGTCAGGAAACACTTTTTTACTGTGTGGGTGAAGGAGCGCTGGCACAGGTTGTCCAGAGAGGCTGTGGAGTCTCCATCCTTGGGAGGTATTCAGAAGCCACCTGGATGTGGTCCTGGGCAACCTGCTTTAGGAGGCCCTGTCTGAGCAGGGGTTGGACCAGTTGGGTTCCAGAGCTCCCTGCCAGCCTCAGCCACTAATTCTGTGATGGCAGTGCCCAGAATTGAGCCCTAGAAGCTGAACCACGATTCTTGAGCCCATACCCAATGTAACTTGCTTTATGTTTCCTTCTGATTTTTTTCTGCATCCTTCAGATAGCAACCATTGGGCAGGATTCCCATATACACAAAGGTCCCATATACCTCTTGTTCTGGGTTAAGGCTTTGAAATGGTTATGAATTGCTTTCACATCTTCTCTCATTCTCTTTGCAACCATAGTGTTACTATGCATTTTATTTCCTACATGAGTCTTGCAAAACTGAGTCCCAAAATATCTACGGTTAAAAAAAAAAAAAAGTCATGTAAGTATTGATATGATGAATTCCTTGTACGTAGCACAGGATATTTTTTTCCAAATTTGGTCAGGATATGAGGAAAAGTCAGGTATTAAGAACTGTTTTTCCCAAACTTCCTCATTTTAATTACTCACGGATCAGATTGATTCTAGCTTGAAGAAAGCCCCTCCCTAAACCCGGAGAGGACTGGAACCTCAGCATCCCACTGTGAAATCCCTCTAAGCTAACTTCAGTCATTATTTTTTGTAGGAAAGTCATCAGAGGTCACAACTTTGATTTTATGCATGCTAACCTTTTGATGATTTGTAGGATGTGGTGCCAGTAAATAGCCTAGAATAGCTTTATACAATATGTATTCTCTACTTTATGTATTTTATCCTGCAAAACTAAAGTAATGCTGCAGGTTGACTGGCAGTTTAGGCAATAACTATGAGTAGTTAACGTTGGCATTCAAATTTTGCTCTTAGTTTTACATTATTGTGCAGATAATCAAATATTCCTACTGTGACTAATAAGAGCTCCTTGCCATCTGTGCAGTGGTACTGCCACAAAGAAAAGACAGGTATATGTTTCTGCCCCACTTTTGTGTCATATATTATTCATGCTTGAAAAGTAAAATTCATTCTTTGGGGGATGCTTCCAGTATGGATTTTATTTGTTAACCATTAGGGAAATTGGATAAATCTTAAGGATCCTTGTAAATCTAGATTCTTCCTCTCCTTCATCTACACTTCTTTTTAAAAGAAAAAGTTTCTTGTGGCTTCACCATTTCTGCCAGCACCCAGGATGGGCACAGATGGGCCACACTGGAGCCGGGCCACCTGTGGATCAGAGGAAAAAAAAGGATCACTGTTTTGAAGGACAATGCAAAAAGGAAAGGCATCATTTTACCCACATTTGAAAAGCTACTAGAAACCACTTTAAGTGATTTTAAGCAGAGGCTTATTTCATGCTTGCTCATTTAATAGAGGAGGATATCTTCTGTAGCTTTGGCATGGTTAAATCTTGCTTCTTAATGTGAGGTGAAACAAACGTGCGTATAAATAGTTCTAATGAACAGGCAGTGAATGAACTCAGGTTAAGTGTATGTTAAAAATAGAAGAGGCAGAGTCTGGAACATTTTTATACCAATTTTCTGTTAATAATTCAAAGAACTTCAGTCTCTTCCATCTCATACCTTTTACTAAGGAAGAAGCAAGTAGAATGGTGAAAAGATTCTGGTAATTCTTATGTGCAAATTAGTGTCCTACGTGTGATCTGTCATTTGTATTATTTGTCCTTCTTTGTAACATTTACTTCTTTTCCTGTTTTGGAGAAAGGTAAGAACAACTGTTGTGAAAAACTATGGGCGGAAAAATGCTTTCTTCATCCTGAAGGCAATTGTATTTTGCCCTGAAGCATGACATTTGATTTAACCTGTCCCGTTGTATAGAATTGCATAGCTACAATTTTTATTGAACAGCAGTACTCACTTTCTGTACTGCCTGGAAGCAGTCAGTGTCTCCTCCTAGTGATTTGGAGAACTGTTAAGTCCTGTGTTGTGATGCACCACGACACTGTATTGTTGTGACACGTGGCCGCAGTGTTTTGAGAATGCGTAGCAGCTCTGGGGTCATCACACAGGAGAGTGCTCCGACTGCTTTGTCACACTGTTCCCCAACCCCTGATCCCTATTTCCACAAGCTACTGCGTGGAGATGGTCCCTGGTCTCTGCCCCTCCTTTGCTGGCTGCTGAAGGTTCTTCCCCCTTCCCTGCTTCCCGCTTGCTTCTTCGTATTCTTTTTTTCTGGAGGAGTGAGAAGCATCTTTGTAGCTCTTTTCTAATGTGTTTCCTGTGCAGTCTTGAATTTCTCATGGAGTGTTCTTTCAATCAATTCTCTGTGTATTATGTCTAACACTTAAACAGAGGATCACCTGCCAAATGCGTAGGCTTGAAGAGACCCTACTGTGATTGCTCATCACTGCCACTGAAATTATTACATCTCCAGGTGTAACAACCTGCTATATTGAATTTGCCAGTTTCAAGAAACTGAATTTTATCTTACAGAACGTAGAGTCCACAGTTGCGTGCAAATAGAATAAAAGATTTTTCTTGGCCCCAAAAGGTTACAGATCAATTTAAAACAAACAAAAAAGCAATGCATACACTAAAAAGCAAAAGACATCAGTTGGATGAGAGGAAGGTGGAGAGAAATACAGTTATAATTTACTTTGATAAGGGTTTATGTTTCCTGATTTTAAGTTTTGAACTTTCATTTCCACAAGCAGTCCCTTATCTTCAGATGAAAGAGGCAGAAGAGTGCAAAAAGGCTTCTGCATCCTCTGTCAAGTCTGAAGAAATGAAGTTCCTCCTAACTGCACCCTTCTTCAGGTTGAACTACCTATGTCTTCTCGATCTGCCACTAATTATTGGTGCATCAAAAACCTGACATGGATATTTGTTCATCAAACACTCAATGAGCAACACTCCCTCAGTTGCATTAGGGTGGTATTTGTACCTTCCCCCTGTGAATGGCAAGCATGACCAGAAGCCTTGTGTACTACCTACATGGTGAAAAAACAGTTTTTACTTCATAGTTAATTGTTAGTAACAATTAAGATTGTGTCTGCATACCTATGACTGGTAGGTTTTTAGTTTATCTTCAATAAATCGTAATGGGAGTGCACTGTAACTGCTTTCCTCCTCTTACCATTTGGGAGTAAAGTTTTGTTTTTGTTTTTTTTTGAGTCTGGTGTAAATGCAGAGCTAGTGCAAGACTGGCACAGGCTTTCTCTGTCTCTTGCTGAGTTTTCATTTATAATATGTGTTGCAGTGTCACCAAATCAGCTTATCAAATGTGTGTGTGTATGGGAGGCTTTGCAGTCTTCTATTCCAGGCCTCCCCATGCTGAAGGATACCCTTACCTGATGTTTAGATTCATGGATGTTTAGATTCATGTGTCATTTGCCTGCTCATGCATGAAGAGAGGCTGTACTGCACATGTAACAACATGTGAGCGTGGCTGGATGTGGTCTGTGCTCAAAGGTGGTGTCTATACCAGCTTGAGAAAGAAATCTAAGGCTAACTATGATGGCAAATTGTGGGTTTTCAGAGCTCCGATAGGTTGATAAGGGGCATGGAAATACTCTTCTATGAGCAGTAGTGAGAAGTGGATGATGTACCTCCTACATATGCACAGAGCACAGGAGAAGATCCATGTGTGCATGGTCAGCATTGTTTCCTTCTCCTATCAATTTGTATTTCTTTTTTCAAGGAGTGGTAGGCAGTAGTGAAATAGTAACAGCCTGTTTATGTGATTGTGGGGAGTGCCTGATCTGATACTATGAACCATCACTTACTAGGTTCATCCAGAAGGTTGTCAGCATTATTATCTATTTCTAATGTGGATCTGAAAGTTGCAGAAAGGGAAGAACCCCTGGGAAATCACAGGAAAATTCAAATAAGCCCCAAACACGTAGTGCTTTGTAGAAAGGTTATACCCGAACGTTTTTCAGTTAAAGTCATCTTGGAGATTGCTGATGATGGATCTTTTATTCTGATGTGTGTTGCTAATTACCACATTGTGGATAGGGCTTGTTTCAGTCTCAACGTGTCAAGCTCTGGGAGAGCAACCAAATTAGGTTAAATTGACTGCCTGGCTGTAATGGCCACTGAGGTAAAGTTTGATTGCAGTGCTGAGGGTAACGCTACAAATCGCTGTGAGGTCCACAACCTTTTCTAGGCATGTATATCACTACAAAATGCCAGCTAAAGCATTAGCTGGGGTTTTCATTACTAGGATCTAAACACTTATTCTGAGATGAATTTTATTGGGAAGACGCAGGATTTATGCTACAAAATATGTATCTTCTTGGAACATGGCTAGCAGGCAAGCACATACACCAAGAGAAGAATTATCAGATGCCATGGGCACTGGAGATAAACGTTTTGTTGTGAAGTCCTTTTTTTACTTTAATTACAGCTAGGAAGACAATCTCTACCAAGGCATTAAATTGGGTCAACAGCTAAAAAGCCTTGAGAACAGATATTGATGACAGCAAGTGGTATATATACAGGAAATAAAAGCAGTGTGGTGCTGGGCGTGACAGGCCTTTAAATGCTGTAAGGGTCCCATTAACATTTAAGTAATAATACATTAGAGAAAATATGGTTATCATGAGATGATGAATTATTCTAGGATGTTAAGGCATTAGGCTCGTCAGCCTTCTAATCCCATGGGTTTGATTACTCTGTAGTAGTCAATATCCCCTGGAATCCTCTTGTACAGTAGCTGCTATAAAATATCTTTCTTACTACAGCTTCTTGAAACTACGTGGATAACTGCTGTCATTGTTGAAAGATTGCAGGTATAAGCTTTTCAGGCACTCGATCGTCCTCCTATCTCTACCTTCTAAAATCTTGCATTACCAAGCCAAATCCTGTTCTGTGGTTAAAAATTAAACAAAAATCCTGTGTCAGTTACTCGTGTTCATACC